>NC_092131.1:144241024-146741024 GCF_043159975.1 Macaca nemestrina | reverse complement strand
CCCAATTAAAGCCTTCTTCTCTGGCAATACTCATCTCTGTGATTGGCTTCCTGAGCGGCAAGCAGCAGGACCTAGACCAAACCCCTGATATTTTGGTAACACCAACCAGCCCAAATGAGAAAAAAAGATTTCCCGCTGGCCCTAACACCACCATGACAATTTAGATAAAATTAACAGGCTTCCTAAAGAACCCTATTAATTCAGCTGTTCTCAAAATGTTGGGCGCATACTACAATCAAAGCAAGAAAAAAAATAATAATTTTTTAAGCCCTATCCTAGACACAATGAATATGAAAGCCCCCTGGCAGTTTGAACCTCCCCATTATAGCTAGAGATCTTAAAATGTTAATCTCATTATGTCATTCCTTTAAAATGTTAAGATTTTCTTCAAGATAATGCCCCAAGCCTTGAATATCAAGTCTTTTATCTCTAGCTTTCATCTCTTTTAATTCATTCCCTCTTTGCCCAACCTTCTCAGTTCCCCTCAAAATGCTTGGCTTTGTCTTTACTCCAGGGCTTTATATATTCTGATCAGTCGCCCATCCCTTTACCAGCATCCAAACTCCTGTGCTTATCTCAGCTAATGGTTCACTTCCTTTGAGAGCCATCCCTTGACCCCATCCCTAAGACTCTATTATTTTCTGCATCTAGCACTTAATACAGAACATTGTGCTGTAATTGCTTGTTTACCAGCCTATAATGTATTCCCAACACATACTGAGTGAATGCTAAATACATATTAAGCAATCAATAAACAAGAAAGGTAACCACGTCTGGGGGACAGTGCAGTTAATTGTTCTTTACAGAACTCAAAATTAGGCTGGGTGCAGCAGCTCACGCCTGTAATCCCAGCACTTTGGGAGGCAGAGGCTGGCAGATCACAAGGTCAGGAGTTCGAGACTAACCTGGCCATATAGTGAAACACCATATCTACTAAAAACACAAAAATTAGTCAGGCATGCTGATGCGCGCCTGTAGTCTCAGCTAGTAGGGAGCCTGAATCAGAAGAATCGCTTGAAACCAGGAGGAGGAGGCTGCAGTGAGCCAAGATCATGCCACTGCACTCCAGCCTGGGCAACAGAGTGAGACTACACCTCCAAAAAAAAAAAAAGAAAAAAAGAACTCAAAATTCTGGAGAAGTCCATGAGCCTCTCCCATTATTCTGACCATTGGTAAATGTATAAACCCTCCCCTCATTTTAAGAGCTTTACTAAAAATTTAGACATAAGCAGAATATAGGACAGCTACAAAGGCTAAGAAATCATACAGTTATAAAACAAAGAATATTTTGTGAAGACAATAAACTTGAAGTTCTGTTTAGGCTCAGGCTTCCTTTTATTCCTCAGAGTAGTTTATTTTAACTCGATCTCCAGTCATATATTTCCAATTGCTTTTGATGTCCACTTGCAGGTCTCTCAAAGTGTTTAACACACAACAGCTACAATACTGAAATCATCTTCTTGCTGCTCCTCCTATTTCTGCTAACTCACAGAATGGCAGTAGCCAAAAACAATATGGCCATTATAAGCAAGAGTCACCACACATTCAGGTCAAAAACCTTAGACTTATGTCGACAAAAAGAGTCAAACCCTGTAAAATATTTGAAGAGATTTGTTCTAGGATAGATTTATGCTGGAATAGAGAAGTTTAATTCTAAAAAGGGTGGTCAGCGGAAGCTTCATTGCTAAAGTATATGTGAGCAAAGATTTGAATGAGTGAGGCGCCATTATATACAGTTAACTGGAGGAAGAGCATTTAAGACCAAATGAATAGTAGGTATAAAGTTGAGATCAAAGCTCTACCTTTGAGAAATAGCAAGGAGGCCTGTGTGGATCACCTAGCAGGTGAGAGGAAGACAAGATTAAACACAAGATAATAGGGTGGGCAAGGGGACAGATTGAGTAGGGCTTACAGATCCTAAGATTCCTTTTAAAAAGCATTTTAGCTTTTTACTCTGAGTGAAAACTAAAAGTCACAGACGGGTTTTGAGAAAAGGAATAAAAGATCACTCTGGCTACCTATTGGGACAGAATTGTGGGGGAGCAAAGGCAGAAGCAAGAAGTTCATTTGCGTAGCTACTGTGATAATCCAATTCCAGCACTTTAGGAGGCTGAGGTGGGCGGATCACTTGAGGTTAGGAGTTCACGACCAGCCTGGCCAACGTGGTGAAACCCTGTCTCTACTAAAAATACAAAAATTGGCCAGGTGGTATGGTGGGTGCCTGTAGTCCCAGCTACTCGGGAGGCTGAGGCAGGAGAATTGCCTGAACCCAGGAGGCGGAGGTTGCAGTGAGCCGCGACCACGCCACTGCACTCTAGCCTAGGAGACAGAACAAGACTCTTATCTTGGAAAAAAAGAAAAAGGAAGAAAAGAAAATCAGTAAATTGATTTAGAGCATTTTAAATCTGAGATTGTTATTATCACATCCAAGAGGAAACATCAAGTAGGTGTCCGGAGACTGAATTCAGGGAAGAGTTATAGACTAAATAAGTCATTTAAAAACACTTTGGTGGAGGCTGTCAAAATCTGTAAGAATAACCAAACAACAATATCAATTTTACCTCATAAAATATAACTGGAATGAGTATTACCTGATGTGACGGTGCCCCTCATCATTCCTGAGTAGCTACATTTTACTATGAAAAAGGTAAGGTTTCCATCACCATATCTTCTAGAACTAGACAAGATAGAGAAGAATGGGAGCATTATTCTCCCACACGTCTACAATTCCGAAGTGAGGCAACCAACAGGATATAGGCAAAGGCCCCAAAGTGCAGCTGTACTGTCACATGACCAAAGATAAGAGAGTCAGTTTGGAGTGCTTTTAAGAACGTATTTCTAAAATGCTTTTCAAAAGGTCTGGGTCTTTCACCTCCGCCAAAGGATATGAAAATGTCTGCTTTAAAACACATCACTTGAGAAAGGGAAGAGGATACAAGATCCCAACTAATGAAAACTTTTTTTTTTTTGAGACGGAGTCTCACTCTGTCTTCAGGCTACAGTGCAGTGGCGTGATCTCGGCTCATTGCAACCTCTACTTCCCAGGTTCAAGAGATTATCCTGCCTCAGCCTCCCAAGTAGCTGGGATTACAGGCACGCACCACCATGCCCAGTTAATTTTTGTACTTTTAGTAGAGATGGGTTTCACCATGTTGGCCAGGATGGTCTCGATCTCTTGACCTCGTGATCTGCCTGCCTCAGCCTCCCAAAGTGCTGGGATTACAGGTGTGAACCACTGTGCCAGGCATGAAAACTTTCTGAAAGTCTACTTTTTGTCTAATAAACCTATGGAAATATTTCAAATGAGCCTATCCTCATCTGGAACATGAAACTGCATTTATTCATTCAACATATGATTATTGAGTACCTACTATGTGCCATGAACTCTTCTAAGTCCTGAAGATACAGGACTGAAAGAAAACAAAAACAAAAGAAAAACCTCCCGTGAAGAAAAGTACTTTTTAAAGACAGAGTTAGCCAGCTGGTGCCCAGTGCCATGGAGAAAAAAGTGAGGGCACAGTAGGGGTGGGGATGGTGCAAGAACTGGAATGTTAAATAGGATGGTTAGGGAAGGCCTCCTTGAGGTGCTGAAAACAGTTGTGAAGAATGAATGAGTAGTTTTCCATCTTTTTTGTGCCTCAACACAACTGAGATTTAGTTATATGGAATGAAACACCTAGAGATAAGCTAAATATTAAAAAGACCAACTGTTAGGCCGGGCATAGTAGCTCATGCCTCTAATCCCAGCACTTTGGGAGGCCGAGGCAGGTGGATCACCTGAGGTCAGGAGTTCGAGACCAGCTTCACCAACATCGTGAAACCCTGTCTCTACTAAATACAAAAAATCACTCGGGAGTGGTGGCACGCATGTGTAATCCCAGCTACTTGGGTGGCTGAGGCAGGAGAATCACCTGAACCCGGGAGGTGGAGGTTTCAGTGAACCAAGATTGAGCCATTGTACTCCAGCCTATGCAACAAGAGCAAGAAACTCTGTCCCAAAAAAAAAAAAAAAGGAAAATAAAAGAAAAGAAAAAAAAAGGCTGAGCATAGTGGCACATGCCTGTAATCCCAGCATTTTGGGAGGCCGAGGCAGGTGGATCACCTGAGGTCAGGAGCTCGAGACCAGCCTGGACAACATGGTGAAACCCCGTCTCTACTACAAATACAAAAAAAAAAAAAAATTAGCTGGGCCTGGTGGTGGGCACCTATAGTCCCAACTACTCAGGAGGCTGAGGCAGAAGCAGCGCTTGAACCCAGTGAGCCAAGATTGTGCCACTGCACTCCAGCCTGGGTGATACAGCAAGACTCCGTCAATCAAACTGAATTAATATCTAAAAAATCAAAATGAAACTGAAAAAACAGATCCTTAAGAAGCAGATGTCTGTAACTCATGAGAAATAGGTGGAGCCTTCAGAGAGTAATTCAAATTATCTAGGTAAAAGGGACTGGAAAGTGAAGACATTCCAAAAGGTAGAGAAAGTAGAAAGCCCAACAGCACAGACAACTGACGTTCTAAGAACTCCATGAAAAGCCACAGGTCGGGCCCGGTGGCTTATGCCTGTAATTCCAATACTTTGGGAGGCAGAGCTGGGCAAATTGCTTGAACTCACAAGTTTGAGACCAGCCTGGGAAACATGGTGAAGCCCCATCTCTATTAAAAATACAACAAATGAGCCAGGCATGGTAGCTCACACCTGTAATCCCAGCACTTTGGGAGGATCACTTGAGACCAGCCTGGCGTCTCTACTAAAAATACAAAAAAATTAGCTAGGCATGGTGGCAGGAGCCTGTAATCCCAGCTACTTGGGAGGCTGAGGCACGAGAACTGCTTGAACCCAGAAAGCGAAGGTTGCAGTGAGCCGAGGTAACACCACCGCACTCCAGCCTGGACAACAAAGCAAGACTCTGTCTCAAAACAAACAAAAAGGCCGGGCGTTGAGTCACACCTATAATCCCAGCTGAAGTGGGTGGATCATGAGGTCAGGAGTTCAAGATCAGCCTGACCAACATGGTGAAACCCCATCTCTACTAAAATACAAAAGTTAGCCAGGCGTGGTAGTACGTGCCTGTAATCCCAGCTACTTGGGAGGCTGAGGCAGGAGAATCACTTGAGGCTGGGAGGCAGGGGTTGCAGTAAGCCGAGATCACACCACTGCACTAAGTTCTGGGTTACAGAGCCAGATTCCATCTCAAAAATAAATAAATAAGGCCAGGCGCACTCCAGTGAAACTCCATCTCAAAAAACAACTAAAACAACTATAGATATTGCTAAATTGCTCTCCCAAAGGTAGTACAAAGTTGCTGCCAACAACATATGAAAGTACCTATTTCTCCACAATCCCACCAACAGAGTAACAACCATCTTTTTTTTTTTTGTTTTGTTTTGTTTTGTTTTGTTTTTTGAGACGGAGTCTCGCTCTGTCGCCCAGGCTGGAGTACAGCGGCCGGACCTCAGCTCACTGCAAGCTCCGCCTCCCGGGTTCATGCCATTCTCCGGCCTCAGCCTCCCGAGTAGCTGGGACTACAGGCGCCCGCCACCTCGCCCGGCTAGTTTTTTGTATTTCTTAATAGAGACGGGGTTTCACCGTGTTAGCCAGGATGGTTTCGATCTCCTGACCTCGTGATCCGCCCGTCTCGGCCTCCCAAAGTGCTGGGATTACAGGCTTGAGCCACCGCGCCCGGCCACCATCTTTAATTTCTGCTCATCTCATGAGCAAAATAATGAATTCCTTAATCTGCACTTCCCAGAAGACTTCAGTGGGGCTGTGCATCTTGTGTTGACTGGCTATTCTCATCTTCTTCTCTGTGAAGCATCTATATTCATGTGTTCACTTTCCTATCGGATTATCATTACTGATTTGTAGTTCTTTTCAAGTTGGGTCACGAATTAATGTTCTAGCATGCTTCAAACATTTTTAAAGTATCTTCTACTATGTTTCAAATTTTATACAGTCAATGTAGAGGCTGGAAAACAGGGTGTCCTTTATAGTATCTAGATTTTGTATCTTGTTTTAGAAAGCTTTTCCTGCTCCCGAGATTATAAAATTATTCTCCTATATTTTCTACTAATACTTCCAGAGTTTTTGGCTTTTACATTTAGCTGTTTAATTCATGCATTTAGATTTTTTTTTCTTTTGGTGTGAAGTGAAAATTAAACCAAATATTGAATATTCCATACTTTTTCTATAATTTGAAATGCCACCTTTTGTCATATAAAGTCCCACACATTTATTAATCCATTTCTGTGTTCTCCATTCTGTTCTACTGATCTATTTTCTATTCCTGAACCACTACAACGCTGTTTTAATTCCTGTGGTATGCAACAGCTTTCTATAGTGCCATTTTTCAACCTTCCCTGTCCCTCCCTAAAAACACACCACTGCCGGGTGCAGTGGCTTATGCCTGTAATCCCAGCACTTTGGGAGGCCGAGGCAGGCGAATCACCTGAGGTCAGGAGTTCAAGACTAGCCTGGCCAACATGGCGAAACTCTGTCTCTATGAAAAATACAAAAATTATCCAGGTGTGGTGGTGCATGCCTGTAATCCCAGATACTCGGGAGGCTGAGGCAGGAGAATGGCGTGAACCCGGGAGGCGGAGCTTGCAGTGAGCCTAGATCACGCCCCTGCACTCCAGCCTGGGCGACAGAGCAAGACTCCGTCTCAAAAAGAAAAAAAAAGATCCATTTGAGAGTATTAAAAACAATAGCTACTTCCTATTGTCAAACTAGACTGATGACCTTTCTTACACTTACAGAAGTGAGATTAAAACAAATCAAAACCAAAATTAAAAGCTCAATCACAGAAGTACACTCCAGTTGCGGGACATTCAATGCAACAGAGTGCAAAGTCACAGTCAGGAGAGGAGCCGGGTTTCCTTCAGTCTGGAAAAAGCCACCAAGTTCTACCAAGAAACCAAATGAATACCCCACTTGACTTTTTTTCTTCATCAAACTTCCCAGTCAAAAAGTATTTATCCCATCATCACACTTCAAATATATAAGTGCTTCATGTAAATGCACTTATGCAGTACAATAATACTTCACCTGAGTAGGTAACTCCGCGACTTACAAAGCAATTTCATTTTCATATCTGATTTCATCATCACAAATACCCCCATAAAGGCAGCTTGCTATTATTTACAAATTCCAAATGAAAATGAACAGAAAATTATAAATAATCACTTGTTCAACATCATTAAAAAGTCTCTGATTTCCAACCCAATGCTCTTTTTACATTTCAACATGCTGGCAATATGAACCAGAAGTAAGATTTTGTAAGATTTTAAAAGAATAGTGATTTAGATAAGTACTGAAAAAAAAAAAAAGATTTCAGGCTTCCTGTGATGACAGAAAAAAAAAACTTAACTCACACTTCTTATTTTCTAATACTTCCTCAGGTAATTAAAGAGCTTTCCACACATTAAATGCCCTTTGGGGAAAAAAATCCCTTTATTCACCACTTAATTGTAATCATTCCCATATTATAGGGCTGAATTTAATCTTAGAACTCAAATTGAGAGAAAATACAGCCAAGTTTATCTGGTACAATACATTGCAAATGACCTTTGAAACCAAGTGTTTTAGCCTAGTTAAAATTATGGAACTGTCAGGAAGGAAATGTGTGAAAATGTAATCCTTTATCACTGACAATACTGCAACTTCCTCATCTTCACCACAAAGAAACAAACATAATTCAGCCTCCAGCAGTTCTGCATTGTTAGATGAGTCTGCATTTTTTGTTTAAAGTACCTTGGGCTTAACAGGCCTTGCTGCTGTGTTCATGTTCTTAACATGTTCAAAAACGACTACTTCCATGATTTTAGCAGTTCATATACACCTAATTTTTTAAAGTCTTTCTTTATCTTGAATAAGAATATAATTATACAACCCATACAACAACACTGTGGAAGGAGTTAGTAAATCAGACACATTAATCAATTTTGAATTTTTCTTATGCCTGTGAATAGACCCAAAGCCTAATAACATATTGAGCCAACTCAGTACACAGAATATACAAAATTATAAGATAAAAAAATATTGAAAAGAAATTGACATTTGCAATAGACAAGCTCCAAAGAAGGCAACCTAAGAAAATAAAGTATGAACACCGTAACCTGAAAAACAACAGTGTTAAAAGTGTTTTTTCTAAAACACTTATCAAGTGTCAACTGACACTTGGCGTTAAGGTAAACCCCCTTAATTTTTAAGAGACAGATAGTAGCAAAAAAAATGTACTGTATATTAATATGGAAGAACAATGTAGCCCTTTACAACAGAAAACAAAATGTGGACTAATGATTGATTACACTATTTACCAGTCCATATCCAATATAACCATAACAAAAAATAAAACAAAAACAGACATAAGCCAAAATATCAAACATATAAAACATGGTACTCAAAGTGATTCAATGTTAACAAGTTAAGATTGTCCAGCCTTAAGTGAAGAAAAGCTAAGCACTTTTGCCTCTGATTTCACTGTACAAGGTGAAAAGAAACCAGATCAAAAGATGCATAGGCCAGACATGGAGTTCTCATGCCTGTATCCAACCCTGGGAGGCTAAGGCAGGAAAATCGCTTGAACCCAGGAGTTCAGAGACCAGCCTGGGCAACATAGCAAGACCCTGCTTCTATATAACATTTTAAAATTAGGGCCGGGCGCGGTGGCTCACACCTGTAATCCCAGCACTTTGGGAGGCCCAGGCAAGTGGATCACGAGTTCAGGAGATCGAGACCATCCTGGCCATCATGGTGAAATCCAACCTCTACTAAAAATACAAAAATTAGCCAGGCATGGTGGTGTGTGCCTGTAATCTCAGCTACTCGGGAGGCTGACACCAAGAGAATTGCTTGAACCTGGGAGGTGGAGGTTACAGTGAGCTGAGATCACGCCACTGTGCTCCCACCTGGGCGACAGAGCGAGACTCCATCTCAAAGAAAAAAAAAGAAAAAACTTAAAAAATTAGGCTGGGTACAGTGGCTCACACCTGTAATCCCAGCACTTTGGGAGGCCAAGGAGGACAGATCACTTGAGGCCAGGACTTCACAACCAGCCTGGGCAACATGGCAAAATCCAGTCTCTACTAAAAATACAAAAATTAGGTCGGGGCGGTGGTTCACACCTGTAATCCCAGCACTTTGGGAGGCCGAGGCGGGTGGATCACCTGAGGTCGGGAGTTCGAGACCAGCCTGACCAACATGGAAAAACTCTGTCTCTACTAAAAAACACAAAATTAGCCGGGCGTGGTGGCGCATGCCTGTAATCCCAGCTACTCAGGAAGCTGAGACGGGAGAATCGCTTGAACCCAGGGGGTGGAGGTTGCGGTGAGCTAAGATCTTGCCATAGCACTCCAGCCTAGGCAACAAGAGCGAAACTCCATCTCAAAAAAAAAAAAAAATTAGAGGGGCATGGTGTCACATGTCTGTAATCCCAGCTACTCGGAGGCTACGGCACAAGAATCATGCTTGAACCCAGCTTGAATCACACTGTAATCCCAGCTACTAGGAGGCAGAGGTTGCAGTGAGCCAAGGCTGAGCTACCATATAATAGAGCAGGATTCTGTCTCAAAAAAAATATATTAAACAGACCTAGGCCTGGTGACATGTGCCTGTGGCCCCAGCTATTTGGGAGGCTGGGTTGGGAGGATCACTTGAGCCCAGAAGACTGCAGTAACTCGTGTCCAGGCCACTGCACTCCAGACTAGGTGACAGAGCAAGACATCTTCTCCAAAAAATAAAATGAGATCTACAAATGCTACTAATTGTCAGATCTGTTATTTTCTTCCAGTCCAACTAATTCATTTATTGTCCCTACTCTCCAAATAATTTACGCTTAAATTAATATAGTCTGCAGATGTAACAACAGGGACTTTGCCTGTGTTTTTTACTGTTACTGCTTATTTGGATTTTTTGAGATAGTCTCATTCTGTCACCCAGGCTAGAGTGCAGTGGCATGATCTCCGCTCACTGCAACTTCTGCCTCCCAGGTTCAAGCGATTCTCCTGCCTCAGCCTCCCAAATAGCTGGGATTACAGGCACCCGCCACCACGCCCGGCTAATTTTTGTATTTTTAGTCAAGACGGGGTTTTGCCATGTTGGCCAGGCTGGTCTTGAAGTCCTGACCTCAAGTGATCTGCCTGCCTTGGCTTCCCAAAGTCCTGGGATTATAGGCATAAACCACCGCACTAGGCCCTTATTTTCTTTTTAAAGTAATGTTCACAGAGTCCATAACTGGAATTGCTGCCTTTTTTTTTTTTTTTTTTTTTTTTTGCATAAGGGGGGTGCTTTCCACTAGAAAGTGAAAAAAATGATATACAAACTCTCAAAGTGCTGTTAATACTTGCATCCTTTTTTAAAAGTTTTTTCTACAGAAAACTTGAAAAGTACAGGAAAGTACAAGAAAAATCATTTCTAGTTTCACTATCTACACTTTCATAAGTGTGAATATCCTTTATTTCTTTTCTGTTTTTTTTTTTTTTTGGTTTTTGGTTTGTTTTTTTTTTTTGAGATAGTCTCGCTGTGTCACCCAGATTGGAGTGCAGTGGCCAGATCTTGGCTCACTGCAACCTCCACCTCCGGGTTCAAGTAATTCTCCTGCCTCAGCCTCCCAAGTAGCTGGGATTACAGGGGCATGCCACCACGCCCAGCTAATTCTTGTATTTTTAGTAGAGACAGGTTTTCACCTTGTTGTCCAGGCTGGTCTCGAACTCCTGACCTCAGGTGATCCACCTGTATGGGCCTCCCAAAGTGCTGGGATTACAGGCATGAGCCACCGTTCTGGGCCCTTTAAGTCATTTCTAAAAGAATTATGTTCACTTTTTGTTCCATGGTTTACAAAATTGCAATTACACTATTTTCTAAATGGTTTTCATGTAAGAACAAGTATTTCCCACACCTTTAAATTGTATTTGGGCTGAATTTTAATACCTTTTTTGATTGAAATTCCATCCTTAGCGTAAAAGGTTAAAAATTATGAATTAAGGCTGGGCGCGGGGGTTCACGCCTGTAATCCCAGCACTTTGGGAGGCCGAAGCCGGCGGATCACGAGGTCAGGAGTTCGAGACCAGCCTGGCCAACATGGTGAGACCCCCCCCCCCCCCCCCGTCTCTACTAAAAATACAAAAATTAGCCAGGCGTGGTGGCGGGCACCTGTAATCCCAGATACTCGGGAGGCTGAGGCAGGAGAATCGCTTGAAACCGGAAGGCAGAGGTTGCAGTGAGCCGAGATCGCGCCACTGCACTCCAGCCTGGGCACCAAGAGCGAAACCCCGTCTCAAAAAAAAAAAAAAAAATTATGAATAAAAATAATACCCTCACCATCTCCATCTTCCGCTATATGACCTGAGCTCAGAAAACAATAGTAAACCATTCACCTTGGGTGTGTGTGATAAATACCCCGAGACGTGTGGGGCCCAATAAGATTCTAATCCTAAAAGATAGGATGCGTTAATAGCGACATTTCAAGCACTATCCTGTAGACTGGAGGAGACAAATCTAAAATTCATAGTACTATAGTTAGCTATTCTAGCTACAAGAATGCCCCACTGTGTTTTTCAATAAAAGTAGAGCAGAACAGTACACATCTCATCACTCAACAAAATACCTTACTTGGCGCTCCCAATAGTGCTAAACATAACGCGTACAAGGCACTGCATGAGGCAGCTGCTAATGAGGACAAATCGGTTAGGAAGACCAAAGCTAAAGGAGGCCAGTGAGTTGGAGAAGGGTATGGAGAGGTATTTGATCATCATCAGGCTGGCGTGCCAGCGGAAGTAGCCGGGCATTATTTAATATTTAATCTTTCTATTCCTGACATCACGGGGGCTCAAACGTCATCAAAAGACAGGCTGGCATTAAACCCGGCAGGGTGACGCACATAACATCTTACCATATGGATTTTCATCAGTCCAGACCGACCAGCACCTCAGAGCCTGCCCAGTGAAGGAAGGAGGGTGCCCCAGGCCGTCCGCTCTCCCACTGTTGGCGCGCAGCTCAGTATAGCACACGGGGTTTGGAGGCTGCAAGACCACCGGACCGGATGCCCCAGGGGCCAGCTCGGGCCTCCGGGACTGTGGACTCGCGCACGGCCCGAGGAGGTCGCCCGTGCGGCCGCTGACGCCAGGCGTCAAGTCCCCGCCCGAGCAGCCCCAGCCTAGGAGGCGGACCACGCCACTGCTCCTCTACTGAGCCGAGGGTGTCGGCCAGGGACTCAGACAGTCGGCACAAACCCCCTCCCGGGGTCTAAGCCCGCCTAGTACAGTACCTGAAGAGGCAACGCCACCTCCGCCCAATTGTGCTGGCTGCCCCAGTGGCGGCGGTCACAGCTCGGGCGCCAATGACGCCTCTTATAAAAACAACAACCTGCTCGCAGGCGTCTGCAGCCCACAGGCGGTGACCGGCTGGGCGCCGCAGTGCATGCCGTGACGCGTAGTCCCGCTTGCGCCTCCTGCCAGGCACCGGTGAAGAGAAGAACTACCACTCCCGAAGAGGAGCGCAGGGCGCCGCCGGGCGGCTGCAGGAAGCTGGGCCGGGCGGCCGCAGATCCCCACAACATCCGGGAGCCGGCGACCACTTCCAGTTGCTATGGATACGAGTCGCAACCTCCAGAAAGGATTCGTGGTTTCACCGGGAAAACAACTCCCCGGATTAAACGGATAGGTTTACACATACTGATCCACCCAGCTATTCATCTTCTATTTGCTGCTTTAATTGGGTGCGGTTAAAACGCCACGTCCCTAGGCGTTCACCGGCTTTCTTGCCATCTACTGCATGCAAACTGACTTTGCCGAAAAAATTAACAAAGAAAATAGCGAAAATGACAGACCGCGACTGGGTGAGTTTAGGCAGAGGGATAGATGTTTGGGAATGTTGGTATTCGTTGGTATAATTTGAGGCACCACCTACTCCTACCAATCCCAACCCCACAACCCCGAAAAACACTTTACAAGGCAGCTACTGAGCTTTTACATTTACACATGTAAATGTACGTTTCCTTAAATCCGAATAGCCTCTAAAGGTGTAAAGACCATCGGGATTGTATGCACTCATACCCTACTGCAAACTGTTAGTGATGGTTTTGAACAAGAAAAACGTACTTTGTTAATTGTATACTTAAATTGTACTTTGTCAAAGAAGGGAGTTGTTTTAAAAAACGATATGGTGACCGGGCGCGGGGCTCACGCCTGCAATCCCAGTAATTTGGGAGGCCGAGGCGGGTGGATCACCTGAGGTCAGGAGTTCGAGACCAGCCGGACCTACATGATGAAACTCCGTCTCTACTAAATACAAAAAATTAGCCGGGAGAGATGGCGCGCGTCTATAATCCTAGCTACTTGGGAGGCTGAGGCAGGAGAATCGCTTGAACCTGGGAGGCAGAGGTTGCAGTGAGACGAGACTGCGCCACTGAACTGCAGCCAGGGCAAGAAGAGCGAAAGATATCTTACATTTATATTCACTCTTTACAGAAGCAATGAAAAGTTTAGGTTTCATTCTCTGTCCCCTAATTGTGGTAAAAGTAAATCAATAAATGAAAAAAATAAATAATAAACGTAAACATTAGCAAGGAAGATGGTGGGCCTGAGCAGAGACAAAAGAGTGCCTCAAAATTAGACCTTTTTTATTTTTGCTTTTCTATTAACTATATTTAACATCAACAGTGACATCAAAAAAATCTTAATTTTATAGTTACAGCTTCTGCGATGGGCATTATTAACTAATGACTTGTTTTCATTTATCTTTTTAAGTATATATTTATCTATACCGAAGGACTTCAAAAAGTCAAGGTGGTCTGGCTTTCTCTAACTTTAACTGAAAATTAAATTACTAAGAAAGCTAATACCAGCTACTGGTAGATTTTTATACCTTTCAAGCCACTTTCACAGGCCAATTTTAAGATGTAATTTCTTCTGTAAAATTATTTACAATTTTAGGCCGGGCGCGGTGGCTCAAGCCTGTAATCCCAGCACTTTGGGAGGCCGAGACGGGCGGATCACAAGGTCAGGAGATCGAAACCATCCTGGCTAACACGGTGAAACCTCGTCTCTATTAAGAAATACAGGCCGGGCGCGGTGGCTCACGCCTGTAATCCCAGCACTTTGGAAGGCCGAGGCGGGCGGATCACAAGGTCAGCAGATCGAGACCGTGGTGAAACCCCGTCTCTACTAAAAATAGAAAAAAAAAATAGCCGGGCGCAGTGGCGGGCGCCTGTAGTCCCAGCTACTCGGGAAGCTGAGGCCGGAGAATGGCGTGAACCCGGGAGGCGGAGCGTGCAGTGAGCCGAGATTGCGCCACTGCACTCCAGCCTGGGCGACAGAGCGAGACTCCGTCTCAAAAAAAAAAAAAAAAAAAAAAAGAAATACAAAAAAACTAGCCGGGCGAGGTGGCGGGCGCCTGTAGTCCCAGCTACTCGGGAGGCTGAGGCAGGAGAATGGCGTGAACCTGGGAGGCGGGGCTTGCAGTGAGCTGAGATCCGGCCACTGCACTCCAGCCTGGGCGACAGAGCGAGACTCCGTCTCAAAAAAAAAAAAAAAAAAAAAAAAAAAAGAAATACAAAAAAACTAGCCGGGCGAGGTGGCGGGGGCCTGTAGTCCCAGCTACTCGGGAGGCTGAGGCAGGAGAATGGCGTGAACCTGGGAGGCGGGGCTTGCAGTGAGCTGAGATCCGGCCACTGCACTCCAGCCTGGGTGACAGCGAGACTCCGTCTCAAAAAAAAAAAAAAAAAAAATTATTTACAATTTTAACCTTTTTATCATTTAATAAAAGTTGTTGACATATGTGGCAGATAATTTAAACTCATCCTTTTATTATTCTTTGTATTGGCTGTTTGTTTCGTTCTTAATTGTAGTCAGTTTGAACTCCACATTTTAAGAATATCAGGTTTGAAGAAGGTGAAACCCAAATAAGAAAACTGCAATGGTTGTCTATGATGTAAAGTATAAAGCAATGGGCCTTTTGTTTCAGAATCTATAAACATTTGTGAATTATCCTGGAAATCTAAAAAAATTTTAATTTAGGATTTAACTTTTCCAGATTTTGCGGTACTAATTATGCCAACAAAGTTTATCAGCTAATTTGTCTTCTGTTTTGACTAGATTTCATTTTCTGCATTATGTTTTGAGCCAAAGCTGATCGGAATTCTAGAACCAGTAGTTAAGGAAGGTCATTTGATGACAAAAAGAGTTCTCAGCTGGGCGCTGTGGCTCACGCCTATAATCCCAGCATTTAGGACCCAGTATTTTGGGAGGCCGATGCAGGCGAATCACCTGAGGTCAGGAGTTCGAGACCAGCCTGACCAACATGCAGAAACCCCATCTCTACTAAACATACAAAATTAGCTGGGTGTGGTGACGCATGCCTATAATCCCAGCTACCTGGGAGGCTGAGGCAAGAGAATCGCTTGAACCGGGGAGGTGGAGGTTGCAGTGAGCCAAGATCATGCCATTGCACTCCAGCCTAGGCAACAAGAGTGAAACTCCATCTCAAAAAAAAAAAAAGAGTTCTCAGTGACTGAAGGAGATAGTATTAATAACAACAACAAATCTACAAGTTGCCCTGGGCAACCTGCTTAGGTGCCCATAAAAGTAAATTACAGTGGTACTTTTCCCCACAAGTCACAGGGCCGCCACCTTCTACCTATAAAGCTTTCCCCTGTGCTGAGGAAACGTAGAAAATTGGAGAAAAGCTGATCAGTTGAGATACCATCAAAATTTTATGATTCTTATGATTTACTATTATCCAGTATCTGTGTTGTTAATATTTAAAACAAATTAATAAGCAGTATCAAAAAGAATAAACAGCAAGATCTGATGAGAATAACATTGATGACACTTAGTGAACCTGAGTTCTATTTCCAGCTTTGCCAACTACAAACTTATGAGTATTAAGTGAATATTAGCAAACCATATTTGCTAATATAAGGTGTTATTAACCTGTAAATTTCAGAACTGATTCTGGAAGATCATACATTGAGGTAAACCTGCAAAAAAGAAAATAATAAAATCTGGTGAGGCCTGGTGGCTCATGACTGTAGTCCCAGCACTTTGGAAAGCCGAGGCAGGCAGATCATCTGAGGTCAGGAGTTCAAGAACAGCCTGACCAACATGGTGAAACCCCATTTCTACTAAAAACACAAAAATTAGCCAGGTGTGTTAGCAGGCACCTGTAGTCCCAGCTACTCTGGAGGCTGAGGCAGGGGAATCACTTGAACCTGGGACACAGAGGTTACAATGAGCTGAGACTACACCACTGCACTCCAGCCTAGACGACAGAGCAAAACTCCATCTCAAAAAATAAAATAAAATAGTGATAAAAATTGATTTCATTTGGCCAGGCGCGGTGGCTCACACCTGTAATCCCAACATTTTTTTTTTTTTTTTTTTTTTTTTGAGACAGAATTTCGCTCTGTCACCCAGGCTGGGGTGCAGTGGCCGGATCTCAGCTCACTACAAGCTCCGCCTCCCGGGTTTAGGCCATTCTCCTGCCTCAGACTCCCGAGTAGCTGGGACTACAGGCGCCCGCCACCTCGCCCGGCTAGTTTTTTTTTTGTATTTTTTAGTAGAGACGGGGTTTCACCGTGTTAGCCAGGATGGTCTCGATCTCCTGACCTCGTGATCCGCCCGTCTCGGCCTCCCAAAGTGCTGGGATTACAGGCTTGAGCCACCGCGCCTGGCCAATCCCAACATTTTGGGAAGCCAAGGCAGGTGGATCACTTGGTCAGGAGTCCAAGACCAGCCTGGCCATCATGGTGAAACCCCATCTCTACTAAAAATACAAAAATTAGGCTGGGAGGTAGTTCACACTTGTAATTCCAGCACTTTGGGAGGCTGAGGCGGGCGGATCACCTGAGGTTGGGAGTTCAAGACCAGCCTGACTAACATGGAAAAACCCCATCTCTACTAAAAATACAAAATTAGCTGGGCGTGGTGGTACATGCCTGTAATCCCAGCTACTTGGGAGGCTGAGGCAGGAGAATTGCTTGAACCCGGGAGGCGGAGGTTGCAGTGAGCCAAGATTGCACCATTGCAGTCCAGCCTGGATGACAGAGCGAGACTCCGTCTCAAAAAAGAAACACACAAAACAAAACAAACAAATCTGCTCCATCTCCATGCTACCACCTACTATATATTGTCATCATTACTCACATGGACTATTGCAGCTCCTCACCACATTCACACAGGCCCTAACAACAGCCAAAGTAATTTTACTAGAATTATATTACATCATGTCACACCTCTCCTTAAAACCCTTCAATAGCTTTCCATTGCTTTTACAATAAAGGTTCAGATTTTAAACACAGTCAACAAAACCCTGAGAGATCTGACCCCTGGCTCTCTATTCTGATCTCATGACTTTTTCACCCTAATTTATTTGACTTGCCATACTTTGTCCTCACCTCTATCTTTTACTTCCTTGCTTTATAGTCAATCTTAGATTGAATGGTACTTCAGTGGCATGGCTTTCCCTAACCCCCAGCACTAGGTTAGAACCCCCATTGTGTCTTCATTAATATGTTGTATTTTTTTTCTTCATAGCAGTTATCACAATTGTAATTATTCAGTTAGCTGTGTAATTAGTTGCTTAATGGCTGCCCACATACCCAGGCTAACCCTGGATGTTTATCTTGTTCCTTTTTCACTCTAAAATAAAGCTGTACTTCCTCTTCTAACTATGACTTTTCAGATTTTCCCTATGATTTACAGACTTTTCAATAAATTCTCATAGTTGTAGTACAGAATGTTTAAAAAGCTACCTTATGCATATTTTTGACAAGTTCACTCTGTGTACAGGTGTATGTGATTTTAAGGGTAGTCTTCAATGTCAAGAGAAGAGACCACCAAACAGGCTTTGTGTGAGCAATAAAGCTTTTTAATCACCTGGGTGCAGGCGGGCTGAGTCTGCGATGGGAGATAGGGGTGGGACCGTTTTATAGGATTTGGGTTGGTAATGGAAAATTACAGTCAAAGGGGGTTATTCTCTGGCGGGCAGGGGTGGGGGTCACAAGGTGCTCAGTGGGGGAGGTTCTGAGCCAGGAGAGTGAATGTCACAAGGTAATGTCATCAGTTAAGGCAGGAACCGGCCATTTTCACTTCTTTTGTGATTCTTCACTTGCTTCAGGCCATTTTCACTTCTTTTGTGGTTCTTCACTTGCTTCAGGCCATGTGGATGTATACGTGCAGGTCACAGGGGATATGATGGCTTAGCTTGAAATCAGAGGCCTGACATTCAATCCCCTCAAGAGAACAGAATTTCTAAAAAAGGGAAGTGGGTGGGACTGAATTTTATTTTATTTTTTCAGAACTTTAAAATGGAGAATGATTTTATGTGTTTGTTTTTTAGGACAAGAAAAGTACTTCACTTTCAAATTCAGACAGAGAAATGAAATCTGAACAACTGCCTCCTTGTGTGAACCCTGGCAATCCTGTGTTTTCATGTATGTTGGATCCGAAGACACTCCAGACAGCCACCTCACTATCAAAACCTCAGATGATTATGTATAAAACCAATTCAAGTCATTATGGTGAATTTCTACCTATGCCACAGTTTTTCCCCTGCAAATATACTCCAAAGGAGCAAGTATTTTCAAGCCATATCAGAGCAACTGGATTTTATCAAAATAACACTCTAAATACTGCACCTGACAGAACCAGAACTCTTGATTTTCCTAATATTCAACACACTCTATGAAAATACATTTCTTTGTATATTGAAAAGAAAATATACTCAGGAAAAATGAGTGTTAAATCTAAGGGTAGAATACCTAATTGAGATAAAAAGTTTATAATCAATTTTTAAAATAAGTTAAATAAAGTATTTCAACTGATAACTGAATGACAATGACTTTTTAAATGAAAATATGTTCAAAATAGCAAAATAAAAGGTAGAAAGTGTTAGTCCATGTAATCCAAAAGCTTCAAAAGCCTTTCATATTTTATTTACTTATCTATTGAGTCTACTTATCAAGACAGAGGAACACAGGAGCTGTAAGAAAAAAAATGATTTAAGGAAGATTCTGACCAACAATTTCACACTTTGGTTTTTGTTTTTTGTTTTTTTTTTTTTTTGAGATGGAGTCTCACTCTACTGCCCAAGGTGGAGTGCAATGGCGCGATCTCGGCTCACTGCAACCTCCGCCTCCCAGGTTCAAGCGATTCTTCTGCCTCAGCCTCCCGAGCAGCTGGGATTACAGGCACTCGCCACCATGCCCAGCTAATTTTTTGTATTTTTAGTAGAGATGGGGTTTCACCCTGTTAGCTAGGATGGTCTCAATCTCCTGACCTGGTGATCTGCCCGCCTCGGCCTCCCAAAGTGCTGAGATTACAGGCGTGAGCCACTGTGCCCGGCCAACACACTTTTAGTTTTTATTTTTGGAGACAGGGTTTCACCTTGTCACCCAAGCTGGTATGCAGTGGCATGATCATGGTTCATTGCAACCTTGGACTCCTGGGCTCAAACCATCCCCCACCTCAGCCTCTACTAGCTGGGACTACAGGCAGGAACAACATGCCCCCGGCTAATTTATAGGGGGGGTGTGTGTGTGTGTAGATGGAGTTTCGCTGTGTTGCCCAGGCTGACCTCAAACTCCTGTCCTTAAGCTGTCATCCTGCCTTGGCCTCCTGAAGTGTTGGGATTACAGGAGTGAGCCATGCTACCCAGCCAATTTCCCACTTTTAACATAATGTTAGTTCCCACTGCTAGGCTGGTGGAAGAGATAACTTGTAATTTATTGATTCATTCAGCAAATATTTTTTGAACCCTGACTGATGACAGACTGTACTATGCAAATAGAGGTACAGAAATAAAAGACAGTGATTTTTATTGTTTTAATTAACAATATTGGCCAGGTGTGGTGGCTCACACCTGTAATCCCAGCACATTGGGAGGCCGGGGCAGGTGGATCACCTGAGGTCAGGAGTTCAAGACCAGCCTGGCGAACATGGTGAAACCCCATCTCAACTAAGATACAAAAAAATCAGCTGGGCATGGTGGTGGGTGCCTATAATCCCAGCTACTTTGGGAGGCTGAGGCAGGAGAATCGCTTGAACCCGGGAGGTAGAGGTTGCAGTGAGCCGAGATCATGCCATTGGACTCCAGCCTGGACAACAAGAGCGAAACTCTGTCTCAAAAAAAAAAAAATATTTGGGAGAATGAGATTAGCAAATTAATATGTGATAATTTTTGTAATGTAAAGTAGGCAGTATGCACAGGCCTTTCAGACATAGACAGAATTGCTCAAATTGAGACCAGAGAGATCAGGAGAAGTGACCTAGAGAAGATAAAGCTAAATCAAAGGAAGGTTATTCTAGGGAGAAGAAACTATGGATAAAAGTACAAAGATACGAGACAATGTGGTATATTTTTATAAATGCAATTAATTTTATATATCTTTAACATAGTGTGAGCAGTGGTAGGTGACAGGCTATACAATTCTTTAAAATCTCTGATTCTACTGCACACACAGATTTATTTCAGCTCCCATCTGTTTAAACCGTATGTTGATAATTGGGTCTGAATATCTTTTTGGAAAAAAAAAATCATTGTTATTTTCCCCTGTTGGTTTTATTTCAGGATATTACCATCAATTAGAAAGAATAAATTTGTGAGCCATTAGGGGATTATAAAAGTTGAATCTTCTAATCATAGAAGTTGCTTGATGTAAGGAAACAGCTCAAACTCTGCAGACTCATCAATTTCTTCCAATTACCCCCAAAACTGATAATTTGGTAATGGCACAATCAAGAAATATTAATTTTTTTCACTTCCTCAAAACATCAAATAGTGAGGCACTGCACAAGATGTCCAAGTGAATTACGCAATAACGTTTTAGTTTATTAGCCTGTTTTTGCAGTATAAACCATACAAACAATTTTCCCCCTTCACTGTAGGTGCCCAATTCATGGCAAGTGAATTTACCTTTTTATATGTAGAATCTAGAAACTAACCTAAAATTCCTACCTATGGCAGTGGTGCACCGTTGGGACATTTTTGTTGTTGCTAAAATTCTCAGGATTGGCTGGGCGCTGTGGCTCACGTCTGTAATCCCAGCATTTTGGGCGGGTGGATCACTTGAGGTCAGGAGGTCGAGACCAGCCTAGCCAACATGACGAAACCCAGTCTCTACTAAAAATACAAAAAATTAGCCAGGTATGGTGGCGTGTACCTATAGTCCCAGCTACTTGGGAGGCTGTGGCAGGAGAATCACTTGAACCCAGGAGGCAGAGGTTGCAGTGAGCCAAGATCATACCACTGCACTGCAGCCTGGGCAACAGAGTGAGATTCTGTCTCAAAAAAAAAAAAAAAAAATTCTCAGGATACTCCAGGCACAGTGGCTCATACTTAAAATCCCAGCACTTTTGGGAGGCCAAGGTGGGCGGATTACAGGAAGCCAGGAGTTCGAGACAAACCTGGGCAACATGGTGAGACCACATCTCTACTAAAAATACAAAAACTTAGCCAGGCATGGTGGTGCATGCCTGTAATCCCAGCTACACCAGAGCCCGAGGCAGGAGAATCTCTTCAACCTGGGAAGTGGAGGTTGCAGTGAGTTGAGATCACAGCCACTGCACTCCAACCTGGGTGACAGAGGGAGACTTCATCTAAAATAATAATAAAATTATCAGGATAAATAGCTGAAAATCAAGCATGTCATCTGGAATTTCATTATATACATAGTCATTCAGTGCCTATTAAAGTCCCAGGACTGGCTGGGCATGGTGGCTCATGCCTGTAATCCCAATACTTTGGGAGGCTGAGGCAGGCGGATCACCTGAGGTCAGGAGTTCAAGACCAGCCTGGACCAACATGGAGAAACCCCGTCTCTACTAAAAATACCAAAAAAAATTAGCTGGGCTTGGTGATGCATGCCTGTAATCCAAGCTATTCGGGAGGCTGAGGCAGGAGAATCTCTTGAACCCGGGAGGCGGAGGTTGCAGTGAGCCGATATCATGCCATTGCACTACAGCCTGGGCAACAAGAGGCAAATTCCGCCTCAAAAAAAAAATAATAATAATAATAAGGTCCCAGGACTATACTAGGCACTAGAAGCTAGTCCTAATGGAGCTTAGATTCTAATGAATCCCAGCAGGAGGAAACAGACCAAAAAGCATGTATAAATATATATTTTTATATATTTATAAATAAAAATACACATTAATATATACATAAATAACATATATGAATATATATTTACATAGTTACCTATGTTCTATACCTAGTGGTAAGTATTATGGGAAAAAACATAAAATAGAGTTAGGAGGAAAGCGAGTACTTCAGCAAGGAATTACTTTAGGTAGGTTGGAAAGGGAAGGCTTCTGATAAGGTGAGGTCTGACCACACCCTCTGAAGGAGGTGAAGAGAATATCTGAGGAAAGTCAAGTTGATGTAGGGCAATTGAATATACAAGTTGAATTCAAGAGAGAAGTCCAAGTTGAAGATAATCAATTTGAACAACATGTTATTTAAAATGATTAAATCAGACAAGACTACAAAGTGTAGGTAAACAGACCTGAGGACTATGCTTTAGGGAAAACCACCATTTAGAGGTCAAGGCAAAGAACAAGAAGAAACAAATGAGACCAAGAAGGAGTGACTAGTGAAGAAAGGAAATTAGAAGACTGTGAGGCCTGGAAGCCAAGCTTGTTTCAAGGAGAGGAACTGGCCCAGCAGTGTGAAATTATCTTGGGAAATAGCATATGAATTGAGAACTGACCTTTGATGAGGCAAAGCAGAGGTCATGGATGACTTCAAACAAAAGTATTTCAACAAGGCCAGGCGCGAAGGCTCACACCTGTAATCCCAGCACTTTGGAAGGCTGAGGTGGGCAGGTGGCCTGAGGTCAGGCGTTTGAGACCAACCTGGCCAACATGGTGAAAACCTGTCTCTACTAAAAACACAAAAATTAGTTGGGCGTGATGGCAGACACCTGTAATTCCAGCTACTCAGGAGGCTGAGGCAGGAGAATCGCTTGAACCTAGGAGGCAGAGTTTGCAGTAAGCCAAATCACGACATTGCACTCCAGCCAGGGTGACGAGTGAAACTCTGCCTCAAAAATAAATAAATAAATAAGTATTCCTCTCTACAACAAGAAGCGGTAGAGAGGAAAACTTTATTGGAATAAGAAAGAGCCGAAGAACTCAAAACTAATTTTAAGTAATTTTGCTGCACACTGAACAGATAAATGGGGCAATAGCTAGATGTTGAGCCAAAGGTTTCTTGTCGTTTTTTTAAAGATAGGATATAATATAGCATATTTTCTACTCTTTTTGAGTCAGCGTCTCCCTCTGTCACCCAGGCTGGAGTGCAATGACACAATCACAGCTCACTGTAACCTCAACCTCAACCTTGACTTCCCCAGCTCAAGCGATTTTCCAACCTCAGCCTCCCAAGTAGCTAGGACTGCAGTCATGCACCACCATGCCTGGCTAACTTTTTTTCTATTTTTTGTAGAGATGGGGGTCTCACTATGTTGCTTAGGTTAGTCTTGGACTCCTGGGCTCAAATTATCCTCCCACCTCCTCCCAAGTGCTGGGATTATAGGCGTGACCCACCACCTCCCGAAGTGTTGGGATTATGGGTGTAAGCCACCGTGCTGACCAGAGTATTTGTATTGTGATGAGAACACATTTTGAGAACTGCTGACCTACAGCAATCAGATGTAGATAGCTGAAGATAGATGTAGATAGCTGAAGATAACTAGAGAGTAATGTTAGTCCTTAATATGCACTACAAAGCTAAAGCAAAGCCAGGGCGGTGGCTCATACCTGCAATGTCAGCACTTTGGGAGGCCAAGGCAGGTGGATCACTTAAGATCAGGAGTGTGAAACCAGCCTGGCCAAGTGGTGAAACACTGTCTCTATTAAAAAATACAAAAATAGACCAGGCACGGTGTCTCATGCCTGTAATACCAGCACTTTGGGAGGCCAAGGCAGGCAAATCACCTGAGGTCAGGAGTTTTGAGACCAGCCTGGCCAACATGGTGAAAAGCTGTCTCTACTAAAAATACCAAAATTAGCCAGGCTTGGTGGCGCATGCCTGTAATCTCAGCTACTCGGGAGGCTGAGGCAGGAGAATCACTTGAACCCAGGAGGCAGAGGTTGCAGTAAGCCTAGATCATGCCACTGCACTCTAGTCTGAGTGACAAAGCAAGACTCTATCACACACACAAAAAAGAGACTATTAGTTCATGGGGACACCACCCTCTTGAATAGATTAAAGCTGTTAATACAGAAGTGAGTTAGTTATTGCAGGACTGGGTTAGTTATAAAAGACAGGAGTTCAGCCCCCTTTTCCTTTCCTCTCTTTCTTGCATGCTCTCTTACTATGTGATACCTTCTGCCACGTTATCATATAGCAAGAAGGGCTTCACCAGATGCATGTAGTCCCTCGATCTTGACCTCCCAGCCTCTAGAACCATGAACCAAATAAATCTCTGTCCATTATAAATTACCTAGTCTGTGGTATTCTGATACAGCAGTGGAAAATGAAGTAAGGCACCTACTTTTTCCCTAGATGGTATGTGCAAAATCCTTTGCCCTTACTTCCCACATGGATGAAATTTGTTGGAAAGCACCTGGCTTGCTAGTGATTAAGAGGTCTCTTATTGACCAAACTCTAGATAGGCTCCTGTGAACCACTTTTTTGACTAGGCCCCATCCTGGCACCTCGCTCTTTGTCCAGGCTGGAGTACAGTGGCATGATCTCAGCTCACTGCAACCTCTGTCTCCCAGGTTCAAGGGTTCTCCTGCCTCACCCTCCTGAGTAGCTGGGATTATAGGCACGCGACACCATGCCAGACTAAGTTTTATATTTTCAGTAGAGACAGGGTTTCACCATGTTGGTCAGGCTGGTCTCCAACTCCTGACTTCATGATCCACCTGCCTTAGCCTCCCAAACTGCTGGGATTACAGGCGTGAGACACTGTGCCCGGCTGTACCTTGCTTTTTTTTTTTTTTTGAGATGGAGTTTTGTTCTTGTTGCCCAGGCTGGAGTGCAGTGGCGCATTCTTGGCTCACCACAACCTTCACCTCCCGGGTTCAAGCAATTCTCCAGGCTCAGCCTCCTGAGTAGCTGGGATTACAGGCATGTGCCACCACAACTGGCTAATTTTGTATTGTTAGTAGAGATGGGGTTTCTCCATGTTGGTCAGGCTGATCTTGAACTCCCGACCTCAGGTGATTCACCCACCTCGGCCTCCCAAAGTGCTGGGATTACAGGCGTGAGCCATCATGCCCAGCCACGTACCTTGCTCCTAAGAGCCCAGTCATGGCAAGAGTCCTGCCAAGTTCCTTTAGCCAGAATCCCCACCATCAATATCTGATCACCCTTGATATTTGACCAGATTCCTCATTCCCTATAACCGCCCCCACCCGCCGCCGGTAATACCTGATCAACCTGGCCTGTCTTCAGCAAGAATCCTATTAGGTCAATTTAACCAAAATTCCTCTATCCCTAATGTTTTCTCTTAGTAATTTTTCATCCACTGACCACCTTCATTACCCAACCTACTCCTTGGCTATAAATCCCTAATTGTCCATGTCATATTTGGAACTGAGCCTAGTTCTTTTTCATTTTTTATTCTCAGACCTCACAGAAATGAAAAGAACTCAGCCTCGTTCCATGCTGAGGTCTCTTTTTCCTTATTATAACAGTTACTGAGTAAAAGCATTGTTTTTTCAGTTTAACTACTGTTCAACTCTGATTTTCGTCTACACTAGGGAACCAAGACAGAATAGGTTTATATAACACTAAACTATTAGACAATATCTCTATATTAGGACTAATATTTTGACCTCTGTCAGCAAAGAGCTAACATGTGGAAAAGAAAGATCATCCCAAACCTGGTCTAGGACAGAACCTTTTGCTTGATATAATTCATAACCTCTTTCTGGGATGTGTTAAATAAAATATATGGAAGGCCACTGATTTGGACTGAACCTCTTGCACTAGTGTAACTCCCAAATGGGTTCACCTTGCCTGCTGCCTAGACAGAGCCAATTTATCAAGACAGGGGAACTGCAATAGAGACAGAGTAATTCACACAGAGCCAGCTGTGCAGGAGACCAGCATTTTATTATTAATCAAATCAGACTGCCCAAGCATTTGAGAATCAAGAGTTTTTAAGGACAACTTGGTGGGGGAGGGGAAGCCAGTGAGCCAGGAGTGCTGATTGGTTAAGTAGGAGATGAAATCAAAAGGAATTGAAGCTGTCCTCTTACACTGAGTCAGTTCCTGGGTGGGGGTCACAAGATCAGATGAGCCAGTTTATTGATCTGGGTGGTGCCAGCTGATCCAGCAAGTGCAGGGTCTGCAAAATATCTCAAGCACTGATCTTAGGAGCAGTTTAGTGAGGGTCAGAATCTTGTAATTCCAACGGCATGACTCCTAAACCATAATTTCTAATCTTGTGGCTAATTTCTTAGTCCTACAAAGGCAGTCTAACCCCCAGGCAGGAAGGAAAAGGTTTTGGGAAAAGGTTGTTACCATCTTTGTTTTAAACTATAATCTATAAACGAAGTTCCCCCCAAAGTTAGTTCAGCCTATGCACAGGAAGGAACAAGGACAGCTTAAAGGTTAGAACTAAGATGGAGTCTGTTAGGTTAGCTCTCTTTCACTGTCTCAGTCATTGTCCTGCCTCAGCCTCCCGAGTAGCTGGGGTTACAGGTGATTGCCACCATGTCCAGCTAATTTTTGTATTTTTAGAAGAGATGGGATTGGCCAGGCTGCTCTCGAACTCCTGACCTCAGGTGATCTGCCCGTCTCAGCCTCCCAAAGTGCTGGGATTACAGGTGTGAGCCACCGAGCCTGGCCCAAAATTTGGTTATTTATCTGATCTCCTGATAAATCATGAGAGAGATGATAGCCAAATCCCCCAACAGGCCCCTTTTAGCTGGCAGGATAGGCAAGTCCCCACTGTTTTAACTCTTGCAAGGAAAGTGATCTGAAGTTACCAGATATCAACCAACCCACTTTTCGTATTATGCTGTTTCTTGTTCCTGCTTGAGCTACCTTATAAATACCAATTGTTTTTGTTACCCCTAAAGGGGTGCTGCCTAGACAGAGCCAATTTATTAAGGCACGAAAATTAAAACAGAGAAAGAGTAATTCATACAGAACCAGCTGTGCGGGAGACCAGAGTTTTGTTTTCGTTTTTTGTTTTTTTGAGACAGTCTCGCTCTGTCGCCCAGGCTGGAGTGTAGTGACCCGATCTCAGCTCACTGCAACCTCTGCCTCCTGGGTTCAAGCAATTCTCTGCCTCAGCCTCCCGCCGCCACACCCGGCTAATTTTTTTTGTTTTTTCAGTAGAGATGGGGTTTCACCATCTTGGCCAGGCTGGACTTGAACTCCTGAGCTCGTGATCCACTTGCCTCAGCCTCCCAAAGTGCTGGGATTAGAGGCGTCAGCCACCGCGCCCAGCCAGGGAGCAGAGTTTTTAAAGACAACTTGGTGGGTGAGGGGAAGCCAGTGAACCAGAAGTGCTCATTGGTTAGAGATGAAATTATAGAGAGTCGGAGCTGTTTTCTTGTGCTGAATTAAGTTAGGTGGGCGCCACAAGATTAGATGAGTCAGCTTATTGATTTGGGTGGTGCCAGCTGATTCATTAAGTGCAGGGTCTGCAAAATATCTCAAGCACTGATCTTAGGAGCAGTTTAGGAAGGGTCAGAATTTTGTAGCCTCCAGCAGTATGACATTATTTTTTTTTTTTTGAGATGGAGTTTCGCTCTTGTTGTCCAGGCTGGAGTGCAATGGCATGATCTCAGCTCACTGCAACTTCCGCCTCCCGGGTTCAAGTGATTCTCCTGCCTCAGGCTCCCAAGTAGGGGATTACAGGCAAGCACCACCACGCCCAGCTAATTTTGTATTTTTAGTAGAGACGGGGTTTCTCCATGTTGGGGTCAGGCTGGTCTCGAACTCCCAACCTCAGGTGATCCACCCGACTCGGCCTCCCAGTGCTGGGATTACAGGCGTGAGCCACCGTGCCCGGCCTCCAGCAGTATGACTTCTAAACCATAATTTTTTTGGAGATGGAGTTTCACTCTTGTTGCCCAGGCCGGAGAGCAATTGCCCAATCTCCGCTTACTGCAGCCTTCACCTCCCAGGTTTAAGTGATTCTCCTGCCTCAGCCTCCCAAGTAGCTGTGAATTACAAGCACCTGCCACCACGCCCGGCTAATTTTTGTATTTTTAGTAGAGACGGGGTTTCACCATGTTGGCCTGGCTGCTCTCTAACTCCTGAACTCAGGTGACCCACCTGCCTCAGCGTCCCAAAGTGCTAATTTTTAACCTTGTGGCTAATGTGAGTCCTACAAAGGCAATTTAGTCCCCAGGCAAGAAGGAGGTCGGCTTTGGGAAAGGGCTATCACTGACTTTGTTTAAACTATAAACTAAGTTTTTTAAAGTTAGTCCTACACCCAGGAATGAACAAGGACAGCTTGGAGGTTAAAAGCAACATAAATTCAGTTAAGTTAAATCTCTTTCACTGTCTTAATCATAATTTTGCAAAGGTCATTTTATTCTGCTACTTCTAGTAATGTCTCTTCTAAATCTTTACATAAGATGCTGCTTGATTCATGAGTCACTGATAAAGGCCAATTAGATCTTTAAACTAAATTTGTTAGGTCAGCACGGGGACTCATGCCTGTAATTCCAGCACTTTGGGAGGCCGAGGAGGGCAGATCACTTGAGGTCAGGAGTTTGAAACCAGCCTGGCCAACATGGTAAAACCCAGTCTCTACTAAAAATACAAAATTAGCTGGATGTGGTAGCACGCACCTGTAATCCCAGCTACTTGGAAGGCTGAGGCAGGAGAATTGCTTGAACCCAGGAGACAGAGGTTGCAGTGAGCCAAGATTGCACTGCACTAAAACCTGGGTTACAGAGCCAGACTCCATCTCAAAAATAAATAAATAAGGCCGGGTGCAGTGGCTCATGCCTGTAATCACTGCACTTTGGGAGGCCGAGGCGGGTGGATCACCTGAGGTCAGGAGTTGGAGATCAACCTGGCCAACATGATGAGACCCTGTCTCTACTAAAAATACAAAAAATTAATCAGGCGTGGTGGCTCCTGTAATCCCAGTTACTTGGGAGGCCTGAGGCAGGAGAATCACTTGAACCCGGGAGGCAGAGGTTGCAGTAAGCTGAGATTGGGCCACTGCACTCCAGCCTGGGCAACAAGAGTGAAACACCATCTCAAAAAAAAAAAAAAAAAAGGCCGGGTGCAGTGGTAGCTCACACACCTGTAATCCCAGCACTTTGGGAGGCCGAGGCGGGCGGATCATGAAGTCAGAAGATTGAGACCATACTGGCTAACATGGTGAAACCCCGTCTCTACTGAAAATCCAAAAAACTTAGCCGGGCGTGGTGGCAGGCGCCTGTAGTCCCAGCTACACGGGAGGCTGAGGCAGGAGAATCGCCTGAACCCGGGAGGTGGAGCTTGCAGTGAACCAAGATCATGCCACTGCACTCCAGCCTGGGCTACAGAGCAATACTCTGCCTCAAAAAAAAAGAAAAAAAAAAGTAGTTGGGTGTGGTTGCGGGCACCTGTAATCTCAGCTACTAGGGAGACTGAGGCAGGAAAATCACTTGAATTTGGGAGGAGGAGGTTGCAGTGAGCCGAGATTGTGCCATTGCACTCCAGCCTGGGCAACGGAGGGAGGCTCCATCTCAAAAACAAAACAAAACAAAACAAACCTTTAAAATTTAATTAGAGAATTACAATAACTACATACAAAAGGGAAGCTGTGCTATTGTGCTTAACACCTGCATAATCCCAGTGATACAACACAAATGGTGGTGCAATCCAATGCCAATACCATAATATTCCAGGTTAATATCTTACAGTTTGCTGTCTTTTTTCCCCCCCTTGTCTACTTGGAGGTACTAGAGAACGATTTCACTCAAAAAATTTATCTTCACCAGATAGTGTTATGAAATATGATCGGTTTTCAGGTGCACAGCCTATAACTGAAGTTGAAGATAAGTTTTCTAAACAGTTATTTTATACTAGGCTGAACTAGTCTAATCTTGAACAACAAGCATTAGAGAAGTATTAAACAAAAAATAAGGTTCTGTGCATTTGGAAACTAACAAAAAACCTGTCAACATTTATTATACCAAAGTCAACCATTCAGTCAATTAAATCGTATATTAATACAAACAAAAGTTATTTATAAACAATCTTTTATTTTAAAATTCTACCTTGTTAAAAATTAATCAGTAAGTGTCCTGGTAACTATACCAAAATATATTTTGTTACAAGGGCAAGCTTAATTCAGTAACACAAAAATGTATACGTATGTATTAATATGAAGAAATAAGGAATCAAAATAGGTTCTTATTTAGATTTATTCAAAAATGGTTCAAGTCACTTTATTTTCTATAGATTTATAATATTTTGCCCTCTACAGAACTAGAGTACTAAACAGAAAGCAATTCTGTACAATTGGCCATAATATGTACAAAGATTTCTAACGCCTCCAGGTCTTTTTAAAAAACTTATAACAATACTTAGTTACTTCTAAGAGTCATTAAGATTTTAGTTCTGTTCCTTGAATTACATTCCGAATCTTCTCAGCATCAATTTGTACAATTTTGTTGGATGGATCAATCTTAAGTGCTGCTTCATAATCCTGTAGGCCTGTGTTTATATAGCAATGATGATTAATACAATAAATATTTTATTAGTACTTCTTTTATCTAGACGATAGTTGTTTAAAGTAAAAATAACCACTAGTAGCATGGTTCAGGACAAGTACCAAGTTTTAAATTGGATTCCCATCTTTACACACATAGTAGTATCTCTGTAAGATTGCAGAAATTTTTCAGTGATTTAGGGAATTATTATTTTATTCAATGTTCTGTAAGCAACAGTTATTTTAAATTCATGCACAAATAAACTAACAACTTAGACTCATTATGACATAAATGAGAGGCCGAGGCAGAAGAATTGCTTGAACCCAGGAGGTGGAGGTTGCCGTGAGCCAAGATGGCGATACTGTACTCCAGCCTGGGCTACAGAACGAGACTCCATCTCAAAATAAATAAATAAATAAATAAAATATTTTTTGTAGACTGAAATCATACTTTATTCACTGACTAGAACATAGTATAAGCTGTCTTTTCTTTTCTTTTTTTTTTTTTTTTTTTTTGGAGACTGTCTTGCTCTGTCTCCCAGGCTGGAGTGCAGTGCCACGATCTTGGCTCACTGCAAGCTCCGCCTCCCGGGTTTATGCCATTCTCCTGCCTCAGCCTCCCGAGTAGCTGGGACTACAGGCGCCCGCCACCTCGCCCAGCTAGTTTTTTGTATTTTAGTGGAGACGGCTGTTGCCCAGGCTGTTCTCAAACTCCTGAACTCAGGCAATCCGCCCGCTTCAGCCTCCCAAAGTGCTAGGATTACAGGTGTGAGCCACTGCGCCTGGCCGGTAGTATAAGCTTCTTTCTGTAGCTACTACATGTACAGAATTCCTTTGAGAAAAAATGGTTAAACATGAAAGCATTGTCTACTGCTTGTTAAAAATATGTAACTGGATCTCAATCTTCACCCAAAAACGCAATGGAAAAAAATATTTATTTCAGAGTAAGGAAACTTGAGTTCTAGTTCCTAAAATGCTATTGATTTGTTTTGCCAGCTCAGGCAATTCACTGAACTTCTCCAAGCCTCAACTTTCTCATCTTTAAAAGAAGGGGTCTTTGTAGCTCAAAACAATCTACGATACCATAATTTCTTTTTTTTCTTTTTTTTTTTTTTTTGAGACGGAGTCTCGCTCTGTCGCCCAGGCTGGAGTACAGTGGCCGGACCTCAGCTCACTGCAAGCTCCGCCTCCCGGGCTCACGCCATTCTCCTGCTTCAGCCTCCCGAGTAGCTGGGACTACAGGCGCCCGCCATCTCGCCCGGCTAGTTTTTTGTATTTTTTAGTAGAGACGGGGTTTCACCGGGTTAGCCAGGATGGTCTCGATCTCCTGACCTTGTGATCCGCCCGTCTCGGCCTCCCAAAGAGCTGGGATTACAGGCTTAAGCCACAGCGCCCGGCCAACGATACCATAATTTCTGAAGAACTTTTCATTCCTGTCTTGGTCATCTTTATCCTCCTGAAATTGAATAAGACATTTAAAAAAGGTTGGGGCATATAAACCCAATGTGGATGCCTTGGTTAGAAAAAAATCTCCTACAAATGGCAGAACCAACTTTAAAAATGAAAACAGAAATAATAAAAATGTATAGCCTGGAGCCCTGGTAAGACATCATCAAGAGGTGGCCTTTAGGCCTTGAGTGAATGGAAGCTGAACAGGCTTCTCCTTAGGGAGGTATGGGAGGAGAAGCCTTGAAGATAAACTTTGGCTACTACAAAATTTTGCCTTTGGTACACCATGAGTAACTGCAAATAACTGCAACTATATATATATAGTTTTCGGGGGTTTTTTGTTGTTTTTTTTTTGCTTTTGAGACGGAGTTTCGCTCCTGTTGCCCAGGCTGGAATGCAATGGCACAATCTCGGCTCACTGCAACCTCTGCCTCCCAGGTTCAGGTGATTCCCCTGCCTCAGCCTCCCAAGTAGCTGGGATTACAGGCATGTGCCACCACACCCAGCTAATTTTGTATTTTTGGTAGAGATGGGGTTTCACTATGTTAGTCTCCCAAAATTCTGGGATTACAGGTGTGAGCTACCGCACCTGGCCACCTAAATCTATTTGAAATAAGATAAAATAAATGGTATGTTTTCTGTATACATGGAGCTAAATTATAGACCTTAATACAATCTAACAAATATAAGCAATACGCATGCACTATGGTAGATCGTTATTTCCAAGCTTAGGTGTGTGTGTATACATACATACAGACACACAAATACATACATACAGGGTATGACCAAGGAAGCTCTTTGAGATAAATATCCATGATATCTCGAATCATTTATATATTTTATCATGTTTTTGTTTGTTTGTTTGTTTGGTTGGTTGGTTGGTTGGTTTTGAGACAGAGTCTTGCTCTGTCACCCAGGCTGGAGTGCAGTGGCACGATCTTGCCTCACTGCAAGCTCTGCCTCCCGGGTTTACTCCATTCTCCCGCCTCAGCCTCCTGAGTAGCTGGGACTACAGGCACCTGCCACCATGCCCGGCTAATTTTGTTTTTTTATTTTTAGTAGAGACGGGGTTTCACCATGTTAGCCAGGATGGTCTCGATCTCCTGACCTTGTGATTCACCTGCTTCAGCCTCCCAAAGTGCTGAGATCACAGGCATGAGCCACCGCGCCTGGCCTATCATGTATTTTTTTTTTTTTTTGTAAGAGACAAGGTCTCACTATATTAGCCCAGGCTGGTCTCAAACTCCTGGCCTCAAGCCACCCTTCATTACAGGGGTGAAGCACCACACCCAACATTTATCACATATGTTTCTATGAAGAGTTGTCTGGTAACATAGCCTTTTTATTTTATTTTTTATTTTTTTTTGAGATGGAGTCTTGCCCAGGCTGGAGTGCAGTGACCGGATCTCAGCTCACTGCAAGCTCCGCCTCCCGGGTTTACGCCATTCTCCTGCCTCAGCCTCCCAAGTAGCTGGGACTATGACGCCCGCCACCTCGCCCGGCTAATTTTTTTGTATTTTCAGTAGAGACGGGGTTTCACCGTGTTAGCCAGGATGGTCTTGATCTCCTGACCTCGTGATCCGCCTGTCTTGGCCTCCCAAAGTGCTGGGATTACAGGCTTGAGCCACCGCGCCCGGCAGCCTTTTTTTTTTTTTTTTTTTTTTTTGAGAAGGAGTTTCACTGTTATTGCCCAGGCTGGAGGGCAATGGCGCAATTTCAGCTCACCACAACCTCCGCCTCCCGGGTTCAAGCGATTCTCCTGCCTCAGCCTCCCAAGTAGCTGGGATTATAGGCATGAGCCACTACGCCCAGCTAATTTTGTATTTTTTGTAGAGGGTTTCTTTTTTTTTTTTTTTTTTTTTGAGACAGAGTCTCGCTCTGTCGCCTAGCCCAGGCTGAAGTGCAGTGGCGCGATCTCGGCTCACTGCAAGCTCCGCCTCCCGGGTTCACGCCATTCTCCTGCCTCAGCCTCCCGAGTAGCTGGGACTACAGGCGCCCACAACTGCGCCCAGCTAATTTTTTGTATTTTTAGTAGAGACGGGGTTTCACCGTGGTCTCGATCTCCTGACCTTGTGATCCGCCCGCCTCGGCCTCCCAAAGTGCTGGGATTACAGGCGTGAGCCACTGCGCCCGGCCCAGAGGGTTTCTCCATGTTGGTAAGGCTGGTCTCAAACTCCTGACGTCAGGTAATCCACCCGCCTCTGCCTCCCAAAGTGATGGGATTACCGGCGTGAGCCACTGCACCCAGTCAATATAGCATTTTTCTAGACTGAAACTTGTTGTTCACACTTATTTTAATTCCCTTCTACAATGAATTTTTTAAATATAATTCAGAAATAATGTATTGTCAGGTATGCTGCAGACATTACTAAGAATCAAATGCTAAAAATATTTAAAAATGGAGTCCTTCAAAGTCATGATCTTAAATAATTCCAATGACATTTTTTTCAGAGTATAATTTTGGACTTACACCATTTCTATCAATTCCTTACCTTCTACATACAATTCTAGTTGACAGAATGCTGTTCCACGTCGTACATGTGCCTTCATTCTTGCATTAGCATTGTCTGTAACAGGTGGCATCAGTAATTCCAGTGCCTTACAAAATATATATAATTATTACATGAAAGTTATAATTTCTTAATTTAAACAAGCAAAAGGCTGGACATGGTGGCTCACACCTGTAATCCCAACACTTTGTGAGGCCGAGGTGGGTGGATCACCTGAGGTCAGGATTTTGAGACCAGCCTGGCCAACATGGCCAAACTCTGTCTCCACTTAAAAAAAAATACAAAAATTATCTGGGCGTGGTGGTGCGCACCTGTAGTCCTAGCTACTTGGGAGGTTGAGGCGGGAGAATTGCTTGAACCCAGGAGGTGGAGGTTTCAGTGAGCTGAGATCGTGGCCACTGCACTCCAGCCCGGGCAACAAAAGTAAGACTCCATCTCAAAAAAAAAAAAAAAAGGCCTCCAGTCCTCACCTAAATTTTTAGCTTAGCTGCTACAGGAATTTACCAAATATATATATATATATATACACACACACACACACACACACACACACCAAATATATATATATATAAAACCTATATATATATATACACACACACACACAAATATATATATATAAAACAAATAATTATTATCAGGTCTTCCAGAAGAGATATGTTGAACTACTTAAGGAATTTTTCAGTTGCTCCTGTATGGGATTCATACCCCTCCAAGGTTATTGTCAGGCTTATCATTTCACATCTCCACAGCTTTATTTTTACTAGGAGGAATTATTAAAAAGGATTTATGGGCTTTTGTATTCAGATTGTACTCAGCTTATTCATTCATTCAATAAATATTTGTTTGCATTTTGAGAGTCAAAGAAAAACTGGATCATAAAAGTAGTATGATATCAAAGTGTGAGGATATTGGTTGTGTCCTCCATATCCTCAATCTCAAGAAGCTACCTAAGAGATTTTGCACATGATATTCCCTTAAAACAAGTTATCTTGACATGGAAAAAAGAAAAAGCTGTAGAAGTTCGAGACATTCACATGAAATACTAGTAATGGAAAGTAGAATATACTAAGTTACCCTGTAAATGAGAAAATGACTGTAGTGATATCTGGGCTGGGCATGGTGACTCACACCTGTAATCCCAGCACTTTGGGAAGCCAAGGTAGAATGATTACTTGAGCCCAGGAGCCTGAGGTTGCAGTGAGCCACTGCACTCTCGCCTGGGCAACACGCTATCTCTTAAAAAATTAAAAACTTAAAAAAATTTTGCTGGGTGTGGTGGCTCATGCCTGTAATCCCAGCACTTTGGGAGGCTGAAGTGAGTGGATTACCTGAAGTCAGGAGTTTGAGACCAGCCTAGCCAGCATGGTGAAACCCTGTCTCTACTAAAAATACAAAAATTAGGCCGGGCATGGGTGGCTCAAGCCTGTAATCCCAGCACTTTGGGAGGCCGAGGCGGGCAGATCACCTGAGGTCGGGAGTTTGAGACCAGCCTCACCAACATGGAGAAACCCATCTCTACTAAAAATACAGTATTAGCCCGGCATGGAGACACATGCCTGTAATCCCAGCTACTCAGGAGGCTGAGGCAGGAGAATTGCTTGAACCCAGGAGGCAGAGGTTGTTGTGAGCTGAGATCACGATTGCACTACAGCTTGGGCAACAAGAGAAAAACTCCGTCTCAAAAAAAAAAAAAAAAACCGAAACAAAACAAAATACAAAAATTAGCCAGGTGTGGTGGTGTGCAGCTATAATCCTACCTACTTGGGAGGCTGAGGCAGGAGAATCTCTTGAACCTGGGAGGAAGAGGTTGCAGTGAGCAGATGTCACACCAATGTACTACAGCCTGGGCGACAGAGAGCGACATCGTCTCAAAAAAAAAACCTTAAAATTTTTTTAACAAAGGGATATCCTTTTACTGCACACGTGGTAGAAATAACAAGGGAAAACCAAGTGTTCTTCCTTCTACCATGCACTGAGTCTGCAAAAAAAAAAATTTTTTTTTTTGAGATGGAGTCTCACTCTGTCACCTAGGCTGGAGTGCAATGGCATGATCTCAACTCACTGCAACCTCTGCCTCCTGGGTTGAAGTGATTCTCCTGCCTCAACCTCTCCTATAGCCTGGGACTACAGACCCATCACCACACCTGGCTAAATTTTGTGTTTTTAGTAGAGACGGGGTTTCACCATGTTGGGCAGGCTGGTCTTGACCTCTGGTGATCTGCTTGCCTCGGTCTCCCAAAGTGCTGAGATTACAGGCGTAAGCCACCGTGCCCGGCCGAGTCTGCAAAACTTTTATAAGAAAAAGGGTGGGCCAGGTGAGGTGGCTCACACCTTTAATCCTAGCACCTTGCAAAGGTGACGCAGGAGGACTGCTTGAGCCCAGGATTTGGACAACAGCCTGGGCAACATGGCCAAACCCCAGCTCTACAAAAAATACAAAAATTAGCTATGTGTGGTGATGTATGCCTGTAGTCCCAGCTACTTGGGAGGCTGTGGTGGGAGGATCACTTGAGATTGGGAGGTCGAGACTGCAGTGATCTGTGATCACACCTCTGTACTCCAGCCTGGGTGACAGAGCCAGATTCTATCTCAAAAAAAAAAAAAAAAAAAGGAGGAGGAAGAAAGAAAAGAGAGGGAAGGAGAGAGGGAGAGAGGGAGGGAGGGAAGGAAGGGAGGAAGGAAGGAAGGAGAGATGAAGAAAGAAACAAAAAGGAAAGAAAGGGAGGGAGGGAGGAAGGCATGGAGGGAGGAAGGGAGGAAGGCATGGAGGGAGGAAGGGAGGAAGGAAGGAGGGAGGGAGGGAGGAAGGGAGGGAAGGAGGAAGGAAGGAAGGAAGGAAGGAGAAGGAAAGGGGAAAGGAAAGGGGTAAACACAAGTGACCACCATTTACTAATTTCCGGCTGGGTACAATGGCTCACACCTGTAATTCCAGCACTTTGGGAGGCCAAGGTTGTAGCAGCCCTTGAACCCAGGAGTTCAAGACCAACCTGAGCAACATAGGGAGACCTCGTCTCTCTAAAAAAAAAAAAAAAAAAAAAAATACAAAACTTAGCTGGGTGTGGTGGTTGTATGCCTATAATCCCAGCTACCTGGGAAGCTGAGGTGGGAGGATCGCTTGAGATTAGGAGGTCAAGGCTGTAGCAGTGAGTTGTCATCTTACTACTGCACTCCAGCCTGGGTGACAGAGCAAGACCCGGTCTAAAAAACAAAAAACACATTTACTAATTTCCTTGTGAACTTGAAGGGCAATACAGTAACCCTGGAGGTTTTTTGTTTGTTTGTTTTTTGTTTTTTTTGATGGAGTCTCTCTCTCCAGGCTAGAGTGCAGTGGCACAATCTCGGCTCACTGCAATCTCCACCTCCCGGGTTCAAGCGACTCCCCTGCCTCAGCCTCCCGAGTAGCTGGGACGACAGGCACACACCACCACACCCAGCTAATTTTTTGTATTTTAGTAGAGATGGGGTTTCACCATGTTGGCCAGGATGGTCTCAATCTCCTGACCTCATGATCCACCCACCTTGGCCTCCCAAAGTGCTGGGATTATAGGTGTGAGCCACCAGTCCTGGCCAGTAACAGCTGATTTTTAATCTAACTAACTATTCATAGAAGTCACAAAAAAACACCAGATCCTTGTCCATTAGTAAAAAATCAGTTAAAAAAAATAAATATTCAATAAGAAAGACAATTTTTAAAATCTTTGCATTTCAATTATTTCAATTGAACAGAAAAAAATAATCATTTAAACCAATTAATAGAAGGATATATTTAAAGCACCATATATCATAAATAGATATCCATACCTTAGAAGAATCTTCAATAGCCTTGTGTAAGTTTTTTAGTTTTAGGTGGCAAGCAGCCCGGTTCAAATACAAGAGTGGCATTTTATTATTTAGTCTTATGGCTAAATTATATGCATTGATAGCTGCCAAATAGTTTTCTGTTGCAAACAATTTGCTAATGAGACAAAAACAGAGAAGAAAAACAATTTAACATTGAAAGAGAAACACAGAAATAATATCTAATTGTATTTGACAAAGAGGATGGCTTACCTCTTTTTGCATTCTCTTTAGGGTAGACATTGTTGGCTGCACTGAATCCATCTCTTTTCACATATACCAGCCTGTCATTTGAATGGAATGGACCGCACTCCCACTTCCAAGGGTAGACATTAGTAATTTAAGCCAGTAGGCATATTTTCATTATTTTTGCTACAGTAATTGACTCAGGGATAGGCTTGTGTGACCTATATTGTTCTATTTAGACTGGAGCCTGTGGGATGGTTTCAGAGTTGGAGAATGAAAAGTTGGGCATACTTCTCCCCCTGCTGGATATAAATGAAGAAGTCACATAGCCCACATTGTTGCTGACCATTTTTAACACCATGGGATGAGCTGGCATTAGAATAAAGCTGATACTATGGAAATATGAAAGGAATAAAAAGGCAGAAAGAAACAGCCCTTCATGATACAGTTAAGCTGCTGGATCAACCTTTACTTGAAATAGAAAACACCTTTAGCTGTTTAGTTATATAACACAATAAATTCCTTTCAATATAAAGCCAATTTGAATTGGGTTTTTTGGTTACTTGCAATGGATATACTCTTTCAGTTCAAATGTTCCAAAATTTTCTTCAAATAAAGGGATGTACACGATTAAAGGATCTCTTCAAAATGCAAAGTTTCTTTGTTTGTTTGTTCGTTTTTTGAGACAGAGTTTCACTCTTGTTGCCCAGGCTGGAGTGCAATGGTACAATCTTGGCTCGCTGCAATCTCCACCTCCCGGGTTCAAACGATTCTCTTGCCTCAGTCTCCTGAGTAGCTGGGATTACAGGTATGCACCGCCACACCTGGCTAATTTTGTATTTTTAGTAGAGATAGGGTTTCTCCATCTTGGTCAGACTGGTCTTGAACTCCTGACCTCAGGTGATCTGCCCGCCTCGGCCTCCCAAAGGGCTGGGATTACAGGCGTGAGCCGCCGCACCCGGCCTCTTTTTTATGTATAATTTCCACTTACAAAAATTTGAAAAAGTACATCAACAGGAAAATGGAAAATACTTTGCTGAAAATAAAAATGTCATATAAATATAACTTTGTATTCATGTTCATTCCGTTATACTGCATACTTTGCTGCTCTAGAATATTAAACATGTCAAAAGTAAACCTACAAAAGCAGCCAGTAAACTGAATAAAAGGTAAGATTACACCATTGTCACATCTAACTTGAGCTAAACTCAAGCTGAAAATAACTTGTACAAACTAGAAGAGCTAATTCTATGGGTAGTTTACATTTCTGAAATGCCTCATATCAGCGACGTTTCTGATTGCAAGTAACAGAACCACAACTCAAGTGGGCTTAAACAAGTAAGGAAATAAATTATCTCACATTTTTGAAGTCCATGGGATTAAGGCCCTTATAAAGAAGATTAAAAAAACAAAAATAAAAAGTCCAGAGGAAAGAAGCTCCAAGCCCAATCAGCAGCTCAAAGGTGTTATCAAGGCCGCAGGCTCCTTCCATCTGTCCATTCTACTGCACTCAGCAGGAACCACAATCAGGCTGATTTTCCTCATGGACATAATAGCCCAAGGTGCCACATACAGGCATAATACTCATTGGAAGAAAAGGTAACAGTATTTTCTGATATATGTTCCCTAAGAGAAAGAAAATCTTTTCCAGAAAATTCCCAGTTTACTTCCTTTCACCTCTCATTGACCAAAAGTACATACCCTTAAAACAAAAACACAAATAAAAACCAGTCTTTCTCTCCCTCAAACTCTCTTTTCCTTTATCCTTGCCTCCCTCCCTGCCTGCCCCCTGCCTGCCCCCTGCCCTGCCGCCATCTCTCTCTCTCTCTCTCCTCCTACCCCTTCCTCCCCAATTTGACTCCTCACTACTATATACTGCTGTTTAGAATGATTTTAAAAATTCAAAAACATGTCCATCTTTCCATGTTAAAAAATAAATACATTTTTACAGAGTATACATAATACATGGATTATTCTTACAGTATTCTCTCATAAGTGCTAGGATTTCTGAAACCAATTTCCTCCTACTTAGGTACATTTAGGGGGTCTTGTTTTCCAATACTTTTGCTTTTATAAAGAACATTATAATAAGTATTTTTGTATCTATATCTTTTTTCTTTTTAAAAGCAGGAATGCAACTAAAGCAATAATAATCTGTTGAAGTCAATGAGAATTTATCCCTGGACTTGGAATAGGGTCACTGTCCTAAATCACATGGGCAAGGGCTGCACACCTCAACAAAATACGAGCTCATCTAATAAGGATGAAGGGAGAGAATAAATGTTGGCTAGGTAATCTACAGTGTCTACACCGAACCTTATTTTTTAAACTGTGGTAAAATATATATAACGAAATTCACCATTTTAACCATTCTTAAATGTAAAATTCAGTGGCATTAACTACATTTACATTGTGCAACCATCATCACCATCCATATTCAGAACTTTTTCATCTTTTCAAATTGAGACTCCATACCCAGGAGTTAGGGAATAACCCTCCATTCCCCATCCGCTCTAGTCATTCACAACCACCATTTGACTTTCTGTCTCTATGAGTTTGACCACTCTAAGTATCTCACAAAAGTGAAATCATATGTTTGTCCTTTTGTGACTGGCCTATTTCACTTAGCATAATGTCTTCAAGGTTCATCCATGTTGTAGCATGTGACAGGACTTCCTCTCTTTTTAAAGCTGAAATAACACTGCATTGTTATGGATATAACACATTTTATTTATCCATTTATCCCTCAATGGACACTTGGGTTGCTTATATGTTTTGATATTGTGAATGTTATTGTTATGAACATGGTTGTATAAATATCTGTTTGTGTTCCTGCTTTTAATTCTTTTTTTTTTTTTTTTTTTTTTTTTGAGACGGAGTCTCGCTGTGTCTCCCAGGCTGGAGTGCAGTGGCGTGATCTCGGCTCACTGCAAGCTCCGCCTCCCGGGTTCACGCCATTCTCCCGCCTCAGCCTCCCAAGTAGCTGAGACTACAGGCGCCCGCCACCACGCCCGGCTAGTTTTTTGTATTTTTAGTAGAGACGGGGTTTCACCATGTTAGCCAGGATAGTCTCGATCTCCTGACCTCGTGATCCACCCGCCTCGGCCTCCCAAAGTGCTGGGATTACAGGCTTGAGCCACCGCGCCCGGCCCCTGCTTTTAATTCTTTTGGGTATACACCAAGAAGTGGAATTACTGGATCATATACTAATTCTATTTTAGGCCAGGCATGGTGGCTCACGCTTATAATCCCAGAACTTTGTGAGGCCAAGGTGAGCAGATGGCTTGGGCTTATGAGTTTGAGACCCTCCTAGGCAACATGGCAAAACCCTGGCTCTACAAGAAATATAAAAATTAGCTGGGCACAGTGGCTTGTGCCTGTGGTCCCAGCTACTTGGGAGGCTTAGGTGGGAGGATGGCTTGAACCTGAAGGGTAGAGGTTGCAGTGAGCCAAGTTCACACCACTACACTCCAGCCTGGGCTATAGAGCCAGACCTTATCTCAGAAAAAGGAAAAAAAAAATCTATTTTTATTATTATTTATTTATTTATTTATTTAGACGGAATTTAGCTCTTGTTGCCCAGGCTAGAATATAATGGCACGACCTTGGCTCACAGCAACCTCCGCCTCCCGGGTTCAAGCGATTCTCCTGCCTCAGCCTCCCAAGTAGCTGGGATTACAGGCATGCACCACCATGCCTGGCTAATTTTGTATTTTTAGTAGAGACAGGGTTTCTTCATGTTGGTCAGGCTGGTCTTGAACTCCTGACCTCAGGCAATGCGCATGCCTCGGCCTCCCAAAAGTGCTGGGATTACAGGCGTAAGCCATTGCGCCCGGCCCTATTTTTATTTTTTTGAGGTACCACAATACTGTTTCCCATAGCAACTGAATCATTCTATACCTCTACCAACAGTGCACAGGATTCTAATTTCTCCGCATCCTCACTAACACTTGTTATTTTCTGTTTTTTTTTTTTTTTTCTGAGTAGCCATCCTAATGGGTGTGAAGTGGCATTTCATAGTGGTTTTGATAGACCTTTCCCAAATGGTTAGTGATGTTAAACATCTTTTCATATTTACTAGCCATTTGTCTCTCTTCTTTGGAGAAAAACCTGTTTAAGTTCTTTGCCCATTATTATTATTTTTAAAAATTATTATTATTTTTTTGAGCAGAGTCTCTCTCCGTTGCCTAGGATGGAATTCAGTGGTGCCATCTCAGCTCACTGCAACCTCTACCTCCCAGGTTTAAGTGATTCTCACGCCTCTGAGACTCAGATTAGCTGGGATTACAGGTGTGAGCCACCACGGCCGACTAGTTTTTGTATTTTTAGTAGAGACAGGGTTTCACCATGATGGCCAACCTGGTCTCGAACTCCTGGCCTCAGGTGATCCACCTACCTTGGCCTGCCAAAAAGCTGGGATTACAGGCGTGAGCCACTTCACCTGGCCTCTTTGCCCATTTTTAAATTAGGTTATTTGTTTTGTTGTTGAGTAGTAGTTCATATATATTCTGGATCTGCAAATATTTTCTCTATTCTGTGGGTTGCCTTTTTACTCTATTTATAGTGTCTTCAATGCACAAAAGTTTTTTTTTTTTTTTTTTTTTTTTTTTTTTGAGACGGAGTCTCGCTCTGTAGCCCAGGCTGGAGTGCAGTGGCCGGATCTCAGCTCACTGCAAGCTCCGCCTCCCGGGTTCACGCCATTCTCCGGCCTCAGTCTCCAGAGTAGCTGGGACTACAGGCGCCCACCACCTCGCCCGGCTAGTTTTTTGTATTTCTTTAGTAGAGACGGGGTTTCACCGTGTTCGCCAGGATGGTCTCGATCTCCTGACCTCGTGATCCGCCCGTCTCGGCCTCCCAAAGTGCTGGGATTACAGGCTTGAGCCACCGCGCCCGGCCCAAAAGTTTTTAATTTTGATGTGGTCCAACTTAACCATTTTTTCTTTTGTTGCCTATGGTTTTGGTGTCATATCCAGGAAACGTTACCAAATCCAATGTAAGGAAGCACCCTGTGTTCTCTTCTAAGAGTTTTATAGTTTAGTCCTTACATTTAGGTCTTTTGATTTTGAGTTCTTTTTGTACATGGTGTTAGGAAAGGGCCCAATTCTTTTCCTTACTCTTTTTTTTTTTTTTTGATGGAGTCTTGCTCTGTCGCCCAGGCTGGAGTGCAGTGGCTCAATCTCGGCACACTGCAACCTCCGCCTCCTGGGTTCAAGCGATTCTCCTGCCTCCGCCTCTGAGTAGGTGGGATTATGGGCGCCCACCACCACACCCAGCTAATTTTTTTTTTTTTTTGAGACGGAGTTTCGCTCTTGTTGCCCAGGCTGGAGTGCAATGGCACGATCTCAGCTCACCGCAACCTCTGCCACCTGGGTTGAGGCAATTCTCCTGCCTCAGCCTCCTGATTAGCTGGGATTACAGGCACCTGCCACCACGCCCCGCTAATTTTTATAGTTTTGGTAGAGATGTGGTTGCGCCATGTTGGCCAGGCTGGTCTCAAAATCCTGACCTCAGGTGATTCACCCACCTTGGGCTCCCAAAGTGCTGGGATTACATAGGAGTGAGCCACTGTGACCGGCCAATTGTTATATTTTTAGTAGAGATGGGGTTTCACCATGTTGGCCACGCTGGTCTCAAAATCCTGACCTCAAGTAATCCGCCCACCTTGGCCTCTCAAAGTGCTGGGATTACAGGCATGAGCCACCGTGCCTGGCCAGAAATTTTCTTTTTATTTTCAGATGGAGTGTCACTGTGTTGCCCAGGCTGGAGTGCAGTGGCACAATTTCAGCTCACTGCAACCTCAACCTCCCAGGTTCAATCAATTATCCTGCCTCAGCCTCCCGAGTAGCTGGGATTACAGGCATGCGCCACCACACCCAGCTAATTTTGTACTTTCAGTAGAGACGGGGTTTCTACTTGTCGTTCAGTCTGGTCTCAAACTCCTGACCTCAGGTGATCCACCTGCCTTAGCCTCCCAAAGTGCTGGGATTACAGGCGTGAGCCACCACGCCCGGCCCTATTACCTTGTTCTTATCCATGTTATTGTACTTCCCACACAGTGTTTTAAGTATTTGTGTATGTCTCTCTCCTCCTGATTTCTGTTGTTCAGTGCCTATAGTCTGGCAAATAGCAAGCAATCAATAATTGCTTATTTAATAGCTGAATAAATGAATAGGAAGGAAGAAAGGAAGAAGAGAAAGAGGAGGAAAGATTATATATGGTATTACTCTTGGGAGTTAGAAGAGCCAACCTGTCAGTTCCAGGCTTCTAACCTTCAGAAAAATTGCCAACTCTAGCTAAACGCCACAAAACAATTCCTGGTGTTGTAACAGACAAGAGAAAAGACCAAGAAAAAGGAAAAAGAAAAGAAAAATACAGATATTGTGGTAGACAGATAATGCCCCCTGCCCCCCAAAAAAGATGTCCATATTCTAATCCCAGAACCTACGAATGTTACCTAACGTGGCAAAAAGGACCTTGCAGATGTGATTAAGTTAAAGAGCTCGATGGAGAGAGTACCCTGGATGATGTAGGTGGGATTTATATAAACACAAGAGGCCTTATAAAAGAAAGAAGGAGGCGGGAGAGTCAGAAAAGGAGAAGAGACCATGGAAGCAGAGCTCAGAAGAATGCAATCAGTGGCTGGGGAGCCACAATCCAAGGAATGCAAATAGCTTAGAAGCTGGAAATTTAAGAAAATAGCTTTTCTCCTAGAGCCTTCGAAAGGAATGCAACTGATACCTAATTTTAGCCCAGTAAAACTCATTTTGGACTTCTGAACTACAGAACTATAGATAATAAATTTGTGGGGGTTTTGTTTGTTTGTTTGTTTGTTTTTTTTGAGACGGAGTCTTGCTCTGTCACCCAGGCTGGAGTGCAGTGGCCGGATCTCAGCTCACTGCAAGCTCCGCCTCCCGGGTTTACGCCATTCTCCTGCCTCAGCCTCCCGAGTAGCTGGGACTACAGGCGCCCGCCACCTCGCCCGGCTATTTTTTTTGTATTTTTTAGTAGAGACGGGGTTTCACCGTGTTAGCCGGGATCGTCTCTCGATCTCCTGACCTCGTGATCCGCCCGTCTCGGCCTCCCAAAGTGCTGGGATTACAGGCTTGAGCCACCGCGCCCGGCCATTTGTGTTGTTTTAAGCCACAAACTTTGTGGTAGTTTGTTATAGAAGCAATAGGAAAATAAACACAGAATCATATATGATGAAATATAATAAATAATATCTATAGCTGCCTCAAAATATGAACACAAACTGCCACTCAGAATATACCAGAATTCACTGTTTTTGATCAGTATGTTAAAATATTCATGGCCAGGTGCAGTGGCTCACGCCTGTAATCCCAGCACTTTGGGAGGCTGAGGTAGGCGGATCACCTGAGGTCAGGAGTTTGAGACCTGCCTGGCCAACATGGTGAAACCCCGTCTCTACTAAAAATACAAAAATTAGTTGGGCGTGGTGGCAGGCGCCTGTAATCCCAGCTACTCGGGAGGCTGAGGCAGGAGAATCGCTTGAACCTGGGAGGTGGAGGTTGCATTGAGCCAAGATTATGCCATCACACTCCAGCCTGGGGGACAAGAGCGAGACTTGGTCTCAAAAAAAAAAAAAAAAAAAAAAAAAAAAAAAAAAAATCCATATACAAATGAATGAATAAAATGACTGCCCAGATATAAGATAATTTCTGGGATAATATGGTAATCTTCTTTGTGTTTGAGCCACTGACCTGAAAGGCAGTAAAATGGTCCTCTTTTAAAAATGGATTTGAATAGTTCCCACACCGGGGCTCATGCCTGTAATCCCAGCACTTTGGGAGATCGAGGTGGACGAATCACTAGAGGTCATGAGTTCGAGACCAGCTTGACCAACATGGTGAAATCCCGTCTCTACTAAAAATACAAAAAATATTAGCTGGGTGTAGTGGTGGATGCCTGTAATCCAAGAGTAAAACCATAGACTTGGGAGGCTGAGGCAGAAGAACTGCTTGAATCTGGGGGGTAGAGGTTGCAGTGAGCTGAGATTGCACCACTACACTCCAGCTTGGGTGACAGAATGAGACTCTATCTAAAAAAAAAAATAAAATAAATAAAATAAATGGATAAGAATAATCAAAACAGCTCTAGATTTGCAAAAAATCTGTTTTTATGGGAGACATCAGGAAGGACTTATGTCAAATGTAAAAGGCATTTAAAAGGAATTTTAATAAGCATTCCAAAAGATGTAATTTTTTTTTCATTTTTATGACATTTAAATAAAAAAATAAAATTAGAGCCTCATTGCCTTGTTATCTGACTTTTTAAATATGGAGGCCCTGTCTACCTTATTTGCTTATTTGGATTATCTTTCTGCAACAACACACAAACAGACAAAATATCTAGAGAATGTGATAACTACTTTTTTTGTTCAAAGACAGGGTCTCACTCTGTTGCCCAGACTGGAGTGCACTGGCCAATCATAGCTCACTACCGCCATGAACTCCTGAGCTTAAGGGATCCTCCCGCCTCAGCCTTCCGAGTAGCTGGGACTACAGGTGCTCACCATAACGCCAGGCTAATGTTTTATTTTGTTTGTTTTTTTGTAGAGACAAAATCTCACTTTGTTGCCCAGGCTGGTCTTGAACTTCTGGCTTCAAGTGATCATCCCACCTCGGCCTCCCAAAGGGCTGGGATTATAGGCATGAGCTACCATACTCGTCCTGTGATAACTACTAATGTCTTCATACATGATAAAGCTCATGATCAGAGTTCAAACAACTTACTTTCCTTTATCTTTCAACCATTCGGGATTCTTTTCTTCTTCTTTTAAATCGCAAAGTTCAGGAATGTCAGTATTCATTGCTCTTCGTGCCTCAGCTTGTTTGTGTAGCCACTAGAATGAGAAAGAAGTCCTATGAAGAATAAAAAGGTCTTTTTTTTAAATTAACATTTCCTTTTAGATTTTCCATCTTCCTCCAGTGGATGGAAATATTATTTGTTATGCACTGAATGTTTGTGTCTTCCCCACTTCTCCTCCAAATTGATATACTGAAGCCTTAACCATCAATGTGAATCAGTATTTGGAAGTGGGGCCTCTGAGAGGTAATTAGGTTTAGGTCATGAGAGGAGAGCCTCCAGAATGAGTTTACTTTCCTTATAAGAAGAAAGAGATCAGAGCTCCCTCACCCACTATGAGGACACAGTGAGAAAGTGGTTGTCTACAGGTTCTGATGAGGGCTCCTACCAAGAACCATGCTGGCACCCTGATCTTAGATTTCCCAGCCTCCAGAACTATGAGAAATGACTCTTCATTGTTTAAGCCACCCAGTCTATGGTATTTTATTTATAGCAGCCAGAGCAGATTAACATACTATTTGATAATGGTAACTTTTTTTTTTTTTTTTTGTCTTGCTCTGTCACCCAGGCTGGAGTGCAAGTGGCACAATCTTGGCTCACTGCAACCTCCACCTCCCAGGTTCAAGTGATTCTCCTGCCTTAGCCTCCCGAGTAGCTGGGATTACAGGCGTGTGCCACCATGACCAGCTAATGTTTGTATTTCTAGTAGAGACGAGGTTTCACTATTTTGGCCAGGCTGGCATTGAACACGTGACCTCATGACCACCCACCTCGGCCTCCCAAAGTGCTGGGATTACAGGCATGAGCCACCCCACCTGGCCGACGATGGTGATGTTAATCTTGCAATATTTATACATTGTTAAACTTTTTTTTTTTTTTTTTTTTGAGACATAGTCTCACTCAGTTGCCCAGGCTGGAGTACAGTGGCACGATCTCGGTTCACTGTACCCTCCACCTCCCGGGTGCAAGCGATTCTTCTGCCTCAGCCTCCTGAATAGCTGGGACTACAGGCATGCACCACCATGCCCAGCTAATTTTTTGTATTTTTAGTAGAGACGGGGTTTCACCATATTGGCCAGGCTGGTCTTGAACTCCTGACCTTGTGATCCACCCGCCTTGGCCTCCCAAAGTGCTGGGCTTACAGGCTTGAGCCACCATGACCGGCCTTAAACTTTTTTTAAACCTCATTAGCTGGTTGAAATATAATAGATAGAAGTTTCTAGCCAAATTTCTTGTTTTCTGGGAGTTCATGTGATATTATTATTATTATTATTATTTTTCCTGAGATGGAGTCACACTCTGTCCTCCAGGGCTGGAGTGCAGTGGCATGATCTCAGCTCACCGTAACCTCCGCCTCCTGGATTCAAGCAATTCTCCTGTCTCAGTCTACTGAATAGCTAGGATTACAGGCATGTGCCAGCACGCCTGGCTAATTTTTGTATTTTTAGTAAAGATGGGGTTTCACCATATTGGCCAGGCTGGTCTCGAATTCTTGCCCTTGTGATCTGCCCACCTCGGCCTCCCAAAGTGCTGGTATTACAGGCGTGAGCCACCATGCCCAGCCCATGTGATTATTATTTTGCCTTTCTTCGTTATAGTATTTTCATTCTTCTATACTGAAAAATATACAGAAGGTCACTTGAGCCCAAGAGTTCAAGGCTACAGTGAGCCATGATTGCCCCACTGTACTCCAGTCTGGGCAGCAGAGCAAGACCCCAACTCTAAAAAAATAAAAAGGGGTGTGTGTGTGTATGTGTATAAACACAATTTAAAAATAATTCTAACTGTATAATTATAGAAATGTTACAAATACAGAAAATACATTGTTTAATAATACAAAAAAATTAATATTTATATTGTCATTGACTTTTTTTTTTTTTTTTTTTTTTTTTTGAGACGGAGTCTCGCTGTGTCTCCCAGGCTGGAGTGCAGTGGCGTGATCTCGGCTCACTGCAAGCTCCGCCTCCCGGGTTCACGCCATTCTCCCGCCTCAGCCTCCCAAGTAGCTGAGACTACAGGCGCCCGCCACCACGCCCGGCTAGTTTTTTGTATTTTTAGTAGAGACGGGGTTTCACCATGTTAGCCAGGATAGTCTCGATCTCCTGACCTCGTGATCCACCCGCCTCGGCCTCCCAAAGTGCTGGGATTACAGGCTTGAGCCACCGCGCCCGGCCGACTTTTTTTTTTTTTTGAGATGGAGTTTCGCTCTTTCACCCAGGCTGGAGTGAAATGGTGCAATCTTGGCTCATTGCAACTTCCACCCCCTGGGTTCAAGTGATTCTACTGCCTCAGCCTCCCGAGTAGCTGGCAGATGCCTGCCACCACACCAGGCTAATTTTTGTATTTTTAGTAGCGATGGGGTTTCACCATGTTGGCCAGGCTGGTCTCAAACTCCTGACCTCAGGTGATCCACCCGCCTCGGCCTCCCAAAGTGCTAGGATTACAGGCGTGAGCCACCGTGCCCGGCTTGTCATTATGTCTTAAGGATCTTCTTATATCTACAATTTTTCAATTGAAAGATGTGTCAATTCAGACTTTCAGTTAAAAAATGCAATTCTTGGCCGGATGCGGTGGCTCAAGTGCTGGGATTACAGGCATGAGCCACCGCATCCAGCCAAAACAATGTAGTTCTTAGTGCTAATATAACTAAATATACAACATTTGAAATCCAGGGCTTAGGAATTTATACATGGATGGAAGATATTAATTCCAAAATGTCACATTACAAATACCTGTTATTAGAAATAATTAGTTGTAATGATATATTAATAATTTCCAAATATCTTCTTTCCAAACACATACTGATCCAGAGTTTATATGTCTATTAACATTATAGAAAATGATGTATTTGATAAAATAAATGGCAAGTACAGTAGTGTATCTCTTGGAATAAATAATACTGTACTCTATATATATACATATATATATATGTAAGTTTTTCATTGTTTTGTGATGAAGTCTCACTCTATCACCCAAGCTGGGGTGCAGTGGCAAGATCTCAGTTCAGGGCAACCCCTGACTCCCCGGTTCAAGCAATTCTTCTGCCTCAGCCTCCCAAGTGGCTGGAATTACAGGTATGCACCACCACCACGTCTGGCTAATTTTTTGTATTTTTAGTACAGATGGGGTTTCCCCATGTTAGTCAGGTTGGTCTCGAACTCCTGACCTCAAGTGATCCACCCATCTTGGCCTCCCAAAGTGCTGGGATTACAGGTGTGAGCCACTGTGCCCGGCCTACTGTACATATATTAAATCAGTGTTCTCTTATCACTATTCTGGAGCCAAAAAAAATCTGCAAAATATATTTTCTCATAAGGAAATTCTAAAATATATTAATGACATTATTTATTTAGTGTAATAAATACTTAAGAAACGCAGAACCAGTACTAATTTCAGTAGATGAAATAAAAATAAAGTATTTTCATTTGTGGTAACTACAGTAAGTATATCTACCTCCTCCTCTTCTGCTACTTGTGATTCACGAAGAGCTGTTGGGAATACTCGAGGGGTAAAGTTGATTTTAATACTGCCAACAGAGCGAGGAGCAGGAATACTGTCTTCCTTTAACTTCTCAGTAAATATATTTTCTGAATTTCTCCCTTCAAAAACAATGGTAGCAAGCAAGTCACTTATTTCTCATTTTCTAGTTAACCATCAACTGCCTTTTAATTACACATCAAAGCTAACCCCCAAGTCCTAAACAAATAAATCAAATATATTTTCTGCAAGAAAAAAATGCAAAGTTTAGCACTGATAATACGGCAGCCAATGACCTACCTGCTCTTTATCAATGGCCTCAGCTACTTTTCTGGGGTTCTCTTTGTAAAACCAGTGTTTAATTCACATCAACTCTAAGGGAAGATACTTTAGGTAACTCAACATCGACTCTAGAGAAGGGCACATAGGCAAAACCACCACTGCCAATACCACCTCTATCTCCTTACACTCCATAGCAATATCTCCTATATACATTATCTCCTATATGCTTTCTTACAAAAGTGTAAGAAGTTTTAGCCATCAAAGAAAACGAATGAGAATTGGTGGCAACGATGGGCACAGCGGCTCATGTCTGTAATCCCAGCACTCTGGGAGGCCAAGGCGGGCCAATCACCTGAGGTCAGGAGTTCAAGACCAGCCTGGCCAACACAGTGAAACCCTGTCTCCACTAAAAATATAAAAATTAACCAGGCCTGTGGCGTGCACCTGTAATCCCAGCTACCTGGGAGGCTGAGGCAAGAGATTTGCTTGAACCTAGCAGGCAGAGGTTGCAGTTAGCCGAGATCGCGTGTTGGAGACTCCGTCTCCAACAAACAAGCAACAAAAACTTGGAAAGGGTCTTGACTAGACATTTCAAAGGACTGGGTCAAGGAGGGAAAAAGCCCTCTTAGACCCAAACATGAAAGCCAAATAATGTGATAACAGAGGTGATCCCATCTGCCAGGATGGCCTTGTGGAACACAGTTGTTGAGTACTGTTGCATAACAAAGTATTACATTAAAGAGAACTAAATTTTTATCTTTATTTGATCTGCACATTTGGGGCTTTATTTTACAATGCTTGGCTTGAACCTACCTAATACAAGGTCCCAATAATTTTATATCCAAGTTAACTGCTGCTCACTCATAAAGGCAAAAGACATTTCTAGGTATGTAAGAACTCAGCCAACACTACCTAGTCATCTTTTCTGAATACATTACTCAAAGAAATGTTCCAGAACACAGAGAAATAACATTAAGAACCCAGGAGTGGGGAACTTGAGAGCAAAATGAAAAAGAATGGGTTTTCTAAAGCAGTGGAGAACACACCAAAAATGTTGTAAATAGTATTCTTTTTTTTTTTTTTTTTAAGAGACAGGGTTATTACTCTCACGTAGGCTGGAGTGCAGTGATGCAATCACAGCACACTGCAGCCTTGAACCCCTTGGCTCAAGCAATCCTCCCATCTCAGCCTCTCAAGAGCTGGGACTACAGGTGTACACCACCATGCATGGCTAATTTTTTGTTTGTATGCTTTTTTGTAGAGATGGGGTCTTGTTTTGTTGCCCAGGCTGGTCTTGAACTCCTGGGCTCAAGCAGTCCTCCCATTTTGGCCTCTCAAAGTGCTGAGATTATAGGTGTGAGCTACCACACCCAGCCTGTAAATAATAGTTTTAAATAGTAATACAAAAGAAGGAAAATAGGTCTTGGCGCCGCGGCTCACACCTGTAATCCTAGCACTTTGGGAGGCTGAGGCAGGTGGATCACTTGAGGTCAGGAGTTGGAGACCAGCTTGGCCAATATGGTGAAACCTCATCTGTACTAAAAATACAAAAAGTTAGTCAGGCGTAGTGACGGGTACCTGTAATCCCAGCTACTTGGGAAGCTGAGGCAGGAGAATCACTTGAACCTGGGAGGCAGAGGCTGCAGTGAGCCAAGATTATGCCACTGCACTCCAGCCTGGACAACAGAGCAAGTCTCACCAAAAAAAAAAAAAAAAAAAAAAAAGAAAAGATAAAAGAAAAGAAAAAAAAGAAGGAAAATAGAATAGAAAGTGAAAACGAAGTATACTTCATTTTACTTCAGATTACTAATAATACTAATGATTAATACGATATAGAACATGCAGGAAATCATCACTATTATCCCATGAGAAGAACTAAAAAAACTATTTTGCTACAGAAAAACAAATCTTTATGCGTTTATAAAAAATATTAAAGTGACCACTAGTTACAGTAAAAATAAGAAATATAATTTCCAAACTCGTGTATCTAATTTACAAACTCTTCTATTTGCTATTTGCAAATTGCAAAACACAAAAAAGAAATTTGCTGTTTGTAGCAACACAGGTTAAAACTTTTACTACAAAGTTTTACATGCAATTTTATGAAAAGGTAAACTGTTATGAACACATACAAATTCTTAATAAAAAATAAATAAAAGGTTCAATATATAGTTCAGTTTCAAAAGTAAGTAAAGGAAAGGCCTCATCACCGAATTTAAAGCCAGGGTCATCTCAAAAGTGAACACAAAGCTGTTTGGAAAGATTTTAGATGCAAATAGATTAATATCAATGGCTGGAGAATGGAAATTTAATGCTGATATAGGTACAGAGGTAGGAAGGTGTAAATGAAACTAGAATCATAGAAGGGTGGCACCTCCCGGCTTCAAGCGATTTTCCTGCCTCAGCCTCTCGAGTAGCTGGGATTACAGATGTGCACCACCATGCCCGGCTAGTTTTTTTGTATTTTTAGTAGACACGGGTTTCACCATGTTGGCCAGGCTGGTCTCGAACTCCTGACCTCATGATCCACCCACCTCGGCCTCCCAAAGTGCTGGGTTTATAGGCGTGAGCCACCGTGCCCAGTGGGCGTCACTCTTAGTGAAAAGGATGCTTATACGATCTCTGCTCACTAGTCTTAGAAAGTAAAGCTTGGAAAAAAGTCTCTTGTAAGAAATTGAAGCTCCAGGTATTCCTCATCAACAAGTCTTTTGTAAAAAAGAATATATGATATTTCCTCAAACATACACACAAAGAAGTTTTTGCAGAAGATTAGTGGTCAGGTAAAAAAGCACAATTCGCAAGAGGAAACAATCCAGTATGAGGAACAATCAGCAGACACAACAAATCAGACGACTGGCTCCCTAAGATTTTGAAATAGCACAACAATCTGAAAGAGATGAATCTTTTTAAACATACCTACTTAAAGACAGTAAAGACAGGCTAGCATCAATAATGAAAACTAAGAAGCTAGTGACAAAGAACAGAGAGGTGTGAAAAAAGACAGAACTTTCAAAATGAAAAATATTGTCACTGAAATTAAAAACATCTTGAACAAGTTTAAAATAAAATTAGTCATGGTTAAAGAAAATTTATAAACTAGAAGATAGATCTGAGGATATTAGACAGAATATAGCTGAGGAAGATAAAGAGAATACAAGAAAGTTGGCCAGGTGAGGTGACTCACGCCTGTAATCCCAGCATTTTGGGAGGCCAAGACAGGTGGATCGCTTGAGGTCAGGAGTTCAAGATCAGCATGGCCAAAATGGTGAAACCCTGTGTTTACTAAAAATACAAAAATTAGCCTGGTGTGGTGGTGTACATCTGTAGTCCCAGCTACTAAGGAGGCTGAGGCAGGAGAATTGCTTGAACCCAGGAGGCAGAGGTTACAGTGAGCTGAGATTGTACCAGCCTGGATGACAGAGCAAGATTCCATCTCAAAAAAAAGAAAAACATCTGTATAATTTAAAAATATATACTGAAAACAAGAGAATACAATAATGTAATATTTGTTTGTTTTTGTTTTTGTTTTTGAGACAGAGTCTCACTCTGTCACTCAGGCTAGAGTGCAGTGGCGCGATCTCGGCTCACTGCAGCCTCTGCCTCCTGGGTTCAAGCAATTCTCATGCCTCAGTCTCCCAAGTAGCTGGGATTACAGCTGTGTGCCACCACAGCCAGCTAATTTTTGTATTTTTAGTAGAGATGGGATTTCACCATGTTGGCCAGGCTGGTCTTGAACTCCTGGCCTCAAGTAATTTGCCCACCTCAGCCTCCCAAAGTGCTTGAGATTACAGGAGTGAACCAAGAAGGTAAATTACCAGTCAAGAAGGTAATATTTGAAGACAATAGTTTTGAAATTCCCAGAATTGATGAATGACAAAGTTCTTTGAGTGACAGTATGCTCCAAGTTATGATATTATGAGACAAATAAATAAATATAAAATTGAACTTATACTAATGAACCCATAATATACCAAGGGGAAGAATTTTAAAACAACCAGAAACAAAGGATAGATTACTTTATTAAGAATCAAAGGCCGGGCGCGGTGGCTCACGCCTGTAATCCCAGCACTTTGGGAGGCCGAGGCGGGCGGATCACAAGGTCAGGAGATCGAGACCATCCTGGCTAACACGGTGAAACCCCGTCTCTACTAAAAATGCAAAAAATTAGCCGGGCGAGGCGGCGGGCGCCTGTAGTCCCAGCTACTCGGGAGGCTGAGGCAGGAGAATGGCGTGAACCCGGGAGGCGGAGCTTGCAGTGAGCCGAGATCGCGCCACTGCACTCCAGCCTGGGCGACTAAGCGAGACTCTGTCTCAAAAAAAAAAAAAAAAAAAAAAAAGAATCAAGCTAGATCAACTGGACTCCATCCTGGGTGACAGGGTAAGATCCTGTCTCAAAAAAAAGAACAATATTAGAAATTAGTAAATTATATAACTATAGATAAAGTAGGGATAAGCAAATGAAAACTTTATGGAAATGAATTTGAAAAGATAAAACGCACAATTTAGAAGACAAATTACCAAAATTGACTTTGGAAAATTTCAATAATCAATAACTATTATAGAAACTAAATCTATTAAAAAAAAAAACAAAAAAACACCAGACCTAGACAGTTGTAGGGGAAGTTTTACTAAACTTTAAAACAACAGATATTTCTCTTATCTAACTATATTGTTTCAAATAGTAGAAAAAGAAAAATGCTCTATAGTATATGGGTCTGGTATAATTTTGTATAAAATCTAGACAAGAACAGTATGAGGAATGAAAAACATAACTAAATCTCAATATGAAGATAAATGTGACAATTGCTTATAAAATATTAGCAAATTTTTTAAAAAGCATATATATATATATATTTTTTTTCAATCTAAATGACTTTTTCTTTGTTTTTTTGAGACAAGGTCTCACTCTGTTGCCCACACTGGAGTGCAGTGGTGTGATCTTGGCTCACTGCAGCCTCTGTCTCCTGGGTTCAAGTGATTCTCCTGCCTCAGCCTCCTGAGTAGTTGGGACTACAGGCGCACGCCACCACGCCTGGCTAAGTTTTGTATTTTTAGTAGAGACAGGGTTTCGCCATGTTGCCCAGGGTGGTCTGGAACTCCTCACCTCAGGTGATCCACCCACCTCCGCCTCCCAAAGTGCTGGGAATACAGGAGTGAGCCACCATGCCCAGCCTCTAAAAGACTTTTCAACATGCCAAGCCTCACTGTTAAAGTAGTAAAGACATATAACCTGGTGGAATTAGCACAGGTTTCAGATGCAGAACAGATCTGGGTTCAAATTCTGCAAGTTTACTTATTCATAGTTATCTTTTTTTCCTGAACATCTATTTCCTCTAAAATAAGAACAGGAGCACTTAGACTGAAGTGTTGTGAAGACTGAGTGACCCAAGCAATAAAATCCCCTGGCACATAGTAGTCACTTAATAAATGTTAATTATTATTATTATATATGTGATTTTATACTAAAATGTTATAGGAATTCAATAATTACTTATGTAAGGAAAATACTAAATATTTCTTTTTCTCTCTTTTTGAGATGGAGTTTCACTCTTGTTGCCCAGGCTGGAGTGCAATGGCACGATCTCGCCTCACTGCAACCTCCACCTCCTGGGTTCAAGCGATTCTCCTGCCTCAGCACCTCCCAAGTAGCTGGGATTACAGGCGTCCACCACCATGCCTGGCTAGTTTTGTATTTTTAGTAGAGACAGGGTTTCTCCATGTTGGTCAGGCTGGTCTTGAACACCCGACTTCAGGTGATCTGCCCGCCTCAGCCTCCCAAGTTCTGGGATTACAGGCACGAGCCACTGCGCCCGGTGGAAAATGCATCCAAAACAAAGTTTAATATTCTAAAATTAGATAAAACCAAACTTGTAGCTTTCACTATAGAATTATATTCATTGGGAGATAGGAGGGAAAATGGCAGATAGGAGACAGGATTAACATGCAGCTGTCACTTGGATGGGCAGAACAGTATATGGAGACTCACATTGTGAACTTTTACTCTAAGAATCACTTCAGGAACACCGCAAGAAACACTGCAGGAAAACTGAAAGAATTCACAGACCCTTTGAAAGAAGTGGCTTGCTGCTGCCAATGCCACAAGACAGCTGAAAAACTGAGTTCCCAAAGTGTGAGGGAGGAAAAGGTCAGTCTATGAACATACATCCCCACTGGGGAACCTGAAAATCCAGATCACAGGGGAAGGATTTAACTTTACCCTGAGCCAAAATAGATTTAGGGAGCTGAGCAAAATATAGAAGTAGAAGAAGCAACAGGAAGAGCCCTGTAGGCACTTCCATCCCCAGGTGGAGTCCAAAGCAGCCATTCCTGGCCTGATCTCACAGAGGTCCTTGGAGAAGGGAAGGCAGCCAGTGGAAATGAGGCGGGACCGCAGGGTGAAGGAAGCTTGCAGCTGAACTTTGCAATAATTTTGACTGAGCAGGAATTTTCCTAAGCAGAAATTGGTGGTGGGGGGTGCAAATGGGAAGTACAGACGCGAGTGCGGAAGCCACAGCCAATAGTGTGGGCAGGCAGGGACTGGTGAGGCCTAAGAGCCCTCTTGCTTTCTCAGTGGCAAGGCTTATAGTCTGGGGCAAGATCTCAGCCCTGCTCACCGACTGCCTGGATATAAACTCAGTGCAGTTGGGGTGTCATGGCCGGAGTGAGACTGGCCTTGGTGGGCTGCCTGGGAGTTGGGTGAGGCCTGTCACTGCCGGCTTTCCCCTACCTCCCTGGTGACCTGCATGGCACAGCAGAGGCAGCCATAATGCCCCTGGGAACATAATTCCATTGGCCTGAGATTCACCCCTCCACCCGCACTGTGGCCACAGCAAGCTCCACCCAAGGGGAGTCTGAGCCCAGACCCAACTAACCTTGCCCCCACCTGATGGTTTTTCTCTACCTTCTCTATGGCTCTGCCCGTCACCTGAGAAACCCGAGTACTTGTCCTGACCAACATCAAGATTATATCTCTCTTCTATACTGCAGCTGGTGCCCTCTTGGAAGTGCCACCTCCTGGATGGAGCCCAACCAACTCAAGCCACTATAGCAACTCAGAACAGAACAACCCTGCTCCAAAGGAGAAAACAACAGCTAATTCCACTTCCTGCAATACCCTGTCTAGCCAAAGGTCCTGAGTCTGTCCATGTGACAACTTCACTGCTAGCATAACCAGTACTTGAAGTGCACTAAATGAAATTACAACAAAAGACTCCAACAGCATCCACTTCACTCACCTGCCACCACCAGAACAGGTGCTGGTATCCATGGCTGGGAGACCTGCAGATCACATCACAGGCTCTTTTTTTTTTTTTTTTTTTTGAGACAGAGTCTCGCTCTGTCGCCCAGGCTGGAGTGCAGTGGCCGGATCTCAGCTCACTGCAAGCTCTGCCTCCCGGGTTCACGTCATTCTCCGGCCTCAGCCTCCCGAGTAGCTGGGACTACAGGCGCCCGCCACCTCGCCCGGCTAGTTTTTTGTATTTCTTAATAGAGACGGGGTTTCACCGTGTTAGCCAGGATGGTTTCGATCTCCTGACCTCGTGATCCGCCCGTCTCGGCCTCCCAAAGTGCTGGGATTACAGGCTTGAGCCACCGCGCCCGGCCATCACAGACTCTTTGCAGATATTCCCCAGCACCAGCCTGGGGCCCAACTGGGTGGCTAGAACCAGAAGGGCAATAACAATCACTGCAGTATGGCTCTCAGGAAGCCCCATCCCTAGTGGCAGGGGGAGGGCACCACATCAAGGGAACGCCCATGGGACAAAAGAATCCGAACAGTAGCCTTTGAGTTCCAGATCTTACCACTGAAACAGTCTACTCGAATAAGAAGGAACCAGAAAAGTAATTCTGGTAATATGACAATACAAGGTTCTGTAACACCCCCAAAAGAATACACTAGCTCTCCAGCAATGGATCCAAACCAAGAAGAAATCTGTGAATTGCCAGAGAAATAATTCAGAAGGTTTATTATTAAGCTCCTTAAGGAGGCACTAGAGAAAGGTGAAAGTCAACTTAAAGAAATTAAAAAAAAAATACAGGAGGATATGAATGAAAAAGTCTCCAGAGAAATAGATATTATAAAGAAAAGATAATCAAAATTTCTGGAAATGAAAGACACACTTAAAGAAATGCAAAATATACTGGAAAGTTTCAACAATAGAACGGAACAAGTAGAAGAAATAACTTCTGACCTCAAAGACAAGGCTTTCAAATGAACCCAATCCAACAAAGACAAAGAAAAAAAGAATTTTAAAAAATGAACAAAGCCTCCAAGAAATCTGGGATTATATAAACGAGCAAACATAAGAATAACTGGTGCTCCTGAGGAAGAAGGGAAATCTAAAAGTTTGGAAAACATACTTGAGGGAATAATCGAGAAAAACTTCCTTGGTCTTGCTAGAGATCGAGACATCCAAATACAAGAAGCTCAAAGAACACCCAGGGAATTAATTGCAAAAAGATCACTGCCTAGGCACATAGTCATCACATTGTCTAAAGTAAAGATGAAAGAAAGAATCTTAAGAGCTGTGAGGCAAGGCCGGGCATGGTGGCTCACACCTGTAATCTCAGCACTTTGGGAGGCCAAGGAGGCTGGATCACGAGGTCAGGAGTTCGAGACCAGCCTGGCCAAGACGGTGAAACCCCGTCTCTACTAAAAATACAAAAATTTGCCAGGCGTGGTGGCGGGTGCCTATAATCCCAGCTACTCAGGAGTCTGAGGCAGGAGAATTGCTGGAACCCGGGAGTTGTAGGTTGCAGCGAGCTGAGATCGTGACACTGCACTCTAACCTGGGTGACAGAGCAAGACTCTGTCTAAAAAAAAAAAAAAAAAAAAAGGAGCTGTGAAGCCAAAGCATCAGGTAATCTATAAAGAAGAACCTATCAGATTAACAGCAGACTTCCTAGCAGAAACCCTGCAAGCCAGAAGGGATGGCGGTCCTATCTTTAGCCTCCTTAAACAAAATAATCATCAGCCAAGAATTTTGTATCCAGTGAAACTCAGCTTCATAACCAGAGGCGAGATAAAGTCTTTTTCAAACAAACAAATGCTGAATTTGCCACCACCATGCCAGCACTACAAGAAATGCTAAAAGGAGTTCTAAATATTGAAACAAAAGCTTAGAATATACCAAAATAGAACCTCCTTAAAGCATAAATCTCACAGGACCTATAAAACAACAGCACAATGAAAAAAAATATGGTATAAGGCAACAACTAGCATGATGTATAGAACAGTACCTCACATCTCAATACTGACGTTGAATGTAAATGGCCTAAATGCTCCACTTAAAAGATACAGAATGTCAAAATGGATAAAAGTCAACCAACCAAGTAAGTCTTTTAACAGACTTGCCTAACATATACAGACTCATAAACTTAAGGTAACAAGGAGGAAAAAGATATTCCATGCAAATGGATACCAAAGTGAGCAGGAGTAGCTATTCTCCCCCCCCCCCCTTTTTTTGAGACAGAGCCTCTTTCTATTGCCCAGGCTGGAGTACAGTGGCACAGTCTTGACTCACTGCAACCTCTGCCTCCTGGGTCCAAGTGATTATCCTGCCTTAGCCTTCCGAGTAGCTGAGACTACAGGTGCGCACCACCACATCCGGCTAATTTTTGTATTTTTAGTTGAGACAGAGTTTCACCATGTTGGCCCGGCTGGTCTCCAACTCCTGACCTCGTGATCCGCCCACCTCAGCCTCCCAAAGTGCTGGGATTATAGGCATGAGCCAATGCGCCTGACCAGGAGTAGCTATTCTTATACAAAACAAAGCAGACTTTAAAGCAACAACAGTTTAAAAAGATTAAAAAGGACATTATATAATGATAAAAAGATTAGTCCAACAGGAAAATATCACAATCCTAAATGTTTATGCACCTAACACTGGAACTCTCAAATTTATTTATTTCCTTTTTTGTTTTTTTTTTTTTTTTTTTTTTTTGAGACGGAGTCTCGCTCTGTCGCCCAGGCTGGAGTGCAGTGGCGCGATCTCGGCTCACTGCAAGCTCCGCCTCCCGGGTTCACGCCATTCTCCTGCCTCAGCCTCCCGAGTAGCTGGGACTACAGGCGCCCACAACCGCGCCCGGCTAATTTTTTGTATTTTTAGTAGAGACGGGGTTTCACCGTGGTCTCGATCTCCTGACCTTGTGATCCGCCCGCCTCGGCCTCCCAAAGTGCTGGGATTACAGGCGTGAGCCACCGCGCCTGGCCTTGTTTTTTTTTTTGAGACAGAGTCTCGCTCTGTCACCCAGGCTGGAGTGCCGTGGCACAATCTTGGCTCACTGCAACCTCCACCTCCAGATTCAAGCAATTCTCCTGCCTCAGCCTCCTGGGTAGCTGGGATTACAGGCATGCGCCACCACACCTGGCTAATTTTTGTATTTTTAGTATAGACGGGGTTTCACCATGTTGGTCAGGCTTGTCTCAAACTCCTCACCTTGTGATCCACCTGCCTTGGCCTCCCAAAGTGCTGGGATTACATGCGTGAGCCACTGCGCCCGGCCAGAATTCTCAAATTTATAAAACAATTACTATTAGACCTAAGAAATGAGATAGCACCACAATAATAGTGGGAGACTTCAGTACTCCACCGACAGCACAAGACAGGTAATCAAGACAGAAAGTCAGTGAAGAAATAATGGATTTAAACTATATCCTAGAACAAATGGACTTAACAGACATTTACAGAACATTCTACCCAACAACTGCAGAATATGCATTCTTTTCATCAGCACATGGAACATTCTCCAAAACCAACCAAATGATAGACCACAAAACAAGTCTCAATAAGTTTTTGTTTTTGTTTTTGATACAGAGCCTCACTGTGTCGCCCAGGCTGGGATGCAGTGGCGTGATCTCGACTCACAGCAAACTCCACCTCTTGGGTTCAAGTGATTCTCCTGCCTCACCCTCCCAAGTAGCTGGGATTACAGGCCCCCACCACCACACCAGCCTAATTTTTGTATTTTTAGTAAAGACGAGGTTTCACCATGTTGGCCAGGCTGGTCTCAAACTCCTGACCTCAGGTGATCCACCCGCCTCGGCCTCCCAAAGTGCTGGGATTACAGACGTGAGCCACTGTGCCCAGCCATCTCAATAAATTTTGGTTTTGGTTTTTTTTTGAGACGGAGTCTTGCACTGTTGCCCGGGCTGGAGTGCAGTGGCACAATCTCAGCTCACTGCAAGCTCCGCCTCCCGGGTTCACGCCATTCTCCTGCCTCAGCCTCCCGAGTAGCTGGGACTACAGGCGCCCGCCACCACGCCTGGCTAATTTTTTGTATTTTTAGTAGAGATGGGGTTTCACCATGTTAGCCAGGATGGTCTCGATCTCCTGACCTCATGATCTGCCTGCCTAGGCCTCCCAAAGTGCTGGGATTACAGGCGTGAGCCACCGTGCCTGACCCATCTCAATAAATTTAAGAAAATCAAAATTACATCAAGTATTCTCTAAGACCACAGTGGAATAAAACTGGATATTGACTTCAAAACGAACGCTCAAAACTATACAAATATATGAAAATTACATAACCTTCCTCTGAATGATCTTTGGGTCAACAATGAAATCAAGATGGAAATTTAAAAATTCTTTGAACTGAATGATAAGAGTGATACAACCAATCAAAACCTCTGGGATACAGCAAAAGCAGTGCTAAGAGGAAAGTTCATAGCACTAAATGCCTACATCAAAAAGTCCGAAAGAGCATAAACAGACAATCTAGGTTCACACCTCAAGAAACTAGAAAAACAAGAACACATCAAACCCAAACCCAGCACAAGAAAAGAAATAACAAAGATCAGAGCAGAACTAAATGAAACTGAAAGAAAAAAAATACATAAGAAAAATTAAACAAAAAGCTGGTTCTTGGAAAAGACAAACAAAATTGATAGACCATTAGTAAGATTAACCCAGAAAAGAAGAATATCCAAATAAGCTCGATTAGAAATGAAATGAGAGAAATTACAACCAATACCACAGAGATACAAAAAATCATTCAAAGCTATTATGAATACCTTTATGCGCACAAACTAGAAAACCTAGAGGAGATGGATAAATTCCTAAACCTAAAAGGAATTAATCCTCCCAGATTAAGCCAGGAAGAAATAGAAATTCTGAATAGACCAATAACAAGTAGGGAGATTGAAACAGTAATTTAAAAATTGCCAACTAAAAAAAGTCCAGGACCAGATGGATTCATAGCTGAAATTTTTTTTTTTTTTTAAAAACAGGGTCTTGCTCTGTTGCCCCCAGGCTGGAATGCAGTGGTGAGATCTCAGCTTACTGCAACCTCCACCTCCAGGTTCAAGCGATTCTCCTGCCTCAGCTTCCCGAGTAGATGGGGTCATAGGCATGCGCCACCATACACTGCTAATTTTTGTATTTTTAGTTAGATGAGGCTTCACCATGTTGGGCAGGCTGGTCTCGAACTCCTGACCTCAGGTGATCGCCTGCCTTGGCCTCCCAAAGTGCTGGAATTACAGGTATGAGCCACGCTCCCGGCCCAACAGCTGAATTCTAACAGACATTCAAAGAGAACTGGTACCAATCCTACTAAAACTATTCCAAAAGATAAGGAGGAAATCCTCCCTAAATCATTCCATAAAACCCGTACTACCCTAATACCAAAACCAGGAAAGGACATAACAAAAAAAGAAAACTACAGACCAAATATCCCTGATGAACACAGATGTAACACTACTCAACCAAATACTAGCTAACCAAATGCAAAAGCATATCAAAAAGGTAATACACCATGGTTAAGTGGGTTTCATACCAGGGATGCAGAGCTGGTTTAACATACACAAATCAATAAATATAATACACCACATAAGCAGAAGTCAAAACAAAAATCTTATGATAATCTCAATAAATGCAGAAAAAGCATTTGAGGCTGGGCGTGGTGGCTCACACCTGTAATCCCAGCATTTTGGGAAGCCGAGGCAGGCAAATCATTTGAGGTCAGGAGTTTGAGGCCAGCTTGGCCAACATGGCAAAACCCTGTCTCTACTAAAAAATACAAAAAATTAGCTAGGTGTGGTGGTGCACACTGGTAATCCCAGATATCGGGGAGGTTGAGGCAGGAGAATCGTTTGAATTTGGGAGGCAGAGGTTGCAGTGAGCCGAGATCATACCACTGCACTCCAGCCTAAGGAACAGAGTGAGACTGTGTCTCACACACACAAAAAGCATTTGACAAAATCCAGCATCCCTTTATGACTAAAACCCTCAGCAAAACGGGCATAGAAGGGATATACCTTAAGGTAATAAAAGCCATCTTTGACAAACCCACAGCCAATATTATAATGAACAGTGAAAAGTTGAAAGCGTTTCCCCTGAGAACTGAAACAAGACAAGGATGTCCACTTTCACCAACTCTATTTAACATATTACTGGAAGCCCTAGCCAGAGCGATCAGACAAGAGAAAGAAATCAAGAGAATCTAAATCAGTAAGGAGGAAGTCAAGTTGTCACTGTTCGCCAATGATATGATCGCATACCTAGAAAACCCTAAAGACTCATCCAAAAAGCTCCTAGATCTGATATATGAATTCAAGCAAAGTTTCAGGATACAAAATCAATGTAAACAAATCAGTAGCACTACTATACACCAACAAGGGCCAGGCTGAGAATCACATCAAGAACTTGACCCCTTTTACAGTAGCTGCAAGAAAACCCAAAAACAAAACAAAACAAAAAAACAAAAAACTTAGGAATATACCTAACTAAAGAGGTGAAAGATCTCACAAGGAAAACTACAAAACGCTGCTGAAAGAAATCGTGGATGACACAAACAAATGGAAGCACATCCCATGCTCATAGATGGGTAGAATCAATATTGTGAAAATGACCATACTGCCAAAAGCAATCTACAAATTCAACGCAATTCCCATCAAAATATCATGATCATTCTTCACAGAACTAGAAAAAACAATCCTAAAATTCACGTAGAACAAAAAAAGAGCCCACATAGCCAAAGCAAGACTAAGCAAAAATAACAAATCTGAAGGGATCACATTACCTGACTCCAAACTATACTACAAGGCCATAATTACCAAAACAGTATAGTACTGGTATAAAAACAGGCACATAGGCCAGTGGAACAGAATAGAGAACCCAGACGTAAAGCCAAATACAGCCAGCCAATCTTTGACAAAGCAAACAATAAAGTGGGGAAAGGACAACCTATTCAACAAATAGTGCTGGGATAATTGGCAAACCACATGTAGGGGTATGAAACGGAATCCTCATCTCTCCCCTAACACAAAAATTAACTCAAGATGGATCAAAGACTTAAGCCTAAGACCTGAAACAATAAAAATTCTAGAAGATAACACTGGAAAAACCCTTCTAACACTGGCTTAGGCAAAGATTTGATGGCCAAAAATCCAAAAGCAAATGCAACAAAAACAAAGATAAATAGATGGGACTTAATTAAACTAAAAAGCTTCTGCACAGCAAAAGAAATAATCAGCACAGTAAATAGACAACCCACAGCGTGGAAGAAAATCTTCGCAAACTATGCATCTGACAAAGGACTAATATCCACAGTCTACAGGGAACTCAAACAAATCAGTAAGAACAAAACAAACAATCCCATCAAAAAGTGGGCTAAGGACATGAATAGACAATTCTCAAAAGAAGATATACAAATGTCCAGCCAGGTGCAGTGGCTCACGCCTGTAATCCCATCACTTTGGGAGGCTGAAGCAGGCAGATCACCTGAGGTCGGGAGTTCGAGACCAGCCTGACCAACATGGAGAAACCCCATCTCTAAATTAGCCAGGCATGGTGGTACGTGCCTGTAATCCTAGCTACTCGGGAGGTTGAAGCAGGAGAATTGCTTGAATCTGGGAGGCAGAGATTGCGGTGAGCCAAGATCGTGCCATTGCACTCCAGCCTGGGCAACAAGAGCGAAATTCTGTCTCAAAATAAATAAATAAACAAAGAAACAAATGTCCAACAAACATAAGAAAAAATGCTCAACATCGCTAATTATTAGGGAAATGCAAATCAAAACCACAATGCGATACTGTTAAGAATGACCATAATTTAAAAATGAAAAAATAACAGAGGTTGGTGTAGATATGGTGAAAAGGGACACTTTTACACTGCTGGTAGGAATGTAAACTAGCACAACTACTATTAAAGACAGTGTGGAGATTCCTTAAAGAACTAAAAGTAAAACTGCCGTTTGATCCAGCAATCCCCCTACTGGGTATCTACCTAAAGAAAAAGAATTCATTAGACACTTGCACACTCATGTTTATAGCAGCACAATTGCAATTGCAAAAATATATAACTAGCCTAAATGCCCATCAACTAATGAGTAAAGAAAATATGGTGTGTGTATATATATATAAAATCATGGAATACTACTCAGCCATAAAAAGGAATAAAATAAAATAATGGCATTCTTGGCAACCTGGATGGAGTTGGAGACGATTATTTTATATGAAGTAACTCAGGAATGGAAACGCAAATACCATATGTTCTCGCTTTTTTTTTTTTTTTTTTTTTGAGACGTTGTTTTGCTTTTGTTGCCCAGGCTGGAGTGCAATGGCACAATCTCAGCTCACCACAACCTCCGCCTTCCAGGTTCAAGCAATTCTCCTGCCTCAGCCTCTTGAGTAGCTGGGATTACAGGTATGTGCCACTACACCCAGTTAATTTTGTAATTTTAGTAAAGATGGGGTTTCTCCATATTAGTCAGACTGGTCTCAAACTTCCAGCCTCAGGTGATCTGCCCGCCTTGGCCTCCCAAAGTGCTGGAATTATAGGTGTGAGCCACTGCTCCCGGCCCATGTTCTCACTCATAAATGGGAGCTAAGCTATGAGGATGCCAAGGCATAAGAATGATATGGGCCTGGGGACTTGGGGTGAAGGATGCGGGGGTGAGGGATAAAAGACTACACATTGAGTGCAGTGTACACTGCTTGGTTGATGGGTCTACCAAAATCTCAGAAATCACCACACATGTAACCAAACACCACCTGTTCCCCCAAAACTACTGAAATAATAATTTTAAAAACACACACACATACACACACAAAAACAGAAATATATTTGTATCAGCCATACATGGTGGCTCATGCCTACAATCCCAGCACTTTGGGAGGCCAAGGCAGGCAGATTGCTTGAGCTCACGAGTTCAAGACCAGCCTGGGCAACATGGCAAAACCTCGTCTCTACAAAAAGTACAAAATACATTAGCTGGACGTTGAGGCACATGGCCTGTAGTCCCAGCTAAGGGAGGATGGCCTGAGCTGGGGAGGCAGAGGTTACAGTGAGCTGAGATCGCACCACTGCACTCCAGCCTGGGCGACAGAGCCAGACCTTCTCTCAAAAAAAAAAAAAGAAAAAAGAAAAAAAAATTACATTAATTTATCTATTTTTGAACACATCAAGATTAAAAGCTAGAAGCAACCTTTATTTGCTGTAGAGTAAGTTTTCTTATAGTACTCATTTTCCTAAGTGATGTGAGGAAAAGGTCTTTTAATGAAATTCCTAGTTTCTTATCTCTAATGGAATAAATGAATGCTTCTGACACTGCTAGTCCACTCCAAGTCTTTTTGGGCCTGAGCCTGAGTTAAGCACTTATTTAACAACATCTCTGTAAATTTCAAAAGAAAGCACACAAGCAAAGAAGACACTCTTCTTTTTGAATCCTTGAATGAATCCTTGCTCATTTTTTTTTTTTTAAACGGAGGAGTCTCACTCTGTTGCCCAGGCTGGAGTGCAGTGGCACGATCTCACTGCAACCTCCGCCTCCCAGATTCACGCCATTCTCCTGCCTCAGCCTCCCGAGTAGCTGGGACTACAGGTGCCTTCTTGTTCATTTTATTAGAAAACTTCATTACCGGCCGGGCGTGGTGGCTCACGCCTGTAATCCCAGCACTTTGGGAGGCCGAGGTGGGCAGATCACGAGGTCAGGAGATCGAGACCATCCTGGCGAACACAGTGAAACCCTGTCTCTACTAAAAATACAAAAAATTAGCTGGGTGTGTTGGCGGGCGCCTGTAGTCCCAGCTACTCAGGAGGCTGAGGCAGGAGAATGGCGTGAACCCGGGAGATGGAGCTTGCAGTGAGCCGAGATCGTGCCACTGCACTCCAGCCTGGGCAGCAGAGCAAGACTCCATCTCAAAAAACAAAACAAAACAAAACAGAAAGAAAACTTCATTACCCCCGAAAGACGAAATGTCTTTTACTTTAGTCTTTGTACTGAATTGCTTATTCTCAATATGCCAAAATAGTAACCTAATGCTGTGAATATATTTACAAAAAAAGAAAAGTGTCATATATACGTCACCAACAGGACTCACTACTCAAGAAAGTCTTAATCATTTTACCTTTTGGAGCAAGATTTCTTGATGCCGAATTTCTAGTACTAGTCTTATATTTTAATTTTTTTCTTTCTTCTTTAATTTGCTTTTCTTTTTGACATAATTTCTCTTCTTTCTGAATTTTTTTTTGCTCTTCAGCTTTTCTTTGACATTCTTTCCAGGCTTCCAATTCTTTAGTGGCTTTTATCCGTTCATTTTCTTTCATATCTTCTATTTTTTTCCTCTCTTCTTCTTCAATCTATAAAAATTGCAATTACCAAATTCTTTAAAATACATAAAAGCAACATTTCTTTAAATGAGAAATTCATTACAATAATTAATTATTCATACCTCTAAACTCTTGCCATTGTATGTGTAACAACAGATAGTAGTGAATTTTGAATTAAAATGGGAAAGGTAAATGATTCAGGAGAGAAACCATTGGTGTTGGCATCATGGAACAAAGGTTTTAGTCCCAGATCTACCATTAGCTATATGATCTTAGGCAATCACTTTCTCCAACCTCAGTTTACTTATATGTAAAATGTGGGCAGGCATTCAATTAGATGGTATCTAAGGGCTTGGTGGAAAAAATAATATAAATTTATTATTCTAGGAGTTAAGCCACTTCTCTCAAAATCTATACACACACACCAACACATATACTCAAACATTTGCTTTTCAACTTATCCCAAGTCTTACCCTGTCAACTGAAGTTGTGTCAACTGAAGAGGGAATAGTAGAAAAGGAAATAGGAAGGATGAACAAGATGGTCTGTCTCTGGTGGGTGGAAATATTTGAAGTCTTAATCCTGCTGCAAAACCTATGTTTGCACAGTTGTCTGACACTTTCGAAGAGCTAAATACCAGGTGAATTTGAAAGCAGTATCTTCTACAGGTGTGTAGCAACTTTTCTCCCTTTCACAAACTTCCCTCACATGGGCAAGAAAAAAAACCCCTGTGAAATAGAGTACCTAGTTGGTGTACATGAGTGACTCCATGTATCTGACTTCCCTATGGTAAGAAAGATTTCTTAACTCTATCCACCGAGAGAAGCACTTACTTCAATGATCAAAATGCCTGTGCTATCCAATATAGTAGCCACTAGCCACAGGTGGTTAATTAACTACTTCAAATGTAGCTACTGAGACTCAGGAACTGAATTTTAAATTTTATTTAAGTTTCATTAATGTACATTTAAATTAATTTACATTTAAATAGGACATCTGAAGTGGTTCTAGAATATGGATATGCTAGGATGAAGGTCCCTAAAGGTTGTATTACTTTAAAATAGAGATTTAACATTACAAGTATGAAACCTGTGCACTCAAAGGTGCTCTATAATATCTACATGACATAATACTCTCTTCTAGAAGACTGATTATTTTCCTGTGAGATGCTGACTTTAAAATAAATTTCACAGGACATTGAATGAAAATTTCCTGTAGTCCCAATTTTACCTCAGGCTTAAATTAAGCACAAAATATGCTAATTATTACTACATATTAAGTTCAGAGAGTTGCCAGTGAGCTGCCAACAGACTGAACCAGGAAGAATCTACACATGGCAATGAAACAAAATTTAAATGACTCACAATAAGGCATGATGAACACTCCGTGTTAGAGAGGAAGCCACAACCTAAAAGAAGACGACTTCACCCAGCCTAATTATATGTCTGCCTTTTTTCACTCTCTGCCCCAAGACATGAAAAAGAAAGAATATGTGAAGAGTCAGACACCCTCACCCATCATAATCCCTGCAAGAAGAATGAATTTTACATGAAGTTTTTAAAATGCATAAGACTAAGTCTTAATTACCAAAAATGAGACTGTTCTTACAATGAAAAATAACAGGAAAGTTCTGGTATTATAGCCAAGATGTAGTTAAGGGAACTATATGCATAATGTTAATTTATAATAAGCTATATTAGAGACAGAAATAGTCCAGCTCTTCAGAAAGAAGTGATGAAGAGGAGAAACCAAGAAAGGCTTCACAGAGTAAGTAAAGGAACTACAATGAAGAGAAAAACACGAAGAAGAAAGTAACACAAAGCTTATGAAAAACAGAAAAGAGAGACTACATGCACCAAAGAAAAACAGAGAGTACAATGACCAGGCACGGTGGCTCATGCCTGTAATCCCAGCACTTTGGGAGGCCGAAGCAGGCAGATCATCTGAGGTCAGGAGTTCGAGACCAGCCTGGCCAACACTGTGAAACCCTGCTCTACTAAAAAATACAGAAATTAGCCAGGCATGGTGGCAGGTGCCTTAATCCCAGCTACTTGGGGGGCAGAGGCAGAAGAATCGTTTGAACCCGGGAGGTGGAGGTTGCAGTGAGCCGAGATAAAGTCACTGCACTCAAACCTGGGGAGAAAAGAGCGAGACTTCTCTCAAAAAAAAAAAAAGAAAGAAAAAGAAAAACAAGAGTGTACAGAGAAAAAAAAACTGTTTACGCCTCTTATATACCCTCACAACACTCCATAGTTCACTTGCAGTCACCAAATTTGTGGGTTTTTCCTATGCTTACCAATTCTCTAACACCAGCTAATTCAGTTCTGACATTATCTACCTGGAGTTAGCATTAGATCCCACAGGTTACAGGCTCAATTCCACAAGACAGTCCCCATATAGGTGCCAATCATAAGTCCAGGTCTCCCATGTTTCTTTTTTTTTTTTTTTTTTTTTTTGAGACGGAGTCTCACTCTGTCGCCCAGAGTGGAGTGCAATGGCGTGATCTCTGCTCACTGCACGCTCTGCCTTCCAGGTTCACATCATTCTCCTGCCTCAGCCTCCTGAGCAGTTGGGACTATAGGTGCCCACCACCACGCCTGGCTAATTTTTGTATTTTTAGTACAGCTGGGGTTTCACTGTGTTAGCCAGGATGGTCTCAATCTCCTGACCTCGTGATCCGCCCACCTTGGCCTCCCAAAGTGCTGGGATTACAGGTCTGAGCCACCACACCCGGCCCAAACAATTCTTAAAGATATTTTTATTATTTATTTATTTACTTATTTATTTTGAGATGGAGTCTGGCTCTGTCACCCAGGTTGGAGTGCAGTAGCACGATCTTCACTCACTGCAACCTCTGCCTCTCGGGTTCAAACAATTCTCCTGCCTCAGCCTCCTGAGTAGCTGAGATTACAGGCATGTACCACCACACCCGTCTAATTTTTATATTTTTAGTAGAGATGGGGTTTCACCATGTTGGCCAGGCTGGTGTCGAACTCCTGACTTCAAATGATCCACCCGCCTCAACCTCCCAAAGTGCTAGGATTACAGGTGTGAGCCACCGCACCCAGCCCTTAAAGATATTTAAAATAAAAATCATCTAATATAGGAAAGACACAATTTAACATAGACACTGACAAATATTAAACAATCCTTGAAGGTCTTTTAAAGAAAAACAGGCCGGCGCAGTGGCTCAAGCATGTAATCCCAGCACTTTGGGAGGCTGAGATGGGCAGATCACGAGGTCAGGAGATCGAGACCATCCTGGCTAACACGGTGAAACCCCATCTCTACTAAAAATACAAAAAATTAGCCGGGGAGGTGGTGGGCACCTATAGTCCCAGCTACTAAGGAGGCTGAGGCAGGAGAATGGCGTGAACCTGGGAGGCGGAGCTTGCAGTGAGCCGAGATAGCGCCACTGCACTCCAGCCTGGGCGACAGAGCAAGACTCCGTCTCAAAAAAAAAAGAAAAATCATCTAATACAGGGAAGATACAACGGAGGAATCTGCAGTAACAGAAAAATTCAGAAGGCTAAAATAATAATCATTGTACATAAAGGAACTGGATGGTGGGGGGCAGTGGCTCACGCATGAAATCCCAGCACTTTGGGAGGCCCAGGCAGGTTGATCACTTGAGGTCAGGAGTTCAAGAACAGCCTAGCCAACATGGTGAAACCCCGTCTATACTAATAATACAAAAATTAGGCGGGCATGATAGCACGCACCTGTAATCCCAGCTACTTGGGAGGCTGAGGCAGGAGAATCACATGAACCTCGGAGGCAGAGGTTGCAGTGAGCCACGATCGCCCCCTGCACTCTAGCCTGGGCGACACAGTGAGACTCTTTCTCAAAAAGAAAAAAAATAATAATAATAAAATAAAATAAAGAAATTGGGTTTTAGGTGTTTGTACTGTTCAAAAAAGGATGCCATTTACTACAGGCTATTAGTTTAATACAGACAGCAAATACAACTAATAGGAGAATAATGAATAATTCCTAAACCAAATTTTTGAAAAACAGGAAACGTATAATTCTTTTAATCTAGAATGAATGAATGGTCAATAAGGCATTGTTCTTTTTAAGCCAATCCCACTTGTGAATTACATGCAAAAATTATAAATAAAATATTAGCAAACTCAGCCCAGTGCGGAGGCTCACGCCTGTAATCCCAACACTTTGGGAAGCCGAGTTAGGCGAATCACCTGAGGTCAGGAGTTCGAGACCAGCCTGGCCAAAATGGCAAAACTCCCATCTCTACTAAAAATACAAAAATTAGCTGGGCATGGTGGCACACAACTGTAGTCCCAGCTACTCGGGAAGCTCAGGCAGGAGAATCTCTTGAACCTGGGCGGTGGAGGCTGCAGTAAGCTGAGATCATGCCACTGCACTCCAGCCTGGGTGACAGGGCAAGACTCTGTCTCAAAAAAATAAAAATAAAAAATAAAAGAAATATTAGAAATATTTCCAGCAAAATCACTAAGGCAAGTATACATAATGTTTTACTATTTTCCTAGAGGTCAGAACCTAAATGATAAAATTTTAAAAATAAGAAATACAAATATAGATTACAAGGAGATAGAATTGCCACCATTTGCAAATAGTACACTACTTAAAATAACCAAAATAATAAAGTGACAAACCAAAGAAAATTCAGCACAGCAGTCACATATAAGATCAACTAGCCGGGCGCAGTGGCTCATGCCTGTAATCCCAATGCTTTGGGAGGCCGAGGTGGGCGGATCACAAGGTCAGGAGTTCGAAACCGGCCTGGCCAACATGGTGAAACCCTGTCTCTACTAAAAATATAAAAATTAGGTAGCCGTGGTGGGGCATGCCTGTAGTCCCAGCAACTCAGGAGGCTGAGGCAGAAGAATCGCTTGAACCCAGGAGGTGGAGGTTGCAGTGAGCCAAGATTACGCCACTGCACTCCAGCCTGGGGGACAGCATGAGGCTCCATCTCAAAAGAAAAAAAAAGATCAACTTATACAAACTTATAAAAACAAACTTACTTTCCTACAAACTGGCAATAAATAATTAGAAACTACAATGGAAACATTAATTTCATCAGCAATTACCAGAAAAACATAAATGAATAAGTTTAGCAAAATATAAGCAAGTCATAAGGCCAGGCGTGGTGGTTCACGTCTGTAATCCTAGCATTTTGGGAGGCTGAGGTGGGTGGATTACCTGAAGTTGGGAGTTTAAGACCAGCCTGGCCAACATGGTGAAACCCCGTCTCTATCAAAAGTACAAAAAATTAGCCAGGTGCAGTGGCACGCGCCTGTAATCCCAGCTACTCTGGAGGCTGAGGAAGGAGAATTGCTTGAACCCAGGAGGTGGACGTTGCAGTGAGTGGGCCAAGATCGCGCCACTGCACTCTAGCCTGGGCTACAGAGAGAAACTTTGTCTTAAACACAAAATAAACAAACAAAAAATATAAAAGCAAGTCACATATGGGTATTAAATAATTTTGCTGAGAGATGTAAAGTAAATCCAAATAAATGGAGATAAATGCCATGTTCCTGGAGGGAAATCTCAATATTATAAATATGTTGATGCTCTGCAAATTTACAAAGTCAATGTAAATTCAATCAACATACCAAGAGGACTTCTTAGGAAACTGGATAAGTAAATATAAAATTCATCTGCAAAGACAAGGTGCAGATTTTGTGGCAACATGAAGAGGCTGGCAATTCCCCTCCACAAATATTAAGGATAAAACTGGATAAAATGATCAAAAACAACCATTTCGGGGGACTGGAAATTAACCAAAAGAAGACTCCAAAGAAGTCTTTAGTCTAGAAAACTGCTAAAGTTCTAAGTATGAACCGTAAGAAGCTGTGCCCTTCGGCCTGAGGTTGCTCCTAACACCCGCTCCCAGCTAGGATGATGAGCCTGGCAATTTTACAGACTGAGTATCCCTCGTCCAAAATGCTTGGAACTAGAAGTGTTTCAGATTTTGGATTTTTTTCAGATTTTAGAATATTGCAGAATACATACTGGTTGAGCATCCTTACTCCGAAAATCTGAAACCCAAAATGCTCCAGTGAGCGCTTCCTTTGAGCATTGTGTTGGTGCTCAGAAGTTACAGATTTTGGGGCATTTCAGATTCTGTATTTTTTTATTATAAATGCTCAACCCATACCAACATGAAACTACCAAAAAGAACCTAGCAGCTTCTTGCTACAAAGGGTGGGCTCATTTCTGGGTAGGGCAGTGAAAACCTGTAGTGTTGGTGGATAAAAGTGGTAGGCTTGGTTGGGAATAAAGAGGAAAAATGTGCAGTTGATCTGAGGTTGAGGTCCTGGTTAGGATAAGTGCCTAGGTAGTCAGAAATTTAGTGGAAAGATCATGTAAATGAGACAGCTACGGATGCATGGTGAGTTTATCACAACCTTTTAAGGCTCTCTTATGAAACAATGGATAGAAGACAGTGAGATGACATGTTCAAAGTACTGACAGAAAAAAACAAAACTATAAACCACAAAATTTATATTTACCAAAACTATTATTCACAAGTGAAAGCAAAATACATGCCAAGACAAATGAAAACTGAGGGAATATGTTGCTAATAGACCTGCTCTGTAAGATACACTTTTTTAAAAAAGGGCCAGGCATGGGGAGGTGGCTCACACCTGCAATCCCAGGTGTGATTTGGGATGCCAAGGCAGGAGGATCTCTTGAGGTCAGGAGTTCAAGACCCGCCTGGGTAACACAGAGTATCCCCATCTTTTTTTTTTTTCGAGACAGAGTCTTGCTCTGTAGCCCAGGCTGGGGTGCAGTGGCCGGATCTCAGCTCACTGCAAGCTCCGCCTCCCGGGTTTACGCCATTCTCCTTCCTCAGCCTCCCTAGTAGCTGGGACTACAGGCGCCTGCCACCTCGCCCAGCTAGTTTTTTTTTTTTTTTTTTTTTTTTTTGTATTTTTTAGTAGAGACAGGGTTTCACCAAGTTGGCCAGGATGGTCTCGATCTCCTGACCTCGTGATCCGCCCGTCTGGGCCTCCCAAAGTGCTGGGATTACAGGCTTGAGCCACCGCGCCCAGCCGAGGATCTCCATCTTTACTACACAGGCATGGTGACATGTGCATGTAGTCTCAGCTACTCAGGAGACTGAGGCAGGAAAACTGCTTGAGACCAGAAGTTTGAAGCTACAGTGAGCTATGACTGTACCACTGCACTCTAACCTGGACAGCAGAGTGAGACCTTATCTCTTAAAAGAGAAAAGAAAACAAAGGTACACTAAAAAGAGATCTTCAGGCTAAAAGGAAAATGATACCAGATATTAACTAATTCATATCTACAACAAAGAATGAAGAGTATGGGAAATGGTGAATATGTGGGTAAGCATAAAAGACAATACAAACAGATTTTTTTAATGTGGTCTATACATATGAATAGAACATGATTCAGCCTTAAAAAGGAAGGAAATTTTGACACAAGCTAAAATAAGGATGAACCTTGAAGACAAAGTATGCTAAAAAATATAAAACGGTCACAAAAGGACAAACACTGTGTAATTCCACTTACATGAAGTACCTAAAATAGTCAAATTCATAGAAACAAAAAGTAGAATGGTGGCTGTCAAGGGCTGGGAGGATGGGGAATAGAGAATTATTGTTTAACGGCTACAGAGTTTTAATTGTGCAAGATGAAAAGAGTTCTGGAGGGCTGGGCACAGTGGCTCACACCTGTAATCCCAGCACTTTGGGAGGCTGAGGGGGGTGGATCACCTGAGGTCAGGAGTTAACAGACCAACCTGGCCAACTTGGTGAAACCCCTTCTCTACTAAAAATACAAAAAATTAGCCGTGCATAGTGGCACATGCCTGTAATCCCAGCTACTCGGGAGGCTGAGGCAGGAGAATTACTTGAACCTGGGAGGCGGAGGTTACAGTGAGCTGAGATCGTGCCACTGCACTCCAGCCTGGGTGACACAGTGAGACTCCAACTCAAAAGAAAAGAAAAGAAAAGAGTTCTGGAGATGGCAGTAGTGATGGTTGCCAACATACTTAATGCCACTGAACTATATACTTAAAGATGGTAAATTTTATGTTAGGTATATTTTACCACAATTAGAAAATAAACTTTTTAAAAATACAATATATATATATTTTTGCTTTCTGCTCTTCATTTATTTAAAAACCTAAGATTTTTTGAGAAACAATGATTTTTAATGTAAAATCATAACACATATTGTTGGGATTACAAGTATATATGCATATACGTATACCTGAATGGCACTAATAGCACAAAGGTAGGAGTAGAAAATGGAGTTATATTAGAGCAAGTTGCTATATTTTACTGGAACTGAGTCAGTATTAACCTGAAGTAGATTGTGATCAGTTAAAGGAACATAGAACAACAACTGAAAAATAAATTTTAGGAGGTTCCAAGATGGCCGAATAGGAACAACTCCAGTCTACAGCTCCCAGCGTGAGCAACGCAGAAGACGGGTGATTTCTGCATTTCCAACTGAGGTACCAGGCTCATCTCACTGGGGCTTGTCAGACAGTGGGTGCAGCCCACAGAGTGTGCACCAAAGCACGGCGGGGCATCACCTCACCCGGGAAGCACAAGGAGTCAGGGAAATTCCCTTTCCTAGCCAAGGGAAGCTGTGACAGACAGTACCTGGAAAATCGAGACACTCCCACTCTAATATTGCACTTTTCCAACGGTCTTAACAAGTGGCACACCAGGAGATTATATCTTGTGTCTGGCCCGGAGGGTCCCATGCCCATGAAGCCTCGCTCACTGCTAGCACAGCAGTCTGAGATCGAACTTCAGGGCGGCAGCAAGGGGTAGAGAAGACCTTAAATAACCTGATGGACCTGAAAACCACCACATGAGAACTACATGATGCATGCACAAGCTTCAGTAGCCGATTCGATCAAGTGGAAGAAAGGGTATCAGTGACTGAAGATCAAATTAATGAAATGAAGCGAAAAGAGAAGTTTAGAGAGAAAAGCGTAAAAAGAAACAAAGCCTCCAAGAAATATGGGACTATGTGAAAAGACCAAATCTACGTCTGATTGGTGTACCTGAAAGTGACGGGGAGAATGGAACCAAGGTGGAAAACACTCTTCAGGATATTATCCAGGAGAACTTCCCCAACCTAGTAAGGCAGGTCAACATTCAAATTCAGGAAATACAGAGAACGCCACAAAGATACTCCTCGAGAAGAGCAACTCCAAGACAGGTAATTGTCAGATTCACCAAAGTTGAAATGAAGGAAAAATATTAAGGGCATTCAGAGAGAAAGGTCAGGTTACCCACAAAGGGAAGCCCATCAGACTAACAGCAGATCTCTTGGCAGAAATTCTACAAGCCAGAAGAGTAGGGGCCAATATTCAACATTCTTAAAGAAAAGAACTTTCAACCCAGAATTTCACATCCAGCCAAACTAAGCTTCATAAGTGAAGGAGAAATAAAACCCCTTACAGACAAGCAAATGCTGAGAGATTCTGTCACCACCAGGCCTGCCCTACAAGAGCTCCTGAAGGAAGCACTAAACATGGAAAAGAACAACCGGTACCAGCCACTGCAAAAACATTACAAAATGTAAAGACCATCGACGCTAAGAAGAAACTGCATCAACTAACGTGCAAAATAACCAGCTAACATCATAATGACAGGATCAAATTCACAAATAGCAATATTAACCTTAAATGTAAAAGGACTAAATGCTCCAATTAAAAGACACAGACTGGCACATTGGATAAAGACTCAAGACCCATCAGTGTGCTGTATTTAGGAGACCTATCTCACGTGCAGAGACACATACAAGCTCCAAATAAAGGGATGGAGGAAGATCTACCATGCAAATGGAAAACAAAAAAAAAAAGCAGGGGTTGCAATCCTAGTCTCTGATAAAACAGACTTTAAACCAACAAAGATCAAAAGAGACAAAGAAGGCCATTACATAATGGTAAAGGGATCAATTCAACAAGAAGAGCTAACTATCCTAAATATATATTCACCCAATACAGGAGCACCCAGATTCATAAAGCAAGTCCTTAGAGACCTACAAAGAGACTTAGACTCCCACACAATAATAATGGGAGACTTTAACACCCCACTGTCAACATCAGACAGATCAACGAGACAGAAAGTTAAAAGGATATCCAGGAACTGAACTCAGTTCTGCACTAAGAGGACCTAATAGACATCTACAGAACTCTCCACCACAAATCAACAGAAATACATTCTTTTCAGCACCACATTGCACTTATTCCAAAATTGACCACATAGCTGGAAGTAAAGCACTCCTCAGCAAATGTAAAACAACAGAAATTATCACAAACTGTCTCTCAGACCACAGTGCAATCAAACTAGAACTCAGCATTAAGAAACTCACTCAAAACTGCTCAATTACAGGGAAACTGAACAACCTGCTCCTGAATGACTACTGGGCACATAACTAAATGAACGCAGAAATAAAGATGTACTTTGTAACCAATGAGAACAAAGACACAACATATTAGAATCTCTGGGACACATTTAAAGCAATGTGTAGAGGGAAATTTATAGCACTAAATGCCCACAAGAGAAAGCAGGAAAGATCTAAAATCGACACCCTAAGATCACAATTAAAAGAACTAGAGAAGCAAGAGCAAACACATTCAAAAGCTAGCAGAAGGCAAGAGATAACTAAGATCAGAGCAGAACTGAAGGAGATAGAGACACAAAAAACTCTTCAAAAAAAATCAATGAATCCAGGAGCTGGTGTTTTGAAAAGATCAACAAAATTGATAGACCACTAGCAAGACTAATAAAGAAGAAAAGAGAGAACAATCAAATAGATGCAACAAAAAATGATAAAGGCGATATCACCACTGATCCCACAGAAATACAAACTACCATCAGAGAATACTATAAACACCTCTATGCAAATAAACTAGAAAATCTAGAAGAAATGGATAAATTTCTGGACAAATACACCCTGCCAAGACTAAACCAGGAAGAAGTTGAATCCCTGAATAGACCAATGGCAGGCTCTGAAATTGAGGCAATAATTAAAAGCCTACCAACCAAAAAAAGTCCAGGACCAGACGGATTCACAGTCAAATTCTGCCAGAGGTACAAAGAAGAGCTGGTATCATTCCTTCTGAGACTACTCCAATCAACAGAAAAAGAGGAAATCCTCCCTAACTCATTTTATGAGGTCAGCATCACCCTGATACCAAAGCCTGGCAGAGACACAACAAAAAAAGAGAATTTTAGACCAATATCCCTGATGAACATCGATGCAAAAATCCTCAATAAAATACTGGCAAACTGAATCCAGCAGCACATCAAAAAGCCTATCCACCACAATCAAGTGGGCTTCATCCCTGGGATGCAAGGCTGATTCAACATACGCAAATCAAAAAACGTAATCCATCACATAAACAGAACCAAAGACAAAAACCACATGATTATCTCAATAGATGCAGAAAAGGTATTCAACAAAATTCAACAGCCCTTCATGCTAAAAACTCTCAATAAACTAGGTATTCATGGGACATATCTCAAAATACTAAGAGCTATTTATGACAAATCCACAGACGATATCATACTGAATTGGCAAAAACTAGAAGCATTCCCTTTGAAAACTGGCACAACACAGGGATGCCCTCTCTCACCACTCCTACTCAACATAGTGTTGGAAGTTCTGGCCAGGGCAATCAGGCAGGAGAAAGAAATAAAGGGTATTCAATTAGGAAAAGAGGAAGTCAAATTGTCCCTGTTTGCAGATGACATGATTGTATATTTAGAAAACTCCATCGTCTCAGCCCAAAATCTCCTTAAGTTGATAAGCAACTTCAGCGAAGTCTCAGGATACAAAATCAATGTGCAAAAATCACAAGCATTTCTATACACCAAGAACAGACAGAGAGCCAAATCATGAGTGAACTCCCATTCACAATTGCTTCAAAGAGAGTAAAATACCTAGGAATCTAACTTACAAGGGATGTGAAGGACCTCTTCAAGGAGAACTACAAACCACTGCTCAATGAAATAAAAGAGGACACAAACAAATGGAAAAACATTCCATGCTCATGGATAGGAAGAATCAATATCGTGAAAATGGCCATATTGCCCAAGGTAATTTACAGATTCAATGCCATCCCCATCAAGCTGCCAATGACTTTCTCCACAGAATTGGAAAAAACTACTTTAAAGCTCATATGGAACCAAAAAGGAGCCCACATTGCAAGACAATCCTAAACAAAAAGAACAAAGCTGGAGGCATCACACTACCTGACTTCAAACTATACTACAAGGCTTCAGCAACCAAAACAGCATGTTACTGGTACCAAAACAGAGATATAGACCAATGGAACAGAACAGAGGCCTCAGAAATAATACCACACATCTACAGCCATCTGATCTTTGACAAACCTGAGAAAAACAAGAAAAGGGGAAAGGATTCCCTATTTAATAAATGGTGCTGGGAAAACTGGCTAACCATATGTAGAAAGCTGAAACTGGATCCCTTCCTTACACCTTATACAAAAATTAATTCAAGATTAATTCAAAAATTAATTCAAGTCTTCAATTAATTCAAAAATTAATTCAAGTCTTTAATCAAAGACTTAAATGTTAGACCTAAAACCATAAAAACCTTAGAAGAAAACCTAGGCTATAATACCATTCATGACATAGGAATGGGCTAGGACTTTATGACTAAAACACTAAAAGCAACAAAAGTCAAAATAGAAAAACGGGATCTAATTAAACTAAAGAGCTTCTGCACAGCAAAAGAAACTACCATCAGAGTGAACAGGCAACCTACAGAATGGGACAAAATTTTTACAATCTACCCATCTGACAAAGGGCTAATATCCAGAATCTACAAATCTACAAAGAACTTAAACAAATTTACAAGAAAAAATCAAACAACCCCATCAAAAACTGGGCAAAGGATATGAACAGACATTTCTCAAAAGAAGACATTTATGCAGCCAACAGACACATGAAAAAATGCTCATCATCACTGGCCATCAGAGAAATGCAAGTCAAAACCACAATGAGACACCATCTCACACCAGTTAGAATAGCGATCATTAAAAAGTCAGGAAACAACAGGTGCTGGAGAGGATGTGGAGAAATAGGAACGCTTTTACACTGTTGGTGGGACTGTAAACTAGTTCAACCATTGTAGAAGACAGTATGGTGATTCCTCAAGGCTCTAGAACCAGAAACACCATTTGACCCAGCCATCCCATTACTGGGTGTATACCCAAAAGATTATAAATCATGCTGCTATCTTTACATGCACACATATGTTTATTGCAGTACTATACACAATAGCAAAGACTTGGAACCAACCCAAATGCCCATCAATGATAGATTGGATTAAGAAATGTGGGCAGGGCGCGGTGGCTCAAGCCTGTAATCCCAGCACTTTGGGAGGCCGAGACGGGTGGATCACGAGGTCAGGAGATCGAGAACATCCTGGCTAACACGGTGAAACCCCGTCTCTACCAAAAAATACAAAAAACTAGCTGGGCGAGGTGGCGGGCGCCTGTAGTTCCAGCTACTTGGGAGACTGAGGCAGGAGAATGGCGTAAACCCGGGAGGCGGAGCTTGCAGTGAGCTGAGATCCGGCCATTGCACTCCAGCCTGGGCGACAGAGCGAGCCTCCGTCTCAAAAAAAAAAAAAAAAGAAAAAGAAATGTGGCACATATACACCATGGAATACTATGCAGCCATAAAAAACGATGAGTTCATGTCCTTTGTAGGGACATGGATGAAGCTGGAAACCATCATTCTCAGCAAACTATCGCAAGGACAGAAAACCAAACACTACATGTTCTCACTCACAGGTGGGAATTGAACAATGAGAACACTCGGACACAGGATAGGGAACATCACACACTGGGGCCTGTTGTGGGGTGAGGGGAGGGGGAAGGGATAACATTAGGAGATATACCTCATGTAAATGACGAGTTAATGGGTGCAGCACACCAACATGGCACATGTATACATATGTAACAAAGCTGCACGTTGTGCACACGTACCCTAGAACTTAAAGTATAACAATAAAAAAAAAGAAAAAGAAATTTTAAAAATATTTAAAAATATATGTAAATATGTATGTATTATGTATGTAATCCTAGCACTTTGGGAGGCTGAGGCGAGTGGATCACCTGAGGTCAGGAGTTCGAGACCAGCCTGGTCAACATGGTGAAACCCCGTCTCTACAAAAATACAAAAATTAGCCCAGCGTGGTGGCAGATGCCTGTAATTCCAGCTACTCGGGAGGCTGAGGCAGGAGAATCGCTTGAATCTGGGAGGTGGAGGTTGCAGTGAACTGAGATCACGCCACTGCACTCCAGCCTAGGTGACAAGAGTGAGACTGTCTCAAAAAAATAAAAAATAAAATAAAATAACAAATAAAATAGAATAAAATGGCAAAGCAGTTCATTGCGGTCTTTTTGTACATTAGTTATACATGCCCATGATAAACACGGCATGTGCATTCACTGATAAGGATCATTTTGAGGTCCTATGGCATTACCTAGACAACTAGCAACTCATACCTTATCTGCATGATCAGGCAAAGTTCTTTCAAAGATTAAGGTTTCTGGGTTTCAACTTTAAGAAACCACAGCAGAATAACACACTTCAAATTTGACCTATCCAGTTTAAAAGATCAGTCGGAAAAAAGAGTTCCACTGAAGTGGAAAACAAAACAAAAACAAGAAATGATTAAAAAAAAAAAAAAATTCAAGATAGAAGTTGGTAACCTACAGAACAAAATAGTGAAGAAGGAAAGCAGGCAGTAGCAGCCAAGATTACCAAAGAGGAAAAAAAGCATTTTGGAAGATTAGTCTGGCATCAGTATTCCAAGCTTCCACTAATCACCTCACATCCCTATACCTCCACCTCAATCTCTCCCTTTCTGCCGATGACCCTGCCTCGTGTTTTTGTTTGTTTGGTTGTTTTTTTTTTTTTTTTTTGAGATGAAATTTCACTCTTTGTCACCTAGGCTGGAGTGCAATGGCATGATCTCGGCTGACTGCAACCTCCACTTCCTGGGTTCAGGCAATTCTCCTGACTCAGCCTCCAGAGTAGCTGGGATGACAGGTAGCTGCCACCACACCTGGCTAATTTGTGTATTTTTAGTAGAGACAGGGTTTCACCATATTGACCAGGCTGAAATCGAACTCCTGACCTCAGGTGATCTGCCCGCCTCGGCCCTCCAAAGTGCTGGAATTACAGGCATGAGCCACCCTGCCCGGCCAACCCTGCTTCTTTACCAAGCAAAGTAAAAATTCCTTTAATTATCTGTGTGCTTAAGAATTTTCCAGATCCTTAGATATCCATTCTTTGTTCCTTCTGGGCAACATAGTGAGATCCCATCTCTAAAAAATTACAAAAAAATTAGCAGGGCATGGTGGCATATGCCTATAGTCCCAGCTACTTGGGAAGCTGAGATGGGAGGATCTCTTGAGCCTGGAAGGTCAATGCAGTGAGTTGTAACTGCACTCCAACCTGGACAACAGGTCCTGTCTCCAAAAAAAAATTTTTTTTTAAATTAACAAAAAAGATAAAATATCCCCACATCACCAGAAAATGGCTCCATCATCAATCTTCTCTCTTGTATTATCAACCTTCCCCTCTTTACTAGCTTCCTTCTTCAACATATAAGTATGCTCAAAATTTCTCCATCTTTACAAAAACTCTGCCTCCTCCCTGCAACCTCTTCAAACTCAGTAGCCAGAACGAGCTTCCTAAAAGACAAACCCAACTAATGTTACATTTTTGTTGAAAATCCCTTAAGAGAGTTCTCTATTACCTTTGAGAAATTTTTTCAAAATCTAAGGATATTATTTCTGACCAATAAATGTTCCCTTGTGTTCCTTATTTTCATATACTTATTCAAACTGTGATGTCATTTTCCCATTATACCTCGCTTTCCAAGAAGTAGTATAATCTATTTTTCCAATCTTTAAATCTGAACTTGGGTATGAGACTTGATTTGGCTAATGGTACATTAGGAAATACGACAGAGCAGGGGTTTTTTTTTTGTTTTTTTTGTTTTTTTTGTTTTTTTTGAGATGGAGTCTCGCTCTGTCGCCCAGGCTGGAGTGCAGTGGCCGGATCTCAGCTCACTGCAAGCTCCGCCTCCCGGGTTCGGGCCATTCTCCTGTCTCAGCCTCCTGAGTAGCTGGGACTACAGGCGCCCGCCACCTCGCCCGGCTAGTTTTTTGTATTTTTTAGTAGAGACGGGGTTTCACCGTGTTAGCCAGGATGTTCTCGATCTCCTGACCTAGTGATCCGCCCGTCTCGGCCTCCCAAAGTGCTGGGATTACAGGTTTGAGCCACCGCGCCCGGCCAACAGCAGGGGTTTTAAAAGCACTTCTGCAATGGAGTTTGCTCTCTCTTGCTACCAGGAACCTAACTGTGATTCATTCTCCAGGATTCAGCTTGACCATACTCTCAGAAGGAAATACCAATCTTTTTTTTTTTTTTTTTAGGCGGAATCTCACTCTGTCGCCCAGGCTGGAGTGCAGTGGCGTGATCTCGGCTCGCTGCAAGCTCCGCCTCTTGGGTTCACGCCATTCTCCTCCTCAGCCTCTTGAGTAGCTGGGACTACAGGCGCCCGCCACCACGCCTGGCTAATTTTTTGTATTTTTTTAGTAGAGACGAGGTCTCACCGTGTTAGCCAGGATGGTCTCGCTCTCCAGACCTCATGATCCACCCGCCTCGGGCTGGGATTACAGGCGTGAGCCACCGCGCCCGTCCGAAATACCAATCTTGTACCAGTGGGTTTTTTTTTCTTTTTCTTTCTTTTTTCTTTTTCTTTTTTTTTCTTTGAGACAGGGTCTTACTCTCACCCAGGCTGGAATTCAGCAGTGCAATGATCTTGGCTTATGCAACTTTCACCTCCCAGATTCAAGTGATCCTCCTACCTCAGCCTCCCAAGTAGCTGGAACTACAGGTGCACACCACCACGCCTGGCTAATTTTTTTGTATTTTTAGTAGAGATGGGGTTTTGCCATGTTGCCCAGGCTGGTCGCAAACCAGTGTTTTCTTTCTATCCTCCAATGATCACTTATGAATATTTGGTACAACCTTTGATTTTTCTTGTCTGTTACCCTCTTTAGACTATGAGTAAAGTGAAAGTGAAGACTGGCTTGTTCAGCTCTGTCTCAGCACCTTTCACGGTGTTCAATAATGTTTGTTAGTTAATGAATGATAGATCTGCAACAAAGATACAGAGAAGCTGATGTAGTGAACCAAATCAGAAACAATAATGACTTGAAATAAAGGTGCATGTAAACATACATAAAACTCAGCTGGGCATGGTGGCTCATGCCTATAATCCCAGCACTTTGGGAGGCTGAGGCAGGCAGATCACTTGAGGACAGAAGTTTAAGACCAGCCTGGCCAACATAGTGAAACCCCATCTCTACCAAAAAATGCAAAAACTAGCCGGGCGTGGTGGCACATGCCTGTAGTCCCAGCTACTGGGGAGGCTGAGGCAGGACAATCACTTGAACCTGAAAGGTGGAGGTTGCAGTGAGCCAAGATCGAGTCACTGTACTCCAGCTTGGGCAACAGAATGAGACCCTGTCTCAAAACAAACAAACAAACAAAGAAAGAAAAAAAAATTACCATTATTAATATTGTCACACAATATCCGAAACCATTGTTTTATGGAGCTTAAAAGAGAGCCAAAGAGAGCCAAAATAGCAGATGGTTTATCTTCCTCCGGGCCCTATTAAGTACAGATGTGGATCATCTCACTATCATCAGCCCGAGAATGAAGCAGGCACAAAGAAAAGGCAGTGCTAGAGATGCTGCAGAGAGATGGGGTCCAAACGTTGATTTAACCACATCTGATCATTGTTCTATCTCTGAACTTTTTTTGCTAGATGAGTCAAATCCCCTTTATAATTAAATCCTAATCTTTTAAATTTAAACAGAGTAAACTATAAAATGGCCACGAATTCTTCCCATCCCTATATACATACTACTTTGCAATGTGACTTAATCCTTCTTTCCAAGAAGAGGTACAGTGTATTTTTCCAATCCTTAAATCTGGGCTTGGCTATGTGACTTGCTGTGGCTAATGGTACATTAGCAAATATGACACAGTAGAAGCTTTAAAAGCACTTGTGCAGTGGGGCTTTCCCTCTCTTGATGCTAGGATTCTTAAGACTACCAAGCAAAGAAACCTGGGCTAGGCTCCTGAAGGATGAGATACTACATGGGGAGACGCTTCAGCTCTCTCAGTCAAGGCTCTAGACATGTGAGTGAAGCCACCCTAGAACGTCCAGTCACAACTGAGCCAGCCTCAGATTACAAGAATCATCTAACCAACACAAAAAAGTTTGAGAAATAAGTGTTTGTTGTTTTAAGCCACTAACTTTTGGATGGTTTGTTACACAGTGTTACAGATTAAACACTTGTTTCCCTCCAAAATTCCTCTGTTGAAGCTCTAACCCTCAGTGTGACTACATTTGTACATAGTCTGGGCTCTATAGAAGTAATCAAGGTTAAATGAAGTTATTAGGGTGGGGCCCTGATCTCATAGGATTGGTGTCCTTATAAGAAACACTGAATAGCTTCCTTGTGTGCTCTCTCTCCACCATGTGAGAACACAGCAAGAAGTCCCCAAAAACAGAGAGTCTAACCAGAAAGAGACCCTACCAGACCTTGATCTACGAGAAAATAAATTTCTGTTAAACAACATTTTGTTATGGTAGCTAAAGCAGAATAATACCTGTACACACAGCATAGCGAATTGACACAGCCCCGCTAATTATTTTTTAAAAGGTTACTACTTGAAAACCACTAATTTTTGGTAGATGTCCTTCAAGTTTTAAATTAATTTATGCTAACTTAAGCTAACAATAGGTTGCCTTTTGTTACTATTTGCTCTTACTGGATCATCAAAGTTCTTTTCTAAGAAGTGTCTAAGATTGCACAGAGTGAAAATACCTTCAGCTATTCACCAAAGTAGATGTTTGCTACAGGATATAGTACTACAGCAATGCATTCATATTAATTCATCCAAATGTTTGAGCACCACTTTACTTGATAATGTCTATAATAAGGATGAAACAAAACATAGTCCCTCAACGCTACTGAGGGAAGAGAGAAAACAGTTTGTGGAACAGAATACTGGCTTTTGTAGGCTCTGTCCTCTTAATATAACCCATATCTTCGTATTTTATATATTAATTCCTCTAAATCACCTTTCCAAATACCAAAGTCAAGCTTTCATACATTAGCAGATTAAAAGCTTCAAGGTACAGCATAGTGGTGCTTCCTGCCGGTCAACTGTTCTGTTTTGACATACCAGTATAGCAGTATGTGTGCCATTGTTTAACTGTTTTATTATTTCAGTGAATACTTAACTACTGTCACAAATTTTATATATTTTTTTAAATTCAGGAAAATGATAAAATCAAAAGGTCAACAGCTGTGATCACACAATAAAGAGAAGATGGAATTAAGTATACTAAAGGCAGGAATCTTTGACCAGCTGACCAGTTCAATTACTAAGTAAAAGACAAACTATATGGCTGAGTGTGGCGACTCATACCTGTAATCCTAACACTTTGGGAGGCCAAGGCGGGTGAATCATTTGAGGTCAGGAGTTCGAGACCAGCCTGGCCAATATGGTGAAACCCCGTCTTTACTAAAAATACAAAAAATTAGCCAGGCGTGGTGGTGCACATCTATAGTCCCAGCTACTCAGGAGACTGAGGCATGAGAATTGCTTGAACCTGAGAGGCGGAGGTTGCAGTGAGCCGAGATCGTACCACTGTGCTCCAGCCTGGGCAACAGAGCCAGACTCCATTTCAAAAAAAAAAAGACAAAATATATAACCATACGCTATATATAAAAGTTAAGTGAAAGTGATAAAAGAAGTGGAGAAATCTTTGGAATCATGAACTATTGATGATAAAAAAACAATGCTAGTTATGAAAATCCAAAAAACAGTCATGGGTCCACAAAAAATCTTAAATAATGCATACTATAGATTCCTTAGTCATATCAAGATTTCAAAATGGGAACCTGAGATAAGAAATTTTTTTTTTTGAGATAGAGTCTCACTCTGTCACCCAGGCTGGAGTGCAGTGGTGCAATCTCCGCTCACTGCAACCTCCACCTCCCAAGTTCAAGCGATTTTCCTGCCTCAGCCTCCCGAGTAGCTGGGATTACAGGTGCCCACCACCATGCCTGGATGATTTTTGTATTTTTAGTAGAAACGGGGTTTCACTATGTTGTCCAGGCTGGTCTTGAACTCCTGACCTCGTCATCTGCCCACCTCGACCTCTCAAAGTGCTAGGATTACAAGCATGAGCCACCGTGCTCGGCCTGAGATAATAAGTTTTTTGTAAAAATTAGTCAAAATAGGTAAATCTATTGAGACAGAAAGTAGATAAGCAGTTGCCTAAGACTAAATGTTACGGTAAATGGGGGATGGCTGCTAATGGGTATTGGTGTTTATTGGGGGGTGATGAAAATGTTCTAAAATTGACTGTAGTAATGGTTATACAACTCTGAATGTACCAAAAACTATTAAATTGTACACTTTAAATGGGTAAATTATATGGAATGTGAATTGTTTCTCAAAAAATATATTGCTGATTAAAACTTTCACTTAAAACTCTTAACAGTTAAAAAAATTTGACATAGTGTTTTAAATACGCTTTTCTTGTTTTAAAAATCATGTCCGTTACTCCAAGGTTTATAAAGAAGCAAAACACTTGCACCACTGCAACTTTATTTTTTCTCCCCTAGAAATAGAACCCTCTCCCTGAAACAATTGTCCAACTTTTACACCTTTGACTTTCATTCAGATTTTCAAGAACATATATAGGTCAGGCATGGTGGATCACGCCTGTAATCCCAGCACTTTGGGAGGCCGAGACAGGCAGATCACGAGGTCAGGAGATCAAGACCATCCTGGCTAACATGGTGAAACCCTGTCTCTCCTAAAAATACAAAAAAAAATTAGCTGGGCATGGTGGTGGGCGCCTGTAATCCCAGCTACTCAGGAGGCTGAGGCAAGAAAATCGCTTGAACTTGGGAGATGGAGGTTGCAGTGAGCGGAGATCGTGCCAATGCACTCCAGCCTGGGTGACAGAATGAGACTCCATTTCAAGAAAAGTAAAAATAAAAATAAAAAACACATATAAATAGCAGACAGCCTATATAACACAGTAATTCCTATAAAAAAAGTATGAAGAAAATGCTGAGGAAGTCCAGTAGCTGGAACCCACTAACCTCACACAGTCTACTATTATCTCTTTAGAGGACTTGCCTGTCAATCGCAACTTACCTTCATCATGACACTTAGTGCATATTTTTGATCTTCCCTCTTTGCTGCAGCTTTTGCTTCTGTAGCTTCTTTTGCTCTCTCTTGTGCTTGCAAGATAGATTTTTCTCTAATTCTTTGCATCATCTCTTTGTCAACTAAAATGTACAGAATATTGCTAAATTAGAATTATGATAAATTTGCTTTACTTATGAGAAAACTACTTAAATAAACTGAACCAGGATGAGATTTCTTTGGACCCAACTTCACAAGGAGCATGGAAAACATTTTTCAATATTAAACTGGCCAAGAAGCTAATACTAAAAGGTAAGCAACTAACTGTAGTCATAATGAATGACCACAGAATGAAGGGGGTGGAGAGGAAGAAGAAGGGGTGGGGGAGGGACACAAGAGGCAGGTAATGAGAGGGAGAAGGTGAGGACGAAGGTGCAAGGACACATTTATCCTCTTCCTTCTCTGTTAGGAAACTAGGGCTATTTGCATATAAACCTGATCACAATAAATCATCACTCCAAGGTCTCCTAGGAAAGATGAGTTGAGATCATCTAAAATGATCAATCTCCTTCAAAAATATAAAGCAATAATTTACACCTAATGAGAGTACAAAGCCAGCCCTAGGAAAAATTATAAAGTAGCATGAAATTTTTTTATATATGTAATATATATCATATATGTATATGATATGATATATATTATATATTTTTATATTATATATTTTATATTTTATATATATCGTATGTATATAAAACCTTACCATTCACGGTTTGTTTGTTTGTTTGGTTTCCTGAGACAAGATCTCCCTCTGTCACCCAGGCTGGAGTGCAGTTGAGCAATCACAGCTTACCACAACCTTAACCTCCTAGGCTCAAGCAATCCTCCTACCTCAGCTTCCTGAGTAGCTGGGACTACAGGTGTGTGCCACCACATCCGGCTAATTTTTAAATTTTACGTAGAGACGAGGTCTCACTATATTGCCCAGGCTGGTCTTGAACTCCTGGGTTCAAGCTATGCTCCTACCTTGGCCTCCCAAAGTGCTGGAATTACAGGCGTGAGCCACCGCGCAAGAACTCAGTTATTTTTATATTTGGTGTGGCTCAATGTTTCACAAAATGCAGGCTGTGATCCGTTAGTGGGTAAATTATCTTATAGAAGGAAAGATCAGGGCCTGAGGGAAAAGATCTAGCCTTTGAGCAGAAAAAAAAAACAGAAGGGGAGCTGAGAAAACTTGAGGGGAAGATAAAGTTGGGAGAGTAGATAAGGGGTGGGTAGAGGGATGAATCATATCCCAAGCATGGGTTCTTAACCTTTTTTGTGCAGCAGACACCTTGGCAGAGTAGTGAATATAGATCCTTTCACAATGTTTTAAAATGTATGAAATAAAATATACAGGTCTACAAAGAAACTTTGTATATATTATGTATAACTTTGTTATACTAAAAACACTCATAAAACATTAGTGATATACTACTTTTTTTTTTTTTTTTTGAGCCAGAGTCTTGCTCTGTCACCAGGCTGGAGTGCCGTGGCCCGATCTCAGCTCACTGCAACCTCCGCCTCCTGGGTTCAAGCAATTAGCAATTCTCCTGCCTCAGCCTCCCAAGCAGCTAGGACTACGGGCATGCATCACCACGCCCACCTAATTTTTGTATTTTTAGTACAGATGGGGTTTCACCGTGTTGGCCACGATGGTCTTGATCTCCTGACCTCGTGATCCGCCCGCCTCGGCCTCCCAAAGTGTTGGGATTACAGGCAAGAGCCACTGTGGCCGGCCAAATTGTGATACACGATTATGTGCTTCTTTAATTAATGCATTAATATATAGCAACAAGTCTAATATTGTAATTTCAAAGTAGTAATGAGTATAAAAGAGGTATCTCTGATATAAACATACTTTTGTTTTTGTTGATACTGCTTGCTGTGGTCTGAATGTTATACGTCTCCCTAAAACTCATATGTTAAAATCCAAACCCTTAAAGTGATGGTATTTGGAGGTGAGGCCTTTTGGGAGGTAGTATCCTTATAAAGAAGGCCCCAGAAGGCAGATTTGCCCCTTCCACCATGCGAGGACACAGTAAGGTGCCAGCTATAGGAAAGTGAGCCCTTACTGCATACCAAACCTGCCAGTACCTTGATCTGGACTTCCCAGCCTACAGGACTGTGAGAAATAAATTTCTGTTGTTTATAAGCTTCTCAGTTGATGGTATTTCGTTATAGTACCCAAACAGACTAAGACACTACTATCGTTTGTTGCCTATCTTCACAATTGAAGAGAACGTTAAATTTCAGTTAGAGGTAAGTAAAAGTGTGTAATTTTATTCATCCGACTAAAACTAGGTCTGAAGCCTCTTCTCATCTCTTCTCCTTTTTAAAAACAGGAAGGTAGACAGTTGAGTCAGCTTCAGGGTCAGACATACTGGAAGAGTATTAACTTCCCAAATGAAATACTCCATGTCTAATAGAAATTAAAGAGGGTATGAAGACGGAATTTCCAGAACAAATGAGAAAAATTAGAGTTTGAATAATGAGGCAGAGGGTCTTGGTGTATAAACTGGAGTTCCACGATATTTTATGTGGAAAAAAAGGTTAAATAAATAATCCCACCGAATTGCAAGTAAATCTGAGTTTGATTTCTTTTTTTTAAGAGAGGGTCACATACTGTCACCCAGGTTGGAGTGCAGCAGTATGAGCATGGCTCACTGCAGCCTCCAACTCTTGGGCTCAAGTGATCCTCCCACCTCAGCCTCCCAAGTAGCTGGGACTATAAGGCACATGCCGCCATGCCCAGCTAATTTTTTTCTTTTTTTAATAGAGGTGAAGTCTCCCTATGTTGCCCAGGCTGGTCTTGAATTCTTGGGCTCAAATGATCGTCCTACCTTGGCCTCCTAAAGCGCTGAGATTATTTTAGGCATGAGCCACTGTACCTGGCAAAACTGAGTTTTCTTTCTTTTTTTTTTTTTTTTTTTGAGACCGAGTTTCACTCTTGTTGCCCAGGTTGGAGTGCAGTGGCACAATCTCGGCTTACTGCAACCTCTGCTTCCTGGGTTAAAGTGATTCTCCTGCCTCAGCCTCAAGAGTAGCTGGGATTACAGGCATGCACCACCACGCCTGGCTAATTTTGTATTTTTAGTAGAGATGGGGTTTCTCCATGTTGGTCAGGCTGGTCTCGAACTCCCAACCTCAGATGATCAGCCTGTCTCGGCCTCCCAAAGTGCTGCGATTACAGGTGTGAGCCGCCGCACCTGGCAAACTGAGTTTGATTTCTCAAAGAATTTTAAACCTGGCTTCTGAAGTAGAATCAATGTTCGTTAATTGTGATATAAATTAATGGTTTATTTATTTATTTATTTATTTTTGAGATAGAGTCTCGCTCTGTTGACCAGGCTGGAGTGTTATGATGAGATCTCAGCTCACTGCAACCTCCACCACCCGGGTTCAAGCGATTCTCCTGCATCAGCCTCCCAAGTAGCTGGGATTACAGGTACCCACTACCACACCCGACTAATTTTTGTATTTCTAGTAGAGACAGGGTTTCACCATGTTGGCCAGGCTGGTTTCAAACTCCTGACGTCAGGCGATTCACCTGCCTTGGCCTCCCAAAATGATGGGATTACAAGCATGAGCCACTGCACTCAGCTTTAGTTAGTTTTAGGACTGTTTTGATTTGTTTAAGTCAGAGGTTGTCAAACTATGACCCCGGGCCAAATCCAACCTGCCACCTGTTTCCCCTCAGCCCACAAGCCTTGAATAATTTTCACATTTTTAAACGAATGAAAAAAATCAAAATAATATTTTGTGGCATGTAAAAATTAGATGAAATTCAAATTTCAATGTCCATAAATACGAATCATCTGTGGCTACTTTTGTGCTACAGTGGCAGAGTTGAATAGATGTGACAGAGGCCATAGTGCCTGCGAAGTCTAAAATACTATCTGGTCCTTTGCAGAAAAAGTTAATTTATAAGAGTCAAAATAAATGTACATTCAATTTTAGGTAAGAAGTCAAAACAGCCTGGGTGTGTTTTATGACATCCTCAGGCCCCAGTATAGACTTACTGAGTCACAGAGGAAGTCAGAGGTCAAAAAACAGGAATCTGATTATTTAAAACTCTTTAGGTAGTCTGGGGCTCACTAAAAAAAAAAAGAAAAAAAAAATTTAAGTAAATTGGCTATGTTAACCTACCTTAACCAGTATTTTCTGAGCTGAATACCTGATCTTAGAAAAATAAATTCTACCTTGGTCTTGGAAATTAAAAATTAAATTCCACTATAAGATACCAAGAAAGCCTTGATAGAAAGAATGGTTGCAACTCTTTCTATCCTCAAGAGTCCATATTCAAGGCTTAATGCCAAAGACTTAAAAGAAATTCCAGGCAGTAGGCTGGGTGTACTGGTTCACGCCTGAAATCCCAGCATTTGGGAGGTCAAAGTGGGAGGATCACTTGAGCCTAGGAGTTCAAGACCTATGGGCAACATAGTGAGACCCTGTCTCTACAAAAATAAAAATAATTAACTAGGTGTTTTGGTGCACACCTGTAGTCCCAGCTACTCAGGAGGTCAAGGCAGGAGAATTGCTGGAACCTAGGAGTTTGAGGTTACAAAGAGCTATAACACCAATCACACTCCAGCACTGGTGACAGAGTGAGATTCTATCTCTTAAAAAACCCAGAATTAAAAAAAAGAAATTCCAGGCAGTAAACATGAAGTATTAGAAAACATGACAACTAAAGAAGGAAGAAGCACAGGGCTAAAGCAGTAGAGGACATGTACTGACTATCGAAGCTGATCTTGGTATCAGTACAAAGTACTGACAACTAACTTAGTAAGATTACAGAGAACTAACTTTAAAACTGGGGATGTCAGGCCAGTTGCGGTGGCTCAGGCCTGTAATCCCAGCACTTTGGGAGGCCGAGGCGGGCAGATCACTTGAGGTCAGGAGTTCGAGACCGGCCTGGCCAACATATAGTGAAACCCTGTCTCTACTAAAAAATACAAAAATTAGCTGGACATGGTGGCATGTGCCTGGAGTCCCAGCTACTTGGGAGGCTGAGGCTGAAGAATCACTTAAACCTAGGAGGTGGAGGTTGCAGTGAGCCGAGATCACGCCACTGCACTCCAGCCTGGACGACAGCGAGACTCTGTCTCTCAAAACAAACAAAACAAACAACAACTGGGGATTTCAACTTTGGCTGCTCATTATAATCCCTGGAAAGCTTGTCAAAAACTACCAACACCTGAATCCTATTCCCAAAAACTGATTTGACTGGTTTAGGGTATTATTTTAAAATTTCATAGCTGATTCAAATATGTAGCCAGGGTTGGGTACATCTGCTCTAGAGTGAAACTGCTAAGGCTCCAGTTCCAGGCTGCCAGTCACTAGCTGTGTGATTTTGCCAATTACTCAAACTTTCCATGTGTCAGTAGCCTCCCCTGTAAAAAAAAAGGGTAATAATACCTAAGTGACAGGTTGTTTCAGGGAATTACAGGTATGTTAACGCCTAATGCAAAGTTAAGTATTCCACAAATATACATCAGGAGGGCTTACCCTTAAGATATGCGCCCACATCTTCTGCTTAATGTGCGCTAACTTTAACTAATTTGGCCTTTAGGTTTATTTAAAAGGCTGCTGAAGCACTGTATCACTTAAATTAGGCTCATAAGCCTTTTTTTTTTTTTTTTCTAAAAGAGCAATTGAAAGAGTTCACGATATGCCACCCCAAACTATGCTGCTTTGATATAGCAATCATTTTGAGTTAAAGGCACCTGAAAAGCAGCAAATGCAGGGAGAGGCTTTCTCTGAACTCTTATCTGCCTAAAAACAGATTTTCCAAAAGGAACTCAGGGTCATAAATCCCTTCTCCTGGAGTTTCATTAACCACGGAATATTGACTATTCTCCCAGAAGAGGAAACTACAAGTCAACACCACGCTCTGACAAACTTTGTTAAAAACTATCACATCTCCTATCTATTCTTCTAAGGATCCATTCATCTTTCCTAAAAATCATTTCCTGTTCTAAGTGGCCTACATCCCCTCCCCCTTCCCCTATTAAGAGAGTCCCTAAACTCTCAAATCTCACTGATTTGGGGCGTATTCACTTTTTTCCCTGTGATGCCCCTAAGCACTAATATTAAAAATTAATAAATTTCTATACATTTTCTTCTGTCAATCCTTCTGTTGTTAGTTTATTTCATAGACCCAGCTATTGAACCTTGGAGAAAAAAAGGAAAGTCTATCTGGCCGGGTGTGGTGGCTCACACCGGTAATCCCAGCACTTTGGGAGGCTGACGCGGGTGGATCACTTAAGTCAGGAGTTTGAGATTAGCCTGGCCAACACGGCGAAACGCTCCACTAAAAATACAAAAAAACTTAGCCGGGCGTGGTGGCGGGCACCTGTAATCCCAGCTACTTGGGAGGCTGAGGTAGGAGAATCCCTTGAACCCGAGGGGGCGGAGGTAGCAGTAAGCCGAGATCAAGCCATTGCACTCCATCCTGGGCGACAGAGCGACACTCCGTCTCAAAGAAAAAAAAAAAAAAAGGAACTTACCACCCGTCACAGAAAGGGTATCCCACATGGCCGCTTCTTTTTTATACAAGGTGAAGACAATGGTGTCATTCCCAATCTTTGCTTTGCTGCTCTCATCGTCTATGGGAGCATAAAGAAATGCCTCAAATAAAAATGGAGGAAAGTTGACCTATGCAGAAGGGTGAAAACAGAAACTAAGTTAGTTACACAAATTAAGCACGCGTATTAAGAAATACGTGAAAAAGGTAAAATAACTTTCTAAAAGGTCCACTATATTCCAGGTAGTGAAAGATTAGCAAGGCATATGAGGAAGCCCTGGATAAAAGTAGTCTCTGATCCGATGATCTGTCTACAGATGGTGTGTCACCTGTATGGGATTCATTTTTTTAACAGGATTAAAAATTTAGGACGTTTATCTGTAAAGATGAGCCGGTTGCTCGTGCCCAGCTGCGCTCTTGTAGAAGCTTCGGACCACACCCCCGGGGACCGGCAGGCAAGACTTGGCATTCTTACCTTCAGATAGTTTTCCGTGCAGAATACGTCCGTGTCTCTGACGCACACGCCTTTGAGGGGCAGAGACAGAAAGACCGCAGTTTTCGTCTGCTGCCAGCTGTAATCGCTAACCTGAAGGGGCATTCCGGGATCAACGGGAGCGGAGCGCGGCTGGCTGCTGCTTTCGCCTGCTTGGTTGCTAGGGAAGCTGGCGTTACCAAGCGCCAGCCCTTCCGGGCCAGGCCGACGGAAGCCCTGCGTTCCCAGCGTGCTCCGCCGCCACCACCTGGCGGACTCCATGCGTGACTATCTAGGCCCCCAGACCCGAGTGTGTTGCGGATTGTTAGTTACCTTGCAGTCTAAGCGAGTGGTCAAAGAAGTAGGACCATATCCTCTGATTAAGAAAAAAGAAAAAGGCCGGGCGCGGTGGCTCAAGCCTGTAATCCCAGCACTTTGGGAGGCCGAGACGGGCGGATCACGAGGTCAGGAGTTCGAGACCATCCTGGCTAACACGGTGAAACCCCGTCTCTACTAAAAAATACAAAAAACTAGCCGGGCGAGGTGGCGGGCGCCTGTAGTCCCGGCTACTCGGGAGGCTGAGGCAGGAGAATGGCGTAAAAACCCGGGAGGCAGAGCTTGCAGTGAGCTGAGATCCGGCCACTGCACTCCAGCCTGGGCGACACAGCGAGACTCCGACTCAAAAAAAAAAAAGAAAAAGAAAAAAAGCACTCCATGGGTAGGGCGCGGTGGTTCACGCCTGTAATCCCAGCGCTGTGGTAGGCCGAGGGAGGTGGATTACTTGAGGTTAGGAGTTTGAGACCAGCCTGGCCAACATGGTGAAACCCCATCTCTGTTAAAAATACAAAAATTAGCCAAAGGTGATGGTGCCTGTAATCCCAGCTACTTAGGAGGCTGAGGCAGGCGAATCCCTTGAACCTGGGAGGCAGAGGTTGCACTGAGCCGAGATCGTGCCACTGCACTCCAGCCTGGGGCAACAAGAGCAAGACTCTGTCTCAAAAAAAAAAAAAAAAAAAAAAAAGAAGTGGTGGTCCTCATCAAAAGGCATAATAAAGACTGTTAAGATCTCTGAAATATTCCCTTCAGCCAGAGACACAGGGACATTTGTGGTTGAACAAGTTAAATTCATTGCTTACTAAGCAAGAGAGAACACACATCATGAGGTGTCTCAGTAAGACAGTGTTAGAATTTAGGGGAATGAGGTTTGGTTCCCCATAGTTTGGGTGTTTCAGAGAGCAAAGGTAATTCTATTGATTGGAGTTCAGTACATACTACCCCAAATTATGACACTTTAATTAAATTTTTAAAATTTAAATATTTTAAGCAGAAGGAATTGGAGAAGGAGTATCTCACCTCTCTCTTCCCTGGCCCTTCTCCCATGAAGCAGGTCATAGGATAAGACCCTCATGTGAAAAGTGTTCTCCCTGTACTCAAATGAAAGAAGCATCCTTATCTCCAAATAAGAAATCTGAACAAACAAGGAGTGCAAAGTTCTCCCGACTGTACTACACTTAGCTCATATCCTTTGTATTATTACGTTTCCTATGACTTTTCATTCTCTGTCAAACCTAGCATAAAAATGCTGAGGTTTAATCATTTCTTCCATTCTTCATGTCCTTAAGAAGGTTCCCATGTAATGTAAACTAATATTGAATAAATTTGTATGCTTTTTATCTCGTTAATCCGTCTTTTCTTACAGAGGCCCCAGTCAAGAACTTAGAAGGGTAGAAGGAGATGATATTTTTTCTTCCCTACATGATGACTGGAAAAAAAAAGAAAAAAAGAAAAAAAGTAGCTGTTGCTCCTGAATGACTACTGGGTAAATATCGAAATGAAGGCAAAAATAAAGATGTTCTTTGAAACCAGTGAGAACAAAGACACAACGTACCAGAATCTCTGGGACACATTTAAAGCAGTGTGTAGAGGGAAATTTATAGCACTAAATGCCCACAAGAGAAAGCAGGAAAGATCTAAAATAGATATCCTAACATCACAATTCAAAGAACTAGAGAAGCAAGAGCAAACACATTCAAAAGCTAGCAGAAGGCAAGAAATAACTAATATCGGAGCAGAACTGAAGGAGATAGAGACACAAAAAACCTTTCAAAAATCAATGAATCCAGGAGCTGTTTTTTTAAAACGATCAACAAAATAGATAGGACGCTAGCAAGACTAATAAAAAAGAAAAGAGAGAACAATCAAATAGATGCAATAAAAAATGATAAAGGGGATATTACCACCGATCCTACAGAAATACAAACTACCATCAGCAAATACTATAAACACCTCTATGCAAATAAACTAGAAAATCTAGAAGAAATGGATAAATTCCTGGACACATACACCCACCAAGACTAAACCAGGAAGAAGTTGAATCTCTGAATAGACCAATAACGCGTTCTGAAATTGAGGCAATAATTAATAGCCTACCAACCAAAAAAAGTCCAGGACCAGATGGATTCACAGCCCAATTCTACCAGAGGTACAAAGAGGAGCTGGTACCATTCCTTCTGAAACTATTCCAATCAATGGAAAAAGAAGGAATCCTCCCCAACTCATTTTATGAGGCCAGCATCATCCTGATACCAAAGCGTGGCAGAGACACAACAAAAAAAGAGAATTTTAGGCCAATATCCCCGATGAACATCATTGTGAAATCCTCAATAAAATACTGGCAAACCGAATCCAGCAGCACATCAAAAAGCTTATCCACCACAATCAAGTTGGCTTCATCCCTGGGATTCAAGGCTGGTTCAACATATGCAAATCAGAAAATGTAATCCATCACATAAACAGAACCAACGACAAAAACCACATAATTATCTCAATAGATGCGGAAAAGGCTTTTGACAAAATTCAACAGCCTTTCATGCTGAAAACTCTCAATAAACTAGGTATTGTTGGAATGTATCTCAAAATAATATGAGCTATTTATGACGAACCCACAGCCAATATCATACTGAATGGGCAAAAACTGGAAGCATTCCCTTTGAAAACCGGCACAAGGATGCCCTCTCTCACCACTCCTATTCAACATAGTACTGGAAGTTCTGGCCAGGGCAATCAGGCAAGAGAAAGCAATACAGGGTATTCAAATAGGAAAAGAGGAGGTCAAATTGTCTCTGTTTGCAGATGACATGATTGTATATTTAGAAAACCCCATCGTCTCAGCCCCAAATCTCCTTAAGCTGATAAGCAACTTCAGCAAAATCTCAGGATACAAAACCAATGTGCATAAATCACAAGCATTCCTATACACTATTCCACATTTAGCAAAGTGGAAGAGAAAGGTGGCCATCATATCAATGGGAAAGAAGAAATCAACTAAATTTTTTTAAAGGCCATACATGGGTTAGTGTGTCAGTTTGTCATAGGTGGGGGCCTCAGACACAAAGTGAATTTGCACTCACTTGTAGGCCTTCACTGGATGCTCAAGAAAATGATTGGGGGGAGGTACTCTGCTGGATACGTGGTGTGGGTTCGCATAATAGGAGAAGAATCCCATCCCCTTGTTGCTCTCCTTTTTATAAGGCACACACAAAAAGAACCTTGTCAGTAAGGAAATTACTAGAGCACCAGGCAATCTGTTTATAGGCCTTTGTTGTTTGTTTGTTTGTTTGTTTGTTTGTTCGTGATGGAGTCTCACTCTGTCGCCCATGCTGGAGTGCAGTGGCGCGATCTCAGCTCACTGCAAGCTCCGCCTCCCGGGTTCAAGCCGTTCTCCTGCTTCAGCCTCCCGAGTAGCTGGGACTACAGGTGTGAGCCACAGTATTCACTGTTCCTTATCCTAAATATTATGTAGGAATAATATTAGCTTATCAGATTAAATCTATGAAAGAAATGTCAGAAATTCAAAGTAGCAATTCTCTTCGAAATACAAATCAAACCCACAATGAGATAACATCTCACCCCAGTAAGAATGGCTATTATTAAAAAGTCAAAAAATAATAGATGCTGGCAAGGTTGCAGAGAAAAGGGATCACTTATATACTGTTGGTGGGAATGTAACTTAGTTCAGCCACTGTGGAAAGCAGTTTGGTGATTTCTCAAAGAACACAAAGCAGAATTACCATTCAACCCAGCAATACCATTATTGTGTATATACCCAAAGGAATATAAATGATTCTACCATAATGACACATGCACACATACGTTCATCACAGCAATATTCACAATAGCAAAGACATAGAACCAACCTAGACGCTCATGAATGGTGAACTGGGTAAAGACAATGTAGTACATATATACCATGGATTACTATGCAGCCATAAAAAAGAACAAGATCATGTTTTTTGCAGCAACATAGATGGAGCTGAAGGCCATTATTCTAAGTGAACTACCACAGGAACAGAAAACCAAATACTGCATGTTCTCACTTACAAGTGGGAGCTAAGCATTGAGTACATATGGACGCAATGAAGGAAACAGCAGACACCAAGGCCTGCTTAAGAGTGAAGGGTGGGAGGAAGGTGGGAATCAACAAACCACCTATCTGGCGCTATGCTTATTACCTGAGTGATAAAATAATCAGTACATCAAACCTCCATGACACAAAATTTACCTTCATAGCAAGCCTGCACATATTCCTGAACCTGAAATAAAAGTTTTAAAAAAATTACCTTTATGAATAAACAAATCCGTAGTTTTAAAAAGAATGAAACTTGTATACTTGTATTTTTTCTTCACACTGATATAATCAGAAAAATATATGACTTTTTTTGTGGGAGGGAGACAGTCTCACTCTGTCTCTCAGGCTGGAGTGCAGTGGCACAATCTTGGCTCACTGCAACCTCTGTCTCCCGGGTTCAAGCATTTCTCGTGCTTCAGCCTCCCAAGTAGTAGCTGGGATTACAGGTGTGTGCCACCACACCCAGCTAGTTTTTTTTTCTTTTTTTTTTAGTAGAGACGGGGTTTCGCCATGCTTGCCAGGCTGGTCTTGAACTCCTGGCCTCAAGAGACCCACCCACCTCAGTCCCCCAAAGTGCTGAGATTACAGGCATGAGCCACTGCACACAGCCTGATATAGTTATTTTTTAAACCCAAATTATCAAATAAGTCTAGTTGAATTGCACGAACTTGATTTCTTTCTTTCTTTTTTAAGTGCTTTTGAGCTAGCAGCTTCTGTGAGAAGGATCTTTTTTTTTTTTTTTTTTTTTTAAAGCAGGCTATCACATTTAAAGCATTAGACATTCAATTTACATTGAGAAAATGTTGAGAATATTAGATTTCTATAAGTGCTTTTTAGTTTATCTAAAAGGATTGTCATTTTAGGCCAGATAATTGTTTTGTCATGCAGGGCAATCCTAAGCATTGTGAGATGTTTGCAGCATACCAAACCTCTACTCATTAGATGCCAAAAGCGCCCCCAAATTGTAACAGCCACAAATGTGTCCAGACATTGCCAAACATTCCTGATGAGTGGTGATATTGCTCCAAAACAATCATAATGGTACTCTTTAAAGAGTATTCTAATTTATTTTACTTATACCCTCCCACCCCGTTCCCCCGCTGCCCCGAAGTAGGAATATATCCCAAACTCACACAGCCAGAGGTAAAGACTTTTCTCACTAGATGCTCAAAAACACAAGGCTCTTGCAGCTTCAGCGTAGCAAATTAGCAACGGGTCCTAAGCAATCAAAGGACACACATTCACCTGTCTGTTATCCTTTTCAGTGGACCCAAGACTGGTTTGTGCACAGAGTTAAACATGTGGAACTGTAAGTCCAATTAAACCTCTTTTTCTTCCCAGTCGTGGATATGTCTTTATCAGTAGCGTGAAAATGGACTAATATAGTTATCAAGTCTCTTCAGTTTTCTCCAATCTCAAAAAGCTCTTTAATCTTTGGAAGAGTACAGGCCTTACCTTTTGTAGGATGGTCCTTGAGCTGGATGTTTCCTTATGATCAGACTCAGGTCATTCATTCACGGCAGGAATATCATGGAAATGAAACTATGCCCTTCTAAGTGTATCAGCCATAGTACGGCGCATATGCCGTTGACTGTTCCCACCTCTGGTGATGATAACATTGGTCATCACCTGTCATGTTGGTGTCTGCCAAGTTTCTTCACTGTAAAGTCATAATTTTCCTCTTTGTAATGGATTCGTGTTTTGTGGGAGGCAGATAATCTGCAATCACATCAATATCCTATTTCTTCATCTTCCTGCAACTAGTGCCTCCACTGACATAAAGCTACTTAGAGCATTTTCTACTTTATCTAAGATAATCATGTTTTTATTCCTAATATTGCTTGTTTGTATAATCTCTTTCTGTCCCATCTCTCTTATTACGTGTTTATTCGTTTTTTGAAAGAGAAGAAAAAACAACCTTTATTTTTGTTGATCTTCTCCTATTTTTCTTCTATTTCATTAACTTCTGCTCTTACATTTGTTTCCATTCTTCTACTTGTTTTTCTTCAACCTCTTAAGTTAAATCATAATTCATTTTTTAAAAAGCTCCTTGTTTTTCATAGGTTCATTTAAGACTATAAACTGACCTTCCAAATACTGCGAGAGCTGTATCCTAGAATTTTTAAGTTAGGTTTGCTGAGGTATAATTTACATGCAGTAAAATTCACTCATTTGTGATATATTGTTCTATGAGTTTTGATCAATATATATAGCTCTGTAACCTCAACCACAACCAAGATATTAAATATTTCCATCTCACCAAAGTTTTCTCGTATTTCTTTGCAGTCAATTTCCTCCTCCTGTAACTGACTCAAGTTCAAGTGCTCACCGTTAGAAGTCAAAGCATGAGAAATGAGGTGTGACAAAAGGGAAACGGCTTTTATTCAAACGTTAGCAGATGGGGAATGTCCAGGCTCACGCCCTTAACAGACTATTTCAAACTTTAGGCTGTGGACAGGGGTTTAAAGAGGGGAACTTGGAATAGAAGGCATGCAGGAGTGGTGCTGGGTGCGAGGTCTGTGTGTCTTGTTCCACTGGTTATCCTGAGTCATGGTCCACTTGGAGTGCAGGCTCGCATCATCTCAACAGCTAGCATCTCAACAGTTAGCTGTTGACTAACTGCCCTGAGGTAATCTCTGGAATTTCACACCTGGGTTTCCATGCCTGGTTTGTCTCAAGATTAGCCCCTGCAACTTCTAGACACACAATTAGATAAACTACCAGTGCACAAGAGTGTCTGGTGGGAAGACAGGGGAACAAAGAGTATTAAGGTATGTTTCAAGGCTAAAAGGAAGGAAAAAAATAAAGTCTCAAAATGCATTTTGAACCTAAGCTACTCAGTTACATCCTCCCAGCCCCCAACCCTGGCAACCACTGAACTGAATTCTTTTCCTATTCTTTCGTCTTTTTTCAGAATGTTATATAAGGAAATCATGTAGTATGAACCCTTCTGTTTTCTTCTTATGTAGCACAATGCTTTTGAGATCCATCTGTGCTGTTGTGTTTCATGCATTCTTTTGTTGCTAAGTATTATATAATATACATGTACAGACTTGTTTGTCTATTCTATAGTTGGTAGACATTTTGGTTGTTTCCAGTTTTTGGTAATTATGAATAAAACTGCTATAAACATTCAGGAGTAAATACTTAAAAATATAATTATGGGGCCATATGATAGGTTTAAGTTTACTAATTTTATAAGAAACTCCTAAACTACTTCAAAAGTACAAATTTTACATTTCTACCAGCAATGTTTAAACGTTTCCATTACTCTGCATATTCACCAGGACTGGGTATCAATAGTTTTATGGGCCTTTAAAACATTTTATCAAATCTAATAGTTATCTATTTGTACCTCACTACAGATTTAATTTGCATTTGTCTGGTAACTAGTGACATTAGCATCTTTTCATGTGCTTATTTGTTCCACTCTTCAGTGATACATCTGTTAAATGTGTTTTATGTATTCTGGATACGCTTTTCAAATATTTTATTTCATCGTATGGTTTGTCTTTTCATCCTTCACAATGTCTTTTAAATAACAGAAGTTTTAATTGTGATAAAGCTTAATTTAACCACTTTTAAAATAGTTGTTTGAGTCTTAACTAAAAAGTTTTCTAACCTAACACACAAAGCTTTTCTATTTTCTTCTAGAAATGTTATAGTTTTAGGTCTTAAATGTAGATGTGTTTCATTTTCAGTTAAATTTTTATATGACACCATGTATAGGTCCAGGCTCATTTTTTCACACATGGTTGTCCAATTGTTTCATATCATGTGTTTAAAAAGAGTACCCTTTCTCCATTGAAATATCTTGGCAATGTTTTAAGAAATCAATAGACTCTCTCTATATATATATAGTCTAGTGACACACACATATATATAGTCTATTGACATATATATAGTCTACTGACATATATATAATCTACTGACATATATATAGTCTACATAGTCTATTGACATATATATGTGTGTATATATATATGGGTCAAAGCAATTACAAACAAGAAGAAATATCTTTTATATTTACCTTCATTTTTGCTACTTCCAACACTATTCATTTTTTGGTGTGGATACAAGTTTCTCTGCAATATAATCCTTCTGCCTGAAGAACATCCTTTTTTTCAGACTTCTCAAAAGAATAATTATTTATTATTTCTTTTCCTGTGTGTGTGTGTGTGTGTGTGTGTGTGTGTGTGTGTGTGTGTATTTTTTATTTCCACAGGTTTTTGGGGAACAGGTAGTATTTGGTTACATGAGTAAGTTCTTTAGTGGTGATTTGTGAGATTCTGGTGTGCCCATCATATGAGCAGTATACACTGAACCCAAATTTGTAGTCTTTTATCCCTCACCCCCTTACCACCCTTTCCCCGAGTCCCCATAGTCCTTGTGTCATTATTATGCCTTCGCATCCTCATAGCTTAGCTCCCACTTATGAGAACATACGACCTGAAGAACATCCTTTAATCTTTCTGGTAGCACAGGTCTGCTTGCAACAAATTCTCAGCTTTTGTTTGCCTTGGCTGAGCTGGGTTTGGGTTTTGTTGTTGGTAGAGCTGTCTTTAGTGGAACACAAACTTCAAATTCCTTTACGGATGTGCTACTAAAGTTTTGTGCTTAGGGGAGAGGCACAGGACCTGTGTCTCGGTAATGGGACTTCCTCATTATTCTTTCCCTTCCCCTCATGGCCACTAAACTCTGCTTTATCTTTGTGATTGGTCTTGGGACACAGTTTCCTACTTCTTTCCAGGACTTCCTCTCATGATCTGCTTGACATCAATGAAGCATCCTTTGCCCAAGAAATTCCCTGTTCTTCCTACAGTGGCAGAGAGTTTTTCTTTTACCCTTCCTCCAGCATTAAGGGATCTTTGCCTTTGTTCTGGTATTGGGATAGTATCCTATCTGCTACCAAGAAGCAAACAAGTTTTTCTTCTGGCCCTCCCCTAAAAACAATAATTCTTTGCCTGTGTCCAGGGACAAAAGAGTTTGATGATCCTTCCCAATGTTTTAAGGCTTTTGATTTGTAGGAGAGAAGTGGTTAGACAATTGCACTTTATGCCTGTCCCCAAGAATCTACTAATCACATGAACACTTGAACCACTGCTGTGGGTGGTGGGTGAGGGGTATTTCTTCAGTCTTCTCTCCTCCCCCCAATCATTTTCTTGAGCATCCAGTGAAGGCCTACAAGTGAGTGCAAATTCACTTTGTGTCTGAGGCCCCCACCTATGACAAGCTGACACACTAACCCATGTATGGCCTTTAAAAAAATTTAGTTGATTTCTTCTTTCCCATTGATATGATGGCCACCTTTCTCTTCCACTTTGCTAAATGTGGAATAGTTAATGTGCTTTCTCTCCTTGGAGAATCTTGTTTCTCTTTGCTATTCAGATTACTTGATTGCCTTTGAAATTAGCTCTATGATGGTTTTAGAAAAAGTTATGGTTTTGCAGATTATCCAGCTTTTTCTCATGGTTAGAGTGGAAATGAGGTTCTTTGCAGTTTTCTATATCCTAAACCTACCCCTTTAGTCTTCAAGGTATAAATGTTACATAACTTTCCTTCTGATGAATTAATTACCAAAGAGTTTACTTTTTTTTTTTTTTTGATGGAGTCTCATTCTGACACCAGGCTGGAGTGCAGTGGCATGATCTCAGCTCACTGCAACCTCTGCCTCCCAGGTTCAAGTGATTCTCCTAGCTCAGCCTCCTGAGTAGCTGGGACTACAGGCGCCCGCCACCACGCCCAGCTAACTTTTGTATTTTTAGTAGAGACGGGGTTTCACCACATTTGCCAGGATGGTCTTGATCCGAGGTGGGTGGAACACGAGGTCAAGAGTTTACTTTCATTTTCTAAACATACATGGTTTTTTTGTCATTATCTTTTGGCCAGACAACACAGTCTGCATACCACCCAGTCAATAGTATTGTTATAGCAGCCGAAGTGGACAAAAATATATGTTAAAAATCATTTGTTTAAAATTTGATGCTTGGACTATCATTTTCTGAAATAAATTTGTTTGAAAATCTTAAGCAGTTGCTGCTTATTTCTCCCCATAATTCTCTGTGATTGTATCTCCCGCTTTATATATGTTGAGGCTCTGTTGCAATCATACATGTCCACGATTATTTTATCATTTTGGTGGGGTTTTAAAAATGTTTATAAAATGTTCTGTTGGGTGTAAATGGGGGCAAGATGGCTAACTAGATGCAACCAGATAGAACAGCTGCCACGGAGGGACTGAGATGACTGTTATACCCCTAAGAGATCTTCAGAGGGAAGGCACCAGAATGAACAAAAGGAAGACACAGAAGCTAGGCTGAAGGGGGAGGAAGCTGGGAGCCCTGCATGGGGCTACTGTGCACCAGGACTCATTCCTGGCCCTCAGAGACTCTGAGGGAACAGGTAAGTTGAACTGGTAAGGAGCAACCCACTCTTGCTGTGTGCCTCTGGAATCTTGGCAGGAGACCCCCTGACCACCAAGGACCCTTGAGTTGGCAGGGATAGCTGCTCAGAGAAGTGGTAGGGGCAGCACATCTGCTGAAGAGGAGCCCAGAAGGTTTGGTGCGGGAGCATCTATAGTGAAGCATGGCCAGGAGAGCCCATCTCTCTAGGCTCAACTTGCTCCCATAAGAGACTTTAGCCCTAGAGGAACTTTTGGACCTGAACTCTGCTAGGTGGTCTTGCCCATCAGACACGCAGGTCTGATATAAGCATCCCTTGGTCTGCTGGCCCCTCCTGGGGCCCAGGCCTGATTGAGCCTGCTTGCCAGACAGCCTTGGGTGTCCTGGGGGCCCACATCATAGTTCCTGTGCTGGTGGACCATGCCTGACCATCAGAGAACTACGGCAGGACAGCCCCTACAGCCACACACCAAGCCACCCACTCCCTCCCCACACTGCTGCTTTGCCTGGCCCACAGCAACCCCCCACATTGCTTTGCTGGCATGCCCTCGCACCAACACTGCCATGGGAATGAAACTAGGCACAGAGAACAGCAGAACCTCCCCCGACTTGAGTGATCACCCCTGCCTGTGGTGCGCAGAAAACACATACAGACTACGCCTGCCCGCACCCCATTCTAACACTACCACCAGCCAACCACACACACAGTCACCAGCAGGGGCCCCTGGAAGCTGTACTGCCTCCGCCACTGTGGTGAATATCTGCACAAAGGCAGGCACCCCAGCACCTTCTACACTCTGCTGCAGCCAACGGGTGTGTCCCCACCATGCTGCCACTATGCCACTACTGCTGCTGCTGCTGGCACATGTGTACAAGGTGCCCGGCCTGCTATATTTCTTTGATTAGTATTGTTCTGGTATAGTTTTTCGTAACTCTTATTTTTTTTTTTTGAGACAGAGTCTTGCTCTGTTGCCCAGGCTGGAGTGCAGTGGTGAGATCTTGGCTCACTGCAAACTTGGCATCCGGGGTTCAAGCGATTCTCCTGCCTTAGCCTCCCAAGTAGCTGGGATTACAGGCGCCTGCCACCACGCCCAGCTAATTTTTGTATTTTTAGTAGAGAAGGGGTTTCATCATGTTGGTCAGGCTGGTCTTCAACTCTTGACCTCAGGTGATCCGTCCACATTGACCTCCCAAAGTGCTGGGATTACAGGCGTGAGTCACTGCACCCAGCCTGCTATATTTCTTTGATTAGTACTTTTTTTTCCTATTACAGGTGTGAGCCACTGCACCCAGCCCTTTCATTTCTTAATCGCACTTACCCTTTTACTCTCTGTATCATTAGAATAAAAACCTCATGAATAGTGATTTTTGGCTGTTTGATCTACTGCTATAGTTCTAGCATCTAGAAGAGTGCCTGAACATAGAAGACAGTAAATATTGAATGGATTAATGTCAACTTATTTGGGTTTCATCATTTCTATCTTATTGTTTAGCTTACCTTTCCGAATCCTATGCAAACTTATTTAAAGTTTCGGTTTATTCCATTATTTTCATCTTGAGTGGACTGAAATTTCAAAAGGTATTGATTAGCTGGTTTTCCTGTCTTCAGATCTCATGTGTTCAGAAATTTTGATTTGCAGTGTCTTTTTTGTTCCCTTCTCTTATCTTTCTTTCCTCTGGGTTCATCCTTTTCTTTCTAGCAATTTTGGGTTGCCTTCAATTTGTGTCTTAGGGACCCCAATTCAGCGAGGTGTTATATGCTAATTCACTGCTTCAGTTCTTTCTTCATATTGTAACCCAGTTACCAACTCTGTAAAGTTTTAAAACTGCGTATTTCTACCCACTTAGCCCGGCATCTTCCTATAAATTAGAGCCCCGGGTATCAGTTGAAGGTAGGTTTCGGTTTTTAGCTTCCTTTCACAAGTGGTACAGCAGTGGAGAGAAATCAGCCCCTGGCTTCAAACGGTGTTATGCTTGCCTCCACTTTCATTCCTGATATTTCTGCCTACCATTAAAAAAAAAAAAAAAAAAAAAAATCAGTTTTGGCCAGGCACGGTGGCTCATGCCTGTAATGCCAGCACTTTGGGAGGCTGAGGCGGGCAGATCACTTGAGGTCAGGAATTTGAGACCAGCCTAGCCAACATGGTGAAACCCCGTCTTTACTAAAAATACAAAAATTAGCCAGGTATGGTGGCATGCGCCTGTAATCCCAGTTACTCAGGAGGTTGAGGCATGAGAATTGCTTGACCCTGGGAGATGGAGGTTGTAGAGAGCCGAGATTGTGCCACTGCACTCCCGCCTGGGTGACAGAGCAAGATTCCATTTCAAAAAAATCAGTCTCGTCAGAGGCTCAAATTTTTTTTTTTTTTTTTTGACAAGGTCTTGTTCTGTTGCCCAGACTGAAGTGCAGCGGCATGATCAAGGCCCACTGCAGCCTCAACTCCTGGGCTCAAGCAATACTCCCACCTCAGCCTCCTGAGTAGCTGAGACCACAGGTGTGCACTATCACACTTAGCTAATTAAAAATTTTTTTTTTGTATAGACAGAGTCTCCCTAGGTTGCCCAGGTTGATCTTGAACTCCTGGGCTCAAGTGATCCTCCCACCTCGGCCTCTCAAAGCGTGGAATTACAGGTGTCAGCCACCGCTCCGGGCCTCTTTATTTTTTAAATAACCTATTTATGGTCTTATTATTCCTTCTAGTGTTTTCCTATTTCATTTCCTATTATTTCCTTCCTTCTACTTTCAAGTTTTTTGTTGTTGTTTTCGTATTCTCTTGAGATCAATACTTAGCTCATTATACTTTGAGCTTAAAAATAATCTAAAGCTATATATTTCCCTTTCAGCACTGTTATTGCATCTCATGTTTTAAAATGTTTAGACCTCATTACCTTGTCAGATTAGAATTTCTGACTGCAAGTTTCTGCTTGTGAACTCAGAGTCAGGCAGGCTGCTGCTTCACCATGGCTCATACTTTCTTTCTGTACAATATTACCTGTCCTTGGATTTAGCGTGGTTTTGAGTTCAATTTTATCTTTTCATATTTATCACTGCTATATGTTTAAAATAGAGGGAGTAACTTAGAGCATCAATTAATGTTATTTGATAAGAATTCTCTCTATATATTTCTTCTCTCTCCTTCAGCAAGATACACATATTTTTTCCTATTAAATTTGAAATGTCATGCATTTAAATTTTATCTTGAGATAATTTCATCTCATCACTTCTTACCTATAATGCCGAGCTTTCATCAGTTGACACATTATTTTGTTCAGCCTCTTTTTGTGTAACAGACTCAAGGCAACTGATGATTGTTTCAAGCAAACTTTAGAGGTCTTATCATTCAAGAAAGTTGCTTTTTTTTTTTTTTTGAGACAGAGTCTCACGAGTCTCGCTCTGTTGCCCAGGCTGGAGTGCCGTGGCACAAACTCAGCTCACTGTCACTGCAACCTCTGCCTCCTGGACTCAAGCGATTCTCGTGCCTCAGCCTCCCGAGTAGCTGGAATTACAGGCGTGTACCACCACGGTTGGCTGATTTTTGTATTTTTAGTAGAGACAGAGTTTCACCATCTTGGCCAGGCTGGTCTCTAACTCCTGACCTCAGATGATATACCCACTTTGGCCTTCCAAAGTGCTGGGATTACAGGCATGAGCCACTGCGCCTGGCTGCAAGTCTGTTCTTAATATTTGCTACAATGATGTCTCTGCCCCAGGGATCATTAAGCTGCTGAAGTTGTAAAACTCTTCTCCAGATAATTTTTACTAACAGAACTGAAGTCCCAAATTGTTAAAATCAAAGTAGATATGTCATGCTCATAATTTCTGAAGGAAATCCAGGACTCCGTTTTCTGAATAGACTTCACAGAAAAAAATATATATACAGCAATATATATATACAGCAAAAATAAAAATATATATGATTAAAAATACTGGTTCTCTCTTCAGTATAAAATCACACTGATAAATTGTAGGCTATTCCCTCCTTGATGTGATATTGGACATCTCCCACCCAAAGCCAAGATTCTTACACCTACTTGTCCTGATGAAAGTCAAACGCTTAAAAAAGTTCTTTTTCTCTTTAAAAACTAGCTTTATTTAAAAGAATCGGAAGCATAATAACACTATAGGAAACAAACTTACAATACATATTATTCAAGAAAGCCTGCCATACATCATTTCTACTAATAGTAGGTCTATATACTGATAAACAACATTCTTTATACAATGCACAAATGACATGAAGCATTATCCCTGAAAAGAATGGCCAACAATAACATGGACTGTCTTGACAGCAGAACATCTACTTGTCTTATTACTTATCTATAGAATAAAAAAACTAAAATGTAGATGACAAATTAAACTCCTCCAATTTTAAATTCTAGCATAGTTTTGGGGGAAGAAGGGATTGGGATCAGAAGAGGCAAATTGTGTTAAGTATCTCAAAAAGAAAAAGGAGTCTGGCTTACCGTTATTTAAGTAGTTCCTATGAAGTAATTCAGAACTGAGAATGTATTTGTTTAACACTTGGAGGCCCTTACAGAGTCAAACTTTCCATTATCTACTATATTCCATCAGTTATCAAGCCAATTTTATTTGTCTGAAAACTGTAACCTGGTCATTAACCACATAAAAAAATAAACAATTTGGGGTAATCTAGTCATTTCATACTTTTATATTTAAATGTTTCCACAAAGCAGTTCGTGAATTAATAATACTTCTTTAGACTTCTATGATCTAAATAGAAACAGATCCAGTTCTAAAAGAATGTATGTGAAAATAGCAGACAAAAATAAATCCCTAACATGTAATACTAAATTTTTAACATAAAATATAGAACTATGAAAATTTGGGGCATTCAAGTCAAATGTAATAGGATTATGATACAGTATGGTACCTAGCATTTTAAAAAATATTAGGACTGAATCAGATTTATTGCTATATCAATCCTATCAATAGTCGACAATCAAAAGTACAAAATATACCATAACCATGCCAAATATGACGCAGCATAGAGGTATCATTAACATAACACAGGTAGACATTTTGTAATATACATCACTGATATAGTAAAACCTTATTCAGGATAATTTAAACTGATATGTCTAGAATTTGAATTTTTAAAAAGATACCCAGTTTAAGCACTCACAAGCATTCATTTTTTTCTTTCAAGTGTATAATTTCAAATATACAAATTTGCATTGGCCAAGTATTACTTATTACAATTCTTTTGGGTACTTGTCTTAATGACAAAACAAGAATGCTTTTAAACTACTATTCTTAAGTAAACACCTCTAAAATAAAAAGCTTCAAACTTTGCCTTCAAGATTGAACCTTTTTCTTTAAAATCTTGATTATAACCTTTATTACCAAATCCTTTCATCAGGTAGTACAAAGTAAACAGCACTCAAGTCCTTGAATCAATGGTTAAAAATTCCAGGTAAATTAGAGGAGTCTTATGGTATCTTCATCATGTCTTAATAAATGAAGATAAACATTACAGTGCTACTTATTTTGGTTATGAGGGAGTGAATGATGTCTTTTTTGGCTGGGAAATATCAGCATAATTTCAAAGTGACTATATAATTTTAGTAGTATGGGCTAAAAAATCCTAACATGCACTACCATTTAAGGTAATTACTTAGTAAATTATACCTGTAAGTGGAAAATACAAATTTTAAGAGTTATTGTATTACAAGTGTCATGAGTTGGTAACACTAAAATTTACTGCTCTCCCATTTGAAAGACATCAGGCCATCTATTAATCCGTAAATATTGATGTTTCACATACTTCATAGAGTAGCTTAAAACATACCAGCATAAGAAATAATTAGTATTACATAGTAATTTCCTTTGCCATAGGAATAAATGTTGGACAAAGTCTGGAAACATTTTTTTTTCCAATTTGAATTACAGTAATTTTGCCACAGACCACAGCACTAGTGCATGTGTTACTTTAGACATGCTCTAAGAACAAAACAAAAAGTTACTGCAAAAATACATGTCACCAATGTGGAACACACTCAGATTTGTATAAAAGTACTGAACTAATATCCCAAAAAGAGGTATATGTAAACAGTACATAAGGAAGAAATAGTTTTAATATGAAACAATCATTTAAGTCACATACATCATGATAAGAAGCAGGACTTTCTTTTATAAAAGATAATATTTTGACAAACAAGCAACATCATCTACACATCTACAGAACAAGAAAGGTACAGGTATTTAGAGTAAGTTTTAATATAATTGCAAGTAATGTATTATTGACAAATAAGACAAAGATGCTTATCCATTGAGTTTCATCAAAAGTTTTAAATTAAATACAGGCAGCCTCTGATATATTAACGCCTGGCGTATATATGGCCACGGTCTTTCCTTCATTTCCCCTACACCACTTGTCTTGGGAGATGCTAATGCTATCCCTAGCCTCTTTGCTCCAGGGGTGCTTCCAAATTCCCATCACTGTACCACAAGTTGGAAGATGCAAATTTGACTTTTATAATGCTCTACTGGATAGAACAATAAGCTACTAAAAATTAGAAATGAGAAGAAAATCTCTAAATTCAGAATTAGAGGAGAGGAAGCTGTGCAAAGTCACAACAACCTAAAGGAAATTGGATGTACCTTCAGACAGTACCAGCTAATTCACTAAACGTACTGCTTCCATGGTATCTGAAATGTGGTCATATTGTCTGAAATGTTAGATAGTAAAGATTCATTCTTAATAAACATCCTTTTTTAAGAAAGAAATTTAATGACACTTTTCCCACTATCTTCGTTCATACCTTAGTAGAAAATGCTTTTCTCTTAAAGTCTAGCCAACTACTGTCACACAAAGACACAGGATTTCTGACGGGAGGAAAGATATAAAATGTTGAAGCACAGAGCATCCAGGAAAGGAAAAGCCAAGCCTGCTTGTACATTTCACCAGAGTTCAGCATGGTAAGGGGGCAAATACAAAGAAACCCACACCAAAGAACTTAACCTCCTAATCACATCAGGAAAAAGACAAGACCTCTGCTTCTTTCTCCCTCCTACATTGATCGATTGGTTTTCTAAAGAAAACTGAGAGCTCAGCATGATACTATTAACTAGATTATGGTCTAAATGAGCCTTTAGGAGCTTCCCTATTGCGCAGAGTTCCAAGCCACTATTTACAAATGAACTTTGGGAGCCTGGATGCTTTTAAATTTTTTTTAATTGAAAAAAATATAAAACAGCACGAATGTTCATGCATATGAAACCTCTATGCACTACAGAAAGAAATCCAAAACTCTTGAGAATTCCCTTTTAAAAAATCATTGCTTATATATTTTCTTACTATTAAATACAATTACTATAGTACATTGAACAATAAGTGCTAAAACTCTAATTTGTTCAAGACAAACAAGTTTGAAAGAATATTGAATGAAGACTCTTGATACTTATTTGGATTAAAGTTGGCAGATTTCATGATGACCCATACTATTAAGAGGTTTTTCTGCCACTAGGCAGAGTTTGGAATCTAAAACAAACCACCAAAAAACTAGATTTCTGCACACTGTGTTTATGAAGAATAAGTACTAGTACTAGAAAATCTTCAGTTTTATGTATATAACCTTCTAATTTGAATAACAAGAATCATAATAGCAGTACTCTAAAGTATTTCACACAAAAGGAAAACACTGATCACAAATCTAATTCTAAGCACTCTATCTGAAGAACAATTTATCCTTCACAAGCTAAGCTGTTTCAGTATTAGTGAATCGAGTAACACCTAGAAGCATGTGGACCAGAAATTCTCGAGTGCATGAGCAAATCAAGTTCTGAGAAAGGAACTGATGCTTTAAAAATATTTCTGTCTGGCCGGACGTGGTGGCTCACGCCTGTAATCCTAGCACTTTGGGAGGCTGAGGAGGACAGATCACTTGAGGTCAGGAGTTTGAGACCAGCCTGGTCAACATAGTAAACCCCGTCTCTACTAAAAATATAAAAATTAGCCGGGTGTGATGGTGAGCAACTGTAATCCTAGCTACTCAGGAGGCTGAGGCAGGAGAATAGCTTGAACCAGGGAGGCAGATGTTGCAGTGAGCTGACATCTCATCACTGCACTCCAGCCTGCGCAACAGAGCAAGATGGCTCAAAAACAAAACAAAACAAAACAAAACCAAAAAACCACCTTTCTGTCAATAACCTGGCTTTGGTGAGTAAACCTAGATGCTCATAGTTAGCCAGGTTGAACTTCAGCAAAACTCAAGGATGTCAGAGAAAGAGAGTGTGTGAGTGTGAGAGAGAAGAGACGGTGTGTGTGTGTGTGTGTGTGTGTGTGTGTGTGTGTGTGTGTGTGTGTGTAAGATGAGGACTTTCAGTGAAGGAAAGAAATAAAAAAGGTACAATTCCACTTGTGTTTTTTTCCATCACTGCATATTTTTTAAGTTGAAGGCAGCTTATCATTTGTCCTAAGAAGCCATTTCAGTTTGTATAATAGCCTTCTTCAGACAAACTATCATCTGGCTATTCTTATATTTCATCACTTTTTCCATCCAAAAGCATCTATATAACTTTTGACTTAGCATTACTTAGAGACAAATGTAGAACTAGGAAGAAAATTATTTCAAACACATGAACACTATTCATCAGCATGATTACAGCTTGGCTATGATTCACTGTCAGAATGAACCATGAGTTTTTCTTCTGAATATTTACAGATTCTTATTTAAGTAAGGTGCTTTGAAGACCTAAACACCTGAATAAAAATTCACCTGTTTGTAGGTTTTTAAAAACAACTATGTGGAAATAGAAAATGAATTATATTGCATAACAAATACTGTTAGACTAGCTTGGAGAGGTTATTTCATTTTCACAAAAACAGTTAACTACTGAAACTTAAAGAAATAAAGAGTTTAAGAAACTGCATAATCGATTTTAGTAATGATCACAACTCAAGTACTACCATGTAAAGTGTTAACTCCTGAGAACACTGGAAAGTTCTACTCAAAATATCTAGCTCTATTCAGGGTAATAACAAATCATGATCTGATGCTACAACTAGGCATATAGCATGCAGTGCATCATTTATTAAAAATCAGCACTCATTAAACTTTCAGGAGCAACCAGGTTCTTAAACATTTAGAGAAGTATGTATAACAAAAATTCCAAGTAAGATGAGATCTTCAAGTATGCTAGTGAACACCATCAAATGTCTGTCAGCCCAAAATACTGCATTTTAACCTGCTTCAACTGGTAAAGTTTTCACACAAAGGAGTACCTAGAAGTATAGTTTGTATCATTTTGTTTCCCAAAATTGTAAAGATAAATATTTTACAACTACTGAAAATATTTTGTACTCATCTCTAACTAGTCAAGGGTAAATGGAGAAAACCTTATATTACCTTGTACCATATGAAATTGCTGTTTTTGTAGGTCAAAATTAAAACACTGTATTTAAAAAAATAAGTTTTATTCAATCAAAATATGCATCAGGAGCATGAATAGTTTTCTTCCAACAGAATATTAAAGGTTTAACTTTTATAAAATTCATCATTTGTTAGGCTGTATAAATTGTTCACATCTTCCAGTTACTTCATCTCAATTGGGGAATGCACTGTTTCTTAGAAAAAGCTCCAAATGGTAAAGACAGTAGTCCATGGAATAAAGGTCCAGTGACTAAAATGGACATGACAAAATTTCATAGCCCAAGTCACTTAACTTTTGCTTTAGTAGCTTCTGACATGTGAGGTCGAGTCCTTGTCTTAAAAGTGTAGGTTCTTGTGTGTTACCCAAAGGACATTGTTTTTAAATCACATTTTTCATGCATAATTTAAATTTCTTGACAATATGCTGCTGCCATCATTGTTTCACTTGGGTTTAAATAATAGTAATTATTTATCTCCTTCGTAGATCACCAATCTTCAGAATTTTTTTTGGTTGCAATGATAATGGTGGCAACATATTAGGGAGATTTACCAGCCTCCAACGATTGTATAAATTGTCATTAGCTGTCAAACAGTATACTTTTTTTTTTTTTTTTGGGCACAGGTTAGAAACTGCTCCAAAAATGGATTTCTGCTGTTTTGAATCTTAATGAGCACACCTCCAACTGTCTCCATTCTTGATCATCCCTCAAGAGGGTACTCTCAGGTCCATTTTTATACTTTCCCCCAGTCACAGTGGGAGCTCCTTAAGTCTTCTGCAAGGCTTCAAATTGTTGTTTGCGAGTTAGATTTCACTTTGGCTCTTAATTGATCTTTGTTTAAAATGAATTTTGATCTCCCCTAAGGTTCATTTTTGATATCCAGATCCCTAGAACAAGATTTTTCAAACCACCACTGAGTAGTTCTTTTACTAGCAGAGCCCTCTAAGGCCAAATGGATGTTTCTACCTTCCTCATTTGCAATATGTCCCAGTTCAAAATTATACAAAAAGTATTCACAATTCTTCTGTGGATACTATAGTATTCCTCTGGAAAACAATAAACAATAACAAAACAACTCAATATCAAAGAAAAGTAGGAGCATAATACTATCATAATTCTAAATAGCACAACTGGGACATACATTACGCCAACTTTACTAATTGCAGTCAATTTTCAACTGATCTAATATTAGCAATTTCATGTGGTACCATCCACAAGTTAATCAACAATACTTACTGAGAATTTACTATATGCTAAGATCTGTCTTGTATCTGTACAAACAGATATCCTGAAAACTCACTCGAAAATATGAAACTAATTAATTCCAAAGACCCTAGTGGAGGAGGAATCTGGTGTCATACTATTATTTTTTTAATCCATAAAAATGTATGCTTTCCCCCATGTTACAGTTACATGTATTATGTTGTGAAGACGTGTTAAGTGGATCCTTGATAAACTTTTTGAACTAAATCTTTAATATGGTACAACCAAAGTTCAGCAATGAAATACACGTATTTCAATGATTCTAACTTTTAAAAGTTAAAACTTGCCTACATTTATTATATATTATTTTGAAGTTTCAAGAGGCTTTTATGTTTGTGATAAATAACAACAACTAACATTTATTTATAAATGCTTCTAAAGCACCCCCATATACATTATTCTCATTTAAGACAGCAAGCAAAGACAATAAAAAATTTGCTCTAGTATGAGTGAATTATTAATAAAAACTAAGTAAATAATGTTTTTGTGTATGCATTTAAAAAAATAATGTAAAACATTAAAATCCTGTGTCAATGAACTTTCGCAATACACAGGAAAATAAACCCACTTTAGTTAATGCCTGTGATTAAGCATCACTGCCCACTGCAGATGGACCGAAAGTTTCTCTAGTACGCATTAACTGGACATCTTTGTCAGCCATACAGGTATCACAGCCCCATACTGCAGATGCTTCTGCAGTTAAGAGGCCATAAGCTGTTTCAGTCATTCCAGTACAGATCCGATGAAACCATTTCTGACAAGAGGCCTCACATAAGATGGCATCCTGATCATCATTCACCTCGTTTGTACAAATTCCACAAGGATACACTGGGTCAGAAGATGAATGGCCATGACGGTTTGGGTGAAGAGAAGATTTATTGCTTTTTTCAGTGGTGCAGGCATCTGCTGCACCTCTTGGTTGTCGTGGCTTATTCTGCGTCCCATTTGCATGGTTATTGTTTGTGGCTTCAGTGCTACTTGAACGGCTGTTCTCTTGATTTACTGCATTGCTTCGATTAACATTTTTTAATTCAATATTACTCTGATTCACTGTGTCATCCATATTCAAGTGAGGTGGATGAGCAGAGGAATTTTGATTAGTGTTTTTGGTTGCTCCTTGAGGAAAGTCTTGTTTTGGGGGAGGTGCTTTTGCTTGACCAAAAGTGTTTGGGGGAGGAATAAAAGAATGATTAGATTCTAATGGAGATGTAAAATTTGAATTATTTCCAGGAACAAAATTGGATGCCAAATCAGGGTTAGAAACTTGGCTAGCGTTCTGTGGAGGAATCTGACTGAAATTTTCAGCAGGACTTTGTCTAAAATGTTGATTAGGCATGTTGACATTCTGACTTAGTGCATTATTATAAGATGGGTTACCGAAACTTGAATTATCATGTGGCCCAAATGTAAAAGCATGAGGTCGATTAAAACCCATGCCCAGAGGATTCTGAGGAAATGGGTGTGGCTGGTTCCTGAGTGAGTAAGGACCACAGTATGGGGAAGACATTCTTGGGGGAACGTGAGGTGGCATTCTGAATGTACTATAGCCTCCAAAGCCAGGATAACCAGGGCCAAGATATGGATTTGACGAAGGTAGTGGTTTATAGGAAATAGTATTATAGTTGTCATCAAATGGATTAGCAGCCACTAGATGGTCAGAGTTTGGATTCGGTGGTGGAGCATACTCAGACAATGGAGGAAAAGAAGGTCCCTGAAATGAAAATGTAAAGTAAAATACATGTTTTTGATCAAATATGTTATTAAAATTTTCCTGTTACCTTAATACCTGTGAACCCAGTATTAGTCATATTTCTCTTGCAGTGTTGTTATAAACATTTATTATCTTCACTTGACCTTTCAGTTATGACTAATGTTTACATTTAATTATACTTGCTGATAAAAATTTTAGGTTTATTTCATTTACGAAAGAAAATAAAGTATGATTTTCTGAGCTCAAATCCATTGTAACTTCAAACCCCAAAAGTATTTAACTTTCAAAAGAAGCTTCATTATCCTAATTTTCATTTAATATGCTTACCTATAACTCTGGAATCTTTCACTTAAATACTAAAGCAGTCTAACCTAAAACACCTTTCATACACCAAATAGTCACAAAATTAAATAACAACAATCAGAATCTAAGTTTTTCCCCTAACTTAACTTCAGGGAGATACAATTAAAGTATTCCCAAAACATTAAGCTCTGGGCCTCAAACTGAAAAAATAAACTGCCAGTTTTAGTCACACGGCAAGTTTAACAGATGGTGGTCAAAATGATCAAAAGATCAGTAATCTGTACACACAAACTTACTAGTAGCCTTTATCATTCAAATTTATAAAGAATAAAACCATGAGAGCCTGTATGTATAATTGCTTGTTATAATCGAAAATTATAACAAAGGCCTCCATCATGATTGCTTCGTGATATGCACATAATACTAAATTACTATTATAGTTGAACAATTACTTCAGGTTAAAATTGTTACTATATATTTTTAAATCTTTTAATAGAACTACAGGCATTCATGCCCTTGAAAAACTTTTACATTAGATTTAAGAACAAGCATTTTAATTTTAATTTTTTTTGAGACAGAGTCTCACGCTGTCACCAAGGCTGGAGGGCAGTGGTGCGATCTCAGCTCATGGCAACCTCTACCTTCCAGGTTCAAGCAATTCTCATGCCTCAGCCTCGCGAATAGCTGGGATTACAGAAGTGTGCCACCACACCTGGCTAATTTTATATTTTTAGTAGAGAGGGGCTTTCCCCATGTTTGCCAGTCTGGTCTCAAATTCCTGGCCTCAAGTAATTCACCCACCTTGGCCTCCCAAAGTGCTGGGATTATAGGCATGAGCCACCACGCCCAGCCTCTTTAAGAACAAGCATTTTAATTTGCCCACACTTCCTTTGTGCAATATCTACTCTATGCCGATAGTCCGACAATAGCCACTAGTTACAGACTTAAACAAACAAACAAAAAGTACAGCCGGGCACAGTTGTAATTATGCTTGTAATCCTAGCACTTTGGGAGGCCGAGGCGGGTGGATCACAAGGTGAAGAGATTGAGACCATCCTGACCAACATGCTGAGACTCTGTCTCTACCAAAAATACAAAAATTAGCTGGGCATGGTGGCGCTTGCCTTTAGTAATCCCAGCTACTTGGGAGGCTGAGTCAGGAGAATTGCTTCAACCTGGGAGGCGGAGGTTGCAGTGAGCCGAGATCACCCCACTACACTCCAGCCTGGCAACAGAGCAAGAATCTACCTCAAAAAAAAGAAAGTACCATCACTTGAATGATTGATTGAAAGTACAATGAATGACTGAAAGTACAATCACTTGAATAGAAAACAAAACTTATGACCAAGTTTAAATTTACCTCATCAGCCTGATCATACTAGAAAGAAAAACTGTTATTAAAGAAAATATCAGTTTACCTGTGTATTTGCCTTGCGTTTTTTCTTATCTGGGCTTCCTAGTTGTACACCTGGTCCTCCTAACCCATCCAGTCCACTATCACCACCTAAAAAAAAAATTCAGATAATATTTCCCACTTGTAAGTAAAGTTATTTTATATCTCACAGTAATATCTATTATATTTACCTGTTAATGTTTTCTATTTTTGTTAGACAAGAGAAATACTAAGCTTTCATTATCTTTATTTTTCATAAAAAGTCTTTCCCATAGTTTCAGCCAGATATAGCCATTCATCCCTGCTCCCATATTTATCATTCTTTCAGTGAAAAAGCAAAGTCTCTCTCTCACTCTAAAACCTTTAGTAATCTGGTTCCCTGTCTCAGAGGCCACCACTATTATTAGTTTCTGGTCTACCTTTCCAAAGATAATCTAGATATATTCAAGTACAATATTCTTTTTTGGCAGAAAGAACACAAATGCTTTCTTACTTGCAGATCATTCCATATCACTCTATTTAGAACTTCTTTATTCTCTAATAACTGAGTAGTATTCTACAGCGTGACTACACTATGATTCATTAAACTAGTCCCCCCCATAATGATGAGAGTTTAAGTTGTTTCCAACAAAAATCCATGTATAAATGCCTTCAGAGAGATTTACAAGTAGTTCCTAGAACCAGAATTATGGCATCAAAGGTATGTGCCTTTTAATTCTTTTTTTTTTTTTTTTTTTTTTTTTTTTGAGACGGAGTCTCGCTCTGTCGCCCAGGCTGGAGTGCAGTGGCGCGATCTCGGCTCACTGCAAGCTCCGCCTCCCGGGTTTACGCCATTCTCCTGCCTCAGCCTCCCAAGTAGCTGGGACTACAGGCGCCCACAACCGCGCCCGGCTAATTTTTTGTATTTTTTAGTAGAGACGGGGTTTCACCGTGGTCTCGATCTCCTGACCTTGTGATCCGCCCGCCTCGGCCTCCCAAAGTGCTGGGATTACAGGCATGAGCCACCGCGCCCGGCAGTGCCTTTTAATTCTTAAAGATATTGTTAAAAATGCAACAATGTTTCCAAATATTGCTTTCTCAACAGTATATGATCAAGGAAAGCAAAAGCTTGACTATCAATTTAAGAGGTTAAAGAAAGTTTATGAAAGGAATTTTTTCAGCTTTAAGAAACATTTTATTATGGAGAATTCTGAACATATACAACATACAGAGAAGAATAAAATTAACCCCCATATGCCTATCAGCCAGCCCTAATAACCATCAATTCATGTTCAATCTTGTGTTTTCAACACCACCTTCACCTCGCTCCATCCAGTACTACTTTGAAAAAAATTTCAGACATCATTTTATCGGTAAATATTTCAGAAAGTATGTCTAAAAACTAGGAACTGAAAAAAAGTACAATGCCATTCTAGCCACTATAGAAATTAACAATAATCCTTCATATTATCTCATACCCAATCCAAATATCTCATAATATCTATATGGTTTGTTTAGATTGGGATCCAAATATGGTCAATAGATTACAACTGGTTTGACATGTCTTTTAATTGATATACTTCCTTCCATCACTGTTTTTTCCTTGCAATGTATTAAGTGAAAGAACCAGATTGATTATTGTTCCAATTATTAAGCTATTGTCTTTTAGCTCCAACCCCTCTTAGTGACACTGGGACTGGGACTTTGCAAACTACATTTTTCTTTTGCTAGGGTCTTCCAACGGGAGCTCTAGAGGGATACTTGAAGGCCAGGGGAGGTGATACGGAATTGCTGCTCCTCGTGTCTGCTTAGTCTTCTTATCTCTATCATCCCAACAGGCTTTCTCTCTGGCACTGGTAGTTCATCCCACTCCCCAAACCAGCTTCAACATGTTCTCTCAGAGGTATTAATACCAGCTGGGCAGCACCTCAATCTCCAAGTCTGAGTCCAAGCTCTAAGGGGTTTCTCTTCCAATCCTCTAGGTTCTCATAACCCCAACTTCTTTTCTTTGTTCACTAAGTCCCAGATGTGGAAGTTGCTTCCTGCAGTTACTGTCCATGCTACCTCACTTTTTGCTTTTTTGGTTTTTCAACACCTGTTTAATTCCTTATATAAAATTATATTACAAACTATATTACATTCAACTGCAGGTGTGATTTATGTTTTCTAGCCTGGAATGTTTGATATATCTGGATTTTGCTGATTATATTTGCTGACTGACATAGTTTAACATGTTCCTTATTTCCTAAAAATTGATATTGGGTCTAGACCAGTGATCCCCAACCTTTTTGACACCAGGGACCAGTGGTTGGGGATGGGAGGCGCGGATGGTTGTGGAATGAAACTGTTCCACCTCAGATCATCAGGCATTAGATTCCCATAAGGAACGCACAATCTCGATCCCTCGCATGCACAGTTCACAATAGGGTTCACCCTCCTATGAGAATCTAATGCTGCTGCTGATCTGTCAGGAGGCGGAGCTCAGGCAGTAATGCTCGCTCACCAGTCACTCACCTCTTGCTGTGTGGCCTGGCTCCTAACAGGGCATGGACTAGCACCAGTCCATGGCCCAGGGGTTGGGGATCCCTGGTCTAGACTTGATCAGATTCAGATTTCTATTTTTTGCAAGGCTGCTCCATAGGTGATGGTCTGTTCTTCCATTAGAAGGCACCTCATTTCTAGTTGATTTTCTTTAGCAGTTGTATTAATTTTCTTATGTTGTATAACAAATTACCACATACTTGGTTGGCCACTTAAAACAATGTCCACTTAAACAGAAGCAGAGGGAACACTTCCTAACTCATTCTATTGGGCCAATATTACTTTGATACCAAAGCCAAAAACATCACAAGGGAAAAAAACCCAAAAAAACTACAAACCGACATCTCTTAAGAATACAGATGTGGCCGAGTGTGGTGGCTCATGCCTATAATCCCAACACTTTAAGAGGCTGAGGCGGGGGATTGCTTGAGCCCAAGAGTTTGAGACCAGCCTGGAAAACACAGTGAGATTCCATCTCTACATTAAAATTAAAATTAAAAAAAAAATTAGCCAGGTATGGTGGCACATGCCTGTGGTCCCAGCTACTAAGGAGGCTGAGGTGGGAGGATCTCTTGAGCTCAGGAGTTGGAGGCTGCAGTGAGCTGTGAACATGCCAGTGCACTCCAGCCTGGGCAACAAAGCAAGACCCCATCTAAAAGAACACAGATGCAAAAATTCTCAACAAAATACTAGCAAAACAAATGCAGCAGAATATTCAAAGGATAATACATCACGACAAAGTGAGATTTTTCCCAGAAATGGAAGGTTGATTTAGCATATTAAATCAATTTAATATGCCATATTAATAGAATGAAAAGAAATACACATGATCATTTCAACAGATGCAGAAAAGCATTTGACAAAAGTCTAATACTGAGAAGGGGCCAACACGGCTGATTAGAGGCAGCTGCAGGCCAGGCACAGTGGCTCATCATGCTGGTAATCCCAACACTTTGGGTGGCCGAGGCGGGCAGATCACTTGAGGTCAGGAGTTCGAGACCAGCCTGGCAAACACGGCAAAACCCCGTCTCCACTAAAAATACAAAAATTAGCCAGCTGTAATGGCAGGCACCTATAATCCCAGCTACTTGGGAGGCTAAAGCGGGGAGAATTGCCTGAATCTGGAACGCAGAGGTTCCAGTAGGCTGAGATCGCGCCACTGCACTCCAGCCTGGGCAACAGAGCAAGACTCTGTCTTAAAAAAAAAAAAAAAAAAAAAAAACGTGGTCCATGGCTCTCAGGGAGAAGAATGAAAATGGTGAGTGAATAAAGCACCTTCAACTGAAATATCCAGGTTCTCACACTAGGACTGACCAAATGAATAACTTGACCCACAGAGAATGAAGAAAAATGCAGTAGGGCAACTGCCCACCCAGGAGCGGCACAGAGCCAAAGAAAAAACGCCCCACCTCCAGTCAAGGGAAGCAGTGAGTGTGTGACCCCATCCAGGAAACAATGCTTCTCCCACGGATCTTTGCAACTCATGGATCAGGAGATCCCCTTGTGAGCCCATGCCACCAGGGCCTTGGGTCCAATAAACAGAGCTGTGCATGCAGAGTCTCAGGAGAGCAGCCACTCAGGCACACACACACAGACCCAGGAGTTTTACATACTCCAGCCCCAGAAATCCTTGCAAAGATGAAAAAGAATCCTGCAAGGCAGGAGATCCACCCATACATTGCCTAGGAAGGGGGCTGAATCCAGGGAGCCAAGCAGCATTGTTCTGCAGACCGCACTTCCATGGCACTCCCAAGTTAAGATCCATTGACTTGGAATTCCAGCCAGCCAGCAGCAACAGACTGGAGACTGGCTGAGACAGAACAAGTTCCTGGGGAAGGGGTGGCCGCCATCTCTGCAGTTCAGTTGACTCAGCTGTTCTAGCCTGCTGGCTCTGGGGAGTCCAGGCAGTCTGGACAAAGGGGAGTCCTCTGCAATGCAGCACAGCTGCTGTGCCAGATCATGGCCAGACTACTTCCTTAAGTGGGACCCTGATCCATCCCTTCTCACAGAGCAGGGCCTCCCTGTGAGAATTTCCAGGCAGGGTTATACAGGCAGAACTCTGATCTCTCCCCAGGATGGAGCCTATGGGGAAAGGGGCAGCCGCTATCTCTGCAGTTCAGTCAACTCAGTGTTTCCTACCTGCTGGCTCTGAAGAGTCTAGGCATTCTGGACAAAGAAGGATTCCCCCAGTGCAGCATACCTGCTCTATCAAAAAGCAGCCAGACTGCTTCTTTTCTTTTTCTTTTTCTTTTTTTTTTTTTTTTTTTTTTCTGAGAAGGAGTCTTATTCCATTGCCCAGGCTGGAGTGCAGTGGCGTGGCCTTGGCTCACTGCAATCTCTGCCTCCTGGGATCAAGCAATCCTCCCCCCTGAGCCTCCTGATTGGCTGGAATTACAGGCACTTGCCACCACCACCACTTGCCACCACCACTTGCCACCACCACTAATTTTGTTTTGTTTTTTCTAGTACAGATGGGGCTTTGCCATGTTGGCCAGGCTGGTCTCAAACTCCTGACCTCAAGTGATCCACCCACCTCGGCCTCCCAAAGTACTGGGATTACAGGTGTGAGCTACCGTGCCCAGCCCCTAGACAGTGGTGAAACCTCTGAACAGGAGTCTCCAGACACCTCCTACAGGAGCACTCAAGCCAGCAACAGGTCAGGACTGCCCTGAGATGGAGATGCTAGAGGAAGGAGCAGGCTGCCACCTTTGCTGTTACACAGCCTTCACTGGTAATATCTCCAGGTACAGGAAAAATTGAGGCAACTAGGGTCAGGAGCAGACCCCCAGCAAACTGCAGCAGTCCTACAGAAGAGGGGCCTGAATGTTAAAAGAAAAACAAACAAACAGAAGCAATGACAACAACAATATCAACAAAAAGACGCCACAAAAATCCCATTCAAGGTCAGCAATCTCAAAGATCAAAGGTAGATAAGCCCAAAAAGATGAAAAAGAATCAACACAAAAATGCTGAAAACTCAAAAAAACTGCCTCTTCTCCTCCTAATGATCACAACACTTCTCCAGCAAGGGCACCGGGTGTGGGCTGAGGCAGCCGGGTGTGGTGGCTCAAGCCTGTAATCCCAGCACTTTGGGAGGCCAAGGTGGGCACATTACGAGGTCAGGAGATCGAGTCCATCCTGGCTGACACAGTGAAACCCCGTCTCTACTAAAAATACAAAAAAAATTATCTGGGGGTGGTGGCAGGCACCTGTAGTCCCTGTTACTCGGGAGGCTGAGGTGGGAGAATGGCGTGAACCCAGGAGGTGGAGCTTGCAGTGAGCTGAGATTGCGCCACTGCACTCCAGTCTGGGCGACAGAGCGAGACTCTGTCAAAAAAAAAAAAAAAAAAAAAAAAAAGAACTGGGCTGAGGCTGAGATTGGCTGAATTGACAGAAGTAGATGCCAGAAGGTCAGTAATAATGAATTTCACTGAGCTAAAGAAGCATGCTGTAACCCAATGCAAAGAAGGTAAGAATCATGATAAAACAATACAGGTGCTGATAACCAGAATAGCCAGTTTAAAGAGGAATATAACTGATCTGATGGAGCTGAAAAACACAACATGACAACCTCATGATGCAATCACAAGTATCAACAGCAGAATAGACCAAGTGAAGGAAAGAATCTCAGAGCTCAAAGATAATCACTCTGAAATAAGAGAGGCAGACAAGAATAGAGAAAAAGGAATGAACTAAACCTCCAAGGAATATGGAATTATGTAGAGAATAAATGTACAACTCATTGGTGTCCCTGAAAAAGATGGGGAGAATGGAACCAAGTTGGAAAACATACTTCTGGATATCATCCAGGAGAACATCCTCAACCTAGCAAGATAGGCCAACATTCAAAGTCAGGAAATCCAGAGAACCCCCGTAAAATACTGCACAAGAGATCAACACCAAGACACATAATCATCAGATTCTCCGAGGTCAAAATGAAAAAAAAAAAATGTTATGGGCCACCAGAGCGAAAGGCCAGGTCACCTACAAAGGGAAACCAGTCAGACAAACAGTAGACCTCTCAGCAGAAACCCTACAAGCCACAAGGGATTGGGGGCCAATGTTCAACATTCTTAAAGAAAAAATTCCCAACCAAGAATTTCATATCCAACCAAACTAAGCTTTTAAGCAAAGGAGGAATAAGATCGTTTTCAGATAAGCAAATGCTGAGGGAATTCGTCACCACTGGGTGGTGGTGCCTTGCAAGAGCTCTTGAAGGAAGCACTAAATATGGAAAGGAAAAACTGTTACCAGCCAGTACAAAAACACTGAGGTACATGACCAATGACACTATGAAGCAACCATATAAACAAGCCTGCAAATTAACCAGCTAACATCATGACGACAGGATCAAATTCACATATTAACAATATTAACCTTAAATATAAATGGAGTAAATGCCCCAATTAAGACACAGAATGGCAAGCTGGATAAAGAGTTAAGATCCATCGTTATGCTGTCTTTGAGAGACGCATCTCATGTGCAAAGACACACATAGGCTCAAAATAAAAGGATGGAGGAAAATTTATCAAGCAAATGAAAAACAGAAAAAAGCAGGGGTTGCAATACTAGTTTCTGACAAGACAGACTTTAAACCAACAGAGATCAAAAAAGGGCCTTACATAATGGTAACAAGTTCAATTCAACAAGAATGGCTAACTATCCTAAATACATCTGCACCCAACACAGGAGCACCCGGATTCATACAGCAAGTTCTTAAGAGACCCACAAAGAGACTCAGACTCCCACAAAATAATACTGGGAGACTTTAACATTTTACTGACAATATTAGACAGATCATCAAGACAGAAAATTAACAAAGATATTCAGGACCCGCACTCAGCTCTGGGTCAAGAGGACCTGATAGATATATACAGAATTTTCCACCCAAAAACAACAAGATTTACATTCTTTTCATCGCCACATGGCACTTACTCTAAAATTGATCACAATCGGAAGGAAAATACTCCTTAGCAAATGCAAAAGAACTGAAATCATAACAGTCTCTCAGACCACAGCGCAATCAAATTAGAACTCAAAACTAAGAAATTCACTGAAGGCCAGGCGCAGTGGCTCAAGCCTGTAATCCCAGCACTTTGGGAGGCCGAGATGGGCGGATCACGAGGTCAGGAGATCGAGACCATCCTGGCTAACCCAGTGAAACCCCGTCTCTACTAAAAAATACAAAAAAAACTAGCCGGGCGAGGTGGCAGGCCCCTGTAGTCCCAGCTACTTGGGAGGCTGAGGCAGGAGAATGGTGTAAACCTGGGAGGTGGAGCTTGCAGTGAGCTGAGATCCCACCACTGCACTCCAGCCTGGGCGACAGAGCGAGACTCTGTCTCAAAAAAAAAAAAAAAAAAAAAGAAATTCACTGAAAACCACACAACTACATGAAAACTGAACAATGTGCTCCTGAATGACTCCTGGGTAAATAATGAAATTAACACAGAAATCAAGAAGTTCTTTGAAACTAATGAGAACAAAGAGAGAACGTACCAGAATCTCTGGGATGCAGCTAAAGTAGTGTTAAGAGGGACATTTATAGCACTAAATGCCCACATCAAAAAGCTAGAAATATCTCAAGTTAACAAGCTAATATCACAACTAAAAGAACTAGAGAACCAAGGGCAAACAAACCCCAAAGCTAGCAGAAGAAAAGAAATAAGCAAAATCAGAGCAGAACTGAAGGAGACAGAGACACAAAAAACTCTTAAAAAAATAAATAAATCCAGGTTGGTAATTTGAAAAAATAAAATAGACTGCTAGCTAGACTAATAAAGAAGAAAAAAGAATCAAATAGATACAATCAGAAATGAAAAGGGGTATACCACCACTGACCTCACAGAAATACAATACAGAAATACAATCACCAGAGAGTATTATAAGCACTTCTATGTACATATACTAAAAAAAAAAAAAAAAACTGGAATAAATAAATTCCTAGGCACATATGCCCTCCCAAGACTGAACCAGGAAGAAAGTGAATTGAAGAATAGTAACAAGTTCTGAAATTAAGGCAGTAATAAATAGCCTACCAACCCAAAGAAGCCCAGGAACAGATAGATTTTCAGCTGAATTCTACCAGAGGTACAACTGAAACTGTTCCAAAGAAATGAAAAGGAGGGACTCCTCCCTAACTCATTTTTAGGAGGCTAGCACCATCCTGATATCAAAACCCAGGAGAGACACAGCAAAAAGAGAAAACTTCAGGCCAATATTCCTGATGAACATTGATGCAAAAACCCTCAATAAAATACTGGCAAACCAAATCCAGTAGCACATCAAAAAGCTTACCCACCACGATCATTTTGGCCTAATCGGTGAGAATGCAAGCTTGATTCAACAGATGCAAATCAATAAATATAATTCATAAACAGAACTAAGACAAAAAGCACATGATTATCTCAGTAGATGCAGAACAGGCCTTCAATAAAATTTAACACCACTGCATGTTGAAGACTCAATAAACTAGGTATTTAACAAATATACCTCAAAATAATAATAACCATAAATGACAAACCCATAGCCAATTATCATACTGAATGGGCAAAAGCTGGAAGCATTCTGCTTGAAAACTGGCACAAGACAAGGATGCTCTCTCTCACCACTCCTATTAAACACAGTATTGAAAGTTCTGGTCAGGGCAATCAGGCAAGAGAAAGAAAGAAAGCGTATTCAAATAGGATGAGAATAAGTCAAATTATCTTTGTTAGTAGATGACATGATCCTATATCTAGAAAACCCCATCATCGCAGCTCAAAAGCTTCTTAAGCTGATAAGCAACTTCAGCAAAGTCTCAGGATATAAAATCAGTGTGCAAAAATTGCTAGCATTACTATACACCAACAACCAAGCAAAGAATGAAATCATGAGCGAACTCCCATTCACAATTGCTACAAAGAGAATGAACTACCTAGGAATACAGCTAACAAGGGACGTAAAGGACCTCTTCAAGGAGAACTACAAACCACTGCTCAAGGAAATAAGAGAGGACACAAACAAATAGAAAAACATTCCATCCTCATGGATAGGAAGAATCAATATTGTGAAAATGGCCATACTGCCCAAAGTAATTTATAGACTTGCTGCTATTCCCATCAAAATATCATTTACATTCTTCACAGAATTAGAAAACACTACTAGCTGGGCATGGTGGCTCACACCTATAATCCCAGCACTTTGGGAGGCTGAGCTGGGCAGATTGTGAGGTCAGGAGTTCAAGACCAGCCTGGCCAACATGGTAAAATCCTGTCTCTACTAAAAAATACAAAAATTAGCCAGGCATGGTGGCACACACCTGCAGACCCAGCTACTTAGGAAGCTGAGGCAGGAAAATTGCTTGAACCTGTGTTTCAGTGAGCTGAGATCATGCCACTGCACTCCAGCCTGGGCGACAGAGCAAGACTCCATCTCAAAAACAAAGAAAGAAAGAAAGAAACCCCACTACTTTAAAATTCATATGGAACTAGAAAATAGCCCAAATAGCCAAGACAATCCCAAGCCAAAAGAACAAAGGTGGAGGCATCACACTACCTAGCTTCAAACAATACTACTAGGCTACAGTAACCAAAACAGCATGGTACTGATACAAAAACAGACACACAGAACAATGGAACAGAAGAGAGAACTCAGAAATAAGACCGCACACCTACAACCATCTGATCTTTGACAAACCTGACAAAAACTTGCAATAGGGAATAGATTATTTAATAAGTGGTGATGGTAGAACTGGCTAGCCATATGCAGAAAACTGAAACTGGACCCCTTCTGTATTAGTCCCTTCTCACATTGCTATAAAGAATTTCCTTGAGATGGTAATTTATAAAGGAAACAGGTTTAATTGACTCACATTTCCACATGGCCATGGAGGCCTCAGGAAACACAATTATGGCAGAAGGGGAAGCAGGCACCTTCTTCACAAAGTGGCAGGAGAAAGAAGAGTGAGCAAAGGAGGAACTTGCCAAACACTTATAAAACCATCAGCTCTCCTGAGAACTCACTTGTATCACAATAATAGCATGGGGGAAACCACCCCCATAATCCAATTGCTTGCCACCAGCTTCCTCCCTTAATACCTGGGGTTTACAGTTCAAGATGAGATTTGCATAGGGACACAAAGCTAAACCATATCACCTTCCTCACACCTTGTACAAAAATTAACTCAGGATGATTAAGACTTAAATGTAAACCCAAAATGATAAAAACCCTAAAAGAAAATCTAGGCAATATCATTCAGGACATAGGCAAGGGCAAAGATTTCATGGTGAAAACTCCAAAAGTAATTGCAAAAATTGACAAATGGGATCTAAACTAAAGAGCTTCTACGCAGCAAAAGAAACTGTCATCAGAGTGAACAACCTACAGAATAAGAGAAAATTTTTGCCTTCTGACAAAAGTCTAATATCCAGAGTCTACAAGGAACTTAAACAAATTTACAAGAAACAAACGACCAACCCCATTAAAAAGTGGGCAAAGGACATGAACAGACACTTCTCAAAAAATTACATTTATGTAGCCAACAAACATGAAAAAAACCTCAACATCACTGATCATTAGAGATATGCATATCAAAACCACAATGAGATACCATCTCACATCAGTCAGAATGGCGATTATAAAAGTCAAGAAACAACAGATGCTGGCGAGGTTGCGGAGAAAAAGGAACGCTTTTACACTGTTGGTGGGAGAATAAATTAGTTCAACCACTGTGGAAGAAAGTGTGGTGATTCCTCAAAGATCTAGAGGCAGAAATACCATTGGACCCAGCAATCCCTTTCCTGGATATAGACCCAAAGGAATATAAATCATTCTGCTATAAAAATACATCCACATTGGCTGAGTGTGGTGGCTCATGCCTGTAATTCCAGCACTTTGGGAGGATGAGGCAGGTGGATCACCCGAGGTCAGGAGTTCAAGACAAACCTGGCTAACATGGTGAAACCCTGTCTTTACAAAAATACAAAAATTAACTGGGCATGATGGTGCGTGCCTGTAATCTTGGCTACTCAGGAGGCTGAGGGGAAAGAATCACTTGAACCTGGGAGGCAGAGGTTGCAGTAAGCTGAGATTGTGCCATTGCACTCCAGCCTCAGTGACAGAGCAAGATTCCATCTCAAAAGAAAAAAAAAAATCCACGCCTATGTTCACTGCAGCACTATTCACAACAACAAAGACATAGAATCAATCCAAATGCTCATCAATGATAAAGAAAATGTGGTATATACACACCATGTAATACTATACAGTCAATAAAAGGAATGAGAACATGTCCTTGGCGGAGACATGGATGGAGCTGTAAGCTGTTATCCTCAGCAAACTAATGCAAAAAGAAAACAAACAAACAAAAAAAACCACTGCATGTTCTCATTTACAAGTGGGAGCTAAACAATGAGAACACATGGATACATTGCGGGGAACAACACACACTGGGGCCTATCAGAGGGGGAGCCGGAGGGAGAGCATCATGACCTTGGATTAGCCAAGTTTCTTAATTATAACACCAAAGCACAAGAAACAAGAAAAAAACATAAATTGCACTTCATCAAAATTAAAAACTTTTGGTGAAAGTTTTTCATCAAAGAACACTACCACAAAAGTGAAAAGACAACCCACACAGTGGGAGAAAATAATAAGACTCTGATAAGAGTCTAGTATCCAGAATATATAAATAATTCTTACAACTCAAAGAAAACAACCTAACTGAAAAACGGCCAAAGGTTTTGTTTTTGTTTTGTTCTTTTCTTTTTTCTTTTTCCAAATGTATCTTTTATTTCAATATGTTTTTAGGGAGGAGATGGTGTTTGGTTGGTTACATGAATAAATTCTTTTTTTTTTTTTTTTTTTTTTTTGAGACGGAGACTCGTTCTGTCGCCCAAGCTGGAGTGCAGTGGTACAATCTCAGTTCACTGCAACCTCCGCCTCCCGGATTCAAGCGATTCTCCTGCCCTAGCCTCATGAGTAGCTGGGATTACAGGTGTGTGCCACCACGCCCAGCTAATTTTTGTATTTTTAGTAGAGATGCGGTTTCACCACGTTAGTCAGGCTGGTCTCGAACTCCTGACCTTGTGATCTGCCTGCCTCGGCCTCCCAAAGTGTTAGGATTACAGACGTGAGCCACCATGCCCAGCCACGAATAAATTCTTTATGGAGATTTCTGAGATTTTGGTGTACCTATCACCCGAGCCGTGTACACCGTACCCGATGTGTAGTCTTTTATCCCTCACCCAGCCAAAGGTTTTGAACAGACATTTCTCCAAATATATACAAATGGCGAAGAAACACATGAAAAGATGCTCAGCACCAATAGTCATTATAAAAAATACAAATTAAAACCACAATGAGATAACACTGGGATGGCTGTCATCAAAAAGACAAATAATAACAAGCATTGGCAAAGATATGGAGAAACTGGATCCCTCATACTTTGCACGCGGGAATGTAAAATGGTACAGCCACCGTGGAAAACAGTTTGGCAGTTCCTCAAAAATGTAAAACATAAAGTTACCATATGATCCAGCAATTCCTCTCCTAGGTATATATCCAAGACAACTGAAAATTTCTTTGCACAAAAACTTGTACAACATTTTTAGCAGTATTATTTGTAATAGCCAAAAAAGTAGGAACAACCCAAATGTCCATCAACGAGTGAATGGATATACAAAATGGTATATCTATACAATGAAACATTCCTCAGCTATAAAAAGGAATGAAGTATTGATACATGCTACAACATGGATGAACCTTGAAAATGTTATGCTAAGTAAAAGAAGCCAGACACAAAAAGCCACATGTTGCATGATTCCATTTATAGGAAATGTCCAGAATCAGAAAATCTTTAGAGACAAAAAACAGATTAGTAGTTGCCAGCCCAAGAGGAAAAGGAGGGAATTGGGAGTTACATGGTATCTTTCTGAGGCAATGGAAACTAATACAGAATTAGAAAGTGGTGGGTAAAGTCCTCTAAAGCTCTGACTGCTCAGAGCTCCTCTGCTCCTAGCGGCCAGAACAGAGACGTGGAGCAGCTCTGCAGCCCAGGGGTTCTGGTGGCCATGCCTGTCCTGGGGCCATGCAAGGCACAAGTGTCACAAAAGACAGAAACAAAGAAAGTAGTGACTTTTTAGCACCTTACTAAAAATCACTGAAATGTCCACTCTAAGATAGTTTAAATGGTGAATTTTACATCATATGAATTTTATCTGAATTAAAAATAAATTTTAAAACCATTTATAATCTCTCAGTCTGTAGTTCACAAATCAGAAATTGGGCTGGGTTCTCTGCTCAGGATATCAAGGTATCAGTAGGGTGAGTTCTTGTCTTGAGGCTCTGAGGGAAATCTGCTTACAAGTTCATCATTCTTGTCCGTAGCCAAATTCAGTTTCCTGTGGTTGTAGGATTAACATTCTACTTTCCTTGCTGGCTGTCAGCTCTTATCTCCTAGAGACCACCCACATTCCTTGATTCATGACTCTTTCTGCTTTCAATGTGTATCAAATCCTTGTGCTTCAAGTCTCTGATTTCTTCTTCCTGAACCAGCCGTAGAGAACCCTTTGCTCTTAGAAGGTTCATGTAATTAGATCAGGTCCACCCAGTTAATCTCCCTATCTCAAGGTGAACTGTGCCATATGACATAGCCCAATCAAGGGATTAAAATCCATCAAATTCACAGTACTGAGCATTAAACAGGGAGGTACACTAGCAGGATGGGACATCTTGGTGGTCATCTTAGAATTCTTTCCCTACATAAACCACCACTGATAATCAAAGCCGAGGTCCGTTGATTCACCAGAGGATGCAAAATGGTCATATTTTCATTCACTTTTCATTTACCTTACTGAAGGGGGCCAGCCCCTCCACATCTGTGGGTATTGCTCATCAGGTGGGACGAGAGATTGAGAAAAGAAATAAGACACAGAGCCAAAGTATAGAGAAAGAACAGTGGGCCCAGGGGACCAGCGCTCAGCATACGGAAGACCCACACCGGCACCGGTCTCTGAGTTCCCTCAGTATTTATTGATTACTGTTTTCACTATCTCAACAAGGGGAATGCGGCAGGAGAACAGGGTGATAGTAGGAAGAAGGTCAGGAAGAAAACATGTGAGCAACGGAATCTGTGTCACAAGTTCAAGGGAAGGTATTATGCCTGGATGTGCACATAGGCCAGATTTATGCTTTTCTCTATCCAAACATCTCAGTGGAGTAAAGAGTAACAGAGCAGCATTGCTGCCAACACATCTTGCCTCCCGCCACAGGGCGGATTTTCTCCTATCCTAGAATAGAACAAATGTACAATCGGGTTTTATACCGAGACATTCAGTTCCCAGGGGCAGGCAGGAGAAAGAGGCCTTCCTCTTTTACTAGTCCTCCAAAACAGACCCTTCACGGGTGTCGGGCTGGAGGACCGTCAGTTCTTTCCCATCCCACGAGGCCATATCTCAGAATATCTCAGTGGGGAGAAACCTTGGACAATATCCGGCTTTCCTGGGCAGAGGTCCCTGGGGCTTTCCGCAGTGCATTGTGCCCCTGGTTACTCAAGAATGGAGAATGGCTAAGACTTTTACCCAGCATACTGCCTGTAAACATACTGTTAACAAGGCACATCCTGCACAGCCCTAGATCCCTTAAACCTTGCTTCCATACAATACAATACATGTTTCTGTGAGCTCAAGGTTGGGGCAAAGTTACAGATTAACAGCATCTCAGAGCAAAACAATTGTTCAGGGTACAGGAGTTTCTTATGTCTTCCTTTTCTACACAGTCACAGTAACAGTCTGATCTCTCTTTTCCCTACATCTTACCATGTATAAACTTTCATTTCTCTATAATGTATATTCAAAAATCATATGTATTTTGGCCAGGCACAGTGGCTCATGCCTGCAATCCTAGCACTTTGGGAGGCAGAGGCAGGCAGATCAGGAGTTCGAGACTAGCTGGACCAATATGCTGAAACCCCGTCTCTACTAAAAATAAAATTAGCCGGGCTGGTGGCGGGCACCTGTAGTCCCAGCTACTTGGGAGGGTGAGGCATGAGAATCGCTTGAACCCGGGAGGCGGTGCTTGCAGTGAGCCGAGATTGCGCCATTGCGCCCCAGCCTGGGTGACAAAGCAAGACTCCATTTCAAAAAAAAAAAAAATCATATTTATTTCCTTTTCCATGTATGTCCCTTGCCATTTTTTTTTTCTTGAGATGGAGTCTCACTCTGTCACCAAGCTGGAGTGCAGTGGCATGTCTTGGCTCACTGCAACCTCCAACTCCTTGGTTCAAGAGATTCTCCCGCTTTAGCCTCCCGAGTAGCTAGGATTATAGGCACGCGCCACCACGCCCAGCTAATTTTTGTATTTTTAGTAGAGATGGGGTTCCACCATGTTGGCCAAGCTGGTCTCGAACTCCTGACCTTGTGATCCGCCTGCCTCAGCCTCCCAAAGTGCTGGGATTACAGATGTAAGCCACCACGTCTGGCTTTTATTTTCAACTTTTATTTTAGATTCAGGGAATACCTGTGCAGGTATGCTACCTGGGTATATTGTACGATGCTGAGGTTTGGGGTATGAAATGATCCTATCACCCAGGTGCTGAGCAGTTTTTCAAACCCTGCCCCTAATTGCATTGCCCCTCAGTAGTCCCCAGGGTCTACTGTTACCATCCTTATGTCCATGAGTAACCAATGTTTAGCTCCCACTTACAAGCGAGAACATGCAGTATTCGATTTTCTCTTCCTATGTTAATTTGCTTAGGATAACGGCCTCCAGCTGCATTCATATTGCTACCAAAAAAAAAAAAAAAAAAAACCAAAACCATGATTTCATTCCTTTTTTATGGTTGTTTATATTCCATGGTGTATATGTACCACATAGTCTTTATCCAGTCCACCACTGATGGGCACCTAGGTTGATTCCACGTTGTGACTGTGAATAGTGGTGCTATGTAAATACAATTGTGTCTTTTTAGTAGAACAATTTGTTTTCTTCGGGGTATATATCCAGTAATGGCATAGCTGGGTTGAACAGTAGTTCTGTTTTAATTTATTTGAGAAATCTCCAAACTGCTTTCCACAGTGACTAATTTATATTCTCACCAACAGTCTATGTGCATTCCCTTTTATCCACAGGCCTTATCAACATCTGGTTTTGATGTTTGTTTTGTTTTGTTTTTTGAGACAAGGTCTCACTCTATTGCCCAGGATGGAGGGCAGTGGCATGATCACAGCTTGCTACAGCCTTGCCCTCCTGGGGTGAGGTGATCCTCCCACCTCAGCCTATCAGGTAACTGAGACTACAGGTGTGGGCTGCCATGTCCAGCTAATATTTTGTATTTTGAGTAGACACAGGTTTTTGCCATGCTGTCCAGATTGATCTCGAACTCCTGGGCTCAAGCAATCCACCCACCTCAGCCTCCCAAAGTGCTGGGATCACAGGCATGAGCCACCCATGCCCGGCCATTCTTTGACTTTTTAAAAATAGCCATTCTAACTGATGTGAGATGGTATCTTATTGTGGTTTTGATTTGCATTTCTCTGATGATGAGTGATGATGAACATTGCTTTGTGTTTCTTGGCCACTTACATGGCTTCTTTTGAGAAATATCTGTTCATGTCTTCGGCCCACCTTTTTTCTTTGAGACAGGATCTAGCTCTGTCACCCAGGCTGGGTGCAGGGGTGTGACGACAGCTAACTGCAGCCTCAAACTCCTGGGCTCAAGAGATTCTCCCACCTCAGCTGCCCGTGTATGTGGGACCACAAGCATGTGCCACAATACCAGGCTAATTTCTGTATTTTTTATAGAGACAGGGTCTTTGTTGCCCAAGCTGGTCTCAAACTCCTTTTGCCCATTTTTAATGGGGTTGTTTTTGGCTTGTTCAATGGTTTAAGTTCCTTATAAATTCTGGATATTAGACCTTTGTCAGATGCACAGTTTGTGAATATATTCTCCCATTCCGTAGGTTGTCTGTTTGCTCTGTTGTTTCTTTTGCTATGCAGAAGCTCTCTAGTTTAATTAGATCCTACTTCTCAATTTTTGTTTTTGTTACAATTGCTTTCAAGACTTCGTCATATATTCTTTCACAAGACTGATGTCCAGAATGGTGTTTCCTAGGTATTTTAGGATTCTTATAGTTTGAGGCCTTAGATTTAAATCTATAATCCATCTTAATTTTTGTACATGGTGATAAGTATGGGTCCATTTTCATTCTTCTACATATGGCTAGCCAGCTATCCCAGCACCATTTACTGGGCCTTTCACCATTGCTCGTTTTTCTCAATTTTGTCAAAGATCAGATGGCTACAAGTATGTGGCTTTATTTCTAGGTTCTCTATTCTGTTCTACTGGTCTAAATATCTGTTTTCGTACAAGTACCATGCTGTTTTTGATACTGCAGCCTTATATTTGAAATAATCTGATACCTCCAACTTTGTTCTTTTTGCTTAGGATTGATTTGGCTATTTGGACTCTTTTTCAGTTCCATATGAATTTTAACACAGTTTTTTCCAATTCTGTGAAAAATTCCATTGTAGTTTGATAGAAATAGTGTTGAATGTGTAGACTGCTTTGAGCAGTGTGGCTATTTTAATGATATTGATTCCTTCAATTCACGAGCATGGAATGTTTTTCCATTTGTTTGTGTCATCTATGATTTATTTTATCAGTGTTTTTTAGTTCTCCTTGTAGAGGTATTTCACCTCAATGGTCAGACATATTTCCTAGGTTGTGTGTGTGTGTATGTCTGTGTGTAAACAGGATTGCTTTCTTGATGTGGCTCTCAGCTTGTATATTACTGGTATATCGAAATGGTACTGGTTTTTGAACATTGACTTTGTATCCTGAAACCTTGCTAAAATTGTTTATAAATTCTAATAGCCTTTTGGTGGAGTCCTTAGCACGTTGTAAGTATAGAATCATATTTCAGCAAAGAGAAATAGTTTGGCTTCTTTTCCTATTTGGATGCCTTTTAATTCTTTCTCTTGCCTGAATGCTCTAACACTTCCAGTACTGTGTTGAATAGGAGTCATGAGAGTGGGTATTCTTGTCTTGTTCCAGTTCTCAAGGGGAATGGTTCCAGTTTCTGCCTATTCAGTATGATGTTGGCTGTGGGTTTGTCATAGAGGGCTCTTATTATTTGGAGGTATGTTCCTTCGATGCCTAGTTTGCTGAGAGTTTTTATCATGATAGGATGTTGAATTTTATCAAAAGCTTTTTTCATGTTTATTAAGATGATTATATGATTTTTATGTTTAATTCTGTTTATGTGGTGAATCACACTTATTGATTTATGTTGAACCAACCTTGCACCTCAGGACTGAAACCTACTTAATCACGGTGAATTAACTTTTTGATGTGCTATTGAATTTGGTTTGCTAGTATTTTGCTGAGTATGTTTACATCTATGTTCATCAGGGATACTGGCCTGTAGTTTTCTTTTTTTCCTTGTGTCCTTGCCAGGTTTTGGTACTGGAATGATGCCGGCTTCATAGAATGAGTAAGGAAGGAGTTCCTCCTCCTCAATTTTTTAGAATACTAGTATAACTGGTACCAGTTCTTCTCTTTTTGAATTTCTGGTAGAATTCAGCAATAAATTCATCTGATCCCAGGGTGTATGTTTGTTTCATTGATACTTTGTATGGATTTTGGTGTCTCAATGTGTTCAATTCAGCTCTGATTTTAGTTATTTCATTTCTCCTGCTGGCCTTCAGGTTAGTTTGTTCTTGTTTTTGTAGTTCTTCTAGGTGTGATGTTAGATCATTAATTTGAGATCTTTCTAACTCTTGAGGTGGTGTTCAGAGCTACATACGTTCCTTTTAATACTGTTGTCACTGCATCCCAGATATTTTGGTATGTTGTGCCTCTGTTTTCATTTATTTCAAAGAATTTTTTAAATTTCCGCCTTGATTTCATTACCCAAATGTCATTTCACTACCCAAAAGTCATTCAAGAGCAAGTTGTTCAATTTCCATGCAATTGTATGATTTTGAGAGATCTTCTTGGTAATTCTTTCTACATTTATTCCACTGTGGTCCAAGAGTACGGCTGGTATGATTTCGATTTTTTTGAATTTACTGAGACTTGCTTTACAGCCAAGCATGTGGTCAATCTTAGAGTAAGTTCATGTGCAGATGAGAAGAATGTATATTCTGTGGTTGATGGACGGTGGCTGTGCCTGCCATTGGGGTCCTGTAGACATACCTACCACTCCATAGCAGGCACTCCAATCTCTAGCCTGGGACTGAAATGTCTATATAGCCACACTGCCAGGTCACCAAGGAATTCCTGATTTTGTACACACCCAGATTTAAAATGGCATGCTGCTCTCAGGGTCTAGGAATATGTCTGCAGCTCTTCCCAGTGTTTTTCCCTCACAATGTCTCCAAGATTTTCCCCAAGATAGCTCCAGGGCTTGGGAGAAACAAAGTGCTTTCCCTCCACCTGGGTTGCTCAGATCCCCAGTGGAAAGGTGAGTCAGCAAGTGGGCTCTCTACCTCTCTCACATACTTAGGCCTCACTCACTTTTATCAACTGGATGCCATCATGGGAGCTGTTTGCCAGCGTTCTCCTCTCTGGGATTGAGGGTGTCCTTCACAATTCCATTGGATACTCATTTTCCTTTCTGAATTAAAGCTCACAGAGTTGATCTTTATGTACTATCTTGCTATTTCCAGGTGGCTGAGGCATGCCAGAAGCCTCTAATCTGCCATCTCGGGGAAAAAGGAGCCTGCTTTTGTTTTTAAGAAACATTTTTTTAAAATTTTACTCTGATTTATCAAAAATATCTAAACTAGCCATTTTCAATCTTCGCTGCATGTTAGAATCACTTGGGAGCTAATATTCCTTGCCATTTTTCCACTGAGTGTTTGATCCTCTTAGTGATTTATAGAAGCTCTTCATATACTAAAAAAAAATACTGAACATATTTAAACTGCAAATACTTTTGTCAAGTTATTATGTTTTGATTTCTTGTTATAAAATTTTAAACATATTTAAAATGTTAGATTTTCACATTTATAAAAATGTGAAGATAGTAAAGAGAATTTGCACATACCCTGTACCCAGTTTCCTCTATAAGGCTATCCAGAATTTTAAAAAATAATTTTATGTAATAAAATGCATCAATATTTTATTTTTTTAATTCTGGGCTTTGTCTTATGCTTATGTCTCATTTTTAGAGAATAAAAAATAATTCTCTCAGATTTTTTTCCTAATATTTTTATGGCTTAATTTTTTTTAGTTTTTAATTGCAGTAAAACACATATAGTTTACCATCTTAAAGTATACAGTTCAATGGTATTAAGTATATTCACATTACTGCACAACCAACCTCCAGAATGTCTTCATCTTGTAAAACTGAAACTATATCCATCGAGCAACAACTCCCCATTTTCCCCTTCTACACCCCTATGATCCCCATCAAGTTCCCCATGCCCTGGGATTCCCATCTACTTTCAGCTTTTATGAATTTGACTACTCTAGATATTTTACACAAGTAGAATCATCCAATACTTGTCTTTCTGTGACTAACTTATATCATTAAGCATAATGTCCTCAAGGTACTATAGCATGTGTCAGAATTTCCTTCCTTTTTGTGGCTGAATAATAATCCACTTATAGTATGTACATACTACATTCTGTTTATCCGTTTATCTGTAGATGGATACCTCAGTTGTTTCTACCTTTTAGCTACTGTGACTAATGTTAATAACATACATGTTATAATACCTCTTTGAGACTCTATTCTCAACTCTTTCGGATATATACACAGAAGTGAAATTGTTGGATAGTTTATCCTATGATATGGTGTGGCTGTGTCCCTACCCAAATCTCACCTTGAATTCCCATGTGTTGTGGGAGGGATCTGGTGAGAGGTAACTGAATCATGAGGGCAGGTCTTTCCTATGCTGTTTTTATGATAGTGAATAAGTCTCATGAGATCTGATGGTTTTAAAAACGGGGTTTCCCTGCAGACGCTCTCTCTTTGCTTGCCACCATCCACGTAAGATGTGACTTGCTCCTCCTTGCTTTCCACATGATTGTGAGGCCTCTCTAGCCATGTGGAACTATAAGTCCATTAAACCTCTTTTTATTTATAAATCATCCAGTCTTGGGTATGTCTTTATCAGCGGTGTGAAATCATCCAGTATTTGTCTTTCTGTGACTGGACTAATACATCATATTTTCAATTTTTTAAGGAACCATCAAGCTATTTTTTTCAAACTATGGCCATACTTTTATGTTACATGTTTACTCCATTTGGAATTTATTTTGGGATAACGTGAGATAAAAAACAGTATTATTTTGTTCCAGATGGCTAGCCACAACAGGGAATACTATTCCATTTATTAGAAGTCTTCCTCTGTGTCCCTCAATAGGGTTTTTAAAGAGTTTTTATCTATATATTCAATATAATCTCCATCAAAATTCCAACGGCATTTTCCACAAAAAAAGAAAAAAAAAATCCTAAAATTCATATGGAATCACAAAAGTTTCTGAATAGCCTAAGCAATCTTGAGAAATAAGTGAACAAAAAATCACTTCCTGATTTCATACTATATTACAAAGCTGCAGTAATATCGGCATAAAAACACACACATTCACCATGGAACACAATCAAGAGTCCAGAAATAAACCAACAAATACATTATTAATATGTGGCAAGGGTACCAAGAGTACAAAATGGGGAAAGGATAGTCTAGTCCCTCCAACAAATGGTGCTGGAAAAACTGAACATCCACATGCAGATGAATGAAACTAGATGCCTATCTTATAACTACTCACAAAAATTAACTGGAAATGGACTAAAGATTTAAATGTAAGACCTGAAATTGTAACACTCCTGGAAGAAAACAGAGGAAAAAACTTCCCTGACATTGGTTTTGGCAATGATTTTTGGGATATGACCAAAAGCACAAGCAACAAAAGCAGAAATAAACAAGTGGGAATACCTCAAACTAAAAAGCTTCTGCACAGAAAAGAAAACAAAATGAAAAGGCAGCCTACAAAAATGGGAGAAAATATTTGCAAATCATATACCTCTTAAGGAGTTAATACCAAAAATATACAGGTACTCATCCAAAAGCAAAAACAATGCTTAATCAATGGAGAAAGGATCTAAATATACATTTTTCCAAAGAATACATAAAAATGGCCAACAGGTACCTGAAAAGGTGTTCAACATCACTACTCATTAGGGAAATCAAATCAAAACCACAATGAGAAATAACTTCACATTTGTTAGGATGTATTATCAAAAAGACAAAGAAAAAAAAAAAAAAGCCAGGTGTGGTAGCTAATGTCTGTAATCCCAGCACATTGGGAGGCCAAGGTAGGAGGATCACTTGAAGTCAGGAGTTCAAGACCAGCCAAGGTCAACATAGTGATACCCTGTCTTTAAATAAAAAATAATAATAATAATAATAATAAAAGGCTGGGCACGGAGGCTCATGTCTGTAATCCCAGCACTATGGGAGGCTGAAGCAGGTGTATCACAAGGTCAGCAGTTCAAGATCAGCCTGGCCAACATGGTGAAACCCTATCTCTACTAAAAATACAAAAAAATTAGCCAGGCATGGTGGCAGGCACCTGTAATCCCAGCTACTCAGGAGGCTGATGCAAGAGAATCACTCAAGCCTGGGAGGCAGAGGTTGCAGTGAGCCAAGACTGTGCCACTGCACTCCAGCCTGGGCAACAGAGCAAGACTCCATCTCAAAAAAGAAAAAAAAAAAAGGCAAGAAATAGTAAGTGTTGGTGAGGATGTGGAGGAAAGGGAAACCTCATCCACTGCTGGTGGGAATGTAAATTGGTACAGTCATTAAAGAGAAGTTTGGAAGCTCCTCAAGAAATTAAAAATAGAAATACATTATGATCCAGTAATCCAACTTCTGGATATATATCCAAAGGAAATGAAATCAGTATCTCAGAGGGTTATGTGTACTCCTATGTTTGTTGCAACATTATACACAAGAGCCAAGACATAGAAACAACATAAGCATCTGCCAACAATGGATGGGGATATAGTTGATCCTTGAACTATATACATTGTGATATAGTTGATTCTTGAATAATGCAAGTGTTAGAAACTCTGATCCTCTGTGCAGTCAAAAGTCCATGTATAACTTTTGATTACCCTAAAACTTAACTACTAAAATAGGCTACTGTTGACTGGAAGCCTTAACAGATAACATAAAGACTTGATTAACAAATATATTGTATGTTATATGTTTTATTACATACTGTGTTCTTACAATAAAGTAGGCTAGAGAAAAGAAGATATAATTAAGAAATCATAAAAGAAAATACATTTATAGTAGTATATTTATCATACTGTATGTTTTCATCGTCTATTTACAAGATGAATCATCTGTCTGAAATGGTGGGCAACCAGGTTGAAGACCTCAATCTACGGTACATATTAAGCAATTCAGCTTTTTCTGGTAATGTCATGGCTTTTCTGTTTCTTGGGAGCACTTCCAGCATCACTAGTGGCACTCTGTATGGGTCCCATGCTGTTATTTAAGGTTTACGGTACAGCACTAAAGATGATGAAAAATATGTGAGAACCAAAAGGTACTGCTTTTTACTGTGACATGCAATTTACTGGAGAAATGAACTGCTTTCATAGAGATGATTAACACCGTGTGGTATTTTAAGCAGATAATTGCAACATTTGACCTCACCACAATAGCAATAAGAGGTGGCTATGAAATTACAGTAGTACAGTAAGTACAGTTAATTTTATGCAGTTATGATTTAATACTGCATCATTGTTTACATTTCCCTCAACTGCAAATGGTGCCACTTAGGGTCTGTAAATGCTTGTGTATGTAAGTTCTGATAAATTTTAACTTTTTATAATAGATTTGTGTAAGTTTTGTGGTAGTAAATGATAAAGCAGACTAGTATCTACATATATTTTATGCACTTAAGACATACTTAACTTTTCCTTAATTTGTTGGTATTTCTAGGCTACAGGGTTCATCTGTGAGTTTTTTTTTCTATTTGTTTCATTTCTTCAAAAAATTTCAGGTACAAACCCATGTTGTTCAAAGGTATACTGTATATGTGTGTGCATATGTACATAAGATACATAAAGATATCTTTAAAGATAAATGATATATAAAGATATCTTTATAAGGAGAGCTAATGTCATTTATTTTTTGTCTACCCACAGTATATGGCCTTATCCATAGGCAATAAATGTTTGTTGAATTAAATTAAGTGTTTTTGTTTTTGTTTGTTCCTTCACTTGCTATAGTATATTTCAACAGTTAACTGATGTAACAATTAAAAGACAAAAACTAAGACAATTTCCACAATACCAGATTGTTACAAAAATTAATTCAGTGAATGTTTACTGTGTCAGATACGGGGATAAGCACTTTATATACATTATTTCATCTGATCCTCAAAAAATTCTATGGCTATACCCATTTTATAGATGAGAAAACAGAGGCTCAGATTTAACTAACTTGCCCAAGGTCACAGAGTTGTGTCTTTCTGACTCAAAAGCCTATATATGAAGTTTTAAAGTATGTATTAGTGGTTCTCAAACTTCAGTATGCATAAAGATTACCCCAAAAGTTGGTTAAAATATAGATTCCTGAGTCCCACTCCTGAAGATTCTGTTTGAGTAATTCTGGGACAAAGCCCATGAACTTGGATTTCTAACAATCCTCCTCAGGTAATATAGATATTGGCCGTCCATCAACCATACACTGAGTAGCAATGTACAATTCTCTCCCCTAGGCTACACTACTTTGCTTTTTAAGCTTTATGACAAATACTGTAGTTAGTACTTTTTAAAAAATCACTATTTTTTTTGTAGGAAATAGACATGCTCATTATAAAGAAATATAAGCAATGCATACAAATACAAAGAAAAAAATCAATCACCCTGTTCACATCATTCTATACTCTCTGCTTCATCTCTACCAGGCTATGCCAATAGGGTGTGCTAGAGGGAGACTGGAAGGCTGGAGGAGAAAAATGAATATGCTCCTTCTGTTCCTCTCCATGGCACCCCTGGCCTGACGTCTCCTCCCTGCACTGGCAGTTTGTTTCAGTCATAGCAGTTGCAGTATATCTAGTTTGTAGTATTTCCAATACTTGCAGAAACAGACTTCTGTGCTCCTCAGAGACACGTGCACCAGGTGTCTGGGTCCCAGGCCTACAGGGCTGCTCTTCCAAGTCCAGAGGTATTAATACCAGCTTAAACAGTATTCCTTTCTCAGAGATCTGAGTTTGCACTCCACAGGGCCCCTCCTCTGAGTTTGTACAATTTAATAATTTCCACCTCATTCCTTTGTTCCACAGCCTTAGGAATGGCAGCTAGTTCCCCCAGTTGTTATCTCTGTGAAAACTTTGGCATCTTATTTTTGTTACTTAAATCTCTGTTAACAACACTTTATATTAAATTCTTTGTTAAAAATAACTGGTGTGGTTTCTGTTTCCTGACCAAATCCTAGTTGATTTACATTTCAAGTCCAATGAGCCAGAAACTATCATTACTATTAACATCAATAAAGCTGTTAAGGTTAATTTAAAAAAGAAAAACATCGGGCGTGGTGGCTCATTCCTGTAATCCCAGCACTTTGGGAGGCTGAGGCAGGCAGATCACCTGAGGTCAGGAGTTTGAGACCAGCCTGGCCAACATGGTGAAACCCTGTCTCTACTAAAAATACAAAAATTAGCCCGGTGTGGTGGCGGGTGCCTGTAATCCCAGCTACTTGGAAGGCTGAGACAGAAGAATCACTTGAACCCAGGAGGAGGAGGTTACAGTGATCCACTGAGATTGTGCCACTGCACTCCAGCCTGGGCGACAGAGCAAGACTCCTTCTCAAAAAAAAGAGAGAAGTGAGGAAAAGATTCTGTAAAGCAGCCTTGTTCCATCATCTTAACTTAGAAGCCTGTTAGATATGACATCCATGTTCTTTTCCTTAATCTTCATAAACTTATGAGGTAGGTGTGAAAGTAAAATAAATCTCGGGACCCCAAAATCACTAAGCCAAGGGAAAGGTCAAGCTGAGAACTACGTAGCTAGGCAAACCTGCCTCCCATTCTATTCCTAAATAAGACAGCAAAAAAGTTTAAAAAAAAAAAAACAAAAACAAAACAAACTACGTACCTCCCTCACAATTTGCCCATAAGGAAGAGTTCTGTTGAATTTCACCCTGCCAGTGTAAACTGATGGCTTATCTTCAAACGTGCAGGACAGACACTCATCCCTCTGCTTACCTGAGACAAATGCATATCTGATCGGTTTCTCTGCCCTGTTGTTTATGTAAAAAATGGAGATTCACTGAGTCAGACTAAATTGTGTATTCAGTGAAAGGCTGATCAAGGACTCAAAAGAATGCAAACTTTTGTCTCTTATCTGCCTATGACCTGGACACCTGCCCACCCCTCATTCCGCCACTTCTTTTGGACCAAGCCAATGTATCAATATTAGCTGATGTCTCATGTGTACCTAATATGTATAAAAGCAAGCTATATCCCCACCACCTTGGGCTCAGGAACCCCTGAGGTTGTGTCATGGGTGCGTCCGTCCTTAACCTTGGCAAAATAAACTTTCTAAATTGATTGAGATTTGTCTCAGATACTTTTGAGCTCACAAAGCAAGTCATTCCCAATTTTTAAAAAGTTAAGAAAAATAAACGTAAAGTAGTCACACCATTGATCAAAAGAAGCAATGAAATCTAAAACTAGATTTTTGTTTTAAGTGTACAGTCGGTGATTTTTATTTACCTGGTTATGTAATGATCATCACCATCTAATTCCTGAACATTATCATCATCCCCAAAAGAAACCCTATCCCATCAACAGTCACTCCTCATTCCCCACCCCCTGACAATTACTAATCCGCTTTTTTTTGGAGACAGAGTCTCACTCTATCACCCATGCAGGAGTGCTGTGGCACAATCTTGGCTCACTGCAAACTCCTCTGCCTCCCAGGTTCAGGTTTCAGCAATTTCCCTGCCTCAGCCTCCCAAGCAGCTGGGATTACAGGTGACTGCCACCACGCCTGGCAAATTTTTGTATTTGTAGTAGAGACCGGGTTCCACCATGTTGGCCAGGCTGGTCTCAAACACCTGACCTCAAGTGATCCACCTACTTGAATCTTAATCTACTTTCTATCTATGAATATGCCTATTCTGGACTTTTCATATAAATGGAATCATACAATATGTAGCTTTTTGTATACGGCTTCTTTCATTTAGTATAACATTTTCAAGGTTCATCCATGTTGTAGCACGTATCAGTTTTACTCCATTTTATGGCTGATTAACATTCCAATATATAAATATACCACATTTTGTTTATTCATTCACTAGCTGATGGACATTTCAGTTACTTCCACCTTTGGGGCTACTATGAATAATACCTCTATAAACATACTTGTACAAGTTTGTTTTTTTTTTTTTTTTCCCCACAAGTTTTTGTGTGAGCATGTTTTCAATCCTCTTGAGTATCTATCTAGAGGTGGAATCACTGGGTCATACAGCAATTTTATGTTTAACTCTGAGAAACTGCCAAACTGTTTTCCACAGCGGCTGCACCATTTCATATTTTCATCTGCAAAGTATGAGGGTTACAGTCCACATCCTCACCAACATTTTTCTGTTTTTGTTTTAATATAGCCTCCTAGTGAATGAATATAAAGTGATATCTCATTGTGGTTTTGATTTGCATTTCCATAATGACTAATGATGCAAACAATCTTTTATGTACTTACGGACCATTTATATCTTTTCTTTGGAGAAATATCTATTCAAATCCTTTGGCCATTCATTTCTTAGGTTGCATTTTGTTGCTGAATTGTAAAAATTATTTATATATTCTGGATACTAAACTCTTAGCTACAAGATTTGCAAACATTTTCTTCCATCATGTGGGTTGTCTATTTTTACTGACAGTATCCCTTGACACTCACAATTTTAAAATTTTGATGAAGTCCAATTTATCTATTTCTTCTTTGCTTAATTGAGTAAAACCAGGCTTATCTACCTCTAAGATACTATTGCTTCCCTAAAATCTTATCCATACACTAAGTCTTTGAAAGAAAAATATGGAAACTTCTGGTTCAAATTAAAAGAACTTCTGTATTTTAATTTTAATTTGATGTCATAATACCATCTGGGAAGATGGTAAATAAAGAATTGACAGTAAGAGCCAGTGCTCTCCTCAAGTTCATTTTTTTTCAAATCTAATGGTTTGAATAAACCTATTACCAATTTATAATTATTCAGTAGTCCATATAAAATGAACTGATGACTGCAGATTAATAATTTGCATGCAGTTTTTCTATAACACCATATACCCACATATTGAACAGAGAAATGTGATATCCTTGAATCTGAATACCTTGAGATGGTGATGAGCCTGACATGGAAAAAGAATTAGCAATGGTCTTAGAAGTCAAATAATAAAGTGGTTATATAAATAAACGAAGGTGCCAAACTTCAAAGTCCTATCTTCCCTAACATGTCATGAGTGTTTCATTTTAACAAAAGTATAAATAGAAAAAGGTAATTCTTTTTTTTTTTTTGAGACGGAGTCTTGCTCTATCACCCAGGCTGGAGTGCAGTGGTGCAATCTTGGCTCACTGCAAGCTCTGCCTCCCGGATTCACGCCATTCTCCTGCCTCAGCCTCCCGAGTAGCTGGGACTACAGGCGCCCACCACCATAGCCGGCTAATTTTTTGTATTTTTAGTAGAGACGGGGTTTCACCGTGTTAGCCAGGATGGTCTCGATCTGCTGACCTCGTGATCCGACCCGCATCGGCCTCCAAAGTGCTGCAATTACAGGCGTGAGCCACCACGCCCAGCCCAGCCCACAGCATTCTTAAGACTACTGAACAACCGTAATTTTACAATTAAAATGCTGTAATTTAAAAATGAACAAAATGTACTCTTAACGGTATCTACCATTTTTGCTCACTTTTCAAGAATCAAATAATTGCTCATACTTAATATACAGCAAAACTCCTGATGCTTGAAATCATTTAAATAAATTTTTCATTTTCAAGCAATCCACCTAAAATTCTTTTTTGAACATTGAGTTTTATGGTAATAATTTTATATTTAAGAACCTAACATTTCCCTCTGTAAAACAGGTCTTCAAATTCCCACTGGTCTCCCACTTACCTCTTTGTGTTACTGAGGTCCATGGGGTTTAAGGTTGCTTAGAAAGGTAAAGCTTAGGAGAATAGGTGGATGGTATTCACATGTGAAGATAATGATACAATAATACCTCTGATAATGAACTTCTTTCATGAACAAAGTCAGGCAAATTTTTAGCCAAAAAAACTCAGAAATCATGGGGAACAAAGCTGCAGATATTCATGAATGTTATTCAATAAACAGTTTCTATTTGTCTTTTCCAACAAAATGGTGAAACCTCAGAGTTTTCTGCTTAAAAAAATTTTTTTTTTTCTTTCTGTAGGAAGAAAACATTTCTGTTCTCTTCACACCCACTCCTAATCAAAATAAGAATCTGCTGTAGGTTATTTACATTTATTGATTGACTGATTAAATATACCTAAAAGTGAATGTTGATCACATTACTTAAACAGAATGTGTATTTTAGACTTATTTCTGATGTTAATAGCAAACAGATCACTTAGAATGCAGAAGACAATGTTCTAAGTGGTTTATATATATTAACCAATTTAATCCTTCAAACAACTCCATGAGATAAGTACCATTATTATTCTGATTTTGCAGCTGAGGAAACTGATGCAGGGATGTTAAGTAACTTGCCAAGGACCATACAGCTAATAAATGGCAGAGCTGGGATAAAAACCTTGGCAGTCAGGCTCACAGTTACAATGCTGTACTGTTTCTCATTATTGCAGTTGGCACATCAATAGAGATTAGGAATAAAAAAGGAGATCTGAAATCATTCTTGACCATACTTTAAGGCTAATTTTGATGTTAAAGATGACTCAGACCACTCGGGTTGCTTAAAACAAGAATGTCAGAAGACAAAACTGTATAATCTTCCCAGGAGGTAACTTCTCTACACACCTGGGAAAAGCAAACCAGGAAGAGTAATGGCTTGAAGTTACTGAAACCTATTCATTAATGCTCATCAAATTGGATTTCAGAAACATTTGTTGAACTTGTGGAAGTATAAAATAAATAAAAGTAATAATTTCTCCCTGTAAGGATCTTATAACCTATAGGAAACAACCCTTTTCTTTTGAAACTCTTAAATTTAATGTGATAAACACTGTGATAGAGATGAGCACAGGATACTGAGGGAACATAAGGAACTCCCACCAAATCTTGGCTGAGTGGGGAGCTCAGGAAAACGTCCTGGGAGATTTCAACTGAGCTGAAACTTTGAGGATGAGTATCGCCCAAAGGTGGTAGAAAAGGCGGACAGGTTTAGCAGGAGGGATAGAATATGCAAAGGAAGTTTTAAAAGCAAGAGAGACCACGACAACATTTAGAGAGGAAGTGTGAATACTGTAGGACTGGAGCATAAGAAACAGGGAAAGCACTTCATGGAGTGTGAAGAATAGAGGACTAAGTGGTAGACCTGGGCCAAATCAAAAACAGCCAACATAAGAAAGTTTGATTTTTACTCGAAAGGTAATAGGAAACCACTGAATAATTCTACAAAAGAGAGTAACGTGGCTCAATTGTGTTTGGGGACCACTATGGCAATGCAGCATAGTAGCTAAGAGCTTGGGCCCTAGATTTTGAGTTGTGGCTTTGCTGCTTATTCACTGGATAAACTTATATATGTTACTTAAGCACATACTACTTAACCTCTCTGAATGTCAATTCCTCAACTGTAAACCAACAATAATAATAACATCTAATTCACAGATTTACTGAGAGGATTAAGCAAGAAGATCCATTTAAAACACTCAGAACTATGTATTTGGTAAGCTATTCATCACTATCAGTGGCAATGTGGAAATGGATTAAGAGGGACTAAGGGGGAAGCCATGAAACCAATGAGAGGGTTACTGAAATAAAGGGAAAAGCAAAACCTAAAATAAAGAAGCAGCTGTGGAAAGGTCAATAAGCCAATGGGTTCAAAACATTAAGGAGAGGCCAGGCGCGGTGGCTCACACCTGTAATCCCAGCACTTTGGGAGGCCAAGGTGAGCAGATCACCTGAGGTCAGGAGTTCGAGACCAGCCTGGCCAACATGGTGAATTCCCCCCTCTACTAAAAATACAAAAATTAGCTGGGCGTCGTGGCATGTGCCTATAATCCCAGCTACTCAGGAGGCTGAGGCAGGAGAATCGCTTGAACCTGGGAGGCAGAGGCTGCAGTGAGCCAAGATCATGCCATTGCACTCCAGCCTGGGCTACAGAGCAAGACTCCATCTCAAAAAAAAAAAACAAAAAAAAATTAAGGAGACAGAAATTCTAGGACTTTGGGACAGTGTTGCGTGGGAGTAGGGGATGGATAAAGATGGCCATGTTCCCCAAGAGAGGGAATATGGGAGAAAAAGCATCATGGACATCTCATGGATAGAAACATTTTATTCCACACATTAAAAACAAAATTCATTTATCGACCCCTCATTAATCCATTCTTCCTTCATTATCTGTAACACCACCCTCTCATGGTTTTTCTCCTACCTCTCTGACTCCTTCACATTCTGCTTTTCAGGGTCTTTTTCCCTGCCTTGTCTCCCAAATGTTAGTGTTTCCAAAGTTGATGTTCTCAATGCTGTTCTCTTTTTACTGCTCACTCTCTCTTGTGTGAGCTCATATACTCCCAAGGCATTAATTAATATTCACCTGTTTACTGATGACTTCCAGATCTCTACTTCTGGGTCGGACTACTCAACCCAGTTCCAAACCACATATATCCATTGTATATACTGGAATATCCCAGGATACTCACTCAATGTGTCTAAAACCAAACTCACTTTCCTGATAATCTGCCTAGCTCTTATATGGACCAATTTTAAAAACAAAAACAAAAAACCTTTCCTTCAGACTTTCTCTCACAGGCTCTTCCCCAACCCCCAATTTGCGACTGCATAAATTATGCTCCTTCTCCAATCTTAATCCAAATCCTCTATATTTATCCCATCGAGACAGTCTATATTTTCTTGTAAAGTCCATTTTTAGTAACTTTTATGACATTTCTGTACTATTCCATTCTAAAATACATCCTTATCCCTTCTATGTTATTTCTAACTCTGGTTAAAAGCACTGAAATAAATGCCCTCAACTTCCTTCTTCATCTCTAAATTTTTTTTTCTCCATTCTCTTTTTCTCCAAGACTAAACTTCCATGTGTATACTTGATGCTAATCCTGTTCCCTTAGCTGCAAAGACCTGATTTATGAGAATAGAAAACTTGTCTGTCTCATATCCAGCTACTGGAATAATGACTGTATAGCATATGGTCTATATTTTTAAAACGTGTATTGAATGCCTTATTTACAAATGAATTATCCTCTCTCTCTGGTGCCTTTCCAGTTTTTCCCCTCTCCTTCTACCTTGGGTTCTTCTGTAAATCTACAAATATGTTTAAGTCTTTTTCCAATGAAGAAGAAAAAAGACTAATATTTTCTCTTGACTCTCTTTTTAAGATATTTGCTATGTCTTTCCGTCTACCACCAAGCTTCTTTTAAGTTTTAAGCCACATCTTCATCGTTTAATCTTTTACCACATTTTTTGTTTTTGTTTTGAGACAGGGTCTTGCTGTTACCTAGGCTGGAGTGCATTGGTGTGAACATGGCTCACTGCAGCCTCGACCTCCTGGGCTCAAGGGATCCTCCTACCTCAGCCTCCTGAGTAGCTGGGACGACAGGTACACACCACCATTAATTTTTAAATGTTTTGTAGAGATGGGTTCTCCGTATGTTGCCCAGGCTGGTGTCAAACTCCTGGGCTGAAGCGATGCTCTATGCTTCAGCCTCCCAAAGTGTTGGGATTACAGGCATGAGCCACCACACCTGGCCCCACGTTAATGTTCAACACTTTGAAATGTGGTTTCCTCCTAAAACTGCCTTCTCAAAATTACAAGAGACCTCCTAGACCCTTTCTCACATTTTTATCTCCTCTGATGCTTTCTGCACATCACTTAAGACAAAAGAACACTCACTGAACTCTTCTCCCTCCTTGATTCCCAAAAAGATGTGCTCTTTTATTTCCTATAAATAATCACAGGCCTTACCATGCTATTTGTAGCTATTTATTTGTCACTGTTCTGTACTAGACTTAACAATTTCTTGAAGACAGGTGTCGTATCTTTTTTTTTTTTTTTTTGAGATAAGGTCTCACCCCAATTGCCCAGGCAGGAGTGCAGTCGTGCGATCTCAACTCACTGCAGCCCCAACCTCCCTAGACTCAGGTGATTCTCCCACCTCAGCCTCCCAAGTAGCTAAGACCACAGGCACATGCCACCATGCCCAGCTAATTTTTTGTATTTTTAGTAGAGTCAGGTTGTTGCCCAGACTGGTCTTAAACTTCTGAACTCAAGTAATCCACCTGCCTCAGCCTTCCAAGGTGCTGGGATTACAAGTGTGAGCCACCACGCCCAGCCAGGTGTCATATCTTAATCAGTGTATTCCCACTATATAGCACTGTGATTGCTCAATAAATATTTGTTGAATACATGAATGAATATTGCCATCAGATCAATGCCTAAAAGAGTTCTAGGAATACTGGAGAATGGGAGTGTTGGTTAAAATAACGATGACAGTTGACATTCTAAGGGAAAAGGGCAAGTAAAAGCAGTATGAGGGGCAATGGACTATCAGAAAGCAGCATAATTCATGTATTCACGCATTCATTCATCTGACATTTACTATGGGCAAGGCAAATAAGACAATCAAGACGTCGTACCTGTCCTCACAGATCTGTCTTATAATCAAAAGCTGAAGGTTTGGGGTGGAGTGTTAAGAACTGGTGGAAAACAGAAGTAAGATACCACGTCACTAAAGAGTAATTCTAAATCTAATGTTAAAATATAAGGACAGTTTGGAAGACCACAGCCAGCTGCTTCTCGTCTACTCACACCTTTGTGATCTAGGTCTATTAGTAGCAGTTCTCAAACTTCAGTATGCATAAGGAGCACCTGGGGATCTTGTTAAAGATGAAGTCCTGACTCTGTGGATCCCAGAAGTCCTGATTCTGTAGATCCACGAATCTATGTTTTAATAAGCATCACAAGCGATGCTTTTGGTCTGCAGAGCATGCTACTGTAAAGTCCTCAGTCATTCATGTTTTAATTTTGCCATATCTGGGTTATACCTATAATATTACTTTCTTAATAATTCATTTAATTGCTGTATGTGTGTGTTTATACACATATGTATCTTAGCCTTATCCTAAGCAAGGTATTTGGTGACTTTTTTGTTTTAATACATGTAAAATAAATACACAACCATTAAAAAGGTCTGTCTCTATTACATCAGCATATGGGAAAGTTTGAAAAGCACTGCTCCAGAGTTCATGCCCTGCAAACATCACATCCTGCATGCAGTCTGATGATATAAATTATATTAAATAACAAAAAGTTCCAGGGCAATGAAGTTCAGCAGAATTGTGCTTCGGAAGAGCTCATTATAAAATAATCCAAAAATATTTTTTTTTTTTTTTAGACGGAGTCTCACTCTGTCGCCCAGGCTGGAGTGCAGTGGCCGGATCTCAGCTCACTGCAAGCTCCGCCTCCCGGGTTTACGCCATTCTCCTGCCTCAGCCTCCCGAGTAGCTGGGACTACAGGCGCCCGCCACGTCGCCCGGCTAGTTTTTTGTATTTTTAGTAGAGACGAGGTTTCACCATATTAGCCAGGATGGTCTGGATCTCCTGACCTCGTGATCCGCCCGTCTCGGCCTCCCAAAGTGCTGGGATTACAGGCTTGAGCCACCGCGCCCGGCCCAAAAATATTTTTTAAATGAATAATGATTACAAAATGACATTAAGGAAATCCTCCCCATAACATCAAAATATTGACTTTTTATTTTAAAAAGTGCTTTGTCTTTTATTCTGGTACTTAACTCTCAGAATATTCTTGAGCTAACACCGGAGCCAATCCCAATAGCTAAGCCGTAGAACTTAACAGCAGTTGAACAAAATGAAGATATATCTGTGTTCTTGCCCCACAATAAAACACTCATCCATTTTATTTAGAATTACATTTGATTAGGACTGATAATTCAGTTCAAAGGTATAAACTTGATACCTCTTTCTTTTCCTTTAACCCCCAAACAATTTATAATAGTAGGCAAAATTATACAGCAAAAATATCAGGGGAATAATTGTATCTCAGGAAGGTCTATTCCTTAAAGGCTTTGGCAACTCACAACCACAAATAGAAAAGACAAAATATTTCACCAAATTAAAGGTTGTGCTGATATTAAGCCTTTAAAAACAATACTCTTCTCTAAATCATGTTTTCTCTTAAATGGCTAAGAAAATCATTTTCTACCAAAATACTCGAGTGGATGTCTTTTGGATTGTGTGTCACAAGCCAGTTCTATACTTGTTTAATTTCTGGTCACATTGAACAAAAACAAAAATGAACGACTGTGGTCCTTCATCTCTACATCACTTAAGTCAGCTGGAAATTTACCTTATTACTTACTGATTTATAAAGCACTTTACCCTGTTTACCCTGTTTGGATGACTACTGCAATCGCCTCTCTACTAGTCTCCCCTGCTTCAGCCTTTTCTCTACAGTCTGTTCTCCGCGCAGCAGCTTACGATGCCCTGTTTAAAATGTCAGCTTACTCACTCTTAACGCTCAAAACTCTGCAGACCTTTTCTCAGAGTAAAAGCCAGTCTTTTAAATGGCACACCAGGCCCTCTAATACACAATCATCCTACAGCCCACAGCATTAAGACTACTGAACGACTGTAATTTTACAATTAAAATGCTGTAATTTAAAAATGGACAAAATGTACTCTTAATGTTATCTATCATCTTTGCTCACTTTTCAAGAATCAAATAATTCTTGACCCTACCCCTCAGCCCCTGTCACAGGACTCTTTCCTTACTCACTTTGCTGCAGTTACAATAGCTTCTTTGCTGTTGATTGCATATACTGGGCATATTCCAGACACAGGCTTTGCACTTGCTGCAGCTTTTCTGAGAGTGCTCTTCCCACGTGAATCCATATGGCCCTGCTCTATCATTTCCTTTAGGTCTTTGCTCAAACATCATCTTCCAGGTGTGCCCTTTCATGATCACCTTACGGACAATCCATACATCCCACCCCCACACATATTTCCTCTCCTCTTTTCCTCTTTTGTAGTCCACCATATCACCTACGATTTGGCATTCTGTATCTACTGTTTATCATTTGTTTACCCCACAAGAGGGTGAATTCCTTCTGGATGAAGATCGTCTATCTGCTTTGTTCACTGCTGTATCCCAGGAACAAGAACAGGTCTAGCACATAGTAGATGTTCAATAAATATTTGCTTAATGAACAATATTACTCCAACTCTAGAACTTTCAGTCTTAACCCTATTAAGAGCTAAAAGGCATCCCCCAATTTCCGGGTGGCATTTGACTTTCGTGAACTTATACGCAGTATCTTTTGTTTGACACACGGTTCCCTCTGATTTTTCTTAGATATGTGCAAGAAAGATGAAAATCAATCATGCATAACACTGATTTTAGATAATTTCTTATCCATAAACCAATAGAGAAAATGCCTTCTGAATTTGTAGCTTCTCCTCTTAAACCTAAGGAACATAAACTGAGTATCTGTTGCCTTTGCCGCGTGGGGGGGGGGAGGGTTGGAAGGGGGCCAGGAGAGACGTGAAAGCCCAGGAGCCCTTCTTTAAGAGCGTCAACTCTTGTGCACTCCAACTTACTTTTTTGAGGGGGTGGGCATCGTTCGAGGTCTCTGCCAGGGGGTGTCTGTTTTTCACCCTTTGAGGTGCCTATTGTGCTGTGTCTTGAGAACGAGGAGAGGTGGGCGAGGAGGGGGTAAGAAGGGATGCTGCGTGCGGCTCCAACTGCCTCCGAACACAAAGTCGGGAGGCGAGGGATCCGCGCGGGTGTCTCGGGGGCCAGCGGGCGCCCGGGCCGCGCGCTCGGATCGCAGCCTCGGCCCCGGGGCGCGGGCGGGACGCGGGCTGCGCGGAGTTAGGCCCGGACAGAGCCCCATGGCCTCCCGGCGGCCGGGCACGGGGCCCCGCGCACCTCACTCACCCCGGTTCCCCCAATCCGGCACCCTTCTCGGTTACCTCGAACTCTCTTCAGCGAAATGGGATCCTTCTCCTGTTCTGCTGACATTACAGACCGCAAAGCATGACTCCCCCCCAGGCCGCGGGAATTCGGTCTCTTTGATGCTGCGGCGGCGGCTCCTCCTCCTCGCGGGGCCGCTGCGGCTGCGAGGCAAGCCTCGGAGCCGAGGCACGGCCGAGGGCGGTGGGGACGCGGGCCGACTTTGCAAAGTTTGGGAGGAGGACGAGGCCTCGGGGCGGCGGGGCGGCGTGCGGGCACCGGCGGGGCTCAGCGGCGGTGGCCGGGAGCGCGGCCTGGGGGCGGCCCCCCACCCGGGGCCGGCATGTGCTGAGGGCGAGTGCGCCGCCGCCGCCGCCGCCGCCGCCTCCCACTCCTTCTTCTTCGCCGCCGCCGCCGCCGCAGGAGCCGCTGACAGGGGAGGCAAGAGGCTGGCGGCCCGGCCCTGGCGGCACACTCACAGCGCCCTCTGAGGAGGAGGTCTGCTCTCTCGCCGCTCCCGAGTCGCAGACACAAAAGCCCCCAGACTGGAGCCGCCTGCAAAACCCGCTCTGGGGCGGGCGAGGGACGTGGCGCGGCCCCGCGGCTTCCCCGCCCTGAGCTCCCCAGCCCCGCGCGGGGACGGGCTTCGGGGGGCGGGGGCCGCTGCCTCGTCCCGCTGCGCCTCCCGCCACCGCCGCCGCCTCGCGCTCCGCCTCGGCCCAGCCCCCACGGCCCGCGCGCGCCTCTCGCTCCGCGCCGGGGCTCGCGGGCCCGCGGCTCTTGCAGCCCGGACGGGCAGCGCGCGCCTAGGGGCCGCCCCGCCCCGCGCCGGGCGCTCCCTCGCAGCCCGCCAGGCCCGAGGACGCCAGACCCTGCGGCTGACGCGACCGGGCCCAGCTTTCGCAAGGAAAGGGCATCTCCGAACTTCGTCGGAGGCCACAGCAGCCGGTATCTCGGCCTCGCAGCCAGGGATCGCAAAGATGAACGTACCATGCGAGGAAACTTTGTAAGCCGGAGCTGGAGAGTTCTCGGCGGGCATGTGGGGATCCAGATTCCCCGACTCCGTGTCCGCGTGGCCGTGGTGTGGACACCTGTTTGTGGAATGCCTCCACTTGGTATTTTAACGACTTGACTCTTCAAGAAAAAGCGACGTAGAATGAATATCAGGACGGTGTGTGTGTGGGGGGGGGGGGTGGTGTTGAAGCAGTGACGCGGCTGAATCTCATTTAGACGTTAAATTTTAGGAGGAACACCCCCGGTGTGATTGTAAATTAGATGTGATCACCCGTCCACATTCTTCAGTTGGGCTGTGTGACCGGAGGCGACTTGGGTAACCTCTCTGGGTCTCAGTTTTCTGGTCTATAAAAGGCAGTGGGGCTACATCTCGAAGGTTTCTTCTAGCTCTAACATTGTTTAACGTAGTTCTACGAAATTGTTTTCCCTGGTTTTTTGTTGTTGTTGTTGTTGTTGTTGTTGTTTTTGCTAGGTTTTCTAGTTATCCACTGGGCTTATTTTGATGTAAGAATCACCGAAAAGCACTCATGAAGCGTGGGAGGACATAGAAATAGCTACAGACTGGAGTCTCGTCCTTCCAGAGACAGACACCCAACTCATTCAGCTGCACAGTGTCCCAGAGAACAGATGTAAACATGAAGCCAACGTACAGCCTCAACAGCTGCATACCAGACAAGCGCCACATAGTGTGTTCCGGGCCAAATGTAACCCTTTATCTAATCAGGGTGGTCTGGAATGATGGAATTCCTGATTAGAAGAGTCAGACTAGGACAGGCTAGGGAAAATATTCTTACAGGAAGCACCCCGAGGAGAAGGTTCCTGCTAACTAGAATGTAACCTCCATGCAGGCAGGAATTTTGAATGGTTCGCTGCTGTATCCTCTGGTACCTAATAATGACAAACACATAGTAAGTGTTCGAGAAAATGTTTACTGATGTATGAATAAACAGACTTCAAGTGGCCCTGGAACGACTGGGATGGCAGGGCTTTGGTAAGAGTAATAAAGCCGAAGCAAATGGTAATATAATAGATTGGGGGCCGGGTGCGGTGGCTCACGCCTGTAATCCCAGCACTTTGGGAGGCAAAGACGGGGCGGATCACGAGGTCAGGAGATCCAGACCATCCTAGCTAACATGGCTAAAAAGACAAAAATTTAGTTAGGCGGGTGTGGTGGCGGGCGCCTATAGTCCCAGCTACTGGGGGGCTGGGGCAGGAGAATGGCGTGAACCCGGGAGGCGGAGCTTGCAGTGAGCCGAGATGGCGCCACTGCACTCCAGCCTGGGAGACAGCAAGACTCCGTCTCAAAAAAATAAGTAAATAAACATAAACATAAAAAAGCAGATTGGATCTGATAGTTTACCTTATAGGGTTGTTGGAGGAAAATTTGAAAGCACTTTGGTAAGTCAACAAAGAAATGAAGGCCAGGCATGGTGGCTCAGGCCTGTAAATCCCAACACTTTGGGAGGTTGAGGCAGAAGGATCACTTTAGCCCAGGAATTTGAGACGAGCCTGGGCAACAAAGCTAGACCCTTCTCTACAAAATAATTTTTAAAAATTAGCCAGGCATGGTGGCATGGGCCTGTAGTCCCAGCTACTCAGGAAGCTGAGGCAGGAAGCTCCCTTAAGCCCAGGAGTTAAAGGTTGCAGTGAGCCATGATTACGCCACTACACTTCATCCTGGGTAACAGAGCAAGCAAGACCCTGTCCCCGCTCCAAAAAAAATATGGAAATGACATGTTTTCATTTTATAACTCTTAGTGCAAGGAGAATGGCTCAGAAAAATCATTGCTAAGAGATTTTGAGTTCTTTATTGTAATTCCCTAAAGCTAGAGACTCAGAAATAGTAGGAAAATCAAGAGATGAATTGGCTTCTTTTTCATGATTCATCAAGAATAAAAAGACCTTCTTACTTGGGCATAGTCTTTTAGATCGACTTTACTTCCAAATCTTGATGGCTTGCTTGCACATAATCAGAATTACCTGGAGAGCATTCCAAAATTTCAGATTCCTAAGTCCCTCCCCAGATTTCCTCAAGTCAGAATCTCTAGACGTCTGTTTTTAAAGGCTCCCTAGATGATTCAAAAGCAATGAGCTGATTTGATGACTTGCATTTATCAGCCATTTGGTGTAAAACATTGTCACCCAAAGATATACAGAGATCGAGACAATGGTTCCTGTCCTTAAGAATTTCACAGTTTGGGGGAGGAAGTAGAGGTTTAAGGTAACATGAACAATGCAAAATGCCAAGCACTGCAATAGACTACCGTGTCAGCAGAGGAGAGAAACCCTCAAGTCAGCTTGGGAGGCAGGAAGCTGATGATGTTTTTAGGAGAGCCTTAAGAAGAACATATAGGAGGCTGGGTGTGGTGGCTCACGCCTATAATCCCAGCACTTTGGGAGGCCGAGGCGAGTGGATCACGAGGTCAGGAGTCAAGACCAGCCTGGCCAAGATGGTGAAACCCCATCTCTACTAAAAACACACAAAAAAGCCAGGCATGGTGGCAGGTGCCTGTAATCCTAGCTACTCAGGAGGCTAAGGCAGAGAATTGCTTGAACCCGGGAGGCAGAGGTTGCAGTGAGCCAAGATTGTGCCACTGCGTTCCAGCCTAGACAACAGAGAGAGACTCTGTCTCAAAACAAAACAAAACAAAACAAAAACATATAGGAGTTGTTTCCAGGGGTTGAGGGTAAAGGTTAGGTAATGAGGAGTTATTGCTTAATGAGTACAGTATTTCAGTTTGGGATATTGAAAATTTTCTGGAGATGGACAGTGGTAATAGTTACACAACAATGTGAATGTAATTAATGCCACTAAATTGTACCTAGTGGCTAAAATGGTAAATTTTATGTTACATGTATTTTACCATAAAATGGTTGAGGTGAGAACATGTAGAAAATAAAACAGATTGCGAGGGCAAATGGAGTCTTGTAATCAGAGGGAACAGAGTTTCCAAAGGACAAGAAAGGTGAAAACATATGAATCTTTTGGAGACTGTAAGTAGTTGGAGCATAAGGTACCCTTTGAGATGTGGCAGGAGCTGATTCTGAGGAAGTAGACAAGAGGCCAGACCTCTGAAGGGCATTGCATGCCACACCAAGAATTTTTGATTTTATCCTGAAAGCAATGGATAAACATTGAAGAGTTTAAGCAGGTGAGTGACATGTTTACGTCTGCATTTTAGAAAGATCATTCTGGCTACTAGGTGAAAGATGGATTAGAGAGGCACAAAACATTAGTATCTTAGTCTATTTGTGCTGCTCTAACAGAACATCAAAGACTGGGTAATTTTTTTTTTTTTTTTTTTTTTTTTTTTTTTTTTTTTTTTTTTTTTTTGAGACGGAGTCTCGCTCTGTCGCCCAGGCTGGAGTGCAGTGGCTGGATCTCAGCTCACTGCAAGCTCCGCCTCCCGGGTTTACGCCATTCTCCTGCCTCAGCCTCCCGAGTAGCTGGGACTACAGGCGCCCGCCACATCGCCCGGCTAGTTTTTTGTATTTTTTAGTAGAGACGGGGTTTCACCATGTTAGCCAGGATGGTCTCGATCTCCTGACCTCGTGATCCGCCCGTCTGGGCCTCCCAAAGTGCTGGGATTACAGGCTTGAGCCACCGCGCCCGGCCAAGACTGGGTAATTTTTAAAGAACAGAAATTTATTCCTCATGGTTCTGGAGGGTAAGAACTCTTAAGATTAAGATGCTGGCATTTGGTGAGGGCTACTCTCCACTTCCAAGATGGTGCTTTGAACACTATGTCCTCCGGAAGGAAGGAACACTGTTCTTACAAGGCAGAAGCTAGAAGAGCAAAAAAGGGCACATTAAAGGTAATCAAGCCCTTTTAGAAGGGCACCTAATCCTGTTCATGAGGGAGGAATCCGCATGGTCTAACCACCTCTTAAAAGCAATGCCTCCTGGCCAGGCACGTTGGCTCACGCCTGTGATCCCAGAACTTTGGGATGCCGAGGCGGGCAGATCACGAGGTCAGGAGATCAAGATCATCCTGGCTAACACGGTGCAACCCCATCTCTACTAAAAATAAAAAAAATTAGCTGGGCGTCTCATGCCTATAATCCCAGTACTTTAGGAGGCCGAGGTGGGTGGATCACGAGGTCAGGAGATTGAGACCATCCTGGCTAACATGGTGAAACCCCATCTCTACTAAAAAAAAATACAAAAAATTAGCCAGGTGCGGTGGTGGGCACCTGTGGTCCCAGCTACTCGGGAGGCTGAGGCAGGAGAATGGCGTGAACCCGGGAGGTAGAGCTTGCAGTAAGCCAAGATTGGCCTGCTGCACTCCAGCCTGGGCGACAGAGCAAGACTCCCTCTCAAAAAGGAAAAAAAAAAAAAAAAAAGGCAATACCTCCTAACACTATCATATTGTTGACACCTGAATTTTGGAGTGGACACATTCAAATCATACCAGGTAGGAATTATAACATAGCCAACAAGCATATGAAAAAAAGCCCAACATCACTGATCATTAGAGAAATGAAAATCAAAACCACAATGAGATACCATCTCATACCAGTCAGAACAGCTATTATTAAAAAGTCAAATTTACAGTCAGTCCCACCAACAGTGTATAAGCATTCCTTTTTCTCTGCAACCCCAGAACTACCATTTGACCCAGCAATCTCTTTACTGGGTATATACCCAAAGGAATATAAATCATTCTATCATACAGACACATGCACACATATGTTCATTGCAGCACTATTCACAATAGCAAAGACATGGAATCAACCTAAATGTCCACCAATGGCAGACCAGATAAAGAAAATGTGGTACATATATACCATGGAATAGTATGCAACCATAAAAAGAATGAGATCATGTCCTTTGCCGGGACATAGATGGAGCACAGGCCATTATCCTTAGCAAACTAATGCAGGAACAGAAAAACAAACACCACATGTTCTTATTTATGGGTGGGAGCTAAATGATGAGAACACATAGACACATAGATGGGAATAAGAGACACTGGGGCCTACCAAGAGGTTGGAGGGTGAGAGGAGAGAGAGGATCAGAAATAATAACTATTGGGTACTAGGCTTAAGGCCTGGGCGATAAAATAATCTGTACAACAAACTCCCATGGCACAGGTTTACCTGTATAACAAAACTGCACCCCTGAACTTATAAAAAAGGAAATTATAGAGAAAATGAGGTAAGAGATGGATGAGGGCCTTATACATTGAAGTGGGGTAGTGGAGAGGAAGCATAAGGAATGGTGGTAAAAACTGACAACATGGTATTTGTTTAGATGTGGAAGGTGAAAGACAAATCAGGAATTTGCTCCCAGACTTGTTTTAGGTGACATAGAATACAGGGAGACATTTGATGGTAGTAATAGTTGGTGAAGCAGGGTAATGACGAGCTTAGTTTTGGACACCTGAGTCTGCTATGTCTCTACTAAAAATACAAAAATTTAGCCAGGCATGGTGGCGGGTGCCTGTAGTCCCAGCTGCTCGGGAGGCTGAGGCAGGAGAATGGCGTGAACCCAGGAGGCAGAGTTTGCAGTTAGCCGAGATCGCACCACTGAACTCCAGCCTGGGTGACAGAGTGAGACTCTTGTCTCAAAAAAATAAAATAATAAAATAAATAAAATAAAATAAAATAAAGGCAATGAGCTGGATTTGGCCCACAGGTGATAGTTTGCTGACCCCTGGGCTAGAACGTAGACTAGATAAAGGACTCTGGAGGTCAGATGACAGGCCTAGGCTGCAGACACATATGAAGGAGACATTATCTAAGAATGGATCAACTCATCCAGGACCAAAGAAAACTAAGAACCAAGAACAGATGGAAGGAAATGATGACAGTTTAAAAAGTTAACAAAGATAGAGGAACCTGTAAAGTAAATCATGAAAGAATGAAAAAGAAAACAGGAGTGTTAGGGCAATCAAGAAAAGGAAGCAATGATCGACCATGTCACATGCTATGGAAAGAAGTACTCATTTCTATCATCAGTCATCCTTGGCCTGGCATCTACTGAACTTTTTGGTTTTCTTATATTTTAAAGTATTGATTTGATAGTCTGCTTTTAATATTTTTCATCTCAAATTTTGCGTGTTTTTATTGTGGATGGTTTCATGGGGGAGTGTTTAAGCACTCAACCTCTAATCTAAGTTGGTTCGATTGACATGTACACTTTTTTTCAAAAAAAAAAATTCTGTAAGTTCTATTTTAAAATATTTGAAATCACAGATTTGTGTTACATTGAATAGAAATAAAAATCAAATCCAATCTAGATGTTTGGAAGTTTTGCAAATTGGTTTGAATCCTTTCATGTTATAATTGAAATTGCAGCCAGTTTAGCAACCTCTAGCCATCAGGCAATCATATCCAGGAGCCTTTTGTTGACAAATATAGTGCTATCAAAAGCTCAAAGTTGAGGGCAATAACAACAGCAAACTTTGGACGATGGTTTGTATGAATCGGGATTCAATCAGGACACGGGGGCACACAGTTTGAATGGAGTTAATAAAGGATTATTAACTATAGCAAGGGATTGAAATAGTAAGGGATTAGTATGAAGTGAAGTAAGGGATAGTAGGAAGTAAAGAGAATGCTAAAGTATTTGAGAAAAACAGATGTAAGGAGCAGCCACTAACCTTAAAACTAAGATAAAGCACCTAAAGAAGAGGTCCCCTTCCTCTCCAGGCCAAGAGAGTGCACAGCTCTTATTGGAGAGTGCACAGCTGCGGCTCACTGGATGCCGGAGAAGCTGCTGTGGTGCTACCTTCTGAGGGGAGTGCCAAAGGAAGACGCCCTGGGTGTTGCCAGCATTGCAGAGCCGGCACTGATGTTGCCAGCACTGCAGGACCTGGAAGGAGGCTATGCATGCTGCAGAAACCCATTCAGAGGAACAATTGAAACAGGAAGGAAAGCAAAAGCCCCTTACTCTTATATGTCTTATAATGTCTTATAATACTCTTACAATGTCCCTCCAGCACCCTCTACTGACAAAGTTTAACATCATGCCAGCTGGTAAAGGCAAAATGTTAATATTTAGAGTCTAGCTCCATTTTTGCAGAGCAGGCAGTGAAGGATAAATTTGGAGTTGAGAGGCAATAAATTTATTATTGACACAATGATGGTGTGTACTTTAGCATAGCAAAACTCTGTGAGGGACCTCATATCAATAAGCACCTGTGGTTCTGGAATATACTACGTCATAAAATGGTGACTCCCAAATATTTGCTGTCATGCCCTAAATACATGTTTATTTCCTATATTATGAAATATGGGACAAAGTTTTACTTCAAATTACTTTTGATCTTATTCTCTTTAGCCTTTCTTTTTTTGAGACAGAGTTTCACTCTTGTTGCCCAGGCTGGAGTGCAATGGCATGATCTTGGCTCACTGCAACCTCTGCTTCCCAGGTTCAAGTGATTCTCCTGCCTCAGCATCCCGAGTAGCTGGGATTACGGGTGCCCGCCACCACACCCAGCTAATTTTTGTGTTTTTAGTAGAGATGGGATTTAACCATATTGGCCAGGCTGGTCTTGAATTCCTGACCTCATGTGATCCAACTGCCTTGGCCTGCTGGGATTACAGGCTTGAGCCACCACGCCTTGCCCTCTTTAGCCTTTTATATCCCATCCGTCATCAGATTCCACAAATTTTACCACCTATATATTCTCAGATGTGTCCTTTCTTCTCTATCCCCACTACCACCATCCAAGTCTAGCCTAAAATCATTTGTTTATTTTCTGGACTTATGCAATAATCACCCAAGTTTTCTCCACATTTCTTGTCCTCTATTCTTTCCACTTAGTAGCCAGACTGCTGTGTTTTTATTTTTTAACTTTTTATTTTGAAATAATTATGGCTTCAAAGGAGGTTATAAAGAAATGTACAGGTAAGTCCTGTGCATCCTTCCCCCAGCTTATCCCAATTTTTTTTCTTTTCTTTTCTTTTTTTTTTTTTTCTGGAGATGGAGTCTTGCTCTGTCACACAGGCTGGAGTGCAGTGGCACGATCTTGGCTCACTGCAACCTCCACCTGCTGGGTTCCAGCAATTCTCCTGCCTCAGCCTCCTGAGAAGCTGCGACTACAGGCACACACTGCCATGCCCGGCTAATTTTTCATATTTTAGTAGATATGGGGTTTCACCATGTTGTCCTGCCTGGTCTCAAACTCCTGAGCTCAGGGAATCCACCCACCTTGGCCTCCCAAAGTGCTAGGATTATAGGCGTGAGCCACCGCCCCCAGTCACTTGATTTTAACATCATGCAAAACTATAGCACAGTATCAAAACCAAGAAATGCACATTGGTGCAATTCATAGAACCTATTCAAATTTCACCAGTTTTACATGCACTTGTGTGTGTTTATATAGCACACAATCAAGATACTTAACTGTATCACCATTACAAGACTCTAATGACAAGACTACGGTGTTAGCCCTTTATAGCCACTCATCCCCTCCCCCATCCTTAATTCCTAGCAACCCCTAATCAATTCTGCATTTTTATAATTATTTTATTTGATGAATGTTACACAAGTGAAATCAGGAATATACATTTTTGAGACTGACTTTTTTCTTTCACACAATGCAATTTCCTTGAGTTTCATCCAAGTTGTATGTGTCAAAATTCTGTTCCTTTTTACTACTTCATAATATTCCAGGTATGGAGGTATCACCATTTAACACTTCCCTCATTGAAGAACACTTGGGTAGTTTCTACTTTTTGGCTATTATAAACAGAGTTGTTATAAACATTCACATACAAGTTCTTGTGTGAAAATAAGTCTGCTTTTTTTTTTTTTTTTTTTTTTGAGACAGGGCCTCCTTGTTGCTTAGGCTAGAGTGCAGTGGCATCCAGGCTGGAGTGCAGTGGTGCGAACACGTTTCACTGCAGCCCTGACCTCCTTGGCTCAAGGGCTCCTCTCACTTTAGCTTCCTGAGTAGCTGGGACTACATGTGTGCACCACCATGCCCTGCTGATTAAAAACAAAAAAAATTGTAGAGACAGAGTCTTGCCATGTTGCCCAGGCTGGTCTCGAACTCCTGGGCTCAACCAGTCTTCCTGCCATGGCCTCCCAAAGTGTTGGGATTACAGGTATGAGCCACTGCGCTCAGCCCAAGTCTGCTTTTTTCTAGGATAAATGACCAATAATACAATTGCTGGGTCATATGGTAAGTCCAATACTTCCAAACTATTTTGTGGAGTGAAGAGTGCTTTTTTTAAATACACAAATCTCATTGTGTCATTATTTTACATAAAACTCTTCAATGCCTTTCCACTGCGGTATAATTAAGGCTTGATTTTTATTGTTTTTATTTTATTTTATTTGTTTGGACAGAGTTTTGCTCTTGTTGCTCAGGCTAGAGTATAATGGCACAATCTCGGCTCACTGCCACCTCTGCCTTCTGGGTTCAAGTGATTCTCCTGCCTCCCGGGTTCAAGTGATTCTCCTGCCTCCCGAGTAACTGGGATTACAGGCATGCGCCACCATGCCCAGCTAATTTTGTATTTTTGTATTTTTAGTAGAGACAGGGCTTCTCCATGTTGGTCATGCTGATCTCGAACTCCTGACCTCAGGTGATCCACCCGCCTCAGCCTCCCAAATTGTTGGGATTACATGCGTGAGCCACCGCACCTGGCCAAGGTTTGATTTTTTAAAATATATACTGCAAGACTTTACTATAATTTCCACTGATTTCTCCAGCCTCATTCTGTACCACTTCCCTTGCTCTTTATGCTCACTGGGCTTTTGAACATGTCCTCAATTCATCATTAGTCTCCTGCCACGGTGGCTTTGCAAATGCTGTTTGGTTTTCCTGGGATGCTCTTCTCCCTGTTCTTAGTCTAATTAACTTAAACTCTACCTTTCATTCTTTTTTTTTTTTTTTTTTTTTTTTTTTTTTTTTTTTTTTTTGAGACGGAGTCTCGCTCTGTCACCCAGGCTGGAGTGCAGTGGCCCGATCTCAGCTCACTGCAAGCTCCGCCTCCCAGGTTTACGCCATTCTCCTGCCTCAGCCTCCCGCGTAGCTGGGACTACAGGCGCCCGCCACCTCGCCCGGCTAGTTTTTTGTATTTTTTAGTAGAGACGGGATTTCACCATATTAGCCAGGATGGTCTCGATCTCTTAACCTCGTGATCCGCCCGTCTCGGCCTCACAAAGTGCTGGGATTATAGGCTTGAGCCACCGCGCGCGGCCTATACCTTTCATTCTTAACTCAAGCATTATTTCCTCAGGGAAAACTCTCTAGTCTAAGTCAGGTTCCTTTTTTCATCTTTCTTTCATCTCATCTCTCAGTTTGAAATTATATAGTAATTTCTGTGAATATCTGATTAAATCCTGTCTTCATCTCCAGATTAAAATCCATGTAAGCAAGAATTGTGTTAATTTTTGATCGTTAATGCCTGGCATGTAGCAGATGCTCAAAAATATTTTTTGAGTGAATGAATGAATGAATTGTACACTGGCAAAGATTTCAGTGCCAAAGCATTCATATTCTATAATTTTATGTATCCATTATTCATTTAATGTATATTAACCAGTAATCATGTTCAAGGTAGTTTACTGAGCAATAGATTACTATAGACAAATTTCAGATTCACACAAAATTTATATTAATGCATCCTGAAATACATGTTATTTCAAACGAAGACTTTCTAAATAGTTCTACTGGATAAATATTGAAAAACTAAAAAATTAATATGTGGGCCAGGCGTGGTGGCTTACGCCTGTAATCCCAGTACTTTGGGAGGCCGAGGCAGGCGGATCACAAGGTCGGCAGATCGAGACCACGGTGAAACCCCATCTCTACTGAAAATACAAAAAATTAGCTGGGCGCGGTGGTGGGCGCCTGTAGTCCCAGCTACTTGGGAGGCTGAGGCAGGAGAATGGCGTGAACCCGGGAGGCGGAGCTTGCAGTGAGCCGAGATCACACCACTGCACTCCAGCCTGGGCGACAGAGCGAGACTCTGCACTCCCCCCCCGCAAAAATTAATAGGATATTTGTAATTCTTTAAAAATATTATGGAAGTTTCGCCTGGGCAACATGGCGAGATCCTGTCACTATGAAAAAAAAAATTGTTTTATTTATTTATTTTTGGAGACAGAGTCTCACTCTGTCACTCAGGCTGGAGTGAAGTGGTGCCATCTCGCCTCACTGCAATCTCCACCTCCCAGGTTCAAGTGATTCTCCTGCCTCAGTGCCCCCAGCAGCTGGGACTACAGGTGCCCGCCACCACACCTGGCTAATTTTTTGTAGTTTTAGTAAATACAGGCTTTTGCCATGTTCCCCAGGCTGGTCTCGAACTCCTGAGCTCAGCCAATCTGCCCAACTTGGCCTCCCAGAGTGCTGGGATTACAGGCATGAGCCGCTGAGCCTGGCCCAAAAAATTTTTTTTTAATTAGCCGCGCGTGGTGGTGAGCATCTTTAATCCCAGCTGCTTGGGGTGGGAGAACCGCTTGGACCCAGAAAGTCGAGTCTGTAGTGAGCTGTGATTGTGCCTTTGCACTCCCAGCCTGGGTAACAGAGTGAGAGACCCTGTCTCAATAAAATAAAATAAAATAAATAAAAATCAAATAAAAACTGAGAATGTTTACAAGTCAAGAAAGGGACAAATGTAGCTCTCCATCTTGATTACTGTTTGTCATATGATATGGACTTGACATAACTCTCTGCAACCAACAACCAAAGACTTGAGTTTAATATTACCATCACAAGAAGGTCACTGGTATTTTTTCCTGGACAGCATGGTTTAAAAAATTCATGGTTGTGACATCATATTATAAGGGACATACCTCTAGTGATACATCTGTCTGTAATCTTTGATCCTAAAGGCTTAGTGAGTCATGTACTTCTTATGTGATAGCTGATGAAGCCAATATGGCAAAGTCATGTGGGATTTTTGCCTTGTTTTGCTCTGTTTTCTACAGCGATGGGAAAAAAAGGCAGATTTTTTTCAGGACATGAATACTGCCAACGTAGGCAGACTGCAACACTGTGGGTTGCCTGAGAAATTTTTGTAACAACGTGAGAATGAGCAAGATGTGTGCATATTTGTGAATGAAACACAGCAAGGCAGGACTACCTAAGAAATATGATAAGTCTTGGTGCTTGGTGTTAAAATAACAAACTGTAAATATAAAACAATTGGCATTTTATAAAATCTTTTTTTTTTTTTTTTTTTTTGAGACAGAGTCTCGCTCTTATCACCTAGGCTGGAGTGCAGTGGCACGATCTCGGCTCACTGCAACTTCCGCCTCCTGGGCTCAAGTGATTCTCCTGCTTCAGCCTCCTGAGTAGCTGGGATTACAGGCACCCACCACCACACCTGGCTAATTTTTATACTTTTAGTAGAGAGGGGTTTCGCCATGTTGGTCAGGCTGGGCTCGAACTTCTGACCACAGATGATGCGTCCACCTCAGCCTCCCAAAGTGCTGGGATTACAAGCGTGAGCTACCTTGCCCGGCCTATAAAATCTCTTTTAAGAGACAGAAAATGTACCAATTTTAAGCCTTTTTGGTTTGTATGTGTGTTTGGAGGGAAAGAGTGGGAACAGGAAGGCAAAATGATGACAACTTGGTACTGTAATATTCCTTTAAGTCTTTCATTTTTTTGTACACTTGTGTATTTTATAAAGATATTTTCATACCACAAAATTCACCATTTTAATGTGTACCATTTTGTATCTAGTATTCTCACTTTTTAGTATACTTTAGTATATTCACAGAGTTGTGTAAGCATTACCACTAGCTAATTCCAGACCATCTTCATCACCCCAGAAAGAAACCCTATACTAGTTAGCAGTCCCTCCCTCTCTTTTCATTTCCTAGGCCCTGGCGGCTACTACTCTCTGTCTTTATGAATTTGCCTATTCTGGATATTTCATTTAATATAAATGAAATCACATATGGCCTTTTGCGACTGGCTACTTTCACTTAGAATAATGTTTTCAAGATTCCTCCATGTTCTTTTTTTTTTTTTTTTTTTTTTTTGAGGCACAGTCTCACTCTGTCCCTGAGGATGGAGTGCAGTGGTGCGATCTTGGCTCACTGCAAGCTCCGCCTCCCGGGTTCACGCCATTCTCCTGCCTCAGCCTCCCAAGTAGCTGGGACTACAGGCTCCCACCACCATGTCCGGCTAATTTTTTGTATTTTTAGTAGAGATGGGGTTTCACCGGGTTAGCCAGGATGGTCTCGATCTCCTGACCTCGTGATCTGCCCACCTCGGCCTCCCAAAGTGCTGGGATTACAGGCTTTGAGCACCGCGTCCAGCCTCCATGTTCTACATATATTAGTACTTCATTTCTTTTACGAGTCAATAATATTCCGTTGGATAGATATACCAGTACATTAATTTCTTAAATTTTTAAATTTTATTTTCGGACTCACAGAAGAGGTACAGGAAAAATAAAAAGAACTTAAGTATATCCTTCACTTGGATAAATAAGTAAACATTTTGCTTCAATTACTTATTTGTTTGCCTTCTCTGTTTTCCTGTCTGCATACTCACACATTATTATTATTGCCATTGTTATTATTTTCTGAACAATTTTCTGAACCTCCATGCCTTTCTACTTGTAATAATTCAGTGTATATTTCCTAAAGACGAAATAGTCTCTTACATAGTCATAGAACAATAACAAAATTAAGGAAATTTAACACAAGTTAAAATACTTTTATCTCACATGCTGACCATATCTAAATTCATCAATAGTTTCAGTAATGTCCTTGGATGTCAGTTTTTTCTCCCCCGATCAAATATCCACATTGTATTTAACTATCATGTTCTTTCTTTCATCTGGAATAGTCCCTCAATCTTCTCTTGTCATTGGTGACACTGATATTTTTAGAATACAGGCCTGTCGTTATTATAGGGTGACACTCAGCTTGGGTTTTTCTGATGTTTTCTCACGATTAGATGAAGGTTGATGTGTTTTAGGCAGGAATAACGCATAATAACGAAGCTTTGTCCCACTAGCCCACCACCTCAGGAGGCACATTAAATCCGTTTGTTTTATTATTGGTGATGTTAACTTGGATCAGTTGGTTAATGTGGTGTCCTCTAGGTTTCTCTACTGTAAAGTTATCATCACTATAAAGTTAATAAGTGCCCTCTGGGAAAAGACTTTGAAACTATGAAATATCCCATTCTGCATTAAACTTTTATCCACTATTTTTTTTTGCATCCTTTGATGATTCCTACCTGAATTAGTTATCAGTATTATAGCTGCAAAATGGTCATTTCTAACTCTAGCATTCCTTTTACATTTCTTATTTGGCATTCTACTTTCTCTTTTTCTCTATCAGAATGGACGTATGCATTCATTATTTTATTCAGTGGGTTATAATTTATTACTTGTTATTCATTCTGATAATCAGTTCGTTCCAGAATTGGCTAGAAGGAGCCCCTTCAGCTGACGTTGGTGATCTTTTGAACATGTACCACAGTGTCTTGAGCTCTTCCTTACTTTCTGACACAACAAAATGTTCCAGGTTCCAATACATTTCTTGGCTCCAGCCCTGGAATTAGCAATTTCCCCTAAGGAGTCCTGAGGACTAGTATTTAGAACACAGATTCTGGGTGCTTAGTGTGCTCATTACCACTGCAGTGTCACTAATTATAGGCTTCTTCTGGGAAAAAACAATGACAGTTTCATATGGCTCAAGTATATATGTTTATTTATTTACATGTATTCACATGCATATATAATGAATTCCTATTATTCAATATATATGGATGCCTCTAATTTCAAATCAGTTTCACATGGTTCTTCCTCACCTTCATCCTTCCACGTTTTTATCTTTCTTCTCCCACAGGGAGAACTCTGCTTCCCAGAGTTCCCATTTTTATTATGGCTTTTGTTATAAACGAAATGTGAAAGGACATGTCTCATTTCTAATTTCAAAATTATATTAACATTAGAGGCAAAGTATAAGCATGTGTATGCATGCACAATTTGAGAGTATATGGTTACTCATTTAAATGAATTCTGATATGTTTAGAATATCAGAATATCAATATGCTTACACAACTCTGTGAATAGACTAGTTAGGCCCCTTACACAAAAATATCATCCTCATCCCATGTCATTCCACAATTGTAGCTTCATTCTTTTGGATTGTAAAATTGCTTTGGTGTTTAAGAGTTATCTATTAAAATGTCAATTACCTAGCTTTAGCAGCTTAATAATCAGTTAATACCTGAAAGGAATTAGTAGATAGCTTTGTGAGACTGAGCTGGAGGGTACTGAAGGTGAAGAAGGTTGACACAGAGAGAGGTGAGGATTGAAGGAAGTTAGGGAGGGTTGACTAGTACAAATGTTAACTTTTTGTAGTTATAAATTTTCTTCTATGCATAAATTGATCATAATACAGGTTGAACATCCCTAATCCAAAAATCTGAAATCCAAAATGCTCAAAAATCTGAAACTTGTTGGGTGCCGACACCACAGGTGGAAAATTTCACACCTCAACTCATGCGATGGGTTGTAATCAAAATTCAGGTACATAACACAGTTTATTTCTGTAGATAACGTGTTGAAAATATTGTATATAAGGGCTGGGTGCAGTAGCTCACGCCTGTAATCCGAGCACTTTGGGAGGCCAAGGCGGGTGGATCACTTTCATCATGTTGGCCAGACCATCCTGGCCAACATGGTGGAACCTCATCTCTACTAAAATACAAAAATTAGCTGGGCATGGTGGTGCGCACCTGTAATCCCAGCTACTCAGGAGACTGAGTCGGGAGAATCACTTGAACCCGGGAGGTGGAGGTTGCAGTGAGCAGAGATTGTGCCACTGCACTCCAGCCTGGGGGACAGAGCAAGACTCCATCTCAAAACAAAACAAAACAAAAAACTCAGGTCCCACCTCTAAGATATCTCATTATGTATATACAAACATTCTAAACATAAAAAAAATCCCAAATCTGAAACACTTCTGGTCCCAAGCATTTTGGATAGCGGATACTTGACCTGTATGAATAGATAGATATGTCAGTCAACATGGGCTATCTGCCTCTTTAAATAGTTCTTCAAATATACTCTTTGAGAAAATTTATACTCTTCTCCATAAAAGTCTTGCATATTTGGTATGATATATTCTTAATTCTTAATTATTGTTGGTATGGTAAACTACATCTTTTTGGTTGTTTGTTGCTGATATATAGTAACTCTGTTATACTTTGTATTTTGATCTTATACTGAACTATCTTTCTTAACTCCTCTATTTGGAATGATAGTTTATCTGTTCCTTGGATTTGTGATGTAGACAATCACACTACATACATGTAATGGCAATTTTGTTTCTTCCCTTGCAGTTCTACCCACAGACCCATATGATGCTCTCTGGCTTATCCAGTACATTGTTGAAAAGGAGTGCAACAGCAAGCATCTTAGACGCTACCCTAAGTACGTTTGCTATAGGTATTTGATGGATATTTTATCAGGTTAAAATATGTGATTAGTTTGCCCAGAGATTTTTGTTTTTTAAAATAATGAATACTGGCCAGGTGCAGTGATTCAAGACTATAATCCCAGTATTTTGGGAGCCCAAGGTGGGAGGATGGCTTGAACCCAGAGACCAGACTGGGCAACAAAGTGAGACCCCATCTCTACAAAAAAAAAAATTAACAATTAGCTGGACATGGTGGTGCATGCCTGTAGTCCCAACTACCTGGGAGGCTGAGGTGGGAGGATCACCTGAGCCTGGGAGGCAGAGGTTGCAGTGAGCCATCATTGTGCCATTGTACTCCAGTCTGGGCAACAAAGCGAGACCTTGCTGCACTCCAGTCTGGTCAACAAAGCAAGACCTTGTCTAATAATAACAATAGATACTAGTACAATTCTATCAAATACTTTCCTACTTCTATTTATTTATTTACTTATTTGAGACAGAGTCTTGCTCTGTTACCCAGGCTGGAGTGCAATGGCACAATCCGGGCTCACTGCAACCTCTGTCTCCCAGGTTCAAGCCATTCTTCTGCCTCAGCCTCCCAAGTAGCTGGGATTACAGGCTTCTGCCACCACGCCTGGCTAATTTTTTGTATTTTAAGTTGAGATGGCATTTTGCCATGTTGATCAGGCTGCTCTCGAACTCCTGACCTCAAATGATCCACCCCCCTCAGCCTCCCAAAGTGCTGGGTTTACAGGCATGAGCCACCATGTCCAACCCCTACTTCTTTTTAAACATTCATATAGTTTTTATTTATTGGATTACATTAATGAAATTTATGATGTCAAAACACTCATTTCCTGGGATAAATAATACTTGGTAATACTTTATTTCCACATGCTAATATTATATTTAGGACTTTTGTATTTATGATCATAAGTGAAATTAGTGTATAATTTATCTTTACTGTTCTTTGCCCATTGTTGGTATTAACTGTACCATCTTAAAATAATTTGTCTAGTTTTTCTTTTTCTATTTTTTTTTTTTTTTTTTTTTTTTTTTTTTGAGGCAGAGTCTCGCTCTGTCGCCCAGGCTGGAGTGCAGTGGCGCGATCTTGGCTCACTGCAAGCTCCGCCTCCCGGGTTCCCGCCATTCTCCTGCCTCAGCCTCCCGAGTAGCTGGGACTACAGGCGCCGCCACCACGCCCGGCTAATTTTTTTTTTTTGTATTTTTAGTGGAGACGGGGTTTCATTGTGTTAGCCAGGATGGTCTCGATCTCCTGACCTCGTGATCCACCCGTCTCGGACTCCCAAAGTGCTGGGATTACAGGCTTGAGCCACCGCGCCCGGCCTATTTTTTGTAACAGTTTATATAAAATAGAGAATATTTGTGTTTTGAAGATTTGTGATTTGTTAGAAATTGCTGTTAAATGGTTACGTGCTGTGGCTCATGCTTATAATCCCAGCACTTTGGGAGGCTGAGGTGGGAGAATCGCTTGAGGCCAGGAGCTCACGACTAGCCTGGGCTAGTCTCTTCTTAAAAAAAGTAAGACCTTGGCCGGGCGCGGTGGCTCAAGCCTGTAATCCCAGCACTTTGGGAGGCCAAGACGGGCGGATCACGAGGTCAGGAGATCGAGACCATCCTGGCTAAGACGGTGAAACCCCGTCTCTACTAAAAAATACGAAAAACTAGCCGGGCGAGGTGGCGGGCGCCTGTAGTCCCAGCTACTCGGGAGGCTGAGGCAGGAGAATGGCGTGAACCCGGGAGGCGGAGCTTGCAGTGAGCTGAGATCTGGCCACTGCACTCCAGCCTGGGCGACAGAGCGAGACTCCGTCTCAAAAAAAAAAAAAAAAAAAAAAAAAAAAAAAAAAAAAAGTAAGACCTTAACAATAACAAGTTCTGAAATTGAGGCAGTAATAAATAGCCTACCAACCAAAAAAAGCCCAAGACCAGGTGGATTCACAGCTGAATTCTACCAGAGGTACAAAGAGGAGCTGGTACCATTCCTTCTGAAACTATTCCAAACTATTGAAAAGGAGGGACTCCTCACTAACTCATTTTATGAAGCCAAGTATCATCCTGAAGCCAAAACCTGGCAGAGACGCAACAAGAAAAGAAAACTTCAGGCCAATATCCCTGATGAACATTGATGAAAATTCTCAATAAAATACTGGCAAACCAAATCCAGCAGCACATCAAAAAGCTTATCCACCATGATCAAGTCAGCTTCATTCCTGGGATGCAAGGCTGGCTGAACATATGCAAATCAATAGACGTAATCCAGCATATAAACAGATACCACATGATTATCTCAATAGATGCAGAAAAGGCCTTCGATAAAATTCAACATCACTTCATGTTAAAAACTCTCAATAAAACCAGATATTGATGTAACGTATCCCAAAATAATAAGAGCTATTTATGACAAACCCACAGCCAATACCTATTAACTTTTTTTTATTTATTTATTTTTTTTTTGAGACAGAGTCTCACTTTTTCGCCTGGGCTGGAGTGCAGTGGCAAGATCTCAGCTCATTGCAAGCTCTGCCTCCCGGGTTCATGCCATTCTCCTGCTTCAGCCTCCCGAGTAGCTGGGACTATAGGTGCCCGCCATCATGTCCAGCTAATTTTTTCTATTTTTACTAGAGACGGGGTTTCACCATCGTGGCCAGGCTGGTCTCGATCTCCTGACTTTGTGATCCACCTGCGTCAGCCTCCCAAAGTGTTGGGATGACAGGCATGAGCCACCACACCCGGCCTCAATTTGGATAATATTTTTCAGGTCATACATGTTGCAGCATGTATCAGAACTTCATTTTTTTTGAAACGGAGTCTTGCTCTGTTGCCCAGGCTGGAGTGCAGTGGTGCGATCTCAGCTCACTGCAAGCTCCACCTCCTGGGTTCACACGATTCTCCTGCCTTAGCCTCCCAAGTAGCTGGCACTACAGGTGCCCGCCACCACGCCCGGCTAATTTTTTGTATTTTTAGTAGAGACAGGGTTTCACCCTGTTAGCCAGGATAGGATGGTCTTGATCTCCTGATCTTGTGATCCACCTGCCTTGGCCTCCCAAAGTGCTGGGATTACAGGCGTGAGCCACTAGGCCTGGCCAGAACTTCATTTCTTTTTTATGGCTGAATAATATTCCATTGTATGGATATACCATATTTTGTTTATCCATTAATCGATTGATAAATACCTGAGTTTCTTCTACCTTTTGCTTATTTGTGTATATACCTAAGAGTTGAATTGCGGGGTCATATGGTAAGTATTTATTTACATTTTTGAGGAACCCAAACTGTTTTCCACTGTGGTGCACCATCTTACATTTCCATAAGCAATGTATGTTGGCACATTTTTACCAACACACTTAATTTTCTTTTCTTTTTTAAGAATTATAGTCCCCCTAATGAATATGAAATAGTATTTCATTATAGTTTTGATGTGTATTTCCCTAATAATTAAGCATGTTGAGCATCTTTTCATGTGTATTGGTCATTTGTATATCTTCTTTGAAAAAAATTTTAATTCAACTCCTTTGCCCTTTTTTCAGTTGGCTTGTTGGTGTTTTTGTTGTTGAGTTTTAGAAGTTCTTTATATACTTATTAAACCATTATCCTATATGATTTGCTATTTCTCCCATTTTGTAGATTGTCTTATTTTCTTGATGGTATCATTTGACGTATGTTTTAATTTTTTTTTTTTTTTTTTGAAACGGAGTCTCTCTCTGTCGCCCAGTCTGGAGTGCAGTGACACAATCTCGGTTCACTGCAAGCTCCACCTCCTGGGTTCACACCATTCTCCTGCCTCAGCCTCCTGAGTAGCTGGGACAAAAATCAATCGGTCATAGATGGGTTCATTTCTGGTCTCTCAATTCTATTCCATTGGTCTATATGTCTATCCTGATGCCATTACTAATCACTTAAGTGGTAAGTATTTTTTGGTCACTTTAGCTCTGTAGTAAGTTTTCACATTGGGAAGCGTGAATTCTCTTTGTTCTTTTTCAAGATTGTGTAGGCTATTTGGGGTCCCTTCCAATTCCATATCAATTTGAGGACTGGCTTTTCTATTTCCCTGCAAAAAAAGCTGTTGGAATTTTGATACAGATTGCAGTGAAATCTTTTATTTATTTATTTTTGAGATGGAGTCTTGCTCTGTTGCCCAGGCTGGAGTGCAGTGGCGCGATCTTGGCTCACTGCAAGCTCTGCCTTCTGGTTCACACCATTCTTCTGCCTCAGCCTCCCAAGTAGCTGGGACTACAGCGCCCTCCACCACACCTGAATAATTTTTTGTATTTTTAGTAGAGACAGGGTTTCACCATGTTAGCCAGGATGGTCTTGATCTCCTGACCTCACGATCAGCCCGCCTCGGCTGCCCAAAGTGCTGGGATTACAGGTGTCAGCTATGACGCCCGGCAATGAAATCTCAATACTCTTAAGTTTTCCTATACATGAACATAGTATATCTTTCCATTTATTTAAGTCTTTAATTTCTGCCAGCAATGTTTTGTAGTCCATAGTGTACAATTTAACCAAGTCACCTCCTTGCTTAAATTTATGCTTAGGTATTTAATTCTCTTAGATGCTATTGTAAATGAGAATGCTTTCTTAATTTCCTTTTCAGATTGTTCATTCCAAGTTTATAGAAATGAGACTGAGTTTTGTGTGTTGATCTTGTTCCCTGCAACTTTGTTCGATTCCTGGTCATTATATTTTAAGAGCATGTATTGTAAACAACCTATAGCAAGATTTTTTATCCAACCTTTAAAGTGGCAGTATTTTGCTTTGTTTGTAACTACAGATATTAATTATACTTTTCCTACCGTATTACTTTTTCCTTTTTTCTCAGGATTATTTTTGCTTTTTTAACTTCTTTCCTGTCTTCTATTTTTCTTTTCTTTTTTTTCACTTTTATTTGAGGCAGAGTCTCACTCTGTCATCCAGGCTGGAGTGCAATGGTGCAATCTCAGCTCACTGCAACCTCCGCCTCTCAGGTTCAAGCAATTTTCCTGCCTCAGCTTTCTGAGTAGCTGGAATTACAGGTGCTCCCCACTGTGCCTGGCTAATTTTTGTATTTTTAGTAGAGACAGGGTTTCACCATGTTGGCAAGGCTGGTCTCAAACTCCTGACCTCAAGTGATGCACCTGCCTCAGCCTCCCAAAGTGCTGGGATTACAGGCGTGAGCCACCATGTCTGTCCCTGCCTTCTCTTTTTTTTTTTTTTTTTTTTTTTTTTTTTTTATATACAGAGTCCTGCTCTGTCACCTAGGCTGGAGTGCAGTAGCACAATCTTGGCTCACTGCAACCTTCGCCACCTGGGTTCAAGTGATTCTCCTGCCTCAGCCTCCTGAGTAGCTGGGACTACAGGTGCACATCACCACACCCTGCTAATTTCTGTATTTTTTTTTTTTTTAGCAGAGATGGGGTTTTGCCATGTTGGCCAGGCTGGTCTCAAACTCCTGACCTCAGGTGATCTGCCCACCTCAGCTTCCCAAGTGCTGGGATTACAGATGTAAGCCACTTCGCCCAGCTTGGGCATTTAAATGAAATCATACAATGTGTGGTCTTTATTGACTGAGTCCTTTCACTTAGCATAATGTTTTCAAGATTCATCCATGTCATAGCATCGGTACCTTACTTCTTCTTATGGCTGAATAATATTTCATTGAGTGGATATACCACACATCATTTGTCCATTTATCAGTCAGTAGGCATTTGGATTGTTCCTATTTTTTCAATACTATGCATAATGCTTCTATGAACTTATGGATAAGGTTTTGTGTGAATATATGTTTTCATTTTGCTTAGGCATATATCTACGAGTGGGATTGCTGGGTCAAATGTTAACTTTGTTTTTGAGAAACTGTTACTTTCCAGTGTCTTCCCCATTTTCACATCCTACCAGCAAGGTATGAGGGTTGTAATTTCTCCACATTCTCACCAGCAATTATCTTTTTTTTTGAGACAAGAGTCTTGCTCTATTGCCCAACCCGGAGTGCAGTGGCACAATCTCGGCTCACTGCAGCCTCCGCCTCCCGAATTCAAGCAATTCTTATGCCTCAGCCTCTCAAGTAGCTGGGATTATGGGTATATACTACCATGCCCAGCTAATTTTTTGTATTTTCAGTAGACACAGAGTTTTGCTGTTTGCCAGGCTCGTCTTAAACTCCTGTCCTCGCCGGGCGCAGTGGCTTCAAGCCTGTAATCCCAGCACTTTGGGAGGCCGAGACGGGTGGATCACGAGGTCAGGAGATCGAGACCATCCTGGCTAACACGGTGAAACCCTGTCTCTACTAAAAATATACAAAAAACTAGCCGGGCGCTGTGGTGGGCGCCTGTAGTCCCAGCTACTCGGGAGGCTGAGGCAGGAGAATGGCGGGAACCCGGGAGGCAGGGCTTGCAGTGAGCTGAGATTGTGCCACTGCACTCCAGCCTGGGCGACAGAGCGAGACTCCGTCTCAAAAAAAAAAAACAAAAAAAACCTCCTGTCCTCAAGTGATCCACCCACCTAAGCCTCCCAAAATGCTGGCATTACAGGTGTGAGCCACTGCCCCCGGCCTAACTTTTTGATATAGCCATCCTACTGGGTGTGTAGTAGTTATCTCATTGTGTTTTATATTTTTGGCTCATCATTGCTTCTTCCTTCTCATATCTTCCTTGTGAATTCTATTTCTTTCTTCCTAATGTACATCTTTTATCATTCATTTACAAGGATGTATTAGTGGTAAATTCTCTTGATTTTTATCCAGAATTATTTTTTAACACTAACACTTAAATAATGATTTATTTTGATATACAATTCTACATTGTAGCTTTTTTCCCTTGTGATGTTTTGAAGATATTATCACACCATTTTCTTTTTTCTTTTTTTTTTTTTTTTTTTTTGAGACAGAGTCTTGCTCTGTTGCCCAGGCTGGAATACAGTGGCTTGATCTCAGCTCAGTGCAACGTCTGCCTCCCAGGTTCAAGCAATTCTCCTGCCTCAGCCTCCCGAGTAGCTGGGACTGCAGGAGCACACCACCATGCCCAGCTAATTTTTGTATTTTCAGTAGAGACGGGGTTTTACCATGATGGCCAGGTTGGTCTTGAACTCCTGACCTCATGATCTGCCCACCTTGGCCTCCCAAAGTGCTGGGATTACGGGCATGAGCCACTGCGCCCATCCCACTTTCTTGCTTCTTTTATTGCCAATAAGAAATTTTCTTAGTGCAATCCATATAATCTTTTTTTTCCCTCTAGCTACCTTAAGTTCTTACCTTGTCTTTGTTGTTCTACAGTTTCACTATAATGTGGCTTAGTATAGACTTTTGTATTTCTACATTGAGGTTTGTGCTTCCTGAATCTGAGGATATATGGTTTTCATCATGTAGTAATTTTCCCTTTGAATATGACTTGTTCTTCATTATCTTTAGTCTTGCATTTTAAAACAGCTGTCTTAAATCTTTATCTGTTTTATATTCTCCATGTTTCTCTCTGTGTGCTGCATTCTAGCTGATTTCCTTATAGCTATCTTCCAGTTTTAGAAAATTCTTTTGCTGTTTGATAAATTATTTAACAGAGTTTCAAAGATTCAAAAAATGTATTTATTTTTATTTCTGGAAGTTCCATTCATTTATTTTTCTAACTTGTTTTTTATGTAGTTTTTACCTTCTCATATTTCAATTCCTTCTTTGATGCTCTCCACAGTAATCAGAGTATCATTTCAAAATGTTACTGCTCTGTTTTTCAGTCCCCATTTCATTCCCAATTCTAGAGATTTTTTTTTTATTTTAAATAAGAATTCAACTATGTTAAAAAGAAACTTTTTTTTTTTTTTGAGACGGAGTCTCACTCTGTCACGCAGGCTGGAGTGCAGTGGCCAGATCTCAGCTCACTACAAGCTCCACCTCCCGGGTTTACACCATTGTCCTGCCTCAGCCTCCCGAGTAGCTGGGACTACAAGCTGGGACTACAGGCGCCTGCCACCACGCCCGGCGAATATTTTGTATTTTTAGTAGAGACGGGGTTTCACTGTGTTGGCCAGGATGGTCTCAATCTCCTGACCTCATGATCTGCCCATCTTGGCCTCCCAAAGAAAAAGACAATTTTTTGGGCCATATTATCTGTAATTTATAGATGCTTTCAGTGGGAAGATTTTCAGGATTTTCTTACCATTTTAAAATTTTAATACTAAAAAAAAATTTATCCTGATGTAGAACTGTGACTATCTGGGCAAGTCCATAACTTTTGGGCTACCTACTATTTAATTCCTGAAGTGAGCAACCATCTACTGGGATGGGAACATTTTTATTTCCTTGTTGTTATTAAATAGTAAATGTCAGATGAAATCAATTCTCAGACACCTTAAATAGGTTTTATTCCTTCTTCTTGGACTGAACTCTATAGTCATCCCAACCCATGATATGAAAGCCATCCTCCTATAAATGGAAAGTTTTCATTCTCTATTCCCTCAAAAGAAAACCAAAGAATCAAAGAAAACATGGGTGTGTCTTTTTTAACTAAGGAAAACTTTTATTTAAATTGTGCAATCAATCAGTATTTAGACAGCAGTTTCATAAACATTTTGGCATTTAAACTTTTATTTGTTTTTGGCATGACCTATAGGGTAGTAGATAAACTACCCAGTGGGGTGGGAGGGAAGCACTAAGCAGTATTTACTATGATACTAGAAAAAAAAAACTACATTATTAAACAAATATGTTTTAAGAAGACATTAAAAAGATACATTCAAAATCAAGGCAAACATTTGCTTTCTTCGTGCAATGGCATTCACAGAGCTGATCCCCTGAGTCAAGTATAAAATTAATATAGCTCAGCTCTATAGTCCATTAGCAAGTCTACAAATGCTGCCCCTACAAGAAAATGGTATATGGAGTGAGAGGATCCAGAACACCCACAACATAAAATAATTTAACTGGTTCCCACACTTTCATTTAATTCACATCTTTGAAGAAAATAGAAAAAAAAAATCATACACACAGACATATAATTTTGTCCAACAACAGCAACAAGCAGACACATTTTCTTAACATATGTCCTCTACTCTACTGATAGGCTAAGGCAATGTGTGTTTATTCAGGCTTTGCAATTTCCTATTAACAGGCTCAGGTTGCTAATCATCAGTAATACTTTTCATTTGCAAACAAAGTAGATATCCAGAATGTGGTAACAGGAAACCGAACATTTGAAGGTCAAGATCTGTCATATTTTTGTTTTTAAAGACAGTTCCATAGAAAAACTTCTGTAACATAATTTTTTTTTTTTCAGTTGTAAGTCAAGGCTATGTCTATATACCTACCATGAACTACTTACAAGCTGTGAACTGAGGGAGATCTGCAAAGCTGTTCAGAATCGTATATGGAAAAGAAAAAAGGGAAAATATTTCCTTTCTCTAAAAAAAGAAGACAAGCATATAATTCTTCCCAACAAATCCTACATATGGACTCGAATAAACCAGAATCAGGTGCCAGTATGTGCTGCCCTATATAAAATTCATTCATTTGGAATAGTTTGCAGAAATATTAAAATACTCCATAATCTTGAAAAAGATATTTTAGAGAAAAATCCTAAATATGTACTTTTCTCCTCACCCATCTACCCTGCTGGACATATATGATTCTCTCTTTAACTCTTTAAAAGCCAACATATCCAAAAAAAAAAAAAAGAACATTTAAATTGGAGTAAGATGACTTCAAATTTAGTACTTCAAAAGTACAGTCAATTCCCATTTTCTCTTATGAATTTATCCACCTAACAGATGAGTGTTTCAATTTCAGCTGTATCTTTTACCAACCACTTTCTTCTATTGGGTTTTCGTATGTGTACAGGAGATGAAAACATTTTTCATTTCAACAAAGGCAAAATATAATTGCAAAGGCTGACATGTAAAGAAAGAGCCTGTAAGATCTTTCACAGCCTCATACAAATGAGTTTCGGATTATGATTATTTACACTTGAATTTTCTCTTAAATTTTCAAAGCACTATTGTTTCATTTTGCACAAAAAATTATCCTCATTTCACCGATAGAGAAGGAACAGAAACAGGTTAAGAATTTTTGTACCAAATGATTCTCAAAATTGTCAAGATTAGAACTTAGGTGCTTCAAAGCCTAACTTATACTTGGTTCTGATTTATGACTCTCCGTTAACTTTGCTCCCTCCTAAATTAATGCAAATAATGAATTAGTTTATGTTCATAAAAAATCATGGACTCTTCAGACCTAACAAGAAAGGATTACTGGTTACACACCTGGCTTTTTCAAGTTAATGAATTCCTGTTTGGAATATGGGAGCTACAGAAAATTACAAAAGATCAAATGCAATTCTGAAGACCTTGTCGAATAAGGAAATGCTTGACTAGAAAAGGACTCTAGAAACCATGCCTACCTTATTTCTAATGTAACTCTAAGCTCAAACAGCCTTCAGACACAATTTTGGCTGAGAGAAATGGAAGGTTTTGAAGGAGGAGAGAAATTAGGAGATGATAAGGGATGAGTTACAGCTGCCTAAATTCCTCCTGTGAATAAGTGGATTTAAATAAGGCAGTCTTCTCTTTTTCGATTGGTTATTACTCTGTAGAAAGGTTGTTCTGACACAACCTGGCCTTTGTGGATACAAGGGACAAAAAGTTGTATCTGATCATACTATGGAAGGCACTATGATCCTGGGCGATTAAATATCTTTTTTTTTAGCTGAGACAATGTATCAGTCCTATACACTTTCCAGTAGAGGATTAACTAACCAGGGTTTGTGTCTTGCCTAAACCATTCACTAGCTGTGACTTTTGGCAAGAGATCAGGAACCTGTTTCCTAATCCCTAAAATGGGGATGATACTTGCTTTGCAGAACGCAGCAGCGGTTTGCAGAGATGAACCATGAGCTAGGCACACTGTAGATGCTCAACAAATGGCATCACATTACTTCCTAGAGTCAGGAGAAGTTGTAAAATGACCAGCTTTCTTCTGCTTATTCGGAGTATTATTCTGGCCTTTGTCCCATAATGGAGACGGCTTTATCGATTTAGTTGAAGAAATGCTGAAAATTGGGGTGGAATTAGATATTATCTTTTAAAGCTGAAAGAGGGCCAGACTCGCGATGATCCAGAAATGAGAAGAAACTAGAGCTTTGAGAACCAGGAAAAGGCTGACGGGAACCAAAAAAGAAGGACAAGAAAGATCAAATTTCCTAGGAGATGTATATACATGCTGATGTAAGGAGAGGCTCTTGCTTCTCGGGAAATCTGAGGATTAACAAAACTGAAAAGCATTCAGTGGCTTGGTGAAGCTGAACAGATGAACCAGATTTAAAGGCAGAAAGGCTGCAGGCTGTGAATACGTTATTAAAAGAAAACAAAGATTAAACCTGTTCATCACTCTGAGTTCCTGTGTTTTGAGGTCTTCCCCCAACTCTTCCCCAGCAACACAATTACTGAAGAGAAAAGAAGAAAGGGTAACTGTAAGAAGAGTTTTCAATTTTTTTCTGAATAAATTCCATAAAGTTAGAGGCAAATATTTAGGACACTTTCTGATAAACATGAGATGTTATTGTATGAAGCACATATTCAGAAAGTTTAAAGCTAAATTGTTTTACAAGTATTTTGGAGAGAAAGTTTAGTGCATACTTTTGGTAGGCTACAGGCCAAAGTTTTCATGCTTTTGAACTTTAAAGATCCCCAAGGGGCACATGGCCTCAGATTTCCAATCTCTGTAATGCTACATTTTCCAGGGATCAGAATTCCATCGAAAGAACGTATCTCTTGTGGGCAAAACAGTGGCCACCTACAGAAGTCCATGCCCGAACCCCTGGAAGCAGTGGGCGTGTAGCCAAACGCACCACAAGAACTCGGTAGATGTGACGAAGTTGAGGAACTTCAGTTGGGGAGATTATCCTGGATTATTTAGGTGGGCTCAATGTGATCACCGAATCCTTAAACCTGGAGAACCTGTATCAGCTGGGGCTGGAGAAAGAGAAATGATAATTGAAGGAGCATCAGAGAGATGCTACCTGGCTGGCTTTGAAGATGGAAGGAGGGGTTCCCAGCCTTAAAAAACTGGAAAAGGAAATAGATTTTCCCCAAAAGCCTCAAAAAGAAACAGCCCTGCAATCGCCTTGATTTTATCCCAGTGAGACCCATGTTAGACTTCTAATCTGCAGAACTTAAGAAAAATTTGTGTTATTTTAAGCCACCACCTTCATGGTAATGTGTTACATCAGCAACAGGAAAAATAATGCAGTATCTGGTAAAAATACAAGACTGCCATGTTAATCTTAAACACCATCAATGGCTTAAAAAGGGAAAATGAGGAGATTAAAGCCTGAAACATACAAATTGCATTAGCCTGTGATCTTATGTCCTGAGCATAAATCAACTTAAAACACAGAATTCTATGGTTACATTCTTCTAAACATCAATAAAAAATCACAATTAGACAATGGGTTGTGTATGGTGGTCTCCAGAACCCGCCACTCAGTGCTCACAAACTGCAAAGATTATTCTGACTATTAAACCAATACAATTTTATCAGAGACCCACGTAGCAAACGGTCAGGAATAAAGTCTGCAAAATACATGTGTAGTCTTAGTGACTGTTTCAATATAACTGGAGCTTTTTTTTTTTTTTTTTTTACATTCAGTATTCAAAATTTACATTCAATGAAACAGAAATGTATATAAGTGAACCACCATAGCCACTGCTGAAGTGAAACCACATCTGGGTATTCTTGCATTAAAAAAAAAAAAATGATACTTTCAATTCCAACTTTTTGTGACATGATCTGAATCGTTTTCAAAGGTGTCTTCGTAAGAACTTGAACAATGATCCTGGGTTGTCAATCATGAGCACATTTCTGGCAGAAGTCCTTAACAAAGCCAAGACAAACTGATGCAAACCTCTGTCATTGTTCCCAATGTTGGCATTGCTCTTGTTTGAAACACAGACAAAAGTATAGCATTTGACACTAAGAATCTAATTTCTTTGGTAAGGCAAAACTGATTTTTAAAAGTCACTTAAAGGATAAAGCTGTATTTCTGCTTTTAGGCTAATCAAAATATAAAACCCCAGATTTCATTAAAAATTTTTTCCCTTCACCCAAGGTTCCACTGAAGTTTGAAAACTGAGCTCCCTTGGTGCAATGCAAACATTTCAATGTAACAACTCTAAATTCCAATCTAACAACTTTAAAGAGCACATCTATCAAAGCATAGCCCACTTAAAGAGTGACATGATTTGTTTGCCTCTTACATTCTTAGAGATGAAAAGCATCCCTATTAAGGGACTGCCTCAAGCCGTCTGAGCTAACCAGGTAATGCTTAAAGCAGGAAGAGAACTATACGGGCTAATTCAGAGGTACCATAATACTCTGCAACATAAAAGCTTGCTGGTATTTCTGTTGACATTTCACACTCAAGGTGCTTTGGAAAGTATCACATCATTTGGCAAAAACATCATGTGGCTGAATCAGCAGATTAAATGACAAGTCCCCATGCATGTTATTTGTATACAGACTGGGTTCTGAAGAGACATGTTTGGTTTAACATAAAAACAAGAAACAACAGTTTAATGTACAACTAAATTTGCCTATATGCAGAGGTAACCTTAAATATCTTTGGTTTTTTCCTTTTAATTTGCTGATAAAAAGTACTTGAATAAAAACACTGATAAATACCAATATAATTGTATTGCTTTTAATTATGTAAACTTAGGCCTTTGATATCTTTTGCTACTAAAGCTAGATTCTCTATCAGCCTCTAAATAAATTTATTTCAAATCTGCTCATCTTTACTTACAGGCTAACCTATATATTTTAATGGTCTTTGGTATGAAAATACTGATGAGCAGTATCTTGTAATATTTGGCATAAAAATGACATGCATGTTATCAGTACTTACGGCAAATACATCTTTGGAAAAGAAAATAGTTACCATATGCATATCAGCCCCTTTGAAGTAAAATACCATGAAGTAATGTCACTATGACAGATGAGTGGAAACCTTCACATTTTAATTACAATTTCATACTCACGACTTCAAAGCAGCTCGCTTTGGTCAAGTAAAAAGAAGTCTTTGCTGTCTTACTAAATATCTTATTCAATGAGACCAAAGTATTTATTTTCGGTGAAAACAATTTTTTTCTCTCCAACAAGTAGTTTCAACAATATAAAAATACTTTAATACTGTATAGTTGAAGATTTACTTGCTGAAGAAAAAATTATACCTGAAGTTCTTTGGAACTATCTGCTGGTAAAGTATTACAACTTATTTTAAATGCTCTGGTAACAATAAGGTAGTTAACATTACTAATCTATTTAACTATAACAATCAATATAAACCCTATTGTTTCGGGTTAGTAACTACTTGTGTAAGTTTCATATCTATAGATGTTTCTAGTTAATTCAATTTGGGGGGAATTAGAATCAAAATTTTACTTTCTACTGAAAATTCTTTGGTAACAGGATTATTATGAAAAAGTCTGTATAAGAACAAAATGAAAAGGTAAAAAATGTACTGGTAAATAATTATCAAATAGTTATAGCCTAAAGTTCTATTATAACTATAAGCCTATTCATCAAAACCCAAACAAACAAAATACTTACCCTCGAGGACCTTAGCTCATCTTTTAACCATTTAAAACCATTCAAATTCAAGTAGTCCTAGACACATCTTCCATAGCCATGATGGATGATGTTTCAGCTTTAGATTTTGTTTGCCTTTTAATGAAAGCTTAAAAATAAAATGATCTCATTGTACTTAATTTTAGATACTGATAAAAATTGGCCCTATATACTTAGACTTACAAACCACAAAGCGCCATACCCTGTCAATCTGCCCATGCTTCCATGAGGCAGCTCAAAAGTAACAAAATGTTCCCTGAGTACAGGAAAAAAAATAACACTAGAATAACTTTAAAAGGAGGTAGTATAAAACAGGAGCTATAAAGGCAGGAGCAGCATTTTTCCTCGCTGCAGACTGTTCACCTAAAGCTCTGCTTTTTTGTTTGTTTTGCGATGAATTCCGTACTTAGATAACTAACTGGGGGACTGTGAATTTAGTTCAGAAGTGGTTGCTAGCACTGAACTTTAGTCTTAATCACATCCAGTTTGGCACAAAATTACAGATTAAAAAAAAATTAAAAATGTTGTATCTACAGTCATTGGACTAGCGGATGATGCTGTGACTATTATTCGCTAATATTCTTTTGATTTTAGGACATCAGTTAACATGACCCTGCCTCCTCTAGGAACAAAGCATTTCAAGTATAAACCCATTCGGATTCCTTTTAAAACGAGAATCAAAAGTCACTTCCAGGAAATTTGAAAAAATACTTTTAAAAGGATATGGGACCCCTTCTCTCCAGGTGTTCAGTTCTTTATCCTCTCCCACTGCTCGGCACCTAGGTAACTGTCTCATGACTGAGAGAAGGCCTATGGTATGTAGCTGAGTAAACAATTCGCTGATTTCAAACCAGCAAGAGGATGAACTCACTCCTGGAGTTAGCATTCCTCATTCACAGCATTGACACTGAAGGAAGATTAAGTAGATACCATATTCTCTTAAGAATTCAAGAAAACACAAGTAGGGTGACAGAACTCTGAATATTTATCCCTAAACAAAACCTGCACTTAAAAAAAAAAAAAAAAAAAAAGCCTTGGTAAGATACTATACATCCAAATAGTTATTGATAAAATTCAAGAAACTCTTAAGGCAACTTTTTGTACTCCTGTCCTAAACGATTTCATGAATATTAAAAAGGTATAAGGCAAAGAATTTCACAATATATACTGAAAGGCACTGTTACCATAATAACTTCAAGTTCATTTTACTGTCTACTGTTGCATTTATCTTCATTCTTAATAGCTTATGAAATGTCTTCACTCCTTTAAGCCAAACTGGGATTTTAAAAAAAGGAAAAAAAAAAACCCATCTTAATCCATTTTCTTTAAAATTCCATTTTCTGCATGGGGTTTTGCAACTAATACTGGCAAAGTTGAGGATTCTTTGCAAACTAGACAGTACAGCCTTTGGCCAACTGTCAGGCAAAGAGGAAGGTAGAAAAGGCACAGTTCTGGGCAGCTTGAGGTTTGGGATACAGGAGATAAAGCACTCAGACTCTAATGCCCAAAACATAAAAGCCCTTTAAGAAAAATGATCCCTATCTGGTGCTGAATAGTTCTGTTCTCAAAAGAGATGTACTTTCTTGTTTTGGTCATTCGTTAAAAGAAATAGTCCCACTTTTCCTCTTCTCAGTGGTTTAATGGTCCTCACTGCCAGAGGTATGAATTTATCCAAACCATGCAGATGTCATAGTTTCTGTTTAAAAAAAAATCAGAGCTTCAGATAAACATTCTTACTCATCTACCTATATGACTCCTTTGATCACACGCATTACACACACAGCAATGAAAACACACTACTACTAGGAAGTATCATTGGTTATGTAGCTGAGATAAACTCTAACAACAAATGAGGTAACGAAGTTGTCTTCAGAGTTTGCCAGGAGGCAAACTGAGGTAGATACTCAGCAAAGGGGCTTTCCAAAGTCTTCCCTTTGCTCCAGTGATATATTTTATAATCCAGTCAAACATCTCGACTGTTCTTTCACATTGCTGACGATGAAACATTCAAATTACACAAGTTTAAAAATAAAAAAAAAACAAAACACATTCAAAAAAAGTTGAAAAACCCCATAAAGATACCAAGGTTTTCACAAAAGGCTTTGGCTCCCTGTTCATTGTCCTTCGAACAGACTTACTGGTGAGAATACCTGAGCATGGCCGTCTAGATTGGAAAATCATTTTTATCAAAGCATAGCATGGCAGATGGCGGCTGCAGAACTGAGGAGGAAGTCTGCTCAGTAACGGATGACACAGCAGGATCTTCACACTTCCCCATTGTGCAATCTCCACCTGAATCACTGCCAGTGAAAGAATCAGAGGTTGGGGGGAGTGGTACTTATAACTGAGGACAGATGTATCTCATCGTTGGACTCATGAGAGAACCGTCCAGAATCCCCAGTCTCGTGGCTGCCTTCACTATTTGCTGAATGTTCTGTATCAGCTGCAACACCAAAGGGTCTTGAGAAGCTGGCGGTCTGACCCGGGGAGCCGGGGGAGTCTTGTTCATCACTGATTAATACAGTGGTGCCTGGCTGGTAAAAGCAGACGGCTGGAGTAAATCTTCTTTGAGGCTAGACAAAAAAAGATAAAATGGCAATGAGAGTCCAGACTGATCAAATCCCTGAGCAAAAGCTCATCAGGTCCCCTCAGACGGGTAGGAGCACATCAGAATTACCTGTGGCAAGCGAAGTGTCAAAAGCTTCTTCAGTGCTTCTGATGCACGCTCCTGCTCCTATCCCTTTCCCCACTGACCCCACTCCCCGCTGAAAATCACAGCTCTGATGATTATTCCAACTTCTATTCAGTTATCATTCACCTCGCTCTCCACAGAGTCATGCCCCAAATTAATAAAATCACAGCCATGAAGAACACAAAAAAATTAAAATAAAGCATGAATTCACATTTTCCTCTTTTTTAACCATCATTTCATATATCATGCATTGCCAAACATTTTTCTCACTTGGATAGGTTACCTGTTCAACTTGTATCTTCTTTGAATCTTGGAAAAAAAACCATTTTTTCTTAGAGTTGTTTTTAATTATAGGACCATAGCTATTAATTATCAGGTCAGTTCCTCCCTGAGGAAATAAAAGAGGGGAAATGTAAAATATCTTGGTATCACAGATTTCACTTTATCACAAGTAGTGCATACTTTAACTTTGACTATATGCTTTACATTTCCCTTTTAATTTTAACTTTATTTTAGATTCAGGGAGTACATGTGCATGTCTGTTACATGAGTATATTGTGTGGTAGTGGGGACTGGGCTTCTAGTGTACCCATTACCCAAATAGTAAACATTAGTACACAAAATGCTTAAATGTTAACAAAAATGATCATAGATGTCATTATTTCTTCTTTAAAACAGGCAGTACAGCTGGGCACAGTGGCTCATGCCTGTAATCCCAGCACTTTGGGAGGCCGAGGTGGGTGGATCATGAGGTCAGGAGTTCAAGGCTTGCCAGGCCAAGACGGTGAAACCCCGTCTGTACTAAAAATACAAAAATTAGCCAGGCATGGTGGCAGGCGCCTGTAATCCCAGCTCCACAGGAGGCTGAGGCAGAGAACTGCTTGAACCCAGGAGGTGGGGGCTGCAGTGAGCCAAGATCACGCCATTGCACTCCAGCCTGGGCAACAGAGCGAGACTCCATCTCGAATAAAAACAAACAAAACAGGCCGGGCGTGGTGGCTCATGCCTGTAATCCCAGCACTTTGGGAGGCTGAGGCGGGCGGATCACGAGGTCAGGAGATCAAGACCATCCTGGTTAACACGGTGAAACCCCGTCTCTACTAAAAATACAAAAAAAATTAGCTGGTGTGGCAGCGTGAGCCTATAGTCCCAGCTACTGGGGAGGCTGAGGCAGCAGAATAGCGTGAACCCAGAGCCGAGACTGCACCACTGCACTCCAGCCTGGGTGACAGAGCAAGACTCCATCTCAAACAAAAACAAAAATAAAACAAAACAAACAAAAAATAGGCAGTACAACATAGGGTATTTGTTAGTGGTCAAAACAATATAAAAGATTTTTAAGATTATACATAAAGTATATATTCCAAAACACATTAAGATATATGTATGTGGTATATATTCCAAAACTTATTTTCAAATGGTATAGCAAGGAAAAAGTATATAAAGATATGAAATTATCACATTAACATTTATTAATCTGTGTATTCTGTACATTATTCTCTCAACCTTTCTGTATGTTTGAAAATTTTTAAAAGCAGATGGGGATAAAAAACCCATAATGAACCCACATACGCTCAACAAAATGACATTAGATGCAGTTATCAACTCTAGGGCTAACCCAAGGGAATTAAGAGATTCTCCAAGGCCGGGCGCAGTGGCTCAAGCCTGTAATCCCAGCACTTTGGGAGGCCGAGGCGGGCGGATCACAAGGTCAGGAGATCGAGACCACAGTGAAACCCCGTCTCTACTAAAAATACAAAAAATTAGCCGGGCACGGTGGCGGGCGCCTGTAGTCCCAGCTACTCAGGAGGCTGAGGCAGGAGAATGGCGTGAACCCAGGAGGCGGAGCTTGCAGTGAGCCGAGATCGTGCCACTGCACTCCAGCCTGGGCAACAGCGTGAGACTCCGTCTCAAAAAAAAAAAAAAAAAAAAAAAAAAAAAAGAGAGATTCTCCAAACATGTTTCTCTCCTTCACTTCAGGCCTCTACCTCTCTGCTCCTTTCATTGTAGTTTCTTTTCTTCCCTACAACATCCTCCCCACTCTGCTTCTCTCCTAACCTCTCTCATATCTACTTCCAAACTAGTAATAATACAATCACAGTATATATATTAGTACTTTTTTTTTTTTTTTTTTTGAGACGGAGTCTCGCTCTGTCGCCCAGGCTGGAGTGCAGTGGTCGGATCTCGGCTCCCTGCAAGTTCCGCCTCCCGGGTTTATGCCATTCTCCTGCTTTAGCCTCCCGAGTAGCTGGGACTACAGGCGCCCGCCACCTCGCCCGGCTAGTTTTTTTGTATTTTTAAAGTAGAGATGGGGTTTCACTGTGTTAGCCAGGATGGTCTCGATCTCCCAACCTCGTGATCCGCCCGTCTCGGCCTCCCAAAGTGCTGGGATTACAGGCTTGAGCCACCACGCCCGGCCTTTTTTTTTTTTGAGACTGAGTCTTGCTTTTGTTGCCCAGGCCGGAGTACAACACCGCGATCTCAGCTCATCACAACCTCTGCCTCCTGGGTTCAAGCGATTCTCCTGCCTCAGCCTCCCGAGTAGCTGAGATTACAGGCATGCGCCATCACACCCGGCTAATTTTTGTATTTTTAGTAGAGATGGGGTTTCTCCATGTTGGTCAGGCTGGTCTCGAACTCCTGACCTCAGGTGATCCGCCTGCCTCGGCCTCCCAAAAGTGCTGGAATTACAGGCATGAGCCACCACGCTTGGCCTGTATTAGTACTTTTTAAGCTCATTTAAAATTTTAGGTTCTAATGTTTTAGATAAATCTGAAATAAGTTGAATGGATTAATTTGTATTAGAAAGTAAAACCTAAATTAGGCTGCAAACAAAAAAAAGAGAAATAGCAAATATTCATTTATTCATATTCACCTATAATATGTATTGTATATAATGTACTAGATACAAACAAATTACATCTGTTGAATATAATTCATAAAATTTAGTATCAAAACTGCCTGAAATTTTGTTATACTTCTGTTATTCTAAATTTTAGGAAATGATAAAGGAAAAATAATTTGTAACAGGGTTTGGCAAACTTTTTCTGTAGAGGGCCAGATCATAACTATTTTAGGCTTTGCAGGCCACATATGGCCTGTGTCACATCATCACCACCTTTTTTTTTTTTTTTTTTTTGTAAACAATCTTTACAAACGCAAAAAACAGCTGGGTGCGGGGGCTCACACCTGTAATCTCAGCACTTTGGGAGGCTGAGGTGGGCAGATCATCTGAGGTCAGGAGTTTGAGATCAGCCTAACCAAGATGGTGAAACCCCACCTCTACTAAAAATACAAAATTAGCCAGGCATGGTGGTGCACGCCTATAATCCCAGCTACTTGCGAGCCTGAGGCAGGAGAATCACTTGAACCGGGAGGCAGAGGTTGAGGGGAGCTGAGATCGTGCCATTGCACTCCAGCCTGGGCAACAAGACTGAAACTCCATCTCAAAAAAAAAAAGTAAGAAAACAGTCTTAGCTCGGAAGGTAGCCACACAAAAACAGGCCCCAGTTTAGCCTGGGTGGGACTGTTTGCTGACAACTGATTTATAGCACACTGGTTGTGGGAGCTATTGCAATAAATGTACAATATCTAAAGTTGTAATGTGACTAAAGGTAATTTTAAAAGGTATTGTTCAGAATGCTTACAATAGCACTATTATTATATATACTGGAAAGGACATGAAGTAACTTCTTCCAATGGTGTTTCTCTACTATATCCAACTTTCTTCAGCCATGAAATGAAGGATCTTGAGGCACCTTCATCTTAGATGCTCCATATTTTTTAAAATGTCATTCATACTTGGGATGTTCTGATGAGCAATTAAGTTCAACAATCAGCCAAACTAAGTCAAATGGATTAACAAAATGGTGACCACCCAGTAAATACAGGTCAGTCCAAACTATAGTAAATATAGACTAATGACCATGGTGTTCTTGGTTAAGACAACTTCACTCCATATAATCTCATCTAATTGAGTTTTTGTTACCTCCTCACTTTTTTCTATAACTCTTTCTCACCTTTTATCTATCCTCACTTTTTTCCCCCTAAATATTTTATGTAAGGAATGATCTCGGTAAAATTTCAGTATTTCATTAATAAGAGTATTAATATAATATATTCAACACACAATTTTGGGGGAAGTACATTTTACACACACACAGAGGAGGAATGGAAGAAAGGCTTATGCAGCAAATCCTGCAGCTCAGTACCTTTGCATCAATGAAGTTGTTCGGCATGATCATTGGCATTAAAGATTCTTCATTTCCTACAGCTCCTTCCAGGTTCTTTCCTACCTCATTTCCACCAGCTAAGGAGGCACTGGTACGAGGTAACTGTTGAGTTCCATTCTGTGCCGTCTTGGAGGCAGATGATTTCCTAAAACATTGGCAAAGAAGAGGAAGTCTTCTAGTTTCATAGAAGATACAGGTAAATGAACCACCTGGCCTATTAACGAAACTTTGTAAGCAATGAAGTTCTTTAATACCCATTTCTCAAATATTTTTAGAATCGAATGTTAGATTTGCAAACTTTTATTATTTGAAGAGGCATCTTTATTTCTTTTTGCCTTGATGTCTACTTAATATAAAATTACTCTCTATAATTATTGTTGCTTATTCATAATTTGTGCAGAAATTATAATTTTTAACTTATATCTTCCCCTTAAGGTCTGAGGATTATTACACTAGCATAACAATTCACTTTCCAATTATTGATGGTAAATTTAGAGTAGTACTTCAAGATTTAGGCAGTACTAAACAATGTGCATAAATATTTTATTTAAAAAATCTTAAAGTGAGAAACTTGGACAATAAAACTAAGGCAGTTCAATATACACAAAAACGTTAGAACTATTTCATTAACATAATGTTTTTGAGTAGTATGTTTCTATGTAGAAATACAAAAGATATAGAGGAAACTGAAAAATCTATGCTAACGGAGGGAGTCTAATGACGGGGATTACCTAAAACATCGTGTATTTCATGCTGATTTTTTTTAATTAAAAAAAAAAAAACCTTAAGAAAATAAATGAAAACAAAACCTAAAATATAAAAGGCTAAAAATAGACAAGTTCACTGAATGCAAGCTACTGCTAAAAATTTGGCCAAAGTCAATCCATAGATGAGATTTCCTGACAGAGTTGACAGATACTCAATCCATGTCTGCTACATTTGTTTTAACCCTTGCCTAGAAAATCCCACCATATGTCCTGTGGTGTTCTCAGCAACTCAGGCATTTCAGGTACTGTTACTGAAATAGAAAATATTCCAGATAGTAAGAAAAAGAAATCCTCTTGTAAACATGATCAATTGTGTTTTCTTTTCTTTTTTTTTTTTTTGACAGGATCTCTCGCTCTGCTGCCATCGTGCCCGGCCTAACATTTTTCACAGAGATAAGATCTCACTATGTTGCTTAGGCTGGTCTGAAACTCCTGGCCTCAAGAGATCCTCCCATCTTGGCCTCCCAAAGCTCTGGGATTACCAAGGTGTGATTACCACCATGCCTGCACAAGTGTGCTATTATTATTATTTTTAAACCAAAGGATATTCTTTCTGTTTCTCAAAATACTAAGAAAATGAGGACACTAGGCTGGGCACAGTGGCTCACGCCTGTAATTACAGCACTTTGGGAGGCAAAGGTGGGCAAGTAATTCGAGGTCAGGAGTTCCAGACCAGCCTTGTCAACACAGTGAAACTCTGCCTCTACTAAAAATACAAAAATTAGCAGGCATGGTGGCAGGCGCTTGTAATCCCAGCTACTTGGGAGGCTGCAGCAGGAGAATGGTTTGAATCCAAAAGGTGAAGGTTGCAGTGAGCTACTGCACTCCAGCCTGGGCAACAGAGCGAGACTTTGTCTCAAAACAACAACAACAACAAGACACTAGTCCTCATTTAAGAATACTGGCATTGGCCGGGCGTGGTGGCTCATGCCTGTAATCCCAGCACTTTGGGAGACTGAGGCGGGCAGATCACGAAGTCAGGAGATTGAGACCATCCTGCTAACAAGGTGAAAGCTCGTCTCTACTAAAAATACAAAAAAAATTAGCCCGGCATGGTGGCGGGCGCCTGTAGTCCCAGCTACTCAGAAGGCTGAGGCAGGAGAATGGTGTGAACCCAGGAGGCAGAGCTTGCAGTGAGCCGAGATTGTGCCACTGCACTCCAGCCTGGGTGACAGTGTGAGAGACTCTGTCTCGAAAAAAATTTTTAAAAATTAAATTAAATTAAATTAAAAAAAGAATATTGGCATACTGTTTTCAAATAGCAAGAAAATACTCTCCCTCTAAAATGAGCACATCTCTATAGCTGTAAGAACTCAGGGAACAATACTGCACATTTATTTTAAAGTGGAAAATCCCAGTTACTCTAAAAGGCACTTGATTTTCATTTGTTTCCTAGGGCTACTGCAATTTAAATGTTTTTTACCTCAACCTCTCTAGCAATGCAAACACACCTGGCTTTACTTCGGTATATCAAGATGAGAACACAGACGAAGATGCAGGTCAAGGCTATGCCAACACCTACAGCAATGCCAGTCATTGATTTTTGGTCCAGATGGTAATATCCTGAATAAACTAGGGGGGAAAACACAGTTACTCAGAATCAATCAGAAAAATAAATTATTCAATTTATAATTCTCAGGTACTTGCTTTTCCAAAATTTTTCTTTATCTCATAGGAAAAGTTTTGACATTGTCAATATCAAAGCAGAAAGGACACACAGTAATCTTTAATCAGTGATTTCAGAAACAGATTTATCTTCCAATATTAAATATTATTTATTTATTTTTTGAGACGGAGTCTCGCTCTCTCGCCCAGGCTGGAGTGCAGTGGTGCGATCTCGGCTCACTGCAAGCTCCGCCTCCTGTGTTCACGCCATTCTCCTGCCTCAGCCTCCCGAGTAGCTGGGACTATAGGCACCCGCCATCTCGCCCGGCTAATTTTTTGTATTTTTAGTAGAGACGGGGTTTCACCATGTTAGCCAGGATGGTCTCGATCTCCTGACCTCGTGATCTGCCCGCCTTGGCCTCCCAAAGTGCTGGGATTACAGGTGTGAGCCACCGCGCCCAGCCCAATATTAAAGATTTTAAGTGAGTTTTAGATATCATATTATAGCAATCATGAACATCAATTCATAATTTATAAAACAGGCACAAAACATAGATGTTCCTTGACAGACCCAAGAACAGATTTTATGTCATGCTGCCTTAAAAGCAGATCTGTATGTTGCAGATTCGTTTTCCATCTACATACACTAAAGCAGGGCTTCTCAAACTTTCATGTGTCTGTGAGTCACCAGGGATTATGTGGAAATGCCGACTCTGACTCACTAAGTCTGGGGTGGAGTCTGTGATTCTGCTTGTCTGTAGAGCGCTCAGGTGATGTCATGAGGCTGGGCTCTAGACTACTTTGAGTGGCAAGGTATTTGAGAAGCCAATATGAGCCTTGCTTTCCATTTCCCTTGATAACATGGTAGCTACAATGGCTACCTCCTTCCTGTTCTTAAATCTGACTGCCCTGTCCTGCTCTTTTCCTCTCTCATTCTCTTTCTAACACACACACATCCCTGGCACCAAATGACCACTCTTTGTGAAGCTAAGAGCCCTTAATCTTGCCCTGAGTTCAGCTGGCATTTCCTCCATTTAGAGCAGCCCCTCTTCTCCACAAGCCTACTCCCCCAGAGAGAAGGCAAAGGCAGTGTCCAGTCCTGTGCTACAGTGGGCACCAGCTTTTTTGAGAGCATATGGACAGCTGTGATGAGTAGAGTAAGGCTGGCTCTTTAAAGATATTTTTTCCAATTGCTTTTCTGAAGAGAGAGAGGGAGAAAAAAAAACAACTTTCTCTCCAGAAAGGCTGTTTTTCTGTGGTGAAAACTCTTAATGAAAACCATGCTCTCTTCTTAACTTGAACACCACAACCACCACTGCTGTTTATTTCTGTGAAACCTCCCAGGAAGCCCACTCCCACCAGTTCACGGCTGATGTGACTCCTCTGTCTTGGTGGATGCACAGCTGCGAGAAGTAGTAACTGGAAACAGTGATTTCAAAACGGAGTTATTTCTGAGGTAATTTTGCCTCCTTGTAGGAGTACCAGGAAAAGCCGTGCATCTCCATAACATCAGAACCTCATCAGCAACAACTTAAGGAACCGAGAGCCAGTTTAGGGATATGGCAATTGTAGGAGCAGAAATAAAGTGTAAGGAACAACACTTTTTTTCTTAAGAAAAATCACAGAGACTATGGCAGTATACAGACCTTTGGCATCAGCAGAATCTAAACGCTTGGGCCTCTGATTTGATTCAGAGGTTTCCTTTGGAAGTACTGCCAGCTCCACAGAATTTGAAAAGGGTCCTTCTCCCACCTCATTGGATGCAGATATCTTGACAATGTACACATTTCCTGCTACCAAGTTTTCTAGCAAAGCCATGGTTATTGCCCCTATAAATACATCAATTACCAATTAAGTGAACATTTATCTTTTATTCTTTCATTCATATTATATAAACATGGTCCTTTATTTTTAAAAATATTTTTCTGATTATAAAGATGACACATATTGTAGAACATTTAGAAAATAAAGAGAAATATAAATAAAATTACAATCTTCCATTAACATTTTAGTGTATTTTGTGGGTGTGCATAAATATTTGTGAATACATATTTACTGCATGAACTTTTACATATTAGAGTTTTCACTTAACACTGCAGTATGTATATTACCCCAATATAATCCTTTTCTGTAATTCTGTTTCAGGAGTTCTTAAAAATAGTACACATTTTTGTTTGACTTTTTGTATATATATGTATATATATATGTGTTTGTGTATATAATGTTTTACTCTTTACAGAGATATGAATACAAATAGAATCTGGGACATTTTATTATGGAACATTTGAAACATGCACACAGAAATAATGTTATAATGAACCCAGATTCAATAATTATATTCTTATTTTTTAGAGACAGAGTCTTGCTACATGGCCCGGCTAGACTGGAACTCCTGGGGTCCCCAGTAGTTGGGATTACAGGCACACTCCACGGTGCCAAGCTTTCAATGATTATAATTGGATTTTTAAAAATCCAATGTAAGAATCTTTTTTTAATTGGAAGTGTTTAAACCACTTATGGTAATAGCTGTGACAGGTAATCTTGTTCTTCCTTCCTAAATTAGAACAACATGATTATTTTTCAAAGCATGAATATATTTTTACTGGCCTAATTTTTTTTTCTTTTTTTGACACGGAGTCTTGCTCTGTTGCCCAGGCTGGAGTGCAGTGATGCAATCTCAGCTCACTGCAAGCTCCGCCTCCTGGGTTCACGCCATTCTCCTGCCTCAGTCTCCTGAGTAGCTGGGACTACAGGCGCCTGCCACCACGCCCGGCTAATTTTTTGTATTTTTAGTAGAGTTGGGGTTTCACCATGTTAGTCAGGATGGTCTCGATCTCCTGACCTCGTGATCTGCTCACCTTGGCCTCCCAAAGTGCTGGGATTACAGGCGTGAGCCACCATACCCGGCCCTTTTTTTTTTTTTTTTTTTTGAGATGGAGTCTTGCTCTGTCGCCCAGGCTGGAGCGCACTGGCACGATCATGGCTCACTATAACCTCTACTTCCTGGGTTCAAGCAATTCTCCTGCCTCAGCCTCCTTAGTAGCTGGGATTACAGGCACCCACCACCATGCCAGGCTAATTTTTTTGTATTTTTAAGAGAGACAGGATTTCACCACGTTGGCCAGGCTGGTTTCCAACTCCTGACCTCAAGCGATCCGCCCACCTTGGCCTCCCAAAGTGTGAGGATTACAGGTGTGAGTCACCGCACCCGGCCTGGCCTAATTATTATCACAGATTTAAGATAAACAGGGAAGAAAATGCACAGTTATGCAGGAACCTCAGAGTACTGAAGACAGGTCTCAGATTAAACTCCCAAAATCACCACCAGAAATCTGTGTAAGATCTACTTCTCTTCATAAGCAATTATCATTTGAACTTATATATGATATTTGGTATCTAAAGGTATTTTCTCTGTTGCATGACTGCTAAGAAAGATTCCTATTTGGACACTGCCATTTCTGGAGGTGCCTTTCTGCCCTTGTTCTGCCACTGCACCAAAGTATTTGTCTTACAAAAAAATTCCTACCCTAGGAATTAATTCTAGTGCTAAAGGTGTAATAGAAATTCAACCAGAAAGTTGTTTCAGCACTGTTTGTGGGTGGACATGCACAGGGAAATCTAGTTTTCTTGTGCCAATTCCATCTCATTTTTTCCTGACTCAGGGCAACCTTACAATAGCTTCAAAGAGTTTACAATAGTTTGTGACAGTTGCCTCCTGGCCAAAGGTAGCTACTCCAGTGCACCTGCTGGACTGTATTTCATTAGGCAAATGAAACGTGGAGTGATCTTAAAGCTGAGGTCATGAGACGGAGGCCACCTCTGCAGGTCACACAGTGTGAGGCAGCCAAACCTCCAGCAGTGATGCCAGGAGCCAGAACACAACTTGTTTTCATGTTCTCTGGTTTCAGCTTGGCCTAAAGAGAGTGTGAGCTACTTAAGTACACAACTGTTCAATAAACAAAGTGACCCTTATTTAGAATCAGGAAGAGTCTTTCCACTGTTGCTGTGTTTTTAGGCAGATGAATTAAAAAAACAAAGATGTATGGTGACATGTTACACTTAACTAAAAGGAAGAACATTTCCATGTCTTCACAAACAGAGATATAAATAAATAGAGTTTCTGTTTTATGGTAAAACACATTTAAATTTTAAAAAGTACTTGGCAAAAACTAATCACTGCCAGAAACTAAATCTTTTCACTTAATTTAAGTTTTATACACAGACCAGCAGTACATGTGTGCACGCACTCCCCTTTTCCCCCAAAAAGTATCTTCATTTAGAAAAAAGGGAAACTGTAACATTCTGGTTCCCCTAGGAGGACACTCAAAGCATTTCACAAATAATAAAGCAATCTGTCTATATTCTTTCAACAGACTTCTCAATCTTAATTAGTGTGATTATTTCTGTCTCCTGCCTTTTGTATGTGTCTGAATCTTTAGTCAGATTAGGAAGCTTACAAGCAAGACCGTGTAACAGGCTAATTCACATCAGTGCTGGTCAAATCTCGTCATGTAACCAGGTGAGCAATTTCTGACTTGGGGCATGTTATTGAACTGTATTTTCCTCATGGAGACAATAGTTCCCACCTCATATAATTATTATACAGATTAAATAAACTATCATTGGCAAGTATCTGACGCAAGTATAAATAAAAGTTAAGTTGTCTTCCTTTACCTCCAACTCCTCTTCTTCCTCTTTTGCAAGACAGAAAACTTTTTTTCATATTTGGACCATAAATGTCCATTTAAATTATAAAAGCAAAAGATTTTGGGGTTGGAGAAGTGCCCCAGGATACAATCTCAGATCTTTTTTCTCTCTTCTGTCCACATGCTTATATGATTTTTTTCCAGATCCACAGCCTTAAATATCACCTATACATTGATAACTAGATATATCTCTAGTCCAAAACTCTCCCATAAACTTAATCCTCCCACTGCTTAATCAGCCTCTCTGCATGGACATCTAAGACACATCTCAAATTTCACACTTTCAAAACCAAAGCCTTAATTTCTCCCACTGATGTGGCTTCTGTTTTTTCTTATGCCCCATATCAATCTACAAGCATATCCTGCTTGCATATCTACAAGCATATTTTCTTTCAAATTATGTTCCAACAGCTTATTACTTTCATCATTACCACTCCTGTCCAAGCCCTCATCAACTCTCACATGGACACCTGCCTATAAAATGGTCGCCCAGCTTCCACTCTTACCTTCTTACAATCCATTTCTCAGGTGGCTGCCAGAGCAATCCTTTCAAAACATAAACTTATCAAAGGTCTCCAAAACTGTCCTCTCTCTTAGAATAAAATCTATGGCTCATGAAGTCTGGTCTACATCTGCCCTTCGTTACCTCATTACTTCATTTCTTACTGCCTGCTCTTCCCCTCACTCCAACCTCCCTGGCCTTCTTGCTGTTCCTCTAACATGCCAACGCACACTTCCGCCTCAGGGCCTTTGCACCTCCCCCAGATATCCACAGGATTATGTTTGAATGTCATTTCTTCCACAGGAACTCTTTTACTGCTTCCATCACTTTGTCTCTTCTCCCTATTGTAACTGTCTTTATAGCATTTATGACACTACTTGAAAATGTATGTGTTTGTTGGTTTGTTACCTGTGATACAAGCTCCGGTGGAGGTAGGGACTTTGTTTTGTACACTGCGGTACTGCAAGTGCCTAGAATAGAGCCTGGCACATAGTCATCACTCAGTAAGAATTGGTTTAATAAAAGAAAATATTCCTACTATTGGTGGTCCAATTCATTTGGCAAATGTTGAGTTAAATGGATTCCTTTATCACAGGGTTTCTAATTTCCAGTGCGAATCTCTAACAAGACGAAAGGTATATGGTATTCATCAAACTTATTTAATCATGACAAAAATTTTTTGAAGAGGGGCATCTTTGTGATATCAGGAAACTCATAAAGGACAGAATTCATTAATTGCTGAGATAGAACATAATTTCATTTTTTTAAGACTGAGTGCATTTTTTTAAGACTAGCTCACTGCTAACTCCGTCTCCTGGGTTCAAGAGATTCTTCTGCCTCAGCCTCCCAAGTAGCTGGGACTACAGGTGCACGCCACCATGCCCTATAACTTTTGATCCACTTTAAATTACATACAACTATAATTTCATATCATGTTTCTGCTCAACCATTGTCTTACCATGTACTATTTTAGCCACAAATACTATACGTTCACCAGAAACATTTTTAAATGTTTTGATCCATGACAAATACCTTGTTCCATTTGTATTAAAATATGTGAATTAAATATATACATAAATATGTATAAACCTAGTATGTATAGAAGATTAATAGGTATATGGGAAAGAGAAATGGACACCCTTATTCTTTTTTCCTTCATCTTTTTCTATACCATAACTTTTCCAAAAGCTGCCATAATTATACATACAAGACATTTTAACTTTTCTTTAAATGCCATGTTATATTCCTTGCTTTTTGTTTAAATGTGAGTCAAACTCTGTTTTTCTCTCTCAGAAAAGTAAACTCAATTGCTTTTTACTGATTTATTTGTTCTCTATTAACCTTTGGACTTAGCTATGAAAAAAGTCCTCTACATTTAACGAATGACAAAAGCTTTTCACAAATGTTTCTTAAAACCACAGCAACTAACATTATTTTTCCTGTGCTCTATTATATAGCTAGAAAGGCTTATATAGATGTAAAAATCTGTAACTGTAATCCCTTTCACTACTGAGCCATCAATGAGGCAAAATACTATTTTCTGAGTTCCGTTCCAAAATTACAAATTAATACATTTAAAAGGAGCCAGACAAAATATATATTGCTTCTTTTTTTTTTTTTTTTTTTTTTTTTGAGACAGAGTCTTGCACTCTTGCCCAGGCTGGAATGCAGTGGCGCAATCTTGGCTCACTGCAAGCTCCACCTCCCGGGTTCATGCCATTCTCCTGCCTGAGTAGCTGGGACTACAGGTGCCTGCCACCATGCCTGGCTAATTTTTTGTACTTTTCTGGTAGAGACGGGGTTTCACCGTGTTAGCCAGGATGGTCTCGATCTCCTGACTTCATGATCTGCCTGCCTCGGCCTCCCAAAGTGCTGGGATTACAGGTGTGAGCCACTGCGCCCGGCCTTTTTTTTTTTTTTTTTTGGAGACAGAGTTTCACTCTTGTTGCCCAGGCTGGAATGCAATGGCATGATCTCAGCTCACCACAACCTCCACCTCCTGGGTTCAAGTGATTCTCCTGCCTCAGCCTACCTAGTAGCTGGGATTTTTAGGCGCCTGCCACCACACCTGGCTAAATTTTTTGTATTTTCAGTAGAGACAGGGTTTCACTGTACTGGCCAGGCTGTTCTGGAACTCCCGACCTCAGGTGATCCACCTGCTTCAGCCTCCCAAAATGCTGGGATTACACACATGAGCCACCTTGCCCAGCTCCATACTGCTTCTTTTTAGGCAGGTGCAAATGAAGAACTCAAAGAAGTATGTGTTCATGCTATCAAAATTATTTATTAATACTTAGAATACCTCATTGAATCAGGTTAGTTATTTGGTTAACTGCTGTGTCAAGAAATCATTTTGGACTTGAATGACTGAAACTAAATTATACATTTTAAGAAAACTGTGAGGCCAGGGGCGGTGGCTCATGCCTGTAATCCTAGCCCTTTGGGAAGCTGAGGTGGGCAGATTGCCTGAGTTCAGGAGTTCGAGACCAGCCTGGGCAACACAGTGAAACCCCCATCTCTACTAAAATACAAAAAACTAGCCAGGTATGGCAGCGTGTTCCTGCAGTCCCAGCCACTCGGGAGGCTGAGGCAGGAGGAGAATGACTTGAACCCCGGAGGCAGCAGTTACAGTAAGCCAAGATCCACTCTACTTCAGACTGGGTGACAGAGTGAGACTCCATCTCCAAAAAAAAGAATACTGTGGTAGACTCTAATACTGAGGATCCCAGTGAATTACACCCCCATGGATTCACACCCTTGTAGCCCTCCCGACACTGGTTCTAGACTTGACCATGTAGCCTACTCTGCCCAATCAGACATAGTGAATGTGAGGAAAGCAGAGGCTTGTGAAAGCTTTGTACACGGGGCTTCCTCTCTTCTCTTCCTGACTGTGGAGCCCACTCCTGCTGGTTTTTTGTGTTTTGTTTTGTTTTTTTGAGACGGAGTCGAGTCTCACTCTATCATCCAGGCTGAACTGCCGTGGCACGATCTCGGCTCACTGCAACCTCTGCCTCCCAGGTTCAAGCGATTCTGCTGTCTCAGCCTCCCGAGTAGCTGGACCTACAGGCATGTGTCACCATGCCCACCTAATTTTTGTATTTTTAGTGGAGATGGGGTTTCCCCACATTGGTCAGGCTGGTCCTGAACTCCTGACCTTGTGATCCGTCCGCCTCGGCCTCCCGAAGTGCTGGGATTACAGGCGTGAGCCACTGCGCCCAGCCTCTCTCTTGCCATTTTTAGACTACTCAGAGCCTATCAAAACTGTAATACGGCTGCAGCCTCGTGAGAGACCAACAGAACTGCCAAGCTGATTTCAGTCCAAATTGTTGACTCAAAGAATTGTGAGAAAACAAAATGGTTATTTTAAGTTGTAGACTAGTTTGTTAGGCAGCAATAGATAACCGATATAAACATAAAATCACATTGCTGCCAAATACTTAGCACTTTCAAGTCTCTTCAGTGACCAGTAAATCGTTATTTAGTGGGGCTTCTTCTGCTTAATGAAAAATACGAACATGCAAAGATCAAAATTCCAGGTAAAGTTATCATCTGCTTATTTTAAAACTCATAGTTTTATATTACATGCACATAAATATCTTTTAAATTTATCTCGTTAATTGGGTAAATATTCCTCTTGAAAGGTATAACGAATGTGGGAGTGCCTCATACTGTATAGTGTATAGAATATAGCGTACAAGTGGCAACTACATTTCCTGCTTGAAATTCTTCTTCAGCTTTTTATTGGTTGGCAAACTACTCTCTTCTCAGAATGTATGTCTAAATTAAGGAAGTGCCAAAATAATGAAGTTTTACTATTTATGTGATGGCCCATCTAAAATCTGGCAAATAGGACTTGTCCAACATAAAGATTCAAGATTTAGGCTGGGCTTGGTGGTGTGCATGCCTGCAGTCCCAGCTACTCAAGAGGCTGAGATTCTGTCTCAAAAAAAAAAAAAAAAAAAAAAGATGCAAGATTTAGAAAAGGATATGATAAAAGTGTGCATAAGAATCCTAAAAACTTGTTTAGCCCCTTTAGCACTACTAAGGTCTTCTCCCTTAAATCATATCTCCTTCCAGTGTTTCCTTCTCCTGTGCAAGACACACCATGAGAAAACTAAGACTCATCCATAACAAATCTCCCTTCCTTAATCTTCTCTCCCTCCTGTCATCCAAGCTATCAAGTTCTATCAATTTTAACTCCTTAATATCTGCCAACCATCCTATCCTTTCCATCTTAATCCTCACCATCCTAGTCCAGGACTATCATCTCTTTCCTGGACGGCTACAGTAACTTCTTAACTAGTCCCTTTGCATTACTCTAATCTCCAGTTGGTCTCAATCAAACCTTTTTTATTTTTCCCCGAAGACAGACTCTTGTTCTTGTTGCCCAGGCTGGAGTGCAATGGTGTGATCTCGGCTCAATGCAACTCCTCCTCCTGGGTTCAAGCCATTCTCCTGCCTCAGCCTCCGAAGTAGCTTGGATTACAGGCACCTGCCATCACACTCAGCTAATTTTCATATTTTTAGTAGAGATGGGGTTTCACTATGTTGGTCAGGCTGGTCTTGAACTCCGGACTTCAGGTAATCTATCTGCCTCAGCCTCGCAAAATGCTGGGATTACAGGCGTGAGCCACTGTGCCCGGCTATATCTCTTCTATTAACAAAAGTAACAGTAACCTTTTTGAAACAAACTACTCTTAAAATTGGTGGATGGCTTCCCAATGCTCCTTGAACGAAGCCCAAATCTTTAATTACTTCACACATGAAAATGTAAATTCAAAATAAACTCTAGATTCCCCTTTCCTTTTGTTTCTTTAATATTAAAATAATCTTACTTTTTATCCTTCATGGCAATTTATGGTATTTACCTTCACGGTGTAAGACCTGCCACTCTCCTGCAATCCAGGCCTTCCTGGATGCATATAAGATAGTATAGCGGGTCACAACTGTCTCTGGGCCATCAGGGGGTTTCCAAGAAACTAGAGCGGTGTCATCCTCTATCAACGTCACTTTTACTCCAACTGGTGGGCCTGCTGGTGCTGTGCACACACAACAAAATGTTGTATTAGTAGGGTAAAATGGTTTATAAATACTCAAATACCTGGCTTACAGGCTTAGAAAAAAGTTCAGAAAATTAGAAACCACCATAAAAAAAATTATAGCTTTCAAAGATCATTAATGATAATGTGAAGTACTATTTTTCTCCTTGTATTTTCGTAATATTTAAACATTAAAAAACATAAGATAGTAGATTCCTAGATAGGAGAATCTAAGTTAAAGGGAGAGCATTTTTAAGGTTCCTGAAACGTTTTGCTAAATTGCTAACTAGAAATGTTTACTTCCACCAACAGTACCTTGTCCATTAGGTATCAGGTTTCACCCCATTAGTACTGATAGTTCTTACTAACATGTATAGAACATCAACTTAACCTGATCTTGGAGGCCAGTGAAAAAAATGCTCCTGACATTAAAACATTTAGTTATTCCTGGAAAAATTGCGAATCAGTGAATTTACAGGGCAGACTTACATCTAATAATATATCTGTGAAAAACAGTAAAATCTTGGAATTTAAGTTGACTCCATGTTTAATATACACTAAAAGTGTGAAGAGCTGGTTTTTAACACATCTCATATGGAATATTGCCAAAACCATAGCAACAAAGTCCTATGGTCACTGTCATAAATGTCCCTTACTTTCTCTCTGTATAATTAAAATACAGCAGAAATGATGCTTATATAATAGATTATCTAGTCCTTTGTCCTCATTCTAGAGATAAGAAAATGTTGGTCTAGAGACATAAAATATCTTAGCTAAAGCCATGAAAGCTACAGAATTGGTGCTCAATCCGATATATATATTGCACTGTGCACACTATCAAGCTGCTATTCATGCAGAAATGACTTCAGTATAACGTGAGCTCCCAAGATCATTAACAAACATTCACTTACTGCCATTTAAAAATTTTTTGGCTGTAGATTTGAACAGCACACCTGATTTTTTTTAAGGTTTCTAAAAGGACATTAAATTTAAGCCATCAAGTGGTAGGTGGCAACTACAGTAGTATCCTACTCAGAATGACATACATATTTTTTAAACATTTCCTTAATCTTTTTTAAAAGGTAAAATCTATAGGGAGCTGTTTTCTTTACCTTCTGGAAGAGTAGAATGGTAGACTACAGGGCTCCAAGGACTGGAAAGCTGATCCACATGTAATCGAACAGCAAATTCATATTTGGTGTTTGGTTCTAGACCCTGAACCAACATGTGAGTTTCTGATCTATAATAATGAGGGATGAAGGTGTTAATGCTGGTAGTATATTATTGTTTCTAAAAGAATGTCAGCATTTCCAAATAGGTAAGGGCATAATGTTATTTTTCATTACCTCCTCATTTTATATGAAAAAATGTTTAGACTAAAGAACAATTTAATTGGACTTTTAAAATACTAAACTTGGTATTGTCCTGTAGAAATAAGCCTACCAGTTGCCTCTCTTTGACAGCAAACTCGAAATGTCCCAATACAAAGGGATTTCCTCTGAAATACTGGAAGTCAAATCATTCATTCATTCATTTATTCATTCATGACGAGGTCTTGCTCTGTGGTTCAGGCTACAGTGCAGTAGTGGGATCATAGCTCACTGCAGCCTGCATCTCCTGAGCACAAGCAATCCTCCTGCATTAGCTTCCCAAGTAGCTAGGATTATAGGCATGCATCACCATGCCTGGCTGATTCAAAAAAAAATTTTTTTGTAGAGATGGGATCTGGCTATGTTGTCCGGGCTGATCTTAAACTTCTGACTTAAGCAATCCTCCCACCTCAGCCTCCCAAAAATCATTCTTTTAGAGCACCGTGATGGGCATCTTTCTAACTCTAACCTAGAAACAAAATGACAACTGGCTCTACTTTTTGACTGCCAGCATGAAAACAGTCTCCTTTCTTTCTTTAAACGTGCTAAGTTTAGTCACTTGAGAGTAATAATAGCTTCTTGCCTAATCTTGTTGCATGAGGCAAGGAAAATTTAAAAATCACTTATATAAATTAAATGTCAAAAAGTACAGTTTTCAGAATATGGTAAGGATGCAAAACTCCCAGCCACTTCATAAATAACTTAAGTCCTGAAACAAATGCTTACAGGTGAAGCCCAAGCTGGGCCCAAGATGGTAAGAAGTATGAGTTGGAGGGGGGCGTGGGGAGGTAAGCAAAGAAAATAACCATTAATAGGAGCTACATACGTTTGAAGGTACAGAACCAAAGAAGCATTCTGCAGGCCAACAGGATTACAGCGGATGGTGTAGTTAATGATTTGTGCAGTGGTGAATGCAGGCCTCCTCCAGTGCAGGAAGATGGAAGATGAGGTGTTAGCCTTCGCATAGAGATGGTGGGGTGGTGGTGGAGGCGGGACCATGCGATCACGAACAGCTATTGAGAAAAACAATGTTAATTTACGATACGACATAACATTTAACATAGAAAGTGGTAAAATGGTAAAATAATAATATCCCACCCTATAAGTAGATTTTAGGTCTTTCTTCCACCAGAGACACATAGTGATCTGGAGATATATCATCCAAACCTAAACAGCTCTTCCGTGAGTTAACTAAGAAGTCAAAAACAGTCATGCATCACTAAACAACAGGGACACATTCTAAGAAACGTGTTAGGTTTTTCATTAGGTGATTTCATCATTGTGTGGACATCAGAGAGCGCACTTACACAAACCTAGATGGTATAGCCTACTGCACACCTGGGCATTATGTTATAGCCTATTACCCATAGCTATAAAACTGTATAGCATGTTGTACTAAATACTGTGGGCAACTGTAACACAATGGTATTTGTGTTTTCAAACATATCCAAACAGAGAAATGGTAACAGGTTGCTCTATGAGATTGTAACAGCAATGTCATAGGTGATAGGAATTTTTCACCACCATTATAATCTTATGGGACCACTGTCACATATGTGGTCCACTGTTGAGGGAAATGTCATTCTGCTGTGTGTGACTACATTACTGATACTTAACAGATTGGAAAGCAGAAGCACAGAGAAGTCAGGCTACTAGCCAAAGACACCAAGAAAATCAGTGGGGGACTTAAAACTAGAACATCCTTCTCAAGAGCAGTACAAGGGAACAGCAAGTGGAGAGAAACAGCCTCGAGGGAAAAGCAGACTTTAAAAAATTCAGTATGTAGATATTCAGTGGTTATTTTCCTCAGTTAAATGTCTAATAGTCCTCTGTATGCAACATGAAAATAGGACTTATAATTCAATAAATCTTAAATATTTACTGAGCACCTATTTGTTTAAGATACTTCGGCCAGGCCGCGGTGGCTCACATCTGTAATCCCAGCACTTTGGGAGGCCAAGGGGTGGATCACTTGAGGTCAGGAATTCGAGACAAGCCTGGCCATCATGGTGAAACCCTGTCTCTACTAAAAATACAAAAACAAAAAAAAACAAAAAAAAAAACCCAGGTGTGGTGGTGGTGCCTGTAGTCCCAGCTATTAGAGAGGCTGAGGCAGGAGAATCGCTTGAACCCGGGAGGCAACAAACAAACAAAAAACAACAACAACAAAAAAAGAAAACAAAAAAACTATGCTACTCAGCACAGAAGATATAAAGTAATTAAGCCACCAAGGCTTCCAAGGAGTAGTGAGACTGTACTAAAAGGAGGAGGAGGAGAAAGAACAGTGTGAGCCATAGTAAAACAAACGGCCACGGCTTTCACTTACACACACATCCTGGAGTGCTGACGGTCTGATCTGCCTGATAGCCATCTTCCACGTTGTTGTAAGCCAGGAGCCTCACATGATATTTTCTTCTGGGGTCTATAAAGAAACCAATAGGAAATAATTAGGACCAGGTCTTTAGATCTGAGCAAAGGTTCTGAACGAAGCTTTTACAGATTTTGGTTCAAAAATCTTCTGAATGCATAAAAGTTCTCAGTAATATAAAATTACGGCTCAATGACTCAGCAATTCACCTTCATATGACACTGCTATTGTGACCCATCTACCACTAATTTACAATTTTACTTTCCTTAATCTAATTTCAAACAATAACACTACCGTTGTTTTCCTTTCTCTCCTCTTCCTCCTCCTCTTCTTTAACTGGCAGATAGATTCTTGATTTTAAAAGCCTTGGGTTGCTTGATGGATCATTTGCAAGAGATTACACTTTGTGGAAGTTTTTTGTTTAGGCAGTTATATTTGAGGGCTATTTACTTCAAAGTATGGAACTCCAACTGAGATTGTTTTATTCCAAAAAGCTAAAGAAAATTACAATTCTCATTCTTTAGTACCTCTGAAAATTTATATAACCATGTTTTGCTTAAGTTTTAAGTTTAAATGTGTCCTTTCTTTCTACAAACCTACATTCTCAAGTGCGAACTTCACCAAGAAAGATGAGTTGGAGCTCCCTCTACTGGTGTTTGTTAACTATCACAATACTAAAACTAAAGTCCATCCAATGCACATTAAAACAACTTTTTTAAAGGCTTTGAAAAAATAGTTATATATTTTAACTTACATAATTTAAAAAATAATCAAAAAGTTCAATAATAAAAACACATTTAAGTTAACTGTTTATGATGACATTTAAATACAGAATACTTGCTCAGGGCAAAAATATACAACTCAGGCTGGGCGTGATAGCTCATGCCTGAAATCCCAGCACTTTGGGAGGCCAAGGCGGGTGGATCACCCGAGGTTGGGAGTTCGAGACGAGCCTTGCCAACATGGTGAAACCCCATCTCTACTAAAAATACAAAAATTAGCCGGACGTGATGGCACATGCCTGTAATCCCAGCTACTTGAGGAGGCTAAGACAAGAGAATCGTTTGAACCTGGAAGGCGGAGGTCGCTGTGAGCCAATATTGTGCCACTGCACTCCAGCCTGGGTGACAGAGCGAAACTCGGTCTCAAAAAAAAAGAGGGTACAACTGAAAAATAATATATTTCTCTATTATACTTCTCTAAATAAACAAAAAACACACAAATAAATTCAACATTTCATAAGGAAAAACAATAATCCTTAACAGATATAACCAATCCGGAAAACGACGTGAAATTAAAGGTTAAAAATAATTCTAGAGTGAATCCAAACATTTAAAAATCTAAAAATAGAGGCTGGATGCAGTAACTCACACCTGTAACCCCAGCACTTTGGGAAGTTGAGGACAGGAGTTCAAGACTAGCCTGGGCAATACAGCAAGATCACATCTCTATAAAACATAAAATAAAAATTAGCTTGGTGCGGTGGTACATGCCATAGTCCCAGCTGCTCAGGAGGTTGCACCAGGAGGACCAGTTGAGCCCAGAAGTTGGAGGCTGTGGTGAGTTATGACTGTGCTACTGTGCTCCAGCATGGGCAACAGAACAAGGCCCCATCTCTAAAATAAACCAACTAAATAAAATCCCAAAATAAAATATAAAGTTTATAAAACTCTCCAAAGTAATATGTTTGTATAAGTATTTTAGAAACGGCTATTTTCTAATATTTAATATTAAAATTCATTGAAAGAATTTTCCAAAATATTTTCATTTCCATTTCTCTTTTCAAAAAACTACAAGATGAAAAATTTCTGAGACTTAGAAAACTTCTAACCTTTCTGGATAGAGGTAAGAAGACTCATCTAGCATTTGACCATCCTATAGAAAATGTCTTTTGGATACATCATCTCATTTGACTATCAGAAAACGCCATAAGGTAGATGTTATGCCCATTTTATGTGTAAGCTGTGATACCAAGGTTTCTTTTGTTTGTTTTCTGAGAGAGGGTCTTACTCTGCTGCCCAGGCTGGAGGGCAGTGGTGCAATTACAGCTCACTGCAGCCTCAAACTCCCGAGCTCAGATGATCCTCCCACCTCAGCCTCTTAAGTAGCTGAGACTACAGGCACACACTGCCACACCTGGCATTTTGGGTAGAGATGAAGTCTTACCATATTGCCCAGGCTGGTCTCCAACTCCTGTACTCAAGCGATCTGCCCGCCTTGGCCTCCCGAAGTGCTGGGAGTACAGGAATGAGCCACTGCAGCAGGCCTTCAAAGGTGTTAAGGAGAATGTCCAATATGCATGAAGCTGAACCAAGAACTTGTTATTTCCGTGACAAAGTACAGGGTCTCTAAATTTACACAAACACCTGTGCCTCTGTCAAAAGAAGCTTGTCTCCTAATAATAATGATTTTTTTCTTTTTGGACACTGGTTCTCACTCTGCTGCCCAGGCTGGATGACAGTGGTGCGATCATGACTCATTGCAGCCTTCACTTCCCTGGGCTCGGGTGATCCTCCTACCTTAGCCCCCCCCAAGTAGCTGGGACTACAGGCATATACTAAGGCACACACCTGGCTAATTTCCCCATGTTGGTCAGGCTGGTCTTAAACTCCTAGCCTCAACAATCCACCTACCTTGGCCTCACAAAGTGCTGGGATTACAGGTGTGAGCCAACATGCCCAGCTGAAAAATACTTTATTCTGTCTCTACTCAATTAGAAGAGTGTCTTTAGGAAAGGCTCCGGAATATAAAGGTATTATACCAGAATACAGGAGATACAGAAAAGGAAGGATAGGATAGATTTGCCCTCAAAGTAGCTCATGTTCTCCACAGGGGGCCAGATATGAATACAGCTATTTCACAGAGAAAGCTCATTTTGATGAGGGTTATGAGTACAGGTGGAGAGATTAATCTTTTTTCTACTGTGCAAACAACTTCAATCAACACTGCATGAATACATCTCTGGAATGGTTCCATTTGTTAGCCCTAAAATGGATTCTTCAAGTTTTCCCTTCTTCCTTTTTATTTACTTATTTATTTATTTATTTATTTATTTTTGAGATGGAGTCTTGCTCTGTGCCCCAGGCTGGAGTGCACTGGCGCGATCTCAGCTCACTGCAAGCTCCACCCCACCCGGGTTCACGCCATTCTCCTGCCTCAGCCTCCCGAGTAGCTGGGACTACAGGCGCCCGCCACCTCGCCCGGCTAATTTTCTTGTATTTTTAGTAGAGACGGGGTTTCACCGTGTTAGCCAGGATGGTCTCGATCTCCTGACCTCGTGATCCGCCCGTCTCGGCCTCCCAAAGTGCTGGGATTACAGGCTTGAGCCACGGCGCCTGGCCTCCTTCTTCCTTTTTAAAAAATAAACTTCTTATACTAAATTTTAAACCCAGAATTAAACTTTTTTGTTGGTCAGACAGAAACACCTAATGTGTCCCAACCCAAAGAGATAAGAGAACAAGTTGCTCTTTTAATGCCCCAAGCGCTTGGCTACTGCCCACTCAGGACAGACTCACAGAAGCCCCATGAAAGGAGGAGCAGCTCCCGGTCTCCTATTTGGAAATCATCAGGGAGTCACTGTCTCAAGGACCAGGTTCCTTCCCAGGTTATATCAGGCATACAAGATCCCTTCTATCCAAATAGAAAAGTTTAAAACACACACACACACACACACACACACACAAATAAAAAAACAGAATAAATTACCAGGTTAGGGGCAAAGCTGAGCAGTGGACAATGTGGATTTACCACACCTTCCTTTTTAGCTTTAAGAAATTTGTCTCCAGTCTCAAAATCTAGTCATATTATTATTTTGGTTTGTTAATCCAGAGACCCTGGAATATCCTGGTTCATTCTTGTTCATTAATTTTTCAGAAATGTGACTTCGTGTTTGTAAATTTAAGAGTGGAAGTAGGGACCAGAGCCCTCAAATAGTGTTAAGATGAGCACTACCAGGCAGTAACAATGATCAGCTAAAAAAGAAAACAGAATAGCTACAGCATTAACAGAATTAAGGATACAGGGTGAAAAGCAAAGTTTAGGACCAATATGCTAAATACACGTAAATACACTAAGAATGAACCTCAGCATAAGTAGCAAAAGTCAAGTCCTAAAACTTCACAGTTCTGCAAAGACCCTCCGACGCCTAAGGGACAAAGCAGAGACCAGGGCCAACACCTTAAAATGCCACAGGGAACCAGTCCCAAGGCCTGTTACAGCCCTTCTTGTGTTAAGCACTGCCACGTCTGTGGTGCTTGGTTACATGAGACTCAGCAGACTTAGGCTATGTGGTTTTGGGGAGAAAGTAGAGTTAGAAAGAAAGAACAGCCACAAATACTGCAGGCCTCCTCAAAGCCCAGCAAGGGAAGGAGGAGAAAGGGAAGACAGGGAGAAGTTGGTTCTAGTTTATTCAAAACTCAACAAAAGGAGCATAAAAAATGACTCCTCAATTTTTTTTTTTTTTGTTTGAGACACAGTCTTGCTCTGTCGCCAGGCTGGAGTGCAGTGGTGCGATCCCGGCTCACCGCCACCTCTGCCTCCCAGGTTCAAGTAATTCCCCTGCCCCAGCCTCCTAAGCAGCTGGGACTACAGGCGTGCACCACCATGCCCGGCTAATTTTTTTTTTTTTGTATTTTAGTAGAGACGGGGTTTCACCATGTTGGCCAGGATGGTCTCGATCTCCTGACCTTGTGATTCATGCGCCTTGGTGTCCCAAAGTGCTGGGATTACAGGCGTGAGCCCATCGCGCCCGGCCTCACTCCTCAATTCTTAATGGTCCTGGGGTGATGGCTCAAATGGGTAATACTTGAATTTAGGGTTAAACTTGCTTAAAGCTTTAGCAATATATAAAGACAAAGGGTTAGGAAAGGAAGCTCAAATTAATCTAACACAAATTTGATTCATAACAGTGCAGCTCTGGACTGTCAGCTTACATTTACATTCTGTCCCTAGCCAAATGTTCTTTTAGTAGGGAGTCACCCTTTGGCCCTAAAACGATCATCCTCCTGGCACACTGCTATGGCTGTACTCTCCATCTTTTCCCTGCTGGCTCTAGGACTGGTCTCACCCTCCTTCCAACCTGATTCATTCTCATCACCAGCTCTTCTACTTGGATTATTAGTCACATAAAGAAGAGTTAGTCTGGGCGTGGTGGCTCACACCTGTAATCCCAGCACTTTGGGAGGCCGAGGCAGGTGGACCACGTGAGACCAGCTCGGCCAATATGGTGAAACCCCATCTCCACTAAAAAAACAAGGAATAGCCGGGCATGATGGGGGGGTGCCTGCAATCCTAGCTACTCGGGAGGCTGAGGCAGGAGAGCTGCTTGAACCCAGGAGGCAGCAGTTGCATGAGCCGATATCACACTATTGCACTCCAGTCTGGTTGACAAGAGTGAAACTCTGTCTCAAAATAAAAAAGGAACAGTCAGAGCCAGGTCTGGCTGTCTAAGAAAGAGTTCGCAGATATCAATAAACATTTATCAAGAGCCTACCAAAAGTCAGGCACTGCATGAGAGACTCAAGGACTAGAACAACGCAAATCTTGCTTTTAATTTCAATCTACCAAAGAAGACAGGCTGATAAATGAATATTCTATCTGTAAGTATTATTTAACCCTGACAGTTGTATAGACTTGAGCAAGTTTCTTACTTTTCTAAGCCTCGTTTATTTTGATTTGGAAGATGGAAATGTTAACAGGACCTCTCTGATAGGGATTTTAAGAATATTAAATGAAATCATGCCTATGAAGTACTTTGTAGAGCTCCTATAATTAGTAAACACAAAATATTATATTGCTGTCATGTGAGTAAAGGTGCCTGGGAGAAAAGGTAGTATCAAAAGTATGGCAAACTTATCACATTTTGGAATCAACTTTGTGAAAGCTTATCAATATCAAAGATCTCCGTTTGTTCATACAAACAAGATCTAGAGAACAGAATATCGGCAAATTAGCAATTGGCAAATACTAAAGCTGAGTTTAACCACTCTCTGTCCTCCCTAATATTCTCTGGTGTATAGAGCAGGCAGGCAAAGGTTCCCAAGTGTGCGTTGGCTTGTATATACTATTGAAACAACTGTGTTTTGTGTCTGTGGCCACTAAGAATGCTTGCTGTTTTGGCAACCATGTCAGATGGCATATATTCCTCCCAGTGGTATATCTACCTTCACCCACATCTTCCATATTAATCTAATAATCTCTCATCTGCCAACAAAGAAACAGCCCTAATGATGATAAACGCTTTGGAAAACAACTTAATAAATTCCTTTCCTAGTGGAAGAACAGTAAGTCATTTCATTAAAAGGAAATCTGGAAGAGTTTGAGGGCAAGTATTAGAAACAGCAAGCATATGGAAACAAAAATTAATTCAATCTGTTAATAATAATTATATCCCATTTTTACAATGAGGTGTTTCTTATCCTCAATGACCACACTCAGAACAAGACAAAGGCCTATAAAATGAGACTCTCTAATGCCAAAATCTTTTAAAGTTGTACTCCTCAACAACTCACTTAATCCCATTCTAACTGCACACGATCTAACAATAATAGTGCATTAACTGTACCTCTGTGTAACACCTTAAGTAACCTACACTGATATATGTTTCTAAACACCACACAAAAAACCCCATGCCCTCGTTCAGCGTTGTACTTGAAAAACTTGCATTTCTGTTCTCCATCACTAGATGGCATCTGTGTGCCAGTTAGGAGAGTGATGACCCCCTCATCCAGGCATTAAGGAGGTGGGAGACATTCAGATAACAGCTGAAATCTAGTATCTGAGTATCTGATGAATGAGCAAATCAAAACAGTTATGCAGGAACTATGGCAATTGCTTAAGTTTCACCAAATGAAAGGCCTGATGAAATAGCAGTAAAAAGAAGGGCTATCTTATTCAATATTTATATATGAATTATATAAATATTTCATATAAACTTCAAAAACCTTTGTATTGGCCGGGCACGGTGGCTCACACCTGTAATCCCAGTACTTTGGGAGGCAGAGGCGGGCAGATCATGACGTCAGGAGTTTGAGACCAGCCTGGCCAATATGGTGAAACTCCATCTCTACTAAAAATACAAAAATTAGCCAGGCATGGTGGTATGTGCCTATAGTCCCAGCTGCTCAGGAGGTTGAGGCAGAAGAATCACTTGAACCCAGGAGGCGGAGGTTGCAGAGACCCGAGATCATGCCACTGCACTCCAGACTGAGTGAGACTCCATCTCAAAAAACAAAACACAACAAAAAAACCCCTCTGTATCAGTTTTGCTTCAATGTCCTCTACAGTGAGTGGATGCTGAGCCAAATAGAAGATAACTTTCCTAATGACTCAGTGCTACTAAGAAGCTAAGAGACAGCCTAGCACAGTGGTTAAGAGCTGGGATGTTAAACCCAGGCTGACTGGAATTCCAACACTAGCTTGGTCATTGCTATGAAACTTGGGGAAGTTATTTTTTCTCTCTGTACCTCGGTTACAATCACCTGTAAAATGGGTATAACAATGATAATAGCATCCATCTCAAGAAGCTGTGGGGGGAGGGAAAATAATTTAATTCACATGAAGTGCTTTAAAAGAGGGCTTGAGTATAATAACAACAACAATAATAATATACTAATAAAATATAAAGTGGTAGGGCACGGTGGCTCAGACCTGTAATCCTAGCACTTTGGGGGGCCAAGGTGGGTGGATCACTTGAGGCCATGAGTTAGAGACCTGCCTAGCTAACATGGTGAAACTCTGTTTCTACTAAAAATACAAAAATTAGCCAGGTGTGGTGGTAAGCACATAAAGAAAGGAATCCCAGCTATTTGGGTGGCTGAGGCACAAGAATCGCTTGAAACTAGGAGGTGGAGGTTGAAGTGAGCTGAGATTACGTCACTGCACTCCAGCCTGGGAGACAGAGTGAGACTCAGTCTCAAAAAATAAATAAATAAATAAATAAATAAATAGTAATAATATAATTGCTATTAGCATTCTATGATTCCTAATCCCTGCTCTCTCTCATGTACAAGGGCATGGTGGTATAGTAATTAAACAACAGACTCCGTAACTACACTACTTGGGTTTGGGGTTTGAATCAAGCTTCGTCATCTATAAAATGTGGATTAAATGAGTTTATACTTGTAAAATGTTTAGAAAAAAACATCATGTACTTGATAGGTGTCTTTTAGTGCTAAATGACTAAGTTTAGGGGAGAAAGTTGGTTTGGGAATTTGGAGATTTGGATATAAATCTTGGATTAACACGCCGTGTGGCTATGAAAGTTGCTCAGTCTGGTGGAGTTCAGTTTCCTCATCTGTACAACTGGAAAGCTGACACATTTATCAGTGTTCTCAAATTTGTTTAGATAACAATCTATTAGGGGAGCTAAGACAAAAAAAAAATAAATGTAAGTACCACGCAAGATAGGAATAACTGCTGCAAAAGAGATGACGTGTTAAACTCATTCACAAGAGAGAACAATTACCACTTACTTTGGAGAGTGGGCAGGGCTTCACAAAGGGGGTGGCATTGAGCAGAACTTGATCCTACAATAAGAATGGGGAAGAAGAGATCTAGGCCAAGGGAAGAGTATGAGCAAAGGTGTGGAGACAGGAGCACACTGTCCCTGAGAGAAGTCACAGGGAGGAATTCAGATTTGCAGCAGTAAAGGGTATTTTATGGGGGAGGGTCACACAGAAAAGTGAGGCTGGGGACAGATCACACAGAGCTTTGAGAGCCCAGTGAGACACTGTAGACTTTATTAAATATACATGGAAGGCAGGTGACTAAATGGAACTGTTGAGAGAAGAGACTAAGGAGTAAGAAAGTATCAAGTGGCTGAGCTTGGTGGCTCACGCCTGTAATCCCAGCACTTTGGGAAGCCACGGGTGGCAGATGGCTTGAGCTCAGGAGTTCGAGACCAGCCTGGGCAACACAGCAAAACCCCCGTCCCTACAAAAAATACAGAAATTAGCTAGGCATGATAGTGCATTCCTATAGTCCCAGCTACCTGGTACGCTTAGATGCGAGGATTGCTTGAGCCCAGGAGGCAGAGGTTGCAGTGATCCCACCACTGCATTCCAGCCTGGGTGACAGAGTGAGAATCAGTCTCAAAAAAAAGAAAAGAAAAGAACATGTGAAAGTTTCCAGCCCAGGTCAACCAACAGAATTGGAAGAGGACATGCTTGGCAGAGGGTTGTCCTTCAGTTCCAAGTGTGTGCTTTTGGGCCTATTTTGTAAAACAGGGGCCCTATATCACTAATGTTTGAGAAATCAGATAGCAAAATAGTAAGAGTATGTGTAAAGGAGTACATTCGAAAGAATGGCATCCTCTCCTATGAAGTGGCTTGAAACCCTTCCCCTCCCACCTCCAACTTCTTGGTTATCTCTGAAACAGGCTAGGTTACAGGCTCTGAATAAAGGGGAGATATTAATACACACATTCAAGCTACTCAAATGCCCAGTAGAACAAAAGCACAATAATGAGATATATAAACATTAGGCAGTAAATAAATTTTACTTTGAGGAGAACACATTCAAGAATTCCAATCCTGCTGGCTTTTGACCATTGCTTTACTCTTACACTTTAAGACCCAAGGCAAAAGCTAACACGCTCACTGAGTACGAAGCTTCATCGTACCTTCCCCCCAATACCATGAAGAGTAAGCACTGCCTGAGTGAAGATGAACTAAGATAGTAAAACCGATGGACACCACATTCAAACTGTATGGACCCTTTGTTGTAACACTAACAGGTTTGTTCCGTGGAAAATGCGTAAGAAAAAACAATCATTTCAAAGTACTGCGCTGTGGATCAATAATAAGAGATAATCTTTGGGTCATGAAAATAGGTCTTCGTTGCTTTCAGCTGATGTATGTTTGTGAGGCTCCAGAAGCCTTGAAAAGAGCCAGGTCAGAGCAAGCAGGTCGGGGTTAGATAAAATTAAGAGAAAACCCGAGGTCAAGAACATGAGAAAACTTTTCCCCCACAGGAGTGACTCCACCTCCAACACTATTTCTAAAATTCAGCTCTGGTGAAGACTTAAGAGAGTTTTATTGCCCATCCTTCTGTGGAAATTCTCAAGTAGGGGGAAAAAAATCCTCCTACGACCAAAGGAAGAAAAGCAATCACATCTACTTTAGGATTACCCTCTGCCACTTTTCAATTTACAGACAGGAACACGCTGGGGTGGCCTAATAAAATGCATAAAGAAAATAAAAAAGCACTATTTGAAGATGACTATGTATAACTTTAAATTGTTTACTTAAAATGCTGCTATAGAAAAGCTTTGCTATAGCAGCAACAAAGTGTCACAATCAATACAGCTTCAAAGCATTAAAAATTGTCAAATTAGAATATATATGCAAAAGTAGGTAGCAATCGGAAAATATGCTGATACAAGGTCAGGATATGCGAAATCTCAAGATGTTTAGGGAGGAAATTATCAGAATAAGTAAGAAAGGTGAAAGTCTGAAGGATGAAACCTAATGTCTAGCCAAATATCCATTTTTAATTTAATCTTTTGTGCTACAAGGTTTTGTGTAAGCCTTTTCAGGCCCATTGTTCCCCTGCAGTCCAACTGGAGAGCTCCTTGGTCTGGCTAGCCAGGGTGACTGCACTGCCCCCAAGCCTGTCTCTTCGACACAATACCCCCCTCCCATAATTATTCAGAGAAGAGGCCAGCGGTACAGACTGCTCTGACACCTGGGTCATGGCCTCTGACATAGAATCTGGGGCCAGCTCAAGTCTGGCCCAGCAGCAGAGGAGCAGGAAAAACGCTAAGGGGGATGGGTGGGAAAGGGAAGCCGAGTGAAACACTAGGCTAAAATGCTATGTGTAAGCACAGTAACAAAAACACAAATCACATTTGAACAACGCGATCTGCCTTCAAGTCTTCCAAATGTAAGACTACAGTGTTTCTCCACTTGAAATCACACCGAGATGAGGGGAGCAGATCTCTAAGACAGAATTCTTTGTCTCATATCATCAAACTTGTGTTAGAATGGAAAATGTGAATTCATGATGATTAAAATAATATCTTATATGAACGTACTAGTCATGCTGATTTAAAAAAACAGGTTTTTAGCTAAAAGAAGGTAAACTTTAAGCCTAGATTAAAAATTCATTCTCCATTTATAAACTGAATCTCTAAAAGGGATTGTTACTCAGAAACATTTTTCACTTTGTTTGCATTATAAATTTAAAGGAGTTCTCTTTAATGATGACTATGCCAAAATGTTATAAATTTGTCATATGATAATATATAGAAGATTTGAGTGTAAAACAGAACAGCAGATGGAGTGGTCAGTCCTTCCCTTCTCACACTTTCCCTGTGTATTCTATATACAGCTTTCATGGAAGCTGACCAGTAGAGTACTGATCTAAACCTGAAATGACACACTCTTTTGTTTTGCCCCCCACCCCCCGAAGGGTCTTAAGACAAATAACCTCTCTCACTCCCAGTAAAAACATCCCCTCTCCTACTGAGTTTAGAATAATTTAGAAGAAAGTTCTTTGTATGTGACATTTGAGAATCAGTTTCCTACCAAAATAAGTATATCCTATTGATCTTTTTTTTTTTTTTTTTTTTTTTTTTCCCTGAGATGCAGTTTCCCTCTTTGTTGCCCAGGCTGGAGTGCAATGGCGTCATCTCAGCTCACTGCAACCTCTGCCTCCTGGGTTCAAGTGATTCTCCTGCCTCAGCCTCCTGAGTAGCTGGGATTACAGGCATGTCCCACCATGCCCAGCTAATTTTTGTACTTTTAGTAGAGACGGTCTTTTGCCCTGTCAGCCAGGCTGGTCTCGAACTCCTGACCTCAGGTGATCTGCTCGCCGGCCTCAGCCTCCCAAAGTGCTGGAATTACAGGCATCAGCCACTGCACCCGGCCAAATAATTTCTATTTTTTTTTTTCTTTTTTTTGAGACAGAGTCTCGCTCTGTTGCCCAGGCTGGAGTGCAGTGGCGCAATCTCGGCTCACTGCAAGCTCTGCCTCCCGGGTTCATGCGATTCTCCTGCCTCAGCCTCCTGAGTAGCTGGGACTACAGGTGCCCGCTATCATGCAGGGCTAATTTTTTGTAAATTTTTTTTTTTTTTGAGATGGTGTTTCACCATGTTGGCCAGGATGGTCTCGATCTCCTGACCTCGTGATCCACCCACCTCAGCCTCCCAAAGTGCTGGGATTACAGGCGTGAGCCACTGCACCTGGCCGATAATTTCTACTTTTAAAATCTCCCCCCAATGACTGGGATTGTTTTGTAAACTCCAGAAGCATACGGCTTTCCTTTCCCAGTTATGTTGTATTCACTAATGTTTTGATCCTGTTATTTCTTTTTTGATCATGTAATTTCATTTTTATTTGTCCATCAGGCTTTTAAAAATTATTTTAACAAAACTTTTTATTTTTTGACAAATGTATTCCCTTAGGATGTCTAGATAAGAAATATTTAGAGTTGAAGATTTCTACTTGAACTCTGCTGTAAGTGAATTTGATTTACATTCAAACACTGAAAAACTAATACGAAAGTGAGACTGGAAGGTCCCACAAACATGGTTTTTGATCTCCTATGTACTTCTCTAATGGAAGGCCTTTCCTTTTGTGAATCGCTGTGGAAGAAACGAACCTCACTGGTCCAATTGTGTAAGATGAGTCTCTCCCACTGCACTACCAATTAATGGAAATACAGTGAGGGTTCATATCTCCTTTGGTTAGGGAAGACAAAAAGAAAAGAACACTTCAAAAGGACAGTGGCTTCACTGTCCCAGAATTTATAGTAGTTGTATATGAACCATACTATTAAGGCTATGTCCACATATACATACCCAAATAATTTAAAAGTGAGTAAAATGGAATGATCATTGATTATAAGTACAAAATTTATAATTCTAAAACAAAAACAGTGTGTTAGAATAGCGGTATGTGTGCCGTACCCTAGAATCATTAAGAAGGTATAAAATTTACAAAGGAAGTGTAAAGTTGTTACATCAGAAAATGAAATAAATTTGATGATGTTGACATTTCTATCAAAAACAATCGTTACCCTAAAAGCATCCGAAGTAGAACACTTGACTCATGCTACTGTACTTGGCTTAGCATTTGTTTAAGTAGCTGCTCTGTCTGCCAACACACATACACGGTCTGTCTCACATACATCATTGCCTTACAAACAATATTTTTATAGACTGACAGAGAGAGCCTATTCATGACAACCAAACTTCCCCTGAAGCTATGAAATAAATTTCCTCCCAGGACTAATATTTTTCCGTTTCACTGTCGTGGGCTTGCCATGCCATTTTGACCCTTTTGTGAAGCAACATGAAAATACCATCTATCATCTCCTGAACCACAGTGACTTGGTCAGAGGTGCACAGTTTCATTGCAAAAACATCTGTAGTTTGATAACCATCCCTTCAAATTCCAACCCTCGGCAGTGAAAAGCAAGCTTATAAAATGAGAAAGCTGCAGATGGCTTGAAACCAATCTTAAATTTCTTCTCAAGTGGGAAATGCAAGCTGGTAAAATATTGGCTTCATCAATCACAGTGATAAAACCATGATTGATTATTTATATACACCTCCTTTAAAACTCACAAGAAACAGTATGTTACAACAACTTATGTAAACTTCACTGAGTGCATCACTCGGAAATCGATTTTAATGTTAGCATATAAGAGAATTCTGGGAGTTCTGAGATCTGAGCAGCTGCATATTATCAATGTGTTAACTGGCTATAAACAGTCTATTCAACCTGAAATTTTTCAGGTATTAAAAGATACTGAAGATGCTTAGAGGTACTGAAAGGTATTCAACATATCTTCAAATGGTTTTCAAGACGTATGACAGAGAACCTCAAACAATTTAAGCATATACAATTAAACCAAAAAGATTTTCCAATAAATAAAACATTCAACAGATCTAGGTTTCTTATATTCAATCTGAAATATATTATTATAAATATCAGTTTACAAACGTTTCATGAATGAGTTATTCAGTTGTTTAAGGAAATAATTTCAGTTCAGAGTATTTTTGTATTATCCACTCAGCTACAGAAACAGCCTTTAGTTCCTCAAGTGGGCTTTGGACAGTATGAATAAGACAGTAAGAACTATGGACAATATGAACAAGTGGGCTTTGGACAGTATGAATAAGAAACTGATTTTCTGTGCCTTAATTTCTTAAGAGACAAACTTATAATATATACTGACTGATACAACTTTTAAATATCCCCACATTCCTAGAGAATTTTTTTTATAAGCAATTGCTTCAGAAGTGCTGTTGTTTTAACCTTTCAGTGCCTAATCACTGTAAACTCATTATCTAATTTGGAGATGCTACAGACTAAAAATTGTCAGTACAAGAGTACAGGGCATTTTTAAACCTTTAAAATTAGTTTTAGACATTGCAATGTATTTGCTTTATTTCCTACTCTTTTTTGTGTGTACTTATACACATCTTTTCTTTTATTGAATCAGCATGACACTTCACATCACACCTAAATACTGTGACGTTTTCCCCTAAAGAGGAATGTTCTTCAACATAAACACAGTATTATTACACCAAACAAATTTAACAATGGCAACATTTGTCTAATATATAGTCTGTATTTAAATTTCCAAAATTGTCCAATAGTATTATTTATAACTGCTTTTCCCCACAAAAATCCAGGATTACACACTCCACGTCATGTTTCCATCTAGAACTGTCTCCTGCTCTTTTCCTGTCTTCCCCAAGGATGGCATTTCCAGTTGAGCTGTTTTGTGGAATGTCTCACAATCTGGACTTATCTGACGGTTTCTTATTAGATTCGGGCTAAACATTTTTGACGAGAATACTACAAAGGTTAAATTATGACTTTAATCTAGGGTATTTTATGAAGGAAAAACAAAAAATCTATAATCTGTTAGGTTGCTTGTTGAAGAGAGACATGACTTCAAAAGCTTTCCTAACCCAGAGCAGTATAATTTTTCTTTTTCTTTTTTTTTGAGACAGAGTCTCGCTCTGTCGCCCAGGCTGGAGTGCAGAGGCGCAATCTCGGCTCACTGCAACCTCCACCTCCTGGTTCACGCCATTCTCCTGCCTCAGCCTCCTGAGTAGCTGCGACTACAGGTGCCCGCCACTACGCCCGGTTAATATTTTGTATTTTTAGCAGAGACGGGGTTTCACCGTGTTAGCCAGGATGGTCTCGATCTCCTGACCTCGTGATCCGCCTGTCTCGGCCTCCCAAAGTGCTGGGATTACAGGCATGAGCCCGGCCAGAGCAGCATAATTTTCTTAGTGGCCAATTTTATCTCTTTTTATCTATATCAAGTTATATCCATCTATGTATATACAAATGTTTATATTGATCACTTTTTTGACACTAAGGACAATAAAAAGAAGAGATACCAGCATGCTGTCAGACTTCTAGTAAGATTTCTAGAACTACCTGGGACTTTGAATATAAAGTATGCAAATGTAGATTTCTTTTTAAATTCCCAATGAATCATACTAGAATGCCAATCTGTAAAATCTACACAGCACCAGAATACAGTATACCAAGAATGAGGCCATGTAAGTACACAATTGAGCCCTCTGAGGACACAGAATTACTATGATTAAAACAATCACTGTAATTTCTCAGAGATACGCACAGAAAAACGGGCCTTTTACAAGCGTGTCTCCTTACTTCTTAAGGTTATTGGAGGCTTTAAACATAGTTTCTATGGTTTTGTGGGGTCACAATTGAGGTCCATTGCCATGATTTTTCTTCTGAGATAAAGGTCATTTTATAAAAAGAGAGGATATGTAGCTATTCAAGAAAGGGGAACACACTAAAAATCATCATACTTGGCCATTCAGATGGAGAAAGGTGAAAGTTAAGAAAAAATGTTTTGTTTCCTCCACTAACATCTCTAGGTCAACCAAAACTTTATAACTTCTTAATAATCCTAGATACCACAGGAATCTTCTTTCCTTATTATCAAGCATACGTTAAAATGATTTCAACACATGATTCATAGAGATTCTTCAACCATTTCAACGTAAGAGTTTTTCTGGAGGTAATGTATCCTGGGAATTTAATTAGTATACTACAAACTTCTTCTGATAATTAAAATATCCTGTGTCCCATAGCTAACTGTAGTTTGTTCTGACTGCAAGGAAGTAAGTAACTAAACTTATAGGCCATTTCTAGCAATAGTATAAGACCATATGGCACGCGATAAAGAACATAATCCTAGCTTCATTGATTTTCCAGTCTTTATTTATCTTTGTCCCAATATCTTCATCTAGGTATATTCAATTTAAAATTACTTTTTAAAAAATTAGAATCAAATACATTTGTTATGAAAAATTTATAAAATTCAGACAAGCAAACAAAAGGAAATAAAAATAAAAGGTTCTTAATACCAGCACATGGAGATAAGCACTGTGAACATTAGGTTGCTATTTTCTTTTCATTCCCTTTACTATCCATACATACACATATTCAATATTTATGTATTTTATAACCTGCTTTTAAAATGTAATACACTGTGAACTATTTCTGTCATTTCTCTTCTAAAACATTCCTTTCAATGTCCGTATTTATTCAGATGACATCAGGAGCATTCAGGGTGGTATGGCTGTAGACTATATTCAAATTGTATGAATGTACCATAGCTTATTAAATCTCAGTAGCTAAAAATATAGGTTTTCTCCAGCTTTTCCAATTATAAGGGACCCTGTATATTAAACACTCTTGAGGTTAAATGTTTGTGCATGCACATTATTATTATTATTACATATATTTTTTGAGATGAAGTCTTGCTCTGTAGCCCAAGCTGGAGTGCAGTGGTGCAATCTTGGCTCACTGCAACCTCTGCCTGCTGGGTTCAAGCGATTCTCCTGCCTCAGCCTCCCAAGCAGCTGGGACTACAGGTGCACGCACCACAATGCCCGGCTAAGTTTTGTATTTTTAGTAGAGACGGCATTTCACTATGTTGGCCAGGCTGGTCTCGAACTCCTGACCTCGTGATCCGCCCACCTCAGCTTCTCAAAGTGCTGGGATTATAGGCGTGAGCCACTGCGCCTGGCCCTCAATATTATTTTCTTGTGACAGGTCTCTATTAATGGAATTTCTGGTCAGAGTATGCCTAAGTCCCCTCCCATTTTTGGTATTGCCCAATTATCCCTAGAAAAGTTGTATATTAATTTACATTCTCGCTTTAAGTATGAGTGTGTTTAACCCTAAATTCCTAATACTGGGCCTTGTTTCATCTATTTGTTTTTTTATTTTCTTAAGTTTGGTGTTTCTGTATCAGGTCACTTCAACTTTCTTAGAAGGAAATGGGAGATATATAAATTTGAAATAATGATTCCAGTTAGATGTATTTACACAATCTACCCAGGAAGAGATGAACCAATAGTGATAATCAGGCACTGTTTATAATAATGTGCTGTCTTACTGTGTGCAAAGGTTTTATAAGTTATTAACATCCTGGCAGGCTGGGAAAGCTAAGATGTCACTGTAACACTCAGCTGAGGCAGCTGCTCTAGTTTCTATGAGAAATCAAGATAAATGTCAATGGAGTCGGCTATCAAGGCTAATTCAAGGGGCCTCCTCTTACAGCAGCCCACATTTGCTGGGATTTCAAGTCTTTCAAGCTTCTAAGCATCTCAAAATGGAATAGGAAAATATGTACAGTTTCAATAAACTATGTCAGGATGATGTTAGAGAACCCTCGTGGGATCACACTAGCTTATCCAAACCAACTGATAAATCAGGTTGTTTAGACAGAAATGAGTACTCGTATTTAGCCTGCTTTGATGATCATTCTATCGCTTTAGTTTACACCATCCCTTCTTTCACTATCCCATCAGGATCCTTTGCCTAGTTAACTCCTATTATCTTTCAGATCTCAAATTCAGTACCAGCTTCTCAGGAAAACCTACCCAGACCCCCACCCTCAAACTACAGTGTTCACTATTACATAGCCCCTTCACTCCAAATGATTTTACATCATAACACTAAAATTTGTAATGATAAATTATGTGGCGATTTGATTAATCTCTATTTCCTTCTCTAAACTATAAAGCTTCCCAAAGCATAATCACTTAGAAACACCTTACTAGTCTGGGCGCGGGGGTTCATGCCTGTAATCCTAGCACTTTGGGAGGCCGAGGCGGACAGACTGCTGGAGTTCAGGAGACTAGCCTGGGCAACACGGTGAAACCCCGTCTCTACTAAAAACACAAAATTAGCTGGGTATAGTGGTGCACGCCTGAAGTCCCAGCTACTCAGGAGGCTGAGGCAGGAGAATCACTTGAACCCAGAAAATGGAGGTTGCAGTGAGCTGACATCACGCCATTGCGCTCCAGCCTGGGCAACAGAGAGAGACTCCAAAAAAAAACCAAACAAACAAAAAAAGAAAACCTCAAAAACAAAACAAAACACCTGATTCAATATTTTAGAACAGTGGTTTCCAAATTTTTAAGTTTCACTATCCATCAGTAATTTTTTCTAACACACATACTCATTATATATACCCTCATTTATTTATAACATACATATGTGTGACTGCCCTAATATATTATGTATGTTATAAAATAAACATACAAAAATATTTTTAAAGACCAAGATAAAATATTTTCCTCCAGCAAGTGTTGTCTTGCAGCTCCCCTCCGGTCCATGGAGTGCATAATTAGTACAAGGCTTAAAATTTCATGTGCGTTAAGTTTTTTTAAGAAGAAAGTTTAAACCAAAAACAAAACAAAAACCACAAGTGTAATTACTGCTATGCAGCAAATGTTTTTTTTCTATCTACCCTGAAGTTTCTTTCATGTGCTAATGGTTTCTTTTAAAAAACCCCCTCTCGTTTAACTTAGATCTTTAAGGACCTCACACATCTAAAGATTCTTTACATTCACCAGAAACTTCCAGAGTGGTCTGAGGGCTGACATGCAGTATGATTAATGGACAGTATTGATTTAATTTTCTACAAGAGTTCTTCCTTCTCTGAAGAGATAGATGCTCTTTGCAATTCCCGTCAAGCATTTTACCATGCTTACAGACTCTTAAAAACAGGAGAATGAAAAGTTTACTGAAGCTTTTTCTTCATTTGTAGAAATACCATTTGAAAGTTTGGGCCTTCAAGACAATCAACAGCCTGTCTATACCTAGTTGCATCTTCCTGAGACCAAGAAAACTTTTATTTGAAGTTTTATTAGCACATATAAAAAGGAAACAAAACAAAAAGCAGTAAAATCAATTTAGTAGGTAAACCTCAAGATATAAATACAAAGTGCTTTAAAAACACTGACATTTTAAAAGAGATACATAGTCAGCAGAAAGCTATGAAGTATTAAATAGATCTGAGTATCGTTAAGTAATAAATTACGAAAATGTCTTCAAAGGTCTCCATTTGATGTCCCATTTGGAGCAGAGTTAAACCAATTTTTCTGGAGACAATGGGGAACTAATTTTGCTCTCATGTGTTTTTTATGTTTTAAATCTGAAGAAAAACTTAATTTCTTAACACATAAAGTGATAGGGATTCCACTCTCCCCCATCTGTTGATCATGCCCATTTCTTAAAAACAAACAAAAAAAAGTTTTCATTGTCTTGCTTTCCCCAAAAACAAACAAACAAACAACTATCCAGATATTTCAAATGAGAATTTAATTTAAGGGAGCCAGCAGGAGGGGATATTCCCTGGGTGCAAGAGAAACAGAGAAGGACACCATGCCCAGGGTATCCTTGACTCCCAACTCTTCCAATATCAGAGCACAAACTTAACTGACATCAGACCCCCTAAACTGGAAGTGCATCCCAACTGGTATTTCACCTTATAAACTGATTAAAACAACAACAGCAGCAACACAGCCACATGAAATAATGGAACTTCCTCATATCCTGCTTATTTTCTCCATCTCCACAGGGGCCTTACTTTATTTAGGGTTCTTTTCAGTCAGGCATGTGGAGTGAGGCTCCACAAGTACTGTAAATCTTTACCCAGTGCCAAAGGTCAAAGGGTTATCTGTGCTATGTAGTTTCAGGGTAGACGATTTTCTTTACTCTTTCTTTCTTTTCTTTTCTAAGCAAGAAGACAAAATGCATGCATATGAATCACAGCAAGCTAATTTAGGTACTAAAAAAAGTTACTCTTCTCCACATGAACTGCTTTCTCAAGAAAACCACTAAATATCAACTTTTCAGTCATTCTACAAAGAGAAACCAGATGCAACTGAGCCCCCTCCCTACCACCACTGTCTGCTAGAAAACTTGCCACACAGCTGCTAAAGCAGTAAAACAACTTCAAACCTACAAAAGTGATGACCATTTAGGCAAATGCATCAGTTTTATTCTTGGAAGAAAAAGAAACCTTGCTTAATGCTCAAAAAAAGAAAAAAGAGGAGTAGCTGTGTATCATTTTGTTCACATTTTTCACCTCAGTAACAAGATAGATGTTTTTCACAGAGCTCTCCGTGTTTTAGAGCATTTCAAAAGGTGATGACTATTCAAGGCTAAGGATATAAAGCTCCAGGAAAAAACATCAAAATTCTTTGCCCAATTATTTGTGTTTGAAATTTTTTGGAAAGTTGAACTTTCTTAAAGATGGTGAAAAAAATGTTTAAGTATAGGCATATATTGCTGTCTTTCTTCTTTCTCCAAAATGACTTAAGTATGAACTAAAATGATCTGTAACATCCCATAGGGTGGCATTAATACAACTCTGATACAATGCTATATACAGCACGCAAGTAAAAGGTATTTCTTCTCTCCGGCAGCACTGTTATTTTAATATTGTTTGCAATCCTCCGAATTTAAGAGGCAGAAATGCAAATTATGATAGTTTGAGCTACTGCATTCAACTGGGTTACAAAAAGAAGTTTAAAAAAGGTTTTCAAATATTGAAGAAAGCAAAATATCTTCCGTAACTTGCTAGGAGATTCCATTTGGAATGTCATCTATATTTCTCCCATAATATGGCAGCCTGATCTCTTTTGCTTCTTTCTTATTAAAAATTCCTCTATCTTTTGTGGCAAGTAAGAGAGACTGATAGATGTTTAGAATTGCACCAAACTAAGAACAAATATAAGTATGACCTCACCTATACTGAAAAATTTCAGTTTCTGAAAGTCTTTGAAGATTTTTTTTTTAAAGGGACTCCACTGAAAGATGTATCTCAGAAAATTCAGAAAGTCTGAAGTTTCACATAGTAAGAGAAATTTCAGTGAGATCTGCTGCATGTGCCTCTGTTTCCTAAAAGTGACCTAACCTCCTTTGTTTTACAATTATGCTGACTAGTTTCTTCTGCTGAAGTCTGATAATTTCTTTCAAAGTAGCTAAGCCAGAGAGACGCTGGTCCCTTAGGGCAGAGTACACAGCCTTAACTTCCAACTGCACAACGCTAATTCGCCATCTCAGTTCTTCTGAAATCTAAACCCGTATATTAAGCTGCTATAGACATCTCCACTGGGACACCAACCTTTCCAACCCAATATGATAAAAAGTGAACTCAGTATCTTCTACTTCCCCAATCCTGGTCTTACTTCTGAAAGCCCTACTACAGAGCAAAAGTACCATCCCTCAGAACACTTGAGCATCATTCTAATTTCTTCCTCTCCTTAATCATATTTACAGATAACAGTTATCGAGCACTTATTATGTATCAACCCGCTGTCCTGTGGGTTCCACATTCAACAATTCTGAGCAATCTAAATGTCGAGGGGAAACTGAGGTTCATGGAGGTGAAGTGACTTGAGCAAGATCACACTTTTAGGGTTGGAGAGCTGGGATCAAACCCTGGTCATCTGATCTCAAAATCCTCAGTCTTCTAATTTAATTTAAAAATTAACATATACTGAAATATATTTTTTGTTGTTGTATGGTCCTATTTAACACATGTATAGCTTTGTGCAACCACCACTACAACCAGAAAAAGAACAATTTCATCACATCCAGGAGCTCCCAATGCTGCCTTCGTGTAGTCAAGTCTTGCCCCCATCTCTAATCATGGCAATCACTGATCTGTTTTCCATCCATACAGTTTTCACTTTTCTTTTTTTTTTGGTGGGGGGACAAAGTTTCGCTCTTGTTGCCCAGGCTGGAATACCGTGGCGCAATCTCAGCTCACTGCAATCTCTGCCTCCCGGGTTCAAGTGATTCTCCTGCCTCAACCTCCCAAGCAGCTGGGATTACAGGTGCCAGCCACTACGTCCGGCTAATTTTTGTATTTTTAGTAGAGACAGCGTTTCACCATGTTGGTCAGACTGGTTTCGAACTCCTGACCTCAGGTGATCCACCCACCTCGGCCTCCCAAAGTGCTGGGATTACAGGTGTGAGCCACGACGCCTGGCCCCAGTTTTCACTTTTCAAGAGTGTCATACCAATGAAGTCATAAAGAATGTAACCTTTTAAGACTGGCCTCTTTCACTCAGCATACTGACATTGATATTCATCAATGAACTCTTGCAAGCAGCAATATAGTTTGCTGCTTTTTACTGCTGAGGATACGGATGTACTGCAGTTTATCTGCTCACCTGATGAAGGACATTTAGGTTGTTTTCAGGTTTTGGCAACTGTGAATAAAGCTAACCATTTGTGTAGAGTTTTTTTGTTGTTTGTTTGGTTTTTCTTTGGCGGGGGTGAGAGGTGTTTTTGCTTTTGTTTTTTGAGACGGAGTTCCGCTCTTGTTGCCCAGGCTGGAGTGCAATGGCGCGATCTCGGCTCACTGCAACCTCCACCTCCCGGGTTCAAGTGATTCTCCTGCCCTGGCCTTCCGGATAGCTGGGATTATAGGCGTCTGCCACAATGCCCAGCTAATTTTTGTTATTTTTTAGTAGAGACGGGGTTTCACCATGTTAGCCAGGCTGGTCTTGAACTCCTGACCTCAGGTGATCCACCCACCTCGACCTCCCAAAGTGCTGGGATTACAGGCGTGAGCCACTGCACCTGGCCAAGATGAATAAACTGTAATATAAAAATTTATAAAACAAAATACAGTAATTAAATTGGTACAGATAACAACCTTATGTTTTTAAACTAAGCAGCTTTATATATTTACATATACATATGTAAAGTTCTAAACTAAATTCAGAAATAATGTTGTGGTTTTTTTTTTGACACAGGGTCTCACAGGCCCTACCTCCCTTGGCTGGAGTGCAGTGATGCAAACGGCTCACTGCTACCTCAACCTCCTGGACTCAAGAGATTCTCCCACCTCAGCCTCCTGTAGCTGGGATCATAGGCATGTACCACTATGCCCAGCTAACTTTTTGATTTTTTGTAGAGATAGAGTTTCACCATCTTGCCCAGGCTGGTCTCAAAATCCTTGATTCAGACAATTCTCCTACCTCAGCCTCTCAAAGTGCTGGGATTATAAGTGTGAGCCACCGCACCTGGCAGAAATTTTGCATTTCTAACTGACACTATCTCCTAGACAATGTCTTCATAAGGAGTTAGCTGAAGTATCACAGAAGTTAAAACTGCATGTTGGGAGGATGCTTTCAATTTTGCAATTAATTTAGTGGTAACTGAAGCTTGTTATCAGAAATTTCTAAATTTAGTTCATCCTCTGATTTTCAAGAGCAAGGAGCTACTATGTCACAACCCGCCTAGCAAGAGAACCACCAAGAAAGTATAGGAGCTTCTTCATCTTAGACCTACTGGGTTCGATAAAACACTGTACTTACACTGCTATAGAGGGCTTTGAAAACCGTACAGTAGTATTAAGAGTACATTGAGGCCAGGTGCGGTGACTCACACCCATAATCCTAGCAATTGGGAGGCTGAGGCGCGCAGATTGCCTGAGCTCAGGAGTTCAAGACCAGCCTGGGCAACATGGTGAAACTCTGTCTCTACCAAAAATACAAAAAAATTAACCAGGTGTGCTGGCAGGCGCCTATAATCCCAGCTATTTGGGAGGCTGAGGAACAAGAATCATTTGAACCCCGTGAGATGGAGGTTATACCCCCTGAGGTGGAAGAGATGGCGCCACTGGACTCCAGCCTGCACGACCGAGCAAGACTCTGCCTGCCAAGAAAACAACAAAAAAAGTACACATTGAAAAGCTCAATGACAGTAGCTGAATGGGTTAGAAAATATTCTCTTCTTGAATTACTACTAAACACTCCTGGCTTTACCCTGTGGATTCAAATAACAGTTTATGTTATGGATTTATGGACTCCACGGCTATATTTATTTTCTTGTTCATCTAAAACCACAAAACCTAATTAATTTAGCAGAATCACAGTTGCCTAAAATGAGATGCACCAAATCAAGAATAATTAGGTTTTTTTCTGGGAACAGAACATGTTGTTAGATTTGTGACTAGATGCCTCCTGAGAGCTAACTCACATAAAAGGATGGAGAAATTAAAACACTTTAACACAGTTTCAGAACTGGCTTAACAAGAAAGGCATAAACCTAATGTCGAAATCCCTTACCCTTACGTGTTAAAACAATAGGTAGAGGGGAGGCCTGAAATTCAGCATTTCAATAAACTCCCAGATTATGCTGCTGGTCCTGGGACTACACTTTGAGAAGCAAGAACTACACACAGTCTAAATTTAGAACTTCCAAATTCTAGTAATGTGGCCTGGTGCCCTTGATATACCAGTCAGCTAAAAAGGTTTTGTTTTGTTTTGTTTTTTTAATTTTTCAGTGGTTAAAAAATTTTTTCTTTTTCTTTCATTATTATTATTTGAGACAAAGTCTTGCTCTGTCACCCAGGCTGGAGTGCAGTGGCGGAATCTTGGTTCACTGCAACCTCTGGCTTCCAGGTTGAAGCGATTCTCCTGCTTCAGTCTCCTGAGTAGCTGGGATTATAGGCATGCACCACCACCCCTGGCTAATTTTTGTATTTTTAGTAGAGACAGGGTTATGCCATGTTGGCCAGTCTTGAACTCCTGACTTCAAGTGATCCACCCACATTGGCCTCCCAGAGTGCTGGGATTATAGACATGAGATTGTATTTCACTGTTCCCAGCCTGAACAAAATTTTTTAAAGAATACTATTTTGTGACAAGTCAAAACTATACGAAATTCATACTTCGGTGTCCACAAATGAAGTTTTATTGGAGCATAACCACACACATGCATTTATGTATTTTTCAAGGCTGCTTCTGTGCTGCAGTAGCAGAGTTGAATACTTGTGAAAGAGACTACATGGTCCACTGTATCAGTCTTGCTCAGGCTGTCATAACAAAATGCACAGACTGAGTGGTTTAAACAACTGAAATTTTTTTTCTCTCAGTTCTAGAGGCTGGGAAGTCCAACATCACACTCTGGCAGGATTCAGTTTCTGGTGAGGGCTTTCTTCCTGGCTCGCAGGTGACTGGGCTTTTGCTACATCTTCACATGGTAGAGAGCATGCTCTGGCATCTCTTCTTCTTTTTATAAGGGCATCAGCCTTACTGGATTAGAACCTCACTCTTACGACCTCATTTAACCTTCATCATCTATCTTTTCACAGGCTCTATATTCAACCAGAGTCACATTTAGGGTGAAGGCTTTAACATATACATTTTGGGAAGACACAAACATTGGGTCCATAACACCCATAAAGCCTAAAATATTTACAGTCTGGCCCATTACAGAAAAAGTTTGCTTACTCCTGGTCTAGATCTTCACTTCTCAAAGTGGGCAGAAATGCAAGAATTTCAGGCTGCACCCAAATCTACTGAATATTAGAATCTGTGTTTTAACAAGATCTGTGGGTAATCCATATACATTTTAAAGCTCAAGATGCATTAGCTTTCAAATCTAGTGATCATGGTAAATTACTTCAAAAAATATTTTTAAAACATACAGACACAATTTTTAAAATACAGGCTCAATTTTTAAATACATTGCTCTCCTGGGAGGATAATAATTTTAACAACAAAAACAACTAACATGTGTTGAGAACTTATAATGCAATTTTCCCAGGCACTATGCTAACTTTTATATGCATTATTTCATTTAATCTCCCTAACATTCTAAAATCAATATCATTATCCCTACCTAAAAGATTAGGTGAACAGCTAGGATTTAATCTGTTAATAAGTTGTGAAATTTGAAGTCAAATCCAGGCAACAGACAAGGAACTTATTTGACTGATGTTTTTCTTTTACTGTCAGTGTCATGTGATTTCTATAATAGAACATTGTAAATGATGTACTATGGGAATGACAGACACCATTTAGAGTCACAAGAGGTTTCCCAGAAGATTTGAGACTTAAAATCTGGGCAATACTTTCCAAATGTAAGCAGGAGATATACCTCTAATTCATCCAGAGAACACCCAAAGTATTTTACAATGGCAGGTGACCTTTCATTTAACACAAATAATTTACGAACAAAAATAACCAGATAATGCACTGTAATTCTTATATAGCTCTTATAGTTTCATCAATCTGTAAACACTTTATTTTTAATTAGAGGTAGCTGCAAACTGGCAAATGAAAAATCTTTTCTTTTTTACTATCTTAATATAATAGTATTTTTAGTACTTTTTTTTTAGAAGCAAATACTTCATTTCTTTTGAAGTATTGGTTTCTGAATTTTTCAAATATTAAGTTCTAAAATTTGAGTTGAGTATCAATCATATTTGATACTTTAAGATACTGCAGAGAATGAAATATTCAAAAATTTCTGCTTTATTGGCAAATTAAGAAAAAAGTCTATGTTGAAGTTTCAACATATTTTGGCATAATAGTATGTTAAACACAACAAAAGAAAGGGTAACTTAAAAATATTTCATAGTGAAGAAAGTGAAATACAATAGTTTTTAAATGTTCTCTTTTGTTATAATTTGTACTCACACTTTTGTCAAGTTAGTTTTCTAGTCTACAAGGCAGGTAGTTTCCAAAAGTATTCCTTTAAAGAAGTTTACTGAGTTCAGTTAAATAAATTTATTTTGTGACTGTTTGACAGAATGAGTAAGGCTGGGCGTGGTAGCTCACGCCTATAATCCCGGCACTTTGGGAGGCTGAGGTAGGTGGATGGCTTGAGCCCAGGAGTTCAAGACCAGCCTGGGCAACAGAACGAAACCCCGTCTCTACCAAAAATACCCAAAATTAGCCCGGCGTGGTGGCGCACACTTATGGTCCCAGCCACTCAGGACCCAGCTGAGGTGGGAGGATTGCCTGAGCCTGGGAGGTGGAGGTTGCATTAAGCTGAGATGGCACCACTGCACTTCAGGCTGGCTGACAAGTGAGACTACGCCTCAAATAAATAAATAAAATGCTGTAGTGTATAGTTTATTATTTTAATTATTCATTTATAATTGGGGTGAAATCTCATGCTCACACTAATCATGCTTACTGTAAAATTAAATAAAATAATGAACAAGCTCAAGTTCTTTGGCAAAATAAAAGCTAAAGATGATCTAACACCAGTGTCCTAAATGTTAATTTAACAACAGTACTACCTAAAAATCTGCCCCCTTTCATTCCTTCATATAAAGACTTAATTTTTCAGGACAGTTGACAGCTTGTGAAAACAGTTCCTTTGTAATTATAAGCTAACTTCAGAATTTAAAGCCAATTTCTGAAATAAACAGATGAAAAAAGAGGAACAAATTATTTCAATCAATTATCAGGGAACACAAGTATGTTAGTAATTCTGCTTCAGTTTATTGTGTGATGAATGTAACAAGTATTTAAAAATCCTACTTATGACGGAGCTAAACATTGAAAGTGCCTGGGGAAAAAAAATCTAAGTGAAATTAATCACCACAAAGATACAAAGTCTCAAACCACCACTTACAACAAATCACACAAATGTATTAAATCCCAAGTCTAATGCTTTTTTCCAACCCCACAAAGTAAACTAGTTCTAATTAAAATCAAACTACATTTTAAGTCATCAAAATCAGACAAGCTAACATCAAAGTATTTCCATCACTCTGCCAATATTTATATTATACTATGAAAGACGCAATAATCCTTTTAGCTACTTTAAAAAAACTCTACATCTAGGGAACTGAGCTTTGAGGTTTTAGAGTAAAAAGTTCTAAAATAACTTTCATTGCTAAGTATAATTAAATTTAGTTCACTAGAAATTTGTGCCGATATTGGAAAAATCACTCAATTAAATGTCTTTTGTTTAATATTTCGTTTTAAGCAGAGATTACATCTGTCACACCTTTTTATGTAGTACTACAATGTCTCAGAAAAATATTTGAAAATGCTTGTTAAATGAATTGAAATATATAAGTTCATTCATCTTTTTCTTTCTTCCAGAAACAAAGAACTGTGTTTATTACCAAGGAGAGTATGTCCCTATAATATACTTTTTAAACTGAAAACTTAATTATCACAAGTAAAAATAAAAAGATGTGTATAAAGGCATCAGAAAGGGGATTAGTATGAAAATGAAATTTTGAGACACTAGTTTGTTACTCAAATTGACATTGAATCAGCAAAAAGAAGCATTTAAATTTCATTTCCAGGCCTACTTAGCAAATCTAGCTCCAGTTAGAGTATCTTTAATGTGCAAAAGCTCACTGAAAGCAAGTATTCACCATGCAAGACACAGATAGGATTCCCTTAACCTAATGCCCCCCAGACACATCACTCTCTGTTAAACAGGCAGCTACCGCCAGATGCTCTCACTAAAAATGGTCACAGATGGTCAGTTGTCCAGTTAACAGAACATACTCCCCTCCCAATATTCAAAAGAAAGAAGGAAAGGATAGCTGCTAACACTTGCCTGCTTAGTGAGTTAAACGTATTTGACTGCTCTAAGTTTGGCAAGGCCCCAGCACTGACTTTCTAGGAAAGTAAGACTAGACCATAGGGGTCTCAAGATGAAAAGGCACCTTAAAGGTGATCCAGTCAACAGCTGCACAATGCTTGAATACACAACTGCATCTCTGCCAGTCAGCCATTCCAGCCTTGACTTGGTAGCTCCAGGGGTGCGGAACCTGCTGTCTAACAAGAAAGTCTCTACAGCTGCGAGAGGTCTCTGTTACCCTGAACTGCAATCAGCCCAACCACTCAATCTAATTCCACAGTCAGGAAACAGGCAGCTATTTTCATAGACATAGTATACTGACAAAATAATTTCCCAGTTGATGCATTAGAAGTGATTTTAAATGGATTCGCCTCAAATAGCATACACAGTGGATTTCACAACATAAAAACAAGGGCAGTAATATATGATTTAATTTTAAAACATAAGAGAAAATAAAAGTTTTGAAAGTTGACCATAGTTCAGAGATGATTTTAAAAGTTCAACAAAGATCAATGGGTCTTCCTCATTATAAATAAATAAATACATACATGCGTTGTATGTGTGTATATATATGTATGTATGTAGCTGTAGAAAATTTTGAAGAATGGCCAAAGTTTTAATAAAATGTCTCTCTAAACTTTTCACAACCCAATTTTTTTTCTAGTAAATTAGTCACCTATTGAGAATAAGCTCCCTGTGATGTATAAGAAGAGCGTGCTAAGAATGTATTTTTTTGTATCTTCTATATATTCATATTTTCTTTAACAGAAAATGAGAAGTAGTAAGCTTGATCTATGATTCTTCATCAACAATTGTCCCAAATCATGTTTCTTATGTAATAACTAAGCAAAATTTTCTTGAATCAATAATCTGCAGGGAAAGGGACAGAACACTGAGAAGCCACAACTAGGAATAAATGTTGCTGGCTTCAGTGGCAGTAGGTTGGGCTAATGTCATCTCAGTATCAATGGCTTAAGGAAGGTGGAACATAAGTAATTTCTCCTCATCATTTATAAAACTGTGTGACAGGCTGGACATGGTGGCTCACGCCTGTAATCCCAACATTTTGGGAGGCTGAGGTGGGTGGATCACCTGAGGTTGGGAGTTCAAGACCGGCCTGACCAACATGGAGAAATCCCGTCTCTACTAAAAATACAAAATTAGCTGGGCATGATGGTACATGCCTGTAATCCCAGCTACTTGGGAGGCTGAGGCAGGAGAATCGCTTGAACCTGAAAGTAGAGGTTGCGGTGAGCTGGTATCGTGCCATTGCACTTCAGCCTGGGCAACAAGAGTGAAACTCCGTCACACACACACACACACACACACACACACACACACACACAGGAAAGAAAAGAAAAGAAAAGAAAAAACTGCGTGACAGAGATCAATAGTGAAACTTATTTAACCGAATGCAGATTAAATTAAAAACCAACATAATGAGATTATAAGCAAAATACCATCTGGAAAACTGCATAGAACCACAGGATGAAGTTCTGTGTCCCTGCATCTGAAAACAGTCTCCCACCACTGCTTCTTACTGTGCAGAGACTCAAATCCAACGCTGCTTTCACAGCCTGTGCTACCGTGAGGCCAGGGAAGGAAATGGAGAAGCCCACGGTTGGACTGCTGAGCCTACCTCCCCTCCCCTTCACAGGGCAGTCTGTGAAAGGAAAAGCCACAGTGCTTTGTAAAATCCTAATATGTCCAGAAGGTGTAACAATTCAGTAGGTATTTAGCAGGTTGGTCATCATAATTAAAGGGACTGCTTTGTACTTAAGGGTAAAAATCTACTTATGAGCAACAAATAGCTAAGTGTACACTTTATATCTTGATGAGTTTTTATCAGTTTATATCCATTTTTTTTTTTTTTTTTTTTTTGAGACAGAGTCTCGCACTGTCACCCAGGCTGGAGTGTAGTGGCGTGATCTTGGCTCATTTCAAGCTCTGCCCAGGTTCAAGCTATTCTGCCCCAGCCTCCCAAGTAGCTGGAATTACAGGCGCGTGCCACCATGCTCAGCTAATTCTTGTATTTTTTTAGTAGAGACGGGGTTTCACCATGTTGGCCAGGCTGGTCTTGAACTCCCGACCTCAAGAGATCCACCCATACTGGCCTCCCAGAGTGCTGGGATTACACGCATGAGCCACCATGCCCGGCCCATGTATTCATTTTGGATATACATTACTTTCTACTAAACATGCTTACATCATGAAATTCCTTTCACTCTACAAAGATAGGAAGACTAGGGAATAAAATTGTGTCTTTCGGAACACTGATGAACTCAATCACAAAGTTAAGTGCTTTTTCCCAGTGTTCCTGGGTTACAGCTATATAAATATTCAGTTATTTTATACCTAATTCATAATTATATAGCAATTATATAGCAATCTCAGGCACATTTTAATTGAAACTTAACCACTGAATATTATTTGGTGATATCCCTGTTCTAATTCCTATTCTACATCCACCACACACTCACAATAATTGATCAGGAACTCAATCTACCAGAAGTGAACTCCACAAAGAAAAGCAGATTTGCAGAGCTGGACAAAGACAGAAAGATACAATGGCTGCCTGATATTTTGCCACTGGACTCACAATGGTAAGTCAAAGACCAATCACTGGCTTCGGCAGTAGCATATACACACTGACATAGTAAAATCAATTCTTTTCTTTGTACCGTTAAGTCAGTTCTCCTGCTTTCTATCCAATAACTTTTTCCCCAGTTGGTCAGAGAGGAAGGAAAAAGGGAAAAGCACAGTACAAACTCACTCACCTAAGCCACTGAGAGTATAGAGTAGGTCCTCGGTATCCAAGAAAATGGGCCCATTCTCCTGCTGCCCTTCTTCCTTGTAGTACAGCTTGTAGCCCTGAATAGCAGCCGTGTCCTCTACATCTTGCTGCCACCTCACAGAAATGGTGGTACAGTTCAGAGGCTCCAAATGCAACTCTGGAGACTTAGGGGCTAGTAAAATTCATCAGAAAATGTATGTATAAACAACCCAACATCCACATAAAGACACAGAATAGGGTAGTTCTCTCAGTTTTAAGCAAACAGTTACCAAAAGGGTCAATCCAATAATTATACCGTAACCTAGCTTTCCAAATTTCACAATAATATTAAACTTTGAGATCAAAATTTAAAATATATAAAATACTATCTTAAAAAGACCAAGATATCTAAATAATGATATCTACATATTTAATTTTTTTTCAAAGGGGCAATAAATACTTTCTAATTTTGGCCATTCATTACTCCTCTGTGATATAGAGAACAGGCACTCTTGTCAGTCAATTAACAAGAAAACCAGTCATGTTACATTCCACATTAGTAAAACAGAAGAGTGTAGAATTCTGCAGTCCTATAGTCTTCCTATTGAACTAAGGATTTTAAAAATATATGGCAATAATATTAATTAGGCTTCTACGAATATCTTACTTTGGAAACTGAGTTTGATTTGTATTGATCTGTTCACGAGAGATTTGCTAACAGCACAACCAAAAAGTTTACACACAAATAAACTCTATGCAAAAGCAACCACTTAATAAAAAGTTTAATTTTGTTCAATTAAGTCCATCACCTACAGAATATTTTTATTTATAAAACAAAATTTAAAAAATATAAACATAATTTCGAGAAGAAAAACTTGATTTAAAAGTAAAAATACTGTATTATCTTTTCTCAACAGTCTTCAGAAATTCACCTTTCACGCTTGTAGCTTTGGGCGTCCTATGTGACGTCCATACTGATGACTCTCCCAGCCCCACTCTGGTGGCGGCAGTAATCCGAACCAGGTAGACACTGTCAGGTTTCAGACCTTCCAAAAGGTACTCATGCGTGGTCCCCGGGAGCTCCAGAACTTGGACGGAGTTCTCAGTACTTAGGCGGAAAGACAAGCGATACAGCACCACTCGGCCCCGCTGATATTTGGCAGGGATTGGCAGCCAGGAGATGAGAATATCAGTGGGACTTCGACTTGTCAAACTAATTTCAGGAGGTCTCAGGGGAACTAAGTCATAGAAGAAAACAGGTTGTTTATGAATATTTAGAGTTGAATTGCCACTTAGCACACCAGTAACTGCATTCTCTTAATTAGCGACGTATCATCAAGAAGAGACACTTTTAGCCCTAGCAGAGGTTTTCAGTGAAACAGAGAATAAACCAGAAAAAAGAAGAAAAAATAACGAGGGAGGGTTAAGTGTGTGGAACAAAGAAGATAAGATATTCTTCACTGTGATTGCAACTGTTTTGTTGCTGTTTGGAACGAGTATGAGAATGTTTGATATTCATACAAAATACGAGAACACTTCTCAAATAATTCCACCAAAGGGGCTTTGAAACAAGGGAGAGTGAATTATACAAGGGTGGGGAAGCCTAGGATTCTACAGTTATAACCGAGCAAATCGTATTTTGAAGTGTAAGAGTTGCATCTTAAAAATTAATGTGAATTTTGTATTCCTAATTACAACATATGTTGTTTAATATAAAAACAGTTTTTCCTCCAAACATTTTAATAAAACTGGCATTTCAGGAAAATGAGTCAAATACAGTGACAGGTGGTCTAATACTAAGAGTTCAGATGGGTTCTAGAGTTAGCTTCTCTGTGTCTGAATCCTTGTTCTACCATGTATGACTCTGCGATCTTGGTCAAATTAACTTCTCTGTATCTAGGTTTCTTCAGACACAAAATGAAGAAAATAATAATAGCTCCTTTTACAGTGTTTCCCTGCTATACTAAGACTCACTTTCTTCAAGGATATAGAGGGAGAACAGACCTCACAAACCAAAAAAAAAAAAAGGTCTATCTTTATTAGCCTGCTTTTCACCTTAGACATGCATAACAGAGGTTAACAGTAACCAGGTAACTAGAGATGTCATATACTGCAGCTCGCTCTAAAGTGGAATAGGCTCTTAAATGAAAACTAAAATTTGGATTCAGTATCCACACGAGTGAACCTTTTTTCATTTAGTCTAAGTCTGATTTTATAAACACCCAAATAAGTGGCATTATAAAGATATAATAAGAGATCTGGGACTAAATGAACAAAAAGGAGATTTGGGGATTATTTATACAAAAACATTTTAAAAACTAAGAGCAGATCATTGCTTGAGAATAAAACATTTGCTAAGGGAGAACAGTATGATTAAGCATATATTAAATAATTCCCTTTCACAGTGCAGGGTACTAAAAAAGGTCTTCTAGAGACTCTGGAAAGACAGATGCCTCCTTTTACAACATGATATAAAGACTGAGAGGAGGAGAATCAGTTCTCTAGGGCTATCTTAATGGATGAAATTTCCCACCATTATAAGAATAATATGAAGGTCTGGTGTTCCCTAAAAGAACCACAACTCAATTTTCAACCCATGGTTAGGAAACAAGTTGAACAAGTAACATTCTCCCCCTTAAGGAGTATAAGCATATTGTATTTAATCAATAGGTACTAAGTGCTAAGAATTTTTTGACAGGTGATAAGTTGTATAAAGTCCAAGTTTTAGAAGTCCAGTACCTTTGGCCCTCAGTCACTACATACACTCAATATGTAACAGTCATTACAGTTATTCATGCCTAGACAAACCTCACATTTTGTTCTATTCAGTACAAAAAAGTTTGCAACATATTCACAATTTAAACTAGGAACCTTTGAAGAAATATAATGGGAATATAAGAATTTTATTATTGAATTTTTATTCTGAAAGTGCTCTTTATCCTTACCATGCTACTGGCAAAAAGCAAGAATGAGATTTTGAATGGCAAATTTAACACACCTGTTTTTTAACCAAAAAGAATATATTTTCTTTAAAACACATTTATTCACTGAAATTGACAAAACATACGAACATTCATAACGAAATGATCTAGAATCATGCTTTCTTACCGTCCTCTAGAGTATTCTGTGTCACGTGGTCCGACATCTGGCTGGCTCCCATTGGCATATATGCTACAATGTAGAAAGTATAGTTGCTGGCAGGCTCTAAGTCATCAATAATATAATGAGTTGTGTCATTTCCGATGACTACTTGATACTCTTCATTATTTAAACCTAAATTAAAGAATCCATGTTTTAAAATGACAGATATTCAAAATAAAATAAACAAGACCATTTGCCTGCACTGTGAAACACTGATCCTTGGGTCTAATCTCAATCTCTTCCGTGCCTCTTTACAAAATGTGAACAGGAAGGTCTCTATTTTCTAAAAGTAACCATATTTTGCTACAAATTTCTAGAGGACTTTTTTCCTGAATAAATCAAACTGAAAAGAATTCATCTTCTCCAAACTTCATTTACCAACTAGTCAAAACCCACAGAAGAGACAACGTACAGCAGTAATATAACAGAGCTTAACACAACAGAATATTGTAATCCGTAACAGTGTAAACTTGATTTGCTTCAACTTGTGGCATTTTTTTTTTCTTTTAAACATAAATGGAGAGACAGTAGGGAATGTAATGGCTCCACTCTTTAGAAAAACAAACCAAAAGTTGTCCTGCAAAAGATCTCATTTTGCCCCTCGAGATTCTATTAAATTTGACTGACATAAGTTGTTCTTTTATTTATAATACTGAGGGCAAAAAAACTGGGAGTCACAGAATGTGCCTCAAAATGCTTTCTCCCACAGTTGTTTTTTTTTTTTTTTTTAAGAGAAAAAAAGTCTCAGCAACTCTTAATCAAATATGCATGGCAAGGTATAGAAGAGGATTTGTCTTTGTAGGATTTAATTCCTACAGAGCAAACCTGTAAAGTGGAACAAGAGCATTGGCAGCCACTGTGCTTTGCTAACAATTCACAGTAAACGCATGTCAACTTAATCAAATCTCTCTAAAGACGGAGTCCCTTCTCCCCACACTGGATTTACAAACAAAACAGAAGGCAAATTCCAGTATTAAGTTTTCCCACATTTCTGAATTAACTTGATAGCATTTTAATTAGACAAGATTACAGGCATTTCACAACAGACTGGCTAATGGCTTGTTAATTAGGAGCTGCATAGTACGATTTCTGACCTACCAAACAAGGTCCTTGAGTTCGAATTAAAAAGCCTTGTTCTGTTCCTGAATAGACTACTGAGCCGCATGTGGAGGCTCTAATGAAACAACCATAATAGGGAACAAGAGTGGTCCCCACCAAAACCAGCATTCCTTTTACCTTCATAAATCACTAAAAAGGGAATTAACATACTCCAGCATGCTCAGTTATCAGACTTTCATTCTTCTTGCTTCCATGACCCCTGATTTACATTCAAAATATTCCTTTTCAAAACCCTACTTCAAAGTACAAAAAACAAATAGCAGCAGCAACAACAAACCACCTGTTTCTATGGATAATTTTATTATATCCCCATCCTTAGGTGTTTGAATTTGTTTTTAACGTATATTCCATAAAAGCTAAGCTGTTTAAGTATAGAACTGAAATTTCTAAGCCTTTACCATGGTTTCTATGAAAAATCAATAGAGAAATTTCTAGGATTTATCAGTAGTTTCTCTTTTTCCTCTAAGGTATTCGCTGAAAGTAAAATATAAGAAAAATTTTTAAATCTCCAAAATAGAACCAATAATTCTGAATACAAATTTTAAGACACATTTTATTTCTACTTTTATATGATGAGACAGGAGTAAAGAATGTCCTGTTCAATTTTCAGAGGGTTCTATGTGATTTCAGAAAACATTCATAATATACAAAATATTTAAAATATACAAAAGCAAAAATATGGGGAATTTGACAATGTTTACTTTCTCCCTTAAAAATAATAAAAATATACATAGTTTATTATTTTACTCAAGTTACACCACTATGACTAATGTAACTGCATACTTAAATTGGAATATTAAGTCTCAGTTAAGGAATTTATGCCTTGTCTGGAATGAAATTCATAAGTATACCACTTTGTAACTTCTAAGCAGGCGGTGATGCTTTGTATTAGCTGGTAACTGTTTCTAAACAGAAAAATCTTCAACTATACTTACATATACAAAGTACACAACAGCATGACATTTAGAAAACAATAAATACAAAGATGATAGATTATTTTATTAAAGAAGATAAATGCCACAGAATTTCAAAAATATTTTGTGGATTATGTAAGGCATTATTCGTACTGAAAACAAATCCTTGATAGCAAGGAGTACTCAAAAATAAGCACTCCTAATATTACTTACCTTCTGCTTTCATGTAATGTACAGAATAGGCGATGACTTTGTCTGAATTATAAAGTGGCCTCTCCCAAGCTAAAAGAATGGCTGAGCTTGACATGGTTTCAGCATGCACATTATAGGGAGCACTGGGTCTGTCTTCTGACATCACTACAGTCAGTCTGGCTCTAGATAAAATAGATCCTTGGCTATTCTCAGCCATGCACTGATAAATAGCATCATCTTCAGGAATAATCTGGTTAATTACCAATTTACTGGGGAAAGAAAAAAAATTATTTCCATGAAAAATTCTAAGAATGAATTCAAAATAAAGTTTAGCTATTGCTAAATATACTCTCATCTTATTTTATTTTAAAATTCAAATTAAATTCAAGCATTTGTAGAACCCTGCAGCAACTATGTGGAATCCTGAAGACTTTTTGGTGTGTTTTTGTTTTTGTCATTTTCTTTTTGTTGTTGTTGTTTTAAAGAGACGGGGTCTCACTCTGTAAACCAGGCTGAAGTGCAGTGTCACAGTCACAGCTCACTGCAGCCCCAAACTCCTGGGCTCAAATAATCCTTTCGCCCTCTTGACTCATCCTCCTGAGTAGCTGGGACTCCAGGCATGTGTAATTTTTAAATTTTTTGTAATTTTTTTGTAGAGACAAGGTCTCACTATGTTCAGCCCAGGTTGGTCTTAAAACTCCTAGGCTCAAGTGATCTTCCCACCTTGGCCTCCCAAAGCACTGGAATTACTGGCAAAAGCCACCATGCCTGGCTTATATAGTCTCATTTCAGATGATAAAAGTTACTGACCTACCAAAAAAAAATATGTAATCTGTCCCAGTGAAAAATATTCTACATTAATTACTTAAAATTATTCATTTTTGAGTCTGCATTAGAATTTGTGATATTCAAATGCTCGTTGCTTTAGGTAACAACTTATTTTTTAAAATGTGGCTCTTATTAAGAATTTATATTACTTGAATAGCATCTAATTTACAGAATATTATAATGTGCACATAAAATACAGGTCAACAAAATGTTTAAGTTTTGTTCAACACAAATGAGAATGTTACAATAATTCGTATTTATGCTAATAAAAATGAATTCTTAAAATCATTAACTATGGAGAAATTATTAGAGAATTATTTCTTCTAATTTTCTCATTGTTTGGAAGAAGGAACTAAGACCCCAAAGAGCTAATATGCTTTCTTGTGGTAACTTAACTAGTGGCTTAACAGCACAAGAACCCTGGAGTTTGGGGAACTGTGTAACATTCATTTTATTATCACCTACCACTTTCATGATCCATGTATAAAATACTCATGAGTATTTAGCATAGCACATGTATGACATGCTAATGTTATAAATCTTAATTTCTTAGTTTAGTTTCATTTTGTTAATAACTATCAAGATAATTTAGGTATTTGATATAATTATAACCATTTCACATAAAAATTACTAAAGCCATTATGTCATATATAAAATGGTAGCAAAGTGACACAGCCTACCTGTTGTACATTTTAATTCTACCATTTGAATGTATCTTCCTTCCATTTTTCAACCATGACATCTTGGGAGAGGGGATTCCTTCTGCCTGACACACAAATCGAGCAGTGCCAGCTCGAGGCCTTGTTAAACTTTCTGGCCATTCAACAAATGAAGGAGGAGCTATTTTTAAAGAAAAAAACACAATATTTCTGTGATCCTAATAGGAATGATGTAAAGAGTCAAGGAAGAAAACAGTAAATGAAACAAGTCCCATTCCTGAAGATGGCTGACATGCTGAGCTCCTATCTACATCTTCATACATCACTCCAGGTGCCTTTTCTCGGCACTGCTCAGCGTTCACTTTCTCCACGATTTCCCTATTCAGAGCATCTATATAGACACATTTAAAATATATGTACCTATCATCCTTCTTAACTAAGAACAATATATTGCCACTTGCGAATGCAGTGCAAGTGGCTATAATCAAGAGATTAAATTTTTAAATTGGCAAATAGGTACATGGATATGTGTGTAGGTGTGATGGAGACAGAAGGCAAGCTTAAAGAAGAAGAAATATAATGGTACGCACGTAAACAGAATGGTGACCTCAGAATGATTCTACAGTTATATTTTAATATAAATATTTATTTTTTTTCCTGAAATTCATCATTGGATTACCATACTTCACATCAATGCTACAAAGCTCAAGAAAGACAGTAGTAAGCTATGAATGAGATAAAATGGCAAACGTTAAAATGTAAGATTCCCCTGATTGCAGAATGAAAGGAACATACCTAATACAGTTAAAGTTGCCATAGCAACTGTAAAGTTGCGTGTGCCAGGGGTAGTGGCCCGACAAACATATACTCCAGCATGTTGTAGCCTGACATCAGATATCATGAGATTACCATTTCCAAGTACCCGAGTATTAAAGACATCAATGGATTTGTGATCTATTTCAAGGAGAATACTTCAGTTAAAACAATGTAACAGATAATCTGAAATTATGTCAAAAGACCACTATCCAAGCAATCAATCATGGAAAGTATAAAATTAAGTATAAAATTCTCTATGTTAAGACCTTTTCTCTATACACTGAAAAGGCAAAAAATTAAGACATTCAATAGCCAAACCTGTGTTTTTGTATATAAAATAAACATCTTATAAATTTCATTAGAATGAACAAAATTTAAGGAAAAGACTTTTTGTTTTGTTTTTCCTGAGAAGTCTTACCAAGGCGGCTCCAAGAAATGATTGGTTTGGGATTTCCTATGGCCATGCATTCCAAAACTACAGTCTGATGAAGAGACGCTGTTATGTTCTGTGGACCTGCTATAATTGTTGGTGTGTGGAAGGATTTAGACTCCTTAGCTTTGGGGAGGAAAAGACAGAATATAAAAATAAATCATAAATAAGATATAATAAGTGAAATTAGTAGGACATTTATTCTCATCACTCACTTTTCTTTTTTTAAAACAACTTCATTGAGATATAACTCACATATGATACAATTCATCCATTTGAAGTATATAATTTAGTGGTTTTTAGAGTTTTCAGAGTTGTACAACTACTACCACAATTAATTTTAGAACATTTTTATCACTCTCCAAAACAATCCCAAACCCATTAGCAGTCACTCCCAATTTCTTCTTCTCTCCACAGCCTAGTAACCACTAATCTACTTTTAGTCTCTCTGGATTTGCCTATTCTAGACATTTCATATAAATGGAACCATATATTATGTGGTCTTTTGTGAATGGCTTCTTTTTACTTAGCATAATGTTTTCAAGGTTCACCCACGTTGTTACATGCATAAGTACTTCATTCCTTTTTATTGAGCAATGTATATCATTGTATAGATAGAACACATTTTATTTATCCATCAGTTGATGGACATTTAGGTTATTTTCCATAGCATTACTTTTAATTGAGGTTCAAGCACTCACTTATATAATTTAATTATCTAAAATTTATTTACCTAGAACTAAAGCATAGCATTAAATACATAACTTCAGCCTCTTTATGTTTTTCAAAATTTATTCTTTTACAGCCTTAAAGAATCTGTTAGAAACCAGTATCTCTTGTGAAGAGTAAACACTTATATGAAGTTCAACAATGTCTTCAGTCCAGGTCTTCTTCCGCTACATTTAAATAAACTTAACCTTTAAAATAAAAACTATCATCTATTGCATTTTAAGGAAATACCTATTTCTTTATATGCATCTCTCTAGTTTCCCTTCTACCTATATTAATATATAGCAAAATATATAAAATTGTGTTTGCTTAATATTAACAATGATAATTTTTGCATTGAGACTGAGGATATTTTTTAACTTTTATTTTTGTGTTTTAAAAAATTGTTTAATATAGAAGTTTTATATTTTCTATTTTCATAAACATTACTTTTTATAAAATGCATGTATCATTTTTACAAATGCAAATTACGGTATTTCTTTAAATGACAAGCAAAATAATACAACTAGAAACAAACATATCTTTTTCCACATTAGGCAATTCTGGTAGAAATGGATGACTGTTACTCTCTTTTTTGTGCCTTCTGTATTTTACACCTTTTAAAACAAAAGTGAAATAGAGCCAGCCCTCAGTATCTGCGGGTTGCACATCTGTAAATTCAACCAACTCAAGGTTGAAAATATTTTTTTAAATAAAAAATAAAAACATACACATTTTAAAATACAATATAACAATGATTTATACAGAATTTACATTATTAGGTATTATAAGTAATCTAGAGATGATTTAAAGTATAAAGGAGGGTATTTAGGTGAATGAAAATGCCATGCCATTTTCAATAAGGGACCTGAGCATCAGTGAATTTTGGTATTGAATAGAATACCAAAGACTGAGTATTTGTTAATCTTTCTTAAGACTGAATACTTCTTAAAGACGTTGACGTAACATAGAAAACTGGCCTATGAAAGAAGAGTTGCTTAATAACTGAAAATAACCATTTTCCAAATAGATTATAATAATTTAAATGAAATTCTACTTTATAGCACATTATTACAGCAGAGGAGAAAAAGTAGTAACCGTGCCAATAAAACATCATAAAAATGGAAAAAGCCACTGTGCATGGTAGGTACCTGGAATCACAGTTAGCGAGGCCTCCATGCTTTTGCGTCGGTGGGCCACGGTGGCAGCAACACAACGATAATTTCCAGAATCCCTTTGGCTGACATCATAGATCTGCAATACTCCTGTTGGTAGGGCGGTTATCCTGTTATGAGAGAAAGATAACTAAACTTCTTGTAGATTATTTTATTTTATTCTATTCTATTCTATTTTATTTTTGAGATCGAATTTAGCTCTTGTTGCCCTGGCTGGAGTGCAATGGCGTGATCTCGGCTCACTGGAACCTCTGTCTCCAGGGTTCAAGCGATTCTCCTGCTTCAGCCTACCAAGTAGCTGGGATTACAGGCACGCCACCATGCCCGGCTAATTTTTGTATTTTTAGTAGAGACAGGGTTTCACCATGATGACCAGGCTGGTCTTGAATTTCTGACCTCAAGTGATCTGCCTGCCTCGGCCTCCCAAAGTGCTGGAATTACAGGCATGAGCCACTGTGCTGGGCCTAGATTTTATATTTTATTTAACATATTCTGTGATAGGAATTAATACACTCAACCTTTTTACAGTGCTAGAAGCAATACTTTAAAGACCTTTAGCTTGATTCTCTTGTTTTCATTTGGGTCACTAAAGCTCTCTAAAACATAAAACAATCCAGCATGACATGGTTTGTGCAATCTATCAGTCGAATTTTACAGAGTCTCATTTGACATTCTAGCATAGATTTAGCTAACTGGTGGCCCAGAGTTTAGTGTAATTTTTTTCAAATTCCTGAATTTTTTACCTATTAATATCCACATATTGTCCAAGACATATATAGATATGCTCTTTTTTGTTTTTTTAATAAAGCACTTCCATGAATAACTTATTCCATCTTAGTGCTTTACCATGTTAGCAAATGTTTGCCTACTCAGGAGCACGGCAGGAATCAAATTTTTTGGAGTTGCTATCAAGTTCTTGATTTTTAAATCCCAACCACCCTCAGAACACTAGATGTGTGCATGTGCGCGTGCGCGCATTTGTAGTGAAGAGGGGGTTGGGAAGTGGAAGGCAGAGACAGGAGTGGGCAGCTACCAGGGCATATATGAAAGACCCTTACACCAGCACTGCCCTTCCCAGCAATAAGAGTGTCATTTGGTTTCCTAAAACCTTGGGCTGGAGTCCAGATACTCATGGTTAGAACAGATGGTTGAGGAAAGGATCAAGGCAGTAGGATAATCTATTTAAATTCTGATCTAAACCAGGGACCATGCCCCATGTGCCAGAGACTGATGATCTAATTCTCTGGCTAAGTTTGAAATGTCTTAAGCAATCAGTTATTACTGCCTAAATAAAAATGAGGCCTATAATGGTGTTTCTCCCTATATAACCTCATATGAAGTCTTCATTACTCCCATATCTTCTCCAAAGACAAAATCTACATCTACCTGTCCACAGTTATAGGTAGAGCTGTCCGATTGAACTCCCATGTTATAACTGCAGGAGGGTTGGATGAAATCTTGCATGCAAATCGAGCAACTCCACCTTCATGGACGTCAGTGGAAATTGGCTGAACTTCAAATGCAGAAATACCTATAAGATAAAGTTTGAGAAACTCAGAATAAGTGCATGAAAATAACACTTAGAAGTAACATTACACTAGATATTACTTATTAGACTTGAACACTTGCTTGAATAAGACCAACCTAACTTAACCAGCATGAAGATAATTTAATGAATAATTTTGGAAAAAACACTGGGCAGCTGCCCAATTTACGGAGTCTGGTCTTTCCCAGAATTAAATTCTAAACAGGTTCATGAGAAACTTGTCTATTTGTAGATAAAACTTAAGATATGAAACAAAAATAAACAATGGTATATAATTACATACTAAACTGCGTGATACAAACTTTAAATACTATTGTATATCAGAGGAGAGGGAAACAAATAAATTCCAACTAATCAGGTAAAAACCATTTACAGGAACTGGTTTTGAATTAGCTTTTGAAGAATCCACTGGATTTAGATGGGGGTGGTGGTGGAAGAGAACAGAACATTCCAAGTGAAAAGAATAACATGAAGACAAGCACAGAGGTAAGAAATGCAAAGCTTGCATTCACAGGATTGTGAGGAAACAGCCAGGACTACTGCAAAATATTTCAGATTAAGAGTTTATGGGAAAGCTGAAGGAGAATACAGATAAAACAGATTTACATCATGGTACAAATTAAGGCATCACTGAAGATTTCTGAGAAAAGGCATGTCCTGATATTAGCAATGTGTGGGAAAAATTAATCAGAATGGATAGAAAAAAGGAGTCTCAAGTCAAAAGTCCAATAGGCTATTAAATAGGGATTACAGAAGTGGGTGGTGGCAGTGGGAATGGGGACAGTCTAGTGATATCTTAAAGAAAACAAAGACTTGGTTCTTATGCCACAGACACATCACTCTGTATCTGGAATCAGATGAAGTTGGTATTGATGGAGCAGGATGGGAAAGGAAAGAGAGAAGCCCAAGGGTGCATCTGAAACAAAAGGTGCAGGAACTCAACAGACTACTTTTAGGCTCATGTATTTCCAAAGCAGAAATCAATCCTGAAGTGTTAGTATTTTCTAGAGATAATTATTCTTTGCAATTCTAGGCAGGCCTCCAGGAAGTGGTCTTCAGTGTCTATGATCATATTTTGAAGGAGTTTTTAAACTCCAGGTTTCCCTTCCCTCTACTACGTCTTCCAAGATACAAAGAAAGGGCCACAACTATAGGATTACTCCTCCCCTCCCCAGACTACAGTTCAAAGAAAAATTGGTTTGAACTTTATTACTTATAAATAAAATGAGAAGTTATGAAGAAGAAGAGAGGTAACAAGGCTAGATGAACCTATGCTTCATTAGGTTGGGAAGAGTAAAAGGTCATAGAAGGCTAACAAATTCTGCCTTGCACTTGAACTCATCTATCTGTAGATAGATCACAGGCCTTTACAAGTGTACGACAAGGCCAGAGAATCACGGTGAAAATATTCTTAGGATGATGGACTTCCAAAAAGGGTAGAGTAGGGGTAAAGTAATACCTTATTTGTGTATGAAACAAAAATTTGTTTCAAACTGCTATTGTGAGTGGATCCTAAAAGTCAGAACCATTTGCATAGTAACTTTCACTCTCTTTTCTCTCGAATATATGGTATTTTTTCAGGAGTTACGTAATGCATGATACTGCAATAGACCAAATGTTGAAGCAGACACGTAAGAGAACCCAGCTGTCTTCTATTAAGCTAACTAAAGAGATTTGCACAAATGTAAAGCAATTCTGCTCTTCTGGCTATTTTTTTCCTCTGGAAAATAGTTATATTAGTATGTGATGTATAAATATTTTTATTCTAAAATGAATTAATGATTATTTTTCTCAGTTTTAATTTCTAATAGTGTCAACCGAGGTAAACTACATAAATACAAGTTATTTCAGTTTTAAGAGTATAAAGAGTGAGACTTTTCAGTTGGAGAACCACTCTTCCAGAATATTACACTCTAAAAATTGATACCATGAATCTATGTTGCTGATCAATTAATTAGTACCTGTAAAACTCAAGCCCCATACTCAACCACTTACAACAGTGTTTCACTAACACTGAGCTACTTTTCATTGCTTCTGTAATCACTTGCTAGGATGTTTACCTGCAAACATTTTAATTTTGGATCTAAACCTATGGACCATCCACTGCTGTTTATCTACTAAAGAATTAGGAAACAGATGGCTAGATTCACCTTCAAAATATCAGCTTCACATTCAGGCAGAACAACCTGATTTCTCAATAATAAGGTAAGCTTGTCTTTTTATAGTTAACTTAAACTACGTTGAATACATTTATCTTGGGGGGAATTAGGACCTACATTTCCATAAACGTAATGCTTGCTTTATGAAATATAAAGCACTTGTCGATCCCATATTTACCTTTTCCATGTGTGAGGGGTGACCATTAGTTCTAGCTGTCACTGATAATCCAGTCCATATTCAATTGACAGACTTCAAAATGGGAATTTTACTTTATTGGTTCTCAGCCTCTACCTCCCCAGACTGAAATACCTTTAGTTTAACTTTTCTTTACAAAGCAGAAGCTCCCCCAGGCCTGTCCACTTTAACAATTTCTTCTTCCATTACCCCACAATGAATTAATTATTTAATCAAGATGTTTTATCTCATTTATTCCTCTCTCATATCTGACTTCTCCTCATCCCTAACAGTCCTCTGTTCAATTCAGGTCCTTATCATACCCTGTCTGGATGTCTTTCTGGAGCCTCTTAGCTGGTATCTCCCCTGCCAGCAACATCACCCTCCAGAGTGATCATCATAAACCATGAATCTGTGTTGCTGACGAATTAATTAGTCCCTGTAAAACGCTAGCTTCATATTCAATCACTTACAATGATGTTTCAGTAACGCCGAGCTACTTATAATTCACTAAATACACCATGATATTTCACACCTCTAAGGTATATATGAACATTTCCTTCTCTTGCTAATAACATTGGTCCCTTGTCCACCTGATGAAATCCTACCATCCTTTAAAGCCTGGTTCACTTATCCCATCCTTTGGGAAGTGGTTTCTGACCCTTTTCTCTGCTACCTCTGTACACTGCAGAGCTTCACTGCTGCCTTTATCTCACATTATAATCACTTATTTACAAGTCTTCCTCCCCTTCTACACTACAAGCTCACTGAGGGGCAGCAGTGGGTCATGTTCTTTGCAGGATACTGTAAGACAGTAAATGGTGCAGATTTGGCACTAAAAAAATATACTTTCTGAATTGAACTAGTATTATTTTGAATTTTCTCCAATTCTATTAGGTCTTTAAGCACAATAACTAGAATTGTAGGGAGTTTCTTGGGTACAAATACCAAGACGGGGTGAGAAGAAAATAGTGCTTTTTATTATTTTTTTGTTTGCTACAATTCCAAACAATGCCCAGTATTTTACTGGCATCGATTTTAGAGACAAAAATTTGTCCCTCCCATATCAAAGGACTTTTGTAAAGATTAAACAAGCCAATAGCGTGAAAACTTTTCATAAATGTGATTATTGAGAATAAAAATGATCACTTTGCTGCCCTGAGTTATTTCCTTCCAGCCACATAGGCAACTGAGTGTTGTTTTTTTCACTCTGAACCTAACCAATCAAACAGTATGCCTGGGCACCACTGCCTTTTCCTTAAGCAGTTCCCCTTTTTTCTCAAATAGATAAATACATGAAATCCCTAAGGTTTTTTATTATAACAATTGAGCTAACCTTGTACTTTAGGCATAGTGGGCTGGAACTCTGGAGTCACAAAATTCTGAGAACTGAAACATAAATAGGTTTACCCTTGAAAACTCTGGTTTTCAGAAAGGTTTGAAAGCAAGTATAAAGGTATGTATTTTTTAATCCTCACAAACACTTTTATATTTAAAGTATCTAACTTTTTGATATCTTTTGAAAATTCAATCCATTGGCAAAATAGTTTCGTGGAGAAAATACCAAGCCAGATACTGCTCAGGACTCTCGTCGGTTACCTCTGAGACTGAAAGAACGACGCAACCATGAATCAACAATGAAAGTAAATTCCCTTTTTTCTGTTTGTAATCCCTCCATCTGGACACCAATCCCAATCTCTTCCCTCCCCTCTGGGATCTCTCTCTCCCCTGCATATTCAAACTCTTCTCCTAGCTCCTTTCCCCCCACAAATAAGAGTGTTCCACTCTCTCCCAACCTCAAAAAACAAAAGGAAGAAAACTCTAAACATGTCTTTACATCACTTTACATATCCATCTAGCAGCTATCTGCTCACCTACCCATGGGATCGAAACTTCTCTAAAGAGTATTATACTGGCTGTCTCCCCTTCTTCCTTTCTGACTCCATGCCTCAAACATTTAATCTGCCTTCTTCCCTATTATTTTATTGACACAGGGTCTATGATACTACATGCTCCTTGTTCTCCTTTTGTTTCTCTGGCTCCTCCTTCCTGTCTGCCTTTTCAAGGGTTCGTTCTCCCTCCTCTTCTGCCCTTCCTTCCAGAGAGTCTCTGTTCTTTTCTCTCTCCATGGTCTTCTTTGGTGATTATATCCTCTTTCAGTTTACAACCATAGTCAGCCATTGCTGCTGATTCCCCTAAACACCTCTTCCAGTTTAGATCACCATCCTCAGACCTTCGTACTCATGGCTCCAACTGTGCACTGGACGTCTTCACTGCAGCTTATGAAAGGTACTCCAGGCTGCCGTGGTAGCTCACGCCTGTAATCCCAGCACTTTGGGAGACCAAGACGGGCGGATCACAAAGTCGAGAGATCCAGACCATCCTGGCCAACATGGTGAAACCCTGTCTCTACTAAAAATACAAAAATTAGCTGTGCGTGGTGGTGCGTGTCTGTAGTCCCAGCTACTTGGGATGCTGAGGCAGGAGAATCGCCTGAACCCAGGAGGCGGAGGTTGCAGGTTGCAGTGAGCAGAGATCAGGCCACTGCACTCCTGCCTGGCGACAGAGGGAGACTTGTCTCAAAAAAACAAACAAAACAAAGGCACTCCAAACTCATCATGTCCAAAATGAAGTCATCTTCTTTCTTCTAAGCCTGTATCTCTGCTTCATCTTTGTCACACTACTGTCAAATTACTCACCTGAGCTAGAGACTACTTACTCGTTCTGTATTCTCAATCACCTGTTCCCAATGATTTTAACTCCTAAACATGTGCAAAATCCATTACCATCTGTTCCAGTCCCAACATCTCTCACCTGAACCACTATCAGCCTCTTATCTTGTCTCTGCTTTCATTCTTCCCTTCCCCCCTTCAAAACACTCCAGACAAACACCAGTGTTTGATAAGCTGCATTAGACTCAAGCAGCTTTCATCTATCCATTCAAAGGCTTGTATAGGTTAATCCACTACTTCTAAAACCAACAAAGAAATAATCTCACAAAAATGTGATTCTAATTGTAAATGCTGTCAAAAAGCATCATGTCTGAGCATCCATCCTTCTAAATATTTAAACTGCTTAACCTAATTACTAGAAAAAAAGAATGCATATCTCCTTGTCATAGCAAAAGAAAAAAAAATCTTCCTTTATGCCAAATATATATTTTAACTCTTTAACTGGGTATAGTCCCAACAAATTGACTCATTAGTGAGCTTTTGCAGAAAAAAGAAAAAGGGGAGGGGGGCTGGGGGAAGGATAGCATTAGGAGAAATACCTAATGTAAATTACGAGTTGATGGGTGCAGCAAAACCAACATAGGCACATGTATACCTATGTAACAAACCTGTACGTTGTGCACATGCACCCTAGAACTTAAAAAAAAAAGGGGGGGGGGCTGGACGCGGTGGCTCACGCCTGTAATCCCAGCACTTTGGGAGGCCGAGGCGGGCAGATCACGAGGTCAGGAGATCGAGACCATCCTGGCTAACACAGTGAAACCCCGTCTCTACTAAAAATGCAAAAAAATCAGCCAGGCATGGTGGCGGGCGCCTGTAGTCCCAGCTGCTGGGGAGGCTGAGGCAGGATAATGGTGTGAACCCAGGAGATGGAGCTTGCAGTGAGCCGAGATCCCGCCACTGCACTCCAGCCTGGGCAACAGAGTGAGACTCATCTCAAAAAAAAAAAAAAAAAAAAGAAAAGAAAAATGAAAAAGTAGTTAGGCATCAATTATTTCAAAACCAAACTGTTTTTATGGCAACATGCAATAGTATTTAAACAACCAATCTTATATAGTTATATAAATACAATTAATATCTCTGCTATTAAAGACACATAGTATAACTGACACAAAGGAGTTAATTTCCATGAATCACATATTAATATCGATCCCATTGTCCTTACAATAACACCATTCATTTAGTTTGTGGTTAACCAGGCTGATAGGCCCTGAGTCATAAAATTCTTTATAAAATAATGGACTAGATTTTCTCCCCAATTTAAAAAACAATTTTAATCACTTTTAGGAAACTTTTAATCTCTTCTAAATTTATTAATTCATTCAATGAATATTTATTCGTGTCTAGTACATTCTAGGTGCCAAGGATCTAATGATGAACAAAACTAACAGAGGTTTTATTCTCAGGGATCTCTGTTAATGGTGGAGAAAAGCATTTAACTAAATTACTATCCAAGTGTAATAAATTCAAACTGTGATAAATGCTATGAAGAAAACGGACAGAGCACCCCCAAAAGTTGAGCATCCCAAAAGTACAGAGAATCCCAAATTCAAAAATCCAAAAATGCTTCAAATCTGGAACTTTTTTAGCACTGACATGATGCTCAAAGGAAATGCTCACTGGAACATCTCAGACTTCTGGATTTGGGACGCTCAACTGGCATAATGCAAATACTACAAAATTTTTTTAAAAATCTGAAATCTAAAACACTTCTGGTTCCAAGCATTTCAGATAAGGAACACTCAACCTAAATTATAAAAGTAACAGAGGTTTGAAGCAATTTAATAAAGACAGAAATAACAATAGCTTAACATACATTTTATTGTCAGGGGCTGCATTGAGTACATTACATATTCCAGCTTATTTAGTTCTCAAAACTATTATTCACCCAATTTTCAGTTAAGGAAATGGAGAGAGGGAAATTAAGAAACTTGCCCAAAGTTTTGCAGCTAGTAAGTGGTGATACTGGGATCTGAATCCAGGTAGTCAACTTCCAAAACCCTTATGAGTATAAATTTGAGTTCCCCAAACTTTCTGTAGAAGATACAAATTACAGGCTCTAGGCCAGGCGCAGAGGCGCACGCCTGTAATCCCTGCACTTCGGGAGGCCAAGGTAGGAGGATTACCTGAGGTCAGGAGTTTGAGACTAACCTGGCCAACATGATGAAACCCCATCTCTACTAAAAATACAAAAAATTAACTGGGTGTGGTGGCACGCATCTGTAATCCCAGCTACTCAGGAGGCTGAGGCAGGAGAACTGCTTGAACCCAGGAGGTGAAGGTTGCAGTGAGCCGAGATCACGCCACTGCACTCCAGCCTGGGCAACAAGAATAAAACTCCATCTCAAAAAAAAAAGAAAAAAAAATTACAGTTTCTACTCCCAAGCAATTCTGCTACTCAGTATAAGCTGAAATGCACTGGCTTTCTAGCTGGGTAAGAATATGTGTTAAGGCTGGGCACAGTGGCTCACGCCTGTAATCCCAGCACTTTGGGAGGCCGAGGAGGGTGGATCACAAGGTCAGGAAATCGAAACCATCCTGGCCAACATGGTGAAACCCTGTCTCTACCGAAAATACAAAAATTAGCCACGCGTGGTGGCATGTGCCTGTAGTCCCAGCTACTCGGGAGGCTGAGGCAGGAGAATCGCTTGAACCCGGGAGGTGGGGGTTGCAGTGAGCCGAGATTGTGCCACTGTACTCCAGCCTGGGCAACAGAGCAAGATTCCATCTCAAAAAAAAAACCAAACCAAACCAAACCAAACAAAAAAACCAATATATGTTAAATTTCTACATTTCCAAAACAGAACAACACCTTTAAAACTTTGTGTATTGGAATTTTAAAACTATGGCTCTCATCTCAAACAGGAGTATGTCTACTTCTAGGAACCTATTAAAGATAGGAAAGTGACCAGCCTGGGCAATAGGGCAAGACCTCATCTCTACAAAAAAAAGTTTTAAAAATTAGCCCAGTGTGGTGGTGCGAGCCTGTAGTCCCAGCTATTCAGGAGGCTGAGGTGGGAGAATTGCTTGAGTCCAGGAGGTTGAGTCTGCAGTGAGCCATGATCACACCACTGCACTCTAGCCTGGGCAACAGAGTGAGACCTTGCCTCAAAAAACATAAAAATAAAAATAAAAATAAGAAAAAGATAGGAAAATATGTAAATTGAATTATACTATCTCAGGCTAAAATTTAGTAGTCAAGTATTTTTTAAAAAACAAATCTCTCTTTCAAAAACAGTTTACCTAGTAGGAATACCAATTTTTCCTTTGTTGTTATTCTCTTGGTTCTAAGCCCACAAACATGTTGACCATCAAAAAGCCAAGTACTTAGAATGACAGAATTTAGAGGTAGGGAGACTAACTAGTTAAGAGGCTATCAGAACAGCAGAAGAGAGATCTGCTATGGGTTTGAATGATGGCAGAAGTAACAGGAACGAAGGGAGGGAACACACAAGAGACACAGTACACCAAACGTCATTTGGCTCAGAGGTGTTCAGGGGAGACCAAGGAAAGGATCCATATAGTTCTGAGGTTTCTAGCCTGTAAAGGTTGGGGGATACAATGTTGCCTGAATCAGAACAAAGAAAGAGAGATCAGATGGGCTAGTGAATAACCATTCCAAACTCTCATTTGATCAGAATGAAAAGACACTGGACATGTTAAGGCAAACTGGGAAACTGTAAAATTAGGCCATGGACTAATAATAGAAACAACTTAAAATATCTATTAATCTTGATTTAAGTGGCTTTTGTTTTTTCAGTTTTTGATTTACAGCTGTTCTACAATGCTAAGTCTTGATTTTTTGACTAATGGCTCATACGTAAGGCTATCATTAAGATTTATAGAAAGATATCTTTGAGTTTTTATAATAGCAGCCTAAAAAAACAGTGTTTACTGTTTTTCCAATTTTAATGCAATCTCTTTTTTTTTTTTTTTTTTTTTTGAGACACAGGTTCACTCTTGTCCAGGCCTGAGTGCAGGGCGCAATCTCAGCTCACTGCAACCTCTGCCTCCCGGGTTCAAGCGATTCTCCTGCTTCAGCCTCCCCAGCAGCTAGAACTACAGATGGGCACCACCACGGCCAGCTAATTTTTTTTTTTGTATTTTTAGTAGAGATGGGGTTTCACCATGTTGACCAGGCTGGTCTTGAACTCCTGGCTTCAAGTGATCCACTGCCTTGGCCTCCCAAAGTGCTGGGATTACAGGCGTGGGCCACCGCGCCCGGCCTCATTCTCATTTCTTGATGACAGAAATAAAGGGCACTAGAAAACTGAGGTAAAGGGGATATAAATATATACATATTATTATTATTTTTTAAGACAGAGTATCGCTCTGTCAGGCTGTAGTGCAGTGGCACAATCTCGGCTCACTGCAACCTCCGCCTCCTGGGTTCAAGCAATTCTCCTGCTTCAGCCTCCCCAGTAGTTGGGACTACAGGCAAGTGCTACCACACCCGGCTAATTTTTTTGTACTTTTAGTAGAGACGGGGTTTCACCATGTTGGCCAGGCTGGTCTCAATCTGACCTCATGATTCGCCCGCCTCAGCCTCCCAAGTGCTGGGATTACAGGCGTGAGCCACCGCGCCCAGCCAAGGATATTTTTTTAAAAGTCTAAGTGGCAGGGTGCAGTGGCTCACGCCTGTAATCCCAACACTTTGGAAGGCCGAGGCGGGCAGATCACCTGAGATCGGGAGTTCGGGACTGGACTGACCAACATGAAGAAACCCTGCCTCTACTAAAAATACAAAATTAGCCGGGCATGGCGGTGCATGCCTGTAATCCCAGCTACTTGGGAGACTGAGGCAGGAGAATTACTTGAACCCAGAAGACAGAGGTTGTGGTGAGCCGAGATCATACCATTGCACTCCAGCCTAGGCAACAAGAGTGAAACTCCATCTCAAAAAACAAAAAACAAAAAAGACTAAGTGAAATCTTGCCCTTAGCTGGTATAAAGAAAATCAGGAATAAAACCCAGAACAGACTGTGTATACAGGGAGGTGGTACACCGGCATAGCCTTGCAGGTAAGAGTGCAGATATTAAAATCCATAGTTTTGCATTCATGAGCTGTGTGTCCTGGAGATGTTACTCAATCTCAGGCCTCAGTATCCCTCAGTAAAAGGGGATATTAACAATACTTTCTAAGCATATTATAAGAATAACATTAAATTACATATACATATACATACGAGTACCCAGGCACTGCTTGTTACCTAGTAAACTCCTAGCAGTGGTGCAGGAGATGGGAATAGTGATAGAATGCCTTACTATGAATACACTGGTTTTACTTTCAGAAGAATGACTCAGAGAATGTCAAACAAAGGATGCCAGTGATCCTTATACACAATAAAAATAAACTTTAAAACCTGAATAAAGGCAAAGGTATTCTAAAATTTAACTTTTTTCTGTTATTTTCTACTAAGTCAGACTTAGGTAGCTTTTGCATAAAGGTATATAAACTACAGAAAAACAAAAGTAATTTTTCCATTTTGAATGTGCAGAGATAAATTATTTGAAGGAGATACAATCCAGTACTTCAATGATGAAATAATGGGAGATAAATTAAAAAGAGATAGGTAACTAAGTTCAGATCTCCAGTAGGATTATGTATGGTGATTTTTATTTTCTTTTTTACTTTACTTACATTTTTTCCTATAAAAGTATCTAATGAGGAAAATTAGTGATCTTTTTACAAATTATATATGCCGCTATGGGGCACAGATTGCAGTGAAAGTATGAATGCATGAATTTTCTACTGTTACTCCACTGCTTGATAAAACCCCTTATTCTTAATTTTTATCTGCCTTTTGAGTTCTTTCAACTTCTCACTCTTTGGGTAAACATCACTTATGATCAATGGATGCTTGATTCTCTCACTTACCAGTGCCCTAAACCTGGAAATTACAAGAAAAAAACTTGAATAAAACCACTGTGCAATTAAAAAAACAAATTATATAAAATTTTATATCAAAACTTAGAAACTTTAGAAAAGCATGCAAATATAAAACACCTATATCATGATAGTTTTAAATGTTTCCTAGCAAGTATTTGCTTTTTCAATTTCGATTTTTTTAAGTGAGGCATTAAACTGAGTAAATGACTATGTCTTTCACAATAAATGTTAGAGCCTTTTAAAACTTTAGTCTGCAAACTATTTTCAGTATTATCAAAGTATTTTGCATTTATTTAAATGGCAAAACACCTCCTGTCCTATGCAAATCTTAGCTTCCTTCCACAGACTTTGTTTCTGCCAGTTAGGTATGATTTTACAAGTCTACAGCCTCCTTGTGAAACCTGACCTCTCTCTTCCCTCCACAGTCAGTGCTAACATAAACCAAGCGCCCCACAAGAAGTCATTAAAGCTGTGCTGTTAAGAGGCCAGAGCTCTATAAAATAGGCAAGAAACAAGGTCTTGAGAAACATGTGCTGTCCTCAAAAACAACCTTGCAAACACAATAAATGTAAGTGCCTATTTTATTTGCGACTTCCTCCTCTTCACCTGTCTATTTAATCATTTGCTTCTATGATTTATAGTCAGAAAAAAAAATTTAAAATGCCAAGATGAAAATGTTTTCCAAACTTTTATCTGACCAGAAAGCAACACTTAATATGACTCTACTCTGGAAATGTATGACTACTAATTTAATAAATATTTAAGTAATATGTTACGCATGCTTCTAAAAGATTGCAATGAATAAAATGCTTAATACACGATTTTAAAACCAAATAAAAATGCTGAAAACAGTCTGAAATTACATACCATCTAACAATTTAAAATATGTCCACTAGAACTTCCTAATGTAAGAAAAACATCACTTTCTTTTTAAAACTGCAGAGAAAATATTATTTAAATATAAAGTAATAAAGTCAGAATCCTAACGCAGGGTTTAAAACGGTGGTCCTAACACTGCGGTTCAGCCAGGGGATCCCAACGCCTCAACGACTGCGTCAGTCAGCCGCTGCTGTCACACCCGCCCCTTGGGGAAATCCTAAGCAGCAGGGGAACGTGGACAGAAGCGCGTTCCAGAGGCCTCAGGCTGTTTCCACATCTCTAAGTCACCAATCAGTAGCGCTGGGAAATCTATAAGTAGCTCATCAAGAACACAGGGAGGGCTGGGTGCAGCAGCTCATGCCTATAATCCCAGCACTTTGGGAGAACGAGGCGGGCAGATCACTTGAGCTCAGGAGTTGCCTGGGCAACACAGTGAAACCCTTTTTCTACCAAAAATACAAAACATTAGCCAGGCATGGTGGTGCATACCTGTAGTCTCAGCTACTCTGGAGGGTGAGGCAGAAGGATTACTTAAGTCTGGGAGGCGTAGGTTGCAGTGAGCGGAGATGGCGCCACTGCACTCCAAACTTGGTGACAGAGTGAGACCCCATCTCAAAACACAACACAGGGAGGCTGGATGCGGTGGCTCACACCTGTAATCCCTGTGCTTTTGGGGGCCAAGGTGGGAAGTTCGTTTGAGGAGTTTGAGACCAGCCTGGGCAACACAGGGAGATCCCATTTCTACAAAAAAATTAGTTGGGTGTGGTGTCATGTGTCTGTGGTCCTAGCTATTTGGGAGGCTGAGGTGAGAGGATCACTTGAGCCTGGGAGGTGGAAGCTGCAGTGAGCCATGATCATGCCACTGCACTCCAGCCTAGGCAACAAGAGATCCTGTTTCTTAAAAAAAGAACACTGGGAAATTTTTAACACAACTCTCAAGCATCCACAATTTCAGAGTTCAGTACTGAGTTTGATTATATATTAACGTAAAGCTTATTTCTATGACACTGGTCTTTCAAATCAACCATGCATTTGTATACTTCAGGCTTTATTAATCAAAACAGTGGTAACTTCTTGCCTCATCAAGTCTGACTCACTTTGAGGCTTCCTACTTGAAGACTGACATGCAACTGAACATTAAGTAAAACTAAGAGATCTAGTCCCATCATTTCATGCTATCAATAGGTAAAAGTTAACCAAGGAACAGGTTTCAAACAGAAGGAAAACCTGGATCCTTAAGACTAGGCAAGAAGCTATTTGTTATCTTAAATTATTTAACAGGAAAAAATCATCTGCTTAATAAAAATAATATAACAACAAGACAAATGTGATCACTACGTCTTGGGTGTCAACTCCTTTATACAGCTGTGCTAAATATACAACAGCCATTCTATAAGTGGTTTCTTACCTAATTTCTAGTGAACATGTTATCCTGCTTGAATCTGACAACTCTGACAACCAAGTGCTATGAAATACATTTTGCTTTTGAAAGAAAATATTTAGATCAAAATACGTGACTAAATAAATATAAATAACACTAAGGTTAGAAACTCTGTAACAAAGTTGGGAACCAGGGACTCTAAGAATGTGCCCTACATGCAAAGTTTCTACAGACTATTTTCCAGTATATTCCTATAGTGTATTCCCATTTTAAAACACACCTTTAATAACACCTGAGAATTCGTTGCTTCTTTAATATTTCATCTGCTTTGCTCTCTGCCAAATGCTAGATCTGGGACTCCCCACGTTCAGTTTATTTGGCCAGAAAGAGGGTGACACAAAGCTGTTTAAGTCCCTCCTGACCGCTGGGCCACTCACTGCTTTTCAGGAACTCTCTTATTAATCTTATTAGTAACTGGTTTTAATCATTCCCTAACTTTACAATTATTCAGGTCCCCAGTCACTTTTACCCCAGACTGCAAATTCCTTGAGTTCAGGGAACATGTCTTACTTGTCTGTGTTGCTAACAGTCAAAATAGTGCCCTGCATACAACAGGCATTCAAGAAAGGTTCACTTGAATAAACTCAACAAACCACATCACCACCTCCCTCTTACTCACATTAGAAAACTTTGCCTCTTGGCCGGGCACGGTGGCTCACGCCTGTAATCCCAGCACTTTGGGAGGCTGAGATGGGCGGATCACGAGGTCAGGAGATCAAGACCATCCTGGCTAACACGGTGAAACCTCGTCTTTACTAAAAATGCAAAAATTAGCTGGGCATGGCGGTGGGCGCCTGTAGTCCCAGCTACTCGGGAGGCTGACGCAGGAGAATGGTGTGAACCCGGGAGGCGGAGCTTGCAGTGAGCTGAGATCGCGCCACTGCACTCCAGCCTGGGCGACAGAGCAAGACTCCGTCTCAAAAAAAAAAAAAAAGAAAATTTTGCCTCTTATCTCCCTCAGAAGAGTAACAGAAGGGATTTTGGCTGTATCACTCTACCGTACAGCCCTAAGCAAATTTCTTTTTCTGTTTTTTGTTTGTTTGAGACAGAGTCTTGCCCTGTTGCCAGGCTCGAGTACAGTGGCGCAATCTCGACTCACTGCAACCTGTGTCTGGGTTTAAGCGATTCTCATGCCTCAGCCTCCCAAGTAGCTAGGATTACAGGCACACTACACCACACCCAGCCACTTTGTATTTCTAGTAGAGACAGAGTTTCACCATGTTGGCCAAGCTGGTCTCGAACTCCTGACCTCAGGTGATCTGCTCACCTCACCCTCCCAAAGTACAGGGATTACAGGCGTGAGCCACCGCGCCTGGCCTCAAATTTCTTACTTTTCCTAAACATGTTCTGTTCTGTAAAGTAAGGGACTTAAAGGGGTTATTATGGATTACATAAGGTAATGCATGTACTTAATATATTTCCTGTAATATTAAAACACTCAATAAATTTTAGCTATTTCTATTATCTTGCCGGACATAAACACCATTGATTCTTCTCCTTACCACCTCAAAATCTCTCCCTCTTCACCTAACTTATCTTCCTTCACTACTGGTTCCGTGGAAGAAGTAACCATTCCAATTGCACCAAGGTTAACCTTCACCTGATGCTCTTAATCCCATCCCTCCTACCAGCTCTGTGCCCTTATTCCATTTATTATTCCCATTCTTTTGTATCACTCTCTCATTACTAGTTTCCTCATCAGTGCTTGTAAGCATACACTTATCTTCCCTATCCTAAAAAGTAGCATGTAGATCTCAAGCCAAGCTAATATCCAGTCAGGCTCTCTTCTGTCATTTTAGTTTTTCTTGAATGACTCCACCCACTCCATTCTTGGACAGGGTCTCTCTCTGTCACCCAGGCTGGAGTGCAGTGGTGTGATCTCGGCTCACTGAAGACTCAACTGTCCGGGCTGCAGCAATCCTCCCATCTCAGCCTTCCCAGTAGCTGGGACCACAGACACACACCACCACACGCAGCTAATGTTTGTGTTTTTGGTAGAGTCGGGGTTTCATCATGTTGCCCAGGCTGGTCTCCAACTTGTGAGATCATGCAATCCTCCTGCTTCAGCCTCCCAAAGTGCTGGGATTGCACGCATGAGCCGCCGCGCCCAGCCCCATTCGTTACTTCTTTTGGGGTAGGACAGGATGGAGAGGAGAGAAGGAGAAGAGCCACAGGTGTATTTATATGCAGGATTCAGGAGCCTCCTGAGAATGGATTTTACCTTTAGAGAATAAATGATGCTCATAAGTTTCATTCAAAAACAATGTGGCAGTTTAGGTGTGGTATAGTGTCAGAATTTGTGACGGCCTGACTCTCAAATTAGGGCAGTCATCAGGACTCGTGAATCATACTCATATAAAAAAAGGAGGAGTACAGAGAGGGATAGGGGAGAGGGGAGAGAGTGCTGGGGTGGAAGAGATTCATTTGGGCACTGGCTAAAACTTAGTTCTGCTCTTCCCCTTCTCACAACTGCACATGACTAGTCTAGAAAACAAACAAAACAAATGGTAGTGCTCTTCTCAGCAACTGCTGCCATTCCCTCCAGTTCCAAAGAGCCTTTCAGTGTACCTTATAACTTTATAGTACAGAATTTTTGGAGCTAATAGATGTTATTTCTCTAGTTACAGCCATTGTAGCCATTTAAAATATGACCCAACTTGGATGATCTTAATACTCAATGATATGTTCAAACTATTCATAAAATAATTTTCAACGGCAAGTTTTCTAACGCCTGGGCTTAACTGTTAAACTGTTAACTGTTAAACAATGGCTTTTTTGTGTGTTTTCCACTACCTTCCCATCTTCTGGCACCCCTTCCAATGAATACTCAACAAAAGAACAAGTTTCATGAACTTAGTGTCTGTCTCCTAAAGCCCAAGAGTAAGAAAGTAGCAGTGATTTCAATGGGCCTAAAAGTCATAGTGCTTTATACATAACTGCTTATCATTAAATGTCCACCAAAATAAAACTAACTCACAATTGGTTATGAAGGCAATTTGCTTAGTGGGAAATGAAGATTTAGAATGAGACTACGAATAACTTAAAATCAGTCCAAATTTTCTTATATTAAGTATTTCAGCATCATTATTTTGTATGTTTCAGTTCTAGCAGATAAGGAGGTAATGACATATTTATATCTGTACATAAATATATGCATCATAAAGCACAGAAATGTGCTGGGACTTAGAGACTAGATTAGCCAGCAGACACAACCACAATGCCTATGACAAAGGATAAAGACAGCTATATTGCCCAGGCCAGCCCTGTCCTTATATGCATAATAAAAAGCTACTCTAAAGTTTTTTTGAAAAGTCAAAGGACCTATAATAGCCAAAACAATTTTGAAAAAGATGAAACAAAACTGAAGAGCTCACACTGGCTGATTTCAAATATTATAATGATTTCAAAAATTATTGATAAAGTATGATACTGGCAAAAGGTTAGACATATACTCTCTGTATATGTCTGCATATATACAGAAAAGAGAGTACAGAAATTAACCAATACAAATATGTCAACTGATTTTTATAAAGTTGCAAAAGGAATTCAATAGAGATGGGATAGTCTGTTCAACAAACTGTACTTGAACAAATAAACATCCATATTCGAAAAAAATTAATCTTTAAAAAATTAATCTTGACTTATACCTTATACCTTATGCAAAAAAAAAAAAAATAATTAAATTGGGTCAAAGACCTAAATGTGAAATGTAAAAGTACAAAACATTTAGAAGAAAACAGAAAAATCTTTGTGTCCTGGGGTTAGGCAAACAGTTTTTATATATGACTTATAGAAAGCACAATCCATAAAAGATTGATAAACTGGACTTCATCAAAATTAAGGAAAAATAACCTTCTGGCTGGGAACGGTGGCTCATGCCTATAATCCCAGCACTTTGGCAGGCAGAGGTGGGAGGATCACTTGAGCCTAAGAGTTGGAGACCAGCCTGGCCAACACAGGGAGACCTCATCTCCACAAAAAATAAATTATTAGGTGGGTGTGGCAGTGTGTGCCTGTGCTCCCAGATACTTGGGAGGCTGGAGTAGGAGGATCACTGGAGCCTGGGAGGTCGAGGCTGTACTGAACCCGGATCGCATCACTGCTATCCGGCCTACACAACAGACACTCTGTCTCTAAAGATAAATAAAATAAACTCCTCCTCTTGGAAAAATACTGTTAAGAGAATGATAAAACAGACTCTCCCACAGACTGGGAGAGAAAATTTTAAAATCACGTATCTGACAAAAGTTTTATCCAGAATGTACACATAATGCTCAAAACTTAATAATTGGAAAACAATGCAATAAAAAGTGGGCAAATGAGTCGAACAGATACCTTAACAAGGAAGATATATGAATGGCAACGAAACACAAAAGGATATCCTACCTCGTACTTACAGGGAAATGCAAATTAAAACCACAATGAGATGTCACTACACACACCTATTAGAACGACTCAAATCCAAAACACTGCCAGTATCAAGTTCTGGTGAGGATACGGAGTACCTGGAACATTGATACATTGTTGGTGGGATGCAAACTGGTACCATCACTTTGGAAAATAACTTGGCAGTTTTTCATAAACACATACTTGCCATAAGACCCTGCATTCTCGGCCGGGCGTGGTGGTTCACACCTGTAATCCCAGCATTTTGAGAGGCCAAAGCAGGTGGATCACGAGGTCAGGAGTTCAAGACCAACCAGGCCAAGATGGTAAAACGCCATCTCTACTAAAAATACAAAAATTAGTTGGGCATGGTGGCAGGCGTCTGTAATCCCAACTACTCGGGAGGCTGAGACAGGAGAATTGCTTGAACCCGGGAGGCGGAGGTTGCAGTGAGCCGAGATCACACCACTGTACTCCAGCCTGGATGACAGAGTGAGACTTCATCTCAAAAACAAAACAAAACAAAAACACCCCTGCATTCTCATCTCTAAATATTTACTCAATAGAAATAAAAACATTCACACACAAGTCGTATCAGACAGTTTAGGAAAGTTTTATTCATAATCATTCAAAACTGGAAACAACCTAAATGTCCTTCAAAGGTAGTGAATGAATGAACTGTTAAATTCATACAGGGAAGTACGACTCGGCAACAAAAGGCAGCAAACTACGGATAAAACAAAATACATAAGTCTTAACGATATAGATTAATAAATCTCAAATGCATTATGCTGAGTAAAAGCAGCAAGACACAGAAGGTTACATAATACACAATTCTACTATTTCTATGGTATTCCAGAAAATGCAAAATACATGGGCTGCTAGGAGTTAGGGGAGAGAGAGGGTTATGACTATATAGAACGGCCTGAGAGACTGTTTTGGGATGATGAAACTATTCTGTATCCTGATTGTAGTGATGGTTACACAACTCTATACATAGCTCAAATTCACAGAACTATAGATTTGAAAGACAGAATTTACTATATGTAAACTTTAAAAATAAATTTCAAGAAGGCTATACAGAAAAGGTTCTATTTAATTTTCTAGCCGGTGTTAAAGAAGAAAAATTATCAATTAAGCAGGAAGACAGCACACAGAGATTTAAAGAGCTGACTCCTACAGACTATCTTCACCTCTTCTATAAAGTTAGCCCTAATTTTCCCAAGTAGAACTAGAGACCCCTTTAATACTCCCAGGAGCTTAGAATATCTTGTCTGCTTCACTGTTTGTTTCATCAGCTTTACTTTCTGCTCTCATCTACAGAATAGAGTCTTTTATCTTTTTATTTCTGGCACAGTACCACAGATACAAAAGGCAGTCGATAGACATCTGATAAACACACAAATAAAATTTGTCCTAGGGTATGTATGGATTCAATTCAGTCTTCACCTCCTTCATCTAGAGCATATAGTATAATGTGTACATGGTAATAATCTGAAGAACCATAAGATGCTGAAACTAAGTTTAAATTATCTTTATAACACTATACATGAAAAGTATATACAAAAATATTTATCCTAATAACTAGAAATGGATCTATGTTCCAGTTCTAACTATTAGAGGAACAGGAGGAGCCAGAAACCTAGAGCCCTCCTATTTCTATTCTTCTAACTACGGAAATGGTCAAAGAACAGTCACAACTCTGCTGAGAAGCTAGGAGAGTTGGTATCAGTAAGCATTACAGACACACGCACAAACACACATACACAAACACACACACATACACAAACACACATACGCCTGAAAAGCCCAGCCTAACCCTCTGCCTCTTGATGCCAGAGGCACACACAGGATTGCAATTTGGGGACAGACCTTTTACAGGCTGCTGACCCAGCATACCCTGCAGACGCATGTCAGTTCCAGGGTCCCCTGACATTCTAAACCTATCTTGGAAAGTCTCATAATATTTAACGTGGCAAAGAATCCACTAGGCCAGACTTGAAATTATTCAGAATTTGGTCCTAGAACCAGTCGGTCTGTTCCTAGGAATCTCAAGTGAGAAATGGATTTTCTAGAGTGGCTGCAGGTTCTTGGAGTTCGTGTTTGACCAAGACTGCTGAACATCTGAGTACTTCTTCAGGATTAAACTACAAAAATACAAAAATTTTATCACTATGGAGTGCCACAATAAAAGCATACTCTTCTGTACATGCATCTATGCCACACTGATATTTCTACTCTTCTAAAGCAGAGGAGAAAATAGTTACAGTAAATGAAGATTTACAATATTGAATTCACAACCAGTTCCCCTAATGTCCTCATCTGTGGCTGAAGTACAGCGCTCTTCAGCTACCCCTCAGCTTATGTTCTGCTGGAATCATGGAGTCCACCCTAACGAAATCAGAAGTAACTGGGGCTTGACAGGCAACTAGGGTGGGTTCCCAGGACCAGATTATGAAGAACACCAGAAGCAGATGTGGAAATGTGATGTTATAAGAGGAAGAGTCTGTCTTGGTAGGAATTTAAGGAAGAGGTTAAAAACAAGGAAAATCACACACCTCAGCAAAATAAATAGGAGCAGGTCATCAACAAGAAAAGTCCAGGAAAGTAAGTTTTCGATAATCATTACATTGTCAAAAAATTACCACCAACATTCTTTGTCTTCATCTCTAGAGCTGATAAAATGAAAATAAATCACTATTCACTTTGCCTAATACATCTTTCTCAACTTCTCAATTTAAACTTGAGTTAAATTTTTAAAAGCTATTCCGTCTCCATATGGCACTCTCATACTCTAGACAGACTTGTGTTAGTTTAGCAGTAAAATCTGATCTCACTTTGAAAGACATCCCCAACTGGGATTTTCTTCTTCTCAAATTATCTGTCTTCCCAGCAACAGTGTGTGGTCACAGAAGTGTATGCGACATGCTAATGCATTTATCAAGTGATTATTCTTGGCCCCTCTGCTGGCAAAAACAAGCAGGAAATGGTACAGAAAAAACATGCATAGTAAGCCACATTAACCAGCTTCAAAGCTGTTCAACTTGTGTGGCTCCTATGAATTCAAGGGGGAAAAAAAAAGTGTCACTGCTTTGTCTTTACCAAGACCACTTTCCCTTCAGCCTTTTGCCAAGTGATTGCCTTATATTGCCTAATCCAAGAGATGCCTTTCTTATGCCTTGTTGTCATTCCATAAAGAATTAGTTCTGCTTAAATAGCTCAACTGTGCAGAAAGAACATTCCATGCAATTTTACACTTCGCATCGGTCACAGAAACAGAGAATCAATAAAGCATTAAGAAGAGTGAGGTTTTGTAACAAAATTCATGTCACTTAGCAACTTCATCTGTGTAGAAATTTATAATGAGAAAAATCACCAAATCCATCAAAATCACAGCAGAAATATTTCTACTAGGATTACTTTTGCTTTACAAATGGTTATTTCAAGAACATTTAAAACCAATTCAAGAGCTGCAGTATATTAAATTATTTGTTGATAAACATTATAGCATTGTTCTCCATTGTTTTATATATATATTGTTTTATCAAATTATAAAATCCTTGGTTCTCCTTTCTCTTCCACATAACAACCACTCAGTAGTATTTAGTACTCCTTTCTCTTTCACATAATAACCACTCAGTATTTAGTAAATGCCTATTATGCAATGCAATTCATTAAAATTTATACAATCATAATTTATAACATCAATTAGTCTCCTTATGACATTCAAGTCACAAACTGGGAATCAATCACTACGAAATGCCTATCTCTTTCATCTTCTTATAGCTGTTAAATTAAAAAGCGAGCCAATTTAATTGATAGCAGGATATATATAGACACACAGATATCAGATGACCTGTTAAAATGAATTCATAAAGTAGACATTGACTTCTGAACTACCTGTCCACAACATTATGACGTCTTTTAATACTGTAACTTTTTAAAAATTAGGCTTGACAACACAGCCCTAGAGAAGAGAAGAGAGAATTAACCTACTATATATCGTATGTACATTAACTGCTTTAATACTCTCAAAAACCTTAGCAGGTAAATAATACTACTTTTATTTATAGTTAGGGAAATATGTTCCATTTGCTCAGGGCCACAGAATCAGTAAATAATGGACCTAGAAGTCAAATGGTGCTTTAACAAACTTAGCTTCAAGCTGCAGCCCTAGAGACAAAACACCCACTCAAGGAGTCCATCATAGCATTTCATGGTAGTAATGCTCATCTAGCCTTGTGAGTCTATTCTCCCAGCAGCACACATACATTCATGCAAAAAGAACAGGTAATTTCCTTTTCTCCAATTTTCTCTCCTTTAAACTTTCCTAGAGGTAGCAGCAAAAATATTTCGCTGACCTTCCACTTGATTGACTATTACATCACTACCAAAATTTGTAGTGAGGGCTTTAGGATCTCCTGTCAACTATTTTTTCTTCCCCTTTCTACTTATTCTTTTTGTGAGACAGGGTCTCGCTCTGTCTCTGGAGTGCAGGGGCACGATCTTCACTGCAGCTCACTGCAGCTTCCACTTCCCAGGTTCAAGTGCTTCTCCTGCCTCAGCCTCCCGAGTAGCTGGGATTACATGCACACCCACCACACCCAGCTAATATTTGTGTTTTTTTTTAGTAGAATTGGGGTTTCACCATGTTGGCCAGGCTGGTCTCAAACTCCTGCCCTCAAGTGATAATCCCGCCTCAGAAAGTGCTTACAGGCGTAAGCCACTGTGCTCAGTCTCCTACCTATTTTTTATCAACATCAATTTAATTGTATTGTTATTTATCTAACATTCCACACTACTCTCCAATATGGACTTCATTATTTAGCCCAAATAAATCTACTTGCTATTTTTTTTTTTTTAGAAGGAGTCTCACTCTGTGGCCAGTGCAGTGGCGCGATCTCAGCTCACTGCAACCTCCGCCTCCCAGGTTCACACCATTCTCCTGCCTCAGCCTCCCAAGTAGCTGGGACTACAGGCATGTGCCACCATGCCCAGCTAATTTTTTTTTTTTTTGTATTTTTAGTAGAGATGGGGTTTCACCATGTTAGCCAGGCTGGTCTTGATCTCCTGACCTCGTGATCTGCCCACCTGGGCCTCCCAAAGTGTTGGGATTATAAGTGTGAGCCACAGCACCCAGCTTCTACTTACTATTGTTTACAAAAACACTCCGAAGGAAAGAATACTACACTGTTAAGTCTCTCCATAAAAGTAGAACCCACAGCGTACTACAACAACTGCTGGCCATCAAAACAAAACTGAGAGTTGGGGATGGTGTCAAGAAGACAGTGACATGTGATAAAAGGTAGAAGGATATCAAGGGATTATCAAGAGTAGTCTAGGCAGAAGGTGGAACATGGGTAAAGGAACAGAGCAATAAGAATACACAACACATTCAGAGAACTGGAATTAAATGTGGTGGGAATTTGGGGTATAGGCAGAAGTCAGAGGGTGGCCGAGCACAGTGGTTCATGACTAACACTTTGGGAGGCAGAGTTGGGAGTATCATTCAAATCCAGGAGTTTGAGACCTGCCTGGGCAACATAGTGAGACCCTGGTCTCTACAAGAAAAAAAAAAAAAAAAAGGTTGTTTTAATTAGTTGGACATGGTGGCTCACATCTGTATTCCCAGCTGCTTAGGCGGCTGAGGTGTAAGGATGACTTGAGCCCAGGAGTTTGATGTTACAGTGAGCCAAGAGCATGCCACCGCACTCCAGCATGGGTGACAGAGTGAAAACCTTGTCTCTCAAAAAAAAAAAAAGAACAGAGGGGGAGCGAGGCAGGGTAGAGACACGGAGAGACAGGGTGGCAAAAGATGCAACTGCAGGGCAGAGATGATGGAGAGCTTTGCCTTTTTCCATTTTAATGCTTTGCTCCTTTAAGTGCCATCCTTGGACCAATCTTAGAACTTGTTTGAAATGCAGACTATCAGGCCCCACCCCAGAACTACACCAAACACCAATCAGCATTTTAAAAGATGCTCAGGTGACTTGCATGGACTTGAAAATTTGAGAAGCCCTACTCTAAGCATTTGGGTAGTATTCTGAAGGCAGTGGGGAGCCACTGAAATATTTTAAGTAAAAGATATACATGATCAGATTTAAAGGTGATATGGAATATAAAACCAAATGTGAGTTTTTTAATGATTCACTTGCTATTGGATCCCTTTGATTGAGAATAACTGTGTTTTACAAAAGTACTTCCCTGACTATACAAAGGCTCCTAAGGTTAAGAACAACATTTAAGGTTATCTCAAATACCAAGAATGTACCTTCTATAGGACAAAATCATGTCTACACTATAATCCAACTAGCGATTTAAATAAAATTTATAAAATCAGATTCCCTAAAGGGTTTCAACAACCCAAAGCTGCTGCATAAATGGCTTACTCTTATGACATACTCTACGCCTGTTAAAGGTCTTTGAATTGCTTCAATAGGAAATAGGCTATATTGGCTGCACACAAACCATGTATTAAATGGGGAATGCATACTTCCTTTTAGAAATTTTTACCAAATTATATGCAACCTTTCACTCAAAAGAATAAAAGCACAGAATTCTGGACAACAGCCATATAGAAAATCCTCCATAATGCGATCAATAAGCCAAATCAAAACAATGCACAGTTTATAGGAGCAGAGTAAAAGAAACTTGCAGCTCGTATTTCATCGGCTGTCGAGTGTCACATTCATTCAAGCACAGAGAGGTTAAATGATAGAATCTGCTCTTTAATGCCTGTTTTTGGTAGTGGAGAGCCAAACAATCTTACTTTTCCTTTGATGGCTTATAACAAATGTCACAGAAAAGATGAATAAAACTGCATTCAGGACAAACTGTAAAGCTAGATTTCCCAACTTTGTGCAGAGTTCTATTCACCACCTTATGCAAATTTTCCACAGGGCTTAATAGAGACCCTGAGTTTCTTTCAAGGAAATGATCACCAGTGGGATCTGGTTATTTGGAAATACACCAATGCTCAGAAGTCACTAACGCAGTGTTTTTCAACCGTGTCTATTTTGTGATGGACACTCCTTTACATAGTTAAAGTCTCATTTCCCACAATCAGCATTTGCTGACAGACAGCACAATCTGTGCATGCCTGTGGAAAGGTGGAATAAGCTGGTTTTAAAAAAAAAAAAAAAGAAAAAGAAAAAAAAGAGGCAAAAGAGTTAGAAATCAGGGAAAGAGAAAAAAATGGAATGGAAAAAATAAAGGGAAAAATATCACGAGAAGAAATAAAGCAAGTGAAAACACAGAGACAACAGATCAGGAATGAATGGTGCAAATAAAGTGAAACCAGGCCAGATGCAGGGGCTCATGCCTGTAATCCCAGCACTTTGGGAGGCCGAGGCAGGTGGATCATGAGGTCAGGAGTTCAAGACCAGCCTGGCAAAGATGGTGAAACCCCATCTCTACCAAAAAATACAAAAATTAACCAGGTGCTGTGGCGGGCACCTGTAATCCCTGCTACTTGGGAGGCTGAGGCAGGAGAATCACTTGAACCCGGGAGGCGGAGTCTGCAGTGAGCTGAGATCACGCCACTGCACTCTAGCCTGGGCGACAGAGCAAGACTCTGTCTCAAAAATAAATGAATGAATAAATAAATAAAATAAAGTGAAACCAAACTGAATAACAAAGGAATAAATTACTGCTCTACTAATCATTGCTAACTGTTAAGACAATTCACTTCTAGAACATTTTAATTTGGTGACAGAGTAGTGAAGGTGACTATACTACTAAATAGGCTTAGCCAGGGTTACTTCAAAGCGATTCCTGCTGAGGCTGTGATATAATTTTTTTTAAGTCCTTAGTTATCTGGGAAAACAAATACTTAATAGAATTAGAGAGGTTTTTGAGGCCGGGCGTAGTGACTCAACCTGTAATCCCAGCACTTTGGGAGGCCGAGGCAGGCAGATCATGTGAGGTCAGAAGTTCAAGGCCAGCCTGGTCAACATAGTGAAACGCTGTCTCTATTAAAAATACAAAACATTAGCTGGGTGTGGTGGTGTGCACATGTAGTCCCAGCTATTAGGGAGGCTGAGGCAGGAGAATCACTTGAACCCAGGAGGCGGAGGTTGCAGTGAACCAAAATTGCGCCACTGCACTCCAGACTGGGCGACAGGGTGAGCCTCTGTCTCAAAAAAAAGAATTATAGACTTTTTAAAAGCCCTATGGGACCTTTTAAATAGTTTAGTTAAATTTCTTTGTGGCTGTAATTATGAATGAAAGGACAGGATAATGACCCAACAGTACTGTTGGGAGACCCATAACAAAAAGCGCTGATAAGTTAAAAAATATATATATACACACACAAGCTTTTTATATATATATATATATATATATATAGAGAGAGAGAGAGAGAGAGAGAGAGAGAGAGAGAGAGAGAGAGAGAGGGAGAGAGAGGAGAGAGATCAATCCATTTAATGGGATTGCAACTACCTTGGAAACAGTTTGACAGTTTCCTAAAAAGTTAACTGTATATTTACTATCCAAACCAACCATTTCAACTAATCTTAGGTATCCACCCAAGAGAAATTAGTTCATAGTTTACACAATGACTTATACATGAATATTCCTAACAGGTTTATTTGTAATGGCCTCAAACTGTTTGGAAACAGCCCTAATGTAAATTAACAAGTGAGTGAATAAACAAACTGTGGTACATCCATTCAATGGAATGCTACTCCACAACCAAAAATGAATCAATATGAATGAATCTCAAAACATTTATGCTGAATGAGAGAATCCCTACAAACAAAAGAGTACATATGATTTGAACATTGTAAAAAGGCAAACTAATCCATAGTGACAGAGAGCAGATCAATGGTTGCCTGGGGATGGGGAGGAGGGATGGACTCCAAAAAACATCAAGAACCTTTTGGGAGAGATGAGTATGTTCTCATTGTGGTGATGGTTTCATTGGTACACATATAGGTCAAATTCACCAAGTTGTGTACTTCAATTATGTGCAGCTTACTGTGCATCAATTATGCCTCAATAACATTTTTTAAAACTGAAAAAAAACCGGCATATGTGGACATATATGTTTGTAAATGCACAGAAAAAAGCCCCCGAAGAATATACACAACCATTAACAATGACTACAGGAACTAAGCACTTAATATTTTCTCTATTACTGCAATATTTATGGCAACTATTTTACTTCTATAATTTCAAAAATAAAAATAAAAATCAGTTAATTTCAAAAGCCTTTAAAAGTTCCAGAAAGCCCTATTGAAAATGACAAATATTTTCATTAGTTTATTCATCCTCAAATATTAAAATACTATTCATGTTTACATAAATCTACTTAATCACAGCAATGTTGTTTTACATTTTTCACTATACACATACAATTTATTGGCTACTATGTGAATTAAATAGGTCTATTTGCAAACTGTTATTTGTAGCACTTTCTTCCCCCCAGGGAAAAGTGTTCTCTTAATCCCAAACCACTAAATTACTCACATTCAGTTTATGGCTTTCTCTAAATGCCTGAAAGATGTGCATCTGGAGTTGTTTTTAAAAGCCTCACTTTCTGAAATTTTAGGCTGTGAGTACATTATAATATCGCAGAATCTAATGTTTTCTTGGTCTAGTATATTCACTATAGGAACATTTATATACTTTTGTCTTTAAGTCATTCTTCTATTTTTGAAACCTCTAAAGGTCTTCTCTATAAGCTAAACAGTTATGTTTCTTTTATTGCATTCACTTGACTCCTGATCAACTTATATAGATTAATATAATTAAAATTATCAATAAAAAATATACAAACTCCCCAAATTTTAACCAAGACATGGTGAGAGATAAAAGGAAAAGTGAAATCTTGTATCTACCCTGAGAGGACTTGCCTCTCTTCCTCTAAAAGGCTTTATAGCAGATGTGGTTTCTTGATTTTTTTGTTTTTTTTGAGACAGAGTTTTGCTCTTGTCGCCAGGGCTGGAGTGCAATGGCATGATCTCAGCTCACTGCAAACTCCACCTCCTGGGTTCAAGTGATTCTCCTGCCTCAGCTTCCCAGGTAGCTGGCATTACAGGTGCCTGCCACACCTGGCTAATTTTTTTTTTTTTTTTCTTTAGCAGAGATGAGGTTTCACCATGTTAGCCAGGCTGGTCTCGATCTCCTGACCTCAAGTGAGCCGCCTGCTTCGGCCTCCCAAAGTGTTGAGATTACAGGCGTGAGCCACTGCGCCCGGCCCAAAGGATTTAATTTTATTTATCCTTTCCTATTCCTCTTAATCTTGATTTAGTAATTATAACCTCTGTCTTCCAAATCTTCTCACTGGGTACCATAGCTTACAAATATGTTCTCTATCTTACACAGCTGATCCTTAACCTTGCCTCTGTCTCAAGCTGCTGTCCTCAAGGGTAAAGATCATTGGAAAACCAATGTAATTTTGCAGTTTCTCCCCACTTCTTGAATCTGGGCGGACCTTGACCTTGCCAGCAGAATGAGATGGAAGATCATGCTAATTCCATATCAGGTCCTTGAGAAGCCTTGTGTGATCCCACCCACTCTCCTGGAACTTGCCAAAGACATGTGAACAAACACAGGATAGCCTGCTGGATGGGAAAAGACATGGTCCAATCTTTCCTTTCACTTTCACCCCAACCAACAACCAACTATGTGAGTGACATCATCCAGCCAACATTCTCCTTCCCCAGCAAGCCTATCAGCTGATTGTATACACATGAGTAAGTGCAACTGTGATCAGCCAATCCTGGCCCTTATGAGCAGAAACACCCATCTGATCCACAGGCTTGTAGACAATAATATATACTTACAGTTTTAGGCCGCCATGTTTAGGAGTAATTTGTTATGCAGTGGTAGTCAACTGATACAATTTCTCTTCTGTTCTCAGGATATTGCCCCAATTTTTAAAAATTGCCCAATGAATGTGGATGTAGATAAAAAAAAGTTACACAAGTAGATGACAACCCTCAGGTGACTGTTACACAAGTGAGGTTCAGAGAAGGAAGCAATCAAGGAAGGAACTGAAATGGTTAAGCAGAGGCCAAATGATTCTGGATCTAGGGCTTGAATTGGATCAAATTAAAATGAAGCAATGAAGGCATCGCATCCCCAGGTCTCACACAACTGCAACCCAGCCTTTTAAATAAAGTAAATAAGCTCACATAGAATCTTTTTTTTTTCTACACTGGTAAGTCTTTGACATAAGAATGTGAACTCTAGAGGATTAACGAATCAATTGCCAGCACTTTGGTCAAGATGGTGAAATGAAATGCTTGGTCAGAGTTCACTGACCACTGGTCAAAGACAGACAAAGACCCCTGTCTCAAATAATAGCTTTAGTCTGTGGAGAGCTGGGCTTGTTTTCTATGCCAGCAAAGATTTTCCAGAGAGCTGTTTTGCCTATGTGTTTCAACCAAACCCATACATCTCAGGTGGATTTGATTTCTTTGGTTATTACTATAGCAAACTGAAAAGCAGCTGATTCAGTCCCTAATTGTTCATCCAATTTGACCACTGAGACAACCAAAATAATGGTGCATGATCTGGTTATTATAATTGTGCTGCCTCCCAAACTGAATTAACCATGTGGTAATCTGATTGATATCTCAAAGGCCATGATGAATCAACTTAAAACAATTTAGTGCCAAGTACAGATACAGCTTTAATTTTTCAACATATGCCCAGAGAAATGTTATTTCAGATTATGAGTAACCTTTTTGATCAACAACCTCATGCAAATTCAGTTATTTACAAGATTTGGAAGAAAACTAGTAAAAAGACAGTTAAGATAAAATTTAAAGCTGTCCAGTAACTCAAGCAAACAAAAAAATTATAATGTATATTTAATTTCAGAAGGCCACTAATAACACATTTTATGTCTGACAAAATAGGGAAATGTATTTTAGACCACTCATGTAAAAACTGTTTAACCAAACTATTTCAAACATGCAGAAGAATGAGTAGTCTAATACTTAGGTATATTCCACCCAACTTTATCAAATAATAAATAGCACTTTGCAGTATTTCTTCCAGAATTTTTAAAAAAGAATATAAAACACTATAGAGATTTGGTTAAAATCCCTTGTACACCCCTCTCTGATCTGATCTTCCTTCCTTCTCCAGAAACAACCACTATTTTGAACTTGGTGTTTATAAGGACTATTTTGTACTTTGAGTAATACCTGTGTATTCACAAACAAAATACTGTTCTGCATAGTTTCTATCTATATACAAATGGTATCATACTCTATTTGTTCTGTAAAATGCTCAACACTTTTTGCCACTTATCCACACTATATGTAAATCTAGTTAATCATTTTAATTAGCTCATTTAACTATATGTAGCATCCCACGATTTATTAGACATTTTCTTATTGACAGACATGTAAGTTGTTTCCAACTTCCCTTTATTGCAAAAGCTGCTTCGAGGAGCATTCTTGTATGCATCTGCTTACGTGCGTGGGCAAGAGTTTTTCTATGCTATATGCCTAGACATGAAAAGGTTACATATATTTTCAATTTTTCCCGATATTGCCAAATTACTCTCTAAAATAGTTCTACCAGTTTAGATTTCCAATAGCTTTCTTTGCCATCATTTGGAAATCACAGGTGTTATAATTTTTGTCAATCTACTGGATGTAAAAATAGTATCTTTTTTCCCTGATTACAAGTGAACTAAGCATAGTTTCATGTTGATAAGCATTTTACGTTTTCCCTTCTTTGAACTGCTATTTTTTTTCTAGGATGTTTGCTTCTTTTTTATTGATTTGTATGAGTTCTTTCATCTTTTGGTTACTAATCCTTTGTCATTTAGATTCGTTGCATGTCTCTTACCCTAGCTTGTCTTGGTGTTACATTGCTGGTTTACACTGTCTTTCTGAAATTCAGAAGTTTAAATATTTGTTTTAACTTAATAAAATTTATTTAATAAAATTTATTTTTTTCTTCATGGCTTAGGCTTTCTGTAAAATATTTTAAAATCTTTCCCCATCCAGAAGTAGGGCTAGGCCTAAAACTTCAGGTACTTAACCCTGTACATTTCTGTTCTGGTCCTCATAGATACCTCTCTCGTTTTCAAATAGGTTTAGCTTTCTGTTTTAATATTTTACCTATCATTGCAGATTATACAAAAGCATGAACTCACATTAACACCTTGAGAAGTAGTCATCGTTTTATTTCCTTTCTGTCTGTCTGTCGTCTGTCTCTCTCTCTCCTCCCCGCCGCCCACCCTCTCTCTATCTTTCCATGACAGGGTCTTGCTCTGTTGCCCAGGCTGGAGTGCAGTGGTGATACCATAACTCAACTGCAGCCTGGAACTCCTGGAGTTAAGTGATTCTCTCATCTCAGTCTCCTGGGTAGCTGGGACTACAAATGTGCACCCCCACCCCCCAGCTAGTTTTTAAAACATTTTTTGTAGCGAGGAGGTGTCACTATGTTGTCCAGGCAGATCTTAAACTCTTGGCCTCAAGGGATCCTTCTGCCTCAGTCTCCCAAACTGTTGGGATTACAAGTGTGAGCCACCACGCCTGGCATCCTTATCCTTTTTTTTTTTTTTTTTTTTTTTTTTAATAGAGAAAGAGCTTCAGATGAGGTTAAGTTTCAAAGTGAACACTATTTCCCCTCCTTATGCATCAAATAAGCTCAAAGTACTTTTAATTATTTCAGGTGTCATAATCTATTCCAGATTATGCCTACACAACTCTCTTAACCAGTTACATTTAAAAAATAAACATTTACAAAATAGCTGTAACAGATGATACACTTTATTTTTTCTACCTAAAAATGCTATTTTTGCATCAAAATTGAGCAGCTTCTTAAAGAAATAAACATCGTTTGATGTTGCTAAAGTTAAAATTTGAGAACAATCCTTAAAAACCTCAGTTTAATGAAGTCAAAGGGTAATCCCACAAGGAGTTTACACAGTTCTTTAACTTCTTAGCAAAATTTTATATAGCAGCTCTTTATAGAGCTTTACACATATGCAGATAAAATACTCTAATAATGATACTGAATATAATCAGAAAATATAATTTATTCTTTATTCAAATAAAAACACTTTTCATACTCTCTACCACCAAAATCATTTAATAAAATATCAACTGTCATATATTCATATTATTCAAAAAGGAGCTGTTAAAAGTAATGTATCTATTTTTTAATTAAGGCTACAATGACAGTCTATAGACTGAAACAAAATATTATCATCCAAAGACCTCAGTGCCAAAGCTTTCTCATTTGTGTCCTTGCCTCATGAATCAGTTTCCACCGCATCTATGACAAAACCCTTAAAAACTAAATCTGAATTTTCAGGCTAATCAGGATATTTTCCACTTGCCTCCAGGGATATAATACTCTCTTTAGATAATCCCAACTGTGTTTTTCATTTGATTGAGTCATTGATTCTATAAACAGAGGTATTAGACTATTAGGAATTCCCTTAATGAAGAATCAGGAATCCTTGTCCCTAAAAGCAGGAACGTGAAGCCCTGAGCAGACATGGGGCCTTGAGAGTATGTGAAGCATTTGTAAAAGTGACCTCAGGGCAACTCCAAGCCCTAACGGATACTTCAGTGTTTGCAAAAGCAGCAGGAAGTTCCTAATCCCCCTTTCCTTAAAAGAAGAGATAAATGTCTTTGATTTGGGATCACAACATCCAAGGTCCCCTGGAATTATACACCCAAAAAACCCTGAGTACTGAAAGTCCAAAATAGAGTTCCATAAGGAAAATAATATACCACTTTTAAGATCCAAAAAGGTTAACCTTTGAGCTAAAAAGGCATTAAAAGAAACTAAAAAAGGAATACAACTCCTTTTGACTTGACTTGGTCTATCAGCAAACATGAACTCCAAGTGAGAGAAAACTAAGAGGGAAACTTCGTGATATTTAGATAAACAATTCATCCCCTTCTGAATTGGCACCAGGTGGAGAAAGAGGCAAAGGTAGACTATTCAGTAAGTGCAAAGCTATTAAAACGCCTAACACTTGTCTACATTAGCTCATTTTTACAGATACCATCCAAAGGCTATCATATAGACAGGGCATAGTATTCTCCTTGAAAAGTTATTTGCCAACAAATTACAAATGAATTTGTGTTAACAATCATCTGTTAGCCGGGTGTGGTGGGGCGCGCCTGTAGTGCCAGCTACTCAGGAGGCTGAGCTAGGAGAATCGCTTGAACCCTGGAGGCGGAAGTTGCTGTGTGCCAAGATCGTGGCACTGCACTCCAGCCTGGGTGAGAGTGAAACTCTGTCTCAAAAACAGAAAAACAACAACAACAACAAAAAACAACCAACTGGTTCTTCAAATAAAATTATATATCACAATAATTTCACTTTTTATTTTAACCAAGAGTGAGCTTTTTTCAGGATAAACAATCCATGAGCTGAAGAATGATGGGAGTTCCTCTGTCCACTACAGAACCACTTCCTTACCTCCCTAATCCATGTGACTGAACTCGTGGTTAGCCCTTACTTGTACGGAAGGAAAGAAGTCATTGGAAAGGTTTTGGACTATCAAGAGGATTTCAACAGGATGCTGCAACATCTCCATAATATGAAAACCATCTTAAAGTCAAATGCTGGGAGGATCCAACCTTCGAGAACACAGTATTTTCCTTGTTTTTTCCCCTAAATCACCAGACCATTAGTAGGAAAAAAAAAATCACTTCTTTACCTTTTCATAACCATCTTATCAAAACATACATTTTAAAGATATGATGAATTTTTAAGATTTTAACTGCTGAGTTCACCACAGAGTGGAAAAAGCAACTTTACAGCAATATATACACAACAAAACTATGTATCGCACATACGTGTGTATGTACATATACATACATGTACACACGTACATACCTTCTCCAAGCTTCATAATGCCTAACATTCAAAACGCCATAATATTAAAAGATTTTTTCATTCTAAAATGGAATTCATGTCTAGGAACATCATCAGGTACAAAATGGAGTAGCTACAGTAAAAGCAGTGGCTTTACTCAATATGAAAACATTTGAGCCACTAATACAAAGGCTTAGGTTATATGACAAAGCTGAGTAACAGAAACTTCCAAATCCCTAAACTCTTTACTGTTCCATCCCGATATCATAAGAGATTCGACTTTTATTAGAGAATAGAACATGTACATATTTAACACAGGTGAAATATTCTAACTTATGTCAAACAGAATGCTTTAACTAAAAATACAAATGAAATTTCACATAAAATAGCAGGCACAGGAAGCATGTTACAATGAACCATGTCCTACTAAAATATTTCAAAATCTGGGGAAAACAATATTATCTGCAGAGGAATTCTGTTAGTTGTCAATGATTTTAAGGCGGCTTAGGAGGAAAAGGCTTTCTCTTGATGATTTATGAGATGTTTCTTTCAACTATGCCTCTCCAGTAGTTCTATGCAAGAGGAAAAAAGCAAAAGCCACAGTGAAGGTTTCCGGGATTTGCCATCTGAAAGCTTTTATTCTTCCAAAGAAAGAAAGTTATGACCTTTGACATTGTGCTATGGTGCTGAAGAAACTGCTCATAAATGTATGTCAGTAATGAAGCAGAAATCAATAATTTCATTTAATCTAGCTATTATGTAGTGAGACACAATACATTTGAAAAGCCAAATGTCCTTCTATTACTTAGTGACATCTATGTTGCTTTCTCATTAAGTTTTGTTTTACTTGCTTTATATATTTTAATCATAATTTCACTATCATATATAAAAAGTGTCCAGCATTTTAAAGTTAACTTCAAAGTTTTCTTTAAAAAAAAAAACACTGTAAAAATCATGCAAGTTTTTAAGTACAGTATCTTCACTTGAGTTTCTCCAGTATCATGGATGTCATGTTTATAATGATAGGCCTCTTAAGGTTCAAATTCCCTTTTACTTTTTGGAGATCGAGTCTCTCTCTCTCACCCAGGCTGGAGTGCAGTGGTGCAATCTTGGCTCACTGCAACCTTCGCCTCCTGGGTTCAAGGGATTCTCCTGCCTCAGCCTTCCAAGTAGCTGTGAGTACACGTGCACGCTGCCATGCTCGGCTAATTTTTTTGTATTTTTAGTAGAGACAGGGTTTCACTCTGTTGCCCAGGCTGGTTTCGAACTCCTGACCCTAGGCAATTCACCCACCTAGGCCTCCCAAAGTGCTAGGATTACAAGCGTGAGCCACCGCGTCCAGCCTCAAATTACTTTTTGAAAAGAATTTCATACACATATGTAACTGGTTTTATAAACACACATACTTTTAAACCACTATCTTTCTTGGATTAATTATTAAAACTGAATAAATGAATTGCTTAGAAAAGCCCTACTACCAAAAACTGGAGTTGGGAAATTGACTGTTTTCATTGTCCTAATTGATTTTACTAAAATATTTCTGATATTTACAAGATAATGAGAAAGTGTTGTATATGGTATATCAGTCAACATATTGGCAAAGTTGATGAAGACAAAACAAAGAACAGTGTGTGTTTGTTTTAAATCAAGCTTTCCTTCTCAAGTTGAAAATCTGAAAGGTTAAAATTCTAGAAGAGTACATTTTGAGGGAAAATCAATTTAACAAAAGACACGGAAAACTTTAATGAGAAAACAATGAACGTCTATTAATGACTTCATATACTCAATGAATGTTAAAGAACATGTGCTCCAAGGCGGAAATGTATATGCACAGCAGTTATTGCAGATAAAATACAATTGCAATTTAACCAATTACGCTAAGTTAAACAACTAAGTTTTCTGACAATAACCAGGGCATTATTCAAAGTTTCAGGAAAATGTAAAAAGGTATTATTTTACTAAATCATAACATGGTAGTGTTATTTCTAGTTTAAAAATTAGAAATATTGGGGCAATATTAAAACAATGAGAAATTGTCTCACTTAAGTTTTAGGCAAAATTCCTGTCTTAAAAACTGTGGGTTTGGCTGGGCACAGTGACTCATGTCTACAAACCCAGCACTTTGGGAGGCCGAGGTGGGCGGATCACCTGAGGTCAGGAGTTCAAGACCAACCTGGCCAACATGGTGAAACTCCACCTCTACTAAGAATACAAAAAAAATTAGCCAGGCATGGTGGCGGGCACCTGGTCTCACCTACTTAGGAGGCTGAGGCAAGAGAACTGCTTGAACTGGGAGGTGGAGGTTGCAGTGAGCCAAGATTGTGCCATTGCACTCCAGCCTGGGCAAATGGGAGTGAAACTTCATCTAAAAAAAAAAAGAAAAGAAAAAACTGTGTGTCAGGCACGGTGGCTCACGCCTGTAATCCCAGCACTTTAGAGGCCGAGGCAGGCAGATCACCTGAGGTCAGGAGTTTGAGACCAGCCTGGCCAACATGGCGAAACCTCGTCTCTACTAAAAATACAAAGATTAGCCGGGCGTGGACTACGGGCAGGTGCCTGTAATCCCAGCTACTTAGGAGGCTGAGGCAGGGAGAATTGCTTGAACCACCTGGAAGGCGGAGGTTGCAGTGAGCTGAGACAGCATCACTGCACTCCAGCCTGGGAATGGGGCGAGACTGTATCTCCAAAAAAAAAAAAAAAAAAAATCTATGGCTGTTTTCTTTCTAAGGAAACTGCTTTAAGACTTGAATGATCTGGTTCAAAGGGTATTTTCTGCATCCTATTGGAATTCTTTCTTGCTTCTGATGTTTCATACATGACACTTTGACATTTCTCCTCTGGCTTTCGTGATTTTGTACTCATGTGGTCGTCCATCTACCTTCCTGACAATTGTTTGTGTCTCTGTTGGTTGTCCTAGGAGTTGATTCTTGGCCCCATGCTGCTTGCTCTGTATGCTCATCCTGCTCCATCCACCTCCACCTAATGTGATGCTCAGCTGAGTATCTTTTTAGCAGTGTCCTTCTTTTGGTTTCCTGGGCCACACTGGAAGTGGGTCACACATAAAACATGCTAACACTAATGATAGGTGATGAGCTAAAAAGAAAAAAATCCCATAATGTTTTAAGAACATTTATCAATTTGTGTTGGGCTGCATTCAAGGCTGTCCTGGGCTGCATGCAGGTTGGACAAGCTTGCTTTAGGTCATGCCTCTCCTGACTCCAAACTGCTTTCTTGGACCACCTGCTAGATGGTTCCACCTACACATTCCACAGACACCTAAAACTAATGTTTTTCCAAGGCAAATTCATTACCTTGCTCCCTATATTTGCTCCTCCTCCTGAATTTTCTATTTCAGTTGGTGGCACTACCATTTACCAAGTCACCCAAACTAGAAATACTGGCATCACCCTGAACTTTTCCCTCTCCCTGATTCCCCACATCTAACAAGTACTGTCATTTTAAAATCGTAATTATAACCTAAAATCTGTCTTCCATTCATCCCCTTGCCAGGGCTCCAATCCAGGCCCTCGTGAGTTCTCACTGTGCTGTCCCAGCCTCTACTCTGACTCCAGCCCTGTTCACCTGACTTCTGCTCTCCTCACAGACTCCAACAGGATCCATCTGAAACACAAATCTGATGAAGCCAATCCCTTGCAGTTCATCACCTGCAAGTTAAATTCCAGGTTCCTTAACATGGTACATAGTGTATAATGAATCTTTCCTTGAGTGGATACTGTCTACATCTCCAATTCCATGTTTGGGTGCTATTTCCTTGAAATTTATTCTCCAACAACATCAAACAGTTTACTATTCCACATGTACCACGTTGTTTCTTACTACTATGTTTTCTTCGACTATTCATCTCCTTCATCTAACTAAAATCTAGTTTTCCTTTAAAATTTAGCTTACACATCAGCTCCATCAGGATCTCTCCCTGTTATTAGTCTGTTCTCACACTGCTATAAGAACATACCCAAGACTGGGTAATTTATAAGAGAAAGAAGTTGAACTGACTCACAGTTAAGGACGGCTGGGGAGGCCTCAGGAAACTTACAATCATGGCAGAAGGGGAAGCAAACATGTCCTTCACAGGGTGGCAGGAAGGAGAAGAATAAGAGCCGAGCAAATGGGGAAGCCCTTTTAAAATCATCAGATCTCATGAGAACTTACTCATTATCATGAGAATAGCATGGGGAAAACCACCCCCATGATTCAATTACCTCCCACCAGGTCCCTCCCACCACACGTGGAAATTATGGGAACTACAATTCAAGATGAGATTTGGGTGAGAACACAGCCAAACCATACCACTCCCTAACTGCCTCTTCCCCTAGACTTGGAGATGCATACAGAAGTATTTAGAGTTGAAGTGTCCGCAACTTACTTTTTTTCAAGAAAAAGAGAGAGATGAAGGTCAACGTGGCAAAAAGTTAACAGCTGGGAATCTAGGTGAAAGGTATTTAAGTGTTCATTATATTCCTTACACTTTTCTGTAGATCTGAACGTTTTCAAAATTAAACATTGGAAGAAATAACACCACATAAGCAACTCCACCAGGAATAAACTTTATTGTTGCACAACTATACTGTTTTAATAATTATTTATGTACTCCTTTCCTATCATTGAGGTCAGGTACTATATTTTACTAGTCATGTCTAGATTCTCAAGATCTAGCAAGAGTAGGCTTTCAATAAATACTTGTTGGGGAAATGAATAACCATGAGAGTAAAAGTAAGCCTAAACACAGAATTCTCCATCAACCAGTAAGGATTTTAGTGTCAACAATGTGTCAAGCATTTTCCTACGTGTTCTAGAACCAAAAGGGAATATCGGCCAAGGGCCCTGAAAAATCTCATGATGAAAACTAAAATGAAGAAAGAAATAAACAGAGAGGTGAAGTTGAGGACTCAGTCCTCAAGATTAAGCCTGTAGTTTCCAGAGTGGGAAAAGATTCTTAAAGACACCTTATTTCCATTCCTGGAAAATCGTAGACTGAATAAACACAGATACTCCTTCCCACTAAAAACACACAGAAAAGCCACAAAGAATATACTTAACCACCACCACTAACAAAATTTGGACAAGGTCAGAGCAGCATAGTTTTGGCTTGAAGCCATGGTGGCCCAGAGCGAATACAGGAATTAAAAGCCTCTAGGAAGAAGTGGTGACTTTGTTCCATAACAACATAGTTAACTAAGACCTCAAGCTAGGATCCTGGAAGTACGTGGAGAAAGCGTCAGTAGAAAAACTCAGCCCACCAGCAAGGTTAACAACAGGAGGCTTTCTTTTTGATGGGAAAAAAATGTTTCCCCAAACAAACAAAAGCCCCTGGCCTATGACACACACTTGTGAGGATGCTGCGTTTTACCACCAATGTAGTACAGCCAACAATGAACCCCAAAACTAGTCCATGACCAGGGAAACCCTGGGGCATGCCACAGAAGCATAACTTCCATGATACAGAATGTGATGTCTCACCACAGATGAGGTTACAATAAAAAATTACAAATTACATATGGAAACAATCTGCCACAAGGGAAAATGGAAATGGAAAAGGGGAAGTTAGCACCTAAATAACTTAAGATAATAGTACAATTAATGGGGACTGTAAGATAAAAATTTTAAATGTGTAAAACATGAAACGAAAGACACAAACAGAAACCATAAGGTAAGACTATACTGATCTAAAAAGAAAAGGGTGAATAGATTCTAAGAGACAAGTGGGACATTATCGAGCAGACCAACATATGCATTATGGGAAGCCTAGAAGGGAAAAAGAAAGAGAAAGAGGCAGAAAGAGTATTTGAAAAAATATGGCTGAAAATTTTCTGAATTTGATGAAAGAAATAAATCTATACACCTATAAAACTTGATGGATTCCAAGCAGGACACTCTAAAAGAGAGTCACATAGAAATACATTTATAGCCGGGCATGGTGGCTCATGCCTGTAATCCCAGCACTTTGGGAGGCCGAGGCGGGTGGATCACCTAAGGTCGGGAGTTCGAGACCAGCCTGACCAACATGGAGAAACCCCGTCTCTACTAAAAATACAAAATTAGCTGGGCGTGGTGGCACATGCCTATAATCCCAGCTACTAGGGAGGCTGAGGCAGGAGAATTGCTTGAATCCGGGAGGCGGAGGTTGCAGTGTGACGAGATCGTGCCATTGCACTCCAGCCTGGGCAACAAGAGTGAAATTCTGTCTCAAAAAAAAAAAAAAAAAAAAAGAAATACATTTATAATCAAACTGTTGAAAGACAAAAAGAGAAAATCTTGAAAGCAGCAAAAAAGATTCATCAAAAACTTATTCTTCTTCAAAAAGATTAACAGCCAATTTCTTTTTTTTTTTATTTTTTTTGAGTTGGAGTCTTGCTCTATGGCCCAGGCTGGAGTGCAGCGGCGTGATCTCAGTTCACTGCAACCTCTGCCTCCCAGGTTCAAGCGATTCTCCTGCCTCAGCCTCCCCAGTAGCCGGGATTACCGGTGCCTGCCACCACACCCAGCTAATTTTTTGTGTTTTTTAGTAGAGGCGGGATTTCCCCCACGTTGGCCAGGCTGGTCTCAAACTCCTGACCTCGTGATCCACCCACCTTGGCCTCCCAAAGTGCTGGGATGCGTGAGCCAACGTGCCCGGCTGATTTTAATCTTTTAAAATGTATCGAGACTTGTTTTGTGGCCCAACATATGTTCTATTCTGGAGAACGTTTTATGTGCACTAGAGGACAATGTGTATTCTGTTGTTAGGTGGAATGCTTTTATATGTCTGCTACATCTAGTTATTGCTTATATGTCTGTTAGATCTGTTATTTCACTATTGATCTTTTGTGTAGATGTTCTATCCATTTTTTGAGTGTGGTTGTGTTGAGGTCTTCAGTTTTTATTGTAAAACTATTTCGCCCTTCAATCGGCGTCAGTGTTTGCCTCATATATTTTGGGACTCTGCTATCTGGGTGAATATAATGTATATATTATGTTTTCTGATTGACAGCCAATTTCTCATCAGAAATCACAGGAGTTGGAAGACAGCGAGATAACATACGTAAAGTATGAAAAAGGCTGGGTGCTATGGCTCACATGTGTAACCCCAGCATTTTGAGAGGCCAACATGGGCATATCCCTTGAGACCAGGAGTTTGAGCCCAGCCTGGCCAACAGGGCAAAACCCTGTCTCTACTTTAAAAAAAAAAAAACAAACAAAAATTAGCCGGGTGTGGTGGTGCATGCCTGTAATCCTAGCTAATCAGTAGCTGAGGTACAAGAATCACCTGAACCCAGAAGGCAGAGGTTGCGGTGAGCCAAGATCACACCATGGCACTCCAGCCTGGGCAACAAAGCAAGAAGCAGTCTTAAAAAAATAAATAAAATAAAAAATAAAAATAAAACCACCTATAGAGCAAGAATTACATATCTAGCAAAACAGTCCTTCAGAAATGAGGCAGAAATTAAGATATTTGCAGAAAAACAGCTGAGGCAACTCATTACCATTGATCTACTCTAAAACAGATGCTAAAGAGAGTGCTAGCAGCTGAAATGAAAGGACATTGAACAGTTACTCAAAGCCATATGAAGAAATAAAGATCACTGGTAAATATAACTATGTAGACAACTAGAAAAGCCAGCAGTATTGTATTTTTGGTTTGTACCTCCACTTTTTATTGCCTACATAATTTAAAAGACAAATGCATAAAAAGCTCATACATTTAGATCATTTTCTATACAAAACATATGAAGATGTAATGTGTGACAATAATATAAAAGGGGGGTGAAGCTGTATAGATGCAAAGATTCGCATACTACTGCAAATTCAAACTAGACTGTTGAAATTTAGGATGTTAAGTATAATTCCTATGGTAACCACACAAAAATATAAACTAAAAAATATGCACAAAAGGAAATGAGAAGGAAGTCAAAATGGTTCACTACAAAAGCAAGTAAACACAAAAGAACATAGGAATGTTGAAAATGAGAGACAAAAAAAGGTATAATGTAAACTAGGCAAAAAAATAAGACCTTATCTCTATTAAAAAAAAAAAATACAAAAAAATCAGCCGGGCATGGTAGCATGTGCCTGTAGCCCACCTACTTGGGAGACTGAGGTGGGAGGATCACCTGAGCCTGGGGAGGTTGAGGATGCAGTGAGCCGTGATCATGCTACTGCCCTCCAGTCTAGGTGAGACAGTGACCCGGTCTCAAAAAAAAAAAAAAAAAAGGTATAAGACATACAGAAAACAAATAGCAAAATGGCAGAAGTCCTTCCTTATCAGTAATTACGATAAATCCAAGTGGATTAACTCTCCATCAAAAAGAAAAGGTTGGCAAAATGGATTTTTAAAAACTCATGATTAAACTGTAAGCTGTCTACAAGAGACTAATTTTATTTATTTATTTGAGACAGAGTCTCACCCTGTCACATAGGCTGGAGTGTAGTGGTGCCATCGCAGCTCACTTCAACCTCTGCTTCCCAGGTTCAAGCAATTCTCCTGCCTCAGGCTCTGGAGTAGCTGGGATTACAGGTACCCACCACCACACTCAGCTAATTTTAGTTTTTCGGTTTGTTGTTGTTGTTGTTGCTGTTGTTTTTTGAGACAGAGTCTCACTCTGTTGCCAGGCTGGAGTGCAGTGGCGTGATCTCGGTTCATTGCAACCTCCACCTCCCAGGTTCAAGCGATTCTCCTGCCTCAGTTTTCCAAGTAGCTAGGATTATAGGTGTGTGCCACCATGTCCAGCTAATTTTTGTATTTTTTAGTCAAGACGGGGTTTCACCATGTGGGCCAGGATGGTCTCAATCTCTTGACCTTGTGATCCAACTGCCCAGCCTCCCAAAGTGCTGGCATTACAGGTGTGAGCCACTGCACCCAGCCCTAATTTTTGTATTTTTCATAGAGATCGGGTTTCACCATGTGGGCCAGGCTATCTTGAACTCCTGACCTCAGGTAATCCACTTGCCTCAGCCTCCCAAAGTGCTGGGATTACAAGTGTGAGCTACTGTGCCCAGCCAAGAGACTAACTTTAGATCCAAAGACGCAAATAGATTGAATGGAAAAAGGTATTCCATGCAAATGGTAACCAAGAGAGCTGGGAAGCCTGTACTAACATCAGAAAAAAACAGACTTTAAGCAAAAACTGTCATTAGAGAAAGAGGAGGATGTTACATACTAATAAAAGAATCAATTCACCAAAAAACATAATATATACATTATATTCACCAAACAGCAGAGTCCCGAAATACATGAAGCAAACACTGACACTGATTGAAGGGAGAAATAGTTTTACAATAAAAACTGAAGACCTCAACACAACCACACTCAAAAAATGGATAGAACATCTACACAAAAGATCAACAGTGAAATAACAGATCTAACAGACATATAAGCAATAACTAGATGTAGTAGACATATAAAAGCATTCCCACCTAACAACAGAATACACATTGTCCTCTAGTGCACATAAAACGTTCTCCAGAATAGAACGTATGTTGGGCCACAAAACAAGTCTCGATACATTTTAAAAGATTAAAATCAGCCGGGCACGTTGGCTCACGCCTGTAATCCCAGCACTTTGGGAGGCCAAGGCGGGTGGATCACGAAGTCAGGAGTTCGAGACCAGCGTGGCCAACATGGTGAAACCACATCTCTACTAAAAACATAAAAAATTAGCTGGGTGTGGTGGCAATGCCTGTAATCCCAGCTACTCCAGAAGCCGAGGCAGGACAATCACCCAAACCTGGGAGGTGGAGGTTACAGTGAGCCGAGGTTGCACCATGCACCCCAGCCCGGGTAACAACTATAACAAGAGCAAATCTTCATCGTCTCCAAAAAAAAAAAAAAGATTAAAATCATAAAAAGTATTTTCTCCAAACACAATGGAATAAAACTAAAACCAGAAGTAAAACTGGAAAACTCACACATATATGAAAATTAAACAACATACTCTTTACGAATGTATGGAGGAAGAAAATGCAAACAAAATTAGGAAATACTTTGAAACAAATGAAAATGAAAATATACAGGAGGCTGAGGCAGGAGGATTGCTTCAGCCTGGGCAGGCAGAGGTTGCAGTGAGCCAAGATCACGCCACTGCACTCCAGCCCAGGCAACAACAGAGTAAGAGCCCGTCTCAAAAAAAAAAGAAGAAAAAGAAAAACTGTAACACATCAAAACTTACAGGATGCAGTGGAAGTAGTGCTCAGAGGGAAACTGGTGGCTATAAACATATTTTAAAATATATTTTTAAAAATATTTTATATTTTATAAAAAGAATAATCTCAAATCAATAATCTAATTTTACACCTTGAAGAACCAGAAAAAGAAGTGAAAACTAAACCCAAAGCTAGCAGACGGAAGGAAATAATTAAGATTAGAGTGGAGATAAATGAAACAAAAAAAAGAAATAATAGAATCAGGAAAACGAAAAATTTGTTCATCTTTGAATAGATGAACAAAACTGAAAAAACTTTAGCTAGACTGACCAAGAAAAAAAAGAGAGATGATATAAATAACTAAACTCAGACATGAAATTTTTACTACTGATTTTAAAAAATAAAAAAGATAATAAAATACTATGAACTGACAAATCAGATAGCCTAGATGAAATGGACAAATTCCAAGGAAAACACAAATTACCTAAACCGACTGAAGAAGAAACATAAAATTACAACAGGCTTATAACAAGTGAAGAGATTAAATCAGAAATCTCCCAACAAAAGGCCGGACGCGGTAGCTCATGCCTATAATACCAGCACTTTGGGAGGCTGAGGTGGGAGGACTGCCTGAGGTGAGGAATTCGAGACCAGCCTAGCTAACACGGAGAAACCCCATCTCTACTGAAAACACAAAAATTAGCAGGGCGTGGTGGCATACACCTGTAGTCCCAACTACTCGGGAGGCTGAGGCAGGAGAATCACTTGAACCCAGCAGGCAGAGGTTGCAGTGAGCCGAGATCACGCCACTGCACTCCAGCCTTGGCGACAGAGCGAGACTCCAACTCAAAAAACAAAACAAAACAAAACAAAACAAAACAAAACAAAACACCCCAACAATGAAAAATCCAGAACCAGGTGACTTCACAAGTGAATTCCACAAAATTTATTTATTTATTTATTTATTTATTTATTTAGAAACAGAGTCTCTGTCACCCAGGCTGGAGTGAAGTGGCGCGATCTTGGCTCACTATAACTTCCACCTCCCAGGTTCAAGCGATCCTCGTGTCTCAGCCTCCTGAGTAGCTGGGACTATAGGTGTATCCCACCATGCCCAGCTAATTTTCTGTATTTTTAGTAGAGGCGGGGTCTCACCATGTTGCCCAGGCTGGTCTCAAACTTCTGAGCTCAGGCAATCTGCCCACTTCGGCCTCCCAAAGTGCTAGAATTACAGGCATGACCCACTGTGCTTGGCCTCCACAAAAAATTTAAATAAGAATTTAAACCAATTCTTTTCAAACTTTTCCAAAACAATAAGGTATTTTTTATAGGTAATATTATATAGGGAATATTTCCTAACATATTCGATGACACCTACTCCACTGTGAAAGCCAGACAGATATCGTAAGAGAAAATTGTCTTCTATGAATATGGATGCAAAATCTCAGCAAACTGCTAGCAAACCAAGTCCAAAAATATATTAAAAGAATTATACTGACCAAATAGGATTTATCTCACTTTTATCCTGGGAATGTAAAAGTTGTTCAACATAAGAAAATTAATCAAATAACTGATAAAACAAAGAAAAAAGACAATTAGCACAGTTGATATAAAAAAGGCATTTGAAAAAATCCAATACACTTCATAATATAAACACTTAGAAAACTAGGAATAGAAGGAAAATTTTTCAACATGATAAAGGGCATTTATTTAAAAAGCCTCACAATATCATACTCAAAGGTGAAAGACTGAAAGCTTTTCTCCCCGATCAAGAAAATGACAATGATTTCTGTTTTCACCATTACAATTTAACATTGTACTAAAAATTCTAGTCAGAGCAATTAGTCTAAAAGAAACAAAAGGCATCCAAATTGGAGAGAGAGAAGTACAGCTGTATCACTTATAGATTATATGATCCTATTTATAGAAAATCGCAAAGAATCCACATGAAAGCTACTAGAGCTAATAAATGAATTCAGATGAGTTTTAGAGTATAAGATGCACACGCATAAAGCAGTTGTGTTTATATACACAACAGCAATAAAGTAACTGAAAAGGAAATTAAACAATTCCATTAACAATAGTATCTAAAAGAATAAGATGCCCAGATACAAATTTCAGCATAAAGGTAAGAGACTATACACTGAAAACTACGAAAAGTATCAAGAAGGTGAGAAAGCAAATGTTCACTACAGATGAAAACAATTCAAGTGTCCAACAGATGAACAGATAAACAAAACATGGTTTGTCCACACAATATAATCTCATTTGGCCACAAAAAGGAATGAAGTACTGATAAATGACACGACGTGGATAAACCCTGAAAACATGCTAACTGAAGGAAGACAATCACAAAGACCACTTTCATATGATTTCACTGATAAGACACACCGCATATAGGCACATCCACTGAGACAGGAAATAAATTCGTGGCTGCCAGAGGAAGGGTGAAATGGGGAGTAATCGCTATCGAACACAGCCTTCTTTTTGGGGGGATGAAAATGTTCTGGAATTAGATAGTGGTGAGACAGATGCACAAAACCCACTGAACGGTGTACTTTATAAGGGTGTTCCAGGTGCACTGGCACACGTCTATAATTCCAGCTACTCAGGAGACTGAGGCGGGAGGACTGGAGTTCCAGACCAGCCTGGGCATAGCAGCATTCTGCAAAATAATAATAATAATAATAAGAAGAAGAAGAATAAACTTAACCATCTATTTAAAACTCAGTCTTTTGACTATAAAAGAGTCTCACTCCATTGGTGGTTCTTCAAAGCCATGTTGAAAATCACTGCTTTAGATCAAACTTCCATTTGGACAGATGTATCAACAAATGCCAAGCCCCTAAAAGGACTGGAGCTCAACTTCCATGCACGGAGGATATACACAAGAAAAGAAGTTCCATGAAGGGTTACAGGACAGCTGAAAATAGAAACGCATTAGCAATTTATTTTAAAAATCACCTATTTACTATATCAACAACGAGACACCTTATTCAAGTATAGCAGTTATGTGTGAGCTGCACAAAAATGAAAGTCACTTTTTAAATTAAGAAATTAAGGAACGTCTTTAACTTGGGCGTTAATTGTTACTTTTTTTTTTTTTTTTTTTTTTTTTTTGGAGATGGGGTTTCTCTCTGTTGCCCAGGCTGGAATGCAGTGGCATGATCTCAGCTCACTGCAGCCTCTGCCTCCCGGGTTCAAGATATTCTCCTTCCTCAGCCTCCTGATCAGCTGGCATCACAGGTACTTGCCACCACGCCCAGCTAATTCTTGTATTTTTAGTAGAGACAGGGTTTCACCACGTTGGCCAGGCTGGTCTTGAACTGCTGACCACAAGTGATTCTCCCACCTCAGCCTCCCAAAGTGCTGGGATTACAGGCATGTGCCACTGCACCCAGCCGTTACCATTCTTTTTTATATTCTGGATTTGATTATATATATTTGAATATAGAAAGATACATTTCCACACAAGTCACAGGAAAAAGCTTTATTTAAGCATTGCAAAGTCGTACTATAATTTAAAAAAACCCGAGCTCTGGTGCTAGATAGTAGTTGTGCCCTTGAGAAAGGCACTTACCTCCTCCCTGGTTCCTATTCCTTATTTGCAAAATAAAAGTTTCTAAGACTACAGAAGTTGTGATCTTTACTTAAGGAAGAGGAAGGCATAATGATACTGCAAGTGAAAGTAGGCAAGGATTTTCTATTGACTACAGGGTAAGTTTTAAGGAATCTTAAGTTTCTCTCCTCAAAATATTCACTGCCAGTATCTTAACAAGTCTAAATATTTGGAGATCAGTGGAAAATAATGATGTACTTTCTTTGTCTCTCTTTTATTTCATTATTTGTACAATTTCATCCCCTTCTGAAGACTAACAGGGAAAAACTTCCAATTGTTAGCTTCTTTAGTTCTAGTACATTAAGCTGGTTACATCTCTTCCTGTTATAAGTCCACATTGGGGGTCAATATTTTAATCTGAGTTACTTTAAATCCAATCAGCAGACTCCAGGGGACTCGAGTTAGTTCAATCTGAAAGCTGAGGTAGAAGAAGAAATTACACCTTATAGGCCGGGCGCGGTGGCTCAAGCCTGTAATCCCAGCACTTTGGGAGGCCGAGGCGGGCGGATCACAAGGTCAGGAGATCGAGACCACAGTGAAACCCCGTCTCTACTAAAAATACAAAAAAAAATTAGCCGGGCGCGGTGGCGGGAGCCTGTAGTCCCAGCTACTCAGGAGGCTGAGGCAGGAGAATGGCGGGAACCCGGGAGGCGGAGCTTGCAGTGAGCCGAGATCGCACCACTGCACTCCAGCCTGGGCAACAGCGTGAGACTCCGTCTCAAAAAAAAAAAAAAAAAAGAAATTACACCTTATTAATCTTAATAGCAATCGGTGGGGGTGGGGAACCAGAATAATCAATTGATATTAAAACACTAATATATTAGCAAAACTCTGTCAAGATAAAGTCAGAACTGTATTTTTTAAAATACTAAGTCAACGAACACCGGAATACATTATTAATTATTAGCAAAACCAGACATGTACAGTCTTGTATCACTTAACGACAGAGACACGTTCTGAGAAACACATCGTTAGGTGATTCTGTCATGCGAACATCATAGAGACACAAACCAGATGGTATAGCCTACTACCCACCTCAGCTGTATTGCTTCTAGGCTACAAACCTGGGCAGCATGTAACAGTACTGAAAAGGGCAGCAACTGTAACACAATGGGAAGAATTTGCATATCTAAACATATCTAAGCACAGAAAAAGCACTGTAAAAATATGGCATTATCATCTTATAGAACCACTGTCATAAGATGTGGTCCACTGTTTGACCAACATGTTGTTACTCTGCACACGACTATATTTGTTTGTTTTTGTTTTTTGAGACGGAGTCTTACTCTGACACCCAGGCTGGAGTGCAGTGACATGATCTCGGCTCACTGCCACCTCCACCTCCTGGGTTCAGTTCTCCTGCCTCAGCCTCCCGAGTAGCTGGAATTACAGGCGTGTGCCACCACGCCCAGCTAATTTTTGTATTTTTAGTAGAGATGACGTTTCACCATGTTGGCCAGGCTGGTCTTGATCTCCTGACCTCAAGTCATCTTCCTACCTCAGGCTTTCAGAGTGCTGGGATTACAGGTATGAGCAACTGTGCCTGGCCAGGGTAAACTTTTTTTTCCTTTTTTTTTTGAGACAAGAGTTTTGCTCTTGCTGCCTGGCTGGAGTGCAATGGCGCGATCTCAGCTTACCACAACCTCCGCCTCCTGGCTTCAAGCGATTCTCCCGCCTCAGTCTCCTGAGTAGCTAGGATTAAAGGCATGTGCCACCATGCCTGCCTAATTTTGTATTTTCAGTAGAGAGGGGGTTTCTCCATGTCAGTCAGGCTGGTCTCGAACTCCCAACCTCAGGTGATCCGCCCGCCTTGGCCTCTCAAAGTGCTGGGATTACAGGCGGGAGCCACTGTGCCTGACCATACTCTTAACAGCAGTTTTCAATGTATTATGTGTGTGAAAAACGGATTGGAAAAGCACTGTCACTCCAATTTAGGCAGTAGCCCAAACACATTTTAAAAAAATATATACAACACTTAAAAATAGTAAATGGTGGCTGGGCGCAGTGGCTCACGCCTGTAATCCCAGCACTTTGGGAGGCCAAGGCGTGCAGATCATGAGGTCAAGAGATCGAGACCATTCTGGTCACATGGTGAAACCCCGTCTGTACATAAAGTACAAAAATTAGCCGGGCATAGTGGCATGCGCCTGTAGTCCCAGCTACTTGGGAGGCTGAGGCAGGAGAATCACTTGAACCCAGGAGGCAGAGGTTACAGTGAGCTGAGATCATGCCACTGCACTCTAGCCTGGCGACAGAGCAAGACTGTCTCAAAAAAAAAAAAAGTAAATGGAGGCCAGGTGTGGTGGCTCACACCTGTAACCCCAGCACTTTGGGAGGCTGAGGCAGGCAGATCACCTGAGGCCAGGAGTTTGAGACCAGCCTGACCAACATGGAGAAACCCTGTCTCTACTAAAAATACAAAATTAGCTGGGCATGGTGGCGCATGCCTGTAATCCCTACTTGGGAGGCTGAGGCAGGAGAATCGCTTGAACTGCACAGGTGGAGGTTGTGGTTAGCCAAGATCACACCATTGCACTCCAGCCTAGGCAACAAGAGTGAAACTCTGTCTCAAAAAAAAAGAAATAATAATAGTAAACGGAGCCCAAGCACAACGGTTCATGCCTATAATCCTGGCACTTTGGGAAACCGAGGTGGGAGGAATGCTTAAGCCTAGGAGTTCAAGGTCAGACTGGGCAACATAGCAAGATCCTCCCTCTACAAAAAAAATTAAAAATTAGCCGTGCATGGTGGCACGTGCCTGAAACTCCAGCTACTCGGGAGACTGAAGTGGGAAAATCACTTGAGCCCAGGAGGTCCAGGCTGCAGGATGCCGTGATTGCACCACTGTACTCCAGCCTGGATGACAGAGCAAGACTCTGACTCAGTAACAACAACAACAACAAAATAGCAAATCGTTCTCCAAGGAATATATTTTGGACTGCTACCACTAAAACAAGTAGAATATCAAGGATAAGACAGAAACAGTTAAAGTAACAAATGGTCCAACATCACTGGAAAGTGTTCTACTACTTCTGGAAACATCAGGGGTTCTCAATCAGGAGTTACTTTGCCCCGCAGTAGACCTTTCTTGGTTGTCACAACTGGAAGAGAGTCTACTGGTATTGGGTGGGTAGAGGCCAGGGATGCCGCAAACAGTGCATACGACGCACAGGACAGCACCACAACAGAAAATTATCTGGCCCGAAATGTCAGTTGTGCCAAGACTGAGATACCTAACCCACACGCAGAAGTATCTTTTTTCTTTTTGGTAAATATTAGTAGAATGGAAGATAAGCCACTGAGTCAATCACATTCTGAGTAGTATTAAAAGACTACAAAAATTTAAAAGGATGACTTTGGAAGATTATTTCAAAAGAATATGATTTATTTAAAGTAGTCTGCATAAAATAGCAACATTAAAAGGACAAAAAAGCTGTCACACTGTTCTAGCTAAACTCCTAGGGATTTACTATTGCTTCAAGACGTGAGCTTTAAAAAGAAAATTTTCCTTCTGTAAGTTTTAAGGACTAAACCCAGTAAGTACACAAATTTGAAACCAGAGACCTGAACTATGATCACATTTTCGAACAGTTATTCATAATCTAGCCCCTATAAATGCTAAAGCTATCATATATATATACACATATATAAGATTATATATATTATGAACACGAAGAAAGGGCAAACCCTTTGGAAACTGAAAAAACAAACATTTTTTAATTCATGCCTTCTGCTCAGTCCATAAGATTTTGGTTTTTAAATGCTCATCAAAAGTAGTTCTCAGAACCAGAGGTTAAAAAAAAAAACACACACACACAAGGAATGTAAAAGTCAGGAAAGTATTTGTCAGATTACTGTCAGAGACCTTTGTGAGGATGACGCCTTTATCCTCTGCATACATACCCTTATAACAGTTCACTTGGCTTCAGAATTAGAGCTGGTGAAGATAATTTGGTACGTTTTTACCTTTTTTGTACATTGCAATTATCAATTGTTTACCGTGAGCTTGCTCTGCTCTGTGCAGCATACCACGTTAGGGCAACTGGAGATATTACTTACATGATTACGACAGCATCTTCCTTTTCCTTTCTTATTTACCAAGATTAAAATGATGATTTTAAAAAAGATTTAATGAAGAGTCTGGGCACTATGAACTCTCAAAAGTATTAAAATAGTCTTGACTGACAATGAAAACTTAATTTGGGAGAATTTTTATGATTTCTTTTAAAACATCTCAATAATCATAGCTGTTTTTTAAATCCAAGTAGGGTCCTCAACAAAATGCCTGACTTAACATTATTATTTTTCATATAAATGGTAATTATCAGTTTAAATGCTTTAAATGATCAATTCTAGTTGGGCAACCCTGTTCATGAGAGATAAAAATCATCTCTCAAAACTGTAGTCAACAATATCGTAGTTTTCAAAAAGGTAACCTCAAATGTATGTTATTTATTAATTAAAATACTCCCTTAGCCTAAAACCCTGCTTAAAAGATTTGTTGCTCGCTATTATTTTAAATTGCTCTGGACTTCATCAATAGACCCAGCTGTTAAATTTGGGAGCAATGACAACAAACCCCAGGGCAAACACCACTGAGAGTGAGATCCTTTCTTTAGAATAATCAGAGATAACTGACAAAAAGGAGCCATACCAAACACCCTTTCAAAATTCCATTAAGAATCTGGACATAAATAAAACAAAATAAAATAAGTACATTTTTATACATCTTAAAATTCCAATTCTACCCTTCATTGGACCATGCTTTGCTAAAAAATAAAAATCCACCAACTTCGAAACAGAGTTGAGATAATGTTACAGGTTTCTGAAAATGAGAAATGATCCTCACTAATCAAGTGCAAAGTGAGAAAAACTGGTTCCATTACCCAGAGATTATCAGGCACCTGATAGACTTTAAGTAGACAGACTGTAAGAACCAAGTGTCATTCTACCAAAGCCTGTAGAACTATACATGCCATTTCTACTTCCTTCACTTGACTTATGCAATATTAAGAGAGCCAATTTTAAGTTAAACATGTACTTCTGAACCACGCCTCCTCTTTTTAAAGGTGAATTTTTTTGGATCCCAGAAAACATCAGCTGCACCTTATCTACAGTGTTGGCAGATTGGTTTCTCTAAATACCTCAGTTCTGTTGGCTTGAGTTTTCCAAAATCAAATGAGTTTTACTCATGTTTTAGCATTCTTTAATTAGGCCAGGTAACTGCTCACAGCTTGACTTCAAGTGAATAGGCCCGCATGTAGGAAACTGAGTCCTTTCCAGTGCCTACGGCTCTCAATAAAACAGTGACAGTGTAGCAAAGTCCAGCCTATTTCGGATCCAGGATCATTAATAAAATCCAAAATCTAGCATACAGTCTTATAGTTAGTTCTTAGGGTTCCCTTTTCAATATATCACTTCCCCCTCTTTTTTTTTTTTTTTTAACATGACTCTTCAAATATTTTTAATATATTTTTAACTTCACATTTCAAAGACTTGGTTTTATAATTTATGCATTATTTTTTAATATGCAAGCCTCACCCAAAGAACAGTTTTTCATTAATCCCGCATAAACCCTCAAATTTCATCGTAATTTAAATTGATGAATGTTTTTATTAATAAAAAATCTACATCCTTGTAATGGAAACAACTATTACTACTTTAAAAAGTTATAGAAATGCACCCCCAAACAACCTTACCAATGGCAAAATCAACCTCAAAATTTTGGTTAAAAAATCATAAAGTTACAATAATTCCTATGCTCGTCCAGATACAAAGGGTCACATAAAAAGTTATTTTTTACCCAAGTGAATAGTCCTGGAAAATCAAAGAAATATAAGCTAGCTTTATGCTCTTTTTCCCTCTATCCTAAGACTTCAATTTCCACCTTTTATGGAAAGGAAATAAACAACTAGCTTCCTGTTCAATCACTAGCTTACAGCCAGTCTTTTACACATCACAGAACACAACCCGCCTCCTCCTTTACTTCTCTCAAATGTCTCTTATCTTAATTTAAACTTGTTGAAACACGAGACCATTTTTACCACACTAATGCTTTCCTATGAAATTTATCTTATTTCAACATTAAGAATACAAGAAAAGTCAAGATACCCATAGGTTATTTCTTATTCCTAAAATATTTAAATTTAGATAACAAAAACTTAGTACCCATGAAAGTGAAAACTCCATTTGCTAAAATTTAAAAACACTGAAATGTGTAGGAAATAGTTTAATCTTCTGTTCTTGCTATTGTACGCAACTAGAAAAAGAGTGTCCCGTGTCACTCCTCTTTCTATTCCAATTACATGAAAATGTAAGACAGCTAACATGGCTATTAATAAAAAGGATTATCTTTTTTTAAAGCTAAATATTACTTTAACCCTATACTTTCTTTTAAAAATGGGATGCCTTAGCAAAACTAAGTTAGATGAATTCTTTTGTGCTTGAATGAACAACAGGAAAGCAAAGCCTCCAGGCCTTTGGGGAGGAACCTTGTCCCTGCAGCCCTGCTCTGATGTGCTTCGGAGATAAGGCTCCATAGTGACACTTAAGGAAAGGCCTGTTCACATTTGAATTTCTGCATTCCTCAAGAACAATTCATGGCAATAACTAACTTTGCAGAAGAGCTACATGAAAGCTTTGGCCAATGAATGAGGGTCATCTGCTCTTTATCACAAGGGTAAACCTCATCCTGGCCAGTTTCTAACCTTTTAACCCTGTGAATTCCTAATTTACACATGAATAATGGAATTCTTGCCTAGAGTGCAACTTTCAGCTTCTAGTTCCTAAGCTTAGAGACCAAGACTTGATTGCCTGTGTGTTAAAAATCTAAAACTTGCACAGATTAAAGTTTTAGATTTCCAGGTGCTGTACTATTGTGCTTCTGCACAAAAATAATATGCTTACTGATAAAATCCTTGACTAAGAAAAACAACACACTTGTACCCTGCTGCTATCAATACCGAAAAGAGAACTAGCTTTAAAAACAAGGAGGAAAAGAAAACCGGAATGTCCACTTAATGCCTATTCTCTTCCTGTGTATGTATATATATATATTTACTCTGAACATAGGATAAAGGGATTTGAGCCTCCATCATCTAAACTTATTTCTTAGATATCAGAACTTTGTTAATTTAAAAGATACATAAAAAACTTCACAATTGCCTACAAAATGAATCACATGTAATTATTTATTAACAGTGATAATTTCTATAAAGATGCAAAAATCTAAAGATATTTAAAAAGCCAGTCCTGACATTTTGTTTGTTACACCTATTACACACCATTCAGATTTTATTTATGAAGTTAGAAAGCTCTGTGTTTTTCCAAGTGTTTCTGGAAGACCCAGAATTTTGTCAGGCTTCTCAGGAGGTCCTGGAAACAATGTGTGGTCATGATAAATGCTTCATCTTCTCATGGCCTATCTGGCCACCTCTACCACCTACTCCCTATCCCTGAGAGATAATATAAGTTACAGTTCCTGAAGATGAAAACACAAGATTCTACAAATCCCAAAAGGTGGGAAAATTACAACTCTATAGAACAAGTTTACATTGGACAAAAATTGAATGAACAGAATATAAGCATAAAAAGCACATTATCTTTAAAACAGTACTATACAGAAAAACTGTTACACCATGAAAAAAGTAATTATTGGCCAATGATTACAGGGGGAAGGAAGGAAGGAAGGAAGGAAGGAAGGAAGGAAGGAAGGAAGGAAGGAAGGGAGGGAGGGAGGGAGGGAGGGAGGGAGGGAGGGAGGGAGGGAGGCGGGCGGAGGGAGGGAGGGAGGCGGGCAGAGGGAGGGAAGGGACAGGAAGAAGAGGGGTGGGGAGGAAGGTAGGGAGGAAGGAAGGAAGGTAGGGAAGCAAGGAAGGTAGGGAAGCAAGGAGGGAGAATGGGAGGGAGAGGAGGGGAGGGAAGGGACAGGAAGAAGAGGGTTGGGGAGGAAGGTAGGGAGGAAGGAAGGAAGGTAGGGAAGCAAGGAGGGAGAATGGGAGGGAGAGGAGGGGAGGGAAGGAAGGGACAGGAGGAAGGACAGAGAAAGGAAGGGGGAAGGGAGGGGAGAGGGATAAAGGAAGGAAGTAGGAAGGGAGGAGGAGGCAGGGGAGAGAGAGGAAGGAAGAAATGAAAAATCAGAAATCCTCTCAGTTTATTCTATTCTTTGGCAGGGGTAGGAGTGTGGCTAGAACTGCAAACCTCTGATTTTCTGATGTATCGATATAGAAATATCTTTGCTTGCAATATATTTTCTACAATTAATCCTTATTACAGAATAAATCAGTAATATAAGGATGGAATAAATGGAACATGAATTGTTAACAGTAGTCACCTAGGAAATTCCTGCCAATAGCTTCCTAAATTTCAACTGTATAGAACTTGAAACAACTATTTCCTAAATATTACGGGTTTTTTTTTTTTTTTTTTCTTAAAGAGATGGAGTTTGTTTCCCAGGCTGGATTCAAACTCCAGGGCTCAAGGAGTCTTCAGCCTCCTCAACAGCTGGGATTACAGGCTAGCCACCAGCCCAGCTAAGATTATGTCTTTATCTCAAGAACGCCATCTACCTATTGCTCAACTTGTAAAAGATCAATTTGTAGGTACAGTGCAAAATCTATGTTTTGTGGATTAACAAAAGGTCAAACGCCTTAAAACTTTTTAAGATTCAATTTTGGTTTTCAAGATTTAGTCTACTAAACTTGAGAGCTGTGTTTCATCACCTGAAAAAGGTGTAAAGCCTCAGTAGGCTCAAGGAGTTCAGCACTTGTCCTAGGCCCATCTTTACACTCAACAGTTACAGGTCAGCCACCAAGCAATGGATCACTTGGACAAATGGTTGATCTGATGGGGTTGTTAATACAAAAGAAATCATTAGATAGCACACTTTATGACAATAGGGGAAAAGTGAGCAGATACGGGGTTTAAGTCCATTAGGCATAATATGGAAATGGCCTTAATCTCTTTCCCTCCCAGCAGGAAAAGACTAGGAATACTTCAAAGGCTTAAGAGTGACTGACCAATGCCCTTTGTACAATTAAAAGGCAACATGGGTGATCTAAAAGCAGTCAGAGAAATGGAAGGTTGTGCTATAAGGAAGATTTAGCACTCAAGAGCCATCTGCAAAGCAGAAAAATTTGCTTGTGATTGTTTTCATTAATTACTAATTTCCATAAGATTAAATTTTAGAACAACTTTTGTTGTTGGCCAAACTTCTACATCCAACTCTTCATACTGTGTGAAACGCTTAAAATTTTTATAAAGCCACCTCTACAGGTTTCATTTTACTTGGTGTTCTAAACCTAATTTGACTTCTGTTCTCAATTACTCATTTGAATTTCCATATGTATTTTCTTCAGATTTCTCTATACGCCTCAGTTAGCATCAACTATTACCTCCAGTAAAATTCTTAATGTATGCATGACCTGGGCGATTATTATATTAATAAAGCAAGAAATCATCAAAAGGTAGCAATGAAAAATGTCAACAACCAAAAACTTAAACACTTACTTGATAAGGCAAGATGAGCTTTTTGACTAAGAATGGCTCCATATTTGTTCATTGCCAAGCACTGATAAAATCCTTCATCGGACTGCTCTCCTCGCCTGCCTTCCACCTCACTGATGTATAAAGAGCCGTTAGAAAGAACCTCGATCCGTTTATTTTCAGACACTTTTGCTCCATTTTTCAACCATGTGACCTTAATAGGAACTTCTCCGTGAGCCTGGCAATCTAAAACGACTGGGTCCTTTCTTGTGACAGTTACATCCTGTGGTTCTTTTACAAAAGACAGTTCACTAAAGCACCACACTCCTGTAAGGAAAAAAGGAGAACGGCACATCCAGAATTACAGGCATAAAATGTTCCTTAACACACAACTGTAAAACACATATTCAGGGTATAAGGTGACAAAGTTTAACAAATTTTATTAGTTAGCTTACAAACACCTTAATGAACCAATCTAAATTTCAGCAAACTCTTTCAACAAGTCAGAGAAATTACTTTTTACATCTCCACTAAAAGCATAGGGAAAGTTTCAATAACTTCTATGCCTTGTATGAATTCTCTCAAGTTCCTTGCTAGAGTTTCAGAATCATCAGGAAAACTCATGAGCACAAGCTGTTTGCTTTTACAAGCTTGTCAAAAAGATCTTGAACAGAGTAAGTCGTAAAAGTCTAATTTTACAAGAAATCATTAGCAAAACTCCAACTCTGTGAACAAGCAAGTTTATTTCCTTGTTCCTTGAAGTGTTCTTGGAACCCTTGGCACCTACTCCTTTGGGAACTGCGTTTATCTTTTGTGACAAATTACAAGTTTGCGTTTTTCTATCTGCCCTTTTACAGCAGGGACTCTATCTCCTCTCCTTGAAAGAAATCCATTTACTTAATTTCTGCAGAGCAAGCGAGGTATTTAAAAGACAAACAATAGACTCTGAAAAGTTGGTAACTCTTGCTGCTTGTACTCAGTGGGTGATCGGATTAGGAAACTTTTATTTCACTTTTTTAGAACTACCAACTGTTGGAAAAAATGCGTGACTAATTGGTCCTTACTGTCTAATAGGGATAGGAGATTGCTTAATCAACCAATATACATTTTTATCAGAGCAGAGGAAAGGCTTTATCCTAAGTATATACACATCGCCCCTGGCCCCCGCCAGGATAAAGCATTCGATGATCAAATAATGCTCTGTCACCTCTTGCATTTAGTGCACAGGCGGTCTTAAAGTCTCGCGTATTGACTGGGGGCGAATGGAGTATGGGTGTTTGTGAGGGAAGCGTTGCTTTATCTTCCTCCTGATCGTTGTAGTTCCTTGATTACAAATCCCCAGAAATGATTTGTTTCTCCTCAAGGCAGGTCCTCAGAATCCTCACTCCTCAATGCTCCCTGCTTCCCGTAATGTATGCCCAGGGCGACGCGAGCCACCCTAACAGCTCAGCGCTGGGCGCGGACCACTCCGGAAGGCGCCCATTGTGTTTCTCAGCCACATCTGACTTTGATCCTCTTTTCAAGCCTAACAAACTAATCACTCCAGAAAAAGTCTGGCGTTTGTAACCTGCCAATAAATAAAATAACCCATTGTCCTGAACACCTCTCCTACCGTCACCCCATTCACTTTATGTTTTTATCTCTTCTAGCAAACCAAAACGGACTTAAGGTAGAAAAATGAGTTCATCCAAGTTTGTGCAAGGCGAACCTAGAATTTGGAAGAATCTTCAGATCCGTACACACTTCAGGCCCTGCCCCCAAATATCTAGCTGTAGGAAATAAATTCTATTTAGTTACCTTCCTTTCCAACTTCTGGGACCTTTCTCCCTGCCTCTCCGGGGCACAAATCGGTCACTTCACTTCCAACCCTGCCAATTCCACCCTCCCATCTCCTCCTGCCTCGACCCGGATCCGGCAAGCTGGTGCTGACTGGGGCTATGAGTTCACCTATTCCCTCTCGCAGCCCTAAAACGTGGGGGAACTCCCACTGCAGACACGGGAAGCCGCGCGGAACCGCGGCGCCCCCTGCACGGCGAGGCTGCCACTAAGGAAACAATATAAATAAAGCCACGTGCGGCCGCGGCGGCCCCGGCGGGCGGGCGGGCTACCCGGAGCCCGGCTGGTCGCGGAGGCGGGGACGCGGCCGGAGCCGGGACAATGGCGCGAGAAGGAAGAGACCAGAGTGGACAGCGGCCGCCAGAACTCGGCAGCCCCGGGCGCGCGGCAGGGAGGGGTGTGCGCCCGGAGAGGTTCCCGCAGCCCTGCCCGCGCAGCGCAGAGCCCGCGGGCAACTCATGTTTGCAGCCAGCGGCTCCGGACAGGCCGCAGGGCGAGAGCGGGGGCCGGCGGTCAGCGCCACCACGGAGGACCTCGCCGCGCGCTCCCCCCGCCCCATCGTTTCCTCTTTCCCCATCCCACTCGCGCCTGCTCCCGCCCCACAGCGGTAAGAGAAAGCAGAAGAAAGCGCGCCCACCTGGCACAGGACTGAGCAGCAGCAGGAGCAGAAGGGCGCGGAGCAGCATCCCCGGCGGCCGCAGCCGGGCGAGGGGTCGCAAAGGAGGCGCCATTCAGCGTAGCCGCGCGGGCATGCTCCCCCGCCGCCCCGAGCCGCTGTCCGCCTGCCGCCCCCGCCCCGGGCGCTCTCTGCTGGGCGGCTGGACGCACGTAGCCCGGCTCCCGGCTCTGGCTCCGGCACCGGCGTGGCGAGGTGTGGGGCGGATCTCTGCGGCAGCGAGGCCGGTGCTTGGACGGCCGCTCGCGAGAAGCTGGGGGCCTGAGAGTCCGGCTGGGGGCGGAGTGAGGCGGCGGCTGCAGAGGGCGGGGGTGGCGGAGTGGACAGCGCCGCGGCCGCCAGCCTGGGACTACTTTCTACATCTGGCCCCTGGTCTGGGACCGGGAGGTCGGCGCGGCCGGCGGAGGGAGACGCTGGAAGGGGGCCGGGGGCGGCGAGGTCGGAGCCCTGGGGGGAGGGGATGGGCCCAGCCGGACAATGCACCTGGGGGTCAAGCCCCGGCTGAGGGTCTCGGGCCCGCGTCCCCGCCCCCTCTGCCCCGCGCCACCGTCGGGGACAGAGCCACAAAGGCCGAGCCTCCCGGCCCAGCCAGCCTCCGGTGCCCCTCTCCCGCGGCTAGTTGAGGATTGGGGAAGGGGGAGGCGGCCGGGGAGGGCTGGTGTTGAGAGACAGGGAAAGGCCGGAGGCTTCTCCCCTGATGGCCCCCGCCCACCCCCTCCTTCCCTCACACGCAGAGGCCCTGTGCAGGGAAATCTCGCTCTATCCCACTTCAGAGATTTGTCAGCTCCACTGGAGGCATCTCCGGATGATAAGCCCCCGGAGATGCCCCCGTGCATTTGGGCACGGCTCTTCTTCTCCCTGCCCCCATTAGTTGCAGCGCGGGCTTAAAAATATCTCTGAAGAGTGCTCTCAAATGAACAATCGCCTTTAGGGGAGAGGGTTTATTATCTCTTCTTCAAGTTAGTCAAGTTCTTTAATTTGTGAGAGCTGTGCACACAAAAGGCTCTGTCCTGAGAGCAGAGGCGAGATCAAGGGATTTCTAGATTCTGTGGGCTTGCTATGGGAGAGGAGGCTTTGATAAAAGATTACTTGTTTATAAATTAAACTAAGGCACAAATGTGAATTTGTTCACATCTAAATTTAATTAAGGATTACAGGGGTTGAAACGTACATTTAAAGAATGTAATCAGATTGCTAAACGTGTGGATCATAGCGTTTACATGTGGATTAACATTTGCTAATCCAAAACTAAATCTGTGGCACATGAAAGCTGCTGACGGAAATCTACCTTTGGTCACCAAGACATCGACACACTAACTGCCTTTAGCACGTTCAGGAAATCCTCATGGGCCGGTGCGGTGGCGCATATTTGTAATCCCAGCACTTTGGGAGGCCGAGGCGAGCGGATCACTTGAGGTCAGGAGTTTGAGACCAGCATGGGCAACATAGGGAGACCCCCCCCCGTCTCTACCCACCACTGACCTCCATACCCCCAAAACTTAGCCGCTCCAGTAGTCCCAGCTACTTGGGAGGCTGAGGATCGCTTGAGACCAGAAGTAGACGCTGGGGTGAGCCATGATCAGGCCACTGCACTCCAGCGTGTTTCCAATAAATAAATAAATAAACCCTCCGGATTAAGAAGTAGTTAAAAAAAATAGAATATTAGGATAACACTACCTTCCCCCCTTAAGCTCATTATAGTAAGAACAGCCTATTTAGCAATTTCAACTTACTGCATTTAAAACAATGATATCCTTGGTATGCTGACATTGAGACCTGTCCAAAGCTTAATATATTTTCAGGGACAGTGCAGATGTGATTTTACCTGAAATCTTACAGTACTTTTGTGGCACATAACTTGTACATATTTTATCGTGAGCCAGTAAGCATCTTGAGGTCACAAATCGTACGTAATCCACTTTTGTGTTATTCACAATATGAAGGACATTGCCTTACGATTATTAAGAATTGAATAAATCTTCGTTGACTGAGGGAATAATGAATTACTGTGCCAAAATGCCATTAAATAGATGGAGAGCAATTGGGAGACAGGTCTCTGGGAGAGGATTACAAAGTCCTGTACTTGGGGTTGTCTTTGTCTAGTCTACATTTATTATCATCAGCTTAAGGACATGTTTATCTGATTTTGCGTTTAACACAATGTGTAATTAATATGTTACGTGGGCTGGGTGTGGTGGCTCATGCCTGTAATCCCAGCACTTTGGGAGGCCAAGGCAGGTGGATCACCTGAGGTCAGGAGTTTGAGACCAGCCTGGCCAGCATGGTCAAACCTCGTCCCTACTAGAAATACAAAAATTAGCCAGGTGTGGTGGTAAATGGCTGTAGTCCCAGCTACTCAGGAGGCTAAGGCAGGAGAATCACTTGAACCCAGGAGACAGAGGTTGCAGTGAGTCGAGATCGTGTCACTGCACTCCAGCCTGGGCAACAGAGCAAGACTCTATCTCAAAAAAAAAAAAAATAGGTTACATGATAGAATAAGAGTTTTCTCTACTCCTGGTAGTTGTCTAGGAAGTTGGAGACTAAGTAAAGAGGTCCTGAGGGACCCCTCAAGTGAAGATGAGGAATACAACAATTTCCAACAGAGAGGAGGAGAGGAGGAAACAGGAGCCAGAAGTAACTCAGGCACCAGAACTGAAGGGGCAGGAAAGGAGACGTGATGAAGGGTGTGCAGCAGAGGGGAGCATAGGATGTTTAGAACTAAGGCCAAGAGCACTGGGCATCTCCATGGACATATGCCAGCAATGGGAAGAGTCTTAGAGGAACAGCTGAGGGCTGGCCACAGTCACTCATTCAACAAAATTATGAGCATAAAATGTGTTTCAGGCATGGATAGATGTTAGAAATATAGCTATAAGAAAATGATGTAAATATTGGCTGGGTGTGGTGGCTCATGCCTGTAATCCTAGCACTTTGGGAGGACGAGGCGGGCAGATTACCTGAGGTTAAGAGTTCAAGATCAGCCTGGCCAACATGGTGAAACCCCCGTCTCTACTAAAAATACAAAAAATTAGCCAGGTGCAGTGGCGCATACCTGTAATCCCAGCTACTGGGGAGCCTGAGGCAGGAGAATTGCTTGAACCCAGGAGGTGGAGGTTGCGGTGAGCCGAGACTGCGTCACTGCACTCCAGCCTGGATGACAGAGCAAGACTTAGTCTCAAAAAAAAAAAAAAATTATATAGATACTGAATATTATGATGAAGCCTGTAATGTTCAGGACAATATAAGAACAGAATTTAAGGAGCAATTTATATTCCTATGGTGGAATGAGATGGGAAAGGAGACAGCATGCTACCAAAAAATGTGAGGAGTCTCAAATTTTATCTTGCTTGCAAGCCAATAAGTTACCCTGCCACTATTTCACGGATGCAGTGTCAGAGATGGAGGACATTATTTTGCTCATAGCAATAGTAATAACCAGAGTATCAGCAATTTTGCATCAATCCCCAGGTCTCAAATCCCACAGCAACACAAAGGGAGCCAGAGGTCACCTGTACACGCAGTGGGTTGTGTTACAGGAGAGGAATCCAAAACTTTGAGAACCCAAATCTTCTATAATGGGCCATAAGCATGCCTGCCTTGCTTTGGAGGGAGACACTATCTTTGTCTTCCAAGGCTGTTCACTATACAAACATTCTTGAAGATGTAGTTCACATCAAAATGCATTCAGTGTTTTTCTTGCCAGTTGTGCAGGAGACTCATGGAGAAATATCACCTAACATGTGCTGTGCAGGGGAGCTTGTATCTGTGGTGAATCTGGAGGGTGAGTTGAAGTTTTCTAGTTGGACTGGATTGGCCTTCCAGAGAGAACAATAGGAATAAGGCACTGAAGTATGAAAGATCGAGGCATATTCAGGAAACTACAGGTAGTTCAGTACAGCTAGAGGGCAGGCCACATTGGAGAGAAAAGAGGCATGCCATGCAAAGGAGCTTGAACCTTTTTTTTTTTGTTTTTGAGACGGAGTCTCGCTCTGTTGGCCAGGCTGGAGTGCAGTGGTGAGATCTCGGCTCACTGCAAGCTCCGCCTCCCGGGTTCATGCCATTCTCCTGCCTCCTCCCGAGTAGCTGGGACTACAGGCACCCACCACCACACCTGGCTAATTTTTTGTATTTTTAGTAGAGACGGGATTTCACTATGTTAGCCAGGTGGTCTTGATCTCCTGACCTCGTGATCTGCCTGCCTTGGCCTCCCAAAGTGCTGGGATTACAAGTGTGAACCACTGTGCCTGGCCAGGAGCTTGAACCTTGTCCTGGAGGCCTTGATTTCCCAAAGGCCACCCTTTGGAATAGTTGCCATGTTTCAGCTCTCAGTACCTCTCATCTGAGCCATCGCATTAGAATGGGCTCTCAACAGTCTTCCAACAAACCTTCCAATCTTTTCATATGCCTATCCATTTTTATAGTTACTACCAGGTGAATAGATGCCCTGTTCCAGCTGCTTTAGCAGTTTTATCACTCAATCCTCATAACTAGGTAAGTTTGGTAAAACTATTCTCATTTTACAGATGAGCAGAAGCTCAGAGAAGTTAAGTTGCTTAGTCTAGATCACACAGCAGATAGATGACAAAGGCATGATTCTCCCCCAAGTCTACCTGACTCAGAGTTTTTGTCCTTAGAATTCTGAGTATACTGTGAAAAGTAGAAGAGATAGAGGAGTGATAACTGGAGGCAGACAGATAGAACTACTGACAAACTCTAACAAAGTAATTTTTATTAGCTGAGAGTTGATTCTGTATTTCCTGTGCTCTGAAATGACACTTCTCACTGGTTCTTTCTGTCACACTTCCCATTCTCCTCACAATCTACCCAAGACTACCACGTTTTTCTGTTTTACATGGACTAGTAAACCACAGACAACTAGTAGATACGGGATGTGAAATATCTCCCTTGCTTTTCATGTAGCATGGAATGTCACTGAGATAAACATAAACTACTCTTTGGTTAATTCAGTTGCATTTATGGATAAGAGTCAGGGTTGGGCATGGGGAAACCTGACTATTGGTGCCATTGGTGAGAAGACCTGCAGGTATTAATTACAACTGAACCAACAATGTGTGTGATTGTCAGTCTCACTAACGCAAACCTGTACTGTGCTCATTGATGTGTATTGTCCAGGACAAGCAAGGCTTAGTTTGATATACGTCACTTTGGTCATAGTAGGTCTGGCATATTATAGTCATCTCTGAATTCTACATTTTGAGAGGCAAAGACAGCCTAGGATGCAAGCAGAGAACAACTAAGAAGGTAAGATGTTTGGAAACCAAAATACAGAAAGTCTCCAATTTACAATGGTTTGACTAACAATTTTTTAACATTACAATAGTGCAAAGGCAATACACATTCAGTAGAAACTGTACTTTGGATTTTGAATTTTGACCTTTTCCCAGGCTAGTGAAATGTGATGTGATGCTCTCTCACGATGCTGGGCAGCCTTAATGGACCACAGTTCCCAGTCAGCCACGTGATCAGGAGGGTAAACAACCATGAGATAGTCAGCACTTTATTATAAAATAGGCTCTGTGTTAGATGATTTTGCCCATCTATAGGCGAATGTAAGTGTTCTGAGCACGTTTAAGGTAGGCTAGGTTAACCTGTGATGTTTGGTAGGTTATACATATATTAAATGCATTTCTTTTTATTTCTTTTTGAGACGGAGTCTCACTCTGTCGCCCAGACTGGAGTGCAGTGATGCAATATTGGCTCACTTCAACCTCTACCTCCTGGGTTCAAGCAATTCTCCTGTCTCAGCCTCCTGAGTAGCTAGGATTACAGGCCTGCACCACCACATGTGGTTAATTTTTATATTTTTAGTAGAGACAGGGTTTCACCACATTGGCCAGGCTGGTCTCGAACTCCTGACCTCAAGTGATGCATCCACCTCGGCCTCCCAAAGTGCTGGGATTACAGGCGTGAGCCACTGCACCTGGTCAAAATGCATTTTTGACTTACAATAATTTCAGTATATGATGGGTTTATGGGAATTACAACCACATTGTAAGTTGAAGAGCATTTGTGATACTAACATCAGCAACAGCAATAGCTAATCCATTTTACACAGGAGAACACAGGCTTGGAGGGGTTAAGAAATTTTCCCAGCTGGGCACGGTGGCTCACGCCTGGGAGGCTGAGGCGGGTGGATCACCTGAGGTCAGGAGTTCAAGACCAGCCTGGCCAACAAGGGTAAACCCAGTCTCTACAAAAATACAAAAAAAAAAATTAGCCGGGCATGATGGCAGGTGCCTGTAATCCCAGCTACTCGAGTGGCTGAGGCAGGAGAATCGTTTGAACATGGGAGGCAGAGGTTGCAGTGAGCTGAGATCACGCCATTGTACTCCAGCCTGGGTGACAGAGCAAGACTCTGTCTTAAAAAAAAAAAAAGAAAAGAAAAGAAATTTTCCCAAGGCCATACAACCAGTAAGTGATAATGGAGAATTCAAATTTGGACTTCTTTGATCCATGCTTTATTGCTTCATGTGTATTCTTTCCTTAACAACACCAAGAGTGGCTTTATCCCTGGGCCCCTATTTGTGTAGGGTTCACAGGTCCATAGTAGACAAGATTTAATATCAATTAAATTCTTATTTTAGGGATTCAACCACGATGCAAATGACAAGCAAAATACACACATGCATGAATATATGTGGTGCCTGAATCTAACTTCTAGGATCTAAAAGGGAATTATCCCCTCCTCTTCAGCAATGGTCTTGGCTTCCTGTAAGAGCTCTATCTCCAGCTGTTTCATATAACTTAGGCAGAAGAAAGAAAAAAAAATTAGGAAATGAAAAATTTGAGCAGGCTGGAGAAAGGAGTGATAATGAGAAGAGGTGAAAAAAAAATGTATAAAGAAGTAAAAGTTGTGGGAAAAAATCACAACAACATCAAAATAGCTGTGGGTTTTAGGAAATCTCCATCTGGGCCGGGTGCAGTGGCTCACGCCTGTAATCCCAGCACTTTGGGAGGCCAAGACAGGTGGATCACTTGAGGTCAGGAATTCGAGACCAGCCTAGCCAGAAACCCCGTCTCTACTAAAAATGTAAAAAATTAGCCGGGCGTCATGGCAGGTGCCTATAATCCCAGCTACTTGGGAGGTTGAGGCAGGAGAATCACTTGAAGCTGAGAGGCAGAGGTTGCAGTCAGCCGAGATGGCACCATTGCACTTCAGCCTGGGCAACGAAAGTGAAACTCAGTCTCAAAAATAAAGAAAGTCTCCATCTGCCCACCCACCCTGCTGCAGATCTCTTGTCCATTGAAGAGGTGCAGGTTCCTGCTTGTGCTCTGTTTGGTGGATGAGAGAAGAAAAAAGTGGTGGTGAGGGGAGAAAATGCTGTGGACTAAGATATTGGCCCCAACACCTTCATGCTTCATTAGAGGCACTCCGGGGGTTTAAATGGACTTCAGCACTCCATTTCTAGACACACCCATGCTAAGCTTTTACTTAGTACTTTCATAAATCTTTTATGACCGTCCTCAAATAGTGCACCATGCCTCAACACCTTTACATAGCACCTAGCAAAGTGCTTTGCACACAGATGAGGGGGTCCCCAAATTTTTGAGGGGAGGAATAAACTACTTTTCACTTTGTCTCCTGATGAGTGGCGAGGTACTGATAGTCTATAGCCCGTGGTTGGTACGTGTGTGGTAGGGTGATGTGGCAGTAGGGAAAGGAAAGATAGTTCACAATTAGAAGCCTCTGAACTGTGTCCTCCCCACCCCCAACTCACCTGGCCAGCATCTCAAGTGCCAATCTTCAAGGAACACCACACTTTCTCCACTTTCTGCCATGGGAAATGGTGATGATACATGTGGAGAGACATACCATGGCAACTTCTAGCCTGTAATTTACTGAGGTCGATTTTATGAACAAATCATTTTCCACAAGGACTTCTACAAATTGTTAAGTATTTAATATCTCATTGAAAGTGGGTTTATATCAGTGGAAGATTTCAAGCTTGTCACTCTGTATTGGTCTACTACTATTCCTGCTCCTATCTACCGTGAACCACGGCATCAGTGGTATTTAGTAGTTGCTGTTTACTGTCTTTTGGATGGCTGTATTCACGCTGTCCCTAGGAACCCAGAAACCTGTAGATTCTTGACACTAAGTACACATGCTTCCAGCTAAGGATATGTATTTCTCTAGTTTGTAGGTTGATGGCTATTATTGGCAAGGGATACTATGTGCAGGAGGTTTGGGGAGAATAGTTGTAGTAATTACAATCAGAGACAGATTTTTTTAAAGGTTGTATAAGATTTCCAAAGATTTTTAGACCACTGCAAGGTATTTTCTGGCTCTCTCAGCTATGAGACTTAGAAAAGACAGATGAAAAGGTAATATGTAGGGGCATATGTAACTGTTAAAATAAATTATAATCCTATTACTCTGGCTATGGGATTTTTCAGAAAACTGATATTCTGTAAGTTTACATTTTTTGTTAAAATAAAGACATGACTAAAAGTTTGGTAATTGCCCTATATTTGTTTAAAAAATACTGTCTACCAATAAATGCTCATTTTTAAATACTCACAAAATAAAGCAGCTGTCTTTTGTGGCATTTTTAGTGTTAACGTAAGAACTGTGAACAAAGACTGAGTATTTTGGTATGTTTTCATTTTTCTGAGATAATAATGTATGCCTATATATTTGGGGGGGTTAGTAGTTCTGAGTTATCACAGGTACCAACAAAAATAAATCCTTTTTGATTATATATGTTTTAAAAATTAGAGGAGATTTTATTTTATTTATTTATTTATTTTTGAGATGGAGTCTTCATTCTGTCGCCCAGGCTGGCGTGCAGTGGCGCGATCTCCGCTCACTGCAAGCTCCGCCTCCCGGCTTCACGCCATTCTCCTGCCTCAGCCTCCCCAGTAGCTGGGACTACAGGCGCCCGCCACCATACCCAGCTAATTTTTTGTATTTTTTAGTAGAGATGGGGTTTCACCGTGTTAGCCAGGATGGTCTCCATCTCCTCGCCTCGTGATCCACTAGCCTTGGCCTCCCAAAGTGCTGGGATTACAGGCGTGAGCCACCGCGCCCGGCTTTTTTTTTTTTTTTTTTTTTTCCTGAGACAGAATCTCACTGTCACCCAGGCTGGAGTGCAATGGCGAGATCTCGGCTCACTGCAACCTCCACCTCCCAGATTCAAGCAGTTCTTCTACCTCAGCCTCCCAAGTAGCTGGGACTACAGGCACCTGCCACCACGCCTGGCTAATTTTTTGTATTTTTGGTAGAGTCAGGGTTTCACCATGGTGGCCATGCTGGTCTGGAATTCCTGACCTCAGGTGATCCACCTGCCTCGGCTTCCCGAAGCACAGGCATGAGCCACCGTGCCCAGCCGAGATTTGAATTTTAAAGCTCAACTCTTAGAAGTTTTCCTTTAGGTTTGAGGTCAACAGAGTAATCATATTCCCGTTTATAACAACCAAATTTCACTTATCACTGAATGGCAACTAACATGGAATGGTACCCTGGGTCCTTGCTTTTAGTTCAAAGCCCTTGTACTGGTGAAGAAAGTGTTGATTTCTTCAAAGTCTTCACAGAAGCTTCTTGTCAGCTTTTGAGAATGCAGGGAGTCCTTTTCCGAGTCCCACAGAAATCATTCAGCTTTATCACCCTAAATATAGGGAAGGAGGGAGGCACTGCCTTCTCTTCCTCCTCCTCTACTTGAGGAATCTTACTTACCTCAAGGGTGTCCTGACTGAAATCTTGCTCTGTGTGTGTGTTTTTTTTTAGGGCTGCCCTGTTTTCTAATGGGTGGAGGGAAGCAGAGGAAGAACAGGGACGAAGGGAGGTGAGTAAGACCTTCCCTGACCATCTAAGGTACCACCCCATTCCTCCCCGCTGACATTCCCTCTCCGTACCCTGTGCTCTTTCCTTTCCCAGCACAGCATTCATGCATGTATTTATTTTTGATCTACCTATTTCCTCTCCCTCCCACCACAGGACTTTTTCTGGCTTGCAGCAAACACAAGAGTTTCTGGCCCAGAGTGAACTCTCAGAATCTGTTAAATGAATGTGTATATATGTATCTATAATTTTTATTTTTATTTATTTATTTATTATTTATTTTTGAGACAAAGTTTCGCTCTTGTTGCCCAGGCTGGAGTGCAGTGCCGAGATCTCGGCTCACTGCAACGACTGCCTCCCGGGTTCAAGCAATTCTCCTGCCTCAGCCTCCTGAGTAGCTGGGATTACAGGCACGCCACCATGCCCGGCTAATATTTTATATTTTTAGTAAAGACAGGGACTTCACCATGTGGCCCAGTCTGGTCTCAAACTACTGACCACAGGTGATCTACCCACCTCAGGCTCCCTAAGTGCTGGGATTACTGGTGTGAGCCACAGCGCCCGGCCTAACACATTTTTTTTTTTTTTTTTTAAATAATCATTTCCCAGCCAGGCGCAATGGCTCATGCCTATAATCCCAGCACTTTGGGAGGCTGAGGTGAGAGGATCACCTGCGGTCAGGAATTTGAGACCAGCCTGGTCAACATGTTGAAACCGTGTCTCAACTAAAAATACAAAAATTAGACCAGGCGTGGTGGCTCACAACTGTAATCCCAGCACTTTGGGAGGCCGAGGTGGGTGGATCACAAGGTCAGGAGATCGAGACCATCCTGGCTAACACAGTGAAACCCCATCTCTACTAAAACTACAAAAAAAAAATTAGCCCAGCATGGTGGTGGGCACCTGTAGTCCCAGTTACTTGAGAGGCTGAGGCAGGAGGATGGCGTGAACCTGGGAGGCAGTGTTTTCAGTGAGCCGAGATTGCACCACTGCACTACAGCCTGGGTGACAGAGCGAGACTCTGTCTCAAAATAAATAAAAAAATAAATAAATTAAATTTAAAAAATTAGCCGGCCTGGTGGCCGACACCTGTAACCCCAGCTACTCGGGAGGCTGAGACAGGAGAATTGCTTGAACCCGGGAGGCAGAGGTTGCAGTGAGCTCCAGCCTGGCGACAGAGCAAGACTCTGTCTGAAAAAAAAAAAAAAAAAAAAACTTAAAAATTAAAAATTATTGGGCCAGGTACAGTGGCTCACACCTGTAATTCCAGCACTTTGGGAGGCCGAGGCAGGCGGATCATGAGGCCAGGAGATTGAGACCATCCTGGCTAACACAGTGAAACTCCGTCTCTACTAAAAATACAAAAAATTAGCGGGGCATGGTGGCGGGCGCCTGTAGTCCCAGCTACTTGGGAGGCTGAGGCAGGAGAATGGCGTGAACCTGGGAGGCGAAGCTGGCAGTGAGCCAAGACCACACCACTGTACTCCAGCCTGTGTGACAGAGCAATACTCTCTCTCTCCAAAAAAAAAAAAAAAAAAAAAAAAATTATCCGCTTCTCCCCAGGGGCCTAAAAGCTTGAAGGATGAGTATCTCCTCCCTTTTCAGGCCCAGTCCCAAGGCTCAAGGCCACTTGCACCAGCAGCATGTGTCAGCAAGATAGCAGAAGCAGGAAGACAGCCGGCCAGAAGACGCCTACCCTGGTTGGAAGACAAGTACCCCATGAAGATCAAGAGGGAGGCCGTCCGGGTACCGCCTAGCAGTTACATCAGACTGAGACACTTCCTGTTTACAGGAGACTATAAAAGCCCTGCCCCGTCCTCTTTTGGTCCTGACGCCATTTTAGGCCTCAGCCTGTGGGCACCCAGGCGTTAATTAAAAGAGCATATTGCTCTGCACCGCCTCATGCTGTCTGCTGGCACGCTCTCGGGGTTGGAACTGATACAAGAATCTTTCACTATCCACTGAGGCTCTCTGCTGGATGCTGAGAAAATCAAGATGAATTGCATGGCCCTGGCCCTTTTTTTTTTTCTTTTTTTTTTTTTGAGACAGTCTCACTCTGTCGCCAGGCTGGAGTGCAGTGGCACGATCTTCACTCACTGCAACCTCCAAAAAGTCATGATGAAACTGGGAAGTTCGAGCAATTCTCCTGCCTCAGCCTCCTGAGTAGCTGGGACTACAGGCACACACCACCACACCCAGCTAATTTTTGTATTTGTAGTAGAGATGGGGTTTCATCATGTTGGCCAGGATGGTCTTGATCTCCTGACCTCAAGTGATTTACCCGCCTCGGTCTCCCAAAGTGCTGGGATTACAGGCATGAGCCACCGCACCCGGCCAGGCGCTGGCCCTCTTAAAGCTCACATCTTAAACTGTGGAGACAGACACATAAATGCTGATGAGGCCCTGTAATGCATGCTACAATAGCGGTATGTACACAGTAATGGGGGGACTTGCTTGGGTAGGAATGCATCCAGGTGGTGGTGAGGACAATTCAAGACAGGATATAACTGTAAATATTAATGTAAATGTTACTAAACACATGTGTATACAGCAAAAAGTCATGATGAAACTGGGAAGTTCTGTATACTTCCTTGCCTCCTGGCCAGAGACCTCCATCTCCCTGCTGCAGCCTGGTCTAGTTACTTTACCGACCTGTAGTAGCTGTTTTCCTGGGACTGCCCTTTCCGGGTCTCCAGAGTTGCAGCCATGTTTCCTGAATTCCATGTCTATTTCTTTCTTGCTTATTTCTTTATTTTGCTAAAGCATATCCCTGTAGTGTGTCTCCAAGAAAAGGTGCCTAGGATGTATCATTTGAGTAATTATATATCTAAAAATGTTTTTGTTCCACTCTCATGCTTGATTGATAGTATAGCAAGATAGAGAATTCTAAATTGAAAGTCATCATCCTTCAAAATGTTAAAGGCATCCACTGTCTTCTGGCATCAGTTTGCATTGAAGAGTCCAATATACTGTTCTGACACCCAATTCTTTGAATGTGGATTATTTTTTCTCTCTGGTTGTTTTCAGGGTTATCCCTTCAGTCAAGGTGTTCTGAAAATTCACCATCACATGTCTGGATGTGGGTTATTTTTCATTCATTGTTCCACAAACATGGCCTCGTTCTGAGTGATTTTTTTTTTTTTTTTTTTTTAAGAGACAAGGTCTTGCTTTGTTGCCCAGGCTGAAGTGCAGTAGCACAATCATAGGTCACTGCAGCCTCAAACTCCTGGGCTCAAGTGATCTTTTTGCCTTAGCATCCCAACTAACTGGAACTACAGATATGGGCCACCAGGCCTGGCTATCTTTTTTTTCACATGTTTTTAGAGACGAGTCTCACTATGTTGCCCAGCCTGGTCTCAAACTCCTGGCCTCAAGCAATCCTTCCACCTCCAGGTCTTTGGGATTACAGGTATGAGCCACCACGCCCAGCTTGAGTTATTTTACTGACTTTTATCAGTGTCTTCCATGGTTCCTTGTGAGATTGTGTACTCATGACTTTAGAAAAATTGGAGAACAAATTTTTGTATTTTGAATAGCTATTTTCAGTTGTTTTCCTAGCTTAATCCAATTTTAAATATTTACTATATGAAAGAAATTCCAAAAACAGCATTCTTTTCCACAAAATAAAACATATATCATAGATTAATGTCTTCCATTTATATAATTTTTATAATTTAGTGATTTCAAAAACTTGATCCGATACAGTATCTTACTGGCTATTTTGTCATATTTTAAAGAAGATAAATCATAACAACTTATAAATCAATAAAAACTTACAGGCTGGGTGCAGTGGCTCACACCTGTAATCCCAGCACTTTGGGAGGCCGAGGCGGGCAGATCACGAGGTCAGAAGATCGAGACCATCCTGGCTAACACAGTGAAACCCCATCTCTACTAAAAATACAAAAAATTAGCCGGGCAGGGTAGCGGGCACCTGTAGTCCCAGCTATTGGGGAGGCTGAGGCAGGAGAATGGCATGAACCCGGGAGGCAGAGCTTGCACTGAGCCAAGATCGCGCCACTGCACTCCAGCCTGGGCGACAGAGTGAGACTCCATCTCGAAAAAAAAAAAAACAAAAAACAAATTACTTGTGATTTTCTGTTTTCTTTTTTTTTTTTTTTTTGAGACAGAGTTTCACTCTTGTTGCCCAGGCTGCAGTGTAATGGTGCGATCTTGGCTCACTGTAGCCTTCACCGTCTGGGTTCAAGTGATTCTCCCAAGTAGTTGGGATTTCAGGCACCCACCACCATGCCTAGCTAATTTTTGTATTTTTAGTAGAGACGGGGTTTCACCCTGTTGGCCATGCTGGTCTCGAACTCCTGACCTCAGGTGATCCACCTGCTGCGGCCTCCAAAGTGCTGGGATTACAGGTGTAAGTCACTGCACCGGGCCTCTTTTTCTTTTTTTTTTTTTTTTTTTTTTTTTTGAGACGGAGTCTCGCTCTGTCCCCGGGCTGGAGTGCAGTGGCCGGATCTCAGCTCACTGCAAGCTCTGCCTCCCGGGTTTACGCCATTCTCCTGCCTCAGCCTCCCGAGTAGCTGGGACTACAGGCGCCCGCCACGTCGCCTGGCTAGCTTTTTTTTGTTTTTAGTAGAGACGGGGTTTCACCCTGTTAGCCAGGATAGTCTCGATCTCCTGACCTAGTGATCCGCCTGTCTCGGCCTCCCAAAGTGCTGGGATTACAGGCTTGAGCCACCGCGCCCGGCCCTCTTTTTCTATTTTTGAAAAAAATAGTAGGTATATGTGTAATTTTCTTGTATCAGGGATTTGGTTAGCATTTTCTTTGCTCTAGATAAATGAAAAGAACGAGAAGAAAGGGCTGTGTGATGAAGAATGTAGAAAGTGAAATGGGTAATTTGGGGGCGGAAGTGGAAAATCCAAAGAGAAAGAAAAATACATACACACACACACACACACACACACAACTAGTAATCTGTTCGAGGAACCAGGCTAATGTCTTACAAGACATAGACATTGAGGCCAGGCGCGGTGGCTCAAGCCTGTAATCCCAGCACTTTGGGAGGCTGAGACGGGTGGATCACGAGGTCAGGAGATCGAGACCATCCTGGCTAACACGGTGAAACCCCGTCTCTACTAAAAAATTCAAAAAACTAGCCGGGCGAGGTGGCGGGCGCCTGTAGTCCCAGCTACTTGGGAGGCTGAGGCAGGAGAACGGCGTGAACCCGGGAGGCGGAGCTTGCAGTGAGACGAGATCCGGCCACGGCACTCCAGCCTGGGCGACAGAGCAAGACTCCGTCTCAAAAAAAAAAAAATAAAATAAATAATAATAATAATAATAATAATAATAATAATGCTCAGGTGGCTGGGGATGGTGGCTCACGCCTGTAATCCCAGCACTTTGGGAGGCCAAGGCAGGCAGATCACCTGAGGTTGGGAGTTCAAGACCAGCCTGACCAATAGGGTGAAACCCTATCTCTACTAAAAATGCAAAATTAGCCGAGCATGGTGGCACATGCCTATAATCCCAGCTACTCAGGAGACTGAGGCAGAAGAATTGCTTGATCCTGGGAGTCGGAAGTTGCAGTGAACCAAGATCGCACCATTGCATTCCAGCCTAAGTAACAACAGCAAAACTCTGTCTCAAAAAAAATAAAAAGAAAAATTAGCCAGGTGTGGTGGCCCATGCCTGTAATCACAGCTACTACGGAGGCTGAGGTAAGAGAATCACTTGAACCCAGGAGGTAGAGGTTGCAGTGAGTTGAGATTGTGCCACCGCACTCCAGCCTGGGTGACAGTGAGACTGTCTCAAAAAAAAAAAGGAAGAAAGAAAGAAAAGAAAAGAAGTGGGTTTTAGCGAACATATAGTCTCTGTCATACCCCAATACAGAAAGAAAGCCAACAAATATTCTTAGAAGCTGTCAGAGAGCTGACAAGGCTTCAAGGACCGGTTAGAGAAAAAGTTTTGGTATCCATGGCAAAGTGACACAGGAGTAAAGGTTTTTGGAAGCAGTATGCTCACCAGCTGAGTGACATTGCTAAGTTCCTTGATCTTTCTGAAGCTGAATTGTCTTGCTCAGTAAAATAGGAATAGTATATAATAGCATCTCTCTCTTAGGGGTGTAAGTATTATAATGTAAAGTCCCTAGAACATAATAAACACTTAACAAATGTTAATACATTGGACAAAGGATGATTTATGTCCTGGTGGGGACAGAGTGGGATGGCACAAGATTTCTTTTTTTGTGTGTGATGAAGTCTTGCTCTTTCGCCCAGGCTGCAGTGCAGTGGAGCGATCTTGGCTCACTGTAACCTCCGCCTCCCGGTTTCAAGTGATTCTTACCATGTTGTCCAGGCTGGTCTCAACCTCCTGACTTCAGGTGATCCCCATGCCTCGGCCTCCCAAAGTGCTGGGATTACAGGCGTGAGCCACCCTGCCCAGGTGGCACAAGATTTCATCATGCTATTCAGAATGGTACACAATTTTAAACTAATAAATTATTTCTGGAATTTTTTATTTTTCTTAAGATAGTCTCACTCTGTCACCCAGGATGGAGTGTAATCGCACGATCTCGCTGACCGCAACCTCCACCTCCCAGGTTCAAATGATTCTTCTGCCTCAGCCTCCCAAATAGCTGGGCTTACACAAGCCACCACCTCACCCGGCTAATTTTCATATTTTTGGTAGAGACAGGGTTTCACCATGTTGGCTAGGCTGGTCTCCAACTCCTGACCTCAAGGGATCCACCCGCCTCAGCCTCCCAAAGTACTGGGATTACAGGTTTGAGCCACCGCACCCGGCCACTTTCCAGCTTCTAGAAGCTGCCCACATTCCTGTGTCACGTCCGTTTTTCTATCGTCAAGGCCAGCAGTAGCTGCTCAGGTTTTCATATCGCTTTACTCTGACTGCCTCTTCTGCTTCCCTCTCTCACATCTAAAAGGACGCTTGTGATTACACTGGGCCCACCTGGATGATCCGGGATAATCTTCCTATTTTAAGGTCAGCTGATTAGCAACCTTCATTCCATCAATTACCTTGATTCCCCTTGCCATGTAATGTAACATAGTCACAGGTTCTAGGGATTACAACACGGACATCTTGAGGAGGGGGTGCCATTATGCCTGTCACAGTGGGTTAGAAATTCAGGAGCATCTTAACTCAGGGTTTCTCATGAGGGTGCAGTCAAGATATCAGCCGGGTCTTCAGCCATTTGGAGGCCTGACTGAGCCTGGAGGGTGCCTTTCCCAGGGGACTTACCAAGTTAGTGCTGGTTGTTGGTGGAAGGCATCAGTTTCTCCCCATACGAGGCTCTCTTCTGCTACTTGCATGTCCTCAAGACATGGCTATTGGCTTCCCCCAGCACAAGTGATCCAAGAGAGCAAAGCAGCAGCAGCAATGTCTTTTCTAGTCTAGCCTCAAAAGTCACACACTAACATTTCCATTATGCTCTATAGTTCAAAGACTAAACCATACAATGCGGGAGGGGGCCATCCAAAGTGTGAATACCAGAAGCTGAGGCTAATGGGAGCATATTGGAGGCAGGCTACTACACGACCACAGCCTTGCTGTGAAATCTGTTCTAACCGCTTCCCTACCTGCAACACACTCCCGTATGCATTCTCTCTGCCCTCTTCCAACTTACACTACCCTTTATTTCCCTCACGTGTCTACAGGTCAGTTTCCCTTTTCCTCATTCTGAGCACACTGAGGTTACGGATGATGCTTCATTTACTTCTGAATTCCTAACATTCAGCATAGTGTGACTGAACTGAATTAAATTAAGGACAGAAGTCAGATGACCAGAACTTGGAAACAAACCCCAGTCTTTCACGGGAGGCTTGCTGAATGTAGATGGTAGATTACTTGAATTTGAAGACTAGCCACAGAGAGGCTTCATCTGGTAAATCCCTTGAGAAATAAGGTATCTCTACAGTAGGCAATTCTGCCTATGGAGCAGCCATTTTGCTTACACGGTTGCCCTAATAAAAAAGTTGCTTACACGGTTGCCCTAAAAAAAAAAGTATCTTTTTAGTAAATATAAGGAACTTGAGGGCTGAGGACTCTGTATAATACTTTTTATTACTTTCCTGCATTGAATAAAATTGAAACTTGATAACCATGCAGAATATCTGCAGTCTGTTTGTTTGTTTGTTTGTTTTTGAGACAGTTTCGCTCTCTCGCCCAGACTGGAGTGCAGTGGCGTGATCTCGGCTCACTGCAACCTCCACCTCCCTGGTTCAAGTAATTTCCCTGCCTCAGCCTCCCGAGTAGCTGGGATTACAGGCGCACACTGAAAGGTGACAACGTGCTAGCAGCCCTCGCCAGCTGTCGGCGCCTCTTCGGCCTCAGCGTCCGCTCTGGCCGCGCTCGAGGAGCCCTTCAGCTTGCCGCTGCGCTGTGGGGCCCTTCTCTGGGGCTGGCCGAGGCCGGAGCCGGCTCCCTCTGCTCGCGGGGAGGTGCGGAGGGAGAGGCGCGAGCGGGAGCCGGGGCTGCGCGCCGCGCTCGCTGGCCGGCGCGGATTCCGGGTGGGCGCGGGCTCGGCGGACCCCGCACTCGGCGCAGCCGGCTGGCGCTTGCTGGGCTTGATTGGGGGTGGGCAGGGGAGAACAAGCTCCCTCTGGGCTGCCAGAGAGCCCGGGCTAGGTGCTGCAAAGTCCCGCAGCGAGTGCCACTGAGAGGTGAAGCCCGCTGGGCTTCAGGAACTGGTGGGGAATTGGAGAATTTTTCTGTCTAGCTAAAGGATTGTAAATGCACCAATCAGCACTCTGTGTCTAGCTAAAGGTTTGTAAATGCACCAATTAGCCCTCCGTCAAAACGGACCAATCAGCATGATGCAGGTGGGGCCAGATAGGGAATAAAAGCAGGCAACTGAGCCACCAGTGGCATCCTGGTTGGGTCCAGTTCCCTGCTGTGGACGCTTTGTTGTTTGGTTCTTCACAATAAATCTTGCTGTGCACTCTTTGGGTCCACACCACCTTTATGAGCTGCAACATTCACTGGAAGGTTTGCAGCTTCGCTCCTGAAGCCAGTGAGACTAGGAACCAGGAGGGATGAACAACTCTGGACATGCTACCTTTATGAACTGTAACACTCACCCTGAAGGTCTGCAGCTTCACCCCTGAAGCCAGCAAGACCACTGAACCCACCGGAAGAAACGAACAACTCCACACGTGCCGCATTGAAGAGCTAGCTGTAACACTTACTGCCAAGGTCTGTAGCTTCACTCCTGAAGTTAGCATAGACCATGAACCCTCCAGAAGGAAAAAACTCCAGACACATCTGAACATCTGAAGGAACAAATATCCAGACACACCATTTTTAAGAACTGTAACATTTACCACGAGAGTCCGCTGCTTCATTCTTGAAGTCAGCGAAACCAAGAACCCACCAATTCCGGACACAACACCACCATGCCCATCTAATTTTTCTATTTGTAGTAGAGATAGGGTTTCACCATGTTGACCAGGCTGGTTTTGAACTCCTGACCTAAGTTAATCTATCCACCTCTGCCTCCCATAGTGCTGGTGTGAGGCGCCACACACAGCCTTTTTTTTTTTTTTTTTTTTTTGAAACGGCGTTTCTCTCTTGTTGCCCAGGCTGGAGTGCAATGGTGCGATCTTGGATCTCAGCTCGCTGCAACCCCCACCTCCCAGATTCAAGTAATTCTCCTGCCTCAGCCTTCCAAGTAGCTAGGATTACAGTCATGTACCACCACAGCCAGCTAGTTTTTGTATTTTTAGTAGAGATGGGTTTTTGCCATGTTGGTCGGGCTGGTTTCAAACTCCTAACCTCAGGTGATCCACCCCCCTCGGCTTCCCAAAGTGCTGGGATTACAGGTATGAGCCACCACGCCAGGCCCTTTTGCTCTTTTTGTTGTTGTTGTTGAGACAGTTTTGCTCTGCTGCCTCGGCTGGAGTGCAGTGGCATGATCTCGGCTCCCTGCAACCTCCACCTCCTGGGTTCAAGCAATTCTTCTGCCTCAGCCTCCCCAAGTAGCTGGGACTACAGGTGTACACCACCACCCCTGGCTAATTTTTGTATTTTTAGTAGAGATAAGGTTTCACCATGTTGGCCAGGCTGGTCTCGAACTCCTGACCTCAGGTAATCCACCTGCCTTGGCCTCCCAAAGTGCTGGGATTACAAGCGTGAGACACCGTGCCCAGGCCTTTTTTGTCTATTTTTATGTGGAGGCTACTCACCATAAGTCTTTTTAAAAATTTTTTTATTTTTTATTTTTTGAGACAGTCTCACTCTGTCACCCAGGCTGGAATGCAGTGGCACGATCTCTGCTCACTGCAACCTCCACCTCCCAGATTCAAACAATTCTCCTGCCTCGGCTTCCTGAGTAGCTAGGACTACAGGCATCCGCCACCACGCCTGGATAAGTTTTGTAGTTTTTGTAGAGACGGGGTTTCACTATGTTGGCCAGGCTAGTCTGGAACTCCTGGCCTCAAGCAATCCACCCACCTCAGCTTCCGAAAGTGCTGAGATTACAGGCATGAACGCCCGTGCCTGGCAAGTCATTCTTGATCTTTCAAGATTCAACTGTATTATGACAACTAATAAGTGAGGATGACTTTTCTGCCTTATTTAGGCCACTACTCTTTCTAAGCATCTTTCCATACACCAGAGAGACTGTTGACAATTCCTCCAAAGACAGGACTTATTTGGACCCCTAAAATTTAAAGTTTCTAGCTATTCTGTGTTCTCTTCTTGGATGGCAGCATGGAAGATTCCAGGGCCATATGCTGTGTTTGCTCTCTGTGTCTCCATAAGAAATGTATGCAGTTTCCCAAACTGATTATTAACCTAGACCTTCTAGAGACGTCTGTGAAAAGTATTGTAGCATCTTGTGTTAGTGAAAATGGTTTTCGTGAAACCCCATCTCTACTAAAAATACAAAAAAACTAGCCGGGCGAGGTGGCGGGCGCCTGTAGTCCCAGCTACTCCGGAGGCTGAGGCAGGAGAATGGCCTAAACCCGGGAGGCGGAGCTTGCAGTGAGCTGAGATCTGGCCACTGCACTCCAGCCCGGGCTACAGAGCAAGACTCCGTCTCAAAAAAAAAAAAAAAAAAAGAAAATGGTTTCAAATTAGACAGCCTGAATTTCTTAATAGAAACCAAAGAGACTTTTGGGTAGTACATGAATTGAAAGGAAAGAATCTGCCAGTTTCTAGCCAAAAGGTGACCCTTTTAAAGACATATTTGTTAGTTGTGAGTGACAGAGTTTACAGAGTCAGGCAGGACCATTTCTAAAGTGTTAAACTGACCTTAGGTAACAAGGTCATGAGGTCGGTAGGGGTCAGGATTGGTGGAGGAGAACTCTTTGCCTTTTGTGGAGAGCTTTAAAAGGCTTCAACTTCCCGTCCCTCCCTCTCTTCTTTCTGGTCTCACCCTGCCTGGCTGTTTTCTAAAAGCCACCATGATTTGAAAACTGACTTATGGGCTGACCTCCCCAGCCTGAGGGCACATGGACAACCAGATGCTGTAGTTCAAACCTATTCCTGTTTGGCAGGGTGGCAGGAGCCAGGAAGCCTGGAGATGGAGACTTTCCTCATCCCCTTTGCAATCTATAAAAATTGTCTAATGAAGGCCGGGCGTGGTGGCTCACGCCTGAAATCCCAGCACTTTGGGGAGGCTGAGGCGGGCAGATCATTTGAGGTCAGGAGTTCAAAACCAGCCTGGCCAACATGGTGAAACCCTGTCTCTATTGAAAATAAAAAATTAGCCAGGTGTGGTGGCAGGCGCCTGTAGTTCCAGTTACTTGTGAGGCTGAGGCAAGAGAATCACTTGAACCCACGAGGCAGAGGTTGCAGTGAGTCAAGATTGTGCCATGGCATTCCAGCCTGGGCAACAGAGCGAGACTCAGTCTCAGACAAACAAACAACAACAACAACAAAACAACAACAAAAAAACAAAACAAAAAACAGAAGAGAGACAATTGTTTTATGAAGATATGACCTTCAGTTCTGTTCTTACTTTGTTTTGTTTTGTCTCTTTATGTTGCCAGGCTAAATTGCAGTGGCTATTCGTAAGCACGGCCATCACACATTGTAGCCTCTAACTCCTGGGCTCAAGCAATCCTCCTGCCTCAGCCTCCTGAGTAGCTGGGACTACAGGATCTCACCACCATACCAGGCTTGGTCATCAGTTGTTTATATTATTTCCCTTTGGCTTCTCTGTGTTTATAAAATGTTTGAATTGGTGTCTTTGATAAAGTTGAGCAAATCATTAAAACTTTTGGGGACTAATTTTTTTCTCATCAACAAAATGAGAAAAACTGCATAAGCTATTTTTGCTTCATGTTCGTTTGCGTAGCTAAAATGTATATACTTTTTTTGGTCTTGATTAGCAAACATTAGAGAAGCCTCATGCTCTTTTCTATAATATCTAAATCACTCCGCTGGGCGCGGCGGCTCATGCCTGTAATCCCAGCACTTTGGGAGGCAAAGGCAGGCAGATCACCTGAGGTCAGGAGTTTGAGACCAGCCTGGCCAACATGGTGAAACTGTGTCTCTACTAAAAATACAAAAAAATTAGCCAGGCATTGTGGCAGGCACCTGTAATCCCAGCTACCTGGGAGGTGGAGGCAGAAGAATCGCTTGAGCCTGGGAGGTGGAGGTTGCAGTGAGCCGAGACCGCACCATTGCACTCCAGCATGGGCAACAAGAAAGAAACTCTGTCTCAAAAAAAAAAAAAAAAAAAAAATCTATCTCTCTTTGGGAATGAAGACATTGTAGTACTCTTGTTCCTGTGAACAATTCTCTATGTGTAGTTACTGGCTTTATAGAAGGTGGAGTAAGACATTTGCAGCCCTGCCCAGGTACTAACCCTTTGCTTTTAGCCCCAAATGACTTATGAAACTTAATAAACTCTTCTAAGCCCTTGCACATGAAATATGTTCAGCGTATGATTATATTTGGTTTCTCTGGCATGCAACCTGTATGTTATGTAACCTGCACCACTTTACAGCAGTGCTTTGGACAATGATTTCTTCTTTAAAAGACTTTGGCTTTCCCCCTCCTGAACATGTAAAACACATTTGAACTGACATCTTTTAAACAGATAAATTGTGATTTGCTCACATACAGCTTAATTGACTTGAGGATATTTCCTCTTCATTATACCTCTCCCCATCAATTTGAAGAGGAAATCAGTAAGACCTCACCCTGAATCCTCTTTACCTCTGTATTTCCTCTTTTCCTCTCTGAGAAATCTGCTGAAATCTGGGTCTGACTTTTGAATACTTTCCAGGCTTCCAGCCACAGTGATCTCAGCTCTCTAAGACCATAGTGGTCCACAGCTTCAGGGCTCCCCATAGGAAGCTGGTCCAATGGTTGGAACTCCAGAGGCTCCTCCCTGCCCACCCCCACTTTGTGGTGTTCGCCTGTCAAAGACTCTGGCACACATAAGGGCAGTTCTGGCTGCCAGATGCTCATCCAATCATCTAGTTCCTTCCGCCTCCGTTTTAGGAGAAAATAACCAGGGAAAGAAGAGGAAATGATTGTGTTAATGATCAGGGCCCCAGAAAAATCTAGTGTATATGCTGGAGGAAGAGAATGTGGGAAAGGAAGGCCCTGAGCACCTGATTGAGAAATTTCCATTTCTTTCTATCTGATTCACTTCAATTTTTTTTTTTTTTTTGAGACGGAGTCTCGCTCTGCCGCCCAGGCTGGAGTGCAGTGGCCGGATCTCAGCTCACTGCAAGCTCCGCCCCCCGGGTTCACGCCGTTCTCCTGCCTCAGCCTCCCAAGTAGCTGGGACTACAGGCGCCCGCCACCGCGCCCGGCTAGTTTTTTGTATTTTTTAGTAGAGACGGGGTTTCACCGTGTTAGCCAGGATGGTCTCGATCTCCTGACCTCGTGATCCGCCCATCTCGGCCTCCCAAAGTGCTGGGATTACAGGCTTGAGCCACCGCGCCCGGCCACTTCACTTCAATATTTTTATGAGTAAAATTCTGTAATGTGAGCAGTGGAGATACGTAAGACATACAAGAGGTATGTCCACATGCAGATCCACAGTCTAGTGGAGGAGGAAGGAAAATACAGACAGAACTTAAATAAAACCATATTAAAAACCTAGAAGCAATGGTCTGTGGGAATAGAGAAGAGGAAAAAGGGTATTTCACTGGGAAGACTCTCAGAAGGCTTCGTGTAGGAGGTAGCATTTTAGCTCAGTCTTGAAGAATGGGTATGATTTAATGAAAGGATTTTTCTGGGAGTGGGGGCAGAGGTCAGGAAGGATATTCCTGGGAGAAAGAGGAGAAAACAGCTTGAATAAAATCCCCTAGAAGAGACAGTAAGTGGTGAGAGACAGACAGGAATCAGTAAGTTCTTGAACAATTAATTTTAGCTTAAAAATCATATGGCAGGGCAAGTGTGGTGGCTCATGCCTATAATCCCAACGCTTTGGGGGACCGAGTTAAGAGAATCATTTGGCCAGGTGTGGTGGGTCATGCCTGTCTTCCCAGCACTTTGGGAGGCCAAGGCAGGCAGATCACCTGAGGTCAGGTGTTCGAGACCAGCCTGACCAACATGGAGAAACCTTGTCTCTACTAAAAACACAAAATTAGCCTCACGTGGTGTGCATGCCTGTAATCCCGAGTACTCAGGAGGCTGAGGCAGGAGAATCGTTTGAACCTGGGAGGCGGAGGTTGAGGTGAGCCAGGATCGCACCATTGCACTGCAGCCTGGGCAATAAGAGTGAAACTCTGTCTCAAAAAATAAACAAACAGAAAAAGAATCACCTGAGCCCAGAAGTTTGGGACCAGCTAATACAAAAATTAGCCAGGTGTGTTAGCGTGCATCTATAGTCTCAGCTAGTTGGGAGGCTGAGGCAGAAGAATCACTTGAGCCCAGGAGGTCAAGGCTACAGTGAGCCATGATGGTGCCACTGCAGTACAGCCCAGAGTGAGACCATGTCTCAAAAAATAAACAAAAACCAAAAGTCATATTGAGGAAGAGAAATATGAAATTATAATAGCTACATGGAGCACAGGGAAAAAAGGTAACTTTGGAGGTTTCATTTAAAATAAGTTTTGTTAAGAAAACATGGCAGGTGTGGTGGCTCACGCCTGTAATCCCAGCACTTTGGGAGGCCACGGTGGGCAGATCACGAGGTCAGGAGATCGAGACCATCCTGGCTAACACGGTGAAACCCCATCTCTACTAAAAATACAAAAAATTAGCCAAGTGTGGTGGCAGGTGCCTGTAGTCCCAGCTACTCAGGAGGATGAGGCAGGAGAATGGTGTGAACCCGGGAGGCGACGCTTGCAGTGAGCCGAGATCAGGCCACTGCACTCCAGCCTGGGCGACAGAGCAAGACTTCATCTCAAACAGCAACAACAAAAAACATGACAAAAGTACCTTGGACGATACAGAACATCTTGGGAAATGGTAATTCAGATACTATGAGGATTAGGGTAGAGGTTGGAAAAAGGAATAATACTCCTATGTGGGATAACAATTCTTATATTTAAGATTACTGTAAGGATAAAGAAGGTAATTTAGGTAAAAAGCTTAATACTAACTCCCTAAATGCTAGTTACTATTGCTATTATTTTTGAATTATGTTTATTGCTATTGTTATAACCATATGAAACTTAAGTATACAAAAGCAAGACTTGAAAAATGCTTGTCTATGAGAAGAGAGGGGCAGAAACTATCAAAACAAGATCCTAGAGCCGACTCAGTGGCTCACACCTCTAATCCCAATGCTTTGGGAGGCCCAGGCAAGAAGATTGCTTGTGTCTAAGAGTTTGAGACCAGCCTGGGTAAGATAGCGACCCTGTCTCTACAAAAATAAAAATAAAAAAACTAGCCAATCTTGGCGGGATGTACCTGTGGTCCTAGCTACTCAAGAGGCTAGTGGAAGGACTGCTTGCGCCCAGGAGTTTGAGGCTGCAGTGAGCTATGGTTGCACCACTGCACTTGGCAGCCTGGATGACAGAACAAGACCCCTTCTCGGAAAAAAACAAAAACACAAAACCAAAACATGACCCTAAGGATTTGGAGATGGAGGTGCCATTGGATAAAGAATAAGGCTGAGATCTGGGACACTTTAGTCCCCTGTGGATCCTTTCCTCCAGCTTTGTGCTCTAAGCCTGCCCAGCTTCTTCAACTGCCAGAAACCCCTTCTGTTTCCCCAGCAATTTCCTACCCATCTCTCTAAGCCCAGGTCAAATGGCACCCCCATCCTAGAGGCTTTTTCCTCTCATCAGTCAGAATGCATGAGTGTTTCCTGCGTGTTCTCGGAACATGCTACTTGTGCTTTGACAATGCAAATACTTGTGTGTCTGTCTGCCTCACTAGATTCTTTTGGGTTCCTCATACTTAGTGAGTGCTCAAGAAGCATTTGTTGAGATAAAATGTGACACATAGTGAGCTTAAAGTTTACTGTACATACATTTTTTCCATAGATGTTAGGGTTAGCCTCAAGCCCCAGATGTGCAAAGAAGTAAATTTACTTTTCTGTAAGTCCCATTCATCTCTCTCAGGGTGACAGATAATTAGTAGTAGTTAGGGGTATCTCCTGCTTTTCCCCACGTTGCCTATAAGTGCAAGAGGGCTCACTAGAGCCCTGTCTTCAATCTACACAGCTCATGGCTGAGTTGTCCCTGTCCCTTGAGACTTCTCTATGCCTCTCGGGCTCAAAGGAACTCATTCTACTGCCTCTGTGCTGTTTGGACTCAGCTGCTCAGACACTTTCACAGACATAACTGCTCTGGGCTATGCTGTCTTTTGGGTCTACAAGAGGACGGGGCACCCTTTTCCCTAAGCTTCCCCAAACCCATCAGTTCATCAGTGGTTTCTGCTGTCATTTCCCACCATTGCTCCCCGAGCCCAAGTCAGAAAAGGCAGGCTGGGCGTGCTTTAATCCCAGCACTTTGGGAGGCCAAGGTGGGCAGATCACTTGAGGTCAGGAGTTTGAGGCCAGCCTGGCTAACACAGTGAAGCCCCATCTCTACTACAAATACAAAAATTAACCAAGCATGATGGCATGCGCCTGTAATCCCAGCTACTCGGGAGACTGAGGCAGGAGAATCGCTTGAACCTGGGAGGCGGAGGTTGCAGTGAGCTGAGATGCACTGCACTCCAGTCTGGGTGACAGAGCAAGACTCTAAATAAATAAATAAATAAATAAATAAATAAATAAATAAATAGGCAGACAGAGCTCAGGCTTCCTTTCTCAGGGAGCTACCTGCTTCTGATTTTTATCATTGTCTCCCTCCCCAACCTGGACTTTCCTTCTCCCTTCAAAGCGGAAGACTTTCACATTGGCCCAAGAGTGGGAAAACTTGCTCTGATGCATATGTCAAGTTTTTTTTCTGTGCCCTAGGGGTTCCTCCAAGGCCTGGACTTCCAAATGTGAAAAGCCTTTCTCCCTCTTACTAAGGTACTGAATGTCCTCTAGTCAAGCTGCCCAATTAAAGGAAAAGTGGAGGGGGTAACGGGAAATACTGTGGTGGGAGAATCTTTAATATTTCCACCATGCAGGCATCTGGTGATGTGGAACTCATGGTAGAGAATTGCAAATGTAAATTTGGGAATCAAAAACTTATCCTCGCAATAACCAAAGCTAAGAACGAACCTCCATGCATGTCCAAGGGGAAAAAGAAATCAATCAAGTAGTTTTTTGAACTAAGCACTGTGCTAATTACCCCTAGGGGACAGACAGGAAGCTTGCAATTTAGTTATAAGAACCTTTTGCAATCTGGCCCCAGGCTCCCTCTGTAGTCTCTTTTCTCACCACTGCCTTCCTTGACAGCACTCTTCTCAGCCCTCTGCCTTTGCCAGCCTGTTCCCTGAGGCTAGAATGCCTGTGCTGTTCTCTCCCTTGTCTTCCCCAGCCCGCAAACTCATCCTTAAAGGAGATCAAATGTCTTCTCTTGAAAGCTTTCCTGATGCCTGTGGCAGTTTGGTAGCTCTCTCCCTTCAGGCCTGCATTATATCATCAACCACTGACCTGTGAAGCATCTGAGGGTGAGGACTGTATCTATCCCCAGCACCTAGTACACAGAGCTTGGTACACAGTAGATACTCAGTAAATATTTGCTGACTGCATAAAGGAATAAAATATACACTCAAAGCTGTAAGTGACAGAACAATGATACCTGAGCAGTCAACAACAGTAACAGTAAACATAGTAACTAGTGGATATTTTTCTTATAGTCCAGATACTGTTCCCCACCCCCACGCGGAGAACCAGAGCTTCACTCTTGTCGCCCAGTACAGTGGCGCGATCTTGGCTCACTGCAACCTCTGCCTCCCGGATGTAAGCGATTCTCCTGCCTCAGCCTCCGGAGTAGCTGGGGTTACAGGCGCATGCCACCATGCCCAGCTAATTTCTGTATTTTTGGTAGAGACGGTGTTTCACCATGTTGGCCAGGCTGGTCTCGAACTCCTGACCTCGTCATCTGCCTGCCTCGGCCTCCCAAAGAGCTGGGATTACAGGTCTGAAGCACCATGCCCGACCTGTTTTTGTTTTTGTTTTTGCTTTGAGATTGAGTCTTGCTCTGTCACCTAGGCTGGAGTGCAGTGGTGGAATCTCGGCTCACTGCAACCTCTGCCTCCCAGGTTCAAACGATTCTCCTGCCTCAGCCTTCTGAGTAGCTGGGATTACAGGTGCGTGCTGCCACCTCACTCAGTTAATTTTCATATTTTTTGGTAGAGACGGGGTTTTACCATGTTGGTCAGGCTGGTCTCAAACTCCTGACTTCAAGTGACCTGCCTGCCTCAGCCTCCCAAAGTGCTGGGATTACAGGCACGAGCCACTGCACCTAGCTCAGATACTGTTTTATCAATTTACCTTGGTTTATTTAGTCCTGGCTACAACCCTATGAAATAAGCACAATTTTTATTTCCATTTACAGATAAAGACCACTGAGGGCTAGAGAGGTCAAGTTACCTGTTTAGAATTACTTGTCTATGTAACAATTTAGTATGGTAACTTAGTTACTAAATTAGGATTACTTGAATTTAGTAATAATCAAATAAACAGTTGGACAACTCTTCTTAATTTTTTGAGACTAGTTTCCTGCTGCCCAAAGTGAGGGGATTGGACTCTGATTTATAAGATCACTTTCAATTTGGAAAATCCCTTACTCAACAGTTAAGGTTATGTGACTAAAACTCAATGTATGCGAATGGTGGAACATAGGTGGCAAGAGCAGGGCTTGGAGAGGGATATATAGTCTGTGAGCCAGGTGTGGTGGTGCACACCTATAGTTCCAGTTACTCGGAAGGCTGATGCAGGAGGATCCTTTGGGCCCAGTAGTTCAAGGCTATAGTGAGCTATGATCATGCCACTGTGCTCTAACCTGGGCATCTGAGGGGGGTAGGGGAGAGAGGGAAGGAGGGAGGGAAAGAGAGAGAGAGACAAAGAGAGAGAGAGAGAGAGAGACTGAAAGCAGGTGCTGAAGTAAAGTAAAAGGTCTAACTAAGGCTCATGTCCTTTCAAAGAATCAGCCCACGCCATTCCCTCTCACAAAGGAAGTGGCTGGGCTACACCTGTTCTCTCCTTCTGCATGCCCTCTACATGATTCCTTCAGAAAGGTACTGTGCAGTTTCTTTTTTTAACTCCATACTGCCTGATGCTCACTTGCACTGCTCTTCTTGTGGAATAGTGCTGCGGAAGCAGGTAGCACAGGAGGATTTGCCTAGGATACATCCCCTAAGATGGTTTCAGGCCCCACATCTTCCTGGGCACAGCCCAGGCCAGCTGGTCATAGAGACTAGAGAAGTGGTGAGTATTAGGATGGAAAGAGGTCCCTCTGAGATGGCAAAGGATGGTGGATTGCCAGGGCTACGCAGAGGGTGGGGATGAAGAAATGGATCATTGGAGGTGCTGACTTCCTCTCCGTCTTCTTTTGCCCCCTTGTGTCCACACATCCAGTCAATGAATACACATCACCCACTCAGCCCCTCAGAGAGTCTGTGCTCATCTCCCCTTTTTTCCACCACCTCTATCTAGTTTGGATTTTAAGTGCTTCTTTGGTTTGCAGGAGTAACTTCCCTAGCAGTCTCCCTCTTTCCAGTTCATCTTATACCAAGCTGACGATTTGTTTTCATCACAGCTCTGATCCTGCAACACCAGGGCCACCAGCCTTCAATCCCTTTCCATTCTCCAAACTTCATATTTTTCATGTTCCAATTCTTTGTATTCTCATATTGTCATTTCCTAGTATGTATAGGGAAATCAGATGACCAGCTACTCTTCCAACATGCCCCTGCCCTCTCTCTCCACATTTGGGCTCAGGCTCTGTGTCTGTTGAAGTCCTGTTAGACCCAGTTCAAATGGTATGGGTTTGAGTTTTTCCTTTTCTTCTTTCTTTTCTTTCTTTCTTTCTGTCTCTTTCCCCTTCTTTCCTTCCTTCTTCCTTCCTTCCTTCCCTCCCTCCTTCCTTTCCTTCATCTCTTTTTCTTTCTCTTTTTCTTTTTCTTTCTTTCTTTCTCTATCTTTCTCTCTCTCTTTCTCTCTTTTTTCTTTCCTTCCTTCCTTTCTCTCTCCCTCTGTCTCTTTCTCTCTCTCCCTCTCTCTCTCTCTCTCTTCTCTTTTCTTTCTTTCTCTTGAGAGAGGGTCTCACTGTGTTGCCCAGTGGCAGGATCACAGCTCACTGCAGTCTCAGCCTTCTGGGCTCAAGAGATCCTTCCACTTCAGCCTCCCAAGTAGCTGGGACTATAGGCACGAGCCACCACACCCCGCTAATTTTAAAAATCACTTTTTGTAGGGAAAGGATCTCACTTTGTTGCCCAGGCTAGATTTCAATTCCTAAGGCTCAAGCGATCCTTCTGCTTCAGCCTTCCAAAGTGTTGGGATTACAGGCATGCGCCACATCGCCTGGCCTATGTTATGGTTTTTATGAAGCCTTCTGGGCTATCCGTACTCAAATTTAATTTCTCACAGCACCTCATGCCTCTGTTATAGCAGAAGATCATGATCAAATTTGTTTTTAGATTTACTTTTGTAAATCTGTTTCCATTAGGTTGTGAGCTCCATGAAAATAGGAATCCTGTGGTTTTTTTTTTTTTTTTTTTTTTGAGATGGAGTCTCGCTCTGTCGCCCAGGCTGGAGTGCAGTGGTGCGATCTCGGCTCACTGCAAGCTCCGCCTCCCGGGTTCACGCCATTCTCCTGCCTCAGCCTCCCGAGTAGCTGGGACTACAGGCGCCCACAACCGCGCCCGGCTAATTTTTTGTATTTTTAGTAGAGACGGGGTTTCACCGTGGTCTCGATCTCCTGACCTTGTGATCCGCCCGCCTCGGCCTCCCAAAGTGCTGGGATTACAGGCTTGAGCCACCGCGCCCGGCCAGAATCCTGTGTTTTTATATTTCTCACAGAGGCCAGTATGCAACCTTTCATTCAGTGGGCACTCGATAGTTACCGAACATGTGAAATAATGTATAAGTAAATTTCTGTGTTTATTAATGTTGAGCAATATAAACCAGCATGGTCTACATTAAACCAAGAAAGTGAATATACAGGAGTCTATTTTGTTGAAAGATGGATATAATGTGCTGGCTAAAAGGACACACTACTAGTTCCCATTGGGATTTCTGCCTTTGACTTCCACTCTAGTAAGTTGTGTTTCTCTGTATTCTCCTGTCCATCTCCTCGATTTTCTAGGCAATGCTCTGCCTGGTGGCCTCAGTTCTCTGTTGGATCTAAGAAGAGTTATTGATGTTCACTTTGCTCAACATTTTTCTTATACAGATGGGAGTGATGACTTCCAAGCCAGACCAGAAAGCCGGTCTCTGTAGGGTCTATTTTGGAGTAAGAAAGACTCAGACAACTCAGATTCAGGAAGGAATGGACCCAGAGCAGTTCTGGGCATTTGTGCAGTGGAAGTTGATCTTCTCTCTAGAGTCCTGCCATTTACATGGTTTAGCACTGAAAAGGCCCAAGCTCTCCATCTCTCCCCTCCATGCTTTTTACATTCTAGGGAGGGACCCCAGGGGGGATTATCTACTCCTGGATCAATCAGCTATGGCCAAAGTCACCGGGCCACAAAGTATGGATGTGCCCTTTGGGGGCCACTCCTGTGAGTTAGGGCCACTCTTCAGAGAAGGAGTCTTTGTGAGGTGTGCAAAATCACAAGAAGCATCTCCCTCACCTTCAGAGGTCCCTGTTTGAAAAGTTTGGTAGCAGCAGAAGAGAGAACAGCATGGGGGAAAAATAAATTAACTTCTAGAGGAGGCAAATGTTGGGTAAGAAAAAAGTTATTAGTAGACAATGGAGAATTGTGCCAGCACATGGCTCATGCCTATAATCCCAACACTTCAGGAGGCTGAGGGAAGAGAATTGCTTAAGCCCAGGAGTTCAAGACCAGCCTGGGCAACATATCGAGACATATCTGTTTTTTAAAAAGTTACTGTTGTCCTTAATGTTTTAAAGAATGGTAAAGTGGCAGCTGGATCTACTGCTGATTTGGATCATATATTTGACCAATCAGCTGTTAATAGAAAGAGAAAATAGGGTGGCAATTGGAAGGAGGCCATCAATTCCAGGAATTGTTCTCTGTTCATGTTGGTGGAAACCTTGAGGGTGAGATTGGTTGGGTCAGTAGTATGGGAGGGTGAGAAGAAGGGTCAAGTAAGCAGAGGTGGGGCATAGGTAGAGGAGTGTCCTTGGGGGGTTGGGAGATGGCTCTAGGAGCCAAGGTAGCTTCCAAAAGCAGACCTAGCTGCTCGCAGGATTTTAAGGAGTAAAAAAGGGATCAAGTTAAATTCTCTGATGGAGAAACAAAAAAAAAAAAAAGAAGAAGAAGAAGGAAGAAGTGAGGGGAAGAAGGAGAAAGAAGAAGAAGAAGAGGAAAGAGGAAGGAGGAAGAGGAAGGAGTAGGAGGAAGGAGGAGGAGGAGAAGAAAGAAGGTGGAGGAAGGAGGAGGAAGAAAGAAGAAAGAAAGACGAGAGGAGAGAGAGGGAGAAGGACAGAGGAGGATGAAGAAGGAAGCAGGAGAAGAAGAAGGAGGTGGGAGAAAGAAGAAGAAGAAGGAGGAGAAGGAGGAGAAGAAGAAGGAGAAGGAGGAGAAGAAGAAGAGCAGGAGGAGGACGAGGAAGGAGAAGCAGAAGAAGAAGAAAGGAGGAGGGAGAAAAAGAAGGAAGAAGAAGGAAGAAGGAGAGGAAGGAGGAGGGGAGGAAGAAAAGGAGGCAGGCAATCAGAGCCAAAGCTTGGACGGTCAGGTTATTATGTATTCCAGCAGATGAAAGACATCACTCTCTCTTTCAGACCGCAGGGAAGATAAAGAGTTCAGCTGCAAAGGAAGGCAATATGGAGCCTAAAGGGTGTAGTGGGGCTTATTACATACAAGCAGCCCTGACACTTTAACTGGTTACTTTATTCATTCATTCATTCATTCATTCATTCATTCATTCATTGAGAGATGGAGTCTCACTTTGTCACCCAGGCTGGAGTGCCGTAGTGTGATCTTGGCTCACTGCAACCTCTGCCGCCTGGGTTCAAGTGATTCTTCTGCCTTAGCCTCCCGAGTAGCTAGGACTACAGGTGTGTGCCACCACGCCCAGCTAATTTTTGTATTTGTAGTAGAGACAGGGTTTTGCCATATTGGCCAGGCCGATCTCGAACTCCTGACCTCGTGATCCACCTGCCTCAGCCTCCCAAAGTGTTGGGATCACAGGTGTGAGCCACCGCGCCAGGCCTACTTTATTTCAAGATGGATGTTGTTCCTGTGTTAGCTTCCTAGTGTTGCTGTTACAAAGTATCACAGACTGGGTGGCTTAAACTATAGAAAATTACTGTCTCACAGTTCTGGAGGTAGAAGTCCAAAGTCAAAGTGCCAGCAGGGCTGGTTCCTTCTGAGGGCTGTAAGGGAGAATCTGTTCCATGCCTCTCTCCTGGCTTCTGTTTGCTGATAATCCTTTGCATTCCTTGGCTTATAGGCACAGCATTCCAATGTCTGCCTTCATCTTCACATGCTGTTCTTCCTGTATCTTCACAAGGCTTTCTTTTTTTTTTTGAGACGGAGTCTCGCTCTGTCGCCCAGGCTGGAGTGCAGTGGCGTGATCTCGGCTCACTGCAAGCTCCACCTCCCAGGTTTACGCCATTCTCCTGCCTCAGCCTCCCGAGTAGCTGGGACTACAGGTGCCTGCCACCACGTGCGGCTAATTTTAAAAATTTTTTTTTAGTAGAGGCGGGGTTTCACCATGTTAGCCAGGATGGTCTCGATCTCTTGACCTCATGATCCACACACCTCGGCCTCCTAAAGTGCTGGGATTACAGGCTTGAGCCACCATGCCTGGCCCAAGGCTTTCTTATAAGGATAATAGTCACATTGGATTAAGGACCCACCCTATTCTACTGTGACCTCATCTTAACTAATTACATCTGCAATTACCCTCCTTCCAAATAAGGTCACATTCTGAGTTACTGGGGGTTAAGACTTCAAAATATCAGCCGGGCGCGGTGGCTCAAGCCTGTAATCCCAGCACTTTGGGAGGCCGAGACGGGCGGATCACGAGGTCAGGAGATCGAGACCATCCTGGCTAACACGGTAAAACCCCGTCTCTACTAAAAAATACAAAAAAAACTAGCCGGGCGAGGTGGCGGGCGCCTGTAGTCCCAGCTACTTGGGAGGCTGAGGCAGGAGAATGGCATAAACCCGGGAGGTGGAGCTTGCAGTGAGCTGAGATCTGGCCACTGCACTCCAGCCTGGGTGACAGAGTGAGACTCCATCTCAAAAAAAAAAAAAAAAAAAAAAGACTTCAAAATATCTTATTTTGGGGGAACACAATTCAACCAATATTAGTTCTCATTTTACAAATGAGCAGACTGAGGCTCAGAGAGGTTAAATGAATTGCCTAAGGTCATCCAGCTAGTAACTATCAGAGCCAGGATTTGAACCCACATTGCTTTAAGACTGAGATGCTCTTATATCCTCTGAACTGAGGATTGGTGAAGAGAGAGGTTAGCAGCAGTCAATGTGGGCAGTGACCTTGAAAAGTCAAATGGCCAGGGCTCCACTGAGCTGGAGGACATACAATTCTTAGGTCTGCTAAATTGGATGTCAATTGATGTATTTTAATGATAACTTACAATATTTCTGAACCTTAGGATGGGGATGTCAAATTTTGGGGGGAAAGCTGGTGAGTTCTGTCTTTAGAGCAGAAGTTCAAAGAAATAAAGACAATGGTGAGAGCAATAATCGATGCTTCTATAGTTTACAGTTTCTACAGGATGTTCACATTCATTACTGAAGTGTCCCTGTGCAGTACTTATTGCCAGCCTGAATTTACCCACAGGAAAGTGAGGCTCAGAAAGTAAAGGGCTTACCCAGGCCCTTCCAGCTGGTACAGAGAGGAATGGTCAGGGTTCTAATCCTGTTCTCTTTCTACCGAATCACCTTAGGCATCTTCTTCAGAGAGATGACAGCTGAAGCAGTGCGAATTAGAACACATCACTGAAAGAGAGGACATTATAGAGAAGAAAGAGCACGGGGCAAAGCCTGGGCCTCAAAGGCCATGTTTTAAAGTGTCACAACAGAGACATTTGGAGGAACAAGTGGATGCACTCAGCAGCATCATAGAATTGAGGGAGAAAGCTAGGAGGGTAATCAACATTAAATGCTTGGGGAAGCCCAAGGAGAATAAAGATGGACAACATTTCATGGGATTTGGGAATGAGGAGTTCACTGATGACCTCTTTAAGGTTTCAGGAGAACAGTGGGAGGAAACTGGAGTGCAGGGGGTGGGGTTGAGGAAATGGGATGATGAGTGGCTCCATTTTTCATTCCAAAAGTTTGGCAGGGAAAAGGAAGAGAGAACAGGACCATAGCTGGAGGGCACAGCAGGACCCAGCAAAGGTTTTTCCAAGGGGGAGGCGGGGGGACCTGTGCGTGTCTGGAATACATCTGATCTCAAGGCTAGATTCTGTTTCCAGATGTGCAGTCACCAGTGATGAATACAATAACGTCTCCATCTGCCAGCTGAGTATAGTCCCGCTCACACAAAGATGTCTATGCTTACTAGCATATGTTATTAATTTTATTTGCATTGTAGTGGACAGTATATTGCCTAACACTTGTCAGAGAAGTCCCTGCTCTAGATTTATGTCTACATTACCATGCAGCAACATTTATTGCATAGTGATGAAGAGCTCAGTTTTTGAAGACAGAAAGACCTGGTGTGAACATTGGCTGTAATAGCCAGTGCATCCTTGGGCCAGTTAACATCCCTTAAGCTCAGGTTCCTCATCTGGAAATCAGGAATCATATCCATCACAGAGTACTGTGAGTAGGATTCAATGACCTAAGTTATGTACAGTGCTTAACTCAATGCCTGGAATATGTAAACACTCAGTACTTGGTAACTGTTAGTAGTTGTGGTCTTCGGTCAAGTAGTAAAAGCAATGCTACTATTGTCTTATCCTTAAAAATCAAAGTGGGGCACTGTTTTTATATGTTATATCGCCACACTGTAAGGCAATCATTTAGTCTCCTTTTACCAGGCTTTTCTTTAGACACAGACGAAGGTTGCTGAACTGGCCATATCCCACACCAGAGCAGACCCCTCCCCCACTCATTCCTCTACTATCAGGTTAGTCTGTGTGTGGGAAAAGAGATCTGAGTTCTTTTCTTTTTTTTTTTTTTTTTTTTTTTTTTTGAGACTGAGTCTGGCTCTGTCGCCCAGGCTGGAGTGCAGTGGCCGGATCTCAGCTCACTGCAAGCTCCGCCTCCCGGGTTTACGCCATTCTCCTGCCTCAGCCTCCGGAGTAGCTGGGACCACAGGCGCCCGCCACCTCGCCCGGCTAGTTTTTTGTATTTTTTAGTAGAGACGGGGTTTCACCGTGTTAGCCAGGATGGTCTCGATCTCCTGACCTTGTGATCCGCCCGTCTCAGCCTCCCAAAGTGCTGGGATTACAGGCTTGAGCCACCGTGCCCGGCTCTGAGTTCTTTTCAAGCAGATCTGAGATGGGGGGAGGAGGAGGGAAGGAAGGACACCAAATGAAACTCTTTGATCTAAAAAAATGTCCTCCTCAACACACACACACACACACACACACACACACACACACTTGGTTTTGCTCTATCCAGTCTGTATCCAGGAGGCCTGTATCTTTTTTGAGGTCTCAGAGACAAAGATACAAACATCGTTGAGAGTGTCAACTTTTATAAATATTAAAAATTGCAAAATCAAACTGAACCATCATAGCTCTTCCTTGGTCCATAAGTCACTAATGCATTCGGCTCTTGGAAATCTTATTGAATTATAATAAACATTGTAACTTTTAGAAAAGTGATCCATTTGAGGGGAATAGATGTGGGGTGGGGTGGAGAAATGGCAGAGCTGCTGAATAGCTGTAGGCCAGACTGCCCCAGAAACCCAGACAAATATAAACAAATATCCATGCCCACTGCGATTTTCTTTCAAGTTTTCTCAGCTCTTCACAAATACCACTTCTCCTTTGATCAAAGTTTCTTCTGAAGACCTCAGGGGAAAGATGGAGCAGGCTTCCTGCTGCTCTTGCCCCATTTTATCTCAATGAGACCCACTGCTGATTAGGAGAAGGCCACTTGGTCCAGAAGCCCACACATCTTTGCTCCTGGAATGTGCTGGCTACAGTACTCTCTGCTGTCACAGGAAGAGTGATTGCCTCTCTGGAGTGTGAAGATAAACAGATTTCTCTGTCTGCAAAGCTTGTTCCCAGCACCACCTACCCACCCCTGCTCTGGAAGCACCCTCCTGGCCATCCTGTGCTTTAAAAACAACCCCAAAATATGACAGCTCTACCCCCCAGATACTTTCTACAGTCCCATATAATTGTCATCTCAAGATCCTTGGGGAAAGGAATGGTTAACACAACTCAGGCTTTCAGGACGAGACAAGGTCAAGACAAACTGGTTCAAAAATAGGTGAACAGGCCGGGTGTGGTGGCTTATGCCTGTAATCCCAGCACTTTGGGAGGGTGAGGTGGGTGGATCACCTGAGGTCAAGAGTTCGAGACCGGCTTGGCCAAGGTGGTGAAACCCCATCTCTACTAAAAATACAAAAATCAGCCAAGCGTGGTGGCACATGCCTGTAATCCCAGCTACTCAGGAGGCTGAGATAGGAGAATTGGTTGAACCCGGGAGGCAGAGGTTGCAGTGAACCGAGATTGTGCCACTGCACTCCAGCCTGGGCGACAGAGCGAGACTCCATCTGGGGGGAAAAAAAGTAAGCAAACAGCAAAACAGAGAAGAAAGGGGTATTAACACATATTGGTTCTCTGATGTTACCATTGCCACTGTTGTTCAAATTTCTTTCTGAGGATCTACAGGGATCTTGCCTAAATCTGGGAACTCGTGTCTCTGTTATCCTGGGCCAGGCACCCAGTTCATCATGGTGGCCCTGTCTCCCTCCACCAGAAGAGGAGCATCTCTGAAGCCCCAAAAACTTTTTTTTTTTTTTTCTGTCTGTGATTCAGCAATGTGTAGGGGTGGGAATAGAGAGTGAATATCTGGAAAGGACTCAAATTCTCATATATTCTATATTGTTACAGTAGTTCAGGCCAAGTGTGGTGGCTCATGCCTGTAATCCCAGCACTTTGGGAGGCTGAGGCAGGCAGATCACAAGGTCAGGAGTTCGAGACCAGCCTGGCCAACATGGTGAAACCCTGTCTCTACTAAAAATACAAAAATTAGCTGGGCATGGTGGCATGCATCTGTAATCCCAGCTACTCAGGAGGCTAAGGCAGGAGAATTGCTTGAACCTGGGAGGCAGAGGTTGCAGTGAGCCAAGATTGAGCCATTGCACTCCAACCTGGGCAATGAGCAAAACTCTGTCTCAAAAAACAAAACAAAACAGAAAAAAAAAAAAACAACCTGGCAGGGTGTTGTGGTGTAGGCCTGTGGTCCCAGCTACTTGGGGCCGGGGAGGGGGCTGAGGTGGAAGGTTCGTTTGAGCCCAGGAGGTCAAGACTGCAGTAAGCCAAGATTGCACGGCTGCACTCCAGCCTGGGTGACAGAGTGAGACCCTGTAGAAATGAAAGGAAAGAAGGAAGGAAGGAAGGAAGGAAGGAAGGAAGGAAGGAAGGAAGGAAGGAAGGAAGGAAGGGAGGGAGGGAGGGAGGGAGGGAGGGAGGGAGGGAGGGAGGGAGGGAGGGAGGGAGGGAGGGAGGGAAGGAAATTCAGTGAAAATCTGACTTGCATTTCGATTAGTGAAAGATTATGGAAGGAGAGTGGGCTGGGAATAGTTTGGTTGCAAGAAGCCATGGGCCTGCTCTCAAAATTCTTCCTTTTCATGGCAAAAGCAATGGGCTTTGTTGTCGGGACAATGACAGTTTCCTACTGGCATGATTTGCAAACCTGGATTTAGCTTTTCAAAGTGAAGGCCTCACAAAAATCGAAGGAATAAACACTGTCCCCTAATGGACTCACACATGCAAATCTCACGTCTGGTGGTACAGCTAAAGCACGGAAGAGCACAGCCCCAGGCCAGGTAGGAGTTTTAAACCGATAACCTTCTCAGAATGGCCAATCGGGTCAATAATCCCCCAGCAGCAGGTAACAAAAGGCTGCTTGATGAGTTGCAGACAGGGCTCCCTGCCAGAGGCCCCTAATGGTCAGAAGTACATTCCCTGGTGTCTTCATGCTTTTGTTCTAGAAAAACCTCTCCAGGCTCTGTGGGTTCCCTTCCGGCGCCAGCTCCCCAGGCAGGTAAGGGAAGGGAGGGAGGGAAACAGAGAAGAAGGGGGCTTTCTTCTTCCCTGGCAGCAGGAAAGCCTCCTGTGGAAAGGAGGGCAGATGAGTGTGGGGAAGGGGGTGTACCTGACTCTGTCTTCTGCTTCCAGTTTTGGGAGCTGGGTCCCTCAGCAGTGGGCAAACTGATGACCCCAAATATGGCAGGGAAGTTTTAGTACTCCCACCTTAGCTCACCAGGGCAGGCAGGATAGTGGGCTTGGGGGACTGGGCACTCCTCTCCTTGGGACCCCTAAGAAAAGAGCCATGTTCCTTCTGATCTCGGGCAAGAGAAGAGAGGTGAGGCAAAAGTTGGAGGCATGAAAGTTCAGCTCTGGGGCTGGGTGCGGTGGCTAGGCCTGTAATCCCAGCGCTTTGGGAGGCCGAACTGGGTGGATCACTTGAGGTCAGGGGTTGAAGACCAGGCCTGTGGCCAATATGGTGAAACTCCATCTCTACTAAAAATACAAACATTTGTTAGGTGCGGTGGTGGGTGCCTGTAATCCTAGCTACTCGGGAGACTGAAGCAGGAGAATCGCTTGAACCCACGAGGCGGAGGTTGCAGTGAGCCGAGATTGTGCCACTGCACTCCAGCCCAGGCGACACAGCAAGACTCCGTCTTGAAAAAAGAAAAAAGAAAGTTCAGCTTTGGCACCCATTTTTGTCTCCTCTCCTTCCCACCAACTCTTTGACACCTGGCACTTCCACTTGTACTCATTCTCTTGGTCTCAGCTTGAATTCGCCTCCTTTCTGAGGCATCGAAAATGAAGTCACTCCACTCCCTCTCCCATCTTCTTTTTAGGTTCCCCTGACTCCCTCATAAGCCAGCTCAGTGAGATGTGGGTTTATTTGTATACTTGTCTCCCTCTAGACCTGAGAACCCTTGAGGCCGAGATGATGTCTATCTGGCTGGCTTGGTTGGCACATGGCAGCCTCTGTCTCTGTGAATGCTGAATTAATGGAGAAATGAATAGTGGATCACTCCCATGACGTCTCTCCAAAGCATCCTTCTACATTGTTCCAAAATGTCTTTGTCCTTTTCAGTTAACAATAGACAGTAGACACCTGGAAGGTCTCCCAGGTATCTGGCACTTTAGTGGAGGACAAAGAGAATAAAGACTAATATGTATAATGCTCACCATGTGCCAGGCAGCATACTAAGAAGTTTACATTTCATCTACTCTTCTTGACCTCACAACTCTGTGAAGTAGAATGATTCTTATAATCCCCATTACATAGATAAAGAAACTGGGTTTATGTGGCTTGCCTGAGATCACATGGCTAGTAAGAAGTGGTGGCCTGTCATAGTGGCTCATTCCTGTAATCCCAGCACTTTGGGAGGCCAAGGCGGGAGAATCACTTGAACCCAGGAGTTTGAGGTCAGCCTGGGCAAGATGGTAAGACCTTGTTGCTACAAAAATTAAAAAAAAAAAACTGGCCAGGTACTGTGGCTCATGCATGCGATCTCAGCACTTTGGGAAGCCAAGGTGGGAGGATTACTTGAGCACAGGAGTTCAAGACCAGCCTGGGCAACAAGGCAAAACCCTGTCTCTACAAAAAATATAAAAATTAGCCAGGTGTGGTGGTGCAGGCCTGTAGTCTCTGCTACTCAGGAGGCTGAGGTGGGAGGATGGCTTGAGCCTGGGAGATGGAGGTTACAGTGAGCTGAGATTGCACCACTGCACACTCCAGCCTGGGCAACAAAGCAAGACCCTGTCTCCAAAAAAAAAAAAAAAAAAATAGTGACAAAGCCCATATTTATATCACACTGCAGTTATCTGGCTAATCAATCCACAGCAGCAAATGAGGGTATTCTCTATAAAGGTTGTGTTTACAGGCTATAGAAGGGTTCTAGTAGCTGTACTACAAGACTATCAAGGAAATTTTAAGTGAAAATAGATATACGTTTGCTTGGAAGGGCTGGTTCCTACCTCTTTTCGGTTAACTGTCATATAATAAGTCAGAATGACAAATAGCTTGATTAGCCCCCTTCAAAAATCCCCTTCCCTCAATCTTTAATATTGACAGAAAGGCAAGGTTTATGAGAACTCACATGAAGGTGTAAATATATCTTAATTTACTCTTCTAACTTTTGGAAGGGAGCTTGATGCCAAATTACCTCTGAAGAGGTAATTCAGCAAGTTGTGGGATTTCTTGTTGGGATCAGAGATGGTTTCCTGGGGCTACAGGAAGGACACGTGGAGTGGGAGTGGGTGGCAGAGGGTTTCCTCTCCTAGAATCCTCAGATGATCTCACAGTTTGTTACCAAAAGGACCCAGTTCACAGATTCCCCCTTCCAAATGGGATTCCCTAACAAGGCCTGACATTTTATACTTTCTACACAGCATTCACCCTTATTCTTCTGTGGGATCCTCGCCAACAACCCGGTGATTGAACGAATATGAAAAAAAGGGACAGGAGGATGTTTTCCTTTTGGAAAATTGTACTAACAAATGGATGGCCCAGGTGTGATCATGCACTGTTCTTGGGATGCTGATGGGAGTGGGCATTGCATACTGGGCAGCAGTGGGGGCTAATAGCAGGGCAGGCTATTCTATGAAGAATCTTAATACCTGGAGAAGCTTAAATGCTCTGTTGAACCTTAGGAAAACTTTGGAAGTTGTTATTGTTAAGAGACAGGGTCTCACTCTTGCCCAGGCTAGAGTGCAGTGGTGTGATCATAGCTCACTGCAACCTTGAACTCCTGGGCTCTACCTCAGTCTTCTGTGTAGCTGGGACTACATGCACACGATCACACCTGGGTAATGGAAGTTTTGACCTAAGGAATATCTATTCATTTATTCATTCAGTTTTGCAAAAGTGTAGCTATAGGTGTTACCATGAAGAGTTAGTCAATTCTAGCCCTGTGTGATCTCTTAGACTGGTAGAAGAGATAGGTGTATAGCAAATAGCTACCACCCAGCTGGACAAGTGTGATAATAAAGGAATGTTCACAGAGCTGTGCAATTACAGGCTGGAGAGCTCACTCTGAGGAGCGGGTGGGCTGGGCCTTCGGGAGGTTTCCAGAGAAAGACATCTGAAGTAGGTCTTAAGAGATGAGTAGGTGTTCACTGGGTAGAGACGGAATTATAAATGTGAAAGTAGATGAATGTGGAAGACCAGTAAAGGGAACTCCAGGTAGAAAGAAAAGCATTAGCTAGGCCAGGTGTGATAGCTCACACCTATAATCCCAGCATTTTGGAGGCCAATGTGGGAGGAGTGCTTAAGCCCAGGAGTTCACGATCAGCCTGTGCAACACGGTGAAACCCCAAGTCTATATATAAAAAAAAAAAATACAGAAATTAGCCAGGCATGGTGGCACAGGCCTGTAGTCCTAGCTATTTCAGGAGACTGAGGTGGGAGGATTGCTTAAGCCTGGGAGGTTGAGGGTGTAGTGAGTCATTTGCACTACTGTACTCCAGCCTGGATGACAGAGGAGACCCTGTCAAGAAAGAAAGAAAGGAAAGAAAGGAAAGAAAGGAAGGAAGGAAGGAAAGAAGGAAGGAAGGAAGGAAGGAAGGAAGGAAGGAAGGAAGGAAGGAAAATGAAAGGAAGAAAGAAAGAGAAAGAAAGAAAGAAAGAAAGAAAGAGAGAGAAAGAAAGAAAGAAAGAAAGAAAGAAAGAAAGAAAGAAAGAAAGAAAGAAAGAAAGAAAGAGAAAGAAAGAAAGAAAAGGAAAGAAAGAAGGAAGGAAAAAACAAAAGAAGGCTGGGCGCAGTGGCTCACGCTGGTAGTCCCAGCACTTTGGGAGGACGAGGTGGGCAGATCACCTGAGTTCGGGAGTTCAAGACCAGCCTGAACAACATGGAGAAACCCCTTCACTACTAAAAATACAAAATTAGCCAGGCATGGTGACGCATGCCTATAATCCCAGCAACTCAGGAGGCTGAGGCAGGAGAATCACTTGAACCTGGGAGGCGGAGGTTGCAGTGAGTCAAGATTGCACCATTGCACTCCAGCTTGGGCAATAAGAGTGAAACTCCATCTTAAAAAAATAAAAAAAAAAAAAGTAAAGAAAAGAAAGGAGACTTAGTCAAGGCCCAGATGTGGGAGATGTAGGAAATAGCAATGCTGAATTAAGAAATGTCAGTCTGTTGAGGTTATGATATGGGGCATTTTGGGAGGTGAGGAGTGAAGAAAGAGAAATGATGGTGATTTTTTAAAAAGTGTCAAGCAAGGCCGTTGGGAGCCTGATGGTGATGGGTCTTGCCTGCTTTCAGCAGGATCTGACTCTAATCACAGCCTTTCGCTCATTGCTTTTCCAAGGCACATGAGTGCCCCTCAGGATGTTAGGACATGATCTAGTTTGAAGGGGTCCTATGGTTTATTAAGTTTAATAATCTTTGGGTTAGACAAGTTAGATAGGTTCCCCCCTCATATGGTTTGGCTCTGTGTGTCGCCACCCAAATCTCATGTCAAATTGTGATCCTCAGTGTTGGAGGAGGAACCTGGTGGGAGGTAACTGGATCATGGGGATGAATTTCCACCTTGGTGTTCTTGTGATAGTGCATGAGTCCTCACGAGATCTGGTTGTTTAAAAGTGTGTAGTACCTCACCGTTTGTTCTCTGTCTCCTGCTCTGCCATGTGCAGATGTGCCTGCTTCCCCTTCACCTTCTGCCATAACTGTAAGTTTCCTGAGGCCTCCCAGCCATGCTTCCTGTATAGCCTGCAGATCTGTGAGTCATTTAAACCTCTTTTCTTTATAAATTACCCAGTCTCCAGTAGTTCCTTATAGGAATTCAAGAATGAACTAATACTGCCCCCCACCCTCCACCGCCTGTCCCGTGAATTTTCAGAGTCTACTATATTCTGAGAGGCTTTTGTTTTGTTTTCTTAGCATGGAACATGCTGTTTTATTATATAGGATAAAAGCATTTTTGTATGATTCAACAAATCTTCAGCACTGTATTAACCAGGGTTCTCCAGAGAAACAAAGTATGCATGCACACACACATACACACACACACACACACACACACAGAGGGAGAGAGAAAGAGAGAGAGAGAAGAGAGAAAGAGAGACAGATATTGAGATTTATGTGAGCTAACCAGCAGGCTAGAAATTCTAGCAGGAGTTGACACAGTCTTGAGTCTGAAGACAAAGTTTGGTCGCAGCATTCCTTTCTTTTCTGGGAACCTCAGGCTTTTCTCTTAGGGCCTTCCCCTAATTGAATGACATCCACCCACATTATGGTGGGTAATCTTTATTACTCAAAGTTTACTGGTTTAAATCTTAATCTCACCTAAAAAAAAAAAAAAAACCCTCACAGCGGGCCAGGTGTGGTGGCTCACGCCTGTAATCCCAGCACTTTGGGAGGCCGAGGCAGGTGGATCACGAGGTCAGGAGATCGAGACCATCCTGGCTAATACGGTGAAACCCCATCTCTACTAAAAATACAAATAATTAGGCAGGCGCGGTGGCGGGTCCCTGTAGTCCCAGCTACTCGGGAGGCTGAGGCAGGAGAATGGCGTGACTCTGGGAGGCGGAGCTTGCAGTGAGCCGAGATCGCGCCACTGCACTCCAGCCTGGGCGGCAGTGAGACTCTGTCTCAAAAACAAAAACAAAAAAACCAAAAAAAAAAAAAAAAAAAAAACCTTCAGAGCAACAGCTAATTTGGTGTTTGTGAAAGCAATTGGGCACCACAGCCTGGCCAACTTGACACCTAAAATTCACCATTATGAATGCCCAGAGGCACTAAACATGGCTCTAGATACTGGATGACAGAAGAGTAAACTAAAGAGAAGAGGTTCTTGCCCCCCTGGAGCTTATGTTCTTATAAATGAGTCTGAATGTCATGTTCAGGATGAGCTGGGAGAAGGAGGCCAGGCAGAGAGGGAGCAGGGGAGGCTGGAGTCTAGGATGTTAGAGACTCTTGTGTTAGCATGAAAGCCAAAAGGTCATATTAAGACTGGAGTGGGGCAGTCAACCTGGGGTGAAAGGGGCTGATAAAATATTTGTTTTGCAAGAGGAATCAGTAATAATTAATGATAGGAGAGACACCAACTCTTCATTTCATAGGGGGAAAATAAACTCATGTAGGGTCTTGAGAGGTGACACAATGAGTTCAAGATCTCATGACAGGTAGCAACATTCTTGATTTCAGGCACTTCTTAACATGTTTGTGTTGACGTCCTGGAATACCCTGAATCACAGTTCTGGGCCAAATTTTAATCAACCTGAATTTAAAAAATATGTATAATCAAGGATGCCTAATGTCTGAAAATACCACAGACTGTGTCATTCATAAAGAACAGAAATTTATTTTCTTATAGTTCTGGGGGCTGGGAAGTCCAAGATTAAGGCACCAGAAGGTTTAGTGTCTGGTGAGGGCCTCTTCTGCACTTTCAAGGTGGTACCTTGTTGCTGTGTCCTCACAGGGCAGAAGAGCTGGAAGGAAACAAACCAACTCTCTCAAGCCCTTTTATAAGGGCCCTAATCTCATGCAGGAGGGCTCCTCCCTCATGCTTAATCACCTCCTAAACACCCCACCTCTTAACATTCTTACATTGGTCATTAAGTTTCAACACATACATTTTTGGGGACCCATTCAGATCATAACACCCTATTTGGCCACAACTAAGCATGGCCTATTGTGAAAAACCAGACCAAGATTTGAGAGCCAAGCAATGGAATATAGAATGAAACACCCCCAACTTGAAAGTAATGGGATAACAGTTCAGATCACCTGGCCTGTTATCTGAACATTGCCTCAGATAAACGTGGAGTGACCCAAAAGGAAATCAGATGACAAAGGAGCATAGCAATCCCGGTTTATTTTTCTGATCACCCAGCCTCATTGCAGGAAGCAGAGGGAGTGGTGTTTGGGAAGAGCAGCCTGGAGAGAAGCAGCAGCACAAACCTCACCCTCAGTGGGTGATGAGTGTTTAAATTAGCCAAGTGCAGCCCAGGAAGTGGCAGGTGGGGCACCCTCGCCTCCTTCCGAGCCCAGCTGTAGAGTCACACTGCTGGAGAGACTTTAACTACAATTAGCATTGGTTCTGATGACATTTTGGAAATATTTTCTGTGGTAAAGCAGCACCACAGCATTTAGACATTGAGAAAATATTAGACAGTGGACTGAAGTCATTTTACTCCAGGATGGCAGCTGTTAGACCAAAGACCACTTGTCCACAGACCACTGGCCAGCCTGATACTGCTGGGTGTCCCTCATCCCCCTCCCAAAGCCTGGTGTGGGGTCAGACCACTACTGCGGCTGTTGGGGGCAAACCCAGGCCACGTTGAGCTTAGAGTTTGGGTTTATTTAGAAAGGAGCCCCAGTGTCCTATTCAGTCTGGGGCCAGCTGAGACCTGGCCGTCTTCCTAGTCTTTCCCAGGCAGTGCTGAGCTACACCACCTTCCTCCTCCCTTTTCATGAGGGCTCCACTTCCCCAGGCTCACACAGGCCCAATTAAGCTGTGAGGCAATAAAATCATAAGACAACTTGTGATTTGGCACCTATTGTGGACATAGGGAATAGTTTCTTGACTATAGCAAATGATGCAGTGACTGCAGTAAGGGCAGGGAAGGCATCCCAAAGTAGCTGGAAATTAAATTGAGCCTGGTTAGTGAGAACTCAGCCTCATCAGATGTTTGGAATAACCATGATGACTATTTTTGGAGAAACTGCTGTGTACCAAGCACTATGCTTAGCAGTTTGCATATATCTCATTCTTCATGTTCCATGAAGGAAGTTAACATGATTGCTGTGTTCACTGCTGTATCTCTAACATACAGAGCAGTTTCTTACACACAGTAGGTGATTAATAAATATTTGTACAATACCTGAGAGGTAGGATTATGATTTTTTAAATTTATTAATTAGGGACAGGGTCTCACTCTGTTGCCCAGGCTGGAGTGCAGTGGTGTGATCATAGTTCACTGCAACCTTGAACTCCTGAGCTCAAGCAATCCTCCTGCCTCAGCCTCTTGAATAGCTGGGATTACAGGCATGTGCCACCATGCCTAGCTAATTTTTTTTATTTTTATTTTTATATATAGACAGGGTCTTATTGTGTTGTCCAGGTAGGTCTCAAACTCCTGGCCTCAAGTGATCCTCCCACAGTGTTGGGACTACAGGTATGAGGCATCATGCCAGGCCATAATTTCTCTTCCCCAGTGCTGAAATTTGGGTTTGGGGTTTGTTATAGTTTGGCTGTGTCCCCACCCAAATCTCATCTTGAATGGTAACTCCCACAATCCCCACGTGTTGTGGGAAGAACCCGGTAGGAGACGACTGAATTATGGGGGCGGGTCTTTCCTGTGCTGTTCTCATGATAGTGAATGGGTCTCATAACATCCGATGGTTTGATAAGGGGAAACCCATTTCACTCGGCTCTCTTTCTCTCTCTTGCCACCATGTGAGATGTGCCTTTCCCCTTCCACCATGATTGTGAGGCCTCCCCAGCCATGTGGAACTGTAAGTGCAATACACCTCTTTCTTTTGTAAATTGCCCAGTCTCAGCTATGTCTTTATTAGCAGCATGAAAACAGACTAATACAGTAAATTGGTACCAGTAGAGTGGGGCATTGCTGAAAAGATACCCAAAAATGTGGAAGCAACTTTGGAACTGGGTAAGAGGCAGAGGTTGGAACAGTTCAGAGGGCTCAGAAGAAGACAGGAAAATGTGGGAAAGTTTGGAACTTCCTAGAGACTTGTTGAATGGCTTTGAAGACCAAAAGCCTGATAGCGATATGGACAATAAGGTCCAGGCTGAAGTGGTCTCAGATGGAGATGAGGAACTTTTTGGGAACTGGAACAAAGGTGACTCTTGTTATGTTTTAGCAAAGAAACTTGTGGCATTTTGCCCCTGCCCTAGAGATTTGTAGAACTTTGAACTTGAGAGAGATGATTTAGGGTATGTGGCAGAAGAAATTTCTTTCTTTTTTCTTCCTTTTTTTTTTGGAGACAGAGTTTCACTGTTGTTGCCCAGGCTGAAGTGCAATGGCGTGATCTTGGCTCACCACAACCTCCACCTCTCGGGTTCAAGGGATTCTCCTACCTCAGCTCCCCAAGTAGCTGGGATTATGGACATGTGCCACCACACTCGGCTAATTTTTTATTTTTAGTAGTGACGGGGTTTCTCCATGTTGGTCAGGCTGGTCTTGAACTCCCGATCTCAGGTGATCTGCCTGCCTCGGCCTCCCAAAGTGCTGGGATTATAGGCATGAGCCACTGCACCCATACTTTTTTTTTTTTTTTTTTTTTTTTTTTGAGATGGAGTCTTGCTCTGTCACCTAGGCTGGAGTGCAGTGGCATGATCTTGGCTCACTGCAACCTCTGCCTCTCAGGTTCAAGCAATTCTCCTGTTTCAGCCTCCTGAGTAGCTGGGACTGGAGGCACCTGCCACCATGGCTGGCTAATTTTTATATTTTTAGTAGAGACAGGGTTTCACCTTGATGGTCAGGCTAGTCCTGAACTCCTGACCTCAGATGATCCACCTACCTTGGCCTCCCAAAGTGCTGGGATTACAGGCATGAGCCACTATGCCCGGCCAGCAGAAAAAATTTCTAAGCAGCAAAGCATTTAAGATGTGACTTGGATGTTGTTAAAGGCATTCAGTTTTATAAGGGAAGCAGGGCATAAAAGTTCAGAAAATTGGCAGCCTGATAATGTGATAGAAAAGAAAATCTCATTTTTTGAGGAGAAATTCAAGCTGGCAGGAGAAATTTGCATAAGTAACGAGGAGCCAAATGTTAATTCCCAGGATAACGGAGAAAATGTCTCCAGGGCATGTCAGAGGTCTTAACAGCAGCCCCTCCCATCACAAGCCTGGAGGACTAGGAGAAAATGGTTTTCTGGGCTGGGCCCAGGGTCGCTGTGCCCTGTGTCCCAGCTTCTCCAGCCATGGCTGAAAGGGGCCAACTTAGAGCTCAGTCTGTAGCTTCACAGTGTGCAAGCCCCAAGCCTCGGCAGCTTCCATGTGGTGTTGAGTCTGTGAGTGCATAGAAGTCAAGAACTGGGGTTTGGGAACCTCTGCCTAGAATTCAGAAGATGTATGGAAATGCCTGGATGCCCAGGCAGAAGTTTGCTGCAGGGCTGGGGCCCTCATGGAGAACCTCTGCTAAGGCAGTGTGGAAGGGAAATGTAGGTTTGGAGCCACCATGTAGAGTCTCTACTGGGCCACTGTCTAGTGGGGCCGTGAGAAGTGGGCCATCATCCACCAGACCCCAGAATAGTAGATCCACTGACAGCTTGCACCGTGAACCTGGAAAAGCCACAGACACTCAGGCCAGCCTGTGAAAGCAGCTGGGAGGGAGGCTGTATCCTGTAGAGCCACAGGGGTGGAGCTTCCCAAGACCGTGGGAACCCACCTCTTGCATCAGGGTGATCTGCCAAAATCATAGAGATAGAATCAAGACTCAAACCCAGGTCTTACTGACCTGGAGCAAGACTCTTAATCACTCTATTGCATTGGAAACATCTGAGCTTTAAAGAGGGCTGTGCCCAGAGCCTGCAGTCTGTAGACTGAACTTAGTGCAAGGACATACCTACCTAGTTCTCTGGCAAATTAAACCAAAGAATCAACAGTATTCAGCATACTTTTTAGCCCCTTTTTGAAACCACCCCTCATCCCTGCAACCTGAGGGATTTTCCTCTTAGCTCCTTTCAGTCCTATAATGCACTGCTGGCACATAGTTGTAATACTGCCTAATGAATATTAATTTGAATAGATGTTTGTTCCTTACATGTTGCTCATGATATTTCTTGCATTTTTTTCTTGCATTTTTGAATTGCTGCTGAACTTTTTTGCATGCACACCTGGTTGTCCCAGTTGGACTATAAGTAAGGACTGTGCTCCCAGGGTTAGTCTCTGTTTTATCCTTCCTACTTTATCCAGGCCAGGGCTAGTCCATTGCTGGACTTTACCAATTTTAACATGAATGAGAGAGGCTGTTCTAAAACTCTCTGGGGGCAGGAACTCCATAACTACTCAAGGTCTTCTTTCCACTATTAGTTCTTTCAGTTGGTCCTTTCATAAGGCCTTTTGTATATGCCAGAGGCTGAGCAAGAAGGGAAGGATGAGGAAAAGCCTGCTTCCTGCCCTCAAAGGGCATACACAGGGTGGGTTAGGTGTCACACAGACAGGGTTATAATTAACCATTACTTGAAGTGGGAAGAAATAGTTCCATTAGAGAAGCACAGACAAAGCTTAGTAAAGCATGTCAGAGGAGGGAGAGATTGTTTCCAGCTGTCGAGATCAGGGAAGGTGCCTCCCAGGATGTTCACTGTCTTATGCCACTCACCCCCATCAAAGAGAGGTGACCCCAAAAGACTTCAAAGGATACTGCTAACTAAATAGATAACTAAGCAACTGGAGAACCTAGCCTTGTCTGTGTCCCTCGGAGTACATTTGGATTTACCAAATACTGCATAGTGGAATCCTGTTTTAAAGAATTGTATTGACTATACAGAATTCTGAGAGAAGAGGATGTAGAAACAACCTTGAGCTTTGGTGATCAAGTTAGAGGTTGTTTGGGAATGAAAATTTGAAAAAGTGGTAAAAGCAGAAGCCAGACTGCAAGGACATAAACTGGGAAAGTATGATGAGGAAATGGAGACAGTCATTTATTCAACAAATAATTGAATGCCAACTATGTTTATGCCAGGCACTAGGCTAGGCATTGGAGATACTGAAATATACAAAACAGACATGGTCCCTACTCTTTGGAATTGGCAGCCTATGAATCCTCTTTCGAGAGGATTGGAAGTGCCATGAGGAGGGTGGCTCCCCAAATAGGCTGAGGGGAGTTTTTGTTTGTTTTTTAAAGTAAGAGAGACCATCAGGAGTTAGAGATCAGCCTGGCCTACATGGTGAAACCTCGTCTCTACTAAAAATACAAAATTAGCCAGGTGTGGTGGCGCATGCCTGTAATCCCAGCTACTTGAGAGGCTGAGGTAGAACTGCTTGAACCCAGGAGGCAGAGGTTGCAGTGAGCTAAGATTGTGCCATTGCACTCAAGCCTGGGCAAGAAGAGTGAAACTCTGTCTCAAAAAAATAAAAAGAAAATGAGAGAGACCAGGACATAGTTTCAGGCTGAAAGGAGGAAGTTAGAGATAGTTTGAAAATGCCAGGGGGGAATGGATAACTAAGAATGTAAAATCCTAGAGGACATACTGTATAATGTTTAAATCATGCCAGCATTGTGCTCCACACATCTTGTAAGTGATCTTATTCCATCCTGACAATAACCCTATGCAGCAGTTATTGTTAGATAAGGACACTGAGATGCAAGGTCACGTAGCAAGTAGGTGGAAACTGAGATGGGAAGCCAGGTCCCATTGCCAAAGACATGCTGTTGAGAACTCCACTGCTTGGAGGGAATGTGGCCAAGAAAACATTCAACTGGGTGTAAAACTCGCTCCAGCTGGTCTACATCGCAATGTTTTGCAATCTTCTCAGTCAATGTTTACCTGAACTTTTCACAAAGTTTTGAGTAGTGCAGCATGAAAGAGGGAGAATTACCTTCCCCTACTTCAGGCTGCTCTGGGTCTTGTCTGCAATAGTCTTCTGGCATAGATCCAACTCTAGAAACAACACTGCCTGCTCCTTCTTCACCTCAGGCCCCACATTATGAATCATGCTTGCATACCATTGTTGCTTCCTTTGGCACATCCCCAGCACCTGTTTTCCCAATTCATTTCTCTAGGTGTGGGCAGTCACTCTCTCCATACCTACCCCATTCAGCACCCACACCCCCAACTTAACACAGTGACTAGCACACAGCAAATGTTGTAGAAATGATTAATAACATTTTACATTTCTGTAGCACTCAACTTCAACTCACATGGAATTTAAAAACAAAAACAAACAAACAGAACGGGGTTTGGATCAGACAGAGCTAGATTTCAATTATCTTTCCATTACCTAGAAGCAGTGTGACTCAGGACAAGGTACTCTGAACCTGTATCCTCATCTAAGAAATGAGATAACAAAACCTATTTCATACACTGTAGTGAGGATTAAGTGAGGCAACTGATGTCATTGTTAAATGTCTCCTTCATAGTATATTTCCAATTAATTGAATCAAATGTTGATTTCATTTCTGACCCCTTTGAATGTGTTTTATTTTATTTTATTGATTGATTGATTTTTTGAGACAGAGTCTCGCTCTGTCATCCAGGCTGGAGTGCAGTGATGTGATCTTGGCTCACTGTAACCTCCACCTCCCAGGTTCAAACGATTCTCCTGCCTCAGCCTCCTGAGTAGCTGGGACTACAGGTGTGCGCCACCACACCTGGCTAGTTTTTATATTTTTAGGTAGAAACAGGGTTTTGTCACGTTGGCCAAGGTGCTCTCAAACTCCTGATCTCAGGTGATCCACCCACCTCGGCTTCCCAAAGTGCTGGGATTATAGGCATGCACCTAGCCTGGCCCAATTGCATTCATAAAACACTACACCCCTTACAAGAGTCTGTTGAATTGGTTTCCTGATCCTCATTCCACTCTGTGGGGAAAGTATCAAAGAAGGAAACAAGACGTAAAGCACCTTCCAGTTTCTAAGAAATTCAACTGAGTTTGTTTCTCAAAACTGAAAAGGCTCTACCTTTCATATGCTGCCACAAAAGGCACTGCACACCAGAAGGGTGAAGTTAAAGTAAGCAAGAGAAAGGAACTGCCTTTTGCAAGGACTGTGCATGGTATTGATAAAATTTTTTTTTTTTTTTTGAGACGGAGTCTCGCTCTGTAGCCCAGGCTGGAGTGCAGTGGCCGGATCTCAGCTCACTGCAAGCTCCGCCTCCTGGGTTCACGCCATTCTCTGGCCTCAGCCTCCCGAGTAGCTGGGACTACAGGCGCTGCCACCTCGCCCGGCTATTTTTTGTATTTCTTAGTAGAGACGAGGTTTCACCGTGTTAGCCAGGATGGTCTCCATCTCCTGACCTCGTGATCCGCCCATCTCGGCCTCCCAAAGTGCTGGGATTACAGGCTTGAGCCACCGCGCCCGGCCGATAAAAATTTTTAATAAGCTACTACAGAATTCCCTAATAGAGTTTCATTTGTTGTTGGTGTCCTCAGATGCTTGGCTGACTTTAGAGTAGAACTTATTCACTAGACCCGGAGAAAAGCAAACCCTCCACAGGGATGTCCTTTTTCCATAAGCAACAACAGATGAAACCGTGGTAATGCTCTTGCCCACAGTCATCTGCTCCCATTCTGCAGATGAGGTAGGGACAAGAGGAGGAGGGAATGTTTTGGGATGTAGCAACCCCTGACTTCCCTTCCCAGTGGAAAGACAACCTCCAGTGAGACTGCACAATGAAGCTGCAGAACTAGCATTTTGACAACCCCCTGGTCCCGTTCCACCTCGTGAACCTTGAAAGACTTAAAAGACATGGGTCTTTAAATGTAAATTTCACAGCCACATACAAAGCACTTGGTTGGTTAGTAATGAAGAAAAATGATTTTACTTAATAAGATCTACACCGTCATCAATGGGACTTGATGGTGTGTGATGTGATTTCTCTAGCAATTTAAAATAATCAGGTTAGCTCTAATAGAAGGGACTAGAGAGGAAACTGTTCTGCCTGCTCTGCCTACTTCGCCATCAGCAAGGAATCACTGGCTTTTTTGGACAATTTTAAAAAAATTTGGTATGGTGTCTCATGGTAATTTTTCCTGTTCAGAAGGGATACATTTTAACCATTCTGCTGAGGCTAGTATTAGAGAAGAAAGTTTTCACAAGCTAACATTGGAAAGGTCAGAATCAGTCCACAGGATGGTTTCATTTAGCCACTTCATTATCCAGGCTGACAACTAATAAATGTTTAGTGCTTACATGTGTAAAGGAGAGAGCAAGCTAGAAGCAAAGACCAAATAATACATTCATGTTTTATATTTAAATCTTAAAATGTTTTAGTTCTTATGAGAGAAATGGCAAAATAATCTATTTGACTCTTAACTATTTCCAACGAGTAATCTACCTCTCTCCTTTCCTCTCCCTCTCTTCTTCTTTTCCTTCCTCTCTCCTTCCCCTTATCCCTTCCTTTATCTTCCTCCTCTCTCTTTCTTCCACTCTTCCTCCCTACATCTTCTGTTTCCTAAACTCTTGAGAAAAGTCGAAGGGTGGGATACAGTTAGGGAATTTTCATCTTAAATTCACTTTTCATCTCCAGGACTGGCCTTGGGTAAAATGAAGAATTTGGCCCTCTTGGCCTTAAGTCCTTTTCCTGCCCTGCTCACAGTAACCCGAGAAGACTAGAAAACCACATTTTCTGGGCCTCTCCAGCCTAGCTGCTGCCAGAGATCTGAGGCTGCAAAATTGTATCTGTGACCCTCTGTGTGGCAATTAGGCAATTTCCAGCCTAAGTGGCCATTTGTGCCTTCTGAATAGCATGCAAATGGCTGATTGTGGGTGCAATTCAGCAGCACATGCTCTTGGATATCTGCAGTTTTGCTTCTGAGCAAAGGGAAAGACCACAGTGGAGAAGGGCCCCTCACCACCCCCCATTTCTCTCTTTACCCCTTCCCTAAGTACTGAGGACTAAATACTGAAAACTGAGGAAGACAATTCTGATATTCTTGGAGCAAGCAAAAAAGTGGAAAATTCAGTCACATTCAAGAAACATCAACGCCAGGATTTAAAAAGTTAGTTTAGAGGCAGCTGCTAAGCAGGTGAGTTTTGAGGCTCCTTTTCAAAGCTAAGGGGAAATTAACAAATGGTCAGCCCACCTCCCCGCTGGAAACATGAATCAGTGGTGCCACCTCCTGGCAGAAACGACCTTCAAACCAAGGCTGGGAAAAACATGGCGGCCATTTTGTTTTGGGAGAAATCACAGGGCTGGTTCCAGTCCAACCTCTTCATTTTAGAGGAAATGAGGCCTGGAAAAGGGACATGACAAAATCTGTGAGCTGAGACTGAGGAGCGAAATGAACCCACATCTGTTGAATCCTTACTAAAGGCTGAACGCTGTGCAAAGCTAACTACATCCTCACAACAACAACTCTACAAGGAAGATATATTTTGTCCCATTTTCCACGTAAGAAAAGTAAGGATCAGAGAGGTACAAGTGATATTTAATAAGTAACAGAGGTATCTCTACCTTTAAGACACACGATACCACGTGCAACAGATATTAAACTCAGGCTGGAATGTGTCTGGAAAAAATGCTGCCATGTTGTCCCGCTCCGGAGTCCTTCAAGCCTGAATGAAAACAGGCCCTGTTCTGTGGAGTGGGGGTTCCCCAGGGAGCAATGGAATGGCATCCTGAGAAGGCAGGTGGTTCCTGAGAAGTCGATCAGCAAATATCATTTATCCCACACCCTGTTCTCTCCATTAGTTTTTTTCATAAATGTCAGACCAGCTTCCTATTTGGAAAATATGGTCCTTATGTGGAACACAGCAGAAACTCAACAGATAGTTTTAGTTAAATGAACTGTTGCAAAAGGGAATTTGGAAATCATTTGTTTATTCAATGCTGTAACCTTCTCTGACATGCATGCACACGTACACACACATACTTCCAATTCTTTTTATTTTTTGAGACGGAGTCTTGCTCTGTCACCCAGGCTGGAATGCAGTAGCGTGATCTTGGCTTAGTGCAAGCTCCGCCTCCCGGGTTCATGCCATTCTCCTGCCTCAGCTTCCCAAGTAGCTGGGACTACAGGCACCTGCCACCACGCCTGGCTAATTGTTTTGTATTTTTAGTAGAGACGAGATTTCACCATGTTAGCCAGTATGGTCTCGATCTCCTGATCTTGGGATCCACCCGCCTTGGCCTCCCAAAGTGCTGGGATTACAGATGTGAGCCACCGCGCCTGGCCACACAGTTCCAATTGTTGATCTGCAGTCCAACACTCTACCTCTGAGCTATACCCCCTCTTTACACTTTTTTTTTTTTTTTTTTTTTTTTTTTTGATATGGAGTCTCGCTCTGTTGCACAGGCTCGAGTGTAGTGGTGCGATCTCTGCTCACTGCAACCTCCGCCTCCTAGGTTCACACCATTCTCCTGCCTCAGCCTCCCGAGTAGCTGGGACTACAGGTGCCTGCCACCACGCCTGGCTAATTTTTCATATTTTTAGTAGAGACAGGGTTTCAGTGTGTTAGCCAGGATGGTCTCGATCTCTTGACCTCATGATCTGCCTGCCTTGGCCTCCCAAAGTGCTGGGATTACAGGTGTGAGCCATCACGCCTGGCCCCACTTCCAGTTCTTTACGCAGCTTGAATACCTCCAGGTAACTCACTAGTTTTAGAGGTGATCTACCTTCAGTAAGTGCCTATTATTAAAATTATTCCATTGTTGAATCCGTTTGTCACCCAACAAATGCGCTCCCTTGTCCTAACTATGACCTCTTAGGCCACACAGGACCTATATTGTCTTTTACATTATAGTGGTCAAGTTTTACTATCTCCTCTTCTTTAAGCTGAATCGCCTTCGTTTCTTCCATAGGTCCTCAACAAGTTTTCCCTTCTCATCATACAACCTCTATTTCTGGTCACACTGTGTCCCCAGAACCCTACCCTGCCTACTGAGAAGCTTGGCTGGTGAGGAGCAGGGCTGATTTCTGTTTAGGCCCAGGAACATCCAGACCCAGCACTGCCTACCTCTGGATTATCAGGTAAGACACACGAACCTGTAGAAGCAGCTTTCCGTTACTTACAGCTGAACACTTTCCTAACGCATACAGGTATGTGCTTTGTACCTAGCTCTGTGAAGCCTGTTTACTAACGCCGTCTTAGTCCTGGGGAAAATGGATTAACCATCCCCCTCTCAGGCTCTCATCTGTAAAACAAGGGATCTGGGCCTGATTACTTCTGTGGTCCTCTCAGGTCTCTGATGTAAGCCCTAGTGGCATCACCACAATGGTGCTGAGCGCCTACACTGGACTCTAATAAACAGCAGTGGCATTTTTCTTCCGTGATTTACCGTCGCAACTGCACTTCATTTGCATTTTAATATTTTTTTTCCTGAAAATAGTTTTCGTAATTGCTCCAGGTTATTATGGAGAAGAGAGAGGGATTTTTGCAGAATCTGTTCCAGCTGACTTGGAGAATCCTTCATATTCCAGGTCTCTCTCTTTTCCTTGCCCTCCTCCCACTTGTCAGCCAGCTCAGGCCAGTCACTGCAATAATAAGTGCCCCAGATATCAGCTTCCATTTCTTGGTTGCCCAGAGAGAGGAGTGGGAGGTGGGTAAGGGTCCACCAAGCTCAGGCGGAGGGACCACACCGAGAGTACTGTCTCATGAGCCCAATACAGCACGGGCTACTGACTAGTGTCAAGACATCTCAGGCTTGTATGTCTTCACCCGTGTGATGGGTTGGTCATGATATCCCCTGCCCTGCCTAGCCTGCCCTGTGAGGTTGCGTTGAGGTTTAACACTGTGAGGAGGCTATACAAATCAGGATTAATTTTAAGATTATGGTAGCCACTCTTTCCATATAATTATAATTTTTATGATCAAGACTATCCTTATTATTTATTACAATTCCATAAATGTGGAATGTTGTCTTTATCTACATATTTCCATGCGGTTAAAACATAATTTGTGCAATTACTGCGTTTATCGTGATGGAGAATACAGAGAATTTAGAGCATATAATTATTCTGGCAAAAGAAGCATTTATGATTATATCTTCCTAAAGGGGAAATGCACTCCTTTAAAGTAAATGACAGTTGCCTGGTTATGGCCATTCAAAGACCCCATTATTTCTGACTTTTACTTGTAAATCTCTGAAAAGCAAGGCAAGGATTAAGGCTGAAACTCTAATTCGAGCGCAGCTTTGGGGCTGGAGGCTGCCAGTGAGTGTTCTTGGGTTTCCCTGGGGGTAATGGAAGGCAGCGACTCCTCTAGTGGCCACCACTGCATGGGAATAATCATCAAAAGAGAGAAGAGACAAAAATATTTTAATTGCCTTGTAACCTCTTCTTAGCTGTGAAACAAGGTGGCCTTTACAGCTGCCCCCCAGAGAGACTAAACAGTGGGCTGGGCCCGTTTTGAATGGAAAGCTATAAAGTGCAAGCATCTAAAAGGAGTACTACTCTGTAATCACCGCTGCTATTTATAGAGCTCGCCCAGCCCCGCAGGCTTATGACTGCACAGGGAACACCTCTCAGCAGCTGCCTTTACCAGCTGACCTTGCTCAGATTGGGGGTGGAGATCCCCTGCAGTTGGAGGAAACCTGGGCCCTGTGATGCTGCAGTCACTCACACAAGGTGTCCCAGGAAGGAACCAGGGCTTGAGTCCAGGCCTCAACCTTCCACCATGCCAGGCCGTGTGGGAGTAAGGTGAGCAGACCGGTTGATCCCATCATCTCTTCTCTCTCTCTCATACACAAAACTTGGAAGCCAGGATTTATTCCCTCAGAATAATAAAATACCCAGAAGTTCTCTGTTAACGAAACTGAGCAGCTCAAGAGTTGCCTGGATTCTAGCATTTAGGGTCTGTTCATTGTACAGCTGGCTTCCTGCTCAACCACCTGCTGGCTGACAGGCTTTTCTCCTACTCACACTCCTTAACTCCTTATTCTTTTTTTTTTTTTTTTGAGATTGGGTCTCACTCTGTTGCCCAGACTGGAATGCAGTGGTACGATCTTGGCTCACTGCATCCTCGAACTCCCAGGCTCAACTGATCCTCCCACCTCAGCCTCCCAAGTAACAAGGACTACAGGCATGCACCACCACGCTCAGCTAATTTTTATATTTCTTTTTCTAGAGATGAGGTTTTGCCATGTTGATCAGATTGGTCTCAAACTCCTGGCCTCAAGTGATCTACATGCCTCGACCTCCCAAAGTGCTAGGATTACAGGTGTGAACCAGTGCATCCCGCAACTCCTCTTTTTTTTTTTTTTTTTTTCTCAGATGGAATCTCACTCTGTCCCCCTACTGGAATTGATTGAGGTGATCTCAGCTCATTGCAACCTTGGCCTCCCAGGTTCAAGTGATTCTCCTGCCTCAGCCTCCCAAGTAGCTGGGATTACAAGCCTGTGCCACCACACCCAGCTTTTTTTTTGTATTTTTAGTAGAGACAAGGTTTCGCCATGTTGGTCAGGCTGGTCTCAAACTCCTGACCTCAGGTGATCCACCCACCTTGGCCTCCTAAAGTGCTGGGATTACAGGTGTGAGCCACCGCACCTGGTTGCAACTCCTCATTCTTAAACATGAGCAGAAGTGCAAGGATTACCAGACAGTTGGTTAAAATAAATGAAAAGGTTAAACAAAAAGAAAAATTGACTTCTAGAAAACAAAGGTAATTCAGAGAATAGAAGAGAACTTAAGACAAAAACACCAATCTGTACATAGTATGCTCAGAAGGTATCATGTCCATAAAACAACAACAGGATGCTATAAAGAGGAAAAAAACTCAGAAGAATTAGAAATTAAAGTATGATTGCTGAAATAGAAACTAAACAGAGATATGAGAAAATAAAGACAAAGAAATCTCTCAGAGAAATGAAAAAAAAAAAAAAGACAAAGACATGAAAAAGTAAAGATATAGAAGATACAGACCAGGTGCAGTGGCTCACGCCTGTAATCCCGGCACTTCGGGAGGCTGAGGCGGGTAGATCACTTGAGGTCAGGAGTTCAAGACCAGCCTGGCTAATATGGTGAAACCCTGTGCCTACTAAAAATACAAAAGTTAGCCGGGTATGGTGGCGCACGCCTGTAATCCCAGCAACTCAGGAGTCTGAACCAAGAGAATGGAAGTTGAGATTCAGCCTTGAGTCTCCTAAGTTTCAGAAACAAAGAACCGTGAATGTGGAAGACAGGAAATAACGAAGGAAAGAATATAAGAAAAATTTCTAAAGCTGAATGACATTACAATGGCAATGAATGACATCATAATTAAAATGAGCCACTGAGTGCTTAGCGCAATAAATCAAGAAAATAGATGTATATCTATGTATAGCATGAAAGTTCACAATACTGAAAATGAGGAAGATACTAAATATTTCAAAGGAGAATAAAACAGGACATCTACAAAGAGGCAAGAATCAGAATTACAATAGCAACCATAAATGCTAGAAGTTAGTGGGAAAGACCTCAAAATTCTGAGGGAGAATGATTATCAAGAGATCAACACCCAACAAAACTATCATTTGAACATGAGAGTAAAGCCAAGATATTTTCAGGACTCAAATGATTTCGTGCAAACCCTTTCTTAGGAATTTGCTTTCAGATATGCTCTAGAAACATGAAAAGCAAAATCAGGAAAAAAATAAGATCTAAGCAATAACGGATCAATGTAGGAGAGTAGTCAAGGCATCCCAGAGATCTCTTCAGCAAATAGTCCAAACTGGGGCAGGAAGACAGGAATTCCAAGAAAGAGCTCTCCAGGGAAAGTGGACACATAATACCTAAGTTATGAAGAATCTGGATATAATTGGGAACATAAAAAAGGCAATGGTGGAATAAACAGAAGGGAAAGCAAATGAGAAATTCCAGAAAAAACCAGAAAGCTAAACAAAAGGTAAAACTTCAATTATAGGCCAGGTGTGATGGCTTACGATTGTAATCCCAGCACTTTGGGAGGCTGAGGCAGGTGGATCACCTGAGGTCAGAAGTTTAAGACCAACCTCACCAATATGGTGAATTCCCGTCTCTACTAAAAATACAAAATTAGCCAGGCATGGTAGCTCATACCTGTAATCCCAGCTACTTGGGAGGCAGAAGCAGGAGAATTGCTTGAACCTGGAAGGTGGAGGCTGCAGTGAGCTGAGATCACGCCATTGCACTCCAAGCTGGGCAACAAGAGTGAAACTCCATCTAAAAAACAAAACAAAACAAAACAAAAACAGAGAAGAATCAAATCGACGCAATAAAAAATGATAAAGGGGATATCACCACCGACCCCACAGAAATACAAACTACCATCAGAGAATACTATAAACACCTGTATGCAAATAAACTAGAAAATCTAGAAGAAATGGATAAATTCCTGGACATGTACACCCTCCCAAGACTAAACCAGGAAGAAGTTGAATCCCCAAATAGACCAATAACAGGTTCTGAAATTGAGGCAATGATTAATAGCCTACCAACCAAAAAAAGTCCAGGACCAGACGGATTCACAGCCGAATTCTACCAGGTACAAAGAAGAGCTAGTACCATCCCTTCTGAAACTATTCCAATCATTAGAAAAAGAGGGAATCCTCCCTAATTCATTTTATGAGGCTAACACCATCCTGATACCAAAGGCTGGCAGAGACACAACAAAAAAAGAGAATTTTAGACCAATATCCCTGATGAACATCGATGTAAAAATCCTCAATAAAATACTGGCAAACTGAATCCAGCAGCACATCAAAAAGCTTATCCACCACGATCAAGTCGGCTTCATCCCTGGGACGCAAGGCTGGTTCAACATATGCAAATCAAAAAATGTAATCCAGCATATAAACAGAACCAAAGACAAAAACTACATGATTATCTCAATAGATGCAGAAAAGGCCTTTGACAAAATTCAACAGCCCTTCATGCTAAAAACCCTCAATAAACTAGGTATTGATGGGATGTATCTCAAAATAATAAGAGCTATTTATGACAAACCCACAGCCAATATCATACTGAACAGGCAAAAACTGGAAGCATTCCCTTTGAAAACTGGCACAAGACAGGGATGCTCTGTCTCACCACTCCTATTCAACATAGTGGTGGAAGTTCTGGCCAGGGCAATCAGGCAGAAGAAAGAAATAAAGGGTATTCAATTAGGAAAAGAGGAAGTCAAATTGTCCCTGTTTGCAGATGACATGATTGTATATTTAGAAAACCCCATCATCTCAGCCCAAAAGCTCCTTAAGCTGATAAGCAACTTCAGCAAAGTCTCAGGATACAAAATCAACGTGCAAAAATCACAAACATTCCTATACACTAATAACAGACAGAGAGCCAAATCATGAGTGAACTCCCATTCACAATTGATTCAAAGAGAATAAAATACCTAGGAATCCAACTTACAAGGCATGTGACGGACCTCTTCAAGGAAAACTGCAAACCACTGCTCAGCAAAATAAGAGGACACAAACAAATGGAAGAACATTCCATGCTCATGGATAGGAAGAATCAATATCGTGAAAATGACCATACTGCCCAGGTAATTTATAGATTCAATGCCATCCCCATCAAGCTACCAATGACTTTCTTCACAGAATTGGAAAAAACTACTTTAAAGTTCATATGGAACCGAAAAAGAGCCTGCATTGCCAAGACAATCCTAAGCCAAAAGAACAAAGCTGGAGGCATCATGCTTCCTGACTTCAAACTATACTACAAGGCTACAGTAACCAAAACAGCATGGTACTGGTACCAAAACAGTGATATAGACCAGTGGAACAGAATAGAGCCCTTGGAAATAACACCACACATTTACAACCATCTGACCTTTGACAAACCTGACAAAAACAAGAAATGGGGAAAGGGTTCCCTATTTAATAAATGGTGCTGGGAAAACTGGCTAGCCATATGTAGAAAACTGAAACTGAATCCCTTCCTTACACCTTATACAAAAATTAATTCAAGATGGATTAAAGGCTTAAATGTTAGACCTAAAACCATAAAAACCCTAGAAGAAAACCTAGGCAATACCATTCAGGACATAGGCATGGGCAAGGACTTCATGTCTAAAACACCAAAAGCAATGGCAACAAAAGCCAAAATTGACAAATGGAATCTAATTAAACTAAAGAGCTTCTGCACAGCAAAAGAAACTACCATCAGAGTGAAAAGGCAGCCTACAGAATGGGAGAAAATTTTTACAATCTACCCATCTGACAAAGGGCATCCCCCAGTATCTACAAATAACTTAAACAAATTTACAAGAAAAAATCAAACACCACCATCAAAAAGTGGGCAAAAAATATGAACAGACACTTCTCAAAAGAAGACATTTATGCAGCCAATAGACAAATGACAAATGCTCATCATCACTGGTCATCAGAGAAATGCAAATCAAAACCACAATGAGATACCATCTCATACCAGTTAGAATGGCGATCATTAAAAAGTCAGGAAACAACAGGTGCTGGAGAGGATGTGGAGAAATAGGAACATTTTTACACTGTTGGTGGGATGGGAAACTAGTTCAACTATTGTGGAAGACAGTGTGGCGATTTCTCAAGGATCAAGAACTAGAGATACCATTTGACCCAGCCATCCCATTACTGGGCATATACCCAAAGTATTATAAATCATGCTGCTATAAAGACACATGTGCATGTATGTTTATTGTGACACTATTCACAATAGCAAAGACTTGGAACCAACCCAAATGTCCATCAATGATAGACTGGATTAAGAAAATGTGGCACATATACACCACGGAATACTATGCAGCCGTAAAAAAGGAGGAGTTCATGTCCTTTGTAGGGACATGGATGAAGCTGTAAACCATCATTCTGAGCAAACTATCGCAAGGACAGAAAACCGAACACTGCATGTTCTCACTCATAGGTGGGAATTGAACAATGAGAACACTTGGACACAGGGTGGGGAACATCACACACCAGGGCCTGCCAGGGGATGGGGGGGGGGGGAGGGATAGCATTAGGAGATATACCTAATGTAAATGACGAGTTAACGGGTGCAGTACACCAACATGGCACATGTATACATATGTAACAAACCTGCACGTTGTGCACATGTACCCTAGAACTTAAAGTATGTATATAAAACAACAACAACAACAACAAACTTCGATTATAGTGCATACACTGTTTGAATCAGCAGGGAGCAATATTTGCCTGGTCATAATAGTGATTGTGGCTTACTGATACTCAGCTGTTGGGCTTAACCAATAAGCAATACAAAGACGACTAAGTTATGTTTTCAGAACAAAATGTAACCATTACAAATCTTCAAAATACATAAGTAAATTTAGACAAACAGGATTAGGGGAGGAAAGGAGAGGAGACCAGCTGGAGGAAAAAAAGTGGGGGTTCTGATAGGAAAGCAAGAAATATTATCTATGGGAGATGGAAGAAGAGATGAAAGTATTGTCTTTAAAGTGATAAAAATGGTCAACAGAGGCCAGATACGGTGGCTCATGCCTGCAATCCCAGCAGTTTGGGAGGCTGAGGTCAGAGGATCACTTGCGATCAGGAGTTCAAGACCAGTTTGGCCAACATGGTGAAACCCCATCTTTACGGAAAATACAATAATTTGTTGGGCATGGTGGTAGGCGCCTGTAGTCCCAGCTACTCAGCAGGCTGAGGCAGGAGACTCGCTTGAACTTGGGCAGCGGAGGCTGCAGTGAGCCGAGATTGTGCCACTGCACTCCAGCCTGGGCAACAGAGTGAGACTCTGTTTCAAAAAAAAACAAAAATCAGGTCAACTGAGAAATTGAAACTTGGGGGCTTACGCAGGTAAGAAAACGACTGAGCTAAATCGTCTATTATAGTAGGAAGTAAATAGTAATGTATAAAATTTCTAAATCAAGAAATAGAGGCACGGCCAGGCATGGTGGCTCACGCTTGTAATCCCAGCTCTCTGGGAGGCTGAGGCGGGTGGGTCACGAGGTCAGGAGATCGAGACCATCCTGGCTAATACAGTGAAACCCCACCTGTACTAAAAATACAAAAAATTAGCCAGGCGAGGCAGCGGGTCCCTGTAGTCCCAGCTACTCAGGAGGCTGAGGCAGGAGAATGGCGTGAACCCGGGGGTTGGAGCTTGCAGTGAGCCGAGATCACACCACTGCACTCCAGCCTGGGCAACAGAGTGAGACTCCATCTCGGGAAAAAAAAAAAATTGGCCAGGTGTGGTGGTGCAGGCTTGTAATCCCAGCTACTCAGGAGGCTGAGGCAGGAGAGTTGCTTGAACCCAGGAGGCAGAGGTTGCAGTGAGTCAAGACTGTGCCACAGCACTCTAGCCTGGGCGACAGAGAGATTCATCTCAAAAGAAAAAAAAAAGCAAAGAAAGAGAGGCAAAAATGTTGTTTATAGTTATGGATCAGAAAAATAAAACTTCGAGGGTAGAATAGTTGTATTGGTAAAAATTTCAAACTATGTTATTTTCTTTATATTTTGCAATAATCTTAGATTGAAAGAAAAGTTGCAAAAAACAGTACAAAGATTTCCTATATGCCTTTCATCTAGATGTCCTTTATGTGACCATTTTACATAATCATACCTCAATGATGGAAACCAGGAAATTAACACTGATACACTACTATTAACAAAACTTTAAGACCCTCTTTGAATTTCACCATTTTTTTTTTCCCGCCTATCATGCTTTTTCTGTTCTAGAATTCAACCCAGGAACCCATAATTCATTTAGCAGTCATGTATCTTTAAGTCAACTCAGTTATTCAGTCTTTTCTGGTCTTCCATGACTTTGACACTTTTGAAGAGTAAGTTATTTTGTAGACTGTGTCTCAATTTAGGTTTTTCTGATGCTTTCTCATTATTAGATTGAGGTTATGCGTTTTTGGTAAGAAGGCCACAAGTGATGCTGTGGATATCAGGGTCGGGTGGTGTATGACGTCAAAATGGCTTATTCTTGCTGAAGATAACCTTGATCACTTGGTTAAGATGGTGTCTACAGTGTTTCTCCATCATAAAGTTACTATTTTTCTTGGCAATTAATACCTTTGGAGAGATGCACTGAGAATATGCTCATGTCCTATTTTCTCCTCACCTTTGTCCACTTTAGCATCCATCAGTGGGTCTTGTTTGCCTAAGCATGCTTTTCAATTCCTTGGATTAGATTTGCAGGAATAACGATGATCTTGTGGTTTGTAATATATATGAAGATACATACATACATACAAACGTACATACACACATACATCTATTATTCTCTGTAAGGAAGAGGAATCTACCCTATAGATAGTATTTCTAATTTTTCATTTTTTTCAGGAACAGAGTCTTGCTCTGTCGCCCAGGCTGGAGTGCAGTGGCGCTTTCATACCTCACTGCAGCATTGAATTCCTAGCCTCTCAAAGTGCTAGGATTCCATGTATTTATTTATTCAATTATTTGTTTATATCAGTATGGACTCATGCATATTTATTTTATTCTATGGGTCACAACTTAATACTGTCATTATTTATTTTCTTGCTCAATTTGTTCCAGCTTTCTCTATCAGGAGCTCCTTCAGGTTGGCGCCTGTGTCCTTTTGATGTTCCTTTATTAGTCTTAGAGCACTTCCTTACTTTCTGTAACCACAAGAGGTTCCAGGCTCATCTTTAATTTTTCCTGCCCCAGCCCTGGATTAAACTATTTTTTCCAAAGAGACCTGGTTCCTTTTACTGGAGAATAAGAGATGTATGTGTGTGTGTATGTTTGTATGTATGTATGTATCTTTATATATATTACAAACCACAAGATCATCGTTATTCCTGCAAATCTAATCCAACACCATAGAGCTCCTTCTAGCCTTTCCCCTTTTTCTTACTGGTAACTTCCTTCTGGAACCTTAAGAAATGTGGCTTTCAATATCTACAGTATTTTTACTTATTTATTCTATTTTGGTATATACCTACAGTCATTTCAGAATTACTTATTAACTAGAGTACAGTATTTATATAGTTTGTCTTTGGCCTTATATTATCCAGTCAAAATACTGCTTTGCAAAGTTATTTAGGTTATTTCTTTTCTTCCTTACTCCTTTCAGTGAAGTTATTTGCAATTCAATTAAGTTTTTACTATTTTATGCTACTTTGGACTCCCCCAAAGTAGCAGTCCTGGTTATTTTTTTGTTTGTTTGTTTGTTTGTTTTTGAGACAGGGTCTTGCTCTGTTGCCCAGGGTGGAGTGGAGTGGCATGATCATAGCTCACTGCCACTGTAGCCTCGACCTCCCAGGCTTAAGTTATCTTCCTGACTCATCCCCTCAAGTAGCTGGGACTACAGGTTTTCACATCATGCCCAGCTAATTTTTTTATTTTTTATTTTTGTAGAGAAGGGGTTTGCCATGCTGCCCAGGCTGGTCTCAAACTCCTGGGCTCAAGCAATGCACCCGCCTTGGCCTCCCAAAGTGCTGGGATATGGCTGTCTTCTTATATGAACCGCAGTCATACTGGATTCAGGGCCTACCCTAGTCTAGTATGACCTCATTTTAACTGATTACATTGGCAATCACTCCATTTCCAAATAAGGTTACATTCTGAGGTACGAGGAGTTAGGACTTCAACATATCATTTTGGGAGGGATGCAATTCAACCTGTAACAGTAACCTTTGTCTTTAGTTTCTGGCTTATCCTCCCTGTATTTCTTCTGAACAAACACATACAGTAAGTTCTCACTTAAGGTCATTGATAGGCTCTTGGAAACTTCAACTTTAAGTGAAATGAAGTATAACAAAACCAATTTTACTATAGTTTTACACAAAATTTCTAATCACTAAAACATCACCAAACTTTTTTTTGAGATGAAGTCTCGCTCTGTCACCCAGGCTGGAGTGCAGTGGCGTGATCTTGGCTCACTGCAAGCTCCGCCTCCCGGGTTCATGCCATTCTCCTGTCTCAGCCTCCCGAGTAGCTGGGACTACAGGTGCCCGCCACCACGCCCGGCTAATTTTTGTATTTTTAGTAGAGACGGGGTTTTACCATGTTAGCCAGGATGGTCTCGATCTCCTGACCTTGTGATCTGCCCGCCTCGGCCTCCCAAAGAGCTGGGATTACAGGCGTGAGCCACCGTATCTGGCCAAACATACCAAACTTCTAAATAAAGATCCCAAACACAAGCTGGGCATCAGGGCTCACGCCTGTAATCCCAGCACTTTGGGAGGCCGAGCTGGGTGGATCACCCGAGGTCGGGAGTTCAAGACCAGCCTGACCAACATGGAGAAACCCCGTCTCTACTAAAAATACAAAAGCTGGGCGTGGTGGCACATGCCTGTAATCCCAGCTACTCAGGAGGCTGAGGCAGGAGAATTGCTTGAACCTGAGAGGCGGAGGTTGTGGTGAGCCAAGATCACAACACTGTACTCCAGTCTGGGCAACAAAAGTGAAACTGTCTCAAAACAACAACAACAACAACAAAAACCCAAACACTTCTTCTTTTTTTTTTTTTTGAGGCAGAGTCTTACTCTGTCACCTAGGCTGGAGTGCGGTGGCAGTATCTCGGCTCACTGCAACCTCTGCCTCCCAGGTTCAAGTGATTCTCCCGCCTCAGCCTCCCGAGTAGCTGGGACTACAGGCACCTGCCACCACTCTTGGCTAATTTTTGTATTTTTAGTAGAGAGAGGGTTTGGCCATGTTGGCCAGGCTGGTCTCGAACTCCTGACCTCAGGTGATCGGCCCACCTCAGCCTCCCAAAGTGCTGGCATGAGCCGCCACACCTAGCCTCCCAAACACTTCTAATATTAAACATTGAAATAAATGTGAGTTACACTTATATTTAACAAAGATGAAAACAAGATAATTGCTGGGTGCAGTGGCTCACATCTGTAATCCCAGCACTTTGAGAGGTTGAGGCAGGAGGATCGTTTGAGCCCAGGAGTTCAAGACCAGCCTGGGTGACATAGGGAGACCCCATTCCTACAAGGAAGAAAAAGAAAAATATTAACCAGGCATGGTGGCACATGCCTGTGGTCCCAGCTACTTGGGAAGCTGAGGTAGGAGGATTGCTTGGGCCCAGGAGGTCAAGGCTGCAGTGAGCTATGTCTGCATCACTGCACTGCGGCCTGAGCAAGACACTGTCTTAAAAAAAAAAAAAAAAAAGACAATTATCCAACTTTTGGTGAATCAGTAAGTGATGGCAGTCATAGTGATGGTGGGTTAAATCAAAGAATAAATGTTTGCAAAGGGAGATTATAAGGAGTACCTCCTCCCACCACACAGTACAAAAATAATCATAAATATGGTGGGCTCCCTGAGTCCTTTCACACAACGTTATTTGTCAAGCATGTGTATAATTATCTACTTCATGAATTTTTATTTTACAATAACTTGTGTCCATTCATTCACTCATTTTCCAACCTGCTTATGCCAGCTCAGGATCGGAGGTGGCCCAGGTCTATCCCAACAGCTCAGGGAGCAAGGGGGGAACCAATCCTGAACAGGACACCATCCCAACACAGAGTGCACATACACACTCACTCATCCTGGCCAACTGAGACATGCCAATTCACCTAAAGGGCACATCTTTGGGGTGCGGGAGGAAAGCAGAGTATCCAGAGAAAACCCACACTTAGCTGGGGAGGGTGTGTGAACTCTGGCACAGCGGCCTCAGTTGGGAATCGACTTATTTTCCTCATGAATCTTATAACGAAACAATGTTGAAGAAAAGATGTTATTCGAGGAACTGCTATACATGTATTTTTTCTTATATTCCTTCTTTATTACATGTGGGATAGCATACTATCAATGTCCTTTTGCATGTTATTTTTTCACTTCACAGTATATCCTAGAATCTACTGATACCAGGTTTATAGACTCTTATTTTTTTTTATTTTTTGAGACAGAGTTTTGCTCTTGTTACCTAGGCTGGAGTGCAATGGCGTGATCTTGGCTCACCGTAACCTCCGCCTCCCAGGTTCAAGCAATTCTCCTGCGTCAGCCTCCCAAGTAGCTGGGATTACAGGCATGCACCACCACGCTCAGCTAATTTTTATTATTTTTAGTAGAGACGGGGTTTCTCTATGTTGGTCAGGCTGGTCTCAAACTCCAACCTCAGGTGATCCACCTGCCTTGGCCTCCCAAAGTGCTGGATTACAGGCGTAAGCCATTGCTATGGACCTCCTCATTCTTTTATAGAGCCACTTAGTACTTTACTTTATGGATGAGCCGTAGTTGATTCAATCAGTCTCCTATGATTGAGCATTTAGATTTGTAATGGCCAGAAATGATGCAATGAATAACTTTGTGCATATATATTTTTTCACATTGTTAGAACTGTATCTTCAAGATGATTCCTAGAAGTGCTATTGCTGAGTTAAATTGCATATGTAGTTTTGTTAGGTATTGCCAAATTCTCTTTGCAGTTTGCATTTCCACCAGCAATGTATGAAAATGCCTGTTTCCTCATAGCCCACAGAATGTATCACCATACTTTTTTTTGCCAATATGATGGGTGAGTATCTCACTGTCTAATCTGCATTTCTCTAATTATGAGTGAATCTGAACAGTTTTTCATATATTTGAAAAAGATCTTGCCCATTTTCTGTTGGGTTTTGGTCATTTGCCCCTTCATTATTTTTTAAACATCTTTATCAACTTCATAATATACTACAAAATTCACCCCTTTCAAGCATACAGGTTTTAGTGTATTCACAGAATTCTGCATCCAAACACAATCTGAGTTTAGAACATCATTGCCCAAAAAGAAACCCTAAACGCACTCCCTGTTATCCCTCATCCCTCAGCTTTATGCATTTACTAACCTACTTTCCGTCTTTATGGATTTGCCTATTTTAGACATGTCATATAAACAAGTCATATAACATATGCTTTTTTGTGACTGACTTCTTTCACGTAGCGTAACATTTTCAAGGTTCATCCACACATCAGTATTTCATTCTTTTTATGGCTGAATATTCCATTGTATGAATATACCACATTTTGTTTATCCATTCATTAGGCAACAGACATGTGGGCTATTTCTACTTTTTGCCTACTGCTAAAAACACCATTTAGAAAAATGTCAATTTTTGTTCTCAGATTTGAGATGCCACCTTTAAAATCTACTAAATTTTTGATATGTACTCTGGTCTATTTTGGGGCTTTCTATTCTGTTTTACTGGCCTATTTGTCTATTTATGTGGTACTACCACAGTTTTAATCGTAGAGGATTTATGGTACAATACATTTCAATGTCCTATAGAGTTACTCAGCTTTCATAGCTTTTCTTCAGTGTTTTCCCACCTACTTTTGGATATCTGTTTTTCCATGTAAACTTTGGTATCAACTCATCTAAAAAAACTTATTAGTAGGCCCGGCACCGTGGCTGATGCCTGTAATCCCAGCACTTTGGGAGGCCGAGGCAGACCAGCCTGACCAACATGGAGAAACTCCATCTCTATTAAAAATACAAAATTAGCTGGATGTGGTGGCAGATGCCTGTAATCCCAGCTACTCGGGAGGCTGAGGCAGGAGAATCGCTTGACGCTTGAACCCGGGAGGCGGAGGTTGGGGTGAGCTGAGATAGTGGTGAGCCGAGATCACGCCATTGCACTCCAGCCTGGGCAACAAGAGTGAATCATAGTCTCAAAAAAAAAAAAAAAAAGAAAAAAAGAAAAAAGAAAAAAAGCTTGTTAGTATCACATTAGGTTTTAAATTAAGTTAGGGAAAATGACGACTTTATAATGTTGAGTCATCCTATGCAAGAATAGAAGCTATCCTTCCATTTATTCAAGAAAGCTTTTGTGTGTTTCAGAAATGTCAAATTACATTTGAAAATGTACTTGTTTTTTAACCACTTTAGGGACTGTGTTGAGTTTTTCAGAACGTGATACCATACAAAATGGATAAAATATACGTCACATTGTCTGCAGAAAAAACACCAATATCTTAAAATGCTAACCTGACTCACACAGTTAAGTAATGTTTTAAAAGCCTGTAGTCTGATTGACCAGTGCCTCTGATGAAGTTTTTATCAATCTCAGCTGTAGAAGGACGCTTTGGGCAGCCAGGAAATGCCAGAGATACAGGATTATTTTCTTTTTTGGATCTTCCTCTCAGTGCTCTCCAGGAAGCCAGATCTTTCCCACCTAAACCATAAAAATTCTTAAGATAAACAGTTTCTCTCTTCTTGAAGAGAGGGAAAGGGAGGCTGATATAACCAGTGGTGTCAGTGATCTGAGATAAAAACTGTCAGAATAAAGTAAAGGAGAAAAAGTAAGCATGTAAGTGTTTGTAGTCAGGACAGAAAGCCCTTGTAATAGATCAGCTGTTGGTTATATTGCAGATAATTGACACGTACACAACCACCCTTTCTACCCTCATACACATACACACAGAGGTGAGAGGATGACAGAAAAAACTTATCAAGACACAGAGAACAAAGAACTCAGAGGTATAGAACAAAGACCCTCAGTAAGCCACCCTAGCTGGAGAAGCTTTACCACGGCCTCCTCTGTAAGTCAAGTCTGGGGTTCTGAGCCAAAAGCATCTCAATACATTAGATTTCTAATTAGTTGTAATATTTAACTATTTAGGACATTTTATCTATGGCTGGTATTCAAGTTATTTTGAGAATACTGTTCACTGCGAGTCCTGGTTTAAGAATCTAAGAAGTCTATATGAAAAAATGCAAATCTGGCTAGGTCCTACTGCCTATTAGTCCCTGGATCAGGGATGGACAGTTTGCATTTCATTTATCTACACCCATAGTGTCTGGAAGAGAGAAAGAAACACTAACTATATGACTGATACTCCAAATAGAGGGTCTGCCTCCAAACCTCACCTGCGGGTCAGGCAGAGTGAAATCTAGGTGAGCTCATTCGTCCTAGACACAAGCTCTGAAGTTGTAGGGTCAAGATACCACCCAGAGAAGCTGACTTCACCTTCTAGACCTGCTCCTAATTTGCAGCGCAACCAAAGACAAACCCTTGCTTTGTCTTGTTTTCCCTTTCGGAGCTATCAGATGAGAATGACAAAGTGTGCCCTACCTCCTTTACTGGCATTTAATAAGAGGAGACAACAAATGTGAAAATGCATTAAAGTGAATTAAAAGTGCGATCTAAATGTAAGAGTGATTCAGTGAATTGTGTTCCAGCATTCTTCAATGTCCTAATGAGGAAGAAAATGAACCATTAGATAGCTTTCCAGCATATTTATCATGGATTTAAAAAGTATCCACTCACTTAGTGACTGAGTCACTCTTCCAACCTCTGTTGTATGCATGTTAGATCATTTTAAAAGGACTGGGAGGCAGGGCACCGTGACTCACCCCTGTAATCCCGGCACTCTGGGGGGCCAAGGTGGGTGGATCATGAGGTCAGGAGATCGAGGCCATCCTGGCTAACACAGTGAAACCCTGTCTCTACTAAAAATACAAAAAATTAGCCAGGCGTGGTGGCGGGCGCCTGTAGTCCCAGCTACTCGGGAGGCTGAGGCAGGAGAATGGCGTGAACCCGGGAGGCGGAGCTTGCAGGGAGCCGAGATCGCGCCACTGCACTCCAGCCTGGGCCACAGAGCGAGACTCCGTCTCAAAAAAAAAAAAAAAAAAAAAAAAATAATAATAATAATAATTAAAAAAAATAAAAGGGCTGGGAAACCTCTGCTCTACTGGCTGAAAAGACTTCCAAGTCCCCATAACTTGGCAAACAGGTTTCGGATTGTGGCCGTCCCACATTGCTGGCAGAGTGGGCTGAGGTTTGAGTCAAAGGAAAAAAGTTATTGGCGCTCTGGAAAAGATTTTGTAGACTCAGAGATGTAGTGTCTGTTATATATAACTAGGGAACCAATATAATTAAGGAAAACCTCACATTTTTGTCTGTGCCTCTTGATGTAAGCATATTTGCTGAGTTCATACCCATGGACAGTAAACATCTTTTGGGTAATTGAATACTTGGAAGTATTTCATGACAAAGAGATTTGTGAAATACTTCTCCTACACAAAACCCCAAGTGAAATCTTATGCAGATAAAATCATTCAGACAATGACCTATGCTGTGACAAAGACCATCACTGCCCACACTGGAAACTATTCCAGCTGTTTCTCTTGGTCTGAATTGGCTTCAGGTAGACACAGCCTAAGATAAAATGGCAATGCTGAGAATATTGGTCTTCTAGGCCCTTGATCTTCTATTTCAAGGCTCTTTTCCAGCCTAGGAGAAATGTCCCTTTTTCTAACCTCTATCAATACTGGAACAGCTCTTCTCTTTTACTGTGAATACATTTGGGGTCAGAGGTCTTTTCCTTTGTATTGTAATTTCAGTCTTCTAAGTATGGAAATAAAAGGCCTTATTTGCTATTAAGTTTGGTCATCAGAAAACAGGTGGGGGCATATTTGGTTTCTCTTGAACCTCACCATTCCTGCTATGGGGCCAGCCCCGAGAAAGAGCTACATTTAGTCATTTAGGAGACTTTAGGGTCATCTGCTATTTGGGATACAAAGGCAGAGAGGAGGGGCTCTCTCTCGCCGCCCTCCAGGGTCTGCTACCTTACCTGGTTGTCCATCCTGGGGCTGCCAGGGGCTTATTACAGGTAGTGCTTGAGACCACACAGACTCTAGTCCAATCCCTGCCAAGGAGCCTGCATCCTTGTGCTCTTTTAGGCCTCCCTAGCTCATCTCTAATCTCTATTTCTGTTTCTTCAAGACTCTTCCAAGGGCCTCAGAGCCCATTTGCATTGTGCTTCTCCTTCCCCAGGGCCACCTGGCCGGTTGCAGCCTCCCCACTCCCCATCCATGCAAACTTCTTCATGGAGGTCACAGGGCTGTTACCCAGCAGTGACGTTATCCACAGGTGCAGTGGCCAGATCTCCTACAGCTTTCGGCCTTCTAGCACCTAGATGCCAAAGTGAAGAGAAGTAAGAGGACCACTTTACGGTGCAAGGCACAGGCAGGGTCTCAGGTGAGAGCAACTGCAGAGAAATTGGGCCTCGCACCAGGGAGATTGGGAATGGGAGCCAGGTCATCAGCAGCCATCAGGCTATGGCTGTGCGCACACATGTGCCTGTGTGGGGCCTTCCTCCCTGAGTGGAACAGGACACCAGAGAAAACTGTTGGCAATAATTCTAGAACTTGGAATACCTAATAGAGACAAAAGAAAAACCTAAACGCCTCCTTTTGGCTAGAAAAACACTACCAATAACACTGTTTGTAGTCTCCCCCGACTTACCACTTATTCTATTAAGTATAAAATATATTAGAATTTGCTTATCAGAAGTGATGTTTGGTAATTCAATCAACTTTCTTAGTGTGCTGCACATATAACAGGGTCTCCTCATGGGCTAATGATTATTTGCTAATAACCTCCATATCTCTACCCACCTTTAGATCCACAGGCGCCTGCCGGCAGCCTCCCCTCTGATGTCTTCGTGATCCTGTTTCTGTTTCAGTGGCAGCGCCAGCTCTCATCCAGCTGGCTCAGTTAGAGACTTAGGTGTGGGGCTACACTCCTGTCTGTGCCCTTCCTGCCCTTTCCTCTCCAAAAACAAGGGCAGTTCAGCCTCCCCACATCTCTGCATCCCGGCTTCTCCAGGCTGACTTCAGACCGCCAGCATCTCTCCCCTGTGTCATTGGAACGCTCGCCAAACTAATGCCGGCTCCCGGTCTTGCCGCCCCTGGAGAGAAAGAATGAGCTTTCTAAAGTGCACATCCCATCATACCACCCTTTGGCTTGTAACTTTTGAATAGTTCCCCTGTTGTTGACAGGATACAGATGAGATTCCTTTCACCATCAAATCCCTACTATTTCTCACAATATAATCTGCTGTTTCACCCATTGAGAGTAACTCATAATGGCCTCTGATGATCCCTTGTTTGATTTCACTCTTTCTTTTTCATGGGCCACACGCACTGCTGAAAATGAGAGGGCTGGTTCCAGTTCAAAGCCTTCAGCTGCGCTGAGCTCCATCTGCAGTCGATTAGCCCTTCTGATCGCATTTTGTTATTCTCCTTGCACCAGAAAAAACAAACAGATGCCTCTCCCACAGTCTATGCCTTCCCCTCAGTGTCAGAGGTTGGCTCCCAGGTGACCCCCTGAGACCTCCTCAGCAGTGGCCTTACCCTCCTAGTTGTCCTGTCTCAACACTGCTTGTGATTTCTAGCCGTTTTTTTCTTTTCTTCTTTCTTTTTTAAATTTTTGAGACAAGGTCCCACTATGTTGCCCAGACTGACCTCGAACCTCTGGGCTCAAGTGATCCTCACGCCTTAGCCTCCCAAGTAAGCTGAGACTACTTGGTGTGCTCCAGCATGCCCAGCTACCAGCTGTTTCTTTCTGATAAACCACCCTGGTGCGCATCTGCCTCCTCTGTTCTGGTGATGATCTTTCAAGGTGCTAGATCCAGCACTTGACACTGAATGCTGCTTCCCAGCTCTTCCCACGTTTGCTTCTGCCCACAGCTTCCATGACCTTCAGTAGGGAACACCTTCAGTATTGTCGGGACCACCTCAGAACTTGGGGGGCGACTCTCAGCAAAATTCCTGTCTGTCTAGGAGCTACAGTGGCACACTCAGGTGTGACTTGGGGGCTTAGCCTACCTCTACGTAATCCACATCAGCCTCTCACCCGAGCCACCCCTAGTAAATATGTAACCTAAGTGAAAGTCATGTGCTTACGGTGGAAACACAGCTCCTTCTCGAACCAGACCACCATCCGTAAGCTCCTGAGTGTAAATCATATTATATTTTTTTATTTTTGGTGTAGGCATTTTAATCTGGCTGTGCATATGTATTTTCTAAACATTCTACAATTTGTACATGTTCCATTTAAAATAAAACAGAATAAGTGATTTTAAAATTTAAAGAGGTGAAAGAAACCGTAAGAAAACAGACGCTTTAAATGAGGTGGTTTCAGCTGGGTGGGGTGGCTCACAGCTGTAATCCTAGCACTTTGGGAGATTGAGTTGGGTGGATAACTTGAGGTCAGGAGTTCGAGACCTGCTTGGCCAACATGGTGAAACCCCCGTCTCTACTAAAATTTAAAAAATTAGCGGTGGCAGGCACCTGTAATCCCAGCTACTCGGGAGGCTGAGACACAAGAATCGCCTGAACCCGGCAGGGGCAGGGGACAGAGGTTGCAGTGAGCTAAGATTGTGCCACTGCACTCCAGCCTGCGTGACAGAGTGAGACTCCATCCCCCCTCCCAAAAAAAAAAAAAGAAAAAAAAAGATGGTTTCAAAAGAAGGCATAGATTTTATAAAAGAGTTAACAATTAAATACATGCCAGAGTACTGTATAAACTTTTGGAGAACAGAAGACATGCAAAAGTACTTCCAGTCTTCAACATGAAATAAGTCCGAGCATTGCTTTGTATGTTTGTTGGCTATTTGTATATTTTCTTGTGTTTTTTTCTGCTTCAGCTTTTAAGTTCCATGGTACATGTGCAGGAAGTGCAGGTTTGTTACATAGGTAAACATGTGCCATGGTGGTCTGTTGCACAGATCAACCCATCACCTAGGTATTAAGCCCAGCATCCATTAGCTGTTCTTGATGTTCTCCCTGCCCCCCACCCCCACTGAGAGGACCCATATGTGTTTTCCCCTCCATGTGTCCATGTGTTCTCATTATTTAGCTTCCACTTATAAGTGAGAACATGTGGTGTTTGGTTTTCTGTTCCTGCATTAGTTTGCTGAAGATAATGGCTTCCAGATCCATCCATTGCAAAGGACTTGATCTAGTTCTCTTTTATGGCTGCATAGCGTTCCATGGTGTATACGTACCACATTTTCCTTATCCAGTCTATCATTGATGGGCATTTGGGTTGATTCCATGTCTTTGTTGTTGTGAATAGTGCTGCCATGAACATACGTTGGAACGTATCTTTATAACAGAATGATTTATATTCTTTTTGGTATATATCCAATAATGGGATGGCTGGGTCAAATGGTATTTCTGCTTCTAGGTCTCTGAGGAATCACCACACTGTCTTCCACAATGGATGAAATAATTTCTAAATGTAAATTTTAAATTTCAAAAAGTGACTGTCTAGATTAGAATGTTGTTTGAATTTCAACATTTGGCTCTCCTGTAAGAACTTCTTCCTAGTCTCTGGGGTTCCCTGGAGGAAGCAAAATAATTTAGCAACGCTGCTAGGTGAGCCATTTGTAGCTGCCTCTCAATTCCTTTGTGTTGTGTAGTAGTTTGGCCTTAGGCCCACGGAGTCCAGGGCTGTCCAATATGGCAGCACCAGCTACATGTGGCTATTTCAAATGTGGCCAGTCTGAATTAAGATATGCTGTAAGCATAAGGTACATACTGGGTTTCGAAGACTTAGTAGCCAAAATGGAAAATATCTCATTAACAATTTTATATTAATCACATGTTGAAATGATTTATTTTTTATTTCTTATTTTTTTAGATGGAGTTTCGCTCTTGTTGCCCAGGCTGGAGTGCAATGGGGCAATCTCGGCTCACTGCAACCTTGGCCTCCTGGGTTCAAGTGATTCTCCTGCCTCAGCCTCCTGACTGGCTGGGATTACAGGTGCCCGCCACCATGCTTGGCTAATTTTTTGTATTTTTAGTAGAGATGAGATTTCATCATTTGGCCAGGCTGGTCTCAAACTCCTGACCTCAGGTGATCCACCTGCCTTAGCCTCCCAAAGTGCTGGGATTACAGGCGTGAGCCACTGCACCCAGCCTGAAATGATGTTTTGGATATACTGAGTTAGATAAAATAGATTATTACAATTAATTTTCTTTTTACATTTTAAACCATGGCTACTAGAAAATTTAAAACTACACATGTTGCCTGCTTTATATGACTATTAAATAGTGCGGGACCAATCCTAAGATACTGTAGGCTCAACTGTGTCTTAATATGCCTTCCAAAGGTTTGCAGTATGTGCTGCGTATAACTCCCTTCCCCAACCTTGTCAATGCCTATATTAGTAATTAGAAGTCTTGATAATAAATCCCAAATTCCATTTCACAATGTCCGCAGACAGAGATGGAGCAAGTATATAAATTGAGCCCCTGGGGGAACCACAGATATTCCAGAGTCCGAGTAGTGGCTGAGTTAGTACAGCTTTCTTTTTTCTCTTCTCACACTTCTTTTGAAGGGGTAGACAGGGATAAAACGTTACAGAATTCCTCATAAAACCGCACACCGTCACTATCCATTCACAAGCATGACCCCATTCCAACAAACAGCAATACTAAAAAAGCGAACCTAGTTGGCTGCCATCCATCAATCACTGAGAATTTGGTTATCCCTTCAGAGGGCTAAACATAGGATATTTCACTGTCATCAAGTCTGGAAGAATATTTATGCTACACTTGGACTTATGCCCAGTGACTGGGTATTAACAAAGTCATTAATCTGGATAGTGTTTTCAAGTCCAGCATCAGTGAAAATCCTGTTTGTTTAAACTGAGATTATCTTAGTTCACTGTGCTCATTACCTCCTATTAGTTTGAGAAAATACGCTTGAAATTCTCATTTATAAAATATTCTTGTTCCAGAAAAACAACTTTCAAGAAGGCATGATGTTTGCCTTGATAATAATTGATTATTTTTCAGAAGAGAACTTAAGTCAGGACCTAAATAATGAATAGAGTATAGCTCATGAGCCTATAGTTACGGCTTTAATCTTTGGTTAATTTCACGAGGAGAAAAAACTTTGTTCGAGAGTCATATGATTGCACAGGAACTTTCAGTTACTTGGGCTTTTGGAGGCCCTCCCTTGCGCTTCTCTCCAGAGATTTAAAGCAGTTCTAAACACATCTGCAGAGAATGATAGCAGCTCTGGGCTGTGAACTGCTTTCTTCCCTTCATGGCTCTAGTCTGATTTGGACCCACCTCATAATCCTGACCATGATTTCACTGGAAAGACACCAACCTTTCCAGTAAAAGGAGCAATGACGGCTTTTCATTTCTCTTTATGTAAGAAGCAAGATTGTAAGGATGAGTTGAATATAATTTCAGGCCAATGCAACCTTCTGGTATTGAGAAAAATACGAATTGATGGCTCATCTGAGAATAGTGACTTGTGAATTTACAGCTGCTGAAGTGGAATCTTACTGGCTGTTGTTAGCATTAGTTTATCTAGCTGGCCTTCCCCTGACAAAGAGGGAAAAATGAACTGCACATTATAAAATCAGATATATGTAAGTGTTTTTCAAGGTGAATCTCCATTATCCTTTTCTATCCTTAGCCTTTACCTTGTGTGGAAGGCAGAATTTTCTAGTAATGATCTAGGAAATATCTCATCCTCCTAATGTGTGCTGTTTATGAACATGATAAGATCTTGGTCCCATGACTGTGTTCTGCCTAAGGTACAATTTTCTTTTCTTTCTTTTTTTTTTTTTTTTAATTTGAGACGGGTTTTTTTGTTTGTTTGTTTCTGTTTTTGAGTCGGAGTTTCAGTCTTGTCACCCAGGCTAGAGTGCAATGGCATGATCTTGGCTCACTGCAACTTCCACCTCCCGGGTTCAAGTGATTCTCCTGCCTCAGCCTCCCAAGTAGCTGGGATTACAGGCATGCACCACCACGCCTGGCTAGGTTTTGTATTTTTAGTAGACAGGGTTTTGCCATATTGGTCAGGCTGGTCTCAAACTCTTGACCTCAGGTGATCCACCTGCCTCGGCCTCTCAAAGGGCTGGGATTATAGGCGTGAGCCCCCATACCTGGCCAGTACAGTCAATTTTCAAAAAGGAAAACTATTCAGGTGGGTCTGATCTATTCAAATAAATCTTGAAATGCAGAGAACTTTCTCAGTCTGGTGGCAGAAGAGGGCAGCCAAATGGGAAATCAGAGATTAGAAGCATGAGAGGCATTGTTGGCTTGAAGAGGGAGAGAGGGCCAATCCATGAGGAATGTTGGCGACGTCCGAAAGTTAAGAGTGCCCCCCAGTTTTCAAAGGGAATTTTTCCAGTTTTTGCCCATTCAGTATGATATTGGCTGTGGGTTTGTCATAAATAGCTCTTACTATTTTGAGGTACGTTCCATCAATACCGAATTTATTGAGCGTTTTTAGCATGAAGGGCTGTTGAATTTTGTCAAAAGCCTTTTCTGCATCTATTGAGATAATCATGTGGTTCTTGTCTTTGGTTCTGTTTATATGCTGGATTATGTTTTTTGATTTGCGAATGTTGAACCAGCCTTGCATCCCAGGGATGGACATGGATGCAGCTGGAAACCATCATTCTTAGCAAACTATCACAAGAACAGAAAACCAAACACCGCATGTTCTCACTCATAGGTGGGAACTGAACAATGAGATCACTTGGACTCAGGAAGGGGAACATCACACACAGGGGCCTATCATGGGGAGGGGGTAGGGGGGAGGGATTGCATTGGGAGTTATACCTGATGTAAATGAGGAGTTGATGGGTGCAGCACACCAACATGGCACAAGTATACATATGTAACAAACCTGCACGTTATGCACATGTACCCTACAACTTAAAGTATAATAATAATAAATAAATTAAAAAAAAAAAAAAGAGTGCCCCCCAGCTGCCATCCAGCAAGAAAACAAGGACTTCAGACCTGCAGCTACTAGGACCTGGATTCTGCCAATAATCGGAAAGATTGTGGATGCAGGCAATAGCCCCGACACCATGATTTTGGCTTTGAGAGACCCTGAGCAGAGAACCCTAAGCTAAGACCATGTGCACTTGTGACCTACAGAACTCTGAGATCATAAATGGGTATTATTTTTAGCTGCTAAGTTTATGGCAATTTGTTGTGCAGCCCAAGAAAATGGATACATCTTGGTAATTTGTTGGATTCCATAGCTTTTCTTTGTTGTGGTTCCTAAATCCACTGAGTTTACAAGCTGTGTGGCCTTAGGTGTCTTACTTGTCCTTGAGCCTATAAAACTTGCCTCACTGAGTTTTTATGAAGATTAAATGAGATCCACATAAAGTGTTTACTGCAGAACCCCGCACTCAGCAGGATCTCAATCAAGTTCCCTCTCTGCTTGAATATTTACGTAGTCCCCAATGTCCACCTAAATACAGAGCTCCTGCACATTTTTGCAGTTCCAGGCACACCATACGTGCTCCCAAATGGATTCTATACACAAATAGTCTTTTTAAGCTCAAATTCATCCAGTATTTGCATTGGGAAATGAACATATGAAAAAGATGGATACAGAATTGTGTTTGTCCTCAAACTGCCCAGAAGTTTGTAGGACAGAATTACGTAAACAAAGAAGTGTAATGCAATGTCTTCTACACTAGTATATACCAACTGCTGAGGCCACAGCACCTTTCCACTGTGTCCAGAAAGTGAAGTCACTTACTCAAGTAGACATGAGGAGCGAAAGCACTGAGGTGGCACTGAGTCTGCAGTGATTAGGGGCTGGAAGGACTCTGATCCGAAGGGGAACCAAGGGCGCCTGAGTGAGGTATGATGGAAGGTGGAACTGAGACCTTAGGCTGAGGATGGACTGCACTCCATGCCAGCCTCCATGCTAACGGGTTTGTGCTTCATGCTTTTGGCTCTGGGGAGCTCTCAGGTTTTCTGGTGGTACAGTAACCTGATTGAATCTGTGTGCTAAAAAGGAAACACTGGTTGTGATGGAGGTACTGTGTAGGATGCATTGCAGGGGAAGAGATGAGTGGAACAGAAGCAGGAGGCTAGTGTAGTGATAGGCTTTAACTTACAAGGAAAATACACAAAAATCTACTAAGACTCTTCATAGTGAGGTCCTGACATTCTAATATCTTAGTTTAATATCATTTATAAAATAAATATCTGCCGTGATGGACAGCAAAACAAGGACTTCTTGTACAAGTGGGGCATGGTGTGGGTTAGCTGCTGTCCAAGCTGTCTAGAACACGAAGGGTGGAAGCAGAGGGCCATGGCCTGAGCCCCCCGAATTAAAAGCTATGGTCTCGATTGTGGCAGAAACGTGGGGCTGGAACAGCACCTTCCCAGGCTGGCTTGAGTGGGTGGGAGTGGACTCCCTTCTAACTGGGAAACTAATTCTCATGCCTGAGAGGAAGGAGGAAAAGACACTTCGTTCTGAATTAACACTCGAACTCTTTTTCTCATAGAAATGTTATAAATAGTGGTTGGCTACAAGACTGGCTTCTCTGATGAGCAGCAAGGTGCCTGAAATCCAGTCCATTTTTAACTGTTAATTTTATCTTCTGGATATTTCACTAACAACCAGACTTACGCAATATGACCTTTTTGTAAAGTGGAAATTGATTATCTGTGGTTGAGAGTTTATAATCATGTTGGTTCATCAGATAATAAGTTTAGGATTGCATTGAGAATTTAACATGTTGCTGTAAGGAACTAGACCAGAAGACATCACCCAGCATACTGACTTGGAAACACTTCCTATTTTATAATGAACCACAGCTGTGTTTTTATTTTTATTTTTTAATCAGAATAAACTTTATTTGTGGATTCAAGATTTTAAAAAGTGATTTTATACTTTAAAGTGTGCAATAAATTTCGATACATCAATCTTGATACATATATTTACCATATCAGAAGATTTTAAAAAGTCAAACAGTTTGTAATCAAAATGAATTGTGTTTAACTTGATACTTATATGGAATAACTTCAGTATTATAAATAAAAACCTAAAATAAACACCATTTAAATTTAAGTTCTGATGAAATGTATTTGTAATACAATTTTATGTTACAATTTTTTAATTAGAGATTGTAGGTTAAAGTTATATGCTTATAATTTCTAGAAACACATGATGTCCTTGCTTTATGAAAATGATCCTACTGACTGTCCAGCAGTAGAATGCATTTGAGACACTTTTCTATATGGGATAACGGCCTGTGTTGCTTGATACACATTCCTTCCGGACCATGAGCCCCCAGTGGGAGACGAAGGGGATGACGGTCTGCAGCTGGGGACTGGTGGCAGTGAGTCTGGTCTCATTAACACCGTGTTCTATGAGTCACAGAATCATCCAAATGAGTATCAGCCAGTTAAAAAGAAAGCTTTGTATTTTCTCATGCTTAGATACTTCACAAACATAATATTTAAATAATTGCAGCAAAATCCTTTTTAAACAAAAATAATTTTCACATTCCATTTTACATAATGAGGACATTTCCAAAATGCATTGGCCCACATTACTATTACTTTGCTGATACGAAGAAAATGAATTATGATGGTAAGATCCATATACAGATATACACATGTGTATCTATATTTATTTATATATTTAATATCAGATATGCTCCTACTTCCTTGTCTCTTAGAAGTCACTTTACTTTTAAATGATTCTTTGGGAGTGTGGTCAATTTGCACACCTGACTTGACACAATCTGACGGTCAGCACAAAGCACCTTCTGATTGTATAACACTTTACAAAGTACTTTTTGCTTTCTCATCTGTCTGGAACTTATGACAATCTGGCATGACATTGAGGGTGGGCATGATTATTCTCATTTGACAGACGAAGAAATATGAATCCAGAGAGGTTAAGTAAGCTGCTTCAGTTCACATGGCTGGTAAGAGATCAAACCAGGACTATACCTGGCGCTCATCTTTGACTGCTGGTTGACAATGGTGAAGACAAAACGCAGGGTACGTTAATCTGTGAATTGCTTCCCCTAAACCATGCTGATGATGCGGTGTTTGGAAAGCAGAAAGTGCTTTTGCTACTGTCGTATTTCAGATTTCTATCAGGTGCTAATGAGTACTCATGATGTTATACCCCAACAAACTTAAACCAAGAACCAAGGTACTTTTTACAGTTCTCACAGGGTGTATATATATATATATTTAAGAAGATTCACAACATATATTTACAATTATTCCTAAATCACCAAGATACCATACTGGGAAATAGGTTTAATCTTTTTAAGAGCATTTTCTATATAATCATTCCAATATAAGGATGAAACAATGTAAGTATGAAATATAAATACAGTCTTGGCATACTTTATCTTTGCAGGTGTGCTGGAACCTGGAACACTTTCCCTTTTGCCTTATTCTGCTTACCCCTACTTTTGATTGTTTTACAAATTCATCGACACATCTGCAAATTCCTTGAGGATCAGGACTCAGCTTCTCTGAAGCTGACAGCTCTTCCCCCAGAGCACAGCACAGCGCTATGCACGCGGCATTCAATAAATATCTGATGAATACATGCACATGGTCTTTATGTACTTGAGTTTGGTTAAAGGAAGATCCGAACTGTAGCATTTTGCCTAGAGAGTTCTGGATTTGTAATAAAAACATTGTCTTCATTGTAAACAGTATTTTTAAAAGGCATAAGAAATAGTAACACATTTAATGCAAATGATGCATTATAACAACTCTTTGGTTACTTTAAACAAATCATTTGGTTTTTTTTACTAGAGTGATACTAAAAATATAAAAAGGCGACTACAGAAATTAGCTTAATCTGTAAACATAATAAACCCTGTAAACATACATTTACTACATAATTGTACAAGTGTAAAGAATGTCTAGTAAAGGCAAGTGCTATCCACTTCATTTAGTTCTTCAAGGCATACTTGGAAATACTGCTCTGTGGATCTTTAATGTTTGAAGAAGGAATTCTTCTAACTACACTAAAATGAAAAAGTGATGACCATGCCAATGGTCAAGAGGATATGCAGGCAAGAGAAAAAGGCTTTAATACTTTTTACCCATTGCAAATATGGATTTGCTTCACATGTCTTATGAACCACCTGTTTAGTAAAAACTGCATATTAACAAAAGCCAAATACTTTGAAAGTGAAGAAGTAAACAGTTTTTCTGTGAGTTGGCTGGAAATATAGGTAACACACTTTCCAAGGTTTTTTTCCAAAAATCTAGGCAGTAAGGTGCGTAAGGCAGGTGTACAAAATAATAAATAGCTGCAAGTAGCACTAAATATATTGTAGTTTACTCAATAGTAAAGTATTTCTTTTTTCAAATTTCAGTTTTCCATCTCAAAATGCATCAAACTTTTCACACATGACACTTATCACAAATATTTCACAGTTATCATCTCAGTAGTTTAAGAAAAAACTGCCTGGCAGATACTATACAAGAGGTAAATGTTAAGGACAAAATTCACTAAGTCATACAGGACTTATATCCTATTGCGTGAACTCTAAAGCCAGGCGTGGTGGTACCTGGCTTTAGGCAGGCACTTAACTCTAAGGACAGAATGAAACAACTGTGTAAATGCAACACATTATTTAAAAGTGATTGAAAATAAGTTGTCATATATTTCTTCAAATGCTTTTTATATGATTTTCTTCAAGATCTGGGAAGAATCAGTGGCCACGTTTTAGTAGTTCCCTGGAAAATTTTAAGTCAAGATTTTGGTTATAAAACTATGGCAGTGAAAACACTATAGATCGTTATTTGTGATCTAATCAACTCCATCAAAGCCCTGTGTGTTTTCAATTGCCATCTGAAGTTTATCCCATAATTCTTCAAATGATTCATAAGGTGGCAGGTCCAGGCGATTAAAACTGGAAGAAGAGAGAGGAACTGGTTATGAAAGACACTGAAAAAGCAGGTACCACTGAAAGACACTGAAATAGCGGCAAACAGAGCAACGCTGCTATTCATGATGAGTATGTGCCACCACCACCAAAATACGTCTTTTCACCAGGGGTAGAAGTAAGATGTAGGACTGGGTTCTGGACATGGATACTCTGCATGACTCCTTGTGGAGTCCTGCCCCCACCACATCTTCCAAATGTCTGAGTTCCTCTGCCATTTCAACCTCCAAAATGGAATGTTCTAGCCCCTCTTGGGACAGCCCATCACTCAGCACTCAGTTTAGATGGATCTCTTTGATCTTCAGCTACCTGGACTTCAAGCCCGGGCTGACTTGGTAACAAAACACACGTTTGTTGGGTTAGTGTCACCAACTCCTCCTTACCCCTAATCCATACCTGCCACCGACATAACACAGAGGAGACTAGCCCTGCTGTAGCTAGACTAACAGTCAGAGGAACCTCACTCTCTGAGTGATAGGCTTCGTTCTATCAAGGTCCAAACAACTGCTTACCAGGTATGAGCTCTTGGCAGCTTTTCAGGAGTACCCCACTGTTCAACTGTAAATGACTGTGGTCCGTTTGAACCTATAAGGAAGAATTTATTTGGTTTCATTTACTCTCTACAGGGATCTTCAGGCATATGGAAACTTTTTCTAGTGTAGAACCTACACACACAGGGAACTAATCTGGTTTGTTTATTTATTTATATTTTAGAGATCGGGTATCCCTCTGTCACCCAGGCTGGAGTGCAAGGGTATGATTCAAGCTCACTATAGCCTCAAGCTCCTGCGCTCAAATGATCCTCTTGCTTTAGCCTCCTGAGTAGTCAGGACTACAGGTGTGCACCACCACGCCTGGCTAACTTTAAAAAAAATTCACTTTGTAGAGATGAGGGTCTCACTATGTTGCCCAGGCTGGTCTTGAACTCCTGGCCACAAGCCATTCACTCTGTCACCCAGGCTGAAGTACAATGGCATGATCTCGGCTCACTGCAACCTCCGCCTCCTAGGTGCAAATGATTCTTGTGCCTCAGCCTCCCAAGTAGCTGGGATTCCAGGTGCGTGCCACCACACCCAGCTAATTTTTGTATTTTTAGTAGACACGGGGTTTCACCATGTTGGCCAGGCTGGTCTTGAACGCCTGACCTCAGGTGATCTGCCTGCTTCGGCCTCCCAAAATGTTGGGATTACAGGCATGAGCTACTGCACCTAGCCAACTTAACATACTTTTTATTGGCTATCTAATATTGTAATTTTAACATTTTGAAACAACTTATTTCTATAAATACATAAGAATTTGACTTTATATTCTAACACAAACAACTCTGGCTCTATGTGTGGCATATCTGCCCCAAATTTCAAACAGTGCATGAAATCAGTAGATGGTTATAGGGCTGGGTTACATAAAAGAGGGAAGAGAGGCCAGAGACGGAAAGGGGCATTTGTTTGCCCTGCCTTTATTTTTCACTACCAACTGGTTAAGGCAGAGAAGAGAGAGGAAGGGGAATCAGGTGAAACCACGAAAAAGAAAGAGGCTATGAAGTCCAATTAGGCAAAGAATGACTGAATTGGTCAGTGGCAAAGCTAACCACTTTTGAGTGGTTACTCTAGGTAAAGAAGTAGCAGCTGCTTGATCAGTTCTGCAAACACACATTAATGAGGCTTGGCAAGCTGACCAGATTTGCCATGAAGAAAGGGTTTAGCTATCCCATCAGATGGTCAGCTTCTATTTGCACAACAAATTCAGCTTAGCGATTTCCTAGGCAGCAGTCCCGACTTCTAATCCCCAGGACAATCCTAATCTTACTCGTTGTTCTGAGTAGGGTTCCCACTTCAGCTACATCCTTTCTAAAAGATTTATTCTTGGATTCTTGGTATCCTTAAAAGCAAGTAAATATCATTCCAATAAACAGAATATGAATCAATGTGAGAAAAGTTGCTGCAATCTACATCAGAAACGGCACTTTTAAACAAAACACACCTCCAGTTTTGTACATCAACTGAAAAATAATTTGATAGAATACACAGAATCTTACTTTACTGAAAACTGCATTAACTATTCTAAAAATCAAGAGATATGGGCACTCTTCTCCCCAGTCCCGGTGCTCCCCCCAGGAAATGAAAAATAGTAGCCTAACGAGATTCTCTACCCCTATCTTAAAAGGCAAAAAAAAAAAAAAAAAAAAAAAAAAGATTTCATGATCAAATAAGTTTGGGAAACAATGCTTTTGTTTTCTTCTAACAGTAAAGGTTCTACACAAGTCCTGAAGAAATCCATTTAACTTTGTTTAGTCCAGCATTTCCCTAAAGGTATTCAACTTGAATACACTTAGTGACATTCTGTGAAACTTCAAATGCTATCCTGAACTATCACATGAGAAGTAATGCTTTTTCATTTTTTTGAGACAGGGTCTCAGTCTGTCACCCAGGCTGAACTACAGTGGTGCAATCTCGGCTCACTGCAACCTCCGCCTCCCGGGTTCAAGCAATTCTCCTGCCTCAGCCTCCCGAGTAGCTGGGACTACAGGTGCACACCACCAAGCTCAGCTAATATTTGTATTTTTGGGTAGAGATGGGGTTTCACTGTGTTGGCCAGGCTCGTCTTGAACTCCTGACCTCAAGTGATCTGCCTGCCTCGGCCTCCCAAAGTGCTAGGATTACAGGTGTGAGCCACCCCTCCCGGCCAAGGTAATGCTTTTTCTGTAACTGACGCACACGGGGCATAGAATCTGAAGTTAAAGAAGGGAAAGTGACTCAAGTCATTTGATGTTTCCAGTTTTCCCCTTTATTATCTGATTCGAAGGTGCAAATATATTTTAGCCTACTCTAGTGTCTCTAATGATATCACTTTCAAAATCTTAATTCTTTTTAAAATTAAGCTAAATGTTAGTAAATGATGGAAGCGTGAGGATTCATCAGCCATGAAAAAGACAATAGGCATCACTCCATTTTTTTTAATGATCTATGGAAAATCCTTACCATATAGTTCAGCAAATCCATTCATAGGCACCCGAGATGTGCCAGTGACAAACTGAAGTAATCTTATTCTTTTTTCTGAATCCATCATTAAAACAGCCTGAATAAGATAAAAACATCATTTAGGGAACAGCACTGGGAAAAAGGTAAACAAATTATCCTGAAACATAAGCTATCAGAATTTAGCTAGAATAGTAACAATCCCTTACTAGATGTGGATGTTTCTTTTAGTTAAATTTTTATTTATGGGTGGGTTATAAAGTTCTTGAAAACTTTATTTGTAAGGCTACATGGCAACTTTTTAGAATGGGATTATAACCTAATGAAGTAACAAAATTTCTCTTGAGATATGACTCATGACTTTTAAAACTTATATGCTGGGCGCAGTGGCTCATGCCTATAATCCCAGCACTTTGGGAGGCTGAGGTGGGCGGATCACTTGAGGTCAGGAGTTTGAGACCAGCCTGGCCAATATGGTGAAACCCGTCTCTACTAAAAATACAAAAAAATTAACCAGGCATGGTGGTGCATGCTTGTAATCCCAGCTACTCGGGAAGCTGAGGCAAGAGAATTGCTTGAACATGGGAGGCGGAGGTGGCAGTGAGCTGAGATAGCACCATTGCACTCCAGCCTGGAAGACAGAGCGAGACTCCATCTCAAAAAACACATTATATTAATATTATTGAATGGCATACACATTTCTCTATGAGACATTTTAAAAGAGCCACTCAGGAGTCCCTAGGAATACCCTGTAGGTTATTACAAGTTCTTTCAGAGTCCCTACTTTAGTAGAAAACTAAGTGCCTGTCTCAGCCTGTCATTCCACTTACTACCTTCTGAACATTTTACTTACCTAGTAATGGTTATAGACCCAGAAGGTGCATGTATACGGTACAAAATCAAAGATCATTTTTGCTGGTCTCTATATTTTTCTGTGTCAGTTAAATGTAATCCACCAGTATAGTTAATCAAGAGTTGACTTAAATATGATTCAATCTATCAAAAAGTAATTTACGAAAATAGAAGTTTCAAATTACCTTCCAAAACCACTGTATAACCTGATGATTTGCACTGTAGCCATTTTTATACTTTGTATGTTCCCTCCAGTCATTCACATCGACATCTCCCAGTCCACACATAAGAAGCTACGTAAGAAATGTCAAATTATAAACAAGGAAAATAATAGGTTCAAAATTTTCTGTTTCAACATAAAATGTTATGTCTTACCTCTAGTTCATTTTCATCAAAAATTTTGATGAGATCCTGTGGTATTAGTTCAAAGAATCCCTAGAAAAAAGATGTATTTAAAAACCTGACGGGCAGGGCCAATGGCCTTTCCTATGCTTCAGCTTCCGGGTGCCACTGGAGGAATCCCACAGACACACAAGTTTCTACCGCTACACAATCACGGGCTCTTCACTGAGATCTCAATATTGGCCAGAAAATGTACATGTGCACAGTCTGTTCTCTCATTTATTCCTGAAAGTGGCTATTTTAAAAACTTCCTGTGGCCAGGTGCGGTGGCTTATGCCTGTAATCCCAGCACTTTGGGAGGCTGAGGTGGGCGGACTGCTTGACTCAAGGAATTTGAGACTAGCCTGGGAAACATGGTGAAACACCGTCTCCACAAAAAAATACAAAAATTAGCCAGGCATGGTGGTGTAAACCTGTAGTCCCAGCTACTGGGGAGGCTGAGGTATTCCAGTCTTGGCGACAAAGTGAGATCCTGTCTCAAAACAACAAGAACAACAACAAAAAACAAATTTGCCATCCTTCTCAAGCCTCCACATCACCCCTTCTCTACCGTAGGTAAGTGTAAGTTCTATTTGAGGGAAAACAGAGGCAATTATGCATGATGGAACTCCCTCAAGCTTCTGCATCCCTGTGTCCCAACCATCACCAACACCCATCATGGCCTCCTTCCCGCCGCAGTGGAAGACAGAAGTGCCACCTCTTCTTTCAGGCTAGGCCTGCACCTGTGCTTCACCTGCTCCGCAGGGAGGTCATCTCACTAGATCTCTTTCTCTTTATTGGCTCACTCTGTATGCATTTGAATTTGCTCAAGTCATATCTACCTTTAAAGCAAACAAACAAACAAAAAAACAAAAACAAAACTAATGACCCTCTTTTTCCCTTCACAGGCAAGTTCTTGACAGTGTTATGCACTTAGCATATCCATTCACTCACCTCCCATCTAACACTCAACCCACTGCAATCGGACTTCTATACTACAGCTTCCTTGAAATTGTTCTGGAAAAAGTCAAAGACGGCTTTGCAGCTATATCTAATAAACACATTCAATTCCTTATCATATTTGACTTCTTTGCAGTATGATATGATTAAAACCATCTTTGCTATTGAAACTCTCTCTGCTCTTGATATCTTTCTGTCTGCCTTTGTTATTTTCCTTATTTCCTTTACAGTCTCCTGTTTTTTGTTTTTTTTTCTTTTTTCTCCCATGCCCTAACCTGTCCATTCATAAACCATCCATTCAAAACAACAGTTAAGATGCTGGTGTTCCCAGTTCTCTCTCCACATGTCAGGCCATCCACTTTCACTGCCCTTTCACATTTTCCATCGTATCAAGTTCGCAGCTTCACTATACGTAGGCAAATGAGCCCCAAATCCATACATCTCTATCCTTGAAGTCTCCCTTTCTGAATGCCATTCAAATGCACATGAAGCTCTGACCACCACCACTATCTTCATTCCCTTCCCATTCCTGTCTCAACTCCCTCACCATTCCCTTAATTCCTTACCATTTCTCACCAAGATTATGTAGCCCTTTCCCAACTCTGCTGGGAAGTCTCTGCTGCTAGTCTTGCTCTCCTCTAACTCGCTCTACATGGCACTTCCAGAATGATCTAAAACATAAATTGAATCTTGGTGTCTTACTGGTTAATAGCCTTTAATGCTACCTTCCTTCCCCCTCACTGAAATTCAGAGAAAACTCCAAACTCTACCGCTTCACACACAGGCCCTGTATAAGCTGGTCTGTTAGCTCTGCAGGCTGACTGTTTCCGTCTTGCATTCTCTCACCCAGCATACTCAACTGCCTGTGGGTACAGCCTACCTTACTGCCAGACTTCACATACGCTGCTCCTGCTAGAACTGCATTTCCCTCTTCTCCATGGTTGGCCAATCCCTCTAGTCCTTCTTTGTCCCTTCCTTTGCCCCTCCCTGGTTTGCACTCTTCTCTGCTCACCTAGCACTTTATGCTTGCCTCTGTTCTTTTCTCTCTTTACATCATACATCCCTTAAGAGCAGGACTTATGTCTTTTGGCCTCGTACAGCACCATACACATAGTACTCAATACGGAATTTATGAAAAAGTATGTGATCACACACACACACACACACACACACACACACACACGCACACACTCTTTAGAGACAAGGTTTCACTCTGTAGCCCAGACTGGAGTGCAGTGGTGCCATCATAGCTCATAGCTCACTGTAGCCTCGACTTCCAAGGCTCAAGTGATTCTCTAGCCTCAGCCTCCCAAGTAGCTGTGACCATACGCACATGCCATGACACCAAGCTCTTTTTTTTTTTTTTTTTTTTCTGAGACTAAGTCTCGCTCCATTGTCCAGGCTGGAGTGCAGTGGCGTGATCTCAGCTCAGTGCAACCTCTGCCTCTCGGGTTCAAGCAATTCCCCTGCCTCAGCCTCCCGAGTAGCTGGGACTGCAGGTGCACGCCACCACGTCCGACTAATTTCTTTGTATTTTTAGTAGAGATGGGGTTTCACCATGTTGGCCAGACTGGTCTCAAACTCCTGACCTGAGGCAATCCACCAGAACTCGGCCTCCCAAAGTGCTGGGATTACAGGCATGAGCCACCGTGCCCAGCCTAATTTTAAATTTTTTATAGAGATAAGGTCTCCCTATATTGTCCATGCTGGTCTCAAACTCTGGGCTCAAGCAGTCCTCCCACCTCATCCTCCTCAAGTGTTGGGATTATAGGCATAAACCACCACGCCCAGCCAGATACTTATTTAACAGAAGATTGTAAATTATCTTAAGAAATGAGTGCTCTGACAATCTGTCTACCAATTGGGGAAATTTTAAGTAACTTACTAATTTATATTCTGAATAAAATATAGCCACAAAGAAAGGCAGCTATATGTTTTCACATGTAAATATCCCCAATAAATATCTGGTAAAAGAAGAAAGTAGGTCGAGTGCGGTGGCTTATGCCTATAATCCCAGCACTTTGGGAGGCCAAGGCGGGTGGATCACTTGAGGTCCGGAGTTCGAGATCAGTTTGACCAACATGGTGAAACCCTGTGTGTACTAAAAATACAAAAATTAGCTGGGCGTGGTGGCGGGCACCTGTAATCCCAGCTACTCGGGAGGCTGAGGCAGGAGAATCGCTTGAAGCTGGGAGGTACAGGTTGCAGTGAGCCGAGATCAGGCCGCTGCATTTCAATCTGGGTGACAGAGTGAGACTCTGTCTCAAAAAAAAAAAAAAAAGAAGTAAGTAAGTCACAAAACAAAATGTCTAAGGTGATCCTATTTAGAAAAACAGACAATATGTTATACTACGCCTAAAGCACTCTCGTTCTTTTGCTGTCCTAAGGTGAAAGGAATGGAATAGGGAAAAGGCTTGGGGGAAAGGGGACCTGTCAATGTTTATTGTCTAGACTTCTTGAATGACTGAATGAAATATTTAGTTAATATAAAAATATAATTTAGAATGATTTCACAAAACAAGCCATACACTTATTTTTCTCAGAAGTGATGAGGCCCAATATTTGAAACTTATGGGTCCAGCACACCAACATGGCACATGTATACATATGTAACAAACCTGCACATTGTGCACATGTACCCTAGAACTTAAAGTATAATAATTAAAAAAAGAAACTTATGGGTTATACTATGAAATTACGGAAGAGCAAATAAAAGAAAACGAATACCTCTTTAAAAGCAGCCATTTGCTTCTGGATTCGGTTTACAAATCGCCATTGTATTACAAGACTAAAAAGAAACAACATTTCATTTTCACATGAACCAAGACAAAATTCTGAGTCACAATTATTCTAGTTAGAAACAAAAACTAAAGGCTAGCTGAGCCCAGTGCAAAGGCTGAATATGAGTGCTCGCTACTGCATTGACATAGAGAAAAAGAACACTGAGATTCTGGCCAAGGGGACAGAGAAAGATGGTAAGCGGAGTCTTTTTGGAGTAAAGTACAAACTTATATCCCATAAAATAATTATTAGCAAAATACTTACTAAATATATTCCTTTTTGTTCTTATTGGTGACAACTATTTCTGATCCACCATTTTTCAGCTCATGTTGGTGTGTCTAAAATTAAACACAATAACTTGATATGTTATTTTACTGAGAAAAATTTTAAAAGTATACATATTGTAGTTATACAAGAAACCTGGTGTTTTAAATTAAGTCCAGTCACAAGTTAAAAGCTAAGAAAACTTAAAATATTAGTTTTACTAAAATAAATATAGAATGAGTCAAATGTTAAAGAAAGCACAAATTCTTGCTGAGAGACAGTTTTTGTTACTGGAAAATAAATGTAAAAACAGAGCCTAGGAATGTATTCAGTGTACATATTAACATCGAAACATTTGTTTCACAATTTATGTGCCATTTTAACTGATCAAAATTAACAAACCTGTCCGAAAAGTTCTTCATCTATGATAAACCTGAGGTCCAATTCTGTTGGGTCATTTTCAAGAATCCATCTTAGGGAATTGTAATATTCACTATCCTAGATGGGAAAAATTACGTATTTAAAATTTGTACATATAACACACCTGAAATTGCAAAAAAACAATATGTAGAGGGGCTGAGTAATTGGGTAAAAGATGAGAGGTCAGATGGACATCCTTTACTTACACACATAAACAAAAATGTATGTGTGTATGTGTGTGTATTACAAAAAGAGATGGATGGTAAGGGCAAGAGTAAAAATGCACCAGTCAATCAATCAATCAAGTGGTGCCTACTGAAAAGTTCAGAATCTATGTTTATGTGGAAGCAGTGGAGGTACAGATTGTATCATCCAGTTAAAGGAATGAATACAGAAGTTTTCAGATAAAACCTAACTTTTGGCTTTGGATATCCAGGAGCACTTAGCACATTCCTCATATGCCTACGTGACTATAATGTTTTATTTTTATTTTTTAATTTAATTTTTTTTTTTTTTTTTTTGAGACAGGGTCTTGCTCTGTCCCTCAGGTTGGAATGCAGTGGGGTGATTGTGGCTCACTGCAGCCTCGACCTCCTTGGCTCAAGTGATTGTCCTACTTCAGCCTCCTGAGTAGCCGGGACTACAGGCATGCACCACGACACCCGGCTAATTTTTGTATTTTTTGTAGAGACAGGCTATCACCATGTTGGCCAGGCTGGTCTCAAACTCTTGACCTCAAGTTCCACATGCCTCAGCCTACCAAAGTGCTGGGATTACAGTTGCGCACCCCTGTGTCCGGCACTGTGTGTGAAATGTTTAAGTAGCTATGAGGAGGCCATTGTTTATACCCAGCCCGAGTTAAAGAAAAATCTCTAAATAAATATAGAAGCTCAATGAACCAACTCAAATAACCGTGCAATCTTACGATTTATAAAGAAGCACACTATTTGTGCTGTTAATATGTAATAAGAAAATAAAAAATGAACTTGGTACTAAGGAAGATGTCCTAGAATTCATGTGTACACACATCGTGTGAGGCTATTCAGCAGCACAGGAAACAACATGGCTACAGTCAGGGGTTTAATCCTTGGGCTTCTGTTTTTTTCTAGGAGCCTAACCATAACGCTTTGCCTTTCGACTGCCATTTAAAAAATATACACCATATGGTCGGGCGCAGTGGCTCACGCCTGTAATCCCAGCACTTTGGGAGGCCAAGGCGGGTGGATCATGGGGTCAAAAGATGGAGACCATCCTGGCAAACACGAAACCCCATCTCTACTAAAAATACAAAAATTAGCTGGGCGAGGTGACGCGCACCCATAGTCCCAGCTACTCGGGAGGCTGAGGCAGAGAATTGCTTGAACCTGGGAAGCGGAGGTTGCAGTGAGCCGAGATCACGCCACTGCACTCCAGCTTGGCAACACAGCGAGACTCTGTCTCAAAAAAAAAAAAAAAAATATATATATATATATATATATATACACACACACACACATGCAAATTCATCATAAAAGATCGTAATGCAAATACTGATTCCAAAGACACATAACTTGTACAACCTATTGAAGTATTTAGTGGGATGTTTACTGTTATCTATAACTTACTCTGAAATGCATGAAGAAACTAAGATAGGCTGATGGATAGACAGACAAGTATGTGATACAGTAAATCTAGAAAAAACCAATTGTGAGTAGTGGATATACAAGTGTGCGGGGTAAAATACTTCCATCTTTATTAAACGTTAGAAAATTTTCCTAATAAAATGTTGAGGAAAAAGTTAATTTGTATTTTGAAACATAATATATTAATTTCCATGTCATTAAAAGCAAATTCCTCAAAATGCTCAAGTTACTTATTAAATTATACTTTGTCTAAACTATAAGTGAAAAAGACATACCACAGATTCCATATCATGAAGGGTTATTGGTTTGTGAAGCATCATCTTGTAAAATGGGCGGATGAAAAAACCTTGCAAAAAACCAAATACATTTAGGATGATTACCAAGTGAAAGACAACAGGTAATTACATTGTAAAAGTTTATACTTAATACTAACCATCCAACAGTTTGCCATGATACACTGCCATTCCAGCTACCCGACCAATAAACTTGAAGTAAGATAGGTGATCTTCATTACACAATCCAGAGTTTGGATTTATCTGTAGGGTATAATTGTCCCTGTAAAGACAACCCCATTTAAATACTTCATTTGAAACACTTGAATATGACAAATAATTATAAATAATCTTCCTCTTTTAAGAGTTGTTTACTACTGTTAGAACCACATTCCTCCACTGAATTTAATGGTTTTAAAAATAGTAATTTCTGTCAAAAAGTGGAAATAACCCAAATGTCCTTGGCAGATGAATGCATAAACAAAGTTTTGTTTGTTTGTTTTCGAGATGGAGTCTTGCTCTGTTCCCCAGGCTGGAGTGCAACGACATGGTCTCAGCTCACTGCAACCTCCGCCTCCCAGGTTCAAGTGATTTCCCTGTCTCAGCCTCCCAAGTAGCTGGGATTAGAGGTGCCCACCACCACGCCTGGTTAATTTTTGTATTTTTAGTAGAGACAGGGTTTCACTATGTTGGCCAGGCTTGTCTTGAACTCCTGGCCTTGTGATCCACTTGCCTCGGCCTCCCAAAGTGCTAGGATTACAGGCGTGAGCCACCGCGCCTGGCCTAAACAAAGCATTATATGCAAAAATAATGGAATATTATTCAGCCTTAAAAAGGAAGGACATTCTGATACATGCTACAACATGGATGAACCCTGAAGACATCATGCCAAGTGAAATGAGCTGGTCACAAAAAGACAAATATTGAATGATTCCACTTATGTGAGGTACCCAGAGGAGTCAAATTTACAGGGACAGAAAGCAGAATGGTGGCTGCCAGGGAATGGGGAGCAAGTGCTTACTGGGTACGGAGTTTCATTTTGGGAAGATGAAAAAGTTCTAGAGTTGGATGGTGGTGATGGCAGCACAACAATAGAATGTATGTAATGACTCTAAATTGTATATTTAAAATGGTTAAGACAGTAATTTTTTTTTTTTTTGAGACGGAGTCTCGCACTGTCACCCAGGCTGGAGTCCAGTGATGCGATCTCGGCTCACTGCAAGCTCTGCCTCCCAGGTTCATGCCATTCTCCTGCCTCAGCCTCCCAAATAGCTGGGACTACAGGTGCCCACCACCACGCCCGGCTAATTTTTTTTGTAGTTGTAGTAGAGATGGGGTTTCACTGTGTTAGCCAGGATGGTCTCGATCTCCTGACCTCATGATCCGCCCGCCTTGGCCTCCCAAAGTGCTGGGATTACAGGCAAGAGCCACCGCGCCTGGCCTAAAACGGTAAATTTTATGTAATGTGTATTTCACCACAACTTTAAAAAAAGTCACTTCTGAAGCAACATTAGTTAAAATTGCCCTTTTCAGGCATGACATATATTTTCCTTGTATCATTTGACTCTTACTTTTAAAGCAGTGATTTTTCTTTTTCTGCCTATAATCATTGTAAAGGTACTTACGTAGCAGAATATTCAAACAACCCATAATAAGGGTTAAACATTTCCTTTGAGATCAGAAAGAACCATTCTCTGGCGACTCCTCCATAATCCAATCCCTTTTCACCATCAAACTCAATCCACAGTCGAGCCTTGAGGAAGTCTGCCCTCTTGACACCCATAATTCTCCGGTAAGAGTCCTCAAGAACAGTTGCTCGGCGAAGTTTCATTTCAAATTTGTTTGGAATGTCATTCTGAAAATCCAGAGGAGAGACTTACTGTTTAAATCAGTTCAACATAATCACAAACATCTCTCTCATAAAGTTATAACATTCCCTCTACACCCTGTGTCCAAGTCTCTTTTTCCTTACGTAATATACTCAGGGAAAACACAACTAGGTATATTGTCTTGGTTTCCTCTACGGTATGAGAGAGTTCCTGCATTTTCTCTAATTACTTAGTAATATAGACTTCTTTATATCTGAGGAAGCTTTTTGGTTTTTGGAGACAGCTCTGTAATCCAGGCTGGAGTGCAGTGGCGTGAACATGGCTTACTGCAGCCTTGACCTCATGGACTCAAGTGATCCTCTTGCCTCCGCTTCCTAAGTAACTGGACCATAGGCGCGTGCCATCATGCCTGGCTAATTTTTTAAGTTTCTGAGGTCTTGCCATGTTGCCCAGGCTGGTCTCATACTCCTAAGTTCAAGCAATCCTCCCGCTTTGGCCTCCCAAAGTGCTGAGATTATAGGCATGAGTGAGCCATGGCACCCAGCCTAAAGAAGCTACTGATGGTGATGGTAATACCCCCATGAAGGCATTTCATTAATAGTCCTTTTCATATTAAGTTCCAATGAACACCGTTCTGTGACCTGTAGGATAGCCACTGCCTGCTAGCTGTTGCCTGCCTGTCTGTTCAGGGTTTTCCCTACCTCTACTTTCCTCCCTGGAGTCTATCTTCCTTCACTCATTAACAGATGGTGACGTTTACAGACTGTGCCAGTGATATGTTTTGGCTGTGATCCTACCCAAATCTCATCTTGAATTGTAACTCCCACAATTCCCATGTGGCGTGGGAAGAACCCGGTGGGAGGTGATTGAATTATGGGGGCGGGTCTTTCCCCGCACTGTTCTCGTGATAGTGAATGGGTCTCATGAAATCTAATGGTTTCTATGCACAAGCTCTCTCTTTGCCTGCTGCCATCCACGTAAGATGTGACTTGCTCTTCCTTGCCTTCTGCCATGATTGTGAGGCCTCCCTAGCCATGTGGAACTGTAGGTCCAACAAACCTCTTTTGTAAATTGCCTGGTCTCGGGTATGTCTTTATCAGCAGCATGAAAACGGACTAATACTGCGAGGCATGGGTCCCCTGGAATGGTAGATTAACTCATTTAACTTTAAAACAACACTATGCAAAAGCTATTCTTATTGTCTTCATTTTACATATAAAACTGAAGAAGACAACTTAAGAAAGTGTTAGCTCCTGAGTCTGTACTCTTAATTAATGGAGCTACATTGCCTCACTAATCTTTTGTACATTCTTTGCTTATGTGACAAATGTACACAACTATGCTTTAGGCAGACCTTTTTGTACATTTTACAAAAGATATATCTAAATATTTTATTCCTCAGTACTTCGTGGGCAAATTTCCACGGGAAACCAGTAAGAGAAAACATGCCATCAACATTCTGTCACCTCCAAAAAAGAAGGTTAGCTCTAAGGGAAAAAAATCAATTTCATTCTCTATTTAGGGAAAATGGAAAGCCCTATAGAAACATAATAATATAAGCAGTTGATATAAGCAATATAAGCATGATATGAGCAGTTTATTATACTGCTTATGTCACTAAAAAAATGGTAAGCTTGCAGAAAAGTAACTTTAGACTGGATACTAGGGAGCTGCAGGTAAGCATTTATCAAAGGCCTACTTGGGCCAGGTGGTATTGTAGTAGGGCCAACGATGGGGAATAAAAAGAATAAAAACACAGGGTAAGATGTCGTTGCTTCCTCAAGGAGTTTCTCATCTGGTGCATATGTGAAAAACAAGTGTAAATGCTGCTAATTCTGAGACTTAAAATAGGAGGACAATTGCTGATGATAAGAGATGGAAGCAATGTTCTGCAGGGCATAAAAGACTGAGCTATTGACTTCAAATGAGGCAATCAAGGCGGCTTTGAGAGGAAGTCTTTAGACAGAGAGAAAGGGAGGGAAGGATGGAGGAACAGCATACATGAGGGGTCTGATATATTTAATACCTACAGGGTACAGAAGGAGAAGAAGAGAGAGGAAGGGAAAGAAAGCAGGGATTATAGCGAAAAAATGTGACAAAGCAGTCTGGGAGCAGAGGGTGGACAGTGTGAATGCAGATGAGAAGAGAGTTTCTGAGTAGGAAAGCCACATGGTCAGATCGCTGCGTTCTCAGAAGCTGACAGGACAGGGTGTAAAGGGTGGTTTTAAGGAGGAGAAACAAGAGGTACACTGGTCAGTTAAAGATCCCTGGAATAGCTCAGTGAGAGAAGATAGAGGGACCTGTGAAGGAGCAATGGTAGTGGAAGAAGAGAGGGTTACAGGAGAAACTTGAGTGTTTGAACTGAGTAGTAGACAAGTGCATGCATTCTGAAATCTGGCCCTGCGTTCAAATCTTGACTCCACCATTCGTTAGGAGTGAGACTTTGGACAGGTTACATGTCTTTTCTAAGGATTAATTTCCTCATCCATAAAATAGGGATAATAATAATGATAGCTATCCACATGGAGTTGTTTCAAGACTTAATGGAATAATGCATTAAAAATGCTTACACAGTATCTGGCATATGGTAATTATTAGCCATCATTATTCCTAACTACAAGATGTTGAGAATAAGGAAGAGGAAAAGGTTAAAGACAGTGCATGGCTTTCAAGCACCGGTTTTTAATTTTTCTTTTTTCTTTTCTTTTTTTTTTTTTTTTGAGACAGAGTACTGCTCTGTCATCCAGGCTGGAGTGCAGTGGCATGATTATAGCTCAGTGCAGCTTTGAACTCCTGAGCTCAAGTAATCCTCCTGCCTCAGCCTCCCAAAGTGCTGGGTTTACGGGCATGAGCCACTGCACCTGGTGTTTTTAATATTCTTTCTCTCTGTTTTGGTGCTACACGTTCTTACATTCTAAGTGTTCTGCTCTTTTGCTATGATGTGTCTAGATACAGATTTTATTTTTAAAATATTGCTTGGGCTTTTTTATTAATGTTGAGAATTCATATTCTTATCCTTCTCCTCCTTATGATATTGGTCCCCTCCTTCTGGAGTGACTTCATGTCCTTTTATTTTATTTTATTTATTATTATTTTTTGAGACAGTCTCATTCTGTCGCCCAGGCTGGAGTGCAGTGGCATGATCTCGGCTCACTGCAAGCCCCGCCTTCTGGGTTCACGCCATTCTCCTGTCTCAACCTCCTGAGTAGCTGGGACTACAGGCGTCCGCCACCTCGCCCGGCTAATTTCTTGTATTTTCAGTAGGGACAGGGTTCCACTGTGTTAGCCAGAATGATCTCAATCTCCTGACCTTGTGATCCACCCGCCTCGGCCTCCTAAAGTGCTGGGATTACAAGCGTGAGCCACCGCGCCTGGCCGACTTCATGTCTTTACCCTTTCTTTTATATGTTTATTCCTTTACCTACCTTTGTTGCATTCTGGGTAATTTCCATACAAATTAATTAATTTCTCTCTTAATTCTCTTAGTCACCAATATGATATGTCATGTTGCTTAGGAACATGGGATCTGGAGCTAGACCACTTAGCTTTTCTACTTAATAACCATGGGACTTGATCACATTACCTATTCTCTGTGCCTCAGTTTCCTCATCTGTGAAATGTAATAGTAGTCCCTTCCTTACAGAGTTATTGTAGACATTAAATGAATAACATATGTAAACTTCTAAGAAGAATGCCTGGTATGCAGTGAGAGATCAACAAATATAATTGCTTTTATCTTTTTTTTTTTTTGTATTTTGTGGCCTGTAATGGCATTGCCTCCCATCTCCTGCCGCCTGGAAGACATTAACAATTAGATACTACAACATGTTTCAACCACTTAGAGTGGCAAATGGAGAAGCTAGTGCTTCTATTCCTCCAGCATATTCTCATTAAGAATGAAAATATTTACCAGAACAATGAATCAGCAAATATTTAAAATCCCAAAGTCTAGAAGTAGAAAACAAATTTCCAGGGAAATTTTGACACAATGTTATCTTTTCTTTTTTCTTTTTCTTTGAGACAGGGTCTCACTCTGTTGCCCAGGCTGGAGTGCAGTGAAGTGATCTGAGCTCACTGCAACCTCTGCCTACCTGGTTCAAGCGGTTCTCCTGCCTCAGCCTCCCGAGTAGCCAGGATTACAGGCGGGTAACATCACACCCAGCTAATTTTTGTATTTTTAGTAGAGACGGGGGTCTGACCGTGTTGGCCAGGCTGGTCTGGAACTCCTGACCTCAAGTGATCCACCCGCCTCAACCTCCCGAAGCGCTGGGATTACAGGTGTGAGCCACTGCGCCTGGCCCACAAAATTATCTTTAAAAATGAGTTTAGAAAGTTGATGATATTTAAGGATTTTATTAGGGCATAAAATGTTTACACTAAAAAAACTATCATGTTTTATTTTTGTTAAAAATCTGGGTGAAAATCGGAGGTAGCCGACCCACCATCTTGAATCTTTGTGAAAGCCAGCTTCTGGCTTAGAATGCAAGAAAGTATAACCCAATATGGCCACCTAGTGGTAGTATTCCTAAACTGCAGGCAGAGGAGGACAGGATGAGCAAGTAAGAGGCACTAAAACTAGCAGACACCAACAGAAATGAAATAGATGGCCAGATGATGAGTTTAGTTCCAAACATATTGCATTTGTGGTGATGGGAAAAAGTGTACTGAACATAACTGATAAGCATACGGAGACAAGTCACAAGAGCACAGTTCCACTCATGATTGTATTTTTAAATTATGCAGAGACATTACATTTGAAGGTGTAGAGAATGAATGACTACCGCTAGAAAACAACAAAGTCATAAAACAAATCCAGACTCCTCCAACAGAGTCAAAGACTATGCCAGAAGATAATTTCCTGAGCCACTCTTGCTCAGGTTCTACAAAGATCAAGCCCCATAAACCCCACAAGGATACATCAGGTTAGAGCTCTGGAAAGCAAACTTTAAATGCCATTTTTCTATATTATAAAATATCTTACAAAATAAAGACATAAAATAATCAGTGGTCTGTAGTGATATATCACAGCTACACAAAAAATAACCATCCTTTCTCTATGAAAAACTGTTCACTCAGTTGTTACAAATATAGAACAAATTATTACTTTAAACAAAATTTCCCATTACTTTCCATCTATATATTGATGACTCAAGTATTTATCACAAACATCACTAACCTGCTTCTTCAACTTTCTTCGGAAGAACTCATACTTTCTTTTGTAATCCCTGGAGTAGGGCACTGCCTTTAATGGGAAATTTTGGAAAAATAAAGAAGTTTAGGTTGTTTTTATTCTGGAACAATTTTTAAAGTTCCCGGCAGGGTATTTTATGAACATAAGTTAAAGGCATGAAAAGAAAAATATTTGGAAAGAAAAGTTTAATTAGAAGAAAAACAAATACAAAACTTTAAAATATTTAATTTCTCTGTTTAAGACAAAATTATATTCAGCAATTCCTATGGCTGTAATTTTCATTATGCAATATTCTCAAAATGCAGCATGCCAGAAATAGGAAATTTCTTCCAGGTAGAGAAATACTAGAAACAAAAATTTCCATTTCTAAAGAGACTTTCAAAGTGATTTCTCCATTAAACAGGCAATGTGAAAAGCGTACTTTTTCCTTGAACTCCAAGGAATTGCCTTTTTGAGCCATTAAAGGACTACATGTTGAGATAGTAAATAGTAATAAAAAAAAGGTATCTTCAGTTTTATTTTTATGAATTAGAAAACAAAATCTGAATAAAATGGAAGAAGCAGCTATAAAAAAGGATAATAATTTTCCTATCTGACTACAGTTATCATATATGGTAATATTTGTACTTAAGTGTGGATGTGTCTTACATACTGGGCATTTACAATGATTTCTTTTTCTTTTTCTTTTTTTTGAGATGGAGTCTCGCTCTGTCACCCAGGCTAGAATGTGGTGGTGCAATCTCTCAGTTCACCGCAACCTCCGCCTCCTGGGTTCAGGTGATTCTCCTGCCTTGGCCTCCCAAGTAGCTGGACTACAGGTGTCTGCTACCATGCCTAACTAATATTTTTTGCATTTTTAGTAGAGACAGGGTTTCACCATATTGGCCAGGCCAGTCTTGAACTCCTGACCTCAGGTGATCCACCTGCCTTGGCCTCCCCCAAAGTGCTGGGATTACAGGTGTGAGCCTGGCCTGATTTCTATAAAAAAATTTAAGAATGACCCTGGAGTGGATAGGGTGCTGCTGCTTCCTCATCTGGATACACTCTGCTCCTCTCTGATTTGTAGAGGACTGTCAACATTCTTGTTCAGACAGTGGCAGGCACCCACCTGAGCTCAGCAGCCCACACTGCCTTAGCATTCCGACTGTCTGGCTCACCTGTCTCCCACTGCTATTGCATAGGGTAAAGATAATGACGTCATAGAATCTTTTCAAATAACTGAGACTTGGAGTATGGGAAATGGGGGAGAGGAGACAGAATGGCCAATGTGCTTTCCTCTCAATGCCTGTAGGGTTATGCCCTTGAGTATCTGCTTTTGAAGAGACAGGTGAGGGGACAGTCCCATCAGAGCACATCAGCACAGAGAGACTTACTGGTCCAGTTATTGCTACATTCTGCAACCGAGGATCTTCCCATTGTGTTCTTTTTATATCTGAAGGGAAGAAAAAGAAAAATGGTGTACTTTCTCACAGATAAAATTTATTACAAAAAATAACATAACGAAAAATTGCATTGCACATACTGTGATTTATGTAGAAGATTCTTCCATCTGTGTGAGTTCTCTCTTCCCATCCTGGCTATAATGAAGAATATATTTCAATTATGTTAGGATAGGGTTTTAGATGAATGGATAGAAAAACAGCACTGGTTGTATGGTTAACTTGCATATTCCATTCGATTCTTAGAAGGTATCAACCTTTTTAAATTTTTTATTTTATTTTTATTTTTTTGAGATGGAGTCTTGCTCTTTCACCCAGGCTGGAGTGCAGTGGCGCTATCTTGGCTCACTGCAAGCTCCGCCTCCCGGGTTTACGCCATTCTCCTGCCTCAGCCTCCCGAGTAGCTGGGACTACAGGCGCCCACCACCACGTCCGGCTAATTTTTTGTATTTTTAGTAGAGACGGGGTTTCACCGTGTTCGCCAACATGGCGTGTTGGCCAGGATGGTCTGGATCTCCTGACCTCGTGATCCACCCACCTCAGCCTCCCAAAGTGCTGGGATTACAGGCATGAGCCACCGCGCCCAGCCTACATTTTAATAATAATATTAATTATAGCTGATAAAGAACGACTATATCCAAAAATACAAAATATTTGAGATAGCCAAGTTAGATGGGTTAGCATTTCTATACACTTACAGGTAAAGGCCCTAGATCACTGGAAGTATCAAGTGATGTCTTTCCTCTCAGATGGGCTGGAATTTTCAATCTTGGATCTTCCTTTTTTGGTAGAGTAAATAAAGAACAATACACACACACAAATTTTAAAATAATGAAAGTCAGTCTGTTACCATGTTTTCTAGCATCAATGGATATTTAAAATATTCTCTTGTAAAAGTCAATTTATACTTTATTTCCTAAATATGTGACATAATATTTTCTCCTTCTAAAATCTATCACTCTCAGGCTATAAGATCAAAAGGAATAAGGAGCAGTTCTCAGGGATCACCACTAACTGGTAATCTCTTTTGCCCCACGCTTTAGGAAATGTGTCACATACGGCTTTTCTCTATGTAAAAACTGGTGAAAGAGTGGGACATTAAATTAGACCACATGATATTTCTTTCATTGATTTTTTTTGAGATGGAGTTTCACTCTTGTCACCCAGGCTGGAATGCAATGGCACCATCTCAGCTCACTGCAACCTCTGCCTCCCAGGTTCCAGGGATTCTCCTGCCTCAGTCTCCTGGGTAGCTGGGATTACAGGCATGCACTACCATGCCCGGCTAATTTTTGTATTTTTAGTAGAGATGGGGTTTCACCATGTTGGCCAGGCTAGTCTTGAACTCCTGACCTCAGATGGTCCACTCACCTTGGCCTCCCCAAGTGCTGAGATTACAGGCGTAAGCCACCGTGCCCGGCCCTGGACCACATGATATTTCTAAGCCCCAGAACATGCATTTTGCCAGCTATCTGTTCAAGGGTTGATTAATATTTTTGAATAACAGGAAGGTAAGCCCAAAAACGTTATCAAAGGCCAATTCAGAATGTTAAAAAAGAGAACAAAATTCAATTTATTTGGTTTAATTTACATATATTATCTTAATAGTATTAATTTATTAAATAATTTTAGTATTATTTAAGCTATGTTGGTCTTTTAATAATCAAAATCTATTCATCAGCTGCTAATTTTAAGTAATTTTTCTTTTTATTTATTTATTTTTTTGAGATGGAGTCTCGCTCTGTTGCCCAGGCTGGAGTGCAGTGGCGTGATCCCAGCTCACTGCAAGCTCCACCTCCTGGGTTCATGCCATTCTCCAGCCTCAGTCTCCCAAGCAGCTGGGACTACAGGTACCCACCACCATGCCTGACAAATTTTTTTGCATTTTTAGTAGAAACAAGGTTTCACCATGTTAGCCAGGATGGTCTTGATCTCCTGACCCTGTGATCTGCCCCCCTCAGCCTCCCAAAGTGCATGAGTCACTGTACCCGGCCTTTAAGTAATTTTTCTGTTAGTAGTAAGCCAAGCACTAAACACCTTTAAGACTTATCTTAAAATAAAAATACTTGTTCTACCTAGCCTCACAAGGTTTTTCTGATATTAAATGAGATATGGATTCAAAAGGGCTTTGGAGCTATAAAGCCTCATATAAAAGCAAAGGGTTATTCCTATATATCTTCCTAAGCATTTGTGGCCAGTGAGCTAAAAACTGGAAATAGGAAGTAAACATGAATATCTCCGTAACCCAAAACAATATTAAAAAGAGGCATAAGCATTCTCTTGAATACATATAATATTATTAAGAATTCAATATATCTTTCAATGAATATTAGGAAACACAGGTTATAGAAATACACACTTAAAGATTGTAAGGAACTACACATAAGAGATGATTATTGTTGTTATAAATTTAAATGGAAGAGTGTCCAAGTTACCCAGGTGGTGGTTTTAGTGTTGTGGTCAATAAAGAAAGGCCTCCCATTTGGCGCATGTCGGACTTCCCAGCCTTTAGGAAGGAATCCTTGCTCAATTTCAGATGGCTGGGTCACCTGCTGGCTTGAATCACTGGTGGAGGCTTGTGATTGAGGGCCCGCAGAACTCTGGCTTGATGTCAGCTGACTGGTCTCCACTGTGGCCTAGCACATTAATGAAATCATACTGTAATATTTTATAGAAAGAAAACTCACAAATAGATGCAGTTAAAAAGGTAACCTAACCTGCAAATAGAATACACACCCTCCATTAAAGAGATTCTACATATTTGAGGCTCATTTTCAAATGTCGTTATGGCATATTAATATTTTCCCAACATTTTAATAATGCATTACATTTAATAACATTTAATAACACTTTTCCAATACATTATTTTGTATAACTTTATTTTTACAGTAATTTATAATTTCTCAACTCATTCTCAAGCAGTAAGATGGTAGTTAACAGTCTGCTGTGGGTGCATCTGACTGAAGGAGTGAGGTCCACAAGCGCAAGTCCTAGCTGCAAGGGGAGCTCTGGTGCCTATGGGAGGAGGTCGTCTTTGTTTTCCCAAAACTCATAGGATGGGGAATTCCTCATACACAGAAGTAGATTCAAATGTTGGGCAGACAAAATGAATGGCAAATATCTACCACAGAAATGGATAAGTGAAATGTAACATATTCATGACGGAATATTAGTAGTTAAGAGAAATACACTGGATCTATAAATAACAATATAGACAGAGCTTTAAAACAATGTTAAGCAAAAAAAGGTGTGGACTTATGGGGCAAAGTTTTTTTTAATTGAGCAGCACCTCATTCTGTAAAATAAAATGAGTGTTCTCTCATTGCAAAATTAGAAACACAGGCATATAAACAATATTTTACATTTTCTTTTCTTTTTTTTTTTTTGGAGACGGAGTTTTGCTCTGTTGCCCAGGCTGGAGTACAGGGGCGCAATCTTGGCTCACTGCAAGCTCCACCTCCCAGGTTCGATCAATTCTCCGGCCTCAGCGTCCCAAGTAGCTGGGATTACAGGCATGTGCCACCATGCCCGGCTAATTTTATTTTACATTTTTAAAGCTCTTTATATAAGTATATAAAAAAGGCTAAAAGAATACACAAGAAATTCAAGATGGTGGTTCCCCCTGGGGAATGGGACCAAGAGCTTGGCTAAAAGGAATTTAGCTTAATCTATAAGACTCTATTTTTAAAAATAAAATGTCTGGAAATTAATATGGTAACTTGTTAATGATGGTAATTCTGAGTGTAAAGAATATGTGCATTTGCTATATTATTCTCTGCACTTTTCAGTGCTAAAATATTTCTCAACAAGAGACACGGTGGTAAGAGAAAATAAATATTTTGCTAAACACTTACAAGGAAATATTATAGATGAAACTGTTGCCAAGGGGAGGTGTCATCAGCATAAACTTCTTTTTTTTGAGATGGAGTTTCGCTCTTGTTGCCCAGACTGGAGCACAATGGCACAATCTCGGCTCACTGCAACCTCCGCCTCTTGGGTTCAAGTGATTTGCCTGCTTCAGTCTCCCGAGTAGCTGGGATTACAGGCATGCGCCACCATACCTGGCTAATTTTTGTATTTTTAGTAGAGATGGGGTTTCTCCGTGTTGATCAGGCTGATCTTGAACTCCCAACCTCAGGTGATCCACCCGCCTAGGCCTCCCAAAGTGCTGGGATTACAGGCATGAGCCACCTTGCCCAGCCCAGCATAAACTTCTTTAATAGATACCAATCGACAAGATTATCTTTTAGTTAAAATAACAATCTTAACTATTCAAATTACAAAAATACCCCAAAACTAGATCATTTGCTTTTTCCTTATTCTCATTTGAACTTGTTTTATATAATAACAAGTGGTAATTCGTGTATATTAGAGATTCATAGGGAATGGCAGACACTTAACATCAGTGTCAGAAAATAAATAATTAGAAGATGCTACGGCCAGGCACGGTGGCTCATGCCTGTAATTCCAGCACTTTAGAAGGCTGAGGTGGGTGGATCACCTGTGATAGGAGTTTCAGATCAGTCTGGCCAACATAGTGAAACCCCATCTCTACTAAAAATACAAAAATTAGCTGGGCGTGGTGGCGTGCGCCTGTAGTCCCAGCTACTTGGGACGCTGAGGCAGGAGAATTGCTTGAACCCAGGAGGCAGAGGTGCAGTGAGCCAAGATCACGCCATTGCACTCCAGCCTGGGTGACAAGAGCGAGACTCCATCTCAAAAAAAAAAAAAAAAAAAGAAAATTCTAGAAGTATCCAGCGTGTACTACAAAGTGATGTACTAGTTGACATAGGGATGTGACAGTTGAAATCCTGTAAGAAAGCAAGTGAACAAAATGCAGGATACCTGTACAGTGGGCTTTGTCCAAGTAGTCGTTCTGGAATTGTGATCTACATAATATGATCTTCCTCTTTCATCTTGTTTTTCTTCCCAACCTGGTGGTAATCCAGATGAAGTAGGCAAAAGCTACAGTGAAGCATAACAGAAGAATTAAATACATCAAGTTTAAGAATCCTTCTATCACCCCCAAAAGTTCCCTCCGTCCCTATCCCTACTCTCAGCCGGAAACAACCACTCATCTGCTCTCTGTTGCTACAATTTTGCCTTTTCTAGAAATATATATATATATATAGAGAGAGAGAGAGAGAGAGAGAGAGAGCGAGAGAGAAACAGAGTCTTGCTCTGTTGTCCAGGCTGGAATGCAGTGGTGCAATCTTGGCTCACTGCAGCAACCTCTGCCTCTCGGGTTCAAGCTATTCTCGTGCCTCAGCCTCCCGAGTAGCTGGGATTACAGGCATGTGCCAACACACGCAGCTAGTTTTTGTATTTTTAGTAACAACAGGGTTTCACCATATTGGCCAGGCTGGTCTTGAACTCCTGACCTCAAGTGATCCACCTGCCTCAGCCTCCCAAAATGCTGAGGTTACAGGCATGAGCCACTGTGCCTGACCAGAAGACTTAAATATTAACAAGAAAGAATCCTTTGAAAAGCACCACATCCCTTCTTCACTACTTGCTTGCTTTTAAACAATTCATATTTTATTTTATTTTGAACTAAAACCATGTATTATAATAAAAATGGGTAAATTATACATTTTAGTGAAGTAAACCACATTTCAAATATTTTAAAATGTGCAAAATAAAGTGTACAGTATTTCACTTGGGGAAAAAAAACACTAGAACAATAATGTTAAGAGTGATAACAACCCTAATAAAACATCCCAACAATAACAAGCACACGCTCTGTTTAACACGGATAATGTCATTTATTTCCCACCCGAATTTCAATGAGATAATTACTAATACTGGCTCATTTTACTGATGAGTAAACAGAAGCTTACAATATAGAAGTAACTTGCTACTACACTTGGTCTTAGCCAAAAGGCCGAGAGTGATGGAATTAACCTGTTAAGCGACATTGCTTCTAAGGAATGGAGCTGAGATTTGAACCCAGGTAATCTAACAACAGAAATCATGCTTATCTGCTGAATCAAGGGTTACTCCTGCCTTGTTTCTCTAAAAGCTAGGAGATGCTATTTATCATAGTTTGTTAAAAATGAGTAAAGAGAGGTTTGGTTATTTCCAGGCTTACTTAAAATAGTCCTAAATCCAGGCTGGGTGTAGTGGCTCACCCCTATAATCCCAGCACTTTGAGAGGCGGAGGTGGGTGGATCACCTGAGTTCAGGAGGTTGAGGCCAGCCTGGCCAACATGGTGAAACCTCGTCTCTACTAAAAATACAAAAAAAAAATTAACTGGGCATGGTGGTGGGCACCTATCCCAGCTACTCAGGAGGCTGAGACAGGAGAACTGCTTGAACTGGGAGGCAGGGGTTACAGTGATCTGAGATCACACCATTGCACTCTAGCCTGGGCAACAGAGCAAAACTCTGACTCAAAAAAACCCACAAAAATTAGCTGGGCGTGGTGGTCCATGCCTGCAGTCCCAGCTACTCAAGAGGCTGAGGCAGGAGAATCGCTTGAACCCAGGAGGCGGAGGTTGCAGTGAGCTGAGATTGCGCCACTGCACTCCAGCCTGGGCAACAGAGCAAGACTCTGTCTCCAAAAAAAAAAAAAAAAAAAAAAGGTCCTAAATCTGGCCTTCCTGTTGTCATTTTGAAGCAGATTAGACCTGGTTTGGTGTGGCTCCTTAAGGTGTCTTACAACATAAAAACCAACACCACCAGTCTCCACACTGAAGACACCGCTCACTAGATACACAGGAGCCCTACATACTTTGCTGACAGTTGTGATGAACTGTTAGATCACAAAATGATGGATTTAAATGCTGCCCAGTTGTACAAATGTCCATCAGCTGGTGAACAGATAAATGTAGTGATATATCTCTACAATGGAATACCGTGCACTAATAGAGGCATGCAATAACATGGATCTATGTGAAAAACAGCATGCTAAGTGAAAAAGGTCAGACACATAAGCTTCCACCCTACAACTCCCTTTACGTGAGATTTCTAGAAAAGGCAAAACTGTAGCAATAGAGAGCAGATGAGTGGTTCCTTGCAACTGAGAGTAGGCATAGGGATTGAGGGAACTTTTCGGGCTGATAGAAGGTTCTTAAACTTGATTGTGGTGATGTCTCCATAACTGTATACATTTCCAAAAACTCTTTAATTGTATGATCAAACATGGCTGGATTTTATGGTATGTAAATTACACTCCAAGACAGCTCTTAAAAAAAAAAAACCCAATCAATGTATTGAGGGGAAAAAAAGGCATGGAAACAACTTTTCTGGTACATAAAATATAAATCATCTCAAGATTCTGCTGCTCATCCGAAGCACCTAAAGTAGTGTTGGGTGAATGTCTGTCAGTCAATGAGAACTTCCACATATCCATTGTATAGAGGACATTATAAGGTGCAGAGGGAAAAATACCAGGAACTCGACTTGAGCAGGCTCTGATCTAATGGAGGAGGCTGGACAGATGACAGTGAGTGACAGTAAGGCCGGCGAAGGTAGTCTTTCAATGGCATCTGTCCTCTTGTTGATGGTCAATATTGACCAGAGCAATGGATGCATAGGTGGGTGACGTCTCATTCCTCAGCACAGGATCTGTGTCCCATTCTTAGTGCAGGGTGTTATTCAGACAGATAAACCACTCATGGGCTGAGGATTTTGAAGCCTCTGCATTGCTGTCCTAGAACATACCCTGTTTTTCAAAGCTGATATCTAGACTGCCATTCCAAATTCCAGATGGTTGGGGAAGAAAATGAGAAAGCCATTCCAAGCAGGGAAATGGAATGCACGCAGACTCAGAAGCGGGAGAGAATCAGGACATGGGAACAGTCTGCTTGGAAGAAAAAGCATAGATAGGAATGAAGGCAGCAGGAGGCTTCTGTTGGGGGATAAGGAGAAGGGTAGGCTGAAGAGGCTGGGAGCCTGGGAGTTTTACTTTAGTTTCAAAAACAAGTAGGGTCTCTGGAAAAGGGAGACAAACTCAGAGTAGTGAGGCTTGTGTCAGGAAGAGGATGGAGGCAGGGTTAAGGTTCAAGCTGCCATCCAGCCTGTGACTGGGACAGCACTGAGCAGGAAGCAGAAGGCCTTAGTAGACTGGTGGATGTGATACTGCAGGGAAGAAACAGACCAGAGACTGATAAACTCCAGCCTGGCCGCCAGGCGTGTCAATGCCAGTGCACACCTGAGTGATGAAACCCTGGCTATGCTTCATGTACAGGGCAGACATGGCTGCTGGATGCCATGTGCTTACGCAGAGCATCGCCAATTGGACACAGTGATCCTGAATTGTATGCTGCATGCAGCGGACCACCTCTAGCCAGCACGGTGCTTCAACCGACAAGCCCAGATACCACCCACAGTCACCAGTATGCAGAGACTGTGCTTTTAACATGGGAGAGACAGTTCTGCATGTTTTGTCTTTGAGGCCTTTCCCTGAACATCACCACCTGGAGCCTACATTCTCTGCTGTATTAGTTCCCTGTAAGGCAAACGTTCACACTTAGTCTTCTAAATAATAAAAAATAAAAAGAGATGCTGAGTTTTATATTTTTATTGATTGATGGGAGAGGGTAAAACTCACCACAGGAAGTGCAGGTTGTTCCTCAAAAGTATAGGCTTGTAAGCTGCCTCTTCTGCTGGAATGATTCTTGTAAAAAAACAAGACAACAGAAGGAGAATACCTTGAGATTTGTGATTTGTCTCTGAGCATCAACTAAGGTAGTGAGGGTAAGTATGACAGGGAAGAGAAGGCTGGCTAGGATGCAGCTGTCGAGACCGCAGGCTGAGGCACGTGGTCGCTCTCAGCCCCCTACGTGGACACCTTCACACATCCAGCTCCCACGCCCCGGGTGCTGGACTGCCTCCTGGACACCTTCTCTTGAATGTCTCACAGAAACTATTCTCAAATGCACTCTCTCTCCACTTTAGTTACTAGTTTTATTGTTGTTTTAACTTCAAGTTTTCATCTTTTGTCACTTCGATGACAATGGCAGCAATATCCTAATAGGTTTCCTCATTGCAAGTCTTACTTCCTTAAGTCCATTCTCCATGCTGCACGCTGCAGGTTCAGAGCATCCTGCAGTGCACAGCCAGTCCTGTCATTCTGGAGCTGAAGCCCATGACAGCACAGAAAACAATGCTTCCTGAGCACCACGACCTGCCTCTTCCTGACTTCTTCTGCCACTTCCCACTTTGCAATCCACCCCCTGGACATTCCAGACTACTTGTTTCCTGGAAATCTCTTGTTCATTCTTTCCTTATGTTTTTCTATTCATGCTATTATCACTATCCGAAATATCTTAGTTTTGTTATTTCACGACATCAAAATTTACAATGCACGTACAAATTAAATCAGAATATCCACTGTAGTACTGTTTATAATAGTACTGTAAACAATCTAAAGTCTTTTAATAGGAGACTGGTGAAATACCTTAAGGACGACTTGTACAATGGAATATGCCAGAGTTTAATGATTGTTTTAGTTGGTTTCTAAAGGAGTACATCTATATATACCGAAATGGTTCAATGTCTAAGAGACAGCAAGTGAACAAAGCAAGTTACCAAAAAGTATGTTTAAGATGATCTCAGGCTAAAAAATCACCTACAAATATATGTGTATGCATTCATGTTTATGAATATACAGAAAAAGTTTCCATATATGTATGCATGTGATTTATCACCAGCAAATCAATATCATTTATTCTTTAGTCTTTGACCACTAATAGTGACTGAGGGAGCATACACTAGTGGTAAGATGGAAAATTTAATTTTTATTTATTTATTATTTATTTATTTATTTTACTTACTTATTTTTTTGAGCCAGAGTCTTGCTCTGTCACCCAGGCTGGAATGCAGAGGCACGATCTTGTCTTACTGCAACCTCCACGTCCCAGGTTCAAGCAATTCTCCTGCCTCAGCCTACTGAGTAGCTGGGATTACAGACACGTGCCACTGTACCCGGCTAATTTTTATATTTTTAATAGAGACGGGGTTTCGCCATGTTGGCCAGGCTGGTCTTGAACTCCTGACCTCATGTGATCTGCCCACCTTGGCCTCTCAAAGTGCTGGAATTACAGGTGTGAGCCACAATGCCCAGCCTTAAGTTTTATTTTATATACCTAAATACAATTTCAATTTGTAACCGCAACCATACAGTGCTTTAAAAATATTTTTTAAAAATAGATAACAATCATCCATGTTATAAAATTCGAAAGGAGCCTAGGCAACAATACTATACCCAGTCTCTACAAAAATTTTTTTAAAAATTAGTGGGGGTACAATGGCATGTGCCTGTAGTACCAGCTACTCTAGAGGCTGAGGTGGGAGAATCCCTTGAGCTCAGAAGTTTGAGATTGTGGTGAGCTATAATCATGCTACTGCACTCCAGCCTGGGCGACAGAGTGAGATCCTATCTCAAAAAACCAAAAGGTACAAACAGTATATATCCTGTTCATTCTTTGCCTCTCTTCAGAGGCAAGCAACGTTACTAGTTTCCTGTTTCGTTCTTGAGTAAATCATACACACATTTATGCTCTGCATTTAAGTAATTTACATAAATCCTGGAATAACAAACACACTGTTCTGTACCTTGCTGTTTTTCATTTACCAGCAGCTCTTAGGGATTGTTCCATCTGACATATACACTTGAGCCCACCTTGTTCTCTTCAATGGCTGCATAGTATCACACTATATGGTTGCCAGGTATTACTTTAAGTAAAAAAAAAAAAACTACCAGGAAGAAAAGGGATGGGATTGCATGTGATTTATCACCAGTGAATCAATATAGTTTATTCTTTTTTTTTCTTGAGACGGAGTTTCACTGTCACCCAAGCTGGAGTGCAATGGTGCGATCTTGGCTCACTGCAACCTCTGCCTCCTGGGTTCAAGCAATTCTTCTACCTCAGCCTCCTGAGTAGCTGGGATTACAGGTGTGCACCACCACACCCAGCTAATTTTTGTATTTTTAGTAGTGACAAGGTTTCGCCATGTTGCCCAGCTGGTCTTGAACTCCTGACCTCAAGCCATCTGTCCACCTCAGCCTCCCAAAGTGCTGGGATGATGGGCGTGAGCCACCGTGCCCGGCCTAATGTAGTTTATTCTTTAGGTCTTTGACTGCCCTGTCCTACCCTCCTGTGAAAAAATGAAATGAATGAAGACAGAACAGACAAATGGAAGAAAGGAAGGGCAAGAGGCAAGCAGGCAGATTTACTGGTGGATATTCATATTCACGTACAACTATCTACTGTGAAGCTTCTTGAAGAAGATGCTAGAGCAGAGGTTAGCACACATTTCCTGTTAAGGTCCAAACAGTAAATACTGACTGTGGGCCATATGGTTGCTGCTGTAACTACTCAATTGAGATGATGTAGTGTGAAAGCAGAGATGGGCAATATCTAAACAAACGATGTGGCTGTATTCCAGTGGTAATTATTCATAACAGGCAGCTGCCGATTTGGCCCACTGGTTGTAGTTTGCTTTCCTCTGCACTAGAATATAAGTCCCATGAAGGCAGGAGATATTGTTAATTTTATTTACTGATGTATCCTCAGTAACTAGCATACAGTACCTTGCTCTCAATAAATATTTACTTGCTCTCAATAAATATTTACTAACTAAATGAAAAGCATGGAAACCTCAACTGGAAATGACAAATAGCATCCTCTCAGAGAGTAATCTTTGTCTCCTACTGAATCTCCCCTGATGAGAGAGTTTAGACAGCTAGCTATGAAGTTCTCATCATGGAAGCATATGCTGGAATACTTTATTCTGAACCCTATGGACAACAGTTTTTACAGTAGTGGCTGAAGTGAAAATGTCATCGATTTCCTTGTTTAGTCAAAGTATATCAGTTCTTATTCATATATACCTGTTGGTGACATTTGTGATATCATGTTAAAACTTCAGGTCAGAAGCAGTGGCTCATGCCTGTAATCCCAGCACTTTGGGAGTCTGAGGCGGGTGGATCACTTGAGGCCAGGAGTTCAAGACCAGCCTGGCCAACAGGGTCAAACTCCTCCATCTCTACTAAAAATACAAAAATTAGCTGGGCGTGGTGGTGTGTGCCTGTAATCCCAGTTATTCAGGAGGCTGAGGCATGAGAATCGCTTGAAGCTGGGAGGTGGAGTTTGCAGTGAGCCAAGACAGCACCACTGCACTCCAGTCTAGGTGACAGAGTGAGACGTCTCAAAACAAACAAACAGACAAACAAACAAAAAACCAAGTTCAGCATAACGGGGAGAGAGAAAAGCAGTCCCTAACATCCAGGAGCTGGCCTGGCACTCATAGGTAAGATCAAGACAAAATCAAGACCACTCTGTCATTGTGGCTGAATATAGACAAAACATGAACACTGTCCAAGCCACAAAATACCAAACATTTCCCTCTCCTGGCAAATGTGAGTGACTGTTCTACTTTGCTAATCATTGCTTTAGCCTCACTACGGATAAGATTTGAGATGCAAAATCATAGAATTATCCGGGCTTCCCAACAGCATCTCACACAGAGCAAAGTCCTGCTTCCTAAAACCCTCTTCAAAATCACCTAACGGGAGCCCAAATCCTTGAAGTCTTTTCTAACATTCTGCTACCAAAACACCATGGTGCGTGTTCTCCCTTGCCGAAATGAATAATAAACCCAAGTTGTTGAATTACAAATGTGTCCCTAGTGATTTTTGTCTGGAGGGTATTCACATAACGGAAATTTGGATGCCATGACTCTGGTCCATACTATTGATGGGGATATTTGAAAAATGCCCACGTTATAAAGTCCCAAGATCCCTAACATATTATTACATATTATTGCATTTAAGACAAAATTTTACATAAAAGTTAGTTGTTGAATGGTATAATAAGCATAATATAAACTACTGAAGCCATAACAAAATCTAAGAGCGTCTTACTGAGCTGGATGCTGACTGGCTTGTGGCTGAATTTCCAAAAATGGTGAGTCTGGCATTCAATTCTTCTGCAAGATGAGTTGGAACATCCAAGTTACTTGATGGTGGAGGTGATGGGAAGGCCTGGCTACTATACATGGTGGCTTCATCTTCTCTTATAATTTCCCAGTTCTAAAATGAACAGAATAAGCTTGAGCCACACATACTTTATTGCTATAACATGTCTATCAAGGAGAACTAGGAAACTACTTATACCTCGGAAGACTCTCGGTTATCAACACTTTCTGTTTCCTCGGATATTTGCCGCCTGGTGGTAAATGCACGTTGTGCTTGCAGCTGAATGTTGCCATTCTCAGCATCTGTTAGGTTGTCCCTATATTGGAAGTATAAAAAGTCATCATCCATGTCTTAAGCAGTTAAAATGATTGTCAAAGATTCTGTGATCGTTGAAAAAAAAATCTACATTAGATCAATAAAAAAATGTATTGTCTGGCCGGGCGCGGTGGCTCACACCTGTACTCCCAGCACTTTCGGAGGCCGAGGCGGGCGGATCATGAGGTCAGGAGATTGAGACCATCCTGGCCAACATGGTGAAACCCCATCTCTACCAAAAATACAAAAAATTAGCTAGGCGTGGTGGTGGGCACCTGTAGTCCCAGCTACTTGGGAGGCTGAGACAGGAGAATAGTGTGAACCCGGGAGGCGGAGCTTGCAGTGAGCCGAGATCACGCCACTGCACTCCAGCCTGGGCAACAGAGCGAGACTGCGTCTCAAAAAAAAAAAAAAAAAAAAAAAAAAAAGTATTGTCTTTGATCAAAGGCTACTTCAACATGCATAGATTCAATCATGGGTAGGCAGACTGGTATATTTAGAGTACCTTACTGAGTTTAAGGTTTTGTGGAAAGGTACAACATGTCTGATTTGATATTTAAGTGTCACTGTGTCTAGGATAATGTCCAACACATATAGGTACTCAAAAATATTTGTTGAATGAATGACTATCAGAGAGCTTCACAGATTATTTCATTACATTATTTTGCCATGTTATTATAAGAGTAATAGAGTTACACATACATTTTTGTGAATCAGATAGTATATTTTCTAGAATTGGTCTTAAGCCAGGAGTAGAGTACTCCATGCATCAATGTGAAGGGCAGAATGAAAGATGGTGTAAGAATTTTATAATGAAAAGCTTAGGAATTACATATCTGTTAGGAATGGTATCTGTTTTTGGTAATATACAGTCATGAGCCTGTTCTGAAAACGGTAATAGTAAAGATTTGTCTGAGCTTAGGAGTACAATAAATCAGATTGGACGGTTAATGAGCATTTAAAAAAAAATAGAAAGAATGAATAAGACCTAGTATTTGATAGCTTAACAGGTGACTACAGTCAATAATAATTGAATTGTACATTTAAAAACAACCAGAAGACTGTAATTGGATTGTTTGTAAGAAAAAGGATACAGGCTTGTGAGGATGGACACCCCACTTTCCACGATGTGATTATTATGCCTTGCATGCCTACATCAAAACATCTCATGTACCCCACAAATATATATACCTATTAGGGACCCACAAAAATTAAAAAAAAAAAATCAGATTGAACACCCTTACCCCAGTCATTTATATTATTCTAATTATTTGCATTTAATATAACCAGTCTATCAGAACAAGAATTTTGTTCAAATATTTAATAATAAAATTATTGTTAATTTATTTAATGCCACATGAGCTCAGGCTAGTTGGAAGACCAGTTCTTACTGCACTGTAGCTAAAGAAAACATAACTTTGATACATAGTTCTAAGGGAAAGCTTGTTTTTTTCCCCCCTAAATATTTGATTTTGGCTACCTGAAAATGACATCAGCCACAGTGAAAGAAATGTCATTTTGCTCAAGTAAGGCTTGCCATAATACTGAGGTATGCAACAGGGCAATTCTGCAGAATTTTATAGTGTCTTCAGCTTTGCAGTCTGTATGTCACTCTATGAAGACTGAAGCTTCTGTGCCATGAAGTACTTGAATTGCTGATTTGTTTTGGAAGGATATGAGAACAGAAAATATCTATGAAAGTGCCTGGCATATATCAGGCACAAAATATCAAAGCCAAAAATTAGGAGACTAATGAACACATTAAAAAATTACAAGTATGTTTCAAACAGAAGACTAAAGGAAGACTTTATAAGACTATATGGAAGGAAAAATGGAAGGGGATTTGAGAATAAATATGAATGGGTGATTTTATAAATGTATACACAGTTTAATGATAATAAAAAAAATCACTGAGGAGACATAAGTTAGAATATGTTGAAAGTGGTTCCATCTTTGACCTGTGCATGCTGGAAGTTGTGTGGATATTGACCAGACTATCAAATGGGCATTTAACGTAAGACCCTTATTATTGAGTCCTTTATATTTTACATATAATTTATATTTTAAAAAGAGTACTGTAGAAATTAACATTTTATTATATTTTAATAAAAATTCTCCAAGACTTCTAATTCAGCCTAAAAAGAAATATATACCATTTGTGGCTATATAATAATTCAAAACTTACTAAAATTAAGAGACAATTAAAAGGGTAGTATCTAGTGTCAAATAATTTGGAATATTATCAAGTCATTTAAAAAAAGAAACAGCAGAGTTAGGATTTTCAAAGTCCTGGGCCATAAAAACCCTAGTATTCTTATAGTTTATGGATCACTATACTGTTATGAATCCATCTGAGACATGACTTCAAAATGAAAATTCGTAGTTAAAGTGCTTCCAGATTAAAACTGTGAAAGCCATCAGCACATACTGAGGGGTTGGTCTTTTCCACTGTGTTCTTCTAGATTCATGGTTTACATAGTAGGTCCTTCCAAGGATATCCTGCCTCTCTTCCCACCCTGGAGGTAGAGGAGAAGGTTCCTGTTGTTGCTGCAAATGGCAAGCAGCATCTGGTTGGTCCAAAACAACCCAGCCAGGCTGAAAAACACGATGGTAGCAATTAAGTTTATGCATGATTTTTTTAACTTTAGAAATTATATGCTAAAGGAAATTTAAAAAGAGATTTATTATACCAAGTTTTAGAAATTATGCATAGACAGAATTAACAATCCTCAATTTTTAAGACCATAATATATTTTATGATAATGAAGACTTTTTTTTTTTTTTTGCAAAAATGATAACCATTGAAATTTTGTCTAAAATTGTCCAAAACTTTTTCAAAAAAAAAGTTTAAAGGCACCAGCCTGTAAAGTTTCCACCAGGTTCTGCCTGGGAGGCAGAACCAGACCCTGTCTCAAAACAACAATAAAACAGAACTTTAAGACAAATCTATTTAAAATTTTCATAACAAAAAAGTAATGAAAGTATGTGAGGTCACAGATTTAATTAGCCTGATTTCATCATTCTGCATTGTAAGTATATACCAAAACATCACATTGTCCTCCATAAATATATACAATTATTGTTTGTCAATCAAAAATAAAATTTAAAAAAATCTAAAAGAAAAAAAGGACAAAAAATCTTTTAAATAAACAACCATGGAAAGTTGGAAAGCACTGAGAAATTGAGAAGCATAGTTTAAACTACTCGTGTAATCTTAGGCTATTCTCTAAATTATCAGCTGAATGAGGGCAAGGATTATTTCTCATTGGTCATTGTCTTTCCTGCAGAGAAAGCACCTTGTTTATGGTAGAAATCAATAACTATCTGACACATGGAAAAAATCATTAAATAAAGGTCAAACGCATAGAGGGGCAAGATACGGAACGGCAAATGATTTAGAAATAACTGCTACAGTGAATTCTCTAGTGATGGAAAAGTCATTCTGATTCCCTTGTCTGATTTCTCTCTTTCTCCTCCAGACCAAGGCAAGGCATTTTATCAAGTCATAAAACAGCCAAAGAAAGATTTAAAAAAAAAAAATGCACTGGAAGTTTGGTTTCTCAGAGACTAACAAGTGGCAAAATTAACATAAAGCCTTAGTTAGGGCAGTTAAAGTAGGAACTGATAGAAAAGAGTACCAAGAGTTAATGCTTTTATATGAGAAACCTCATAAAAGAAAAGGCAGTTGGTCAAAGATTCTATTAAATACCGATTGGTTAGGAAAGCATTAGAAACTGAAATAAACTGGTGAAGAAAACTTAAAAATGCTCCCAAAAGGACACAAAAGAAGACTTAAATAAAGGAAAGACATAGTTTAATCTTGGCAGTCTCATAGTTTAATCTTTGTGAGACTCAGTCTCACAAAGGTGTCAATTCTTCCCACGTTAATCTACAAATTTACCAAGATTCCAACAAAACTACATTATGATTTTAGAAGAATAGGCCAGGTACAGTGGCTCAGGCCTATAATTCCAGCACTTTGGGAGGCCGAGGCAGGCAGATCACCGGAAGTTGGGAGTTTGAAACCAGCCTGACCAACATGGAGAAACCCCGTCTCTACTAAAAATACAAAATTAGCTGGGCATGGTGGCGGGTGCCTATAATCCCAGCTACTTGGGAGGCTGAGGCAGGAGAATTGCTTGAACTCGAGAGGCAGAGGTTACGGTGAGCCAAGATCACGCCACTGCACTCCAGCCTGGGCAACAAGAGCAAAACTCCGTTTCAAAAAAAAAAAAAAAAAAAAAGATACAAGGCAATTCTCAAGTTCAAATAGAAACATAAACAAGCAGGAATAAGCAGCACAATTTTTAAAAAGAAGAGCAAGAAGTGAAGATCAACCCTACCAGATAAAACATATTATAAATCATATTATAAATGATAACAATTAAAGCTGTGTGGTTCTGGTGCATGCATTGACAGGCAGCTCAATAGATTTGCCCAGAAAGAAACTCAACTTTATAGGAATTTTGGCCGGGCATGGTGGCTCACACCTGAAATCTCAGCACTTTGGGAAGCCGAGGTGGGCAGGTCACTTGAGGTCAGGAGTTTGAGACCAGCCTGGCCAGCATGGTGAAACCCTGTCTCTACTAAAAATACAAAAATTAGCCAGGCATGGTGGCGGGCACCTGTAATCCCAGCTACTTGAGAGGCTGAGGCAGGAGAATTGCTTGAGCCCGGGAGGCAGAGATTGCACCACTGCACTCTAGCCTGGGCGACAGAGCAAGACTCTGTTTAAAAAAAAAAAAAAAAAAAAAAAAAAAAAAATTACTTAGAAAATGGGCACCCCTTTGGAAAAAACTTCACTTGAATCCCTACCTCATGCCTTGTATCAGGAAAAGTTACAGACTGAATAATATCTAAACGTTTAAAAGTGAAACCAAAAAGTATTAATAACAAACTGCTGAAAATTTTAGAAATACATTTTAAGAGTGGGACACTGTTAAGTATGACACCAAACCTTGAAGGCATGAAAGAGAAGATCTATAAATTTGACAACAAAACACCCAAATTTGTGTATGGCCAAAACTACTAACATATATATATGTTATAAAGAGCAAATGACAAAGTGGCAAACATGTTCGGTACTTGGATAACTGACACAGAATAATTTCCTTAGATACACAGAGTTTCTGTTATAGGCCTGGAGATCAGCAGTAAATGACTGTCGTGTGACAGGCAGTGGATTGCTTCCAAGATGGAAGAGAATTCTTCTACGTTGGAAGGCTAGACTTGAAAACGAGGCCTCAGGGAAGAGTTGGGAAGGAAAGGAATGTGTTTTGGTAGCAGGGAGAAATGGATAGGGGGTTTCTGCAGCAAGGTTGATCTATTTTGGCTAGCTCTGTATAGAAGGTGATGGGTAGTGGAGGAGCAAGAAGACAGAATAAATTATTTTGGGAGAAAAGGTCTGGATGGGAATTTCTCTTTCTTTCTTCTCTCTCTCTCCACACGGTCTGACATCCAGGTTGAAGTGCAGTGGTGCCATCACAGCTCACTGCAGCCTTGACCTCCTGAGCTTAAGTAATCTTTCACCTTAGGCTTTAGGTGCATACTACCATGCCAAGCTAATTTTTCATTTTTTTTTTTGTAGAGATGGGGTCTCGCCTATGTTGCCCAGGCTGGTCTCAAACTCCTGGGCTCAAGCAATCCTCCTGCCTTAGTCTCCCAAAGTGCTGGGATTACCAGTGTGAGCCACTGTGCCTAACCTTTCTTCTCTCTTTTTTTTCCTTTTTACCTCTTTTATAAGAATTGTTATCTGTTTTTTTTTTTTCCTTTTTATAGCCCAAATTCCATTCTCTTCTTTCCCTATATCCTCTTACTTTGTCTGCCCATTCATGTTTATCTTCCTTCTTTCTTTTCCTTTCCCTTAAACTATGATAATATAGGATCTAGCATACCTAAAAATTAGTCTTGCATATATTGAATCAGATTGCATTTTTCTGGTTTCAATCCCAAAAACATGTAAGTTAAGTTTTTATATTTTGTGAGAAAATATAAGCTTAACATTTTTTGGTTGAACATAATCATTGATTAATTTCCTTTAAGATTAATACAATTTATTAATAAAATAGTTCTCACTACTGCTGTAAAGGATTATAAAAACACTCAGCACTCGAAAAATGGTACCAAAAGAATATTTCTTTTAAAGCTTCTTAGAGATTTCTCCCTTAAAGGTCTGCTTAATGTATTTATATTATCTGAGTGAATTCAAGAAGAGAAAGAACAAAAATTAATTTAATTAAAGGCTTAAGAAAAACCTATCTTAAATTCGTGGAAGTAGAGTTGTACAATCAAACACTGTTTAGAAAGACTGGATAAAATGCCTCTATACAGTCAATTTTTGGATACCAGGCCTTCCTATTAAATATGTATCAGCTGCTATTCTTTATAAAATAACTTTCTAAGTATCAATGAACCTTATTTAATTTCTAACCTCAAAGCCAATATGTAATCGCTCACAATTTAATCAAGTCAAAGAGGGTCAGGAAGAAAGTATTCAGAGGTACAACCAACATTTTATATGTTAATTTTGTAAAATACATACAACTAAACCTAAAGTTGCAAATGGTACAAAAATCAACCGTTACATAATTATCTATTATAGTCATACTTTACTACAGAATACAAACTACCTAAGAGTGAGCTTCATTTCAAAATTACAATTGTTTTCCTAGTAGAATTTATACAGTCACAAACTAGCTGTCAAAGGACTAGGCAAGACTCCTCTAGTCATTAGCTACACAGAAGGTAAATAAGCACAGATTCATGTGTTTGAATTCCTAGGGCCTTTCATAAATAAACTCCTACACGCTTACATCTCCTGAAATTATAAGGTGCATTCTGAGGGAATTCAAACATTGAGACATGAGACCACAAAATGAAGCGAAGCAGTTCTCTCCACAGAAACTCAACTGTGAATAGGGTCCTATGATGCGTGCATGTGGGCAAAACTTGGAGCAGGTCACTAAATAATGAAACGCTGTTAAATCTTTTTAAGTTACTAAATAAATAATTTTCTTTCTTTACAGCAGATATTCTTCATTTCAAACAGAATTCCATTATGCAAGATACTCTGGTACACCAAAAACCAGGTAGAGAAACTTCTACTGAATAAATACTTGAAAACTTTAAAAATGATTATTATATGAAAATCAGATAAAAATATATAAGAAAAAGTTAATCAAATAAGTGAAGAGAGAATTGAGAAGATAACAAGTTCTTTGGTCACCAAACTAGGGGCTACCTATACTGTGAGTGAACAAAAAAGATTCTTTCTTGGCCGGGTACCGTGGCTCACGCCTGTAGTCCCAGCACTTTGGGACGCTGAGGCAGATGGACGGCTTGAGGCCAGGAGATCAAGACCAGCCTGGTCAACATAGTAAAACTCCGTCTCTACTAAAAATACAAAAATTAGCCAGGCATGCTGGCACATGCCTGTAATCCCAGGTACTTGGGAGACTGAGGCATGAAAATTGCTTGAACCCAGGAGGCAGGAGGTTGCAGTGAGCTGAGATTGCACCACTGTACTCCAGCATGGGCCCCAGAGCAAGACCCTGACTCCAGAAAAAAAAAAAAAAAAAAAGTCTTCCTTCTATCTTTCTATTATTATGGATTTTCTTGCAAAGCAAAATCTCAGTGCATTTAAATTTTCCCAGACAGCTCTGCTGCAAATTCACTACCTGTTCTAGAGCTTTCTTTCTCAAGGTACACGGGCATGTGAGGTAGAGCCTAGCCCCTGGGGAAGGCCCTCAGCTTCACTGTTCTTATGGAGACATAAGCAGGCCCTCAGTCAAAGAGGCAAAAGTGTTAAGCAAGGCACCAAATAAGAAGCCTCCAGAGCGATTTGGCGCCATACGCTGTGTGCTCTGCTTTCAGTAACTGCTGTTGATATGGTCTGGCTGTGTCCCCACTCAAATCTCATCTTGAATTGTAGCTTCTATAATCCCCTCGTGTTGTGGGAGGCACTCAGTGGGAGGTAACTGAATCATGAGAGTGAGTTTTTCCAGTGCTGTTCTCATGACAGAGAATAAGTCTCACGAGATCTGATAGTTTTATAAAGGGCTGTTCCCCGGCACACACTCTCTTGCCTGTCACCATGTAAGCTGTGCCTTTGCTCCTCTTTCACCTTCCACCATGATTGTGAGGCCTCCCCAGCCATGTGGAACTATGAGTCCATTAAACCTCTTTTTAAAGCTTTATAAATTACCCAGTCTCGGGTACTTCTTCACAGCAGTATGAAAATGGACTAATACAGCTACTGAATAAATACTTCTTTTTGATGATAACGTGCTTTCAAAAGGAACCTCAAGGAGCAGGTGTTTTTTTGACCCCTTTCCAAATCATAAATTTTTCTGCTGGAAGAAACCCTCGAGGTCATCTGGTGCCATCCTGTCACTCTGCAAACAAGATCCTGAGGTTCAGAAAAGTTCAATGACTCACTCAGGTCTGGCTAGATAGTGTGCAACTAGGATTCCAGTCTCCAAACCCTATCCAATTCTATTCCAAATACGTATTTTCTGCCTCTTACTTGCTTATTCCAGATGCACGTAACTCTACACAAATCTTGACTTGGACTTTCCTCTCATCCTGTCATCCATGAAAATTGTTCAATTCTACTTGCCGCACATACAGAAGGCTCTTTATTAGATCACTTAAATTCTTCCTGCTCCCTAATTCCCCTCCTTTCCTATGAGCCCTCCCACCATAATAAGAACATTAACAGGACTTAAATTTCATAAAAGAACTCCTAATCAGTGGAGTCTCCTCAAAATGTCCATATATTTAACTTCAAAATACTAAATTGTGTTCTTACTTTAATGGAGAGAATATACAGTTTTAGAAAACTTTGAAAAACTAGATTTATATTCTATTCTCTACTCCTTAACCTTTAAGAAGGCCATCAATAATGGCCATTCATTCGACAGAAATATCCTTAGAGGAAAGACTATTAATGAATGCTTGGGTGAAATAAATGTCCAAGTAAATAATTTTTTATTTACACGTTAACTTCATTCAATAGTTATTGTTCTTCAGAGTACAGTAAAATAAGAAATTAAATGTTTTTTTTAGTTTAACCAAATATTTATAAAATCTCACCTCTAATTCCTCAGCCTGTTCTGCATTATCATCTTCTGAGCCACTGGTTTTAGGCAAATAAGTCATTTTTAGTCTCAGATAACCTTTAACTCTTGATTTGTGACTGTAGAAAAGAAAATAAATATTCATAAAACTTTAACACCAGGGAGAAAAGTATTCAATTCATAAGAGTTTAATGAACACCCACTAGGTACCAGGGGGTCTACAAAGGGAGGTTCAAAAACAAGTTCCAGGGCAGAAGATATCCAGGGAAAGGAATAGAAGGTGGAGAAAAGGGAAACATATATAAATAATTGTTATGCCACAAAGATGATGCTAAGGAAGTTAAGTGAACCATCAGAGACAATGTCAAAGAGAAGCTGGTCTTTGGGTTGGGATTAGGAGATTGGGGAGGATTCTTATCTGTGGCAATAGAGGAAAAGGCATTATGAGTGGAGAAAAGGGCAAGATCCAGGAAACAGGTGGGAAACTGTGGGTGCAATTAAGGAAATGGCAGTAGTTGAGTTTGGCTGGATTACAGGATATGTTAAGGGAACGATAGGAGGTTGGGATGGTCCAGAGGTCAGGCAAAATCAGACAACTTCAGACTTTATTTTGCATATTTTGGTAAATCACTGAGAATTTGGGGGATAGAGAAAGGTATCCTCAGAGATGTGCTTTAGGGATACTAATCTGGCCATATTTTTTTGGATGACAGAAGAGTAGAGGGCAAGGCTTGATAAGTGTCTGAAACCTGCTACATCTCTTTGGCAGCTGTTTGAATCTGTCACACATTAATTTACCTAATCTATTTTTATATTGTATCACCTCTTTGAATAATTAGTTGTCTAAGCTAAAGGCTGCTGCTTGCTGTAGTGATATTTTAAATCTTTTGAAAACCTGTCTTTCACAAGCTGCTGCTGCTGCTTCTTTTTTTTTTTTTTTTAGACAGCATCTCCCCCTGTCGCTCAGGCTGGAGTGCAGTGGCTCAATCATGGTTCACTGCAGCCTTGACCTCCCAGGCTCAGGTGATCTTCCCACCTTAGCCTCCCAAATAACTGGGATTACAGGCATGCGTCACCACACCCAGTTAATTTTTGTATTTTTTTGTAGAGACAGGGTTTTGCATGTTGCCCAGGCTGGTCTGGAATTCTTGGGCTCAAGCAATCCACCCACCTCAGCCTCCCAAAGTGCTGCGATTACAGTGCTTTCATAAGCTTCTAATTTAAGGCTTAATTCTATCTATTGCCCTCATCAATTCTAGCATCCTATGATTTACTTAAGAAATCCTTGCTTGTCTCAGCTCTCTATATAGATTTTTTTTGGAGATGATTTTTACAGATATCAGATATGTAGCAATTACCCTTTGTCTTTCTAGACAAGAGTCCTAATCTTTTTATTCTTTCTTCAAGAGATTACCTACCCCCACTCCCAAGCCTCCCCTAATCTTTTTAGCTCTTCTCTGTATAGTTCTCATGAATTTGGCACATTCAGTGTATCCTTTCCCGAGTAGTCAGTGAAATCCCTGATGCTTATTTCCAAGGCTGCTAATGTGGCTTGTGTCTCCATACTGAAGGAGATGTGAACATTCTGACTTGTGGCTATAAATGATGGATACAGAAAATGTGCTCAGATAATGTTTTGCTGAAAAGTTTCTCTACAATTGTATGTTTCATGTCTTCTCAATTAGAAAAGAAGCCTCAAGGTTTTGACTTAATGGGGCTCAAACAAATTTAGGAATGTAGTCGTACATTTTCTATCTGAATAAAGTTCTTTCTACACTTGCAATAATATTCATTGCAGACAGAAGAAGTAAATTGTATTTTTTAAAGATAAAGAAGCTGGAAAGCATGTGACAAATTGAAAAGCAGGCTGCTAGGACAATCAAATAAGAAAAAACAATTTAGTCATTCCTGATATGCAGATGTCACCATCAGTCTAAAATTAAAAGATGATTTACATTCCAGACATCTACAGAAATTAAATGTGACTTCCTTTATAGAGAGTAAATATTAACAGTCAGTGAGCACTCCTTTTCATTTTGTTTTAATATTTATATTACAAACAGTAACTTAAAAACATCACTTTAAGTGAAAAATTTTACTAAGTTCCAATAGTACCTTTTCAAATGCATTTTATAGTTTAAGAAACAAGACAAATACTGTTGCTTTCACAGAGGTCCTTTCTCTGCTTTAGTCTGACCTTTTTGAGAGTAAATCCACACACATGTTTTGACTAGATTTTACTTGTCAATGTGGTATAGAAGATCAAAAGGAGTTCTGGTTACAGCTTAAATTTAAAATTTTTTGACAAACATCAAGTAACTCTGGAAAAATGGAATTATAAGCATGCTATTTGGGTTTTAAATTCCAGTCTTATGTTATTTTCTCTAAATATTTGAGTCTTCTGAAATACTTTTTAAAGTATACAAAATATAGTTAGGTTTTTCTGAAATTGGCTTTGTGCACGTCAAGTTGGATAATGGTTTTAGATGAATTCATGTTTGTGATTTTTTAAAGCACAGTATGACAATATGACATAAACTTTAAGACAAAAAATAAATATAAAATAATGACAAATTTTAGCCTTCTGGTCTGATAAGTATTAGAAGGACAAATCTTTCCCAAAGGGGTGTGATCACTTTCTGTATTTTCAGAGTGTTTTGCAATGTGCATATAGTACTTTTAATCAGAAATAGCAATGAAGTTTTAAAAATAATAATAATATTTAGAAGTAGCTTATTTACAGAGGTTTAAATCCTGAATTTCTAATGAGGCTACTGTAAGGTGTAAAGAAGAGATAAAAAATTTAATATGCTATTATTTTATACTTACTGACCTTCTTGGGTGAAGAACAAAATCCTTAAATGTATATGGTCTCTCCAATCTTGGATTTTCTGTCTAGAATAAAATAGTGGGTTTTCAAAATATATCTATAACACCAAAAGCATGTACTTTTCAAGAATACTCATGAACTATCACCTAAGGCATAATTTAAGTTGGAAGTGAGAAAAAAAAGTAGCTTTAGTTTATTAAATGCTAACTTGACAGCGCTTTCGCTTTCCTGCCCAAGAGGAATTGCAGCCGGCATCACAACTCATATGAAAACTAGCTGAGCAGGCGGGTTGTGGAGCCAAAGGGAGGGCAGAAGACAATAAGCAGAAAAACAATATAGAGTAGTTACTATGTTGACATCCCAAAACAGTATGGACTATGCACATGTCTGCAGGCTGGCTTGGTTAAAGCACGGAGATAATTCTAGGAGACCAAAAAAGTCAATAGCCTGGAAAGTAAGACTAGATTAAATATATTACTGAAAGCTTATGGTCCTGCATCCTGTTTAAAAAAAAAAAAAAAAAAGATTATGCTCTGGAAAGACTGTAGAGAGCTAATTAATATAACTCAAAAGACTGAAAAAGAAGTATTTTTTCTCTTTCTTTAAAATTCAGCAGCTGTTAGTTTTTATTATTCTTCTCTGATGTTTTGTATTGTTAACTACCCAGTCTGCCTTGAAACTCTTTTCTTAAATTCTCATGACATTATTTTACTTGGTTCTTTTCCTGTTTCCCCTTGTCTGTCTTCTCTTTCTTTTCTGATCCACTCATGTTGACTGAGAGTCAATGGCTGGCCCTCCGTTGCTATCTGTTTTATCAGGAAAATCCATTATTTTCAGAGATTCTGCTGTTGCCTGGACAGTGATAACACTTAATCTTTCTAGTCCCTTTTCCCTACATAACTGATTTTTATCTCTCTGCCAGTAGTCTACTTTAAACTTTCATTTTCTTTGTTTCCTATCAAAACTCTGTCCAACAGTAAATTTTTTGCATTTCAAAACAAAATGGGTTTTCTTCCTCACTTTTCTATATGAGATGCCACTCTTATCTTCCAAGTTCAACTTGCATTATCTTTACTTCTTATTTTCTTAAGCCTCCATGTCAGACATGTGATTCAATAATGTTCTATTTCACAATGTTTCCTGAATCTGTTTTCCTCCTTGCTATATTCTTAGTCCTGATTCTCAGTGTTTTATGTTTCTATTGTCATAAACTACCTTAGTTTTCTTCTGAGAGCTTAGGCACTCCTCATTCTAGTTATTCAGCAGAATATTTTCAACTAATCTTTTTTACACAATGTTTTCACAATGCCAACAAACATCAGAAATTCTCTATTTCTCACTGGGGTTCATGTATGGAAATCTTAAAGAGAAAATGGAAACGGAAAACTGAAATGAGTTTTTAGAAAACAGTATGTTTAATAAATAAAAGTAGTATACATGTGATAAATCAATTATTTACATTACCTATATTGTATATATGTAAGTATTTATTAAATTAAAAACATAAACACAAAAGGAAAATCATGGGCACCTATACCAACCGGTAATGGATAAAGTGGAACATCCACTTGACCTAGGAAATCATCTCTTGTCTATAAGAGAAACAAGAAAAAATACGATTAGTAAGATGCTCAATTCCTTTAGAAGATTTTGATGAGACAGTGCCACCATTCACAGAAAATGTAGAATTTTTTAAATTCAATCCTATGCAGCATCAATGGAAAATAAAAAGCAATGTGTTACAACTTCTGGTAATGGCAGAGTAGCATACATTAGATTAATCCTTCTGCAGATAACCATTATATTCTGTGACAAAATACTAAAAGAGCTATTTGAAAGTACAACAGAATAACCCAAAACAAGCAGAAACTGGAGAGATGTCAATCCTTGAAAGAAGGAACTACACGAGGTAGGATTCAGTATTTACATGGCTTTTCCTCTAGTAGTATTCCACAGTCCACATAATGCAGACAAGCCTAGAACTTAAGCTGAAATCTGCACTATTACTGGCTTGAGGAGTCAGAAGGCCTAGTTTGGGGTTGACAGCATATCTAGAAAAAGAGGAGAAAAATCCCAGAAAAAAAGAAGCCACCAGAGTTCTTCCAAATCTATATATAAACCCTTACCCACATCCCTAGTTTTACCCTGAACTGAACAGGTGAAAGTCAACAGCTGGAAGATTGAGAGGGCTCAGCATTGATTTCAGTTGATCACCAAAGGGAAGCAGAATTTGGAATTGAGCTATGTTAACTTGCTGGAACAAAAATCAACACCGGGCATGGTGGCTCACACCTGTAATCCCAGCACTTTCGGAGACCGAGGTGGGCAGATCACCTGAGGTCAGGAGTTCTAGAGACCAGCCTGGCCAACATGGTGAAGAAACCTCATCTCTACGAAAAATACAAAAATTAGCCAGGTGTGGTGGCACATGCCTGTAATCCCAGCTACTTGAAAGGCTGAGGCAGGAGAATGGCTTAAACCCAGGAGGCAGATGTTGTAGTGAGCCGGGACCGTGCCACTGAACTCCAGCTTGGGTGACAGAGCAAGACACCATCTCAGGAAAAAGAAAGAAAAGAGAAGAGGAGAGAAGAGAAGAGAAGAGAAGAGAAGAGAAAAAATCAACACACCTCAGGCAAATATAGTAACATTCACTGTCTGTTTGTTACTATATTCACTGTCCAGCCTACAATAAAAAAATTACTAGACATGCAAAGAAATAAAAAAAATATGACCCAGTATCAAGAGAAAAAGTAATTAACAGAAATCAGTCACAAGATGACGCAGATCATTGAATAAGCAGACAGGGAAAATAAAGCAGCTATTATAAAGATGTTCAAAGGACTTAAAAGAAAAATAAGGTCATAATGAATGAAAAGATGGGGAATCTCAGCAGTAAAAGGGAAACTAAAAATGAATCAAATGCACATTTTTATTTTATTTTATTTTATTTCATTTTATTTTCGAGACAGAGTCTTGCTCTGTCCCCCAGGCTGGAGTGCCGTGGTGCAATCACGGTTAACTGCAACCTCCACCTCCTGGGTTCAAGTGATTCTCTTGTCTCAGCCACCCAAGTAGCTGAGATTACAGGCATGTACCATGCACCACCATGCCTGGCAGATTTTTGTATTTTCAGTAGAGACAGAGTTTCACCATGCTGACCAGTCTGGTCTCAAACTCCTGACCTCAGGTGATCCGCCTGCCTCAGCCTCCCAAAGTGCTGGGATTACAGGTGTTAACCACCATGCCTGGCCAAATGTATTTTAGAACTGAAAAATATAATACATGAAATAAAAAAATTCACTAGATGGGTTTAAAAGATGATGGAAGATGACTGGAGAAAAGTATCATGAACTTGAAGATACAGAGACAGAATTTATCTAATATGAAAAATAAAGGGAACTTGCAGAAAAATTTCAAGCATTCTGACATATGTGTGACTGGAGTTCCATAAAAGGGGATGGGTAATAGGGCAGAAAAATATTTGGGGGAAAAAACAGCCAAAATATTCACACATTTAGAAAAACACAAGCTGAGACAGTCAATAAAGTCAGTGAACTGAAGCAGGATCAACATAAAGAAAAATGGGTAGGCACATCATTGTTAAATGCTGAAAACAAAAAAGATAAACAAAATCTTGAAAGCAGCCTAATAAAAACAATACATTACACACAGGAGAATAAGAATACAGATAATGGTTGACTTCTCATCAAAAATAATGGAAGCCAGAAGACAACTGAATGATATCTATAAGTGCTGAAATGGAAAATGTACCAAGAATTCTATATCTAGCAAAAACTATCCATCAAAAAGGGAAGGAAAATCAAGATACTATTGGATAAAGTTGAGATAATTTGTCACCAGCAGACAAATTGTTGGCACTACAGAATATGCTACAGGAAGTTCTTCAGGCTGAGGATAAGTGGCACCAGATAGAAGTTCAGATCTAAAGAGAGTAGTAAAGAGTACAGGAAAATGGTAAACATGTGGGTAAGGTTTTTTGTTTTTTGTTTTTTTTTTTAAGGTACCTTCTCAATCTTTGTTTAAAATACATGTAGATGTAATACAAATGACAGCATTGCGCACAAGATAGGTGGAATAATCAAATCTATATTGTTGCAAGATTTACATTTTATATAAAGTGGTATGATTGATATGTTAATCATTAATTGACTGCAGAGCTAAAAAGCACAGAGAAGAGTTAAAATGGAATATTGCAAATATTTGACTAACTCAAAATAAGGCAGGAAAAGAGAAACAAAGAAACAGATGAGATGAACAAAAATAAACTGCACATTCTGAGAGCTAAATCCAGCCATATAAATTATGACAAACAGTCCAATGAAAGACACAGATTGTCAAGCTGAATAAAAATGCAAAACCTAATCATATGTTGCCTATAAAAGACATCTATCATTATTATTTAAAAATATTTTATTAAATATGTTTCTTTTTTTCACTTTTTTGCTTTTTTTTTTTTTATGAAGAGATGGGGTCTTGCCATCTTACGCAGGATGGTCTCAAATCCTGGGCTCAAGTGAGTCTCCTGCCTTGGTGTTTCAAAGTGCTGGGATTACACGTGTCAGTCACTGTGTCCAGTCAACTTCCCATTTTAAAATAATTTCAGATTTAAAAAAATTGCAAAAATACTGCGAGAGAATCCTCATATACTTTTCACCCAGATCCCCCAAATGTTAACATCTTAAATAACTATATTATAATGATCAAAACCAGAAATACTATTAACTGCTCTACAGACTTGATTCAAAATTCACCAGTTGTCTGCCTAATTTTAGTCCAGGGTCCAATTCAGATTCACATATTGCATTTGGTAGTCCTGTCTCCTTAGCTTCTCTTCTTTTAATCTGGAAAGTACCTTAGTCTTTCTTTGTCTTTTAAAATCTTGACATTTTTGAGCAGTACTGACTAGTTATAGAACATCCTTCTAAGATTTCTTCATGGTTGACTTTAGATTATGTATTTTTTGCAAGAATAGCATAAAGGTGATGCTTGTGCCCTTCTCAGCACATCATATCAGGAGGCACATGATACTGATTTGTTGTATTGCAATGATATTAACACTTCAATCATTTGGTTAAGGTGCTGTCGTCCATGGTTCTCAATATCTTCCCCTTTGTAATTAACAGTATCTTGTAGGAAAAGCCTTTGAGGATACGTAAATAACCTATTTCTCATCATACTTTTTCTCACAAACTTTAGCATCCATTGATGATTCTTGCCTGCAACAATTATTACTGTGGTGCTTGCCAAATGTTGACTTTCTATTTCTACTATTTCTATTTTATATTAATTAATTATAATTCTGCTGAAATAAAGAATTTTTCCCTTCCTCCCATTTATACATTCAGCCACTAATTTATATTATCATAGGCTCATTGATATTTATTTTTTATTATCTTATAAGATATAATCCATTATTGTCAATTTTTTTTTACTCAAATTGTCCCAGATATGGTCACTGAGAGTCATGTCAGGTTAGTTTTTGTACACTTCTGACATCTTCTCAATTTTTTTGTGTATTTCCTTACTTTTTGGCACCACAAAATGTTTCAGGTTCAGCATATACTTTTCTTATCCCTGCTCTACAATCAGCCACTTCTCCAGAGAACTCTGATAAATTTTACTGGATAATCAGATTTAGACATAAAGATCTGGGTTCAAGGTGCTTGTCACTGTTAGGCTCAAGAGATGAACTTTAAATGCAAATACACAGATAAATTGAAAATAAAGGTATGGAAAAAATAATCAGGTATACAGTAAGTATAAGTGGCTATAATAATATCAGAAATTAGACTTCATGATGAGGAGTATTGCCACAAATAAAAAGAAACATTTTACAATAATAAAGAGATCAATTTATAAAATATTACTATAAGTCAATAATATGAATCAATAATAAACAGAAAAACTATCCAATTAAAATGGGCATAAGACCTGAACAGATATTTCAAACAAGAAGATAAATAAATGGTAAATATTACTCTCTTATAAAGTTAAACATATACCAGTATATGACCAAGAAATTCTACTCCTTGTATTTTCTTAAGAGAATAAAAACAAATATCCTCTAAAATACTACTCAAGAATGTTCACAGAATTTCATTCATAATAGCCTAAACTGGAAATAACTCAAATGTCCTTTGAAAGATGGAACTGTGGTATATGCAATTAGTAGAATTACTCAGCAATGGAATGAAATGAATGGATATACAAAATAACACAGATAAATCTCAAAGAAAAGTGTTTTTCTGTTTGCTTGTTTTGTTTTCTTGAGATGGAGTTTTGCTCTTGTTGCCCAGGCTGGAGTGTAAAGGCGCGTTCTTTGCTCACTGCAACCTCTGCCTCCCTAGTTCAAGTGATTCTCCTGCCTCAACCTCCCGAGCAGCTGAGATTACAGGCGTGTGCCACCACATCCAGCTAATTTTTTGTATTATTAGTAAAGACAGGTTTTACTATGTTGGCCAAGCTGGTCTCAAACTCCTGACCCCAGGTGATCCACCCACCTTGGCCTCCCAAAGTGCTGGGATTATAGGTGTGAGCCACGACACCTGGCCAGAAGAGTTTAATTATAAAAAGAAGATACCAAAGAGTACATGCTGTCCTATTAATTTACATGAACTGTAAAAGAAATATAAAAGGGAGACTGGAAGAGTAGATGACAGCAGAGAGAGAAGTGAGAGAGTAAGTGAAAGTCCTAATACCGAACAGTAAGTACCTCTCCAACTCCTCTGTTTCACTTGGCTTCTAAAATACTGGCAGACAAACATACACCTGCCAGGAAAGAAAATTCCTCTCTGGAACAACTAAGTAACCCAATGAGACAGACTTATAGATATTAAATCCTGGAAGTCTTCCAACAAAATGACTAATTCTCTCTGCTCACCCCAAAGTGGAGTCTACTAGTCAATAGATGCCCATGAACAAAATCCTTCCAATAAATACTGGAATCTTACACATTATGGACAGTTAAGGACTACTAAATATTTGGGGAAAGTTTATAACACGAAACACACAGACCTAAATGAGAGATGGGAGTCTGATGAATAAGAATTAAGTCAAATTCCAAGAAAAATACCTCAGAAAAACTGTAATATTCCGAGATAAGAGGAGATAAACCATCTGTCAAACAAGACAGAAGGCTGCAAAAAAAAAAAAAAAAAACCAGAGGACAAGAAATATCTCGTAGAAATACAAAATATAACTCAAATAAAAACTTCAAGATAGAGTTAGAAGATAGAGTTTTAAAAATTCTCAGAAAGTAGAACTAAAAGACAATAGACTATAGGATTCTTCAAATAAGGAAATTACAGGAGAAAATTCAAAAGTCAACACTGAAATAATAGACATTCCAGAAAGAAAAGAGGAAAGGGAGGACATTATTAAAAAAGCATTTTAAGTAACTTTGCTTGAACTCAAGGAAGAGAATATTAAAACTAAAAAGGGCCGGCGGGGAACGGTGGCTCTTGCCTGTAATCCCAGCACTTTGGGAGGCTGAGGTGGGCAGATCATGAGGTCAGGAGTTTGAGACCAGCCTGACCAACATGGTGAAAACCCATCTCTACTAAAAATACAAAAATTAGCAAGGCGTGGTGGTATGTGCCTGTAATCCCAGCTACTCAGGAGGCTGAGGCAGGAGAATTGCTTGAACCCAGGAGGCGGAGGTTGCAGTGAGCCGAGATCACACCATTGCAATCTAGTCTGGGCAACAGAGCAAGACCTGTCTCCAGAAAAAAAAAAAAAAAAAAAAAAAGAAAAAAAAGGCCCACTGAATATTAGGCAAAGTACATGAAAGAAGAAAAAGACTTGCTGCAAGGCACATCACTGTGACATTTCAGAGCACCAGAGATAAAGAAATTCTAAAAGCTTGGAGAGTAACAAAGTAGATAATACACAAACCTGAAAGATAAGAGAGTAATTCCTCCAAAATAATGAAACACAGATATTTCTTTCTTTCTTTTTTTTTTTTTTTTGAGGCGGAGTCTCGCTCTGTCACCCAGGCTGGAGTGCAGTGGCGCGATCTCGGCTCACTGCAAGCTCCGCCTCCCGGGTTCCCGCCATTCTCCTGCCTCAGCCTCCCGAGTAGCTGGGACTACAGGCGCCGCCACCACGCCCGGCTAATTTTTTTGTATTTTTAGTGGAGACGGGGTTTCATTGTGTTAGCCAGGATGGTCTCGATCTCCTGACCTCGTGATCCGCCCGTCTCGGCCTCCCAAAGTGCTGGGATTACAGGCTTGAGCCACCGCGCCCGGCCACACAGATATTTCTTAAGTAGAAATCCACATTCAGAAAAACTATCTTTTTCAATTATGGTGGTAGAATAAAGACATTCTCAGTTATTGGTATTTTCAGGGAGGTAATGGAGGATATACTTCACCAAAATGAGGGAGTGTGCCATGATATGGAAGATGCAGGGGATTCAAAATAGGAGAGAAGCAAAGAGGAATCTCAGAAAGACAGGGAAAAGAAGCCTCTGAGTAACAGTTACCTAACACCTAGACAGCAGCCAGTGCATACTGGAGCAGGAAGACAGCTACAAGAGAGATGTTTCCTAGAAGAGTAGGGATAATCATATCTACTAGTAGGGTTTTGTGAGAATTAAATAAGAGAATACAAAGTGCCTTGCATAATACCTAGCACACAGTAAGTATTCAATACATGTTAGCTTATACATATGTACACACACACACATACATATACACATACACACACACACACACACACATATATATATTTTTTGAGACAGAGTCTCGTTCTGTCGCCCAGGCTGGAATGCAGTGGAGCGATCTCAGCTCACTGCAACCTCCGCCTCCCGGGCTCACGCCATTCTCCTGCCTCAGTCTCCCAAGCAGCTGGGACTACAGGTGCCTGCCACCACGCCCGGCTAATTTTTTTGTATTTTTAGTAGAGACGGGGTTTCACCATGTTCGCCAGGATGGTCTCGATCTCCTGACCTCGTGATCCGCCCGCCTTGGCCTCCCAAAGTGCTAGAATTACAGGTGTGAGCCACCGCGCCTGGCCAGCTAATATATATTTAAAATACTGGCGTATACAATGAAATCCCTGTTCCCCTTTTCCTGGACCAGTATGTGGACATTTCAAACAGGTTTATACAAGAAAAGGAGTACGGTTGGAGACTGAGGCCTAACAAATTAGCCTAGTTTAATGCCGAATTCCTATACTAGAACATGAGTTGATGATAATTTTTGAAATGAGTAAGTTAGCTTTTAATGACGTTTTCAAGGCTATATGTAAGTGTAAGTTTCTTTTCTTTTCTTTTCCTTTTTTTTTTTTTTTTTGAGATGGAGTTTTACTCTTTTTGCCCAAGCTGGAGTGCAATAGCGTGATCCTGGCTTACTGCAACCTCCACCTCCCGGGTTCCAGCAATTCTCCTGCCTCAACCTCCTGAGTAGCTGGGATTACAGGTGCACGCCACCACTCCCGCCTAATTTTGTATTTTTAGTAGAGACAGGGTTTTATCATGTTGGCCAGGCTGGTCTTGAACCCCTGACCTCCAGTAATCTACCCACCTCGGCCTCCCAAAGTGCTGGGATTACAGGCGTGAGCCACTGTGCCCAGCCAGTATGTTTCTTTATTCCTGTTTTTATTACAAGCAGATGTTATACTTCATAAGTCTGATCTTTAAGAAGTTCTAAGTAGGTCGGGCACGGTGGCTCACGCCTGTAATCCCAGCACTTTGGGAGGCCGAGGCGGGCGGATCACAAGGTCAGGAGATCAAGACCATGGTGAAACCCCGTCTCTACTAAAAATACAAAAAAAAAAAAATTAGCTGGGCGCGGTGGTGGGCGCCTGTAGTCCCAGCTACTCAGGAGGCTGAGGCAGGAGAATGGCGTGAACCCGGGAGGCGGAGCTTGCAGTGAGCCGAGATGGTGCCACTGCACTCCAGCCTGGGTGACAGCGCGAGACTCCGTCTCCAAAAAAAAAAAAAAAAAAAAGAAGTTCTAAGTAAATAAGTAAAATATAACAAAAAATAGTAAAATCTCAACCAGGATGACTGAGGAATGAAATATTTTGAGTAACTGAATTATCTAGTTAATTTAGGTTTCAGCTAATCAGATTTTTAAAAAAACTTTTTTTTTTTTTTTTTGGTTTAGTCTTATTAGATAGCCCTGTCCTGAGTAAACAGAATACACTGAACATCTGTATGCCTGATGATTTGTGACCTTGCAGTGCTTAAAAAACATAGCTGTGATCAACTGTCACTAGAGTAATACAGGCACAGAACAGGGTTTCTCAGTTTAGGCACTACTGACAATTTGAGCCAGATAATTTTGTTTGTTTGTTTTTGTGGGGGCTGTCTTGTGCACTGAAGGGTATTTACCAACATTCCTGGCCTCTACCCACTGTGTGTCAGTAGTACCCACCCTCCAGTTATAACAACCAAAAACATTTTCTGGCTTTGCCAAATATGCCCTGGGTGGCAAGATCATTCCTCATTAAGAACCACTGCTACAGAAGGTATAAGACCAAATCTTCCAACAAATGTGCAGAAGTCTCTCCCTAATTTTGGTTTTTAAAAGTAACAGCTTTTAGGTAGGAAGTGGAGCAAGATAAGCAAATAGAAGCCTCCACTGATCATCCTCCCTGCAGAAACACAAAATTTAAAAATGACACAAAAACACCTTCATAAGAACCAAAAATCAGGTGAGCAATCAGAGTATCTAGTTTGAACTTCACATCACTGAAAGAGGCACTGAAGAGGGTAGGAAAGACAGTCTTCAATTGATGACACCCAGCCCCTCCATCCCCTGGCAGTGTCTGCATGGCATGGAGAATCTGTGCACTTGGGGCTGGGAGAGCTCAGTGACGGTGGGACTTCGCATTGGAACTCAGTGCTGCATCGTCACAGCGGAAAGCAACACCAGGCAGAACTTAGCCATGGTCCATGAAGGTGGCATTTAGATCAGCCATAGCCGGCAGAGAATTGTCCATCCTAGTGGCGGCAGCTTGAGTTCTGACAAGCCTCACCACTGTGGGCTAAAGCACTCTGGGGTTCTAAATAAACTTGAAAGGTAGTTTAGGCCACAAGGACTGCAATTCCCAGGTAAGTCCTAGTGCTGTGCTGGGCTTGGAGCCAGTGGACTTGGGGGGCAGGTGATCTAGTGAGACACCAGGAGGAGCGGCCAAGGGAGTGCGTGTGCCACCCCTACACCAACCCCAGGCAGTGCAGCATGCAGCTCTGAAACTCCTTCCTTTCGCTTGAGAAGAGTAAAGAGGACTTTGTCCTACAACCTGGATACCAGCTCAGCCATAGTAGGCTAGGACACCTGCTGACTAAGCCTTAGGCCCTGAATAATCAGCAGCAGTAGCCAAATAGCATACATCGTGGGCCTTAGGTGAGACTCCAGACATACAGGTTTCAGGTGAAATCCAGCACATTCTCAGGTGTGTTGGCTATAAGGAGAGACTCCTTCGGCGTGAGAAGAGTAGAGGGAAGAGTAAAGAGGACTTTGTATTACAGTTTAGGTATCACCTTGGCCACAGTGGGGTAGAGCACCCAACAGGCTCTTGGGGTCCCTGATGCCAAGGCTTGGTTCTTGGATGGCATTTCTGGACCTTCCCTGGGACAGAGGGGAGCCCACTTCCCAGAAGAGTGAATTCCAGGCCTGGCAGCATTCATCACCAGCTGACTGAAGAGCCCTGGGGCCTTGAGTGAACACTGGAGGTAGTGTGGCAGTACTCCCCATACTCTTGTGGCAGGAGTGGCCATGGGAAGAATCTGCCTTTGGAAGGAGAAGGGAGGAATGGGAAGGACTCTGTCTTATGATTTGTGTGTCCACTCAGCCGCAGCAGAATAGAGTATAAGGTAGATTCCTAAGCTTTCTGACTCCAGGCCCTGAGTTCTAGATGGCATCTCTGAAGGCACTTTGGGCCCAGGGTAACTTGCTGCCCTGAAGAGAAGGTCACAAGCCTGGCTGACTGTAGAGCCTTAGGGCCTTGGAGCAAATAGAGGTGGCAGCCAGCGAGTGGTTACAGCAGGCCTTGGGTGAGACTCAGTGCTGTGCTGGCTTTAGGTTTGACCCAGTGCAGTCCCAGTGGTGGTGGCCACGGGGATGCTTGTGTCACCCCTCCCCTAGTTCCAGGCAGCTCCATACACAGACACACACACACACACACACAGAGAGAGAGAGAGAGAGAGACAGACAGACAGACAGAGAGACACACACACACACACACACACACACACACACACAGAGAGAGACTTTGGGAGAAAGTAAGGGAGAAGAACAAGAGTCTCTGTCTGGTGGTAATCCAAAGAATTCTTCCAGATGTTATCCAAGACCACCAAGGTGATACTTCTTCCTTTTTTTTTTTTTTTTTTTTTTGAGACAGAGTCTCGCCCTGTTGCCCAGGCTGGTGTGCAGTGGCATGATCTTGGCTCACTGCAATCTCCACTTTCTGGATTCAAGCAATTCTCCTGTCTCAGCCTCCCAAGTAGCTGGAATTACAGGCACCTACCACCATGTCTGGCTAATGTTTGTATTTTTAGTAGAGACTGGGTTTCACCATGTTGGCCAGGCTGGTCTTGAACTCCTGACCTCAAGTGATCCGCCCACCTTGGCCTCCCAAAGTGCTGGGATTATAGGCATGAGCCACCATGCCTGGTCCCAAGGTGGTACTTCTATAAGTGCAAGAGTCACAGCACTACTGGGCTTGGAATGTTCCCTAACACACATATGGCTGCAGCGACCAAAACTTAGATCACAACACCCAAGTCCCTTTGAATACCTGGAAAGCCTTCCCAAGAAGGATGGGTAAAAATAAGCATAGACTGTGAAGACTATAATAAATACCTAACTTTTCAATGTCCAAACATTGGCAACCATCCACAAGCATCAAGACCATCCAGGAAAATATGACCTCACAGAATATGCTAAATAAAGCACCAGGGACCCATCCCAGAAAGAGAGATACATGTGACCTTTTAGACAGAGAATTCAACATAGCTGTTTTGAGGAAACTCAATGAAATTCAAGATATACAGAAAAAGAATTCAGAACCCTATCAGATAAATTTAACAAAAGAGACTGAAATAATTAAAAAGAATCAAGAAGAAATTCTGGAGCTGAAAAAAGCAACTAAAATATTGAGTAATGCATCAGAGTCTGTTAATATCAGAATTTATCAGGCAGAAGAAAGAAGAGTGAATTTTAAGACAGGCTATTTGAAAATACACAGTAAGAGGAGACAAAAGAAAAACAATAAAAAACAATGAAGCACACCTACAAGATCTAGAAAATACCCTCGAACGGGCAAATCGAAAAGGTATTGTCCTTTAAAGAAGTAGAGACAGAGATTGAAGTAGAAAGTTCACTCAAAGGGATAATAACAGAGAACTGTCCAAACCTAGAGAAAGAGATCAATATTCAAGTACAAGAAGGTTATAGAACACCAAGCGGGTATGACCTACATAAGACTCCTCAAGATATTTATTAACCGAACTCCCACAGGTCAGGGGTAAGAACGGATCCTAAAAGCAGCAAAAGAAACAAGTAATACACAGTGGAGTTCTAAAGCATCAGGCAGCAGACTTTTCAGTGGAAACCTTATTACCTAGGAGATAGTGGCATGACATTTTAGAAGTGCTGAAGCAAAAGAAGTTTTACCCTACAATAGTGTATCTGGTGAAAATGTCCTTCAAACATGAAGGAGAAAAAAAGACTTTCACAGACAAACAAAAGCTGAGGGATTTCATCAATACCAGACCTGTCCTACAAGAAATGCTAAAGGCAGTTTTTCAATCTGAAAGAAAAGGATATTAATGAGCAATAGGAAATCATCTGAAGCTACAAATTTCACTGGTAACATTAAGAACACAGAAAAGCACAGATTATGATAATCCTGTAATTGTGGTGTGTTAACTGCTCACATGTTAAGTAGAAAGACTAAAAGATGAACTGATCAAAAATAGTAACTATGGCAACTTTTTAAGACATAGTACAATAAGATATAAATAAAAATAGCAAAAAAAAAAAAAAAAAAAGCAAGGGGACAAAGAGGTTTTATTGGTTTTTTCTTGGCTTGTTACTTTGTGCAATCAATGTTAAGTTGTCATCAGTTTAAAATAATAACTTAGAAAATATTTGCAAGCCTCTTGGGAACCTCAAATAAAAAGACATACAAAGGATACACAAAAAATTAAAAGAAAGAAATTAAAACATACCATCAGATAAAATCACCTTCACTAAAAGGAAGACAGGAAGGAAGAAAAGAAGGAAGATAAAACTATAAAACAACCAGAAAACAAATAACAAAATGGCAGGAGTAAGTCTTTACTGAACAATAATAACACTGAATATAAACAGACTAAACTCGCCAATCAAAAGACATACAGTGGCTGAATAGATTTAAAAAAAAGGAAAACAAAAACAAGACCCAACAATCTGCTGCCTACAAGAAACACATTTCACCTATAAAGACATAAAGACTAAAAACAAAGGGATGGAAAAAGATATTTCATTAAAATGGAAATCAAAAAAAGGCATGAGTAGCTGTATCAGATAAAACAGACTTCAAGACAAAAGCTATAAAAAAAGACAAAGAAGGTCATTCATTATATAATAATAAATGGGTCAATTCAATAACAGGATATAACAATTATAAGTCTATATGTATCTCACACTGGAGCAATCAGATATAAAAAGCAAATATTATTAGTGATAAAGAGAGAGACAGAACCCAATACAACAATAGCTTGACAATTCAACATCACACTTTCAGCATTGGACAGATATCTGGACAGAAAATCAACAAAGAAACATCTGACTTAATCTGCACTACAGACCAAATGGATCTAATAAATATTTATAGAACACTTCATTCAACTGCTTCCAATTACACATTATTCTCAGTGCACGGATCTGTCTCAAGGATAAGCCATATATTAGGACACAAAATAAGCCTTAAAACATTTAAAACATTGAAATGGGCCAGGCATGGATGCTCACACGTATAATTCCAGCACTTCGGGAGGCTGAGACGGGCGGGTCACGAGGTCAGGAGATCGAGACCATCCTGGCTAACATGGTGAAACCCTGTCTCTACTAAAAATACAAAAAATTAGCAGGGCATGCTGGTCTGTAGTCCCACCTAGGGAGGCTAAGGCAGGAGAATTCCTTGAATCCAGGAGGCAGAGATTGCAGTGAGCCAAGGTCACACCACTGCACTCCAGCCTGGTCAACAGAGCAAGACTCAATCTCAGAAAAAAAAAAAAAAAAAAAAATTGAAATAATATCAAGTATCGTCTCTGACCACAAAGGAATAAAACTAGAAATAAATAACAAAAGAAATTTTGGAAATGATATGAAAACACGGAAATTAAATAGTACGCTCCTGAATGAATGATCAGTGCGTTAATGAAGAAATTAAGAAGGATACTGAAAATTTTCTTCAAACAAATAATGGAAGTATAACATACCAAAGTCTCTGGGATACAGCAAAAGCAGTACTCAGGAGAAAGTTTATAGCTAACAGTGCCTACATCAAAAAAGAAAAAAACTTGAAATAAACAGCTTAAAAGGCGCATCTTAAAGAACTAGAAAAGCAAGAGCAAACCAAACCCAAAATTAGATGAAAAGATATAATAAAGATCAGAGCAAAAATAAATGAAATTGAAATGAACAACACAAAAGACCAACAAAATAAAAAGTTGGTTTTTAAAAAAAGATAAACAAAATTAACAAACCTTTAGCTAGACTAAGAAAAAAAGAGAGAAAACCCAAATAAATAAAATCAGAGATGAAAATGGAGACATTACAACTGATATCACAGAAATCAAAGGATCATTAGAGATTATGAGCAAGTATATGCAATAAATTGGAAAATCTAGAAGTAGATAAATTTCTAGACACATACAACCTATTAAGATTGAACCATGAAGAAATCCAAAACAGGAACAGACCAATAACAAGTAATGAGATTGAAGCAGTAATAAAATGTCTATCAGCAAGGAAAAGCCCAACATCCAATGGCTTCACTGATGAATTTTACCAACTATTTAAAGAAGAAATACCAATCCTACTCAGGAGGAGGAGGAGGGAATACTTTCAAACTCATCATATGAAGGCAGTATTACCCTGAGACCAAAACCAAACAAACACACATCCAAAAAAGAAAACTACAGGGCCAAATCTCTGATAAGCATTGATACAAAAATCCTCAACAATATACGAGCAAACCAAATTCAACAACCTATTAAAAAGATCATTCATCATGACCAAGGGGGATTCATTACAGGGATGCAAGGATGGTTCAAGATATGCAAATTAATCAATGTGATATATCATATCAACAGAATGAAGTATTGATTATAAACAGAATGATCATTTCAACTGATGCTGAAAAAGTATTTGATAAATTTCAACATCATTTCATGATAAAACCCTACAAAAAATGGTATTGAAGAAATATAGCTCAACATAACAAAAGCCATATATGACAGACCCATAGCGAATATTATACTGAATGGGGAAAAGCTAAAAGCCTTTCCTCTAACATCTGGAACATGACAGGAATGCCACTTTCACCACTGTTATTCAATGTAGTAAGGGAAGTCCTAGCTAGAGCAATCAGGCAAGAGAAAGAAATAAGGGGCATTCAAATTGGAAAGGAAGAAGTCATATTATCCTTTTTTGTAGATGATACAATCTTATATTTGGAAAAACCTAAAGACTGCACCAAAAAACCATTAGAACTCATACATTCAGTAAAGTTGCATGATACATAATTAACATACAAATATCAGTAGCATTTCTATATGCCAACAATAAACAATTTGTAAAAGAAATCACGAAGGCAATGCCATTTACAATAACTACAAATAAATTACCTAGGATTAACCAAAGATGTGAAATATCTCTATCAAACACTGATGAAAGAAATCGAAGAGGACACAAAAAATGGAAAGATATTTCATGTTCATGGATCAGAAGAATCAATATTGTTAAAATGCCCATACTACCCAAAGCAATCTACAGATTTGATGCAATCCCTATCAAAATACCAATGACATTCTTCACAGAAATAGAAAACATAATCCCGAAATTTATACGGAACCACAAAATACCCAGAATAGCCAGAGGCATCCTAAGCAAAAAGAAAAAACTGGAGAACTCACATTACCTGACATCAAATTATACTGCGAAGCTATTGTAACCAAAACGGCATGATACTGGCATAAAAACAGACACAAAGACCAATGGAACAGAACAGAGAACCTAGAAACAAATCCATACATCTACAGTGAATTCATATTGGGTAAAGGTGCCGAGAACATACACTGGGCAAAGGACAGTCTCTTCAATAACTGGTGCTGGGAAAACTGGATATCCACATGCAAAAGAATCGAACTAGACTCCTATTTCTTACCTTAAACAAAAATCAAATAAAAATGGATTAAAGACTTAAATCTAAGATCTTGAACTATGAAAGTAATAAAAGAAAACTTTGAAGAAACTCTGCAGACATTGGAGTGGGCAAAGATTTCTTCAGTAATACTCCATAAGCACAGGCAACCAAATCAAAATGGATAAATGGGATCACATCAAGGTAAAAAGCTTCTGCACAGCCCACAATAAACCATCAAGAAAGTGGGGAGACAGCCCATTAACTGGAAGAAAATAGAATGACCATATAATCCAGCAATCTCACTACTACATATATGCCCAAAAGAAAGGAAATCAGTGTATTGAAGGGACATGTGCACTTCAGTGCTGAAGAGATACTTACAATAGCCAAGATTTGGAAGCAACCAAAGTGTCCATCAACAGACGTACATAGAAAATATGGTACATATACACAATGGAGTACTATTCAGCCATAAAAGGAATGAGATCTGGTCATTTGCAACAACATGGATGAAACTGAAGGTCATTATGTTAAGTGAAATAAGCCAGGCACGGAAAGACAAACTTCACATGTTCTCACTTATTTGTGGGAGCTAAAAATTAAAACAATTGAACTGAGATAGTAGAATGACGGTTACCAGAGGCTAGCAAGAGTAGTGGATTAGGGGGAAGTAAAGATGAGTAATGAGTACAAAAAAAGAGTAAATAAGATCTAGTATTTGATAGCACAATAGGGTAACTATAGTAAAAAATAATTTAATTTAGTGGGTTTTTTTGGAGACACTGAGGCTGGAGTGCAGTGATGTGATCTCGGCTCACTGCAACTTCCACCTTCTAGGTTCAAGCAATTCTTGCGCCTCAGCCTCCTGAGTAGCTGGAATTACAGGCATGTGCCACCACGCCCAGCTAATTTCTTGTATTTTTTTAGTAGACATGGGGTTTCACTGTGTTGCCCAGACTGGTCTCAAACTCCTGAGCTCAGGCAATCTACCCAGATCAGCCTCCCAAAGTGCTAGGATTACAGGCATGAACCACCACACCCAGACTAATCGTACATTTAAAAATAACTGAAAGAGCGTAATTGTACTGTTTGTAACAGAAAGGATAAATGCTTGAGGGGATGGATACCCCATTTACTCTGAAGCAATTATTATGCATTGTATGCCTGCTCCAAAATATCTCATGTACCCCATAAATATATATACCTACTATGTACTCATAAAAATTAAAAATAAAAAGCTTTATTAAGATAGAATTCATATACCATACAATTAACCCACTTAGAGTGTACAATTCATGTTTTTTAGTATTTTCACAGAGTTGTGCAACCTTTAGACAATCAATTTTAGAACATTTTCATTACCTCAAAAAAGAAACCCTTACCAATCAGCATTCACTCCCCATTTCCCCACCCCTCCTCCTTCAGTCCTAGGCAACCACCAACCACTTTCTGTCTTTACGGATTTGCCTATTCTGGATATTTCATATAAGTGGAATTATATAACACGTGGTCCTTTATGACTGACTTCTTTTACTTAGCATGTTTCCAAGATTCATCCACACTGTAGCATTCCTTTTTTATTGCTGAATATTACATTATATGGACATGCCACATTTTATTTATCCATTTTCAGTTGATTGACATTTGGGTTGTTTCAACTGTTTGGCTATTATAAATAAGGCTGCTACGAACCTTTGAGTAAAAGCTTTTGTACGAACATATGTTTTCATTTCTCTTGGGTATATACTCAGGAACAGAATCTGCTAAAAGTCTGCCAGACTGTTTTCCAAAGGTGCTGCATCATTTCACATTTCTATCAGCACTGTAAGAAGATTTCAGTTCCTCCCCTTTCTTATCAACAATGACCTCTCTTTATGACAATACCCTTCTTAGAGCGTGTGAAGTAGTATGTCATCATGGTTTTTTGCGTTTCCCTGACAGCCAATGAGGTTGAGCATCTTTTCATGTATTTGTTGTGCTTATTTCCTAAAATCTCTTATAATCTTCCCTACAGCTTTCATCTCTATGGAGAAGCAGTGCCTGGTCACTGAGGGACAGAAAGAAAACTCATCCCATACCATCTCCCTAAAAAAAATCACCTGTTTTTATTGCGCTATATTCCTTGTTCATTGGTTGTCTCTAGGAACAAAAGAACAAAAATCCCACATAGTGAGAATTTTCTTGTCTCAAGTACCTACATTTTAAAGATTTCTTGCAATAGTGTCTTATTTAAAGCCAGTGATCTGAAATGAGTTTCTTCACTTCTACATAAAATGAAATGATCTCAAATAGCTGTATTTCCAATGTTTGAAAAATGAAAAAATTTTCCAAACTAAAAGTCAGTATGCATAGTCTCAGAAGGAGATGGAGAATCTGAAACTGGGAACTATCCTGGAAAGTCTGGGACATATGGTTGCTATAAATATAGGACAATTAGAGGTTCTTTTTCCATTTACAAAGGAAAAGTAATAGTATTAAATTCATTCCTATGAAGGCAAGTCAGTCTGTGATGTTCATTAATATTTCCCTAGCCAACCAATTGTTCCAAATTCTGAATATCAAGCATTTCTTTGCAAGAGTTATTTCCTATATTTGAACTGCATGCAGACTACTTCATAAAACAAATTTGCTTTTGGTACAATACAAGTAACGTAAGAATGCCTGAAAATCTGGAAAACAATTTGGAACACCAGGTGATTTTAAACAGGACCATCTGGAATGGGCATGGTGTAGTCAGTAAATAACACCTTTTCTAATATTATAATGACATGAATTTCAGTTTCTTAAAACAATTTTTAGAACATAAAAAGAAAAAATCCAAATTGCTGTTTTTGTAAAAACTTTAATTAGAACTAAAGATGCTCTAATTTTAGGAGGACAAATGTTGTTAACTTTAATAAGAATGAATAGTGGCTAAATGTTATGCTTTAAGAGAATCCAATGTAATAAAAAATCAGAATATAAAAAACAGTGAATTTAAAGTGTCGCAACTTTGAAGAATACTTTGCTTTAAAAAGGGTTTCTATTAAATACGAATTATACGCTGGACACGGTGGCTTATGCCTGTAATCCTAGCACTTTGGGAGGCCGAGGCGGTTGGATCATGTGAGGTCAGGAGTTCGAGACCAGCCTGGCCAAAACGGCCAAAACCCGTCCCTAATAAAAATACAAAAATTTGCCAGGCGTGTTTGGTGGGCACCTATAACCCCAGCTACTCGTGAAGCAGAGGCAGGACAATCACTTGAACCGGGCGGGGCAGAGGCTGCAGTGAGCTGAGATCGTACCACTTCACTCCAGCCTAGGCAAAAGAGCAAAACTCCATCTCAAAAAAAATCATCATAATAATAAATAAATAAATATGAATTATAAATAATTTTCCAGGGCAAATCTACTGTATAAAGCAAAGGATTATAGTAAGAATAATTTCTTCACAGCCAGAGGCCAACAAGATAGCCAGGGTTTTCTGCTGTAATATCAAACTTTTTGTTTCAATCATGCTTTTTAAAGAGTAAAAATAAATTTTAGACCTGAACATTTGGTATAGTACAGTTTATGGTTTTTCAGTTTTCAGACTTAGCTATCAGCACTTTTCTTTTAAGAACATTTTTAAAAAATTTTAAAATCTAAGTAACACATATACCAAGTACAAAATCAAAAAGAAAATGAGAGTTTCTACCCTCCAGCTATCCATTTCTACCCTCTGTCCTTACAAAAGGTGATAGCTGTTTTATTTTCGTGCCTGAGTATCCATCCCTTTAGAGTTTTCTCTGACACAGTGTTATGCATCTTGCTTTCCCCCTTCAACATTATCTCCCATACTTTGTTCACATATCAATATATATAGAGAAGCTTTACCTTTTTTGTGGTTGTATGGTATGTCATTACATGGTACATCAAAATTTACTTAACTAGTTCCCTATTGACAGACCATTAGATTGTCAGTCTAAATTTAGACAGACAATCTAAATGGTTTCAAATCTTTTGCTATCACAAACAATGCCTCAACTGATAAGCTGGTATTTATCATTTTGCATATATACCTAAGATAGTTTTTATTTTGTGTAACAATAAAGACTACAGTAAATTAACCTGAAATAGAAACAGATCTTAGTGATTAATTGGATGCTACAGAAGGAAATACTTTTCTGAGTGAGCCAAGAAGCACATATAAGTTTAAACTACCTTTCATCAAAGATAAGATCAAGATCAAAGATTCAAGATCAAGAGGCTTACATTTGTATTAATATCTTAATCATTGCTAATAACAACTGTCTTCACAGAGCTGTATTAAAATCCTCTATGTGCAAATGTCATGATTCCTCTGCACAGATCATATAATTCTAAAAACAACAATTGGGGCAGGCAGTAAAAAAAAGAAATTGAATGAATTTATAGCCATAAAAATGTTCAAGCCATTATTAATCATATTATTTAAATTAAGCTAAGAGATCAAGAAATACTTTAGAGATCACAAAAGATCAGAATAGAAATAAAAACTGTGAAGCTGCAACACTAAAAGTGAATTTATCTAAGAACCTCTTTGTTTAAAGCAGAGTTTAAATTTCCATTCTATTTATAAGACAATAAATTTTTTTTATTTGAACACATGAAAAGTGGGTATTTGGACACAGACGATATTCACACGAGTCTCTCAGAAAAATAAGCAGAGCTTGTATGAATGGACCATTTATAGTATTTTACAAATAAGAAACCATATTTTTCTGCTTGCTGAATATAATAAAAACTATTATTTTAAATAAACATGCTTCCTCTCAAAATCCATACTATATGGATTCATACTACATACTATAGATAGAAAAAAGGCTCAAAAAAATCACTGGAATTTAACTGTTTTCTAAGGTAAACCAATCTTATTAAATAAAATTGCATTTGCATAGCTGCTTCTTTCCTACTTCCTTATTGACTGTGCTTTATGCTACAATGTGCTTATTTAAAACATTTTCCTAGAAGTTCAAAATTTACGGAGTCAATCTTTTTAGTATATCAAGGAGGAAATGGAGTTAAACAATTTAATCTGTGCTATAAAAACATAGTGCTCTAGAAACTGGATATCTTTGCATAAAGCAAGCATTCCATGTCTTAAGCTTATGATTTGCTCGGCCTCTAGCCTATCTGGTAGACCTGACTATAAGACACAAACTGTATAGTCAGCTCTCTGTATCTGTGGAGCCAATCAATCCGGGATCAAAAATATCTGAAAAGGAAAAAAAACAATAAAAAAAAGTAAAAAACAATGCAGCACAAGTATTTACATAGCATTTACATTGTATTAGGCATTATAAGTAATCTAGAGATGACAAAGTGTATGGGAGGATGTGTGTAGGTTTCATGCAAATTTTATGCCATTTTATTCAAGGAACTTGAGTATCTGCTCATTTTGGTGTCTGGGGTCCTGGAACCAATCCCCCTGCAAATACGAAGAGACACCTGTACTTCGTTCTTTGATAATAGCTTCACACTACTTGAAATTCTACAGCCCTTAGAAACCCTCACATCTTTAAAAGGGACTTTTACCTCATAGATTGGGGCGAGGTGGAAGTCAGGAGAAACCACTTTCTAAATCAGTTTCGGTTTGAGTTCTTGTTCTTTGAATTTCAGCTTCTTTGGAGTTCTCTACTTTCCAATCATCGCAGACTTGTGAAAACAGATGATCTACCTGGTCAAGTTTATCTTTACATGCTCTAAAGTTTCATTTGTAATTTATTGTGAGGATTTAAAAATACAAATCATTTTTTAATATGCTTCAGGAAAGAAGGAATCTGAAGCAGACAAGACATAACAGGAATCAGAGGTTGTGTCCGCATCAAATATAAATAGGATTTTATAATTATTTCCAAAGTTAAAATTTAATATATCCAACACTCTTAGAAGCAATTTATATTGTATGCTCCTAAACCTGATGACTGCTAAAGATGACAAAAAGGTTTTGCATTTGTTTCAACTTTCTCTCCACCTCTAAAAAAGGGAGGGGCTCATCCCATTGTTTCAAATTTATATTTCAGAACAACGGAAAATAACAAGAGAACTAAGTGTATAAAGTTATAATTTAGCCAGGAAATAGCCACAGTTAGGTAACTGCTAAAATGGATAAAGCTCTTCCTTTCCAAAAGAAAAGTATTCACCCTCGACTGAAAACAGAGATTCACACTTCTGAGTGCTAATTATGATATTAATTTTTTTTCTTTTTAGAAATGTCTGCCAAGCTACTAGGGAAAGGAAAATACAACTTTCGAAGAGATGGAAGTTAACCTTCTCTGGAGAATTATCTCTGCAGTTTAAATGAGAAATGAAATTAGCAGACGGTTGCTACTGTTGCAAAAGATAGAGTGCCTTCAATTGTCAGAAACTAAGGAGCTGACCTGTGTAAAATCTTGGATGTTCAATTTAAAAACAAGTAAGTGTGAGAAGGTGAACTTTAAAACAGATAAACAGGAAACCACTTTAAAACGGATAAAACGAAGCTGTGGTAGCTGAGGAAAGCTGGAGGCTCTGTGCCCAACCTAATCTAGAGTTTCAAGATACAGGCTGAATTTCAGCGTGTGTTACAATCACCTCCATAGGCTTTTTAAAGACAGATTGCTGGGCTCTACCCCCAGAATTTCTGATTCTGCTGATCTGGGATGATGTGTGAGAATTTGCAGTTCTCAGGTGATGCTAATGCATCTGACCAGCAATACACATTGAGAAACACGTCTCTATTCAATGTTTGGAGATACCAGGAGGAGTGAGCAATGACCGTTTACAGCTGAAGATAAAATGAGCAGGCCATCTAATGCTGGTCATATAATTGGGATAGATCTGGTTAAACCAAGTTCAAAAGTTTATTTCCTACAGAACTTTAGGAACTTAGATTTACTAATGTGCATTGTGGTATTCCAAGATATAGCATGTGGCATTATACAAACTTATCTGTCAGTAGGGTAGGTTTTATATGAGGCATCTTACAGACTGGTGAGGACCACATTTCAAAAATATTGCTCCAGAGGAAAAACTAAATTCCTTGGCATGGGATTCTAGTTTGCTTTTTTCCAATCTACCTTGCAGCCTTCTATTAACAAAAGCCCCCCAATAGCTGCAATGATCCTATATTTTGCCCTCTCAAGCTCACTCAGCACACTCTCTTCCTGAAAAGTTTCTTTTTTGTCTCTGCCTGTGTAAATCTTTTACTATGTATAAGACCCAGCTCAATGCCATTTCATCTATTTTTGTCTTTATTTATTTATTTTGAGACAGAGTCGCACTCTGTTGCTCAGGCTGGAGTGCAGTGGAACGATCTTGGCTCACTGCAACCTCCACCTCCTGGGTTCAAGCAATTCTCCTGCCTCAGCCTCCCCAAGTACCTGGTATTACAGGCATGCACAACCATGCCTGGCTAATTTTTCTGTTTTTTGTAGAGACGGGGTTTTGCCATGTTGGTTAGGCCGGTCTCAAACTCCTGGCCTCAAGTGATTCATCTGCCTTGGCCTCCCCAAATGCTGGGATTACAGAGTGAGGCACTGTGCCCGGCCTCAATGCCATTTTAATAAAAAATTTACCAGATGAGACTACATTGCTAATTTCCTTCTCTGTAATTCTACTTCACCTTGTATCTATTTTTAACATCTGTATTATAGTTCTCTTGCACTCCAACCACATAGTAAATTCCTTGAGGTCAACAAATATTAGTGACTAGCTTCTAGAGTCAGGTTCCAGGTTAAGTTCAGGAGGGTATTTCTGATATCATGGAGACTCCAGTCTTGCATGGTTGACAAACATGCATATATAATTAAAACCTGTGTAAAAACTGTAACGGAAAAGTACAAAATTCTATTCATGTAAATAGAAATGTTAAGGAAAACTTTTATTCTTTGTTATAGCCCAATGTGCCTTGCCTTTATAGTTTTAACATAATTTATATATTTAAGATCTAAAGATAAATTCTAAATGATTAAACATAATTATATGATATTTATACATTTATAAATACAAAATTTATAAAATATTAAATATGATGATTGATATGGCATGTCTTAATGGAAAACTGTGCTGTACCATCTTCATCTTACTGAATCCCTCCTTTGTAAACACTAGCTATTGAGACCTGAGGAAGTACTCTAGGACGTGGAGGGAATTTTCCAAGAAGGAAATAGGAATAGTTCTAGCATTACAAAACTAAATCAGGAGTTGTGACAGGAAATGCTACAATATCAAAAGAAGATGGTATCAGATTTCCTTTGACTTTTCAGGCACTAGATTCTTAAAGTCCCACTTTGCCCATTTCAAAAGGGTCTATGTTCAACTCGGAGCAATAATCGTGAGGGTTAAATGACCTGCTCAACTCCCTGCAATCTGACTGCCTTCTTCAACCTGGCCAGAATTTAGCTTTCTGCCAGCAGTTTGACAGCCTGGTAATGTTTGGGCTCCAGACTGGTTTATTAATTCCCTGCCCATGTGTCCTCCTGGCTTTGACTGTGGCTTATGTTCCTGCATCGTTTGCTGTCCTTCCTGCCCCAGGGACTGAATGGTGTTTGCTTCAAGTTGTGGAAAGTTGTCTTCCTTATGAAGGGGTGATCCAAGCTTTCCCCTATACTTTTCCCCAGGCTTCCACATCCGGTTCCTGACCTTTCCTGCCCTCTAGTGGCCATGAGCCACACTCCCATCCTTGGCTGTGGAATCTGCACATAGTTGGTAAAGTTTGACAGATTAGAATATTTTACGTGAATTTCTATTATTCAAATGCCATATTATAACCCTGATCTTCCATTGACATTACCCCACAATTAAAAAACACATAGATGAGAGGTGAAATTCACAACTCAAGTGAACTTACATTCAGATAAAACTACCCCATTTAATAGTTTAAGTATCATCTAAGAATGTTTACACAATGTTTCAAAAGGAAGGTTAAAAATAATTCCTAAGTTTTTCCATATAGTGTAAGGCCTACCAACAACTGCACATAGTTGGAAGTCACTATTTAGCTCACCATTTGATTGTTAGATTTATTGCTCCAGATTCCGGTTATAATCATTTTCAAAGGTAAGTGAATCTAAAAGTTATAAACTCCTGAACTTCATATTCAATTTTTTTCTATGTATTAAACAACATTAGCATTAGTGGGCCTGAAAACACTGTTAACAACTCAGGATTTATGAAAGTTTTCAGTCTATAGACTTCATTGAGATTATCCTCCTGCAAACTTCCTTAATTCATGGGCAAGCAGCCTTGATGCTTACAATAATTTCAACACTCTGATCCTTCTTTAATAATTTCAAAACATCTTATATATGTTCTTTGTCTTCCTTGCCTAGACTGCCCTATCAGAAGTGGGGATAATGTCTTCTATTCTTTTGTATTTCACAACAAACAAGTTTTTCTTTCTTTCTTTTTTTTTTTTTTGAGACAAGGTCTTACTCTGTTGCCCAGGCTAACCACAGTGGCACAATCGTAGCTCAGTGCAACTGGAACTCCTGGACTCAAGTGATTTTCCCGCTTCAGCCCCTGAGTAGCTTGGACTATAGGCAAGTGCCACCACAACTGGCTAATTTAAAAAAAATTTTTTTTTTTTTTTTAATAGAGACAGGGGTCTCATTCTGTTGTCCAGGATGGTCTTGAACTCCTGGGCTAAAGTGATCCTCCAATCTCAGTCTCCTAAATGCTGGGCTTACAGGCGTGAGCCACTGTGCCTGGCCAAGAAAAGACCTTTAATAAAGTAAAATGTATTTGTTAGATTTTTAGTATCTTTTCCCTATTCATCAACAAATAGTAGTAAGCACCAATGATGCACAGTGATCAGTGAAAACAAAGATTTATTCTCAGTACAATAAACACATTGCAAGCAGTATGTGTAAAGATTGTACATATGGCCAGAGAATATTTCTAAACAACAAACAAAATAATTATCAAATGATTCCCAAAGTAGTTATTCTTCTTCTTCCTAATTCTCTTTTTCAAACCTTGGCACAGAATAAAATGTTTTCTGTAAAAAATTTTACTTTTTGAAATGAATAGCCTTTTCTTAGTTTTTAAAAATGTTATTTCAGAAGTAGAAACTGATTATTCTTATAATTTGATTACCTGGTTATCTGATCAAATGTAAGTTCAGCTGATCTATAAACAGTTTTTAAGATTTTTCCCAGGGCTGAAAATTCATGTAATTTTTACTGAAGACTATGACGTATCAATGAAAACAGGAAAAAGGGGGATGTGGGTTACTGTTGCCTAAGAAAATAACTCAATGAACCCCTTTAAAACCAACATTTTCTTGCTTAAACATTAGGGCGGGTACCAGTAGAGAAAAATAAGGCCATTGGGATGGGGCTCCACTCCTTCAGCCATAACCACCTAGTACTGCAGCTTTAGGCGCTTTCCTCAATACACTGGATCATTGTGGAAGTACAGGGGTATCAATGTCTTGCAGCTGGAGACCTAATGTTCTAGGGGAACCCTGTCCAACAGAACTTTCTGTACTGATGGAAATGTTCTGTACTACTGCTGTCCAACGCAGGAGCCAGTGATCACATGTAGCTATGGAGCACAGGGAATGTGTCTAGTGCAAATGAGGTTCTGAATTTTAAATCCAATTTAATTTAAGCTAATTTAAATCTCAGTAGCCACACGTGGCTACTGGGTACTATACTGGACAGTGGTGCTGTAGGAAATTTTTTTAGTAAAACAGTACTTTCTGGTTTTAAGATCTTGTTTTTAGTTCTTGCTGTCTCTGAGATTCAGACATGTCCTCAAAGCTGAATGATGCCCCACCACTCTGTGTTCAGAATCATGACTCCCCCCCACTTTTTTTTTAAACCAGTTTGGTTCATCATACCTAAGAAAAGCTTGAGATAAGCTTTTTTAGGATGCTGCTGGACAAGACCTTATCGTAAGGAAAGGAGGAGGAACCAGGGCCCAGTGAGACATAGCAGGACTCCAAAGTGACAACAGGTGTGCTGCATATGCCTGGAAATACTGCTCCACAGGATTGGATTTGTTTAAGAGTGCATGGGAGCCATGCCCAGGAACCCCAGAAATACTGAAGAGCGCTTCATAGCTGCTTAGGATCTTTCATGAGTAGAAGAGAAGAGCTAAGTCAGTGAAATTTAGGTTATAATTGTTATTTTGTATGTACTGGTCCCTGCAGACTGGTGAAGCTTGGGAAACTTACATTACATGTAGTAAATAAACAGATTTGACTAGCTTGCTCCAAAATCATGGTATCAGTATATTTCAGCAGTTTTACCACCTGTTGCTAATATTTATAAATAACCTGCCAGGGTCATACCCAAATTAACTTTAGAAGGTTAAAAAATATCCTAAGAGCCAAATACATAATTACTTTCAGTAAAGGGAGAGATAGCTATAAGAGAGCTTTACAAAAGTCCTACCAGACTGACAAAATTGAGTTTTTACGTATGTCTCAAAAAGTAACTATATAAATGTAAAATTATAATAGCTGAATTACTTTGCTTTTACCCTGTCAACAACTGCCAACTAAACGTTTTAATATGAAGATAAATTGGCATACTAGGATATATTTTCCATTGCAAATGTATTAATAATATTTTGTTAAAAGTATGAGGCAAAAACACTGATAGCTAGAAGATGAACTGATTCCTAACGATCAAGAGTAAGATAAAAACCAAGTTATAATAATGGTTTTTACAAAATAAGATGTTTATTTTAACGTTTTCACATACACTCATTTAAATAAAAATAATGCTATTAGTGAAAACTGCTATCTTAACTTTTTAATTTTTAATTTTTGTGGGTACATGGTAGGTGTATGCATTTATGAGGTACATGAGATGTTTTGATACAGGCATGAAATGCAAAATAATCACCTCATGGAAGATCAAGTACCCATCCCCTCAAGCATTTATCCTTCGTGGTATCTTAACTATTGAGAGCACTGGGAATTCTTTAGTTTAAAAACTGAAGAGAAAAAAGTCTACTATTTTGTTTCATGTTTATGAGATCATCTCCATATGTCAAAATTTTCAATGGGGGATCAAAGAAACAAAAGGGTTCGCTTTGGAACTACCAATTATTGGATATTCGATATGGGGCTTGTGGCCCACATACAGGACTTTCTAGCTGCTAATTATTTGCTCCTGTTAATTTGCTGTATAATCCTTATTTCTGTCCTCCAGTACAACTAGTGTTGACACTGTCCCTAATACATCTAATCAAAATTTGTGAGTATAAGTAAAAAGAATTGTGGCTTAATTGTTAATAAGGCTTTAGAAATCTTAGACTTTGATCTTTGCTTTGGTTTCTTATGAAGAAGTGCTTCCCCAGATTCGTGGTCTGTGTATTTTTACTTGACTTTTTAATAATGTGATCTTTTCATGCATTTCCCATTACTTAACTGTCCATCTGGATTCATAATTACCTATATGATTCCATTTGTACATCTATAAAACAATTATTATGTGTTACATATCATGGCACTTTACAGTGCCTTCAGATACTCTCACAACAATATAAGCTAGATTATGAGATCTACTCTTTATTGAGCATCAAGTATTTGCCAAACATATAAAATTTCCAGTACTTGAAACACTGCGGCAGTGTTTTATAAATTTCATATTATATAAATATAAAAATCAAGATTTGGAAAAGCTATAATACGAATTAATAGAGTTACTTCAACATAGAGTACATTTTCACCTCTGCCCAGGAATGAGTAAGGTAGCTATCCTAAATGTTTGAACCCTAAATACAGTGTGGCAATTAAGGCCGAGATAAGATGTGGTTAGATGATAAATTCCAAATCTGAACTCTAACCTTTTGGTTTTAGGTTCCAAAGGAAGGCCTCAATTATATTGGTAACCCATATATTATCAAAAGTTATCTGATTAAAGAAAGAAAAAATCCTATGGTAAATAACTGATATGCTCCATCCCAAAGAGACGTGAATATCAGAAAATAGAAGTATTAGATAGACACAAGTCAAAAGAGATGTACCCATCTTGAACTTTGTCAATACTAAAATGACATAGTGACTTAAGAGATTTATCCAGTCAAAGCAGTTTAGAATTAATGTTAATTTTACCATTAATTTTGTCACAATTGCATGGTGGTTTTATATATCTAAAAGGTTCCTAACCATCACAGATGCATTTCAACATGTTTATGAGTAGAATATGATGTATTTTTAAAAAAAGATTCTAGAAAAAAGAAGAGGCGAGGAGGAGATGGATGATAAAATCAACAAAATGTTGATATATTTTAGAACTGGATGAGTCATACATAGGGGTTCACTGCAATATTCTTTCTTTTTTTGTGTATGTTTGAAATTTTCCCTAATAAAAAGTTTTAAAATATTCGGGAAAAAACTAGTTTATAATAATGTAGGTTGTTTGTAACACTTATTAAATAAAAAGAACTTAAGGATGAAATTCATAAGCAACATTATAGGAGGCAGAAAACAAAGTATGTGTTAATTAATAAAAGTAATCAGAAAAAAACAAAGTAATTATAAATCACAAGTTGGAAGAAAAGGAAGGAAATGTTTGAGAGAAATTAGGTTGGCACGGTGGCAGGCACCTGTAATCCCAGCTAGTTGGGAGGCTGAGGCAGGAGAATCCCTTGAACCCAAGAGGCGGAGGTGGCAGTGAGCCGAGATCGTGCCATTGCACTCCGCCTGGGTGACACAGCGAGACTCCATCTCAAAAAAAAAAAAAAAGAAATATTTGTGAGAGAAACTGGTTCTCTGGTAATGTTTAATAATAATCCCTAAACTGTTTTTTCACTCAACAATGGCTATAAGACAGTACTTGATCTGGACTATATGTTCTTCAGAGTGTAAATGTTATTCATCAGATTGTAGTCAGCCCAAACGGAATTCTTCCTTTAGACAACTCTTTTTTTGCTTTCTGATGCTATTTTTACCAAAGTGATCTTTTCCAAGCAGCTTTATCTGTAGGATTCTCCCAGTGCCCAATGAGAGTCCTTTTGGCTAGTGGTAGTAGAAAGGCGCTTTAAAATACATAACGGAGTGGAGCTTTGGTTGAAGTATGACATTTACTAGATTTGTGATTTTCAGCAAGTCATTTAAAAATTTCTGGGCCTTTCTACTTATTTCTAATATGGAGATAATCACTATTTCAGACAGTTTCCTAAAATGTGGCACATGAAGTATGCTGTTTTAAACTTTTACAAATATAAGGCTAAGGGTTTAAAAAAGAATATACTGGGGCTGGGCGAGGTTGGCTCACGCCTGTAATCCCAGCACTTTGGGAGGCTGAGGTGGGCGGATTATGAGGTCAGGAGATTGAGACCAGCCCGGTAAACATGGTGAAACCTCGTCTCTATTACAAATACAAAAAATTAGTCGGGTGTGGTAGCAGGTGCCTGTAGTCCCAGCTACTCGGGAGGCTGAGGCAGAAGAATGGCGTGAACCTGGGAGGCGGAGGTTGCAATGAGCCGAGATTGCACCACTGCACTCCAGCCTGGGCGACAGAGCGAGACTCTGTCTCAAAACACACACACACACACACACGCACACACACACACACACACGTTGGCTGGGCATGGTGGCTCACGCCTGTGAATCCCAGCACTTTGGGAGGCTGAGGTGGGCAGATCATCTGAGGTCAAGAGTTTGAGACTAGCCTGACCAACATGGTGAAACCCCCATCTCCACTAAAAATACAAAAAAAAAAAAAAAAAAGCCATGTGTGGTGGTGGATGCCAGTAATCCCAGCTACTTGGGAGGCTGGGGCAGGAGAATCGTTTGAACTCGGGAGGCAGAGGTTGCAGTGAGCCGAGATTGCACCACTGCACTCCAGCCTGGGCGACAAGAGCGAGACTCCATCTCAAAAAAAAAAAAAAAAAAAATCTCTCTCTCTCTCTCTCTCTCTCAAGGTTTTCTCCAAGTTAAAAATCATACTTGAGGCTTCAAGTCCTAGTGACAGTGACCATCCAATATTAAACTCTACTAGAAGGCTGTTATGGTCTCTTCCTCCTTGTTCTATTTGCATACACATTTTATTTTATTTTTTTGAGACACAGTCTTACTCTGTCGCCCAGAATGGAGTGCAATGGCTCGAACACCTCTGCCTCCCGTGTTCAAGGGATTCTCCTGTCGTAGCCTCCCGAGTAGCTGGGATTACAGGCGTGCACCACCACGCCTGGCTAATTTTTCTGTTTTCAGTAGAGACAAGGTTTTACCATGTTGGCCAAGCTTGTCTCAAAGTCCTGACCTCAAATGATCTGCCCACCTCAGGCTCCCAAAGTGCTGGGATTACAGGTGTGAGCCACCACACCTGGCATATTTCCATACACATTTTAAACAGGTTGATCCTTTTCTTCTGAGTGAAAGGTATGCATATTTGCACTTCAGTGTATTAACAGGAATGCAAAAAGTTGAGAAATATGTTAAGGAAACCACATTTTCTACTATAGAGTGTTTACTTCTGTCTTTCTAGGAGTGCATATACTTTTAGAATATACACAAAGTATGTCAGACCACAGGTATGAAAATGAGGCATCTTGGCCAGGCACAGTGGCTAACGCCTATAATCCCAGTACTTTGGGAGGCCGAGGTGGGTGGATCACCTGAGGTTGGGAGTTCGAGACCAGACTGACCAACATGGAGAAACCCCGTCTCTACTAAAAATACAAAATTAGTCGGGTGTGGTGGCGCATGCCTGTAATCCCAGCTAGTCGGGAGGCTGAGGCAGGAGAATTGCTTGAACCCAGGAGGTGCAGTGAGCCGAGATCGTGCCATTGCACTCCAGCCTGGGCAACAAGAGCGAAATTCCATCTCAAAAAAAAAAAAAAAGAAAGAAAGAAAAGAAAATCAGGTATCTCATTTACTGCAAATGAATGAAATTACCATCAGCACGGTAAGAATTTTGTAAGTAAATATCACTTTTAAGACATATTTTACCTGGAATTCGCTCAGTTGCAGAACTTATGTAAAGGAATCACTTTCACTCTTGATTTGTCACTAACCATGGCTGTAAAACATAACTGGGCAATCATTAGAAGTTTCTTCTCTGGAGAAACAAATTGACCTCAGAGAGAAGACACTAATAATTGGGGGGTTTCCCAACAGTGGAACCCACCAGTTGAAAAGCCCAACATAATTATAGAACCTCCAGGCAACTTCATAGCGACTTACTCTCAAACATGAACAACAGATACCTGCAGGAAAATGTCCAGTAATAAAGAGAAATAGTAATAACAACAGCAAAGGGATTAAAAGGAACCAGAGACGACATAGGACCTGAAACAAAACTTAAGAAAGAAAATAAACCAAATCCGAAGTAAAATATTCTCAGAGAAATAAGAGATTATATTCATAAAACAAGCAGGACATTAGGAATAGGAAAAAATCAGAAACAAGAATTTTATAAATTAAAAATAAAGTTTTAGGCTGGGCACGGTGGCTCACGTCCATAATCTCAACACTTTGGGAGGCTTAGGCAGTGGATCACTTGAGGTCAGGGGTTCAAGACCAGCCTGGCCAACATGGTGAAACCTCATCTCTACTAAAAATACAAAAATCAGCCAGGCATGGCAGCGCGTAGCTGTAATCCCAGCTGCTCAGGAGGCCGAGGTATGGGAATCGCTTGAACCCGCGAGGCGGAGGTTGCAGTGAGCCAAGATCACGGCACTATACTCCAGTCTGGGCGACAGAGTCAGACTGTCTCAAAAAAAAAAAAAAAAAGAGAGAGAGATTAAAAAGTAAACAAAATTTTAAAATTAAAGAAAGGGGAAAACTTGGAAGAAATCTTCCAAGAAGTAGATTAAGGAGGCAAAGAAACAGAAAACAGGAGAGAAAAGAAAATTTTAAGGTCAATCCAGGAAGTACAAACTTTGGCAAACAGGAATTCTAGGAAGAGAGAATATGGAGAAAAAGACAGAAAATCTTCAAAGAAATAATATCTGACTTTTAAGATAGGCACATGTGTTACCTTGATAAAAGTTAAAAATTAATTAAAAATCATATGGGCAATCATATATCTCAATGTTTAGGTGTTCACCTGCATGAAGTAGGTATATAAACATTATTATATGTTATGCTATATTGTTCTCCAGTTGTTTTCAATGGATTATGCTGTTTTCTCACTTCAATTATAACCTCTTCAAATCCAGGAAGAATATTTGCCACTTATGGCAGGCACATATTCTATTTTTGATAAATACTTGTTAAACTCATTTGCTTTGAAGGCGACTTGAGTTTCCAGTAAGCTCTGTGACTCTTTAAGAGGGTTCAGTCTTTCAGCCTTGTCACAAAAGTAAAGGTCATTCTTAGCTGAAACAGTTACTTAAAACTCCAGGAACTAGTCTGAGAATCCCAGCTCTTACATGAAGTCTAGAGGGAAGTCATTTTATAAAACAATGATAAACTGAAAGAAAGCTAGTCGAATGGCCTTTGTCTGAATACCCTTAAAGATCTCTGTCCATTCAACCTTCTTTTCAGAAAACTTGATCTGAGCCTCTATCCAGACACACAGTTATACCATACCAGTTAGTGGAATATGTAGGCTATGAATCAGACTTCACTGTGGAAACTAATCCTTGAGTCACGATCATAATATTCCACTGGCATTCACCCCAGGGACAAGGTATTCATTTAAGAGTGCCACTCTTCCATGCAAAGGATGAAGTATCACGTAGCTCCCACTCATCATCACAGTCACCACTCAAATATCCTGGTTTGGTTATCTGTTTGTGCAAGGCTGTGTAGTCATCCTCACCTATCAGGATTCTGCAGTCATCTCTACCCCATTCCAAAGGGTCCCTGGCTTTATTCATTAATTTAATAAATATCTATTAAGTGTCTATTTTGAGCTAGTCATTATTCTCTATACTAGGGAACTGTATTCTAGCAAATCTGAGCCCAGAAAAGATTTGCTTAATCCATTCTCCAGAATCCTTCTCTAATCAATTCTAGTCAATTTACATTTGCCTACCTATTGCCATATCTCCACCTTTAACTTTTTTTCTGCTGCATGTGCATTTAGTATCTGAAGTATTATTGATATGTTTTTAATGAATTACTCATGATAATGGCCACAATAATGGCATTTCAGGGACTCAATGGATATTTCGACTTTGAACTGTATTATTGTTCGCATCAAAGAATGGCCTTAAGACTTACTTCTCAAAGTGTGTCTGGGGAATTAGCAGCATTGGTACCATCTGTTAGAAATACAGAAATCTCAGGCTCCCACTCTGAGACCTACTGAACCTGAACCAGAATCTGCATTTTAATAAGATCGCCATGTTATTTACATGCACATGAGAATTTAAAAATCACTGGTCCTGCTGACATCTTAATAAGCCATTCTCTAATTCCTTAATAAAGCATTAGAGAGTAGCCTACAAGTTGGACACAGCAGTACACCTGTAGTCCCAGCTACACAGGAAGCTGAGGCAAGAGGATTGCTTTAGCCCAGGAGTTCAAATCCAGCTTGTATAACATAATGAGACCTCATCATAAAAAAAAAAAATTTAGAGAGAAAAAGTAAATAAAAGGAAGCAATTCAGGATAATATTATTTTAGGTATATCTGTACTTAACTTCAGGTATATCTATACTTAACTAAGTTTAGTTATAACTGAATTTAAAGACATGGTCTACTATATAATCAATATCTTGCTTGGGTAATGTATTTTACTACTAAGGTAATAAAAATGTTTCATAGTGTTATGGTTTTATAATACCTCTAAGTCAAGAGAAGGCCTACGCTCTTCTCCCCCAACAGACATCCTCGAGCCTAACTAGAAATGCCATGAATTTACTTACTTGTTCAAGGTGTTCTTTGCTGTGACTCACCCATGAATCGAGCTACACATATACACTAGCTGGTTGCTTGTCTAAGCCCTCAGGTCTGCTGTTCTTGTTCTATCCCAACAGTTCGCTTCAATCTTAGTGTGGGTAAAATTGCTTTTCAACAACTGTTCCCATGTTGAGTCCTTCCCAAAACATCTCATTGAACTGGGACAGATGTGCTCACCCCTTGTTTTGAAATGATTATATCTCTAAGTATCTGTCTTCATCTGACCACAGTCTTCCAATTTTACACAAGGAACAAAGGATACTGAACCAGACGTGTGAGCAATACTTTGGATTATTTCCAGGATATGCTGACAAGACAATTGGTTCCCTTTCTCAGCACTCATTTGCTCCTTCTGCTAACCACCTTCCTGACCTCAACACATCGCCTGGTCTCACCCAGAGACTCTGCCAAGCCCCTTCAGCCTACAAAGGCTCTTGTCCTGGCTTCTCCTGGTCTGTCTTATTTCCCTGTCACCTGTGATGTAAAGGGAGAGTGGATACAAACGGGTGAGGCCTCACAACAGCTAGCACATGGTAGGCTCCATAGCCTAGAAGAAGCCAGCAAAATAGACAGAATTGCCTATTCTTCAAGTAGTTTCTGGGAATAGGCCTTAAAACCTTGACTTGTTTTCTATATGGAAGCTCTATTTTGTTTTGTCTTATTTTTGGTGGTAGACAGGGGACTGAGAAAGTTAGACTAATGCTGTCCAAAATGAGTTATGAATATTCGTAAATGATTTCAAGTTTTAACTTGTAATTTTCTGTTTTGTTCATTTGATATTGCTGAATCTCCATTTCAGTTTTCACTGATCATACTTGCTTATTCTATAGTTCCAAGGTAAAAGAACAGAAGACTGTAACATTTATGTTTTTCTCCAGGAAAAAGAGACTGTACTCTCCCTGTAGAGAGGGAGTTTGTCTTATATATCTTATATCTACTTCACATATGCCTTCTGTATAACAATCACTAAATATATACCTTGCCTATGCTATCTCATGCTAATTTTATGACACCGAGCAAGCAACCTACACTGGCTGTTTCTGCTTCCTTATCTGTTTCATTCTTTCTTCAATCTGGCTTTTAACCCTGCATTCTCCTGAGCCTACTCTTGCTAACAGACCTTCTAACTGCCACATCCAGCAGATACTTCTGTTCTCTGTGGTACTGTCTGCTGTCCTCCTTCCCTCATCTTTCACTCATGCTTCCATGCCTCCACACCTCCATGCTCTCCACGCCTCCATGTTCTCTTGGCCTCTGTCTGGTTCTTCCTTAGTCTCCTCTGTATGCCCTCTTCTACCATCTCGCCAAAGTTGGTAGTCCCCAGAATTATAATTTATCTTCCCTTCCCATCTCATGTATACCTTCCCTAACATGTTCATCCTTACCTGAGGCTTTGACTGTACTCCTAACTCCCAATCTACATTTCCAACTCTCACCTCTCTCCTGAGCCTTGGTCCTGTATCTCCAACTGCCCTACTTGAAAGCAGCACCACCAGGGCAGCCTCTGAAGCACATAAACTTAATTTGTGATTTCTTCTTCACCCTCCCAATCTGGCCCCTCTCCTGAGTTCTTCATCTTAGTTCATAACATCACTGTTAACCCAGTCATCCAAGTTAGGAAAACTTAAATTCATTTATAATCCATGAAACCATGAAAAATTATCTTCTAAAAACCTTAAAGAGAGCACTTCACACTCTCAAATAAAGACTTCCATTGCCCAACTACTGACTCTCAGCAGAAGACCACCTTCTTTGTCTTCAGCATGAAGCACCAGGCCTAATCGACTCTGACCCACTTCTGACAGATCACCTCCTCCCACATCCCCAGGCTACCCTATGCTTGAGCCCCACTGGACTATTTACAGTGTGAGATTCTTTCACATCTCTAGTCTTGCATATGCTGCTGCTGACACCTACAGCAGTGATTCTCAACAGGGCACAATTTTGCCCCTAGGGGACATCTGGCAATGTCTGGGGACACTTTTTGATTGTCACACTGGGAGAAAGGGGTGTTACTAGCATTTAGTGGGTGGAGGCCAGGGATGCTGTTAAATATCCTACAGTGCATAGGACAGCCCCCACTACAAAAGTGTCCAGCCCAATATAATAATGCTGAGATGGGGAATCCCTGCCCTAGAATCTCTTTGATTTCTCTGTCTGATGAACTCTAGTTTACCTATCAAGACTCGGTTCAAATGTCACCTCCTCTGGAAAGCCTTCCTCTACCAACCAGGTCCTCTCTCCAGATCAATAATGTCACATCTTTCTACTTTTTCATACACACCTCTATTTAGCACATCACATATTAGACTGAAAATTTTTATGTTTACCAGCATGTCCCTATTACTAGAATGGGAGGTCCCCTAAATAGAGACTGTATTTTACTCATCTTTTATTCTCAGTGCTTGGGACAGGGCCTGGCACTCAAATGTGTACTGGATGAATTAAACAAGACACATCTACAGAGAAAACAAAATATTTTCAAGCAAACAACTCAGCACTCTGAACCTGTCTGAAATTAATGATTCCTCAGTTCTAAGAAATATACATGTACAAATATACATTTTTCACCAACTTTCTAAAACTAGTCATTAACATTACGGCATCACATTTTAGAATATTTATAAATTACATTGGTTTTTATAAGTGCTCCTCAAAATAAATTTAACCAAATCTCTCTAAATATTCTGCTAAATTTAGTAAAATAGGGACTGGAAAATAATGGAACATTAAAGTAAGTATATATTTAAAACATCTATTTTAGGAAGAACAATTAAATAAGAAAATACTGAAATGTATAATCTTGAGATCAGTGTTAAAGGCTTTGAAATAATTGAAACATAAGTTTATTACAGTTCTACTATACTAGAATAGTAGCAATTTACCTATTTAGGATTAAGTTACAGATAATGAACAAAAACTTTTATAACAAAAAGAAAAAAATGTAAAAACTAATTCTAATGAAAATATGAATATAAGCAAAGAATGGAAGACATTCAAGCTTGGGCAAAACGCTAATGCACATTAACTAATAGGGTACTGAAATCTCTGAGCATCCTAACAACATAACACAGCAGATTCAGAAAATAACAGATGGGGGAAATAAAATAACAGTAGAGAAAACTAACTACTATACAGATTTAGAAATCTGAATAGCAATCATTTTTATAACTGTATACGTAGTACCTTAGTTCCTTAACCTGCTTCTTGATTGAGCTGCCAAAATATTACACATACTGTTAAAATATCAAATATTTATTTTCAGATCAAAAGTCATTATATAGCCTTTACAAAAGTAATATTGTATTTCAAAAGGCATACATAATAAACATATGCCAGTCACTGTTATGTTGTTTGCTATGCCTGAAATAAACACTATGCAGACAGACTACAAAGTCTCATCTTCACTCTAAGTTGTAAACACAGAACACACACAGTGTCCTAGATACAGGTAAAAGTTCTCACTAGATTTAAAACTCAGTCATTAATGAGCTGTTGATTATAGAAAGCTAGAAACTCAATCTTACACTGCTAGCGACTGGTAGCTAAACATATAAGAAAAGAATGTGTAGACTCTCAGTGCTTTAGAAACCAGGGTCTCTGACCAAAGCAGTGATTTAATTTCACGACTGCTCAGTACAGATAGCTGACATTACCAAATGCTACTCTAATATCAACTTGTTAAATGTGAATCCAGACTCAGCATATCAGAATACTAACCCAGACTAACTGGAGTCATGGGAAATATTTTGGGAGCTGTTTATTTATAAATGAGTTACAATATACCACTATAATTAGATTAATATATAATTATTGATAAACACAGGATTATTTCTAAAACCCATCATTGTTGCCACTACTGTATTTAGAAAAAGCAACAGTAGAATCTTCTTCATAAAACAAGCCTTGATTTATCAATTAGATCTATTTAGATATAGTATAAATTAAATTTAACTGTCACTGTATGGTTTACAATGCTTTTATAAAGACAAGTCTAATAAACATTAAAAGGGGGACAATTTAAATCTCCAGCAAACTGCACACTTCTGAACTACTTTATAATCCAATAATCTACCAAAAGATAGAATCTGCACAAAGTTATACATTTGATTGTCACAAAAAATATTTAAGTTAGCTTACCTAAGCATAAATAAAACCAGTAACAATGGATATTTTTAACAATGCAAAAGGCATTTGAACCACATTTCATTAAAAAACACATTTAAAATACTCTTCTCAAAAGCATCCACAACAAACTATAATTATTACCATAAAATAAACTATTTTAAGGTATTTCTACAAATATTTATACATGAATTATTCCTTTCAGGTTAATTATTTCATTACGTGTAAAAGAAATTTATAAGTAACATTAATTCAATTAGCAGAGTATTAATGTTTCTTCTCAGTGCCATTTCATTTCTTCCTTTTAGGAAGAAAAATAGTTGATTGGATTATAATCTCCTAAAAGCTGGTTTTAGAAAAGTTTCCTAAATGGAATTAAAAATTGTAAAATATAGATCAGAATTTGAAATCTGATCTTTTTTTATCCTAGTAAAGTAGTGGCTTATATTAACATCTGGGCATTGGTAACAATTGTTATATTTACCAGATTTCAGAAGACAGAAAATAAACTAGCAATTACTATTTTATTCACCTAAAGCTACTTATCCAGAAGATTTTTTGTTTTAATCTTTAATAAACATACTGGATGTTACAAAAACACAGATAAACAGATAAGGTTTTTTCCCCCCAAACAATTATGTACTGTCATGTAAAATTGCTTTAGTTAGAAAATTTTTTAAATTTCTTGGAATCTGGCAAAACATTCCAAATACAGAAATTTTAAAATTCTATTTCAGTTCAAACCATTTTAAATACTTTGGAAAGGCCAAATTACATAAAGAACTTTTGGCTAAGATTCAAGAGTTAAATTACTAATATAATAAAGTTGAATTGTCAAAAATGAAAAGGTAAATAGAAAATTGTGGGAAATGCCTAGCAATTTAAACCAAATTCAAAAATATTAAAACTTAGAATTCAATATTGTTGAGTGAGTGAGTTACATTTTAGAAGGCAGTATTAACTCGTGGCTCAAGAAAAATAGGGTGGAAACAAAATTCTATAGTTAAGGGTATATACAAATGCAAATGCCATTTATTTTTCCTCTGCTTTAAACATGCAGCATAATAGTTTTTATGAATGATCTTATCAATACATGTATTTTAGAGATACAGTTCCTCTATGATAATTTATAACAAGATCTTCACACTTTGATATGGGTATTTGTTTAATGTTTTAAATAAGCATTCTAAATTTTACTCTATTTCATAATGATTAAGAAGAGGAGAAAGCAAAATGATGGTTTTGAAAATAGGAATAAAATACTGAGCTACAAAATAGAATAATATACCATTTAAAGGAAAAAGATACCAAGATAAAATCTTATGAAATAGACTGTTACTCAAAGTTTGTTTTTATGTTGTAGAAAAGTTTTACAGCTTAAATCACTTAGGAAGATTTTTAAAAATACACATTTTGTACACTGGTAAAATAACAAATACAGTAAAAAACTATACATAGGGTTCTTCAGATTTACAAATATAAAATTTATGACTACAAAGTACTGCTAGCTAAGGACCAGGAAAATATATAAAACTGCTTGGTTATAACAATAAATTTTCTCCAAATATTTCATTAAGTTATTCTTGTATAAATTAATATTTACCAAGATCAAAGGAAACTTACCTTGCAAGAATTAGACAGTTCATTTGTGCAATCTCTGTTGCTGTCTCTTGATAAATTATCCACTTTACCTTCATTTCCAGATGCAAACTTTATGAGTAACTGAGATGGTCCCCCTTTAGAACAATTGTGCTTAAGGCTGGATAGACAGGAAATATTTGGATAAGCTCCTCCCAATGAAATACTTCTTTGTAAAATACCATGGTTTTTGTTCATCTGTGAATTTGGTCTTGCCAATTCTCCATTGATATTTATTGGATAATCTACGTTTTGGGAGGATGGCAAACATGCAGATGCCCTATGCGTGAGCTTAATATACTCTGAATCAGAATTAAGCTTAATTTCTGACATTTCTGGTTTACAATCACCATTTGTTGTTTCACAACCTAATGTAGTTGTTTTTTGTTGGGTGAAATGCACTGAAACACAAGAATATCCTTCAGATGACTTTTCACAGACAGTCTGTTTGGGAGTATTATTCGAAAGAACAATTTTCTTCTGTAACGAGCCCTTCCTGTGAAGCGGACGTATGTCTCTTACTTCTCCGGGGGTACAAATTGTTTTAGATAACCGAAGTCCATTGACGGCTGTTGAAAGAAATCCTTTAGCACCAGTGCCATCCTCATTATGTGCAATTTCACTAGGAGAAATAATAAACTGGTGTGAAGTTTGATAGGATCCTTTGCTCAGAAGAGTACATGGATTTGTTGGAGAAGTCGGTGGGGTATTTGAAGGACTCCTAGGAAAAATGACTAAGGAGGAGCAACGTTTTAGTGGAATTTTTGTGTTCCTGCTCACTGGCAATTTCATAATCTCTAATCCATGTTCCAAGTCATCCTGGACAAAAGGATCTGTACTCGTACTTCTCGAAAAAATTTCACATGGAGTAGTATTCCTGTTTGGCACAATTCCACTGGAGGTGCTGTCAGAAGGTAAGTTTCCACCCAAAAAAGTATCATCACTTGGTGGCAACGTATAACTACTACTGTCACTGATGACACTGTTAGTGTATGAACCTCCACTTGTGATGCTTGCACATGACCCGAAATCACTACCGTTGCTGCTGTAAGATCCATTATCACTGGTTGAAAAGTTACTAAGGCTACCACTACAAATGGCTGGACTGCTTACAAGGTTACCATCATTCACTGCATTCAATTCACTATCGACCACAGCACTGCTGTAAATACCATCCTTCAAGATACAAGTAAATGAAGCATCCTCACTATCAGCTAAGACATTGCTAGACTGAAGATATCCACTGTACCTTGTTGGCTGCAGTGAAATCTGTAGACAGCTGCTCTTTTTATTAACATTTTCAGATGAGGGAACAGACGATCTTTCTTGAGACTGAACGTTTTCCTTTATTAACGGAGCTAGTGCAGTCTGTCTGGGAGTCAGCTTCATTTGAACAACGTTAGACGCTGAAATCCGTGTTGGTCTCTTGAAGCACATGTGAACATGGCTATCCAAGTCATCTCCGGAGGTTTCTGACAAAGGGTAAGTATTGCTTCTTCTGGCTGCAAAGTGCAATCGTAAGCTTTGTGCCATTTGTTCTCATTTCCAAACATGTTAAGGGCTGAAAGTCATAACAAAGATCTCTGTCCGTAGACAGGCTAGAAGCAGCTGCACTGCATCAAAAAAAAAAATCATTTGTGGTGCCTAAAAGAGCTATTAAGTAGTAGTCTTTATCCTAAGTAAAACATTAGATACCAGATATCATAGGAAGAAAAAGACGACCCATTCCAGAGACTGACGTTTCCAAAATGTCTTGAATCGCTTGTAGTCAAAATGCCTTCACTTACAAAGCACTTGATTTCCAGCGACCTTTAAGCTGAGCTCAGCTGCAGCACACTGACTCAAACACAGCCAACCTTGTTTCAATTATACCTTCTCCAATTTGCATGAATGAGTAACACAAGAACAACAATCTTCTAACATTTCATGTTGAAACAGTATTTTTTCACCCCAGCTCTACTAAATGAACATTTAACTATGTGAATCGCAGTGCCTATACTTTCTCCAGCCAACTTTGACCACTAATATTTTTACCCATAGGTATAGAATTACAGGAAGTTGGTAGGAACGAAACCCCATGTAATTAAGTATCAAATCAAAGATTGAATTTCCAAATAGTAGTCATACTAGGAATCTAGTCAAGTTAGTTAATATAGGGACTGTTCATTTTTTTTTTTAATTTGTGAATTCAAACAGTTCTGTAAATTTGGAAATACCAAAACTTTAGGATGAATTAAAACTTTAGCACTACATCAAACAGATACATATTTTAGCTTCTAAAGTGCTAATTACATAAAAAGTGAAAGCTTAAGGACAGAACTACAAAATTAACCTAGTAATACCATTGCAAAACTGAAGCATAGGTTCGAGAAAAAAAGTTTAAGAGAAGCTGTCACTAAGCATTTTCTCCTGTAATTTTAAGGCCTTTTCCAGCCAAGTAGAACAGTCTTTAAATGATGCCATTTATATTTTGACTATTAAAACTCTGCCAAGAAATAGCCTAAGCAAACATTCCAATAAAAATATATGCAGATTAGAAAAAAGAAAACTATACCCCAAGATAGTTTGAACACATAGGATATTTTATTCCACTGTCTCTGCAATTCATTCACTTAACAGAGTGTTGTGGTATAAAGAAGTCTAAAAAGGATTTAACACATCAAATAAACATATCTCAATGCCAATTCTGTTCTGAAAAACTCTAAGAGCTCTTTGCTGGCCCCTGCTGGTGCTTTGAAACAATCCATTTAGCTGTTTGATATCTATAAAGAAATACAAACCAAGCTGTACATTTCTTTATATAAACAAAGTACATACTTGTTTACATTTTTGAGAGCTAGCCCTGCCCTAGAGGTGGAATTACTCAGCAGTGCTGATAAAGCTTCCACAGTAGAGAACAGTGGACTGTTTGTCCTTTTAGAGGTTGTGATTTTGTATATATTTTTTCTGCTTTGTATTTATTTAACCTTTATTTTCAGTTTACTGGGTAATAAAAATTTAATATTTTAATTTCTCTCCCAAATGCCATAGACCAAGGTTGGTATTCTATTTGAAAGAAACAAATTTATTTTTAAATAATACTCTAGGGTATATTTAAACCCCTTACCTAAATTTTATAGCTGGAACTCCAGTAATAAATATATACTGGCTCATTCATAGGAAAGTAAAAGGTAAAATAGTTCCGTTGTTTATACCACATGCTACTACACCCAAGTTGTATTTTTCTAAGTAAGCTTTTTTTCCTAAGTAAAAGCAAATATGTAAAACATATACTTTGTTTTAAAAAAACTGCTTAAGATACATCTGTTTTCGATCAGAATTTTCTAAACAGATATTTAATCAATTAAGACACAACAAAATAGAATTATGGGAATTTATTGAATTATATTTGACTAGAATGAAACAGCATTGTGTTTTCAAATGTGTACAATAATTGGAAATTTAGTAATACAATTATGATGTTATTTTGGTTTTGTATAATGTATCTCCTTTAAGATTTTACAGACTTCAGTCAATATTCCCTTAACATCTTTTTCTTTTAAATAAGGAGGAGTCCTGTTTTACTCTGCCTTCAAATGACTTCAGCTTGCTTTCTGGGATTAAGTGTGGGGTCTAATAACTCAAAGAATGAATCCCTTCTAATAGGCTAATCAATGAGATCTAATTGTTCGTGCCTGTGGCCTACAACTTCCTGGAAATAAGAAAAGCTCCTCTGATTATTAACATATAAAATAATGAGCTCCAAGTATTTGGCCAGATAAATGTCTTCTCTTTGATAAGCTTCACTATAAGCATCAGTTCCATGTCCCCTAACTAGATTTTAACTTTCTGGAGGGCATGGACCGTAACTACACGGTTCTTCTGAGGCTCCTGAGCTTGTCCTGGGCACAAAGTAAGTACCAAGAGACACCAGAGAGAAGTCTGGATGGATAGATGGTGTCACCACAGGCACTCTGAATGTCTGACGCTTTCTTTCAGGGTTTTTGTTGTTGTTGCTGAAGTTGATCCAGCTGCCACTTTTAAAGAAATATCAAAAAGCGCTGCAGGTGGACAAGAAGGAATGACGTTTGAAAAATTTACAGAGAGGGTCTCAGCCAAGGAAAAGTAAGGTAAGAGAATCACATGCACTTCCTAGCACTCTAGTTTGAGTTGAAATTCTAGGGAGGCTGAACAGTTTGCACTGCTGGCTGAGGTCTGAACATAGGATCTATACTGCTATTACAGCAGTTGCATGGGAAATCGGGGAACTTGCTATAAAACGTAGTTCCTCAGTCCAGCAAATACCAAACAGGAGTGTTAACCCTAACCTTAAGAGTAGAAGAACCGGAGGGACACGGCAGCCCTCATCTGGAAAGAATCCATGCACGTCCTACATAGAATTGCATATTCTGGAGTGAAACAGATTGAAGCTAAGAACCCCACATTCTGAGCTGTTGGTTACTGATCATCCACACGGAAAATAATGTAATTATCTACATGGTGTGGATAGGCTCTGGGTAATCTTAATCATTGACTGAACTTTGAAGGCCAAAGTCAGCTGCGGCGGTTAATTGTATGTATCAACTTCGACAGGTTATGGTACCCAGTAGTTTGGTCAAACACCAGTATAGGCATTGCTATGAAGACACTTAGACATGATTAGCATTTACATCAGTAGACTCTGAGTACCGCACATTACCCTCCACAATGTGTGGGGGTCTTACCCAATCAGTCGAGGGCTTTGAGAGCAAACACAGGTTTTGTAAGAAGAAGCAATTCTGCCTCAAGACTACAATGTAGAATCCCTGCCTAAGTTCTCAGCTTCCTGGCCTGCCCCGCAGATTTCAGATTGCAGTCTTCACTATATACATACATAGTGTGGAAATATATGTATTCATATATTACACATAATTTCATATATAAAATGTATGAAAAATAAATAATACATAAAATATATACACAATCTATTGTTTCTGTTTCTCTGGAGAACCTTCATTAATACAACTGCTAAATGTGAGAAGCACAAGGTCTCCACCCAGAATACAGGCAGCTCCTAAAACCGGTGGCTGAATGTGTACAGGTGTATGTCTTAGACTGGTGACACAGTGCTAACTTTTGCATTGGTGGGTAGAATTTTTTTAAGGCACATCATTCTGAAATGTTCTGTCATTATTGCCACCACCACTACTACCATCACCATAATGAAACGACTATATTTTAAAACCCTCAAGTCTTAAAATTGGCTGGAAAACAATGATATAAGCCTACTCTTTCTTGAAAGCAAATATCACTTATATTGCAAACGTTTTCCAGATGACTAAAGTTGTTTCTGCTTAATATTATACTTGTGTTTTTCACCCTCCATTTTCAAAGAGAAATTGCTAGGAGAACGGTACATTTTAAATTTAGTTGTGAGTGCCTCAGCAGAATAAAGATGGAATGACATTTATAATAACATAGATCACTTGTTGCTATACAATCAGGTATGTTACTCCACCAATGGCTATAGTTTCTATAACATCTCAAGTCATCTCTATACCTCCCTTACCTGCTGAGACTAGCAACAAATCAGCGGACTAGAATGACACACACCACCCTGTTCTAATTATCTTGGCTCTTTGTTTTGCTAGTAAACCAGGTTTCTCGAGAAAAGCTGTATTTCCCATGCATAGAAGAGCATCTAACACAGTAGATAAACTAAATGGTATATCTTAGCTAACACAAAATATACCATATCAGACAGCTACAAATGTGTAAGTCCATGAATGTTAAATAACACTTTATATTTGTATCATGATAAAGAATTTTCCAAGTATTTTCATAGTCACTGTCTCATTTTATCCTCACAACATGCTTATGAGATAGGCAGGGCAAATACTGTTGTCCTCATTTTTCAAATGTGAGAAGGTATTTTTAGAAGGCCTGAATAATTTGTTTAGGGTTACAAGCTAATGCCCCCAAAGAAATGCAGGATTATGATAGAATTTCTTAGTCCTTAGTGTGGGGATCTATAACAACTTTTTTTTTCCCCCCAAAATGGAGTCTCACTCTGTTGTCCTGGCTGGAATGCACGGCGTGATCTCAGCTCACTGCAACCTCCACCTCCTGGGCTCAAGCAATTCTCATGCCTCAGCCTCCAGAGTAGCCGGGACTACAGGTGTGCACCATCACGCCTGGCTAATTTTTGTATTTTTAGTAGAGACAGGGTTTCACCATGTTGGCCAGGCTGGTGTCAAACTCCTGACCCCAGGAACATCTCCTGATCCGCCCGCCTCAGCCTCCCAAAGTGCTGGGATTACAGGCGTTACAGTATCTTGATTAATGTATTTTGTTTTTTTTCCTTTAGTTAAAAGTTTTTAAAATTTTATTTGTCATATTTATCCATCTATAAATATCCAACTGTTAATATCAAAGGCAATGCTTTTTTCTTCCAACCTATCATGACGCACTTTATAGTATTATATACACAGTAAACGCTCAAGGAATGTTAATTTGCTCATCAGTGTTTGACAAACAGCCGTTCTGGCCATTAAGAAAGAGTCACACCAATACTAAAGTTACTAGCAAAACAGACCAGACCACATCTGTGTGGAAAGCACAGATGTGAGCTGTCCCTCCTTGTAGACAACATGCAAATAACGCAAATAAAATAGTTCACCAATAATACACCCAATGATAAGGCAGAATTCACATCGGTATCAGTGGCAACAGGAAAAATAACAGTAATACCATGATCTGGCAATTCAACTCTAAAACGTATCTCTTAGAGATACACTCAGACATATACATACGGAGACATAAAAATGTTTATCAGTTGGTAAGAGCAACATACTGGAAATAACACTAATAACACTAATATTAAGGAGGTTAAATACATAAATTATAGCATTATGATATTTTCAGAGTATAGAAAATTATGCATCATTGAAAGGTGTCATCACAGATCTCACAAATACAACGTTAAGCAAAAAAGCATATCAGAGGAATGCCTACAGAGATATACTATTTTTATAAATTAAAAAATATGCAAAATAAACAAGGTGGATTTTTGTTTTTTGGAGATAGAGTTTTGCTCTTGTCACCTAGGCTGGAGTGCAATGGTGTGATCTTGGCTCACTGCACCTCCGCCTCCTGGGTTCGAGCAAGTCTCCCACCTCAGCCTCCCGAGTAGCTGGGACTACAAGTGCCCACCATCACGCCCGACTAATTTTTGTATTTTTAGTAGAGACAGAGTTTCACCATGTTGGCCAGCCTAGTCTTGAACTCCTGACCTCAGGTGATCCACCTGCCTCGGCCTCCCAAAGTGCTGGGATTACAGGCATGAGCAACCATGCCTGGCCAATAACAATGTCTTTTTTAGGGATACACACACACACACACACACACACACACACATATGTATATGTATATATGTGTATATATGTGATAAAAGTATTTTAAAAAGCAAAGAATGGCAAACACAAAATTGAGGACAGTGGCTACTAGTGGAGGAAGAAAAGGAGATGCTACTAAGGAGGGATCTAGGGAGGGTTTCAAAGATTTTGGTAATGTTCTAGTTCTTAAGCTGAGTAATGTGTATGTATATACATATTTGTCTTATTTAAAATATTTGTATTATGTGGGCTTTTTTGTATGTATATTTCATGATTTAAAAACAAAACACACACAAGACTCCACCAATATGAAGTTTAATTTGTTTCCATCTAGAAGGGACCAGCCTGGCCAACATGGTGAAACCCCATCTCTACTAAAAATACAAAAATAAGCTGGGCAAGGAGGCGGGTGCCTGTAATCCCAGCTACTTAGAAAGCTGAGGCAGGAGAATTGCTTGAACCCGGGAAGCAGAGGTTGCAGTGACCTGAGATTGCGCCACTGCACTCCAGCCTAGGCAACAGAGTGCGACTCTGTCAAAAATAAATAATAATAAATAAAGGAAAACAGATCTATAGAGACAGACGGGAGAAAAAAGGAAAACATTCTATATTCTTTTAAAAAAAGCAAAAACACAGAAAACAAATAGCTCCGTAACTAACCATATTCGATAATCAAATCAGCAACATCTGTCACTCAGCCTTAAAAATTAGACTGCCAGGCTGGGCATGGCGGCTCACGCCTGTAATCCCAGCACTTTGGGAGGCAGAGGCAGGTGGATCACGAGGTCAGGAGATCAGGACCCTCCTGGCCAACATGGTGAAACCCCATCTCTACTAAAATACAAAAAAATTAGCCAGGTGTGGTGGCATGCGCCTGTGGTCCCAGCTACTAGGGAGGATGAGGCAGGGGAATTGCATGAACCCTGGAGGCGGAGGTTGCAGTGAGCTGAGACTAAGCCACTGTGCTCCCGCCTGGCAACAGAGACTCCAACTCAAAAAAAAAAAAATTAGATTGCCAGCCAGTGATAGTCTTCTTCGGCAGCAATAATGTACTTTTGCTTACTATGATGTTTATTAAAGATTTCATTGGCAATATCTTTAGTTGCTAGTATAATTATCATTTCTTGAGGGCAAAAAACATGAATGTAGTTTAACACTAAAAACAGACTTTTTTTTTAAAAAAAAGCTAGTTTCTTTGTTAGCTAAAAAAGGAACAAAACTGTTTAATTTTTCTGGTGCTTGTAACTGATAAGCTTTGCACACATAACACTGTTTGTATACTTACCTGTTCAAATCTTACAGGTTTAAAATATAAATATAAGCTGCTAAGAAGAGGGTTTGAGATTGGATCCTCAGAGACAACATTAGGAAAAGAATAGGACTTTAAGATAGTCTTTAGGAATTCAGAAATCAGGACAACCATTTTGTAAAAAGAACATCAGGTTTAACTTTGCTTTTTGCTTCTGTAAGAGCTGGCCATCCTTGAGAAAACTTTATTTGCTCATTCCTTATCAGTGTAAAAAGGACAGATTTCCTCTGTAGAAGAGTGGGGGTGAGAGAGTGGATAGGATGTCCATTGGATATGGGTAACCCTAAGAAAGGCCACTGTAGTGAGGAGGCGCAACTGAAGGATACTCCGGGCGAAGGTTCCCAGTGCCATGGACTCGGAACCAGGGGTCATGGACGAGTGAGAGGGAAGGCAGGACAAAGAGGTTGATTTTCTGTCCTCTCCTGTCACAAGAGGTCTTCAGTAAGACCTTATGATATGTCGGCAATCAGAAGAGGTGCTTGGGAAGAGAATGGAAAGGGAGCGAGTAGCACCAGGTGGAAGAAAACAAATTCTATCTCCCCCACCATTTTGCGCAGAGTCTCCATAACCACCCACAACCCGTCTCTCAAGTCCCAGATTGCCTACCCACTTCCCCTGGCTGCTCTCCTGAAACGTACCCTTACTTCATATTTCACACAAGCACAATATAACTTACCAATCGATTTTCATCAAACACTTCAAAAAGAAGCCGGTGCTGCTGAGGATGAACCTAAGTAAGAAAAACACAATCTTTATTTAAAAACAAGTAAACATCAACCCACCGACACTGAGAAATAAATGCTTAAAGATGCTGCCATTTGATCGAGTGCAGTGGCTCATGCCTGTAATCCCAGCACTCCGGGAGGCCGAGGTGGGTGGATCACCTGAGGTCAGGAGTTTGAGACCAGCCTGGCCAACAGGGTGAAACCCCGTCTCTACTAAAAATACAAAAATGAGCCACGTGTGGTGGCATGTGCCTGTAGTCCCAGCTACTTGGGAGGCTGAGGCAAGAGAATCACTTCAACCTGGGAGATGGTGATGGCAGTGAGCCAAGATTGTGCCATTGCATACCAGCCTGGGTGACACAGAGAGACTCCATCTCCAGAAAAACAAAACAAAACAAAACAAACAAAAATATGTTGCCATTTGCTAATTCCTATGATTTGGAATGTATTTTAAATTACATGAAGTAAGAGCAGACTAGTCATGTGTCACTCATTTTCTAGTAGTTTCACAACAACAAAGTGAATTTGGTTATTTTTCAGATTTTTCTAATAGAACGAAAGGAAGTAAAAGAAAATTTCAAAAGATTACTTAAATGTTTGCAAACGCTTAAAAATACAGACTAGATTTTGACATCTTATGATCAGTTTTATTTACTTGCTTTTTATTTATCAGTGTAGAGTGACCCAAAGTGGACATTTATTTTTCAGAAACTAGTGTTGTGAATCCTTTTATTATTGACTTAATAAAATCACATGTTGCTTTTACTATATAAAGTACATAGCAGTCAAAAGTATACACTGAGTTTTCACTTAAGGTTTAAATTTTGTAAAATTTACAAGCAATATTTTATTTCTCAAAGCCAATGCTTTCGTTCTTGTAGGAATGTTTCAATATCAAAATAAAAATCTATGTGACATCAAACAGAAAGGCAATCTTTAATACCTTTTTTGTACCAGAGTTTAAAATGAAGAAGCATATTCATATTTATGTTGATTTTTCCCCTACAATACATATATTATATTGAACATTGTGGTATCTTAAAACATTGGTGTACATGTCAAAAGTACTGGTAGAAAAAAGTCCTACACTTGTGACAAAGATTTCTAGATACCTAACTCAGTGTCTACTTTTCCTTCTGAGAACATAACCCTAGTTTTACCTACAGCCACATTCCCAGGCTCACCACACTGGACACCTCTTGAGGAAATCATTAATTTTTGAAAACTGAAGTACAACATATATTTAGTGAAGTATAAAGTATACTAATGTTGGGATGAAGAAGAAAAAAGTATACTAATCTTAACTATACAGCTTGATAACCTTTTACATATGTATACTGTATCATATACAATATGCATATGTAAAAATACATATACATACTGTGTATGTATATGATACATATGTATATACATTAAACCCAGATAAAGATATTGAATAATCTGTTCTATTTTATATATATTTTTTGTGAATGGTGCTCTCTGGAATTGTTTAACATGGAGACCCTGAATATGCCTATCTAGAAATTTATCCCTTGTACCTAGGGGCAACCAATGAAGCCACCCTAGTGCCAGTCACTCCTTGGGAGAGCTTTTCAGAGGTGGCTGATTCAGCTGGGAGAGATGTCCCTTTTGCCCCTTGCATTTATCTTTCCTGTCTGAAATGTGGTTAGGATAGCTGGCACTCCTGCAGCCATATTGTGACCATGGAGTAACTGAGGATAGACATGCCAAACATAAGGCTAGACATCATGGGGATGGAAAAATAGTGTTCAGACGGCTAGATGTGCTGGTTCACACCTGTAATCCCAGCACTCCCAGGCTGAGGCGGGAGGATCACTTGAGCCCAGGAGTTGGAGACCAGCCTGGGTATCATAGGGAGACCATCTCTACAAAAATAACAAAAATTAGCTGGATGTCATGGCACGTGCCTATAGTCCCAGCTACTAGGGAGGCTGAGGCAGGAGAATCGTTTGAACCTGGGAGGCGGAGGTTGCAGCGAGCCGAGATCGCACCACTGCACTCCAGCCTGGAAAACAGAGTGCAAACCTGTCCCTCCCTCCCCACACAAAAAAAAGGGTGGGCACGGTGGCTCATGCCTGTAATCCCAGCACTTCAGGAGGCCAAGGCAGGCAGATCACTTGAGTTCAGGAGTCTGTAACCAGGCTGGCCAACAGGGCGAAACCCTGTCTCTACTAAAAACACAAAAATTAGCTGGGTGTGGTGGCAGGTACCTGTAATCCCACCTAGTTGGGAGGCTGAGGCAGGAGAATCACTTGAACCTGGGGCACAGAGGTTGCACTGAGCCAAGATCGTGCCACTGCACTGTCCAGCCTGGGCATCAGAGTGAGACTACGTCTCAAAAAACGAAAAGGAAAGACAAAATAGTGTAAGACAATCTTTTTTCAAAGAAGATGTAGGAGAACTTTTGAGGAGATGCAACTGAGCTGAGACTTGAAAGATGGGAAGAATTTAAAGGTATAGAGAACATGCACGGCAAAGTCACATGAGAAAAGGCAGCACGGGGACAGAATGAGCATGTTCTAAGGAAATGAGACTGACAATTTTTTTTTTTTTTTTTAGATAGAGTCTCACTCTGTCACCCAGGCTGGAGTGCAGTGGCGCGATCACAGCTCAGTGCAACCACACTCAAGCAATCCTCCCACCTCAGCCTCCTGAGGGTCTATAGGCATGCACTACCACGCTCGGCTAATTCTTAAATTATTTTTGTAGAGACAAGGTCTCACTGTGTTGCCTAGGCTGATCCTGAACTCCTGGCCTCAAGTGATCCTCCCGTCATGGCCTCGCAAGAATATTTCTGTATTAGAGACTGGCAAGAAAATTTTGGTTAGTTAGGGTAGAGCCAGGGTGGGGACACTGACATCCAGAAGAAGAGTTAAGACTTGATTGGTAGGGGGACCAAAGCAGTTTTAAAAGGAGACATGACATAATTTAGGTCACATCTGAAGATTATTTTGTCAGTGATGCACAAAATGAACTGGGCTGGAGAGAGACCCTGGTGTCTACAGGAGCTGGAGCCCTAGTAACTCAGGCATGGAGTCAGTAGAGCTTTGCTCAGGATGGCCCCAGTGGGAATAGGGAGGGAGACAGGGCTATAGAAACCATTTTGAGGAAAAACCTCCGAAGTATCAACGTCTATCAAAATACCTAGCAGACACTGCCGATGTTTAATGAATATTTGTAAGAAACTAACCTGCTGTCCTGGTTCAGGCTGTAATTAATAGCTCGTAACAGGATTCACTACCTCAACTATCTTTTTTTTCCCCTCCTCACTCTGTTGCCCTGGCTAGAGTATAGTAGTGCAATCTCAACTCACTGCAACCTCCGTCTCCTGGGTTCAAGCGATTCTCCTGCCTCGACCTCCCAAGTAGCTGGGAATACAGGGGCGTGCCACCAGGCCTGGCTAATTTTTTGTAATTTTTTTTTTTTAGTAGAGACAGGGTTTCACCATGTTGGCCAGGCTGGTCTCGAACCCCTGACCTCAGGTGATCCACCCACCTCAGCCTCCCAAAGTGCTGGGATTACAGGCATGAGCCATCAGGCCTGGCCTATCCTATCTTATCTGTCTCTGGAAGACATTTAGGCCATCTTTACACCCTACTTAAAAGTTGTCCCCAGTGGTCTAAATAACAAAATCCAAATGCCTGAGTATGGAATGATCCTTCATGATCTGAGTCCAATTTGTCTTTCTGGCCTTGTGTCCTATAAATGTCCCCCTGCCCAACCAAATATATATCTACCCCATACTGTAATCGCACTGGAAACTCACTACTAACTGCTTCTTGCATTTTCTGATTTGTACTTCTGTGCACGTTAAGGTCTATCCACTTGCAACACCTTCTCCACTCTACACGTCTACATTGTGCTCATCATTCAAGCCCAGCTCAAATGCCAACCTCTCCCTAGAGCCTGACCTCCCCATTCACTACTACTCCTGTTTTCAAAGTAGTTGATCAGACTTACTGCATTTTTTCTTTTTATTAAAGTTAATTGGGCATATGTGTGATATCTCCCTGCCGAATTATAAACACCACAAATGACTTATTCGTGTTGCTTTTTGTATTTCAGAAGCACATAATAAATGTAAAAATACAGTTTAAAATGTGTAGTGAGAATACTAAGTAAAAATTAGCAATCTGAACATAAACACTTATCTTCTCTCTTGGGAGATTCTATTTAAATCGTAGGCAATAGTTTGTAAAAGACATAAAACCATTACAGCAAAGAAGATGACAGGGCCATCAGCAGCTGAGCAATTTCAACAGTTACCTAGCAGACTGATGAAGCGGGGATGGAAGTGATGATGGATGGCAGAGGAAGCTGAAAACCACCAAAAGAACAGAGTGTCAAAGCAAAAGGGGCAACTACCCTAATGACAGAATGTCTCAAATACCACCTTTGCCTCTGGATGGTACATGTACACACACGCATGGGCACGTGTGCACACATACCCTCTTATTAGAGATCTTCTCTTTATGTCTATTTTCAGGAGGAGATTTAATGAAAATATAAGCATCAGATTTTTTTCCTTTTAAAAAAAAATTTATTTTAGTTTTGGAAGTACATGTACAAGTTGGTTCTATAGATAAACTGTGTGTTGTGGGGGTTTGTCGTACATATTATTTCATCGCCCAGGTAGTAAGCACAGTGCCCAACAGGTAGCTTTTCTATCCTCACCCTCCTCCTGTCCTCTACCGTCAAGCAGGCCCCGGTGTCTATGGTTCCCTTCTTTGTATCCATGCATACTCATGTTTAACTTCCGTTTATAAGTGAGAATATGTAGTGGTTGGTTTTCTGTTCCTATAAGCGTCAGTTTTAATATACAAAATATAAATGGTAACTAAAAATGTAACATGTAATAGTTAAACGTTTATGCATTTTACCTAGAGAAACAACAGATGATTTTTCTATTTTATCACTGTTAAGTATGACTAGATTACCAGGGATCACGAACGTACAAATTAGAAAAACTGTCCTCAAAGGAAAAAGAGGTAATTTAGGAAACAAAAGAAAAGAGTTTTAAAAACTATAAGGAGTATCCTTAGAAACATTTAGGAATGTCTTGCATCCATAAAACAAAAACAAGATACTAAAAAAGGGAACTGGAAAACAAAAAAGAGGTGCTGGAATGAAAAATGACTGTTGAATTAAAATAGAAGTACTTTAAGAAAAATTTGTGGAAATCTCCCCAAAGGTAAAATAAAAAGCTAAGTTGAAGGGAAATGAGTGAAAATAAAAAAGAGGATTTTTGAATAGATTCAGTGAAAGAATTAACCCCTAATGCCCTAAAAAAGAGGTTGGGCAAATTATGGCTTGTGTGCTAAATCCAGCCAGCAATCTACTTTTTAATTTAATGGCTCACAAGAAAAGAATATTTTTTATATTTTTAAATGGTTACATTTCAGATAGATATATAAATACCTATAACCATAACCTTGATTTTGCCTCCCAACCTACAACACCCAAAATATTTTACTATCTGGCCCTTTAAGAAAAAGTCCACTGACCCTTGTCCTAGACAATCACTGTATGTTATCTATTAACTTCTCTCATGTATCTAGAATGGTACTTGTTAAGATGAGCCTTGGAAGATGTGAGAAAATAGTTACTCAAACCATTTTCTGATTCTGTGGTTCACAGGAGGAATTCTGATTGAGAAGAACAGAAAATCACTCTAGGTGACCTTCCACTCAACTAGCTGGAATCCCCAAATGGTAGTACAAACAGAGGGAAGAAAATCATTAAAGAAATTATTCACACAATGTCCAGAGTTGAAGAGAAACAGTATTCATTAGACTGAAATGCTTACTGATATGGTTTGGCTGTGTCCCTACCCAAATCTCACAGGAATTGTAATAATCCACACGTGTCAAGGACAGGGCCAGGTGGAGATAATTGAATCACTGGGGTGGTTTCCCCCATACTGCTCTCCTGGTAATGAATAAGTCTCACGAGATCTGATGGTTTTAAAAATGGGAGTTCCCCCGCACACACTCTTGCCTGCTACCATGTGTGATATGCCTTTGCTTCTCCTTTGCCTTCTGCCGTGATTGTGAGGCCTCCCCAGCCATGTGGAACTGTGAGTCCATTAAACCTCTTTCCTTTATAAATTATCCAGTCTTGGGTATGTCTTTACTAGCAGCATCAGAATGGACTAATCCATTCACCAAAGGCCTAACACAATGGATTTTAAAAACTGTACATACAAGGCATATCACTGTAAAATTTTAAAACACTGGTATAAAATAATTATTAAAAATTTTCACAGAAAGAGAAGGAAAGGAGATAAAAGGAACAAGTATCATATCTTTCAACAGAAATACAAAATACAATTGTAAAAGATGATAAAGCAATGTCTTCAAATTTCTGAGGAAAAATTATGTTTACGCAAGAATCCTATGAATGGCCAAACGTAAGTTGGCTATTTATTCATCTATCATAGTTGGAAATCGACTTGGAACATGCATGCATGAGCTTTTTAATAATATGGGAAATATGATCAGAGTAACAAACAGAAACAGTTAAAAAGTGGGTAGCAGGAACAGGAGGGAGGACAGAGCACTAGAATTTGCTGTTTTTCATTACAAGCCCTTTTATACTATCTCATTTTAAAACTATGTGCAAATTCTTTCAAAAGATTTTTTTAAATTTATTAAAGATAGAAGTAAAACTATAATCACAAAAAACAGTTTACAACATGATATTTTAAGAAAAGGTAAAAGCAGAAAAAAAATAAAAATATCAGCGATAGACTTACTGAAAAAAAGGATAACTATATTAGTCTATAAATGCATAAAACAACAGAGGAAAAAAGTTGCCAAAAGAGTATCCAATTTTCCAAAAAGAAAAAAGGTGTTGATAAGTATATGATTCTATTGTGTTCATAAAGAACCTGAAGCAATATTCCTGAAAATTCTGCCAGTGGTTGTGGGAACAAACAATACAGGTACATCTTTAAAAGAGCTTTACTAGCTATAATGCACATAGCATACACTCATCCCTTTGAAGTATACAATTCAATAGTTTTCAATATATTCAGAGAATGTGCAACCATCATCACAATTTTAGCACATTTTTACAATTACAAAATGAAACCTTGGGTCTTTTAACAGATACTCTTCATTTTCCCTCAACCTTCCCAGGAAACCACTAATCTACTTTCTGTCTCCATAAATTTGCCTATTTTGGACATTTCATGTAAGTGAAATCATATAATATATGGTCTTTTGTAATTGGCTTCTGATATGGTTTGACTGTGTCCCCACCCAAATCTCATCTTGAATTGTAGTTCCCATAATCCCTATGTGTAGTGGGAGGGACCTGGTGGGAGGTAATTGAATCCTGGGGGTGGTTACCTTCATGCTGTTCTCATGATAGTGACTGAGTTCTCATAAGATCTGATGGCTGGCCGGGCGCGGTGGCTCAAGCCTGTAATCCCAGCACTTTGGGAGGCCGAGACGGGCGGATCACGAGGTCAGGAGATCGAGAGACCATCCCGGCTAACACGGTGAAACCCCGTCTCTACTAAAAAATACAAAAAAACTAGCCGGGCGAGGTGGCGGGCGCCTGTAGTCCCAGCTACTCGGGAGGCTGAGGCAGGAGAATGGCGTAAACCCGGGAGGCGGAGCTTGCAGTGAGCTGAGATCCGGCCACTGCACTCCAGCCTGGGTGACAGAGCAAGACTCCGTCTCAAAAAAAAAAAAAAAAAAAAAAAAAAAAAAAAAGATCTGATGGCTTTACCCGCAATGGCAAGACAATCCTAAGCAAAAAGAACAAACCTAGAGGCATCACGCTACCTGACTTCAAACTATACTACAAAGCTACAGTAACCAAAACAGCATGGTACTGGTAGCAAAACAGATATAGACCAATAGAACAGAATAGAGCCCTCGGAAATAATACCACACATCTACAACCATCTGATCTTTGACAAACCTGACAAAAACAAGAAATGGGGAAAGGATTCCCTATTTAATAAATGATGCTGGGAAAACTGGCTAGCCATATGTAGAAAACTGAAACTGGACCCCTTCCTTACACCTTATACAAAAGTTAACTCAAGATGGATTAAAGACTTAAATGTTAGACCTAATACCATAAAAACCTTAGAAGAAAACCTAGGCAATACCATTGAGGCCATAGGCATGGGCAAGGACTTCATGTCTAAAACAGCAAAAACAATGGCAACAAAAGCCAAAATAGACAAATGGGATCTAATTAAACTAAAGAGCTTCTGCACAGCAAAAGAAACTACCATCAGAGTGAACAGGCAACCTACAGAATGGGAGAAAATTTTTATAATCTACCCATCTGACAAAGGGCTAATATCCAGAATCTACAAAGAACTTAAACAAATGTACAAGAAAAAAATCAAACAACCCCATCAAAAAGTGGGCAAAGGATATGAACAGACACTTCTCAAAAGAAGACATTTCTGCAGCCAACAGACACATGAAAAAATGCTCATCATCACTGGTCATCAGAGAAATACAAATCAAAACCTCAATGAGATACCATCTCACACCAGTTAGAATGGCAATCATAGAAAATTCAGGAAACAACAGGTGCTGGAGAGGATGTGGAGAAATAGGAATGCTTTTACACTGTTGGTGGGACCGTAAACTAGTTCAACCATTGTGGAAGACAGTGTGGCGATTCCTCAAGGATCTAGAACTAGAAATACCATCTGACCCAGACATCCCATTATGGGCATATACCCAAAGGATTATAAATCATGCTGCTATAAAGACATATGCACATGTATGTTTATTGTGGCACTATTTACAATAGCAAAGATTTGGAACCAACCCAAATGTCCATCAATGATAGACTGGATTAAGAAAATGTGACACATATACATCATGGAATACTATGCAGCCATAAAAAAGGAGGAGTTCATGTCCTTTGTAGAGACATGGATGAAGCTGGAAACCATCATTCTGAGCAAACTGTCTCAAGCACAGAAAACCAAACACCACGTGTTCTCACTTATAGGTGGGAATTGAACAATGAGAACACTTGGACACAGGAAGGATAACATCACACACCAGGCCTGTCGTGGGGTGGGGGGAGGGGGGAAGGATAGCATTAGGAGATATACCTAGTGTAAATGATGAGTTAATGGGTGCAGCACACCAACATGGCACATGTATACATATGTAACAAACCTGCATGTTGTGCACATGTACCCTAGAACTTAAAGTATGAAAAAAAAAATCTGATGGCTTTATAAGGGGATTTTCACCTTTTTCTTGACACTTCTACTTGCTGCTGCCATGTGAAGAGGCATGTGTTTGCTTCCCCTTCTACCATGATTGTAAGTTGTTTTATTGTTTGTTTGTTTTGTTTTGTTTTTGTTTTTGAGACGGAGTCTTGCTCTGTCTCCCAGGCTGGAGTGCAGTAGCGCCATCTCGGCTCACTGCAAGCTCCGCCTCCTGGGTTCACGCCATTCTCCTGCCTCAGCCTCCCGAGTAGCTGGGACTACAGGCGCCCACCACTACGCCCGGCTAATTTTTTGTATTTTCAGTAGAGACAGGTTTTCACCGTATTAGCCAGGATGGTCTCAATCTCCTGACCTCATGATCCACCCCCGTCGGCCTCCCAAACTGCTGAAATTACAGTTGTGAGCCACCGGGCCCGGCCCCATGATTGTAAGTTTTTTGAGGCCTTCCCAGCCATGCTGAACTGTGAGTCAATTAAAACTTTTTCCTTTATAAATCACCCAGTCTTGGCTGGAGGCAGTGGCTCATGCCTGTAATCCCAGCACTTTGGGAGGCTGAGGCAGGCAGATCACCTGAGGTCAGGAGTTCGAGACCATTCTGGCCAACATGGTAAAACCCTGTCTCTACTAAAAATACAAAATTAGCTGGATGTGGTGGCATGCGCCTGCAATCCCAGCTACTTGGGAGGCTAAGACAAGAGAATTGCTTGAACACAGGAGGTGGAGGTTGCAATGAGCCAAAATTGTGCCACTGCACTCCAGCCTGGGCAACAAGAGTGAAACTCTGTCTCAAAATAATAATAATAATGATAATTAAAAATAAATAAATTACCCAGTCTCAGGCATATCTTATGAGCAGTGTGAGAATGGGCTAATACAGCTTCTTTCACTTACAATGTTTTCAAGGTTCATCCATGTTGTAACTTGTATCAGTACTTCATTCCTTTTTATTGATGAATAATATTTCATTATATGTATATATCTCATTTTGTTATCAGTTGATGGACATTTGTGCTGTTTCTAATTTTTGACTATTATGAATAATGCTGCTATGAACACTGGTGCACAAGTTTTCTGTGCATATGTTTTAAGAACACTGTAAAGGCCGGGCGCGGTGGCTCAAGCCTGTAATCCCAGCACTTTGGGAGGCCGAGACGGGTGGATCACAAGGTCAGGAGATCGAGACCATCCTGGCTAACCTGGTGAAACCCCGTCTCTACTAAAAAATACAAAAAACTAGCCAGGTGAGGTGGCGGGCGCCTGTAATCCCAGCTACTTGGGAGGCTGAGGCAGGAGAATGGCGTAAACCCGGGAGGCGGAGCTTGCAGTGAGCTGAGATCCGGCCACTGCACTCTAGCCTGGGCGACAGAGTGAGACTCCGTCTCAAAAAAAAAAAAAAAAAAAAAAAAAAAAGAACACTGTAAAATAAAACGTGTAAAAAATTAAATGAATTAGACAAGTATTTTCATAAGCATAAAACAATATATGAATAGAAAGTATTCCAGCATTTTAATTTAAATGTTTTATGTCTTTCCACTTTATTTCTTTATGCAAATAATTATTTCTAATCAACAAATATAAAAATAAATTGTAAATATATGGCCACAGAGAAAAAACCAAAACAGTAAAAAAGGATATATAGTGAATTATAAATCTCTGTCTTACCTTTGTCCCACCCCCCAGAGCAAATACTGTAAACAGTTTCTTAGGTCCTTCCGGAATTATTTTCTAAAAATACTAGCATATAAGAAAGCATTTAAAAATTTTTCTGGTTTTACACAAATAGTATATTCCTATATACAATTTTCTGCATTTTTTTTTTTTTTGAGATGGAGTTTCACTCTATTGCCCAGGCTGGAGTGCAGTGGCACAGTATCGGCTCACTGCAACCTCTGCCACCCGGGTTCAACCGATTCTCCTGCCTCAGCCTCCCAAGTAGCTGTGATTATAGGCGCTCACCACCACGCCTGGCTAATTTTGTATTTTTAGTAGAGACGGAGTTTCACCATGTTGGCCAGACTGGTCTTGAACTCCTGGCCTCAGGTGATCCACTCGCCTCGGCCTCCCAAAGTGGTGGGATTACGGGCATGAGCCACCGTGCCTGGCCTTGTTCTGCGTTTTTCTTCCTTCCTTTAATATAATCTGGAATGAATTATCTATAAAAACATATAAACCTGCCTCTTTTTAAACAGCAGATTAGGATTTCATTGTATGAATGTATCATAATTTACTTACTGCTGCACTGATGGGGTCTCCCACCTTCTTCCTAGCTAAAAGAATTATGATTTTATTCAAATATTGGGTGACTATGTATGTCAGGGATAGACAGCAACTCCTCTCTCCCAGGGGCTGAATTTTGATTCCTCTAAGCCTTAGCGTAACACCATTTTCCTCACCAACAATGGGGTAGGAAATATGCACATTACACAATTCTGGCCCAAGGGGAAAAGACCAGTCTTCTGGAGGGTCTTCTGGAAAAAGGTTCTTCACTTTTTTAAAGAGATTCTCAGCAAAGGCCAGCCGCGGTGGCTCACGCCTGTAATCCCAGCACTTCGGGAGGCCGAGGCGGGCAGATCATGAGGTCAGGAGATCAAGATCATCCTGGCTAACATGGTGAAACCCTGTCTCTACTAAAACTACAAAAAGTTAGCCGGGCGTGGTGGCGGGCGCCTGTAGTCCCAGCTACTTGGGAGGCTGAGGCAAGAGAATTGTTTGAATCCGGGACGCGGAGGTTGCAGTGAGTCGAGATCGCGCCACTACACTCCAGCCTGGGTGACAGAGTGAGACTCTGTATAAAAGAAAAAAAAAAAAAAAAGAGAGAGAGCGAGAGAGAGGTACTCAGCAAAAAGCTCTGCCTTTTCAGCCTCTGGACATCATCATGTCTTTGGAACTGCTATAAGTATCTGTGACCACAGAGAGCAAGCAAGCCAAGAGAATCCCACAGAAGCTGGGTCAAGCATGACTTCTTTCACCTGCTGCAATGACCAACCTTCTTCTATGCTTCTTATGATTAGAGCTAACCAGTATGCTTATTGTGTAAGGCAGTTTTCGTTGTTACTTCGACTCTATAACTTGAAGCTGAAAGTATCCTAAACGATACACTTTGTCAGAGAGGTCCCTCCTAAACCTCCTAGACTAAGTGATCCCCCATCCCTGCATTTACTCTCTGGTACCATTGTTTTCCCTTCCATAACGCTCAGCACACTGATAATAATTTTGAGTTACCTGTTCACACTGGTCCATACTAGACAGTAAGTTTCATTGAGGGTAGGGACTGTGGCCATCTCATTAACAAGCATATCAAAATGCCTGAGAAATAGGTTAGAAAAATATCACACCAAATTTGTGCGCATATGTAGGTAAGTTTTTTTTTTCCCTATCCATAAAAATACAAAAGAAAAAAAAAAAACCACATAGGAAATCCCAGAAGAGCATACTATCAGTGGTGGTTTTATAGAGATGAAATCATGGCTGATTTTCATTTCTCTTTATTTAAAAAAATCTATCTTGTATAAGTTACGTTACTTCTATAACATAATATAAACATACTTACACATATACATTATATACATCTAATATATTGAGTATGAATGCTTAAAATATACACAGAGCACCTGCAGAATATAGGAAATGGGGTGAGGCTTTTTCAGATGCCCGTGCACAATTCTTATGCATAGAGCAAATAACATGTGCAGTGCACCTAATGTGTTGTACATTTTTCCCTCTGAGCATGTGAAGTGTAGATTTTAATTATAATTGCTATTTTTTACTTTTTTATTTGAGACAGAATTTCACTCTTGTCACCTAGGCTGGAGCGCAAAAGGGTAATCTCAGCTCACTGCAACCTCTGCCTCCCAAGTGATTCTCCTGCCTCAGCCTCTTGAGTAGTTGGGATTACAGGCATGCGCCATGATGTCCAGCTAATTTTTGCATTTTTAGCAGAGATGAAGTTTCACCATATTGGCCAGGCTGGTCTTCAACTCCTGACCTCAGGCAATCCACCCTCCTTGGCCTCCCAAAGCACTGGGAATACAGGCATAAGTCACCACTCCTGGCCATAATTTGCTATTGAGCACTAACTTCAACTTGGAGTTTCCCATTTGTGTTAACTTGTCAATAACAGTTTTTCACAAAAACTTTTTTTGAACTTCATGTTTTCTCAAAGACATAAAAGCTGCCTTCAACTTCTGACCACAATTTCCATTTGGCCGAATGCCCAAGAACCATGCTTTGCTGTAATATATTTATCTCAACAGACATTTTTATGGTGAATACATTCAGTTGAAAACATTCTGGGCTATATACAAATGATATAAATGACAAAGAGGAAAACAGAGGATCACACATAATAATGTCGTTTGTAGAGAAGATATTTCACCATATGTTTTCAGCTTTTTTCTAGGCATAATGAATTAGCATTGATCCACACAAATTTATCTAGTTATCCTTATAATAAATTAGCAAAATATCTAATTGAAACAAACGTGCCGCCTATGATCCCAAAAATGAAGTAAATATTTGGTAAATGTTACTAGCTAAAACATTTGGTAGTAATGAAGTTATGGAAAATAAAATACAAAATAAGGAAATGGCAGTAGAGTCCTAATCCTGATTTGTCAATTACAAATAGCCTTCTTTCAAGACAAAAATAAATGGAAACATATCCCATGTTCATGGATTGGAAGAACTTAATATTGTTAAAATGTTCATACTATCCAAAGTAATCTAGAAAGTCAATGCTACACCCATCAAAATCCCAATGGTATTTTTTATAGAAATAGAACAAATAATCCTAAAATTCATACAGAACTACAAAAGACCCTGCATCTTGAGAAAGAACAACAAAGCTAGAGGCATAATAGTTCCTGATTTCCAAATACATCACAAAGCTACAGTAATTAAAACAGTCTGATACAGGAATTAAGACAGACAGAGATCAATGAAATAGATAGATCAAAAACAAACCCAAGAAATACAGTTCAATGATCTTCGACTCAGGTGCCAAGTATACACAAAGGGGAAAGGGCAGTCTCTTCAACAAATGGTGGCCAGGCACAGTGGCTCACACCTGTAATCCTAGCACTTTGGGAGGCTGAGGTGGGAGGATCATGAAGTCAAGAGATCAAGACCATCCTGGCCAACGTGGTGAAACCCTGTCTCTACTAAAAATACAAAAATTAGCTGGGCGTGGTGGCGCATGCCTGCAGTCCCAGCTATTCAGGAGGCTGAGGCAGGAGAATCATTTGAACCTGGGAAGTGGTGGTTGCAGTGAGCCAAGATGGTGCCACTGCATTCCAGCAAGACTCTGTCTCAAAACAAAACAAAACAAAAATCAAAACAAAAAAACAACAAATGGCTTGGGAAAACTGGATATCCACATGCAAAAGAAAGAAATTGGACCCTTATCTTAAAACAAACACAAAAATCAGCTCAAAATGAATTAAAGACACAAACAAGACCTGAAACTGTAAAACCCCTAGAAGAAAACAGAGGAGAAGCTTCTTGACTTTGGTCTTGACAATGCCAATGATTTTTTGGGTGACACCAAAAACACAGGCAATGAAAGCAAAAACTGACAAGTTGGCTACATTTAACTAAAAAGCTATATGACAAAGGAAACAACAAAGTGAAAAGGCACCCTACAAAATGGGAAAACTATTTGCAGACCATATATAAGATAAAAAGGTGATCTCCAAACTTCAAAATTACATACAAAAGGAACTAATATAACCCAATAGCAAAAACAAACAAGCAACAACAACAACAAATAAAACTCCCAGGCACACTGGCTCATGCCTATGATCTCAGCACTTTGGAGGGTAAGGAAGGAGGATCACTTGAATCCAGGAGTCTGAGACCAGCCTGGGTAAAACAGTGAGGCACTACAAAAAAAAAAAAAAAAAAAAATTAAAAATGGCTGGGCGTGGTGGTTTGCACCTGTGTTTGCAGCTACTAGGGAGGCTGAGGTGGGGGGTCACTTCAGCCTAGAAGGCTGAGGCTGCAGTGAGCCATGATTGTGCCACTGCACTCCAACCAGGTAACAGAGTGAGACCCTGTCTCAAAAAACAAAACAAAACAAAACAAAACAAAAACGGGGGCAGTTTCCCCCATGCTGTTCTCATGACAGTGAGTGAGTTCTCCGGAGATCTGACAGTTTTACAAAGGGCTCTGCCCCCTTCACTTTCTCTTCTCTCTCCTACCACCTTGTGGAGAAGATGCCTGCTTCCCGTTCATCTTCTGCCATGACTGTAAGTTTCCTGAGGCCTCCCCAGCCATGTGGAACTGTGAGTCAATTAAACCTCCTTTATTTATAAATCACCCAGTCTCAGGTAGTATCTTTATCATAGTGTGAAAACGGACTAATACAAACAAAGAACCCAATTTAAAAAATGAACTAAATACTTGAATAGACATTTCTCCAAAGACAAACAGCCTACCCTTTATGTAAAAAGGTGCTCACAAATCACTAATCATCAGACAGATGCAAATCAAAACCACACCTGTTAGGATGACTATTACAAAAATTTTTAGATCTTTTTAGGTAACAAGTTTTGGTGAAGATGTGGAGAAATTGGAATCCCCGCACACTATTGGTAGCAATGTAAAATGGTCCAGCCTCTATAGAAAACAGTATAAAGGTTCCCCATAAAATTAAAAAATAGAACTACCGGTCATCTAGCAATCCCACTTCTAGGTATGTAGCCAGAGGAAATAAAATCACTGCAATTAAAGTTATCTGCCCTCCCACATTCATTACAGCATTATTTACAGTAGCCAAGATATGGAAATAACCTAAATACCCACTGAAGGATACATTAAGGAAATGTGGCATATACATACAATAGAATATTATTCAGCCTTCAAAAATGAAGCCCTGCCATTTGCAACAAAATGGATGAACCTTGAGGACATTACCCTAGATGAAATAAGCTAATCCCAGAAGAACAAATACTGATCTTACTCACAAAAAGTATCTAAAATAGTCAAATTCATAGAAGCAGAGAGTAGAATGGTGGTTTAATACTACATTGTACACCAAAACCTTTGCGAAGAGGGTAGATATCAAGATACCACAAAAAAGGGGGTGACAGGAGGAAACTTTTGGAGGTGATGGATATGTTTATGACTTTTATTGTGGTGATGGTTTCACAGCTGTATGCATATCTTTAAACCTATCAAACCTTATATATTAAATATGTGCAGGCTTTTTCTATATGAACTATACCCCCAATAAATCAGTTAAAATTTTGTTTAAATGACTTTCTTATTTTTCTCATTAATATCTTTAATTCCAAAGTAGTCCTTCCTCCCTCCCTCCCTCCCTCTTTCCCTCCTCCCCCTTCCCTCCCTCCCTCCCTCTCTCTCTCTCTCTGTCTCTGTCTATCTCTGTCTCTTTCTTTTGGGACTATGTTTCACTATGCTGCCCAGGGTATCCTCAAATTCCTTGGCTCAAAGTATTCTCTCCCATGTCAGCCTCCCAAATAGCTGGGACTATAGGTGTATGCTACATGCCTTGTGAAGAGGGTCGTTTTTTTGGTAGAGATGGGATCTCACTATGTTGCTCAGGATGATCTTAAACTTTTGGGGGGCCCACCCTGGCCTCTCAAAGTGCTGGTATTATGGGCATGAGCCACCATGCCAGGTCAAATATTCTTTCTAATAGGAGAATACGATCATCAAAAATAATAGTAAGATTTTAAAATTATAAACACCTTAATTTAAAAAAATTATAACATTAATTCCTCTAACAGATATCCATATTTTCCATTTCTGCTTATATTGGTTTTAGTATATTTTGGCTTATAAGAATTTATCTATTTAAACTAAGTTGTTAAAATTACCGGCATAAAATTAGTTACAATATTACCTTTTAAAAAGTATCTGTAAGTTCCCTCCTCTGATTCCTAATATTAGTCATCTGAGTACTCTCTCTTTCTCTCTCATACAAGGCCAGTTGTCATCTATCAATTTCATTAAGTTTTTTGAAGATCCATCTTTGGTTTTATTTATTTTCTCTACTTTGTGTCCATTTTCTTGCCCATTGATTTCTATTCTTACTTTTTTCCTTCTTTTTCTTTAAAGAACTTAAGGTGGAAGCTTAGATCAATGATTTTGAATATTTCTTCATTTATATATAAGTATTTAAAGGTATAAATTAATCTCTAAGCACTGAATTAGCTTCAGCCCATATTTTGGTATGTTACGCCTTAACAATCAATCAGTTAAAATGCTTTTTAATTTTCCTTATATTTTCTTTTTTGATCCATGGTTTATTCAAAAGAAACTTGTTTAATTTCTAAACATTTGTGATACATATATACATGTGTTACTGAATTCTAACTTAAATCTGTTGTGATCAGGGAACCTATCCTGTTAAATTTCTTTCTTTTTTTTTGTTTTTTTTTATTGAGACAGGGGTTCACTCTGTCACCCAGGCTGGAGTCCAGTGGCGCGATTTCAGCTCACTGCAACCTTTGCCTCCCAGGTTCAAGTGAGTCTCGTGACCAGTCTTCCAAGTAGCTGGTATTACAGGTGCACGCCACCACACCCAACTAATTTTTGTATATATTTTTTCTTTAGTAGAGGCGGGGTTTCATCACGTTGGCCAGGCTTGTCTCAAACTCCTGACCTCAATTGATTTGCATGCATCAGCTTCCCAAAGTGCGAGGATTATAGGCGTAAGCCATCACGCTCAATCAATCCTGTTGAATTTCAATCCTTTTAAGTGTATTGAAACTTGTTTTATGGCCCAATATGTGGTCTATCTCGGTAAATGTTCCACGGGCATATAAAAAGAATATACACTTGGGTATTAGCTGTAGTGTTCTATACATGTCAAATAGGTTAACTCGATTGCTAGTGTTGTTCAAATCATCTATGTATTTACTAATTTTTTTTCTAGTTGTTATATCAGTTACTAAGAGAAAAGTGACAAAATCAACTATTGTGGATTTGTTTATTTATTTAGTTCTGTCAATTTTTACTTCATAATTTTAAAGATTTATTACTAGGTCCATACACATTTCAGATTGTATGTCTTCTTGTTGAATTCACCCTTTATAATCATGAAATGCCCTCTTCGTCTCTGGCAAGACTGTCCTGAAGTCTAATTTGGGTGATGTTAACACAACCGTTAGCATATTTTTTCTGGTGTTTGTATGGTATGTGATATGGTTTGGAATTATGTCTCTGCCCAAATCTCATGTCAAATTGTAATCCCTAATGTTGGAGGAGGGGCCAGGTGGGAGGTGACTGGATCATGGAGGCAGACTTCCCCCTTGCTGCTCTGGAGACAGTGAGTGACTTCTTATGAGATTTGGTTGCTTAAAAGTGTGTAGTACTTCCCGCTTCATTCTCCTCCTCCTTCTCTGGCCATGTAAGATGAGCCTGCTTCCCCTTCACGTTCTGTCATAATTGTTAAGTTCCCTGAGGCCTCCCCAGCCACGCTTCCTGTACAGCCTGTGGAACTGTGAGTCAATTAAATCCGTTTTCTTTATAAATTACTCAGTCTCAGGTAGTTCTTTATAGCAATGCAAGAACAAACTAATACAGAAAATTGGTGTTGGGAAGTGGGGCATTGCTATATAGATACCTGAAAATGTGGAAGCAAGTTTGGAAGTGGGTAACGGGCAGAGAATGAAACAGCTTGGACAGATCAGAAGAAGAAAGGAGGATGGCGGAAAGGTAGAACTTACTTCCTAGAGACTTGTTGAATGGTTGTGACCAAAATGCTTATAGTGATATGGACAGGAAAGTCCAGGCTGAGAAGGTCTCAAAGATGAGGAATCTTTTGGGAACTGAAATAAAGGTCCCTCTTGCTATGCTTCTGCAAAGAAACTGGCAGCATTGTGCCCCTGCTCTAGATATCTGTGGAACTTTGAACTTGAAAGAGATGATTTAGGGTATCTGGTAGAAGAAATTTCTAAGCAGCAAAGTGTTCAAGATGTGGCCACTTCTAACCATATGCTTATATGCATTCACAGAAATGATCTGAAACTGGAACTTATATTTAAAAGGAAAGCAGAGCATAAAAGTTTGGAATATGTGCAGCCTGACCAAGTGGTAGAAAAGAAAGCCCCATTTTGTGGGGAGGAATTCAAGCCAGCTGTTGGAGCTGAATGTTCACAGCAGCCAAGACAATGGGGAAGATGCCTTGAATGCATTTTAGAGACCTTTGTGGTAGCTCCTCCTATCACAGCCCCAGAGGACTAGAAGGGAAGAATGATTTCACAGGCCAGGCCCTGGGCCCTGCTGCCCTCCACAACTGTGGGACACTGCTCTCTGAGTCCTAGCCACTCCAGCTCCAGCTGTGGGTAAAAAGGGCCCAGATATGTCTCAGGCTGCTGCTCTAGAAGGTTCAAACTATAAGTCTTGGTGGCTTTCACATGGTGTTAAGCCTGAAGGTGTGCAGAGGACAAGAGCTAAGGCTTAGGAGCTCTTCCTAGATTTCAGAGGATGTATGGAAATGCCTGGCTATCCAGACAGAAGTCTGCTGCAGGGGCAGAGCCCTCATGGAGAACCTCTACTAGGGCAGTGTGGATGGCAAATGTGGGACTGGAGTCCCCACACAGGGTTCCGACTAGGACACTGCCGAGTAGAGCTGTGAGAAGTGGGCCACTATTGTCCAGACCCCAGAATGGGAGATTAACAGCTTGCACTATTTGCCTGCAAAACCTGCAGGCACTCAACACTAGCCTGTGAAAGCAGCTAAAGGGGCTGTACCTTGCAGAGACACAGGGGTGGAGACACCCAAGGCCTTTGGAAACCATCCCTTGCATCAGTGTGACCTGGATGTGAGACACAGGGTCAAAGGAGATTATTTTAGAGCTTTAAGATGTAATGATTGGAAGATGGCCAAATAGGAGCAGCTCTGGTCTGCAGCTCCCAGTGTGATCAATGCAGAAGATGGGTGATTTCTACATTTCCAACTGAGGTACCTGGTTCATCTCATTTGGACAGGCTGGACAGTGGTTACAGCCCACAGAGGGCAAGCCAAAGCAGGATGGGGCATTGCCTCACCTGGGAAGCACAACAGGTTGGGGGATTTCCCTTTCCTAGTCAAGGGAAGCTGTGACAGACTGCACCTGGAAAAACGGGACACTTCCGGCCAAATACTGTACTTTTCCCATAGTCTTAGCAACTGGCAGACCAGGGAATTTCTCCCATGGCTGGCTCGGTGGATACCAGCCAACGGAGTCTTGCTCACTGCTAGCGCAGCAGTCTGAGATCGACCTGACAGTCTGCAGCCTGGTGGGGTGAGGGGTGTCCACTATTGCTGAGGCTTGAGTAGGTAAACAAAGTGGCTGGGAAGCTCGAACTGGGCGGAGCCTACCTCAGCTCAGCAAGGCCTACTGCCTCTATAGACTCCACCTCTGTTAGCAGGGCATAGCTGAACAAAAGGCAGCAGAAACTCCAGCAGACTTAAACGTCCCCATCTGACAGCTCTAAAGAGAGGAGTGATTCTCCCAGCATGGCACTGGAGCTCTGATAACAAGCAGACTGCCTCCTCGAGCTCCCTGAACCCTGTATAACCTAACTGGGAAACAATTCCCAGTAGGGGCCAACAGACACCTCATATAGGCAGGTGCCCCTCTGGGACAAAGCTTCCAGAGGAAGGATCACGCAGCAATTTTGCTGATCTGCTCTGCAGCCTCCGCTGGTGATACACAAGCAAACAGGGTCTGCAGTGGACCTCCAGCAAAATCCAACAGAATTGCAGCTGAGGGACCTGAGTATTAGAAGGCAAACTAACAAACAGAAAGGAATAGCATCAACATCAACAAAAAGCACATACACACCAAAACCCCATCTGTATGTCACGAACCTCAAAGACCAAAGGTAGATAAAACCACAAAGATGGGGAGAAACCAGAGCAGAAAAGCTGAAAATTCTAAAAACCAGAGTGCCTCTTCTTCTCCAAAGGACCGCAGCTCCTCTCCAGCAACATAACAAAGCTGGAAGGAGAATGACTTTGATGAGATGACAGAAGTAGGCTTCAGAGGGTCGGTAATAACAAACTTCTCCGAGCTAAAGCAGCATGTTCTAACTCATTGCAAGGAAGCTAAAAACCTTAAAAAAGGTTAGACAAATGGCCAACTAGAATAAACAGTGTAGAGAAGACCTTAAATGACCTGATGGAGCTGAAAACCATGGCATGAGAACTTCATGACACATGCACAAGCTTCAGTAACTGATTCGATCAAGTGGAAGAAAGGATATCAGTAATTGAAGATGAAATTAATGAAATAAAGTGAGAAGACAACTTTAGAGAAAAAAGAATAAAAAGAAATGAACAAAGCCTCCAAGAAATATGGGACTATGTGAAAAGACCAACTCTGTTTGATTGGTGTATCTGAAAGTGACAGGGAGAATGGAACCAAGCTGGAAAACACTCTTCAGGATATTTCCCAGGAGAACTTCCCCGACCTAGCAAGACAGGACAACATTCAAATTCAGGAAATACAGAGAACACCACAAAGATACTCCTCAAGAATTGCAACTCCAAGATACATAACTGTCAGATTCACCAAGTTTGAAATGAAGGAAAAAATGTTAAGGGCAGCCAGAGAGAAAGGTAAGGTTACCCACAAAGGGAAGCACATCAGACTAACAGCGGATCTCTCAGCAGAAACCCTACAAACCAGAATAGAGTGGAGGCCAATACTGAACATTCTTAAAGAAAAGAATTTTCAACCCAGAATTTAATATCCAGCCAAACTAAGCTTCATTAGTGAAGGAGAAATAAAATCCTTTATAGACAAGCTGAGAGATTTTGTCACCACCAGGCCTGCCTTACAAGAGCTCCTGAAGGAAGCACTAAACATGGAAGAGAACAACTGGTACCAGTCACTGCAAAACCATGCCAAATTATAAAGATCGTCGATGCTATGAAGAAACTGCATCAGTTACGGGCAAAATAACCAGCTAACATCATAATCACAGGATCAAATTCACACATAACAATATTAACCTTAAATGTAAATGGGCTAAATGCCCCAATTAAAAGACACAGACTGGCAAATTAGATAGAGTCAACACCCGTCAGTATGCTGTATTCAGGAGACCCATCTCGTGTGCAGACACACATAGGCTCAAAATAAAGGGATGCAGGAAGATCTACCAAGCAAATGGAAAGCAAAAAAAAAAAAAAAAAAAAAAAGCAGGGGTTGCAATCCTAGTCTCTGATAAAACAGACTTTAAACCAACAAAGATCAAAAGAGACAAAGAAGGCCATTACATAATGGTAAAGGGATCAATTCAACAAGAAGAGCTAACTATCCTAAATATATATGCACCCAATACAGGAGCACCCAGATTCATAAAGCAAGTCTTTAGAGACCTATAAAGAGACTTAGACTCCCACACAATAACCATGAGAGACTTTAACATCCCACTGTCAATATTAGACAGATCAATGAGACAGAATATTAACAAGGATATCCAGAACTAGAACTCAGCTCTGCACCAAGTGGACCTAATAGACATCTACAGAACTCTCCACCGCAAATCAACATGTTCTTCTTAGCACCACATGGCACTTATTCTAAAATTGACCACATAATTGGAAGTAAAGCACTCCTCAGCAAGTGTAAAAGAACAGAAATCACAACAAACTGTCTCACAGACCACAGCATAATCAAATTAGAACTGAGGATTAAGAAACTCACCCCAATATGCACAAATACATGAAAACTGAACAACCTGCCCCCCGAATGACTACTGGGTAAATAACTAAATGAAGGCAGAAATAAAGATGTTCTTTGAAACCAATGAGAACATAACGTACCAGAATCTCTGGGACACATTTAAAGGAGTGTGTAGAGGGAAATGTATAGCACTAAATGCCCACGAGAGGAAGCAGGAAAGATCTAAAATCGACACCCTAACATCACAATTAAAAGAACTAGAGAAGCAAGAGCAAACACATTCAAAAGCTAGCAGAAGGCAAGAAATAATTAAGATCAGAGCAGAACTGAAGGAGATAGAGACACAAAAAAAAAATCCTTCAAAAACACAGTGAATCCAGGAGCTGGTTTTTTTTAAAAGATCAACAAAATAGACTGCTAGCAAGACTAATAAAGAAGAAAAGAGAGAAGAATCAAATAGACACAAGAAAAAATGATAAAGGGGATATCACTACCAATCCCACAGAAATACAAACTACCATCAGAGAATACTATAAACACCTGCATGCAAATAAACTAGAAAATCTAGAAGAAATGGATAAATTCCTGGACACATACACCCTCCCAAGACTAAACCAGGAAGAAGTTGAATCTCTGAATAGACCAGTAAGAGGCTTTGAAATTGAGGCAATAATTAATAGCCTACCAACCAAAAAAAGTCCAGGACCAGATGGATTCACAGCTGAATTCTACCAGAGGTACAAAGAGGAGCTGGTACCATTACTTCTGAAACTATTCCCATCAATAGAAAAAGAGAGAATCCTCTCTAATTCATTTTATGAGGCCAGCATCATCCTGATACCAAAGCCTGGCAGAGACACAACAACAAAGAAGAGAATTTTAGACCAATATCCCTGATGAACATCGATGCCAATATCCTCAATAAAATACTGGCAAACCAGATCCAGCAGCACATCAAAAAGCTTTTCCACCACAATCAAGTTGGCTTCATCCAAGGGATGCAAGGATGGGTTAACATACGCAAATCAATAAACATAATCCATCACATAAACAAAACCAATGAAAAAAACCACATGATTATCTCAACAGATGCAGAAAAGACCTTCAACAAAATTCAACAGCCTTTCATGCTAAAAAACTCTCAATAAACTAGGTATTGATGTGACGTATCTCAAAATAATAAGAGCTATTTATGACAGACCCACAGCCAATATCATACTGAATGGGCAAAAACTGGAAGCATTCCCTTTGAAAACCAGCACAAGACAAGGATGCCCTCTCTCACCACTCCTATTCAACATAGTGGTGGAAGTTCTGGCCAGGGCAATCAGGCAAGAGAAAGAAATCAAGGGTATTCAATTAGGAAAAGAGGAAGTCAAATTGTTCCTGTTTGCAGATAACATGATTGTATATTTAGAAAACCCCATCATCTCAGCCCAAAAGCTCCTTAAGCTGATAAGCAACTTCAGCAAAGTCTTAGGATACAAAATTAATGTGCAAAAATCACAAGCATTCTTAAACACCAGTAACAGACAAACAGAGAGCCAAATCATGAATGAACTTCCATTCACAATTGCTTCAAAGAGAATAAAATACCTAGGAATCCAACTTACAGGGGATGTAAAGGACCTCTTCAAGGAGAACTACAAACTACTGCTCAGTGAAATAAAAGAGGACACAAACAAATGGAAGAACATACCATGCTCATGGATAGGAAGAATCAATATCATGAAAATGGCCATACTGCCCAAGGTAATTTATAGCTTCAATGCCATCCCCATCAAGCTACCAATGACTTTCTTCACAGAATTGGAAAAAACTGCTTTAAAGTTCATATGGAACCAAAAAAGAGCCTGCATCTCCAAGACAATCCTAAGTCAAAAGAACAAAGCTGGAGGCATCACGCTACCTGACTTCAAACTATACTACAAGGCTACAGTAACCAAAACAGCATGGTACTGGTACCAAAACAGAGATATAGACCAACGAAACAGAACAGAGTCCTCAGAAATAATACCACACATCTGCAGCCATCTGATCTTTGACAAACCTGAGAGAAACAAGAAATGGGGAAAGGATTCCCTATTTAATAAATGGTGCTGGGAAAATTGGCTAGCCATAAGTAGAAAGCTGAAACTGGATCCTTTCCTTACTCCTTATACAAAAATTAATTCAAGATGGATTAGAGACTTAAATGTTAGACCTAATACCATAAAAACCCTAGAAGAAAACCTAGGTAATACCATTCAGGACATAGGCATGGGCAAGGACTTCATGTCTAAAACACCAAAAGCAATGGCAACAAAAGCCAAAATTGACAAATGGGATCTAATTAAACTAAAGAGCTTCTGCACAGCAAAAGAAACTACCATCAGAGTGAATAGGCAGCCTACAGAATGGGAGAAAATTTTTGCAATCTACTCATCTGCCAAAGGGCTAATATCCAGAACCTACAAAGAACTCAAGCAAATTTACAAGAAAAAAACAAACAACCGCATCAAAAAGTTTCATTCTCTTAAAATATCTTCTAATTTCCATTGAGAATTTTTATTTGACCCATGAGCTACTTAGAAGTGTTTATCATCCAAATATTTGGGGATTTTCTAGATACCTTTTTGTTATTGATTCTTGCTTTCATTTCATTCTAGTCACAGACCACAATTTGCATGATTTCTATTCTTTTAAAATTGTTAGGGTTTGGGCTTTGGCCCAGATTACTCAGTAACTACTCTATGTGTACTTGAAAAGACTACATATTCTGCTACTGTTGGAGTAGAGTGTCTATAGATGTCAATTAGGTAAAATCAACTTGATAGTATTCTTCAGGACTTCCACATCACTACTCAATTTTTTTTTTCTACTTGTTCTACCAGTTACTGAGAAAAAGAAGAATGCTAAATTCTCCACATAGGATAATTGCCCATTTCTCCTTTCAGTTCTATCATTTATTGCTTTGGGTATTTTAAAGCTTTGTCATTAGGTGCATAAGCAATTAGAGCTGTTTCTGGCTTCTTCATGAATTTCCCCTTTTTATCATCATATAATGGTCCTTTAGTATGCCCAGTAATTGTCCTTATTCTAAGGTCTACTTTGTCTGACATTGATATGGCTACCTCAGTTTCTTTTGATTACTTTTGCATGGTATGTCTCCTTGCATCTTTTAAATTTTAACCATCTATTTCACTATATCTAAGTACATTTCTTTTTTCCAGTTTTCTTGAGTTATAAATGACAAATAACGATTGTAAATATTCAAAGTATACATGTGATTTGATATATGTATACTCTGTGAAATGATTACCACAATCAAATTAATTAACACATCTGTCACCACACAGTTACTTACCATTGTGTGTGTGTATAGTGAGACCACTTAAAATCTACTCTCTTAGTACATTTCGAGTGTACATACAGTATTATTAACTATAGTCACCATGCTACACGTTAGATCTCAGAACTTATCTAGCTTACTACTAAAAGTCAGTACACTTTGACCAACATCCCCCCATTTCTCCTATTTCCCCCCACCAGCTTTATGGTTGTTTACACATCAGGTTAAGCCCGATATCCTGTTACTGTATCATGGCTCAAATTGGAAGTATCAATACGTTTTTTCTTTTAACTCTTGAAAAAACAGCAATAGCTGAATACATCTTTAATATGATAAATAACAAAAAGCTATCCATATTTAACGGAGACATGCTAGATGCATTCCCACTAAAATTGAAACAAGACAAATATATATCCATTGCTATTATGACTAAACATTATTTAACATGGGCAAGCCAATAATATCAGAAAAGACATAAGAGGTAGAAAGAAAACTTTGAAATATATTGAAAATACATATGTTTCTAAGAAAAATGTAACAAAATAAGTAAAATAAAACAAAATTATAAATAAATAAATAACAACTTGGGAATTTAAAAATACTCTCCTAAGCAACAATTGTGCCAAAAAAGCAATCAAAACCAGACATTATCAAGCCTGGAATTTATTCTGGTGAAATAGTAAAAACAGAAATTTAGCTTCATTTTTCTTCATATGACTATCCAATTGATTCAATATCACTTCTTCAAGATTCCAAAATTTCCTAACTGATTTAAAATGTTGTTTTTATGTCATACTACAAAGAGTGGGGAAAATCTTACTCCAAACTGAAAAAACAGAAGCAACTTAATTGGTGCTGTTGGCTGGATCTTCAGCAACAGCTTCCTTGCCCTTAGTGTCAGCAATTTCTTCCCTTCAAATTCACTTTATTAAAATTGAACAAAACAAAACAAACAAAATATCTTTAACATGAAGTACAGAAGAACGGCTTCTGTTTTCCTTACTGAACTCAACTATGGTACCATAGAAGCCTCCAGAGAGGCTGGTGTTTCAGGAATGATCTGCCATGTCAGATGCTGTGAAGAGCATGAGTAAGATGAGATGAGATGAACCTGGCAGCAGGGAGGTCACTGGGGACCTGAATAACAGCAGTTTCATTTGAGTGACGGGGATGTGAGCGAGAATACAGTGGGTCAAGGAGCATCCTGGAGAAGCAGAAATGATGAGGGTAGACAACTCTCCCATGAATGTTCCTTATTCAGGTGAACAGAGAAACAAGTCAACAGCTAAAGGGGAAAATGGGGTCAAGGAAGAACATTTGAAGGATGATACAAGTGGGAATAATCCAGAGAGGGGAAATTCCTGAAATGCATCTTCTACCACTGCTCTGGTAGGGTTTCGATTCTGGCAACAGTAAGGACTCTGATATTAAACAGGTATACAGAGACACTGTCAGTTTGAGGGTCCTACTGAGGAACCGGAAATAACTGCTGATTGGAGTTTGTTCCTATGGTAAATGAGGCAGATGGGGTGGAAAGGCAGCAATGTGAATGACGTGTGGATAAAAAGAAATGTATTCACTTGACAGGCCCTAAACTGTTTAATAATAAACGACTGGGGAGACATAAATATATTTTGCACCATCTTTATGAGAAAACACTGAATCTGCTCAACTGGAATCAGACTACTGTACAGTCTCTAAATCAGTTTCACTAGAATGAGATAATTCCAGTCTTTTACCTCTCCATTATTTTACATTTATGTTTTTCATAAGACAAATGGTTCCAGGACTATGTCATCCTCAATTTCAATTCCTTTTACATTTTCACAATTTCAAGCAAATTCTGAGATACATTTTCAAATATTATAATTGAGAATTTATCATTCTAACCTCCTGAGAAAAAAACTTACTTTTCCACTTTAATAAAATAAAATATATACTTACTCTGAATAATATTTCTTCATTCCACTTTGGATTCAAACTCTGAAAAATAATAAACATAGTATAACTAAATAATGTTTTGTCTTCTAAAAATAAAACAAAGTACATTAAAAACTTTTGAATATTGCTAAGTCTAACCTTTTTAATGGTTTTTGTTTGCACACTTGTAAGAACTCCATTCACTGGGTCATATAACGTCACTCTCACATAAGGATCACTGTTAAAAAAAAAAAAAAGAAAAATTTTAATTATTGCTTACCCCAAGCTCAGATCACCCAGACTATACAATTCACAATTTTCCTTGTTAGTTATATCTACAATTATTTCCTGAATTTAAAAGTCAGAATTCTTAGGCAGGTAAGCAATTAAAGTAATTTTTGCATCTCGTTAAAAACCTGAAGTACCATGTTAGTGAAAGACACAAAGAATTAGAAAGAAAACCTTTTAATCACAGGCCTAATGATTATAACCTTCCTAGATTTTTAAAATTTTGATTTTTATTACATTATTTCTTCTTTTGAGTTAAGATGGTTAATTCAATGATTCTAAGACTGGTTTTGTAAGACCTCAGGTTGTCTCAAGTTATCTCATGGGTGTAAACTCTTCTTACAAAGTAAAGGCAAACTGTTTTCACTTAAAAAAAATAACTAGGTGTGGCCAGGCACAGTGGCTCACGCCTAGAATCCCAGCACTTTGGGAGGCTGAAGCGGGTGGATCACGAGGTCAGGGGATCAAGACCATCCTGGCTAACACGGTGAAACCCTGTATCTATTAAAAATACAAAAAAAAAAATTAGCCAGGCGTGGTGGCAGGTGCCTGTAGTCCCAGCTACTCAGGAGGCTGAGGCAGGAGAATGGCGTGAACCTGGGAGGTGGAGCTTGCAGTGAGCCAAGATCACAACACTGCACTCAGGCCTGGGCGACAGAGCAAGACTCTGTCTCAAAAAAAAATATTAAAATAAAATAACTAGATGTTAATAAAACCAATTCTACAAGGAGATATGGAGAAGGAAATTCTTGTGATGTATAGGGTTGCAAACCACAAGACTTTGAACACTTTACTTGTCCATGGTTAAATTTCTCCTATGTTCCATGGGTATCCCAAGTACTCACCATTCTCCACCAAATCCCCTCCAAACTAATCCAAACTATCCTTCCCCCAACTCCATTTCTTCATACCACGTTACCTCTTAATTGGCCAAAATCAAAGGCACCAGAACACTCCCAAGATACTGGTATTTATCAGAACCCATCCTTACCCCTAACCTAGTGAGTCAGGAGTCCTCTTGTTTTGAGTCTCACCCCCCTTATTCAGTTCTCTGAACTTTGGAGCCTTGCATCATCTGTTCTCATTGCTCTCTTTTAGACCTTTGGCTTTTTCTTTGATCTAGGTTTCTCTAGGCATATAAATGTTTTAAAATTCCTCCTCCCCTTGACTTTCCCTCCCTTCTCCAGCAAAGCAAAATACATCTTTTTCTTCCATTCCCAGTCAAACCTTTTCAGAGAATAATCTTTAATAATAAAAACAAGAACACTTATATAGCAATTACTCGGTGCCAGATACTGCTGTAAGCAGGTTTCGTATATTAATTCTTTTTCTCCTTTTTTTTTTTTTGAGACAGAGTATTGCTCTGTCGCCCAGGCTGCAGTGCAGTGGTACAATCTCGGCTCACTGCAACCCCTGCCTTCCGGGTTCATGCCATTCTCCTGCCTCAGCCTCCCGAGTAGCTGGGATTACAGGCGTGCAATACCACGCCCGGCTAATTTTTGTATTTTTAGTAGAGACGGGGTTTCACCATGTTGGCCAGGATGGTCTCGAACTCCTGACCTCAGGTGACCCGCCTGCCTTGGCCTCCCAAAGTGCTGGGATGACAGACGTGAGCCACAGTGCCCAGCCCGTATATTAATTCTTTGAATTTCTATAACCACCTGTGAGGTAGGTACTATTCCTTTCTTTCTTTCACACAGATCACACAGCTAGAAAGCGGACAGCCAGGATTGAAACTCCAGCACCTGGCTCCAGAGGCCATACTCTTTTTTGTTTGTTTGTTTGAGATGAAGCATCACTCTGTAAGCCAGGCTGGAGTACAATGGCGCGATCTTGGCTCACTGCAGCTTCTGCCTCCTGGGTTCAAGCTATTCTCCTGCCACAGCCTCTCAAGTAGCTGCGATTACAGGCACGCGCCACTGCGCCCAGCTAATTTTTGTATTTTTAGTAGAGACACAGCTTTGCCATGTTGGCCAGGCTGGTCTCAAACTCTTGACCTCAGGTGGTCTACCCGCCTCAGCCTCACAAAGTGCTGGGATTACAGGCATGAGCAAACATGCCCGGCTTATACTCTCTTGCTCTGTCGCCAGGTTGGAGTGCAGTGGCACGATCTTGGCTCACTGCAACCTCCTTCTCCTGGGTTCAAGCAATTCTCCTGCCTCAGCCTCTCGAGTAGCTGGGACTACTGGCGCCTACCACCACGCCTGGCTAATGTTTTGTATTTTAAGTAGAGATGGGGTTTCACCATGTTAGCCGGGATGGTCTCGATTTCTCGACCTCATGATCCGCCTGCCTCGGCCTCCCAGCCTATACTCTTAACCACTGTAGCATACCACCGCATTTACTTCATTTCCTTAATTCCTGTTATGCTTCAAAACCCTACAGTCTGATTTCTGTCTCTTCCCTTGAGATCCATTCCTGTGAAAAGGCTCTTGTAAAGTCACCAATCTTGTTAAAGCAATCAACATTTTCCAGATACTTCTTTTTTTGGCCCTCTTTATGTTTTTAGATACTACTGACCATTTTCTCTTTGAAACACTCATCTCATTTCGCTTCTATGACACATCTCTTCCAGTGCTCCTCACACCACTCAAACTGTTCCTTCAGTGGCTTACTTAGGCTCCTCTTCTACTATCTGCCAGTTAAATACTGATATTCCCTAGGTATTGCCCCACCCCTCTGTTCTCTCTACATTTTCCCTTTCCAATCTTATCCACGGTTTTTTACAACTAAATACTATTAAATATAAAAATACAAAATGTAAATGTAATTATGTATCTATCCCTAATCTCACCATCCAGCTACACAAATACACTTGAACAATACACAGACACTGTTCAAGAGTTTTGCCTCTTTTTTCTTTTTTTTTTTTTGAGATAGAGTTTCACTCTTGTTGCCTAGGCTGGAATACAATGGCACAATCTCGGCTCACCGCAACTTCCGCCTCCCGGGTTCAAGTGATTCTTTTGCCTCAGCCTCCCTAGTAGCTGGGATTACAGGAATGCATCACCACGCCTGGTTAATTATTGTATTTTTAGTAGAGACGGCATTTCTCTATGTTGGTCAGGCTGGTCTTGAACTCCCAACCTCAGGTGATCCGCCCACCTTGGCCTCCCAAAGTGCTGGAATTACAGGTGTACGCCATCGTGCCCAGTCGAGTTTTGCCCCTTTTTAATTGGCCTTTTAATTATATTGAGTTGTAAGAGGTTTCATATATTTAGGGGGTTAATGGCCTTTGTCAGATATCTTTGTTTCGTTGTTTCTCTTGTGGTAAGAATATTTAACATGATCACTACCCTATTTATTTACGTATTTATTCATTCATTTCATTTCATTTTTTGAGACAGAGTCTTGTTCTGTTGCCCAGGCTGGAGTGCAGTGGTGCAGTCGGCTCACTTGAAACCTCCGCCTCCTGGGCTCAAGCAATCCTCCCACCTCAGCCTCCCCAGTAGTGGGACTACAGGCACACACCATCATGCCTAATTGTGCTTTTTTGTAGAAACAGGGTTTTTCACCATGTTGCCTGAGATGGTCTCAAACTTGTAGGCTCAAGTGATCCACCTGCCTTAGCCTCCCAAAGTGGTGGGATTACAGGTGTCAGCCACTGCACCCAGCAGCTCTACCCTCTTACCTTTTTAATTGCACATACATTAATGTTAACTTTAGGCACAACATTGTACAGCAGATCTCTAGAGCTTATTCTTCCTGCTTGACTCAAGTTTAATGCCTGTTAATTATTAACTTCCATTTCTACTCACCCCTCACCCCAACACGGCAACCAGCATTCCACTCTTTGATTCTATGAATTTGACTATTTTAGATATCTCATATAAATGGAAACATGAAGTATCTGTCTCTCTGACTGTCTCATTTCAGTTAGCATAATATCCTGATTAATCCGTATAGTCACATATTGCAGAATCTCCTTTTTAAAGGTTGAATAAACACTGTATGTATATACATTTCTTTTCTTTCTTTTCATGTGAAATTGGTATTCTGCCCATGTTGTAACAAGCTTCAAGGGTGGCACATCTTACACATGTGCATGGACACCCCGTCATGACACTTATAAACTACAGAAGGATCTAGACTACATTTTTTTTTTTTTTTTTTTTTTTTGAGACAGGGTCTTTCTCTGTCACCCAGGCTGGAGTGAGGTGGCATGAACACGGCTCACTGCAGCCTCAACTTCCTGGGCTCAAGTGATCCTCCCACCTCAGCCTCCTGAGTAGCTGGGACCACAGGCATGCATCACCACACCTGGCTAACTTTTAAAAATTTTTTTTGTAGAGACAGGGTCTCATCACCAGGCTGGTCTTGAACTCCTGGGCTCAAGTGATCCTCCCACCTCGGCCTTCCAAAGTGCTGAGATTACAGGTGTGAGCCACCATGTCCAGCCCACATTTCTTTTTTTTAATGTTTTTAATTTTCATGGGTACATAGTAGGTGTATGTGTTTATGGGGTACATGAGATTACCCATTCATTTGTCGATGGACTTTCACGCTGTTTCCAGATATATGTCTGAAGATACTTTTTCCCAATCTATGGCTTGCATTTTCTATAACCGTGTTTCTTAAAGAAGAAAAGTTTTAATTGTGTTGAAGTTCCTTTCAAGGCAGTTTTCTTTTATGGCTCATCCTTTTTGGTACTGTTCACGAAAACTTTGTGTAACCCAATAGAGCAAATATTTTTTTTCCTGTGTCTTCCTATAGAAGTCTCATCATTTTAGCTCATCCTAATTTTCTGTATGATGTGTGGTAAGGGCCAAGATTCATTTCATTCTGTACAGACCAGTTGTTCTAGTACTGTGTAATGAAAGACGACTACTCTTTCCCTTGAATTACCTCAGCATTTTTTGTTAAACAGGAACTGATCATATATGTGTATATATTCTCTCTCTCGCTCTCACATACACACACACGTGCATGTATTTCTACACTCTCCATTCCATTGAACAATATGTCTATTCTCATGCCATTGCCACTCTGTCTCTTATTATAACTGTGTAGCAGGTCTTGAAATGAGGTAACGTAAGTCTTCCAATTTTGTTCCTTCTCGGAATTGTTCTGGCTATTCTATGTGCCTTGACTTTCCATATAAATATTGAAATCATCTTATCAATGTCTCTGAAAAAACTTGCTGAGATTTTTATTGGGACTGTGCCAAATCTAATCAATTTGGAGAAAAATGCCACCCTAACACTATTGAGTCTTCTAATTAAAACAGCATATGTATCCATTGATTTATGTGGTCTTCGATTTCTCTCAGCACTGTTTTATAGTTTTCAGGCTACATTTCTTGCAAATCTTTTGGTACATTTATTTCTAAATATTTAACATTTACACGATTGTAAACACATTTTTAAATTTTATTATCCAATTGCTCAATGATAGGATACAGAAATATAACTGATTTTGGGTACACTGACTTTGCATTTTGTGGCAGTGTTAAATTCACTTATTAGTTCTTCCAGTAGCTTTTTCTGTAGATTCCTTGGGGTTATCTACCTACAAACGATGTTGTCTGCAAATAAAGACAGTTTTACTTCTTCCTTTTTGACCTGTTATGATATTTTTTCTTTGCTGTACTACATGGCTAAAATATATAGTACAATGTTGGATAGAACATATAAGCAGGCAACTTTGCCTTATTCCTGAGATTAAGTAGAGAGCCTTCAAACTGCCAGCATTAAGTAGGTGATTAGCTACTGGGTTTTTTCATAGATTCCCTTGATGAGGTTTAGGACATTTCCATCTACTCCTACTTTGCAGAGAGTTTCTATTATGAATGGGTGTTGAATTTTGTCAGTGGTGTTTTCTGCTTTTATTAAGATGACTGTCTTCTCAGTGTGGCGATTCCTCAAGGATCTAGAACTAGAAATACCATTTGACCCAGACATCCCATTACTGGGTATATACCCAAAGGATTATAAATCATGCTGCTATAAAGACGCATGCACATGTATGTTTATTGTGGCACTATTCACAATAGCAAAGACTTGGAACTAACCCAAATGTCCATCAATGATAGACTGGATTAAGAAAATGTGGCATATATACACCATGGAATACAATGCAGCCATAAAAAAGGATGAATTCACGTCCTTTGTAGGGACATGGGTGAAGCTGGAAACCATCATTCTGAGCAAACTATCACAAGGACAGAAAAGCAAACACCATATATTCTCACTCATAGGTGGGAATTGAACAATGAGAACACTGGGACACAGGGTGGGGAACATCACACACCGGGGCCTGTCATGGGGTAGGGGGAGGGGGGAGGGATAGCATTAGGAGATATACCTAATGTAAATGACAAGTTGATGGGTGCAGCACACCAACATGGCACATGTATACATATGTAACAAACCTGCACATTGTGCACATGTACCCTAGAACTTAAAGTATACTTTAAAAAAAAGAAAAAAAAGGTGACTGTCTTCTTTTATTCTATTAATATAGTGTATTACATCAGTTAATTTTCAGATATTAAACTACCTTTGTATTTTATGTTAGTTTGCTGAGAGATTTTATCATGACTGGTGTTAGATTTTGTCAAAGGCACATTCCATGCCAAGCAAAATGACCATGTGTTTTTTCTATTTTACTGTATGAATATGATGAATTGCATTGATAAATTTTTTAATGTTGAACAAACCTTGTATTCCTAGGAAAAATCCTACCTGGTGACACATAGATACATAATGTTCAATTTCATTTTTGCATCTGTGTTGAGGGATATTGGTTTTAAGTTTTCTTGTGATGTCTGTGTCTTGTTTGGGGACCAAGATAATACTAGTCTAATAAAATGAGTAGGGAAATGCCCTCCATTTTCTTAATGTGTTTGTGTAGAACTTGTATTATTTATTCCTTAAATGTCTGATAGTTGTATGCAGTGATACAATGTGGGCCTGGAGTTTTCTTTGCAGGAAGGACAAATTCAGTTCCTTTAATTAACAACAAATTCAATTTCTTTTAACAACAAATTCAATTTCTTTCCATAATGAACATCTATTAAAGTTTTATATTTGTTCTGTGGCTAGTTCTGTAATCCGTGTCTTTCAAGACTATTATCTAGTTCATCTAAGTTGTGTGTACTTCTTTATTGATATGAAATTGTACAAAATATTTTCCTTTTATCTTTTTCATTTCCACAGGATCCAGAGCAATGCCCCAGTTTTCATTCTCATTACCAGTAATTAGTGCCTTCTCTCTAACTCTTGATCATTCTAGATAGATTTAAAACTTTAATTGATATCTTCAAATAACAAGCTTTTGATTACAGTAATTTTTTTTCTATCATTGTCCATTTTCTCTTTTATTGATTTTGGCCCTTGTTTTTATTATTTCTTCTCTCTACTTATTTTAGAACTGATTTGCTCTTTTTTCCCTAATTTATTAAGGTCAGAACTCAAAACATTCATTTACATCTTGCTCCTTTTCTAAGTTAAGGATTTTAAACACATAAATTTCCCTCTGAATATAACTTCAGCTGCATTCCACAATTGTGATATTGCTTTATTTTCATTTTCATTCAGTTCAAAATATTTTCATCTTTGACATATAGATTATTTAGAAGTATGCTAATTAAATTCCAAATATTTGTAGTTTTTCTACATCTTAATATTATTGGTTTCCAATTGAATTCCATTTTTCTCAAAGAACATCCTCTATATGATTTCAATCTTTTGAAAATTTCTGAAACTTGTCCTATGGACCCACACATGGTCTATGCTGGTTAATGTACCATGCACATTTCAAAAGAATGTGGTTTATTGTTTTAAGGCCCAGAATATTGTGGCAGGCACTAGGGCAGCTCCTATTATCCCCACCTCCTAATATTCATGCTCTTTGTGTTCCTCTCCTCTTAAGCATGGGACGGATCTATATATTCTAACCAACATATTGTGGCAAAGGTGACAAAGTATGTGATTACATTACATAAGATTGTAACCCACCTTGCTAGGAGACTCTTCCTAGCTTTGAAGAAGCAAACTGCCAGCTTGTGAGCTGCTGAATGGCAAGAAGCTGAGATGGCCTCCAGCTGACAGCTAGCAAGAAATGGAAACGCTCAGACTGGCAGCCTGCAAGGAACTGAATGCCACCAGCAACCACATTAGCTTGGAAATGAATCCTTCCCTAAGCAAGCCTCAGCTAAGACCACAGCCCTACCAACACCTTAATGACAGCTGAAGTGAATTCCTATAATTTTATGTTGCCTCAGCATCCATACTGAATGTTAAGTTGGACATTTTTATACCAGAAGCAGGTCTTAGTCACCCTTAGCACAGTTTCCAGTTCTCTACCTCCTCTCGGCTCCTCAATGTGGTCAATCTGATAAGTACCTTACACAACTGCCTCCTGGTAACCACCTCCCTAAGAAGCAACCAGATTCAACCTACTTGACTTGCTCCACTGACCCCATATCCACAAGGACTGCAGAAATATGCCACAGTAATCACCTCTCCGTGATGGTTAATACCGAGTGTCAACTTCATTAGACTGAAGGATGCAAAGTATTGTTCCTGGGTGTGTCTGTGAGGGTGTCGCCAAAGGAGATTAACATTTGAATCAGTGGACTGGGAGAGGCAGACGCACCCTCAATCTGAGTGGGCACCATCTAATCAGCTGCCAGGGCAGCTAGAACAAAGCAGGCAGAACGTGGAAGGACTTGACTTGCTGAGTCTTCCGGCCTTCATCTTTCTCCCATGCTGGATGCTTCCTGCCCTCGAACATTAGACTCCAAGTTCTTCAGCTTTTGGACTGTTGGACTTAACACCAGTGACATGCCAGGGGCCTCTTATACCTTTGGCCACAGACTGCAGGCTGCATTGTTGGCGTCCTATTTTTGAGGTTTTGGGACTCGGGCTGGCTTCCTTGCTCCGCAGCTTGCAGATGGCCTACAGTGGGACTTCACTTTGTGATCATGTGAGTCAATTCTCCTACTAAATTCCCTTTCGTATATACATCTATCCTATGAGTTCTGTCCTCCTAGAGAACCCTAATACAGATTTCTCAGACACAGCATGACTCCATGAAATTTGTGCCTGCTTGCTCTAAACCCACCAGTGACAACTCCCTGAGGGAAACCTGTTTGGAAAATGCCCTGGATCCCAATAAAAGCCTCAGCCCACAGGTCCCTTGCACTCTTTCTTCTGTTCCCCACCCACTAGTTGACTGTGCATGTCCTGGATGGCTCCCCACTTCCTGTTGGCCCTGGGAGGCATGCTGCCCTCTTCTCTCTGGCATCTGTTAAGTAATACACCGCTGTTATTTCGTGTGTTTTGTTGAGTTGCCTCCTGTGTCTCACCTGACTGATACACTCGACCCTAACTTCTTTGTCAGGATTCTCCTAGAGAGTGGCTATCTGCTCTTTTGGTAGGAATAAACTGGACACAGACAAGAGCTCTAAGAGCAGCCGCCAGGATATGCAAATGTGCTGTGAGAGGGACATCTGGTCATAGCTAAGACACTTAGGCATGAGGGCACTTGCCAGGATAAAGAAATACCCATAAAAGGCACATTGTAAACATCTATATCCAAATTCCTAGAGTCTCATCAGGGCACGGCTAGAGTTTACAGCCACTCTCATGTGAGAGACTTCAAGACAGAAAAATTAGAAAAAATTAGAAAAAAAAAAAAGAACAACAGCAGCTTTGCAAGACCCTGTAGCAGAGGACCCAGTTAAACAATGCAGGAACTTCTGAATCACAGAAACTGTGAGACAATAAATGTACGTCCTTTTAAGCAACCACATTTGTGGTTATTATTATTATTATTATTATTATTATTATTATTATGTGAGACGGAGTCCTACTCTGCTACCCAAGCTGGAATGCAGTGGTGCCATCTTGCCTCACCGTAACCTCCGCCTCCCGGGTTCATATCATTCTCCTGCCTCAGCCTCCCGAGTAGCTGGGACTACAGGCGCCCACCACCATGCCCAGATAATTTTTTGTAATTTTAGTAGAGATGGGTTTCACCGTGTTAGCCAGGATGGTCTCGATCTCCTGACCTTGTGATCTGCCCGCCTCGGCCTCCCAAAGTGCTGGGATTACAGGCGTGAGCCACCGCGCCTGGCCAGTTTGTGGTAATATTACTATGCAGCAATAAACTAATACAGCCCATATGTGGTCTACGCTAGCGAATGTACAATGTACACTTGAAAAGAAAAGAATGTACACTTGAAAAGAAAGTTGTTAGAAATAGTGTTCTTTAGGTCAAAGTTGTTCATAATATTGTTCAAATTTATGTTTTTGATTTTTTTATTTAGTTGTTTTATCAACTGCTGAAAGAGAAGTGTTAATGCCTCCAACTATGATGGTGGGAGTTTTAAAAATTTCCCCTTTAATTCCGTCAAATTTTGATTCATATTTTTCTAAGTTATTTTAGCAGGCACACATACATTTATGATTGTTATATATTCTTGATTGACTTTATTCTTTATCATCACGAAATGTTTGAAAATGTTTGTGTTTAAATCTATTCTACCAGATACTAATATATCCATTTCAGTCTTTTTATGCTTATTGCATGGCATATATTTTTGCTTCCACTTTCTTTCAACTTAGCTATGTCTTTATATTTTAAGTGCATCTCATAAGACAGTATATAGTTGGGTCTTGTTTTTTAATTTATCCTAACAACCTCTGTCTCATATTTATTTTAATCCATTAATGTTCCATGTAATTATTGATATGATTGGATTTAGGTCTACCAGGTTTATTGTTTGTTTTCCATTGTTCCTGCCCTTTACATTGTTTTTTTGTTTTTGAGATGGAGTTTCACTCGTCACCTAGGCTGAAGTGCAGTGGCATAATCTTGGTTCACTGCAACCTCCACCTCCCGGGTTCAGGCAATTCTCCTGCCTCAGCCTCCTGAGTGGCTAGGATTAAGATGCCCGCCACCACACCCAGCTAATTTTTGTATTTTTAGTAGAGACAGGGTTTCACCATGTTGCCCAGGCTACTCTCGAACTCCTGACCTCAGGTGATCCACCTGCCTTAGCCTCCCAAAGTGTTGGGATTACAAACGTGAGCCACTGCACCCGGCCCCTTTTACTTTTTTTGATCATTTGTTCCTCCTTTTCTGACTTTTTTTTTTTTTTTTTAATGGTTTAGTTATTTTGCCCAGGCTGGAGTGCAATGGTGTGATCTTGGCTCATTGCAACCTCCGCCTCCTGGCTTCCACTGATTCTCCTGCCTCAGCCTCCTCAGTAGCTCAGATTACAGGAATGGGCCACCACACCCAGCTAATTTTGTGTCTTAGTATAGATGGGATTTCACCATGTTGGCCAGGCTGATCTCAAACTCCTGTCCTCAGGTGATCCACCCGCCTCAGCCTCCCAAAGTGCTAGGATTACAGGTGTGAGATACTACAACTGGCCTCGTTTACTTTTTTTGATCATTTGTTTCTCCTTTTCTGGCATTTTTTTTTTTTCTTTTTTTTGGAGACAGGGGCTTACTCTGTTACCTAGGCTGAAGTACAGTGGCAAAAAATTACGGCTCATTGGAGCCTTGACCTCCTGGGCTCCAGTGATCCTCCAACCTCAGCCTCCTTTGTAGCTGGGACCACAGGTGCATACAAACACACCTGGCTAATTTTTTGACTTTCTGTAGTGACAGCGTCCCACTTTGTTGCCCAGGCTGGTCTTGAACCCCTCGGCTTAAGTTCCTGGCTTTTTGTTTATTTAGTTTTTCAACAACTTCATTTTAAAACTTCTACTGTTTTTTATCTATAATTTTTTGCACTATTTTTTATTGGTTTCTCTGGATATTACACTACACATCATTAATCTTTTATTCAACTTATACTTAGTATTATACCATTCTACCACATAGGTCCATAATTTACACCTGCTCCATCCTTTATGTCACAGTTGTTATATGTATTCCATCAGCAATATAAATCCTACAAAACAATGTTTTATGTTGTGATTTCAATAGGCATATGTTTTATTTTAAAAAGATATGATGATAAAAGGAAAACATGTTTTGTATATTCTCAGATATTTACTATTTTTGATGCTCTTTATTCCTTTCTGAGGACCTGAGTGTCTATCTGGTTTCCATTTTCTTCAGCGGAAAGGACTTTCTTTAAGATATCTTACAGGGCAGGTCTGCCAGTGATGAATTCTCTAGTCGTCTTTTTTTCGGAAAATGTTATTTTCTCATCTTCCTTAAAGGATATTTTCACTGAATATAAAATTATGGATTGATGGTTGTTATTTTATTGTTCCATTTTCTCCTGGTCTCTATCGTTTTGGGTAGGAAGTCAGTAATTAATTGACTTGTAGTTCCCCCATATATAAAGGGTCATATTTTTCTCTTTTTGTCAAGATTTTTCTCTTTATACCTGGCTTTCAACAGTTTGACTATTACGCACCTCATTGTGTTCTTAGTGTTTATTATCCTGCTTGGCGTTTTTCAATACTATATGAATTTAATCAAATTTGGAAAAAAAAACTTGGCCAATATTTCTCCAAAAAATATTTTGCCTTCTTCATTCCCCTCCCCTTTCTGTGTTAGACTGTAAGATATTATATAACGATATCCACGTTAGACTTTTATATATTATCTAACAAATCCCCAAGGCTGTGTTTTTTTGTTTTTTGTTTTTACCTCCAATGTTTGTCTCTCTTGTCTCTCTCATCCTCCAACTGGGTAACGAGTTCTACTGATCTATCTTTAAGTTCAGTTCATCTTTCCTCTTCTCCATTTGGCTGATAAATCTACCCAACAATTTTAATTTCAAATGCTGTTTTTTCACTCTTGGAATTTTCTTTTGTTTATGATTTCCATTTCATATTTTTTAAATTTATTGTGGGCATATTTTCTCTACTGACAATGCCTTCCATTTTCCTGGTTCTTTTAGATAAGTAATTTTGCATTATATTCTGGACACATATTATAAATGGTTTTTTTGGGGGGTTTTTTTTTGTTTTTTTTTTTTTGTTTTTTGAGACGGAGTCTCGCTGTTGCCCAGGCTGGAGTGCTGTGGCGCGATCTTGGCTCAATGCAAGCCATTCTCCTGCCTCAGCCTCCTGAGTAGCTGGGACTACAGGTGCCTGCCACCTCGCCCGGCTAATTTTTTGTATTTTTAGTAGAGACGGGGTTTCACCGTGTTAGCCAGGATGGTCTCGATCTCCTGACCTCGTGATCCGCCCGCCTCAGCCTCCCAAAGTGCTGGGATTACAGGCGTGAGCCACTGTGCCCGGCCGACATATATTATAAATGTTAAGTTTTGGAGACTGAATTTTGCTGCTGCTGTGTGTGTGTGTGTGTGTGTGTCTCTGCTTATCATTCTATGGTTTGGATATTTGTACCCTCCAAACTGCATGTTGAAATTTGATTTCCAATGTGGGAATATTGAAAGATGGGTCTCAGTTGGAGGTATTTGGGTCATGGGAGCAAATCCCTCCTGAATAGATTAATGTCCTCCCTCGGGAGTGAGTGAGTTCTCATTCTATTTGTTCCTCTCTATTTGTCAAAAAGAGGCTGGCACACCTCCCTCTTGCTTCCTCTCTTGCCATGTGATTTCTTTGCCTATGCTAGGTCTCCCTCCCCTTTTTGTCATGACTTGAAGCAATCTGAGGCCCTCACTAGATGCAAAGGCCCAGTCTTGAACTTTCCACATACCAAATCAACCACTTTTCTTTACAAAATACACGGTCTTAGGAATTCTGTTATAGCAACCCTAAACAGATTAAGACTATCATGCAATTAATCATCTTTTTCCGACAAGAGCCACAAATCCTGTTTTTGTTTGTTTTTTGAGACACGGCCTCACTTTGTCACCCAGGCTGGAGTGCGATGGCACAATCTTGGCTCACTGCAGACTCAATCACCCAGGCTCAAGCAACGCTCCTGACTCAGTCCCCCATGTAGCCAGGAGTATAGGCATGTGCCAGCATGCCCAGGTGATTTTTTGTATTTTTTGTAGAGATGGAGTTTCACCATATTTCCCAGGTTGGTCTCAAACTCCTGAGTTCAAGCAATCTGTCTGCCTCAGTCTCCCAAACCCCGTTTCTTAGGCAGTAACTCTGATTTCTCTTCAGATCTTTTGTCTTCAGTTGAGTTGCTGAGCTCTTCAGCTCTCTCCTTTCCAGAATCCTTACCATTGCCATGTTTTCTTCAGATTCAGAGATTCAGTAAATCAACAATTGGAAATATTATTCTACTTCCCACAACAACTTACTAATACTATTTGGTACATACGTATGTATGTATGTACGTATGTGCGTACGTACGTATATATTTTTGTTTTTGAGACAGAGGCACACTCTGTTGCCCAGGCTGGAGTGCAGTGGCACAATCTCGGCTCACTGCAACCTCCACCTCCTGGGTTCAAGCGATTTCTGGATAATTTTTTTATTTTTAGTACAGACGGGGTTTCACCATGTTGGTCAGGCTGGTCTCAAACTCCTGACCCTCGACTGATCCGCCTGCCTCAGCCTCCCAAAGTGCTAGGATTACAGGCGTGAGCCACCATGCCCAGCCTGATTTGATTTTTAATTGAACCAAAGTTTGGATTCTGCTACTTTCCTGGGCCATGAAGACTACAATTTTTCCAGGTTCTGATTCTACCTGCCCTCAGACCAACTCATAGTATCAGGAACTCACTCAGTACAATTCCCTTCTTCCAAACATGAACTCCCCACCAGAATCTGCCTGCTCTGTTCACTCTCCACTGCCTTCAAGTTGCTGCTTTTTGTATTAAGTCCAGAGTTTATGGTTGTTACCTGCTAAAGGATTAGTCTGTTAGAATTTTACAAATTTCCAGAACCAGAGTTCAATAATGTATCTTGTGACTACTGCTATCATTCGTACTTCTGCCTAATTTCACAAATTTTGTAATTCAGACACCAAGAGATTTAGTAAACCACCAACTGGTAATATTATTATTATCCTTTCCACAACAATTTACTAATACTATTTGATTTTTAATTTAACCAAAGTTTGGAAAAAATTAACAAATACAAAGTTTTAAAATTATAATCCAAATTGATATACTTACCTAGCTCCCAATATATCCTTCTTGGCAAGGCCTATTCCAGCTATAACTTTTACTCTCACGATTCGTGAATTTTCCTAAAATACAGAAATTTAGATTTCATTTTCATGCACTTATAAGTTAACTAAGATACAATATTTTAAAAATATATATCAATAATTAGGATATTAAAATTAATTGAAGAATTTTTCAATAGTTTTACTAAAAGTTACATAGGAAAAAAAGAAAATTATTTGTAGATGACCTGATTATTTACAAAGATAAGCAAAAATTTGAGTCAACTTATTACATTGAATAAGAATTTATTACTGCACTCAAGAAAATCTAAAGCCAAAGTATTGCAACTAATATGAATTTCTAATTATTGCTATATACATACACAAAATCGAAAGTTCATAACCATTTGGCTTTTGGGGTTTTTTTGAGACAGAGTCTCACTCTATTACCCAGCCTGGAGTGCAGTGGTGTGATCCTGGCTCACTGTAATCTCCGCCTCTCGGGTTCAAGCAATTCTCATGCCTCAACCTTCTGAGTAGCTGAGATTATAGGTATGCGCCACCATGCCCAGATAATTTTTCTACTTTTAGTAGAGACAAGGTTTTACCACTGGCTGCTCTGGTCTTGAACTCCTGACCTCAGGTGATCTGCCTGCCTCAGCCTCCTAAAATGTTGGGATTACAGGTGTGAGACACTGTACCCAGCCCATAATCATTTGTAGTAACTACTTAGAAAAGGTTATTTTTAAAATCCCATTCAACAGACAACAGAGTATATAATAATGTGTGGGTACTGTAAAGTATCGAATATTAAATATCTTTGATATGATGGCATGGAGGTTTTATAAAGAGTGTCTTAGATTTAAGAGACACATAGTGAAGTGTTTAGGGATACAGTATCATAAATCTTGCAACTTACTTTCAAATAACTTAGCAAATAAAAAATTTAACATAACTATGCTGTGTGTGCGTATGTGTGTGTATACAAATAAAGGGGAATGAGCAAAATGTTACCAATTTGTGGATCTAGTTCTTGGGTATACAGGTGTATACTGTACTACTTATACTACTCTTTTAACTGTTTTGTAGGTTTGAAATTATTCAAAATAAAAAGTTAAGAAAATATAAAACATGCATTTTTTTAATTCACAAGTTACAAAACTGTTAGAACAGAAATAAAATTAATAAGAAATATAAAAAAACCTTCATAGATAACATTATAAAATATTGCCAGTTACGCTGGCACACACCTATAATCACAGCACTTTGGGAGGCCAACATGAGAGAATTGTTTAAGCCCAGGAGTTCAAGACCAGCCTAGGCAATATAACAAGACCCCATCCCTCCAAAACATAAGCCAGGCATGATAACTTGTGTCTGTAATCCCAGCTACTAGGGAGGTTGAGGCAGGAGGATTGCCTGAATTTGAGATTACAGTGAGCTATGAACACCACTGCACTCCAGTCTGGGTGACAGAGCAAGACCTTATTTTAAAAATGTATAAAACATCGAAGAACGTAAAAAAGACTTCAATAAATGGAGAAATCCACTATGTTTATGTGTGAAAATATTTAATATTATCTTTTTTCTCCAAAGTAGTCTATAAATTTAATACAATTCCCACTCTCCCTTCAAATTTTTTCATGGATCTTTACAAATAATTCCAAAATTCATAGAGAGGAGTAAAAATGAGTAAAGAAGTAAACAATAACATTCAATCACTATCTTGTACTAATATATAAAACCAAATTCCAGATAAAGTCTAAAAGTGAAAATAAAAATTTATTAAAGTTAATTTAAAATTTTGCAATAGTTTATAGCATCTGGAAATATTTTAAAAATACAACCCTAATGGCAAAAATTATTCAATTCCACAATAATAAAATTATATACCTTTAGTATGAGAAAAAATATCATGTGCAAAACGAAAAAAAAGGGGATATTTTAGATACTTCTTCCTGTAGACATATCTAAAATATCTATAGAAGTATCTAAAATATACATCATTGAGACAAATGATAATTATCCAGAGTATGTGAATAATTCCTAAAAATCAATATGTAAAATATAATTAACCTAATACAAGATACCATATAGAATGGCTAAGATAAATACATGAAAAGATAATCTCACCAGTCAGCAGAAAGAACTCTAATGCACTGTTGGTGGGAGTGTAAATTGATGGATCATTCTAAAGAGATGCTTGACCTGCTTACTAAAGTTCTAAAACAAAAACCCAGGAACTCTATTTCTAGATGCTTCCCTAGATAAATGTACATCTATGTACACAAGGACTTAAGTACAACAGTATTTACAGGAGCATTTTTTAAGATCAACAAATATGGAGGAGGAGACAGAGCAAGATGGCTCATTAGAACTCTCCAGTGACAGTCCCCACCAAGGAACATCAAATTAAACAATTATTCAAACAAGAAAGCACCTGCATAAGAACCAAAAATCAGGTGACTAATCACAGTACCTAGTTTTAACATCGTATGAAGGAAAGAGGCACTGAAGAGGGTAGGAAAGACAGTCTTGAATTGCTTACACCACCCCTCCTACATCCCCTGGCAGTGCAGTGTGGTGGCTGAGAGAGAATCGATGCCTTTGCAAGAGGAAGAGCAAAGTGACTGTAGGACTTTGCATTGGAACTCAGTGCTGCCCTGTCGCAATGGAAGGCAAAACAGGGCAGAAGTCAGCTGGCACCCATGGAGGGAGTATTTAGACCAACCTCAGCCAGAGGGGAATCATCCATCCCAGCAACAGCTAAGTTTGGGCAAGCCTTGCCCCTGTAGGCTAAAGCACTCCGAGATCCTAAATAAACTTAAAAGGCAGTCTAGACCACAAGGACTGCAGTCCCTGAGCAAGTCCTGGTACTGTGCTGGGCTTGGAGTCAGCAGACTTGGGATGCACACGAACCAGTGAGACACCAGACAAGGCGGCCAAGGGTGTGATTGTGTCACCCCTCCTCCAACTTCAGACAGCACAGTTCATAGCTCCAGGAGGAGAGATAAGGGTAGAGGAGACTATGTTCTCCAACTTGGATACCAGCACAGCCACAATAAAATAAAGCAGCAACCAGAGTCCTGAAGCCCCCATTCTAAGTCATAACTCCCAGACATTTCTAGACCCATCCTGGGCCAGAAGGGAAAGTGCCACCCCGAAGGACAGGACCCAGTCCTGCCAGATTTCACTACCTGCTGACTAAAGAGCTCTTGGGCCTTGAATAAAATCAGGGGTAGCCAGGCAGCCGTTGCCACAGGCCTTGGGCAAGACTCAGTATTATGCTGACTTCGGGTGTGATCCAACACATGCCCAGCTGTGGCGGCCACAGGGAAAGACTCCCGCTTAAGGAAAGGAGAGGGAAAAGTAAAAAAAAAATTGTCTTGCAACTTGGGTACCAGCTCAGTCACAGTAAAATAAAGCACCAATCAGACTCCTCAAGTCACTGATTCCTGGCCTTAGACCCACTCTGGGCCACAAGGAAACCCACTGCCCTAAAGGGAGAGACCCAGGCCTGGCAGAACTCACCATCTACTGATTAAAGAGACTGTAGTAGCCACAGGTCTGGGGCAGTGGTGACCATGGGCAGAGACTCTGTCTGCTTGAGAAAATCAAAGGGAAGAATAAAAAGGACTTTGTCTTGCAACCTGGGTACCATGACAGCCCCAGTGAAATAAAGCACCAAGCAGATTCCTAAAGTCTCTAATCCCAGGCCCAAACTCCTAGACAGCATGTCTAGACCCACCGTGGGCCAGAAGGGAACCTACTGCACTGAAGAGAAAGACCTAGCCCTGGCAAATTCATCTCCTGCTGACCGAAGAGCCCTTGGGTCTTAAATAAACACAAGTGGTAGCCAGGAAATAGTCACCACAAGCCTTAGGCAAAATCCGGTACTGTGTTTGCTTCAGGTGTGACCCAACACAGTCCCAGTGACGGTGGCCACAGGATTGTGTCACCCTTCTGCCAACTCCAGGCAGCTCAGAACAGAGAGAGAGAGAGAGAGAGAGAGAGAGAGAGAGAGAGAGAGAGAGTGAGTCCAATTGGCTGGGGGAAAGTAAGAGAGGAGAACAAGAGTCTCTGCCTGGTAATACAGGGAATTCTCCCAGATCTAACCAAGACCAGCAAGTTGGTACCTCTATGAGACTACAAGAGTCACATCACTACTGGGCTTGGGGTACCCCCTAATATGCTCACATATGGCTTCAGTGACCAAAGACTTAGATCACAAGATTCAATTCCCTTTGAATACTTGAAAAGCCTTCTCAAGAAAGATGAGTACAAACCAGCCCAGACTGTGAAGATTAGCATAAATACCTAACTCTTTAATGTTCAGACATTAATGAACATCCACAAGCATCAACATCATCCAGGATAACACGATCTCACCAAACAAACTAAATAGGGCACTAGTGACCAATTCCAGAGGGACAGAGATATGTGAACTCTAAGATAAATCAAAATAGCAGTTTTGAGGAAGTTCAATGAAATACAAGAAAACACAAAGAAGGATCTCAGGATCCTATCAGATAAATTTAACAGAGATTAAAAACCTCTTTGATTCTTATAAAGAATCAAGCAGAATTCTGGAGCTGAAAAAATTAATTGGCAAACTGAAGAATGCATCAGAATCTCTCAGTGACAGAACTGATCACACAGAAGAAAGAATTAGTGAGCTTGAAGACAGGTTATTTGAAAATACACAGTCGGAGGAGTAAAAATAAAGAATAAAAGTAACAAAGCATGCCTACAGGATCTACAAAATAACCCCAAAAGGGCAAAGTTAAGAGTTACTGGGCCCGGCATTGTGGCTCATGCCTGTAATCCCAGTACTTTGGGAGGCCGAGGCGAGTGGATCTCTTGAGGTCAGGAGTTTGAGACTAGTCTGGGCAACATGGTGAAACCCCGTCTCCACTAAAAACACAAAAATTAGCCAGGCGTGGCAGCGCGCACCTGTAATCCCAGCTACTCAGGAGGCTGAGGCAGGAGAAATGCTTGAATCTGGGAGGCAGAGGCTGTGGTCAGCGGAGATCGCGCCACTGCACTCCAGCCTGGGCAACAGGGTGAGACTCTGTCTCAAAAAAAGAAAAAAAGAGTTATTAGCTTTAAAGAGGAGGTAGCAAGAGAGACTGGGGTAGAAAGTTTATTCAGAGAAATAATAACAGAGAACTTTCTAAGCCTAGAGAAAGATATCAATATTCAGGCACAGGAAGGTTATTGAATATCAAGCAGATTTAACCCAAAGAAGACTACCTTAAGATATTTAGTAACCAAACTCCCAAAGGCCAGAGATGAAGAATGGATCTTAGAAGCAGCAAGAGAAAATAAAAAAACAAACCAAACAAAAAACAAAGGAGCTCCAATACGTCTGGCAGCAGGTTTCTGAGTGGTCACCTAATAGGCCAGGAGACAGTGGCATGATTTATTTAAAGTGCTGAAGGAAAAAATTTTTATTCTAGAATAGTATATCCGGTGAAAATACCCTTCAAACACAAAGGAGAAATAAAGACCTTCCTGGACAAACAAAAGCTGAGGGATTTAATCAACATAAAGACCTATCCTTCAAGAAACGCTATAAGGGTGTCCTACAGTCTGAAAGAAAAGGATGTTAATAAGCAGTAAGAAATCATCTGAAGGTGCAAAGTTCACAGGTAACAGTAAGTACACAGACAAATACAGAATATTGTAACACTGTAATTGTGATATATAAACTACTCATATCTTGAGCAGAAAGATTAAAAGATGAATCTATCAAAAATAATAACTACAATTTTTAAAGACACAGACAATATAAGAAGATACAAATAGAAACAAGAAAAAGTTAAAAAGCAAGGGGGATAAAGTGTAGAGTTTTTATCAGTTTTCTCTTTTCCTGTTTGTTTTTGCAATCAAATTGTCATCAGTTTAAAATAATGCATTGTAATATGTTAACTGCAACCCTCATGTAACATCAAGTTAAAAAACCTACAACTGACATATAAAATAGATAAACCAAAAATTTAAAGCATACCACTAAAGAAAACACTTTCACAAAAAGGACCACAAAACAACCAGAAAACAAATTAAAAATGGCAGAAGTCCTTACTTATCAATAATAACAATGAATGTAAGTGAACTAAACTCTCCAATCAAAATTATAGAGTGGTTGAATGGATTAAAAAAACAGTACCCAACAATCTGTTGCATACAAGAAACAGACTTCACCTATAAAGACACACATAGGCTGAAAATAAAGGGACAGAGAAAATATTCCATGCCAATGAAAACCAAAAAGGGCAGGAATAGCTGTATCAGATCAAATAGATTTCAATACAAAAACTAAAAAAAAGAGACAAAAAAGGTTATTACACAATGATAAAGGGATCATTTCAGCCAGAAGATATAACAATTATAAATACATATGCATCCAACACTGAAATACCCAGTTATATAAAGCAAATATTGTTAAAGTCAAAGAATGAGCTAGATTTCAATATAGTAATAGTTGGAAATTTCAACATCCCACTTTCGGCACTGGATAGATCATTCAGACAGACAATCAACAAAGAAACGCTGGACTTAATCTGCACTGTAAACCAAATGGACCTAATAGATATTTACAGAACATTTCATCCAGTGGCTGCATAATACATATTCTTCTCCTTGGCATACGGATCATTCTCAAGGATAAACCATATGTTAGCCACAAAACAAGTCTTTAAAAACTCAGCTAGGCACAATGGTTCATTCCTGTAATTCCAACGCTTTGGGATGCCGAGATGGGCAGACTTCTTGGGCCCAGGAGTTTGAAACCAGCCTGGGCAACATAGTCAGACCCTATCTCTTAAAATCAAACAAACAAAAAAAAACAGGCAGAGTGGTACTCCCAGCTCATCAGGGGGCTGAGGTGGGAGGATCACTTGAGCCCAAGAGTTGAGGCTGCAGGGAGCCATGACTGTGCCACTGCAGTCCAGCCTGTTCAACAGAGTAGCCCTGTCTTGAAAAAGAAAAAAAAAATTTTAAATTAAAATCTTAAAAGTATCTTCTCTGACTACAATGGAATAAAACTAGAAATCAATAACAAGAGGAACTTGGAAATAATACAAACAAATGGAAATTAAACAGTATGCTCCTGAATGATCAGTGGATCAATGAAAAAATTAAGGAGGATATTAAATAATTTCTTGAAACAAATAATAATGGAAACATAACATAGCAAACTTATGGAATACAGCAAAAGCAGTACTAAAAGAGAAGCTTATAGCTTTAAGTACCTACATGAAAAGGTAGAAAAACTTTAAAAAAAAATAACCTAGCAATGCATCTTAAAGAACTAGAAAAGCAAGAGCAAACCAACTCCAAAATTAGTAGAAGAAATAATAAAGATCAGAGCAGAAATAAATGAAATTGAAACAAAGAAAATAATACAAAGGATCAACAAAAATGAAATGCTGGTGTTTTGAAAAGATAAACAAAATAGACAAAACTTTAACTAGACTAAGGAAAGAAGGCCCAAATAAATAAAATCACAGATGAAAAAGGAGACATTATAACGGATACCACAGAAATTCAAAGAATCATTAGAGAGTACTGCGAACAACTATATGCCAATAAATTGGAAAACCTAAAGGAAATGGATAAATTTCTATACACATACAACCTTCCAAGAATGAACCATGAAGAAATCCAAAACATAAAAAGACCAATAACAAATAACGAGGTTGAAGCTGTAGTAAAGTCTCCCAGAAAAGAGAAGCCTAGGACCTGATGGCTTCACTGCCAAATTCTACCAAATATTTAAAGAATTAATACCAATCCTACTCAAACTATTTCAAAAAACAGAGGAGGAGGGAATACTTTCCATAACCATTCTATAAGGCCAATAATACCCTGATATCAAAACCAAAGATCCATTGAAAAAAGAAAACTACAGGCCAATATCTCTGATAAACATTTATGCAGAAATCCTTAATAAAATACTAGCAAACCAAATTTGACAATACATTGAAAAAAATCATTCATCGTGACCAAGTGGGATTCATATCAGGGATGAAAGAATGGTTCAACATACACAAATCAAAGTGAAACATCATATCAACAGAATGGAGGACAAAACCCATACGATCATTTTAACTGATGCTGAAAAAGCATTTGATAAATTTCAACATCCCTTAATGATAAAAAAAAAAAAAACACTTCAAAAACCTGACCACAGATGAAACACAGCTCAACACAATGAAAGCCATATATGACAGACCCACAGCTAGTGCCATGGTAAATGGGGAGAAACTGAAAGCCTTTCATCTATGATCTGGAACAAGATAAGGATGTCTACTTTATCTTATTTTATTTTATTTTATTTTTTTGAGATAGAGTCTTGCTCCATCACCCAGGCTGCAGTGCAGGGGCATGATCTCAGCTCACTGCAACCTCTGCCTCCGGGGTTGAAGCAATTCTCCTTCCTCAGCCTCCCGAGTAGCTGAGACTACAGGTGTGCGCCACCACACCCGGGTAATTTTTGTAATTTTAGTAGAGTCAGGGTTTCACCATGTTAGCCAGGCTGGTCTCGAACTCCTGACCTCCGACAATCCACCCGCCTCGGCCTCCCAAAGTGCTGGGATTACAAGCGTATGCCACTGTGCCCGGCCGCCCACTTTTACCACTATTATTGAATATAGTACTGGAAGTCCTAGAGAAATCAGATAAGAGAAAGAAAGGGAAGCTAAATTAGGAAGACATCAAATTGTTCTTATTTGAGGATGATATGAACTTATATTTGGAAAACCTAAAGACTCCACCCAAAAGCTATTAGAACTGATAAACACATTCAGTAAAGTTGCAGGATACAAAATCAATATACGAAAAATCAGTAGCATTTATTTTTATTTAAGAAACACGGTATTAAATTAGTAGCATTTTTATATGACAACAGTGAACAATCTGAAAAAGAAATCAAGAATGGAATCCCATTTACAGTCACTATAAATAAAATTAAATACCTAGGAATAAACTTAACCAAAGAAGTGAGAAATCTCTACATTGAAAACTATAAAACACAGATGAAAGAAATAGAAGACAACACCAAAAAAAAAAAAGGGGGAAAAATATTCCATGTTCATGGATTGGAACAATCAATATTGTTAAAATGTCCATACTACCCAAAGCAATCTACAGATTAAATGCAATTCCTATCACAATACCAATGACATACTTCACAGAAATGGAAAAAAAAATCCTAAAATATATGCAATCACAAAAGATCCAGAATAGCCAAAGTCATCCTGAGCAAAAAGAACAAAATGGAGTCAAATTAATTACTGGACTTCAAATTATACTACAGAGTTATAGTGTCCAACACAACAAGGTACTGGCATAAAAACAGACATACAAACCAATGGAACAGAATAGAGAACCCAGAAGTAAATCTATACATCTACAGTGAACTCCTTTTTGACAAAGGTGCCATGAACACACAACGGGGAAAGGACAGTCTCTTCAATAAATTATGGTGCTGGGACAACTGGATATCCCTATGTAGAAGAATCAAACTAGACCCCTATCTCTTGTCATATAGAAAAATCAAATCAAAACATTGAGGAAACTCTCCAGAACACTGGTCTAGGCAAAAATCTCTTGAGTAATACTCAAAAGCACAGGCAACCAAAGCATAAATGGACAAATTGGATCACATCAACTTAAAAAGCTCCTGTAGAGCAAAGGAAACAATCAACAAAGTGAAGAAACAACCCACAGAATGGGAGAAAATATTTGCAAACTATCCAACAAGAGACTAATCACCAGAAAATATATGAAGCTCAAACAACTCAATAGGAAAAACTCCAATAATCTGATTTTAAAATGGGCAGAAGATCTGAATAGATATTTCTCAAAAGAAGACATACAAATGGAAAACAAGTATTTGAAAAGGTGTTCAACATCGCTGATCATCAGGGAAGTGCAAATCAAAACTACAATGAGATATCATCTTACTCCAGTTAAAATGGCTCTTATCCAAAAGATGAGCAATAACAAGTGCTGGCAAGAATGTGGCAAAAGGGGTACCCTTATACTCTGTTGATGAGAATGTAGATTAGTAAAACCACTATGGAGAACACTATGGTGTTTCCTCAAAACACTAAAAATAGAACTATCATATGGTCCAGCAATCCCACTGCTATATACCCAAAGGAAATGAAACTAGTACATCAAAGAGATGTCTGCACTCCCATGTGTATTGCAGCAGATCTGGAATCAGCCTGTATTCATCAACAGAGGAAAGGATAAAGAGAATGTGGTACATACACTCACTGCTGTCCTATTCGGCCATAAAAAAGAATGAGATTCCATGATTTGCAACAACACAGAACTGGAAGACATTAAGTGAAATGAGCCAGGGAGACAAAAACAAACTTTGTATGTTCTCATGCATTTGTAAGAAGGGTAGTAGGACCTGGGGGAAGTGGATGGTTAACGAGTACAAAAATATAATTAGATACAATGAATAAGAGCTAGTATTTGATAGCACAATAGGGCGACTACAGTCAGCAATAATTTGTTGTATATTTTAGAATAACAGAGAATAATTAGAATGTTTGTAACACAAAGAAATGATGAATGCTTTAAGTAATAGATAACTCATTTACCTTGATGTGGTTATTATACATAGAATGTCTGTATCAAAATATTTCATGTACCCCATCAACATATATACCTACTACGAGCCCATAAAATTTAAGCATTTTGTAAAATTTTGAAAGATTAACAAATATGAAGTATTATAGCACAAGAGATAGCAAATTAACTGATTCTATTCTAAAATTATTTCATTGGCAAGTAGTAGCTTGTATGTCTTTCTCACAAGAGGTCTGAGTAGGAGAAAATATACATATCATAGATTATTTATTTTAACCTTCTTCCTTCTAAAGGTTTACAAACACCCCTGTTCTAGGAGGTCTCACTAAATAAGACAGTCATGCTGCAGAATGATATTTCAGCCAATGATGGACAGCATATATGATGGTGGTCCCATAAAATACCACTTTACTTTACCTTTTCTATGTTTAGATATGTTTAGGCACACAATATTTACATTGTATTACTACTACATACAGTATTCAGTACAGTTATCATGCTGCAAAGGTTTGTAGACTAGGAAGAATAGGCTATATCACACAGCCTAGGTGTGTAGTAGGCTATACTTTCTACGTTTGTGTGACTACACTCTATGACATTTGCACAATGATGAAACTGCCTAATGACACATTTCTCAGAATGTATCCCTGTTGTTAAGCAATGCATGACTGTAAATTAAATATTCAACTAATTCCAAAACCCATATGGTAAATTAACACAACACACAAAAAAACTCTGACTGGAGATGCTAGAAAAAAATAACTTTCTTCCATCACCAAATAAAATTAAATATATAGCTGATCTTGCAAGAAAGAAGGGAAATCCTCAGGTATCAGAAATAAAGATGGAATTGAAAACCAGAGAGGAAAACATGTAAGCTGAAATTTCAGTTTTCTGAGGGGAAGGATTCCCAAAAATCAGAGACACTTACAGATTACCCTTTTTTTCTGGAAGGTCAATGAATAAATAGGCCAACTGAAATATTCCATTGGCCCTGATGGTCAAATTCTCACTATACCAGTTTACTGGGAAGTAACCAGACTACATTACAAAGTAGGAATCTCCAAAACTGGATCCTCCCGATTAAAAATCTCTTCTGTCATGACTTAATTAACAAGTACCATTTCTCTCAAGTGGTAAGGTATAATTGAAGTGACAACAGCAAATAATGTTACTTACCTTATTTTTTCTAAGTTCAGGTAGCAGTTATAATTTACATGACCATAACTGAGAAAAGAGATTATCATATATCTCTACAAAGTTAATCCATATTTGTGGAACTTCTGATATTAAAAACCATCCATGTTAGCCTTTACTGAAACACTCCCCAGCCTCATGGGGAAAATGTAACAAGCATTAATCAAAAACAATTCCAGGGGAATTATAAATAACACAGCTGTCCCAGATACATTTAACTTTTAAACTTTCTCCTTGCATTTCCCACCACGAAAAACAGAACTAGTTATTTTAAATGCTAAGATTAATTGATAAGCTATACTGATTAAAAATTTCTCTCAAAATGAAGTGCCATTTATTTTAATATTTGCATTGATTTTAACTTCATTTTATAATTTTATGCTAGAGAATTGTCTTTTCCATCACTTTCATGTGTTGACATTATAATCTCTCACATGTTTGAAAAGGAGGGAAAGCAGCATAAATGCTGCAACTAGAGAAAAATCTCTTCAATAATTTTAGAATTCTGATACTGAGTACTATTAACAGAAATCTGGATAGTACTTAAATAAATAAAAAAAGGAACAAAAGTTAAACACCCTTTCCGTAATCAAAACAGGGACAAAATTATACCAGACCAAGGCTCTTCACTAAAGCTTGAACCTTCCCTTTTCCACTCATGAGTAAAGAGAACTTTATTGTTTTTCAAAAATAAAATAGAAAGTTGCAAATTATAGGCAAAGAGATGTGCCCTTTTTGAATGACAAGGAGAAACAAATTGGTAATGTGATGTAATGTGTTATCTATGTAGGCAGTGTTAATTAAAAGGTAGCTTCCTAGGGTTGAAATTTTCTCCACAATTCATGAAGACATCTACTAACTGCTCTTCAATTTCCTGACAATGCAAAAAACAAACAAAACAAAACAAAACAAAACAAAAAACAAGAACAGGAAATGCAGGGCTGTATGTCTTTCCATTTCTCACAAGTCTTGAGAGATTTTCTTTTGTTATTCTTCATCCTTCTCTCATTCCTCTGTTGTGCCCCACCCTCATAAGTCTATTTTTAAAAATATATATATACTCCATTTTTACTTATCTCTGAGTTTTTATACAAGCTGGATTCCCTTACTACTTCACTATTAAAACCCTGTATCATCTGGGCAGAATCCTTTGAAGCCATTAAAAAAGTAATGATTATAACAGAATAATTATATTAATTGAAAAAATAAGAATGCTGAAATTTATTATATGACAACTGTAAAAATACACACAGAAAGATTAGAAGGAAATATGCAAAAGTAAAAATAGCTATTAAAGTAATAAGATCATGAAAGTTTTTACTTCTTAAACATTTTGTAAATTTTACATTGTATTTTTTTCTTTAAAGAAAGTTCTGCCCTTTCTTCAAAGCCCAAATGCCATCTTTTCTAAAAGTCTTACATGGAATTAATCTTCTCATTGTCAGAGGCTCATTTATGTAGCGTTTATCACACATTATCTTGTATCTCAGGCATAAACTTTATGCCTTTCTCCACTTTTAAAGCTGAGATTTAGGAAACTTTCTTTTCATTAACTTTTTATAATTTTTTTTTTTTTTTTTTTGAGATGGAGTCTCACTTTGTCACCCAGATTGGAGTGCAGTGGCGCGATCTTGGATCACTGCAACCTCTGCCTTCCGGGCTCAAGTGTTTCTCCTGCCTCAGCCTCTTGAGTAGCTAGGATTACAGGGGCGCACCACTATGCCCGGCTAATTTTTGTATTTTTAGTTTCACCACGTTGGCCAGGCTGGTCTTGAACGCCCGACCTCAGGCGATCTGCCTGCCTCTGGCCTCCCACAGTGCTGGGATTACAGGCGTGCGTCACTGCACCCGGCCATCTTTTCATTAACTTTATACCCTCTGAAATCAGCAGAATACTTGGCACACAGTAGGGGCTGACAAATTCTGGATTAACAAGAAACCTTTCTAAAGTAGCTGAAAATAGGAGTAAGACACCTTATTAAAAGCAGGGAAAAGTTTGCCTAATGAGACCCCAGCCTCATCCCCCAACTTGTGTCTGGGAACAGAGGCTGCCAGACCTGCATCCACCAAACAGAAGATTCCTCTCTGAGGAAACTGGGTGATCCAAGGGAAAAAAAATACTATAAATCGTGACATATGAGAATCCCACAATGAAATGGTAGGTTCAGATCATTCTACTGTGAGAGGCTCCAGTCAACAGTACCTGCTCCTCGTACAGAGGATGTAAGCCACCAAATAAGGAATAAATTTGGAAAGAAGAAAACAAGAAATTAAAGAAACAGTGCATTCAACACAGAAAAGAGATCAAGTGAATTCTCACAATGATGGCAAATGGAAGCCCACAGATGATGGCTACACAACAGGTGAAGAGAACAAGCAGTCCAGATAGAATGCAACACAGCAAGAGGCTGTCTTCAACAAGAATAAGGAAAAGAAAATGGCTAGCATTCATTTTTTAGTGTGTGTGTAGGGGTGTGTGTGTGTGTGTATATATATATATATATATAACATTTTTACTGCACTGAGTGGTTTTAAAGCTCTGTCCAACAGCTTGCAATTACATTTGCGACAGACATACGGAAAACTAAACCAAACAAAAATGTGAAATAATTAATTATAAACATAGTATAGTGATTCAGATGTGAATAGTACTGTATTTAAATAGGGTAATAAGGTAAACACAAAATATTCAACAAAAAAATTGCTAGGGAGGGATGCATATTTTTTCCTTTTTTTTTTTTTATTTATTTTTTTTTGAGACGGAGTCTTACTCTATCGCCCAGGCTGGAGTGCAGTGGTATGATCTCGGCTCACTGCATGCAACGTCTGCCTCCCAGGTTCAAGTGATTCTCCTGCCTCAGCCTCCTGAGTAGCTGAGACTACAGGTGCCTGCCACCACACCCAGTTAACTTTTGTATTTTTAGTAGAGACATACGTGGGATTCTCATGTCACCACCATGTTGGCCAGGCTGGTCTGGAACTCCTGACTTCAGGTGATCCCACCGCCTCAGCCTCCCAAAGTGCTGGGATTACAGGTGTAAGCCACCATGCCCGGCCTCCTTTTTTTTTCTCTTGAGCAACATGCTACATCACTTATGGCAACCATATTTTCCAAACGAAAAACTGGAACCTATGGATTGACACCAGTTTTCTTCCTCTGGTATGTAAATTCATTTGAAACAGTCTATAAAAATATAAATGGAAGATCACCCATACTGAGAAATAAAATCAATTAGAAGTGTCCTTGTAAAGCTGGAGTCTATGATACCCAAATGCATGAGTCAAAATTCTTCAAGAGTTTTTGACAGTAATAGCCACAATAAAGAAGAAATATCCAGAATCCTTCGATTTAGGAGTAAGCAGTAGTTCTCAAAGTAGATTCCATGGACTGGCAGTATGAACATCACATGGAAATTTGTTACAAATGCAAATGTTGAGGCCCGCACCTACTGAATCACACACTGTGGGGGTAGTCTGTATTTTAACAAACTCTTCAGATGATTCAGATGGACACTAAAGTTGACAACCACAGGTAGAGAACATGGGGGTAGGAAAGGAAACTGCTGTCGTTAATGTGGTTATGGAAGTATTCCTCATTTAGAATACTGGACTTTATTGAATCAATACTATATAATTTCTAAGAAAGAACAACTCATCACTTTACATCTTATCACTACTTTTAAGTGTGATAGCACCATATCTGTTTATTTATACACAAAGTATCACTGGAAGGATACACATGGAGCTGATAACCTGTAGGTTACTAGAGAAGGCTGGGAGACAGGAGTAGGAGGAAGGCTTTGGCTGAAACTTCAAATGCTGCTGAAAGAATGTGCAGCAACTAGAACTTTCACATATTACCAATGGGAGATTAAAATGGTACAATCGCGTTGGGAGACTGTTGGGCAGTTTCTTATAAAGTTAAAGACATAAATCCTATGACCCAGAAATTCCATTCCTAGGTATTTACACAAGAGAAATAAAAATATACTTTTATGAAAAGATTTGTAGATGAATGTTCACCGTAGGTTTATTCATAATAGCCCAAAGCTAGAAACAATCAATGTGTCCATCAAAGGAGAATGGCTATATTCATACAATGAAATACTATTAAGCAAGAAAAAGAATGAGCCATTGATACAAACAACCACATGGATGACTCTCAAAATAAAGAATCAAGACACAAAAGAGTACATAATGTGCATTCCATTTACATAAAGTTTCAGAACAGGCAAAAGTAATCCATGGTGACAAAAGGTTGCCTATAGAGAGTAGAGGGGTAGAATTGACTGGAAGAGGGCCCAAGGGAGCATTCTGGAATGATGGCAATATTCTATATCATAATTGGGTCATTGGCTCTACATGTTGAAAATCATCAAACTGTACATTTATGATCTGTGCATTTCACTCTTTGTAAATTTTACTCTTCTCCACGCCCATTCCATAAAAGAAGGCAAAATCTATACATTTTCAGACAAAAACAAAAACTGAGAAAGTTCAATTCCAACAAACAGTCAGTAAAAGATATTCTAGGGCCGGGTGAGGTGGCTCACACCTGTAATCCCAGCACTCTGGGAGGCCAAGGCGGGTGGATCACCTGAGGTCAGGAGTTTGAGACTAGCCTGGCCAACATGGTGAAATCCCGTCTCTGGTAAAAATACAAAAATTAGCAAGGCATGGTGGCAGGCGCCTGTAATTCCAGCTACTCTGGAGGCAGAGCGGGGAGAATAGCTTGAACCTGGGAGGTGGAGGTTGCAGTGAGCTGAGATTGCACCACTGCACTCCAGCCTGGGTGACCAGAGTGAAACTCCATCTTCCAAAAAAAAAAAAGAAAATAGAAATTCTAGATGATGTACTTTAGGCAGAAAAAGTGATCCCAGATGGAAAGGTGAAGCAGCAAGAATAAAGAAATAACTAGCAAACAAATGTTAAGCATATGAGGAACAAACATTAACTATGAAAAATAATGTTAATGATGATGACAATGGGGGGGTGTGTGTGTGTGCGCACATTTGATTTCCATTCCACTTTGTATCCGATTCCAAATCCTTAACGTGGCATGCCAGGCCTTGCCTGATCAGGCTGTCCTCTCCAGCCTCATCTGCTGACATTGTCCCTCTTGTTTTAGCACTCCAGCCTTCATGTTCGTCTCCATCCCATCTTTTGCACATGTGGTTCTATTTACTCGGAAAGCTTTTTGCCCTACTCTTCATCTGCTAACTCCTATTCATCCTTAGTTTCAATTTCCCTGATATTTTCTCCCTTCTCCACACCATACAAAATTAATTAATTTTTAGATATACTTTTTTTTTTGAGGCAGTCTTGCTCTGTTGCCCAGGCTAGAGTGCGGTGGCATAATCTCAGTTCACTGCAAACCCCACCTCCTGGGTTCAAGCAGTTTTCCTGCCTCAGTCTCTCAAGTAGCTGAGACTACAGGTATACGCCACCATGCCTGGCTAATTTTTGTATTTTTAGTAGAGACAGGGTTTCACCATGCTGGCCAGGCCGGTCTCGAACTCCTGACCTCAGGTGATCCACCCGCATCAGCCTCCCAAAAGTGCTGGGATTACAGGCGTGGGCCAGTACACCCAGCCTGTTATATATAATTTCATCTTACACTATTTTCCTTAATAACACTTATAAAACATTGACGTGTGATAATTTATTTAATGTTTCTCTCTCCCTCTTGGCTATAAAGTTGGTAAAGTCTATTGTATATCATTATACCTCATGCCTTGACCTACATGCCTGATACATAGTGTTCATCAAATATTTGTTAAGCAAATACAGAAATCAAGTACTTCAGAGGTCCACCTATAGGCTTTACCAAGAAAAGACAGAAGATGTGGAAATGAGAGCATAACAATTACAAGTTAATTTTGCACACATTCCATTCACATTCATCATCTTCCTGAGAAAAAGTCTCTTCTTTTAAATTATTTTGTGTATTACTAGCAAGAAAGTGGAAGGACCAAGGGTTTGTTATGAAAGAGATCTGTGTTTCAATCCCAGAGCCGCTACCTACTGGGAGAAGGTTCTTGAAGAAAGCAGAATCTCATATTCCTTATCTCTAAAATGGGGGTAATACTTCCTACTTTTGCAATAATGTTGTGATGAGTACAGCTAAAGTATGAAAAAATCTAACCTGGTGCCCGGCATATAGTGCATAGGCAGTTAAAGGCAGCTGTTATTTATTTAGGTTGACTCTTTCTCCCATAGGAGAATACTTTCACTAAAGCATCTTTATTCACGGCCATGATTGTTCATATTACTCTCTTTATTGCCCCAACATGTCTCACATGAGTCGAAGCCAGACATCTGAGTCCAGCCATGAGTTATAACAATGGGCTACAGACATATTTACTTAACTTTCAGAAAAGTCTTATCAAAATGCTTTTTGTTTATGCTATGCCTTTCTCCCTGCATTTATCTCCAGATTTCTCCTACCTGCTCCCCATTCATTTATCCTCTTAAAACTTTGATACGATTGGCAAGGAGGCCAGAAGAAACAGAAGTTGTAAAGGAGTAACATCAATTGCCACAGAATTCAGCAGAACAACGGGTTTAGCAATTCAAATTAGCAATCTGACTTAAAGATTCAGCGCTAGAGTAGATAACCATGATAGACCGAGAAGCAGTTGTGTTCAGCTGGTTCCGGCATGTCTCCAAATGCTGTAGAATATTTCTGAGACAGCAAGGGGATGGGGAGAATCAGCAGACTTAAATACTCTGCTCTGACTGATGTGAAATAATTATGCAAGATTCACCAAGTAAGTAACAGGGCCAGAATTCCAACCCAAAAGAATCCCATTTTCTATACCCCTGCTCACCCTAAATGACTTATTTACAAGGTCTCTTCCAACTAAAAGATTGTATTCCTATGTGATATATGAATTCCTAATTACCTATAAAAGAAATTATAGTTCCTTCTCCTCTTTTGTTCCTGGTGCATAGGAGTCAACCACAAGCCACTACAGAAAACGTCTGTGGGGTGAGGGGGAATTTCACAGAGGTGCATGGTTGGCATGCTTGCCAGCACGGGGCACTGAGGGGAGGAGGGAGGTGCCATACCGAGATGTACCAGAAGGGTGCCCACTGGCAAGGGTACTGAGGAGGGGAGGAGAGCGTTGCATAAGGATGTTGCATAGAGAATAGCAATATTCCCACTGGCATCCAAGGATGTGAAGAGCTGAAGTGGCAGAGGAGAAGTCTGCGTGGTCAGGAAGTTAGTTACACTGAACACATAATTAAATGAACAAATAACTATATTAAGGATAATAAAAGTCAAATTTTGTCACTGTTAGAAAAGGTACTTATGGCTATAAAGGAACTCAGGTGTTAGATTTGAATTGGAAAAAATCAGTATGAATTCATGATTTTTAAGTATATGTATTTACAGATTGATATAGAAATAGCTATAGATCTTTGTGTATACTTATGTGTGTATCGTACACATACACACACAAACACACATGCATATGCTTCTGAACTCTGTTCACTGAGATGGCCCAAGAGTATATCCCAGTAACAATGAGCACACCAAGCACCCAAATTGTAGCATGTAAAAACCACTTTATACTAAATAGGACCAGCGCTTCTAGGAAAATGGCTGACTGCAGATAGCTGAGCCAAGCAAAATACAAGAGAAGCCTGGAACAACTTCTGCCAGAAAGTGTTCAAAGAATGATGGGGACTTGTTACAAAGACCTAGGAACCTCCTTGAAAGGGCTGCCACTGGACAAACTGGGACAGTATGAGCAATAAAATATTTAATGACAGTAACTGATTACAACCTCTTGAATAAAGTGGGATTTTACAAGTCTATGCTGATAAAAATAAATGACAGGAAAAGGAAAGCTCTTCTTACACAGAACGCTAACTAATAGAGATGGAAATAAAACAAAACAGTGGTGTTTGGTTCAGATAGAATTCATCAATGGATGCTAAAACTGAGGATGAAGACTTGATAAGAAATAGGATATTGGCATAATCTTACAATATATCCCCCCAAAATACTATCAATTATAAAGAGATTAAAAGGGTGACATTACAGAGAATAAACCTGGCAGACACCAAGGTGACCAAGTGATTAAGGTTATTACTAACAGTGTTGGGACAAGTCAGCATCATGTGTCCCCTGGTGTGATGCATGGGAAGAACACAGCATCATTTCTGTGATTCCTGCCAAGAGAGTGTGACCTGAACATGGTCATCAAGAAAAACGAAACAAACCCAAAATGAGAAACATCATAGAATGTAAGGCTTGTCCTTCTTAAAATTGTCTGGGGTAAGAAAAACTGAGGAAATGTTACAGATTAAAAGAGACTGCAAAGACATGCCAAGTAAATGCAATATATGTTCCTAGATAGGTTCTTAGACCAGAAAAGGAAAGAGAGAAATTACTAGAACATTTATCAAAATGTGGATGGTATCTGTGGATTGAATGGCATTGTTGTATCAGTGTCCATTTCCTAGCTTGGAGGGGTGTATGGTTATTATGCAGGAAAGTATTCTTGTTTTAGAAAAATACACACTAGAGTATCTAAAGATGATGGGGCATTGTGTTTGCCGCTTGCTCTCAAGTGGTTCAGAAAAAGATTAATGAAAATGGCAAAAAAAAGGTGACGGAATAATTGCAGAGAAAAGGTTAACAGTTGCAGAATCTGCATGAGAAGGATACTGGAGCTCTTTGTGTTGTACTTTCAACATTTCTGATGGTTCAAAATACTTTCAAAATAGGATGGACGTGGTGGCTCGCCTGTAATCCCAGCACTTTGGGAGGCCGAGGCAGGCGGATCATCTGAGGTCAGGAGTTCGAGACCAGCCTGGCCAACATGGTGAAACCCTGACTGTACTAAAAATACAAAAATTAGCTGGGCGTGGTGGCACATGCCTGTAATCCCAGCTACCCAGGAGGCTGAGGCAGGAGAAATGCTAGAACTTGGGAGGCAGAGGGTACAGTGAGCTGAAATCATGCCATTGACTCCAGCCTGGGTGACAGACCAAGACTCCATCTCAAAAGTAAATAAATAAATTATTTTAAAATAAATTATTTTTAAAATACACTATATTTAGTCACTTCTTTGGTCCTTGGGTCCATGAAAAATACTTTATAATGATCGCGGAATTAAAGAGTTGCAAAAAAGCACTGATGGCAAAAAAAAAAATACATCAAAGATTGGGAGAGATTACTAATACAGCTGCTGCTTAAACTATGCTTCTCCTCCTTTGTGTGTAGTACATAAAGGTTTGGGAAGTTTGTTCCTAGACTGAGTGAGGGTCAGTTTCTGCTCAGCCTTAGTGGGTCCAGAAGTATCAGAATATGCCCTTCTTAGTTACTCTGTTGCTGATGCATTGTTGTGGCTGCTGCCACCAGGGGCATCTGTTATTCTGTACGTGCAAACTGCACTCTCCATACTGTCAGAGGAGACTCTAAACTCTTTCCTCTTTATTTCCTTCTTTTCCTTGCTTCAGTCAGGCTTTATTATAGGAAACAAAAATCATTCTCGATGTTTTAAGAGGAAAGAAGCTAATACAGGGGATTAGATGCTTACAAAATCTTTGGAAGAGCTGGAAGAGTAGATGCTAGGCTGGACTTCTAGAGCAGGGGTCCCCAACCTTAGGAACTGGCCACACAGCAGGAGGTGAGTGGCAGGCCAGTGAGCAAAGCTTCATCTGTATTTACAGCCATTCTTCTTCGATCACATTACCTCCTGAGCTCCACTGCCTGTCAGATCAGCAGCAGCATTAGAGTCTCATAGGAGCATGAACCCTACTGCGAACTGTCCATGCAAGGGATCTAGGTTGTGTGCCCCTTATAAGAATCTAATGCCTGATGATTTGTCACTGTCTCCCTGTTCCCCATTACCATCACCCACACATGGGACCATCTAGTTGCAGGAAAACAAGCTCAGGGCTCCCACTGATTCTACATTATGGTGAGTTGTATAATTATTTCATTATATATTACAATGTACTAATAATAGAAGTGGAGTGTACAATACATGTAATGTGCTTGAATCATCCTGAAACCACTAGACCTCATCCCCGGTCCATGGAAAAGCTATCTTCCATGAAACTGGTCCCTGGTGCCAAAATTGTTGGGGACTGCAGTTCTTAGAAGATCAGAAACAGGGCAGAACCGACCCACTCAGGAAGCTACTATCTCTGCCCCAATCAGAAAGGTAGGTGATCAGGAGCCATCACCAGAACTGATGACTTCAAGAATACAACCAATCTTGATGTCTGGAAGCTACCGCTACCACTATTTCTGTGACTTCTTATCAATATGTACAAAGCAAGTTACCAGATACTGGAATACTTTTGCAGAAAAATTCGATGTTTACATGACTGTACTTATCAGCAGAAAAAGCCAAAGAAACAAAACAATATGCTCCACCTCATTTCCACTCCCCAAATCTCAAGTAATTGCACTTAACTGGGGAGCCTATTTTGAATCCAGACCAATAATTTCAAGGGAGCGTGGGAAACAGTGTTTAGTTTTCCCACCTCCACATCACTGGGAGGTGCATGGGAAGGAAGTGGGAAGAGATGCTGAATTCCAGTCCCCGCATCTACCACACTGCTCCCCACTAAAGACCACTACATGTTATTCTCTACCGTTAATCTCAAGTGACTGTCAGAGCAAATCTGGTACAAATTATACTACACTTCCTCCTTGGTTTGTTAACACTTTAATGGCAAAATTCTGCACATGCAGCCAGGGCGTTCTCTTACTATAAGCCACTTATATGTGGAAGAAGAGTTAAAACTCACTGAAAAGTGAGAGGTGTTATGATCTACATTTTAGCATGCTTCAGTGCTGATATACTCACACACTGTGACTCAGGGACTATTCACTACATACTGATTAAATTACAATTCTTTCACTATCTTCTATCCCATTTCAAATTATTTTTCTCCCTGTTTTAGTTTCAAATTTAAAATAAGAATCCTCTCCTTTTGTTGTAATGAAAAAGCACTTTACTTTTAATCAACAGCAGAGGGCTACCTATTCCCAGCCTAGTCCGTGAGTTTTAGAAGTGACAGAGTTGCAATGCTTTCTTCCTTTAACAAAAGGGGTGTATGTGTGTGGTGGGGGGAGGGTGGGAGTGTGGTTCCCATCCTTCTTTTACTTTTGTGATAGACCAGAAAATAAATGGCAAATGACAGTGAAGAGATGGTAACCTCCACAAGAAAAAAAGTGACTTTTATCTTTCCCTCAGTTCGCGGCTGACACTATTTTTTTCCCTCTCTATCCCTGGTGCCTAGCACAATGCATGGTAGAGAGGAAATAGTAAATGAATGTCTGTTGAATGAATAATCCAATTACAATGGAAGAAGTGGAAAATTCTTCATCATCATGTCTCTTATCTTCCTATCTCACTCCCTTCCTCAATGTGGACAAAATAGACAGAGGGGGGATAGAAACAAATTAGAGTCATGGAATTGACAGCCAGAACTCCCAGAATGTGCATGGGATAGGCCCCATGCCATGAAACTTCCTAGATGTACAAATCCTTCAGCAAGTTCAGGAAATCCACATTTCAAAGGGTGGAGTTTCTGGCCTTTAGCCCCAGTTCCTTACAGACCACCCACTAACTGCCACAGTTAGTTTTATTTCAGCTGGGCAGAGCGGTAATGATTGAAAACAGAGAAATTACTAAAGTAGATAATTAAAAACACTGATCGTGTACCAAGAGGGAGTAAACAGATGGTGAATGATACCTTTGGCACTATTTTCTCTAAGATCAACTGGCTCTGTTGGAAGGCGGTGAGATGAGAAATCTGCAATTAGCAGGGCCTACCTGTGAATATAGCAGGGAAAGAAAGTCCAAGGCCAGCCTGACTGGGTTGGACACCAGCTTGAAGTTATCTGCACTGGGCAGTCTATGTAACAAGCAGGGAAATCTGACTGATAAGAAAGCGACCACAAGTGAAGTGCTGTATTATCTTCTGATCTCCTCTACAGAATAAAGGGGCCATTAGCTAGAATGTTATCTTTAGCTATAACACATTGACTGTTGTTTCTGAGGGAACTATGAGCCGCCATCATTTGTCCATCATCACTTTGTTTCTCTTCTGGCAGCAATAACTAGGAAATTAAATTCTAATCACATCACGTAAGCATTCTCAAAATACCCTGAAATAACTTGCCTGCATTAACAAATTGCCCACCCTTTATAAACAAAGAACTCTCAAGAGAAGTGTAAAATGTTTGACGACACCAAGTTACTAAGAGGAGGAACTATACAACTTAAGTCTTACAATACTTCAAGCAGTATAAATTAGGTTGATGAATTTTCAGTTAATTGGGTCTAATCTTGATAACAGGTACACGTGGCGCTTAGTCAGCCAAAAAGAAGGCAAAAAATTTGATTTTTTTCACTCGGAACCAGTCACTGTTAGACTATATACAGCCTTTTCATCTCCCACCTATTTGCATTTTTGAGACAATCTCCAAGAACACACAGAAGCCACATATCATTTACGACGGAACAACCTTTCCAAATGGTCTTACAATATTTTTAATAAGCATAGGCATAATCAGCATTAGTTATTTAGTTGAAAAGAGACAGCTTTGCCTTCTTCAAATCCCAGAGCTTAATCTAGTTTTCAAAGAGAACAGATATGGTAACTTCTTTATAAAGTATTTATACTTTTTTGGCTTTACTTTTTAACATCAACGATGACCGGTGAAAAAAAGCATGAACTTCTCACACTAGACACTTGTTGCTAAAGAAGAGGAGGAAAATTTGTGTTCCTGCTCTCCCATCCCTGTCTCTAGTTAGGGGATTAAAAAGGATTTCAGATAAAGGAGAAAAAACCAAACGAGCGAATGACAATTCACTTGGAACTCTCCAGACCGAAGTCCGTAAAGTTAAGTCGGCCCGGCCTCCGCCAGAACAAGCAAATCAACAGCAGGGATGCTGCGACCGTCTCCCCACGCCTGCGATCTCCGAACGCCCGGCGGGGGTGGCAGGAAAGGGCTGGCGCGGTGATGTGCGTCCCCCGCCGGCCGCCTAGCCCCCTCCTCAACACTTCCTGAAGGAAACTGACAAGGAAGGCGGCGGCCGCTCCGGGAAGGGGCGGGTATGGACCCGACAAACTTGCTCCGTCCAGCGAGCCCCCAGCGCCCGCGCTCCCAGCCGCCCCCACAGTCCCCGCGGCGCCTCGCGCGCTCCCCGGGCTCGCGCCGAGGGAGGAGGGGCTGACAGCGGAGCCTCCGGTCGTGGCCGCCGCCACTACCTCCCCATGTCCGGCAGCTGAATAACCCGAAGGGAAGCCCGCCCCGCAGCCCCGCGTTCCCCGCACCTCGTCCTCCAGGAGCCCGAACGCCTCCACCGCGCAAGTTGCCATTTCCGAACGCTTCCAACAAACCGGACACGCTCGCCCCCGCCCAGGGCAGGCAACTGTGGAGGAGGAGGAGGAGGAGAAGCGGGAGGAGGCGGGGAAGAGTTGGAGGAAGAGGAGGAGGCGCTCCCCCAGCGACAGCAGCGCCTCCCCCGGCGAGTGGGCGCTAGCTGCACCCGGCAGCGCCGCGGGAAAAGGCCGGCGGGGCGCGCTCCCGGGGCTGAACGGGGGCGCGCGTGGCCGGGCTCGGGGAGTGGGGAGAGCGAGCGGCGGGGCTCGGGTGGGAGGAGCGCGTGTGGCGGGGACCAGGGCGTGGGGAGCGCGCGTGGCAGGGCGCGCCCTCGGTCCCTTCCCCGGGAGGTGGGTGGTTGACGGGCTCGCCGGGGAGCCGGCAAGCCAAGCTGCAGTGTTTCTCAGCAACAAGTCTCGCTAAGATCCGACCCAGAGTTCGGCCTCTGACTAGACGCCCGGGAATACGTGAGCTTAATCCCCGCTTAAATCCCAAACTGAAAATTATAGCGCTTTCTTGTCGGTTAAGGCTGTCATTCCAATAAGAAGCTGGACCTTGGGACCGCCAGGGAAAGCCTGAGCGTGACAGCAAATGGGGAGGCCTGGAGGGATCGCAGCAGTCTCCGAAATTCTCTCCCTAGGATTTGTAAACACTGCCAATTCCTAAGCTATATGCTGTCCTATGGTCTGTCCATCTTTAAAGTCCACCAGTAACATCCAACCTCCAGGCTGACCCTCTAAACCTGCTTTAGCTGGGCATTGACCCGCAGCACTACCGGAAGGCAGTGAAGAAGAAGGAAAAATAAAATGAACTAGGACCTCCTGTAGAATAACTCCTGTGGAATAAGGTTATGGAATAATCATGCTTTTTAGTATTCCTGTCTGATGGGTTTTATAGATCCATAATTACAGGAAGACCTCCACCAAATAAGGCATCCATATAAAGAGTCTGGGGAGAATTATAAACACCCAGGCCACAATTTATATCATGTTGTTTTTATACATTTGCAGACATTTGCAAAATTCTACAATCTCAAAATCTAATTTTTATTTTCCTCAGTGATTTCAGAATAATTCTGATTTGTTTTTAACAGTTTAAGATGCTACGTGGAAACAAGGCTATAGCCCATATTACTGGTTTGTTACATAAGATTTTTTTCGTACTTGGCCGGGCACGATGGCTCACGCCTGTAACCCCAGCACTTTGGGAGACCAAAGGGAGTGAATCACTTTAGGTCAGGAGTTCAAGCCCAACCTGGCCAACATAGTAAAACCCTGTCTCTACTAAAAACAAAAATTAGCTGGGCGTGGTGGCGGGCGCCCGGAGTCCCAGCTGCTTGGGAGGCTGAGGCAAGGGAATCGCTTGAGCTTGGGAGGAGGAGGTTACAGTGAGCAGAGATTGCGCCATTGCACTCCAATCTGGGTGACAGAACAAGACTCCGTCTCAATTGTTGTACTTTTATGTTTGGTAGGATCCATTTCATTCGTATAATATGTATAAAAATTCTGTTAATGCACAATTCAGATTTCCTCTGTATTGGGGGAAAGAGATGGCACTTAATCGAACATGACTACAAAATTACAGAATGGTCAGGAATTGTTGGCTGACTTAAATCTAAAAAGCCATGAGAGCATTAGTTTGTTTTTTAAGCTGTCACATATCTGTGGGATGTGTGGGTTTAGAATAAAATAATCTGAAAATATTGTGTGCTCTTCTATTTTGCGAATAATATTTCCCTCATCTCTCATGATATACATTTTTATGTTTAATTTTAAGTCAGTTAAGTCATTTGAATTTAAGTTAATTCAGTGTCATTTCAGGGCACAGTTACAAACATGTAAGAACAGCTTCCGTTACTGCTACTAACATTTAATGAGTATATGAGAAGTATACACAGCCTAAAACTGGTAATTAAAAAAAAAATTCAGTAAATCTCCAAGGGATTATAAAGTAAAGCAAATCGGCCATTTGATGTAGCCAATAGGTATTAGTGATGATACTTCCGAAGACCGCTGATATGACTCATGATTTCTTATTCTGTCTTTCTGAATATGAAATCATGAAGAATTAAACAGGCAGCTACCAATACAAGATGAACTAGAGTAATTATTATATCCCAGTCAACAGCTAGGAGGGACACCTTAAAATTAACGAAGCTCAAATAGAGATGGTGATATCAGCTGGTGGTCCAATAACCAACCACCATTGGGAAAGCTGTTTAGAATGAAGAACCCTACATATCACTCAACTGCGCAGAACTCCCATGAAGGTCTTTTGTCCACCGAGGCTGCCTTCAGTTAGGTTCACGTTGATTTGGTTTGAGTATGTGTATAACCATGTGAGAGGCACGTGTGAAGAATGTGATATGGTGCATAACAATTTATTCTGTGCCTGCTACCTGTGCTAGGGATCATCCAAACTCAAAACGCAGGCAATTCTAGCACCCTCCAATAGCATGACCCCTTCTATCTCTTGTTCTTGAGTCTTTTCTCCCTTTAAATCTGCCTTTACATGAGCCTCCAAACTGATTAAGAAGCAAGAAATGAATGAAAACCAGTAAACCTGGTCTAGACTTTCTAGTAGTCTGTGTACCTAACCCTCTTTTTTTTTTTTTTTCTTTGAGACAGAGTCTCGCTCTGTCGCCCAGACTGGAGTGCAGTGGCGGGATCTCAGCTCACTGCAAGCTCCGCCTCCCGGGTTCACGCCATTCTCCTGCCTCAGCCTCCCGAGTAGCTGGGACTACAGGCGCCCGCCACCTCACCCGGCTAGTTTTTTTGTATTTTTTAGTAACCTAACCCTCTTTAACTCTGCCTATAGATTTCACTGTGATGCAGAAGATGTTTCTAGTTTTTTAAATATCACCACTTGGGATCAAAATTTGATGTGGAATGTAACAATATGAAAGGTAACGATATGAAATGCACTTTAATGTTGGTAATTCGCTAAGGGATATAAAAAAAGTCTTGTTCAGAAGTTCTCCTTTAATTCTCTCTTACTCTTAATATCTGCTGGCTGCGTCCTTTCTAATAGCTAATGTTTGTGAGATTTTTAAGGTTTATTTTTTCTTCCTCTGGAAACTCCCTGGACCTCATCCATTGCCATTGCCATTACCATAGTTTCAGCTACTCTCTTCATAGAGCCCATCTCAGATCCACAGAGCTCAGTAGTGCAAGAAATGTTACTATTTGATTTTCTGAAATGAACTAAGTTTCTGCCTCCAGTGGTAGAATACATAGTCCCCACTTTGGGAGGCCGAGGCGGGCGGATCACAAGGTCAGGAGATCGAGACCACGGTGAAACCCCGTCTCTACTAAAAATACAAAAAATTAGCCGGGCGCAGTGGCGGGCGCCTGTAGTCCCAGCTACTCAGGAGGCTGAGGCAGGAGAATGGCGTAAACCCAGGAGGCGGAGCTTGCAGTGAGCCGAGATCGCGCCACTGCACTCCAGCCTGGGCGACAGAGCGAGACTCCGTCTCAAAAAAAAAAACAAAAACAAACAAACAAAAAAAACATAGTCCCAATCAATTCATTGGTCTTCTCTGAGCCTCTTTTTGCTAAGCTGGATTCTAACTTCTAACAGGCTGTTGTGCTCCCTCATTTTGGTGATGAAGATTCTCATCACTCCCTGCTGGAAGTAGTGGATGTATCTGTGTTCCCGCTGGCCTCTAGCTGTGGACATCTTTATCAGGTAGAATTACATTAGGCTGTTAGTTACCTAAACTGATAAGATTTAAAGACTCCTGTTGTATGGCTCTCATGTAAAAGTCTAGACAGTGGGCAGGACAGGGTTAACATGGCTACTTTGCTCTGCCAAAGCGTCAGAATTTCAGGCACTTTACAGCTCACTGCTCTGATGTAGGTGTGACCCTTATCCTCATAGTCCAGAGAGTAGCTCAAGCTTCAGCCACTACATCCATGTTCCAGGTAACAAGGCAGAGGAAGGAGTAAAGAAGAGAGTTCAGGTATCATGGTCATCTTTTAAAATGCCCTCCTCACCCCGCAAGGGGTGGGAGGTAGTGAGAGAGATGGCCAGGTGCAAGGCACTGGGACCCAAGTGTGTTCAAGGAAGGGTTTGCTTGGTGGACTGGTGATGGCAGAAATGGGAAATTAGTTACTTGTGGAGACAAGTGATCCAATAAGTGAATATATGAATGATAATGAGAACCACATTCTTCACTGTTGAAGAAGGGAGTTACAAGAATGGAAAGAGAAAAGTTGAATGGGTCTTGTATTGTTATAATGAAATTGGTGGCCTTGATATGAACTCAAAGTTTTTAACATATATACATATATATAGTATGTAAATAAATGTAGATGTAAACCTCTGCTGCACACACACACAAACACACACACACACACAAATATTTTCTGCGTTTGTACTCTAAGAGGGCCTGGGAACAATGACACCACAAAAGCAGTGAGCATATCTTGCATCCATATTTTAACTTTTTTACTCAAAGAAACCAGGGCTCCTTGAAAAAATGGCTGATTCCAGGACTAGGACAAGGCAAATAAAAGTTGAGCCTGAAACATCTTGTTATCCCAGAAAATAATGAAAGTAATGATGGAGACAGATTAAAAGGACACAGGAACCAACCTGAAAAAAACTCCCACTGAACAAAGATGGTCTAACGTGAGCACTAAAATAAATTATGATAGCAACAGATTATAATCCAATGAATAATTTTGGTGCTGTGAGTTCATTACAGATACAAATTATAATAAATGAGTACATTCAAAGTTCAATGACAAGTGAGATTTTTACAGGGTTCAGCGTATGTTTCCACGAAGCACTTAGTTACATAGAGGAAAAGGCTGAAAGATACCACCTTAATCAAATGATCAAAGTGAACATTTGACAAATCAAAATCTTGCAACCCATTGCTTTTCCTCCATAACTTGGATCTAATCATGAGAAAACAAATCCAATTTAAGGAACGTACTACAAAATATCTGCCCTGTAATATTCAAAAGTGTCAAGGACATAGAAGTCGAGAAAGTTGGAGGAACTGTTCCAGATTGACAGATTAAAGACACTGTGTTATGGTTCCCTAGATAAACAGAACCAATAGGATGCAGATATATAAAGAGATTTATTACGGCTGGGCGCGGTGGCTCACACCTGTAATACCAGCCTTGGAGTGCAGTGATGTGATCTTGGCTCACTGTAACCTCTGTCTCCTGCGTTCAAGTGACTCTCCTGCCTCAGTCTCCTGAGTAGCTGGGATTACTGGCATGCGACACCATGCCTGGCTAATTTTTGTATTTTTAGTAGAGACAGGGTTTCACCATGTTGGCCAGGCTGGTTTTGAACACCTGGCCTCAAGTAATCTGCCTGCCTTGGCCTCCTAAAGTGCTGGGACTACAGGCATGCGCCACCATACCCAGCGTCAACATATTTTTTCTACCAGGAGTTTCAAAGCTCTATTTTAAAACTTAACTGAGCATTGACTCATCTTTCTCTTTTCATTTCTGTAGTAACAGTTCTAGCCTGAGGGCAGTAATCAGAAAGCCTCACCGCTGTCTGACTGGAGCCAGAGGAAGGGCGGCAGGACATTCCAGGAATATAAGTAGTTATCAACAATAAAATTTCACAATACCTTGCTATAGCTTCCACACCCTTATCTCCTACCTAAGCTTCAGACCTGTATTTCCCACTAACTATCTCTGCCTTGGTATCATGAAAAAAAATCTCAAACTAAATAGATTCCAAAATGAACTCATCATCATCCTGTATTCTGTGTCTCTGGAAATAGCATTATTGTCTATCTAGTTGCAAAGGCTAGAAACTTCTGAGTATCCTAAAATTCATACACCTTGCCCATTCCTACAACTTTTTCCTATCACCCATTTGTTATACAATTGAAATTCTTTCCTCTTCTACCTAAGAATGTTTTTCTCATCTTACTGGTAACCATGGCTAATGTCAGTATACCCATGATTGTCTGGTAATTGGCCCAGACTGGTAGCTTTTTGTCTTTTTTGTCTCACCCTATATCTTCTGAGACAAATGTTTGCATGCAGTAATTTTTTTGAGACCCACTCCCAAGCAGTAGTGTGCTGGACTCAACTCATACTGGCATCCAAGGTACAATTGTGTATACCTCTATCCAACTGCAGATTTGGTGATGGTAGCTTGAAATTATGGTATGTTTATACCACAGAAATAGGTAAACGCTACAAACCAAAATAATTTTTTTTTCCTGGAGAGGCAGCTATTAAACATTTATGGGAACATGACTGAGCCTAGGAAACATGAGTGAGGGACTGAAAAGAATAAAACAAGGAATGGCATAAAACCCATGCAGTGATTTTTTAAGATTTTTTTAGTTCCCTTTACATGATTAACCTGATTTGGGCTCGATATCATTAAGGATCCTTCAGGAGCCATATAGAATGTATGTCAGAATTGTTCTACCAAGAAGGGAGTATTTATTCATTAGTTTCCATTCCCCATTGGACAGGGGTTATTTCATAGGATGTTAATATTTGCAGATTTTCTTGTGTATAGAATGGCTGAATGGGCTCCTACAGTTATGTCCAACAGCAGTGGCAGTGAGGGGTGGGGGCAGAAAGTGAAATATACGTTAAACAACTAAAATGAGTTGCTCTCTGGTTACATCTTTACATCTTTGGTTGCTGCAGCAAGGACTGGAGTAAAGGTTAGTTGAGAGGATATGAGTCAGAGTGAAAGAGGAGTCTAATACACGTGCAGATCTGCGCCAAACTTAGTCCATTCTGCCACAGAGTCTTCGAGGTCTGTCCAGTTTTTACCTCTCCAAAGCACTTGGTAGACAAGGGTTTCTAGGATAAGCTGCAGCATCTACTGTGTAACTGGTCTCAGGGCCATAAATGATATGCATTATCTCTCTCCTATACCAACCACTCTCAATTTTCCCATTCTTGGCCAGTACTTCAGCAAATCTAGGTTATTTCCTGGTGGTGACTCAGATTTTCCTCCCCAAGAGGTATGATTTGTCAGTTGTGTTAAACTTATTGGGTCATGGTTCTAGTAATTGCCCATTTAGAGTTGTCATTGGACATGCAAGTACTAAAATATGCCCCAGTGAATCCCCTGAGTTCCAAACATACACTTTCTTGTCTTTCTTGTGAAACTGAACCATAGCTCCTATACTTCCCTGCCAATATGGTAATTACTATGTTTGTCTATTGGTCCACTAACATGAGAAACTCAAAAATGACCAAGTGGTAGTCATAGCTTCCAGTATAGTGGGACCCTTGCTGTGTCTCCTGGAAGAAGCATCCCTTCTACTCCATAGGAGGAACTAGGATTCCTAATCCAGCAGTACCTAAATTGTCTTGTAGCTCTCCCTGAATTAGTCTGGGAGTTCTTTGAATATAGGAACTGTATCTTCCCATTGAACACAAAGAAGCCAGTCAACATTTATATGAATGAAAGATTATATTTGCCAGAAACAGGGAAAAATGCATATGTAACACTGATTTTTTTCCCTCATAAAATCTTCTTATTTATGGATTTTATGCTGTTTCTTGCTGCATATGACTCAATTCTGCAATAGATAAACTATATCTATACCATTAGTATGCCATAGTTCAAAACCTTTGAGCAAATGCTGTTGTTTATTTTAGCTCCCAAATATAAAATAAACTTACAAAGAACATTCCATTTTAATTATTAGCAATTTTTGAGTGGTAAAATGAAAAAGAGGTTAAAATATCAATATTACAGAAGTGTTGCCTTTCTACAATAACTTGAACTTTTAGTTAAAATGAGTAGTATTTAGAATTTGTCCAATTATATTTGCCTGAATTATTAAAAAAAAAGATAATAATTTGAAATGCAAAATGCTTTATATGGTTCCCTAGGAGAAGACATTATTTGTGGGTTCTTGTACCCTAGCTATTTTTTTTTTTTTTTTTTTTTTTTTTTTTTTGGGAGTCAGTCTTACTCTGTCACCCAGGCTGGAGTGCAGTGGTGCAATCTCAGCTCATTGCAACCTCCACCTCCTGGGTTCAAGCGATTCTCCTGCCTCAGCCTCCCAAGTATACACTAGCTATTCTTAATTCTGAATAAGAGAATCTGCCTATAAAAGTGATTTTTAGTTAAACATTTAAGATATTGCTTCCATTATAACATGTAGAGTAAAAGCATTATAAATAAGGATTCCTACTAAAGGTCTGGTATTTCTACACTATCATTTAAAATGACTCAAATGTGTGAATGAAAATAAGATTATCTCCTTATAAGATCAAGAAGAGAAGTTGGCAAGCAATTAGAAGTGCTCAATATTATTCTATAGGTAATGTAATGTGTGTGTGTAGTTTTGTCTTCTTTCTTTATATGTAATATTTCTGAGGCAAATAAGTAGCTTTAAGTTACATACAGCTTCAAATGTCTAAACCATTTGATAAACTGGTCTCCAACTTTTTCTACCAAAAATAGATTAACATTCCAGTTTTGTTTTTAAGAGATGATGAGTGATAAAATGGCTTGAGGGCTTTGCAGGAAGCCGCTTATAAATTAAGCTAAAGGTCCTGTCTACCTGTACAAACTTGTTTAGCTTTTGGTTGAGAGACTGAAGAGCAGATAAATACAAGCAACTTTCACAATAAATTTGTAGCATTTGAATTCTTCCTCTTTCTTCTGACTCATTTCTGAGGCCAAAACTAAAGTAACTTCTGCTGTGATTTGAATATGTCTCCCAAAATTTGTATGTTGGAAATTTAAACCCCAGTGCAACAGTGTTGAGAGGTGGGCTCTTTAAGAGGTAATTATCATCTGGGCACAGTGACTCATGCCTGTAATCCCAGCACTTTGGGAGGTTGAAGCAGGAGGACTGCTTGGGGCCAGGAGTTTGAGACCAGCTTGGGCAATACAGCAAGACGCTGTCTGATAATAATAATAATAATAATAATAATAATAATAATTAGCCAGGCATGGTGGTACATGCCCGTAGTCTTAGCTACTTGGGAGGCTGAGGTGGATCACTTGAGCCCAGGAGTTCAGATCTCTGTCCACTTAAAATTACCCAACAGATATTCTGTTATAGCAGCACAAAGTTTGAGGCAGATATTTTTGAGATTAAAACACTATCCGTCACTGGGCGCAGTGGCTCACGCCTGTAATCCCAGCACTTTGGGAAGCCAAGGTGGGTGAATCACTTGAAGTCAGGAGTTCAAGATCAGCCTGTCCAACATGGTGAAATTCCATCTCTACTAAGAATACAAAATTAGCCGGGCATGGTGGCACATGCCTGTAATCCCAGCTACTCGGGAGGCTGAGGCAGGAGAATCGCTTGAACCCGGGAGGTGGAAGTTGCAGTGAGTGGAGATCAAGCCATTGCCCTCCAGCCTAGGCAACAAAAGTGAAACTCTGTTTCTTTCCTTATTTCCCTTTTTTTTTTTTTTTTTTTTTTGAGACGGAGTCTCGCTCTGTCGCCCAGGCTGGAGTGCAGTGGCGCAATCTCACCTCACTGCAAGCTCCGCCTCGCAGGTTCACGCCATTCTCCCGCCTCAGCCCCACAAGTAGCTGGGACTACAGGCGCCCGCCACTGCACCTGGCTAATTTTCTGTATTTTTTGTAGGGACGGGGTTTCACCGTGTTAGCCAGGATGGTCTTGATCTCCTGACCTCATGATCTGCCTACCTCGGCCTCCCAAAGTGCTGGGATTAGAAGGCGTGAGCCACCGCGTCCGGCCTATTTCAAACAAACAGACAAAACCCACTACCTATCCAGTGTATGATAAGAAAACAAAAAACAACTTGGCATGTCCTATTGGGAATACTTACAGAATCACAGAATTTTAGAATAAGAGGGCATTCCCTCATTGTATGTTTTAGGTGATGCCAAAGGATATAAAAGTTTTTATTGCAGAATAGATACAAAAGTATTGACTGCAAATGTAATTTTTTTTCTCTGTGTTAAACATTGAGACTTTTTGATCAATTTTGTATATAGAAATGTCTTCCCTGCCAGGTGCGGTGGCTCAAGCCTGTAATCCCAGCACTTTGGGAGGCCAAGACGGGCGGATCACAAGGTCAGGAGATCGAGACCATCCTGGCTAACACGGCAAAACCCCGTCTCTACTAAAAATACAAAAAATTAGCCGGGCGAGGTGGCGGCGCCTGTGGTCCCAGCTACTCGGGAGGCTGAGGCAGGAGAATGGCGGGAACCCGGGAGGCGGAGCTTGCAGTGAGCTGAGATCTGGCCACTGCACTCCAGCCTGGGCGACAGAGCGAGACTCCGTCTCAAAAAAAAAAAAAAAAAAAAAAAGAAATGTCTTCCCTATTATGTGAAAAAGTCATATGAAACAATGTAAACTCTATACAACCCAATTGACATCCATAGGGGAATAGCTTAAATAAATTGTGGTATATTGATATTGTATTTTTCCTTAAAGCTGCTGAAATGTATTAATTGGATGAGTAAGCAACACAGCATAAAAAGACAAAGTGTGGAAGGGAAAAAGCAAGTTGTAGAACAATGTATATACTATTTACTGTAGTGAATTGTGCACATCAAACTTTTAACAATGGCTACTTCTGGCACAGGGGAGGGTACTAGGATTTGGGGAATTAAAATAAAAAATGACTTTTGCCTTATTTATAATGTATTATTTTTTTTTAAAGAATAGTGCTGGCCGGGCACGGTGGCTCACACCTGTAATCCCAGCACCTTGGGAGGCCGAGGCGGGTAGATCACGATGTCAAGAGATTGAGACCATCCTGGCCAACATGGTGAAACCCCGTCTCTACTAAAAACACAAAAAATTACCCTGGCGTGGTGGCAGGCGCCTGTAGTCCCAGCTACTTGGGAGGCTGAGGCAGGAGAATCGCTTGAACTCGGGAGGCAGAGGTTGCATATTGCACTCCAGTCTGGACAAAAATAGCGAAACTCTGTCTGAAAAAAAAAAAAAGGGGGATACTGTTTCAATCTTTGTTTTGTCTTATAATCTATTAATTAAAAACAATGAAATAAGATAATTGTATTAGTCTATTCTCGTGCTGCTATAAGGACATGCCTGAGACTGGGTAATTGTTTTCTTTCTTTCTCTTTTTTTTTTTTTTTGAGATGGAGTTTTGCTCTTGTTGCCCAGGCTGGAATGCAGTGGCACGATCTCGGCTCACTTCAACCTCTGCCTCCCGGGTTGAAGCGATTTTCCTGCCTCAGCCTCCCAACTAGCTGGGATTACAGGCACTCACTACCACACCCAGCTAATTTTGTATTTTTAGTAGAGATGGGGTTTCGCCATGTTGACCAGGCTGGTCTCAAACTCCTGACCTCAGGTGATCCCTGGCCTCGACCTCCCAAAGTGCTGGGTTTACAGGCATGAGCCACCACAACTGGCCTGGGTAGTTTGTAAAGGAAAGAGGTTTAATTGATTCAGTGTTCCACAGGACTGGGGAGGCCTCAGGAAACTTACAATCATGGCAGAAAAGGAAGCAAACATGTCCTTCTTCACATGGCAACAGCAAGGAGAAATGCTGAGCAAAAGGTGGAAAAGCCCTTTATAAAACCATCAGAAGTCATGAGAACTCACTCACCATCACGAGAACAGCATAAGGGTAACTGCCCCCATGATTAAATTACCTCCCACAGGGTTCCTTCCACAGCATGTGGGGATTATGGGAACTACAATTCAAGGCGAGATTTGGGTGGAGATGCAGCCAAACCATATCAGTTAATGAAAAATACTGTTACTACATTAATGTAAGATTTTAATAAAACACATAGAATACTAGATGATATTTGTTGGAATATAACTATGTTGTATTCCACCAAACATACTTATCTGTTATGTAACACATTTATATGTTTTATGTTACATATTTATCAGGAATAATTTAACCAAAATTACTCCTGATTCTTATTTGATAATAATATTGCAGGGAAACAATTTTAGAATTATTAAGAACCAGAGAGCTTTTTAGGATAACTTGACATTTGTTTTTTCATTTTTTTTTTGAGACAGGGTCTCATTCTGTCACCCAGGCTGGAGTGCAGTGGTGTGATCATGGCTGCTGGACTCAGGTGATCCCCCCACCTCTTAGGTAGCCGGTACTACGGGTACACACCACCATGCCTGGCTAATTTTTTTAATTTTTTGTGGAGACAGAGTTTTACCATGTTGCCCAGGCTGTTCTCAAGCTCTGGGACTCAAGTGATCTGCCCGCCTTTGCCTCACAAAATGCTGGGATTACAGGCACGAGCCACCGTGCCCAGCCTTTTCTGGAAATTTAAATTTTAGGTGTGAATTCTAATAAAGGACTCAATAATGTAAAGACAGACAGCCCAATAAGAAGACAGGCAAAATACTTAAACAGGCACTTCACAAAGAAGGATATCTAATTGTTTAATGAACATAGGAGGAGGAGGTGCTCAATCATTAGTCATCAGGGAAATGCACACTATGAGATAGCACTACTCACATATCAGAAAGGATACAAAATTTTAAAATGACAATGCCACATGTTAGCAAGGATCTGGAACAACGGAAAGTAATCATCTGCTGTTGGGAATGTACATTGGCATAGCGTCTTTGGAAAGCCATTGGGCAATAGACTACTAAATCCGAATATGCACTTACCTTATCCCCCAGCAATTCCACTCTTGATGAATGAAAACATGGGTGACCCAAAAGACATGTGCAAGAACATTCGTATGTAACTTTGTTTATAATATCTCCAAATTGGAAACAACCCAAATGTTTATCAAGGGTATAGTATTCATAGAGTTGAATACTGTATAACAACCAGAACAAGTTACTGTTGTATGCAACAGTAGGATACATTGCTATATGACAGATGCACCTGACAGCAATAATTTAAGTATACCCTTAAGAATGAACCTATGGTCTAAGAGGAATGTGTGTTCAGAGTTCTGAGCTAAGGAACCTAGGAGTGGTCAACCCAGAGTTTCTCTCCTCATCTATGAAGGACATCTGAACCCCTAGTCCATCTCTTGGAATGCAGGGTGTACATGGGATTGAGGCCCTTTGTTTTGGGTTAAATGAAAACTGCTAGGTGGAGGTTGCTAGATGGAGGGTGCTAAGCAAAAGTGGTATAAAAACTGCATGCTTTCTACAAATGGGATTGGTTCTCCTGTCCAGCCACTGCCACTGGACCATCCCTATATATACGTTCTTCCAATAAACCCTATGTCTCAGTTGCTGTCTCCACATCTCTTCTTCAGCCTCTCAGACATGATGCCATCCCTGTTGGGGTCAGTGGGAGTCTGGCATGACAGTGGCACAAGCATAATATTGAGCAAAGGAAGGCAGACATTAAAGCATACCGTATGGTTTCGTTGCAATACAGTTCAAAAATGAGCAAAACAAATTTGTGATAGAAGTCAGAATAGTGAATACTTGGGGGAGGCAATGACTAGTAGACGACATGAAGACTCTAGGGCACGGGCAATGTTCTGAGTCTTAATCTGGGTGCCAGTTAATATGTGTGTTCACTTGGCAAAAGTTCATTCAGCTGTATACTTAAGACCTGTGCAATTTTTGTGTGTTTAAAACTTAAATTTAAAATGTTTTTAATGCTGGGCGCAGTGACTCACACCTGTAATCCCCGCACTGCGGGAACCTGAGACAGGGGATCCCCTGAGGTCAGAGGAGTTTGAGGCCAGCCTGGGCAACATGGCGAAACCCCATCTCTACTAAAAATACAAAAATTAGACAGGCGTGGTGGCATCTGCCTGTAATCCCAGCTACTTGGGAGTCTGAGGTAGGAGAATTGCCTGAGCCTGGGAGGCAGAGATTGCAGTGAGCCAAGATCATGCCACTGCACTCCAGCCTGGGCTACAGAGTGAGATCCTGTCTCAAATAAATAAAGTAAAATAAAATGTTTATAAAATAAAATCTCTAGTAGAGTCACATGGAGACAGAAGGCAGTTAGTGCCAAGTTATCCCAAGGGCGGCCCCTAAGATTATCTGTGAGTTTCCCCTTCTGAGGCCCCGAGAACTGTTCCAGTTTCTCTCCTTCCTGAGAACTGGTTGTTCTTTTTTTTTTGATTCTCTTGATCCTTGCAATACAAATCTCCCCAACATAATAATAATTAGTTTCTTAGTGAGAACCACTTGAGTTTCAGGAAGAAATTGGTATTATTCTTGAGATAAAGAGCACTGCTTTTTTTTTGTTTTTGTTTTGTTTTTGGGATGGAATCTTGCTCTGTTATCCAGGCTGGAGTGCAGTGGCATGATCTTGGTGCACTGCAACCTCCGCCTCCCAGGTTCAAGTGATTCTCTTGCCTCAGCCTCCTGAGTAGCTGGGATTACAGGCACCTGTCACTACACTCAGCTAATTTTTTGTATTTTTAGTAGAGATGGGCTTTCACTATGTTGGTCAGGCTGGTCTTAAACTCTTGACCTCATGATTCGCCCTCCTCCGCCTCCCAAAGTGCGGGATTACAGGCATGAGCCACTGCACCTGGCCAAACAGTACTGCCTTTTATAAAAAAGACAAATACCTTATATGTAAAGTGGCAGAAAAAAATGTGTTTCTCTCATACATGATAGAACCCTAATTGAGTACAATGGAATGTTTGACCGTAAGCAAGAGATTAATATAACTGGCATCTGTACTACAAGGGAATGCCTTCAAATTTAATAGCAATAAAATCCAGTTCTAAGATCAGAATTAAAAGAATCATATCCACAATGGCAAGAACATCCAGGCTGGGGGTTTCTTAACCAGTTTCTACTCTAGGGCACACTGACCAAACATGATCCTTAATATCCTTAGTGCAACCAAGAACAGTAGAATGTTTAAAGAAGAATGTTTAAAATTGCTAACTTGCAAGGAGAGTTCTCTTCTAAAGAGAGTGCATTCTGTTTAAGAAAGTCCTTTTGTTCTGCTGAATACCTTGATAGGTTTAGGTATGCAAAAGGAGCCTAGAGCTAAATTCGGGATTGAAGAGCTGAATTGTTCTGCAGTTTAAGGAAGGAGATATCAGAGTTCTGGTATATTCAGTGAGGGAATGTAGTGTGGAGAAAGAAAGGAAAAGGGTGACATGAAGCTAGGGATTACTTGGGGAGAAATGGGCAGAAAAAAATAAACAACAGAGAAACCCTGGTTGTATGCCCCTTTAAGAATAAGGGCATTGGCCGGGCATGGTAGCTCATGCCTGTAATCCCAGCACTTTGGGAGGTCGAGGAGGGCAGATCATGAGGTCAGGAGGTCAAGACCATCCTGGCCAACATGGTGAAACCCCGTCTCTACTAAAAATACAAAAAATTAGCTGGGCGTGGTGGCACGCATTTGTAGTCCCAGCTACTGGGGAGGCTGAGGCAGGAGAACTGCTTGAATCTAGGAGGCGGAGGTCGCAGTGAGCCAAGATTGTGCCACTGCACTCCAGCCTGGTGACAGAGCAAGACTCCATCTCAAAAAAAAAAAAAAAAAGGAAGAAGGGTGTTTAAAATTAAAGTTGTTTGTATTTTTACAATAAAACCCCTTATCTGTCCCCCAAAATATTTGAATATATTTGTTCAACATACATATCTCTTTCGTGTACATGTGGATCTTGAATAGAGGGTATGTTTCATGTAAAGGTTGGTATGATGTTCAACAGACAGCATAGAGTTCAATATCCACTAGAGAGTGAAATGATCCATAAACTGAACCAGAGCTAGTAGTACTGAACATATAAACATGAGTACCTGTAGAGATCAAAGAAATCTAAGAGATCGCTTTGAATTTCTATAGAGCCTGGGATAATCATTACTCAGTATAATCTCATGGGCAAGGAAAACTTCAATTGCTCATGGTGTACACAAGTCTTTACTGGGTTAGGTGCAGTTCATACCTGTAATTCCAGCATTTTGGGAGTCCAAGACAGGAGGATCACCTGAGCCCAGGAATTTGAGACCAGCCTGGGCAACAGAGTGAGACCTCATCTCTACAAGTAATTTTTTTAAAGATTGCCTGAGTGTGGTGGTGTGCACCTGTAGTCCCAGCTAGTCAGGTGAGGTGGGAGGAGTGGTTGAGCTAGGAAGTCAAGGCTGCAGTGAGCTGTGATGGCACCACTATATTCCAGCTTGGGCAACAGGGTAAGACCCTGTCTCAAAAAAAAAAAAAAAAAAAAAAAAGACTTTATTAAAGGCTAAGCAATAATGAATAACCAGAGGGAAATAAACACAACATGTAACACCAAACTAGATTGTCTGGTTATTACATAACTGTAATAAGTCTGTTGCCTGATGTGCATGGTAAGCCAATATGCCAAGACACCAGGTTGCAGCAAAGAAAGAGTTTTAATTGTAGGGCTGCCATATGAGGAGATGGGAGGAAACCTCAAACTCCCTGAGGAGTTTGGGGCTAGAGTTTATAAGGGTTGTGGGGTGAGCCAAGGCGTGAAGATTGTTGCTTGGTTGAAGAGTGCAAGATGCAGTCATGGTACAGAGAGATGAAGAAATGATATTCTCATGCTGATGCTGATTGAGTTTCTCTATGAGGGTCTTAAACTGCTTGGCATTAGCTGTTCTGCTGGAATTCAGGATCTGCTTAAGCAATTCTTAAAAGTGTTAGGACTCTAATGTCAGAAATCATGTCTATCTTAAAAGCTGTATGATTCTAGGGCCAGGAATCCTATTTATAGGTATAATGGGGGTGTAGACGGCCAGCATCTAGTGTGATACGAATTTCAGTAACAAGGAAGTGGGTCAATGTGCAGACTGATTACTGCTTGATTATAAATATTTCCGTCCAGAATTCTTGTAAACCCCCTGCGGGTCGTATATTAGTCTGTTTTTATGCTGCTGATAAAGACAGGCCCGAGACTGGGAAGAAAAAGAGGTTTAATTGGACTTGCAGTTCCACATGGCTGGGGAGGCCTCAGAATCATGGCAGGAGGTGAAAGGCACTTCTTACATGGTGGCAGCAAGAGAAAAAATGAGGAAGAAGCAAAAGCAGAAACCCTGATAAACCCGTTAGATCTCATGAGACTTATTCACTATCACAAGAATAGCATTGGAAAGACCAGCCCCCATGATTCAATTACCTCCTCCCACTGGGTCCCTCCCACAATATGTGGGAATTCTGGGAGATACAATTCAAGTTGAGATTTGGGTGAGGACACAGCCAAACCATATCATTCCACCCTAGCCCCTCCAAATCTCATGTCCTCACATTTCAAAACCAATCATGACTTCCCAACAGTCCGCCAAAGTCTTAACTTATTTCAGCATTAACCCAAAAGTCCACAGTCCAAAGTCTCATCTGAGACAAGGCAAGTCCCTTCTACCTATGAGCCTGTAAAATCAAAAGCAAGCTAGTTACTTCCTGGGTACAATGGGGGTACAGGTATTGGGTAAATACAACCATTCCAAATGGGAGAAATTGGCCAAAACGAAGGGGTTACAGGGCCCATGCAAGTCTGAAATCCAGTGGGGCAGTCAAATATTGAAGCTCCAAAATGATCTCCTTTGACTCTAGGTCACATCCAGTTCATGCTAATGCAAGAGGTGGGTTCCCACGGTCTTGGGCAGCTCTGCCCCTGTGGCTTTTCAGGGTACAGCCTCCCTCCTGGCTGCTTTCACAGGCTGGCATTGAGCGTCTGCAGCTTTCCCAGGTGCATCGTGCAAGCTGTCAGTGAATCTGCCATTCTGGGGTCTGGAGGATAGTGGCCCTCTTCTCATAGCTCTACTAGGCAGTGCCCCAGTAGGGACTCTGTTTGGGGGCTCCAACCCCACATTTCCCTTCTGCACTGCCCTAGTAGAGGTTCTCCATGAGAGCCCCACCCCTGCAGCAAACTTCTGCCTGGGCATCCAGGCATTTCCATACATCTTCTGAAATCTAGGCAGAGGTTCTCAAACCTCAGTTCTTGACTTCTGTGAACCCACAAGCTCAACACAATGTGGAAACTGCCAAGGCTTGAGGCTTCCACCCTCTGAAATCACAGACCAAGCTCTGTGTTAGCCCCTTTCAACAATGGCTGGAGCAGCTGGGACACAGAGCACCAAGTCCCTAGGTGGCACACAGCACGGAGACCCCAGGCCCTACCCTCTAAATCATTTTTCCCTCCTGGGCCTCTGGGCCTGTGATGGGAGGGGCTGCTGTGAAGGTCTCTGACAAGAACTGAGAGACATTTTCCTCTCTTACTCTTAATATCTGCTGGCTGCTTCCTTTCTAATAGCTAATGTTTGTGAGATTTTTAAGGTTTATTTTTTCTTCCTCTGGAAACTCCCTGGACCTCATCCATTGCCATTGCCATTACCATTACCATAGTTTCAGCTACTCTCTTCATAGAGCCCATCTCAGATCCAGAGCTCAGTAGTGAAACTCAAAGTTTTTAACATATATATAGTATATAAATAAATGTAGATGTAAACCTCTGCTGCACACACACACAAACACACACACACACAAATATTTTCTGTGTTTGTACTCTAAGAGGGCCTGGGAACAATGACACCACAAAAGCAGTGAGCATATCTTGCATCCATATTTAACTCTCTTTAACTCTGCCTATAGAGTTACCTTTTAGGTATCTTTTCAGCAACACTCCACACTACTGGTACCAATTTACTGTATTAGTCCATTTCGTGCTGCTTATGAGACATTCCAGAGACTGGGAAGAAAAAGATGTTTAATTGGACTTACAATTCCACATGGCTGGGGAAGCCTCAGAATCATGGTGGAAGGTGAAAGGCACTTTTTACATGGCAGTGGCAAGAGAAAAAATGAGGAAAAAGCAAAAGCAGAAACCCCTGATAAACCCATCACATCTCATGAGACTTATTCACTATCATGAGAATAGCATGGGAAAGACCAGCCACCATGATTCAGTTACCTCCCCCTGGGTCCCTCCCACACACATGGGAATTGTGGGAGATACAATTCAAGAAGAGACTTGGGTGGAAACACAGCCAAACCATATCAGGTGGCTTCAATAACTTGCTCACCAGAGCTCCCAATCCGCCATCCAATTGCATTCATCTTAGACTTATCGCTTAGGGGACTGAGCCTGGACACCTATTGTTTCAGATTTTTTCCACCTCAATTAACAGAAAACCAACTCCAATCTTTAAACAGTGAAGTTGGTTCATATAACCAAATGTCTTGACATATGCAGACTTCAGGTACAATATTGTCATTGCCCAACAGGTTCTTCCTGTCCACGCACAGACAAAATCAATCCACTGAGATGGCAGCATTGCAGTAGAGAAAGAGTTTAATTGACATGAGGCAAGCCCATGAAGGAGAACTGGGCTCAAATCAGTCTCTGAAGATTTGGAGGTTAGGAGTTTTTAGGGAGTATGTGCTGCTGATTGGTTGGGGATGAAATCGTAGGGGTGTGGAAAATAGTCCTCATGGGCTGAGTCTGCCTCTGGGTGGGGCCACAGGATTCGTTGAGTCACGAGTTCAGGTGGGGTTCATCTGACAAACATCTCAAAAAAACTATGGATTCTATAATAGTGATGTTATATAGGAGCAATTGGGAAGGTCACAAATCTTGTGACCTCTGGCCACATGACTCCTGAGCAGTAAGGGATTAGAAACTACACCTACATTTTAGCAGAGTTCAGGCCCCTCTCATAATCGAAACCTTGTGGCTTTTCATTCATTTTACAAAGGAAGTTTAGTTTTGGGAAGGGCTATTATGACCCCTGCTTTAAGGTTAAACTGTAAACTAAATTCTCCCCATAGTTAGCTTGGCCCACACCCAGAAAAGACCGAGGATAGCTTGGAGGTCAGAAGCAAGATGGAATCAACTGTGTCAGATTTCTCTTACTGTCATAATTTTGCAAAGGCAGTTTCAACATGATCAAAGTTCTAGCCTGATTTTCTTGTAGTGTTTGCGAGTCCATTTTCCATGTGTTGGTTTTGTTCTCAGGCTGGCTTCCCTCAACGACACAAATTAAGCAACAGGTTTCTTTGCTTACATTCAGTATGGAACAGTGAGATCTACTTTCCATCATTATCACTCAAATATAAAGAACTTTCCCAAAAGCTATGAGTAGCTCAAATTTTATTGGCCAACACTGAGGTACATTCCCATTCCTAAACCATTTGATGGCCAGGGATGAGATTACATGGTTAGTTTACCTTAACCAGTCCTTACTTTGTGAGCTGAGGATGGTGTTAGCTTTCCCTAATCCCAAAGGTTGGATAAAGATGGATACCAGAACAAAATTGGGGATCTATGAGAAGGAAGTGGGGCAAATTGATTACAGGTAGGCACCAAGAATATCCACTATATATATATATTTTTTCTACTTTTAAATTCTCACACTATTATTCTCTTGATTTTTGTGGTCCAACTGCACTGGCTTTCTTTTGGATCATCAAACATGCTTTGCTCCTTGTCACCCTAAGATCTTTGTTCAGACTATTTTCTTAGCCTGGAATTCTCTTCTCCCACTCTCTTTTCTGGTAAAATGCTACTTACTTAAAAGTCATTTCTTTCATTAAGCCTTCCCTCAGCCCCTTACTACATTATGTGCTGCTTCTTCCAGCTCTAACTTAAGCAAAAGGAGAATACAGTCAGTTCTCATTATGTGCAGTAATTATGTTCTGTCACGTTGCCATAAACACTGCATTAGTGAATACTGAACCATTGCTCCCAGAGGACTTAAAAGGTTAGGTTCCCAAAATATTGAGCCTCTGGTCACAATATTTTCATCAATGGATCAATACATAAACTTGTTTTATGCGTGTTTTGGCTTCAAGACATCTCATTTAATACCTATTGTTGATTCACTAACATTGAACTACCAACATGCTAACCCATATATTTTCTCTGTAAGGCACATCCCAGTCTTGTACTCAGGAATACTCAACAAAACAGCACTTTAGCACTAAGCTTGAGGGCTATTTTAAACAGTGAAATCAATGACAAGCACGAAATGTGAAAAAACATGCCACTAAATAGATTGCAAAAAGGACATTCGTTTACAGTGTGAAAGGTGAAGCAAGACAGCAGACGTCTTGTTGAACCTCAGCTGGAAACATCGCTACTCTGTACGTGTCCGTGAATGATTGTGAAAGCGCTGTTGGGGCTCAGAAAACAATACCCCATAGTATGGCACTGTGGCATCCTGAGTGCTTTGAACTGAAGGAGAACCAAGGTCTCACTGACTTTCTCCTGTGCTCTTGTCTCTTGCCCTTCTCTCCTGAAGAGCAAGAGGGAGCCCTCTATGAATTTCCCTTATCTGCCTAAAAATGGATCCTCCAAAAGGGAATCATTTGTCCCCTCTCTGCAATCTCATTAGCTAGGGAAGATTAATTATATCACGGGAGAGGAGACTAAAGGTTGGTACCTTGCCCAGATAGACTTTGTCAAAAATTGCCACCTCCTCTTCTTCTTCTTCTTCTTCTTTTTTTTTTTTTGAGACAGGATCTCATTCCTATCGCCCAGGCTGGAGTGCAGTGGCGCAATTGTGGCTCACTACAGCCTTGACCTCCCAGGCTGAAGGGGTCCTCCTGCCTCAGCCTCTTGAGTAGCTGGGACCATGGCATGTGCCTCCACACCCAGATACTTTTTTTTCTTTTTTTGTAGATATGTGGGCTTTTTCCATATTGCCCAGGCTGATCTCAAACTCCTGGCCTCAAGCGATCTGCCCGCCTCAGCCCCAAATGCTGGGATTACAGACATGAGCCCCTGCCCCCAGCCCATCTATTCTGAGGGTTGCTACTTGAGATATTTTCTCTGTATAACAAGACAACTTTGTTCACTATACATTTCCACCTCTCACCCTCTCATAACCTGTCACCACCTCCCCACAGAAGCCTCAAGCAACTATTTCCTTCTGTAGCTCAGGATGCTATAAAAACTTTGATCATCTAGCCCTTCTTTGAATCTTATAATTCGTGAGGCTCCCACGTGCATGCACATAATAAAACTGTATGCCTTTTCTCTTGTTAATCTGTATACTGTCAGTTTGTTCCAGAGACTCAAATTATCAAACTTTCAGAAAGTAGGGGGAAGGTTTAAAACTCCCTTATAGTTTCAAGAGTATTAAGTTGGGTGTTACGAATACATTTTAGCAGGTAAGCACATTTGCAAATACAGAATCCACGAATAATGAGTGTGGTGGTTAATATTAGGGGTCAACTTGATTGAAGGATGCCTACATAGCTGGTAAAGTATTGTTTCTGGGTGTGTCCACGAGGGTGTTGCCAGAGGAGATTAACATTTGAGTCAGTGGACTGGGAGAGGAAGACCCACCCTCCATGTGGGTGGGCACCATCCAATCGGCTGCCAGAGAGGCTAGAACAAAGCAGGCAGAGGAAGGTGGGATAAGCTGGCTTGCTGAGTTTTCTGACTTTCATCTTTTTCCCTTGCTGGATGCTTCCTGCCCTAGGACATCAGACTCCAGGTTCTTCGGGGACTCCTGGATTTACACCAGTGTTTTGCCAGGGGCTCTGTAGGCTGCACTGTCAGCTTCCCTACTTTTGAGACTTTTGGACTCGGACTGAGCCACTACTGGCTTCCTTCTTTCTCAGCTTGGAGAAGGCCTGTCGTGGACTTCGCCTTGTGATCATGTGAGTCAATTCTCCTTAAGAAACTCCCTTTCATATATACGTCTACATCCATCCTATTAGTTCTGTCCCCCTGGAGAACCCTGACTAATACAATAAGAATCAATTGTATGTTGCTGGATATTGCTGGAAAGTCCAAGGAGGTAAATCTGATTCCAGGCACGACTAGATCTAAGAGTTTCAGGCCTGTCTCTCTGTTTTCCATCCCTCTGTTGTCTCTTCATGGCTTTGTTCTTGAACAGGCTTTCTCTATGCAGCAGCACAACAGCTACCAGTAGTCCCAAGTCTATGTAATTCTTAGTTTACCCCCAAACCCAGAAGATAAACCCTTTATCTCCCAAGCTCTATGAATTTAATCTGAGAGAAGAGTCTGATTGGGCTTTCTTGTACCCAGTCCCTCATCTAGGGCAGGTGCAAGTGTGTTAGCCCCACCTGAACTGCATAAACAGACTCCTTACTGTGAAGGCGGGAGCTGTAATCAAAAGAAAGGAAAAGGAGCACAGTTGAATCTAATTAACAGGTGTTAATTATACCTGGCACATTTTTAGAATTCCGTGAAATGAAAAATGAACATTCTTTAAAAAATACTTTTAAGGGTATAATGTAATATATATATATATTTTTTTCATTTGGCATACCACTTGAAAAGTGTTGTGTATGAGGTAGGCGCTGTTTTAAGCACTTCATATTGTTAATTCTACCAACAACCCTATGAGATCGGTCATATTATCACTCTATATTATATATGAAGAAACTGAGGCACAGAGAGGTAAAGTGAAGCATTTCCAAGGATACAGGGCCAGAAAGCGGTGGGGCCAAGATTGAAACCTCGGCAGTCTGACCACAGACCTGCCCTCTCATCCGCCATACTATGCCAGCTAGCTTAGTTTTTAAAAGTCAGAAAATAATTCAGAAACAGCCGTGCACACGGATCAAGTATATCTTTTTTCCTTAACTTTTATTTTAGATTAAGGGGATACATGTGTATGTTTGTTACCTGGGCATATTGTGTGATGCTGGGGTTCAATGTATAAATGACCTTGTCACCCGGGTACTGAACATAGTACCCAATAGTTTTTCAACCCTTGTCCACCCCCATCCCAATTAGTCCTGTTTGTATTGTTGCCATCTGTATGTCCATGAGTACCCAATATTTAGCTCACACTTATAAGTGAGAACGTGGTCTTTGGCTTTCTGTTCCTGCGTTAATTCACTTAGGATAATGGCTGCATCCATGTTGCTGCAAAGGACAAGATTGCATTCCTTTTTTTATGACTCCATAATATTTCTGTTGTGTATGTACCACATTTTCTTTATCCCGTCCACCACTGATGGGCATATAGGTTGATCCCATGTCTTTGTTATTGTAAATAGTGCTGCAATGAACATATAGATGCATATGCCTTTTGGTAGAATGATTTATTTTCTTTTGGATATATACCCAGTAATGGGATTGCTGGGTCAAATGGTACTTTTGTTTTCAGTTTTTTGAGAAATCTCCAAACTGCTTTGCACGCTGGCTGAGCTAATTTACATTCCCATCAACAGTGTATACATGTTCACTTTTCTCTGCAGGCTTGCCAGCGTCTGTTATTTTTTGACTTTTTAACAATAGCTATTCTGACTGGTATGAGATGGTATTTTATTGTAATTTGATTTGCCTTTCTCTAATGATTAGTGATATGGAGCATTTTTTTCATGTATTTGTTGGCTGCTTGTATTCTTTTTTTTTTTTTGGAGAAGTGTCTGTTCATGTCTTTTCTCCGTTTTTAATGGGGTTATTTGTGTTTGCTTGTTCAATTGTTTAAGTTACTTATAGATTCTGGATATTAGACCTTTGTCAGATGTGTAGTTTGCAAATATTTTCTTCCATTCTGTAGGTTGTCCATATAATTTGTTAATGACTTATCTTGCTGTGTGGAAGCTCTTTAGTTTAATTAGGTACCACTTGTCAATGTTTGTTTTCGTTGCAATTGCTTTTGAGGACTTAGTCATTAATTATTTCCCAAGGCCAATGTCCCTACTGGTGTTTCCTAGGTTTTCTTCTAGTAGTCTTATAGTTTGAGGTCTTAAATTTACATCTTTAATCCATCTTGAGTTCATTTTTGTATCTGGTGAAATGTAGGGGTTGAATTTCATTCTTCTGCGTATTGCTAGGCAGTTATCCCAGCACCATTTATTGAATAGGAAGTCCTTTTTCCATTGCTTATTTTTGTCAACTTTGTCGAGATTAGATGGCTGTAGGTGTGCAGCTTCACTTCTGGATTCTCTATTCTGTTCCATTGATCTGTGTGTCTGTTTTTCTTGTAGCCTTGTAGTATAGCTTGAAGTCGGGTAACGTGATGCCTCTGGCTTTGTTGTTTTTGCTTGGAATTGCTTTGGCTATTCAGGCTCTTTTTTGGTTCCATGTGCATTTTAGAATAGTTTTTTGCTAGTTCTGTGAAAGATGACATTGGTAGTTTGATAGGAATAGTGTTGAATATGTAGATTCCTTTGGCGGCATGACCATTTTAACAATATTGATTCTTCTTCCGTGTTTTTTTTTTTTTTTCTTTGAGACGGAATCTCCCTCTGTTGCTCAGGCTGGAGTGCAACCTCCGCCTCCCAGGTTCAAGTGATTCTCCTGCCTCAGCCTCCTGAGTAGCTGGAATTACAGGCGTGTGACACCATACCTGGCCGATTTTTGTATTTTTAGTAGAGATGGGGTTTTACCATATTGGCTAGCCTGTTCTCAAACTCCTGACCTCAAGTGATCTACCCGCCTCGGCCTCCCAAAGTGCTGGAATTACAGTCATGAACCACGATGCCCAGTGATATTTTTTCTTCTGATCCATGAGCATGGAATGCATTTGTGTCATCTATGATTTTTTTTTTTTTTGTGACGGAGTCTTACTCTGTCGCCCAGGCTGGAGTGCAGTGGCACGATCTTGGCTCACTGCAAGCTCCGCCTCCCGGGTCACGCCATTCTCCTGCCTCAGGCTCCCAAGTAGCTGGGACTACAGGAGCCTGCCACCACGCCCAGCTAATTTTTTTTTTTTTTTTTTTTTTTTTTTTTTTGTATTTTTAGTAGAGACGGGGTTTCACCGTGTTAGCCAGGATGGTCTCGATCTCCTGACCTCGTGATCCACCCGCCACGGCCTTCCAAAGTGCTGGGATTACAGGCGTGAGCCACTGCACCCGGTCCATGTCATCTATGATTTCTTTGAGCAGTGTTTTGTAGATCTCCTTGTAATGATCTTTCATCTCCCTGTTCAGATGTATTCCAAAAGTATTTTGTGTGTGTGTGACTATTGTAAATGGGATTGTATTCTTGGTTTGGCTCTCAGCTTGAATGTTGGTATATAGAAATGCTACTGATACTTGTGCATTGATTTTGTATCCTGAAACTTTGCTTAAGTCATTTATCAGTTCCCTGAACCTTTTTGTAGTGTCTTTGGGATTTTTCTAGGTATAGAATCATATTGTCCATGAAGACTGATATTTTGACTTATTTTCTGATTTGAATGCCTTTTATTTCTTTCCTTTGCCTGATTGCTTGGGCTAGCACTTCCGTTACTGTGTTGAATAGGAGTGGTGAGAGTGGGCATCCTTGTGTTGTTCCAGTTCTTAAGGGAAATGCTTCCAGTTTTTGCCCATTCAGTATGATGTTGGCTATGGGTTTTACATAGATGGCTCTTATTTTTGGAGGTATGCTCCTTAGATGCCTAGTTTCTTGAGGGTTTTTATCAAGAAGCAATGTTGGGTTTTATTGAAAGCTTTTTCTGTGTCTATTGAGATGATCATATGGTTTTTGTTTCTAATTCTGTTCCTATGGTGAATCACATGTCTTGAATTGTGTATGTTGAACCAACCTTGCATCCCAGGAATAAAGCCTACTTGATTGTGGTGAATTAACTTTTTGATGTGCTGTTGGATTCAGTTTGCTAGTATTTTGTTGAGGATTTTTGCATCTATGTTCATCAGGGATATTGGCCTGGAGTTTTTTTTTTTTTTCCTGTTGTGTCTTCGGTAGGTTTGGGTATCAGGGTGATGCTGGCTCTGTAGAATGAGTTAGGGAGGAGTCCCGCCTTGTTGATTTTTAAAAAAATAGTTTCAGTATAAGCACTTTGTACATCTTGTAGAATTTAAATCCATCTGGTTTAGGGCTTTTTTGGTTGGTAGTTTTTTTGTTACTGATTGAATTTCAGAATTTGATATTGGTCTGTTCTGAGTTTGAATTTCTGCTTGATTTGATCTTGGGAGATGGTGTGTTTCCAGGAATTGATCCAGTTCCTCTAGATTTTCTCCTTTGTGTGCACAAAGGTAGTCATAATAGTCTCTGAGCATCTTTTGTATTTCTGTAGGATTGTTTGTAATAACCGTTGTCATTTCTGATTGTGCTTATTTGGATCTTCTCCCTTTTTTTCTTTGTTAATCTAGTTAATGGTTTATCAATCTTGTTTATCCTGTCAAAAAAGCAACTTTTGTTTTGTTGATTCCTTTTTTTTTTTTTTTTGACACGGAGTCTCTGTTGCCCAGATTGAAGTGCAGTGGCACGATCTGAGCTCACTGCACTCGCCACCTTCCAGGTTCAAACAATTACTCTGCCTCAGGAGCTCAGCTCACTGCACCCTCCGCCTTCCAGGTTCAAACAATTACTCTGCCTCAGCCTCCTGAGTAGCTCGGATTATAGGCATGAGCTACCATGCCCAGCTAATTTTTGTATTTTTAGTAGAGAAAGGGTTTCACCACATTGGCCAGGCTGATCTTGAACTCCTGACCTCAAGTGATCCATCTGCCTCGCCTCCCAAAGTCCTGGGATTATAGGCGTGAGCCACTGGTCTCAATTTCACTTAGTTTTGCTCCGATTTTAGTTATTTTTCTGCTAGCTTGGGGATTAATTTGTTCTTGTTTTTCTAGTTCCTCTAGGTGTGATAGAAGGTTGTCAATTTAAGACTTTTTCAAACTTTTTGATGTAGGCATTTAGTGCTAAAAATACTACTCTTACCACTGTTTTTGTTGCATCCGAGAGATTTTGTTATGTTGTGTCTCTAGTTTCATTTATTTCGAGGAATTTTTTGATTTCTGCTTTAATTTTATTGTTTATCCAACAGTCATTCAGGAGCAAGTTATTTAATTTCCATGTAATTTTGTGGTTTTGAGAGATTTTGGTATTGATTTCTATTTCTATTCCACTGTGGTCTGAGAGTATAGTTGCTATCTTTTTGAATTTATTGAGGCTTGCTTAAGTATATCTTGATATTTTGCCACTATCATTTGAGAGCACACTCTAAAAACTATTATAAATATGGCAAAGTATTTTGCCCTGCTCTGGCCTCATTTCTTCCTCTTCTCCCCTTCCAGAGGCAACCACAGTTTTTTTGTTTTTAATATGTATATAACTTTTAGTCCATAAAGTATACAAATTATTGTTTGTATTTCTAAATTACACATAGTGTCATAGTTTATAGGTTCGTTTTCAACTTGCCTTTTAACAGCATTTTTTGAACTATACAATTTGATACATGGAAATCGAGTTTATTCATTTTATCTATTTATTATTCCACTGTATGAATAAAAGAGAATGTATCCATTCTTCTACTAAGGGAGAGTTAGAATGACTTTGATTTTTTTAAAAAAATTTTTACTAAATTACTTAATTGCTATAGTTTTATAGTGCATCTTGACATCTGGGCGTCTGGGTAGTGCAAGTCCCCTTCAGTTCCCCTTCAAAATGTCTCCACTATTCTTAGGCCTTTACTATCTGAATCTTAGAATTGCCTTTTCAGATTACATAAAAACCCAGCCATGAGGTTGATTTCGATTGGAATTGTATTGCGTATGCAGATTAATTAGTGATGAGCAACATGTTGATGGGGTTAAGTATTCCTGCTTAAGAACATGGCTGCCAGGTGTGGTGGCTCACACCTGTTATCCCAGCACTTTGGGAGGTTGAGGCATATGGATCACTTGGGGTCGGGAGTTCACGACCAGCCTGGCCAACATAGTGAAATCCTGTCTCTTCTAAAAATACAAAAAATTAGCTAGGCGTGGTGGCACACACCTGTAATCCCAGCTACTCGAGAGGCTGAGGCAGGAGAATCACTTGAACCCGGGAGGTGGAGGTTGCAGTGAACCGAGATCATGCCAATGCACCCCAGCCTGGGCAACAGAGTGAGACTCTGTCTCAAAAAAAAAAAAAAAAAAAAAAAAAAAGAACATGGCAAACTTTTCCATTTACTTAGGGCTTCTTCAAACTTCGATAAGTGTTTTAAATGGTATCAATAAAGGTTTTGCATATATTTTGTTGGATTTGTTCATAGCTGTCTAACCAGCTTGGTTGCTTCTATGAGTGGGATCATTTATCTTTAATAACATTTTCAGATTGTTTGCTGCTACACTATGGAAGTGTTTGCTGCTAGTGTGTGGAAATGCAATGAATTTTGTATAGTGTGCTTAAACCCACATTGCAGGACTCTTTCATTAGTTATTATAGTTGTATTATTTTGGATTTTCTGTGTGGATAACCCTGTCATCCATGAATAGTTACCTTTTGCTCTTTCCTTCCAATCCTTATATTTTTTTCTTGCCTTACTACATTGAGTAGGTCTTTCATGACAATATTGAACAGGAATAGTGATGGTGGGCATCACTGTCTTCTTCCTGAGTTTGAAAGTATTATTTCTACTATTTTGCCATTAAATATGGTGTTTGCTATACATTTTTTTGTAACTGTTTTACAAGGGCAAGCAATTTTCCTTCTATCCCAAGTTTGCCTAAGCTTTTTTAAAACTTTGCCTAACTTGCCATCTTTAAATTTAGTAATTGGATTTTAAAAATATATTTTAAATACCCTCGAGAATCTCCCCCCTCCCCAACATTTGCTCATTTCCTACCAACCAAATCCCAGACTGTTCAGTTGGCTGATAAGCATAGTACATCATTTCACTTGGAGTCAATTCGTATTTTTTTTTCTGCATTTATAAGATGATTATATTGTGTTTCTCCTTTACTCTGCTAATTTGGTGAACAACATTATTAGGTTCTCCTTGCATTCCTGATACAAATCCTGTTTGATCTAGAGTAACTTATATTCATTTGTAATCACTCTTATAACACACACCTATTCTATTACATCTCTTAGCAGATCCTAGTGGACCTTCCTTCCTTCAAAATATACTCTGAATCTGACCACTTCTAACCACCTCTGCTACCTGAATTCAAGTCATCATCCTCTGCTGCCTGGATTGAGTCATTGATTCCTTCCCAGTCTCTCTGCTTCCACACTTGCCTCTCTATAGTTGATTCTCAAATTGCAATTGTAATGATCCTTTAAAAATGTAAGTCTGATTATGCCTTTTCTCTACCCAAAACCTTCAGAAAACTTCCCAACTTCCTCAAAGTAAACACTACAGTCCTTTCAACGGCCCACATCTCTTATTGCTCTTCACTGCTCCTGCTCACTCCAGGCACACTCCCACCTCAGGGCCTTTGCACCTGCTCATTCCTCTGCCTCTGCCTGGGTAGTTCTCTCTCACAGATGTCTACATATATCCTTATATTGACATAGTTTTGTCTACATATATACTAATATATCTCCACATATATACATGTCTACATGTAGATTTTATGAATATACATATCTACATATAAACACATCTATATATGTAAACCTACACACATGTCTACATATATCCCTCAACTCTTAGGTCTTTGCCCAAACATCACATTCTGCATATTTCTGATAACACTATGTAAAGCTACAGTCATGTTCCTCTGTTCCTTTACCTCCTTCCCTGTCTTATTTTTCTCCATAGCAGTGATTGCCATCTGACATACTGTGTATTTTGCTTGTTTGTTGTGTTTATCCCTAGTTCCAATATTATTAGTAACTTTAAGGTGGCAGAGGTGTTTGCCTGTTTTCTCTATTATATCCCTGGTACTTGTAACAGTGCCTGGCACAACCCAGTCACTCAGTAAATAATGAATGAATGAAGAGATTATTGTTTTATGCTCTGTCGGCCTCAAAATCTGCCTCCATCCCTCCTCCTTGCTGGGTTCAGTTTATTAATATTTTATTGAGGATTTAGGGAGCTGTGTTTCTTACTGTGACTGGCTTATAGACTGATCGTATTTTTGTTTTTCCTCTTTTCCCCTCAACTATTTAGGAAGTTATACATCTTATTTATGTTTTTGTTTTTGAGACAGAGTCTCACTCTGTTGCACCAACTGGAGTGCAATGGTGTGATCTTAGCCCATTGCAGCCTTGACCTCCCAGGCCCAAGCAATCCTCCCACCTCAGCCTCCTGAGTAGCTGGGACTACAGGCACACGCCACCATGCCCAGCTAATCATAAATCTTATTTTTATTCCTTTGATAGTTACCCTTAATACATTAACATGTGTTACAGACTTAAAATACAAAAGTAACCATTTTTCTACTCTCATTCAGAATAACACAGGGACCCTGATATCAGGCCCTCCCACCTCACATGTTCTGGTTGCTGGTAGCGTTGGTTCTACCTTGTAGATTGTCGATGTGACTCACGTCCAAGGTGTGTCTTAGAAATGTTATAACGTAGACACATTCCTTGACTCTTCCTCTCCTTTCTGCATTCTTGCATGCTTTCTCCACGTGAGTAGAGTTTCATCTGAATCTGTACAGTCTGGTTTTAATGCCTGTAAACGCTTTGCTATCAATACCTACTGTCTAGAAAAAATCTTACTGGCCTAGTCACAATAACCAGTATGACAGTGTTACACCACCCAGGAACACCACCCAGGAGTAATTACATTTCACATATATCATAAAGATATCATAAATAAGGAAGCTTTAATAGAATACTTATTTATCTTGTCACGGGGTCCCTTGCGACTCCTAAAAATATGTGATATGAAGCCTGGACAACATAGATACCATGTTGACAAAATAAAAAATAAAAAAACAACCGACATGGTGGCACTTGCCTGCCTGTAGTCATAGCTATTTGGGAGTCTGAGGCAAGAGGATTGCTTGCTTGAGCCCAAGCATTTGAGGCTGCAGTGAGCTATGATCATGACACTGTACTCCAGCCAAGGCAACAGAGTAAAATCCTGTAGCAAAAAGGAAAAAAAAAAAAAAAAGAGATAGATGTTGCTAACTTCTTTTAAACATTGTTTTTGTTCTATCAATAAGAATCATGAAAAAATGATTTGACCTTCTCAAATTATTTTTCCCCTTTACTATTCTTACTCTTCACTGCTTTTCTCAGTGATATTCTTTCTGACATTTGCCAGCATTCAAAATATTCTCTATTATCTCTGCATTTGTAATACAGTATGAAACCAATATATCTTGCCTTCTTAGTTTATTAGTGTTGATATGAATTGTGTCAAATCTGCAAATATTTAATTCCAAACAGCTGAGCAGCAGCAGATGCTTCATTTTTGTACAATAACATTTACATATCTGATGTCCTAATTTTTTAAAACATTGCTTAAATATTTTGAGAAAAATGACACAATCTTAAAACTGTGTAAGCTAATTAAAAATGACATAGTGCTTAAAACTATTTAAGTCAATGATTAAAATTTAGTATTATTTTACTTTTTCATGTAGCATAGCACCCTAATATATATTTATTTGTTTCTTGCTTTGTTTTTTGAGAAAGGGTCTTGCTGTGTTGCTCAGGCTGGATTGCAGGGGCTATTCACAGGTATAATCCCACTACTGATCTGCACAGGAGTTTTGACTTGCTTCATTTCTGACATTGACTGGTTCACCCCTCCTTAGACAACCTGGTGATTTCCCCATACCCGGGAGGTCACAATATGATACCAAACTTAGTGCAGACACCCGATTGGTGTAGCATCCTATAGCCTGGAACTCCTGGGCTCAGGTGATTCACCTCAGCCTCCAAGTAGCTGTGACTACAAGTGCGTGCCACTGTACCCAGCAAGCTTCCTAATATTAATCTAGAACAGTTCATTTGATATTTTTCTGAATTTTTATCCTTGTATTGTTTCCATATTTTCTCCATTATGAATCAGTACCTCTGTGTGGTTAACTTTTTGTTCTGTATTGAATGGTTCCCCTTGAACATGGTTTTGAAAGTGAGATTGTGAGAATAAAAAAGGTCCGAATGGTTTTATGACTTTTAGGGTGACCACGTTGATGCCCAGTTCCAGGAGGCACCCTTCATGGGGTTGCAGCATAAATGGCGCTCCCTGGAGTTCTGTACAGGGCTGGCTGCCTTGTTGCTCCTGTGTCTGCTTTTCTCAGTGCCAGAAAGGTCACATCATTTACTTTAACAATGCCTATCTCCCCCATACACTTCAAAACAGTTCAGTTTTTGTAATCCCAGCACTTTGGGAGGCCGAGATGGGCGGATCACGAGGTCAGGAGATCGAGACCATCCTGGCTAACACAGTGAAACCCCGTCTCTACTGAAAAAATACAAAAAACTAGCCGGGCGTGGTGGTGGGCACCTGTAGTCCCAGTTACTCGGGAGGCTGAGGCAGCAGAATGACGTGAACCCGGGAGGCGGAGCTTGCAGTGAGTGGAGATCGCCCCACTGCACTCCAGCCTGGGTGACAGAGCGAGACTCCATCTCAAAAAAAAAAAAAAAAAAACAACCTGTTCAGTTTTAGCATTTTGTTTACTTTTGCAAAATTATAAAGTGTAAAGAAGTATGTAATATTTTAATTTGCGTTATTTAATTACAAAATATTGGAATGTCTTTTGGTTTATTTTTTGTTTTGAGCTGTTAAGACCCTTGAAATAAGTTAATATATGTAAAATGGTTACACTAGAACCTAGCATATAGTCTTTTCTTTTTTTCTTTTTCTTTTTGAGATGGCATCTCGCTCTGTTGCCCAGGCTGGAGTGTAGTGGTGCCGTCTCAGCTCACTGCAACCTCCACTTCCCAGGCTCAATCAACTCTTCTGCCTCAGCCTCCCAAGTACCTGGGACCACAGGCATGTGCCACCACACCTAGCTAATTTTTGTATTTTTAGTAGAGGTGGGGTTTCACCATGTTGGCCAGGCTGGTCTCGAACTCCTGACCTCTAGTGATCCGTGCACCTCGGCCTCCCAAAGTGCTGGGATTACAGGTGTAAGCTATCGCGCCTGGCCAGCATATAGTAATTTCTGAATACATGTCACTTATTTTCCTTATTATTAAAATATTTTTTTGTTACTATCAACCCTGGACATAAAGAGGCTAGATTTGGCATTTGGGCTTGTACCAACTTCTTTATTTTTTTTAATTAGCATACAATCAATTCTTGTCATTCGTGGTAGTTATGTTCTATTAAAGTCACCCTGTATCAGTCCACCAGGACTGCCATAACAAAGTGGCACAAACTGGGTGACTTAACCAACAGAAATATATTTTCTCTCAGTGCTAGAGGCTAGAAGTTGTAGGTCCAGGGGTGAGCAGGGTTGGTTTCTTCTGAGGGCTCTCCCTTTGTCTTGAAGATGGCGGTCTTCTCCTTGTATCTTCACATGGTTCTTCCTGTGTGTGTGTCTGTGTCCTAATGTCCTCTTCTTCCAAGGACCTCCGTCATGCTGGATTAGGGCCCACCCTAACGACTTCATTTTAACTTGCACTTTTAAAGACCCTTTCTCCAGGTACAGTCACATTCTGAGGTCCTGGGGATTAGGACTTCAACATATGTATTTAGGGATACAAATCAGCCCATAACATGCCCCACACACTGAATTAGCAAATGCTGAACTATTGTTTGAGGGCAACCTCGGTTAGATTCTCGGGAGCTGTTAGTCACATTTTTGTTAACTTATCAATATGTAACCTTGTTTGATATGTGTTCCTGTTTAAAGACACCTTACTTAATATTTATTATCACTCCATTAACACTGAACTCGCAGGAAATGGCATGGTGACTCATGGCCAAAGGAAGCTTACCTAGCACACATATTTTCTCTGTAAGACACATTATCGCCTTCTTGTACTTACAAATGCTAGACAGCACTTCAACACTATGGGCGGGGGCCATTTTAAACAGCAAAATCACCAAAAAAAATCACAAAAGCACCAAAACGTGGCCCTAAATAGTCCTGAAGATGAATACTTTTTACAGTATGCAGAGCTGAACCTGGAAGGTGGGGTGTCGGCCTTACCCGGGAACAGCCACGGTGGATCACTCAAAGCTTTTGCCACTGTGCACATGCAAATGTCTGTACATGACAGCACAAACACTGTAAGTATTGTTTTTGGGGTTACAAATAAATCTACAAACAAATCAAATACAGAATTCATAAGTAATGAGGCTCAACTGTGCGTTTTTTCATCTTGGAGTGAAAAATATTTTTCTAAGCCTAACACAAAAAATATAAAACAAAAGGATTAGTTGTACTCTAAGCTCTTGTGGCCTTCCCTGCGTATTTGCGCCTGTGCTCCTTATTTTGCTTTTTCTTCCTGTTGCTGTGGGTGAACCATCCTTGCTCCTAGTCAAGGAAACCACTCCATCCAGGATCCAGATTCCATCCCCTCACCTGCTGTTGCATGTTTCAGCAAATCCTACCTTGATTTCCTGCATTATTAGATTTTCCTTCTCTACTGGGTATTTTCTTCCATCAGCACACAAAATGCCATTAATGTCTCTCAAGAAACAAACACACAACAAAAAAGTGTCCTCACTTCCGTCTCCTCACTTCCCACGTCTCCTTTACAAACAAAAATAAAAAACAAAAACAAAAAATGAAAAACAAAACCCAAAGCATAACAGTCTAAACTTGTCTCCAAATGCTTTCCTCTCATCTTCTTTCTTTCCAAATCTCTTTTTAAACTAATTGTGAATTTATTTCAAATGGTAAATATTTATGGAACAAACTTTTTTTAGAATTTTAATATTTTTTAAAAATGTGGGGTAATAGTGAAATAAGATTTAACAAAAACATGTATTGTTGCTGAAGCTGCCTGTATTCTTTTTATTTTTATATATATTTGAAAGTTTTCCACAATACAATGCTACAGGAGTATGCTTTGAAGTCTCTCTAACACTCTTGCTCCCTTCACCTCATCAAAATCACTTTAGTTTCTTATGTATCCTTTCAATGCAGATACAAGTGAAAATGAATGTGCCTTCTTTTCCTTCCTATTTGACACACAAGGAATGCCTCACTCCACATGCAGGCTTCTGCAGTTTGCTTTCATCATGTTACAATGCCTGTTAATATGCTATCTTGTTTGAGGCGCGTGCGTGCGTGCGTGCGTGCGTGTGTGTGTGTGTGTGTGTGTGTGTGTAGTACAAAGGGTCATACACAATGTTTCTCTGCTTTTCACTGAGACAAAGTACCAGCTGTAAGAAGTCATGTTTGCTCATTTCTGCTTGCCAGCATAGTTTCATAAAGCCCCTGACTCTGACTATGTGTAGCTCTGCAAACGGATGCTTTAGTTTTCTTTTCTTTTCTTTTTTTTTTTTTTTTTTTTTTTTTGAGACTAAGTCTTACTGTGTCACCCAGGTTGGAGTGGAGCGGCATGATCTCGGCTCACTGCAACCTCTGCCTCCCAGGTTCAAGCGATTCTCCTGCCTCAGCCTCCCTAGTAACTGGGATTACAGGCGCCCGCCACCGCACCCAGCTAATTTTTGTGTTTTCGGTGGAGGTGGAGTTTCACCATGTTGCCCAGGCCGGTCTCAAATTCCTAGGCTCGAGCGATCCACCCGCCTCGGCCTCCTAAAGTGCTGGGATTACAGGCGTGAGCCACTGCCCCCAGCTAATGCTTTGAAGACAAAATGGGATAGGGCACATGGCTCCCAAGTCTCTTGCCTGAGTCACCATATTCCTTAAAAGATAAGTGACCCTAGTCTTTGGCTTTTCCTACACATAAGATAACATCTGAAGGGTTAATGCCTTTGTCGTCTATAGCCAGATGCACTCTTACGCTCAGACTTGGATGTGATTTTGTCTTAATGTAACTTTAGAGCACATACTATACCTTACTACCTATAGATAAGCTGTCAACTGAAACACTGCTTCAGCTGTCCCGCAGACCCTCTCTGACTCTCTCTGGGCTGTGGTCCTCAGTAAGACTTCTGAATAAAATGAACTTTAATTCTTCAAAAGCTTGATTTTTTTTTTTCTTTAGTTGACGACGTTGAATCATCTTTTGGTCCGGAGTCTACCTCGGATGAACATCTAGGACCTTGCTTCTTCGCCCTCTGGCCTCTTCCTCCACCAGGAACCCGGTTTTTTTCCCTCTCATGCTTCTCCCTCAGGCCCAGGCATTGTCCTGAAATGCTGGAGCTTGATCTTTTGAAGTCTTTTGTGCCCCTGGAGCAGCAGTGGCCACTGTGGTAGAGCTTTTGCATCTCAGGAAGTTTTCATTTCTGTGGGTCCTGAGGAGTGAAGCTTCTGTGAGACAAAGCTTTCCTTTGCAGGTAGTGACCACTTCTCATAGCAATCTTTGGTGTAAAGTCTCACCAAGCAATTCTTTCCATTTGAAGGGCAGTGGGGGCAGGGAGGGATAAAAAGGAAATGAGGATATAAAGAACACAGGAGGATGGAAAGTCAAATCCAGCCACCCATTTTAACCTTTGAAATGTTTTGGATCAATTTTTGCATTATTTCTATCATTAACGTCTGTTTATAGGAAATTTTATAAATATGTAATTGTTTTTATAACTTAAAAGGCTACTTTTTAACTAAAACCAGCATCTGGAATTACTTTTTTCTTTTCCCTTCCTTCCTTCCTTCCTTCCTTCCTTCCTTCCTTCCTTCCTTCCTTCCTTCCTTCCTTCCTTCCTTCCTTCCTTTCTTTCTTTCTCTTTCTTTCTCTTTCTTCCTCTCCTCCTCTCCTCCTCTCCTTCCTTCCTTCCTTCCTTCCTTTCTTCCTTTCTTTCTCTTTCTCTCTCTCTCTCTCCTCTCCTTCTCTCCCTCTCCCACTCTCCCTCTCTCTTTCTCTCTCTCTCTTTCTCTTTCTCTCTCTCTTTCTCTCTCTCTCTCTCTCTCTCTCTCTCTCTCTCTTTCTCTCTTTCTCTCTTTCTCTCTTTCTTTTCTTTCTTTCTTCCTTCTTGACAGGGTCTCACTCTGTCGCCCAGGCTGGAGTGCAAAGGTTCATTTAGCCTCAACTTCTTGGGCACAGGTCACCCTCCCACCTCAGTCACCCAGGTAGCTGGAACTACAGGCATGCACCACCACACCTGGCTAATTTTTGTATTTTTTGTAGAGATGGGGTTTCAGCATGTTGCCCAGGCTAGTCTCCAGTTCCTGGGCTCAAGCAATCCTCCTGCCTTGGCCACCCAAATGATGGAATTACAGGCATGAACCAGTGTACCTGACCGCTTTTTGGTTTTTTGTAAATGGTTTGCTATTTTCTTTCTTTCTTTTTTTTTTTTTTTTTTGAGATGGAGTCTCGCTCTGTTGCCCAGGCTGGAGTGCAGTGGCGCAATCTCGGCTCACTGCAAGCTCTGCCTCCTGGCTTCATGCCATTGTCCTGCCTCAGCCTCCTGAATAGCTGGGACTGCAGGCACCCGCCACCACGCCTGGCTCATTTTTTGTACTTTTAGTAGAGACAGAGTTTCACCATGTTAGCCAGGATGGTCTCAATCTCCTGACCTCGTGTTCCGCCCGCCTTGGCCTCCCAAAATGCTGGGATTACAGGCGTGAGCCACCGCGCCTGGCCATAGTTTGCTGTTTTCTATAGGAATTTCTATTGGTATTTTTTTTTTTTTTTTTTTTTTTTTTTTTGAGACGGAGTCTCGCTGTGTCGCCCAGGCTGGGGTGCAGTGGCGCGATCTCGGCTCACTGCAAGCTCCACCTCCTGGGTTCACGCCATTCTCCTGCCTCAGCCTCCGAGTAGCTGGGACTACAGGCGCCCGCCACCTCGCCCGGCTAGTTTTTTGTATTTTTAGTAGAGACGGGGTTTCACCATGTTAGCCAGGGATGGTCTCGATCTCCTGACCTCGTGATCCACCCGCCTCGGCCTCCCAAAGTGCTGGGATTACAGGCTTGAGCCACCGCGCCCGGCCTCTATTGGTATTTTAATTGCACTACCTTAAACTTATGACTAAATTTGGAAAGATGCTATCTTTCCCACTATGTTAATTGTTTTCAACCCAGAATGTGATACGTTACTGCTTCTGCTCAACTCTGCCTTTACTGTAATACTGTTTTATTAGATCTAGTTGGCATTTTGTTAGGTTAATTGTATAAATGCCTTAGCACCTTAGTATGGCTAACATATACTGGATTGTTCAAAAGAAATTTGATAAGTGAAGGAAAAAAAATGGGAATCAGAATAATGTATGGATAGAAAGCTTGGAAAGCATCAGAAGAGTTTGAATAATGATGCTAGCAATCCTGACCAGCTTTAGTGGGTTGAAGATTCCTTTATCCTCAGAGAACACCATTCTGTTAATAGATGACTGGCATGCACAGACTCCATTAGGACCCCTTATCTTGTGGTCAGGTATCTTGGTGCACATACAACTTGTTTCACTGGCCTAACACCATCTCTCCTCTAGGTCAGTTGTTTTGTGGTTCAAACCTACTTAAGTTAGGGCTTGACTGGGCGTGGTGGCTCATGCCTGTAATTCCAGCACTTTGGGAGGCCTAGGTGGGCGAATCACTTGAGGTCAGGAGTTCAAGACCAGCCTGGCCAACATGTTGAAACCCCATCTCTACTAAAAATACAAAAATCAGCTGGGCGTGGTGGCATGCACCTGTAATCCAGCTACTTGGGAGGCTGAGGCAGGAGAATCACTTGAACCCAGGAGGCAGAGGTTGCAGTGAGCCAAGATCCCACCACTACACTCCAGCCTGGGTGACAGAGTGAGACCTTGTCTCAAAATAAATAAATAAATAAATAAATAAATAAAATAAATAAATACATAAAAATTTAAAAATACCTACTTAGATTAGGGCTGCCACATAAAATATAGGACAGTTAAATTTGAATTTGCAGATAGTTTATTTTAATAACAAGTATTCTCAAGTATTACATATTTGAAGTTTATCTGAAGTTCAGAGTAAACTAGAGATCTCTAATACTTTTCCTAATTTTGCCAACCCTACGCGAGGTACTACCATTCAGTTTTATTTTCTGGTCTGAGGGTTGCACCTACTTCAGAATTAATGTGCTGGTCAGTGAAGAACATTTTGTGGCTGGTCAAGGAATAAAAATTGTATCTTTGAAGCATTTGGTGGCTTTCAGTCCACACCTTCTAGGATATGACAGATCAGGACAGAAACACGAGTCCCATCTTCACATCAACAGTACAAACATATTGAACTGGTTGCCTCCATTCCACTACACTAAGCTGGCTGGTTTCTAGTAGTATCTCTGCCTAGGAACTCATCCTTCCCTGTTTCCTCCTGATTTTCTCAGTAGCTGTCCCTCACCAGTGCCCTCCTGGTTTGTGTGAGACCTCAGACCAGCTTACTGTCTGTGGCTTCCTGCCATCTTTCCCCAGTGCTGGGTTCTCTCACACTCCTTCCAGCCAAAGTCTTGTTCTCATTTGCCCCTTGTGATCTTTAAGAGCTCTGTTCCTCACCCAAATTTGACTATGAGAAAGAGATAAGAAGCTCCTGACACTGAGGAGCCGCGCTGGCACCCACCGTCAGGCCTGGGCCTTCTCCTGCTGAACATAAATCATTTCACAGAGCACCAGCAAGGCCATCCTAGAACCAGCATGAACCAAGAGGGAAGCGAGACCACTTTGTGATCAGATCTGAACACGGACAAAATATGAACGTTTTCCTAGTCACGAAAACGACCAAACACGCCCCTGTCCTGGCTAACATGAGTGCCTACTGCTGCTTTACCCATGATCGGTTTAGATTTACTCTGGTCTTCCCTCCTTCTGGATGAGGTTCATTACGATGCCCGATCATAGAATTACCTCTGTCTCCTGACAGCCTCCAGTCCAGAGCAAACTCAAACTTCCCTAACTCTACAATGACCTAGCAAGAGCCCAAATCCTATAGAAAGTCTTTTAAACACCCCATGGTGACAGAGGCGTACCCCAGGGTGTGTGGTCTCCCCTGTTGCTTGGAGTACTAAACCCAACTGTTCAGCTACAGGGGTGTTCCTGGGGGTCTTTGACTGCAGAGCGTTGACAACACCCAGCAACCCAGGATTCAGCCTCCATAGTTGTTGTGCAAACCCCTGTTAACCTCAGTAGGGAAGGCACCAGGTTCCAGAGACCAAAGAAGAGACCCAGAACCAGCATGGGATTTCTATTAGGGGCTTACACACAGGGGAAAGAGCCCAGTGGTGGTGGGATGGTCCAGACGACTGCACAGCCCAGTGGCAGCAGGCTGAGCAGGAAAATCACAACTGCCTGCAAACACCATGCAGTTTAGAAAGCATTTTCATTTAATACCCTCCTCTTAACCATCTCCACCTGGCAATCTTCATTTAACCCAAAACTCAGGGCCTCAGTCCACTGCATGGCTGGTGCTCCTCAGGATGGGATAGGGGCCTAGATGTTCCTCCTAGACAAGGAATGAATCTCCGGGTTGGCTACTCCCGGATTCCCTAGCTCGGAGCACACAGGCAAGTGTATGTGCCATGCAGGGTTGGTCTCAGAGTATGCTCAAGTTATTGCTGTCAGGTGTGTGTGTTTACCCTAAAATAGTATTCAAAGTCACTCCCAGGATTAAGCCAATGCAGAAGGCATTTTGTCAAGACGTAGGCTGTGTGGTGGTCCCCACAGTCACCTTAGCTCCAGCTCCTGCCTCACCAGTAGGGGTTTGCAGCTGGCTTAGAGGTGAGCTGCATGTCTCCCCACCTATCAGAGGTCAGCATGGCATCACCATCCCTCTCACCCAGCACCACCTGGCTACTGGGGGCTGCTCCCCACTCTCAGCACTGCTGGTTTCACTATGATTGGGTGGGGCAAATAATTCTAGAAGAACTAAGTGCACTGTTGGCATTAAGCATGTCATTTAAGAACAGTGGTTTTTATACCTCTGTCCTCATACTCTGGAGTAACAGACTTTTCCTTGGTGGAAGCATCTGCTTCTCTAGCAGTGATCAAAGAAGAGTAAGAAGATGATTAGGCTCAGTATAGAATCAACTCAAAGTGGGCACAGGAGCATCTGTACTATTAAAGTTCAGGAAGAAGGAGTCCATGTCTAGGTTATAAAGCTGAAATGGACAGCTTCACATACACACCAAAGTCCAGAATTTCACCACACAGATACGATAGTCCTTAAAAAGAGTCAGGAGATGCCAGACTCTCATGAGAATCAGTTCTGATTAATGTATCTACGAGGTGAGCTCCTCTCTCTGGCTCCAAATATACACCTATCAGAAATCGTCACCCTACACCCAGCAGTGCTGGTTGGATTTCATTTTTTAAAAATTACTGTTGGCTGCTGTTTTGTACCTCCCCTATCTGAGAACTTGAGCCCTCAGCCTCTGTTAGGGGATGTGGTCCCAGGGCTTCTCCTCGGTACACCAACACAGGTCTGTCTATCTGGAAACAGCTTCCAGCTGGTTTGTTGCTGGCAGCAGGGTCCAGCTGCCCTGATCTAGAGAAGCCACTCTTCTATCCATGGCTTTGTCCTGGTGGCCCTTGCCCTTGTCTCCACGGACCTGGCTTACCTGCTTTCTTTGCAAGGACCTACCCAATAGTCACCCACAGGATAGTACTTACCTTTTCTCTCTGTTCTCTGTGCACCAGCCTCTTGTTCTCATCTTCTTTCCTACCCAGTTTAGGTTTTCTCCCGCTTTGCCATGTCTTTTCCTCACCTCACTATTGTTTCATTTGAATTTTCTAGTGTTAGTAACATTCACCTTTGGATGGGAAAATAATCAAATTACGGTATTACTCAGAATTAAACTAGGTATCTCTAAGTTTTCTTTCAACACTATAATTTCATGATTCTTTGGAGCTACTGTTCTCCCCAACTTCTACCTGCTAAGTAAATAATCCAGTTAGAACTTTCACTTTAGGTCTGTACTTGACTCTATTTAGAGTTAATTTAGGAGACAGAATAATGGCTCATAAGTTTCTCAACGTCACTAATAAGCAAATAAATTCAAATGAAAGAGGATTGTTTTCAATCCATCAAACTGACAGAAATGAAAAATGTCAATTCCCAAGGTAGGAAAGTTGGTTGGCTAGTACTTTGGAATATATCGTTCTGGAAAAGAATCTGGTAACATGTATTAATACTTTAAATATGCATATTCCACATTTGGGAATTTATCCTAAAGCCAAATAAGCAAAGATGCATATAAAATAATGTTAATTGCAGCACTGCATGTAGTAGAAAAAATCAAAACCACCTATGTGTCCATCAGCAGGAGAGGGTTAATATAGTATATGCCTAATACTATGTAGATTAAAAAATAAGATTCCTAAGTGATTCTCAACCCTGACTGCACTTGTGAATCTCCAGAAGCACTTTTAAAAACTCCAAATTCCAGGATCCACCCTCAGAGGCTCTGTTTATGTGTTTGAGAGTGAGACCCAGTATTTGCATTTTTTAAGTGCCCTAGCTAATTCTAATGTGCAGTCAAGTTTGAGAACCACTCAACCCTTAACATTCGAGATGTTTCTATCAACTCTAACAAGAAAGATGCCCGTGATACACTGCAAGTGAAAAAAGTAAGTTACTTAATTTGTTGATTATGATGTGTTAAATTGAACTAAAAATGGCCTGAGAGGGACTCTGTACTTCTATATTTGAGTCCTTGTGGACAAACTGTAACCTAACTTAATAGGTAGACAAGATTGAAGAAATAAGTTAGGAGTTTGTGCCTGTAACAAGAGCTGAGTCTTGGCCAATCCCAACAGCCATACTTCAACCACTCATACACTGCTGAGTGTTCCAACTGTGTTCAAGTAAGGCAAATGTCGAGCTGTAACCAATCCAGCTGTTCCTTACCTCACTTCCAATTTCTGTACATCACTTCCTGTTTTTTTGTCTACAAATCTTCCACCACGTGGCTGTACTGGAGACTCTATGAATCTGCGGTGATTCTGGGGGCTGCCTGATTCGTGAATCATTTATTGCTCAGTTAAACTCCTTTAAATGTAATTTGACTGAAGTTTTTATTTTATCAGATTACATTTATTAACAGTCATGTGCATTAAAATATAAAAGTTTACACACAGTTATTTCTGAAGAGTGAATTACATATTTGTAGTGTGTTTTCAACCATTATCATCTATTTCTTTTATTTGAAAAAATGAACAGGCAGTACAGGCTGAAAATGCAGAGAAAAAATGAAAACTGGCCTTCAGATGGCTTCTGAGTGCCAATAGGGACTTCCATCCTAGACCTGGTTTTATTTCTGTGGCTGACAACAGCAAAGTGTGTACTTACAGTGACAATATGGTCATTGTATTAGTTTGTTCTCACACTGCTAAAAAGAACTACCTGAGACTGGGTAATTTATGAAGGAAAGAGGGTGAGTTGACTCACAGTTCCACAGGCTATACAGGAAGCATGACTAGGGAGGCCTCAGGAAACTTACAGTCATGGTGGAAGCAGGCACATCTTGACATGGTAGAGGAGAGAGAGAAAGTGCTAAGGGAGAAGTGCTACACACTTTTAGACATCCAGATCTCGTGAGAACTCACTGTCAGTAAGGGGGAAATCCACCCCCATGATCCAGTCACCTCCCACCTTCCCCAACACTGGGGATTACAATTCACCATGAGATTTTGGTGGGGACATAGAGCCAAACCATATCAGTCATCTTAGCTCAAGTCAAAAAGACTGGCTTGGTCAAATAATTCATTATGGTGCCCTTCACCATGAATTTATGTTCTGCAGAAAGAAATAATGAAATGGAATATATACATTCATAAAGCCCATATCATCTTGTATTTTATAAACAAAATATTTAGGCTATCATTTCTAAATTCATACATTAAAAGTGTGTGCATACTTGAAGAGTTAAACTTTGTAGAAAGTATCTCGTAGGTTAACCGGCTTGTGGGATTTACTGAACTGGCTTCAGTGGGCTTTATTGAAAATCGTGATTTAGGGTTTTACCACATAGTGGAAGCAGGCACACCACTAAAAAATATTACAGCTCTCCAGGCATGGTGGCTCATGCCTGTAATTCTAGCACTTTGCAGGCTGAGGCAGGAGGATTGCTTAAGAACAGGAGTTCAAGGCTGCAGTGAGCTGTTATCATGCCACTGCACTCCAGCCCTATCTCAGAAAGTAATTACAACTCAATAAAACTGGCGTGTGTGCGTGTGTATCATTGATTATAAGTCTGATATTTCTCTCTCCCTTCCTTCCTTGCTGTCTCCACCCTTGTAAACAAAACAAAACAAAACAAAACAAAAAAACTCCAACCAGTTTTCCCAGGGTCAGCCTACTGAAGAGCTGATTTCTACATATTACATAAGCTATACTATTCATGAATTTTTAAAAATAAACTCTCAGGTAATGTCATCGTTTTCTTTGTTATTTCTTTCTATTGCATACCATCTTCAGAATGATAAAGAGACTGAGGCTCTATTCACAATTATATTCAGCTGTCAGGAATGATTAACTATCTTCCTTCTCCCCATGAAGTGCATGAGAGCGCAACCATGCAAGTTAGGCCGGTAATGTCCCCCATCAGATGCTATGGTTCCTCCTGCCTCAGAAGAGAAAAGCAGCATGGTTTTGTACTAGGTTATGGAATGAAGTCTGGGATGAATTTTCTGGTTTGTCTGGGGTCAGTCTTCTAGCAAGACTTCAATTTTAAATTTTTTTAATTAAAATTTTTTTTGAGATGGTCTCGGTCTGTTGGCCAGGCTAGAGTGCAGTGGCACTGTCATGGCTCACTGCAGTCCTGACCTCCCAGGCTCAAGTGATCCTTCCAACTCAGCCTCCTGAATAGCTGGGACCACAGGCGTGTGCCACCATGCCTAGCTACTTTTTTAAAAAAATCTTTTTTGTAATGGGGCTTCACCTTGTTGCCCAGTATGGTCTCAAACTCCTGACCTCAGGCCATCCACCTGCCTCATCATCCCAAAGTGCTGGGATTACAGGCATGCGTCACCGTGCCTGGCCAGCAAGACTGACTTTGCTTCAAGTTTTGTTTCCACAACATTTAGGTACCAATTCTCAATAGAGAATTCTAACTGCAAAAGTCACAAGTTATAAGGCAGTTTTGAAGCAGTCATTGTTCATGTCCATCTGTGTCTTTCTTTCCCTTCACCAGCATGGATAATTTGGAGTTAACTGTAGAGCAAATACTTAGGAAATTAATACCACATGATTTTCAGGTTCAAGGTGAGAAAAAAGAAGAAAGCACAGTTCTTGTACCTTGATGACACACTTTATTCCATCTGCAGAAGTGGCTGCAGCTCACATGTGTGACTCATGTTTGAACAGCGGGCTCACATAATAGCATCACGTGCTGGCAAAGTGTTCAGACGACAAGCCAGTTATCTCATTCAGCTGATGCAATCCTGGAATTTCCTGAATTGAAATACAATTTAGGACCAGAAGGGATAGACCCTGGGCTGTTTGATTAGGGCATCACCTTTAGCTAATTCTAACCACCCCCACCTTTTTTTCCCCCTGTTTGTCTATTTCCTTCTTTCCTTAGGCGTGAGGTAATAATACTAATTGGTAACAGTTACACTGTGCCAGGCACTCATCTAAGAGTTTTACTCTTAATTGTCACAACAATCCTAGGAGGCAGGCATCCCATTTTTTCAGATAAGGCAACTGAGGTGCAAAAATCCCATGTCATTGCTTTAGGTCACACAGGAGAAAATGTAAGGCTCTTCTCTTTGAGATTTATACCTGAGGATCTTTGCTTTTAGTGATCAGATTGTGTGTAAGTTTTCCAGGGAGTCCCACTCGTGGAAAGACCATGACTGCCATGAGCTGTGACAAGATGTTGCCACCTCAGTGCGGTCAATGGCTCTGGTCATCCAGTTTTAACCTTCATATCAGAACTTTCTTCAAATTATATGTATAATTTCTTATTTTTCTACTATTGTTTCAGTTTTTTTTTAGCATTTTAAGATGGTTTTTAGTGTTTTACCAGAAAAGGATCACCACTTAAGATTCCCCTACTCCTGCTTTTTAGCATTCAAGGAGTGGGATATAGTTATTTATTATTTAGTGTGTTAAGATTATTTTCAGATAATAGCAAATGGTCAAGGCTTAATCATTTTTATACGCCATTATTTTGTTCTGGATATAATATCAATATTTATACAAATAGACCAAGGTAGAAGGATTGCTTGAGGCCAGGAGTTCAAGACCAGCTTAGGTAACAACATAGCAAGACCCCATCTCTACAAAAAATTAAAAAAAAATTAGCTGGGTTTGGTGATGCATGCCAATAGTCCCAGCTACTCGAGAGGCTGAGGTGGCAGGATCTCTTGAGCCCAGGAGTTTGAGGCTGCAGTGAGCTATGATTGTATTACTGTACTCCATCCTGGGCAGCAGATCGAGACCCTTTCTTTAAAGAAAAAATAAACAGGCAAGGAATATATTAGTTTGATAATTATCTTTAGCTGTCACACAAAAAGTGAATACATCCTTCACATTCTGTCATCATATAGGAATGGAGAAAACCATAAACATGTAAAAATCTTAGAGGCCATATTAATGATGGATTCCATTAAGCCCTGGACATTTTGGTGTAACAGTTCCACCTGACAGCTACACCAATCCCAACCACACCAGGAAGGGAAGAAACACAGATCCAGTACAGATTGATTGCTCAAACTTACTGCCTGGATGCAAGGTGCCCAGAACAGGCATTTCTAACTCCTTCTAGCCAGGGATGAAATGTGAGGCCTTTTGTTACTTTTGAGACACAGAGTTCAACTCTTGCTCTCACATGTTCCTGCAATTGTAGAATATTTTAAATATTAAAGTCATGGTTCTTTAACATCACCTGTAGTTCAGGGGCCCAGACCTGTCCTGTTAAATCCCCTGACACAAGGCAAGTGCTACTCCAAGATTCCTTTCTTACCTGTCAAGGTTTACTTTTGCGTAAACAAAACAAAACCAAACCAGACTTGTCACACCAAGCTCGTGGAGGATAGACAGAACTCTATAGACAAATTAAAAGTCTATTTATAATCACAGATATGCAATTAACCCAACACAATTGATGCTTTATTGCTTATTTGAAGATAAATTCCTATTTCTCCCACCTCTCCCTCTACCCAGTACATTTTCAGTGTAATCAGTAGACTTAACAATTTAAGAGTACCCATAAATGAGGATACTAATGGGAATTAGCTGATTTGTCCCACAGAATCCTGAAAATGCTTATGAATTGGAAGTCCCCAGTATCTCAGAACGTAGGGGTTGTGTGTGTCTGTGTATTAAAAGCACCTGATAGCAATAATTTACGCATACCCTGAGAATGACCCTGTATGGCAGGTGCACCTGAATGCCGTTCAGAGTTCTCAGCTAAGGAATCTGGGAGTGGACAACGCAGAGATTCATTCCTTATCTATAAGGAACATCTGGGCCCCATCCTGTCCTGTGGAATGTGGGCTGTACAGAGGATTGAGGCTCTTTGTTTTGGGTTAAATGAAAGTTTCCAGGTGGAGCTTATTAGGGGGCAGGGGCTAAGTGAAAATGCTATAAAAACTGCATGCTTTTTTCAAGTGGTTGTGATTCTTCTGCTGAGCCCACTGCCCCTGGGTCGTGGGGTTCTCCTGTCCTGCCCACCACCACTGGGCTCTCCCCTGTGTTTAGCCCCCAGTACAACCCCTTGTCTTGTTTGCTGGCTCTGGGTCTCTTCTTTGGCCTCTTGAACCTGGTGCCATCCCCACTGGAGTCTATAAAGGTTTGGCACAACAGTGTAAAAAGCAAAGTCGGGGGACTGTTTGAAAGCCTGTATATGCAACAGTTAGATTCCAAGGTTACCATCCACACTACAAGTAGTCAGGTCCCACCTCTTCCCAATACCAGTAGTGGAGGAGATACTTTGAAACTGAACTAGGAATAGAGAAGAGTGAAGAGGAGATGATGCGTTTCAAACAGTCAGTGATCTGCATTTGAAATGGTAAAGCCTTTTTCATGTTCCCCTACTGAATTTCAGAATAACAATAACCAATGATACAACCACAAGCAGGATGTGGAGAGATGAACAACCTCAGAAAAAATATAGTGTCTCTCTAGAGACTTTTGAGGCAGGAGAATAGAGTCTGGAGGCAGGGAACCGAAGGCCAATTTCCGCTGACTTTCTAGAACTAAATCAAAAGGAAAACCCCGACTTTCCACATCTAAGTAACAAAAAGACCACAGGCTACTCCCTTTGCAAACCACCCCCTCTTTCCTGCGTGGCAGATGGAAAATTGAAAATACCTCTGATTAGTTGTTTTCCACAGTCAGACAGATTGCTAGCCAAGTCTTCTTTTGCATAGAAGTATAACTTTGTAACTTCACTTTAGCCTGTGATTGGTTGCTTTCCACAGCCAATCAGATGTTTGCGTAGAGTGTACCCTTTTAACTTCACTTCAGCCTTTGATTGGTTGCTTTCTGCAACGAATCAGACTGACTGTGGGCCACTACTTCATTTGCATGAGGTGTACACCAAGTGGCCAATGGAAAACCTCTAGGGGGTATTTAAACCCCAGAAAATTATGTAACTAGGCTCTTGAGCTCCTGTGCTTGGGACGCTCCATCTCTGTGGAGTGTACTTTCGTTTTCAGTAAATCTCTGCTTTTGTTGCTTCATTCTTTCCTTGCTTTGGTTGTGCGTTGTGTCCAATTCTTTGTTGAAGATGCCAAGAACCTGGACACCCTCCACCAGTAACATTGACCTTTGGGGCTACATGAAGAAAAAGCCAGCTGGCCACCTGATTTCCCTGGAGTGTGCTATTCATTCACACTTCTCGATTTAGATGTAACTATATATACAGTCATAGCAATGAAAAACACTGAAAATGAATTTGCCAAAATTTATGAAAAAACTGCATTGGAAGGATGGATTAGGGGAAGCTGAGGGAGTGTAACTCCTCCTCTACCATAATAATACATAACTTGGATAATTTCTAAAATTGATGAATAGATAGCAAAGTTACATGTTTAGAAATATGAAGGTAAATGCTAGAACATTACAAAATTGAAAATAGTTACCTCTAAGGAGCAGAACAAGAAGATGAAGGGAAGGAATACTGTGTTTTATTACATACTTTTGATGGTTGTATGAGTTTTTAAAACATTATGGACTAGTTATTACATTGAAAGTGACGTGATAGTAGTACATTAGATATTGACTTTTCAATTAACAATTTAGAGGCTGCATACTTTTTTTTTTTTTTTTTTTTTTTGAGACGGAGTCTCGCTCTGTCGCCCAGGCTGGAGTGCAGTGGCGCGATCTCGGCTCACTGCAAGCTCCGCCTCCCGGGTTCACGCCATTCTCCTGCCTCAGCCTCCCGAGTAGCTGGGACTACAGGCGCCCACAACCGCGCCCGGCTAATTTTTTGTAATTTTTAGTAGAGACGGGGTTTCACCGTGGTCTCGATCTCCTGACCTTGTGATCCGCCCGCCTCGGCCTCCCAAAGTGCTGGGATTACAGGCGTGAGCCACCGCGCCCGGCCCTGCATACTTTAATTAAACATGTCATAAATAACTCTGTTCCCTTCCAAAAGGAACCATATTGTCTTCTTTCAGGATGCTTCCCAAACAGCAGTTAACTCTTTAAGGGAATACAAAGATATTTCTAGGGACGAAATTCCAGGAAGACATTAGAACGTCAGATGGGAAGTCGGAGGGCTGTATTTCAGTAGACACATCACTCTCTGTATATGAGCTGGGATATCTTTGCAGTAAATGGCTATTACCTTTCTAGAAATTGAAAAGCAAGTGCTTCGTTATTTAAGAGTGTTGTTGAGAAGTACTCTGAGGAGATAAACTGTGGAATACCCCACAAACAAAAAATAACTTCCTCATTAATTATGCAGGGTGAAAAGACTCTTTAAACCTATTTTTAAAACACATGATCTCTTCATCAATATTAGTTAATGCTCCTGGCAGAAATCAAGACCAGTTACAGATATTAAATAGAGAAAATCTGCCTGGTCAGGAGATGTAGGTCAGGCTTAATTATCTGATTATTGGGTACAAAGAGTAATATGGATTATTTAAAGACTCCTTTGAGGAAAAACGGAGTTCTCTCTAGAGTCTTCTTCTCAAGAAGTAACTAAATATTATGACCAAAGTGGAGATCTGAAGAAACAAGCTGCTAAGCAAAGTAAGTCTTAAATTTATTCCACTTCCTCATCAATTGATCAAAACAAGTTTTAGTTCAATGACTAATACATTCTTGTCTTTCCCTATAAAAGTGATCTCCCAGTTCAAGTAGGGATTCTCTTTAATGAGATCCAGACTATAAATGATCTCAAACCAGAAGAAATAACTAAATGCATGAGGAAATCTCTAAGTCCAGAAATGTTGATAAAGCCTTGAAACCATGACTTTGTCTAACATCTGTTTTTCCACAGTGGCTCTGTAGGACCTAACAGTAGGGAAGTGGTTCATCAAATATTTTAAAAGTCATGGCCGGGCGCGGTGGCTCATGCCTGTAATCCCAGCACTTTGGGAGGCCGAGATGGGTGAATCACGAGGTCAGGAGATGGAGACCATCCTGGCTAACACGGTGAAACCCCGTCTCTACTAAAAATACAAAAAATTAGCCGGGCGTCGGGGCGGGCGCCTGTAGTCCCAGCTACTCGGGAGGCTGAGGCAGGAGAATGGCGTAAACCCGGGAGGCGGAGTTTGCAGTGAGCCGAGATCGGGCCACTGCACTCTAGCCTGGGCGACAGAGCGAGACTCCATCTCAAAAACAAACAAACAAACAAACAAAAAGTCATGACAGCATTCCTGAAGAAATATAACAGGTAAAAAAAAACTGTATCATCAGCAGTAATTTCAAAGCAAAACAAAGTGTCCGCTTGTCTCTAAAAGTGTTCTGGGATAGTATTTGGAGATTTTTGACCTTACATTTTTTATCTCCTAAAATTATACTCTAGTTGTTTATATATTGGATAATGGCATTCACTGTTGAGGGCAGACACTGTCTATAAAGAAGTAATTTAATGGAAAGGTTTGTTTTAGTCCATTTCCTACTGCTATAATAGAAAACCACAAACTGAGTAGCTTATCATAAACATAAATTTACAGGCATAGGTTGAAGATATTCCAGGTATCTGGAATATCCAGACATTTATATATATCCAGACCACTGCAAGAAAGTGACTATCACAATAAAGCGAGTCACACATATTTTTTGACTCCCTAGTGGATGTAAAAGTTATGTTTACACTATACTATATTTTATTAAATGTGCAATAGCATTTTGTCCTAAAAAAGTACATACCTTAATTTTAAAATATTGCTAAAAAATGCTAATGATCATCTGAACCTTCAACAAGTTGTAACCTTTTTGTTGGTGGAGAGTCTTGCCTTGACGTTGATGGCTGCTGATGTGTCATGGTTACGGAAGCTTGGGGTGTCTGAGCAATTTCTTAAAATAAGACAACAGTGAACTTTGCCACATCAATTGACTCTTTTTATGAAATATTTCTCGGTAGCATGTGATGCTGTTTGAAAGCATTTTCCCCACACTAGAACATTTTCAAAATTGGAGTCAGTCCTCTCAAATCCTGCCCTGCTTTATCAACTAAGTCTATGGAATAATCTAAATCCTTTGCTCTCAGTTCAGCAACGTCCATAGCATCTTCACCAGGAGTAACTTTCATCTCAAGAAACGACTTTTTTTTGTCCCTCTATAAGAAGCAACTCATCTGTTCAAGTTTTATTATGTAATTGAAATAATTCAGGTACATCTTCAGGCTCCACTTCTAATTCTAGTTCTCTTGGTATTTCTACCACATCTGCAATTATTTTCTTTATGGAAGACTTGAACCTCTCAAAGTCATCCATGATGGTTGAGATCCACTTCCTCCAAGCTCCCGTTAATGTTGAAATTTTAATGTCCTCTCCATGAATCACAAATGTTCTTAATGGCATCTAGAATGGCAAATCTTTCTCAGAAGGTTTTCAATTTACATATATTTCCCAGATCCATCAGAGGAATCACTATCTATAGCAGCTGTAGCCTTGTGAAATGTATTTCTTAAATAATAAGGCTTGAAAGTTAAAATTACTCCTTGATCCATGGGCTGCAGGGTGGATCTTGTCTCAGCAGGCATGAAAACAACATGAATCTCCTTGTACGTCTCCATCAGACCTCTTGGATGACCAGGTACATTGTCAGTGAGCAGTAATATTTTGAATAGAATCTTTTTCTTTTTCTGAGCAGTAGATCACAACAGTGGGCTTAAAATATTCAGTAAACTATGCTGTAAACAGATATGCTGTCATCCAGGCTTTGTTGTTTTATTTATAGAACACAGGCAGAGTAGATATAGCATAATTCTTTTTTTTTTATGGAAAATGTTTTATAATATTTATCTCTTTTTTTAAAAATTTTTTATTATTATACTTTAAGTTCTAGGGTACATGTGCATAACATGCAGGTTTGTTACATATGTATACTTGTGCCATGTTGCTGTGCTGCACCCATCAACTCATCAGCACCCATCAACTCGTCATTTACATCAGGTATAACTCCCAATGCAATTCCTCCCCCCGCCCCCTCCCCGTGATAGGCCCCGGTGTGTGATGTTCCTCTTCCCGAGTCCAAGTGATCTCATTGTTCAGTTCCCACCTATAAGTGAGAACATGCAGTGTTTGGTTTTCTGTTCTTGTGATAGTTTGCTAAGAATGATGGTTTCCAGCTACGTCCATGTCCCTACAAAGGACACAAACTCATCCTTTTTGATGGCTGCATAGTATTCCATGGTGTATATGTGCCACATTTTCTTAATCCAGTCTGTCACTGATGGACATTTGGGTTGATTCCAAGTCTTTGCTATTGTGAATAGTGCCACAATAAACATACGTGTGCATGTGTCTTCATAGCAGCATGATTTATAATCCTTTGGGTATATACCCAGTAATGGGATGGCTGGGTCATATGGTACATCTAGTTGTAGATCCTTGAGGAATTGCCATACTGTTTTCCATAATGGTTGAACTAGTTTACAATCCCACCAACAGTGTAAAAGTGTTCCTATTTCTCCACATCCTCTCCAGCACCTGTTGTTTCCTGACTTTTTAATGATCGCCATTCTAACTGGTGTGAGATGATATCTCATTGTGGTTTTGATTTGCATTTCTCTGATGGCCAGTGATGAGGAGCATTTTTTCATGTGTCTGTTGGCAGAGATATAGCATAATTCTTAAGGGCTCTAGGATTTTCAGAATGGTAAATGAGCATAGGCTTCAACTTAAAGTCAACAACTGCATTAGCCCCTAACAAGAGGGTCACCCTGGCCTTTGAAGTTTTGAAGCCAGGCATTGACTTCTCCTCTCTAGCCATGAAAGTCTAAATGGCATCTTCTTCCAAGAGAAGGCTGTTTTGTATACACTGAAAATCTGTGGTTTAGTGTGGATACTTTCATCAATGATCTTAGCTAGATCTTCAGGATAATTCGTTGCAGCCTCTACATCAGCACCTGCCACTTCACCTTGCACTTTTATGCTATGGAGATGGCTTCTTTACTTAAACCTCATGAACCAACCTCTGCTGGCTTAAACTTTTCTTCTATAGCTTTCTCACTGTTCTGAGCCTTCACAGAATTGAAGATTAGGACTTGCTCTGGATTAGGTTATGGCTTAAGAGAATGTTGTGGCTGGTTTGATATTCTATCTAGACCACTAAAACTTTCTCCATATCAGCAATAATTCTGTTTCACTTTCTTATTCTTATCTCCACTGGAGTAGTACTTTCAGTTTCCTTCAGGAACCTTTCCTTTGCATTCACAACTTGGCTACCTATTTAGTACAAGAGGCTTAGCTTTTGATCTATTTCAGCCTTGGACATTCCTTTCTCAATAATCTTAATCATTTCTAGCTTTTGATTTGAAGGGAGAGATGTGCCACTCTTCCTTTCATTTGAACACGTAGAGTAGTGTTGTTAATTGGTCCAACTTCAATATTGTGTTTCAGGGAATAGGGAAGCCCAACGAGAGGGTGAGAGATGGGGAAATGACCAGTCAGTGGTAGTCAGAACACTGATCACAGATCACCATAACAAATGTTAATAGTAATGAGAAAGTTTGAAATATTGCAAACATTAGCAAAATGTGACATGGAGACATAAAGTGAACACATGCTGTTGGAGCTGATAGACTTGCTCAATGTTGGATTGCCATAGACCTTCAATTTGTGAAAAAAAAAAATGCAATATCTGTGAAGTGCGATAAAGTGAAGCACGATAAAACAAGTGTGGTTGCATTTGACTAATGATTCTAGAGGCGGGAAGTTCAAGATGAACGGGCCGCATCTGGTAGGGCCTTTTTGCCATGTCATTGCATAATGGAAGTCATCACATGGTAAGAGGGGGCACAAGACAGAGAGAAAATCAGGCCAAATTTATCCTTTTATCAGGAACCCTCTCCTGGGATAACTAACCCATTCTCAAGATAATGGCATTAATCCATTCACGAGGGCAGCGCCCTTGTCGCCTAATCACCTCTTTAAGGTTCTACCTCTTAATATTGTCACAATGGCAATTAAATTTCCACGTGAGTTTTGGAGGGGACATTCAAACCACAGCAGGGTTGAATGGATTTTTAAATTCACACTTGGCGAAGAGTCTGAAATCACAGCATTTTGTGTGTGTTTGAGTCATGCCTTTGAGAGAGAAATGATTTAGTTTTTAATTCCAAGAGGGCTTGGTTCCAAAGTTTAAACCAAATCAGAGGATCAGAGTTTAGCTTTATAAAAGGTAACCATAGAGAAGGGAACAATGCAGACTATGACTCATGGGCAGTTCCCCCATCTCCCTTCCAGGCAGGAAAACCAAAGAAACTTTTACCAAGCTGGGAGAGAGGAATCGGAGGAAGAGTGAGAGGACAGCAAGAGCCAATGTGCAGCCTGGTCCCAGGCTCCTGTAGTCAAACCCATGGTAGGAGAACAGGTTGATGGAGCTTGGTTCAGTCATCAGAGCAGAAAAAGTCTATGCCCCATTTTCCATGCAGAACTGTAGGAGGGGACCCCATGCACAGTGTCCCATGCCATGATGCGCAGCCTCAATAGAGTAGAATTGGTGCCATAATATGTTTGATAGATGAAGAGAGCCCCATTGGTCTTCCATAACCTGGAAGAGATCTGTGAGTTCCTGAGTTGGCCTCAAGTTGGGAGAAAAAACAGGGCGCACAGAACTAGTGTGCTACCTGGAGGCAGATGAAGAATAGCTGGTGGAAGAAGAAATAAAGGAATGTGGAATGCTATATTGAAGGCTTCTTTCTTGGACCTTGAATAGTTCAAAGACCTAAACCTCTTTTGAGAGAGATACAGACACAAAGCATCAAGCAAAGTCATAAAATAACTCAGGCCGTAAGTGTGGAGTCTTAAGGGACATTTGGAAAGACTGGGTTTTGGAGAAAGACAAGATTTCATAGTTAGGTTTGAAAGAGAACTCGTTGTTAGTGATGCAGAAGCTGAAGCTGACTTGGGAGACACGGGCAGAGAGGAAACGGCGGGAGGACCACACCAGCCTGAGAGAGCCTCAGTGTGGGATGTGGCCATAGCCAGCCAAGGAGGGTTCTGTCTCTAGCAGACAGGAGAGGAGATTTGGGTTTAGGAATCAGCCTACACTTTCTGTTGCTCTTAAAGATACCTGCTTACCCCTGTTGATGTAAATCGAGGGCCACCATGCGCACTGTGCACCATGTACAACCCTGTGAGGGAGTGATGCATACCCAGGCTAGGATAAAAATGATGCCCCTAGGGCTGTAAGATGCACTCTTTCTGTACAACTCTGCCTGAGGGCCCTGCCTAATGCGTGCCTTGAACTCATCTTCCATCGAGGGAGGCTCTGTCTGCATCATGACTGAAGCTTCCTGAGGGTAAGGTCAGCAGGAGAATGAAGGAAAACCACCGACGAAGGGATGTGAGAATTTCACTGAAGGCCAAGGCCCCATAGGTAACCCTAAAGGGCTTGCACAGAGATAGTCTACACGGAGGCCTTCTTGGAAGTGGGGACATCTAGATCAGAATAAACATCTTTGTGGGGATCACAGGTCCACATAAAGGAAAATAAATGAATTTGGAAATTTGGAAAACTTGGAAAGTTTAAACCCCGTTATCAAGTTTTCTTTCCCAAAATGATATTTGTTGCCCAATGATTGTTCACCCATTAGAATGGCATTGTTTGGCTGGCCGCAGTGGCTCACGCCTGTAATCCCAGCACTTTGGGAGGCTGAGGCGGGTGGATCATGAGGTCAAGAGATCAAGGCCATCCTGGCCAACATGGTGAGACCCCATCTCTACTAAAAATACAAAAATTAGCTGGGCGTGGTGGTGTGCGCCTGTAGTCCCGGCTACTTGGGAGACTGAGGCAGGAGAATCGCTTGAACCAGAGAGGTGGAGATTGCAGTGAGCCAAGATGGCGCCACTGGACTCCAGCCTGGCAACAGACGAGAGTCAGTCTCAAAAAAAAAAAAAAAAAAAAAAGAATGGCATTCTTTGCTTCAGGGAAAGGCTGATTCAGCCTGTAACAAAGAAGGCAATTGAAGGGCTGAAAAACTGTGCGTGCGTGCATGTGTGTGTGTGTGTGCGCGCGCGTGCGTGTGTGTGTCTGTGGTCTCTGTGTTTAAATTCACAGAAGTTAGATGCAAAGAAATGTAAGTTTGTTGATAAAAATAGCCCCTCATTTCTACAAATGGTAGAAACATTTCATTCGGCCCCATGAAGAGAACAGAAACATCCAGTTTAAAACCTCATTTCTTTTGGAAAAATAACCAATTCAGAATTCAAATTTAATTAATTCCAAGTCAAACTCGATGCTTAGGCTTTAAAAATCTCCTTTTCCCTTTGCCCCAGAGGTGTGCTGTGAGTGCAGGTGGCGGGTGGCGTGTATCCAGCACTGCACTGTGGAGAGGAGGGCCTGAGCCCCTGTGACCTCCACTCCTTGCTGGCCTCAGCTGAGGTGTCTGTCTCTCCCGTGTGGACCACTGGCTGCTGCTCTTGCCAGCCTGTGCTGTCGAGGCCTGCGGTGCTTGTGCTGAACTCCTGCTCAAGGGGTCTGCCCTCCTCAACTGGAATCCAGTCCTCGGGGTCGTGGCCCTCTCAGAGGCTGGGCCTCCTACACAGAGGCATGTGGCCTCTGGAGCTCACCCAGGATACACACAACACCAGAATCCCCATGGAAACCACTCTCCTAGCGTGCTGCTCTACTTCATTCCCATGTCGATGTGGGGCATTCTTTAAGGCAGTGTCCTTCAAAGTTTCCAGATGGAAATGGTACATCACTCCCCTGAACGGTCCCCAGCCCCAGCCTCTGAAAGAATAGCCAAAGTCAGGTTCTTCTTCACTACCTAGCCCCATTCACAGAGTTGGAGAGCCCTGTCCTCCTCAGACTCTCTCCAAGATCTTCCTCCCAAACCAGGAAGGGCTTTTATTGCCTTTCTGTGTGTCAGGAAGTGGCCATGACCTCATGTTCTCCACCCTATGGTTTACATTAAAAATTCTTTTTTTTTTTTTTTTTTTTTTTTTGAGACGGAGTCTCGCTCTGTAGCCCAGGCTGGAGTGCAGTGGCCGGATCTCAGCTCACTGCAAGCTCCGCCTCCCGGGTTCACGCCATTCTCCGGCCTCAGCCTCCCGAGTAGCTGGGACTATAGGCGCCCGCCACCTCGCCCGGCTATTTTTTTGTATTTCTTAGTAGAGACGGGGTTTCACCGTGTTAGCCAGGATGGTCTCGATCTCCTGACCTCGTGATCCGCCCATCTCGGCCTCCCAAAGTGCTGGGATTACAGGCTTGAGCCACCGCGCCCGGCCTACATTAAAAATTCTTAACTTAGCCCTCTATGCTTTGGATCTAGATATTTAAAAGCAATGTTTTATAAGTTAAAAACAGAACAAAACCCTGTTCCATCTCAGATGGCTGGCCTTTGTCATTGGTGTGCAGGTCGTCAGCCTGTTTTCCAGTCCATCCCTACCCTGCCCCTGCCCAGCATTCTTGTCTGGGGACCCTGATGCTTGCAAACCCCATGGCAACTGACTCTGGCTGGGATGGCCACTGGGAGATGCTAGCAGGAGATAAAGATGGGGGTGGCAAAGGAGAAGGTTGGGTATTTCCCTCTACCTCAGTGATAACTCTGCAGGAGCTGACCCTGTGGACACAGCTTCCTTGTAGTTACACCGTCTCCTCCCTTGTCTCTCCAGTCTTGGTGGTGCTGTCAATCTCTGGGTGACTTTGCCATCCACTCTTTGGTTTCTCACCTCCTCCATTTCCTTTATATGCAGTTACCTATGTAATTTTGTAATTTTTCTCTCAGTTCTTAGAGTGGTTTCTGATGTTCTGGTTAGATTCTGACTGATATATCTAGCTTCCAAGACTCTTGTTGCTTTTTTTTTTTTTTTTTTTTTTTTTTAATTTGAGATGGAGTCTCACTCTGTCGCCCAGGCTGGAGTTCAATGGTGCGATCTCGGCTCATTGCAACCTCTGCCTTCTGGGTCCAAGTGATTCTCTGGCCTTGGCCTGAGTAGCTGGGACTACAGGTACACACCACCATACCTGGCTAATTTTTGTATTTTTAGTAGGGATGGGGTTTCACAATGTCGGCCAGGCTGGTCTTGAATTCCTGACCTCAGGTGATCCACCTGCCTCAGCCTCCCAAAGTGCTGGGATTACAGGCATGAGCCACCGTGCAGGGCCACCAATATTCTTGCTTTTGAAATGGGCTTCAAGAGTTCAACAATGACCGTTTGTATTCCTGCTATAAAAATCCTAACTCTTCTTAAGACAAGGGATGTTAAATTAGGGGAAGAGTCATGATCAAAGAAGTACAAAAAAAGCATATTAATATATTTCAAACAATTTCACCACTAGAGCATCCACAGCACTGTATTGTCACTTGAATAGACATTTTTGATGCTCAGAACGTGCTCCCTATATGCTCATAGGGCAGAGTTCTCAGATGTGCCTGTACTCATGTGATTTTTCTTTGATTCTACACCATGTCTCTTCCTTCTTACTTTTAGCAGATTATATCCCATTCAATAGCATCCAAATATCTTCTGCTAACTTTTTGGAGAACTCAGGTTAATGAAGTAATGGTGTGTATGTTCAGTTGTAACAAACCAGACTTTATACACTGACCAAAATGTGGATTCAGTAAAGAGTTTTAGAATATCGGTGTGTAATGACTGGTAATGGCTGGTTCGACAAATATACTAAAGTTCGAAGATCCAAATGAGTCCACACAGAGGTCACACAAATCAATTGTCTGTTGGGCCAGAAAGGTAATGTACATGGTGAAGGTAGGTCCTATGTGTTACAAAGGGAGCAGAGGGGCCGGGCGCGGTGGCTCAAGCCTGTAATCCCAGCACTTTGGGAGGCCGAGACGGGCGGATCACGAGGTCAGGAGTTCGAGACCATCCTGGATAACACGGTGAAACCCCGTCTCTACTAAAAAATACAAAAAACTAGCCGGGCGAGGTGGTGGGCGCCTGTAGTCCCAGCTACTCGGGAGGCTGAGGCAGGAGAATGGCGTGAACCCGGGAGGCGGAGCCTGCAGTGAGCTGAGATCCGGCCACTGCGCTCCACCCTGGGCGACATAGGGAGACTCCGTCTCAAAAAACAAAACAAAACAAAAAAAAAACAAAACAAAAAAAAACAAAGGGAGCAGAGGGACTGTGAAATCCAGAGAGGATGTGTGTGATCTCATAGCGAGGTTCTCTACCCAGTGTCAGGTGATTCTAGCATCTGAGAATGGGGACTCATTATGATGCAATTTTTGAATTTTAAAAGAAAGCCAGAAATCTAGACTGTATGTGAAAATCTCATGACTTGTAAAGTAATATCAATTTAAAAAATGTTAAAACATTGTGCAAATTTAACAAAATCTCTCTTGAGCTACATAGGACCCCAGGTCACGAGCTTGCAATCTCTATCCTAATTTGACATTTTACATTGCAGCAATATACATGATGTGCTCAAATAAGGCTGCCTTAACATTATAAAACTTGCAGACTGATGTTTTGGACTTACCTTCATAATATGGCATAGTTTTTGGAAGATTCTCAGTATGAAATCTATATCCTCTTTTCATGGTGGGACAAATTTATAAAAATAGCCAAAAATAACAATAACATGTATACCTTTTATAATAAAAAAATTTAGCCCACCATTAAAGGAGGATATGAAATCTAAATTTAGTAGGCCACGTTTTTCATCCAGAAAAGTATTCCAGTAACTTCCCATTTCTCTTGGCTCCCAAGCTACACGTATCTAGCACAATGCTACAGATTCAAAGACATACTCAAAAAATCCCTGACTTCAAGAAATTCCCATTCTGCTTCTTCCAGTAGGTAGAAGGGCTGTGACTGTGGCAGCAGGGCATTCCAGTTGCCTGAGGGAGGGAACGTGGAGGAGCCTGGTTCGTATATTTAAAGCGATATAGCCCCGCACTACCTCTCAGATCTTATCTCTGCCAAGAAAGCTGCACTGTCATGCTTTTCTGACTGTGTATGTTTCTGCATCACTCTCCACTGCAGCCTGTTGAAACATCACTTTAACTTCAAAACTCAAATACACTGTATCCAAAACTCTGCTAACTTTTTGGAGTTATTCTTTAAATTTCCATAGAACATTTTGTTTGTATTTTGACGTTTATATTCTGCTTCAAAATACAGATTCTTCAGTTCTTGTCTTCTCCTTCATAGACCATAAAGCCACTTCAGGTATCACCTACATATGGTATTTGAGCACTGGCAGGGCCTAGCAGTATGGTGTACACCAAGTGGGCGCTCAGAGATTTGTATTGTTTAGAAGATGCATTCTCCATCTAGTGGTAAAACTGAAAAACTGCAAGTAACTTTTGCCTTCTCTAACACAATTATGACGTAAAACCGGAAATAATACCAAATAATATTTTTAAAATAGTGCCTCCTTGATACTACAGATTGTTCAAGTCTTAATCTATTTTGATACAACTGTGAAAAAGTAACTATGTTACTTTTCAAGCTGACATAAATCTTTCTTACAGCATTTTTGATTAAAACACTTTATCTAAGCTGGGTGTGGTGGTGCCTGCCTGTAGTCCCAGCTGCTCAAGAGACTGAAGTGGGAGGATCACTTGAGCCCAGGAGTTCAAGGCTGCAGTGTGCAGTCATCATGCCTGTGAATAGCCACTGTGCTTCAGCCTGCCTGGGCAACAAAGTGAGATCCTGTCTCTAAAACAAACAAACAAAACTTTGTCCAAGAAATGTCTCTGGATCAGGGGTCCCCAAACTCTGGGCTGTGGACCGGTTCTGGTTCATGGCCTGTTAGGAACTGGGTGGCACAGCAGGAGGTGAGCTGTGAGTGGGCATTACCACGTGAGCTCTGTCTCCTGTCAGATCAGCAGCAGCATTAGATTCTCATAGGAGCACAAACCCTATTGTGAACTGTGCATGCAAGGGATCTAGGTCGCATGCTCCGTATGAGAACCTGATAAATGACTGATGATCTGAGGTGGAACTGTTTCATTTTGAAACTCCATCACCCCCCGAAAAATGTGGAAAAATTATCTTCTAAAAAACCAGTCTCTAGTGCCAAAAAGATTGCTGCTCTAGATGATAAAAGGTGATAAACACAATCACAAGATTCCTTTAAATAGATAAGTTTACTTTTTATATCATGTTTAGACAAGGATTTGCCACTATTGATTTCCTTCTTTTTTTTTTTTTTTTTTTTTTTTTTGAGACAGAGGTTCATTCTTGTTGCCCAAGCTGGAGTGCAATGGGGCAATCTCGGCTCACTGCAACCTCTGCCTCCCAGGTTTAAGTGATTCTCCTGTCTCAGCCTCCCAGGTAGCTGGGATTACAGGTGTGCACCACTACACATGGCTAATTTTGTATTTTTAGTAGAGACAGGGTTTCACCATGTTGGTTAGGCTGGTCTCCAACTCCTGACCTCAAGGGATCCACCCTCCTTGGCCTCCCAAAGTGCTGGGATTACAGGCGTGAGCCACTGCACCTGGCCTATCACCACTTATTTCTGACTCATGACTAAAGATAGATATTCTCAGGCTCTTCTAGTTCAGCAAACTTGTATTTGTGGAATTGATTAACTAAAGGATTCTCTACAATGTCTGGTTCTTAGTAGAATTCGAGCTATTAATCACTCAAGGTTAATTCCAGAAAAGTTAAGTCTAATTCTAAAAAATGTACATTTTCACAGCAGTGTTTACAGTAGGATTGGCAGTAGCTTGGGGCCTGCCCAGGAAACTAGGGGTCTTACCTGACTGAGCTTCATGCATTTGCAGCTTTTGTGTTCCAATTCCTCCTTACTCTCCATTTCCCAGGTTTAACAGGATTTCAGGGGAGAATAGTTCTTATCAGCAATGGTATCTACCCTGGTTAGTTGGAGACCTAGCTTTAGCATTGGTATTTTTTTTAAACTGGCTTCCTAAAAAAAGAAAAACAAAAATTAAGGTACTTTTGACATTCAGGCTGAAACAAAATGATGATATAATGCTGTTATGAGCTGAAGTTTTAAATGTCGTATATTATGTAGACCAGCTATCCCCAACCTTTTTGGCATCAGGGACCAGTTTTGTGGAAGACAAATTTTCCGTGAACAGGGATGGGGATGGGGGTGGGGGTGGGGTGGAGGTTGGGAGAGGAGTGGTGGTGGTGGATGATTTGGCATGAAACTGTTCTACCTCAGATCATCAGGCATTACTTAGATTTTCATAAGGATCGCACAACCTAGATCCCTCACATGTGCAGTTCACAAAAGGGTTCATGCTCCTATGAAAATCTGATGCCTTCGCTGATGCTCACAGGAGGTGGAGCTCAGGCAGGTAACGCGGTCGCCTGCTGTTCACCTCCTGCTGTGTGGCCAGGTCTCTAACAGGCCACCGACTAGTACTGGTCCGCAACCCAGGAGTTGGGGACCCCGATGCAGACAGTCATTCTAGTTTTGTTCTGTTTAGCTCTTATATTCTTAAGCAAAAAATGTCTGGCATTAACTACAATTATTGTGGTACAGTTTGCCCATGGGTGACAGATTGAAAAACACGGCCACCATATTTTGCAGTTCTTCTCATCAACAGGTAGAAAAACTACTCAGTTTTCTACTAGTTCTCTATCTCTTGAAACTGGGTTGACCATTTGACTTGCTTTGACTAATAGAATGTGGTAGAAGTGACAATGTACAAGTTCTAGAGACTCAGCTTTGTGGTGCTTAAGGGCCCTAAGGTCACTATGTAAGGAAACTGGTCTAGTCTACTGAAGATGAGACAACATGGGGGAAAGAACCAAGACGCTACAGCTGACAGCTGGTGCCAACTACCAGCCCTGTGAGTGAAGCTGTTTGGATCTTCCAGCCCAGCTGAATGCGGCCAACTAAGGATCCCAGGCAAACCCAGCAGAGGAACTGTTCAGGTAACCCGTAGAGCATGGGAAGTAAGATATTAATGAAAGTCAAGCCACGGGGCCAGCCCAAATTCAAGAGAAAGGGAGATAGCGTCTATCTTTTGATATGTGGAACTTAACAGAATTTGCAGTAATTTCCATCCGTCGTAGTATCTATGTTTTATTTATCTATTGTTTTGTAACTAGGTATCCCAAAGCTTAGTGATTTAAAACAACCACCACATATCTATCCACAATTCTGCAATTTGTGTTTGCTGGACTTAGGAGAGTTCACTGCCTGCAGCTGGGAATTCAAGATAGTTTTACACACGTCTGGGGTCTCACTGTGATGCCTGGGACATCTGCGGCTTGGCATCTTTCTCTCTGCATATGCTCTATCCATCTGGGTAGCTGAACCTGTTTCCATGGTGGCTTGGGGCTCCAAGAGGGCAAACATGGAAGCTCTCTGGTCTTTTAAGGCCTAGAACCAGAATCTGCACAGTGTCGCTTCTGCTGCATTGTTTGTGAAAACAAGTCACAAAGCCAGCCCAGATCCAAGAGGAAGTGAAATCAATTTCATGTCACAAGGAGGGGAATAGAAAAGATTTTGCGCTCATCTTTAATCTACCTTAGTTTATTCTTTGGCCATAGATTGTTTGCGTTTCTTCTGCATGTGAAATACATTCATATCCTCCCAAGAAGCCCCAGTTAGATCTCTCATTCAATACGGAAGCAGTTCATTGTTCAGAATCTCACTGTCTCAGGTCTTGATGTGAATTAGACTGCTTGAGTGCAGCTGTGTCTCAATCTGGAAGTTTGTGAACTAACAATCCAAGTTGTCTGCCACCATCACTGCCCTTCCCCCACCCCAGATACCATGGTGGGAAAGCGATGAGATAACTGTAAGAGACACTCCCATTCCCAAGGGGAGGGGATAGAAGATGCATGGCAGGCACAGGTCCTTAGCGATTCTGAAATCCATCCAGGCACACGTTGCCAGTCCCTGTGAGTGCAGAGGCAGGACTGTTTCTTGATAAAGGCCTGTTTCTGCTCCCTGCAAATGGTAACTTAATTCACTGTTATTTGTCTTTTGGCGCCATCCTGAGACCGTTTCCCTTTTTCACGACAAATGGTTCATTTTTGCAGCTGAGTAATTCCTCAGTTGGCATCTCGCTCATAGTAAGTTGGGGATCCAGAGGTCTCTCTTCATTTTGAATTGCCTTTGTTCCTTTAGTCTGTGTACAACTCCTTTAAAAAAGTGGGTTTTCTACATACTAAATTATAGCCTACTCCATTAGACAAGTCACACACACGTTCACATGTCTCTTGGAGCAAGATCTCTATGCGTTGTGAGGTCTTATAACAGGTCTTATAGGAGAATCGCCTCAGCCTCCTGAGTAGCTGGGACTACAGGTATGTGCCACCACACCTGGCTAATTTTTGTGTTTTTTGTAGAGACGGGGTTTTGCCATGTTGGATAGGCTGGTCTCGAACTCCTGAGCTCAAAGCAATCTGCCTCACCCTCAATTTAATCTTGTAGACTAAGGTCACATTTTGCCAGCAGGTTCCTGACACCATTTCTTACACTGAGAATCCCTGGGGAGAGACTTTTATTTTCCATCCCGGCAATCCACAGTCCAGAAATATTTACTCTAAATTCTCCTTGGAAACGGAATTGCTTTTCCTTTGGTTCTTCTCTCCTTCCCATATTTTATCATAGGCAGCTAACATAAGCAGATTAGCCCCTTCGGCATTCCACTTGGAAATTTCCTTTAGCCAAATCAGGTTTTCTATCTTCCATGTTATTGTAGCCATCAGCTTCACTAATTGTTCCACTACCTTGAAACACAGATGACCATCTTTGCGGCCTCTAAAAACAATTTCCATGCTGGCTTGCCATGCTTCCATCCTTCCCCATGGCTCAGCCCCAAAATCACCTGTGTTAGGCTTCTGTTACAGCAGCACCCCGCTTCCAAAAACTAATCTCTCTTTTAGTTTCTGTTTTTAGTAGAAAATCACCCCAAAATGTAACAGCTAAAAATAACTTTTTTTTTTTTTCCCCCTGAGACAGAGTCTCTCTCAGTTGCCCAGGCTGGGGTGCAGTGGCGTGATCTTGACTCACTGCAACCTCAGGCTCCCGGGTTCAAGTGTTTCTCATGCCTTAGCCTCCTGAGTAGCTGGGACCACAGGCGTGCGCCACCGCACCTGGCTAATTTTTGTGTTTTTTGTAGAGATGGGGTTTTGCCGTGTTGGATAGGATGGTCTCGAACTCCTGAGCTCAAAGCAGTCTGCCTGTCACGGCCTCCCAAAGTGTTGGGATTAGAGGTGTGAGCCACCGTACCCAGCCCATGTTTTTAATGTATCATGAATGAACAGAGAAATAAATGAATGAATGAAGTAACTATTACTATAAAAGAATTTATAAGTAAACATGTTTACATTTACAAAAGCTATCTTGAAGTTTTAAGCAACTCTTGACTATTAATAACCAGGAATAGTTAAAATGTGGAGGGGGAGCTGGTCTTAACATTGGATATAGCTTGCTGAAATATTTAAAAGAAATGATATGTTTAGGATTTGCTTCCAAATAATTTGGAGAAGTGGGAAAAATGGGTTGAGGTATGGATGAAATGAGATTGACTATACTATGAGTTGACAATTATTTAAATTGGGTTAAAGCTACATGAAGACTTATACTCTTCTGTTCATTTTCATATATTTGACATTTTTATAATAAAAAGTTTAAAAATTACATGTAGAATATTAAGGGACTGAAGAGCATTAGAAGGATTGTGAATATTTTTTGCAATTATTAATTTATTAATATTCCCACTTTTCCTACTTTTAAAAAGAGATTTCTATCTTCATACGATGGAAGGGAGGTATTTTAAAAGATCATCTGGAAACTTCTTTTGTATTATCTTCATTGACTAGACAACCTGAGCATTATTTCAACGTTTCACTTAACGTGCAGTAGACCTCATTTTAAGATATTCCTAGAAGGCTGGGCACGGTGGCTCACACCTGTAATCCCAGCACTTTGGGAGGACGAGGCGGGCAGATCACGAGGACAGGAGATTGAGACCATTCTGGCTAACACAGTGAAACCCTGTCTTTACTAAAAAAACAAAAAATTAGCCATGTGTGGTGGCAGGCACCTGTAGTCCCAGCTACTTGGGAGGCTGAGGCAGGAGAATCACTTGAACCCAGGAGGTGGAGGTTGCAGTGAGCCAAGATCGCGCCACTGTACTCCAGCCTGGTTGATGCAGTGAGACTCCGTCTCAAAGAAAAAAAAAAAGATATTCCTGGAACTCTGATTGCATACCACATTTCTGTAAAGCAAATCATTTCCCAATTGATTTTCATTCCATTTTGTAGACGTGCTCTCATACCTCCTGTTGATTTCCCTGTCTGCTAATTAGAGCTCAAGACAGGAGATGGGAAGTGCAGAAGCTCATATAAGCCCTGGCATTTTGCCTTAATCTAAGGCTCAAGGCAGGTATCTGATGGGATGAGTTTTATGTTCTCTGCCTAGATCAAGAAGAAGCCGGGAAGGGCAGGAGTTTGCTCCAGCAGATGCCTTCCTCAAGCTGACAGCTGCTTTGCTGGCTCTGATAATCAGTCTGAGGAGCTGCTCAACTGCTGGTAGAATTCAATGAATAAGGAGCTTTTAATTATTACACGTCTTCCATATGTATCTTAATGTTAAGGAATATAAAAGAAATATAGCTTGGTGCCTGGTATCAAAGAACCTAAGGACTTAAAAGGCCCAGGAACCAGTACAGCATTAAGGCATAATCTGATATTTTCTACCCAAGGCAACACTGGATCTAGAAGAAAACCATTATAAGGCTGAGTGCATATCCTGGGCATTTGTTTAAAGAATCAGGACTATGGGCCAAAATCATTCAGCGATAAAGTTCTGCTCCTGAGTAAGCAATGGAATAGATGATGGAGTTGTTTGTGCAGAATACCAGGCAGCTAGTTTTTAGGCAGACCGGAATGCTGCTCTCACCCTCCTAAAACACCCCTACAGTTATAACCAGGGAAATCCATTCAAGAAGAACTATTTTGCTGGCATTTCTGCCCCTGGAGTAGAGACAAGGAGGCAACTGTTAATTTGTTTTAATGGAAATCTCTTTGTTAGGGGATTTGTCCTCATCCACAGCTCATACACACCCCGCATAAAATGCTGTCTGATTATAAAAGGTGGTTGGAAAAAGGTCAAGAAACCAAAACGCAGGAGATCTGGTTTCTAGTTCCAAATGTAAAGAGCTTGGGAGTTGCAACTTTGTCCTACAACAAGTAAATAGCTGAACAGATTGAAAAATTTGCTACTATTCTTGGATCTAGAGATGAGGACACAGGACAGACTGCTGCTCCTAAGATTGGAGATATAAACAGGTTCACACAGGGAGTCATGGCTTACCAGGCGGAGCCTCATGAGTGGAAACCACCATTGGAACCAGTGCCAGGTTAGGAACACCTGAACTGTAATTGATGAATTACTGGAGAGTCAGTGTGAACAAAACCTGAGAATTAAAAATAACTCCAGTCATAGGGGGACCCTCATGCTTTTATGAGTTTTATCTCCGGGAGCTCAACCAGGTTCTTACAGTAAATACCACAGAAAAATCTATTTGTGCTTCCGGGAAGGGATGGGAGGGAAGGAAGCATTTGGAAATATTCCAGAGCACTCTGTTCTTCTTAACAGCTTCTGGTCTCAGGAGAAACTATTTAACTAGAGCCTAACCTGCTGGGGCTGCTGGGGTTTTATCAGAACATAACCGAGAAAAGGGACATATCTAACTCCAGTCTACTCCAGACATCATGTTTCACTTAAGGCCAGGGGTAGGGGGGGAACTGAGAAGCACCTGTGAGGTTCACGGTTCAGAGGCATAGGCTCACCAAAAGACTGAGACCTAATCACAGGACTACACAATGTTTTCCTTTTCCCACTACCACATCACCACATTATTAAGGTCTATTTACAACTGTTCATTTCGCCATTTACATCATATCCAGTTATCAAGAAAATAATCACACCAGCCTGGGTAACATGATGAAACCTTGTCTTTACAAAAATTACATGAAATTAGCCAAGCATGGTGGTATGCATCAGTACCTAGCTACTCAGGAGGGTCGATTGAGCCTGAGTGGTTGAGGCTGCAGTGAGCCCTCCGGCCTGGGTGACAGAGCAAGACTCTGTCTTAAAAAAAGGAAAAGAAGGCTGGGTGCAGTGGCTCATGCTTGTAATCCCAGCACTTTAGGAGGCCAAGGCAGGCAGATCACCTGAGGTCAAGAGTTCAAGACCAGCCTGACTAACATGGTGAAACCCTGTCTCTACCAAAAATACAAAAATAGCCAGGCATAGTGGCAGGTGCCTGTAATTCCAGCTACTCTGGAGGCTGAGGCAGGAGAATTGCTTGAACCCAGGAGACAGAGGTTGCATTGAGCCAAGATCGTGCCATTGCACTCTGGTCTGGGTGACAGAGCAAGACTCTGTCTTAAAAAAAATTACGAGGCATTCTAAAGAGCAAGCAGTACAATTTGAAGAAACAGAGTAAGCATCAGAACCAGACATAACATATAACAGGGATGTTGGAATTAACTTAAAACAACTGTGATTAACAGGATAAGGGTTCTAATGGATAAAGTAGGACAACAAACAAGAACAGATGAACAATCTAAGTAGAGAGATGAAAATCCTGAAAAAAAAAAAAGAAGAAATGCTAGAGATAAAAAACATTGCAACAAATAAAGAATGTCTTTGATAGGCTTATTAGTAGACTGAACTTGACAGAAAAGAATCTCTGGGCTTGAGGATATCTCAACAGAAATCTCCAAACCTGAAAATCAAATGGAACGATGAATAATAATAAAAAAGAACAGAATATCTAAGGACTATAGGACAGCTACAAAGGTGTAGCATATACACAATGGGAATACTAAAAGGAGAAGAAAGAGAAAAAGGAATGGAAGAAATATTTGAAACAGTAATGACTGAGAATTTCCCCAAATTAATGTCAGACACTAACCCACAAATCAAGGAAGCTCAGAGGACACCAAGTAGAATAAATGCCACAGGGGAAAAAAAATCCAAGTCCCCAAACAAACACAAATGACAAGTAGGCATATTATTTTCAAACTACAAAAAATCAAAGAAACAAATCCTGGAAAAACCAGATGGGAAATAAGGTACATATAAAGGAAGACAAACAAGAATTACATTTGACTTCTCCTCAGAACCATGCAAACAAAAAGGGAGTGGAATGAAATATTTAAGGTGTTTAAAGGGAAAAAAACCCACACCCATCTAGAATTCTGTACACTGCAAAACTACTCAAAAGTGAAGGAGAGGCCAGGCATGGTGGCTCACACCTGTAATCCCAGCACTTTGGGAGGCCTTGGCAGGCGGATCACAAGGTCAGGAGTTTGAGACCAGCCTGGCTAACATAGTGAAACCCCATCTCTACTAGAACTACAAAAATTAGCCAGGTGTGGTGGTGTATGCCTGTAATCCCAGTGACTCTGGAGGCTGAGGCAGGAGAATTGCTTAAACCCTGGGGGAGGAAGTTGCAGGGAGCCAAGATCGTGCCGCTGCACTCCAGCCTGGGTGACAGAGCAAGACTCCTTCTCAAAAAAAAAAAAAAAAAAAAAAAAGGAGATTTAAATACTTTCTCAGACAAACAAAAATTGAAGGAATTTGTTGCCAGTAGACCTACCTTGAAAGAAATGTTAAAAGAGGTTCTTTAAAGAGGAGAAAAATAATATAGGTCAGACACTAGGATCTACATAAAGAGCACTGAAGAGGAATTTGTGAAGATAAAATAAAAACCTTTATTTTTCTTATTCTTTATTGACCTAAAAGATAAGTTCAAAATAACAACAATGTATTCAATTATATATACTTATGCTACATCTATATGTATGTGTATCTATATATCTTGAGGAAAAAACAAACATAGGCTAGGCATGGTGGCTCACACCTATAATCCTAGCACTTTGGGAGGCTGATGTGGGTAGACTGTTTAAGCCCAGGGGCGTGAGACAAACCTGGGCAACACAGTGATACTTTGTCTCTAGTGGTGCATGCCCATGATCCCAGGTACTTGGGAGGCTGAAGTAGAATGTTCAGTTGAGCCTGGGAGGTTGGGACTGCAGTGAGTCATGATTATGCCACTGTACTGCAGCCTGGGTGACAGAACGAGACTTTGTTTAAAAAACAAAAAGCCCAAATATATATATATATAAACATGTACATTTATATGTGTATACATACTTGTACATATATATGTATATACATACATGCACTTATATATAAGTGAAATAATGGTATAAGAAATGGGAAGGAGACTGGGCGCGGTGGCTCAAGCCTGTAATCCCAGCACTTTGGGAGGCTGAGACGGGCGGATCACGAGGTCAGGAGATCGAGACCATCCTGGCTAACATGGTGAAACCCCGTCTCTACTAAAAAATACTAAAAACTAGCTGGGCGAGGTGGTGGGTGCCTGTAGTCCCAGCTACTCGGGAGGCTGAGGCAGGAGAAGGGCGTAAACCCGGGAGGCAGAGCTTGCAGTGAGCTGAGATCCGGCCACTGCATCCCAGCCTGGGTGACAGAGCCAGACTCCATCTCAAAAAAAAAAAAAAAAAAAAAAAAAAAAAGAAATGGGAAGGAGAAATTAGGAATATTTTGCTATTATCAGATATTCCTAATATCTGTGAAGTCATATAGTGTTATTCGAATGCAGGCTTGAATTAGCTGTAAATGTGTATCTCAAACTTGAGGGCAACCACTATAAAAGCTTAAAAAGAAGTATAGATAATATGCTAAGAAAGAAGAGAAAAAGGAATCATATAAAATGCTCAATTAAAGCCATAAGAGACAGAAAAAGAGTGAAGGCAGAAACAGGAACAAAGAACAGGGGTGAAAAATAGAGAATGAAATAAATATGGTAGGTATTAATCCAACTATATCAATGATCACTTTAAATGTCAGTGGTCTAAATGCACCAATTAAAAGACAGAGATTGTTAGAGTAGATCAAAAAATGAGACCTAACTATGTATTTTCTGCAAGAAAACCACATTAAATATAAAGACACATATAGATTAATAGTAATCAAAAGAAAGCAGGAATTACTATATTAATTTTAGACAGCAGATTTCAAAGCAAGGAAAATTATCAGGAATAAAGAAAGACATTGCTTAATGATAAAGGAGTCAATTGTCCAAGGAGCCATAATAATCCTTAATATGTATGTGCCTTACAACAATTAAGCTATGTGAGGCAAAAACTAATAGAACTGCAAGGAGAAATAGACAAATACATTATTATAGTTGGAGACTTCCACACTCCTCTGTCAGAAGTGAAAAGATCCAGCAGGCACCAAATGAATAAGGACAGAGTTGAACACCATCAATCAACTGGATATAATGAAAATCTTTAGAGCACTTCATCCAACAACAGCAGAATACAGATTCTTCTCAAGCTTACGTAGAACATTTACCAAGATAGACCACATTCTGAGCCATAAAATACACCTTAACAAATCTAGAAGAATAGAAATAATACAATGTTTGCTTTTAGACCACAATAGAATTAAACTAGAAATGAAAAACAAAACAAAAAAAAAACAAAGAAGCTAGACGAAGTGGCTCACATCTATAAACCCAGCACTTTGGAAGGCTGAGGCAGGCAGCTTGCTTCGAGCCAGGAGTTTAAGGCCAACCTGGAAAATACAGTGAGACCTCTACAAAAAATTTTTTAAAAACTAGCCAGGCTCCTAAGGTCCCAGCTACTTTGGAGGCTGAGGCAGGGGGATCACTTGATCATCCAGAAGTTTGAGGCTGCCGTGAGCTAAGATCACACCACTGCACTCCAGCCAGGGTGACAGAGCAAGACCCTGTCTAAAAAAATAGCTGGAAAACCTCAATATATGTATGTGGAGATTAAACAGCGTATTTCTAAATAACACATGACTCAAAAAATAAATCTGAAGAAATTAAAAAATACTTTGAACTAAATGAAAATAAAAAACACAACTTATCAAAATGTGTGGGATGCAGCAAAAGCAGTGCTTAGAGGAAATTTATAGTACTGAATGCGTATCTTAGAAAAGAAGAAAGATCTAAATTCAGTGACCAAAGTTTCCACTTTAGGAAACTAGAAGAAAAAGGCAAATTAAATCCAAATTGAGCATAAAAAATAATAATAATTAAGAGTAGAAATCGATTTTTTTTTTTTTTAAATAGAGATGGGGTCTCACTTTATTGCCCAGGCTGCTCTCAAACTCCTGGGCTCAAGCGATCCAACAACTTTGGTGTCTCAAAGTGCTGGGACTACAGGCATGAGCCACTGTGCCTGGCCCAATGACATTGAAAATAGGAAATCAATAGAGAAATCAATGAAACCAAAATCTGGTTCTTTGAAAATATGAGTAAAATTAATAAGCCTATAGTCAGGCTAAGGAAAAAGAAAGTACACAAATCAGAAATGAAAGAGGGAACATCACTACAGAGCACGTGGCCATTAAAAGGATAATAAATATCATGAACAACTCTATGTTCATAGATTTGATAAGCTACATGAAATGAGCCAATTCATTTAATGACACAATCTGCCAAAATTCATACAAGAATAGTTCATCTGAATAGGTCTATCTTTATTAAAGATACTAAATTAATAGTTGATACCAAAGCAACGGGCCCAGATGGGTTCGCTGGTAAATTCTACCACATCATTTTTTTTTATTTTTTATTTTTTTTTTGAGATGGAGTCTCGCTCTGTCGCCCGGGCTGGAGTGCAGTGGCACCATCTCGACTCACTGCAAGCTCTGCCTCCCGGGTTCACGCCATTCTCCTGCCTCAGCCTCCCGAGTAGCTGGGACTACAGGCACTCGCCGCCACCTCGCCTGGCTAGTTTTTTGTATTTTTAGTAGAGACGGGGTTTCGCCGTGTTAGCCAGGATGGTCTTGATCCCCTGACCTCGTGATCCGCCCGTCTCGGCCTCCCAAAGTGCTGGGATTACAGGCTTGAGCCACCGCGCCCGGCCCTACCACATCATTTAAGTAAGAAATGATATCGATTATCTGCAATCTCCTTCAGAAGATAGAAGCAGAAGGGATACTTCCTAACTTATTTTATGAGGCCAACATTACCCTAATACCAAAATCAGACAAAAACTGCAAGAAAACTACAGACCAATATCTGTCATTCAAAATCTTTAATAAAGTATTGGCAAATTCAATCCAACAATGTATAAAAAGAATTATACATGATGACCAAATGAGATTTATTCCAGGTATGTCAGGTTGGTTCAACATTTGAAAATCAGTTAATGTTATCTATCACATCAACAGGCTAAAGAAGAGAAGTCTCATGATTGTATCAATAAATGCGGAATAATCATTTGATGAATTATAACATCTATTTATGATTAAAAAAAAAAAAAACTCTGAGTAAACTGGGAATAGAGGGAACTTCCCCAGCTTGGTAGAGAATATCTACCAAAATCCTACAGCTAACATCATATTTTATGGTGAGAAACTCAAACGTTTCCCACTAAGGTTAGGAACAAGGCAAACAGGGCAAGGATGTCTCCTCTCACCACTTATTTTTAACATTGTATTGGAAGTCCTAGCTAATGCAATAAGACAAAAAAGGAAATAAAAAGAATACAAATTGAGAAGGAAAAAGTAAAACTTTTTCTTCAGAGATGACATGATCATCCATGAAGAAAATCTGAAAGAATCAACAAACAAAATGTCTGGAATTAATAAGCAACTCTAGCAAGGTTGCAAGATATGAGATAAATATGCAAAGGTCAACTGATTTCATATATATCAGCAATGAACGAGTGGAATTCGAAATTAAAAACACTGTTATTTACATTAGTACCCTTCAAAATGAAATACTTAGGTAGAAGTCTAACAAAATATGGACAAGCCTCCATATGAGGAAAACTACAAAACTGATGAAAGAAGTCAAATAACTACGTAAATGGAGATACATTCCATGTTCATAGATAGGAAGACTCAATGTTGTCAGGATGTCAGTTTTTCCCAACTGATCTATGGATTTAGTGCAATCCTAATCCCAATCTCAGCAAGTTATTATGCTGATACTGACAAACTGATAATAAAATTTATATGCAGAGGCAGAAGTCCCAGAATAGCCAAGACAGTATTGAAGGAGAACAACAAAGATGGAGGCCTCACACTACAAGACTTTGACTTACTCTAAAGCTATAGTGATCGAGACAATGTTAATTGATGAAACAATAGGCAAATAAATCAATGGAACAGAATAGAGAGCCCAGAAATAGACACACAGAAATATAGTCAACTGGTCTTTGGCAAAGTAACAAAGGCAGTACAACGGAGAAAAGGTAGTCTATTTAACAAATGGTGGTGAAACAACTGAATATCCACATGCAAAAATAAGTAGCTAGACATAGATCTTATACTATTCAAAAAATTAACTCAAAATAGATGACACACCCACATGTAAAATGCTAAACTACAAAACCCCTAGAAGGTAACATAAGAGAAAAATTCTAGATACCTTGGGTTTGGTGGTGACTTTTTAGATGTAATACCAAAAGCACAATCCATGAAAGAACGGATAAGTCTGACCTTATTAAAATAAAAAAATTTCTCTTATCTGAAAAAGCTTGTCAAGAGAATGAAAAGGTAAGCCACAATATGGGAGAAAATATTTGCAAAAGAAAATCTGATAAAAAGTTGTTATCCAAAATATACAAACAAAACAAAACAAAACCCTTTTAAAACTCCACAATAAAAACACAAACAACTGGATTAAAAAATGTGCCAGGCTGGGTGTGAAGGCTCACACCTGTAATCCCAGCACTTTGGGAGGCCGAGATGGGCAGATCTCTTGAGCCCAGGAGTTCAAGACTAGCCTGGGCAACACAGGGAAACCCCGTCTACAGAAAATTAGCTGGGCACACACCTGTAGTCCCAGCTACTTGGGGGACTAAGGTGGGAGGCTGGCTTGAACCCAGAGGCTGAGGCTGCAGTGAGCCAAGGTTGTGCCACTGCACTGCATTCCAGCCTAGGCAACAGAGTGAGACCCTGTCTTAAAAATAAAAAAAGTCCCAAAGACCTTTACAGATACATCACCAAAGAAGAAATACAGATGGTAAATAAGCATCTATGAAAAGATGCTCCACATCATATGTCCTGAGGAAAATGCAAATTAAAATAACAGTGAGCTGTCTCTACACACCTACTAAAATGACCAGAATTTTCAACACTGACAACACCAAATGCTGACAGGAATGTAAAATGACAGGAACTCTCATTTCTTGCTGGTGGGAATGCAAAATGGTACAGCCACTTTGGAGGACAATTTGGCTGTTTCTTAAAAAATTGAACATATTCTTACTATACAATCTAATTGTGCTTCTTGGTATTTACCCACAGAAGCTGAAAACTTTTGTCCACACAAAACCAGCACATGAATGTTCATACCAGCTTTATACGTCATTGCCAAAACGTGGAAGCAGCCAAGATGTTCTTTAGTAGGTGAATGGAAAAATAAACGGTGGTACCTCCAGACAATGGAATATGATTCAGTGCTAAAATAAATGAGCTGTCAAACCATGAAAAGACATGGAGGAACCTTAAATGCATATTACTAAGTGAAAGAAGCCAATATAAAAAGCTTACATGCTGTTTGATTCCAACTGTGTGACATCCTGAAACAGGCAAAACAGTGAAGACAAAAAGATTAGCGGTTGCCTGCCAGGGGCTGGTGGGAGATGGGAGGAACGAAAGGGCAGAACACAGAGGATTTTTAAGGCAGCGAAAATACTCTGTATGATACTAGAATGATGGATACTTGTCTTTATACATTTGTCCAAACCCACAGAATGTACAACAGCAAGAGTGAACCCTAGTAAACTATGAATTGTGGGTGATCATGATGTGTCCATTTAAGTTCAACAGCTATAATAAAGACAACACGTTAGTGGGGAATGTTGACAATGGGGGAGGCTATGTATGTGTGGGTGTAGGGGGTATATGGGAAAGCTCTATCTTCCTGTAGATTTTGCTATGAACCTAAAACCGCTCTTAAAAAATAAAATCTTTTTTTTTTTTTTTTTTTTTTTTGAGATGGAGTCTCACTCTGTCACCCAGGCTGGAGTGCAGTGGCGCCATCTCGGCTCACTGCAACCTCTGCCTCTTGGGTTCAAGCGATTCTCCTGCCTCAGCCTCCCCAGTAGCTGGGATTACAGGTGCCCACCACCATACCTAACTAATTTTTTGTGTGTTTTTAGTGGAGATGGGGTTTCACCATATTGGCCTGACTGGTCTTGAACGCCTGACCTCAGGTGATCCGCCCGTCGCCACCTCCCAAAGTCCTGGGGATTACAGGCATGAGCCACCGTGCCTGGCCAAGAAATAAAATCTTTTGAAAAAATTCAATGTCAGTGAAAATAAATTAAATAAATTCTACAAAAAGAAAAAGAGAAAATAAACAAAAATGGAAATGTGTGGAGGGGAGAAACCTAGGGTAAGAGAAGCCTCTCAGTGTAGGGCGCTTTCTACTGCAAGTGGCAAGCAGCAGTGAACTGTAGGTGTAGATTGCTTCATCTAGTCTTAACCTCCCCACATTCTCAGCGAGGCCCTGAGAAAGCCCTGGGCCAGGGACCAAGAGCTTGAACATTGGCCTTGACTCATTACTTTCCTCACCTTTCCAAATCCCATTTCCCCATTTGAAGACAGAAGGGGGTGGCCTAACTTCCTTAAGGTATAACCAGGTTCTAAAAGTCCTGAAATCAATATAGGCTGAGATGAAAATTTGTAGAATGTTGCAGAGAGACTTAGGAGTAATTTTGTATTTAGGGCGGATGGAGAACCTAGGTCTCTTGTGGATGGGTAAGGGTTCATCCAGAAGTGGGAGAAACTAGTTCCTTACTTTGCAATTAAGTTCAAAGCCTCAAATTGACCTTGGTGTTTTACAATAGGCTAAAGGGAGGTATCTCCATAGTGCTCAATGACTGTTAGTCTCCTGCCGTCTTCCTAAGACGAAGCCCTCCTTCCATGTGGAAGACCACCTCACACAGAGAAAACAGAGACGCGCTTCTGATTTACAAACACAAACACAGGCCTACTTCAAGACTTCCTTTAAAAGGTTTATTTAAAAAAATGTAAAAATATATTTGCATAGCACAATTTTACAAAGACTATAGTAGACTCCAGTCAACAAATTAAAAATAAAAATATTATTTGCTTATTGAAATTGAGTTTGATTTGAGGCTGTTTCCATTTACAGACGCACATACCAAAATAGTAGCTTAATCAAAGATTAGTTTAATGCAAATATTTGGCATCCTACCAGAAATACCATAAGGCTATTGTCAAATCAGTTAAATTTCTGTTACAAGCAGCAAGGGTGGCCATCTGCTGTGGTTGGCAAAGAAATTAACATATTTCAAGATGCAAACACATCTCAGCCTCCCCTTACAGATCTCTAAGCAGGCATCTTGGCTATATACAATTTGGGTCTGATATCTAGTCTTTAAACTGATATCCAATGTCTTTAGGCCAGAGATATCAAATAATGAATGTTTTATTTATCTGCTATTATGAAGGACAACGATTTCTTAGCTTAATGTTACGTGCCTTCTTGAGAAACCCTGAGAATCATTAGCATCAACTCAATTCAGCAAACGAGGATTGTGCCCTTGCTATAAACAAGTCATCAGACTTTGTGTTTTGATGGACACAATGAAAGGGGTCTTTAAGGAGCTTCTGGTTTAATGGGGGATGTGGATACATATGTATTTGCCCGTACAGGGCAACATACTGTCATAGAAGCCTGAATCAAGTGCCACCAGAGTCTCCTTGCTCTTGGCAGGGATTGGCAGAGGCTTCCCCTCAGATGGCCTTTGTGGATTTTGAAGGAAAAGTATTTTTTAAAAAGCAGGGAACAGCCTGTGTGAGACTTAGAGGCATAGCATTATGTGCTTTATTCAGGAAACAGCAAGTGGTTCTGTTTGGCTAGGTAGAAGACATTTTCTAAGATGAAGCTCAGAAAGTTGTTTGGGAACAGAGTGGGATTTATTATGTTTGGCCTGACTTTGACTTCCCTTCTTCTGGAGACAGCACCCTGATTTTCCTTTAGGGGAACTATATCTGCCCTCTTCTCAGCTCACATGACTTGAAAGAATGGATGGTGTGGTGCTGTAAATACTCTCCAAAGGGGCTTGGATTTTGAGTTATGTCTTCTAAATGGGGATCATAACAAAGCTACTTTTTTTTTTTTTTTTTTTTTTTTTGAGACGGAGTCTCACTCTGTCGCCCAGGCTGGAGTGCAGTGGCGCGATCTCGGCTCACTGCAAGCTCCGCCTCCTGGGTTCACGCCATTCTCCCGCCTCAGCCTCCCGAGTAGCTGGGACTACAGGCGCCCGCCACCTCGCCCGGCTTATTTTTTTGTATTTTTAGTAGAGACGGGGTTTCACCGTGTCAGCCAGGATGGTCTCGATCTCCTGACCTCGTGATCCACCCGTCTCGGCCTCCCAAAGTGCTGGGATTACAGGCTTGAGCCGCCGCGCCCAGCCCAAAGCTGCTTTTTAATGAAAAAATGTTCAAATGTGTATATACAGAAATAAAAAACAATACAAAATCCCAATGAATCCCCATAAACCCACTCCCAGATGAAGCAATTAGCAAGATTTTGTAAGACATTCTTCCTTTCTCCTCCCCGCTCTCTCTTATCAAAGTATTTCAGAGTGAATCCTGGACTGCCGGTGTTTTTTCCCTTCCATATATTTCAGTATGCATCTCTAAAAGTTATGGACATTTTCTCACAAACAAAATGTATTAACCTAATGATTCCTTGGTATCAATGAATAGCCAGTCCATATTCAAATTTCCTGATTATCTCAAAATTGTGTTTTTAAGCTGAATTGTTTAAATCATGTTCTAAACAAGGTCCGCACATGGCATGTAGCTTTTATAACTCTTAAATCTGTCTTAATCCAGAGCAGCCCTCCTCATCCCACTTTTCTTTCTTAATGCCATTGATATATTGAAGGAACCGTATCAGTTATCTCTTAGAATACTACCAAATATGAATTGGTCTGGTTCCTCCCCTGGGGTGTGATTTACATTTTCCCTTTATTTCTTGTAAATTAAAATTACTCAATGCCTGTTTGTTTCACCCTTAGTAATGCTAATGCACACTGTAAAATTTTCTATCCACCTACTGGTTTCATCCATTGATAGTCTTTGCCTGAATTGTCTGTTTCATTAGGTCTCACAAAGTGGTGATTTTCTAATTTTATCATTCTCTTCACACTTACTACCTGGAACTATTTTTATTGTTAATTTTTATGGATACATAGTATGTGTACATATTTATGGAGTACATGTGATATTTTGATATAAGCATACAATGTGTCATGATCAAATCTGGGTAATTGGTGTGTCCATTACCCCAAGCATTTATCATTTCTTTTTGTTAGGAACATTCCATTTATTTTAGTTATATTGAAATATACATTAAATTATTGTTTTTGTCTTGTTTTTTGGAGGCTGGGTTTCACTTTGTTGCCCAGGCTAGAGTGCAGTAGTGCAATCATAGCTCACTGTACCCTCGAGCTCCTGGGCTTAAGTGATCCTCCCGCCTCAGCCACCCAAATAGCTAGGACTACAGGCACAGGCTACCACGCTCAACCAATTTTTAAAATTTTTTTCTAGAGACAGTATCTCGCTATGTTGCCCAGGCTGGTCTCATACTCCTGGGCTCAAAGGACATTCCCACCACACAGCCTCCCAAAGTGTTGGGATTATAGGCATGAACCACGGTGTCTGGCCTTGAAATCTTTCATTAAAGAAAAATTTCCCTGTGTCAAATAAAGTATTTGGTTATCCTAAAAACAGTTGATATACAGAAAAGGCAAATTTTCTAATAATTGCCCATTTCTAGGATACCATTTCTCTTTTTTAAAAATAACCTTTCAAAACGGCAAAATGTAACAGATACAGAAAGCCACATAGAACAAATTGTTACCTTAATAAATTATTGTAAGCAAACACCCTTGTGACCACCATCTAGTTGAGGAAACAGCACTGCGGTAGCCACCCCAGAAGCCCTCTGTTTGTCCATTTATTCTTTCATGGTAATCATTTATTTGCTTTTCTTCAGGATTTGATCACCCAAGTGTGCATCCATAAACATTTTAGTTTGTTTTCACCTGTTTAATATGAAATTTCACAGAACTTTTAATTAATTAATTATTGAATTAATTCCTTTATTTGAGACGGAGCTCACTCTGTCGCCCAGGCTGGAGTGCAGTGGCGTGATCTCGGCTCACTGCAACCTCCGCCTCCCAGGTTCAAGTGATTCTCCTGCCTCAGCCTCCTGAGTAGCTGGGACCACAGGCACGTGCCATCACTACCGGCTACTTTTTTGTGTTTTTAGTAGAGACGGGGTTTCACCGCGTTAGCCAGGATGGTCTCGATCTCCTGACCTTGTGATTTGCCCACCTCGGCCTCTCGAAGTGTTGGGATTACAGGTGTGAGCTGCTGCACCCGGCCCACAAAACTTTTTAAGTGTCTTTTAATCTACAGATTCCTCTTCCATTGCTTTTCATTTTCTTAAAATTGGACTGTTTGCTCTGTAGAGTTTTTCAGACTCTGATTTTACTAATTGTACCCCTATGATACAGTATATCTTTTTTCTTTTTTGAGACAGGGTCTTGGTCTGTCACCCAGGCTGGAGTACAGTGGCATGATCTTGGCTCACTGCAGCCTTGAATTCCTTGTGGTTTTGATTTGCATTTCTGTCATGACCAGTGATGATGAGCATTTTTCATGTGTCTGTTGGCTGCATAGATGTCTTCTTTTGAGAAGTGTCCATATCCTTTGCCCACTTTTTGATGGGGTTGCTTGTTTTTTTCTTATAAATTTGTTTGAGTTCTTTGTAGATTCTGGATAATAGCCCTTTGTCAGATGGATAGATTGCAAAAATTTTCTCCCATTCTATAGGCTGCCTGTTCACTCTGATGATAGTTGCTTTTGCTGTGCAGAAGCTCTTTAGTTTAATTAGATCTCTTTTGTCAATTTTGGCTTTTGTTGCCATTGCTTTTGGTGTTTTAGACATGAAGTCTTTGCCTGTAATGTTAATAGGTTGGCACAAAAGTAATTGTGGTTGGGCCGGGTGCAGTGGCTTACACCTGTAATCCCAGCACTTTGGGAGGCTGAGGTGGGTGGATCATCAGAGGTCAAGAGTTCAAGACCAGCCTGGCCAACATGGTGAAACCCCATCTCTACTAAAAAACACACAAAAATTAGCCAGGTATGGTGGCACGCACCTGTAATCCCAGCTACTCAGGGGACTGAGGCAGGAGAATTGCTTGAACCAGAGGAATGGAGGTTGCAGTGAGCCAAGATTGCGCTGCTGCACTCCAGCCTGGGCAACAAAGCGAGACTGTGTCTCCAAAAAAAAAGAAAGTAATTGCAGTTTTGGCCATTGAAAGTAATGGCAATTACTTTTGTGCCAACTTAATAGCTGTTGATGCCCATCATCTAGTTCAACTCAATTCATTAGGGGTTGAAAAATGATGATAATCCCATTGTGTCATTCCTTTCCTCATTCATTAGCTAGAATATTTCTTTTTCTTTTCTTTTTTTTTTTTTGAGGCAGAGTCTTGCTCTTGTCATCCAGACTGGAGTACAATGGCGCAATCTTGGCTCACTGCAACCTCCGCCTTCCAGGTTCAAGCGATTCTCCTGCCTCAGCCTCTCGAGTAGCTGGAATTACAGGTGCACACCAACACGCCCAGCTAATTTTTGTATTTTTTATTAGAGATGGGGTTTCACCATGTTGACCAGGCTGGTCTTGAACTGCTGGCCTCAAGTGATCCACCCACCTCAGCCTCCCAAAGTGCTGGGACACTAGAATATTTCTAACTAGAGCAGCCCCCCTTGTCTATTGTTTCATTATCCAGTGGTCCAGCTCACATAGGAAAGGTGGGATAAATACTTGTTTCTTTTTCTTTATGAATTAAAATAAGTTGGTTACCTATCATCCTCAAAAGGTGAGCAGTTAATTTTTTAGGATCATTAAAACTCATAGACTTAGACATATTTTAAGTATTGTGATCTGCTGAAGTTATCATCCTTCCTGAGCTTACATTGTCCCATCTGTGTTCAGGGGTAGCTTCTGCAAGTTGGCTCTTGAGTTTTTTTAACATGACCTCTGTAGTCTTTGGAAGCTTCCTTCCTGTTGTACACCAAGATGTTCCATGAGTTCATGCTGATACTTGGGATTCAAAGTCAGGACTGCAGGGTTTTTACTTAAAGCTTCTTTCTTACACAGGCATATCCTTTCTTCTGAGAATCCAGGTTCTCAGGGACCTAAGAATTATAAAACTAGAATATCACACCATTAGTTTGCATTGTCTTACATTACGTATACAACAATCTCAGTGAAATCACCTATTTTATCAACACACATTTTATCGAAAAAGTTAAAAAATTATTTGCATAGGCGCTTTCCACTTTCTTTAGTTGTTTCTACATTTTCAGATGATGTGTCCAGTACATAGTTTGTACTCTCTCCTCTTTAACCCTCATGTAGTCTTAGTTTTACAATAGGTATTTAATGTTCAGTGCCAGTCCTTAGGTTGACTTCTCTCTAGTCATTTGGATGTCCAAAGTTTATTGTCTAGAAAATTCCTCAGGAAATGTGCAAGAAAACAATATAGAATGCCTGTGTCTCACGGTGTTTCCCACAGAGGATGGTGTCAAACTTAGATTTTCTCCAACCTAAGTGAGAAGCGGTATCTTGGTGTAGTTTTAATTTGTATTTCTTTTATTATGAGTCAGATTGAGCGTTTTTTTTTTTTTTTTTTTTTTCATGTCTAAGTGTTACCAGAAAGGAGTCCTGATCCAGACCCCAAGAGAGGGCTCGTGCAAGAAAGAATTAGGGGTGAGTCCACAGGGTAAAGTGAAAGTAAGTTGATTAAGGACGTGAAGAAAGAATAGTACTCCATGGACAGAGCAGGGCGTTCCCAAAAGCAAGAGGAGGACCATGTTTGCCTTAGGTGCAATGCTTGTTTGTACATAAGAAAACAAAGCAAAAAATCATGGGGAGATGTATTCTCCTACAAGGGTTTGTCACAAAGATTGCTCATCTTTGTATAACTGCTGTCTTCTGCAAGACTCTATATTACTATGTTGAAAGCAAAACTTATTCTTAAACTAAAAGTGCTTTTGTTTTTAAGATATTGGGACATCAGGACATTTCCTGGGTCTGTTATATCCTGGGTCTGTTAAGTCCTGGGTCAATTCAGTAAACGTTGTTAATGTGTTCCTTTAACATTATTAACCTGTTTCTTTTAACCGTAAACATCCTGTGGCTATGAATGTCTAACCTGTTGGGAATGTGGCCCAGCAGGTCTCAGCTTCATTTTACCCAGGCAGCCCCTGTTCAAGATGGAGTTGCTCTGGTTTGAACACCTCTGACACAATGACCATTTCTTTTTCTGTGAGCTCTCTGTTAATATCTTTGTCCATTTTTCTATTAGATTTGGCCTTCTGCCTCCCACCATTTTAGGACTTCTCTCCATATTAGGGATATTACCCCTAATATGGATATAAAGGGATATGTATGTGATACAAGTTGCAATATCTCTTCCTAGTTTGCCATTTGTTGCCTGACTTTACTTATAGGGCATTTTTGCCATGTGACGCTATATGTAATGCCTTGTTGGGCTAGCTCTTCAGACACTCCTTTCTTTTCAGATTTTTTGGGCTATACTTATCTATGTTCTCATTTTAAATGTATATCCAATTTTTCAAGCTCTAGAAAAGAATTGGCATTTTTGTGGGAATCATGTTAAATGTATTAATTAACTGGGGTGCATTGATGTCTTTATGATGTTGACTCTTCTTATCTAAGTATGTTTTCCTGTTCCATTTGTTCTGGTCTACCTTGGGCCTATCAGTAAAAGAGGTTTTTTTTTTTTTTTTTTTTTTGAGATGGAGTCTCACTCTGTCGCCCAGGCTAGAGTGTGATGTGATCTTGGCTCACTGCAGCTTCCGCCTCCCAGGTTCAATCGATTCTCCTGGCTAAGCCTCCTGAGTAGCTGGGATTACAGGCACCTGCCACTGTGCCCAGCTAATTTTTGTAATTTTAGTAGAGACTGGGTTTCACCATGTTGGCAAGGCTGGTCTGGAACTCCTGACCTCATGTGATCCACCTGCCTCTGCCTCCCAAAGTGCTGGGATTACAGGTGTGAGACATCGTACCCGGCCAGTAGAAGTGTTTTAAAGGTGTTTTAAATATATATTTCTTAAGTTCATGCTTGGATATTTTATCTTTTCTGTTATTAGCATAAAAAGGGTCTTCTCTTGCATTATATCTTCTAACTAGTTATTGCTTATATCTATGAAGGCTATTGACTTCTGAATATCAAAGGTTTTTGAGTTAAGGATTGCTATGATGGCATTGTATAGAAATTATTACAGAAGTTATAAATAATTTGCTATTTCAAGTGAGAAATTAATCCATCAACCAAGGCAGGGTCAGGAGGGGAAGGAAGAAATAGATATGTATCTCAAAAGTATGGGACTTGGAAACTCATTTGATGTTTAGCAAAGGGTGAAGGAAAGGGCATGTGAGCTTTCTTTTTTTTCTTTTCTTTTTCTTTTTTTTTTTAATATGGAGTCTCACTCTATTACCCAGGCTGGAGTGCAGTGGCGTGATTTTGGCTCACGGCAACCTCAGCCTCCTGTGTTCAAGCAATTCTCCTGCCTCAGCCTCCCAAGTACCTGGGATTACAGGCACCCACCACCACGCCTGGTTAAGTTTTGTATTTTTAGTAGAGATGGGTTTTTGCCATATTGGCCAGGCTGGACTCAAACTCCTGACCTCAAGTGATCTACCCACCTCAGCCTCCCAAAGTGCTGGGATTACAGGCGTGAGCCAGTATGCCTGGCCACATGAGCTTTCAACTGGTAACTGCAATTGATAACATTTTTAACAGAAAATAGGAAGTGGAGAAGGTTGGAGAAAAAGAGAAGGTATTTCAGTTAGGGCATTTAGATGTTGAGACTGGAAGTAAATAGAGAGGTCAAGTGTTAAAATTTAGATTTGGAAGTCATCAATAGAGCTGTAGGAGTTTCTGAAATGACTAGGGAGATAAACTAGAATAATAAGAGAAGAACAAATGACAGAATGTCAAAGAATTTTTATATTTAAATAACAGGTAGAGGAAGTTGGTCCCTGAAAGAAACTGAGAATGAAGGATCTGAGAGGTAGAAGGTGAATGAGAATACAAAGTCATAGAAACCAAAGGAACAGGGACTTGGCTTATCAGTTGTGAAAAATTACCAGTACTTCTTAAGGCAGCAATCTCAGAACTGTTATGAAGGTGAGCTAAGACTATGAAGAATTCAGAAAAGAGATATGTTAACTAGGAATGGGTTTGTGGTAGGAAATTTATACTGTGTGTTTCAAACACATGAAGTCCAAATATAAGAGGTCTCATGTTTCAAATAATGTATGTTGATATCAGTTAAACAAATATGCTCAGATATAAATAGCTTGGCTTAAATTAAAATGTTTACTAATACTTCTTATTTATTGCCATTAATTCAAAGTTCAGTGCTTTACCTGAATATAGATTTATACTTTACCTTCTGACAGATGTGTATGTGGTGGGGATAGAGGGAGGCTTCAGGTAAAATATAACATTTAAGTGCTAAAAAGGACAGTAATTTTTCCCACTCTCAGATAAATGTCTGTTCTTTCACACAGGTATTTATAACCTCTTAGTCTTAGGGTTTACAACATCTTGTCATATTTCACGGAGATTCACAAGATTCTGGGAAGTAACTAGGACAGGGATCATTATTTCTTAAAGTGCAGAGACGGTAAAAGAATAATAGAACCAAGTCCGGATCTAAGATATTCTTGACTCCTAGCCCATAGGCATATGTTATGAGTCAGGGTGGAGTGTAGAAAATGTTTCTTCTAGGTATTTTAAACAGAAAAGGATTTAATACAGAGGTTTAAGTGCTTATAAATACAGTTGGCCCTTGATACCATGGGTTCCTCATCTGTAGATTGAACCAACCACAGACTGAAAATATTTGGGGAAAAAACCCAATAAATAATACAACAAGAAAAATGTACCAATAAAAATAATACAGTAAAACCACTATTTACCTAGTATTTATGCTGCATTTTTTTTTTTTTTTTTTTTTTTTTTGAGATGGAATCTCTCTTTGTTGCCCAGGCTGGAGTGCAGTGAGGTAATCTTGGCTTACTGCAACCTCCGCCTCCTGGGTACAAGCAATTCTCCAGCCTCAGCCTCCCAAGTAGCTGGGATTACAGGAGTGCACCACCACGCCTGGCTGATTTTTGTATTTTTAGTAGAGACAGGGTTTCATCATGTTGGCCAAGCTGGTCTCGAACTCCTGACCTCAAGTGATCCACCTGCCTCAGCCTCCTAAAGTGCTGGGATTACCGGCCTGAGCCACCGTGCCTGGCTTGCATTAGGTTTTGTAAGTAATCTATAGATGACTTAAAGTATACAGGAGGATGTGCATAGGCTATATGCAAATGCTATGCCATTTGCCATTTTATGTAAAGGACTGGAGCATCTGCAGATTTTGTTATCCTTAGGGATCCTGGAACCAATCCCTGCCCAGATACTGAGGGACAACTGTAAGTGGAAAAACTGTAAGGTAGTAGACTACCTCCAGAAATGACTCATGGAACAATATGGTAGAGCTGATTATCAGGGGAATCACCCTTGAGTTTGTCTCTGAAATTACTGCAGAGAGCAGGAAGCCACACTAGGAAGTTGCTGATACTGTTGGTACCATCACTACAGCACTTGACCACCTCTTGACATTCACAGAATTGGTGATTTGGCACTGGAACATGAATCTTCAAACCTAAGAATCACAATAGACTCTAGAACACTGCAGCTAAAAGACTCTCCATGAGCTTGCTTGCAAGAAAAAGTCACCAAAAAGAAGTAGGAAGATGGCTTCTGCTTCAATTTTTTTTTCCTTCAGATCTTTCAAGAACAAATCTAATAGATGAAATGTAATTCATATCCAGAACTTAGCTGTGAGGAAGTCTAGAAAATGTAGTTGTTGGTTTTCCTGCTTCTTCATACAAGGAGGAAGCTGGAACAGAAATTGAGCAAGCCGATCTACATTTGCCACAGCAAGCTTAGTGTGTGTTCATTCAAAATGTCGGCAAAAATAACGAACAGGCCAGAACCATGTGGCACAGCAGTAGAAATGGTTGCCAGATGGATATCATTAGTAATATTCAAGTAAGTTTGAATGATTATAATTGGTCATGGTTATAATTGGCAGAGCTGAACTTCAACCTAGATCTGACCAGAATGCTGTATTGCCTTTCAATTTGATCAGCAGCTTAGAATTCATCTACTCTTATTTCTGCCTCCCCCAACCTCCAAAGCTATGAAAGGGTATTTTTCTAGGATCCTCTCCTGATTTACCAATCCCAATGAAAAAGAGATGCAGTTTGCCTTTCCTAGGGTATGTGGGGCATCCATGATGGTTTTAGCAATCACCATGTGACTCTAACAATTCCCAATCCTACTTAAAACCTTCTAGCAGCTATGTTGGCTAGAATTGGGATTTGTGTTGAGTGACAGGGACTCAAAATAGACTCAAAATAAGTGTGAGTTAAACCAGAAAGAAATTTATTTCTCTCATGTAAAACACATCCACAGGTAAGCAGTCAGGACTACTTGGGCAGCTTCCCTCCCAAAGTCATCAGGCCTTGGGCTCCTTGTATCTTGTTGCTCAATCATACTCAGCATGTGTCTTTAACATGAAGTCCAGGAGGGCTGCTTGAGTTATAGCCATCACATTTGCATTCCAGCCAGCAGAGAGGAAGGACAAGAACACTGCAAAAGAAGTAGCACCCAAACCTTTTGGTTACATCTCTTTGAGTACTTGGTAAATGTCTCCACCTAACTGCAAGGGAAGTTGGCAGCTGTAGCCTTTTGGTCAGATGGCTGTATGCTCAGCTAAAAATCAAGGACTTTTACAGTAAGGAAGAAGGGGAGAATGCATACTACTGATAAAAATCCACCTCTGCTATAGTGACCTCATTGAATCCTGCAAAGACATTCACTGTGTCTTTTTCATTATATTGCAAAATTTCAAAATGGCAGGTGTCTTCTCTAGCACCTTGTACAGAGACTGACATATTTTAGGCACTTTATCATCTCTTAAAAAAAGGTCCCATTTTAATTTTGACGAAATTTTAAGTGATTTAAATATAAATATGACTAGAGTATAACTGTATGAAATGTGCTTGAAAAGCTGTGTGGAAAGCAAAATTTTGTATTTAAATCTTCGTTCTTCTAATACATCAGGGTATTTCTACGGAGAGAAGGGAGGGAAAAGGATTCAAGTAATTTGGAGGAAAGTTACAAACTACAGGTAAATCTAAAAGCAACAAAAATGAAAAAGAATCGTTGACATATAAGGATGGGAGGTTAAAAAGAAATAAAGAACTCCACAAAAATCAAACTCAATTCTAAATTTAAAACCAGAATGAAAATTTCAAAGAAGCAACCAGATCACACAACTGCAGTAGGTACATTGTGAACACATATCTTTATAGCATAATGGTATGAAGTAGGATTTGAAATTAAGATAATCCTGGCTCTTCCTGTTATTATGTTACCTCCACCAGTTAATCTCTGAATTAAATTTTCTCACCTGAAAAATAAGATTCGCTAAAAATTGTTACAATGAGGACATGAGAATATATGCAAACTATTTAACACTGGGTCTAATGCAAAGAAATACTCTATATACCACAGTAATATCACTCTCATGATACATTTTATATGACTATCTTCTCCTCTCCAAGAATTAAGTACTTCTTAAAAATCAAATCTTCAAAAACGTAGTCTTTTTGTTTTCGTTCATTCTTCTAAGCAGATTATAGTAACAGGACTGGCCTACATATTTTTAAAATTTCAGATTGTGAAATATTGAAGTGATCCCATCCATAAATTTATAATTTTAATTATTTAAAAATTCATTTATAACAATGCATGTCAAAATAAATCTGTACTTCAGATTTAACAAAATAAAGTTTGGTCTCATGCTGTAGGAGCTGAGGCAACTTGCATTTATGATACTCAATAATACCTGATTTTTCAGCTCATAGTGGGAAGGCAAGATACCAGTTAACAGTTAACACCAGTAAACTTATACTTAGTTCAGAAGATTTCAAATTCTTTTCTTCTACATTGTGTATTATACATATTGTTGGCACTTAACAAAGAACATGTACTTAACTCTTTATGATTGTAAGCCCCTCAAAGGTGGGTACAAGATCTTATACATCTTACCTAGCTATTTTTTGCAGTGACTGCTACTGGTTGCCTCCCAAAGGGCAAGTCCCTAATACCTTCCCTAGGTGATGGAACTCATTTAAGATGAATGACTACATGCTCCAGGAAATGGGCCCCTCTCTTACCTATAACACATTAATTAAGGATCTAAGCTAAGTAATTGGCCTTAGGGTGAGCCTTTGTCTCATACAATGAGACTAACAGAGTGTGTGTATGGAGTGCTTAATGGAAGATTCTGAGATTTTTTTCTCTCTGATAAAAGGCTATGAGAACTGCTTACTATCCTGCTTGGGATGTTATGAGGGTATAACATCTGAGCTGTGGCAGTCATCTTGTGACCATGAGGTAAAAGACACAGCAAAGCAAAGCTGAAGATGATGGAACAGAAACACAGAAAAACAGGATCCAGTGCCTGTAAACAATAAACCATTCAATGAACCCTTGAACCTCCTATCTCTAACATTATTAAGCGAAAAGTAAGTGTCCTTATGGTTTAAGCCAGTGTTGGGTTTTCAATTACTTGCAACTAAAATCACCTCAGGTGTTATACAGTATTTTCACCCCCAGAATTTTTTACTGGTTGGCTCTATGCACTGGTTCTTATGTTTGCCTGCTCTGACATTTTACCCTTCCATGTCATTTAGCACTGAGGATCCTAACATACTTATTTTATAGTAGTATCTAGGTAGTTCATTACTTTCATTTTCTTGAGTGATTGCCTTTCTTAGGATTAGTTCCATTTTCAAGTACTTTTGAATGTTGATTTGCAGGCTCAGCTTGCATGGCAGCCTTCCTGCTCTTTACCTCTCCCTTCCTAATCTCCGCTCCTTTCCTTTTGTAATTGCTTCTACCACCTGTTCAAACTGAGGGCTCCAGATCTGTGGTGACAGTGGAACTATCACAGATCTACAAAGATCTATGTAAACAGAGGAGTAGGCTGTTTGACTCAAGATCTGTCCACAATATAAATTACAGTCCCAGGCACTGGTTGTTGTTGCTTCTCAGTTTCAAGAGTGAGGAAACTCCATTCAAGACCCTGATTTCATTACTTTGCAGGAGCTGACATTTCTGGCTACTTCAGTCTGCTTCCAGACCTATATAGCCCGGGTTCTGGCTTACAAATTCATTACACTTATCAGTTTGTTATTTCTGGTGCTTGGAAATGTCTATACTGCTTCTTAACACAGCTATGCTTTAAATTTTTCTCATTCTATTCAAAGCTCCAGAAATATACTTACCTAGGTACTCCATAGGCTAACATTTAAAAATAAACACTATGTGAAAGAGAAAAAGATGGCTTTTTGGACAACATAAAGTTCTGTGCCATGCACCATTCATTGGTAATAATCCTAAGTGAACAGCAGAGTTCTGATGAGTGAAATAAGATCTGTGCATTCTTCTGGATTAATAGCACACAGCAGATCAGCAGCTCTGTTCTGCCTTCTGCTGATTTTTATTCACTCCCTAAAGTTCATGACATCAAAGGAAGAATAACACTGGGTCTGTTTAAAAAATGTGTTGCCTATATAAAATATGTCCCATAAAACACCTTCAGATCCAGTCAGTTTAATATAAAATGTTTTTAATTGTTTTTGAAAACATTTAAAAAACAATTTTTGAGCACTTTTAATAAAAAAAGAGAACTGAAATGCTACCGCAATATTCAACTACTGTAGTTTCAGCAGGTACAACAGACAACAAAACACTGGGGAAAATTGACTTTTTGCACTAAATGAAACATGAAACAGGGCTTGTTTTTGTCATTTATCGTGTAGTAAAGCACATTATAGTACAAGACTATTATATGAACCTCAGATGCACTGCACAAAAAACACTTTCCTTCTTTTCAGTTCAAAAGTCAGTGCTTATTGCAATTATATGCAAAATTATTTACTTCATGAAGTCTTATGATAAACAGTATGCAAAATGTTTTAAACATCAAAACAATAAAAATAATCTGGAACAGAACATATTCAACAATAACTAAGCAGAATTAGTAAACATAAAGTAAATAACCTGTGAATAACTATGTTTGCCTGGTTAACACTGAACCAGTTTCAATACAGCGAAGAAAAAAAAAAAGAGTGGTTACAGGAATCCTAGTACTGTACAAGATAAGTCAGTAACACTCATGCACATTTTGTGATCATGTATTAACATGGTGAAGCAAACTAAACTTAATTCTTCCTGCTGTAATATTCTCATGTAAGAGAATAATAGAAATATCTCATTGAGATCAATGCACATTGCTACATAAGACAATTTTATCTGTCACTTTGATGACATTTTGTCTTTTCATAATGAAACACATTTAAAAAGTTTAATCTGTGGACTGTATTGGTTGCATTTATCCTAAGAGATGTGCCTACCACAGGTTCAACAAATTTAGTGCAATATATGAACCCCAGAAAGTTTGCTGGACGAATTCAACCAAATTTAAAGAGTTTGCTGCAATACTGTACAAGGGGTTAAAAATCCTCCAGTCTTAATATTTTTATCAAAAAAGATTTCCATTATTTTTATATTAGTAGGAAGCTAATAATGTAAACAAGGGATTAGAATGGCCTCAAAATCTCCTTTTCAGAGTATCTCATAAAGAAAGGCTCCCATCATTTGTTAGAAGAAATCACACAGTTTCCTTTGGGTATTGCATACTTTGGTGTGCAGTAGTGCTGTGTCTCAATGTACAGTGAAGAAATAACTAGCATCAAGAAAAAAATACCTAACAAATCATGAAATCAAGATAACAGCAAACAAACACACACAAATGCCAGTAACTAAGACATATCAATATATAAACCTCTGCGCCAACTCTAGCACCATTTTTAATCAAAATATGTTAATACCCTACCTTGCAAATTTATTGAACAACAAAACCTTATTAAACCCTTCAGCACATTTGCTAAATATTCATTGATTGTAGTCTTCTGATTGGCTTACTAAGGTAAAGGAAAGCTTAGCTAGGTTCAAGGTAGCATAGCAAATGGTTTTACGTTAGCTTTAAAAACAATGGCAATTTAACAATCTCTTTGAAAGTGATCTTGAAACTCACTTAAATGGAGCTTTCAACCAGTGAGTAGGTTTGTGTCAACATGCAACTCTATTAAATAATTATTCACAAAACAAAATGGGAGCCATAGAGAGAAACATTTTAAAACAAATCCTGAGTTCTTATTTTGCAATTGTGGTTATCACAATAAATAAATTAAGCAAGTAATAAAATGCTCCTCTTCTTCAAGTACTGTTGATATCCCCTTTGTTTCATCAGAGATATAAAGATTTGTGGCTTCAGACCTTAGGTGGTGAAATGTTTTTTGTTGTTTTTTATGTTATCCTCCTTCCTGTTTTTCAAAGGGATCCTATGATCAAACTACATTACTATATTCAGGAGTGAGGGAGTCACTGAGTTGAAGAGGAAAAAAAAATTATGGTGGAATATTTTAACGAAAAATTTCAAAGTAAATCTCAATTAGAATCTCAGTATGTACATGCAGCCATTGTGATGAAACTAAGAGAATGCTTTTGTTTTCCTTCTCATTCCCCTAACTAACAAATAATAAAACATAAAGCATTTTTCTAACATGCTTGTATTTATTATATTAAATTACAAATGCCTGGAGTTACATTTACTTGTTTTGTGTGTGCGTGCCTGCGCATCTATGTGTGCTAGCTCCATATTAAAATCAACATTTAAAAATAATGCAAGGTCACAAATATAAATGGCTACTTGTTTTTTTCTCTTAAAAATTTTAGTGCAGCTTTGCTTTCCTTAAAGTAATATTTAATTTTCCATTATTTTCTATTTAAGCCCTTCATCGTGGGTGTAAATGGTACTGAAGCCCCAGAAAGTCCTACAGAGATTTTTCATCCTACAGTAGCTCTATGCTTCAAGCCTAAATATTTTATAATAACCTGAATATTGTCCCTGTTTCAAGGAAGACTTTCTTGTCTACAGTTCACCTTAGCTATGATTTTATATCTAAAAGATAATGCCAACAACAAAACAGCCTATACCTAAAATTGATGGTTTATTCTGAGTTCTGTGCAGATCATCTGATGAAATGAAACTTATACAAAATAAAGATTGACTGCTCTTGTAACAGCTGGATAGTCAATCAATGTGAATAAATGGGGCATATTATAAAATTTAAAACCTAATACTTGTTCTTCTACAGCCTACTGTCTTTAGACACTTGTTAAGAACTGAGGCAAGTCTAACCATTTCCTACTGAAGAAACCACTTCTGCAGCAAACGCTTTTAAAATGTCACAATTAATAGTATTTCTGCTGCGGGAGGCACTTCCATTAAGACAAATACAATACATATGTCTTTAGATACAGTGTGCTACATATTATAAAACACAATTTAACCCAACATTTCAACAGTAGGATGGTCCTTGCTTTCTATCCATTCAAAACCTGATGAAGTCATAGAATTCATGGATTCACTGCAAATTTGTTGAAATAATGGGTCATTCTTTAATTCTTCCAGTGTAGCTTCATCATCTTGTCCCTGCTGACGACCTGGATCAAACAGTAGATTTGGGTCTAAAGTGTTCAAATCATTGATGCTGCCTGAGAGCTCAGAAGACAACCTGATATCACTAGAGAAATCAGATGCAGTATTAGTGAGATCAGATGCTACCTGACCTACCAGCTGCTGGTTGGTTTGCAAGCTGTCTCCACTCAACAGGTCTTTAACAGTGCTATTGAAATCTAACTGCTGCTCTCCAATTTCTGATTGTGCTTGATTATCTCCAGGAGAAAAATTGATCTGATCGGTGCTATTACTTTTGGTGAGGTAAGATGGTGTTTGGAATTCATAAACAGAAGTGCTGGAATCAATCATATTTTGTGGGTTGGCACTAGGAAAAACAGTGGAAGGTTCCAAAATCTGAGTGAGATTCATCCGGGCTGTATAATTAGAGGGCAGGTTGTTCATTCCCAAACCTCTCACTGCATCATCATTGTCAGAATCAAGTTTACTCAACAAAACATTGGTTATTTTTTTACTGTTTGCTTGCTTCTGAAGAGCGTTTGGGAAGGCTGTCTGCATCATGACTGTCAATGGAACTGACTGGCTTCTTTGAGCTATGTTGTTGGCACATGCATCTGTGTGAACATTTGTGAAAACAACTTCTGGGGTAACTGGACTTCCAAAGGGGGTCACATTAGATCGTGGGATATTAGATACTGGATAGAGGGTGCTTCCACTAAGATTACGTTGGCGATGAACAGCAGGGCTCACACTCCGGCATCTGAAGTTGCTGCTGGCAGACGAATTAGTTCCCTTATTATCAAGAGGGGCAGGGACTGCAAAACCCTCCTGTTTGTTGGTGTTATTTACAGTGGCACCTTGATGCTGCACAGGAGAGACAGGAGTCAAACGACCAAAATGAGTGTCATGATGTCTGGATTGAGACTGATAAGACTGTCCAGGCACAGCAAAAGCATGAGGTTTCCTGAAACGGTCTTCCACTAGTTCCTGATAGCTTGGGAGAATACCATGGCCCGAAACTGATGAATTACCAACCCCACTATACCCATTATTCATCCATTCAAGCTTGGTTTTGTCAGGGTGTGTGGCCATGGGTCTTTGCATCGGTTTCACAGGACTACTTGAGACAATGCTGGCATCATGATATGCCATACTGGAGCTTATTGGAGTAAATGCAAATGGATTCCTGCATTCAACAGGGCTGGGGGGGACACTACTGCTGCAGTTAGAATGTGGAGTACCAATGGGTGTATGTCGGCTACTTCCTAAAGCACTATCCACAGGTGTAGTCTGGGCTAGCCTGGAGCAAGGGCTCTCCCGTGATAGACTCTGAGATCCAGCAATCATTTCAGATGTTGGGGTTGGGGTTGGGGTTGGAGTAGGAGTGGGTGTGGGTGTAGGTGTGGGTGTGTGGATTGGAGTGCCATTGCTGTGGATTGGATGATAGAAGTGGGTGCTGGAGGTGTGAGATGACATTGGAGCTCCTGGAGTTACTGACTGACTCTGAAGGGTCATTCCCAAACAGTTGCCGTAAGAATGAGAATTGTTCATTGACATTTGCTGCTCCATAAGCACCAGCTCTTCCACAATACTATCTTGTGTAAGTTCATCATCAAAAGGAAAGTAGCTTTCATTTGTCTGGGAAACAGAAGGTTCAAACTCCTTCAGTTCAGATTGCAGAGGTAACTGATCTGAAGAATGTGCTTGTATTTGATTTAAAGAAGATTCCTGTATCTGGCTATGTAGCTGCTGGCTATATGTGTCCTGTGGCATTCCTTCTAATTCCCACACAGACTTCTCTAAGTCATTGATATCAGAGTGCTCAGGAATTGTCATAACACTGATAGCTTGCTGTTGTTCACAGCTGGCAGATATCAACTCAGAATCCTTAGTGATTTGTTGCCATCCATTTGGATTAAAGCTGCCAACTGACTTTGAATCACTGTCCAAGAGAAAGACACTTCCTTCAAGTTTTACTTTTATATCTGGAGATGATGACGGGGTTGTTTGCTGTTCCAAAGCTGAATCACTGATAACAAGGGTAGAAGAATTCAAGGGTTGATTTGCTCCTATGTGTGAACTGACATTTACTGATACCTTGCTAGGAATCTGAGCACCTGCTGTTGAACCTTCTGTTTTCCCTGAATGTGGAACCTTTTGGTCCTTCTTAACACTGCCTTGTTTCTGCCCTTCTATGGTAGCTGCTGAAAGCTGTTCCACAATTGGTTTCTTTACAGGAGGCACCTGGGTCTCTTGCAATGTAGAAGACAGTCGTTTTCTTGGACTTTTAGTGCATAATTTAGGGTCTTTATTGATTGAGTCACCATTAGATGGTGAACTGGTGCTGGTGAAAGTTAAGTTCTGAGAAGCAACTGATAGAGTGATAGTGCTCTGATTATTGCCTGTTGACGTGCCTGGCAGAATTTCATTACAGCGACTTTTACATTTGGTCCTCTGGTCACAGACCTTAGTTGCTTTTATTTCAATGACACCTTCATTTGAAGGTTTCTGCAGTACTCCGTCTGTATTACTTTTCTGCCCCAAAAGGGCACTAGGTGTTTGGGGAGCTTTAGCCTCATCAGAGTTCTCTTGGCACTGTACAGGATGCTCATCTGATGATGTTTCGGGTTCCACTTTGACTTCCACAGCAGATGTTCCCCCCGCACTGCTGGTTCTGGACCCAGGAGACTGAAGTGACACGACAGAACCATTCTTGATCTGTGGAACACTCCTTGATTCTTCTGCCGTTCCTGTAGCACTGCTGACTGAGGCAGAATGTTTAAGCGGGGTGTTACTGTTGCTGGGTGTGAGGGATATTGTTGTCATTTTCACCACGTTTAGAGAACTCATGTGTGAAGCGGGTACAACGGCAGTTTTGATGGGACTACTAGTAAAGAGGACAGTAGTTGGAGAGCGAATGGTGAGTGCACTGGTGTTGGCTGGTTTGGGTAAGATCTGAGGGTAACGGTGCCGGGCAGAACGATCCCCACCAGGACTGGCTGGAACGTTCTGGGGAGTCTTTGGTGCCTGTTTCACAGACTGCATGTGCTGAGTGACCACCTGTACATTGAGGGGAAGAACTTTGCCGTCAGAAGAACTCATTGGACTCGGTGAAGTTACCAATTGCCTAGTCCGCTGGACCTGTTAAAAGACAGCAAAAAATCAGATTTAACAGGTCTAGGCTGTAAATAGTAATTCATGTATCTGTATATACTTTTAAGGCATTCATTAAATGTTAATGTTAAAAAGAAAAAAGTTCCTATGTTAGAAGAGAGTTCTAGACCAGGTTCTACACAATCAGACACATAAATACAACAAATGCAACCCTAACGCATTATAATTAAAAAATATGTAAGAACATCATTAAGTCACTTTTCAGTTAACAAGACTAAAAGCTTCACACTTGTGAAGAATATTTGCTGAAACAATGATTTAAGGGGGTTACCGGAAGAAGACATAAAATCTTGAAGAAACATATAACTGTAAAGGTTACCTACCAGAATCTATGCTAAGATGGCTCACTCATAGGGGAAATTGTCTTATAAATGTGTCTACCTTAAACGTCTGTAACTAAACCACTGCAAATAAGATACAACTAATATCTACCCCAGTTTGCCCTATGGTGAACAGTGTAGTTACCATGTATTTCATATTTTAATAACATGATAATATGAATAAGAAAAATGATAAAATATTTCCTAAATATTATCAATAATAACATAAAGTACCAACTTACTCTCATTTTAAAAGTCCCTTCATCATAACCTCAGTTGTGTGAGATAGAAAAACAGGAGATTGTTTCCTTATCTACAACTAGAGGTTAATAAACTAGCTAAAGAATTTGGCCAAGGTTCTAGTCCTGTATCCGATAAGCCATGGATAGGCCTACATTTAGTATTATCATTACACAATAGAATTTTGTTCCACCTGAATGTAAAAAAGAAAAGCGTTTAACTTTTAAATAAAGTTTGCAATTAAATTATCTTGGCTTGGCTGGGTGGGTTGGCTCACACTTATAATTCTAGTACTTTGGGAAGCCAAGGCGGGTGGATCACTTGAGATCACGAGTTCAAGACCAGCCCGGCCAACTAAAAAATACAAAATACAAAAAATACAAAAATTAGCTGGGTGTGGTGGTGAGTGCCTGTAATCCCAGTTACTTGGGAGGCTGAGGCAGAAGAATTGCTTGAACCCAGGAGGTGGAGGCTGGAGTGAGCCGAGATTGCGGCACTGCACTCCAGTCTGGGAGACAGAGAGACTCTGTCTCAAAAAAAAAAAAAAAAAAAAAAAATTATCTTGGCTCAGCCAGGGATGAAACAACTCTAAAAATGAGAACTCTTACATAAAGCTCTGAGTGGTTATGTGCATACTTTGTATGTCTTGGATCTTTATATTTTCTATAATGTTTCATAGCTTACTTTGTAATCAACAATATACATCCTGACTGAAAGACTGAAGGGGAATCTTCCTGTAGTCACAAAACCAGTTTGTGGCTACACTTGTACTTGCCTTCTTTTCATCTGCCACTTTTAAATAAACAATTGATTTCCCACCATCCCAATAAGGCCAAATACTATTTAATTAATTACCGGAATGGGACTAGGGACAGCTGCCACAACGATACCAATAGGTTGAGGAGAAAGGATTGAAGGATTTCCATTAGGAAGATTCGTTACTCCATTGCTTGTAGCACTTTCTGATTTTTTTGCTGCGGATTCTCCTGGCAAAGGGGATTGTAGTTTCTGTTCTTGCTGCTTCTTCTGGATTTTCCGTTGCAACTGCTGTTTAGCATCAATTGGAGATGGCAAAGTCTTCACCTGAGGCTGAAAGGAATTACTTTCAGCTGTTGGTATAAAAGCAGAAGGCTGGGTAATTCCTTTAATTCCTGAAAATAAACAGAAAGGAAAGCTAAAATAAATTCCTTTATAGAAGGCAGGTTCCTTTGAATTTCTTTGAAAATGTAGCCATCTACTGGACAAAGCAACCAAAATTTTAACTCACAATTTCTGTATAAAGCATTAGACTTCGAATTTATAAACAATTGTCAATATAGCTTTGTCATCTTATAATATGGTTCAGCTCAGGTGATAGTTTCAGTTAAATCAACAGGATTTTAAACACAGTAGCTATATCATAAATGTGCAGAAGCTAAGATAAATGCCAACACAGCATTTTTACATTTTCTCAAAGGTCAGTAAATTTCCCTCCCCCATTTCTAATCAGAAATAAATACATGTATTTTCATGACTTTAATATTTAGCCCATGAGGGGCATTCAATAATTCCATACATATTTGCTGAAGCCACTCCCCATAATGGAAAAAATTTATATGGAGAAAACAGTTTTTAATTCTACCAGAAATTCATGGAAATAGGCATTATTATTATATTGCTACTATACAATTATTCCTGTATGACCTAGAAGAAATTAAGCAGCAGAATTTCTTATTAAGACTAACGTTAAGATATTCCAAAAAAGTGTCACTGCGAAAACCTTTAAAACAGTAAGATAAAGACTAAAAAAACTGACAAAATACGCAAAATACAAATTTTAGGAAAAATGGATCATATAATAAAATGTTTAAAAAGCTCATTTCAGATTTAGGGCATGGCATTGAGATCATTAGAAAGTAAGTTGTGGGCAATAAAAACAATGAAGAGAAGAAAGGGGAGGAACAACTATCCTGCTGGTACACCTTGGCCTTTAAGTCTTTTCTTTTCCCCATCTCAATTTCTGCTTTTCATCATTCTAATTAACAACAACTACTTGGTGTGGGGAGCAGGAAATAGAGAATGAGGAAGCTATAACTCTCTCCCCACACTTGATAATGAGGACGATCTGTTGAACCCCCAGCCCCTTTTAAAAATCACGATTTTTCCTCTCAAATCCAGCTGGAATTGTTTTGCCCCTTCCCGACCCCAAGCCTCAGCTCTGGCTTCTCAGCACCTGCACCCCGGAGAGCCTCTGCCAATGGCTCACAAATTGGCTGTCTTACCTTCCTGCCAGGGTTTTTAGATAGGAATGAGTTCCAAGCAGCTGACTTACAAAAGGACATTTGTAACACAACCTGTTCTTAATATGGAGACTATATTTATAAAAAACCAAATTCACCTTCAAAGGATGAAGATTAGTCTACTATCAAAGGTCTTTTTTGAAAAATATAGTAAGGGGCTGAGATCAAAATTTTGAGAGACATTCTAAAAATGTTCTGAGTAATGATACAGTTGGTAAAGTGTTTACCCTCTCAGGCTGATTGCTTTCAAAAATGGAGTATCTTTTTTATATATGTAATTTTTAGTACTTTTGTTTAAAAAACTCACACCTTTATTTAACACTTATGCCTTAAAAATTCATTCATTCAATTCATTCAATATTTCCCTCAGTTAGACTTTGCAAATGAGAGAAATAGGAAAGAGATGTTTCTTTTCTCCATGATACCTCCTAAATCCTCCATCTGTTGAAGTTCTCTTCTAGATGTCGGCAGGGATAGGAGAAAGAGAGCAGAGCAAACTGAAGGGTTCGCTCCTTTTAAAGCTTATTCTACCATATGACATTATGACATAATTGAGTGAAGCTGGGCTTTGTAGACAGACAAATCAGGATTCAAATCCTGGCTCCATTACTTACATGCCCATGAACAAGTTAACTGACCTCTCCAAGTCTATAAATTGGGAATAAATATCACCTATCTCACAGAACTGCTGGGGGAATTAAATGAGGTAACATATGTGAGCTATTTAGCTCAATAAGGCTGGTCAAGCATTCTCCTGCTGGTCAGTATAATGAATAAACAGATTTAGGTCATACAGTTTAGATGTAGACAGGAAAAACTATATGACATTATTTTTCTGAAATGGGTCTTCAACTGACCACAAAATGAGAGGTTACACACATATACATCCCACATACTAAATGTAAAATTAGAAGAAAGCAGACTCATTATTAATGTGTAAAAGATACTAAACAAACAAGTGAAGTTAATTAAGAGACTATAATTCTGGCCAGGATAAGTCTATTGTAGATTTTAAAATATTTAGAATTAACACTTAGAAGGACAGTCATTGGAAAAATAAGTCTCAGATCACTATATCACTGCATTTTTAATAGACATCATAATTTTCTAGAATAATTTATCCACTCTAGGTTTATAAGGTATAACTGAAATAAGATATTTTAAAAAATTCATCAGAACTGATATTTTACACAACTATTAACTTAGGAGGGAGTCATTCTAACAAGACTGTCAATTCCCAAAACTGTCGATTCCAAAAATTCATCTTTGAATAAAAATAGTCATATGAATGCACAGTAAAAAACATCACTTGTTATTTTATAGTAAGCCTTCGTACAGTGTTTTTTTTTGAGACTCAGTTACCTGTCACAGTGTGGAAAGATAATTTTATTTATAAGCATTAGTTTTTGGAATAGGAATCTAACAAGTAATTTAAAAATTTAATCGTATTTTTTTACTTCTAATATTTATTTAGATACACATATATGTACATATAAAAGTACATATAAACACATTCTATAAATGTAAAAATAGCAATGGAAAAATTAATAACATATCGGCTGGAGAATCTAGTTTTATATGCCAGCAAAGCCATCTATAGAAACATAGCATTAAGCTTTATAATGAAAGGATTATTATTTTCTTGGCTCAACAAACCCATCTGAATTTAGTGTTAAGTGGAGTAAGAGTGAACCCATACAAGTACTAAAAGGATGAAGTTCTTTGATCTAACTCTTCTTTTGCTACCAATTCTAAATACAGTAATACCTGTCAGTTTTTAGCTTGTTCACAGTAATGTCGTACCTGGTGGTGCTGCTGCCATTACAGTTAGAGCTGCCATTGACTTGGTGCCTATATAGTGACTTTTTACAAGGAAGCGGGCTAATTCCAAGACAGTGTCAAATGGTTGGCTTAACACTTTCTGGGCCCACTCACACACAAGACGGCAAGCAGAAGCGATAACTTCTTCATCAATATTTTGAAGCTGCCCAGAAGGTTCAGCTCCTTCCAACTAGGCAAAGAAAAGGAAACGTTAACTTGTAAAAGACCAGAGAAATTAAATTGAAGCACGTAAAAGATACGTATTCTTAATTAGAAGATATAATCTAAATCTGTGCGTTAAAGTAGTATGAATTGACCCACTGGCAGACATACAAGAGCTCTGCAAATAAGGGACTCATACCCACTAGTGCACAGCAGTCAGCAGCCTTGCGAATATAACATTTTAAATGGTTTTTAAACATACAAGACTGATATTTTGAATCTTTCTAATGTCAATAAAACTATGCCAATAGCCACATATTTTTTCTAAAATTCCTATAAAACATTACATGATGACTGACTTTTTCCTCTTGACTATACACACATATAGTCAATATATATTTTGGAAATATCGAGAAATCAGTAACTTTGAAACTTTGTTCCCCCAAATTTCATGCTGACATAGGTCATATACACTAACATTTTTCAGTCACTGTGTGATTTTTGTTTTTTATTATTATTTGTAAAAGGCACAGTTGCTAGCCTTAACCAAATGACACTTTGCAGGATGCATTTTAATGTTGATATAAAGGTTTACTTATTAAAAAGAAAAGGCTGAATTCTTACCCCATCTCCAGTTTTGTGAAAGTCAAGGTTGGGCAGTGTTGGCATATGAACAAAAGCTTTTTTTCTTAGTCCACTGTAGCAATATGTAATATACAGTTAAGGTCCAAATATTCAAAATTAAATGAATTGCTTATACAGGTAACACTTTAGAAGTAACCATATATAAAATGGAAATAAAATAAACATGATATATAACATCTACTTTCTGAAATCTTCAGTAAGAAAAACCTTAATATTAAAAACTTGGGACATTTTTACTCTTGTGAAACTGAAATACCCTTTCAGAATGTTAAATACTACTCTCTTAAATGAAAGGATTCTCATCTGTTATAAATTTTATGAATAAATGTTCCTAATATGCTGTGCCAGCCACCAGTAACAAACAGGTCAGAAGGAAAGGAATAGCCAGATGGAAACCTGGCACAGGGATGGGAAACTTTAGCCCAGGGCACTGGGACAAAAACAACTCTTAATAGTGTCACAAGGGCTTTAACCTTTTCGTTTCTCTTTTTCCACTGAAACATACAGGATTATCACCTGTAACATGCCAAGGACACATCAAAACATTTTTGTTTGCATTTGGGAAGCAAGAATATATCACGCAACAAGTGGTTAGAGAATACCTGGAACCATTTTAGAAAAGTAAGTTTCTTCCCTTCCCCTTCCTCTCTCATCTCCTCCCCTCCATTTTATGCTCTGAAAAAAGGACAAGAGCTAAGGAGGGAGAAAATGGATGTAATCCTAATATGATACAGAGATCCTCTATTTTACAATCTTCTTCTAAAAGGAGAAATAACTATAATGAATTCTTAATTTTAATGTCCTTACTTCTGTTGGCTCCTAAGTATTTCTCCATCACAAGAAGGACCTTTTCTATACTCTGGCTTTAATTTTAACACAGGCTTTAAATGGATGGCTGAAAAATATTTGTACTGAAAGATTAGTGTTTCTGTTAAAGTTCCATAAGTTTTTGTTTTTTTTTTTTTTGCCAAGGAGATCCCCTATGTTTATAAATTAAAGGAAGAAAAGATGATAAGCTAGCATCTTCCTCCACTTTTGTTCATATAATTGCTGAACATATAGCAGGCCTCAAAACTTCTTACTGTTAAAGAAGATCAGACCATTAAGAACACTTTACATTGATAGAGTAAGATAAAATCTATCACAATTCTAATCTATGAATAAACCATTATTTGCTATTTCTCTCATAGTGTGATAAATACCTGTGAAAGTTACATTAGCAATTATTCTACTAAATGCTTTCGAGTTGGTTTAATTTGAAGTTTATTTCTAAATAAAGTTGCCAGTTGAACTACAACAACAGATGTTCTATAACAAGTGAGAACATAGAGATATTACTAAAACCATTCTGGTAAAGGATATTTAGATTTGCCTCTTGTGCCCAAACGACGTGCCTTCATGTTTGGAAAGACGTTTTTCATGATCTTTCCAAAATCAGCAGCACTTAATGGATGGTAACCAAGATTGTCACAATAGCTCCTGCAAAAGAAGGAAGGACCAATTTAGAGTGACAGAATTCAGAATTATATTGCGGGGTGCTATTTCAATACAATTTGATCCTTTTGACAAAGTGAAGCAAAGGATCTTTCAAGTCATTTACCACAACATCTGTGATCATCACTCTTTGGTGATGCATGTTAACTCAGGTTTAGTTAGCTGGCTTCACCCTCAGGGTATACAGTCCTACTTTCAATAACATTCACAAATCTTGCAGGAAGATATAATGTTGGTACAAAGTTTTTGAATTACAATCCCAACCAGCGCTCATAAATGAATATATCCAGCTCAGCCAGTAGGACTGTAAGGTTCCACATACGTTTCAGGCTCACATACTGGGATAATTTCCAATATACACATCATGCACATCAGACAGAGATAATACTACTAGATGGTTTAAAATTTAGAAATGTGATATGTTTGAACTAAAAGGGACCCTACGAATACACCAACACTCTCATTTTACTGATAAGAGAAAAAACAGGCACAGGGAGAGGTTCCAAAGGTCCTAGTGTTCTCCTCCTTCCACCCCCACTATCCCTAGTATTGCCAGGAAAAAAGTTACTTTGTAAGACAGTAACTTCAAGTGGGATCAGGAGACACACCAAGTCTTAACTACTACTGGAATCAGGTGTTCTGTTTTTCTCTAGAGCTGCCAATCAGAGGTAAAATGTCAATCCTCTACCAGTTCAGCAGCAGACCAAGGCCACACCTCATTCTGGCCACCAAGGCCTTTGGGAGAACCACTACCTGGGAAATACGAATGAAGAGGAAGCCAGAGTAATTCTCTTTGTCCCCGCCTCACCTCTCGTTTAGCATCAACCAGGACAGCTTCTTGATGAAGTCATGCAGAAAAGAAATGAAAACAACTGGAACACATGGTGGGCAGGGTGTAATGGAAACGAGGACTTGGGTCTTTTTGTAGATTGCTGAATGTCCTGATAACATCCCTAAACTGACCTGAGCTCAAGAAGTTAAGTTGGGAGAGACTCAAGAGGAGGCAGAGACCCTTGGGAGCCTTAATACAGAGAGAAAAGGGGTAGGTCTGGAGACAATGGTATTTCTCTTGTTTGTTGCTTCCCTATTCCCACAGCAAATCCTCCATATCCCTGGGGGTTAGACGGGAAGGAGTAGCCCAGCAAACACATCACCAACAATGCTACCAGAAGAAAGGGAACTAATGTGTACTGAAAGTTTCCTATACAGGAAGTATTAGCAGCCTCATATTTAAATTGAGACTAAATTTGATACTTTGAGGGCTCAGGGGGTCTTGCAAGGTTGAATGTACAAAGTGAAGAGGTAACTACTTTTGGGTGCTGACAATGGAAATGAGCTGCATCAAATCATAACAATTTCAGAAGCAAGTTAAATTAGTTGTTTATGGTTCAAACTGGCACAAAAAGTAAGTTAGAATGAGGCTCTTTTGCACCTCAGGGACTTGACCCATGTTGGTTCCTCTACCTGGAACATTACTTTTCTTATCTTTCAAGTCTCTGCTTAAATTTTATGATTTTTGAAAGGATCTTTTCTGACTAAAGCAGTGTCCTCATGCCACACCCTCATCATGTTCCCTATCACTGTAATCTGTTTCTTTTCTTCGCATGAGTTACAATTACATAACAGTGAATTTATTTGTCTTCTCCATCACACTAAGTTCAAGCAGGGCAGTGACCATATCTATTGGATTAACCAGTGTATTCTCAGCACCAGGAACAAGATTTATGGGTCATATGAAGCCCATCTGTATATAAAACTATAATAAACATTAAACAAACACATTAAAAGACTTAAAACAGCAAAGAAGAAACATTGCCCACCCCCCCACCCGCCCTGGCTCCTAGGAAAACACTGGCAGAAATGGACCTAAAAAACTGAAATCAAATAAAGAGAGGAAGTGTAATGAGACATTTGAGAGATAATATATCCATTCTATTCTCCCTCTGTTTCAGATTTTGATTTTTTTTTCATTATATGAGTAAACCAAAATTTTTACTTTGGCAGAAGGGGTAAGATAAAGGTTGGCAAGAGAAGTAATGTTAAGTATCATTGACCTAAAGACATAAAGTGAGCAAAATTAATATAGTGAGTTTATTTGGGTCAAGGTTGAAGACTGTAGGCTGGGAAATGCTGAGAAGTGCTCCAGAGAATGAAGGAGAGGCTCATGTTTTTAAAGAAAAAAGGACAAATTAGGAGAGGGGGCAATTACAAAAGTTGTTTGTCAAGAATTCTCATTGGTGTACAGAAATAACTGATTAGTAATTGGCTATACATTGTTGAACTATAGGGTATGAGTTATGGTGCCTAGCATATGGCATTGTTAGGTTAGTTTAATGGTTACTTGGTGGTGACAGTCTAAAGTCCATACAGCAGACAGATTACTTAGCTCAAGGAGGGGAGTGAGAGATGACTACTTTCACATTTTAATGCCCCCACTGGGCCTGGTAATTTAAAAGAGCTCATGTCCCTCAGATAAAAAGTTTCTTGTCTTTCTTGGTATCTAGATGACCAATGCCAAATTTGTTTTTCAAATACAATTTATATTGTGTGGTTATTTCACAAAATCATCCAATTCCATCTGGTTTTTGATACTTATTCTACCTTTTGGAAGGATAAATTATAACAACCTATTGTCAAATACTCTGGTGGATAAAAGTACTTTGTAGACATATAAATAGCTCAAATTATTTCCCGAATCATGTCAGAAGAAAACCGCCTATGATTCAAAACTTTATGCTTTGATAACTCATGTCAAACAGAAAATAAAGAGGGCATCAATGTAAAAACAAGAACAATATCTAGAATAGATTCTCAATTTCTTTAATTTTGTGAAATGTTAGAATTGAAAAAATAAATCAGAAGTTGTATAGTTCAACTTCCTGCCAGATGTAGAAATGGTCATACTCCTAAATGATGGGTTACCTCAACACTAACACTTCTTTGATGGGGAGGACTCTTTATTGTGAGGTGGCCTATCCAATTTTCAGTGGTTATAATTTTTAAAGAAAAAGAATTTCAATAGGACACCTTTCCCCTGATTTTCTCTGATTTAAAAGAATCAGATATTCAATCATTCTTTTAAAAATCTAATTTAGTATTTACATAACATTTATTCATAATTTTGTGCTATATAACAAACCATTGGTCATTCCAGGCCATGTGGAGATCTTAGTTAGTTTACATCTCATTTTCTTGCTTAATAACTTTAACTGCAGGTTGACCATGCAAAATACGGTATCAATTAACTCTTAACTCAGTGTCAGATTATACTTATGCAAGACTCAAAAAAGGGTGAGGAACAGAGAATGTTCTGTTCACGCAATCACTAACATTCTAATGTCATTTTAAAAATGAAATAATTGTTTTCTCTTGCTCCTTATTTAAAAGTATGTTTTTAAGCCTGAAATTAAGCCTAATATTCAATATAACTATGAACACATCACTCAAAATCCATGGTAACAATTCAGTCTTTAATATTCATTCATGACACAAATTTAATTTTACAAGTTAAAGGTAAACATTGTTTAATGGTACAAAAATATAAAGAATGAATCACAAAAGATTTGTGGTAAAATATAGTCATGGGATACCTAACCATACCTGACATTTTTTGAGAGCTTTCTTTGTGTTAAATCATTTAATCCTCTCAACAACCTTAAGACAGGTAGTTTTATTAAACCTATTTTATAGATGAGGAACTTGCACAGAGAGGTGCACTAATCCCTTTAACAGATGAGGTATTTTTATTGTAATTAATAACTATAAGCATAGTGAATGAATAAAGAATCAAATAGCAATAAAAAATGATGCAGGCGATATCGTCACTGATCCCACAGATAAAACAATAAAAAATGATAATAAAACAATAAAAATGATACAGGGGATATCGCCACTGATCCCACAGAAATACAACTACCATCAGAGAATATGATAAACACCTCTACACAAATAAACTAGAAAATCTAGAAGAAATGGATAAATTCCTGGACACATACACCCTCTGAAGACTAAACCAGGAAGAAGTCGAATATTTGACTAGACCAATAACAAGTTCTGAAATTGAGGCAGTAATAAATAGCCTACCAACCAAAAAAAGTCCAGGACCAGATGGATTCACAGCCAAATTATACCAGAGGTACAAAGAGGAGCTGGTACCATTCCTTCTGAAACTATTCCAAATAATTGAAAAGGAAGGACTCCTCCCTAACTCATTTTATGAGGCCAGCATCATCCTGATACCAAAGCCTGGCAGAGACACAACAAAAAAACTTCAGGCCAATATCCCTGATGAACATCAATGCAAAAATCCTCAGTAAAATACTGGTAAACTGAATCCAGCAGCACATCAAAAAGCTTATCCATCACCATCAAGTCAGCTTCATCCCTAGGAAGCAAGGTTGGTTCAACGTACGCAAATCAATAAATGTCATCTATCACATAAACAGAACCAATGACAAAAACCACAAGACTCTCTCAATAGATGCAGAAAAGGCCTTTGAAAAAATTCAATATCCCTTTATGTTAGAAACTCTAAATAAACTAAGTACTGCTGCAACATACCTCAAAATAATAAGAGTTATTTATGACAAACACAGCCAAAATCACACTGAATGGGCAAATGCTGGAAGCATTCCCTTTGAAAACCGGCACAAAACAAGAATGTACTTTTACCACTCCTATTCAACACGGTACTGGAAGTTCTGGCCAGGGCAATCAGGCAAGAGAAAGAAAGGATATTCAAACAGGAAGAGACAAAGTCAAATTGTCTCTCTTTGCAGACGACATGATCCTATATTTAGAAAACCCCATCGTCTCAGCCCAAAAACTCTTTAAGCTGATAAGCGACTTCAGCAAAGTCTCAGGATACAAAATCAATGTGCAAAAATCACAAGCATTCCTATACATCAATAATAGACAAACAGAGAGCCAAATCATGAATGAACTCCCATTCACAATTGCTATAGAGAATAAAATACCTAGGAATACAGCTAACAAGGGAAGTGAAGGACCTCTTCAAGAACTACAAACCACTGCTCAAAGAAAAACTGAGGACACACACAAATGAAAAAACATTCCATCCTCATGAATAGGAAGAATCAGTATCATGAAAATGGCCATACTGCCCAAAATAATCAATGCTATTCCCATCAAACTACCACCGGCATTCTTCAAAGAATTAGAAAAAACTACTTTAAATTTCATATGGAACCAAAAAAGAGCCCACATAGCCAAGACAATCCTAAGCAAAAAGAACAAAGCTGGAGGCATCATGCTACCTGACTTCAAACTATACTAAAAGGCTACAGTAACCAAAACAGCATGGTACTGGTACCAAAACAACACACATCAATGGAACAGAATAGTGACCTCAGAAATAAGACTACACATCTACAATCATTTGATCTTGGACAAACCTGACCAAAAGAAAAAAAAAAAAGGCAATGGGGAAAGATTTCCCTATTTAAGAAATGGGGCTGCGAAAACTGGCTAGCCATATGCAGACAACTGAAACTGGACCCCTTTCTTACACCTTATACACAAATTTACTCAAGATGGACTAAAGACTTAAATGTAAAACCCAAAACCATAAAAACCCTAGAAGAAAATCTAGGCAATACCATTCAGGACATAGGCATGGGAGAAGATTTTATGAAGAAACTGCCACAAGCAATTCCAACAAAAGCTAAAATTGACAAATAGGATCTAATTAAAGAGCTTCTGCACATCAAAAGAAACTATCATCACAGCGCACAGACAACCTACAGAATGAGAGAAAATTTTTGCAATCTACCTATCGGACAAAGGTCTAAGATCCAGAATTTACATGGAACTTAAATTTACAAGATAAAAACAACCCCAACAAAAAGTGGGCAAAGGACATAACAGACACTTCTCAAAAGAAGACATTTATGCAACCAACAAAAATATGAAAAAAATCTCAACTTCACTGATCATTAGAGAAAAGAAAATCAAAACCACAATGAGATACCATCTTATACTGGTCAGAATGGCAATTATTAAAAAGTCAAGAAACAACAGATGCTGGCAAGGATGTGGAGGAATAGGAACACTTTTACACTATTGGTGGGAATGTAAATTAGTTCAACCATTGTGGAAGACAGTGTGGAGCTTCCTCAAGGATCTACAACCAGAAATACCATTTGACTCAGCAATTCCATTACTGGGTATATACCCAAAGGAATATAAATCATTCTATTATAAAGACACATGCACATGTATGTTTACTACAGCACTATTCACAATAGCAAAGACATAGAACCAACCCAAATGCTCATCAATGATAGACTGGATAAAGAAAATGTGGTACATATACACCATGGAATACTATGCAGCCATTAAAAGGAATGAGATCATGTCCTTTGCAGGGGCATGGATGAAGCTGGAAGCCATCATCCTCAGCAAAGTAATGCAGGAACAGAAAACCAAACACTGCATGTTCTTACTAGTAAGTGGGAGCTGAACAACGAGAACACATGGACACAGGGAGGGGAACAACAAACATTGGGGCCTGGTGGGGGTGCGGCGAGGGAGGGAAGAGCATTAGGACAAATAGCTAATGCATGCGGGGCTTAATACCTAGGTGACAGGTTGATAGGTGCAGCAAACCACCATGGCACATGTTTACCTATGTAACAAACCTGCACGTTCTGCACATGTATCCCGGAAAGTAGAGTAAAATAAAATTAAAAAAAAAAAAAAAAGCAAACTGAATGCTTGTATTGTAACCAAAATTACATCATTAAAATTTTTTCCTAATATTTATAAAAATAATATATTAAGAATTATCAATTTTCTATTAAAAGGACTCTTAAGACTTACCTAGACCCATAATGTTATTTTAGTGAGTCTTAGTATCCAAGTATTATAAATGATAATAAAGGATATGGGAATTTTGGGAGGTCCCAAAGACATGGTAGAATTACATTGCTTAAAAGTGTTAAAACATTTGCAAGACAAATGAGGTAAAAGTCATATGGTCAAATACCTAATTATCTTGAGCCTTAGAAAGGGGAAAAGTTGTTGTAATCTTCTCTTATTTTTAAGGAGTAAATAGATCTGAAGACTCTGGAGAGAAAACTCTTCAAAAGTGCCTGACCCTAACCATAAAGAAATTGGTCTTTTTCAGTTGGGTGTGGTGGCTCACACATGTAATCCTAGCACTTTGGGAGGCTGAGGTAGGTGACTGCCTGAGCTTGAGTTCAGGACCAGCCTGGGCAACATGGTGAAACCCTGTCTCTACTAAAAATGCAGAAAAAAAAAATTAGCTGGGCATGGTGGCGGGCGCGTGTAATCCCAGTTACTTGGGAGGCTGAGGCAGGAGAATTGCTTTAACCCAGGTGGTAGAGGTTGTAGTGATCAGAGATCATGCCTGCACTTCAGCCTAGGCAACAGAGAGACTCTGTCTCCAGAAAAAAAAAAAAAAAAAGAAATTTATCTTTTTCATATTGTTCTATGTTTTGGGCAGAACAATGATATAGTATGCAGAACAATGATAGTAGTACTAGTAAGCTGATCTTAGACTAGGATCATACTAATATACCACCTTTGAAACTCACTGATAATGCCTTTTTTGTGGAAACTACACAATGAACAATATATCTGAAAGATTACTTTGCTTGAAGTCAAAACTAAAGAAGAGTTAAATTATGTACATATAAAAAACTATCATGTATGACCTCCTTAACTAGGACTTGCCTTACCTTTCCATCATTTTGGCTAACAATCCTATAAAAAAGATTCAGTCATGGTGAATCATGATTCACAGGTTAAGAATCTTAACCTGAAGTTTAAAAATTACTAATAAAAATCCCATGGTTTATGAAGTCATCTGATAAATAAATCCTTAAGATTTTAAAAAGATATTTGTGTCTTTACTTAATCACAGTAAAAAGTAAACCTTAAAGTCTTGAGTTCTCATGGCCTATGAAGAAGCCATTTAAAATGACTATTCTTTTTTTTATTTTATTTTTGAGACAGAGTCTCGCTCTGTTGCTCAGCCTTGAGTGTAATGGCATGATTTTGGCTCACTGCAACCCCCGCCTCTCTGTGTTCAAGCAATTCTCCTGCCTCAGCCTCCCAAGTAGCTGGGATTACAAGCGCATGCCACCACGCCCCAGCTAATTTTTTGTATTTTTACAGGAGACAGGGATTTGCCATGTTGGCCAGGCTGGTCTCCAACTCTTGACTTCAGCTGATCTGCCTACCTCAGCCTCCCAAAGTGCTGGGATTACAGGGGTGAGCCACTGCACCCAGCTAAAATGGCTATTCTTTTTTTATTGTATGATTCCATTTATATGAAATATCCACAGTACAGAAATCCACACACATGGAAAGATTTAGAGTTGACACGTGTGTGGTGGAGGGGGAAACTGGGACTGTCTGCTTAGTGTATTCAGGCTTTTAAAAAATGACTATTCTTTTGATGAATTTGGATTATTTTAAAAGCAAAGACACACACACACATATATATGTGATAAATATACTGATCATACTCTACATATAGTATGAGCTCTCTTTGTATATATACTTTCGTTTTTGGATTGCCTGAGATCTCCTTTGTTTTAAATTAACTGCATATAGGCCGGGCGCGGTGGCTCACTCCTGTAATCCCAGCACTTTGGGAGGCTGAGGTGGGCGGATCATGAGGTCAGGAGATCGAGACCATCCTGGCTAACATGGTGAAACCTCGTCTCTACTAAAAATATAAAAAAACAGCCGGGCATGGTGGTGGGTGCCTGTAGTCCCAGCTACTCAGGAGGCTGAGGCAGGAGAATGGTGTGAACCTGGGAGGCAGAGCTTGCAGTGAGCTGAGATCGCGCCACTGCACTCCAGCCTGGGCCGACAGAGTGAGACTCCATCTCAAAAAAATAAAAAAATAAAAAATTAACTGCATATAAAATGTTCAGATTTATGATTATCAACAGTAACTACCTATAGATTAAGAATTAACAAACATTGAAAGAAGGGGCCTTGACCCAGTAAATTCCCGAGCAACCATCTCTCTTTGAATTTCCATCCAGATCCAATTTTACTACACTTAGTTCTTCAATAGTTGGGAACATTTCTGAAATCATGTTAGTAAAAGGATAAATTAAAATTTTCACAAGGTTGCATACATGAAAACAAGAAAGCCAAGAGACCCTAGTGTCATCTGATGTAATCATACCATTTTGTAGATGAGAAAACTAAGGAAGAGAGAGGTAAAGATGGTTTGTAGTTAAATAAGTGGTTCTTTACTGATGACTCAAGTAGCATTTCAAGTAGAATGAGTACTCAATACATATTTGTTGACTGGCTGCACTACAACATTTTCAAAAGTTCCTTCTGAAGAACACTGATCAGCTCTCAATTTTAATTTCCTGCATAATATCTTAATCAATACATACAGCTGTAATGTAAACAGTATGACATTCTTATAGAATCTGTGTTAGGAGAAAATGAGTGAGATGTAGTTACCTACCATTAATGAATGTATAGAAGAGGTGAGAAAAAAGGACAGAAACTTAAATAGGTTCTCCACAGAAGATGATACCCAACTGGCCCAAGAACATATAAGAAAGGCACTCAACTTTATTAGTCATCAGGGAAGTGCAAGTTAAAACTACAATGGAAAAAAGGATAATATCTGTACACAGTAGCATGAGCTAAGAAATTATGGTGTATATTCACAAGTGGAATACTAAATAGCAGTGTGAATGAATGAACTGAAATGCATAATTTGTACAAACATTGTACAGTTGTACAAACTGTACAAATACTGAGTAAAAAAGTCAGATAAGAAATACAGCATATTGTGTAATTTCATTCATGTAATGTTCAAAAACAAGCAAAGCTAGCCTGTGGCGTTAGAAGCCAGGGCAGAAGTTACCCTTGACAAGACAGAGGTGCTGGTAAAGAGAGTTGAATGTAAAAGGGTATCAGGCAGGATTATGGCAATGTTTGGTTTCTGAATCTGGATGCTGGTAATAATGAGGGTATTCATTTTGTAAAGATTTGTCAAGCTGTAAACTTATCTGTATATTTTTCTGTGTGTATGTTACTTTCCCATAAAAGTTACATAGAATACTGTAAATAAAATGCCATGCCTGAGCTAGAACTAAGGGTCTAATATTATATGGAGAAAGTAGATTTAAACTGGGCCTTAGAGAACAAGTAGATTTAATCATATGGGTGTTAGGGTGGGTGGAGGGTGAGGCAGGTCTATTTCATGCAGAGGAAAGAATATGAACAAAAACTGAGAAGAGCAGCATGTGGTTTTGAAACTAAGAATTTCAAAAAAGCTAAAGTGTAGACTTATGTACAGTGAACAGATCAGGGTAATTAGCATATCTAACATCTTAAACCTTTATCATTTATTTGTGTTGGGAACATTCAATATCCTCTGCACTACTTGAAAGTATACACTACTGTTAAGCATAGTCATCTTTCAGTGCTATACAATTTATTCCTCCTATCTAGCTCTAATTTTGTATCTTTTAACCACTCTCTTCCTATCCCCATCCCCTTTCCCAGCATCTAGTATCTTCTGTTCTACCTTTTACTTCTATGAAATGAACTTTAATCCACAAATGAGTGAGAGTGTGCAGTATTTAACTTTCTGTTTCCAGTTTATTTTACTTAACATAATGACCTCCAGATCCATTCATGTTGCTGCAAGTGACAGGATTTTATTTTTACTGGCCAAACAGTATTCCATTGTGTATATATACATTTTCTTTATTCATTCATCTGTTGGACACCTAGGTTGACTCTTTATCTTGGGTATAATGAATAGTGTTGCAGTAAACCATGGGGGTGTTAGATGTCTCTTTGATATACAGATTTCTTTCCTTTGGCTAAATGCTCAGTAGCAGGACTGCTGGATCATAGGATAGTATGTTTGTTTGTTTGTTTCTTTCCTTTCTTTCAAAAAATTCTTGTGAGCATATATTAGGTATATACATATATATATATGGGGTAAATGGGATTCTCTGATATAGGCATACAATGTGTAATAACCATATCAAGGTAAATGGGGTATCCATCACCTTGAGCATTTATTCTTTGTGTTACAAACAATCCAATTATACTCTTTTTTTTTTTTATTATACTTTAAGTTCTAGGGTACATGTGCACAATGTGCACGTTTGTTACATATGTATACATGTGCCATGTCGGTGTGCTGCACCCATTAACTCATCATTTATATTAGGTATATCTCATAATGCTATCCCTCCCCCCTCCCCCCTCCCCCCCACCCCACAACGGGCCCCGGTGTGTGATGTAATCCTTCCTGTGTCCAAGTGTTCCTACTGTTCAATTCCCACCTATGAGTGAGAACATGTGGTGTTTGTTTTTTTGTCCTTGCGACAGTTTGCTGAGAATGATTGTTTCCAGCTTCATCCATGTCCCTACAAAGGACATGAACTCATCGTTTTTTATGGCTGCATAGTATTCCATGATGTATATGTGTCACATTTTCTTAATCCAGTCTATCACTGATGGACATATGGGTTGGTTCCAAGTCTTTGCTATTGTAAATAGTGCTGCAATAAACATGTGTGCATGTGTCTTTATAGCAGCATGATTTATAATCCTTTGGGTATATACCCAGTAATGGGATGGCTGGGTCAAATGGTATTTCTAGTTCTAGATGCTTGAGGAATCGCCACATTGTCTTCCACAATGGTTGAACTAGTTTACACTCCCACCAACAGTGTAAAAGTGTTCCTATTTCTCCATATCTTCTCCAGCACCTGTTGTTTCCTGACTTTCTAATGATCGCCATTCTAACTGGTGTGAGATGGTATCTCATTGTGGTTTTGATTTGCATTTCTCTGATGGCCAGTGATGATGCGCATTTTTTCATGTATCTGTTGGCTGCATAAATGTCTTCTTTTGAGAAATGTCTGTTCATATCCTTTGCCCACTTTTTGATGTTTTTTTTTTCTTGTAAATTTGTTTTGAGTTCTTTGTGGATTCTGGATATTAGCCCTTGTCAGATGAATAGATTGCAAAAATTTTCTCCCATTCTGTAGGTTGCCTGTTCACTCTGATGGTAATTTCTTTTGCTGTGCAGAAGCTCTTTAGTTTAATTAGATCCCATTTGTCAATTTTGGCTTTTATTGTCATTGGTTTGGTGTTTTAGACATGAAGTCCTTGCCCATGCCTATGTCCTGAATGGTACTGCCTAGTTTATATTCTAGGGTTTTTATGGTTTTAGGTCTAACATTTAAGTCTTTAATCCATCTTGAATTAATTTTTGTATAAGGTGTAAGGAAGGGATCCAGTTTCAGCTTTCTACATATGGCTAGCCAGTTTTCCAGCACCATTTATTAAATAGGGAATCCTTTCCCCATTTCTTGTTTTTGTCAGGTTTGCCAAAGATCAGATGGTTGTAGATGTGTGGTATTATTTCTGAGGACTCTGTTCTGTTCTATTGGTCTATATCTCTGTTTTGGTACTAGTACCATGCTGTTTTGGTTACTGTAGCTTGTAGTATAGTTTGAAGTCAGGTAGTATGATGCCTCCAGCTTTGTTCTTTTGGCTTAGGATTGACTTGGCAATGCGGGCTCTTTTTTGGTTCCATATGAACTTTAAAGTAGTTTTTTCCAATTCTGTGAAGAAAGCCATTGGTAGCTTGATGGGGATGGCATTGAATCTATAAATTACCTTGGGCAGTATGGCCATTTTCACGATATTGATTCTTCCTATCCATGAGCATAGAGTGTTCTTCCATTTGTTTGTGTCCTCTTTTATTTTGTTGAGCAGTGGTTTGCAGTTCTCCTTGAAAAGGTCCTTCACATCCCTTGTAAGTTGGATTCCTAGGTATTTTATTCTCTTTGAAGCCATTATGAATGGGAGTTCATTCATGATTTGGCTCTCTGTCTGTTATTGGTGTATAAGAATGCTTGTGATTTTTGCACACTGATTTTTTATTCTGAGACTTTGCTGAAGTTGCTTATCAGCTTAAGGAGATGTGGGGCTGAGACAGTGGGGTTTTCTAAATATATAATCATGTCATCTGCAAACAGGGACAATTTGACTTCCTCTTTTCCTAATTGAGTATCCTTTATTTCTTTCTCCTGACTGATTGCCCTGGCCAGAACTTCCAACACTATGTTGAATAGGAGTGGTGAGAGAGGGCATCCCTGTCTTGTGCCAGTTTTCAAAGGGAATGCTTCCAGGTTTTGCCCATTCAGTATGATATTGGCTGTGGGTTTGTCAAAAATAGCTCTTATTATTTTGAGATACGTCCCATTAATACCTAATTTATTGAGAGTTTTTAGCATGAAGGTCTGTTGAATTTTGTCAAAGGCCTTTTCTGCATCTATTGAGATAATCATGTGGTTTTTGTCTTTGGTTCTGTTTATATGCTGGATTCTGTTTATTGATTTGCATATGTTGAACCAGCCTTGCATCCCAGGGATGAAGCCCACTTGATCATGGTGGATAAACTTTTTGATGTGCTGCTGTATTTGGTTTGCCAGTATTTTATTGAGAATTTTTACATTGATGTTCATCAGGGATATTGGTCTAAAATTCCCTTTTTTTGTTGTGTCTCTGCCAGGCTTTGGTATCAGGATGATGCTGGCCTCATAAAATGAGTTAGAGAGGATTCCCTCTTTTTCTAATGATTGGAATAGTTTCAGAAGGAATGGTACCAGTTCCTCCTTGTACCTCTGGTAGAATTTGGCTGTGAATCCGTCTGGTCCTGGACTCTTTTTGGTTGGTAGGCTATTAATTATTGCCTAATTTCAGAGTCCATTATTGGTCTCTTCATGGAGGCCAACTGTATTTCTGTGGAATCAGTGGTGATAGCCTCTTTGTCATTTTTTATTGTGTCTATTTGATTCTTCTCTCTTTTCTTCTTTATTAGTCTTGCTGGTGGTCTATCAATTTTGTTCATCTTTTCAAAAAACGAGCTCCTGGATTCACTGATTTTTTTGAAGGGTTTTTTGTGGCTCTATCTCCTTCAATTCTGCTCTGATCTTAGTTACTTCTTGCCTTCTGCTAGCTTTTGAATGTGTTTACTCTTGATTCTCTAGTTCTTTTAATTGTGATGTTAGGGTGTCAACTTTAGATCTTTCCTGCTTTCTCTTGTGGGCATTTAGTGCTATAAATTTCCCTCTACACACTGCTTTAAATGTGTCCCAGAGATTGTGGTATGTTGTGTCTTTGTTCTCATTGGTTTCAAAGAACATCTTTATTTCTGCCTTCATTTCTTTATATACCCAATAGTCATTCAGGATCAGGTTGTTCAGTTTCCATGTAGTTGAGCAGTTTTGAGTGAGTTTCTTAATCCTGAGTTCTAGTTTGATTGCACTGTGGTCTGAGAGACAGTTTGTTGTAATTTCTCTTTTTTTACATTTGCTGAGGAGTGCTTTACTTTCAATTATGTAGTCAATTTTGGCTCTTTTCATTATTTTAAAATGTACGATTATTCTCGACTATTGTCTCCCTGTTGTACTATCAAATACTAGATCTTATTCATTCCGTCTAACTATGTTTTTGTATCCACCAACCATCCTACTTCACTACCATGCCCCTACTACCCTTCCAAACCTCTGGTAACCATCATTCTACTCTATCTCCATGAGTTCGATTATTTTAATTTTCAGCTCCAACAAATAAGTGAGAACATATGTTTGTCTTCCTGTAAATGGTTTATTTCACTCAACATAGTGACCTCCAGTTCCATCCACGTGACTGCAAATGATATGATGTCATTCTGTTTTTATGCCTGAATAGTACTCCATCTTGCATATGTGCTACATTCTGTTTATCCATTCATCTGTTGATGGACACTTAGGTTGCTTCCAAATCTCGGTTATCCCATGCGCTAAACATGGGTGTGCAGATATCTCTTTGATATCCAGATTTCCTTTCTTTTGGGTATATACCTAGCAGTGGGATTGCTAGATCCTATGGTAGCTCTATTTTTAGTTTATTGAAGAACCTCCAAAATATTCTCTACAGTAGCTTTACTAACTTATATTCCCACCAACAGTGTATGAAGGTTTCCCTTCCTCCACATCCTTGCCATCATTTGTTACTGTCTGTCTTTTTGATAAAAGTCATTTGAACTGGGGTGAGATTATATATTGTTGTTTTGATTTGTATTTCTCTAATGAACAATGATGTTGAGTACCTTTTCACATGCCTTTTTGCCATCTGTATGTCTTCTGAGAAATGTCTATATAGGTCTTTTGCCCATTTTAAATCAAATTATTAGATTTTTTTTTTCTGTAGAGTTGTTTGAGCTCCTTCTATATTCTGGTTATTAATCACTTGTCAGATGGAGAGTTTGCAAATAATCTCTCTCATTCTGTGGGTTATCTCTTTACTTTGTTAACTGCTTTCTTTGCTGTGCAGCTTTTTAACTGCCTGTGATCCCATTTGTCCACTTCTGTTTTGGTTGCCTGTGCTTGTAGGGTATTGCTCAAGAAGTTTTGCACAGTGCAATGTCCTGGAGTTTCCCTAGTGTTTTCTTACAGTAGTTTCATAGTTTGAGGTCTTAGATTTAAGTCTTCAATCCACTTTGATATGATTTTTGTATAGGGCAAGAGATAGGGGTCTAGTTTCATTTTTCTACATAAGGATATCCAGTTTTCCCATTTATTGAAGAGACCATACATTTCCCCAATGTATGCTTGTGGCATCTTTGTTGAAAATGAGTTCACTGGCTGGGTGCGGTGGCTCACACCTGTAATCTCAGCACTTTGGGAGGCTGAGGCTGGTGGGTCAAATGAGGTCAGGAGTCCAAGACCAGCCTGGCCAACATGGTGAAACCTTATCTCTACTAAAAATACAAAAAAAAAAAAAAAAAAAATTTAGTCAGGCATGGAGGTGCGGGCCTATAGTTCCAGCTACTTGGGGGGCTGAGACAGGATAATTGCCTGAACCAAGGAGGCAGAGGCTGCGATGAACTGAGATTGCACCATTGCACTCCAGCCTGGGTGACAGAGTGAGACTGCATCTCCAAAAAAACAAAGAAAAAAAAACCCCACAAAAAACAGTTCACTGTAGATGTATGAATTTGTTTCTGGGTTCTCTATTCTGTTCTATTGGTCTATGTGTCTGTTTTTATGCCAGTACCATGCTGTTTTGGTTACTACAGCTCTATAGTATAATCTGAAGGTAATGTGATTACTCCAGTTTTGTTCTTTTTGCTTAGGATACCTCTGGCTATTCTGGGTCTTTTTAATATAAATTTGGGATAGTTTTTTCTATAATATTTCTGTGCAGAATATCATTGGTATTTTGATACAGATTTCATTCAATCTGTAGATTGCTTTGGGTAGTAGTATAACTATTTTAATAATGATTCTTTCAATCCATGAACATGGAACACCTTTACATTCTGTGTCCCCTTCAATTTCTTTCATCAATGTTTTATAATTTTCATTGTAGACATCTTTCACTTCTTTGGTTAAGTCAATTCTTAGGTATTTAATTTTATTTGTAGCTATTGTAAATGGGATTACTTTCTTGATTTCTTTTTCAGATTGTTCACAGTTGGCAGGTAAGAATGCCACTGATTTTTGTATGTTGATATTGTATGCTGCAACTTTACTGAATTTATCCATTCTAACAGTTTTTTGGTGGAGGCTTTAGTTTTTTCCAATATAAAATCATATCATCTATAAATAGGGATAATTTGACCCTTCCTTTCCAGTCTGGATGCCGTCTGTTTCTTTTTCTTGTCTGATTGCTCTAACTAGCACTTCTAGCACTATTTGAATAACAGTGGTGAAAGTGGGCATCCATGTCATGTTCCAGATCTTAGAGGAAAGGCTTTCAGTTTTTCCTCTTTCAGTATGATACTAGCTGTGGGTCTGTCATATATGTCTTTTATTATGTTAAGGTCTGTTCATTCTATGCCGTTTTTTGAGGGTTTTTATCATGAAGGGATGTTGAATTTTATGAAATGCCTTTTCATTTCCCACTTTTAATTTTTCTGTATATCTGTTGTATGTTTTTAGATTTGAGGTTACCATGAGGCTTGCAGATAATATCTTACAACGTATTAAACTGATGACAAATTACTGGATTGCATAAACATGCCAAAAGAGTACTAATAAAACCTTTATACTCAAATATTGTCTCCCCATTTAAAAACTTGTTGTTGTTTCTATTTATATTTTGTTGTACTATGACTTGAAAAGTTGTGTAGTTATTTTTGATTGGTTCATCTATTAGTTTTCCTACTATGAGTAGTTTACACACCACAATTACAGTGTTACAATATTCTGTGTTTTTTTCTGTGTATATACTATTACCACTGAGTTTTGTACCTCTAGATGATGTCTTATTGCTCAACAGCCTTTTCTTTCAGATTGAAGAACTCTGTTTAGCATTTCTTGTATGCCAAGTCTGATGTTAATGAAATCCCTAAGCTTTCACTTGTCTGTGAAAATCTTTTTATTTCCTTCTTGTTTGAAAGATATTTTCATTGGGTATACTATTCTAGGGTAACAGATTTTTCCCTTCAGCACTTCAGATAGGTCATGACACTCTCTCCTGGCCTGCAAGGTTCCCACTGAAAAGTCTGCTGCCAGATGTACTGGAGGTCCGTTGTATGTTATTTGCTTGTTTTATCTTGCTGCTTTTAGGATCTTTCTTTATCCTTGACCTTTTTGTATAGGGCAAGAGATAGGGGTCTATCAAGGTCCTCAGATAGGGATTTGATTATAAATGCCTTGAGGTAGTCTTCTTTGGGTTGAATCTGCTTGGTTTTCTGTAACTTTCTTGTACTTAGATATTTATATCTTTCTCTAGGTTTTGGAAGTTCTCTGTTATTATCTCTTTGAATAAACTTTCTATTCCTATCTCTCTACCTCCTCTTTAAGGCCAATAGCTCTTAGATTTGGCTTTTGGGGGCTATTTTCTAGATCTTATAGGTGTGCTTCATTTTTTTTTGTTGTTATTTTTTTGTCTCCCTCTGACTGTGTATGTTCAAATAACCTGTTTCAGGATCACTAATTCTTTTTGATCAGCTCTGCTAGTAAGAGACTCTGATGCATTCTTCAGTGTATTAATTGCATTTTTTAACTCCAGAATTTGCTTTTTAAAAATTATTCAATCTCTGTTAAATTTATTGCATAGGATTCTGAATTCCTTCTCTGTGTTTCCTTGAATTTATCTGAGCTTTCTCAAAAGGGCAATTCTGAATTCTCTTTTTGAAAGGTCACATATCTCTGTCTCTCCAGGATTGGTCCCTGGTAACTTATTTAGTTTGTTTGGTGAGGTCATGTTTTTCTGAATGGTCTTGATGCATGTGAATGTTCACCAGTGTGTGGACACTGAAGAGTTAGATACTGTAGTGTTCACAGTCTGGGCTTGTTTGTACCCATCCTACTGGGAAAGACTTTGCAGGTATTTGAAGGGAGCTTTGTGCTGTGATCTGTTTTTGGCCACCGCAGAGATATCTGCATCTGGGGGCATCCCAAGTTCAGTAACGTGGTTCTTCCAGATTCACAGAGGTACCACCTTGATGGTCTTGGATAAGGTCTGGAAGAATTCTGTGCATTAGCATGTAGATATTCTTGTTCTCTTCCCTTATTTTCTCCCAAACAAATGAAGTCTCTCCCTCTCTCTAGGCTGAAATGCCTGGAGCTGGAGGAGTGGTGACAGAAGCAGCCCTGTGACCATCACTACTGGGACTGTGCTGGGTTAGGTCTGAAACAAGCATAGCACTGGGTATTGGCCAAGGCTCACTGTTACCACTACAGGGCTACCATTTATGTTCTCACGCAAGCCCTAGGGCTCTACAATCAGCAGTTTGTGAAGCCAGTCAGTCTTTTGTTCTTGCCTTCAGGGTTGTGAGTTGCCCCAGACCCTAGGTGGGTCCAGAGATGCTATCCAGGAGCAGGATTTGGATCCAGAAACCTTAGAAATCTACCTCATGCTTTATCCTACTATGGTTAAGCTGGCACCCAAACCACAAGACAAAGTCCTTCCCACTCTTCCTTCCCCTTTCCCCAGGCAGAGGAGTCTCTCCCCAAGTCCACCACCACAGGCCCACAGGGAGTACTGCCAGGGTACTGCCAATGTTCACTTAAGGCCCAAGGGCTCTTCAGTCAGCTTGTGGTGAATGCTCTCAAATCTGGGACTTACCCTTCAAATATTTCTCATCCTTAGATGGTATCTGAGAAATCTGATTATAAACAATAAATTTGATTATTTGAGAAATACCATCTAAGAGCCAAATACCATAGGTCGACAAATACCATCTAAGAGCCAAGGCCTGAAATCGTGGACCCCAAAAGCCCTCTTGCTGGTCTTCCCCACTGTGGCTGAGCTGGCACCTAAGCAGCAAAACAAAATCCGCTTTATTCTTCCCTCTGCTTTTTCCAAGCAGAAGTCTTGCCTTGTAGCCACCACAGCTGTAAATACACTAGGTCATACTTGAAGCCAGCATGTCTCAGAATCTCACTTAAGACCTCTGGCATGTATTACCTAGTTACCACTGCTAATTATTCAGGGCCCAAAGGCTCTATAGTAAGCAAGTGATGAATCCTGCCAAGACTGGGTCCTTCCTGTCAACAGAGTGGGTTCCCTTCTGGCCCAGGGTGTGTCTAGAAATGTTATCTGGGAGCTAGAGCCTGAAATGGGGGTCTCAAGACTATGCCCGGTACCCTATACTACTGTGGCTGAACTGGTATTTAAGCTTTAAGATAAAGTCCTCTGCACGTTTCCCTCTCCTCTCCTCAAGTGGAAGGAAGGGGTTCTTTCAGAGCTGCAAGCTTTGCTGCCTCAGGTTGAGGGAAGGCTGATGCAGGCACTCCCTTGGCCACTCTGGCTGGTGTCTCACTAAGTGGTATGCCCCCCAAGTCCACTGGTTCGGAGCCCAGCAAAGCACTAGGAGTTGCCTATACATTGCAGTCCTTGTGGTCTAGGCTGCTTTTCAAGTTTATTTAGGACGCCAGAGCACTTTAGCCTACAGTGGTGAGGCTTGTGGGAACTCAATTTCCAACCACTGGGATGAAAGATTTCCTCTTTGGCTAGCGCTGGTCTGAATGCTCTTTCCACGGGAGCCAGCTGAGTTTTGCCCACTGTTGGCAGCACTGAGTTCCAATGCAAAGTTCCACAACTGCTGCCCTCCCCCTCCTGCAAGTGGACTCATTCTCCGTGGCAGGTGCTGGGAGATGGGGGAGAGGTGGTCTTAGCAATTCAAGACTTTTTTTTTCTACCTTCTTCAGTGCCTCTTTCAACTTAAAACCAGGTACTATGATCATTCACCTGATTTCTGGTTCTTATATTTTTTTTGTGTGTAGATAATTGTTAAATTTGGTGTCACTGCAGGGAGGATGATCAGTGGAGACTTCTATTTGCCATCTTGGTACACCTCTCTGTATTTTTAAGAAACATCCGCAGGGCGTGGTGGCTCATGCCTGTAAGCTGAACGCTTTGGGAGGCTGAGATGGGTGGATCACAACGTCAGGAGATTAAGACCATCCTGGCTAATACAGTGAAACCCCATTTCTACCAAAAATACAAAAAATTAGCTGGGCATGGTGGTGGGTGCCTGTAGTCCCAGCTACTTGGGAGGCTAAGGCAGGAGAATGGCGTGAACCCAGGAGGTGGAGCTTGCAGTGAGCTGAGATCATGCCACTGCACTCCAGCCTTGGTGACAGAGTGAGACTCTATCTCAAAAAAAAAAAAAAAAAAAAAAAAAAATCCATACTCTTCTCCATAGTGACTGTACTACTGTACTAGTTTACATTCCCACCAACACTGTGTACCTTTTCTTTGCATCCTCTCCAGCATTTGTTATTTTTTGTCTTTCTGAAAGTAGCTATCCTAACTGGGTAACATGATACCTCATTGTGGTTTTTATCTGTGTTTCCCTGATGATTAGTGATGTTGAGCATTTTTCCATGTACCTATGGCCATTTGTATGTCTTCTTTTGAGAAGTGTCTACTCATGTCCTTTGCCCATTTAACAATCAGATTCTTCTTCATAGCTTCACAGCTACAAGTCTGACTTCCTTGTATATAATGATCTGGATATTAATCCCCTGTTTAGATGAATAGTTTGCAAATATTTTCTCCCATTCTGTAAGTTTTCTTTTCATTCTGTTGATTGTTTTCTTTGCTGTCCAGAAGCTTTTTGGTCTGATATAATCCCATTGGTTTACTTTTGCTTTTGTTGCCTGTGCTTTAGAGCTCATATTCATAAAATCTTTTCGCAGGCCAATGTCCTGAAGTTCCTATGTTTTCTTCTGCTAATTTTATAGTTTTGGTCTTACATTTATGTCTTTGATCCATTTTGAGTTAATTTTTGTGTAGGGTGAGAGATAACAGTTTAGTTTTATTCTTCTGCATATGTATACCCAGTTTCCTCAGCACCATTTATTGAAGAGACTGTCCTTTCCCCAATGAGTGTTCTTAGTGTCTTTGTCAAAAATAAGTTGGCTGTAGATATGTGGATTAATTTTTGGATTCTCTATCCTGTTCCATTGGTCTATATATCTGCTTTTATGCCAGCACCATGCTGTTTTGGTTACTACAGCTTTGTGGTATATTTTGAAGTCTGGTCATGTGAGCCTTCCAGTTTTGTTCTTTTTGGTTAGCATTATTTTGGCAATTCTGGGTCTTCTGTGCTTCCATGTAAATTTTAAGATCTTTTTTTTCTATTTCTGTGAAGAATACCATCAGTATTTTGATAGTAATTGCATTCAATCTGTAGATTGCTCTGGGTAGTATGGTAATTTTAATAATATTAATTCTTCTGATCTATGAGCATGGGATGTCTTTTCATCTATTTGTATCTTCTTTAATTTCTTTTATCTGTGTTTTTTAGTTTTCATTGTAGAGGTTTTTCGCATCCTTGCTTAAGTGTATTCTGAGGATTTCTTCTGTGTGTGTGTGTGTGTGTGTGGCTAACAAAAATGGGATTACTTTCTTGATGGCTTTTTTCAGCTAGTTCATATATACAGTTTTTAATCTTAAAAAAAGCATATTTTTCCATTTTACAAAAGGATAGTAGGCAAACATTAAAGGTTAAGGACTTCCTCATGGATACAAATCCCAGTATATGTCTAAATAAATTAGGACTCAAATTTATATACATATAGCTACTTTCCAAGTCTAATCTTTCTCCCCTGTATAAGTCCTCCTTCCCCTGAAAAATAAATGCTTTGGGGCTTTCTTCTGTAGCAGAGGGAAACATTAAATACAATTTGGAAGGAGTCTTTTTGATAGTTTATGCTTTTTACAGACCATAAGAAAGTCTTTATAAAGGCTTTAATCTTCTATGTTTTTATGTTTTTATTTCTTATGGTTAAAATGGCTACTTCATTTACTGGATCATTTTAGTTAATTTTTGAATAAAGCATGGCAACTAGAACTGACCATTATCTGATCCACCAACATTTAGGGATTTAAAATATTTAGTATGCTGATATCAGTGAATTGCAGAGTAAAATTCCTAAACTGACTCCTCCATAAAACAATGAAAAACCTCTGGAAATTAACCAAAGACCTACAGCAAACTGGGGAGCATTTATTTAAGAAAAATGGCTCAACTACAGTAAGAATAGCTTTGTGCCATTTTAACTTGCCCTAGTCTGATCTCTCATTCCCCATTAGGAGCCTTGAAAACTAACACCGCTTATTCTCAGTGCAGTCTTGTGTTCACTGAAATAAAGTAGTTGGAGTGTTCTGCAAATCTTCATCACAAACAATTGTCATTATTTCACTTGTGTGGTGGATTCCCTCAAGGACCCCACCTGATACAGAGGAACAAAGGCAGGCATAAGACATATAGAAAACAAATAACAAAATGGCAGATGTAAACCTTGCTTTATCAGTAATTACATTAAATGTAAATGGATTAAATTCTCCAGTTAAAAGGCAGGGTGAATTTAAAATAAAACACCATTAAACTATATGTTGTCTATATACTAGATACATACTTACATTCAAAGACACAAATAGGCTGTAAATAAAAGAACAGGAAAAGATATAGCATGGCTAAAGTAAAGAGAACTGTAGTGGTTATACTAATATCAGAGAAGAAAACTGTTACCAAAGACATTAAGATGAAATGGTCAATTCATCAGAAAGCTGTAACAATCATAACCTTTTATGCAGCAAACAACAGAGCTCCAAAATACACAAAACAAAAAAAGACAATTCAGCAATAACAGAGACTTCAGTGCTCCAATTCAATAATTAATAGAAATAAGCAGATGATCAATAAACACAGATGACTTGATCAACACTATAAACCAACTAGACCTAAAAGACATCTACAGAACACTCCTCCACCCAACAATAGCACAAAAAACATTCTTCCCAAGTGCATATGGAATATTCTCCAGGATAGATCATAATACATTTAAAAGAACTGAAATCACACAATATATTTTCTCTGGTCATAATGGAAAGAAGCTAGAAGTCAATAACTGAAGGAAAAGGAAATTCACAAATATGTGAAAATTAAATTCCTACATAATCAATGGATCAAAAAACTCACAAGAGAAATTAGAAAATATTTGAGACAAAAATGAAAGCATAACATATCAAAATATATGGGATGTAGTCAAAGAAGTGCTTAGCAGGAAATTTATAGGGACATATAGCTACATTAAAAGACAAGAAAGGTGTCAAATCAATAACCTAATCTTTCAGGTTAAGAAACTAGAAACAAAAGAGAAAACTCACTCCTAAACAAGCAGAAGGAGGAAATAATAAAGACTCTAGTGAAAAGAAATATAATAGGAAATATAAAAACATTAGAGAAAAAAAAGTAAGCCCCAAAATTGGTTTTTTGAAAAGATTAACAAAACTAACAAACGTAAATAACTAAGATCAGAGCAGAACTGAAGAAGATAGAGACACAAAAAACCTTCCAAAAAATCAATGAATCCAGGAGTTGGTTTTTTGAAAAGATCAACAAAACTGATAGACCGCTAGCAAGACTAATAAAGAAGAAAAGAGAGAAGAATCAAAGAGACAAAATAAAAAATGATAAAGGGGATATCACCACCGACCCCACAGAAATACAAACTACCATCACAGAATACTATAAACACCTCTACGCAAATAAACTGGAAAATCTAGAAGAAATGGATAATTTCCTGGACACTTACACTCTTCCAAGACTAAACGAGGAAGAAGTTGAATCCCTGAATAGACCAATAGCAGGGTCTGAAATTGAGGCAATAATTAATAGCCTACCTACCAAAAAAAGTCCAGGACCAGATGAATTCACAGCTGAATTCTACCAGAGGTACAAGGAGGAGCTGGTACCATTTCTTCTGAAACTATTCCCATCAATAGAAAACGAGGGAATCCTCCCTAACTCATTTTATGAGGCCAACATCATCCTGATACCAAAGCCTGGCAGAGACACAACAACAAAGAAGAGAATTTTAGACCAATATCCCTGATGAACATCAATGCAAAAATCCACAATAAAATACTGGCAAACCGGATCCAGCAGCATATCAAAAAGCTTATCCACCATGATCAAGTGGGCTTCATCCCTGGGACGAAAGGCTGGTTCAACATACGCAAATCAATATACGGAATCCAGCATATAAACAGAACCAAAGACAAAAACCACATGATTATCTCAATAGATGCAGAAAAGGCCTTTGACAAAATTCAACAGACCTTCATGCTAAAAACTCTCAATAAATTCGGTATTGATGGAACGTACCTCAAAATAATAAGAGCTTTTTTAAGACAAACCCACAGCCGATATCATACTGAATGGGCAAAAACTGGAAAAATTCCCTTTGAAAACTGGCACAAGACAGGGATGCCCTCTCTCACCACTCCTATTCAACATAGCGTTGGAAGTTCTGGCTAGGGCAAACAGGCAAGAGAAAGAAATCAAGGGTATTCAGTTAGGAAAAGAAGAAGCCAAATTGTTCCTGTTTGCACATGACATGATTATATATTTAGAAAACCCCATTGTCTCAGCCCAAAAGCTCCTTAAGCTGATAAGCAACTTCAGCAAAGTGTCAGGATACAAAATTAATGTGCAAAAATCACAAGCATTCTTATATACCAGTAACAGACAAACAGAGAGCCAAATCATGAATGAACTTCCATTCACAATTGCTTCAAAGAGAATAAAATACCTAGGAATCCAACTTACAAGGGATGTAAAGGACCTCTTCAAGGAGAACTACAAACCACTGCTCAGTGAAATAAAAGAGGACATAAACAAATGGAAGAACATACCATGCTCATGGATAGGAAGAATCAATATCGTGAAAATGGCCATACTGCCCAAAGTAATTTATAGATTCAATGCCATCCCCATCAAGCTACCAAAGAGTTTCTTCACAGAATTGGAAAAAACTGCTTTAAAGTTCATATGGAACCAAAAAAGAGCCTGCATCTCCAAGACAATCCTAAGTCAAAAAAACAAAGCTGGAGGCATCACGCTACCTGACTTCAAACTATACCACAAGGTTACAGTAACCAAAACAGCATGGTACTGGTACCAAAACAGAGATGTAGACCAATGGAACAGAACAGAGTCCTCAGAAATAATACCACACATCTACAGCCATCTGATCTTTGACAAACCTGAGAAAAACAAGAAATGGGGAAAGGATTCCCTATTTAATAAATGGTGCAGGGATAATTGGCTAGCCATAAGTAGAAAGCTGAAACTGGATCCTTTCCTTACTCCTTATACGAAAATTAATTCAAGATGGATTAGAGACTTAAATGTTAGACCTAATACCATAAAAACCCTAGAAGAAAACCTAGGTAATACCATTCAGGACATAGGCATAGGCAAGGATTTCATGTCTAAAACACCAAAAGCAACGGCAACAAAAGCCAAAATTGACAAATGGGATCTAATTAAACTAAAGAGCTTCTGCACAGCAAAAGAAACTACCATCAGAGTGAACAGGCAACCTATAGAATGGGAGAAAATTTTTGCAATCTACTCATCTGACAAAGGGCTAATATCCAGAACCTACAAAGAACTCAAACAAATTTACAAGAAAAAAACAAACAACCCCATCCAAAAGTGGGCAAAGGATATGAATAGACATTTCTCAAAAGAAGACATTCATACAGCCAACAGACACATTAAAAAAATGCGCATCATCACTGGCCATCAGAGAAATGCAAATCAAAACCACAATGAGATATCATCTCACACCAGTTAGAATGGCGATCATTAAAAAGTCAGGAAACAACAGGTGCTGGAGAGGATGTGGAGAAATAGGAACACTTTTACACTGTTGTTGGGATTGTAAACTAGTTCAACCATTATGGAAAACAGTATGGCGATTCCTCAAGGATCTAGAACTAGAAGTACCATATGACCCAGCCATCCCATTACTGGGTATATACCCAAAGGATTATAAATCATGCTGCTATAAAGACACATGCACACGTATGTTTATTGCGGCACTATTCACAATAGCAAAGACTTGGAATCAACCCAAATGTCCATCAGTGACAGACTGGATTAAGAAAATGTGGCACATATACACCATGGAATACTATGCAGCCATCAAAAAGGATGAGTTTGTGTCCTTTGTAGGGACATGGATGCAGCTGGAAACCATCATTCTCAGCAAACTATCGCAAGACCAGAAAACCAAACACCGCATGTTCTCACTCATAGGTGGGAACTGAACAATGAGATCACTTGTACTCGGGAAGGGGAACATCACACACCGGGGCCTATCATGGGGAGGTGGGAGGGGGGAAGGATTGCATTGGGAGTTATACCTGATGTAAATGACGAGTTGATGGGTGCTGACGAGTTGATGGGTGCAACACACCAACATGGCACAAGTATACATATGTAACAAACCTGCATGTTATGCACATGTACCCTAGAACTTAAAGTATAAAAAGAAAAAAACAAAAAAAAAAACCTAACAAACATTTAGCTCAGCTGTCCAAGTTAAAAAAAAAAAAAAAGAGAGAAGACTCAAATAACTAAAATCAGGAATGAAAAAGGAGGTATTACTACTGACTTTGGACAAAACGTACTATTAGGGAATACTATGAAAAACTGTATGACAACAAATTGGATAATATACGTGAAAGAGACAAATTCTAGAACACAAACTATTAAAATAGACTCAAAAGGAAATAGACAACCTGACCAGTAACAGAGATTGAATTAGTAACTTAAAAAGTACCTACAAAGAAAACCCGGACCAAGATGGTTTAGCTGGTGAATTGTAATCAATCTTTCATAAACTCTTTCATAGTTTAGAAGGGAGTACTTCTAAACTCATTATATTAAGGCCAACACTATCCCGACACCAAAATCAGGTAGAAGCATTCTGAGAATGAAAACCACAGGCTAATATCCCTCAGATGCAAAAATCCTTAACAAAAGACTGACAAATTGTCGGTATTGATGGAACGTACCTCAAAATAATAAGAGCTATTTATGACAAACCCACAGCCAATATCATACTGAATGGGCAAAAACTGGAAAAATTCCCTTTGAAAACTGGCACAAGACAGGGATGCCCTCTCTCACCACTCCTATTCAACATAGTGTTGGAAGTTCTGGCTAGGGCAATCAGGCAAGAGAAAGAAATCAAGGGTATTCAGTTAGGAAAAGAAGTCAAATTGTCCCTGTTTGCAGATGACATGATTGTATATTTAGAAAACCCCATTGTCTCAGCCCAAAAGCTCCTTAAGCTGATAAGCAACTTTAGCAAAGTCTCAGGATACAAAATTAATGTGCAAAAGTCACAAGCATTCTTATACACCAGTAACAGACAAACAGAGAGCCAAATCATGAATGAACTTCCATTCACAATTGCTTCAAAGAGAATAAAATACCTAGGAATCCAACTTACAAGGGATGTAAAGGACCTCTTCAAGGAGAACTACAAACCACTGCTCAGTGAAATAAAAGAGGACACAAACAAATGGAAGAACATACCATGCTCATGGATAGGAAGAATCAATATCGTGAAAATGGCCATACTGCCCAAGGTAATTTATAGATTCAATGCCATCTCCATCAAGCTACCAATGAGTTTCTTCACAGAATTGGAAAAAAACTGCTTTAAAGTTCATATGGAACCAAAAAAGAGCCCGCATCGCCAAGAAAATCCTAAGTCAAAAGAACAAAGCTGGAGGCATCACGCTACCTGACTTCAAACTATACCACAAGGTTACAGTAACCAAAACAGCATGGTACTGGTACCAAAACAGAGATATAGACCAATGGAACAGAACAGAGTCCTCAGAAATAATACCACACATCTACAGCCATCTGATCTTTGACAAACCTGAGAGAAACAAGAAATGGGGAAAGGATTCCCTATTTAATAAATGGTGCTGGGAAAATTGGCTAGCCATAAGTAGAAAGCTGAAACTGGATCCTTTCCTTACTCCTTATACGAAAATTAATTCAAGATGGATTAGAGACTTAAATGTTAGACCTAATACCATAAAAACCCTAGAGGAAAACCTAGGTAGTACCATTCAGGACATAGGCATGGGCAAAGACTTCATGTCTAAAACACCAAAAGCAACGGCAACAAAAGCCAAAATTGACAAATGGGATCTAATTAAACTAAAGAGCTTCTGCACAGCAAAAGAAACTACCATCAGAGTGAACAGGCAACCTAAAGAATGGGAGAAAATTTTTGCAATCTACTCATCTGACAAAGGGCTAATATCCAGAACCTACAAAGAACTCAAACAAATTTACAAGAAAAAAAAAACCATCAAAAAGTGGGCAAAGGATATGAACAGACATTTTTCAAAAGAAGACATTCATACAGCCAACAGACACATGAAAAAATGCTCATCATCACTGGCCATCAGAGAAATGCAAATCAAAACCACAATGAGATATCATCTCACACCAGTTAGAATGGCGATCATTAAAAAGTCAGGAAACAACAGGTGCTGGAGAGGATGTGGAGAAATAGGAACACTTTTACACTGTTGGTGGGAGTGTAAACTAGTTCAATCATTATGGAAAACAGTATGGCGATTCCTCAAGGATCTAGAACTAGAAGTACCATGTGACCCAGCCATCCCATTACTGGGTATATACCCAAAGGATTATAAATCATGCTGCTATAAAGACACATGCACACGTATGTTCATTGTGGCACTATTCACAATAGCAAAGACTTGGAATCAACCCAAATGTCCATCAGTGACAGACTGGATTAAGAAAATGTGGCACATATACACCATGGAATACTATGCAGTCATAAAAAAGGATGAGTTTGTGTGCTTTGTAGGGACATGGATGCAGCTGGAAACCATTATTCTCAGCAAACTATCACAAGAACAGAAAACCAAACACCGCATGTTCTCACTCATAGGTGGGAACTGAACAATGAGATCACTTGGACTCGGGAAGGGGGACATCACACACCGGGGCCTATCATGGGGAGGGGGGAGGGGGGAGGAATTGCATTGGGAGTTATACCTGATGTAAATGACGAGTTGTTGGGTGCTGACGAGTTGATGGGTGCAGCACAGCAACATGGCACAAGTATACATATGTAACAAACCTGCACGTTATGCACATGTACCCTAGAACTTAAAGTATAAATTAAAAAAAAAAAAATGACAAATTGAAACCAGCTGCATACATAATGGATTAGATGTCATGATTAAGTGTGATTTACCCCAGAAATGCATGATAGGTACAACATACAGAAATAATAATACACTATATTTGGTTCATTTAAAAAACCTCTGATATAATCATCTCAATAGATGCAGAAAAAATGTTTGACAGATATCCAACAAACTAGTAACAAAATGGAAATTCCTTAACCTAACAAAGGCTATCTATAAAAACCCATAGATAATATCATACTTAATGACAAAAGACTGAAAGCTTTCCTCTTCAGGCAAAAGACAAGGAAGGGGTGTCCACTCTTACCATTTCTATTCAACATTATGCTAAAGGTTCTAGCCACAGCAATCAGAGAAGAAAATAAATGAGAAGACATCCAGATTAGAAAGGCAGAGATAAAATTATCTCGATTTTCAGATGAAATATATAAAAAAAATCCTAAGAAATACACTAAAACCTATAATTAGAGCTAATAAAGGTGAGCAAAATATATAAAATCGTTCTTATTTCTATATGTTGGCAACAACTAATCAAAAAATGATATTAAAAATAATTCCACTTCAATCAAAAATATTTAGAAATAAATTTAGCAAAAGAAGTTTAAGATGTACACATCCTTGAAAGAAATTAAAGATCTAAGTAAACAAAAAGATACCCCATGTTCATGGATCAGAAGAGTAACTTATTTTTTTCCTATGTTAAAAACAGGACCAGGCGCAGTGGCTCACGCCTGTAATCCTAACACTTTGGGAGGCCGAAGTGGGTGTATCACTTGAGGTCAGGAGTTCAAGACCAGCCTGGCCAACATGGTGAAACGCATCTCTACAATAAATATAAAAATTAGCCAGGCGTGGTGGCCCATGCCTGTAGTCCCAGCTACTGGGGAGGCTGAGGCAGAAGAATCACTTGAACCCAGGAGGCAGAGGTTGTAGTGAGCTGAGATTACACCACAGTATTCTAGCCTAGGTGACAAGAGCGAGACTCACCTCAAAAAAAAAAAAAAAAGACTCCCAATCAGGTAATAGATGAATTATATAGAACTCATGTTAAGTTTCTTATATGTAATCAAAGTATTATAAAAGTGATTGTCCTTATTCTCAGGAGAAATATCATATCCACAACTTACTTACAAATGGTATAGGAAAAAAACTACTGAACCTATGTGAAACACTTAGGAATATGGATATCTTACAATATACTTTCAACATTTCTATTATGTCTGAAAATTTTTATAACAGGAAGTTGGAGAGGACACTGCCCTGAAAACAAAGCGGTCCCCCAGGGTAGGTGATGATGGCAATGAATACAAAGTGAAGAGATCTAAAAAAAGTAATGGTATTTCTAAAACTAGGAATTCATAAAGATCTTGCAGTGTCTACTTGGCATAGTTCAGGCTGAGGTATCTGGCATTATCATGGTTTTGTAGAAGGGTGGAACATTTCTGGTTTTGATATTTTTTTGATGGTGTTACCTATGGTTTATCTTTTTGGCCATGGTACAACATGTGGCTGCTTCTCTCAGGATACAATTTGTAAAGATTTTCCTAAGCCATTTGTAAATGGTAGCTGAAGACTCTCTATCCTGTAATACAGTTAATTTTCTTAAATGTACTTGTATTTGGCTAAAATTAATTTTCTCGAAACTCTATTAAGGATATAGAATCATGAAACTTTTGTGTTAAACAGTCCTAACATTTGTAAAGCAAAACTCATAAAAAATGCAGCAAGGAACTGTGATGAAGAATTTCTCACATCATTTTTGTGAGAGATTAACACATTGCTCATCTTCAACTGAGTAAACAGACAAAAAGAATTTTTTGCAGAATTTGAAAAATATTAAAAAGTTGATTTAGTGGAATCAATGGAATATAAAGAGCTATAGAAAGAGAATTCAAAGTATTTTAAAAATGGATAATTTGTTAGATTGAAAGTAAATCTCAATAAAAATATCAGAAACTAAGCCCCATTCTCTGACCACAATTTAATAAAACTAAAAATAAGAAAGTGTAAAACAAAACAAAATGAAATAAACCCTCAAACACATGAAAAATTTAAAAAGAAAACAAACTTCTAATTTAGGTCAAAGAAAAAAGCAAACCAATAATTCCACACTGTTGGAAAATAATGGCAATTGTAACAACTCATATGCATATCAAATGGAATATAGCCAAAACTATAATGAGAGGCAAATTCATAGATATAAATGTTCCTATCTTAAATGTGAAAGAATGAAAACAAAGTTAAGCATTCCATTTAAAGAGTAAGAAAAAAACCCAAGAAAACTAGAAGGAACAAAAATAAAAGCACCTAATAAAAAAAAAAAGACAAGAAAATAAAACATATCAGATTTTACTTGTCTAAAAAAGAAAAATCAAAAAAATAAATTAGGCTAAGTGAAATTTGAAAAAAGAGGAAAATTCAATGTACAAAACTAGAAATATCAAAAAGCATATAAAATACAAAATATATTAAATTTATGAGAGAAACAAATGACCAAAATCAATGAATAAAGTAAAAACCTAACCAGTGTAAAACACAAAAAATTGTCAAAGAATTACCTCCAACAAAGGCTCCAGGCCTAGATGGTTTTGTAGTTGAGTTCTTTAAAACTTTCAAGAACAAATAAGTCCCATGCTATATAAACTGTTCCAGAGCACAGAAAATTAGGGAAAGAGTTCCAATTCATTTTGCAAAGCTGGCCTAACCCTGATATCAAAACCTGACAAAGATAGCATAAAAAGAAAGAAAATTACAGACCAAATTCATTTATGAATATAGATGCAAAGTTCCTAAATAATATACTTGAAAACAGAGCTCAATGGTACACTACAAGATAACACATCTTGACATGAGGAGGACATTCATTCTAGAAATAAAAGTTTGCATTAGGTATCTTTTTTTTTTTTTGAGACAGGATCTCACTCTGTCACCCAGGCTGGAGTGCATTGGTGCGATCATGGCTTACTGCCGCCTCCACCTCCTGAGCTCAAGCAATCCTCCAACTCAGACTCTCATATAGCTAGGAATACCGGGGCAACGCCACCATGCCCAGCTAATTTTTTGTAGAGACAGGGTCTTGCTTTGTTGCCCAGTCTGGTCTTAAACTTCTGGCCTCAAGTGATCCTCTTGGCTTGGCCTCCTAAAGTGTTGGGATTACAGGCATGAGACACTGTGCCCGGCCTATATTAAGTAATATCTTTATAAAATATATCACATCAACAGGTCAAATAAGAAGCACTGCAAAATAATCTCACTTGGATGCCAAAATATTTAATGAATATTCAATTTAATCAAAAAAAGAAAAGTCTTGGTCAACTGTAAGTGACACATACTTAACATCGGTGAACTTACTGTAAGAGGAAATGATGCCTATCACTGCTATATGCAAAAGTGGAAGGAAAGTCTATTAAATGTAATAACAAAGTAAAGACAATGAAGAAGATACACAGGATAAACTACCTAGAAAAGTCAAAAGTAACAACTGAAAAATAAGGACTAAACAAAATTCAGTAAATATAAGATGTACAACGTAAAAATAACAGAAATCTAGGAAGTTCCTATAAACCAAAACAAATAGTAAAACATTTTCCACAATATGAATAATAGAAATTACCAAGGAATATGTTAAATGAGAAAGTAAACTTAATTGAGGGAAAAAAGGCAAAACATTACTGAAGGGCATGAAAGAAACATGTAAATTAAGAAACATATTTCTAGTCTGTAATTTTTCTAAAATTTTCAGTTAATTTGTTTGAATCAAAATCCCCTTAGAGTTTCCTTTTTAAAATCAGAAAAGTGATTTGCAACTTCCTATAAAAAAAAAAATTAACTGGTCAGAAAATAAAACCAAGAAAACTTGTGAAAAAGACGTATAAGGAGGAAATATTGGTCCTGTCAGCTATTTAAACATGTAATAGCTAAAATATCTAAGTAGTAGAGTATTACCATAAGAACAGAGAACATAAAGGAAGAAAACTGAATCCAGAAGACTTTAGTAAGGTACATTATAGATTAGTGTTAAGACAGAAAAATTATTCAATAAAAAAGCTGGGATAATTAGTTAACCATTTAGAAAAAATAATTTTTGTGATTTATTTTAGTAAATGCTATTAGATAGCAGATAGACTCAAGGCTTATATATAAAGAATAAAATAAAAAAATACCTAGGAAAAATATACGTGAGTATTCAGCAGCTGGTGGCATGGAGAAGTTTTTTCTAAGCATAATAGTAATGTTACAAGCTGTGACAAAAGTGTACCAATCAGACTACTTATTTAAAAATTAACTAAAATTAACAAACAGCAATCTTGAAAAAACATTAATGTTTTAATATTTATGTCTTTAATATATAAAGATTTATAATCATTAAGAAATGGACATGTAAAAGGCTAGAACAAACATATCAGAAGGAAATGCATTTAGTGAATAATAAATAACAATATTTAGCCAGCAATCCCAATTTTGATAATTTACATTATACAGCCAAGGATGTTCACTGCATTACTATTTGCAACTACCCTCTCACCCAAGAACTGCATAAACAGTGGGGCCAAATTTGGTTAAATAACAAAATGTATACATTGAAGAAGGCATTAGGAAAACTATTAAGGAAATAAAACCAGATGGTTATTTTCAGATAGTGAGATTACAGGTGCTGTATTTCTTCTTTATACTTTTATAACTATTTGCCCAAACTTTCATGATGAATATACATTTTACAATTAGAAAAACAGTGTAAAAATCAATGCACTAATAATTTTCCTGAAGACATAAATATTAGAATTCAAAAGCTTCAACAAATAAAAAAGCCCAAAATCATTTGTAAATTAAACTGTCTTTCCATACTGAAAGCTCCTTAAAGCTTTTTATTTGTATTATCTTAATTTAGCGTGAAAACACAGTTAAAAGAAGCCAGTCTTTACTGTCTGAGATTACATCTTCATTTTTTTCCTCAAAGGGATTTTACTTTTAATGACTATTAAAGGATTTTCACACAAATACATCAAAATACACTGAAATGAATTATAAAAGGGTCCATACACAACAGGAATAACTTAAAAGGATACTTCATATTCATAACATCATTTATTTCATTGAATATTGAGAACAGAATCAGTTTAAGACTGATCATTCTATGTTAGGTTTTTATTCGGGAAATTTCATTTAAGCACTCTAAACAGGATAATGAGTGCCTAATGATTGTCTAACTGAAATCTCTCCTGTGATTTAAAACTCTTGTTCTTAAAATATATAGTTATATTCTATTTAGTTTTCTTTAGACAACAAAATTGTAAAACTTTTAACTATTTTCTAATACTTTGATCTACATTTTGCCTTTCTGTAGTGTTTCTACATTTTTAAATCTCTTTCAAATTATTTAAATCTAAATGGCAAATTATGGTTTTAGGCAATGTACAATCAAATAACAGAACAACTTGAAGCTTCTACATCCTATAATTCTATGGAAACACCAACATTCTTTCTTCCTAGCACATGTCATGTTATTATGCTATGTCTCTTACAATAACCATATTATTTGTACCCATGTATACTAACCATATGTAAACCAATTCATACTCTGAGCAGCTTATTTATTATCCACACTAAGTGGAAGTCCTGGCCAAATAATATAAGCAGTATTTCTAACTACTTGTCCAATGTTTTCTACCCACTCAATTTGATATTACTCAACTTTAACAATTCTTAACCTATTATGAACTCACACATGAAATCTGAGTTCTAGTCTTAGATCTGCCCCTCATTAGTTTTGTTACACTGGTAGAGTCACTTAGCTTCTCTAGGTTTCAAGGTTTTCATCTATAAAAAGAGGATAGGAACACAGTGGAAGACCTACAAGGTCTGTTACAAAACAAATTTTATTATCACTGTCAGGGATCAGGTTCCACTCTAATCACTCTTATTATGAAATTAGTGCCTACTATGTGGAAATACTATGGGGAATACTACAGTAAATAAGTGAAATAGTGAAATTTTTTGAACTAAAATGCCCAGACTCAGATATTTTGTGTATAGTACTCATTATTAGCATAATTATCTCCAATTCCATGAACACACTGGCATTTCTTTCCTAATCATGCTATTATAAAAACTCTCCCTTACCTACTAATGCCTTTTTAAACTGTAGCCTATCTAAATGACTTTCTTTTATCTCTGTTGCTCTCTACTGAAATACACTTAAATTAATTGCTCAAAATTGGAGTTCTCACTACTCCCAAACAATGCGATGTTTTGGGTCTCTTTTGTTTAAAAAATCCTTTAACTTTTTTTAGAAAAAAAAATCATAAGAATTGATGGGAATCTATGAAAAAGATTTCAAGGAAAAATTCAAATATTATAGGAAAACATAACCATGTCTTGCCAGAGGCAGAAAACTTTCAGGAATATAAGGACTGCTTTCATGGGCCAGGATCACCCTTCCGCAAATGCAGCATGCTGTCTCTAAGGTAATATGAAGGGTGGTGCAGAGGAAAGTCATCACTTCAAAAACTACATGAATACCCTGTATTCCCTCATTAGTCTGTTATGGAAACGTCACACATTTATTTGCCCAATGTGCCCTTTGGAAAACCAGCAAGACATCTTTGGATAATTAGTCCTTTAATATTCCCTACTTCAGAAAACTTTTAGAATTTTAGAGCTAAAAGAAACCTCAGCCTGGGCAATGGTAAAACTCCATCTCTACAAAAAACAAAACCAAAAATTAGCCGGGAATGGTGATGCGTGCCTATAGTAGTAGCTACTCAGAGGGCTGAGGCAGGAGGATTGCTTGAGCCTGGGGGGGTAGGGGTGGGAGTTCAACCTGCAGTGAGCTGTGATCGTTCCATTGCACTCCAGCCTGGGTGATAAGAGTTAAACCCTGTCTCAAAAAACAAACAAACAAACAAACAAAAAAGAAACCTCATACATCTTCAAGTGCCTCATTTTATAGATGAACCAACTGACAAAGACTGGTTAAAATACTTGCCTACATCACACAAGTTTAATGACAGAATCTATTCTCTTGATTTTCAATCCAGAGTTTCAACATATCATACAAGTTTACCTGATTTCTATAACCTTTTACTGAATTCAAATTTGCTTCTTTGAAGTTTCAGAGGGTTCTATTTTAACTAACTTGAATTTAATGAAGAATCCATGATTAAGAGTGTGTGTGTGTGTGTGTGTGTGTGTGTGTGTGTGTGTGTGTATGCTTAATAAGGGCAAGGGCTGTGTCTGTTTACAATTGTATCCTGAGAACTTATCACAGGGTCTGGCATATAGGTATTCAACGGATTGCTGTAGACTGAATGAATCAACAAGTTGGATCACATGCACTCTCAGTTTTAACCTTTATAAAGAGAAAATAAATCTAGAGTTCTTCAGTTTAACTTTGTTCTCTTGATCATTTCAGATATTTTTATCTAGACTTTCTTCTAGCTCCATTATGTTTCTTTTGGTGAGGTAGTAAGAATTGTGAATAGATACCAATAATCTCAGTAAGTACAATTTCCTTTGCATTACCTTATACTGGTTAGCAATAGCACTTATTTGACACTTTCCCCCCCAAATCTGTAAGTACAACACATTAATGCTTGTTGGTTTGACATTTCAATATGCCCCCAAATTTGGTTTTATTTACTCTGCTGGAATAAATTCCTCCTTCCAAATCAATTATAAAAATGCTAAATGAGACTATATTTAGCACCTATTAACCTTTTACTAACCCGAAGGGCTCATCAGCCTCTGTATTTTTGTATCCTGGATTTAAATAAATTGTAAATGCAACCTAATTTGAGTGTCTAATATGTGCAAGTCACTGAACTCTCTTGTCCTTGATAAATAATATACAATATTCTTTGGTATGGAGAAGAATTAGAAGACTTTTAGATTCATGAAAAGGGCCTTTAAAAAGTCCAAGTGAAAAATCATGTTTTAGTTTTTCCTTATGTATTGATTTATTTATTGCTTTCCACTCTCTAACCCCAGATATACACTTCTTATCATACTTAAAAATTCTATAGGAATCTTTTTATTCACCAATCCTATACCACTGTCCTTGTACTCTCTGACCTCCCTCCTGTTATCCTGAAGAATTCTACAGAAATCCTTTTGTTCATTAATCCTGTCCTTTATTACACATGCTACTACAGAAGCTTAGAGCTGAAATGAATCTTAAGAGATTTCTAAGTGTAATTCCCATATGCCAGCTTGATATTCACCAATAATAAAACAAGTCACTATGGCCAAGTATAGTATTTTACCTCTTTAATATATCAGCATGCCATATTACATATAGTACTTACTTGTACTCATCATAGACTTCCTGTTTGGGCAGTGAAGTCTCCGGATGTTCCTCTAGGGTATTCCGAATCCAGGAAAAGGCATGCATTTGTTGTGCCCGACTAGATGACATGGCATTCTGATCACTAATAGAATAAAAACATGTTTTAGGTGACCAGACAGCAATTCGTTAATAATTTTTGAGCAAGGCCTAAATTTTCCACTAAAGAACTGTTTGCAAATACACTATAAACGACCAAACCAAACTTAGGAACTCTAGTAGATAATTGTCCAGCTATGGTTGTGAGCTGTTTTCTTTTTCTTTTTTTTTTTTTTCTGAGAGGGAGTCTCGCTCTGTAGACCAGGCTGGAGTGCAGTGGCGCGATCTCCACTGACTGCAAGCTCCGCCTCCCGGGTTTACGCCATTCTCCTGTCTCAGCCTCCGGAGTAGCTGGGACTACAGGCGGCCGCCACCTCGCCCGGCTAGTTTTTTGTATTTTTTAGTAGAGACAGGGTTTCACCGTGTTAGCCAGGATGGTCTCGATCTCCTGACATCGTGATCTGCCGGCCTAGGCCCCCCAAAGTGCTGGGATTACAGGCTTGAGCTGTTTTCTATAGCTGGTATAAGACTGAAGTTACTGCCCTGCTCCATCCCTCCCTATGCAGGTGATGGAGCACTGACAAAGTATTTGTTTTGGTCAAATATCACATTTAAGTGGATATCTGCTCATGTACTTGCCTGTTCATTTGCCTACACTTACCAAATCATCAAATTTTAAAACAAAATTATACAAAAATTGCTTATTTCTATTTGCTCAGCATTCTCAAATAATATATATATACATATATACACACATACATATATCCACATATATATAAATATACATAAACACACACATATATATAAATATATAACTACTTGGAAATCTTACTAAAGCATTCTGTGCTCCAGAATGGAATTCACACCAGAGAGATCCTGAACAGATAAATCTCCCCCTACAATCCTTCCTAAAGCCAGGCCCGCTGTCATGGGCTGACACATCCATTAAACATTGTAAGATTTACTATATGGAAGTATTACTTATAAATAAATACAGAAATGGACACCAAAGATAGGACAAGGGAAGCTACTCTGCTGATTCTGACATCCATCTCAGCTATCTGTAAGAATAATTTATTTCAAAAACACTGAGCAAGTATCTAGGACATAACATGATTAAAACAGTTATAAATTTGGTCTGAGGAAAAAAAAGACAAAACTCAAATAATTTTCATTTCATTTATTTCTATATACAGTTTTAAAAAAAATAGAATAAGCATAATTTATATGAATGAAATGAATTCTGAGAAATACTTAAAAGGTTAAGGAAACTTTTAAAAATTACAATGACTGAATGAACAACTTCTCTCCATATTTTCTATAATTTTTAATGATGAAACTATAGTAATACCCCAAGCACTTAACACACCTTACATTTATGAATTCATGCTTCATACAGGCAATTTCACTTTAATTTCTGTTTTAGATTCTATGATGTTTTTACCTGATAGTACCTAAAAAAACTCTTGTACATTATTCCTTATGATACTGATCTGTTTATTCTTTGGTTTTCTGTTCAATTTTCACAATCCCTCACACTGCATAAACATATATTCATCTGTCTATGAAACAAACCCAAATTGCATGTCATAGCATTTACCCAGTTGCACAAATAAATTAGCAAAAACTGCAAGTAAATACTTAACCAAATATCATCAAAGACTAAAATGATGTATTGTTTTGCCAGTATGTTTTCTAATGATTTCAGGAATATTGCAAAAACCGTAACAACCAAAACATACACACCTCACATATATCCTAGGGACTTCCTATAAACAGCATAATAATAGCAAAGACAAGAATTGATATACCTTTTCTCTCCATTGCTGAGACCAGAAGGCAGCTGAAGGTAGAGGTAGAGTTTCTCTAAGTCTGTAAACTTCTCAACTTCTTGCTGTTTACAAAGGATTAAAAAGAAAGATCATTTTTAAAAAACACTCATTTTTCCCCAAACAAAATTTACTAACATCTCCCTAAAAATAATGACTGTTTAAATTTAAGACAGATGAATCATTTGTCTTTTCTCATCACTAAAATAATACAATTAGGTTATTTGATAAATGTACTACATATACAAATTTAATAAAAGAAAATGGTACTTACCTATTAGTTCTTATATCATGGGCATAAATAAAATTATTGACCAAGGCTCAGAAAAAAAATCACATTTAAAGAACGAGGGTTTTATTTGTCCTAACTGTAGGACAAGTACTGGACCAGGAATCAAGAGAAACATTTATTAGTCTTTGTCTAACCATTAACTGGCTATGAGGTTTTCAGTGCTACAGCAAATTTTCCATACAACTATAAAATGAATGACATAATTTCTAGAATCCTTTTCCAATTTTCAAATATTTAGAACATGTGACTGATGGTGCTACTGTTACCTGTGGATGGAACTGAGGTTAAAAACACTGAAATAGGCCGGGCGCGGTGGCTCAAGCCTGTAATCCCAGCACTTTGGGAGGCCGAGACAGGCGGATCACGAGGTCGGGAGATCGAGACCATCCTGGCTAACATGGTGAAACCCCGTCTCTACTAAAAAATACAAAAAACTAGCGGGGCGAGGTGGCGGGCGCCTGTAGTCCCAGCTACTGGGGAGGCTGAGGCAGGAGAATGGCGGGAACCCGGGGGGCGGAGCTTGCAGTGAGCTGAGATCCGGCCACTGCACTCCAGCCTGGGCGGCAGAGCGAGACTCCGTCTCAAAAACAAAACAAAACAAAACAAAAAAAAACAAAAACAAAAAAAAACACTGAAATAAAACCAGTAACTCTTTCCAGACCTTACAGATGTGATTATTTGTTGGCTTGCCAACAGTAGCTGCTATTTAGAGAATCTACTTGTAAGATTTTCTATTGCTATTGTCCTGCAACTATGTCATTTTGTCTCTAAATGTAACCTTTAAAATAATTTTTGCCTTCCTCTTTATAACTTTCTTCTAAATTGAGTTTGCCATAATGGCTTCAAATGTGCCACAAATCCTATCATAATAAAAATATTCATAGTAAAATTCTGGTAGCCTAATTCAAGCAAAACTCCATTGCAATGAAAAATGTGGACAGATTACTGGCATTCCTGATAGAATTTATTCTTAATAAAGCACAGTTAAACAGAGATTCAAATTTTGAAAAAACCTAAAATGATATAACCGGGCCTATTCTTAGTCTCATCAGAAGACATCCACAAAAATTTAATCTTAGAATCCATCTATGTAATGATTTAATCAATCACATGCAAACAGCTCCCATTTACATTTTTAAAATCCCATAGCCTATAGGTATTTTCCAATGAGCTCTTGCTCCAATACCTAATAATATCAGCTATATCCTTGTGTAGCTCTCCCCTCAAAGAAATCAAACACACATTCCCTTCTTAAATGCTACCTATCATCACCTTCTTTTCTCTAGTTTCCACAGTGTTCAGTTTTGGAGTCTGTTTAACTCTCTTTTTCTTGGTGCATTCCACATTAATCCTTTATTTAGCCCTCTAACACTATGCCCCATCTTCTTCCAGTCTTTTGATTTTTCACTGCCACCACAGTAGTCTAGGTCTTCAGCTGTCTTTCTTTCAACAATAAGGATAATTCATTTGCTTATCCATTACTTTTGTTTTCTGCTATGTTCCACAAGTGGCATAAAATAACTATGAACCTATACTGTATATCACAAATTATACAAAGAGTGAACAATACAACACAGATGAACAACACACCACCACCACAGTTCTTGCCCTTAATGAACTTTTAATGACACTTAAATTTCTAAAGTGTCTAACCAGCTGGTTTTCCTACCTCTGATGTCACCCCACTTTAATGTGTCTTAAATACGGTTCCTGAAACCTGAAATTTTTTTCTGTTCTGAACAGAGGGACTGGCTGAAGCCATGGCAGAAGAACATAAATTGTGAAGATTTCACGGACATTTATTAGTTCTCCAAATTAATACTTTTATAATTTTTTACGCATGTCTTCACTGCAATCTCTGAACATAAACTGTGAAGATTTCATGGACACTTATCACTTTCCCAATCAATACTCTTCTGATTTCCTATGCCTGTCTTTAATCTCTTAATCCCGTCATCTTCGTAAGATGAGGATGTATGTCTCCCCAGGACCCTGTGATGATTGCGTTAACTGCACAAATTGTTTAAACAATATGAAATCTAGGCACCTTGAAAAAAGAACAGGATAACAGTGAAGTTCAGGGAATGAGAGAGATAACCATTAGGTCTGGTTGCCTGAGAGCCGGTGGAACACAGCCATATTTCTCTTCTTTCAAAAGCAAATAGGAGAAATGTCGCTGAATTCTTTTTCTCAGCAAAGAACATCCCTGAGAAAGAGAATGTGTTCCTAGGGTAAGGGCTCTAAAATGGCCACTCTGGGGATATATGTCTTTTACGGTTGTAGATAAGGGATGAAATAAGCCCCAGTCTCCTGTAGCACTCCCAGGCCTATTAGGACGAGGAAATTCCCGCCTAATAAATTTTGGTCAGACCGGTTGTCTGCTCTCAAACCCTGTCTCCTGATGTTATCAATGACAATGCGTGCCTGAAACTTCGTTAGCAATTTAAATTTTCCCCAGTCCTGTGATCTCACCCTGCCTCCATTTGCCTTGTAATATTTTATTACCTTGTGAAGCATGTGATCTCTATGACCCACACCCTATTCATACACTCCCTCCCCTTTTGAAAATCACTAATAAAAACTTGCTGGTTTTGTGGCTTGGGGGCCATCATGGAAACTGCCGACATGTGATGTCTCCCCTGGACACCCAGCTTTAAAATTTCTCTCTTTTGTACTCTTTCCCTTTATTTCTCAGACTGGCTGACACTTAGGGAAAATAGAAAAGGACTCATGTTGAATTATTGAGGGCAGGTTCCCCCGATATTTTTTTGTCAAATTGTTTTTTTAAGAGAGTCTCACTATGTTGCCCAGACTGAAGTGCAGTGGCTTAATCATAGCTCACTGCAGCCTCAAACTCCTGGGCTCAACAGATCATCCTACCTCAGCCTCCTAAGTAGTTGGGGCCACAGGCGCGTGCCACCACAGCCACCTAATTTTTTAATTAACTTTTTGTAGCTTGTTGCTACAAAATTGTTGCCTAGGCTGGTCTGGAATGCCTGCCTGGACTAAGTGATCCTCCTGCCTCCCAAAGTGCTGGGGTGCTAGGCATGAACCACTGTCAAATATTATTAACATCACCCACTTAATTGCAACAATGCCAATCATATTAAATTCAGAGAAGATTTTAATAATGAAATACCTAATATTATGAGCCATGTCTGAGAAAATGCAATAAAAATATTATTTTTGATCACTAAGAAAAAAATCTCCTATTGTTGGAGAAACCTTGGATTCTATATAGCTTTTAAATTTTAAATATACTGGAAAAAAGAAATGAGAAGAGATTCCAGAACACAGAAGAAATTTCAGAAGATGTTCTAAACTAGTATTAAGCACCAAAGAAATGATTTAGAAGACGGCAAAAAAGGTTTTGAAAAAGATTAAAGTCAGTGTCCTAATTTTTTTCAAACAATGAAAACTTGTAACTGTTCAATTACTGTTTTGATTACCACATGAGGTACAACACATAGAAGAAAAAATTTGGAGAGTAGCATGAAAACTGATAACAAAATTCTATAAAGCAAACCCCCCAAAAAATGACCCAAGTGTATAATGATGGCATTTCAGTCCAGCAAGGCTGGGGTCACCATCAAGATTTCTGGTTTTGGATATATTGTGTCATCTACTGCTAACTAGTGGCTTCTAAAACAATGCTCACTGGTTTGGGAGAAGACCCTAACCTTGCTTGATTATCAAGGCAAGAGTATCATGTGGCAAGTATGTTAAACATCAGATTATTTGATATGCTTTGTGAAGATTTAAATGATAAGAATTAAAAGTTTTCTGTTCTATGTCGAAATTCATTGGTGGTCAAAAAGAAATTCCTTTGGCTGGATTTACAAAATAAATCATAATGGTATTCTATTTGTGGAGCACCAGAGAAAAGACCAACTTCATAAACTTTAAAAATTATAATTTTTTATTCAGCCATAAAAGGAATGGAGTACTGATACGTGCTACAACATGGATGAACCTTTAAAACACTGTGCTAAGTGAAAGAAGCCACACACATATCATGTGATTCTATTTATATTAAATATCCAAAATAGGCAAATCCCTAGGGACAGAAGGCAGCTTAGTGTTTCCCAGAGGCAGATGAGTGCTTAAAGGGTACTGAGTTTCCTTTTGGGGTGAGGAAAAGGTTTTGAAACTAGATTGATGTGGTAGTTGTACAACACAGTTAATGTAATAAATATCACTAATGGTAAATTTTGTTGTGTATATTTTACTACAATAAAAACTCTAATTTTTAACAGAGCTTCGCACATTTGGAAAACATATCTGATGATTCCAAGTGAAACTTAAATGACAAACAACATTCATAGACTTAAAAGTCTTCACTTTCTTGAGATGAATGAAGAATTTCTCAAAGAAAAGCTAGTGAAAACAGTTTCAAATTTAGGGGGAACCTCAAATATTATTCTAGTTATTCGAATGAGGTAGCTGATAATTTCATACTATTGCGGTTGAAGATCTTGCCTGAAAACTTAAAAGACCTCTTTCTCATGCACTTCAATCTTTGCAAAAAGGTATTAAAAAGGAATTTTTGAACTCAAGGTTGATTTATATGTCAAACACATTCCAGCAAACAATTCTGGAGAATTTTGGTAAAATATTCTTGGTCATTCCCAGCAAGTGAGCCGACCTTGCATGTCATCATCCCATTTTCATAAGCATAGATTTAAGACGATGGTTTTTCTGAACCTTTAGCTATGAAAGCACAACAATGCTACAAACTTAATGATAATTGAGATGGTACTTTGACCTTTCAAATTCTGCACAGAAAAGCTTGTAGCAAACAATCAGATTCAACATTCATTTTTATATTATGTGATCAAGGGGAAAATGAAGGCACAGTATAAGATCAACTTGCTTTTGGAGGTTGAAGGTGGAGTTTGGTGTTTGAATCCTGCCACTCAACCCCCTTCCCTTCTAAAACTTTGGCTGATAAAAAATACTGACATTAGGAACTAGTAACATTAAGCTAATTCTTTCTATGAGGTGCAAGTGTAGTGGTGAAAAAACATGGGACAGAGACAGTATTCCATCAGTTCACCCACATTTCTCAGCCCACTTTGCAGTTGGCTTGTAATCATGTGATTATTATGAATCTGATCACAGTGATGTAATTCACTATTCAGCTGACATAGTTAAGAATCAATGTGTTGGCCAGGGGCAGTGGCTCAAGCCTGTAATCCCAGAACTTTGGGAGGCTAAGGTGGGTGGATCATGAAGTCAGGAGACTGAGATCATCCTGGCTAATAGGGTGAAACCCCGTCTCTACTAAAAATACAAAAAAAATTAGCCAGGCGTGGTGGCGGGCGCCTGTAGTCCCAGCTACTCAGGAGGCTGAGGAAGGAGAAGGGTGTGAACGGAAGGTGGAGCTTGCAGGGAGATGAGATTGCGCAACCGCACTCCAGCCTGGGCGACAGAGCGAGACTCCGTCTCAAAAAAAAAAAAAAAAGTGTCACCCCATCCCATTTCCCCCTCTGTGGTATCTTGGAAGCCATGTGTTGCACCAGTGAGGCTATGTCGGCCTTCCTGTCAATGTTGGTTCTGAGGGACTATTTGGAACAGTGGTCTTCAGTGATTTCTGCTGCATATAATGCGAATGAAAATACATTTTTGTAGTTAGGCCACTGATATTTCAGTCTTAGTTATAACAGCATAGACTAAGTCATCCTGATTAATATAAAAATTAAACTGTTTTCCTCTAGCACCTTTGAGAAAACTGAGGAATCCTTTTTTTTTTTTTTCCCGCTTTTGAGATGGAGTCTTGCTTTGTCCCCGAGGCTGGAGCGCAGTGACCCGATCTTGGCTCACTGCAATCTCCGCCTCCTGGGTTCACGCCATTCTCCTGCCTCAGCCTCCCAAGTAGCTGGGGCTACAGGCACCTGCCACCATGCCCAGCTAATTTTTTGTAATTTTTAGTAGAGACGGGGTTTCACCGCGATAGCCAGGATGGTCTCGATCTCCTGACCTCGTGATCCACTCGCCTTGGCCACCCAAAGTGCTGGGATTACAGGCGTGAGCCACTGCGCCCGGCAGAATACTTTTTACATATACAGATAAAAATGTGAAAACACATAGGAACAGCACTGGCCTGCAACTCCCAGTGAGACTGTTGCAGAAGGCGGGTGATTTCTGCATTTCCAACTGAGGTACCCGGTTCATCTCACTGGGACTGGTTGGAGAGTGTGTGCAGCCCACCCAGGGTGAGCCGAAGCAGGGTGGGGCATCGCCTCACCTGGGAAGTGCAAGGTGTCGGGGAATTTTCCCCGCTACCCAAGGGAAGCTGTGAGGGACTAAGCCTGAGGAACTCTGGCACAGACACTGCGCTTGTCCCATGGTCTTCACGACCCGCAAACCAGGAGATTCCCTCTGGTGACTACCCTACCAGGGCCCTGGGTTTCAAGCACAAAACTGGGTGACCAACTGGGCAGACACCAAACTAGCTGCAGGAGCTTTTTTTTTTTTTCTTTTTTGCCATACCCCAGTGGCGCCTGGAATGCCACTGAGCCAGAACTGTTCACTCCCCTGAAAAGAGGGGCTGAAGTCAGGGAGTCAAGTAGTCTGGCTCAGCGGGTCCCACCCCCCCCCACGGAGCCCAGGAAACTAAGATTCACTGGCTTGAAATTCTCACTGCCAGCACAGCAGCAATCTGAGATGCACCTGGACGGTCAAGCTTGGTGCAGGGAGAGGGGTCGGCCATTGGTGAGGCTTGAGGAGACAGTTTTACAGCCACAGGCTAAACAAAGCTGCTGAGAAGTTCAAACTGGGCAGAGCCCACTGCAGCTCAGCAAGGCTGCTGTGACCAGACTGCCAGATTGCCCCTCTCTGGACAGGGCATCTCTGTAAAACAGGCAGCAGCCACAGTCAGTGGCTTATAGCAGACTTAAACGTCCCTGCCTGACGGCTCTGAAGAGAGCAGTGGAACTCCCAGCACAGCATTCGAGCTCTGCTAAGAGTCAGTCTGCCTCCTCAAGTGGGTCCCTGACCCCCGTGTATACTGACTGGGAGACACCTCCCAGTTGGGGCCGACAGACACCTCATACAGGAGAGTTCTGGCTGGCATCTGGCAAGTGCTTCACTGGGTTGAAGCTCCCAGAGGAAAGAACAGGCAGCAACCTTTGCTGCTCTGCAGCCTCCACTGGTGATACCCAGACAAACAGGGTTGGGAGTGGACCTCGAGCAAACTCCAACAGACTGGCAGCAGAGGGGACCGACTGCTAGAAGTTAAAGAAACAAACAGAAAGGATTAGCACATCCACTCACCCCACTGGAAGGTCACAAACATCAAAGACCAAAGGTAGATAAATCCACAAAGATTGGGGAAAACCAGTGCAAAACAGCTGACAATTCCAAAAACCAGAACACCTTTCCTCCTCTAAAGGATCACAACTCCTCGCCAGTAAGGGAACAAAACTGGATGCAGAATGAGTTTGAAGAACTGACAGAAGTAGGCTTCAGAAGGTGGGTAATAACAAACAACTCTGAGCTAAAGCAGCACGTTCTAACCCAATGCAAGGAAGCTAAGAACCTTGAAAAAAGGTTAGTCGAATTGCTAACTAGAATAACCAACGTAGAGAAGAACACAGATGACCTGATGGAGTGAAAAACACAGCACGAGAACTTCGTGTAGCATACACAAGTATTAATAGCCGAATCGATGAAGCAGAAGAAAGGATATCAGTTGAGGATCAACTTAATGAAATAAACTAAGAAGACAAGATTAGAGGAAAAAAAAAAAGGTATGAGTCAAGCCTCCAAGAAATATGGGACTATGTGAAAAGACCAAATCTATGTTTGATTGGCATACCTGAAAGTGACGGGGAGAATGGAACCAAGTTGGAAAACACTCCTGAGGATATTTTCCAGAACTTCCTCAACCGAGCAAGACAGGCCAACATTCAAATTTAGGAAATACAGAGAATACCACAAAGATACTCCTCAAGAAGAGCAACCCCAAGACACATAATCGTCAGATTCACCAAGGCTGAAATGAAATAAAAAATGTTAAGGGCAGCCAGACAGAAAGGTCAGGTTACCCACAAAGGGAAGCCCATCAGACTAACAGCAGACCTCTCGGCAGAAACCCTACAAGTCAGAAGAGAGTGGGAGCCAATATTCAACATCCTTAAAGAAAAGAATTTTAAACCCAGAATTTCATATCCAGCCAAACTAAGTTTCATAAGTGAAGGTGAAATAAAATCCTTTACAGATAAGCAAACGCTGAGGGATTTTGTCACTGCCAGACCTGTCTTACAAGAGGTCCTGAAAAAAGCACTAAACATGGAAAGGAATAACCGGTACCAGCCACTGCAAAAACATACCAAATTGTAAAGAACATTGACACTATGAAGAAACTGCATTAACTTACAGGTAAAACAACTAAATAGCATCATAATGACAGGGTCAAATTCACACATAACAATATTAACCTTAAATGTAAATAAGCTAAATGCCCTAATTAAAAGACACAGACTGGCAAATTAGATAGAGTCAAGATGCATCAGTGTGCTGTGTTCAGGAGACCCATCTCATGTGCAATGACACACATAGGCTCAAATAAAGGGATGGACGAAGATCTACCAAGCAAATGGAAAGCAAAAAAAAGCAGGGGTTGCAATGCTGGTCTCTGATAAAACAGACTTTAACCAACAAAGATCAAAAGAGACAAAGAAGGGTATTACATAATGGTAAAGGGAACAATGCAGCAAGAAGAGCTAACTATCCTAAATATATATGCATCCAATACAGGAGCACCCAGATTCATAGAGCAAGTTCTCAGAGACCTATAAAGAGACTTAGACTGCCACACAATAATAATAGGAGACTTTAACACCCCACTGTCAATATCAGACAGATCAATGACACAGAAAATTAACAAGGATATTCAGGACTTGAACTCAGCTCTGGACCAAGCAGATGTAATAGACCTCTACAGAACTCTCCACCCCAAATCAACAGAATATACATTCTTCTCAGCACTTCATCGTGCTTATTCTAAAATGATCACATAATTGGAAGTAAAACACTCCTCAGCAAATGCAAATGAAGGGAAATCATAACATACAGTCTCCCAGACCACAGTGCAATCAAAGTACAACTCAGGGTAAAGAAACTCACCCCAATCCACACAAATACATGGAAACTGAACAACCTGCTCCTGAATGGACTACTGGGTAAATAACAAAAGGAAGGCAGAAATAAAGATGTTCTTTGAAACCAATGAGAACGAGACACAACGTACCAGAATCTCTGGGACACATTTAAAGCGGGAAATTCATAGCACTAAATGCCCACAAGAGAAAACAGGAAAGATCTAAAATTGACACCCTAACATTAAAATTAAAAGAACTAGATAAGCAAGGGCAAACAAATTCAAAAACTAGCAGAAGACAGGAAATAACTAAGATCAGAGCAGAACTGAAGGAGATGGAGACATGAAAAACCCTTCAAAAAAAAAAAAAATCAATGAATCCAGGAGCTGGTTTTTGAAAAAAAAATCAACAAAATACACCACTAGCCAGACTAATAAAGAAGAAAAGAGAGAAGAATCAAATACACACACTAAAAAATGATACAGGGGATATCACCACTGACCCCACAGAAATACAAACTACCATCAGAGAATACTATAAACACCTGTATGCAAATAAACTAGAAAATCTAGAAGAAATGGATAAACTCCTGGACATATACACCCTCCCAAGTCTAAGCCATAAAGAAGTTGAATCCCTGAATAGACCAATAACAAGCTCTGAAATTGAGGCAGTAATAGCCTACCAATCAAAACAAGTCCAGGGCCAGACGGATTCACAGCTGAATTCTACCAGAGGTACAAAGAGGAGCTGGTACCATTCCTTCTGAAACTATTCCAAACAACAGAAAAAGAGGGAATCCTCCCTAACTCATTTTATGAGGCTAGCATCATCCTGATACCAAAACCTGGCAGAGACACAAAGAAAAAAGAAAATTTCAGGCCAATATCCCTGATGAACATCCTTAATAAAATACAGGCAAACCGAATCCAGCAGCGCATCAAAAAGCTTATCCACCATGATCAAGTTGGCTTCATCCCTGGGATGCAAGGCTTGTTCACTATACACAAATCAATATACATAATCCATCCACATCAATCCGCCTAAACAATAAACGTAATCCATCCACATAAATCAATAAACATAATCCATCCACATAAACCCAATCCACATAAACAGAACCAATGACCAAAACAACATGATTATCTCAATAGATGCAGAAAAGGCCTTCGATAAAATTCACCCCTTCATGCTAAAAACTCTCAATAAACTAGGTATTGATGAAACATATCTCAAAATAATAAGAGCTATTTATGACAAACCCAAAGCCAATATCATACTGAATGAGCAAAAACTGGAAGCATTCCCTTTGAAAACTGGCACAAGGATGCCCTCTCTCACCATTCCTATTCAACAGTATTGGAAGTTCTGGCCAGGGCAATCAGGCAAGGAAAAGCACTAAAGGGTATATAAATAGGAAGAGAGGAAGTCAAATTGTCCCTGTTTGCAGATGACGTGACTGTATATTTAGGAAACCCCATCATCTCAGTCCAAAATCTCCTTAAGCTGATAAGCAACTTCAGCAAAGTCTCAGGATACAAAAGCAGTGTGCAAAAATCACAAGCATTTGTATACAACAATAACAGAGAGCCAAATCATGAGTGAACTCCCATTCATAATCGCTACTAAGAGAATAAAATACCTAGGAATACAACTTACAAGGCATGTGAAGGATTTCTTCAAGGAGAACTACAAACCACTGCTCAAGGAAGTAAGAGAGGACACGAACAAACAGAAAAACATTCCATGCTCATGGATAGGAAGAATCAATATCGTGAAAATGGCTATACTGCCCAAAGTATTTTATAGATTCAATGTTATATCCATCAAGCTACCACTGACTTTCTTCACAGAATTGGAAAAAACTACTTGAAACTATATATGGAACCAAAAAAGAGCCCACATAGCCAAGACAATCCTGGGCAAGAAGAACAAAGCTGGAGGTATCATGCTACCTGACTTCAAACTATACTACAAGGCTACAGTAACCAAAACAGCGTGTTACTTGTACCGAAACAAATATACAGACCAAAGGAACAGAACAGAGGCCTCAGAAATAACACCACACAGCTACAATCATCTGATCTTTGACAAACCTGACACACACAAGCAATGGGGAAAAGATTCCCTATTTAATAAATAGTGCTGGGAAAACTGCCTAGCCATATGCAGAAAAGTGCAACTGGACCCCTTCCTTGCACCTTTTACAAAAATCAACTCAAGATGGATCAAAGACTTAAACGTAAGACCTAGGACCATAAAAATCCTAGAAGAAACCCTGGGCAATAGCATTCAGGACACAGGCGTGGGCAAAGACTTCATGTCTAAAACACCAAAACCAATGGCAACAAAAGCCAAAATTGACAAATGAGACCTAATTAAACTAAAGAGCTTCTGCACAGCAAAAGCAACTATCATCAGGGTGAACAGGCCACCTATAGAATGGGAGAAGATTTTTGCAATCTATCCATCTGACAAAGGGCTAATACCCAGAATCTACAAAGAACTTAAACAAATTTACAAGAAAAAAACAACCCCATCAAAAAATGGACAAAGGGTATGAACAGACACTTCTCAAAAGAAGACATTTATGCAGCCACAAGACATATGAAAAAATGCTCATCATTACTGGTCGTTAGAGAAATGCAAATGAAAACTACAATAAGATACCATCTCACAGCAGTTAGAATGGTGATCATTAAAAAGTCAGGAAACAACAGATGCTGGAGGGGTTGTGGAAAAATAGGAACACTTTTACAGTGTTTGTGGGAGTGTAAATGAGTTCAACCATTGCAGAAGACAGTATTGCGATCCTAAGAATCTAGAACTAGAAAGACCATTTGATCCAGCAATCCCATTACTGGGCATATACCCAAAGGATTATAAATCATTCTACAATAAAGACACATGCACATGCATGTTTCTTGTGGCACTATTCACAATAGCAAAGACTTGGAACTAACCCAAATGTTCATCAATGATGGACTGGATTAAGAAAATGTGGCACATATACACCATGGAATACTATGCAGCCATAAAAAAGGAGGAGTTCATGTCCTTTGCAGGGACATGGATGAAGCTGGAAACCATCATTCTCAGCAAACTATCACAGGATCAGAAAACCAAACACCGCATGTTCTCACTCATAAGTGGGAGTTGAACAATAAGAACACATGGACACAGGGAGGGGAACATCACACACTGGGGCCTGTTGGCGGGTGGGGTGTTAGGGGAGGGATAACATTAAGAGAAATACCTAATGCAGGTGACGGGTTGATAGGTACAGCAAAGCACCAGGGCACATGCATACCTATGTAACAAAACTGCATATGTAACAAAACTGCACATTCTGTACATGTAACCCAGAACTTAAAGTATATTAAAAAAATGTGGAAACAAGAAAAAGTCTCCTCCCCATAATCAAAAAGGCTTTCATTCATTCATTTTTTAGAACAGAATATTTAACTTATTTTGAATTTCAAATGATATTAACCAAGAATATAATTACATTTATCAGAATGGGGTATGGGCTAAAAAACAGTTTATAAGCACCAGTTTAGAATATACAACCTTCATGCTCTCTTCCAGTTAACTTTTACTTTTAAAAAAATCAAAAAACTGGTTAAAAAGTCAGCTCTAATAAGTTTACTACACACGATCCTGCAATATGCCAGTCTGTTCCTCTACTCTGGGTCACAGCATTTACTCAGGAAAGCATGTAGCTTATCTTCAATGAATCTGCATTTACTGATTGTTTTAAAAAAATGTTTTCCAGTGTCTGGTCATGACCCTCAACTATAATGATTCTGGTTTGCTCAAACTCTATCCACCTTTGAGGCAGAATCCTGAAAGATAAGACTGAGCCAAATGGAAACCCTCTTAATATTTTAATATCTCATTTAATTTTTAAAAATTAAAACTACAAAGTATTTCAAACACAGTAGAGAATGTGCGCACGCATGCATCAATAGCCACATTTACAAGATGCTAACCTTTTGCCATGTTTGCTTCTGATCTTGGACTTAACTATTTAACAGCATATAGAAATAGTATTCTATGAAACAAAACCACAGTTTGTTCATGTCTCTACTGATAAGACAATACGTTATAGCAAAGTTTCACTATTTCAAATGGTGCTGTAATGGAAATCCTTTATTTGTGACTCTTGTGGCCTTGTGTGAGTTTTTTCCTAAGGGATGTAACCTAAAAGTACAAGTATCTGGTAACAAAGAATATACATAGTCAACCTTACTGGGTATTTTCAAATTGCTCTCTAAAACTTATACAAATTTATGTTCCTAATAGCAATACTATAATTTGTTTCTCCGCATTCTTGTTAAAACTTAAGTTTTAAAGTTTAGCTAATCTTATGGGTATGAAAAGGTATCTCATTGTTTTATACTTCTCTGATTGATGATGAGACCGAATCTTTTCATATTATTTATCATTTGAGTTTAACAGAGTAGCTCTAAAATTTTAATATGCACCAGAATTACGTAGTGAGCTTGTTAAAACAAAGACTGCATGGCCCCACTCCAGAGTTTCTGAATCTGTAGGTCTGAAGTGGGGACCTGAGCATCTGGACTTCTAACAAGCTCCTAGGTGATGCTGCTAATGCTGGTCAAAGGATTACACTTGGAGAACCACACTGTTCAAGGAACTGCCCATTCATTTCTTTTGCTCATCTAAATATGGGGATATTTATCAGGCAGTCTGGATACTAATTCTCTACTGGTTTAAAGTGCTGCTAATATCTTCTCCTAGTTGTAACCTGTCTATTCATTTTGTTTTTGAAGTCTTGTGATGTCGACGTTTGTCATTTCCAGGCAGTCAAATACATCAATCTTTTCAGTCATAATTTGAGCTTTTGGTCTTTTGTTTTTGAAATTTCCCCCTATTTCAGTGTCATAAAGATAGTATCCTATATTTTCTTTTTAAAGTTTAAAAATTTTGTTTTTCATGTGTGGGCCTTTAATTCTTCTGGAATTTATTTTTCTGTAAGATATAAAGTAGGGACCTAACTAAAAATTGTCCGAGTAGCACTTACTGAGTATTTCACACTTTCTCTGATTTTTCATGCTACATCTGTATCATGGGATTCTTTATTACAGGTGAAAAAGAATGCCATTTTTATGTTTAGCATATGAAAATGTCTTTCTCTGAGTTCGTATTTAATTTAGGAAAAAACCTTTTTTTTTTTTTTTTTTTTTTTTTTTTTGAGACAGAGTCTTGCTCTCTTGCCCAGGCTGGAGTGCAGTGGCACAATCTTGGCTCACTGCAACCTCTGCCTCCCAGGTTCAAGCATTCTCCTGCCTCAGCCTCCTGAGTAGCTGGGATTACAGGTGCATGCCACCACGCCCAGCTAATTTTTGTAGTTTTAGTAGAGACGGGGTTTCACCATGTTGGTCAGGCTGATCTCAAACTCCTGGCCTCATGATCTGCCTACCTTGGCTTCCCAAAGTGCTGGGATTACAGGCGTAAGCCACCGCACCCGGCCTTGAAAAAACCTAACAATTTATCCTTAAGATTGTCATATAGCAAAATGTATGATTAACTGACTCTTCTAGAACTTATGTCATAGAGACTTTTCATATAAAAATATCACCCAGTAACTGATTAGCAGAGTAATAAAAGTAGCTTTGATGAAGCTTTTATAAATCTGAGGTTAATAAGTCTCCTACTGATAAATTAATAATAAAGAATAACCCAGATTACATAAGATCTATAATAAGGATATGACATATATATAAAATAGATGAATGAAGCAGCTGTTACTTGAAATTGATATCTATATCAAGCAGTAAGCTATAGTGGGGTAAGCTATAGGATATAGAATTAGAAGACCCAGATCTGAGTTCCAGATTTGCCACTCATTAGCTTTGTAATATTAGCAAGCTTTTTAAGCTTAGTATCAGTTTCAAAATATAAAACACAGCGACAAAATGCTCATAATTTTTGTGATATAAAACTTAGGTATTGTTACGTAAATGTTACTATTTTAAAAATATGTAATTGCTTAAAATCAGATCTTTGGCAGAAGAGTTTACAATTCAAATTCCATCAACAAGTATAGAAACTTCAATGTGAAAAAGTAAGGCATTTAAAACATTAAAGTAAAAAAAATTTTTTTTTTTTAAAGAGATAGGGTCTCACTCTATTGCCCAGGCTGGAGTGCAGTGGTGCAATCACAGATCACTGCAGCCTCAAACTCCTGAGTTCAAGTGATTCTCCCGCCTCAGCCTCCCAAAGTGCTGTGATTACATGCATGAGCCACCACACCTGGCCCTTTAAATTTTAATTGTTAAATATTAATGGTAAATATTTATGGAGTTCAATGTGATGTCTTGCTATATATTTACAATGTGGAATAATTAAATCAGGCTAATTAATAAATCCGTCACCTCACATATTTTTTATGTAGCTAAAACATTTAAAATCTACTCTTATACCCTGGGCAACATGGCAAAATTCCATCTTTACAAAAAATACAAAAATTAGCTGGTGTGGTGGTGCATACCTGTTGTCTCAGCTACTTGGGAGGCTGAAGTGGGAGAATTGTTTGAGCCCAGGAAGGTCAAAGCTGCAGTGAGCCAGGATTGTGCCACTACAGCCTGGGCAACAGAACGAGACTCTGTATTAACAAAACAAAACAACCCACCCCCGAAACCCAAAAAACAACTATTTTCACAATTCTGAAATATACAATGCATTATTGTTATAATAGACACCGTTCTGTTGGACACTAAAGCTTATTCTTCCTAACAGAAACTGTTTACCCTTTGATCAATATCTCCCCTTCCCATATCCCTCCCCGCCACCACCCAGTCTCTGGTAACCATCATTTTATTCTCTACATATATGAGTTCAACCTTTCTAGATTCCATATATAAGTGAGATCATGCAGTATTTGTCTTTCTGTGCCTGGCTTATTTCACTTAGCATAATGCCTTCCAGGTTAGTCCATGTTGTTGTGAATAACAGAAGTTCCCCCGCTTTAAGGCTGAATACTACTTCACTGTGTATATATAATTACATTTTCTTTATCCATTCATCTGATGATGGACACGTAGGTTGCTTCCGTATCTTAGGTATTGTGAATAAGGCTTCAATGAACTTGGGAGTAGGTAAGGCATCTTTAAGAAATTCAGGACTTATTTAGCCTGGTAATCTCCACTAACTTGGTTGGAATACCACAAGAACAAGGGTCCTTCAGATTTTATATGTGACCATCAGACTTGGTCACTCATCATTGAAGATTATGTTACACAAGTACTGGCTTTCCTTAGGGTGAGTGCAGAAAAGGGCAGAAACTATTTTTTCCTGAGCTACTGACACAGAATTGAAGTTAGTAAGTATTTCTGACAACAGTTGTGCTACTAGAGAGAAATCAATAATCAATCTAAGCAGAATAGATCAGAAATAACTTTTCCCAGGTTTGGCTGGGAACAAAATGGGTAACTTTTCATTTCTCTTCTGTGATAAATAAATTCCTGAAACAATATTCTATATTGCAAATACTAATTTTTTGGTGTTCCTGTTTGCTCAGGACATCTGTTTCTGAACTGTCAATACATACCAGATGGACTGCAGAGAACCAGAGTGAGTTTTGAATGTCTTATTACCAGAACTTAAAGACCTTTAAGCAGATGGTAAGGAACTATGTTTTCATTTTTTATTGGCATAGTATTCAGTTTAAAAGTAGTCTAAATGGAGAGATCTGCTCCTGTTTTTAGGGACCACTGTGAAAAAGTGAAGCATCAGGTTTAAGCCACAACTTTACAAATGTTAATAAATAGTGATTTCCCTTGTTTGAAATCCGTACTGATTTGTTTCCTGTAACGACAATGTTCCCTCTCGTGTTACTCTGTTTGGTCTTGTTTTTTTAAGCAAGATTAAAAGGGCTGATGCTTATAAAGAGCATAACAATTAGTACTTCACTGAGGAGCTTTCATGCAAATCTTTGATGGTGAAATTGTATCTGAGGATCATTTTTTCCAGAATTAGCAGAAATGCTTGTTGAGACTTATAAACACCTTCCAAAATACTGGCCAGTTTGACAATAACTGAGTTCTGGTGGAAGATGACCAATCAGGGTATCATGTCCATAATCAGTCCATGAAACTTTTCTTTTCAGACTGGTAACAGTAAAAAGTTTTTTGGTTTTTTTTTTTTTTATGTTTTAATTTAACTTTGTATTTGGAATAGTCAGCTTAAATTCCAGAAACCTAAATAATCAAGTTTAACTCTTTCTTTAGTTGAGTTACCATATATGAAGGGAACATAAATACACTAATAATTATGCTTGAATTTGTCTGCCCTTGATTTTTTTAAGCTTCGAAAACAAAATTCCAAAAAAAAAAAAAATTCTAATTTTTCCCCCCTCAGGCGACACTGATTCAGGAACAGTTTCTAAATGGACTCTTCTTCACCAGCATCACTGACAGAAGGATCAAAAAGGAGAAAGTATAAAGCTTATCCTGTAGCCTCTTTAAATTTGTGGAAACAATCAACATACCAGATATTATATTTTCTCAGGCCTCAGCAGTTCTTCCACAGGATTGAGTAAGGAAGATAGAGAAAAAGATCAGGTATGAGGACTCTATTTGCCATGCTTGTTGCTTAGAATTCTCAGTTTTCAGCAATTTTCAGGTTCCTAACTTGTTATGAGGACCACTGGGGGTGGTAGGGATAAGTGATTTTCTTTCAAGGGCTACCTACTATAAACAGTGTAAGAGGAAATTGTTTTTCTATTCTCAGTTCTAGAAAATATAAATCAAATGGGGAGAGTAATTTTTACTGTACTTGTATTATTGTGAGGATTTGCCCTTTTATTTATAAACCTACTGAATTGGGTATATAAATGAAAATGGCTTAATTTTCTGTTCAAAATATTCTGCTCAAAGATAAGGAATATGATCTGAGTCAATTTGAAAGACATCGGTACTTAGAGAACAGTTAAGGAAAAGTGATGCAATGCTGACAAGCAAATGTCAGCAAAACCCAAAACTTGTTTCTCACAATGCTTGTCTCCCTAATCCTGTTGGATGACCTAGAGAATTTACTGCCATCTAAAAACAAGCTAAACAATAAAAAAATTTCCTTTCAACTTCCCTCAACTGTAACCAAGCCTGGAGAAATTCCAATATTAAGAAGCCCCAAGGGGCTGCAACATTGGCACTGACAAATTCTTACTCCAAGATAGACATGTAAGATATTACTAAGTAGATTCTGTGCTTAATATTGAGAAGTTTCTGCACATAAAATTAAGAACTGATTACATTACATTATAACAGAAAAAAGTAGGGACATTCATTGTATCTAAACTGGTAATTTTTATGAATGTGCTTTAAAATATATTTTGGTTTTCTTAGCTATTTATATTTGCCTGTTTAATACTTTTAAGAAACTGAGCTCATAAATTGATGATAAATCAAAAGATAAATCCAGGAAAGAAACACAACCACAAGGAATTTTTTAGAACTTAATAGTAAAAAAGGAAGCTGAATCTCTGAAACTGAGATAATGAATGACACGGTAGAAAGTACCATAGTATCATAGTATCTTTGGCTACATAAGTGCCAAAGTAAGAAACAAATGAAATGCTTAGACAAGGGCATACTGCTAAAACACTCATAGTAGGAACCAGGGTTCAAACAGCCAAAGGGTACCAAAGCCAAAAGATTTGAGTCCCCTTGAAATAGAATTTAAATGAGAGCCACCTTAAGAACACTTCTTCCCATTGTTAAATTTTACAAAAACTGACCATCACAGGATCATCATGTAACATTCCCCTAAATTCACTCTGAATCACTCAGGAGAAGGCAAGGTTATTACCAATGTTTCTGTGTGCTATTTGAAAAGATCCCACGGTTCTACTAGCAGGTGGGGATGGGTGGAGGTATCAGCAAGAAGGATAAGGTTTAGATCTTTCTAGTCACTGTGTTTTTAACTTTTTTCAGCATGTAAAAAAATGATGGTACTTGACAGTCCAGCTGCCACGATGCTTTCAAAAAACTGAACTTCTACTGGATTCTTCAAGATTACAAAGCTACAGCCTTAACAAAGAGGTAGGCCATTGACAGGAAAAGTCAATTCTTTAGTGCCTGTGTTCTCTGTTCCTAGTAACCTTTCCTTCTTTTCTCCCCTAGAGTTTACTTTTCTGCAAGTTTGAAATGACTTAAAATGCAAAGATAGAAAAATTAGAATACTATAAGAATTCATTTGTTTCCATCATAGCAACTTTTGTGTATTATGTCATTCTTTGAATACTAACATATTAAGGAAAATTGTGTTTCTTTCAGGTAATGATGAGAAATTATCATCATATTTTTTCCTATTCTTGAGACAATGTAATAAATTTGAAAGCTAGCTGACAATGGTTAGAGCACTGTTCATAATTATGAAACACAAAAGTTACCAGAACTCATTTTTTTGTGCCTCAGTGGCAATTTAGTCCACTGGACTCCACTGGAGAGAAAAACAAAAACATTAACTATGTTTTTCTCACATACTAAAGGAGGGTAAAATAACTCAAGTGTTTAATGTAAAAAAAGGAAAGAGTAAAAGGTTCAAAATCCTTTACATGGCATGGCCTTACATAAACCATTTCTTTTTGTGATACTAAACAAAACCAAACAAGCTATTTAAATCTGGCCCAAATGCCACATTTTCCCACTCAAGTAAATTCTGCACAGACATGCTCTTCATTTTGAAAACTACCTATTTCTTCTCCACTAAGTGAATAGAAAGAAAAAATAAGATTCTGAGATAAATCTTACCAACAGTAACTCCAGTGCTGTATAACAAAATAAATCTGATCTTCTACCCATGAGCTTTTTTCGAGCCATAATAGGTTAATTTTTGTTATTTATTTATTTGATATATTTTAATTAGATATTGCAAACAAAATTTTTAGTTTCGATCAAGTCTGGGTCGGTGAGTTGACCTTGGTCACCATTTAGCATTCATTAAAGCAAGGATTTGAGGTGAGAAAGCATGCTTTCTCCTGTAAAGGGAAGAAGATAATTTTTTGGAATGGCGTACTCCACACCCATAACCCCTCACAGATGCAGCATATATCTCTGGAGGGCAGGAAAGTAATTGTTAAGAATTACTGCTGGAGTGAACTACTCAAATTTATTGCTGGGAGTGTGTCCTCTCTCTTAGAAGGCCCCATTCTAATAGTAGGTCTGTTTCTCAGGAACACTTTAGCGGCAAGTACATGAAGAAAACTGGCTTCTGATTTAAAACACTAAACCATGGGACAGACTTGGAAAGTTTAAAAATTAAACAAGATTATTCATTTATATATTCATCTAGCATCAAGTGCCTACTATGCTCTAGGCACTATCTTATATTTTAGTAACAGGAAGACAGACAATAACATTTAAAAGTAAAACATATGTTACATGATGATGATAAATGCTATGAAGAAAAAGTGTTGGGAGGGTATGTTAAACCACAATCTACAATACAGTCATCAAGGATAGTGTCACAGGAAAGTGAGAAGGCAACATGTTTTACACAGTGGCTGATCTATAGCAGAGACTCAAAATAGTTATCATTATTCTCTGTTATATACTATTTTTGCTTTCTATTGGCTGGATGTTGTAATGGCCAACTAAAGCAGGAACTGACAGTAAAGACTCCGTATTACTAAGAAACAAAAACAGAGGCTTTCTTCCCATTATCTATCCTCATATGTACTACTATGGGTCCCCAACCCTGCAAAGAATAGCTCTTATAATAACCTTGCCCCCAAATAATCTAACACAAAAGCCACAAACTCAAACGCCAGGCAGGTAATGCACATGAGTACAGTAGAACATAGGTAAGAAAAATCTGAGGAGGTGAAAGCATGGTGGGGACTGAGAGGACTAAAGAGTGTATGTCATGTTTAAAAAGAATAACCACTACTTAGGTTCAACTGCTGTCATGTGGAAACAAGGGCTCAGTGTCCTGTTTTCAAGAGAAAACAGAAAACAAACACCTAAGTTTTTCTGTGAACTTTCCTCATTCTAAAATACGGCAACCAATCCAAAATTTGTAAAACATCAGTGTGGGCCAAACAAAACAATTTTGTGGAACAGATCCAGCTGTGGGTCTCAAGTTTAGCCCTTCTGGTCCATCTACATGGTCAGTAGCTGATTCCTTCCAGGGCTGTAAGCACCAGATGCTTGATTTGCTGGACCACACCTATTGGTTATTACCATCCAGGCTGTATCTGAGCAATCACATGTTTTAAAATCCAAGATCTGTGAAACACACAGTACTTAGATATGAAGCAAGCCATACCAGTAAGATTCCATTAAGCCAAGATGTAGATGAGACTAGGAAGGTTATACCCAGGGAAATAATAGGATCCTGGTGAGAACTCAGGTACTACTGAAATTCCACAAAGATAACCATGATACATGAACAGACTTCCTACCAACAGACTGCTTGCACTGCCTTCCTTTGCCTGATTTTAACTATGCTAAAATTGGATTTTTCACATGGGGTAGTTAGTACCTCTGCCGTGATTTTTTTTTTTCTTTTTTAGGTTTTAGATTTTTGTAATGGACAACTCAAGTGTGCCCAGAAAGTTGGTTCTTAAGGTTTATCTCATAATAGGCTTTGCTGCTCACTAAAGTAGGACAGTTTTTAGAGAACACAGCTTAGGCTGTTGATTTTGATCATTTGCCTCAGGAGTATAAACACTGTGCCAGTAGAGTTGGAAGGTAGAGAGGAAAAGTCTTTTAAAGCAATGGTCCCCAACCTTTTTGGTACCAGGGACCAGTTTCAGGGAAGACAATTTTTCCATGGATGGGGTGGGGATTACGGGGATGGTTTTGGGATGAAACTGTTCCATCTTAGACCATTAGGCATTAGTTAGATTATCATAAGGCACGTATAACCTAGATCCCTCGCATGCTTAGGTCACAATAGGGTTTGTGCTCCTATGAGAATCTAATGCCGCTGCTAATCTGACAGGAGGCGGAGCTCAGGCAGTAATGCTTGCTCGCCCGCTGCTCACTTACTGCTGTGTGGCCTGGTTCCTAACAGGCCACGAACCAGTACCTGGGGGACCCCTGTTTTAAAGGATTATATAATCAGTGTTTAAAACTTAAAATATACCAACTACAAGTTTTTTACTATATTCCCTTGCAAAAGGACATCACTAAGACTTCTCCCCTGGAAGGAACCTGACTCACTACACAACTATCTGAATGATGGCATCTGTTACCTAGTTTCAGAAAGTGGCAATACCCTTAACCCTCCAGAAGCAACAGGTATTCTGGTAACCCCACATCATTTTTCAAATTTTCTCTCCTAAGGATAGTCCTAGAAAATCCTCCTTTTGTCAGTTCTCATGAATAAACCCTACCCTAGTAGAGCTGACTTAACTCAGAAAGCCATATACTTACCGACGACAAGGAACTCATTAGACATGTTCCACTTCTGACCAGGTGAGTTTACTTGGCCTTCTAGGTGCTGAGCATAGCACGCTCAGTAAAGCAGATGCTTTATTAGGGTATGTTAAAAGTCACCAAAAATATAGGCTAACTGCATTTTTTAAACCTAGAAATAGCTGGCAAGACATAAAAATGCTTTCTTAGAACACTGGCCCGTTAGACAGCCCTAGAAAATAAGACGGTACACTTCCTGGAAGGTATATAATACAGACTTAAATGAACTTGAAATACTCAACCTGTTTTATTCCTGGTTTTAAGCCTTTGATCTCTGCAGCCAGGTGATAGGGAAAAAGTAAGCAAAGGTTGTCTACCGGTTTTTTTTTTTTTTTTTGAGACAGGGTCTTGCTCTGTAACCCAGGCTGGAGTGCAGTGGCACGTTCATGGCTCAATGCAGCCTTTGACCTCCTGGGCTCAAGAGATAATCCCTCAGCCTCCCAAGTACCTGAGAATACATGTTGATGCCATCATGCCCAGCTGATTTTTTATTTTTTGTAGAGATGGGATCTCCCTATATTGCTCAAGCTAGTCTCAAATTCCTGGGCGCAAGTAATCCTCCTGCCTCGGAAAGTGTTGGGATTATAGGCATGAGCCACGGCAACCAGCCCAGGTTGTCCACTCTTACTTCTAAAATCTTACTAGGATTGCTGTTGAATTACTGAATCCATGAGATAGAAATATTTTTCTCTTGTTTTCAGCTGAGTTCCTGGCAAGCTAAATGTTATTTAATTTTACATTAGCCTTGCTAAAGGGAACCAAAATATAGAGCCCTCTTAACCTTTATTTTTTCTAATAACTCCAAAGTAAAACTAGTCAATTTAGGGGACCCAAACATTAGAATTAGTTGGGAGATTGCTTCCTGTTGGTATACACACCTGAAGGCAGTAATATAAACAGGAAGTTCTCAACATCCTGTTATTTATGAATAATATGTAAAAAGTAATTTCTCTTTCTACTCTAGAAACTTGCCCTATAGACCTTACTATTTCATAAATATTGTGTTTCCTAACACCAGTTTCATGAGAAGTTGTATGAGGAAAAGGGTGAAGAGGAATTCAGAGGGAAAAATTTTTGGAACATACTGCACACATAAGGTTGATGACACGTAGCAGCTGATACAGCATTTAAGACATCTTTTAATTGAGTTCATAAACATACTTGACTATGGAACCTTTTTTTTGGTTTAAAGAGATGGGGTCTTGCTCTATCACCCAGACTGTACTGTGGCGACACAATTGTAGCTCCTGCAGTCTGGAACTCCTGACCTCAAGCAATCCTCCCAGCCTGAGTAGCTGGAGCAACAGCTACCATGCCTGGTTATGGAACCTTTTGCATAACATATTCCTAGTTTATGAAATTGCTACTCCAAGGAGCATTATTTTGGGAAATACTGGACTACTATTTCCCATCCTCCTTTGGTTGATTCTCAGCAGACTACGCCTTTTGTACACCAAATATTAAGAATTATTTCTCATGGGAAGCTGAGGCAGGAGGATCACTTGAGGCTAGGAGTTGATTCAAGACCAGCCTTGGCAATATAATGAAACCTCATCCATACAAAAAACAAATTCTTTTTTTGCCAGGTTTGGTGGCGTGCACCTATAGTCCCAGTTTCTCAGGAGGCTGAGGCAGAAGGATCACTCGAATTGAGCCCAGGAATTTGAGGCTGCAGTGAGTTATGATCATGGCACTGCATGCCAGCCTGGGTGACAGAGTGAGATGATGTCTCAAGGAAAAAAAAGGTTATTTCTCTTACATTTTAGTCCCTACTATACCTCTCAGGTAGTCTAACATAACTGAAGTAAAATAAGGGGACTCAGTAATATAGACTGAGAAACTTTTACACTCAGCTGGGTTTAGCTAGTAATGCTCGGGTGTCGGATATATCAAGGGTAAAATGTTACCTTGACTATTAAACTATGAAAAATGTAGGCCGGGCGCGGTGGCTCAAGCCTGTAATCCCAGCACTTTGGGAGGCCGAGACGGGTGGATCACGAGGTCAGGAGATCGAGATCATCCTGGCTAACATGGTGAAACCCCGTCTCTACTAAGAAATACAAAAAACTAGCCGGGCGAGGTGGTGGGCGCCTGTAGTCCCAGCTACTCGGGAGGCTGAAGCCGGAGAATGGCGTGAACCTGGGAGGCGGAGCTTGCAGTGAGCTGAGATCCGGCCACTGCACTCCAGCCCGGGAGACAGAGCGAGACTCCGTCTCAAAAAAAAAAAAAAAAAAAGAAAAAAAAGAAAAATGTAACTAGATCAGTTTTACAAGTGTATTATGACATTATACATCTAAAAGTGTTACAACTCAGGTAAGAAATTTAGTTTAAGATATGCTGGTTATTGTTAAAAATTACATTTTCACTGCAAAAACATTAAAACATTAAAATTTCTATTCATATTTATGCTACTACAAATATTTTCATTTGTCTTTACTGATAAACAGACAATTTTTCATAGCTTTAAAACTAGAAAAGATACTTCATATTTTTCACTTCTAGTAGATTTCATATTGTCTTCACAATTGGAATCAACTTAAATATCTAACATTATTTTAGCTATTTTACTTTAATGAGCACACTGTAAGTTTTAAAAATGGCATTCAGACAACCTGCTTATAAAAACAGATTGCATTTACAATTATTGGTTACTAAAATTCAGTAAGACGAGGCCAGTTTTTAATTTTTCATTTCAGATTACTTTCTATTTGGAAAATTAAGGAACATTTTCTTGATTATAAACTCATTCTTGAGAAAATCTGTAAAGAATGATATAGCATAGTTTTTAAAAGTCTGGGATCTGAAGTCAGATTATCTGAATTAAATGTCTAACTCTACCAATAAGTTTTAAATCCTTAGATAAATTACTTAAACTTGTCTGAGTCTGTTTCTTCATCTGTAAAATGACGATGATGACACATTAACCTCACAGGCAAATTATGACGACTGAATGATAAAACATGTGAAGCCTTTGTCTGCCACATGGTAATTAATAAATACTAACAATAACAATAAAAAAGAAACTTTGTTTAGGGGATATTATGTGCATATTTACTTACTTTTTGATAATCACTGTTTGTAAATAACCATCCAGTAAATATTTACTGAGTGTCTTCCATGAAAAGACAGTGTTAAAGTACTAGGGATATAGAGACCTAAGACCCAGTCCTTACTTCCAAAACTTATTTTTGGAGGAGAAAACAAATGAAGCTGGCAATAGCATACTACATGGTAATAGCTTTGAAAGGGATATACACAGAGTACAAGAAAGCTGGGGCCCTTAACACTGGACAGCATGACTAATAGGTTGTCTCATGCTACATATGTTGCTAACTACCACATTCTTTTTCTTCCTCTGGTTTAGATTAGAAAACAAAATACGTCCTAGTTCCCCTTGCAGGTAGGGGTAGCCATGTGACATTACTCTGGAGGTTGAAGTTCCAAAAGTGGTTTTCCTGAATATAAGGAGGTGTCCTGAATAAAAAGACGGCTTCCCTAGAAGAAAGCCCGTTTGCCCTTCCTCACTTTTTCCTGCCTTAGTCTTTGGACTAAAGGCATAGTGGTAGAGTAGGCCATCAGTGATGTGACAGAACAAAAGATAACATAGCAAATAAAAAAGAGACTAGGACTCTGGTTGCATTGCAGTTATTGCAATACTCTTGAATGCCTAACTTTGGACTTCTTATTTGGTGACACAAATTCTTACTACTTTAAGCCACCAGTTGTTTCATTCTACAGTTAGGATTTTCTATTATCTGCAGATAAACACATAGCCCTAGTAGATAAAGATTTCTGAAAAAGGTAACTTCTGAGTTAGTACAACAAAAGGAGTAGAACTTAGGTAAGTGAAGAAACTCAAGAAGAGCACTGCTGGTTAAGTTAGTAGTACCTACAAAGGCCTGAAGAGGGAGGGAGCATGAAGTGTTCTACAGTAAGCACCTTCCAGTTTCTTGGATGGCTTTAGCCAGGTGATTCCAAACTTTCTCCATCTTCCACTCGCTATGTTTAAGAACTTCAATACTCTGCCCTCAGTAATTCCATATGGTGAGCATTTATTTTTAAACAGTAAGTTCTGTGATGATGAACATAAAATGTAATCCTTGACTAATGTTTAGACTTAGAAACATATATTTATGGAAATTAAGTCAATTTGATCCACATTATGAATTTACACATATAACACCTTCAACTAAAGCTGCTGTGTGTGCTTATGTGCTATGCACTATATTTATACTAATTATCTCATTTAATATATATGACAACTCAGTGGAACAGGTACTATTATCCTTCTTTATACCCATCTAAGTTAGGTTAGAATTATGGGAATTCAGAAAAGAATGGCAGGACAAGAATTCAAACTCAGTTCTGTTTCATTCTATAGGCTCAGCTCTGAGCCACTCTGCTATACTGCTAGTCAGTTGTGGGTTTTTTTTCCTTTTTTTTTTCAGTTTCTAGTCTATTTGTCCCACTTCACTTGCTTAAATCCTTCCTGCATTTATGCAATAAAGTTTTAGTTCCCCACAAGCACTCTGGGGATGAGAGTGGGGGTGGATCGGATTGGTCATCTCTTAACAGGTGAGTATGGAAGGAAGGGGCATACTAAACTGAGTAGAGCAGGAGCAAAGGGAAGAATGACAGAAACAGAAAAAAAAAAGTTCTTCCCTTCTAAAGGAACGAGTTATCTTTATTTACTGGCAAACCAGGAGTGACTCCTAAAACTATTCCCAAATATTTTATAAGTGTATTTTCTCTAAAAGGTATAATTTTAAGGTGGCAACACTCCTATTTTAAACTGCAATATGTTTAACGATTGATTCATTAGTTTATACTCATTCGTACATTCAACAAATATTGATCACATTCATGTGCCTCTGGGTATATTCCAATGCATATGTTCCTACACTCAAGAAGCCAAGACCAAATAAAAATGCCAATTATAACTACCATAAAGGTTACTGTATCACACAAATAAGGGTAAGCACAGGATATCATGGAACAGAAAACATAAAATTCAGACCTGAGAAATCATAGAAGGCTTTCCAGAGGGGTTGATATCTAAGACGAATCATAAAATATAAGTATGTATTACAAAAAAAGAAGGAACAGTCTAGATTAGAGTTTCTCAACCCTCAGCACTCTGACATTTTGGGCTGATAAGTCTGTTATGGGGTAGGCGACATCCTGTTTTGGTGGATGCTGAAACAGCATCCTTGGCCTCTACCCATCTGATACCGGTAGAACTCACCAAGTGTGAAAACCCAAAATGTCTCCATATATTGTCAAATGTCCCCTAGGGGCATAGAGGGCAAATATTGCCTCTGGTTGAGAACCACTGTTCGAGATCTGTGTTTCCAAATCATTAACACTAGCCACATGTGGCTATTTAACTCCAAATTCATTAAAATTAAACAAAAGTTCAATTCCTCAGTCACACTAACCACATTTCAAGTATTCAATAGCCACACATGGCTACTGATTACCATATTGAATACTGCATATATAATATAAAACATTTCTACCACCAAAGAAAGTTCCATGGATAATGCTCTTACAGATTGAGGGAGTAAATATTCTCTTCTACTCCACAGCTTGCTGATAGGCTGTGAGGAGAGTGGAGAAAGATGAGGTTAGACAAAAAAGGTGATGTCTGAGTATGAAGAATCTTCTATGCCATAAGGCAGAGCAATGGGGAGCCAATGAAAGGTTTTAAGCAAAGGTGTGAAATAAACAGAACTTTTATAAAGATGACTATGATGATAGTGTGGAGAACGAATGTGGACAGACTAGAAGCAGAAAAAGAGTTGCAGTATCTCAAATAATTATGATCTGGATTAATTCAGTAGCAGTAGGAATACACAAAAACAGAGCAACCAAGGAGTCAGAACTGATAGGAACTGGTGACTGACTAGTTGTAAAGCAGGCTGAGGAAGAGTCAAGACTGACTTCTAGATTTTTAGGTTAGATGAATGAGTACCATTCACTAAGACAGTATGATAGATAGAATAATGACCCCAGAAATGTTCATGTCCTATCTTTGAACCCCTGGAAATTTGCATGGCATAGGACCAAATTAAGGACCTTAAGATGGGGAGATTATCTTGGCTTCTCTGAGTAGGATCAATGGTATACTCAGGTATCCTGATAAGAGCGAGGCTGAAAGAGATTTGACTACAAAAAAGAGCCCTGTCAGAGTGATGCAATGTAAAAAGGCTCAAGCAGTCATTAATGGCTTTGAAGATGCAGCTACTAGAAGCTAAAAAAGGCAAGGAAACATATTCTTCCCTAGGGTCTCCAGAAAAAAATAAAACAAAACAAAAAACCCATGGCACTGATAACAACTTAGTTTTATCCCCGTGAGACCCATGTCAGACTGCTGGCCCATAGAACTCTAAAATAATCATTTTGTGTTATTTTATGCAGCCTCTAAACATATGTTAATTTGTTATAGCAGCAATAGGAGACTAATACAGATAGTAGAATTGGGGGTATGATATGAGTTTGGCTCTGGAAAAGTTGAGTTTGAAGTACCTATGTGACATTCAGGTAAAACTGATCAGCTGATATAGAGTTGGATTATATGGGCCTAGAGCTTAGGATGGGGACATATAATTAGGAGTCATCGGCATGATGAGATTAATTGAAACCATCAAAGTAGATGAGATTATTTTGGACAAATACAGACAAAATACAAAGCAACAGATGCCCTTGAAGGGTGTGAGAAGGAATGGCCTAAAATGTAACAGGAAAACCAGGATAGTAAGGCATCTTAAGGAATTTTAAAAACGGGAATGTACCAAACTGGGAGGACGAGGGGGTAGTGTGTGTATGGAAATGGTCAACAGAATGAACTGAAAAAGGGCTATCATTTGGGACTGATATTACCTACGATATTCAGCAGAAAGGGGTCACGGTATCCTTTATAAAAGTTTCAGAGGAGTGGTATTAGAAGATTTTTGTTACTGGGGTTCAAAACTGCATGGAAGGTGAGGCATGAGACCAAGTTCAATCAACACTTTGACTAAACTTTGACTTTCTTCTTTCAAAAGGAAGAAGATACAGTGGTAGCTAGAGAAAGGTTGTGGGTTTCACGAAGGATTTCTATTTTAAAGATGGGGTAAAATTAAGCATTTATTCATGAAAATAGACTAGTAGAAAATAAAAAAATAAAGAAGTACGAGAAAGAGAATGAATCATGACATGAATTCTGAGATAGGAATGGATGGGACCTAGGGGGTAGGCAGAGAGAGATCAGCATTCAGACAGGCAGAAGGACAACTCTTCTGTTGAGAGATAAGGGAAGGAAGACAAGAACTGGTATAGAATTGAGCAAGTATTAAGTTAGGGACAAGAAATAGTATTAATTTGGTGGAGTACCACAAGGCGACTTCCTATTTTCTCAGAGAAGTAGAAGGCAAGATCATTTACTGGCAGCAAGAAAAGAAAAGGTGAGTTTAGCAGCCTGAGCTAAAGAAGTCTGAAACAGGTTTAGTGGAGAATAGTGGAAAATAAATCACTAAAGAAACAGAGGGTGTAAAGGGGCCTACATATTTTATGGAATCCTTAAAATAGCTGTTAATAGACTGCTGCATGTGGCCACAGTGGAGTACCTGATACTGCAGCAACTCTCCCAGCGCCACCATCGCAAAACGTGAACAAAATATAGGAAACAAGTGTTTTCAGAAAGTGGACAACAAAAAGTATAGACTGTTACACCTGAGAGAGAAAAAACCAAATGAGACGATTCTATCTGAAGACGACTTGACTGTGGTGCAGAAAGGAGCAACTTAAGCAAAGTGAGGCAGCACTGCAGAGCTAAAGAGAAGGAGGTTAGTGTTCGAGGTGGCAAAGAACCATATGGAAGAAAGATAAACAGCTTCAAAATTTACACAAATCTCTATGTAGATTTGGAATTTGGAAACTGTATACATGTAGATAAAAACTCCAAAAGACTGGGCAAAGAACTACCAGGGATCTACAGGTGGCTGACACATGTTCCAGTTCTGCTGAAACAAACTTCAATACACTTTAAAGGAAAAGAAGGGCAAACTTCAATACACTTTAAAGGAAGACAAGAAAACTCAAATGCTCAAAAACCATAAAAATCAGTGTTCACCACTAAATTAAAAATTATTAGATATGCAAAGAAGCAGAAAATTATGACCTATAATTGCAATGAAAATCAGTAAATAAAATGGACCACAGGCAGGACACAGTGGCTCACACCTGTAATCCCAACAGTTTGGAAAGCCAAGGCTGAGGTCCACACCTGAGGTCAGGAGTTCGAGACCAGCCTGGCCAACATGGTGAAACCCCATCTCTACTAAAACTACAAAAAATTAGCCAGGTGTGGTGGTGGGTACCTGTAATCCCAGCTACTCTGGAGGCTACTCCGGAGGCTGAGGCAGGAGAATCGCTTGAACCCAGGTGGCAGAGGTTGCAGTGAGCTGAGGTCATGAAATGCATTGCAGCCTGGGCAACAAGAGTGAAACTCCATCTCAAAAAAAAAAAAAAAAAGAAAAAGAAAAAGAAAAAAAAGGGACCACAAAAATGATAGAGATAATACAATTAGCAATCAAGGAATTTAAGACAGGTATTTAAGACAGAAACAAAATGATAAGATGATAGAGAAAATGACAGAGAAACAAATGATAGAGATACTACAATTAGCAGTCAAGGAATTTAGGACAGGTATCTAAGACAGATATAAAATGGAGGATATAAAAAAGAACTTCAAAAAAAAAAGTGGAATTTCAGGCCAGGAGCGAAGGCTCACACCTGTAATCCCAGCACTTTAGGAGGCCGAGGTGGGCGGATCACCTGAGGTCACGAGTCCAAGACCAGCCTGGCCAACATGCTGAAACCCCGTCTCTACTAAAAATACAAAAATTAGCTGGCCATAGTGGCGAGTGCCTGTCATCCCTGCTACTTGGGAGGCTGAGGCAGGAGAATCACTTGAACTCAAGAGGCGGAGGTTACAGTGAGCTGAGATTGTGCCACTGCACTCCAGCCTGGTCAACAAAAGTGAAACTCTGCCTCAAAAAAACAAAAAGTTGAATTTCTAGAACTGAAAAAATATAAGATCTAGAAGAGAAAATTTGTTGGATGGGATTTATAGCAGATTAGATAGTTCAGTGGAAAAGAATAGGAAATGTGATAATATAGAAACAGAAACTATTAGTAAGTACAGAAAAATTGTTTGATAAAAATCTGCATGTGGCTGGGAATGGTTGCTCACGCCTGTAATTCCATCTCAAAGCACCTTGGGAGGCCAAGGGTGGGGGGGACCATGAGGTCAAGAGATCAAGACCATCCTGGCCAACATGGTGAAACCCTGTCTCTAGTAAAAATACAAAAATTAGCTGGACGTGGTGGCACACGCCTGTAGTCCCAGCTACTTGGGAGGCTGAGGAAGGAGAATCGCTTGAACCTGGGAGACGGAGGTTGCAGTGAGCTGAGATAGCGCCACTGCACTCCAGCCTGGTGACAGAGCCAGACTCGGTCCAATGAAAGAATCCACATGTAACTATGATTGGGGAAAAAAAAAAACCAACAAAAAAAAAAACCTCTTAGAAAAACAGAAACAAAAAGTAACATGTTTAACCTGATGAAAGAGTGTCCATGAACAAGCTAACGTTAACTTCATATTATATGGTGAATGAATCACTGTTTTTTTCCTTAAGATCAGGAACAAGGCAAGGAAATTCATTCTCACATTTCTATTCATCTATCTCCCAGAGGTCCTAGCAGTACAATAAGGTGAGAAAAAGAAACTGGCATATAAATTAAGAAGAAATGAGAATTATTTGTATTCGTAGATAATATGATTGAGTGGGTAGAAAATCTTAAAGGCTACATAAAAGCTACTAGATTTAATAGGTGAATTTAGCAAGTTTGAAGGTTACAAGATAACTATAACTATTAGCAATAAAACAATGGATAACAGAAAATTTTAAATGCCACACTCAGTAGCATCTAAAAACTTTAGTTTTAATAAAATGTGTACAAAACCTATACACAGAAAATAACAAAACACACTGAAAGATATTATAGAAGAACCAACTGAAATGGAGATACACTAAGCTCATGAATTAAAATTTGTTAATAAGACATCAATAGTCCCCAAATTGATCTATAAATTCGATGTAATCCCAATAAAAATCCAAATGCAACTTTTTTTAAAAGTAAAAATTGACAAAGTAACTCTGGAATTGTTATGGAAATGCCAAAAAAAATCTGAACCATTCATATTATCTGATATCAAGACTTTCTATAAAGCACAGTAAACAAGACAGTGTAGTGATGTCATAAAGGCAGACACAGCAATCAATGGAAAATAAGAGTCTACAAAAAGACCTACATAAAATGATTTTTGATATAGGAGGTCACTGGGGACGACGGGTAGACTTTTCAATAAATGGTGCTGGACAACTGGATATCCATCCATATTATAAAAAATAATACTTGAAGTTCAACTTAAAGCAAACACAAATTTAACACAAAATGGTTCAAACATCTAAAAGAAAAACACTACGACTATAAAACTTCTAGAAGAAAACATAATAAAATCTTTATGAGAAGACTGAGATATCTGGAAAAGGAAGTAAAGAGATTGGTCAATCCTCCCTACCAACAACTATAAAATGACACAAAATGGTCAGAAAGTAGGCTCTCGAAACCGACTACAGGCAAACAACATATTGGGAAGTGTTTAGTCATTAATGACTACTGAACTTTAGGTAGTAGTAACTATGACAGTCTTTATTTTTCTTGCTTATGGCTGCTACCATGACCTATCCCACATGGTTAGAATAGTAGTGTTGCTAGGATGAGGCAGCCTATGTTTAAACACACAAAGAAAAACACAATGACAATGAGTCAGACAACAGGAAATCTTAATAGAGAAACTAGAGCACAGATAAAGGTAATCAGAGAAAAAAGTAAATAGAGCTTCAGAGAGAAGAGAATAATATTATCAATCATTTCAACATATGTGAAATGGGCATTTTAGAAGGGGAGGAGAGAATCAAGGGACTGAAAAAGTATATGGAAAGATAATGGCTGAAAACATCCCAAATCTAACTAATCTATGTGAGCTCAACAAAGCCCAAGTAGGACAAACATAAAGTGATCCACTATATACACAGTCAAACTGTTAAAAGTCAGAGAGACAGGAGAAGTGAATGAGTGACAGAATGAATCTGGGATAAATCTTAATACCAACAAAAGAAAACTTAAGTACAGGAAGATAGTAATATAATTAATGGCTGATGTCCAAAAGGCAATAGAACAGCATATTCAAAACAATCAAAGAAAAAACAAGCATTGCAACCCCTGCTTTTTTTTGTTCTCCATTTGCTTGGTAAATCTTCCTCCATCCCTTTATTTTGAGCCTATGTATGTCTCTGCATGTGAGATGGGTCTCCTGAATACAGCAGACTGATGGGTCTTGACTCTTTATCCAGTTTGCCAGTCTGTGTCTTTTAATTGGAGCATTTAGTCCATTTACATTTAAGGTTAATATTGTTATGTGTGAACTTGATCCTGCCATTATGATATTAACTGGTTATTTTGCTCGTTAGTTGATGCAGTTTCTTCCTAGCCTCGATGGTCTTTACATTTTGGCATGTTTTTGCAATGGCTGGTACTGGTTGTTCCTTTCCATGTTTAGTGCTTCCTTCAGGGTCTCTCGTAAGGCAGGCCTAGTGGTGACAAAATCTCTCAGCATTTGCTTATCTGTAAAGGATTTTCTTTCTCCTTCACTTATGAAACTTAGTTTGGCTGGATATGAAATTCTGGGTTTAAAATTCTTTTCTTTAAGAATGTTGAATATTGGCCCCCACTCTCTTCTGGCTTGTAGAGTTTCTGCCGAGAGGTCTGCTGTTAGTCTGATGGGCTTCCCTTTGTGGGTAACCCGACCTTTCTCTCTGGCTGCCCTTAAGATTTTTTCCTTCATTTCTACTTTGGTGAATCTGGCAATTATGTGTCTTGGAGTTGCTCTTCTCGAGGAGTATCTTTGTGGCGTTCTCTGTATTTCCTGGATTTGAATATTGGCCTGCCCTACTAGGTTGGGGAAGTTCTCCTGGATGATATCCTGAAGAGTGTTTTCCAACTTGGTTCCATTTTCCCCCTCACTTTCAGGCACCCCAATCAGACGTAGATTTGGTCTTTTTACATAATCCCATACTTCTTGCAGGCTTTGTTCATTTCTTTTTTCTTTTGGTTTCTCTTCTCGCTTCATTTCATTCATTTGATCCTCAATCGCTGATACTCTTTCTTCCAGTTGATCGAGTCGGTTACTGAAGCTTGTGCATTTGTCATGTATTTCTCGTGTCATGGTTTTCATCTCTTTCATTTCGTTTATCACCTTCTCTGCATTAATTACTCTAGCTATCAATTCTTCCACTTTTTTTTCAAGATTTTTAGTTTCTTTGCGCTGGGTATGTAATTCCTCCTTTAGCTCTGAGAAGTCTGATGGACTGAAGCCTTCTTCTCTCATCTCATCTTCACAGAATTGGAAAAAACTGCTTTAAAGTTCATATGGAATCAAAAAAGAGCCCACATCTCCAAGACAATCCTAAGTCAAAAGAACAAAGCTGGAGGCATCACGCTACCTGACTTCAAACTATACTACAAGGCTACAGTAACCAAAACAGCATGGTACTGGTACCAAAACAGAGATATAGACCAATGGAACAGAACAGAGTCCTCAGAAATAATACCACACATCTACAGCCATCTGATCTTTGACAAACCTGAGAGAAACAAGAAATGGGGAAAGGATTCCCTATTTAATAAATGGTGCTGGGAAAATTGGCTAGCCATAAGTAGAAAGCTGAAACTGGATCCTTTCCTTACTCCTTATATGAAAATTAATTCAAGATGGATTAGAGACTTAAATGTTAGACCTAACACCATAAAAACCCTAGAAGAAAACCTAGGTAGTACCATTCAGGACATAGGCATGGGCAAAGACTTCATGTCTAAAACACCAAAAGCAACGGCAGGAAAAGCCAAAATTGACAAATGGGATCTAATTAAACTAAAGAGCTTCTGCACAGCAAAAGAAACTACCATCAGAGTGAACAGGCAACCTACAGAATGGGAGAAATTTTTTGCAATCTACTCATCTGACAAAGGGCTAATATCCAGAACCTACAAAGAACTCAAACAAATTTACAAGAAAAAAACAAACAACCCCATCCAAAAGTGGGCAAAGGATATGAACAGACATTTCTCAAAAGAAGACGTCTTATTCATACAGCCAACAGACACATGAAAAAATGCTCATCATCACTGGCCATCAGAGAAATGCAAATCAAAACCACAATGAGATACCATCTCACACCAGTTAGAATGGCGATCATTAAAAAGTCAGGAAACAACAGGTGCTGGAGAGGATGTGGAGAAATAGGAACACTTTTACACTGTTGTTGGGATTGTAAACTAGTTCAACCATTATGGAAAACAGTATGGCGATTCCTCAAAGATCTAGAACTAGAAGTACCATATGACCCAGCCATCCCATTACTGGGGATACACCCAAAGGATTATAAATCATGCTGCTATAAAGACACATGCACACGTATGTTTATTGCGGCACTATTCACAATAGCAAAGACTTGGAATCAACCCAAATGTCCATCAGTGACAGACTGGATTAAGAAAATGTGGCACATATACACCATGGAATACTATGCAGCCATCAAAAAGGATGAGTTTGTGTCCTTTGTAGGGACATGGATGCAGCTGGAAACCATCATTCTTAGCAAACTATCACAAGAACAGAAAACCAAACACTGCATGTTCTCACTCACAGGTCGGAACTGAACAATGAGATCACTTGGACTCGGGAAGGGGGACATCACACACCGGGGCCTATCATGGGGAGTGGGGAGGGGGGAGGGATTGCATTGGGAGTTATACCTGATGTAAATGATGAGTTGATGGGTGCTGACGAGTTGATGGGTGCAGCACACCAACATGGGACAAGTATACATATGTAACAAACCTGCACGTTATGCACATGTACCCTAGAACTTAAAGTATAATAACAATAAATAAAAAAGAAGAAAGAAAAAACAAGCAAACAAAACTGTAAACCAGACATTCTATTTCCAGCAAAGCTATCTTTTAAAACAGAAGGCAAAATAAAGACATTCACAGATCAACACAGACTAAGAAAATTCATTACACACAAACCTGTGGTATAATAAATACTAGAAGAGCTGCTTTAGACTGAAAGGGATCATCCTTGACTCTTCTGTTTCCCCTCCACATTGAATCTATCAGCAAGCAAGACCTAGTAATTTTATATCCAAAAATGCCTTAAACCCCTCTACTTAAAAAAAAAAAAATCTTCCGTTACTATCATCTGAGCAAGAGCCTTGAATTATCTACTGGACTTCTACAATAGCCTAACCAGTTTTCCTGCTTCTACTCATATCCTCCCCTACCACACAATCCACTGTTCCAACAACAGCCAGGGTATTAAAAACAAAAACAAAAACAAAAAACAAAGCTAGATTGCACTATTTTCTGCATAAAATCCTCTAATCAGCTTTCCATGCACGTAGGATACTACTTGCCATGACTAAATATGTAATAAATGAACTTTTCTATCATTCTCTACTTCCTTCCATAAGTTCCAGCACACTGGGATCCTACATTCTTGAAATACCCCAAACTCATTCCCAGCTTCAGATTTTTTGTACCTACTGTTCCTTCTACCTCGTGTGTGTCACCAGGAGATCATGACTCAAGGCTGGCTTCTTACTACTCAGGTTGGCACTCAAATGTCATCTCCTCAGAGAAACTTTTCCTGGCCACCCTATCTGAGGTTACCTTACCCACCATCGCTTGCCTCCCTGTCCCTTTTAAAAATTGTGGAATATCATTTATCATTATCTGAATTGTAATGCTTAATTATTTGCTCACTTGTTTAATGTCTACCTCACCCAATAAAATAAAAGGATCATGACAGGAGAGATCTTAGTATCTTGTTTATCACTGTATATCCAGGACCTAACACAGTATTTTTAAATTACTGAGTAAAAATTTACATATATTCTAAAACTTACACTAAAATATAAACACTTTTGTGTTTATATTTTAACTTCTGAACCCTTAAAAGACTTTAAAAAGTTTTGTTCTTATTTAGTATTTTATAAATGTCATATTTTATAATTTATACCAGTCTTCTGCCTCTTCTTAATGAAGAGAAAAAAGTGAGTAATCCTCCAAAGTTATCTTAAGTATTGCAAAGAAAGTGGGTAGCCATAGATAGACAAGAACTGTGTCTGTCTTGCTTACCACTGTACTATGGTACCAAGAACAGGGTCTAGTATATGGTAATCATGAAATAATTACAGAATGACACATAAATGAGACTCTTAAGAGTTGGAAGACAGAAGAAATGCTCTGGGGGTTGGTGACAATGTGTTACTCCCTCCATCCCCAGTCACCACTTTTCTAGTTCTTAAAAGTGCTCTTGAATATATCTCTCTATAACAGACTAAATTTCTGAAGGGCATGGAATATGTCTTTTCTGTTTTGTATTCCTTGTGAGTAAAATTGGCAGAGAGAAGATGTTCAATAATTTTAATAATTTTTTGAATGAAATGCCAGAGCATTTGTGTCTTCATTTGTAAAAGGGAGGTAACAAGATTACCTACTTCAGACGGTTATTGTAAGAGAAAAAAAAAAAACCCTCAAAAACCAAAAAACCACACAGAAACACCCCCCCCCCCCAAAAAAGAAGAGTAAGTGAAAGGAAAAAGAAAAACACTTCCACAAAGTCTTCTTTTAGCTAGCTATTAGGTTAGAAAAGTGAAGAGAACTGATTAAACTTCCTCTTCTCCTATAAACTATTCCTATGTATTCAGCTACCTAGAGGATAATAAGCTAATAATAATATAAGCTAATAAGACATCTTACTATTTCAGCACCAGACACTGAAACAGACCACCACCACCACCACCAACAACAACATAGTCAGGTTAGCTTATAAGCAAGACCAAAACTTGGGTAAGAGAACTTCCCGACTCACAAGTAGGGAAAGAGAATTAACTATACTGACAATTTGGGGAATCTAATAGTACAGAGCCTTCGTATATTCTAAAGCCTAGAGGGTATCCTTTCAGTAGAGATTTTATGAAAGAAATCAGCAGTATTCCAGATGTCCCAGTAGCTGCAATGCTCCTTCCCTCATATGTTTAAAAGAAGACCTAAAAAACTACTACTATACTAACACAATCTAATAACCTATTATTGTGGCTTTAAATCTTAAAAACTGGCAACCCAACACATCAACTAAGCATCTTAAAAGCTGTTTTTGAAAACGAATTTTTACAGTTCTAATAAGTAGAATCTAAACTTAAACGATTATTATGGCTTAATTCCTACAGGGTGCCAACAAAAACATGAAAAATACGCTATCTCAACAAAACTAACCCATTAAACATCTTCAAAAACTTTCTCTAAACAAATTCTTAGAGTTATTAGAATAGAAAAATAAATATCCAGTTTAATTGTTTGTTTAAGCAATCTTTCAGTAAGAGCCAGTTAAGATCCAAAAACGTAATTAACCTCAGATTGTGATTTTATTATTGATGAGATACAGGAAAGTATCTAGGTAGCTTATAAACAATTCACTTGAGGGGGCTGTAATTAAAATATCAAATTTTATTCACTGGAGTTAGATTATATTTAAAATCAATATTTACTTGAAAATTGTATATTTTATATCATGGTAAAAACGTTATTGGAAAAGAACTTTAAGATTAGTTATTTCACTTACCAAAATGCAGTCCACTTTAGATTGTACAGTTTTGCTAAAAGAAAGAGAAAGTTAGGTTAGTAAAATGAAAAGTTTATTAACTATCTGCAATATTCTCAAAAAGATGTGGTAATTTAGTCCTTCTTACTATGAAAAAATAAATACAGCTTCCTATTAAGATTAGGGATTGTAGCCTAAAACTGTGTTTTTCACAAAGCAAAACAAAAATCTATTTCCCATTCAGTTTACTAAATTTAATCTTAAAGCATGGTCAAAATATTTCCTAAGTTTGTTTTGAATAAACAATTAAATTTTTAACTGTATATAAGTGCAGATTTATTACTATATTTACAAGTATGGCACAGAGCTTACAATAATTACGATTTTTACTGTCTGCCTGCCACTCTGGACAATAATTTGCTTAGCACTTAAAAGTCATAATGATGGACTACAATCTGTAACTGGTAAGGCTTGATACATAAAAGATCTGTTCCCCCCTCTGTCTCAACACACACACACACACACACACACACACACACACACACACACACACACACACACACACACACACACACACACCAGTAACAAGAATCCCTAGACATAAAAGCAATAATAAAAGATTAATTAATATAGTAATAAATTGGGAGGGCAGAAAAATACTTAGAAATAAACAATACAATAAAGCCACTATACATCAATTTAACTGAACTACTGAATATAAGTGAACTGTTAATACATAACACAAATGAAGCCAGTATAAAATAATTTAAACAACTAACCTTTGGATTTTGTTATAACACATAGGAAAGTGAAAATGCAAAGAAATCGTGCAAAGTGTTCAGGAACAGTTAACACTCAATCTTTAAAAGATGTTAAAACCAAATTGTCTTCTGTAAAAAGTTATAAAGCCAAATAAATGTAAAACAAAATTGGTTATTTGCCTTTGTATGTAGTCATACAGCTAAGCTATAATGTAAAAAAAAATTAGTATTTAAATCTCATTTAACACAATCAATAACAAAATTTTATACATGTACCCAGATTTCAAATTTCATTTTCTAAACAATAAAATATGACTGGATTCAGTTTAATTGCAAAGTTCAGAACGACTAAAAAGAGCAAAAAAAGTAAAGAATAACCGTAGGTTAAGAGGGACTGAATTCCCCTTCCCACAATCCTACAAAAGATTTTTAGAGGTTTTAAAATCTCCTTTTGGGATAACTTATATAGCTTATAATTCATTGGCACCTAACTTGTGCTATTTTTCTCTCTTCTCAATAACTCTCAGTTTCCTCTGAGATCTGAGAGTAATCTATAGATTAAGAATTGCTGCTAAAAAAGTAATGTATCCAGGATCCAACCATCTCTCATCACCTTGGTCTAAACAGTCATCATTGGCCAGGAGTGGTGGCTCATGCCTGTAATCCTAGCACTTTGGGAGGCCAAGGCAGGTGGATTGCCTTGGCTAAGAAGTTCGAGAACAGCCTGGGCAACACGGTAAAACCCCGTATCTACTAAAAAAAAAAAAAAAAAAAAACAATTAGCTGCGCCTGGCAGCGTGCACCTGTAGTCCCAGCTACTTGGGAGGCTGAGGCAGGAGAATTGCTTGAACCTGGGAGGCAGAGCTTGCAGTGAGCCAAGATAGTACCACTGCACTCCAGTCTGGGCAACAGAGTGAGACTCTGTCTCCAAAAAAATAAAACAAAACAAACAGTCATTATTTCTTGTCTAAGGTGTTACAACAACCTTTTAACTGGTTTCTCTGCTTCTATCTTTGCCATATCACCAACCACCACACCCTGTGGGCTACTCCCAACAAAGTGGCCAGAGTGATTCTTTTTGAAGATGACATTAGTCCTTTGCTCCAAAGTCTTTACCATGGCCATAAAAACCCACTATGACCCAATCCTCTGCTGTCTTTCTGGTCTAATCTCATACTAGTCTATTCTTCATTCATTCAGCTCTAGCCAGGCAGCCTCCATGACAGCTTCATGGCAGAAGCGGGCCCTGCACTGGCTTGCTCTGTCAGCCTCTAGGACTTTTCTCCCATATAACTTATCCCTTTACTTTCTTTGTTACTTTGCTCCATGTTATCTTCAACAGACAGTTCTTCACTGACTTCCCCATATAAAATACTCCCAATCACTCTCTATAGCTCTCATCCTGCTTTATTTTTCATCATTGCACTTATCACCAGTGATATTATAATTTTATTAATTTGTTTACCAGCTATCTTCCTTGACTAGAATTTAAACTTCATGATAGCAAGCTTTGTTTTGCTCATTGCTGTGTTATCATCTGGTACATGTAAGGAGTTCAATAAAATCTGTTGAATGAATAAATGAAAAATAATTTCAGTCCCCCAGATGAAGAAAAGTCCTTGTAAAGACTGGGACCACTTAAGAATGAGTTTTTATATAAATTAGTATGAAAAGGAAATGTTTATTTTATAACATACAGATCTCGATATATTTTCATTGTACCAGTAACTGACTACTCTATGGGATTATCTAAGTAGGATGGTTATCTAAGGAGGATGATTTTATCTACCTTAGAGCTTGGTAAAGCTCTAAAACATATATATAAATGATAGCCTTTTAAAGCAGGGGTACCCAACTCTCATCCCTGTTAGGAACAGGGTCACACAGCAGGAGGTGAGCAGCCCAGTGCATTACTGCCTGACCTCTGCCTCCTGTCACATCAGTGGCAACATTAGATTCTCATAGGAGCCTGTGAACCCTATTGTGAACTGTACGTGTGAGGGATCAAGGCTGCATTGTCCTCATGAGAATCTCATGCCTGATGATCTGTCACTGTCTCCCATCAACCCCAGATGGGACCACTATCTAGCTGCAGAAAAACAAGCAGGCTCCCACTGATTCTACATTATGGTGAGTTGTATAATTATTTCATTATATTATTACAATGTAATAATAACATAAATACACTGTACTATAAATGTAATGAGTTTGAATCATCCCCAAACCATCTCCCCCACCCCTCGATCTATGGGAAAATTTTTTGTCTTCTATGAATTTGGTCCCTGGTGCCAAAATGGTTGCGGACTGCTGTTTTAAAGGATAGAGTTATAAAGAAAAATGAAAGCCCTTCTGGTAGACGAGGGCCCTGGAATCACTTAGCCCCTTGATTATTTTTACTTTATACTTAAACATAATAGAACAATATAGATGAAGTTTAAGTTCCCCTTTTCTTCTGCCTAGTCTTATACCCCTCCCTACCTTCTCAAAGGCAACTATCATTAATCCAATGTGTAAACTTTCCAGTTGTTACTTCAAGTTGTTCCTTGTATTAAACAAAAATCTATAAGCAACATACACTGTTCTGTGAAGCTTTTAAATGTTTATGTAAGTTCCATTACACTGTACATATTCTACAATTTTTTAAACTCAACATTGTTTTTGAGATCCATCCATGTTGATACACTCAGATGAAGTTCATTCATTTTAACTACTAAAAATTATCCCATTGAATAAATAATCAGATTTATTCATCTATTTCTCTACTGAAAGGTAATTATGTAGCTTCCAGTTTTTCTACAAACAGTACTGCCGTAAGTGTCTTTGTATATGTCTCTTGGTATATACCTGTAAGAATTTCTCAGCTATAAATCTCGAAGTCAATTTTCTAGGGCTTATGATTTGTTTCTATTTTATTTTATATTAACAAATTTCTCTCTCAAACACTTATATCCATTTATACTTCCATTAGCAGTATATGATAGTTCTTACTTTCTTATTACCTTGCATATATATGCCATTTATACATGATACAGGTAATACATATATACTAAAAGGTTACTATTCCAATGGACATGAAATTTTATTTTTTTTAAAAATTGTCTTTTCCTCAATTACTAGCAATGCTGTGTGCCTTTTAACCTGCCTGCTAGACATAGGGATTTTCTCCCCCATGAATTGTTGGTTCCTATCCTTTGCATATTTTTAAGTGGAGCTATTTATTACATTATAGAAGCTTTATATATTCTGGATACTAATTCTATTATATATATTTAACTTTGTTAATAACTTTTATTAAAGTTAACATTTTGATCTAGTCAAATAATTTTTTTCCTTTATGAGTTATTTTTATGTCTTATTTAAGAAATCCTATCTAAGATTAAAAGCAGTCTATATTTTATTCTAAAAGTTTTGAAGTTAGCTTTTCTCAGTTTGATCTTTAATTGGAATTTATTCTTGTGTATGGTCTGGTGTAATATACAGTATATACTATTTCCATCTGGGAACCCATTCACTATTTTATTATACTAAATTTCAGTATGTGCTTTAATCTTTTTCTGGGCCTTTTCTGTTTTATTATTAATCTACTCATCTATCCCTAAATCAACACCACACTTTGAATTTATTACTGCTATAAAATTTAGGTCTAGTTATTTGATTGCATGACCCTCCTTGTTCATTTCCAAAACAGTCTTGAAAATTCTTGGACCTTTGTTTTTCCAGGTGAATTTTTCAATCAGGTTTCTGATTTCACAAAAGTCCTCCTAAACTTTATGTAGGACTTTATTTTTGGACTGTATTAATGCTATAGGTTGAATGGGAGATGATGACTGATAATTTGGATTTTTTTTTTATCTGTCCTTAAAATGTCATTTCCTTTCTGAATAAATATTTTGTTAGAAAGAGTACAAGGCAACTTACAGATGGTATTGTGAATTTTATCTGTGTGTTGATGTTCAGGCAAACTATTGGTTTTCTACGTTGACCTTATCTCCAGCAACCTTCATGAACTTTTATTAGTTCTAATAGCATGTAGATTTTTATTTTTTGAGACAGAGTTTTGCTTTTGTTGCCGAGGCTGGAATGCAGTACGCCATCGCAGCTCACCACAACCTCTGCCTCCCGGGTTCAAGCAATTGTCCTGCCTCAGCCTCCTGGGTAGTTGGCATTAGAGGTATGCACCACCACGCTCGGTTAATTTTGTATTTTTTTTTTTTTTTTTTTTTTTGGAGAGACTGGGTTTCTCTATGTTGGTCAGGCTGTTCTCGAATTCCCAACCGCAGGTGATCCACCCACCTTGGCCTCCGAAAGTGCTGGGATTACAGGTGTAAGCCATCGTGCCCGGACAGTTCTAATAGTATGTAGATTCTCTTGCAGGTAATCATTTCATTTATAATTAATATTTTTCTTCCTTTCCAATCTTTATGTCTCTTTCTCCCTCCTTTTTCTTATCTAATTACTTTGGCTAAAATCTCCAATATAATAAAGAGTAGCAGTAACAGAAGATATCCTTGTTTTGTTTCTGCACTAAAGAATTTATTTCTAAGCTTTCTGTAATCAAGAATAATTCTGGTAACATGTGTTTTAGTAAATGTTCTCTATCCATTTAAGACACTTTTTTTTTTTAGTGCTACTAGTATGACAGTTAAGGCTTTTGCTCTTCTTTTCTCTCTGCCAAGGAACGCTCTTCAAAAGTGCTACCTGCCTGACATGCTCCCTTACTTTTCTGTGCTCAGTGGTTCAAACGTTATCTCCTTAGAAACCTTCCCTGACTGTATCTTGTCATTCTCTTGTCCTTTACACGTTGCTTTATCTTTATTATAATTACTGCCACTGGCATTTATCTGTTTGTCCAACATCCCCACTAGCTTTATAAAGAAAGAAGTTGGTATGATTTGCTTACTACTATCTTCCCAACACAAGGAACAGTACCTGGCAAGGAGGCTTATTATCTATTATCTTTTTTAAAAAAACTAGCTTTGAATTTTCTTGATTGAGCTCTTTTTTGACATCTCATCAGTTTTTATTTATTTTTTGTTTTTCTTCTGCATTATTTGTATTTATGCTGTTAAAGTTGAATACAAAACACATTTTCCCCTTACTTCTTTGTTTTTAATAAGCACACACAAGAAAGACTTTATCTTTCTATTCCTGAAAAATTTCCATTAACTGGAACCTACAAATTTCGCTATGTATTATTTTGTTATTTAATTTTAAATATTTTGTAATTTAGTATTTGATGTCCATGAATATATATGTATCTTATTTTTAAACTATCTACTACCAATCAGTTACTTTTTCACTTCAGCCAGGGAATATGGTTTTCATGATGAAAACTTCCTTTGGGACCCAACTCACAGTCATATTTTTTAAGAATCTATGTATCCTTTAAAAAAATCTGTATTCTCTATTTATCTGCTAGAGGGATTTCCATACAGATCTATATTTAATCAAGTGTATTAATTATGCTATTTAAAAATTTTGTTGCCATTTTATCTACCAGTTTCTGACAACTACGACTGGACATTTATTAATTTCTCTTTGGAAGTGTCAATTTTTGCATTCTTAACTCTAAGACTATACTGCTAAGACTATATTCTATATAAATAAGACTATAATTTTTACATTTTCTTGGTAGTATATTCCTTTTATCAAGATCTAGTGTCCTTTACGGTAATGCCATTTTGTCTTAAGCTCTACTCTGTTGTATATTAATTTTGTCAAACCATCTTTTTGTTTTCTGGTTTTTACTACTGATGAGAAATTTGTGGTCAGTCTCCCTTTCCTCATGTGATTTATTCTTTTTAATTTAATCATGAGTTCATTTTAAGCAAGGATATTTTCTCCAGGGAAGTCCTGTATACCTGGATTGGCATTATTTTCTCTCGTGATCTGAAATTTTTAAATTATGAACTTATCTTCACAACAATTATTTTTCAGAGTAATCTTATATCCTGTGGGTTACAGAAGCAGTTTCATATTTGTCTCTGCTGAATTTCTAAGGGTTTAATGGTTCCAGACATATTTGTATACTGATTTATTGATTTAGAGTCCTTGTACCAAAAGGAAACTATGATATCAAATCAAACTCCACATTCATCTATAATACAGGCTTAAGGCTCCAGATCTCATATTTTACCCTTCTACATGCCCTGGGCAAACAGCAGGCTTACCTGAAACTTCCTGGGTCTGTCTGTGGGTTCCCTTTTTCAGTCCCATTTTATAGGTAAAGATCTCTCTTCAGGTTCTATGCTTTAGTTTATCAGTTCCAACTACCTTGTGAGAGCACAGAGTATGTGGCCTAGACTTTTCTATGAACATTAAGACATCAATCCCCAGCATTTAAGGTCTGTATGAGGACATGAAAACCACTATGGGCCATTTAGGAATTAGTTCCTGCTTACCACCTTTCTTAATTCAGCTTCCCTGACTCCTTGTTACTAGCACCTATGAATTTAATTTCTCTTTCTTGATTTGAAGCTTTTATATATGTAAATAACCTTTCTGTATATATCTTATCAACAGTTTATGTCCGGAGTGTGGGGTGAACATCCTGCCACAAGAGCTCAACTATACTATCCAGGAGTCTTTTACTACATGGGTGTATACATAAACTATATGTATACATATAAACTGTATACATAAATGTGTATGTGTATATATGTATAATATACACACATTTCTATACATATATGTGTGTATCATAAACCTATCATAGTTTTATACCAGTGTTAATGGAATATTTTTGAAAACTTCCCCCAAATTCTACCACTACAACCAATAAACTCTTTTCTTTTTTCACATATTCTCTCCAATATGTATTCATGAACATATCTAATTTTTAACACAGCTATAATCAAACCAGGGTATTATTTAAATTTGCCAAAATCATATTCTAATAGTCTTCAAATTTTTAATGTCATGTATTTTTTGTAATTCCATTTAGCAGATGTTTCATAATTTCCTAAACTATTACCTGAATATACTTTGTTTTAATTGTTTCAATTAAAATAATGCTTCAATGTTCTGCTTCAGATAATGACAATTTAACATATATTAAAATTAACTTGCCATACATAACAATTATACATTCTGGACAAAATACAAAAACAAATGTTAAGTCAAAAGAGTAATCAAAAGCAGGTAGCAACTGGAAGGAAGTTAGCCTTAAATGAGAAAACTGTACTGGTATAGTTTTTTTTTTTTTTTTTTTGAGATGGAGTCTTGCTCTCTCGCCCAGGCTGGAAGGCAGAGGCGAGATCTCAGTTCACTGCAACCTCCACCTCCTGGGTTCAAGTGATTCTCCTGCCTCAGCCTCCTGAGTAGCTGGGATTACAGGCACATGCTGCTACGCCTGGCTAATTTTTTGTATTTAAGTAGAGATGGGGTTTCACGGTGTTGCCCAGGCTGGTCTAGAACTCCTGAGCTCAAGAAATCCACCTGCCTCGGCCTCCCAAAGTGCACTGGTAGAATCTGTTGTCTTGCTAGCTTAAAAAGGACAAAGTTTGTGGTTGCCAAGGCAGCTTAAAAGTGAAAGGTAGAATCCCAGAAAGGAAAGTGCTGCAAAATTTCTATACGAACTACACCCAATATTTGAATGACCCTAGCCTGAGGAAGACTCCAAGGTTCTTCACAAAGAGAAACAGCTGGAAGGTGAAAGGATCTGAGATGAGATTTCTGCTGCTGCCTGTCACAGAAAAAATCATGTTGGGGGTTGAATCCAGCCACATTAGATGTCTACTAAGACAAAAATTCAACACTCATCAGAGAAAAATAACAGAATCCAAAGTCTATAATATGTCACCCATAATGCCCATTACACAAGCAAAATACACTATAGTGAACAAACAGGAAAAAAAGACCTAGAGTCAAGAGAAAAAGCAGCTCACAGACACCAAATCCTGAATGATCTAAGTGTCAGAATTATCAGACAAGGACTTCAAAGCAAGTATTATAAACATTTTCAAGTATTTAAAGGAAAATATGGTCATAATAAATGTTTGCATGGGGAAATCTCAGCTGACAAATGGAAGCTATGAAAAAGAACCAAATGGAAGTTCCAGAACTTAAAAGGTATAATGTCTGAAATGAAAAATTCATTGGATGGCCTTAATTTGAGATCAGATGGCAGAAAAAGGGCCACTTAACTGGAAAATCAATAGGTCTATTGAATGTGAAGAAAAGACTTTAAAAAAATAATAAACAGAGCTTCAGAAATTTAAAGTTCAATATTAAGTGGTCTAACTATGTACAATGGGAGAGGAGAGATAATGAGACAGAAAAATACAATATTTAATAAATGGCCAAAGTCTTTCCAAATTCTAAGAAAAACACAAATTTCTAGATCCAAGAAGTTCAGCAAATTCCAAGCAGGATAATTATAAAGAACCCACACATAGTCAAAAGGATGAAAAAACAAAGATAAAAAGCACACTGTGAAAGCAGCCAGAAAAAAGTAACATTGCATGCAGTGAAAAAGTTATATGAATGAAACCTGACTAATGATACCTGACTTCTACTGACAGTAAACTGATTTGCAGCAGAGGTACCAAAGCAATTCAAGGGACAAAAGAAAATCGTTACTACAAATTCTGATGGAGTAACTAGACACATCTGTAAACAAATGTACAAACCTCATACTACAGAAAAATTTGAGCTGAAGCTTAAAATGTCTAGAAGAAACCATAGGAGAATATGCTGATGTGAGAGCGGACAAAGATTTCTTAGGGTTACAGAAGCAATAAACATTTTTTTTTCTTTTTGAGACAGAGTCTCACTTTATCACCTGGGCTGGAGTGCAGTGGTATGATCTCGGCTCACTTCAACCTCCACCTCCAGGGTTCAAGTGATTCTGCTGCCTCAGCCTCCCCAGTAGCTAGGCCACGACGCCCAGCTGATTTTTGTATTTTCAGTAGAGATGGGGTTTTGCTGTGTTGGCCATGCTGGTGTTGAACTCCTGACCTCGGGTGATCCACCCACCTCGGCCTCCCAAAGTGCTGGGATTACAAGCATGAGCCACTGTGCCCCGCTGCAATAAACATTTTTAAAAAGGCTTTGGGAGGCCAAGGCGGAAAAACTGCTTGAGGCCAGGAGTTTGAGACCAGCCTGGGCAACACGGTGAGACTCTATTTCTACAATTTTTTTTTAAAAAGCCAGGCGTGGTGGTGCATGCCTGTAGCCCTTAGCTACTCGGAGGCTGAGAATCGCTTGAGCCCAGGAGTTCAAGGCTTCAGTGAGCTCTGATCATGTTACCACTTCAGCCAGGACAACAGAGCGAGACCGTTTCTAAAAACAAAAATAAATCAGACCCAATCAAAATAACAGTAAACTTCCATTCACTGAACTACATCAATTAAGAAGGTAAAAAAACCACCAACTAAATAAAATACTTGAAAAACATACCTGACAAAACATTTATGCCTAGAATATATAAGGAACTCCTACAATTCTGTAGTAAAAGACAGGTAACTCAATAAATAAAGAGCAAACAACTGGAATAGCTATTTCACAAAAATGTACAAAAATGTCCAATAAACACATGAAAAGATGTTCAAGGAACCAAGCCATCAAGGAAATACAAATCAAAATCGCAATGATATACCATTAGGAGGCTTAAATTAAAAATGCCAAAGACCCAAATATTGGCAAGGATTTGAAGCAACCATAACTCTCATATATTTATGGTGGGAATGTGAAACGCAAAACCACCTTGGACTAGTTTAGCATTTAGACATAAACCTACCATAAGTATTTATCCAACAGGAATCAAACTAGATGTCCACAAAACAGATGTTGAAGAAAAAGAATGTTCATATCATCTTTATAATAATTCCAAACTGGAAACAATGCAAATGATATCAATGTAAGAATGAATAAGCACTTTGTGGCATAGTCACACAATGGAATACTACCCAGCAATTAAAAGAAACGCATACATACATAGAGGAACATGGATGAATCTAATAGATATTATACTGAGCCATATAAAACACCTAGAAAAGTTCATTCTGTATGATTTTACTTATATGAAGTTCTAGAATAGGTAAAATTAATACATGATAAAGGAAAAATTAGAAAAAGTAGCTGTCTCAGGATGAGGCTTCCCTGCTGACTGGGAAGGATCATGTACAGACAACATAATGCAATGCTCCATTTCCCTTTTCAGGAAAGAATTCTGACCCACTGCTGGGAGTGCAGTGCAGTGCAGCACAAAGCCCTCGGTGTTTGTCAGCATTCAGTGTCTGTGCCCTTGGGTACGATTGTTTAGGCTGAAGGAAATACCACTTCTCAAGGACATACCAATTTCCAGGGATAGCCCATATCTAGACACTAATCAACATGGGGATATTAAGGACCAGCCCCTTCCCCCAACTTGAGACAGCTTTGATTGGTCATTCTATCTTCGGAACTCTTCAGCATTGCAGTTCAACCTTCCCTCTGCCCAAGCTGTTTCCTTCCCCTCCATTCCCTTCCATAGATCATAGATCATAGAATCACAAAAGCACTCCCTAATAAAGTGGTCCTTAAAATATGATTCCTGGACTAACAGTATCAGCATACCTGGGAACTAGTTAAAAATGCAAATTTCTGGGTCCCACTACAGACCTCCTGAATTGGAAAGCAGAAGCACCATTTACATGTGAAGAGCTTCCTATCAACTTTTTGTGCCCTACTCTTAAATATACTCAGATGGATAGACAACTGGAAAAAACTCTCCAATATGAAAGACAGAGAAAAAAGGGGGTGAAACCCTTACTTGGGCCGGGCGCGGTGGCTCAAGCCTGTAATCCCAGCACTTTGGGAGGCCGAGACGGGCGGATCACGAGGTGAGGAGTTCGAGACCATCCTGGCTAACACGGTGAAACCCCGTCTCTACTAAAAAATGCAAAAAACTGGCCGGGCTAGGTGGCGGGCGCCTGTAGTCTCGGCTACTCGGGAGGCTGAGGCAGGAGAATGGCGTAAAAACCCGGGAGGCAGAGCTTGCAGTGAGCTGAGATCCGGCCACTGCACTCCAGCCTGGGCGACACAGCGAGACTCCGTCTCAAAAAAAAAAAAAAAGAAACCCTTACTTGGAAGAAATAACACTATGCAAAAAGAAAACAAAACTTTAATCCTCACGAAGGTTAAGGGAAGACGCTGCATTCAAGAAACACAAATTGGATACTATATACTTATATTTTTAAAGTATATTCAGAAAGTTAAAAAGAGACATCTTAGAAATTAAATCTATTTAGGCTGGCTATTTTCTCTTTGCTCTTTGAAATCACTCTCTACCCTCTGTGATAACCTAGGAAGCTGGACTTTTCACCATCAGTAGGGCTCCCTTCCTCTCTGCCAAATGTTTGTCACTGGACAGAGGTAGGGATGTAAAAGAAGAGAAAGGACCTGGTTCTTTCTGACAGGCAATGAGTTAGTGGTTTGGGTAACTGTGGTTTTTCTCGGCAGGTTTTGTAATATCTTTTTAAGTCAATAAATTGTAAGTTCCTAAAACTTTGATTAAAAATTAAATACATGAAAATTCAAGTAAATAAAATTTCAAATAACAAAACGTCAAAGTTATCAAAAAAGAAATGGAATTACCTATGGACAAAGGAGTTAGAAGAATATATTTGCAATTATCTCTCTTTTTACCATTACTCCAACTAGTTAAGAAAGCATTTTCAGCAGCTGGAAAAATATGCACAAAAATACACGTATCACTCAATAATAAACCACCAATACACATCTGAGCCTGCACTTAATAAAAGTAGGTAATATTTGACTTTTAAGTATTTCATAATTTAAATGTTCATTTATTATTTTGGGGTTTCTTAAACAATTTTATTTTATACATGTTTATTTGAACTCAAATTTTGACAGACTAAAAGACTGTATTTTGTTAGAGTCCATTTATAGGCAATTTTGCAACACTGATTTCTTGTGGGGAAAAAAAACCCAAAACAGACAGATAGTAATTATTACGATCTGTGGAACTGAATGACCAGGAAAGCCGACCTCTTACTGCAAACCAAGCACATGGAGATAAGTCCACCAATGCAGCAGCAGCATCTTGATGATGAGTTGAATGGAGACAAAACATCTTATGTTGTGCCCAGAAGGTAGGGTAAGGCTCAAAGCTGCAAGGGGCAAAATGTTCTCATAAAGGCAAGATTCAGGTGCTGCTTGCTGCAGCACTCCACAGACACACCCTGTCTGTCCCAATGGCTTGTGACTGCCACGCGGCAACAATGAACACAATATACTCTCACTCTCACTCTCAGAGCAAGTATCTTCCCCTTATGAGAGAATGAATTCAGGCAATTCTTTACAAAAATGACAGCATTTGTTCCAAGGCACCAACAGTATAAAGCTTTTCAGAAAGTACACAGAAATAAACAGACTAAACATGGGAATTAGTTCTTAATGGTGGAATCTGTTACTACTCTAACTAGTGTAAAAATAACTTCAGATAGATTACAATCAAAATGCATATCGAATAGACTGTGCTGTGTGAGGGAATGTCTGACCAAAGAGTATTCTCATAGGCACTTTGGGTGCTGCCTGGTAAGCGCTCACAAGGGTTCTTCTCAGGGCCAGAGAAGCTGAGCATCTTATGTATTTGTAAAATCCTTCTCCAGACTTCTTGCCAAGCTTCTTCTCTGCCATCAGCTTTTTCAAGGATGGGCTGGGCTGAAATATGGGGTTCTTCGTATCTATTTCATGCCATCCATTCATGATGAACTTCACAGAATCCAGCCCAACATTGTAATCTAGAAGCTCAGATGAGCCCCTGGGGTACCTGGCTCCTAACTTCATAGCAGTGTCAGTGTTTTCCTTGGATACGTCAAGTCATTCATGCAGCTTGACTGCTTCCATGAGGTGTTGAATCCTAAGATGGCTGACAATAAACCCAGGAGTGTCCTTGCAAGAAACAGGATGCTTTACCAAGGTTTTGCTCAAGTTTACCAAAGATTCAAATGTCTTTTGGGTGGTCATTGGTGTTTTAAAGACCTCTGCAAGTTTCATCAGGGGCACTGGGTTGAGTAAACGGAGGTCAGCAAATTGGTCTTGTTTGGTGGTAGCACTGGCTATGCTTGTAATTTGCAAAGAGGAAGTGTTGCTGGCAAAGTTGTATGTTCAGCAACAAACCTGTCCAACCTCTAGGAGAGTTTGATTTTCACCTTTCGACTTTCTACAATGGCCTCTACCACCAGGTCTGTGCTGTGGATTATGGATGTTGCATCTGTGCTGGTTGATATGCTGCTTAGGGTTTTCTCCACAAATTCATCATCAGCCTTAGGGTTTTCTACAAACAACTTCTTTGTCGCTTTCCTAAGGCTTTTCTCAATTCCCTCTTTATATTTTGCCAAGATGTCCTCGGTCTGGTCAAGGAACACTACTGTGTGGCTGGTCACTGCAGCAAACTGTGTGATGCTGATGACCATCATGTGCTTAATGATGATTTTTCTTGCCCAAGGATGTGGACAAGGAAGACCCCGAGTGCATTAACTGGCTGGTGATGAAAGCCATGGTGCAGTGGTGGCGACGACAGCAAGACCCAGGCAGGGAAGGCACATGTGGTGTGGGGACCAGCAGACGGGCAGCCTCTGAGGCCATTTTTTACTTTTGAATAAAACGATATTACTAATTTTATCTGCAAATAACTTTTGTTCAAATGACAATGTATGCTCAACATTTTTTTCTAATTTTTTAAATTGATTATTGTTGATAATCGATAAAACAGGCATTGAACTTCCAGTTTTGCTGATTTTTAACTTTTACAAAAATTTTAATTAAATAGTATCAGTCTGGTATTTTGGTATTAGATTTTAAAAAACAAAATATCAGTACCATAATTGTGCTGTGTATCATAACTATTACATTTATGGAACATGCTAACTACTTATCTTCTAAATCTTTCAAGATTTACATCTCAAGTCATATTGCCAGAATGTTATTGATATAAAGTAGTAGGGAAGAGGGGGAAAACACCAGCAATAAAGCAGATAAAAATTTAAGCAACAGAGATATAGCTTGAGAAAGCATATTGTGTTTTCTGTAAATCAAACTATAGAGTGAAGCTGGATAAAGCTTTCTTATCTAGGGGGGCTATACAAAAGAAATAACAAATTTTAGGAAGCATGTGTTTAAAAATTAAAACTTAGTCTAATCCTACTTTCTCACAAAGAAATACGTTACAAAAATACCATGTAATATTTCCCTTTATTCAAACAAAAACATGATACAATAAATAAATTAGCAGTCATGGGCCAAACATATACAATATATAATACAATGTAAGCAACAGTATGACAGAAAGAACATTTAGACAACTTGTTTGCTAGAAACATTTCAGAATCTGTTCCCCAATTTCAACAAATTGTTGATAAACTATTTTTTACTGCAGAAAATATTCTAGGAGACTCTCACTTATCCCTTCCAACACCACATTTAGCCTCTATCCAAAAGTTCAATGCTATGTTTACATTTATTTGGAGTCCTCAAGTCTGAAGTCAGAGTAACTCACAATTCCTATATACTTGATTCAAATTTCTTGTGTTGTAGAAACAGAGGTATCTGTGAATACCAGATACTAGATTTAACCCAAAGACAATCTGAGATAGAGGAGGTACAACTAGAAGAAGCTCTTACATTCTATCCTTGCCAGGAAAAATCAAACTCTTAGCTTCTACTCTTATAAAATAATTATTTCTGTTAAAAACACATTGACTTCAGATCCCTTTTGCAGGTTGTGACTTGGCTCACAGTCCATCATAGCAAATCTTATTTTTACCTTATACTTGCTTATATTAAATGAAAACTATTTACTTTTACTTTTGTTTGCTCATATGCTATAAAACAAAATTTTATATGTTTTTTAAAAACAATAATAGTCATAATGGTGGCTAATTCTAAAAAGGTGTAGCCAGAAAAAAAGGAAATAAAAAACACTTGGAATCACACCATGCAGACATTTAAATTCATTTACTTTGTTTTCTTAAAAATAATGGATTCTTTTGGTAAGGATGGGGAGAAATTGGAATCCTTGTACATTGCTTGTGGGAATGAACGATGGTCTGGCTGCTCTTGAAAAACCTGATTATGTCTTCAGAAAGCTAAAACACAGAATTACCACTTGTCCTAACAATTCCACCCAAAGAAATAAAAATAGGAATGCAAACAAAAACCTCTACACAAATGTGCCGAATGTTCATAGTAGCACTATTCACAAAAGTCAAATGGAGGAAACAACCCAAATGACCATCGATGGATGAACGGATAAACAAAATGTGACATATTATTAAAATGAAATATTATTCAACCATAAAAAGGAATTAAGTACCGGCACATGCTACAATACGGATAAACCTTGAAAACTTTATGCTAAGTGAAAGAAGGCAGACATAAAAGGTCACATATTGTATGATTCCCTGTATACAAAATCTCCAGAATATCTACATCCAGAGAGATAGAAAGTGGATGAGTGGTTGGTTGGGGTTGGGGAAATGAAGAGTGACTGCTTAATGTACATTCCTTTTAAATGATGAAAAATGTTCTGGAACTAGATAGAGGTGATGGCTACATAACACTGTAAAGTTACTAAATGCTACTGAATCGTACACTTTATGTGGTTAATTTTTATGTTATTAATTTTACCTAATAAAAAATAATTAGGATCATAAAATTAAGAAAAAACTTCCTTTAGATACTACCAGTGCCTAATCAACAGATTTCGAAGTATCAGTTCTGTTTCTCTCTGTAACCCAAGTTGCCTTTGAAATAATCATTGTTCACAGTGCTTGCCTGCTCTTATGAATTTTTAGAGACTCTAGTTTTCATGAAAGGAAATTAACCAAAGACCAATGTTTCTCAACCAGGTACTGACATTTAGGATGGCACCCTGCTTTACTTTATGGGTTCATCGAATGCATTATAAGATGTTTGGAATCATATGACGGTGTTCACTAAATGCCAGGAGTGCTTCCTAGACATTTTGACAAGCAAAATTGCCCTGCATTATTTCCACATGTTCCTAGTTGAAAGTCACTGCTCTAGAACAAAATGTCATATCCTATGTATTGTGTTACATTATAAGAAGTTCCCTAATATACGCAACTCAATGCTTTACAAATGAGTCATTTCAAAAGCTCACATGTTTTTATGTATGGAAAGTAAACTTCTTGCTTTTGACACAGGATGCTATAAAAATTTATTGATTTTATTGTTGTTCTAAACATAAAAATTAATTTCAATCAGAAGAATGAACTTTATCATGAGGTAATTTGTGCCTGATATTTGATTACTAGATCATATTACTCAAATGAATATTCAACTTCTACTAATAACACTATTTCATTCATTGATATATTTTCTTTGCTTTTTAAAAAATATTATCAGGTTCCAAATATATAGGAAAGTTATAAAGAATAATATAACACCCATGTACCTGCTAGCCAGTTTGACCAAACCTGAACTTTTTCCTTAAGAAAACTTTACAGACAAAGTTCCCATGGGATCTTTTCCTATCTCACTCCACCATTCCTTTCTCAGTGGTGACCACTATCCAGAAGTTATTATTCCCATGAATGTATATACATTTACTACAAATGTTGACTATCTCTATAAACAATATAATAGTTTTGCTTACTTCACAGGCATTAAGTTCTGCTGCATGTATCATTCTTTTTTTAAAAAAAAAATTTACTTAATAGGCATTAGAAGTTTATCTATTTTGGTACATTCTAGTTTATCCATTTTAACTGTTACATAGAAGTGTGGATTAAATTGTATGTCCAGACTCCTCCCCAAATTTGTATGTTGAAGCCCTAACCCCCGAGGGCTGTATCTGATGGAACAGATACAGCACTCAGAAGGAATCAACCATGCTGGCACCTTGATCTTGGACCTCAAGCCACCAGAACTGGTAAAAAATAAATTTCTATTACTTAAGCCATCAAGTCTGTGGTACTTTGTTATGGCTGCCCTAGCAAACTAATATGCACAGTATTCCACTGTTTGAACATACTGCTTTATTTATTCTTTAATAATGGGCTCTTATCGTATTTCCAGCTCTGTACTGTAACATACAACATTGTAACAAATATTTGGTATGGAGATATTGTTATTCTTATTGCAGGACTTTTTCTTGGACACATACACAAATATATGCACACACATTACAGTATGTTTATCTTCAACTTTCTGATTATTGCCAAATTGCCTTTCAAGGTAATTTTGGCCAATCTCTACTCCATCAGCTGTGTATAAGACTCATTTCTCTCTATCCTCTCCAAAATTGGTAATGACAGACTTCTGCCAATCAGATGGGTATGAAATATTTTGTTTTAAAACGCATTTCTTTATCAGTGACGTTGAACACCTTAATGTATTTACTGACTACTAAGTTTTCTTCTGTGAACTGCCTACTCATATCCTTTACCCCTTTTTAACGTGGTTGTTTTTATTATTTTATTTACTAATAGGAGCTCTTTTTATACTTTAGATACTAATCTTTTGTCAATTACTTGAGTTACAAATAACTTCTCGCCATCAGCAGCATGTTGCTTTTTTTTAAGTGTTCATTGTCCAAGGAGAGTTTTTATGTTAATTTAGTCAAATATTTTTCTTTATGAAAAGTGCTTTTGATGTGTTTTTAAAAATCTTCCTTATCGTGAGCTCACAATGTTATTTTATTTTCTTCTAAACTTCTGCTTTTCACATTTGGGGGCTGAGTTTTTCTGGATTCTATGTGTGATGTGATCTTTTTTTTTTAAATATAGATAATGAAATGTCCCAATGGGCCATCCCTTCCCTTGCACACAAGGCCTATGTCTTGTTAACCTGCTTCCTAAGTCTAGCACTTTGCCTGGAACACATTAGGCAATTATAAACATGTGATCAATAAAAGGAAGGATGGAAGAAAGAGAAGGGAGAGAAAGGGAAGCAAGGCAGGGATAGGAGTGTGGAAAAAAGTATTTGGATCATGGTCTTTGATATAAACTATATATTAGAACCATACAAGTCAAAAGGGCATTAAAACAGATTCAAGGGGTGGATTGCAGGAAGATGGGCTTTCCAGGATTCTGGAATGCTAGAGGTAAATATATCACTTAAGTGCATCTGGGCACTGACTCTGCTTTCTCTCCCCCAGGATGAGAATCTGGCCTTGCTAGAGCTGAATTAGTTCAAAATCCAGAAAATTGTGGTGTTATAAATATCACTTATTAAGTGTTTGCAGAATGTTCAAGAAAGCCTAGGTACAAAAGGGCAATGTTACATTCAGAAATTGATACAGCAATGCTAGCTGAACCTTTCCCGTAGGGACAGTGGCTACATGTACCACAGGAAACCTAAAGAGATGGGAAAACTTTTTTTTTTTTTGAGACGGAGTCCCGCTCTGTCGCCCAGGCTGCAGTGCAGTGACCGGATCGCAGCTCACTGCAAGCTCCGCCTCCCGGGTTTACGCCATTCTCCTGCCTCAGCCTCCCGAGTAGCTGGGACTACAGGCGCCCGCCACCTCGCCCGGCTAGTTTTTCGTATTTTCAGTAGAGACGGGGTTTCACCGTGTTAGCCAGGATGGTCTCGATCTCCTGACCTCGTGATCCGCCCGTCTCGGCTTCCCAAAGTGCTGGGATTACAGGCTTGAGCCACCGCGCCCGGCCAGCCTTTTTTAGATATACTGTATTTGCTACTATTCAGAATAGTCATTTGGTTTCTATATTCTTAACTAAATAATTTAGGAGCATACAACAGGTGGGTAATAGTCTCTTCCCAACAATCCCTAACCTGAAGTTCAAAGGCGGAGTGCCATAGTGGAGGGTATAAAGAAACAGAAGAATGGGACCTGGAATGACTTTTGCCTCAGATGCCCTCAAAAGAAAAACATCTCTCCCTAGAGCAACATTATATCTAGTTCACTATAGTCAAGGAAGTATGTTCCATTAGAGAGAAAGGGGCTTAGCCTCCCAGTGTAAGTACACACCACCACCTACAAAGTATTCTTGCTGAAATACTGAAACATATCTCTACTTAACTACCAATTTATATTAATAAAGGGGAAGAGGAATATGCTACATAGCACCATGAAGATAAAATCAGCAAATCCAGACTGTGGGAAACTCCATAGGACAAAGGATCCAATTTCTTCAACAAATAAAAAACTTCAAGAATTTTTTAAAGGGATCTAGAGTTTAAGAGATATCCACCAGTAGCTATAAGGACACTGATTCAAACAAACTGTAAATGTGATATGATGTCTGGGATTCTCTTCAAAATAACCAATGAAGAGTTACAGACAAATAAGATTATGAAACTAATTGTTAAAGTTGAATAACAAAGACCTGAGAGTTCAATGTCTTTTCTCTCCTTTTGTATACATTCAAAACATATTACAATGAAAAGTTAAAAGAGGGGGCTGGGTGTGGTGGCTTATGCTTATAACCCAGCACTTTGGGAGGTCAAGATGGGAGGATCACTTGAGGCCAGGAGTTCAAGACCAGCCTGGTCAACATAGGAAGACCCCATCTCTGACAAACAAAAAAAAGTTAAAAGAGGGGAAGGACTTAGCAGATCCTTTTAAAAGGAAAAGCAAATAAACCAAGTAGGACCTACAGCTAAGAGACTAGAGCCTGAGATCTAAAAACCTTCTGATGTTGATTTAAACTGTGAAAAACTTAAAATATACAAGAGAAGGCTGTAAATCAAAGATTCAGTCACTATAACCAGTCTACTGAGTCACTGTTAATCAGTATTTACTTACGCTACCATTGAGTGATACTGAAAGATTATTATTTGAAAGCGTAGAATATAATGACTCATTTTTGCTTTCTAAAGAGTTATTTTCCTTTTTTGCTGTCCTTCCACGTATTGGTATCTTTCCTTATGTGATTGCTGGTTGCTCCAAATACTGAATTTTACCTTTGTAATATTTAAAAAATAGCTAATTTGCTCTAACAGGATTGTAAAAATACATATTTTGGGGAGGCAGAGTACTGAACAAATTGTGCTGCTCTCTTTAGTCTCAATCTATGTGCTTTCCCAGTTTTCTTCAATGCAAGCATTTTCAGGTTGATATTAATATTAAAAGCTCAAAGAGTCAACAGGACTCAAATAAGTCAAATAATAAGAAAGCATTTGCACATATAAAGTTAAAAAGATCTTCAAATAAATTTATCTAGCAAGAAACACCATGGTAAATATAGCAGGAACCAAAAACATGGTCTTGACAGGAAGAATTCCAATTCTGCAACTACAAGCTATATGCCCTTAATGTAGATGAATTATTTTTCCCCTGAGGCATACTCTATCTCCTCCAGAGATTTTTTAAATAAAGATTCAACATTTATATAAAAAGCCATACTGTAATAACAAGCATGTAATAGGTTCTTAATGAATGCCACATAAAACTAAATCTAGTCTAACCCTTTCATTTATAAATTAGGATAAAAAAAATGACTTGTTCAAGGTCACATATTGATTTTTATTTGGCTCCATTATTCAGTTAAAAATGCTATGATTATGTCTGATAATAATGCCTCTATTTTACAGTGGGATTTTAATCAAGAAGAACATTTTGTGCCCCAGTCTTACCATTTTGGAACTTCCTTTGTCGTAGAAACATTATATATTGTCAGTAAATAAGCTGAATTAAAGGTCAATGCCCTCTAGTGCTAAACCTTCAGAGGTAGGTGCAGGTTCCAAATACAGGCAAATTTACCTAGTCTACAGAACAGGAAACAATCTCCATAAAAATAAGGACATGAAAACATGAGATAGCTGCATGCACAGTGACCCATCTGTAAGGATGACTATTCTCTCTGGGAGATGAGATTTTAAGCCTTTACTTTCTTTTCAAATGTTTAAAAAGCTTTTTAACTTTTTGTTATTAAGTTTTTATAATACATAAAACATTTAAAAAGAAGCCAAAACACAGGGCATGATAACATCACTGGATTGCGCAGTGGGGAAAACAACTCTTCTTCCCCTACTGCATAGTTTCAGAGGAAGTTACACATCCATGTGGCTTAGTATCTAACGTTACATTAAGAAAGTCATAAAAGTGCTGTAATCCCAGCACTTTGGGAGGCCGAGGTGGGCGGATCATGAGGTCAGAAGATCGAGACCATCCTGGGCAACATGGCGAAACCCCATCTCTACTAAAAATACAAAAATTAGCTGGGCGTGGTGGCGCATGCCTGTAATCCCAGCTACTCGGGAGGCTGAGGCAGGAGAATTGCTTGAATCAGGGAGTTGGAGGTTGCAGTGAGCCGAGATCACACCACTGCACTCCAACCTGGCAAAAGGGCGAGACTCTGTCTCAAAAAATAAAAAAAGAAAAAGTTGTGTCAGAGACAAGGCAGATCTTTAAACTGAGAAAAATAAGGGGATAAATGTGACTTCACTTTTTTTAATGTACTTCAGGTGTCACTAATAGGTGACATGCTAAGTACGTACAAGTCTTTTTTTTTTTTTTTTTTAACTGAAAAGCATTAAACCAGACCATGGTATTAGGTGCTTAACTGAGATTATAAAAAAGAAAACCAACATGGAAATGGTTTAGAGAGCTGAAGTTAAAATGAGAATTCCATTAAGATGGCATATATAGGTAATGGTGCTTAATGGGAAGATTAGGGACTATACCAATGTCTCATATAAATTAATATGAGAACATTTCTTAAAATTGTAGCTAAAATGGCCCTACAGGTATACTTGTAAGATATGACTTATTACTCTTTTCTAGAGTTAAGAGCTTATTAGGGCAGTAAAGAGTTCAATATCCCAAATATGATCCAAAAAATAAAGTCGCCAAGTTCAATGTCTTGTAGTCCTCCACTTAAACCCAAGAATCACAGAACTTTTCTTATAACTAAAGGCAAAAAAAATACGAAAACCAATTTGATAGTTAATATTAAAATTCTCTTCTACAAGGCAGTAAGAGAACCAAAGGAAAGAAAATCTAGCCTAAAAGCATTTCATAATCTATAAAGGAGAAGGCTATCTAAGGAGATAAAAATTATGAATTAATCTCCTCAATGTTCAAATGATTCTCTAGAGAGGAAGATATCAAAACTGATATATTTTTAAAGATAGAAGAGTTATTAGTGGAAATAGGTAAAATAATTTATTAAGGATATAGTTAGAAATGTCTAGAGTTTTCATTTTTCTCCTTGTGCCTAAAGCATAATTCTATGTAGGAATGTCTGGTAGTAATCTCTTTTCGGGCTACTTCAAAGCAATGTATGGATAAGAAATCATTTGTTTTTTGGCCAAAAGTTTAAAAAACACACCCACACAGAAAAACTGCTAAGTAACACAATTTTTCCCTAGACCAGAAAGCTTTATAAAAACCTGGATAATCAGGCTTAGTCTCTGAAACCTATCAGTTCATGGGAAAAGTGCCTACAGTCTCACTATCCAATAGAAATATAATCCGAACCAAAGAAATCTTAAATTACCTAGTACATTAAGAAGTAAAAAACAGATACTACATTTAGTAAAATATTTTAATGTAATTATTAAATATTAACATTTTGATGTATCTTAGTTACATTATTAACATTTTGATATTATTAACATTTTGATATGCAATGAATATAAATAGAGATACTTTAGATCTTTTTCATACTAAGTCTTTGAAATCCAATGTGTATTTTATACTTACAACACATCTCAATTTGATTTAGCCACATTTCAACTATTCAACAGCCACATGTAACTAGTGGCTACTGTACTGGCCTGTGTATGTCTATGGCACAGCATGTCTTATGGGCTATACTTAAAAGTTTGGGCCAGCAGCTATAGGTCACACGTGTAATCCCAACACTTTGGGAGGCTAAGGCAGGAGGAATGCTTGAAGCCAGGAGTTTGAGACCAACTTGGACAACAGAGCAAGACCCTGCCTCTACAAAAAATAAGATAAAATAAAATAAAATAAAATAAATAAAATAAACAAGCCATGTGTGGTGATGTGTGCTTATAGATCCGCCTATGTGGGATGCTGAGACAGGAGGATGGCTTGAGTTAAGAAATCTGAGGCTGCAGTGAGCTATGACTGTGGCACTGCACTCCAGCCTGGGTGACAGAGCAAGACCTCTCTAAAAAAGAAAAAGAAAGTTTAATGACTGTCTCAGAGTTGAGCATACAGAGACAAAAGAGGTCATCTATTATTCTTGCAGGGCTTACATCTAAAATGTATATAAAACTGCCAATCTCTTGGGTAGACTGCCCTCAATCATGATACATGCAGATTAATTCCTTTCTAGATTTTACTAGGACAGCAAAGTGATCGGTATCTCAATATCTGCCCTCCCACCCCCACCAAAAAAAAGTGACTAAGCTAATATCTTATTGTTCTTCACTTAAAACCAAGAACCACAGGCACAGACAATAAGGCATTTATGTATTATAGTCAGTAAGGGATTATAATATAACACAGGTAGGAGTCAGTTGTCAAGTATAAAAGGTATCTGAAAACGTCAGAAGCCAACCATATGACAACCTGGAACAAATAGAAAACTGCGAAGTTAGTATAGATTAGTGACGTATCGCCAGTATTCTAGAAGCACACTTTGTGAAGACTGTTCCTCCTAATATACATAGGTAACCCACAGAGAAAGTGGCTAACGTTCAGGTAAATTTAGGAATTGCTGGGTTAAATAAAATAAGCCAGGATTTTAATATTGTTTAAAACTGGATTTTAATTTAAGGGTTAAGTTCCCCTATCCTTATAATACAAGACTGATCATGAAACTCTCAGAGACGTGTAAACCAGAGCAACTCCATCTTAAATAGAAGCTGGGTAAAATGAGGCTGAAACCTACTGGGCTGCATTCCCAGATGTTAAGGCATTCTAAGTCACAGGATGAAATGGGAAGTCAGCACAGGATACAGGTTGTAAAGACCTTGCTGATAAAAGTTTGCAGTAAAGAAGCCGGCCAAAACCCACCAAAACCAAAATGGCCATGAGAGTTTACCTCTGGTCATCCTCACTGCCACACTCCCACCCACACCATGACAGTTTACAAATGCCATAGCAACATCAGGAAGTTATCCTATATGGTCTTAAAAGGGGAGCATGAATAATCCACTCCTTATTTAGCATATCATCAAGAAATAACCACAAATATGGGCAACCAGCAGCCCTCAGGGCTTCTCTGTCTATAGAGGAGCTATTATTTTATTCCTTTACTTTCTTAATAAAGTTGCTTTCACTTTACTCTGTGGTCCTGCCCTGAATTACTTCTTGCATTAAATCCAAGAACCCTCTCTTGGAGTCTGATTGGGACCACTTTCCTGTAACAAAACCTTTTTTTTTCTTGAGATGGAGTCTCACTCTGTTGCTCCGGGCTGGAGTGCAGTGGCCCAATCTTGGCTCATTGTAACTCCACCTCCCGGGTTCAAGTGATTCTCCTGCCTTGGCCTCCGAGTAGCTGGGATTACAGGTGTGTACCACCATGCTTGGCTAATTTTGTATTTTTAGTAGAGATGGGGTTTCATCATGTTGGCCAGGCTGGTCTCGAACTCCTGGCCTCAAGTGATCTACCCACCTTGGCCTCCCAAAGTGTTGGGATTACGGGCATGAGCCACCAAGCCTGGCCTGATCACGAACCTGAATATGCTCACATATGTTGTATCCATTTGAGAGTGGGTTGGAGAGCTATCCTATACATCATTTCCCAAACTAATGAAAAAAACACTTTATTTTCATGGATCGTCTTGAAAACTACTAGACCACGTTGGGGAATGCTGATGTAAAAGCACAGGTAAGGCTACTCCTACAAAGCCAGGGAAAATTTGTGCCAGAGTATTTGTAAGCAATATGAGAGTATTGTAGGCTAAAGCTTTGAGGGTCTAGATCCTAACAATATTCTAATGTAAACTCTAATAACTAAATGATCAGGAACACCTTTTTGATTTGATCAAAACCAAAAGGCAATGATCTATGGAGCTATACTATCTATCCACACCTACATTCAAGTAATAATGGCAATGGAATATAATATGAATGTAATTAAAATCTTACCCCAAATAATCTTATTTTAGTCTTATGCTCTTCAGACCACAAGAGGAACTTAATGAAATCAAACTGGAGTAAGGGTCAAACACTCACCTTACTCTAAACCTGCTACAGTTCAAACTAGGCATGCTTAAAAATCTGTGAACCTCAAAGCACAAAGTTTAAAGAAGTAACCAACCAATGAGAATAAGCAGTAAACACAGAAACATCTAAAACGATTATATTGTCTAGAATCAAAAGGCACCTGAATACTTATAAAGGCGTCTACTAAGGCAATAAAGGCAAAAGATGAGTATTTTCCCCTAAGAAGGAAGAGTTTTCTATGACTTGTGGAGACTGTTTCAAAAATTTAAGACAAAGCACATACTCCAACAAATACTGTCTAATTTATCCAACTCCCTAGTCTGAATTAAATGTTCTTTCTACATCACCAAAGGAGAGAGAACAAAAAATGAAGTTGTGAGTAACACTTCAGTCTTCAGAGCAGATAGTTGTAATTGCCAGTAGCAGAAAACTCAAGTTTTGCCAATTCCATTGGGTAGGAAAAGGCTGTCCTAATTTGCCTTTCCCTGAGAACTAACAAGTCTGAACAAGTTTCTGTAGGTTTTTGAACACATTTCCTTTCTATGAAATGCCTGATTATGCTTTTTGCCCAAATTTTGTTTCTCTCTTAGAAATCTGTAAAGTGTCTTTATCTCAAATACTGATCTTCTTTCAGTTATATTGCAACTATCTTCTCTCACTTCTCCTCCCAGAGTGATTTTACCCTTTCACTCTCATTATGTTGACACAAGTTTGACTAACAAAACTTTAAAATTCAATGTAAATGCCCAGATGTTTTCACTAGAGATTTCTACTAAACATTTAAGAACTAACACCAATTCTACACATTCCTTTACAGAAAACAGAAGATGAGAGAAAACTTCCCAATTCATTTTATGAAGCTTGTCATTACCCCGCTATCAGCAGAGGGACAGAAGCATGCATTAGTGAAGCATTACTAAGAACCTGGAAGTAAACTCACTCAAATATGCTCAAGTGAGTTTTGACAAAAATGAAAAGTTATTAAATGGAGGAAAGACAGCTTTTCTAACAAATGGTGCTAAAGCAATCAGACACTCACAGGTTAAAAAAAAGAGATACCACCCCACATCCATTAGAATAGCTACTATTAAAAAGAAAAAACATATAAAAACCCAGAAAATTAACAAGTGTTAGTGAAGATGTGAAGAAAGTGGAATCCTTGTGTACTACTGGTGGGGATGGAAAATGGTGTGGCTATTATGGAAAACAGTATGGTGCTTCATCAAAATGTTAAAATTACCATATGATCCAGCAGTTCCACTTCTGAGTATATATCAAAAAGAATAAATGCACAGACTAGAACAGGCATTTGTACACTAATGTTCAGAGCAGCACTATTCACAATAACTAAAAGGTAGAAGCAATCCATGTGTCTATTGATGGATAAATGGACAAAAAAAATATGATACATACAATAGAATATTATTCAACAGACATAAAAAAGAAAAACATTGTGATGCATGCTACAATATAAATGAACCTTGAAGACATTATGCTAAGTAAAATAAGCCAGTCACAGAAAAACACTCAATAACAAATGCTGGCAAGGATGGGGAGAAAAGAGAACTCACATACACTGTTAGTGGCACACAGTGGCTGGTGCACAATCACGATGGAGAATAGTTTGCAGGCTCCTCAAAAAACTAAAAATAGAGATTCTATATGATCCAGCAATCCCACTGCTAGGTATGTAGCCCAAAGAAAGGAAATCAGTATGTCAAAGAGATATCTGCACTCCCATGTTTACTGCAGCACTATTAACAATGGTCAAGATATAGAAGCAACCTTAAGTGTCCATCAACAGATGAATGGATAATGTGGTACATATATACAATGGAGTACTATTCAGTCATAAAAAAGAATGAGATCCTGTCATTGCAAAAACGTAGATAGAACTAGAGGTTATTATTTTAAGTGAAATAAGCCATGTACAGAAAAAAACATAGTACACAATCTCACTTACTTGTGGAAGGTAAAAATTAAAACAACTGAATTCATGGGGAGAAAGTGAGAGAGAGAGAAGGATGGCTACCAGAGGCTTGAAGGGTGGGAGTGGGGGGTGTGTGGGGAAGTGGGGATGGTTAATAGTTACCAAAAAAAAAAATGAATAAGACCTAGCATTTGCTAGCACAACAGGGTGATTATAGTAAAAAATAATTGTACATTTAAAAATAACTAAAGGATGACTGGGCTGTTTATAACATAAAGGATAAATGCATGAGGTGATGGATACCCCATTTACTCTGATATGATTATTACACTTTGCATTCCTGTATCAAAATATCTCATGTTACCCATAAATATATACATGTACTATTAAAATAACTATGTCAAATTAAAAATTTAAAAAGACCCCAAACTAGACAAATACTATAAGATTTCACTTTCATGAGGTACCTAGAATAGTGAAATTCTAAGACAGAAAGTAGAACTGTAGGTATCAGAGACTAGAAGGAGAAGAAAATGAGGTGGTATTGTTTAATGGGTGCAGAGTTTCAATTCTGCAAGATGAAGAGTTCTATGCATGGCTAGTGTTGATGGCTACAATCAATGTGACGGTACTTAATGCCACTGAACTGTTTCTTAAAAATGACTAAAGTGGTAAATTTTATCTTAGGTGCATTTTACTATAATTAAAACAAATTTTTAAAAAATCAACATCAAGCTAAGCCTCATACCTTACAGAAAAATTAACTCAAAATGGATCACAGACTTAAATGTAAAACATAGAAATACAAAACATTTCAGAAAAAAAGCAATAAACTCTTTCAGATCAAGGGTGAAGCAAAGTTCTTAGACTTGGCACCAAACATACTATCCATAGAAAGAAAAACTGATAAATTGGACTTGTGCTCTACAAAAGACTGTGAAGCAGATTAATTTTTTAAAAAAGAGCTACGATTTCTGGTTTCTGGTCTAGCCTGTAAGAAGCTATAAGTCAACACTAAGTCCTACAAGAAAAAAAGCTGAAAAATACTGAAAAATCAACAACTCTTCTTAGGATTTGTCACAGTGGTAAGGTCAGGGGTCATATCACAGCCCCCCAAATTGGAGAGACCAATAGGAAAATGCAGAGAATTGTAGCTTGCCTGAACAGAAACCCACAAGCACAAACCTCCATGAGAATCTGTACCAAAGCAGGGAAACAAACTATAACTGATGAATTACAAGAGGCTCAGAGTGAACAAGTCCGGGATAAACTCCAGGGGAATCCAATATTCAAGCATCTCCACACTTTTACAAGAGCTTGACCAGGTTTTCTCAGTGAATATTTAAGAAAAACCTCCTCTGAATATTGGAGATAACTTTCACGCCTTAGGCAAGGGAAGGAGAAAAGGAACCATTGTGAAATATGCCAAAGCATTCTGTTCCTAATAATCCTACCCTCAGAAGAAACTGAATCAACCAGAGCCTATCCTGCTGGAGCTTTATCAGAGCATAACTGACCTGGGCAAAAGGGAAACCCAACTCCAGACCAGTTTAGCCATCCTGTTCCAAGTAAGGGGGCACTGGAGAGACTGAGAAGCACTTGTAAAGTTTACAAGGCAGAGGTACAGGCTTTCTGAAAGACTGAAACCTCCAGATAACATTATAGAATGCTTCCCCCTCCCATACCTTACTACCACATTACTAAAGGCCTATTTACAGCAGATCCTTTTATTCAGTAACTCCTACCTGGTTATAAAGAAAAAGTTATAAGGCAGTAAAAGGCAAAATCCAGTTTCAAGAGCACAGCCAACAGCAAAAACATAGTCCAATGTGGCAGGGATGTTGGAATTATCAGACCAGGAATTTAAAATGTTTATGATTAAGATGCTAAGGGTTCTACTGGATAAAGTACATAGACTGCAAGAACAGATGGGCAATATAAATAAATAGACAGAAATTATAAGAACTAGAAAGAAATGTTAAGAGATTAGAAACACTACCAGAAATGAGATATAATTTTGATGCACTTAATGGTAGGCTGGACACAGCTGAGGTTAGAATCTGAGCTTGAGGTTTAACTCAGTAGAAACCACCAAATTTGAAAAGCAAGGAGAAAAAAGACTGAAAAAACGAAAGAAAACAAAACCCAGAACAGAGTATCCAAGAACTGTGGGACAACTACAAAAGGCATAACATATGTGTAATGGAAAATCCAGAAGGATAGGAAAAAGAGTAACACACGACATTTCTGAAATAATAATGACAAAAGAATTTCCCCAAACTAATGTCAGACACCAAACCACAGATCTAGGAAGCTCAGAGAACATCAACCAACATAAATGTCAAAAACAAAACAAAACAAACAAAAAAACTATACTTAGGCATATAATTCTCAAAACTACAGAACATCAAAGATAATGAAAAAATCTTCAAAGAGGCTACAGGAAAAACATACCATACCTATATAGGAGCAAAGATAAGAATTATATCTGATTATCATAAACCATGCAAGGAGAGTGGAGTGAAACACTCAAAGTGTCAAGAGAAAAAAAAAAACAACCCAACCTAGAATATTAATACCTGCAAAATTTTCTTTCAAAAGTGAAGAAGAAATACTTTCTCACAAAAACAAAAATCGAGGGAATTTGTTGCCAGTAGACTTGCTTGCAAGAACTGTAAAAAGAATTCTTTAGAGAGAAGAAAATAATAAAGGTCAGAACTCGAATCTATGTAAATAAAGAAATAGCATCAGAGAAGGAAAAAGTGCAGGTAAAATCAAGTTTTAAATGTTTCTTATTTTTAATTGATTCAACAGATAATTTCTTCAAAAGAATCACAGGAACAATGTACTGAATTATGTATGCTTTTATACAGACACATACGCTTCTATATAAACAAAATGAATGATGGTAGTAATTTAAGAAACCAGAGGCAGGAATTAGGATTATTTTGCTATTATAAGGTATTCACAATACCTGTGAAGCAGTATAGTGTTATCTGAAAGTGGACCTGGATTAGTTGTAAACGTGTACTGAAAACTCTAGGGCAAACACTAAAAAATGCAAAAGAAAGAAATATAACCAGTGTATCAATAAAAGAGATAAAATAGAATCAAATAAAATGTTCAATCAAAACCACATAAGGCAAAACAAAAAAGACAAAAATAAGAACAAAGAACAAGGACGATAAATAGAAAATAACAAATATGATAAATATTAATCCAAATATATCAATAATTACTTTGAATGTTAATCATCTAAATGAACCAATTGAAAGACACTGACTGTCAGAGTGGATCAAGAAGAGCCAATTATATGTCGTCGACAAAAACCAACTTTATTAAATATAAGTATACATACAGATTAAAAGTATATGGATGGAAAAAGATACGTCATGCTAACACTAGTCAAAAGAAAGTAGGAGTTAACATTTTAATTTCAGACAAGGCAGGCTTCAAACCAAGAGGGGCATTACATAGTGATAAATAGGTGAAGGCTCCAAGAAGACATAACAATCCTGAATGTATATGAGCCTAACAATACAACTTCTAAGTATGTAAGGCAAAAACTGACAGAACTGCCAAGAGAAACAGAATAGACTACTACACTCGAAGAGTTCTGTAGTTCAACATCCCTCTTTCTGAAATGAACAGGTCCAATGGGCACAAAATCAGGAAAGACATAGTTGAACTCAACACCACCACCAACAGGATATAAAGAACTTATATAGAGCACTTCATCCAAAAACAGCACATTTTTCTCAAGCTCACATGGAACATTCACCAAGATAGATCATATTCTGGGCCATAAAACACATCTTAACAAAATTTTTTTAAAATAGAAATTACACAGTATCTCCTCTCAGATCACAGAGAAATTAAACTAGAAATCATAAACAAAGATAGTTGAAAAATTCCAAAATATGTGGAAATTAAACAATGCACTTCTAAATAACGCATAGGTCAAAGAAGAAACTGAGAGAAATTGTAAAATAATTCAAATGAAAGCACAAATGTCAAAATTTGTGAGAAACAACAAAAGCAGTACTTAGAAAGAAATTTATAGCACTGAATACATATATATTAGAAAAGAAGACCTAAAATCAATAACCTAAGCTTCCATTGTAGGAAACTAGGAAAAGAAGGGTTAAAAAAGAAAAAGATTCACAAATTACTAATGCTGAAAATCAAAGATGGGACATCACTACAGATCCCCTGGCATTAAAAAGATAATAAAGGAAGTACATGAACAACTCTGCCAACAACTGTAATAACATACATTAAATGAACCAGTTCCTGCGTGACACAATCTGCAAAATTAGAAAAGAAATAGAAAATGTGAATATGGCTATAGCTGTTAAAGAAAATGAATCAATAATTAATAATCTTTCCAAACCAAAAGCAAAAGGTCCAGATGGGTTCACTGGTAAGTTCTACCAAACATTTAAAAAAGAAAGTATATCAATCCTCTACAGTCCTCTTCAGAAGAGTCACAGAAATATAGCCACTGATCTTTGACACAGGAGCAAAGGCAATACAACAAAGAAAAGACAGTCTTTTCAACAAATAGTGCTAGAACTGAATATCCACATGCAAAAACAAAACAAACAAACAAAAACACTAGAGACATACCATACACTCATCACAAAAATTAACTCAAATCGATTACAGACCTACATGTAAAATGCAAAACTTTATCCTAGAACACAACATAGAAGAAAAACTAGATGACCTTGCATTTGTGACTTTTTAGATATAACACCAGATGTACTATCCATAAAAGAAAGCATTGATGAGCTGGACTTCATTACAATTAAAAATTTCTGTTTTGCAGATGACACTGCCAAGAGAATAAAAAGATGAGGTACAGATAGAGAAAAAAATATTTACAAAAGACACGTTAGATAAAAGACTTACCCAAAATACAGAAAGATTCTTATAATTCAACCCCATTAAAAAATGGGACAAAGACCTGAACAGATACTTTACCAAAGATGTACAGATGGCAAATAAGCACGTGAAAAGATGCTCCGTATCATGTGTCATCAGGGAAATGCAAACTAAAACACCAATGAGATACTACACATACCTATTAAAATGGCCAAAATCCAAAACACTGACACCACCAAATCCTGACAAGGATGTGGATCAACCAGAGCTTGCATTCACTGCCGGTGGGGATGCAAAATGGAAGACATTTGGCAGTTTCTTACAAAACTAAATGGATTCCTACCCTATGACCCAGCAAGTGCACTCCATGAAATTTACTCAAAGGAGATTAAAAAAAATACGTTCATATGAAAACTGGTACACGTTTTTAGTAAATTTATTCATAATAGTCAAAATTTGGAAGCAACACAAATGTCACTGGTAGGTGAATGGATAAACAGTGGTATATCCATTAATGGAATATTATTCAGTGCCAAAAAGAAATTAGCTATACAAGCCATGAAAAGACATCAAAGAAACTGAAATGCATATTACACTAAGTGAAAGAAGCAAATCTAAAAAGGGTACATACTGTGTGATTACAACTACTGACATGCAGGGAAAAAGCAAAACTATGGAGACAATACAAAGATCTGTGGTTGCCAAGGGTTAGAGGGGAGGGAAGAAAGTATAGTCAGAGCACAGAGGATTTTTAGGGTAGTAAACCTACTCTTTATGATACTTTAATGGTGGACACATGTCATTATATATCTGACAAAACCCAAAGAATGTACAACACCCAGAGTGAAGCTTAATCTAAATTATGGACTGTGGGTAATACTGTGAAAATGAAGGTAAACCAGTTTTAACAACTGTACCATTCTAATGCAGGATGTTGATAACGGAGAGGCTATCCATGTGTGAAGGCAGAGAATGTATGGGAAATTTTGGATCTTCTGGTCCTTTTTTGTGTGAATCTGAAACTGCTCTAAGAAATAGTTTATTTTTTTTAAAAAGTTAATTAAAAAAGACAAGCTTCAGTGTAAAAAAACCATTTCATATGTATATCCAACAAAGGTATATGTTAAAAACAGAATATGTTAAAAATACTCTCAAAACTCAACAGCAAAAAAAGCAATCAAATTAGAATGTATGCAAAATACTTGAAAAAAATATATCACCAAAGAGGATATATAAACAGTACAGATGTTTGTATAAATGGTAAACAACACATGAAAAGGTATTTAACATCATTAGCCATTAGGGAAATACAAATACAACCACAACGAGATATCACTATATACCTATAAGAACAGCTATTAGAGAGTGTCAATGCCAAATACTGGCAAGGATACTGAAAAACTGGATCACTCAGACATTATCTGTGGGCATGTAAGATGGTACAGCCATTCTAGAAAAGTTTTGCTATCCTTTAAGAAATTAAACATGCAACTACCATATGACCAAGCAATTGTACTTCTTGGTACAGTACATTTGTACATTCGTACATTTCTCCGTTTATCCCAGAGCAATGCAGCATTTATCCCAGAGAAATGCAGATTATGTTCACATAAAAACGTGTACATAAATGTCTACAGCAGCTTTACTCATAAGGGACAAAAACTCGAATCAATCCAGATATCCTACAATGAGAGAATGGTAAAACTGTGATATATCCATATCATGAAGTACTATTCTGTAATAAAGAGGATTAAATTACTGATAACTAGAACAATCTGGATGAATACCCAGTGAATTAGGCTGAGTGAAAAAAGCCCATCCCAAAAGATTACTTACGATCCCATCTACATAACATTCTTGAAGTGACAAAAGCTTTAGAAATGAGGGAAGAGATTAGTGATTGCCAACAGTTGAGGGTGAAAGCTAAGAAGTGGATAGGGGTATAGAAGGATACCATGAGGGATATTTGCAGTGACAAAAATGTTCTGTTTTGACTGTATCAATGTGTTGGTTGTGATAGTGTATGATACTATAGATCTGCTGATGACACCACTGGGGGACTGGATAATAAAGGGTACACAGGATCTCTCTTTATATTATTTCTTATGACTACATGTGAATCAACAATTACCCCAAAATAAAAAGTTCAATTAGAAAAAATTAAACATACATATGTAGTAATCATTTCCTTCCTAATATGTGCATTTGTATCCCTCTCTACTCTAAAACTATCTTTTGTCCTGTAAAAACAAGTATATATTTTCTTCTAGTATTTTTTGAGATTTTTCTGTTACAGTCCTTGTCACCTACAATTGATTGTGAATCAAGGGGTAAACCTGGATCCATTTCACATTTTTTCTAAATTGACAGCCAATGATCTTAGCACCATTAACAGCCTATTGCTCTCACTGTCTGAAAGCTCACCTCTGTCAAGTATCCATCATGCATGAGTTTTTTTCTAGGCTCAATTATTTTCCCTCACCTCCAGTTATTTAACCATTTGCAAATACCAAACTGCCATAATACTGTAGTCGTAGTAACTCTTGGCATTTGTTATGGCAAGTTCCTAACTTTGTCCTTCTTCTTTAGGAGCACTTTGGCTATTCTAGGCCATTTTTTCTTCTACTAAAGGTTAAAATCAGATTGTCTGGTTTTTTGAAAAATATTTTGATTAAAATTTCATTGATTTATAAATATATTTAGTAAGAAATAAAAAATCTGTGATATTTATTTCAATGAACATGGAACGTGTCTCATTTATGCCTACATTATTTAAAATCTTTCAATAAGGTTTTAAAATCTTCTATAATGAAGTCTTACATAACTATAGCTACATTTATTTCCAAGAACCTACTTGTTATTGAAAATGTTTAATTATACTATTGATTTTTATTGTATACAGAAATGCAAATGACTTTTGCTACATTTATCTTCATAATTCTGTGTAGATTGAGTTTTCCATATAGACTAACCTACGGTAAGTTAGTTTCTAATTAAGTTTTACTCATTTTTTAAACTTCTGAATATACGAAGAAATCTGTACATTTCTTGTTTCTAATTTTAAAGACAGTGTTTTAACTAACTTCAAGTTTTTCACTAATATGTACAATTGTCCCTTGGTGGGTATCAAGGTACTGTTTCTATGACTCCCATGGATATGATGATCTGTAGATGCTTACATCTCTTGTATCAAATGGCACAGTATTTGCCTATAACCTATGCACACCTTCATGTATGTTGAATCATCTCCAGATTACTTATAATCAATACAATGTAAATGCTATGTATACAGCTATATCATGTTTTAAAATTTTGTATTATTATTGTATCATTTTATATTTCCTTTTTCAAATCCACAGTTGGTTGAACCCATGGATAGAGGGCTGACTGTTAAATCTACTGTAGTCTGCAGATACCATTCATCAAATTAAAGAAGTCTCCTTCTATTCCTAACTTGCTAAGTGTTTTATCATAAAACAGATATTCAATGTTATTTATTTTCCTGCATCAATTTAGATAATTAAATAACTTGTCTTTCCTTATCTGTTAATGTGGTAAATTATATGAACAGATTTTCTAATGAACCAACTTTGCCCTCCTGTAACAGACTCTAGCTGGCTAAGATGTTACTACCATTTCTATACATTTGTGGCTTTGATTTGCTAATTTTTGTGTAAGATTTTCTGTTCCTATGCTTATTAATGGGATAGTAAAATTAAAGGCCATTCTTATATTCTATTTGGATACCAAGATTATACCAGCCTCACAAAATGAGTAGGAACGTATATTTGCTATTTATTGCTGTGTAATAAACTACTCAAAAACTTAATGGTTTAAACATTTTTTACCTAATAGTTTCTGTGTCAGAAACTTAGGAGTCACTGAGGTGGGTGGGTTCTGTCTGAGGGTCTATCCTGCGGTTTCAGTCAGGGTATCAGCAGGAGCTGCATTATCATTTCCAAGATGGATCACTCACATGGCAGGAGGCCTTATACCTCATCACAAGGGACTCTCTATAGGCTTCTTACCTCATGACATGGTGGCTGCCTTCTGCCAGAACAAACAATTCAAGAGAGTGAAAATGGAGTTGCAGTGCCTTTTATGAACTATTTTCTGAAGTCCCACACCACCATGTCTGCTTTTCTTCTGGTAGAATTGCATGATTAAGGTCCAGCCCACACTCAAGGCAAGGGGAACTGGGCTCCAAAATATCAAGAGATTGTAAACATATTTTTTAACGACCACAGAGAATTCCTTCCTTTCTAACTTCTAAGTTTGTATAAGATTAGAATTATTTGTTCCTATAATCTTGGGTAGATTTTACTTACAAAACTATGGCGATTTGGTATTTTCTTTGTGGGCAATTTTTAAAGAACTAATTCCATTTCCTTAATGGTTAAGGGCAATTAAGTTTTCTAATACTGAAGTAATTTAAAGCATTCTTAGAATTTATCCATTGCATTCAAGTTTTAAAATGTATTGGCATCGCTGCTTATAATATTCTTATTTTCACCTCTGCTGCATCCATAGTTATGTCTCATTTTTATTCCTAATATTATTTGCATCTACTTTTTTCTTGACCTGTCATTTCTGAGCCTGGAACATTTAATAGGAGTTTGCAAAGAAACCAAATTAGATGCTACTGACCCTATTGTACTTTAATTTTCTATTTAATCAATTTCTACCTCTTACCTTCTTTAGGTTAATTCTGTTCATTTTTTATCTAAAATTCAAAGCTTAACTTATTAATTTTCAACTCCCCCCCAGTACAAGCCAGTTAAATAACAAATTTATAAATATCAATTAGCTACAACTACAAGTTCTGATGTGGAATCTTTTCATTATCATCGAATTTTCTAATTTTTGTCACAATTTCTTCTTTTTTTAAAAAAAAAATATAGATAGGGTCTCGCTATGTTGCCCAGACTGGTCTCAAATTCCTGCGCTCAAGTGATCCTCCTGTCAGCCTCTAGAGTAGCAAGAATTACAGGCACACACCACCATGCCTGGCTCCAGTGATATTCTTTGGAGGTATATTTTTAATTGTCAAGTATTTACAGGTATTTTCTAACTTAATATAAAAATGGTTAAAACAAAAAAAATTAGAAAGAATAGTACAACCAAAAACTATATGCCTTACCTATATTGACCATTGTCACATTTATTTTCTTTCTATATACACACATATGTACTATAATACATTCATTTTGCTGTACTATTTTAATAGTTTTACATACTACAACACCTGACATCTCCTAATAAGACAAATGAATCTAATAAGAATAAGCAAAATCTCCTAAATAACAATTCTATTATGCCATTTAAAAACATTAACAATAATTCCACAATATACCATGCAGTCCACATTCGCATTTTCCCTAATTATCTCAAGAATGTCTAACAGAGCTTTCACCCCAGAACCAGATCAAATCTAGGTTCATACACTGTAAGTGGCTATTACATTTCTTTTTTCTATAATATTCCCTTTCTGAAGAGCCCAGGACAGTTGTCTTAAGAATGTCACACATGCCCAACAAGAAAACTTTGTACTGTATTAGAATGATTTAAAACACTTATCGTACTTGTAATTTATTGGCCATAAAATTACTTCCTCATTTTGGAAATATTACTTTGCCCTTTGCCTGGTATTTCATGTGGTATCTTTTGATTTGGTATATACTATACAATAATAAAATATTAGACAACGTGGAGAAAAAAAAAAAAAAAAAAAAAAAGAATGTCACACACTATGAATCTGTGTGATTGCTTTCTCTTGATGTCATAAAAGAATGCATGTACTATTCTAAAACATACACTTTATAGGCTTTATATAGACTTTATATCCTTCATAATACATGGACATCTTTTCCACTAAATGTTTTAACTTATGAGTCAGTGTTCATACAACTTGAGTACTAGTTATTAAGTCTGACCACACATTAGCTGAAGTGCATGACATGTACAATTTCTTTAATTATAGCTTTAATTGGACACAGTTTTAATGATATGAATAGCTGTTATTTGGTAGCAACATATTCAGGCATAAATGTTAAATAACTCATGAAATGACAGTAATCCATAGTCTTTCACTCAATAGAGCCAATCTGTTGTGTTTTATCTTTGTTTTTTATTAGTTCTCCACCTGGAAGACTGGCAAAAACTCAGCAAGCATGGTATAAGGATATACAGTCAGCTCTATCTGTAAGTTCTGCAACCATGGATTCAACCAACCATAAATTGAAAACACTCAGGGAAAAAAAAAGATGGTTGTGACTGCACTGAACACATACAAACTTTTTTGGGGTCATCATTCCCTAACAATATAAATAAAGACGATTTGTGTAGCATTTACATTGTATTAGGTATTATAAGTAATCTAGAAATTAATTTTTTTTTGATACAGAGTCTCACTCTTATTGCCCAGGCTGGAGTGCAATGGCGCAATCTCAGCTCACTGCAACCTCTGCCTCCCGAGTTCAAGCAATTCTCCTGCTCACGCCTCCCAAGTAGCTGGATTACAGGTGCCTGCCACCATGCCCAAGTAATGTTTTATATTTTTAGTAGAGATGGGGTTTCACCATGTTGTCCGGGCTGGTCTTGAACTCCAGACCTCAGGTGATCCGCCCACCTTGGCCTCCCAAAGTGCTGGGATTACAGGCGCAAGCCACCATGCCCAGCCTAGAAACGATTTAAAGTATGTAGGAGAATGTATGTAGTTACATGCAAATACTACGTCATTTTACGTAAGGAATTTGAACATCCCTGGTTTTGTTATCTATGGGGGTCCTGGAATCAATTCCCCACAGATACAGAGGGACTGCTTGCTGTATGGCATCATCTAGGCCTCTAGAGATGAGGAGGCATGGCAGTAGATATTCTATTAGGAAAAGTGGAAAGTCAACTTTAATAGCACGTGTAGTGAGCAACAAAGGTGATAATCACCTCCATCCAAACCAAGTAAACCAGAAAATAGTAAAACAAGTAAAACTCTTTCAAATAATAATGGTATCATGTATGGAGTGCCAATACATTGTGCTTTATATACATTGCTTGTAAAATGAGGTACAAATACAAATCTAGAAATGAAACCAGGACTCAAATCTATGTCTGTCTTATTACAAACCTACCATTCCCACTACACACTAACATCAGATAACAGAGAGATCAAATTGCACAATTAGAGAATAAATGTATATCACAACAGTGAATAAACAAATGGAAATGAAGGAATCAAATTAGATAAAAAATTAGCGAGCAGGATGACAATGGGAGAAAAAGAGTGACAACATAAAACATTAATACCTTCTGAGGTTTAATATAAAAAGTGTAATAATTTTAGTTATTAACTGACAAGACTATAAAATTAACTTTTACTTCTCCCTTTAGTTAAATCAGTTCTTGCTTCATATACATTGATACTCCATTATTACATATACATAAATATTTAGGATTTTATGTCTGATGACTGGTACTTTTATCATCATGAAATATCCACTTTATCACTGGCAATAATCTTTATCCTGAAGACTATTTTGTCTGGTATTAATACAGCCACTCCAGCTTTCTAATGGTTAGTGTTTGCTTAGTACATGTTTTTTCCCTCCTTTTATATTTATTCTAAATCTTTTTTAACTTTTATTTTAGATTCAGGGGTACATGTGCAGGTCTGTTATATAGGTAAATTGCTATGTCACAGGGATTTGGTGTACAAATTATTTTGTTACCTAGGTAATAAGCATAGTACCTGATAGGTAGCTTTTTTAACCCTTACCCTCCACCTTCAAGTAGGACCTCGTGTCTGTTTTTCTCTTCTTTGTGTCCATGTGTTCTCAATGTTTAGCTCCCACTTATAAATGAGAACATGCGGTATTTAATTTTCTCTTCCTGCATTAGTGTGCTTAGGATAATGACTTCCATCTACATCCACGTTGCTGCAAAGGACATAATCTCACTCTTTTGTACAGCTGTGTAGTATTCCATAGTGTGTTTACCACATTTTCTTTATCCAGCCTACCAAGGATTGTCATTTAGGTTGATTCCATGTCTTTGCTATTGTGAATAGTGCTGCAATGAAAATATGTGTGTACATGTGTCTTTAGGGTAGAATGATTTATATTTCTTTGGGTATATACCCAATAATGGGATTGCTGGGTCATGTGGTAGTTCTGTTTACAGTTCTTTGAGAAATCTCCAAAATGCTTTCCACAGTGGCTGAACTAATTTGCATTCCCACTAGCAGTACATAATAAGCATTTCCTTTTCTTGATAGCTACACCAGCATCTTTTTATTGTTCCCTGATCAGGAAGCATAATCTTCTATTTTTTGACTTTTTAATAACAGCCATTCTGACTGGATGGTTTTGATTTGCATTTCTCTAATGATTAGTGATGTTCAGCATCCTTTCATATGCTTACTGGCCATGTGAATGTCTTCTTTTAACAAGTGTCTGTTCATATCCCACTTTTTAATGGTTTTTTAATTTTTAATTTTCATTTTATTTATTTTTTGAGACAGAGTTTCGCTCTTGTTGCCCAGGCTGAAGTGCAGTGGCATGATCTCAGCTCACTGCAACCTCTGCCTCCCGGGTTCAAGCGATTCTTCTGCCTCAGCCTCCTGAGTAGCTGGGATTACAGGCATCTGCCACCATGCCCAGCTAATTTTTTGTATTTTTAGCAGAGATGGGATTTCATCATGTTGGCCAGGCTGATCTTGAACTCCTGATGTCAGGTGATTCACCCACCTCGGCCTCTCAAAGTGTCAGGATTACAGCGTGAGCCACCACATCTGGCAAAATGGGGTTGTTTTTTGCTTAAGTTCCTTACAGATTCTGGATATTAGACCTTTGTCAGATGCATAGTTTGCAAATATTTTCTCCCATTCTATAGGTTGTCTGTTTATTCTGTTGACAGTTTCTTCCGCTGTGCAGAAGTTCTTTAGTTTAAGTCCCATTTGTCAGTTTTTGTTGCAACTGCTTTTGTCTTCTGTCAAAATCTTTCCTTTCCCAGGTCCTATGACCAGAATGGTATTTCCTAGGTCATCTTCCAGGGTTTTTATAGTTTTAGGTTTTATATTTAAGCTTTTATTCCATTTTGAGTTGATTTTTGTATATAAGGAAATGGGTCGAGTTTCAATTCTCTGCATATGGCTAGTCAGTTATCCCAGCAACATTTATTAAATAGGGAGTCTTTTTCCCATTGCTTGTTTTTGTAGACTTTGTCAAAGATCAGATGGTTTTAGGTGTATGGCTTTATTTCTGGACTCTCTATTCTGGTTCCATTGGTCTGTTTGTTTCTGTGCCAGTACTATGCTGTTTTGGTTACTGTAGCCTTGTATTATACAATAGTTTGAAGTCAGGTTAATGTGATGACTCCAGCTTTGTTCATTTTGCTCAGGATTGCTTTGGCTATTCAGGCCCTTTTTTAGGTCCATATAAATTTTAACAGTTTTTTCTAATTCTGTGAAGAATGTCATTGGTAGTTTGATACAAAAAGCACTGAATCTATAAACTGCCTTGGGCAGTATGGCCACTTAAAAAATATTAATTCTTCCTATATATGAGCATGGAATGTGTTTTTCCATTTGTTTGTGTCATCTATGATTTTGTTCAGCAGAGTTTTGTAACTTTTGTTGTATAGATCTTTCACTTCCCTAGTAAGCTGTATTCTTAGGTTATATTTATTACAAATCTTTATATTTAAATATAATACACACTTTAAAGTATATCTCTTGTACACAGCATATAGTTGGAGCTTGCTCTTTTATCAAGTCTGAAAATCTCTCCCTCATAACCATAAGGTTTAACCCATTTACATTTAAAGTAATTATTAATATGATTAAGTTTATGGTCTGGTTTTTTAATCATTCTTTTCTTTGTTCCACTGTTCCTCATTTCGTGTCTTCTTTATTATTCATCTGGTATTTTTTAGTAGTCCATTTTATCACCTCTATCGACTTTTTACCTGTACCACTTTGTTTGACAATTGCTCTAGGGATTACAATATACATCCTTAATCTATCACAGTCTACCTTCACTTAATATTGTAAGTTCATCATCTTAGAGCAGTGCAATTCAATCTGTCTTACTAGTGTTCTATGTGCTGTTTCACAATCTTTTACTTCTACAAGATATAAACATTGTTAACATTTTTGCTTTAAACAAAAGACTGTCTTTCACAGAAAATAAGTACTTTTAAAAAGTCATTTATATTCTCCTACAGAGAGATCAATTCTGGTTCTCTTCACCCCTTCATTTGATCTGAGTTTTTGACTGGCATCAGTTTCCTTGAGCCTGAAGGACTTATTCTAGCATTATTTACAGTGATGAATTCTCTTAGCTTTTGCTCATCTCAAAACGTCTATTTTGTTTACATTCAGAAATGTATTTTTGTTTGATTTAAATTTCCAGATTGACAATTTTTTTCCTTCAGCACTTTAAAGGTTCCATTGTCTTCCAGCCTCCATTATTTCTGATGAGAAGTCGATCTTCGTTGCTGCTGTTTCCCTATGTATATCATGTGTTTTCCCCATTCCTGCCCCTCTGGCTGTCTTTAAGACATTCTCTTTATCTTCAGTTTTAAGTAATTATACTTGTGCTACTATGATTTCTTCTGTGTTTACTATGCTTAGTGTTTGCTGAAATCCACTGGTATGTGGGTTTTCTTCAAATTTATAAATCTTTCAATAATCATACCTTCAAATTATTTTTCTGCTCCAGTATCTATTCTTCTGGGACTCCATTTACACATATATTGGCCCATGAGTCACAGAGGCTTGTTCATTTCTTTTTTCCTCTTTCTCTCTGTGGTTAACTTCAGTGAAGTTTTCTTTTGTAGTTTCCAATCTGTCATTTAGCATATTCAGTGAATTTTTCATTTCAGATATTAAATTTTTTGTTCTAGGTTTTCCATTTGATTCTTAGTTAGAGCTCTACTTTGGCTGAGATTTCCTATCTGTGCATGGATAGGGTCCATCTTTTCCTTTTAATCTTTGAGCATATTTATCAGAGACAATATAAAATAGTTGGCTGCTAATTCCATGTCTCTGTCATCTCTGGGTCTATTTCTAATTTTTTCCCTATAGTTCCCTGCTTCTTCATTTGTTTAGTAATTTTTTATACAGCTGGTCATTGTGGGTACTATGTTGTGGGACATTTGGAATTCTTTTAGTGTGTTTTGTTTTTGCATGAAGTTATTTACTGGCAGTTTAACCTGATATTTTTACTGGTTAGCTTTATGCTTTGCTAGAATTGATCTAAAATAGCTCTTACTCTATGGGTAAAGTAGCCCTAGTCTTTATGGTATAGACTTCCTGAAGTCTTAATGAATGCCCAAGGTGCTGAACAAGACCTCTCCAATTTGGCTGTCTGAAATTCTGTCTTTCAGCACTGTGTAATCTCCAGAACCTCCTTTTGACTATAGGCCTCAGCAGTTGTTCTCAGAAAAGACTGGCTCTGCACATGTGGAGTTCGGCATTCAGCTAAAGATTCAGGATGATCTCCACAAAGGTTTCTGAAGCTTCTTCTCTAAGCAGCTCTCTTCCTTCCAGTAGAAGCCTTACAATTCCAACTGCTTCAGCAGTCATGCACTCCAGTCACTGTTTCTTCTATCCTACTAAACCTCTAGTCTCTATTTGGGTGTTATTTCCCTCAGCCACAGTTTGGATAATCAGGGTAAGCTTACCTATTGGATTTCCCTTCTCCTAAGGATCATAGCCCTATAGTTGGCTATCTAATGCCAAATAAAACCCAGTTGCTTCATGTCTTTTTTCCATTTTTACAGTTGATCATGGAGGGAGGGTAAGTTTAACACCCATTGCCCCATTAAGGCTGGTCCTGGAAGTTAAAATGTATCAAAATAAATTTTTATATACTTTTAAAGCTTAATATATAATCAAGAAAACTGAAAAAAACGAACAATTCTTCAAGAAATTAAAAAACCAAGCCCTACAAAGAGTATCTGTTTACTTGGGGTATATTTTCTTCTACTTATATATTTGCATACATATGTATATAAAATCTTTTTTAAAATAGGATAGTTTTTTTTTTCCCCCTATTTAACATTGCATGGTGGGCATTTTCTCAAGACATTATATATAAACAACAGAATCTTTTTACAGCTATACATTAAAATCCTGGCGTAATTTAAAAATAATAAGCATTCTTTTTTTGTTGTTGAACATTTAGGTTCCACCACTATAAATAAATGCTTTGTCTTCAGATACACGGCTCACTCCATAATTCAGGTCTTTATTCAAATGTTACCTTACTGGTGATCTTCTGATCAATCAACCTATTTAAAACTTTAATCCTCTTCCTGACATACATACTCCGTATTCTCTTCCTTTTCTTCAGAGAATTTACTATCATATAACAGAGCATATATAGTTTTACTTATTGTTTGTTATGTCTCCCTCTACTACTATATAAACTTTATAAAAGCAAGTATTTTTGATTATTTTGTTTACTGCTTAGCCCTAGAGTTCTAAAAGAGTATCTGCCTGATCATCAGTCCTTGATTAACATTTGTTGAATGATTATATGATTAAGAAAAAATATACATGGTTTAGACTATACTAGAACAAACAACTATGTAAAGAAAAAAATAAATCAAAAGAAACATGTAGATGTCATGTAGATGATGAAAACATTATTTTATGCTTTAAAATTTTTTCTGTAATGAGTATGCTTTTGCTGTGTGTGTGTGTTTGTGTGTGTGTCTATGAGTTTTGAGAAAGGGATTACTCTGTCACCTGGGCTGGAGTGCGGTGGCATGATCACGGTTCACTGCAGCCTCAAACTTCCAGGTTTCAGGTGATCCTTCCACCTCAGCCTCCTGAGTAGCTGGGACTACAGGCACACACCACCACACCTGGCTAGTTTTTTTTGTTGTTGTTTTTGTTTTGGTAGAGATGAGATTTCATCATGTTGCCCAGGCTGGTCATGAACTCATGGATTCAGGCAATCTGCCTACCTTGGCCTCCCAAACTGCTGGGATTACAGGTGTGAGCCACCACACCTGGTCTGCTTTTAATATGTAAAAAATAAATGTCCTTTTAAAAAATAAAATACAGTGTGTTAAGATTACACATCAAACAAGAATAAACGTGTTATAGGTAAAAATGGATTAAAATACCTTTCTGACTAGCGATTTAAACCGTGACAAGTTATTATTTAAATCAAGTTAAGACCATAAATATTTGTAACATAGCACTGTGGGAGATAAAAAGATGAAGAAGATACAGTTGTTGCCCATCAGGGGCTCAAAATCTACTGGAAGAGAAAGGCATACATGGTTTAAAAATGTGGTACATGCAAACCGTGATAAACGCCGTAATGGAAGTACAAGGTTAAATGGGGAACCACAAAAACAACAACAACAACAACAACAAAAACACTCAAAAGCATAAACTGAGGTGGCATTTATCATAGTCTTGAAAGATGTTTTTCTATATGCAGAGGGAAAAGGGAAGCATTACTGCTAAAGGGTACAACCACAGCTAAAGAAAGAGATGGAAGACTGTAAGACAGATTTTTAACAGAACAACAAATACTCCAAGTTCCTCCATAACTATCAGGCACGAGTCTCAAAGCAAGGATATCCTTCAGGGATAGGCAAATAACATAAATGTGTGATGCAGCTGGACCTAATATAAATAAGATGTGGTGGGCCATGTAGTAAAAATGGAACAAGTTGAAGGCATTCACATTAAAATTTTTGTAAAATTTTGTTAACTGAACTGTGCCAGTCCTGGTAAGGGAACTGTGTGTAAGGGAAAGGAGGATAGAGAAGATAAGCTGAAAACTCAAGTTGGAAAGGAATTATGAAGTATTTTAATTCTGTAAGCAAGCAGTTTTAAAATAAATATTTTTAAGGTAAACTGTTCATCTCAGAAAGGCTAAAAAACACACGAAAAAGAAGAAAATAAATATTTTGAAAACCGTTATCACCGCTCCCAACATTACCAAAAAGCAACATTTTTTGGTGTATTTTTCTTCCACTCTCTTTTGCTAAGACTAGGATTTTGTGTGCATGTGTGTGTGTCTGTGTGTGTGTATGTGCAGTTCTCTGTGTGAAACTGCCCAACTATACTGCATTTTTTATCCCACTAATATTTTAACAGAAGAATTTACTAACGTAGTTACATGAACTCATGAAACATTTTAATGACTACATAACCATTCACATTTTCCTCTGTCCTGTCTTTTAACCGGGATTCAGTATAAGTGAAAAAAAAACACCTAAGTTTTTTTGGGGGTTTTCATTTTAAGTAGTAATATCTATTTTCACTTGTTTGTTCTGAGATGTCTTCTTCTACTTAATAGAGAAAATCTTTCATTCTATCAGAAGTTCATTTCTATTTTGTCCTACTTTTTGAAAATCATCCCACTGTTGTTTTCATTTAACTATGTATTCATCTGGAATTCTGTTGATGACTGTTAGGGGTTGAGGCTAATTTATTCTCTCCCTCTGCCAAACAGCTAACCAACTGCACTAAACTATTTCTTAATCCTCCTGCTGATTTGTTGATGCCTCTTCTATCACTGACTTGTATTAGTATTATAACAAAAATACTACTTATGATTCTAAATAAAAAAAGAACAAGAATGGCAGTAACAAACAAGATATTACTGAATGTAACATTTTTACATTTGGAACTCAAGGGATGAACAACTGTAGTCCAAAACAGCCAAAATATCTAGGTCTAAAATATAATTGTTTTGTTTTTTAATGTGCCACAATTATTCCAGAGCCCATTTATCTCTTTAAGTCATAGCAAAGATTAACACATGTAACCTCAGCTATATAAACAAGTAACAAACACTATAAAACTGACATCCCAAAACAATTTCTTATAAAACTGGATTTCTCTTGCTGAGTTTCAGTTACAGTCCCTCACAGGTCATTGTCTTCATTATGGAGAGCAGCTGTCTGAGCAACCTCTCCATTGTTTATACTGCACTGCTAATGCTGGAATATGCACTCCAACTTACTTAAAAACTGATTTTAAACAATTACAGAGATTTTATTCTATCATTTAAAGCAAGACATAAATCGTACTTCTCCCCAAATAGGCTGAAAATGTAGATAATTCACGACATTTTACATCTCACGTTAGAAGTCAGGAATCCCAATCACATCTCACTTTAGAAATTAGGAATCTCAAACTGTCTTTCTAGCTTAATTCCTCTCTGCCTTCAACAGGTGTCTGCAACAGGTTGAAATTTGGTATCTTCATATCTGGAGACTACAAGCAAGCAAGCAATCTAGCATAACCCTTTTCTTCTATAAACCTGCTTGCTGACTCACACCTTCTCTATAGGACATTATTAAATGATTTTGTTATCTTTTAATATCAAAGGTTAATCACATATTTTCTTAAACAACCTAATAAAACTTTGAAACAACCTAATAAAAAGCTGCTAACTTCTCAGATTCTAAATGTAAGAAAAACAGACACAATATTTTTATAAATTATATGAATAACTATTTTTCTTCTATGATGTGAAAATAAAGGAAGTGAGAGACAGAGAAAAAAGAGGACGAGAAAAGGGTAAGAACAAGAAATGAAAAAGAAAACAAAAAGGGGATGGAGAAAAATTCAAGGAGCAACAAAAGACAGGGAGACAAAGTAGGAGGTTCTGAATTTTCCACTACAAACACTCTGTACTATGGAAGTGTTGAGAAAATACTTCCTTTCACAATTTATTGGATATTATTTTGTGTCTTGTTTTAGACCAGATAAAAATGTAATCCATATTCATTAAATACAAGCTTTAAAGTAGATGTAATAATTCACCAATGCAGATATTTTGGGGCCACCCAAAGAGTTTACCTATCGTAGTGACTATCAGGAAAGGTGGGGAATTCGTGATTAACGAAAACAGTAAAAGGAAATACAAGTGTAGTGTTCAACAGGAATACACTAGTTACCCAGGGGGAAGTCACCTACGGAAGGATTAAAAGCAAGAAATACCTTTGGGAAGAGTGACAAACAGAAACAGTATACCCTAGGGGAAATTAGTTCAGGGAGACTGTTAAGAAATTCTGATCATCATTTTCAGGAAGCCAAAGACTGGGCACTTAATTTCAGAGGCAGTGCTGGAGGAAAAAGAACAAAGTGATGAAAGGAGCTGAGAAAGAAAACCCAGGCTTAAATTGGCTAGAAGCAAAGATGGAATAAGAAAGTAATACAGAGAGAAAACTGTTAATACTTAAGCATTGTGTCAAGACCCGCTATTTAATAAAAGTGGGCCCCTCATGTAAATTACCCACTAGTTTTCAAGTTTGTACCCAATGATTTCCTTATTATTATGAACATAATGAAAGCTATAAATAGCTGAAACCCTTTACTGAGGGAGGGCATCAAAAGTAAACTGCAGCCCCAAAGAAAGGTAGCACCCAAAACTAGGATGGGAGTGGGAGTGGTCAACTATCAAAGAACAAAAAGGAGCTTGCTTTCTGTTTGGAGGTTCCTCAAATCTATTTAATAGAGGAAAAATTATTTGGTATGTAAATTATCTCAATCAAGCTATTTTATAAAAAATTAGAATCCACATAACAAGTGCTCAATAATTACTTGTAAAATTAATTCTAAGTAGAAGAAATTAAGTGGTTTATACATAACACTGGGCACCAAATATGGCCACTTCCTCTTTACCTCTGTAATTTAAGCACTTTGCCACTGGCTTATAGTATTTTGCAAAGGTTCTCAACTTCAGTGTTACAACACATTCATGAAATATGTTACAAGTAATTGGTTACTAAATGATAAAATGAAATTGGTTGCTGTAAAGGATAAACTTGTAGACAACATATAGTTGAGTCTTGTTTTTTATTCACTCTGATAGTCTTTTAATTGGTGTTATTTAAAACATCCACACTTGAAATGATTCCTGATATAATTGAATTGATATGGACCATATCTTTAACTTTTTACTATTCATTGCCCATGTTGTTTCCATTTCTCTTTTGTCTTCTATTCTGAATTTATTTGAGCATTTTACATGATTCCATATTCTAAAGTCTCTTAGCAATCAAGTACGCTTCCTTTATTAAAAAAAATTTTATTGGTTGCTCTAGAGTTTGCAATATACATTTATGACTAATCGAAGTCCACTTTCAAATAACACTATACTGCTTCACGGTTAGTGCAAGTACCTTAGAGTATTCTCAACTCCTTCATCCCAGCAGTGAATGACACTGTTGTCATTCATTTCGCTTATCCATGAGCCATACTCAATGACCACTCCATTACTATTTTGAACTGTTATCTATAAGATCAAGTAAATATAAGAAAAATAAAAGATGTTATTTTATTTTCATTTATTTCTTCTCACTCTTCCTTTATATAGATCTGAATTTCTGACCTTTATCAATATTTTCCTTCTCTCTGAAGACTTCCTCACATTTTGTGCAAGGCAGGTCTACCCGTGACAAATTACAACTTTTGTTTCTCTGAGAAAGTCATTACTTCTTTTTCACTCTTGAAGAGTAATTTTGCCAGATACAAAATTCTAGGTTGGTGGTTTTACTTTTTCTTCAACACCAATATTTCACTCCACTTTCTTCTAGGTTGCGTGTTTTCTCAGTTCAAATCTGATATAATGCTCATCTTTATTCCTCTGTAGGTAAAGTGGTTTTTTTCTCTCCGGCTTCTTTCAAGATTTTCACTAATTTTCTACAGGTTGAGTAAAATAAGCTTAGACTTTTTTTTTTTTTGGTATTTACCATGCTTGGTGTCCTCTGAGCTTCCTGAATTTGGTGTGTGTCATTAATTCGGGGAAATTCTTAAGTTATTATTACTTCAAATATTTCTTCTGTTCCTTTCTTTCTTCTACTTGTGATATTCCCATTATGCTTATGTTATACCTTTTGTAATTGTCCCATAGTTCTTAGATATTCTAAGAACTATGAACTATGGAACTATGTTCCATCTTTTTCATTCAACTGAAGAAGCAAACCAAGCATCAGAACCAGACTCAGATATGACAGATTTTGGAATTATGAGACTGGGAACTTAAAATAACTATGATTAAGACACTAAGTGCTCCAAAGAAAAAAGAAGATAATGACTAAACACTATGTGTTTAAACTTTTTTCATCAGTTCATTTAATACACAATTACTGAGACTAAAGATTTTAGTTTAGAGGAAAAGTGTAAACTTAAAATACTTTAAAATTTAAAAATGAGGTTGTAGCAGAATTATATTCAAAAACATCGAAATTATGGAATTATGAATTCTACCTTGGAGGACTTAAGAATGACTCAGAATACAGTAGTCCCCCCTCATTCTCGAGGGATACCTTCCAGGACCCCCAGTGGATGCCTGAAACCACAGATGGTACAGAACCCTATATATACTATGTTTTTTCCTATATATACCTATAATAAAGCTTAATTTATAAATTAGGCATAGTAAGAGATAAACAGTAACTAATGATTAATTATAACTAATAATATGAATAGTAAAATTAGTAATTGTAATAATTACATAGTAAAATAAGGGTTACTTGAGCATAGCACTACCATTACCCCTAACTGTGATGACTATCAAGTGACTGAAGGGCAGGACGGAGCAGGATGGCACAAGATTTCATCACACTACTCAGACTAGGGAGCAAGTTAAAACTTACAAAAATTTTTTTCTGATATTTTCCATTTAATATTTTTGGTCTGTGGTTGACTGCAAGTAACTGAAACTTCAGAAAGTGAAACTGCAGATAATGGGGGACTACCATACTATCACTTTGAGACATGAGACTTTGGACTAATTGTTGTTGTTTCGTTTTGCTTTGTTTGAGTCGGAGTCTCACTCTGTCGCCCAGGCTAGAGTGCAGTGGCGTGATCTCGGCTCACTGCAAGCTCTGCCTCCCGGGTTCATGCCATTCTCCTGCCTCAGCCTCCCAGTAGCTGGGATTACAGGCGCCTGCCATCACGCCCAGTTAATTTTTTGTATTTTTAGTAGAGACGGGGTTTCACCGTGTTAAGCCAGGATGGTCTCAATCTCCTGACCTTGTGATCCACCCACCTTGGTCTCCCAAAGTGCTTGTTTTGTTTTTAAGAATATGACTCCTCGCCTGTAATCCCAGCACTTTGGGAGGCCGAGACGGGCAGATCGAGACCATCTTGGCTAACACAGTGAAACTCCGTCTCTACTAAAAAATACAAAAAATTAGCCGGGTGTGGTGGCGGGCGCCTGTAGTCCCAGCTACTCGGGAGGCTGAGGCAGGAGAATGGCGAGAACCCGAGAGGCGGAGCTCGCAGTGAGCTGAGATCCAGCCACTGCACTCCAGCCTGGGCAACAGAGCGAGACTCCGTCTCAAAAAAAAAAAAAAAAAAAAAAAAAAAAGGCCTCCTCTAATCCAGTAGTTTCTCAAACTTCAGTTTCAGTTAGATAATGAGAATCTCCTGGAAGATGGCTGAAACAAAGACTGCTGACCATAACCCCAGAGTTTCTGTTATAGTAATTCTGGGTTGCAGGGGAGTCCCCAAGTTTAAATTTCTAACAAGTTCCCAGGTGGTGCTAATAGGGTCATAATTAGAGAACCACTGCTGTAACCAAGTAGCACAAAATAAAATACAATTTTAAAGCTGAAAGGGTCTTTAAAAGGAAGATCTTTGGACCCTGCCCCTGACCCGGAAAGAAAGCTCTGTATATGTGGCTTAGGTAGCCACTTGTATGAATTTGAAACACTTCAGGCCCTCACAGTTGTTTTCCTATTTCAGTCCTATTCCTTCCATACTTCCCAAATAAATCTACCTCCTTCCTCATCTGCCCCCACCAACAGGTTTCCTTTGTCACCTTCAGGCTTTGGCCATAACTCAAACAAGTTACCTTAGCCTTGGGTTTTGTCTCCTAAAAAAAATTAGCTCAAACCCTCTGCTAGGACCAAACTTAAAGAAGCCTTCTCCAATTCAATGTTTAGGGGTCTTTAAAATTCCAAGTTTATCTCTTGGGAACTAGCCTGGAATACAGAATAACTAATTGGTCCATAAAACCATAACTACTCAGTCATGAAAGGTTACTAAACCATGTAGTAGTCATCTGCTCAGTGGTTTTTAGATGAAGGACACAATGGCCTTCATTTAGAACATACGTTATTTTTAAATCTAGGTATATAGTGAAAGATATGGGATTGGGAAAACTGAAACTCTCAATAAATGATTACTTCAGTTTCATAAATGTAATTATCAATTGCTGTCAGTCCTTTATTCTGTAAAATGCACCGTCAGTTTAATATCTTGTTTTGGAAGAAAATTACATTATGTTATAAAACACAGAAATAATATGTAGAAAAAAATAAAAGTGCCTCTAAGAATGCAATAAACAAAAAAATATATTCACTAGTCCTACTACCAGGTGAAAAATAAAAAGATGTGAAAGTTGTTGTCCCCACCTTCAAATAGCTTATTAGAACAGCATTGGAAAAAAATTAAGAGTGATTAAGTGCTAAATTGTACAGAACTCACTACACACTATGAAGTCAAGGAAAGGTCAATGTGTACCACAGTAGCTAAGGAATGTTTCATAGTACTTGAACTGTGGCTTTAAAAATGGTTAAGATGTAATTAAATGGTCGGGCGTGGTGGCTCAAATCCCAGCACTTTGGGAGGCCAAGGCAGGCAGATTACGAGATCAGGAGATCGAGACCATCCTGGCTAACATGGTGAAACCCCATCTCTACTAAAAATACAAAAACAAAATTAGCCGGGCATGGTGGCGGGAGCCTGTAGTCCCAGCTACTCAGGAGGCTGAGGCCGGAGAATGGCACGAACCCGGGAAGTAGCGCCTGCAGTGAGCCGAGATCACGACATTGCACTCCAGCCTTGGCAACAGAACAAGACTCCGTCTCAAAAAAAAAAAAAACAAACAAACCCAAAAAAGATGTAATTAAATAGAGTCTGGAGACAAAGAAATTATGTAAAAAAAGATGTAAAGCAGGAATGAAAGTAGGATCACAAAATATAAGGCAAACAGTGAGATGTCTGAGGGACTGAAGTGGATGTTGAATGCTGGTAAATAGCAAGAAGGCTTATTTTGACTGCAACATACAGCATAGTGCAGTGGGGAAAAAGGACAAGGGCACAGAACAGCTATGTTGCTGCTGTAATAATCCAGGAATGAGATGGTGAAGTACTGAATTATGGTCTTGGCAGTCATATTAGTCCATTTTCATGCTGCTGTTAAAGACATACCTGAGACTGGGTAATTTATAAAGTAAAAGGTTTAATGGACTCACAGTTCCACATAGCTGGGGAGGCTTTACAATCATGGTGGAAGGTGAAAGGCTTATTTTACATGGGGGCAGACAAGAGAAGATGAGAGTCAAGCAAAAGGGGTTTCTCCTTATAAAACCATTAGATCTTGTGAGACTTATTCACTACCATGAGAACAGTATGGGGGAAATCGCCCCATGATTCAATTATCAACCACCAAGTCCCTCCCACAACATGTAGGAATTATGGAAGCTAAATTTAAGATAAGATTTGGGTGGGGACACAGCCAAACCATATCATTCCACCCTGCCCTCCCCGCCAAAATCTCATGTTCTCACATTTCAAAACCAAATATGCCTTCCCAACAGTCCCTCAAAGTCTTAACTCATTTCAGCACTAACTCAAAAGTCCACAGTCCAAAATCTTACCCAAGATAAGGCAAATCCCTTCCACCTATGAGCCTGTAAAATCAAAAAGCTAGTTACTTCCTAGATACAATGGGGGTACAGGCATTGGAAAAATACACCCATTCCAAATGGGAGAAATTGTTCAAACGAAGGAGCTACAGGCCCCACATAAGTCTGAAATCCAGTGGGGCAGTCAAATCTTAGCTCCAAAATGATCTCCTTTGACTCCATGTCTCACATCCAGGTCACGCTGATGAAAGAGGTGGGTTCCCATGGTCTTGAGCAGCTCTGCCCCTGTCGTTTTGCAGGATACAGCCTCTCTTGGTGGCTTTCACGGGCTGGTGTTCAGTGTCTGCAGCTTTTCCAGGTGCATGGTGCAAGTCATTGGTGGATCTACCATTCTGGGGTCTGGAGAATGGTGGCCTTTTTCTCACAGCTCTGCTAGGCAGTGCCCCAGTGGGGACTCTGTGTAGGGGCTTCAACTCCAGATTTCCATTCTGCACTGCCCTAGCAGAGGTTCCATGAGGGCCCCACCTCTGCAGCAAACTTCTGTCTGGACATCAAGGTGTTTCCATACATCCTCTGAAATCTAGGTAAAGATTTCCCCTTTTAGCCATGGCTGGAGCGGCTGGGATGCAGAGCACCAAGTCCCTAGGTTGCAAAGAGCAGGGAGACCCTGGGACTGGCCCATGAAACCGTTTTTTCCTCCTAGGCCTCTGGGCCTATGATGGGAGGGGCTGCTGTGAGGACCTCTGACATGCCATGGACACATTTTCCCCATTGTCTTGGTGATTAACATTTGGTTCCTTGTTACTTATGCAAATTTCTACAGCAGGCTTGAACTTCTCCTCAGAAAATGGGTTTTTCTTTTCTATTGCATTGTCAGGCTGCAAATTTTCTGAACTTTTATGCTGTTTCTCTTTTAAAACTGAATGCTTTTAACAGCACCCAAGTCACCCCTTGAACACTTTGCTGCATAGAAATTGCTTCTGCCAGATACCCTAAATAATCTCCCCCAACTTAAAAGTTCCACAAATCTCTAGGGCAGAGGCAAAAGGCCACCAGTCTCTTTGCTAAAGCATAGCAAGAGTCCAGTTCCCGACAGGTTCATCTCCATCAGAGACCACCTCAGCCGGATTTCATTGTCCATATTATTATCAGCATTTTGGTCAAAGCCATTCAGCAAGTCTCTAGAAGGTTCCAAACTTTCTCACATTATTCTATCTTCTTCTGAGCTCTCCGAGCTCTCCAAATTGTTCCAATCTCTGCCTGTCACCCAGTTCCAAAGCCACTTCCATATTTTTGCGTATCTGTACAGCAGTGCCCCACTCTACTGGTACCAATTTACTGTATTAATCCATTTTCACATTGTTGATAAAGATACACCTGAGACTGGGTAATTTATAAGGAAAAAGAGGTTTAATGGACTTGTGTTCCATGTGGCTGGGGAGGCCTCACAATTGGGGGAGGGAGGCCTCACAATCACGGTGGAAGGCGAAAGGCACATCTTACATGGCAGCAGAAAAGAGAGAATGAGGAGAGAGCTAAGTGAAGGAGGTTTCCCTTTATAAAACCATCACATCTCATTAGATTTATTCACCACCCTGAGAACAGTATGGGGGAAACTGACCCCAAGATTCAATTATCTCCCACCAGATCCCTCTCACAACACGTGGGAATTATGGGAGCTACAATTCAAGATGAGATTTGGGTGGGGACCCAGCCAAACCATATCAGCAGTGGAAACAGGAAGACAAGGAGAAATTTAAGCTACACTGCAAACTGAGAAACTTGTTAAAATACTGGACACGAGGATGAGAGAAAAATAAAAGATGAAACCGATGCTGCCAGACTGAGGGAAAGAAGGAATATCTACTATTAAAAGAATTAGAGTAACTGAAATGAGTAATGAAATGAGTAAATGAAATGACAGTAAATGAAAGCAATTTGAGGTGGCAAGGCCCTAAGGCATAGAAGAAAGGTTGTTGTGAAAGGCCAAGTTTAAGGTGACATTGGTTGTGGCAATCTGTACTATGGTACTCTGCCCCAGTTCCCACCCAGCTCACATCCTTTTCTTCTCTACTATTACTTTATATTCTTTCTTCTATTTGTAGATCACAACTTAACATAAGAGGATTGTGATTAGTTGGTGGAAATCCTATTCCTTAGTCAAGCACATTTTCTCCCAAGCTATTTTCCTCTATTTATTCACATTATTGGCAAAGCTCACTGTCATCATCAACTCTGAATCTAATTTCTGCTAGTGAGAATAACAATGACCAAGTAAGTATATTGTTAAGTGTGTTTGGATTTATAGCCCATCCCTTGATTTTTCATTAAGGCCACTATCCTGAATTTTGCCAGTAAAAATATTATGTCCTTGTTGAGTCTCTCCCTCACCTAATTCTGCATTTGTTTATACCACTGCTTATATACCGTTACTGCATTTAACAAAATTTACTTTTGATAAATTCAATTGATGAGTCTACCACACAAGAGGGTGAATGTTTTAAAGTGGTAAGAATAATGTCTTATTCTTTTTTAACCTTTTTATGCCTTGTATGTGACAGTCATTAAAATAAATGTGTATTGAATTCAGTTTTCCCTGACTACATGATTCTATAAATTCAAAATTTATCTTTGACCTTCTGACTTCTTAAAAACCTGTACATGTAGAATCTGCCTAAAATGCTGCTTGCTAGTAGCTCCTGCTTCAGAAAAAAGGACATGCATTTAATAATCTGACAGTTAAATTTTGATCATAGATTGCTTTGATATATCTTATTAATAGATCTAATGACTGCAATCAAATTATGGAAGTGATTCACTTACATTAACTAAAGCATCTTGTTGGAATATATTTCCCAGGTTCCCAGAAGCACCAACTTTACTCCAAGCAAGATGTCACTAAAGTGACACTCATCCAATTACATTTTTAAATTTACACACACTGCAAAAACAACGGTAAGTTCTTGATGTTGCCATATAGAAATAACATATTTTACTGTCATATTGTAAACTACTGATTCTGCAAGCGATAACTTTGTTTCAGATATATTCGATCTACAAATTCCTATCAACTTTACGTATTAGAAAATGAGAGTGTTTCATTTAAATTCAGCAAAAACTCACTAAAATGGACTCATCTTAGGTAAGGCCAGTCTAAACTACTGAAAAATATTAAATTACACAACTTAGATCATTGTTTCCCTAGGAGTTGAGGAAAGGTTCGTGAGACATGCTTCACGAACTGGATCTTAAAGTTAGACATTTATATCAGCAGAAACAATTCTTAAGGTAGCAGGTAATAGGACCAGACCAGCACATACATAAGCAGAGAAATAAGATAATGGAAGCAAAGAAAAAGGGTTATGGATAGTGCAAACTGAAGCAGCCACTTCATATAGTAATTCCCTGTTCTCATTTTTTCTTTTTTTGAGATGGAGTCTCACTCTGTCACCCATGCTGGAGTGCAGTGGCACGATCCTGGCTCACTGCAGCCTCTGCTTCCCGGGTTCAAGCGATTCTCCTGCCTCAGCCTCCTGAGTAGGTGGGACTACAGATCCCACCACCGTGACTGGCTAATTTTTTATATTTTTAGTAGAGATGGGGTTTCACCATGTTAGCCAGGATGGTCTTGATCTCCTGATCTCGTGATCCACCCATCTCCGCCTCCCACAGTTCCCTGTTCTCATCTTGTAGCTACTTGGCAATACAGGAGCTCAAAATAGAAAAGTCACAGAAAAACAGAAAAACACACAAACCCAAGTGCTCTCCATGCTTGGTTTATACCTTAAAATTAGGCATCCTAAATGGAAAGACAATAGCCCTAGTGACTCTCCCTCCCCAAGACAGCCATTGTTTTAATGCTCATCTATAAGAGAGCTCAAATTCTAAACATTACTGACTTCAGAAAGAAAAAGGGTGGCAATTACAGGGCATGTGTATCATTACTTCTTATTCCCATGCCCTTGCTAGAAATATCACGAATCAATCAGACTTTGCATGCAAGTTCAAATCAATTTGCTAATCCTGTGTTGGAAGGGGTGTAAAGGTATCCTTTGCTATCTAAACCCTTGCTATCCCAATTTAGACAACAAATGGGTTCAGATAATTTATTTTTTTATTTTAGATAAAGCTATTTGGAAGACATGGTACTGTGTACCATATGGACTCATGCCTTCCAAAAATCCAAGACATAACAGATTGGAATCTGTCACTTTCTGACCTTTCACTCTCTGCACTCAGGGAAAAAAAAACAAGACTCAAATAGCAAGGCATATCAGCATTTTTCAATTTGTGCTCAGTTATGAGGAAATAGAAAACTTCACCTCCCACACAACTTATATATAATATATATACACACACACACATACATATATATGAGCTACAGTAATAGATGCCTGATACAGAGGTTGTACATAATTAACCAAACCTCATGTTTCTATTTTGTCTTATAAATAAGAGGCATATAGTTCATGAAATAGAAAAAGTAAATGCTTATCCACAGTCGCAAAAAAAGAAAAATCATGTTTTAAGGTTTTTATTTATGTGGGTTGAGTGCCGAATATCTTAATCTCATAGTCAGCAACTAAGTGCATTAAGGACTTAGTGCGTATTGTTCCTTATTTTATTATCCTACCCAAGGCAGGAAGATTCTTCCTCCTATTGGCCCATGCTGCTCATCTTTAACTTGAACTTAGAACCCTCCAGAAAGCAGAAGAGAAAGCAACTAAAAGACTAAACAGAAAGAGAATGGTAGAATAGGAGGCACTGGACAAGAGTGGTCTACTTTGCTCAGAGATGTGGAATAACCATCTTACTAACATGTTCCTTATAATTTACAAAGAACATTCTGTCACGATTACTTATTAAAATGTCTATCCTAGATGAAGAGAAACAGCTGTGAAGCTCAATGCTGCACTAAATTATTCTGAAAAGAGTACATACTTTTCTTATGTATATAATTGAATTTACAATATGACATTCACTACCTTAAAATATTACATTACTATTTTGGGATAAGGTTAAACATTGAGCATCCCTTTATAAAGAAGACAAAACAAAAGCAGCACACAAACAGCCTCCCTACTACAATCTCTCAACCAGAAGTTAGTAAACTCCCCAACAACCAGGATTACTGCATAGCCTTACTTTTGCACAATAAACAGCTCTTAACTACTTTAAATGTAATATATGCTCAATAAAGATTTGCACAGTAATCTCATATAACAGAACCCTTGCACAAGGTAGCAATAAGCAAGTCCTCCTCAGCTAACACCCAAGGAAACACTGACAAATCCTAATAATTCATCCAATGAAAATGTTCTATTGATTGCCTATGATAAATTAATCATATTAGTCTTTCACTGTGCTTACAGTTTTATTATTGTTGTCAATATTGATTCAGTAACAGAGTTAGAAACTCAGGAACCTTCAAGGTCACTTAGTACAAATCTCTCATTTTGTAAATGAGGAAACTAAGGTCTACTTTTTCCACAATGCATACCTTAACACTTGTCACTTCTTTTCCTGGTCCCCTAGCTGAATAAAAGAGAAGTTTTATTGCGTATTTTTGCTTAGGTCAATTTTACAAGGTTAACATTACAAGTGAATGGGCATTCCTCAAATGCCAGTCTCTGGCATAATACTTTGTATATAGCAGATACTCATTTGAGTACTTACAAACTGTTCTTAAAGTCCTCAAATATAAGTAAATGATACGGCTTATTTTAATTTTCATTTGTACAGTTTTAGCATGCAATATTATTTTCTAATGGAAAAAGTAATGCAACATAATTCTTAATCCATCTTTCATAACAAGACACTTCTGTCTTTTCTACCACTATGAAGCTCATTTTCCCCAAATAATACCAAAAATTTACAGTGAGACATAAATCAAATCAGTCCTGCACATGCCATCATTCAGGACACCTTTCAATGGAGAGAGCAAATTGGTCAATTATTTACACACGTACATATCTGCTACCCAACCTAAACAAGAAAATCAACAGGCTTGAAACTGCTTAACTTGCAATTAACTTTTGTCAACAGGGAAGACAATTTTATCAGTTTCAAATCATAGCAGAGCAAGGAATTGCCTTCCTCCTGGAACCAGAAATCCTGTTAGGACACAGCTAGGCTCAATACGGATATGCAAAATGCATTCTAAGTCTTTTGTGTGCTTGGTATTGAAGACAGGCTAAACTCAGGGTAGGCAGCAAGTCAACCTACTAATCAAAAATACATGGAAGCCAGCTGCATCAGTCTCTACTTTTAAAGCAAAATGAAAATCACAGACTTCCACTTAAAGTCAACTCTAAAGTTATGAATTTATAGTACATGTTTCCCACTATAGTTGAGGGAATAGTATTTCTCGACAGAGTTAATAAACCACCTGATTCAAAAACCAAGAATAAAAATGAACCACTGCATTCTAGGATGGGGGACTGAAAAATCAGCACTAGGCCGGGCGCGGTGGCTCAAGCCTGTAATCCCAGCACTTTGGGAGGCCGAGGCGGGCGGATCACAAGGTCAGGAGATCGAGACCACAGTGAAACCCCGTCTCTACTAAAAATACAAAAAATTAGCCGGGCGCGGTGGCGGGCGCCTGTAGTCCCAGCTACTCAGGAGGCTGAGGCAGGAGAATGGCGGGAACCCGGGAGGCGGAGCTTGCAGTGAGCCGGGATCGCGCCACTGCACTCCAGCCTGGGCAACAGCGTGAGACTCCGTCTCAAAAAAAAAAAAAAATCAGCACTAATATGGCATCACTATGTGAACCTTTTGGATCACCAAACTTAGCTCCCTGTAACTAGGATGGAAACGAGATTAATCACTTAATATCTAGATGTTGATTGTCATCATCATAAGAAAGTAAAACAAAATTTTCAATTTTGGTTTTAACTAGAATTCAGAGAACATCCAAAATAGATCATATATATAATTCTACTTTTATTATAATTTTAAGCCTAAAATATAGCAGATACAGAAGTATATATGCTTTACAGGATTGAATAAAGATAAGGAACTCTGATCCCAGCATTTTTTCTAGGGTCTAATAAGGAATCAGTGGAATCTTACAGGTCTTCTGTCACTGTTTATCTCTTTCCATAAAGTGGGCAAAACGACAGATCTTATATGACCGTTTTAAGAAGAGGTTTATGAGGTCTCACCTGCAAATAAAGTTACAGAAATAAAAACAGTAATTGATAACAAATTCTTTTAAGAATCCCTGAATTTGAGTAAATGCAGTATTGGAGTATTTTCTAAAATAAAACATCAGGATTTCTTTTGAATTTTCAGGTACGAGTTTAATACAAGCTAACTATCTCTTATCTGAAATGCCTGGGATCATATGTGCTTCCGATTTATTTATTTATTATTTTTACTTTTTTATTTTGAACCGTAGTCTCGCCCTGTCGCCCAAGCTGGAGTGCAGTGGCACGATCTCGGCTCACTGCAACCTCCACCTCCTGGGTTCAAGGGATTCTCCTGCCTTAGCCTCCCAAGTGGCTGGGACTACAGGCGCACGATGCCACACCGGGCTAATTTTTTGTATTTTAGGGAAGACGCTGTTTCACTGTGTTGCCCAGGCTCATTGCAAACTCCTGAGCTCAGGCAATCCACCCACCTTGACCTCCTAAAGTGTTAGGATTACAGGCGTGAGCCACCGCGTCCAATGTGCTTCCAATTTATTATTTTGGATTTTGGAATATTTGCATATGTGTAATGAGTATCTTAGGAATGTAATCCAAGTCTAAACATGAAATTCATTTATGGCCGGGCGCGGTGGCTCACGCCTGTAATCCCAGCACTTTGGGAGGCCGAGGCGGGCGGATCACAAGGTCAGGAGATCGAGACCACGGTGAAACCCCGTCTCTATAAAAAAATACAAAAAATTAGCTGGGCGCGGTGGTGGGCACCTGTAGTCCCAGCTACTCAGGAGGCTGAGGCAGGAGAATGGCGTGAACCCGGGAGGCGGAGCTTGCAGTGAGCCGAGATCGCACCACTGCACTCCAGCCTGGGGGACAGAGTGAGACTCCATCTCAAAAAAAAAAAAAAAAAAAAAAAAGAAATTCATTTATGTTTCATATACACTTTATACACATAACCTGAATTTTTATGCAATTTTTTTTTTTTTTTACGGAGTTTCGTTCTTGTTGCCCAGACTGGAGTGCAATGGCGTGATCTCGGCTCACAGCAACCTCAGCCTCCTGGGTTCAAGCGAGTCTCCTGCCTCAGCCTCCCAAGTAGCTGGGATTATAGGTGCACACCACCACCCCTAGCTAATTTTCTGTAATTTTAGTAGAGACGGGGTTTCACCATGGCCAGGCTGGTCTTGAACTCCCGACCTCAGGTGATCCGCCCGCCTTGGCCTCCCAGAGTACTGGGATTACAGGCGTGAGCCACCGCACCTGGCCTACACAATATTTTAAATAATTCTGTGCATGATACAATGAAGTCATCTGTGGAATTTTTCACTCGTGGCACTAAAAACATTTGGGATTTTGGAGTGTTTCAGATTTGGGAGCATTTTGAATTTTGGGGGATTTTGGATTAGGGATGATCAACCTGTATCTATGTTACAGCCTCACTGCATGCATGTTATTCACTCCCACTCATGTAGGTATGATCTCAATTCACAAACAGGCAGAAACCATATCAATCCTATTTTTTCCATAGCAATTTTATTCTGTCAGGGTTTCAAGTAAAACTGCCCTAAGAAGGTAAATAAAAGGACTTAATAAATTTGTTTATTGTTGCTTACACTAAAAAATTTTCACTAAACTAGGAAGACACTGAGAGATCAGAGGAAGGGAAAACTTGCTTTGCTATTTCTTTTTTTTTTTTTTTTAGGTAACCAAAAAGGGGTGCAATTTAAGCTAAAAGTAGTTTGCAGTTAGGTTGGGTTGTGGCCTTGTTTTAGGTAAAATACATGGGTTACTAGTTTTTTTTTTTTTTAAACAACAATAAGCTTATTTTGGAATTCTACTTTTTAGAAAATACAAATAACCTTACACCATATTCAGTACTAAAGCACATGCCTACTAACAAATCTCCTTTCTAGTGAGTAGTGTCAGTGATTTGGACCTTTTGTCTATGGAGTAAGAATCAGAAACATGCAAGCTTGTTAACCTAGACTTCAGTTGAAGGTATTCATAACCGTCTTATAGAAACATAACAGTGTCAATTTTGTACTAACTTACTTTCTATAATTACCTTTAAAATATATTTCCAACTCTTAAGAAATAGTTTCCAATTAACTTTGAATGCTTTTTTTCCAGACTCATTTAATGCCTGATATTTCAATGGGCGTACTTTTATCAAACAGTATTTTAGTTTAATAAACAGAATTAATTATGAACTGATAAATAACTCATTGTCCAGTCAAAGGCCTACATCACATACTATATTTATATTTGTAGAGTAGGAGGACAAGTACAGACTTGTTTGTGATATGCAAGCCCAGTAATTTAGAAACTATGATAAACCAAATGCAAAACCCATTTGATAATTTTTAAATGTCACATTTCTTTTGAGAGTAATTTTAAATTCTCATTAATGGTACCAAAGGATGATTCAGGAAGTAGTACAAAACTGATAGTCTCTCAGAATATTATCAGGTGATAGAATAATTTGTAAAATAATATTATTGCCTCAAAAATGTGAAATATCTAAATAACTGCAATCATCTACTAAAATTATTTAAATTTAATACATATATACTATTTCTCAGGAGAACACGGTAGTAAAGGAGTTTTCACTTTTGATATCTTTATTTTATATAGTCATTTGATGAATAATACAAATCCATTCTTGTGGAGCAGGGGGTATGAGACTATTAAATATATTCACTAATCTTGTTTACGCTCTACAAATGTTTATTCTGAAATTTTAAGTATATAAAAATCATTTTTGCAAATAGGATTTCTAAAGTTGAACATTAGATGCTAGTAAGTATACCATTACAATTTTAAAACAAAAATACAAAATTTCATATTTTGGGATTCACGTGTTTGTTGCCCATTATTTTTTGAGAGCAAGCACCAAAAACTGGAGAGCACTCTACTTCAGAAGTTTTTCTCATGTTAAAGTCAGAGCAGTTCAGCTGTAATGGATATGCAAATATCAAAGAATAATTAAATTTACACATTATTTACCAAAAAGTGCACTCGACTGTCATCATTATTTAAACATTTCACTCAGTTGCCTCTACAACTCATTTTAAAACTATAAAGTGAAGATTCCTTTCCCCTCTTGTTCTCATAATAAATTAAAATATACATTACTAAATCAACTTTTAAAATTTGTCTCTCTTAAAATATTTTACTCCATTAACTTGGATATGCCACATCTGAATGTAAAAATCAAGTTGTTTAATTCAATTTAATGATGATTTCAGAAACACAAAGTTACATCACGTTACTAGAGGTTTAAAAAAACAACAACACTGGTTTTGTGAAAACCTTGATGGTAAGCAAGATATTCACCATTTCTTAAATTATAGCTTTAATAAGGGGGTGAGGGTATCCACTGAAGAATAAAGACTGCTTTCTGTCACACACACACACACACACACATCCCAATCATATTTATCGGACCTATTTTCAAGTTGCCACAATATGACTACTGTCAAAGCCAAAAAAATACTCCTTTAAAATATTTAAACTTCATTTTAAAATTAAAACTGAAAGCAAGATATTCAACTGCCAACTACTGTTGATGAAACTATTAAAGCCTGCACTGACCTACTTCATATCAGCATCATGATGGCATGGATGTATGCCAAGAAAATAATGAAAATTACTGTATAACTAACCTTAATCTTGTATTTAAAAAGTATCACTTTAAAAATGTGTAAATACTGTACATGCAATGCCAGTTGCTTTACGATATGTTTTCAAAATGAGAAAATGAGTTTTGATATTTTAGTACTCATATTCAATGATGTCCCTGCAAAGATTTCATTTCCATTTTCAAAATCAAGGCTTTTTAAAATACCATATGAAATTCTCTTTTCATACTTCTATTAAAAGCAATCTCTTAGGCAAAATTCCAAATATTACTTTCCATTTAAAAAATATTGCTACACTTAAAAAAAAAAGGCAGTTAATGAAGAATCCTACAAAACAATGCAAGTTCATGTTCAAAGAATATTGCAATGGCTCTAACAGTGGATGGACTTAACTCGGTGTATTTAATTATTAAAAGATTCCCACTAGACTTGAGGAGTTTAATCTAATGCTGAAATACTGTAAATTTTCATACGAGAAAGTAAAATAGCCAAACATATTCCATCAATGGTTTCTTTTAAAAAGACACACAAATGGCAAGACATTTGATTCCCTATGTTTTAAGCAAAAAAAAAAAAAAAAACCCAACACACTTTGTTGTAAACTACCATCTTAAAATATTTTATACTAAAGAAGCACTTTCTTCACAATCAATGCAAAGAATATATTCCCTGAAAAAGAAATTTAATATTAGAATAAAGGAGGCAAAAACATTCAGAAACAGCAGCTAACCCAACTGAAAAGGAAGAGACACATTAGGTTTTGTGCTGCATATTAATATTCTTACGCACAATATCTGTTTGGATATCTGTTTGGTGAAAATTCACAATACACTTCTTCCTCCTCCTACGGCTGCAAAAAGGAGTAAACACATTTCACATTCTCCAGTTCCAAATTCATGCCACCATCATGCAATATGACTTAATTCCGACCCATATTTCTGTTACAATGAGTGAAAAAATAAAACCAAAAAACTTGTTTATCTGCACTCACAATTGAGGAGGGGGTAAAAGCATTTTTTAGCTAAGGAGACAGGGGCTGATTGATGCAAAGTCCCTACACCTCCAGAGGTCCTACAAATGTGCACCCGACTAGGAGAAAGCCACATTCAATGAAAGCATCAACCTCCTCCTCCGCTCCCCCGCCCGCCGCCCCCCACCCACTTTGCAGCAGAAATGTGCCTGGGCTTTTTCACCCCAGCGATGGAGGATCCTCTTACCAGATGGAGTTCTTGATCTTGTGTTGCAGCGCGCTGGCCTCTGTCCCTGGCAGCCCGGGCACAAGGGCTGGCAGGGCCACCCCCGAGTTGGGGGCGCTGGGGGGAAGCTGCTGATGGGCATCAGGCTGCTGTGGTGGCGGCTGTTGTTGTTCCTCTGCCATCGCTGCTGGAGGGGTGGGAGGGAGGGAGGGAAAGATGGGGGCGCGGGGAAGGGTGAGGGAAGAGACCGGGAGGGGAGGACGAAGGGGGGGAGAGGAGGAGGAGAAGGAGGGGGAGGGAGAGGGGAAGAGGAGGAGGAGGAGGAGGAAGGAAGCTGGATAAGCTAGGCCTTTACCCCAGGGCTCGAGTGAGTCGCTTTCGCCTGCCGCCTGGGGGACATCACCGGGGAGACCAGCGGCTCCTCACGGCCGGGGTGCTTCACCGCGGGAGAGGCATGGCGGCGCCCCTCAGCCCCCCGCTGCCGCCGCCGCCTCCTCCCGTCAGCGGCCGGGGCTGTGGGGGGTGAGTTGGGGGCGTTTGAAGACGAATTGGGGGGGCAGGCTCCCCCCAAAATCCAAGAAGAACGGTTGCTCAGGGATTTGGCGGCCGGGCCTTCCTTCCTTGTCCCCGGGGCTTTCTACTCCGGGGTCCCCGCGCTGCTGCAGCCCCAGGCTCCGCTCCACGCCACTCCCCACGCCGCCGCCGCCGCTCGCTCCCGGCCCCGCCGCCGCCGCCGCCGCCGCGGCCGCCGCTGCCCTGCCAGCCCCGGAGGCAGCACAGTGCGCGCAGCCGCACTGCGGCCCGGCGCAGACCGCACAACACCTACCGCTCCGCCGGGGGGGCGTGGACCAGGGTGTGCGGGCCGCGGGCGCGACGGGCCGGGAGGGGGGTGCACGGCGCGGAGGGCGGCGCGGGCCAGCGGGCCGGGGAAGCGCGCCGCTGGGGGCCGGGAGGAGTCGGGCCCGACTGGTGGAGAGCAGGAAAACGTGGGGGAGGTGCTGGCGAGAGAAAGAGAACTTGCGTGAGGAGGAGGAGAAACCAAATTTAATAATATTTGGCGTGGAAGTGGGATTTGGGGCGGGGGAGGCATCTTCAAAGCAAGTGAAGAGAAATCATTATACCCCCTCCCCTGCACATGTGAGGATTACTTCCTCCCTGAGTAAATGAAGAGAACTGAAGCAGGTAAGACGATAAACCGACTTTTCAGAAGCCCCCAAAGAGGAACACACGTTGGAATTAACCACCCTTTAGGTAATTCGGTTTTGAACGGAAATCGCGAGTCAAAAGCTGGGTTCAGTGCTCCTCGGTCGGGCATTCAAAGCCCTCCAAATCTGGCCCCACTTTAGCTATCCAATCATAGCGGCCTCCATCCCCCTGCAAGAACTCCCGGCTCCAATCAGGGAAGTCTCTATGCCATCCTCAACGCGCAGCAGATTCATTCTTCCTTCGTGCCTTTGCTCATGCTGTTCCCCTCCACCTCCCCACCCCACCCCACCCCCTTTCCAGGCATGCCTTCCCTCCTCCTTTATACCGCTCCCAATTCAATCCAGGCTCTAAAGCATAGCTCAAGTCGCGGCTTGTCAGGGTCCCTGCAGCCAAGGCCCCTGTCTGCCTCTGAAAGAAACGCATGTAGTACTCACAACATGGAGGCTCAGGCTTCAGCCACGAGCTCCTTCCTTTGGAGCCCGTTGAACACCCGCCCTCCCCCCGCAGACTCCGCACCGTTCCCCCCCCTCCCATTCATACCTAAATGATAGCTTTGCTACAAATAAGTGAGTCTCCTTTAAGAGCAGAAGAATTGGCTTTTCTAGGTGGGGCTGATCAGGGAGGCTGCCAGGATGTAGAATACAACAGCCAAGGCCTCTGGCACCAAATGGAACAGCTGTTCAGCTCACACTGACCTTTCTTTGGGCCCGTGGGTGTTATGAGCCCTTCAGCTTTAACTTTTCTGATAGAGTCTCTATCGGGTTTCTACCTGTCAGATCCTCTGGCCACTTTCCTGCTGTGAGTGGACTTTGGGCTGTGAGGCTCTGCCACCTTTCAGACTCCTAGTGGATGATGAATCTGATTGGCTTGGGTTCCCAGGCCTTTGAGTTCTCAGTTCCCTGCCTTGGCCTGAAACCCTCTTGCTTTTGTCCACTGTGCACTCTGTCCTGGCCCACAGACTCAAGGCGCAGACTCACACTGAATGCTTGCACGTGGTGAGGGGTGAGGGTGGGGGTGCGGGGAGAAAGAACACCTGTGTGCGAAACACAGCGCCCCCCAACCCCCACCGTGGCCTCTTGGATTACGCTATGCTTCAACTACCCATTGCACGAATTGCATGAGCCCCCTTTTCCATACTCTGAGGTCTTTATTAGCTTAGCCACTTTAGGAAACTATAGGTGGTTTATGAAATTCATTTTGCATTCATATCTTCATGTGGGTGTGTGAAGACAGTATTTTTCTGGACCAAATTGATAGACATGGTGTGCACTAGACAGAAGCTTTAAAGAATAAAAATAGCTAATGTTTGTTGAACACTTTATGTGCCAGACTAGCACTTTCCATACATTATCATAGTTATTCCTCCCCAAAAGTGTATGATGTAGGTATTATTCTCCCGCTGTTACAGATGAAATGGAAGCTTAGGTTAATTAACATTCTTAAAATTACCCAATTAGCAAATGCAGGAGCCAAAATTTGAGTCCTGGAAGTTTAATTCCAGAGCTTGCAAGCTATGCTGAAACTGGAATTAACGCTGAAAATTCTTGAATTGTAGGTATATATATATACGTGTGTGTGTATGTGTATGCCCTATATCACGTTGAGGAAAGTTGCCAAGTTCCCCCAAGGTTCTAATTTTTTGCCTTGCCAAGAGAGAATGATGACTCCAAGTTGCAACACCCTGGGAGGGGGAGATCCTTAGGAAGTGGGAGACTCATCAAGGGGGTAACGTATCTGAGGCCTGCCAAAGGCCTTAAGAAAAGGAAGCTGAGAACCAAGACGTTTCCTAAAAACTTCGCTACCGGGTGTCGCACAGGCTGGCTTCCCAAGTGCAACTTCTGAGAGTTTTTAATGGGTTCCATAAAAGAGCCAGGTCACCCCAGCAGCCAGTAGAGGGCTCACGAAGCTGCAGCCGCGGGCTGCCCTCTAGCGGCGGTGCTGACCGGAGTGTGGTGGTAAGCCTTTTCCGGCCTTCCAGGACCCGCAGGGAGTTGAAGACCAGCAATGGGAGGGATGGCAAATAGTATCAGACTGAGGAGATCTTATTGCTAGAGTGAGAGATCCTTTCAGGGAGGAAAGGGTCAGTCTTCACTACTCACTTAACATCTGTGAGTACAGTGGGTGTTTTGTTCCAGTCTTCAGAGAAGACTGAATAAAATTATGACATTAAGAAATCTGATGAAGTTACACAAAATTTTGGGTGTGGACTCAAGCCAAACCCAGGGACCCTGAATAAAGGCAGGAGTGTAGCCATGTGCTTCTCATATTGGGACTCCTCTGATTGTGAAACCCTGTCCTGAGGACCCTCAAGGACCAAGAATCAATGTGGCTCATTTCCTCTCAGCATCGTTTTGACTCTCTGGTAAGTAAGGTAAGACATTGTAGTAAGCATGGCTTTTTAAGATAACACACAAGTATATCCCAACCCTGAGGAGCCTACATTTATTCTCTACTGGGAAAGTGTACACCAGAGGAAAGTTTTGAGGAACACTGATGTAGTGGGGTAGAAAAACCTGGCCTTGGAGTCAGAAGACCTGGGAATTCAAACCCTCTGTTTCCATCTCCATAAAAATGAAAATAATGATGTACATCACAGGGTTGCTGTAAGGAACAACATGTAAAGTGATAGGTAAGCCAGGGGAGTGTTGTCCACGTTTAAAGAGTATCTACAAGATGGATTGTGAGCACCTCAAAGGAAATGACTATTTTATTTATCCTAGTAGTCCCGGGACATAATTCCTGACTCCTGGCTATTGAATAAATATTTGTGGAATTTAGTAGTTACCTAACCCTCATTTTCCTAGCCCAATCCCTTATACTGTCTTGCTCTCTTATGTCTGTAAACCTTGTCTCCTTTATGAAACTGTAAACATTTTATACTGTCCAGACTATAGTATATACATTTATCATGCCTGATATATAGCAGTATTAGGCACAGAAAATATGAATAAATAAGACCTGGCCCCAACTTGAAGTAGTTTACGTCTTGTGGAGTAGAGCAACATATTAACATATATAAGATGATGAGTTATAAAATATAAACATATCCACTAGTGTTGTGGAGTCATAATGGAGGGAGAGATTGGTCTTGCTCAGGGTAGAAGAACTGGAGAAGGCATCATGGCTGGCATTTTAATTGGGTCTCGTTGGATGAATAGGATTTGAATAGGCAGAGCAACAGACGGAAGACGGTTTCAAGTAAAGGGACTAACATGAGCACTGGTGTGAAGCCATGAAAGGGTACTGTTTGCTGAGGGAATAATGCATAGCCCGGTGTTGACTCTGTGATCAGATCCTAAATGAGTATAGGGGAGGGAAAAGAAGGAGAGGGAGAGAAAAACCCATTTTACAAAATGTTACTTTACATTATAGTTAGGATTGTTCTGTCAAAAGAAGGCCTGAAGGTCGGTTTCATTATTGGTACATGCTGGTTAAGTGCTGAAAGTATGCATTTCACTTCCACAAAGTATAGTGGTTTACCAGATAAGGAAAAGATAAAGTTCTACCCTGTTCTCCTTCTTTCCCCACTCCTCATCCTCTTTTCCCATGATCATTACTTCTCTGTCTTTTTCCATTGCAAACTTTCTCCTCTAGAAGCTGAAAGTAAAGTGTAATCACCTACATGTTAAGAGAACAAGGAAAGAAGGCTTTTCACCTCCCCAAAATCTTCCTTGATAGCAGAAAGTGATAGATAACTTCTTTCAGCTAAGCTGTTGTCTTTCAAAGTGCAAGTAGTCCTAGGAGGGCTCATATATATATAAGTTTCAATTCTGTAATGTGATTGAGCTTTCTTTCAGTCTTTAATAGCATTAGAGAGAAGAGGATGTGGGAAGGAATGAAGAGGAGAAAAATAAAAGCAGCAGCAAGATTACAGAAGAGGGAAGTTGGGGGGTTCAGAACTAAGTTAATATTGGCAAATTTGGATACATGTTCTCAATACCAGGAGTGCTAATGTAAGTATGCTGTGAAAATGTGAATTCTCCTGTTAGAGCACAAATGTGTCATTATGTCGTTAAAACAATGTATAGCCCAGTGTTAAGGTCAAGTAGCCTAACTATTCAAATACTGTCAAGGCAGCAGGCTGTTAACACTGTCACTACCTGGCTATGTGACCCTATCTATACAAGTCATTCTTTCAAGTCCCTTTGCTTATCTCTAAGGATTAATGGGATAAAGTTCACATAATGTACTCAGCTCTTCAAGTGAGTAGTATGATGAAACGAATGCCAGGTCCCGCTTTGATTTCACTTAGAAATTTTCCACTGTTGGTACCATATACATGTTTATGTTGTAACCTTCAATTCTTTTACCTTAAAGGAGGTTCAAGTTAATATCATCTACCTACATTTTAAAGGCAGTGTTTACTTTAACTTGGGCCAAAAAGGTCCCAAGTAGAAATTTGATCTCTCAGAAATTCAGGAAAGGAGTGGCTGTGAACAGAAGCAGAGAAAGAAAAACACTACATTGTGACACTAAAAGTGTTATAGTTATTTACCTAACACTAAAAGTGACAATGAAAAGACACCAGAGCCATTCCTACAGTGAGGAAGTCAGTGCCAGTGCAGTCTGAACAGGTGGGGCATAACCAGTAATTCACTAAGTCGATCATTTCTCCATTCCTTTCAAGGCACATTTGAGAACCTGCTATGTACAAGTTATTATGTTGGGACCTTAGAAAGATTAAAAAATAAGTGGTGAATAAAATAGTGTTCTCATTTTCAAGAAGCTCATAACCTAATTGGAACACTACATACGTCAGCCCATACATATTTTTTAAAAAATGAAATAAAAACACAAGAAAAAAACAAAAGGTGTGTGACAGGATAATTTATTGACAATTTAATTGGGTTTTGTGCTCCTTATATTTTCCCTCCCTTCCATTCCAAGCAGGCTTCAAGGAATTTTGTGTTACTAGACAAAAAGTTGTCTGACAAGGGCTCTTAGGCAACTCCAGGGGGCACCATTCACATTTTAAATGAAGCCTCCTGGAACAGGACTCCTTAGAATGCAGTGTCAATGTTATTTCTGGAGTTGTACCCAGCAATCTGTCTTCCAAGTTTGTTGCTCCTTGAGGAGACGTTGCTAGAGGGTGAAAAAGGCAAGCACATCTTGGGGGAGAGAGAGGGAGGGAGGGAGGGAGGGAGGAAGGAAGGAAGGAAGGAAGGAAGGAAGGAAGGAAGGAAGGAAGGAAGGAAGGAAGGAAGAAAAAGAAAGATGCTGAGACGGGTGGATCACAAGGTCAGGAGTTCAAGACCAGCCTGGCCAAGATGGTGAAAGCCCGTTTCTACTAAAAATACAAAAATTAGCCGACGTGATGGCAGGTGCCTGTAATCCCAGCTACTCGGGAGGCTGAGGCAGAGAATTGCTTGAACCTGGGAGACGGAGGTTGCAGTGAGCTGAGATTGCGCCACTACACTCCAGCCTGGGTGACAGAGTGAGGCTCCCTCTCAAAAATAAATAAATAAATAAATAAATACATAAAATAAAATGAAATAAAGGAAAGAAAGAAGAAGCGTCTACGGGCAGGTAGAATTACGGGAAAACAAATTCCCACGAATTGTAGAAAATCAAAGATTGGGGTTCCGGTAGTGAGAATAAGAGTACCCCCGAAAGATATTCTAACCTCATATGGATGCATGATGCCATTAGGGAGGCTGGATTCCCTTGCCTCTCTTGGCCCATAAGTGGAGGAATTGCCTGGCTTCTAGGAACCAGTGACGATGTCAAAGTCCATCTTCCATTTTCTAGGCTCAACGTAAGTCTTTCAAACTCTACTGCAGTACTAGGAAGAGAGGAAAGCCCAGTAAGAACTGAGATTGGATTTCGTTCTACTCCAGCAGAATTAAGGCTGAGATCACTTAAGTCTGTGGTAAATTTAATTTGATTTAAACAATAGTGACATGTCTTGCACACCCAAATTTGTACTTGCAAATTTATACTTCCTAGTAGTGGATACTATATAAAAAAGACAGTGGTAGGTGAGATATATAAGATTAAAAACTTCAGTGAATGGCATAGCTAATAACTGCTAAGGAAGTTTAGAGAAAGAGCAAAAGGAGCTAAAGTTAAAAGCTTCGTGAAGGACTTGGGATGGAGCTAGAGTGTGAGTAAAATGAAGGATTTATAAAGGTGGAAGAAAGAATGGAGACAAGTCCAAAGGGAAAAGCAGTGTGAGTAGAAGCAGGAAAATGAGCATGCAAATGACAAGACACACAGGAGACTGGTCTAATTGGAGTGAACAACTGATGATAAAGGTTATATGGGGTACCAAATTCCGAGTCTATTGAAGCTAGTCTGAGGAGTTTGTGCTTCCACACTGTATTCTTTACAAAGCGAGGTTCTACCAGAGAATAACTAGTAGGAGATACATATTTTATATTTGTATGTTTATATATTTTAAAGGAATTGGCTTATGTGATTGTGAGGCTGGCAAGTCTGAAATCTGCAGAGCAGCCAAAATGCCTTGCACAGCAACTCACAGGTGAAATTTCTTCTTCCTTAGAAAAAAAAATTCAGTTTTACTCTTAAGACCTTTCACCTGATTGGATGAGACCCACCCAAATTATTTAGTATAATCTACTTAAAGTCAACGGATTGTAGCTAATTAACCACATCTGCAAAATACATCCCTTTACAGCAACAACCAGCTTAGAGTATGATTGAATAGCTGGGTATGTGTCAACCTGGCTAGGCCAAGGAACCATGACACTTACCACACTCTGTAAGTCACTCCTCATATATTTGAGAAGAAGAAGATGTCTTTGAATTTTCTTTATGTGGATCTCAGCAAAGGTAATTTCCTATGAAGTGGGCCAACTTGTCTCCTTTCCAAGAATAAATCTATTTTCTGTGCTCTTCCTTGTACATAAATGTTTATTCCCAAGGATTAATTTCTATTTTTCTTCATCCCTTTTTCCCCTGCCATCTCCTGAAGTTATGCCATTGTTATATTGTAGCTGATGTTAGTATGTTTTTGTTTTCTCCATTTAAAGTGCCTCTAATTATGCCTGTAATGTCATTCTCCTAATTCAGCAAAGCCTCAGGTTGTCTGCCATATCCACGGTCCCACTCCAAGCCTGGCTCTATTGATGTAAGCTTCCATCCTTGTCTCTTGTAACCCGGGCCCCCTGGTTGGAACAAGGCTCAACATCTGACACCACAGCAATCAATCTGGCTAGACAGTGGCTTATGAGCTGACTCAATAAAACCTTTGCCCAAGGAAGAGATTAGTAATTAGTTAACGAATTGATTCCTCTTTTTGGAGAGTATGAATATGATAAGGAGAGAAGGTTAGGCAGCTGGGAGTAAAAACAGTAGCTAAAAGATACACAAGAGAAAGCTAACCTCAGAAACCATTAGACAACAACCAGAAGAGGCAATGATTAAGCAGAAACTGTGTGAAGAGGAGCTCAGAGGGCTTACAGAAGATAAGATAGTGGCTTAGTATTGGTAGGAGCAGTAGGCCCAGGGAATTATAGGAGCTGAGTAAATTTCCTGATGGAGCACCAGAGAAAGCAGGTGCAAATGAAGAGGAATGGATTATTGGCCAGGCCTTGGGGAAATTCAGGAAAACCACCCAGAAATCCAGGAACAGACATACAAGTGATGACATAGAAACTTAAAGGGAGCTGGGGTGTGAAAAGTTCGTTTAGGCTGCAGTGCAGCTCTAGCAACTGAATTATCTTCTCAGACACTCAGGAGAAGACTTTCATTACTTTCTTAGTTTAGTGTGATTTTCTCCTCCCCCCAGAGAGTCTTACACATAAAGTTATGGTCCTGCTGGTGTGAAGGGCTCACTCATTTGTCAAGAATCGCATCCTCTCAGCAGTTTTCCCTTATCCATTCCCTACCCACTCCCAGTCAGGTTGTGTTAGCTGTCTCTTTTCTGTGGTTCTGTGGCACCTTGTACAGGCTTATGTCATACTATCTCATTGTAGACTAATTGTAGGTTTTTTTGCCTGTTTCTTGCGTCTACACTCACTCTACCTGACTTGTAGTACTACAAACTATATTTGGTCAGGAGGTATATTTTTAATCTTTTCTATATCTCCAACATATACTACAGTCCCTCCCACAAAGTAGCCAAACAATGAATGTTTGTTGAATTGAGCTATTAGAAAAAGCTTTTTTTTTTTTTTTTTTTTTTTTTTTGGTCCAGGTCAAGAAATAAAAGCAGAATGTCAGAAAAAGCAGGATGGGCTAATAAGAAAGCTCAGTGTCTTATTCATAATAACAGTGCAGGAACTGAGAACATAGTTAATTCGTACTTAAAATTCATGTCTCCATGACTCTACAGAAATCTTTCAAGCAGCCAACTGTGTCTGTTCAGCCTGACATCTGGTGCTACAATTCTCCAGATTTAAAGGTACTCTGGCCAGCTTTGTTCCTTTTAAGGAAAAAAGTCTGCTACATGCTTCCTATAACCTCTAGTTTCTTATCTGAATTCAGATCCACACTCTTGGGCAGATGAGGCTTGAAGCTGACCGTTGTGGAGCTCCCCCGGGCTTCCAGATTTAGAGTCTAGGATCCAAATCTCAGCTCTACCATTTGCCACTTTTGTGATCTCAGGCAAGTTCTTCACTTCTCTGAGCCTCAGTTTTCCAATTGGTAAAAGTGGGGATAATAACTCCTTCACTCAATTGTACTGATAATTTAATGAAAAGTATTTCTGAAAATACCCCACCAATGCTTTACACATAGTAAAAGCCAAATAAATATGAATTTCCCTTCCTTTTTTTCTGGGAGGTAGAGAGGAGAAGAGAAGAAAGAGATTGATGGCAGGGGATAAGGGCCCTAGAAATGACAGGAGCCCTGAAAACCAAAAGTGGTGGCAGCCTAGTTGTTACATGCCACTACTTTATAATCTGATAAAGCACAGGTCACTATCGCTAAAAGCCACACTGCACCTAAGATAGCTGCTGCAAGAAATTCCTTGATCAGAGCACAGAAGGACATTCAAACTCTACGAGTTTGAAATGCACACAGCAGATAGTGAAAGAGGAACCACTGGATGGCAAGAAGAAAAAGTTTTGCCTACACCAAGCAAAAAACCCAAAAACCATAAAACAAAGAGAGGTTCAACACATGCTATGTCAGAGGGTTCTGGGAGTGTACAGAGGTGTCTGACTTTAACCCCCTCCAAATATCAACCCCAGAACTGAAAAAGGAGAAAGAATGGAAGGGCTTCATAATCAGTTGGAAAATCTTACACAATATTTATAGGAATTTTAAACACGTATCCCTTCTGAGGTCCCTCAAGAAAGCCAAATGACACCAGCTATTCAGGGACTCAAAACCCCAAATGATATTAGAGGGGAAGGTTTGTGCTTTCTAGCTACTCTCAGAAGGGTTCTCTTAATGAGTATTAAAGCTGTTAAAGTTAGCTCCTGATGTACTTTGAATAGGCTACTCAGCGGTCAGGAATTGAGGTATGGCAGGGAGGAGAGTAGAATGCCATAACACGATGAGCTTGTTAGCCAAATCTGACTAAAAATGTCACTTATCACTGCCCAATGTATAAGGGGAAGAAGTGGCTAAAAATTACAGCTCTTCACAATCAGTGTCTCCCACCCCCATGAAAGAACATTAAAAAAAAAAAAATGAAATAGACCACCCAAGGTATTGTTAAAGGCAAGTGACTTGAGACTAAATACCCCTTTCCACTATAGTTGGTGAAATTTTATCATTTTAAATCCCCTCAGAGAATTGTTGGAGTAGGGTTTCACTTTTCTCTCTGTGTCAAAGAAATTTTGAGTATCTTTTTAAATGTTTTGAAATAAAAATGGCAAGAACATAGGTTATCACCCACAAAGTATATTGAATGGTGTTTTGAAAGAGTTAACTGAAAAATCCTGTGTATGAAGAGTAACTCAAGATGCCAGCCTGCAGGAAAGTTACCTCTACCAAATCTTATGAAATGACAGAAAAGATTAAAGGGGGTTAAGTTAATTGGTAACAGGACTGAGGACCAAAAAAGTGCCGTAAGTGTATGAGAAATTTTTAGGAGATGGGATCAAACTTTAGAAAAACATACGAGAGCAACTGTGCCATACATAGTCATTTGGCCCTAGATTGCTGAGGAGGTAGGAGAAATTTCAGGGATGCTACAAGCTCAGAAAGAGCAGATTCTATGAATAGGACATCCTAGGGTAATGGCCAGAGTGATTAATTGAAAACTGCGTTTGGAGCAGCTGGACTGCTACTCACATTCCCTTCTCTTGCTTGTAATTGTCCACAGATTAAAGTAGTGAGCCTGTGGATTCTGAGAACCAACAGACAGAAGAGTAGCAATGGACCCCAGGAGGCACAGAGAGGCTCCTCACTCTGAAAAGAAACACTCTCCCCAGCAATATGCCCTTCCCTTCGCCTGTAAGCACAAGTTGACCCACATCAAGCAGGAGAGAGCTAACAGGGATTCTCATTTATAAAGTACAAGAATAATCCAATACAAGAATAATACAAGTTTGCAGAGACACCAAACTCACAAAAAATAATACCTAAGGAAAGAGAGTTTATAAATTTAAAAAAGATGAATACAAATTCGTTTTATAAATTTTATAATTTTAAGAAAGCATAATTATTGTATGTAAAATATATACTTATAGTATCACAAATATAACAATTATCCTCAAAGAGGTTCAAGATATTACATCCATGAAAATGGAGCAATGATCCCAGAAATTTAAAAACATGATTTTTGACGTAAACTCAGGACATGTGTATCACCAATAGAATCTCTTTGAAAGGATGACTATAGGATAAACTTTAACAAAATAAATGATGAATCTAAGAAAGATGAAGGTGAAGGGTTCAAGAATCAGTGGAGAGAAAAGATACTAGATGATTTGTCTAAATATGACATATATTTAAAATTAATAGCATAAAATTAAAATCTGGATTAGACATTGGCAAATGTTTTCCGTAAAAGACCAGACAGTAAATATTTTCAGTTTTGTGTTCCATATAGACTCTGTTGCATCCACTCAGCTCTGCTGTTGTAGTGTGAAAGCAGCCATAGATAGTATGTAAATAAATGTGCAATAAGACTTTACAAAAGGAGGGGGCAGGCGAATCCCTGTTCTAGATGATTGCAACATAAAGATGGCAGGGACAAAGCATGATGGAGAGATAGGAAGTAAGTTCTAAAAGCTCTATGTTTTTTAACTTTTATATAGCTGTGTGTGTATGATAAACACATACACACACATATGGAACACCAGATGGCAGAAAAAAAGTCAAGCCATCAGTGATTCCAGTATATGACAAATGAACACAATTTCTTTAATAAAAGGAATCTCAAATTTGGTAAACATCAACAGTAAATCTGGTTATATGTTATTTAGAAAAAGACATCTAAAAAGAAGGTTGGAAATAAAAACGTAGAAAGATGCATCAGGCAAGTTCTAATAAGGATAACAAATATAGTAACATTAATGTTAGACAAAAAAGAATAATGCGAAAAGGATTTGACAAGATAAAAATGTTCATATTGGTGAAATATACAATTCCATAAGAAGCTCTGCTAATAATGAACCTTTATAAATCTAACAATATAACATCAAATGTCATCTTTATAACCTATAAAGTGAAAATGATAGAAATATAAGTAGGAATGAAAAATACAGAGCCATTTTAGAAGACCTTAACGACATCTCAAATTGATAGATCAAGTAGGAAAAAAGTAAGGGTAGAGAGGATTGGAATAACAAAGAAGCTTGGTGGAATAAAGGACTTTGTATGAATAAACAGTGAATGCATAGTCTCCTCAAACACACATGAAACATTAGCTGCTAAAACACAAAATGTTAAATTTCAAGATAAATCATTCTGGTCACATTTTTTATACTGAAATAAAATTTGTGATTAATAAGCAAATTGTTTATAAACTTGGAAATAGAAACCACTCCTTTAAATAACTTTAATACAAAGAAATTTAAAATGAAATTATAAATTATTTACAAATGATAATATCTTAAAATTATTGAACATTATTATACAACCAGCATTATGCTAAGTGATCTACATGGATTATCTTTTTATTTTCACAGTAATCTTGGGAAGCTGATTCCATTATCATCTCATTTCACAGATGAGGAACTGAAACACAAAGCTATACTAAATAACCCGGCCGAGGGCACGCAATCCATCAATGACAGAGTTTGGATTTGAACCTAGATAGCATGATTCAGAGCTAGTGTATTTAACTACAACAAGAATGACAATGAAAACAATACAAATCAAAATCTACATATCCTCAGAGAAAATGCAGCCAGGTACGCGTGTTTTAAAAATAAGAAAAGATTGGCTAGAAGTAAATCACGTACAAAGCTTAAAAAGCTAGTGGAAAAAAAATACATAAAGTAGAAGCAAGGGTATTACTAAAGAAAAAGAAAATGAATAAAATATTGGGGTTTGCGGTGGGATAATTTTGTATAAAACTAAGAGATGATTTTTTGAAAAGAACCAAAAAATGTCAGAAGTCTGGAATGTCTCACCACGGTTAAAAAAAGAGTTATCAGCATTAGAAATTAGAAGGGGATATAATTATAGGTATGAAATAGATTTTGAAAAGTTTGAGATGAATATTGAATTTAAGCTAATTTTTATTTATTTATTTATTTGTTTTTTAAAAGTTTTAAATTCAGGGGTACATGTGCAAGATGTGCACGTTTGTTACATAGGTAAATGTGTGTCATGGGGGTTTGTTGTACAGATTACTTCATCACCAAGGTATGAAGCCTAGTAGTTCATTACTTATTTTTTTTTTTTTATTCTCTCCCTCCTCCCACCCTCTGTCCTGCCATTGGCCCCAGTGTGTGCTATTCCCCTCTATGTGTCCATGTGTTCTCATCATTTAGCTCCCACTTATAAGTGAGAACATGCAGTATTTGGTTTTCTGTTCCTGCGTTACTTTGCTAAGGATGGTGGCCTCCAGCTCCATCCATGTCCCAGCAAAGGACATGATCTCATTCTTTCTGTTGGCTATATAGTATTCCATGGTGTATATGTACCACATTTTCTTTACCCAGTCTATCGTTGATGGGCATCTAGTTGATTCCATGTGTTTGCTATTGTGAACAGTGCTCCAATGAACATACATGTGCATGTGTTTTTGTAATATATTTGTTAATATATTCCTTTGGATATATACCCAGGAATGAGATTGTTGGGTTGAATGTTATTTCTGTCTCTAAGTCTTTGAGGAATCGCCACGCTGTCTTCCACAATGGTTGAACTCATTTATACTCCTACCAACGGAGTAAAAGTGTTCCTTTTTCTCCACAATCTCACCAGCATCTGTTATTTTTTGACTTTTTAATAGTAACTGTTCTGACTAGTGTGAGATGGTATCTCATTGTGGTTTTGATTTGCATTTCTCTTATGATCAGTGATTTGAGCTTTTTTTGTATGTTTGTTGGCTGCATGTATGTCTTCTTTTGAGAAGTGTCTGTGTGTGTTTATGTCCTTTGCCCACTTTTTAATGGGGTTGTTTTTTCTTGTATATTTGTTTAAGTTCCTTGTAGTTGCTGAATATTAGATCTTTGTTAGATGCACAGATTGCAAAATTTTCTCCCATTCTGCCAGTTTTCTGTTTACTCTGTTGATAGTTTCTTTTGCTGTGCAGAGGCTCTTTAGTTTAATTAGATCCCATTTGTCAATTTTTGCTTATGTTGTGATTGCTTTTGGCATCTTCATGAAATCTTTGCCTATGCCTATGTCCTGAATGGTATTGCTTAGGTTTTCTTCTAGGGTTTTTATAGTTTTGGGTTTTACATTTAAGTCTTTAATCCATCTTGAGTTGATTTTTGTGTATGGTATAAGGAAGGGGTCCACTTTCAGTTTTCTTCATATGGCTAGCCTCTTCTCCCAGCACCACTTATTAAATAGAGAACGCGTTCCCCATTGCTTGTTTTTGTCAGGTTTGTCAAAGATCAGATGGTTTTAAGTGTGTGGTCTTATTTCTGGGTGTTCTATTCTGTTCCATTGGTCTTTGTGTCTGTTCTTGTACTGGTACCATGCTGTTTTAGTTACTGTAGCCCTTTAGTATAGTTTGAAGTTGGGTAGCATGGTGCCCCTAGCTTTGTTCTTTTTGCCTAGTATTGCTTTAGCTATTCAGGCTCTATTTTGGTTCCATATGAATTTTAAAATTGTGTTTTCTAGTTCTGTGAAGAAGCCGATGGTAGTTTAATGGGAGTAGCATAGAATCTTTAAATTGCTTTGGGCAGTATGGCCATTTTCACAATATTGATTCTTCCAATCCATAAGCATGGAATGTTTTTCCATTTGTTTGTGTCATCTCTGATTTATTTGAGCAGTGATTTGTAGTTCTCCCGAAGAGGTCCTTCACTTCCCTTGTTAGCTGTATTCCTAGGTTTTTTATTCTTTTTGTAGCAATTGTGAATGGAAGTTCATTCATGATTTGGCTCTTGGCTTGCCTGTTTTTGGTGTATAGGAATGCTAGCGATTTTTGCACATTGATTTTTGTGTCATTCTTTTTCCTTTCCTCCATTTTGCTGGGGATGTACTAATATCTGATTATGGTTTATTCTTATTTGGATTTCTCTGATTACTAATTATATGGAACATCTTTTCATGTGCTTATATTCATATTGATAGTCTCTTTTGTAAAATGCCTACTCAAGGTTTTGCTCATTTTGTTTATTGATTTGCCTTTTTCTTATTGATTTGTAGATGTTCTTTAGATATTATAGATATGTTATTTGGATATATATGCAGTATATATGTATATATAAATACATACACATCTATATGTATATATAAAACATATGTAATACATATACATAAATATGCATATATAGCAGATATCTTCTACTAAACTATGTTTTGCTGTTTTATCCTCTTAATGATGTCTTTCAATAAACAGAATCTCAGAACTTGAATTAATCCATCTTTTATGTTTTATGTTTTTGGGGAATCTTATTTGAGAAATCACTGCTTACCCAATGTCATGAAATTATTCTGTTATCTTCTAGAGCAGGGATCAAAAATTTATGGCCCATGTGACCTGCCATTTGTTTTTGTAAATAAATTTTTGTTGGAACACAGCCTATTCTCATTCGTTCATTTATGTATTGTCTCTGGCTGCCTTTGGACTACAACAGCAGAGTTAAGTAGTTGCAAGAGAGACTGTATGACCTACAAAGCTGAAAATATTTACTATCCGTCCCTTTACAGAAAAAATTTATCGACTTCTCTTCTCGGATATTACTGTTTTTCTTTCACATGAAGGTTTATAATTTAATCAGTATTAGTTTTTGTAGGTAGTGTAAATTAAGGTTAAAGTCTGTTTCATGTGAATTATCTAATTGCTCCAGCATCATTTATTGAAAAAAAAATCTTATTATTACAAAATTGCAGTGGCGCCATTGTTGTACATCAAGTATATGTATGAGCCTATTTCTAGACTCTCCCTTTTGGTGTATGTATTTATTATTGTACTAATACCACACTGCATTAAATATTGTAGCTTTATGATAAGTTATGCTATCTGATATGATAAATCTTCCAACAATTTATTCTTCTTCATTTCTTGGCTGCTGTAGGTCATTTGCATTTCCATATAACTTTTAGAAATCCCTAATAAATTTCCACAAAAATGATTAGGATCTTGATTGGGATTACATTGAATCAATAAAGTTACTTTTGAAGAATAGATTTTAAGTTATAAAATTAATTTATGATATTAAGTCTCCAAATCCATGAACATGGTATATCTATTCATCTAGTTAGATCTTATGTAATTTTTCTTTGAAATGCTTTGCCATTTTTACTTTGGTGATCTTACGTGTCTTTTATAAAATTTATTCCCAGATATTTGAGGTTTTCCAATGATATTGTTAATAGTATTGTATAACAGTTTTTATTTACCAATTGTTTTTGCAAACACATACAAATACAATAGATTTTTATGTATTGATTTTGTATTCAGTGACTTATCTAAATTGATTAATTCTAATTGTGTATATATTCTTTTGGATTTTTCTATATTTACAACCATGTCATCTGAAATGACAGTTTTACTTACTTCTTTCCAACTTCACGACTCTTCTTTCATGCTTTCTTGCACTAACTAGGACCTGCAGTGCAATGATTAATAGAAGTAATGAAAATAAATATACTTGAGTGGTTTATGAATTCAGGAAGAAAGCATTCCACATTTCACCACTAAATATGTTAGCAGCAGGCCTTTTGTACATAAACTTTATCATATTCAAAAGTTCACTTATATTTCAAATTTGCTGAGAACTTTTATTATGAACTAGTGGTTAATTGGAGGCCTTTTTGCATCTATTGAGGTGATCAGTTATTTTTACTTTTATTATTATTTTATTTTATTATTTACAAAATAAAAGCAAATATAATTTAGTGAAGTAAGTCATATTGATTAACTTTTTAAACCAATTCTTATTCCTAGAATAAACCAAATTGGTTATGATATGTTATATATTCTTTGGATTTGGTTATTTAATACTTTGTTCTAATTTTTGTCCCTATGTTCATAAGAATTATTAGCTTGTAACTTTCTTGTATTATAATATCTTTGTCATATTTTTGTATTAGGGTTGTTCTAGCTTCAAAAAAATGAATTAGGAAGTGTTTTTTCTTTCTTCCCTAAAAGAGGTTATGTAGGATTGATATTTTTTTCTTAAACGTTTTGGAGAATTCACCACTAAATATATCCAAGCTCAAATTTTCTTTGAGGGTAAGTTTTAAATTATAGACAGAATATATTTAACATTGATTTTTATTTCTTTTAATTTTTCTTTTATCAGTATAGATGACATGTTTTTATATAAAATTATTCATTTTATGTAGATTGTCGAATGTATTTATATAAAATTATTCAAAATATTTGATTTTTTTTTTTAGTTTTGTAGGATCTGTAGGGATATTGCCCTTTTGTTCTGATATTGATAATTTATACTTTTGCTCTTGATTGGTCTTGCTAAGAGTTTATCAAATCTACTGATATTCTTTTAAAAAGAAAGCTTTGGCTTTGTTGATTTTTCTCAATTTTATGTCAGCTATTTCATCAATTACTGTTTTCATTTTTATTAATTTCTCTCTATTTTCTATTCTTTTTCTAGCTTCTTGAGATAGTAACTTAAAAATTAATTTTAAATTTTTTTTCTTTTCTCATATAGGCATGTAAAGTCAACTTTCTTCTAATCACTGTGAATTAAAGAAATCCAATCAGAGAGAACCCACACAGTAATTTTAACAAAAAATATATATATATAAAAATAATTATTAGGCCAGGTGCGGTGGCTCATGCTTGTAATCCTAGCACTTTGGGAGGCCAAGGCAGGTGGATCACTTAAGGTCAGGAGTTCGAGAACAGCCTGGCCAACATGGCGAAATCTCATCTCTACTAAAAATACAAAAATTAGCCAGGTGCAGTGGCACGTACCAGTCCTGCTATTTGGGAAGATGAGGCATGGGAATCACTTGAACCTGGGAAAGGAAGGTTGCAGTGAGCTAAGCTCATACCATTGCACTCTAGCCTGGGCAATAGAGTAAGAGACTGTCTCAGAAAAAAAAAAAAAAAAGAATTATTAACCGTACCAGGTAATTAACATAATGAGAGATTGGCTAGCAAGAAGAGGATCCCAAAGGATATAGGAATAGTAGATGTAGGTTACAGCCTCTCCCCTTAGAGCTGAGATAGCTGACCCAAGGAAGATGCCACCCAGGCCTAAGATCAACACCCTGTTGTAGAGGGCACTGCTGTGGCTCATTGGATGGCAGAGAAGTTGCCATGGTGCTGTACTGACGAAATGTGCTGGAAATCCACCTTCTGGGGTGCCAGTGAAAGACATTCATGGGGATATGTCTCAGTGAAGGCATTCTGCTGCAAAACTGCATGCTTGTTGCTGGGTGTTGCTGGCCACTGTGAACTGCAGAAACTTGGTACTAGGGAAAACTATGCATCCTGGAGAAGCAAGCACACCAGAACCAGGAAGCAAACACCCTTTTCCTCCTGCAGTATATTTCTAGTGCCCTCTAATGACAAAGTTCCAGCTGGCAAGGACAAATATTTAAAGGGCCAAAACCCATTTTCACACAACAGGCAAACAAGGAATTTGGAGCAGAGAGGCAATAATTCAGTAACCAGCACACACTGCTTTAGCTACACCACATAAATTTTGATGAGTTGCATTTTCATTTTCATTATCTTGACTACTGGTTTATTTAGAAAAGCTTTGTTTAATTTCCAGACATTTTCAGATCTTCTAGTCATGTTTCTATTAGTTGGTTTTCAGGCTAATTCCACCATGGTCTGAGAACATATCCTATGTGATTTCAATACTTTTGAAGCTTGTTCAGGCTTGTTTTATGCACAGCATATAGCCTATTTTGACAAACATTTTATGTGTGCTTGAAAAGAATTGTATTTTACAGTTGTTAGGTGTAGTGTCCTATTGATAGATCAAGTAGGTCAAATTGGTTAATCATTTTTTTCAAATATTCTACATAATTTCTAATTTTTGTTATCTATCCTCTTGCATCTAACACACCAGAGATAGGTATATTAAACTGATTAAGGGTTTGTCTGTTTCTCCTTTACTTCTACTAATGTTTGCTTATATTACTTGATACTAGGTTATTATGGATATAAAAATTTAGGATTGTTATGTTTTCCTGTTGAATTGACCCCTTGATCTTTATAAAATGCCATCCTTTATCTCTAGTACATTTCTGTCCTTAAAGTTTACTTTGTCTGATATTAATATAACCACAAACTTTCTTTAGGTTACTCTTTGCATGATAGTATCTTTACCATTCTTTTGCTTTTACTCAGTCTCTGTATTTATATTTAAAGGATAACAACACACATGTTTTTTGTTTTTGTTTTTGTTTTTTGAGACGGAGTTTTGCTCTTGTTGCCCAGGCTGGAGTGCAGTGGCACGATCATGACTCACTGCAACCTCCACCTCCTGAGTTCAAGTGATTCTCCTGCCTCAGCCCCCCGAGTAACTGGGATTACAGTCATGCTACCATGCCCGACTAATTTTGTATTTTTAGTAGAGACAGGGTTTCTCCATGAGGTCTCAGGTGGTCACCAACTGCAGACCTCAGGTGATCCACCTGCCTCGGCCTCCCAAAGTGCTGGGATTACAGAAATGAGCCACTGCGCCTGGCCACGGGTTGTTTTTTTAAAATACAGTCTGAAAATCTTTGCCTTTTCACTGGTGTGCTTAGTCCATTTGTGCTTCATGTAATTATTTATGTAATTGACTTTACGTTTGCCATTTTGCTTCTGTTTTTAAATTATTTATCTCATCTGTTCTTTTTCCTTTCCTAATTTTCTTGGGGTTAATTATATTGTTATTTCAAGTTTCTTTCTTTATTAGTTTTTCTTTAATTCAGGTTTCTTGAGGTACAACTTCCATAAAGTTCACCATTTTTACTAGATGATTCCATGAGTTTTGAGAAATACATAGTTATGTAACTACTACTGCAACCAATGTATAGAGCAGTTCCATCGTTCCCTCAAATTGGTTTGTGCCCTTTTGAAATCAGTCCTTCCCGATATCCTCAGATCCTGACAACTACTGACCTCTTTTCTATCCCTCTAGTTTTACCTTTATAAAATATCATATAAGTGGAACCATATAATATGAAGCATTTTGTGTTTGGCTTCTTTTATGTAGAATTATACATCTCAGTTCATTTATGTTATTGTTTCTGCCATTTGTTTTTTATTAATGAGTAGTTTATCACTGCATGGATATGCCAATTTGTTTATCCATTCACCAGTTAAAAGACATTTTTGGGGTTATTTCCACTTTTGGGCAACTATGAATAATATATTTGGCTTGTTACCAGTCTTTGGTGACTTTGAAAAAAGTTGCTATAAACATTCCCATACAGTTTTAATGTGAACCCATTTTCCTTTTTCTTGTGTAAATACCTAGGAGTTGAGTTGCTGTGCCATGTAAGTATACATTTAAATTAAGAAACTGAAAACTCATTTCCAAAATAGTCACACCATTTTTGAATTCCCAGCAGTAATGAATAAGGATTCCAGTTTGTGCCACATCTTCATCAGCCCTTGGTATTGTCAGGTTTTTTGTTTGCTATTCTAATAGGTGTGTGGTGGAATTTCACTGTGGTTTTAGTTTGTATTTCCCCAAGCACTACTAATGTAGAACACTTTTTTATGTGCCTATATGTCATCCACATGCCTTATTTTCATACAGTATCTGCTCAATCTTTCACAAAGTTTTTTCTCTGGGTTGTTTGATTTCTTCATATTGAGTTTTTAGAATGCTTTATATATTGGAATAGGAGACCTTTAAATGATAAGAGTTTTTCAGATTTTTTTTCTCAGTCTGTTGCTTGTCTTTAATTTTCTTACATGGTTTTTGAAGAGCTGAAGTTTAAAAGTTTTCAAAGATTTTGATGGATAAATATTTATCAATTTTGCTTTTATGGTTCACAGTCCACAAAAATTATTGACTAAGCAATCTCTGAGACATTTATATGACCTAATGTCACAAAGACTTTATCCTACATTATATTGTAGTAGTTTTATAGATTCGAATATTTCATTTATATTTATTATCCATTTTGACTTATTTTTTTGTATATGTTCTGAGGCATGGGTTGAGTTTTTGTTTTCTTTTTCCAATAGTTGTTCTTTTCCACACTATGGTTTAGAAAGATGATCAATCTTTTCTCTATGGAATTGCCTTTGCAATTCTGTTAAAAATCAGTTGGTTATATATATAAGGGTCTGTATTTGGACTGCTTGGTTCCACTGATCTTTATGTCTGTCCTTTCACCAATATCACCCTCTGTCTTGGTTACTTGATTATAGTAAATCTTGAAATCTTGCAGTAAGTCCTCCAATTTTGTCATTTTCAGTTTTTTGTGTACTAGCTCTTTCCTTTCACTTTTCCTTAAAAATTTTCTACTTTCTTAAGATAAAAGCTCAGATCATTGATGTGAGAACTTTTTGATTTCCTTTTCTTTCTTTCTTTTTTTTTTTTTTTACAGGGTCATACTCTGTTGTCCAGCATGGAGTGCAGTGGTACAACTGTAGCTCACTGTAACCTTGAACTCCTGGATGGGAGCAACCCTCCTGCCTCAGCCTCCCTGAGTTGCTGAAACTACAGGAATGTGGTACCAGGCCCAGCTTTATTTTTTATTTTTTATTTTTTGTAGAGACGGGGGTCTCCCCTTCTTGCCCAGGCTGTTCTCAAACTCCTGGCCTCAAGCGATTTTTCTGCCTTGGCCTCCTAAAGTGATAGGATTGCAGGTATGAGCTACCATGCCCTTTTTATAATTTTTAAATATAAGCATTAATGCTAAAACTTTTACTATGAGGACAGCTTTATCTGCATCCCAATAATCTTGATACAATGTTTTTTCATGTTCATTCAATTGCAACTATTTTCTAATTTTCTTTGTAAGTTCTTCTGTGACCCATTAATTATTTAGAAGAGATTTTATAAAAATTTCCAAATAGGAATTTTTTCAGAAATCTTTATTTGTACTTTAATTCTGTTATACTTCATATGATTTTGAATTCTTTTAAATGTATTGTTGTTTGTTTTAAGGCCCAGAATATGGTCTATCTTGGTGAAAGTTTCATATTTTTGGAAAAGAATATTCTCTTGTGTGGGTGGCCTATTATATGAATATCAGTTGGGTCAAGGTGGTTGATGGCGTTGTTCAGGCTTTTTAATCCCTTACTGATTTTCAGTCGTACTGCTTTATTGATTACAGTGAGAAAACTGTTGATTCAAAAGACCTTTTGATATGATACCACAGTTCTTGGGTGCTCTGAGACACCAACCATAATTTTGGACTTACCTAATACCTTTTATTCTGTCAGATTTTACTTTTTATATTCTGCAAATCTTTTGTTAAATGTGTGATTATTATGCATTTTTTTGTATATTCTTGGTGAATTGGTTGCTTGTCATTATGTAATTTTCCTCTTTTTTTTTTTTTTTTTTTTTTGAGACAGAGTCTCACTCTGTTGCCCAGACTGGAGTGCAGTGGTGCGATCTTGGCTTACTGCAACCTCTACTGCCTGGGTTTAAGCGATTCTCCTGCCTCAGCCTCCCAAGTAGTTGGAGCTACAGGTGTGCACCACCATGCCTGGCTAATTTTGTATTTTTAGTAGAGATGGGGTTTCTTTTTCTAGTACTTTAAGTTCTAGCGTACATGTGCACAATGTGCGGGTTTGTTACATATGTATACATGTGCCATGTTGGTTTGCTGCACCCATTAACTCGTCGTTTACTTTAGGTATTTTTCCTAATGCTATCCCTCCCCCATCCCCTCACCCCACAACAGGCCTGGTGTGTGATGTTCCCCACTCTGTGTCCAAGTGTTCTCATTGTTCAGTTCCCACCTATGAGTGAGAACATGTGGTGTTTGGTTTTCTGTCCTTGTGATAGTTTGCTCAGAATGATGATTTCCAGCTTCATCCATGTCGCTACAAAGGACATGAACTCATCCTTTTTTATGGCTGCATAGTATTCCATGGTGTATATGTGCCACATTTTCTTAAACCAGTCTATCATTGATGGACATTTGGGTTGGTTCCAAGTCTTTGCTATTGTGAATAGTGCTGCAATAAACATATGTGTGCATGTGTCTTTATAGCAGCATGATTTATAATCCTTGGGGTATACGCCCAGTAATGAGATGGCTGGGTCAAATGGTATTTCTAGTTCTAGATGCTTGAGGAATCGCCACACTGTCTTGCACAATGGTTGAACTAGTTTACAGTCCCACCAACAGTGTAAAAGCATTCCCATTTCTCCACATCCTCTCTAGCACCTGTTGTTTCCTGACTTTTTAATGATCGCCATTCTAAGTGGTGTGAGATGGTATCTCATTGTGGTTTTGATTTGCATTTCTCTGATGACCAGTGATGATGAGCATTTTTTCATGTGTCTGTTGGCTGTATAAATGTCTTCTTTTGAAAAGTGTCTATTCATATCCTTTGCCCACTTTTTGATGGGATTGTTTGATTTTCTTCTTGTAAATTTGTTTAAGTTCTTTGTAGATTCTGGATATTAGCCCTTTGTCAGATGGGTAGATTACAAAAATTTTCTCCCGTTCTGTAGGTTGCCTGTTCACTCTGATGGTAGTTTCTTTTGCTGTGCAGAAGCTCTTTAGTTTAATTAGATCCCATTTGTCTATTTTGGCTTTTGTCGCCATTGCTTTTGGTGTTTTAGTCATGAAGTCCTTGCTCATGCCTATGTCCTGAATGGTATTGCCTAAGTTTTCTTTTAGGGTTTTTATGGTTTTTAGGTCTAACATTTAAGTCTTTAATCCATCTTGAATTAATTTTTGTATAAGGCGTAAGGAAGGGATCCAGTTTCAGCTTTCTCTATATGGCTAGCCAGGTTTCCCAGCACCATTTATTAAATAGGGAATCCTTTCCCCATTTCTTGTTTTTGTCAGGTTTGTCAAAGATCAGATGTTTGTAGATGTGTGGTGTTATTTCTGAGGCCTCTGTTCTATTCCATTGGTCTATATCTCTGTTTTGGTACCAGTACTATGCTGTTATGGTTACTGTAGCCTTGTAGTATAGTTTGAAGTCAGGTAGCATGATGCCTCCAGCTTTGTTCTTCTTGCTTGGCAATGTGGGCTCTTCTTTGGTTCCATATGAACTTTAAAGTAGTTTTTTCCAATTCTGTGAAGAAAGTCATTGGTAGCTTGATGGGGATGGCACTGAATTTATAAATTGCCTTAGGCAGTATGGCCATTTTCACGATATTGATTCTTCCTGTACATGAGCATGGTATGTTCTTCCATTTGTTTGTGTCCTCTTTTTTTTTGTTGAGCAGTGGTTTGTAGTTCTCCTTGAAGAGGTCCTTCATATCCCTTGTAAGTTGGATTCCTGGGTATTTTATTCTCTTTGTAGCAATTGTGAATGGGAGTTCATTCATGATTTGGCTCTCTGTTTGTCTGTTATTGATGTATTGGAATGCTTGTGATTTTTGCCCATTGATTTTGTATCCTGAGACTGCTGAAGTTGCTTATCAGCTTAAGGAGATTTTGGGCTGAGATGATGGGGTTTTCTACATATACAATCATGTCATCTGCAAACAGGGACAGTTTGACTTCCTCTTTTCCTAATTGAATACTCTTTATTTCTTTCTCTTGCCTGATTGCCCTGGCCAAAACTTCCAAAACTATGTTGAGTAATTGTGGTGAGAGAGGGCATCCCTATCTTTTGCCAGTTTTCGAAGGGAATGCTTCCAGTTTTTGCCCATTGAGTATGATACTGACTGTGTGTTTGTCATAAATAGCTCTTATTATTTTGAGATACTTCCCTTCAATACCTAATTTATTGAGAATTTTTAGCATGAAGCGCTGTTGAATTTTGTCAAAGGCCTTTTCTGCATCTATTGAGATAATCATGTGGTTTTGTCTTTGGTTCTGTTTATGTGATGTATTATGTGTATTGATTTGCATACGTTGAACCAGCCTTGCATCCCAGGGATGAAGCCAACTTGATCTTGGTGGATAAGCTTTTCAATATGCTGTTAGATTCAGTTTGCCAGTATTTTATTGAGGATTTTTGCATCGATGTTCATAAGAGATATTAGTCTAAAATTCTCCTTTTTTGTTGTGTCTCTACCAGGCTTTGGTATCAGGATGATGTTGGCCTCGTAAAATGAGTTAGGGAGGATTCCCTCTATTTCTATTGATTGGAATATTTTCAGAAGGAATGGTACCAGCTCCTCTTTGTACCTCTGGTAGAATTCGGCTGTGAATCTGTCTGGTCCTGGACTTTTTTTGGTTGGTAGGCTGTTAATGATTGCCTCAATTTCAGAGCCTGTTATTTGTCTATTCAAAGATTCAATTTCTTCCTGGTTTACTCTTGGGAGGGTGTATGTGTCCAGGAATTTATCCATTTCTTCTAGATTTTCTAGTTTATTTGGTGGAGGTGTTTGTAGTATTCTCTGATGGTAGTTTGTATTTCTGTGGGATCCATGGTGATATCCCCTTTATCATTTTTTATTGCATCTATTTGATTGTTCTCTTGTCTTCTTCATTAGTGTTGCTAGCGGTCTATCAATTTTGTTGATCTTTTCAAAACACCAGCTCCTGGATTCATTGATTTTTTTGAAGGGTTTTTTGGTATCTCTATCTCCTGCAGTTCTGCTTTGATGTTAGTTATTTCTTGCCTTCTCCTAACTTTTAAATTTGTTTGCTCTTGCTTCTCTAGTTCTTTTAATTGTGATGTTAGGGTGTCAATTTTAGATCTTTCTTGCTTTCTCTTGTGGGCATTTAGTGCTATAAGTTTCCCTCTACACACTGCTTTAACTGTATCCCAGAGATGCTGGTACGTCATGCCTTTGTTCTCACTGGTTTCAAAGAACGTCTTTATTTCTGCCTTCATTTTGTTATTTACCCAGTAGTCATTCAGGAGCAGGTTTTTCAGTTTCCATGGAGTTGTGCAGTTCTGTATGAGTTTCTTAATCTTGAGTTCTAATTTGATTGCACTGTGGTCTGAGAGACAGTTTGTTATAATTTCTGTTCTTTTACATTTGCTGAGGAATGCTTTACTTCCAACTATGTGGTCAATTTTGGAATAAGTGTGATGTGCTGAGAAGACTGTATATTCTGTTGATTTAAGGTACAGAGTTCTGTAGATGTCTATTAGGTCTGCTTCGTGCAGAGCTGAGTTCAAGTCCTGGATATCCTTGTTATCTTCTGTCTCCTTGATCTAATATTGACAGTGGGGTGTTAAAGTCTCCCATTATTATTGTGTGGGAATCTAAGTCTCTTTATAGGTCTCTCACGACTTGCTTTATGAATCTGGGTGCTCCTGTATTAGGCGCATATATATTTGGGATAGTTAGCTCTTCTTGTTGAATTGATCCCTTTACCATTATATAATGGCCTTCCTTGTCTCTTTTGATCTTTGTTGGTTTAAAGTCTGTTTTATCAGAGACTAAGATTGCAACCCCTGCTTGTTTTTGTTTTCCATTTGCTTGGTAGATCTTCCTCCATCCCTTTATTTTGACACTATCTTTGTCTCTGCACATGAGATGGATCTCCTGAATACAGCACACTGGTGGGTCTTGACTCTATCCAATTTGCCAGTCTGTGTCTTTTAATTGGGGGCATTTAGCCCATTTACATTTAAGGTTAATATTGTTATGTGTGAATTTGATCCTGTCATTATGATGTTAGCTGGTTATTTTGCTCGTTAGTTGATGCAGTTTCTTCCTAGCATTGATGGTCTTCACAATTTGATACGTTTTTGCAGTGGCGGGTGCCAGTTGTTCCTTTCCATGTTTAGTGCTTCCTTCAGGGTCTCTTGTAAGGCAGGCCTGGTGGTGACAAAATATCTCAGCATTTGCTTGTCGTAAAGGATTTTATTTCTCCTTCACTTATGAAACTTAGTTTGGCTGGATATGAAATTCTGGGTTGAAAATTCTTTTCTGTAAGAATGTAGAATATTGGCCCCCACTCTCTTCTGGCTTGTAGAGTTTCTGCCAAGAGATCCGCCGTTAGTCTGATGGGCTTCCCTTTGTGGGTAACCTGATCTTTCTCTCTGGCTGCCCTTAACATTTTTTCCTTCATTTTAACCTTGGTGAATCTGACAGTTATGTGTCTTGGAGTTGCTCTTCTAGAGGAGTATCTTTGTGGTGTTCTCTGTATTTCCTGCATTTGAATGTTGACCTGCCTTACTAGATTGTGGAAGTTGTCCTGGATAATATCCTGAAGAGTGTTTTCCAGCTTGGTTCCATTCTCCCCATCACTTTCAGGTAAGCCAATCGAATGTAGATTTGGTCTTTTCACATAGTCCCATATTTCTTGGAGGCTTTGTTCATTTCTTTTTACTCTTTTTTCTCTAAAGTTATCTTTTCGCTTCATTTCATTCATTTGATCTTCATACCCTTTCTTTCACTTAATCGAATCAGCCACTGAAGCTTGTGCATGCGTCACACAGTTCTCGTGCCATGGTTTTCAACTCAAGATGGGGTTTCATCATGTTGGTCAGGCTAGTCTCGAACTCGTGACCTCAGGTGATCAACCCACCTTGGCTTCCCAAAGTGCTGGGATAACAGGCATGAGTCACCGCACCTGGCTAATTTTCCTGTTTGTCTCCAGAAATGTTCCTACACTGAAGTCGTGTTTTCTGATATTAATATTGCAACACCAGTTTTCTTATGATTAGTGTTTGCATGGCATATGACTTTCTACCCTTTTATTTTGAACTATTTTTGTTTTGTCATTTAAAGTAAGTTTCTTGTAGACAGGATGTAGTCAGGTCTCTTTTTAATTATTAAAATTGAGAAAAAATTCACATAAAATTCACGATTTAAAACATTTTAAAAATATACAATTTAGGCCAGGCACGGTGGCTCACACCTGTAATCGAAGCCCTTTGGGATGCCGAGGCGGGCAGATCATGAGGTCAGGAGATTGAGACCATCCTGGCTAACATGGTGAAACCCTGTCTCTACTAAAAACTACAAAAACAAAATTAGCTGGGCATAGTGGTGGGCGCCTGTAGTCCCAGCTACTTGGGAGGCTGAGGCAGGAGAATGGCCGGAACCCAGGAGGCAGATCTTGCATTGAGCCAAGATTGTGCCACTGCAGTCCAGCCTGAGCGACAGAGCAAGATTCCATCTCAAAAAAAAAAAAAAAATGTACAATTTAGTGGTTTTTAGACTATTCACAATGTGGTACAGCTGTCATCTCTGTTTAGTCCCAGAACATTTCCATCCCCCCAAGAAGAAATTCATACCTGTTAGCAGTCAATTCCAATTCTCTCCTTGCTCCAACCCCTGGCAATCACTAATTTACTTTATTTCTCTGTGGATTTTCATATTATGGATATTTCATATAAATGCAATATGCAATATGTGGCCTATTGTGTCTGTCTTCTTTCAGCATGTTTTGAGAGTTCATCTATGTTGTAGCATGTATCTTTCTTTCACTTCTTATGGTTGAACAAGATTTCATTGTATGACTGTAATTACATAAATTATCCAGTTCATCAGTTGATAGGCACTTGGGTTGTTTTCACTTTCTGGCTATTTTGAATAATGCTGCTATGAACATTCATGTACAGCTCTTTGTGTGAACGTATGTTTTCCCTTCTCTTGGGCATATACATAGGAGTAGAATAGCTGAGTCATGTGGTAACTCTATTTTTAACTTTTTGAGGAACTGCCAAACTGTTTCTCACAGTGGCTGCACCATTTTGTTTTCCCAATAGATTTCACTTAAAAAAAAATGTATAACATACTCTTTTATTTAGTTGTGTTTATATTATTTACATTAAATGAAATTATTGATATTGTCAGATTTAAATCTATCATCTTGCTAGTTGTCTGCTATTTATTTAATTTGTCCTTTATTCTCTTTCTGTCTTTTTCTGCCTGCTCTTGAATTGGTGGGGTTTTTTTGGTTGTTGTTTTGTTTTTGTTGTTGTTGTTGTTGTTATTGTTGAGACAGAGTCTCACTCTGTCGCCCAGGCTGGAGGCTGGAGTGCAGTGGTGCAATCTCAACTCATTGCAACCTCCGCCTCTCAAGTTCGAGCAATTCTCCTGCCTCTGCCTCCTGAGTAGCTGGGACTACAGGCATGCACCAGCACGCCCAGCTAATTTTTGTATTTTTAAGTAGACACAGGGTTTCACCATACTGGCCAGGCTGGTCTCGAACTCCTGACCTTGTGTTCTGCCCACCTCGGCCTCCAAAAGTGTTGGGATTACAGTACCACGCTGGGCCGAATTGGGTTTTTTTTTTTAATTTCTAAACTCAATATTATCTCTACCTTTGGTTTATTTATACTTCTTTTTGACTTTTTAGTGGTTGACATAGAATTTATAATGCATGCCTTAATTAATCACAGTTTGCCTTCAAATAACATCACTCACATGGAATGTTAGAACTTTACAATAGTACACTCCAGTTCCTCCCTCCTCCTATCTGTTGTTCTATCATTTTCTTATATTTCACCTTTACACATGTTGTAAACCCAAAGTAGTCTTTCTATTTTTTGCTTTAAAGAGTTGGCTATGTTTTAGAGCAATTAAAACAAGGGAAAAAAGTCTTTTATCTTCATCATTTCTTTGTGTAATTTAAATTTCTGTCTAGCTCTGATTCTTTCTGAAGAAATTTTTCTAACACCTCTGTTTATATTTGTCTGAAAGTCTTTATTTCTTTTTTATGTATGAAAGATAGTTCCATAACATATAAAGTTCTGGTTTGACAATTTTTTCAGCACTTTAAATATTTCTTTCCACTATTTTCTAGCTTGCATAATTCCTGATGAATAGTCTACTCTAATTCTTGTATTTGTTGCTCTGTATGTAACATGTCTTTTTACATCTGGTTGTCTCTAAGATTATCCCTTTATCTTTCACTTTTAGCACTTTGAATATGATGTATCCAGGTGGTTTTATTTTTGTCGCTCTTATTTATCCTGGTTATGGTTCTCTGACCTTCTCAGATCTGTGGCTTCATGTCTTACACATTATTTTGGAAAAATGTTAACCATCTTCAACCAATGTCAACTCTCCAAATATTTATTTGGTTTCTCTCTTTTATCTGTCATTTCCACCCCCAGCTCCAGCCACTGGGATTACTATTCTACATAGGGTAGACCATTTGATATGATACCACAGCTCTTGGGTGCTATGAGCCGTTTTTAATTTCCCACATTTTTCTTTTTGTCCTTCAATTTGGATAATTTCTATTGACCTACATTCAATTTCACCGACTTTCCTTGATGTTTTGAGTGCATTGAAAGTAATCTTTATCTCTGTTACCATGTTTCATTTCTAGTATTTCCATTAATTTCTTATAATTTCCATTTCTCTGCTGAAATGCTGTCTTTTTGTGCATGTTGTTAATTTTTTCCCACTAGAACCATATTAATTGTAGTTATTTTAAGTTACTTGTCAGATAATTTTAATGTCTACATTATCTCTTGAATCTTGTTCTTTTGTTGCATTGTTTTTTTGACAGTGAGTTCATTTTTTCTTGCTTTTGTATGTCTCTTTCTCTCTTTTTTAATGAAATGCTTCATGAATTTGTCTGTCATCCTTGCATAGGAGCCATGCTAATCTTCTCTGTATCATTCTAATTTTAAGAGTATGTACTGCCAAAGTGAGCACTTTCCTAATGTTCTAATTGCCAGAGAGTGTGTAGAACAGTAAGATTCAGGTAAGTCATATTTATGCCTGAAAATGGGCAGGCATTTTTTTTTTTTCTTCTTCCATTATTGTGTATGTTGGAGAAGGTTGTGTCAAACTTGTCAGGAGTGGAGCTGGTTTATGTTTTCCTGTTGCTGGGTTTGTCTTCAGTGTACTACTGGCTTCATTCCTCTGCTATTACTTTATCATTAGGGTGAGGGTTAGTTTGCTGGATAGTTTTTCTTGAGGTTTATAATCCCACCCTCAGGTTTTAGCCTTCCCTGTGTTCCTGAGTTTCAGAATAGGTCACTCTCCAAGGTATCTTACTTGCCAACAGCAAACTGTTGGTGTTTGATTTTCCTGCTGATGAGGCCAGGGGAATTCCCTGTTGTCTTAGTTTAGCCTCATTCTTCAGTAGATCCTGTGTCCCTGTGTCTAAGGATGGTGCTTTCTTAATCCTTTTACTCCAGTACTAGCAAAAAATTTCTAATGGTCTAGATCCAGAATGGTTTCATGGCTCCTCCCCCAGCGGTTGGAAGTTTTTTCCTCCCCAGCTTCCAGCTCACTTGTGGTCTAGGGATGACATGGTTTGCTATCCACCCCTCCAAACCCCATACCCCAGTTGTTTAGGTCTTTTGTTCTTAGTGGAGAAAGGACCAAGCATAGCATGATATCTTTCCCACAACTTGGCTACTACCATTTTCTAAGGCTCATCTTCGTTGGATGCTTCTTCTGGTCTCTTGCTTTGTCCCCAATCTTTCCAATGAACACTTCATGAGCCCTAGGGAGAAGAACCTATGAATGGGTGCTAATTCATGTCATGTACATGGCTCCAAAGGATTTTATACTCTTATTTTAGCTCACATCAGCCTTTAGCAATTTGTTTAGAATTTTTAGCTGAATTAATCTTACACACTTTTTAGTGGCCCTGTCTTCCTGGTTCTACCTAGGTGAGTCAGCCTCTTGCCCATTGTGCTATTATTGTTGTATATTTTGTTTGTCTATATTTTATTAACCCACATGATTTTATTATCATTTTTTTTAAGTGCTCAACATTCCCTTGTATTACCAATAGATTTAACTTTTCTGAACTGTACCTTTTCTAAATTCCTTCATGTAGTACTGTACTTCCATTCATTCTTGTTTAGCTTTAAAAAATTGTATCTTTTTTCTTGTGGTGTAGTTCTGCTTGCAATAAATTGCCTTCATTTTTCAAAGAGGTTCTAACTGAGTATAGAACTCTATATTCACTTTTATAGTTGGCAGTTATATTTTCCTTTAGCACTTTACATATGCCATTCTATTGCCTTTGGCTTCCAAAAATTTTGTTGAAAAGTCAGTCTTATGTCCTGTTGCTTCTTTGAAGGCAACATGTCTCTTTTCTCTGTTTTTACAATTTTCTCTTTTTCATTAGTTTTCAGCTATTTGACTACATTCTTGGGTGTGGTCTCCTTTGTATTTTTCTTGGACTTCTCTAAACTTCTTTTTTTTTAATTTTAATTTTTTATTTTATTTTACTTTAAGTTCTGGAACACATGTGCTGAATGTGCAGGTTTGTTACATAGGTATACATGGGCCATGTGGTTTGCTGCACCTATCAACCTGTCATCTAGGTTTTAAACCCTGCATGTATTAGGTATTTGTTCTAAGGCTCTCCCTCCTCTTGCCCCCCACGCCCTGACAGGCCCCAGTGTGTGATGTTCCCCTCCCTGTGTCCATGTGTTCTCATAGTTCAACTCCCACTTATGAGTGAGAACAGGCAGTGTTTGGTTTTCTGTTCCCATGTTAGTTTGCTGAGGATGATGGTTTCCAGCTTCATCCATGTCCCTGCAAAGGACATGAACCCATTCTATTTTATGGCTGAATAGTATTCCATGGTGAATATGTGCCATATTTTCTTTATCTAGTCTATCACTGATGGGCATTTGGGTTGGTCCAAGTCTTTGCTATTGTAAAGGGTGCTGCAGTAAACATACGTGTGCATGTGTCTTTATACTAGAATGATTTATAATCCTGTGAGTATATACCCAATAATGGGATTGCTGGGTCAAATGGTATTTCTGGTTCTAGATCCTTGAGGAATCACCGCACTGTCTTCCACAATGGTTGAACTAATTTACATTCCCACCAACAGTGTAAAAGCATTCCTATTTCTCTGCATCCTCGCCAGCATCTGTTGCTTCCTGATAGCCATTCTAACTGGTATCAAATGGTATCTCATTGTGGTTTTGATTTGCATTTCTCTAATGACCACTGATGATGAGCCTTTTTTCATGTTTGTTGGCTGCATAAATGTCTTCATTTGAGACTTGTCTGCTTGTATTCTTCACCCACTTTGTGATGTGGTTGTTTGTTTTTTTTTCTTGTAAATTTGTTTAAGATCCTTGTAGATTCTGGATATTAGACCTTTGTCAGATGGATGGATTGCAACAATTTTCTCCCATTCTGTAGGTTGCCTGTTCCTCTGATGACAGTTGTTTTGTTTTTGCTGCGTAGAAGCTCTTTAGTTTAATTAAATCCCATTTGTCAATTTTGGCTTTTGTTGCGATTGCTTGTGGTATTTTAGTTATGAAGTCTTTGCCCGTGCCTATGTTCTGAATGGTATTACCTAGGTTTTCTTCTAGGGTTTTTAGGTTTTACGTTTAAGCCTTTAATCCATCTTGAGTTAATTTTTGTGTAAGGTTTAAGGAAGGGGTCCAGTTTCTGTTTTCTGCATATGGCTAGCCAGTTTTCCCAGCACCATTTATTAAATAGGAAATCCTTTCCCCATTGGTTGTTTTTATCAGGTTTGTTGAAGATCAGATGGTTGTCGACGTGTGGTGTTATTTCTGAGGCCTCTGTTCTATTCCGTTGGTCTATATCTCTGTTTGGGTACCAGTACCATGCTGTTTTGGTTACTGTAGCCTTGTAGTATAGTTTGAAGTCAGGTAGTGTGATACCTCCAGCTTTGTTCTTTTTGCTTAGGATTGTCTTGGCTATATGGGCTTTTTTGGTTCCATATGAAATTCGAAGTAGTTGTTTTTTTCTTATGTATTCATTTCATTAGAGAATTAGGTAAATCTCACATTACATGGCCAAGGCCAAAAAATTTTGCACAGTTAGAATGTGTTGAAGACACCAGCCTCAATTTAACCAGATTAGATTTCAACAAGGAGATGACTGTATTCCTCCAAATAACCTTCATTTAGGAAGATGACATTCCTCCCATATGTGGAAAGACAGTAAATGCTCTTTCTGCTCTCTGCCACTGAGGAAGAAATTCTCCCTCTTGAGGGACCAACACTATTTCTTTTTTTTTTTTTTTCTCTTTTCCCTTTTCCTTTCTTTGGTTTCCCCTTTCCACGAAGCTTCTTTAGTCATTTTTGCTCATCCTTAAAATCCTGATGCTCATCTCTTTATTATAGATTCTGGTACTGCTTTAAAATTTTCAATATTTTTATTCGATCTGTCTATTTTTTCCTATATGTTCTTTACAATATTTATTATTGTCATTTTTATCTCTTTGTATGATAAACATTAATATCTATAGCATTTGTGGGCCTGCTTCTATTGTCTATTTTTAAACCTGATTATTGCAAATATTATCCTTTCTCCTTGTATGTCTTGTAATGCCAGATATAGTGTATGAAAGTATCATAGAGAAGGAGATGATGTATATTCCACTAGCAAGTGTTTCATCTTTTCTCTGCAAGGCAAGTAATGTGAAAGGCTGATTCCCTCAATCCAAAAAAGATTAGGTTAGTTGTGGGCTGCAGTTTTAGTAAATTACAGTGTACCACTGGAGTGTCTTTGGGCCTATCATCCATTTTGACTGAGTTTGCCATATTTTGTCTTCCCAGCTTGGGTACTGTGGGAGATTCATTTCTTTCCTTAAGAAATTTTGAGATGAGCTTTTTAGTGTCTGCTTTCTAGAAAATGTCTTTATGGGGATATGGCTAGTATTTTTGAAGCAGTTCTTCCTTATGGGACTTTCTCTCTTAAACACCACATTTATTCTGCCTTTTAGAAGCTTATGGCTGAACTTTTCCACTTTCCCCACAGGCCCAAAATTCAATAAATATCTCATGAGGAAAGTTTGTCATATGTTTTGGGTTCCTCAAAATTTCAATCTATCATGACAACCTCAACTACCAAGAGATCCACTGTTTCTTTTTCCCTCCATCTGCATCAAGTTCAGTTCTTAATCCAAGCTTAGAATTAGCAAATATCCTAGGGGTAAGAAAATTGATTGGTAGCAAAATCTTATTAAAAAGGAGTCTTCCTCCTCTGGAATATTATCTAGTCCTTGCTTCTGCATTACTCTGATGTCTTTAAAAATACGATATTTGTCATTTATTTATTTTTCCTCTAATTGCTGCATTTGGAGCATTGGTTTGATATGACATTTTAAATTTGCTCATAACATACATACATATATATGTATTTTTTAATTTTAAGGGGAAAAAAGCATGCATGTACTTGCCAGTGACAAGGATTTTTAAAATGCTTTACTTGGTGTTTGCATACAGAAATGTACCTCAGGAGTTTATAATTTTCTCATTTCAATGAGTTTCTTCACAGAATTGGAAAAAACTGCTTTAAAGTTCATATGGAACCAAAAAAGAGCCCGCATCTCCAAGACAATCCTAAGTCAAAAGAACAAAGCTGGAGGCATCACGCTACCTGACTTCAAACTATACTACAAGGCTACAGTAACCAAAACAGCATGGTACTGGTACCAAAACAGAGATATAGACCAATGGAACAGAACAGAGTCCTCAGAAATAATACCACACATCTACAGCCATCTGATCTTTGACAAACCTGAGAGAAACAAGAAATGGGGAAAGGATTCCCTATTTAATAAATGGTGCTGAAAAAATTGGCTAGCCATAAGTAGAAAGCTGAAACTGGATCCTTTCCTTACTCCTTATATGAAAATTAATTCAAGATGGATTAGAGACTTAAATGTTAGACCTAATACCATAAAAATCCTAGAGGAAAACCTAGGTAGTACCATTCAGGACATAGGCATGGGCAAAGACTTCATGTCTAAAACACCAAAAGCAACAGCAGCAAAAGCCAAAATTGACAAATGGGATCTCATTAAATTAAAGAGCTTCTGCACAGCAAAAGAAACTACCATCAGAGTGAACAGGCAACCTACAGAATGGGAGAAAATTTTTGCAATCTACTCATCTGACAAAGGGCTAATATCCAGAACCTACAAAGAACTCAAACAAATTTACAAGAAAAAAACAAACAACCCCATCCAAAAGTGGGCAAAGGATATGAACAGACATTTCTCAAAAGAAGACATTTTTAAACTATTGGAAACCACCAACCTTTATACTTCGTTGAGAAGAGCTAGGGAAGAGAATGACATATAGGAGGTTTTGGCCATAAAAGTGAACTGTGTTAAACAGGATACCAGTTAAGGAAAAATTTTTAAAAATTAAGACTTATCTCTTGTCTCGATGCTGTAGTGAATATGTGTCAAACATTTTTTTAACTCATTATCAAGGAATCAACAAGATGGTGAAACTGGTTGAAACCAGAATTTGAGGAGCCTACGGTATATAGTTATCTAGTCAAAGGAAAGCTAAAATGAGCTTGCTAATAGATACAGTGTTTAATGTCCTACAGGGTAAGAAAACCACAACCACTGGCATTACCTTTACTTCCAGAGAGAAATCTAAAAGTTAACACCTAATTTTATGGAATTTAAGCCCTAATTAAGAGTAAAGAGTAAGTCAAGCAAAAATAAAATCCTCTAAATAATTCAGTAATTCTTGGAAAGGGCTGTTGCACAATAATTTAGAGTGATATTACAAAGGTATGTATTCATATTTTTGCCTTACTCCAAAGTACAGACAAATTTTCTTAGCATAATTTACTGAAGTGAAGCAAACTACTCAGAAATATTGTTTATGTTCAGAAAATTTTAAAAATGTGTCATATCTACATATAGTCTCCCAACTTACAATGCTTTGACTTACAAGTTTTTAACTGTACAATGGTTTGAAAGCACTATGCATTCAGTAGAAATGGGCATGAGACTCTTGCAATATTGGACAGCTTGCTGCATGCTGTAGCTCCCAGTCAGCCACATGATCGCAAGGGCAAACAACTGATACTCTACAGTGTACTGTTTTGCCAGATGATTTTGCCCAAACATAGGATAATGTAAGTGTTATAAGCCATTTAAGGCAGGCAATGCTAAGCTATGATATTCAGTAAGTTAATTGTATTAAATGCATTTTAACTTAAGGCATTTTTAACTTGTGATGGGTTTATCTGTACATAACCCTATCATAAATTGAGGAACATCTATATAAATATTGAGAGAAGACCTAGAGACTCTCCACCCACCCCACCCCCAGCCATGATCGCTGATGACAGCCATGTGACAAGAGCCTTTGGTCTAGGGAAATGAAGGATATTACTGATTTTAGTGTTAAACCTTCACATTGTGTAAGCCTCGAAAAATAAGTACATTAATCAAGAATGACCTTAGGAGAGGGATACCCTTCCTTGTATCTTCTGAACATTCTACCCAAAGGCCAAGATTGGAGGGATAATGATAGATATAACTTCTCTGCATAAGGAATAAATTTCATGAGCCAAGTTAAATAATGTATAAATGTGGTTGCTACAAATGAAGTCAAGATTATGCCTATTCTAACAAGTTTCCAATAGGTTTATAGGGAAATGAAACTTTATCCATAAGAAAAATAGAAAAGAACGTAACTGTCATACTATTTTTAATCTCAGAGAATTGGCTATACTGAAGAAAGTTATGTGAAGAGGTATATAACAGAATCGTTGAAACTGGGAATGATTCCCACATCTGTCAGTCCTTGGCTAAATCATTTAAATTCTCATGCCAGATTTTATGCCTAAGACTGAGTATTAATTAGAAAAACCAATGTTATTGCAAAGCCAGATGAATAAGTTATGCCTAACATAGATCTGCTAAAGTAATTTCAACCATGTGCTGGGGTATCAGTAAATGACTTAAACCAGAAGCCAAAGCAAAGTTGACCTTCATAGCTTCAGAAGGATTTAATGAGTTTAAGATTCTTTCTTTTGAATTAAGAGGTGCTACAGGATTCTTTTTTCACTAATGGGCAAGAAAGGTATTGTCTGTGATAGAAATCTTGTATTGAAAAGGTTAAATGACATCTGAATTACTTGCATATTGTCTTCAGCATTAGGAAACTTGCTGGTAGTTTTGAATATAAGCGTTCCTATACGTTTGCAGTGCTTTAAAATATATTTGGATTGCAGAATGGCGAGGGGAAAAGTAGAACCCCTTTAAAGTTAAATGAAAAGAAAATTCCTTCAAAGATACTGGTTAACAGGGGTTAGTATATAGTTTAAGCCAGGAGTCCCTAACCCCCAGGCTGCAGATGGGTAGTGATCATGGTCTGTTAGGAACTGGGCTGCATAGCAGGAGGGGAGCAGTAAGCTAGCATTACTGCCTGAGCTCTCCCTCCTGTCAGATCAGCCATGGCATTAGATTCTCATAGGAGCCTGAACCCTACTGTGAACTGCACCTGCGAGGGATCTAGATTGTGTGCTCCTTATGAATCTAATGTCTGATGATCTGAGGTGGAACAATTTCATCCTAAAACCATCCCTCACCCCCTGCCCCACTCTTCAGTCCGTGGAAAAATTATCTTCCATGAAGCTGGTCCCTGGTGGCAAAAAGTTTGGGTACCACTGGTTTAAGCCCTCAGATAATTGAATATTATTATGAAATATTTGAAAAATATAATTGAAATATATTTGAAAAATATAATTTCAAATAATTGAAAAATATAAGAAATCTACATTATCTACCCTGTGAAGTAATTTTGTAGTATTTTTGTACCTTATAAACGGTCTTTGACCTGGGATTTGGTAATGAAAATTGGTATGGGTGACTGCTTTCACTCAGTTCTCATGGTTATTATTATGCTTTATAGCTCTACCCAAATATAGCATCCATTCCTAAGAGCTGCAGTTTGAGGACCTTGATTCATCCAGGGATGATTAGATTATACTGGTTCATGCTAATCAAATTCACAAGATACTGTTTTCATGAATCAGAACATCAACTTCTTCATTTATAACTTTCTCATTTCTACCCTGAGTGGAGAATACCTACCCCTTAAATGTTGATGTTCTCTAATTCTAAATGCTTCTTTCAAATAAAAGAGATTTTACTAACCCTTCTTATTTAACATAGGTGAAAAACTTCTAAACAAACTGTGAGAAAAAGAAAGCAACAATATGTATTTTTAATCCACCAGAACCGAACGGATTTTATTCTAGGCATGTAATCAAGATGCTGTAATAGGAAATATTTTTCTATTTGTAGAAAATTATTTATATTTCTTAATATAAATAAGTCACTTAAAACATCACAATCATCTCAACAGATGCCAAAAGGATATTTAATAAAATCAAAGTCATTCCTAATATATTCTCTGCAAGAAGAGAAGTAAACAGTCACCTTCTTAACATGGTAAAGAGTACTTGTTTCAAACCCCCAGTAGATAACATATTTTAAAGTAAGACCCAAATGGCGTATTCATCAAAAGTAGACATAATACTAGGGTGTCTACCATCACCATTATTACTTAATATTGCATAGGAAGTTCTGGTCAGTGCAATAAAGGTGAACCAGAAATAAACTCTTATTATTTGCACATTATATCTTAGATATCAAGAAATCCCATTAGAATCTCCAAAACCCATTAGAATTACTATGATTTTTATTAAAACACTAAGTCCAGGAAAAATACATATAGAAAGGCTTATGGGAAAAAATATCCTAAGCTATTAATAATACCTGAAGGGTGGTTTAGAGTTAGATAGTTGAAAGGGAGAAAAGTGGGACTGAAGTAGATGTGGAAAATTCCTTAGCAAAGACCTAGGGGCCAGAGGAAGCACTTCCTTAATATTGCAAAGTGAAGGAAATTCAATATGCCTGTTAATTTGTATAAGAGTTGATACAATTCCAGACAAAACTTTGGTGGGATATTTTGGAACTGTGCTAGTTATTTTAAAGTTTATTCTGGATAAAGAAACTGCTACTATTATAAAAAGTGAGCTAAAAAAATAAATTTGAGGACTGAATGTATAATATGATCCAATTTGTAAAAATAGAGGGGGAGAATAAACATATATATTTTTATTTATAGTGTGTACATTGTGTGGGGTGTGTGTGTGTACATATACATATACATACAATTTCTGGAAAAATACAACAAAATGTTAACAATAGTCCCCAACGAGCAGAACTGAGAGTTTGAAGGGACGCAGGGAAAGCTGTTTTCTTTTTGACTTATATCCTTTATACTATTTGCATTATTTCTATGACCATGTTATCATGTTGTAAATTTTTTTAAGTTCTTTATATTGGTGTTTTAAAATGCATGCAATCAATGAATAATCCTCACTGAAAATATTTCTAGAAGGAAAGCAACAAAATAATATCCTATCATATGGTATTCAAAAATATCTACTAGATACTAAAGCATATTGTAACTGTGCAGTTATAAATACCTTTTATACCTTTTGGTGCAACAAAGCCCTGAAATAAACTTGAATATAATATGAATCCAACGTACATAAAATATATTTAATCAATGGAAAAGGACAGAGTTATTCAATAAATTATGTTGGAGAAATTGTTTAGCAATTTGGGGGGAAAATCCTGTAGATTCTCACTTCACAACTAGCATCAAAATAAATTCCAGATGGTTTGAGTTAAATATCTAGAAACAAATCAAAACATAGGAAAAATAAAAGTTAATATTTATCAAGTTTTTAGGAGACAGCCAAAAAGTAATGAAAAAAATAAATATTTAACTGTGTGAATATGTAAAACTTCTATTTATCCCCTTCCAAAAAAAAAAAAAAAACCACAGTTAAAATTAAGGGACAAACATAAACCTGGAAGAAAAAAATCACAATTAATTTGGTAACACTGATATAAATTTGCTAAAACACTAAGACTTAAATTCATATACAAAGGGATGAATTCACAGAAAAGAAAATATGTCTGCAGCAAATATGGAAAATATCTAACCTCACAGTAATCAGAAAACTGCAAATTAAGGCAACTTTTTATTTTTCACCTATGAATTACACAGATTTTTAACAATCAATAATGCAATTTCTAATATTATTAATGAGACTTCATTCATTGCTGGTGGAAATGTAAATCAATACAAATCTTTTGGAAGACATTTTGGCAATGTGTCAAGTGCCCTAAAAATGTTTATGTCTTTTGATGTAGTAATTACACTTCTTCTGGTTTTTTTTGTTTTTCTAAAGAGAGTCAGGATCTTGCTATGTGGCCCTGGCTGGCATTTGAACTACTGACCTCAAGTGATCCTCCTACCTCAGCCTTCCACAGTGCTAGGATTACAGGCATGAGCCACAATGCCCAGCTTAATTTCCTTAACTCTATCCTAAAGGAGTAATCCTAAATATTTTATTAAAACTTTGTGCATAAAAACTTAATCAAAATATCCTTTCAAAGGATGTCCAGCAATAAGATACTGGCTAAGTAAACTATGATATTATCTGGAAAGAATATTATGTTACCATTTTATCAAGTGTACGTGATAGCATGTAAAAATGCCTGTGTAATATAATATTAAGTAAAAATAAGGAATATAAATTATATTAAATAATATAATAATTATTATTATTATGTTAAAGAAGGAAATATATAGGAATAAGACTGGAAGGAAACATAATTGTTGACTAGTCTTGTAGACAAATCAAACTCATTTCTCTCTGCAAACGTGCCTCTTTACCAGTATTTCCAGTCCACCTTGATGGCCCTACTATCTACAATGCATCCTAAATTGCTGTAGCTATTTCACTTTCTAAATATATCTTTATTTTTTTCCCCCTCTATCCTCACTGCCACTGGCTTTACCTTTTTTCCCAAGTTCTGATCTTCTCCAACAGGACTTAAGTAGTGCCCCCATTTGGTCTGTCTGTTTTAACCATTTATTTGTTATTGATTTCTAGCTTAATTTTACTGTGGCAAGAGAGTATTCGCTATATGATTTTAATCATGTTAGATTTGTTGAGACTTGCTTTATAGTTCAATTTTGTATAATGTTCTGTCTTCACTTATATGTTATTGAATATTTTAATTCTATATTATAACTTTATCTCATAAGATGTTATTATATCTCTTTTAAATCATCATTCATTTAAATTCAACCATATTCACTTTTTTTTGCTCTTTATGCCTTTCGTATCTTACACCTTCTATGAGATTACTTTCCATTGCCTGCAGTACATCCTCTAGAATTTTCGTTAGTGTGGGAGTGCTAGTTGCACTCTCTCGATTTTCATGTCTCTCAACATTTTTACTTTACCTTCACTCTCAAAAATATTTTCTCATGGTACATAGAATTCCAGGTTGGCAATTACTGCCTTTAAGAACAGTCAAAGATGTCTCCTGGTGTTGCGGGAAACAGAGGAAGTAGATAATTTGAGATAATCTCTACATCTCAAGATCCTTAACTTAATCACATCTGGGTACACATCTTATACCCTAAGGGTATAGCTTTTTGCACCACAATTTAATTTGGGAAAATCTTCTACTAAACTCTCTCCTCCCGTTTGGGATTTGACTTCTATCTCCACCACCCTGCAAGTTTGCCAAAACCAAATTCAAGTTTTACAGGAATGACGGAGCCTTCAGGCCAAAAGTGGCTTAGAGGTTGTAGCTTTTTTCTTTGGATTTCAGCCTTCCCTTGGATTTTGGCCTGCTAGTTCCTTAAAATCTTTTCAGTTCTTCAGTACTCTTAAGGAAATTAAAACATATTTTATTCAGTATTTTTTGATGTTTTCGGTGTGAGCATTAGTTTAAATAAGTTGCCTGCCATGGCACAAAGTTAAATCCCCAAATTCTTTGTAATGACTACATTTTTATGTTTGGCAACATAAAAAATTATAGGTGAAACCTCAGTATACTTGGAGAACAAACTAAATGACAAGGTAGTACACGATTATTACTACAAAATGAAAATAGTGGCAATTAGTTCCTGTGAGTTTAGAAGTAAATAAAATCACCATGGGTTGAAATAATTTGAAAAGTTTTGTGGCAGGAGTACAGTTTAAAGTGCAAGATAGGCCACTGGATTTTTATGAAATAGATTTTAAAATATTTGATTAATTTTTATGACTTCACCTTTATTCAGCTTCTGATAAAGTCTGTGTGTCTGGAAACTATTTTGAGATATGAATCTATGGTGTTTTCATCTCTGTATATCCCCTCTCCTGTGATCATTACCTTAGAGGAGGTATGCAGATGAACAAAAAGCAGAAATAGTACACAATTCTTGGTTGTTGCATTCCAAAAGTGTAAGCTCTCAGGAAAACTTACATGGAAAGTTAAAAAAAAGGGAGATGTTTCCTAGGCATAAATGGTATGTTTCAAAAGAGACATGAAAGTACAAAGATCTACCTCAGACTAAAATAACAGCTTTTTAGACTGAGGATAGGGGATGAAAATGAGATCTGTGGTGTCCAGAGATGAGGCATTGATGTATCATCTGGTGCCACTAGGGCAGCAGCAGAGAGAAAGAGAGCAGCCAGAAAAAAATGACTCTTGGAACATCTAGGCAGACAAGACATAGGCAGTCTAAAAAAGATCCCCAGGTACTAAACTGGCATAAAAGCAGCAGAGCACATCTAGAATTGTAGAGACCATTAGATATAGGACAATAGACTTCAGTGAGAACTGTTTAAGTTCCCTTTCTTACCCTGGCACTGTGTAAGACACTGAAATTATAGTACAACCCAGGAAGAAGAATATCCCCAAGAATGGCAGAGACCACTTTTCCTGTCAGCCCAGTGCAATGGGAGCTCAGGATAAGAAAGTTGAAATGTGGAAAAATAAAGTGATATGTCTTAGCCAATCTTGTGACTGATGTTCAAATTACTGCATCTTTAGTTCTCACATTTTCCCCAAGTGCTTACTAGAAATTTCTAGTTGGGTTTTGCATGTAGTTTGGCATATTTATAACTATTTCACTAATATTTCTACTGAGGCAGAGGCAGATGAGACAATTATTTATATAATCCCCTTCCTATAGTCCAGGGAGAAACTCAGGGATAGGGGAAATCCAATTTGAACAGAGTGGTTTTTACTGTTACTTAATGTCAGAATGCTTTGTAATGTAGCATAGGAGGATGCTCTATATTTGACACAATGGCCCAAGTTTTCAATCAATGAAATCAAAGTTATGTCAGTAGGAGAAATATGAATTTTTTATAGAAAGATTATGTTAAAGAAAATTAAATTTCAAGGTGGATGGATGCTATATAATAATTACTTAAATACTAGCCACAACTAGAGAAGAAACTTCCTACCATCATTCTTTCTCCCACTTTTTATGGGATCTGATATTTAACCTACTTGCATGCTAACATCTTAGCCTGACATAGTTTCAGGGATGCTGGCAGAAGACACAAGACTCCTGGGTGAAAAGCAAAGAACTTAACTTTTAAAAAAAATTTATTTATTTTAATAGACAAGTGAAAAAATATGTATATATACTTGTGGCATATAACATGATGTTTTAATATATGTATACATCATACAATGGCCAAACAAAGCTATTTAATATCATAGTACCTCATATACTTAATTTTTGTGGTGAGCACACTTCAAATATACTTAGCAATTTTCAAATATACAATATGTTGTTATTTGTAGATCTCTTAAACTTATTCTTCCTAACTGAAATTTTTTATCTTTTGACCAATATCTCCTCAATCTGTATAACCCCATCAGCCTCATGTAGTGACCATTTTCTCTCTGTTTCTATAAGTTCAACTTCTAAAAGTTCTACATATAAATGAGATCATATAGTTTGTTCTTCTGTGCTTGGCTTATTTCACTTAACTTAATGTCCTCCGGGGCCATCCATGTTGTCACAAATGACAGGGTTTCCTTCCTTTTTAAGATTAAATAGTATTCCATTGTGTGTATATATATATTTTCTTTATCCATTCATTCATTGATAAACAGGTAGATTCAATATCGTGGCAATTGTGAATAATGTTGCAACATGAACATGAGAGTACAGATATCTCTTTGACATATTGATTTCATATCCTTTGGATACACGGTAGTGAGATTGCTAGATCATATGATAGTTGTATTTTTAATTTTTAAAGCAATCTCCATACTATTTTCCATAATGGTTGCACTAATTCATAGTCTCACCAACAGTGACAGTGTACAAGGGTTCCCTTTCCTCCATATTCTTGCCCACACTTATCTTTTGTCTTTTTGATAATAACCATTCTAAGAGGTGTGAGGTGATATCTCATAGTGCTTTTAATTTGCATTTCTTTGATGATTTTTTTACTGGCTTTCTTTTTACTAGCTTTTACTAGAATTTTTTTTTACTAATTAGTTTTCTACTTTCACATGTTTTTTGGGTTACTAATAAGCATCTTTTTCTTTCAGCTTGAAGGACTCCTTTTAGCATTTCTTAGAAGGCAGGTCTGGGGGTTATGAACTCCCTCAGGTTTTGTTTCTCTGGGGAAGTCTTTATCTCTGCTTTATTACTGAAAGATACATCTACCAGATACAGGATTTTTGGGAGTTTTTTCCCTTCAGCACTTTGAATATATTTTCTCACTCTCTCTTGGCCTGTAAGGTTTCTGCTGAGGAACCCATCGCTAGTCTTTTCAGAAATCCCTTGTATATAATTTGCTTCTTTTCTCTTGCTGCTTTCAGGATCCTTTCTTTGTCTTTGATTTTTGGCAGTTTGATTATAATGTCTTGGCATAGTCTTGTTTGTATTGAATCTGACTGGAGACTTTTAACTTTCTGTACCTGTGTATGTATTCTCTTCTTCTTAACTCCTATAACTCTAATGTTTGCTTTTTTGATGCTATCCCATAAATCCTATAAGCTTTCTTCATCCCTTTTTATTCATTTCCCGCCTTACTGCATATTTTCAAATAACCTTTATTTCAGTTCACTGATTCTTTCTTTTGCTTAATTCTGCTGTTGATGTTCTCTATTGCTTTTGTCATTTCATTCATTGTATTTTCAACTCCAGAATTCTCCTCTGATTTTTAAAATATAATTTCAATCTCATTGTTTAATTTCTCATTTTGGTCATTTATTGTTTCTCTGATTCTATTGAATTATTTCTCTGTATTTTCTCAAGGTTTTCTGATCTTCCTTTAAACAATTATTTTGAATTCTTTGTCAGACAGCTTGCATATCTCCATTTCTTTGGAGTCAGCTATTGGGAGATTGTTGTGTGCTTTTGGTGTTAGGTCTTGTTTTTTCATGTTTCTTATTGTTTTATGTTGATGTCTGTTCACTTGGTGGAGCAGTCGCCTCTTTCAGACTCTATAAGTTAGTTTTGCTGTGGAAAGATCTTCCCCTACAAGAAGGGGGAATATAAAGGCACTTGCTGGGTACGGTGGCAGTTCTGGCACCATTGAGGGTTCCAAATGTGTAGTGTCTGTGTAGCTCTGTCAGCTGAGGGTTGTGTTGATGAAGATTGCAGGACTCCTTAGCAGCTAACACTGTGGCTATTCACAGTGGCAGTGAGGGTTGCTCAGTTCTTAAGTAGTAATTAATGGCTGCTAAGGTTCTTCTGGTTTCTTTTTCTCTCACAGGGGAAGTTGTGGCTGAGGAGGTTTCTCTTGGCACTGGGTCTCGTGTGTGGGCTCACTTGCAGTGGCAGTGGCACTGGTGTCTGATGAGTGACCCCTATAGAGTAGTCATGGAGCTGAGACCTGAAGCACAGACATGCATGGACTGCAGCTCTGGGATCTAGGGTGGTAATGGCATTGGTGCCCAGGGAGCAGGCACCCCTGCCACCTCACTGGTAACAGAATGTGAGGCACAGATGGTTGTAAAGCAGCTGAGGAGCCAAGAATGGGAGCACAGCCATGCTCAGAGTTACAGAGGCTTTGGCCTCAGGCTGATGTCTAGCTCTCTGTGGTAGCTGAGCCAGTTCTGGAGTGTGGCCACGGGAAGCAAGGGCTTGGCTCTGGAGTGTGAATTAGCTAACTATTGCAGTGTCTCTGGTGTCTGAGATGTGGGCAGACTTGATACAGCCACAGTGCCTGGCTCTGGAGAGTGGGTGCACATGGAGCTGCCATGCCTCTAGGATCAGAGCACACCTGGGTTCAGGAAAGGTATCAACTTTCATCCCAATGCAGTTCAAAAACAATTGCTTCTTGTGTGTCTGTTGGGGGGTAGAGGGGGTGCAGGGAGGGTTATGTACTCACATCTCCCTCTCTCAGGTTCCTCTGTGGAATGGCTGTTGATTACCTCAGTGGCAAGAGATGCTGGTGTCCTCTGTAGAACAGACTGCTAGGGATTATGGTGATTGTTGCCGCATGGCTGATACCAATAGCCTCTACCTTTCTTTTTTGCTCCTAGCCATCTCTTGGTGTCTCAGGTATGTTGATTTCATCAGCAAGCCCTGCCCCGCAATTTTTTTGAATACAGGTCTTGCTCTGTCACCCAGGCTGAAGTATAGTGGTGCAATCATGGCTCATTGCAACCTTGACCTGTTAGGCTCAAACAGCCCTCCCACCTCAACCTCCCAAGTTGCTGGGACTATAGGCATACACCACAATCAATACCAGCTAATTTTTTAAATGTTTTATAGAGATGGGTTCTTACTATGTTGCCCAGGGTGGTCTTAAACTCCTGGGCTCAGGTGATACCCCCACCTCAGCCTCCCAAAGTGCTGGAATTACAGACGTGAGCCACTACACCTGGCAACCATCAATCATTTCTATGTGGTTATTCTCCATTATTTTTCTTTTTCTTGCTGCAGATTCTTTAATAGGCTCTTGAGCCCTCTCTGGGCTATTTTGGTTTGTGACTAGCTGTCATTGTTTTTTTGTGGGAGAATGAAGGCCTGTATCTTCTACTCTGCTGTCTTGGTTGACAGAGGACATTTTGGTCATGGCAGAGCAGACAGCATAAGCTTTTATGTTTCCCTTTATCACCCAGTTTCCATGGGGGATGATATAAAGGTGAGATCAGGTAGATTTTGCACATGTGGTGAATGTAAACCAAGTCTCAGTTGAAATATAAAGAGAAGTAAAGCTTCTGATAAGTAAGGAAATGATCCTGATGCACCTAGATGTTTTAGATTAATTTAGTTATTCATTGATACAGATTGTAATGTAGATTGAGACCTTTTTCTAAATACATATGTGAAAGATCTAGATCAGAGATGTTGCAAGTCGGAGTAGGAGAAAAAGGGATGCTCTTAACCTACATTATGACCATAGAATGTGATTTGAAACTGAAGGACCAACGATGCTTGTTTTCACTTTGGATGGTTGAGAGGATCATTTACACTACTTTGGGAAGACCTATTACTTGGTGACAAGTTGGTAACATAAGACAACTTTCTCCCCCCATTTACTATATTTGTTTATATTTTTAATTGACAAAAATTGTATATATTTATAGTATACAGCATGATGTTTTCATATATGTATACATTATGGAATGGTTAAATCAACCTAATTAACACATGGATTACCTCACATACTTAGCATTTCTTTGTGGTGAGAACACTTAAAGCCTACTCTCTTAGCAATATTGTTGTTGTTATTTTTTTTTTTTTTTTGAGACGGAGTCTCGCTCTGTCGCCCAGGCTGGAGTGCAGTGGCGCAATCTCGGCTCACTGCAAGCTCCGCCTCCCGGGTTCACGCCATTCTCCTGCCTCAGCCTCCCGAGTAGCTGGGACTACAGGCGCCCACAACCGCGCCCGGCTAATTTTTTGTATTTTTAGTAGAGACGGGGTTTCACCGTGGTCTCGATCTCCTGACCTTGTGATCCGCCCGCCTCGGCCTCCCAAAGTGCTGGGATTACAGGCGTGAGCCACCGCGCCCGGCCAGCAATATTGTTATTAACTCTAGTCACCAAGATGTCCAATAGATCTCTCTTGAACTTATATCTCTTGTCTAACTGAAATTTTGTATCCTTTAACCAACATCTCCCCAATTTCCCCACTCCCCCCAACTTCTACCTTTGAAAGAGCAAAGATTCTTTCTGACTGTGATTTTCTTGGGTATGGGTATGTCTTTGTTTTTCACAGTGCTTCAGCCAGTTCTACTCTCGGAGGGCTCATGGAGCATTTAATTTACCGATATGAGATCCCCCATAACGTGTCCTATAACAAAGGACCCACTTCGTAGCAAAGGAGATGAAGCAATTGGCACATGACTGTGGTATCCTTTAGTCCTATCACATAACAGCACAACCCAGAGCTGTTAGCTTGCTAATGTGGTGCCATGGCTTCAAGATGCTTCAGCTGAGGTGCTAGCATGGAAATGACTTCCATCTGAGAAAGGAGCACTGTTCTTCATAATGCTGTATACATGTCAAAGTGATGATTATTATATGGTGCTATGTTCCCCATGGGTTCAGGAATGAAGGGGCAGAAATAGTATCCTCACGCAGCATCATGTTCTTAGAGATTTAGGATCTGTGGGTCTACAGGTCTGTATTTCCAGAGGTGGCGTCCTCTTACCAAGGAACATAGAGTACCTATAAACTTAAAGCTATAGCTGCTTCCTGGTTACTTTGGGCTTCTTGTTCCTCTGTGGCAGCTGGAAGGCAGAGAGAGTAATGAACACACTGGCAGAGAGCATCATGAAGAGGAAGGACTATTGATATATATAGGGGAAGGAAGAAATGGTTTTGGTGTTCAGGTGATCCACTAGGGCATCTCTTAGTGTTTCTATGCCTGATTTTAACAGTATACAGGCAAAAATAGCAACTACAGCCTGGGAAGGGCCTTAGACCTTTTGGCAATGAGGGTCTGAGCTACTCTACCAGGGAAAACCTAGGCCACTGGAAATGTTTGTCAATGGGGAGGGGAATCTAGAATGAGTGGTGGAAGAAGGAGATGTCCCTATCTCTGAGCTGCTGCCAATGTGGCTGATATTAGCTCACAGCCATACCCAACTCTGGAAAAATGCTTTGGGCCACTAGGAGCTGCCTGACCTAGAAATGCCTGAGAAGTAATCCACCATTCCTGACATACATGCAGTGGTGGCCGATACCCAATAGCTGACTGATGTGGTACTAAGCCCCTTGCCTCAAGGTGGGTCAATTTTGAGGTGTAGTCATGCCAAGATCTTCCTGTAGGATCAGGCTGTGGCTACATCTCAACTTTTCAAACTCATTTTTGTGCTTAGTTTCTTTCCCTGTGCTATCCTGCTTCCCTCATATCCTGTTAGCTTTCTTCTGAGAATACCCCTTCAGTAAGTCATTTGCACAAGAATCCTGTCTCAAGTTCTACTTCTAAGCGATCATGACAAAGACATTTCCTTCTTGGCCAGGTGTAGTGGCTCACTCCTGTGACCCCAGCAATTTGGGAGGCCAAGGCAGGAGGATCACTTGAGCCCAGGAGTTTGAGGCCAGTGTGGCCAAGATAGTGAGACCTTGTCTCTACAATATGAAAACAAAAAATGAGCAGGGCATAGTGGCACATTCCTGTAGTCTCAGGTACTCGGGAGGTTAAGGAGGGAGGACCCCTTGAACCAAGAGTTTGCAGCCACAGTAAGCCATGATTGTGCCACTGCACTCCAGCATGGGTGACAGAGTGAGACCCCATCAGACGCACAAAAAAGACAGTCCCTTCTTTGCCATCTCGAAAATAAAAAAATAACAAGAAGGAAAAAAGAAAAAGAAAAATCCTGGGGAAGAATGCTGACAGACTTGGTATGTAGTAAAGAATTTCCCAGAGAGGTCTGGCCTTTGCCCAACTACCAGGAGGTGATGTTTAGAACATGAATGTTCTGCCTAACAGAAATTCTATTCTAGAATGTTTTGGGATGGGGGGTGTAGTTTGGCCACCACATGGCCTACAAATATAATTTATGATGGGACTTTGGGCCACACGGTATCAGTTTTGCCTCCAGAAGGGACTGGAGATTACAGGTATCAGCCTGATCTCAAAAGGTCAGCCATGCAGGCAGTATGTGATCAAGCCCTAGTAAAAACTCTGGCTACCAAAGGTTTGTGTGAGCTTCCTTGGCCAGGCATGTGTGTGGCTGGAAGGAGTTAACACCATCCATGACTTCATGCAGGGAGAATGACCAGAAGCTCCAAATTTGGATCCCTCCTGGACTCTACATGTCTCTTCCCTTGGATTTATTAATCCCTTTATTAAACCATAGCTGTGAATATAGTAACTTCCTATGAGTTCCATGAATCCTTCTAGTGAATTATCAAGCATGAGGGTGTTTGGGGAACCCCCAAATTTGCAATTGGTGTCATAAGTGAGGGCAGTCTTGTGTAGACACTGCTCCTTGTAATTGTATAGTTGGATAAACTCTCATACCTTGCTTGGGTCTTATCTCTACTACCCCTGGTGCCATGACTAGGACCATCTGGGTAAAGTGCAGTCCACTAGTACATATGATTAGAGCTGGGAGGGAGGGGAGCTGGAGGGATGGACTGTCAAAAAGATGTTTCACTTTCACTAGCATTTTCTAAGACCTGTTATCTACCCTGCCCTGACAAAAAAAGTCTGCTTGTCCATTCAGATTGTAGCTGATCCTGCTTCTTTTCTTTTCCTTCCTTTTCTTTCCAGCATCAGGGAGAAACACTTTTCTCTCATTCCTAACCTTGACTCTTCTTCCTTCAGATGCCCAATGTATGTTTTTGTTTGTTGGCACATCTGACATTATTTTACTTGGAAATCAGTTATATATTAGCCTTGTAGCCTTCTCATCTAATGCACATATTTACATCTCCTGTACTATTTTTATCTCTGGCCAATGATTTTCTAATGTTAAAATATTCCTTTACAAAGAAGCTTCTTTGTTAACAGAAATAGTATGGCATCCATATCAACTTCTTTACTATCTCAAGGAAACTTTGATACTTTTCATTTAATTTTTATTATCCTAGCTAATAATATTACTTCATTCCTTGGCTCTTCCTGTGTTAGTTGATGTGAGGGGTTTGAGAGTAGCTGGGAGGAAATACCATGGTAATGCTTGGGTATAACCCAAACAAAGGAAATATAAATTGGAATTTGAATATCAGCAGATTTCAAACACAAATTCTGTTTCACTTAGGGTTAGCTTAGGAACTGGGGTAATGTATCTATACACCAATTAGGGAGGTAAAAAGGCAGACACTAAGAGACCAAGGCAGAGATGGACAAGGGTAGACATAATCTAAAGCTTTCACTAATACCTAAACTTAAAAGGACCAGTTAACATGAGAACATCATAGTTGTGAAGCCTGTATTTTTTTTCATTTATATATATATATATATGTTAAAGTAAGCCTAAATATATATGTAAATATACTTTTTTCCTTAACTAGTAATAAACTATGTATTTTAAATTCTATAATATAAGCATATTTCTTCTCAATTGCTTTATGGAACAAGTACAGAATCCAGAAACAGACACAGTTCTGACCTTATTAACTGAGTGACTGGGACCATTTATTGTACCTTTCTGAGTCTTAGTTTCCTTATCTGTAAAAATAGCTATAAATATAATCACCTTGTAGGATTGTTGAGAGCATTATAGATAATTTACAAAAAGTGCTTGGCCCACAGAGCTGCTTTGTGAATGTGGCTATTACTAATAGCTATTATAACATTCTGGGTTTTAAAAACAATAACTCACCAAGTATCCTTATGGAGGTATCACTCTGATGTTCTAACTGGATATACCAGCTAAACTGGTGTCCAAGTAGAAACCATTCAATTTTGGGTGTTCCATCCTTTCTATATCTTGAATAACTTCTTGAGGACTAGGCTGCTTACTAATTTCTGCCTTCACTGGCCCTGCTCCTTTAAAGGCATGTTCACCTCCACCTGATATTTAGTCTTACCAGGTTCCTGACATCTCATAGCTATTGCTTTTGCCTTTGTACCTACAGGAGGCAATATTTTACCAGATTCAAACCAGAGCCATTGGAGTATGGCATTAATTTTACTACTTTGTATGCTTAGGGAGAGTCCTGGCTTCTCATATGTCTCATAAAGCCATAGTCTTCTGCTCATTCCTCTGTGTTATCCCAGGCCATTTGACTTGATTTTTCCCTTAGTTAACTGTTCAGAATTCAAGCTCCCCAATGGAACAGGAGCACTGAACCAAATCCATGTGAATGAGATCCTAACAGCCTGCTCTTGAGGGGCTGAATCTTTTTCCCATAAACCAAAGGCTTTGTTACGCTTCTACTCCTAAAATCCCAAACTGCTGCCTCTCCTGGCTTCATATTTTCTACTGTATACCTCTGCCCACTGGAATGAGCCAACTTTCAGTGTGGTCTGAACTGGTGGTGAATTTGCCATTTGAATACTAGCTTGCTACCCTGTAACCCAGTCCTATAACTGGATCAGTTCCTCCTTCTGTTCCATCTTAAATTCAACTCTCAGTATACCCCATGGCCCAGCTTATACAAGCATCAGCTGCTAAATGCACCCCAGTATTGTATCTTTTTAAAAATTCACATAAATTACATTCTATATAATACCTTGTAAAACTACCTGTATTACACGTATGCTTCTTTTAAAATCTAATTATCTAATTCTGTGACATTCATTCTAGTTTGTTACTGAATTTCAGATTCCATTTTGTTTTAGAGCCCTAGGAAAATTGCTCAAGTTTCTTTAATTAGTATCATTTTGGTTGTCAAATTTTCAAGATGAAGACATTGTGTTTCAGCATTATTTAAAGCTAGGGCATTAAAATTAGCTGGGGATTTTTCAAGAATTACTCATTATGACCCAATTTTAAAGGTATTTTAAATTTAACATTTAAAAAGAATTATTAATGTCTGTACTCTATCTCTTTCGGCTACAATATCTCAAAGTTATATAAAAAGTTAATTGCTAGCCGAAGGTTTCACTTTTCACTGTGTAAAATATAATGTCAACTCAATTGTCTATATTGGGAAAAGCAGAGGTTGAGTAATTCAAAAGTAATTTATATTTGTCTTTGGGATGCTTTTGCCCTTAAATTTGAATATCGGTGAGTCTAACATCTAGGGAATTCTTGTCAAAATAAGGAAGCTATATTATGAAGATTTCAAATCAAGAAGCTGGTGAGTTCAATTATTCTACTTTTTTTTCTTTTTCTCTTTTTTTTTTTTGTTTTGAGTTGCTCTCCTAGGTTGAAAGAAGCAAGTTAAGCTCAGTGTAATTCCTCTTTGGTAGATTAGAATATTGAACGTAGATGTTAATCCATAGGTCTAGGAAGAATTCCATAGAAGATTAGAAGCTGTTGAAATAAGAATTTTTTGATCCCTGTTGGGTTATGTGATTAAGCTAAAACAACAACAACAAAAGAAATACAACAAACAAAAGAGGAAGATAGATTATATCATAGAAAAAATGTTTAGAAAAAATACTGTAGAAATTATATAAAGAGAACAGGAAATGGCAACTGGCCAAGCATTATGCTGACTTGGAATGTACCTACCAAGTGCTGCATATTGCATGTCATGGGATAGAGGTAAAATTGAGAAGGAAATGAAATAATAAGCTAATGAAGTAAAAACTAATATCTTAAAAAATAGGGCATCTCTTATGTCCTGGTAAGATATACAAATATATGATATATAAAAACAAATGCTTTTTTGTGTCATTTTGAATAAATTTTTACCATAAGCATCTTTTATCTATTACCCAACAACAAACTTGAAAATATATGCCTTGAAATTGAAAATCTATAGAATTTGACAATAACAGCAAATATTCTTCTAACAATAAGTACTTCACACTCTACCCAGGTGGCTTAGTTTTCTACAAAATTTCTTGTTGGGGTCCATGCCGGGGGTGGTGGAGAATGAAAGAACACACAAAAGACAAAGACACACAGAGAACATGGCGGCCGCGCTCAGAGCCTCCGCCTCACTTTATTTATACTCCATAAACCCCACGTCAGCAGAAAGAATGCAATGCAAAACAAACTTTCTTTTCCCAGATGTAACCTTCTACTCAGTTCTTTGTTTCTATGCTTTTCCTTATCTGCCCGCCTTCTTGGCGCCTATGGGAGTACATTAAAAGTTCAATTGGAGATACTGTCCTTGAGCCCTATCTATTCTCAGCATACTGTTTTCAAAGGCCCCTGCATTTCTCCCTTTTTGTTTTTGTTTTGCCTCAATCCTAAAAAGGTAGCCCATATTTGTTCCTGTGTTTTCTTTTGTTTTTGGAGGCGACGGAGGGAGCATCAAATCACCAAAAGAAGTAGACTCAATCCAAGTGCCCAAAGCAATATACTTCCAGAGATTGTAGAAATCCATGTCTTCATCTGGGTCCATGGGTTAAAGGCAGCAAGGCGCTGACCCAGCTCCTGAAGGGTTACAGTTCCGGACAACACATGTAATTGTTGTCGAAATGCTTCAGAAATGTTCTGAGTGAGCTCTTGGATGTCCAAACTAATATTTTTATGGCCTATTAATAATTTTTGGATTACGGTCCAATTTTGAGAGATGTTAAAAAGCACAGGCGTTACACAAAATTGGAGTTCCAATCACATTGTAATGTTATCTGAGTACTGAGGACAGTGAGCTGATCTCCAAGCCATGTCAAGGCTTGTTCCGTGTTGTCCAATCTTTCAGCAAGTTGAGAATCAATGTTTCGTTGTTGAAGCCATAACCGGTGAGATTGCTCGTGCCATTGCTGCACAAATTCAGCATTTTGTATGCTTTGATGAAGAGCGAGCCCTGCTACGACCGCAGTGGAGATGATGGCGACAAGGCTCATCACTGAGGCAATTATAAGTCCAAGGGCACAGAGGGTTCACTGGAGAGAAGTCCAAATATAAGTCTCAAGAGGTGATGCCCCCCACGGTCGCGTAAGGTTAACAGGTAGCCAAATTTCCCTACGAGCCCTGAGGTTATAAATATCCTCAGTAAAGTTGTGCCACCAGGAATGATTGAGGCAAGACAAAAATGTACACGTATCTGTACAATTAACAATCCCCGTATCATTATCCCATGTCAAATTCCCTGCTAATAATAGGTAGGGCTTACGGACACAAGCAATAATATATCAGGAGGTATTTTGATATAACTGAATATGAATGGAGTTATTCGGGTTAGAAAGATTAAGGGGCATATTCCCCACAAAAGTGCTAATGGCATCGCCTGCAACTAACAACTTCCAAAAATAACTCTGTACTTCAGGCCTCCTTCACGCCATACCAAGGTTTCATTACTGTTAGCAGCAATACTTTTATTTACCCAGTGTCATTTCAAAGGTATGTGACTAAATTTTGTTTGAAAATCACCGTGCACACTTCAATCAGTTATTTGCATCCCATTGTATTCTAATAAAATCCGGGGTTTAGTTCCCCGACATTGTTGTCACTCCAGCACCTCAATATTAGGAGAAACCTCTAGAATAGGACAAAAAAGTAAAGAACTAGGAATAGTTTCATTACTATATACAGTATGATTATATTAAAAACTTCTAGTTACAATAATAACAGTATTAGCAGCCACATGACTATGATTATAACGAACAGCCCAAGCTTCATGCGATTTTCGGAGACAATGAGGACTATTTCCCATATATATTGGAAGTCCTTCCACTCCAAATTGGTATGTGCTGATTATAATTGCTGTTTCCCGTTCTATGTTGTCCTTGTCCATATAGGGGGACGGCATCCAAGTAATGTTATGGGTGAAAACCTTAATTTCCGCCGCCTCCCAGGCGACTCCCTGATACAAGGGCGGAAAGGGAATATAAGTCCAATATTCATACAAAGCCTCACTAAGAGAAATAAGTCCCCCGCCGAGGCACATCTAACAAAGGAAGAAATGCATGCTGAATCCAGTTTTCTTTTCAACAGGGTTTCAATCATCTTGTAGGAAACCACTCAGGTCTGCTCCCTGTAAGGACAAGAGCATAGCCCCATCCCTGTTTTAGAACTTGCCCTTGAACATACTTACCTTCTTCATTAGGATACCAAACCTTTAAACTGTCAGCGGGGACTATCACCGAGGGAGTTGAGGAAAGATGGGTTACGACAGCAGAGTCTTGCAATTGTCTCCATTGATTCAAAAAAATTAAGGTAAAAAGAACCTTCAAAATCTGGTTTCAAAATCTGGTTTCTGGGGGGCTCATTTCCCCCTTTTTGTTTTGTTTTAATAGTTAAGTTTTTAAAGTTAAATTTGCACGCTCAATGATGGCTTGACCTTGACTGTTGCCCGGGATACCGGTGATATGTTGAATATTGTATTGCTGTAAGAAAACTTGTAATTTATGAGAGACATAAGCAGGGGCATTATCAGTTTTAAGTATAAGAGGAATGCCCATGACGGCGAAACAAACTAAGAGATGAGTAATAACAGAAATGAGAAAAGGTATTAATGGTATGATGAACATTTTAATCGTCCAAAAGAAGGGACATCTCGTGGATTAACCCCAGGATGGAAGGATGGAATGCTCAAAGGAGCACAGGAAGGACAAGCTCGAATAAGAGAACGAGCTTGTTTATGAGTTAAATGAAACCATCGTTGAAGGCCAGAACTATTAGTGTGATGTAGAGTATATTTTTGTTCTGCAGCATGTAGGTGGCCAATTAAAAGCAAATCAATCTGAGTATTACCATGAACTAATGGTCCAGAAAGTTGAGAATGAGAACGAAGATGAGTGATGAATAAAGGAGCTCGACGTTGGCTCAAAGTAAAGGATAAAAAAGAAAAGAATTTCTGAAGAGAAGAAATAGCACAAAGAGGTAAAGTGGCCTGAGAAATATAAGAAGTAACATAAACGGCGTATTGAGAATCACTAACAATGTTACAACCAGTAGTAGGGAAATCAAGTAAGACCATGAGAATAGCAAACAATTCTCCCTATTGCACCGAGGGATAAGGATAAACTGTAACTCAAGATTGATGAAGCTTCTTGCCAAGAATCAGAAGTTGCAAGAAGATAAGTGATCTGACTATGAGTGAATTGAGAGATAATTAAGGAAGGATCTCCTCCCCAAAGTTGTCCACAGTGATGCTGTCCTTTGATGATCAGTTCAGCTAAATGATCGATATAAGTAGCCAAGCATTTAGATATTTTATTGGACAAAAAGATCCATTTTAGTGGTCGATTAGTTTGATGAATCATTCCTGTGGGAGAAGGTAAAGTATGAAATAAACAAAAGGAAGGGCCTTTTGAAGTTGCTCTTCAACAAGCTGGAGTTCCTGTAAAGCCAAAGGAGTTAAATGGCGTGAGTTGTCCAAGTGACTGTCTCCTTCTAGAATAGAAAAAAGATGTTATAACTGATATGTTGGTATTCCTAAAACAGGACGCATCCAATTAATGTCTCCTAGAAACTTTTGAAAATCATTTAATGTTTTTAAATGATCACATCGAATTTGAATTTTTTGGGGTCGAATATTTTGTGCCCCCAAGATATAACCTAAATATTGAATAAGAAAATCCAGTTAAATTTTTTCTGTGGCAATATTAAGTGAGTAGAAAGAAAGCTGAGTTTGTAATGATACAAAAGCATCTTGCTGCTTTTCTCTGGTTTTAACTTTGTGGGATAAGGGCAGGATTAGGAAGACCAGGCTGTAAACTTTCCCTAGGTTTAATGTAAACATTTATAGTTTTAAGACAAGACAAAGACGGGAATTCCATGCAGAAATACATGGCTTTATATTCCTCTCGGCCATTTGTTTTTTGACTTACTCTTTTAGAGTCCTAAGTATTTCTTTAAATAATGGTCACTGTTTCACCTAAATAGGAGTGGTGGCTATGAGTTTAAAGGATTGTAGCCCATTTTGAACATCATATTTTTGGGAGCTGAGGAAATATGAGGAATGTTTAAAAAAGCAGCAAATTGTTGTAAAAGATCTTGTTCCCAAAAATTAATATTGATAGGAACAATATAAAAATAAAAAAAAACACTTGACCTTGTTGACCTTTAGGACCGACACAGGTTAAAGGTTCTACGTCTTGATAAATCACAGAAGCAGCACCCAAGCCAGTGAGTATAACTGAAACTTGTCTTTTTTCCCATTGTATAGGCCACTAATTTAAACAAATAATAGACATATTCACCCCCATATCAATTAACCTTTTAAAAACTATTCCATTAATATGCAATGAACATAAGGGCTTTTGATTAGAAACTAAAGTTTCCCAAAAAACAGTTTTTTCTGTGCTACCAAATCCTCCCTATTGAGAATACGTTCCCCTGCCTCTAGGCGTATAAATTGTGAAACTTGTACCATAATAAGAATTTTATTAGTAACATCAAGATCAATGATTTCTGGAATCATCATTAACTTCCGTATAGCACTGTTGTTTTGACCTAACAAAAGTCCTACATGTCCTTTTGGCAAAGGGTCACACACTCTAATAGCTAATTTATATACTCCTCTATTAGGAGACAAAGTATAAGGCTGAGTAATAGCTAAGTCAGCAGCGGCGCTCTGCTTAGTTGCCGCATAAAGCTGAGAAACTGGGGTAAGGTGTGGGATCCTTAAGGAGGACTTGAATTTATTCCTTAATGTTGTAGGCCATTGCTCACTGAATATTGTAGTAGACTTGTATTGTAATTGTTGGGGCCCCAAGCCTGTGGGCCCCGACTCCCGTTTCCCAGGAGAGGAGACAGTAAATTTCCACTTTTATCAGTTTTGGAACGACATTTATTTGTCCAATGTCGACCTTTACCACAATATTTGTACACCTCTGAAGGCAGCTTTCTGCCTTGAGGGATAAAAGTGTTCAATTTTTATGACATTCTTTTTTGAAATGTCTAGGTTTACCACACTGAAAGCAAACACCTTGTTTGTTATTTCCTTTTAAGGCTTTAGACAAAGCTCCAGCAAATAATTGAGCATGATAAATAGCCCCTCCAACACTAACACAAGTTTTAATATATTTATCTAAATTGGCCCCATTGGCCTTTAATGATTTTAACAATATTTAACAGTCAGCATAAGCATTTTTAAAAGACAATGTTTGTAACAAAATTTTTGAAGCAAGGCCAGCACCCACAATTTTGAAGACAGCATCCTGAAGACGGGCTACGAAATATAGATATGGTTCATTTGTGCCCTATAAAATCTTCACAGAGGAAAGGGAACATTTTCCTGTTATCTCTACCTTATTTCAGGCCCTTAAAAACAAAGTCTTGATTTGAGTAAGGACAACATCATCTAGACCAGCCTGAGCATTAAGAGTAGCATATTGGCCCGTGCCTGTGAGTTGTTCCTCAGTGGGTCCAGGGGGATCACACATAATATTTTTCCTAGCCTATACATGTGCCTTGTTCATTTACCAGCTGTGCAATTGTAACCACTGAGAATGATCAAGAAAAGCCTTCGCCAAAGTCTTCCAGTCTATAGGAATTATCAAATTTTCTGATGAAAAATATCAAGAAGACCAAGGATAAAAGGAGATTGAGGTCCATAGTTAGAAATGGCAGCTTTCATTTCTTTTTAAAAATTTAATTTGTAAGGCATTAAATTGGACATTATTGCCACCATTTGAAAACTGAGCATTAGGAGCAAAAGAAGCACAAATAATTGGAAACAGATCCAGCTCCTTAAATTTTTTTTTAATTAAAAGTATATATAATATATAATAATACTCATATCCCCAAATATAAAGAATCCCAACATATTAATAGGAAAAGGTAAATAACCCAACCAAAAGTAGCAGAACAAAGAAATGACAATAAACCTATATGTCTAACATCATTACTCACTAGGAAATATGTATATTAATACCAAATTGAGAATCATTACATACACAATACAATGGTTAAAATTTAAAAACACAGAAAATATCAAGAGGTAGTTAATGTGTTAAGCAACTCGAATACTCAACTTCTGTTTGGAGTGTAAATTGGTGGAACCTATGCACCCCTATAACATAACAATTTCCTAGCTGGGGTTATTAATACTATATTAATATTAATAGTTAATATTAATGTGCTTATTTATTAACTATTGAAATACTCATAATATTTTAACAAACAACAAGATATACATATACACTGGTTTTGACATATTAAACAGGTGTTTAGTATAAATTTAAAGTATGTCTGATGTGAACAGGGCTTCAACTTTGCCAAAGAAAGGTAAAGATAAGGAAGCCGGGGGGTTGGAGGCACTGGAAAATCCTCTTTTAACAGGGCAGAAGGAAAAGAAACAGGGAAAGCTCGCAAAGGTGAATTAGAAGAATATATCTGTAATATTTGTTGAAGCATTTCCATAATACTCTGCATGTCAGAATTTCCCTTAGAAGAAGGAAGAGCTGGCTTTTTCTCTTCTCCCCGTTTTGCTACCCCCCCATCCTCTGTTATCCTGGCACAAATGGGCTCCATTTCAGATTTATTTATTTATTTATTTATTTATTTATTTATTTTTCCAAATCCTCAGATACCTTTCCTCCTGTGGCTACATTACCACACTCTGAATCAGTCTCAAGTAACTCTAATGTCTGAGTGATAGAGTCACACAAGGTCCACAATTTTAGAGGCATAATATCCCCTAATTGGAGAGCTCTAAGCAGAGTTTTTACTACCTGTAACCATTCTCTGCGATTCAGCTGCACTTTAGTCTGATACTGAAACCAGTAACAATGTTGTTCAACATGGGCAAACAATCACTTCAAAGTCTTTTTCTTTCACTTCTACTCCTATAGACAGCAATAGTCCTTGAAACAGCCGTAAATATTCTGAGGCCAGAGAGATGGAATTCCCCATAATGAAAGCTTAAGAAGGTTCCCCTTAACAATATCTGGGCCTTACTCGCCCCTAGGGGGTTCCCCTTCTTGTTCTCCCCTACTCACCCGTGCTGACCCTGCTCGCTGCGCCACTTGTTGGGGTCTGTGCCGGGGGTGGTGGAGAATGAAAGAACACACAAAAGACAAAGACACACAGAGAACATGGCGGCCGCGCTCAGAGCCTCCGCCTCACTTTATTTATACTCCATAAACCCCACGTCAGCAGAAAGAATGCAATGCAAAACACACTTTCTTTTCCCAGATGTAACCTTCTACTCAGTTCTTTGTTTCTATGCTCTTCCTTATCTGCCCGCCTTCTTGGCGCCTACGGGAGTTCATTAAAAGTTCAATTGGAGATACTGTCCTTGAGCCCTATCTATTCTCAGCATACTGTTTTCAAAGGCCCCTGCAATTTCTTTTGGTTTTTTCTCCACTCTGTTGACCAGGCTAGAGTGCAGTGGTGCGATCTCAGCTCACTGCAACCTCTGCCTCCCTGGTTCAAGCGATTCTCCTGCCTCAGCCTCCTGAATAGCTGGGATTACACATGTGAACCACCACGCCCGGCTAAGTTTTGTAGTTTTAGTAGAGACAGAGTTTTACCATGTTGGCCAGAATGGTCTCAAACGCCTGACATCAGGCAATCCACCCGTCTTGGCCTCCCGCAGTGCTGGGATACAAGGCGTGAGCCACCGTGCCTGGCCACTACAAAATTTCTAAATTAAAAGACAGCATTTGGTAATGTCTTATCTTCTCCAACTAGACTGTACCTGTCCTGAGGCCAACTACTGTGCCGTAGTTCTTTATGTCTATCACAGGCTCTAGGGAAACATTTTGCACATAGTAGGCACTTTTTAAAAAATGAATGAAAGCACGAATACTGAATGTATGCTTATTGCCGGTTAGGTCTGGATGTTCCAAATAACAAGAACATGCAATCTGATTGGCTCAGCTATTTTAATACCCCACCAAGTTGCTTCTGCCTTGTTGATTATGTGATCTGCATGGAACAATTATGGCTATTGTAATTTATTTTATTTATACTACATCTCCTTTACAAAAAAGTATTTGAGATGGTACCACCCTATTTTCATTCTAAATTTCTAGACCACTTCTATCAACAAAAGTTTCTTGATATTAACAAGGAAAATAATATTTGAGCAGTATCAGGTACCTTTAGCCACTTCCACAATTTTTCTTCAAATAAATCTCTCCCTTTAAAAAGTCACTTTTTGACCTCTCCTTTTTTTATTCTTGATAGAAATATACTTTGATTAGTTAGAAATCTAAATTGTATACTAGCTTTTAAATAGCTTAGTATTCAGGTTTCTTTGATATGAACTTATGTAGGAAGTATAGACTTGTAGTTTGTTTATTTTTATTTAAAGCTCATAAACCATTTTATTTTTTCTTTATAATTCTCTGTTCTTCCAAAGTATCTACACTGGGCCCATATTATATAATAGAAAAATAAGTTACTATAATTTTTTTTACCCTGCCGTTTCCTCAAGCTGCCTCATCTGTCCATCCCTTTATTGCTGAACTTGAAGAAGGAGCCCATACACATTACTTTCACTTTTTCAATGTTCACTCATTCTTTAATCCTACCAACTCTGGTTTACCTCTCTAATGAAACTGCTTTTCAAAGGCCACTGTTGTCCAATCATAAGATTAGGCTCTCTCTTAGGCTTTATCTTTCTCAATCTTGTTTGAAAAAGTACTTAACACAGTGTCCAATAAACAATCAATTATTAATATATTTTAGTTCTGTTCCTACAAGAATTGCTTACTGTTGTTGATTACATCATTACATTTTTTATCTGAATAAATTATTGCATCACAATTAAAAGTTAAGTAGGAAGATGACCAAATAGAATGTTCCAGCAATTGTTCCCCCCAAACCCCCTCAAGGAATGCCATATTGAGCAACTATCCATCCAAAAAACACCTTCATGAGAGCCAAAAATCAGGTGAGTGATCACAGTACCTAGTTTTAATTTTTTTTTTTTTTTTTTTTTTGAGACGGAGTCTCGCTCTGTCGCCCAGGCTGGAGTGCAGTGGCGCGATCTCGGCTCACTGCAAGCTCCGCCTCCCGGGTTCATGCCATTCTCCTGCCTCAGCCTCCCGAGTAGCTGGGACTACAGGAGCCCGCCACCGCGCCCGGCTAGTTTTTTTGTATTTTTTTTTTTAGTAGAGACGGGGTTTCACCGTGTTAGCCAGGATGGTCTCGATCTCCTGACCTCGTGATCCACCCATCTCGGCCTCCCAAAGTGCTGGGATTACAGGCTTGAGCCACCACGCCCAGCCCCTAGTTTTAATATTATATCAATGAAAGAAGTACTGAAGAGAGAAGGAAAGAGAGTCTGTAATTGCTGACACCACTCCTCCACCATGCCCCAGCAGTAGCAATGGCCCTGTGCCACAGAAATAGAATTTGTGCGCTTGCAGAAGGGAGAACACAGTGATTGTAGAACTTTGCATTGGAACTCAGTACTGCCCTGTCGCAGAAGAAGCAACACGGTGCAGAATGTAGCCAGTGGTCAGAACCTGAGTTCTGGCTAGCTCTCCTACCATTGGCGAAAACACTCAGGGTCCCTAAATAACCACGAAAAGCAGTCTAGGCCACAAGAACTGGAATTCCTGGTCAAATCCTGGTGCTGTTCTAGGCTCAGAGCCAGTGGACTTGGGGTACACATGACCTAGCAAGATACCAGCTGGGGTGGCCAAGGGAGTGCTTGTGTCACCTCTCCTCTAAACCCAGGTAGCTCAACTCGAAGCTCCAGGAGATACCCCTTACTTCCATTTGAGGAGAAGAGAGAGAAGAGTAAAGAGAACTTTGTCTTACCACTTGCATACCAGTTAAACCACAGTACAGTGGGGTACTGGGCAGAGTCATGAGGCCTCCATTCCAGGCCCTTACTCCAAAATGACATTTCTAGACACACCCTGAGCCAGAAGAGAACCTGCTGCCTTGAAGGAAAGGATGCAGTTCTGGCAGGATTAATCACCTGTTGACTAAAGAGACCCTGGGCCCTGAATAATCAGTGGTAGCCAGGCATACTCACCAGGAGCCTTGAGTGAGACACAGTATCATGTTGGCTTTCAGTGGCCATGAGGAGAGACTCTGCTTGTGGAAAGGAGAGAAAAGAGTAAAGGAGACTTTGTCTTTCAGCTTAAATATTGACTTGGCGACAAGGAGGTACAGCACCAAGGGGGCTCCTGGGGTCCCTAGTTCCAGTCCTTCACTCCTGGATGGCATTTTTTGACCCACCCTGGACCAGAAGGGAGCCTACTTCCCTGAAGGTAAAGATCTAGGACTGGCAGCATTCACCACAAGTTGAAGAGCCCTTGGGCCTTGATCATCGGCAGTAGCCAGGCAGTACTTACCATGGGCCCTGGGGTGATGATGGCCATGAGGAGATACTCCTTCTACTTGAGGGAAGGAAAGGAAAGAGTGAGAAGGACATTGTTTTGTGGCTTGGGTGCCAGTTCAGACACACCAAATAGGTTCATAAGGATAATGAACCTATAATGGAATACCAAATAGGTTCATAAGGTTCATGACTCCAGGCCCTGGCTCCTATATGACATTTCTGGACCCACCCTGGGCTCAGGTGGAGCTTGCTGCCCTGAAGTTGCCATGCATGACTGGATTTGCCTTCTAGACAGAAGCCTGGCTGGATTTGCCATTTGCTGATTGTAGAGCCCTTAGACCTCGAGGGAACATAAACAGAAGCCAGGCAGTGGTTGCTGTGGGCTCTGTGTGAGACCCAGTTTTGTGCTGGCTTTGGGTCTCACCCAGCACAGTCCCAGTGGTGGCCACAGGGGTGCTTGTGTCATCCCTCCTCCAGCTCCAAGCAGCTCAGCATAGAGAGAGAGAGAGAGAGAGAGAGAAATGGGGGGGGGGGAGGGAGAGAGAGAGAGAGAAAGGGGGGGAGAGAGAGAGAGAGAGAGAGACACTTCATTTGTTTGGGGAAAAGTAAAGCAAAAGTCTCTACCTGGCCCTAGTGAAGCTATAGCTGCAGCGACCAAATACTTAGATCACAAAGCTCAATTCCCTTTGAATACTTGGAAAGTTTTCCTAAGAAGAACAGGTACAAACAAGCCTAGGCTGTGAAGACTACAGCAAATAACTCTTCAGTGCCCAGACACTGAAGAATATCCACAAGCATCAAGACCATTCAGGAAAATGTGACCTTACCAAATGAATTAAATAAAGCACCTGGTTGACAAATCACACACAGAGTGAAAAGAATATGTGACCTTACAGACAGAGAATTCAAAATAGCTTTTTTGAGAAAGCTCAGTGAAATTTAAGATAACACAGAGAAGGAATAATGAAAAAGAAGCAGAAATTCTAGAGCTGAAAAATGCAATGGGTATATTAAAGAAAGTGTTGGTCTCTCCACAGCAGAATTGGAGAAGCAGAAGAAAGAATTAGTGAGCTTGAAGACAGGCTAGAAGACAAAAGAAAAATGAATGAAGCATGCCTACAAGATCTAGAAAATAGGCTCGAAAGGGCAAATATAAGAGCTATTGCCCTTGAAGAATAACAGAAAAATTTCCAGACTCAGAGAAAGATATCAATATTCAAGTATAAGAAGGTTATACAATATTAAGCAGATGTAACCCAAAGAAGACTACCAAAAGGCGTTTAATAATCAAACTCCCAATGGTCAAGGATAAAGAAAGGATGCTAAAAGCAGCAAGATAAAAAAATAACGTAAAAAAGAGCTTCAATACATCTGGCAGCAGACTTCTCATTCTAAACCTTATAGACCAGGAGAGAGTGGAATGACATTAAAGTGCTGAAGGAAAAAAAAATTAAAAAAACAACTTTTACCCTAGAATACTATATCCAGTAAAAGTATCCTTCAAACATTAAGGAGAAATAAAGACTTTCCTAGACAAAAACTGAGGAACTTCATCAACACCAGACTTGTCCTACAAGAAATGCTAAAGGAAGTTCTTCAATCTGAAAGAAAAGGACATTAGTGAGCAATAAGAAATTATCTAAAGGTAGAAAACTCACTGGTAACTGTAAGTACACAGACAAACACAGCATATTGTAACATTGTAATTATGTGCAAAGCACTCATGTCTTGAGTAGAAAGACTAAAAGAAGAACCAATCAAAACGAATAATTACAACTTTAAAAGACATAGTATAATAAAATAGAAATAGAAAGAAGTTAAAAAGCAGGGGGATAAAATTGTAGAGTTTTTATTAGTTTTCTATTTGCTTATTTGTTAGTTACTTCGCTTTTGCTATCAGTGTTAAGTTTTCATTAGTTTAAAATCATGGGTTATAAGATGTTATTTCCAAGTCCCGTGGTAACCTCAGAAAACCTCCAACAGTCTGGGCACAGTGGCTCATGCCTGTAATCCCACCACTTTGTGAGGCCAAAACAGGAGGATTGCTTGGGTCCAGGAGTTCAAGACCAGCCTGGGCAACAGAGCAAGACACTGTCTACACACACATACACACACACACACACACAGACACACACACACACACGCGAACATAAAATAGCTATGTGTGCTGGCATGCACCTGTGATCCCAGCTACTCAAGAAGCTGAGGTGGGAGGATCACTTGAGCCCAGGAGATCAAGGCTGTAGTGAGCCATGATTGCACCACTGCGGTCCAGTTTTGATAACAGAGCCAGACCCTGTCTCAAAAGCAAAATAAAACAAAATAAACCTACAAAAGATACACAAAAAATAAAAAGCAAGAAAGTAAAACATACTGCCAGAAAAAAAAAAAAAATCACTTTCACAAAATAAAAGAAAGAAAAGAAGGAAGGAAACGAAGACTACAAAACAACCAGAAAACAAATAACAAAAACGGCAGGAGTAAGTTCTTACTTATCAATAACAACATTTAATGTAGATGGACTAAAGTCTTTAATCAAAAGACACGGAGTGGCTGAATGGATTAAAAAAGAAGACCCAATAATTGGTTGCCTATTCCAAGAAACACACTTCACCTATAAAGACACACATAGAATGAAAATACAGGGATAGAAAAAGATGTTTCATGTAAATGGAAACCAGGAAAGAGTAGGAGTCACTATACTTACATCAGACAAAATCTATTTCAGGCCAAAAACTATAAAAAGGGATGAAAGTCATTGTATAATTATAAAGGGGTCAATTCAACAACAGGATAAAACAATTGTTAACAGGTACACACCTAAAACTTGAGCATCCAGATATAGAAAGCAAATATTATTAGAGCTAAAGAGAGCGATAGACCCCAATACAATAATAGTTGGGGACTTCAACACCACTTACAGCATTGGACAGATCACCCAGGTAGAAAATCAGCAAAGAAACATTGGACTTTATCTGTACTATAGACCAAATACACCTAATGAAAGTTTATAGAACACTTAATCCATAGCTACAGAATATACATTCTTCTCCTCAGCATACAGATCGTTCTCAAGGGTAGACCATATGTTAGGCCACAAAACACGTCTTTAAAAATTCAGAAAAATTGAAATAATGTTAAGTATCTGACCACAATAGAATACAACTAGAAATTAGTAATAAGAAATTTGGAAATGATACCGATACATGGAAATTATATAGTGTGCTCCTGAATAACCAACAGATCAATGAAGAAATTAAGAGAGAAACTTAAAAATTTCTTGAAACAAATGAAAATGGAAACACACCATATCAAAACCTATGAGATACAGCAAAATAAGTACTAAGACCAAAATTTATAGCAATGAGTACCTACATCAAAATAGAAGAAATATTTCAAATACACCACAGTGATGCATCATAAAGAACTAGAAAAGCAAAAGTGAACAAAACACAATATGAGTCGCAGAAATACATGAAATGGAAATGAAAAGGACAATACAAAAGATCAGTGAAAGGAAAAGTTGATTTTTTGAAAAGAAAATTTATGAAACTTTATCAAGAATAAGAAAAGTGAGAAGACCCAAATAAAATCACAGATGAAAAAGGAAACATTTCAACCAATACCACAGAAATTCAAAGGATCATTAGAGACTATCATGAGCAAGTATATGCCAATAAATTGGAAAACCTAGAAGAAATGAATAACTTTCTATTCACATACAACCTACTAAGATTGAACTATGAAGAAATCCAAAACATGAACAAACCAGTAACAAGTCATGAGATCAAAGCTGTAATAAAAAGTTTCCCAGCAAAGAAAAGCATGGGATTTTATGGCTTTAGTGTTGAATTCTAGCAAACACTTAAAGAACTAATACCAATTTTACTCAAACTATTCTAGAAAATAGAAGGAGAGAGAATACTTCCAAACCCGTTCTACGAGGCCAGCATTACTCTGGAGTGCAGTGGTGCAATCATTATGAAAACAAGGATATTTTGACTTCTTCCTTTCCAATTTGGATGCCCTTTATTTCTTTCTCTTGTCTGTTTGCTCTAGCTAGGACTTCCAGTACTGTGCTGAATAACAGTGGTCAAAGTGGACATCCTTGTCTTGTTCCAGATCTTGGAGGAAAGGCTTTCAGTCCCCATTCAGTATGATACTAGCTATGGGTCTGTCATATAAGGTTTTTATTTTGTTGAGGTAGCTTCCTTCTGTATCCAGTTTTGTGAGGGTTTTTATGAAATGATGTTGAATTTTATCAAATTTTTTTCAGCATGTATTAAGATGATAATATGGTTTTTGTCCTTCATTCTGTTGCTGTGATGTATCACATTGATTGATCTGTGTGTGTAGAACCATCCTTGCATTCATGGGATAAATCCCACTTTATCCCATGATGGTCATAGTCATGATGAATGATCTTTTTAATGTGTCATTTAATTTAGTTTTCTAGTATTTTGTTGACAATTTTCCCATCAATTTTCATCAGAGATATGGGCCTGTAATTTTCTTTCTTTGATGTGTCTTTGTCTGGTTTTGGTTTCACTCTGTCACTCAGGCTAGAGTGTGGTCGTGCAATTATGGCTGACTGCATCTTCATCCTCCTGGGCTCAAACCATCCTCCCGCCTCAGCCTCCTGAGTAGCTGAGACCACAGGCATACACCACCATGCCTGGTTAATTTTTTTTTTTTTTTTTTTCTGTAGAAATGGAGTGTTGCCATGTTGCCCAGGTTGGTCTGGAACTCCTGTGGCTCAAGCAAATCAGTAGCATATCTATATGCCAACAGTTAACAATCTGAAAAAGAAATCGAGAATGTAACCCCATTTACATTAGCTACAAATACAATTAAATACCTAGGAATAGACTAAAGTAGTAAAAGATCTCTACAATAAAAACTATAAAATACTGATGCAAGAAATTGAGAAGACGCAAAACATGGAAAAATATTCTATGTTCATAGATTGGAAGAGTGAATATTGTTTAAATGTCCACATTATCCAAAACAATCTACAGATTCATTGCAATTCCTATGAAAACACCACTGGCATTCTTCACATAAATAGAAAAAAAGATCCTAAAATTTATATGGAACCACAGAAGACCCAGAATAGCCAAGGCCACCTTGAGCAAAATGAACAAAATTGGAGGAATCTCATTACCAGACTTCAAATTATATTATAGAGCTATTGTAATCAAAGCAGCATGGTACCTGCAAACAGACAAATAGACCAAAGGAACAGAACAGAGAACCCAGAAATAAATTTATAAATCTATAGTGAACTCATTTTTGACAAAAATGCCAAGAACATACACAGAGGAAAAGATAGTCTTTTCAATAAAAGGTGCTGGGAAAACTGAGTATCTATGTGCAGAAGAAAGAAATTAAACCCTTGTCAGATGAGTTCATGTCCTTTGTAGGGACATGGATGAAGCTGGAAACCATCATTCTCAGCAAACTATCACAAGGACAAAAAACCAAATACCACATGTTCTCACTCATAGGTGGGAATTGAACAATGAGAACACTTGGACACAGGAAGGGGAACATCACACACCGGGGCCTGTTGTGGGGTGTGGGGAGCGGGGAGGGATAGCATTAGGAGATATACCTAATGTAAATGATGAGTTAATGGGTACAGCACACCAACATGGCACATGTATACATATGAACAAACCTGCATGTTGTACACATGTACCCTAGAACTTAAAAGTATAATAAAAACATTTTTTTTTAAAGAAAGCACACAAAATAACAGTAAAAGTAAATAAATAAATAAATAAATTGCTAATGGCAGAACCTGGGTAGTGGGTATATAGGTCTTCATTGTAAAATTCTTCATTGTAAAATTCTTTCAGCTTTATGTATGCTTTTAAATTTCCATAATAAAATGTTGAAAAATGAAGGAAACAAAAAGAAATTAGATCCTTATCTCTCGCCATACCCAAAAACCAAATCAAAATGGATTAAACACTTAAGCCTAAGACCTGAAAATATAAAACTATTACTAGAAAAGATTGGGAAAGCGCTCCAGGACATTGGACTGGGCAATGATTTCTTGAGTAATACCCCATGAGCACAGGCAGTCAAAGCAAAAATGGACAAATGGGATCACATCAAGTTAAAAAGCTTCTTGTAGCAAAGTAAGGAATCAACAAAGTGAAGAGACAACTCACAGAATGGTAGAAAATATTCACAACTGTCTATCTGACAAGGGATTATTAACCAGAACATGTAAGAAGCTCAAATAAGTCAAAGAGAAAAAATGTAATAATCTGATTTAAAAATGGGCAAAAGATATCAACAGGCTTTTCTCAAGAGAATACATACAAGTTGCAAACAGACATATAAAAAGATGCTCAATAGAAATGCAAATCAAAACTACAATGAGATAACACCAGTTAAGATGGCTTTTATGCAAAAGCCAGGCAATAACAAATGCTGGTGAGGATGCAGAGAACAGGTAACCCTTGTACACTGTTGGTGGAAATGTAAATTAGTACAGCCACTATGCAGAACAGTATGGAGGTTTCTCAGAAAACTAGAAATAAAACTACCAGCAATGCCACTGCTAGGCTGATAGGTACATAGCCAAAAACAAACAAACAAACAAACAAAAAAACCCAAAAAACCAGAAATCAGTATATCAAAGAGATATCTGCACTTCCATGTGCATCGCAGTACTATTCACAATAGCCATGATTTGGAAGAAACCTAAGTGTCCATCAATAAATGAACAGATAAAGAAAATGTGGTACCTATACACAGTAGAGTACTATTCAGCCATAAAAATGAACAAGATTCTGTCATTTGCAACAACATGGATGGAAATGAGGGTCATTATGTTAAGTGAAATAAGCCAGGCACAGAAAGACAAACTTTGCATGTTATCACTCATTTGTGGGAGCTAAATTTAAAACAATTGAACAAATGGATATGGAGAGTAGAATAATGGTTACCAGAGGCTGGGAAGGGGTTTAGAGTTGGGGGAAGTGGGGATATTTAACGGATACAAAAATATGGTTAGACTAACATCTAGTATTTTATAGTACAACAAGGTGATTACAGTCAACAATAATTTATTGTACATTTTAAAAATAACTAAAAGACTATAATTGGAATGTTTGTAACATAAAGAAAGGATAAATGCTTGAGGTTATAGATACTCCATTTACTCTGATGTGATTATTATGCATTGCATGCTTGTATCAAAATATCTCATGTACCCCATAAATATATACTCCTACTATGTACCCATGAAACATTAAAAATTAAAAGAAACTTATACCAGCCATTAATACAGTTATATTTAGTTTACCCGTTGCTAATATGCCCAATAAATTTCAACAGTCTTTTTTCACTCTTATCCAGGGTAGTTTAAAATCTCAACTCTCTTTGTTCTTCCTGGCTGTGCTCAGTAACATAAGTATTTATCTAAAATACAGCTTCCTGGTAGGAAAATGACTAAATATATGTGAGTACCGGCAGTAGGACACCTGCCCTACCTTTCTAAGAAATCAAGTTGGCAGCCTAATGAAACTCAGAAAGAGGGATATAAGAAGCTGTTAACTGAATTAAGGTGCCTCAGATCACAGGCCACTGGTCTCTTGTCTCAATGTTTATACTCTACCCTTTCCCCAAGCTTATTGTCTAAACAGCCTCTAACAAGAGCCTGCATCTGTTCCCCAGTTTTGGATTCCCCATGCTTTACTGCAGCTCCTCTCCCTAGCCCACCAATCTGGACAGCTGTTTCCAATTTCCCTCACTGGCTATCCCCAGGTGGTACCACCTGGCCACTGCCAGGACGGAAGAGATAAAAGGTTTGTAAAACTCTGGGCAGGAAATAGCCTCAGCTCTGTGATTTGAATTGAGCTTGATGGGAATAAAACCAACCTACATTTATTAAATGTCCAATGTTTGCCAGGCATTTAAAATATAACAGCTTTGTTGACATAAATTACATACCATAAAATTCACCCTTTTAAATCATACAGTGCAGTGGTTTTTAGTGTATTTGCAGGGTTGTGCAATCACCAAGGTCTAATTTTAGGACATTTTAATCACCCCCAAAAGAAACCTCATACTCATTAACATATACTCGTAATTCTCCCCTGCCCCCAGTCTCTGAGTCTCTGGAAACCAGTAATCTACTTTCTATCTTTATGGATTTGCCTATTCTGGACATTTCACAGAAATGGAATTATATATAGCCTTTTGTGTCTGGCGTCTTTAACTTAGTCTAATATTTCCAAGTTCATCCGTGTTGTAGTTTGGATCAGTACACTTATTTTTATAGCCTAGTAATATTTCGTTGACTGGTTATATCATATTTTGTTTATCCATTCATTAGTTGATGGACAATTGAGTTGTCTCTACCTTTTAGCTATTATGAATAATGCTACTGTGAACATCTGTGCAAGTTTGTCCATGTACATATTTTCAGTTTTCATCAGTATATATCTAGGAGTGAAAACGATGGGTCTTTAGGTAACCACATTTAACTTTTGAGGAACTGCCAAACTGTTTTCCAAAGCAGCTGCAGTATTTTACATTTTACCAGCAGTGTATAGGGTTCCAATTTCTGCACATCCTTGCCAATACTTGTTATTTCCATCTTTTTATTATAGTCATCCTATTGGGTGTGAAATGGTATCTCATTGTCATTCAGTTTGCATTTGCTGATGACTAATGGTGTTGAGCATCTTTTCATATGCTTATTGACTATTTGTCTTCTTTGGAGAAATGTCTATTCAAATCCTTTGCCCATTCTTTAATTGAATTATTGGTGTTTTGTTGAGTTGTAAGAGTGCTTTATTCTGGATATTAGATCTTTATTAGATATATGATTTGCCCAAATGTTTTTCTCATTCTGTGGGTTGTCTTTTCACTTTCTTGATGATGTCCTTTGAAACACAAAAGCTTTTAATTTTGATAATGTCCAGTTTATTTTTTTCTTCTGTTGCATGTGTTTTTGGTATCATATCTAAGAAATCATTCCTGATCCAAGGAATTTTTTACTCCTGTTTTCTTCTAATAGTTTTATGGTTTTAGCTCTTACATTTAGGCCTATGATTCATTTTGAATTAATTTTTGTATAGTGTGTGAGGAAAGGGTCCAACTTTATTTTTTGTGTAAGGGCATCCAGTGGTCCCAGGATGATTCATTGAAATAATTACCTTTGCCATTGAATTATTTTATACCATTGCTGAAAATCAATTGACCATAAGTAGAAGGACTTTTTTTCCTATATTCCCAGTTCTTTACCATTGATTTATATATTTAATCTTATGCCAGTACTGCACTGTCATTAGTGTGGCTTTGTAGTAAGTTTCGAAATCAGAAACTGTGAGTCCTTCAACTTTGTCCTTTTTCAAGATTATTTTGATTATTCTGGATTCCTTGTATTGCCATATGAATTTTATGATAAGCTTGTCAATCTACATAAAACATGCCAGCTGGAATTCTGACAGAAATTGTTTTGAATCTGCAGATCATTTGGGGGAGTGTTACCATCTTAACAACATTAGGACTTTCACTATCAAGTTTGATACTAGCTGTAGGGTTTTTATGGATGGTTTTTCATTAGGTTGAGGAAATTCCCTTCTATTCCTAATTTGCTGAGGTTTTTTTTATTAAGAAAGGTTGTTGGAATTTGTCCATTTTTTCTGTGTTTATCGAGATGATTCTGTGTTTTTTCTTAAATTCTATTGGTATTATATTAGTTGATTTTCAGATGTTTACCTGACTTTGCATTCTTAGAATAAATCCCAGTTTGTCATGGTGTCAAACACTGGATATTTTATATGGCCGGATGTGGTTTTGCTGATATTTTGTTGATGGTTGTAACATCCACATTCATAAGGAATACTGGTCTGCAGATTTTTTTCTCTTGTGAAATCTTTGGTTTTGGCATGGTGGTAATGAATGAATTGGGAAGTATTCTCTCCTGTTCTATTTTTTAATGGAAAAGCTTGAGAAACATTGGTGTTAATTCTTTAAAAGTTGAGTGGAATTTATTGGTAAAGCATCTGGGCTTGGGATTTTTGTGGGAAGTTTTTAATTATTATTACAAACTCAGTATCTTGTTATGAATCTATTCAGATTTTCTCTTTATTTTCAAGTCAAATTGACTAGTTTGTCTTTCTAGGAATATTCTCATTTCATCTAAGCTACTGAGTTCATTGGCAAACTATTATTCATTCCCTTATAGTCCTTTTAGTTTCTGTAAGGTAAGCAGATATCCGCCCCCTTCTTTATTCTTTATGTTAGCAATTTAAGTCTTCCCCTCTCTTTTCCTTTTCAGTCTAGCTAAAGGTTTGTCAGTTTTGTGAATCATATCAAAGAACTAATGTTTAGCATTGTTGATTTTCTCTATTGTTTTTCTATTTTCTGTTTTATTTATTTCTACTCTAATCTTTATTATTTTTCTCCTTCTACTTGCTTTGAATTTAGTTTACTACCCTTTTTCTAGTTTATCAAGGCAGACATTTAGGCTTTCTATTTGAGATGTTTTTTTAAATATAGGCCTTTATAGCTAGACATTTCTAAGTATAGCTTAATTGTGTTCCATATATTGTATGTCCATTTTCATTCATCTCAAGGTATTTCCTAATTTCCCTTGTGATTTCATCTTTGACCAATTGATTATTTTAGATTATGTCATTCAATTTATGCATATCTGAGAATTTTCCAAATTTCTTTCTCATATTGATTTTTAATTTTATTACATTTTTGTTGGAGGACACATTTATTGAGGCTTGTTTATGGTCTAACATATGATCTTTTCTGGAGAATATATCGTGTGCACTTGAGAAGAATGTGTATATCACTGTTTGAAGTAGAGTGTTCATAGATGTCTATTAGGTCTACTTGGTTTATAGCATTTTTCAAATCTTCTGCTTTCTTGTTGATAGTCTATTTGTTCTATCCATCATTGAAAGTGGGCTATTGAAATCTCTATTATTGTTGAATTGTCTTATTTCTCTTTCAATTCTCTCAAGTTTTACTTCATGTATTTTGGAGCTCTGTTGTTAGGTGCACATATATTTGTAATTGTTTTGTGTTTGTTGAATTGACCCTTTTATTTATGTTCCTAATGCGTTGATCCTTTTATTATTAAAAAAGTCCTTCATTGTCTCTGTTAACACTTTTTGCTTTAAAGCTTATTTCATCTGATATAAATATAGCTGCTCCTATTCTTTTTTGTTTACTGTTTGCATACTATATGTTTTATCATCTTTTTCTTTCAACCTATTTGCACATTTGAATCTAAAGTGCATCATATTATAGGAAGCATATGGTTGGATCATGTTTTTATTTATTCTACAGTTCTTGGCCTTTTGATTAGAGTGTTTTGTCCACTAAATTTGATTAGTGTTTAGCTTACATTTAATAAAATTACTGATTAGGTAGGATTTACGTCTGCTATTTTCAGTTTGTTTTCTGTATGTCTTTCGTCTTTTTTGTTTCTTTATTCCTTTATTACTTCCTTCTTTTGTGTTAAATAAATATTATCTAGCATATAATTTTAATTCTCTTGTTGTTTCTTTTACTTTTTTTTTTTTGAGAAATACTCAGTGGTTTTCTTGGAGATTGCAATTAACATCTTAACTTAAGCAATCAAGTTCAGATTAATACCACTGTAATTTTAATAGTATATAAAAATTTGCCCTGATATTGTTCCATTTCTTCCTCCCTCCTTTGTGCTATTATTGTCACACATGTCATTATGTTATAAACCCATTAGTGCAGTTTTATAATTAATAATTTATGCAGTTGTTAAAAGACTACTCAACAAATGAGATTAAAGAACTCTACACTATTACAGCCCTAATAACATAACATGCCCAAATCCATACTGTATTAAAGGTCTTCAGTGTCTCTGTTTGCCTAGGTTTAGAACATAAAAGAAAATTATTTAATTGCTTAAAGTAGTATTTAAAAATCCCACCGGTATTGCTCAGAGAGGAAGTTTCGCAAATGAAATTTTAAAAATCTATATCATCAATCTGTATTACCCTATTATCACTATAAATTTGAGAATTTCTTAGGTCATAAGGCAGGACCAACCCCTTTGTATTGGCCACAGTAAACCCTTTCAAAACGTCTTGACCATTTGAATGGCTAAGTTAAAGTTTCTCATTACTAAGACTGTATTACTAAGTGGTTCAGATATCAAACAAAGGGTTTTTAATGATAATGCTTTCCATGATACACAAGCAGAAGACTCTTACCAACTGTGTCAACAAAACAAGAAATATAGCTACGTAAGACAAATCACAGATCATAGTGGGCATTTCAACCACTTCTGATGCTCTGATTGCAGATTTCATAACACAGAGAACAAAGCATGCAAAAATTTCAATCACACATTCTTCTTTCCATAATAAAAAGGTACCCTTTCAAGATTTTCATGTTTGCTTTTGCTGTTCCTCAGGTTTGAATGTTTATTTCAGTTTTAATGTTGAAACTTCAGTTTTTCCTGTTAATTTATTTCTCATCCTCAAAATCAAATTGTCTGGGCCCAGCAGAAACTTAGGGAAATGGTAGCACCAAATGAGAGAGTCAGCAGGTGAGAGCACAGTCAAAATTGGTCCTAAGATCAATTCCCAGGATAAGCAGGCAGAAGCCCAGTTTGTATGAGCCAGTGTTATGGCCAAGAAAATATTATTGTGAATCATATCTTTCAGGTGGGGAGAAGTTGGAAGACAAGTATTAAAGTCAGTGGTCAGAAGACTGGTGGATGGGTAGGTTCAATTCAAAGCATAGGTTTGTTGAATATGAGGTAGGTGGTCCATGTCAAAACATGGTGTATAATGTGGAGCCAGGATAACCTATTTAAGGAAGTATATCAGGATGAAGAGAGACAAACCTCTTTCTGCTATGTCCTCTCTAAAACCTGTGTCATATTCTTGTAATTAACTACTCTCCCCTGAGCCCTGTACCTGATGCTACAGCTACAGGTTCAGGACCCTCATAGGCATTTTTATTGCAACACCTTTTTAACTATCATTTTATTTTGTCTAGGATTAGGTAGTATTTAGGTGCTCACTTCCGCTGCAACGGAGTTATTCTCTAGAAAGCAATCAGAGTGTATTCTCTGCTGAAGTGTAAGCTTCTTTAGGGCAATAATTTTTGTTATACCTCTATATTAGTCAGCTCCAGCTACCATAATAAAATACAATAGACTTAGTAGCTTAGACAACAAAAATTTATTTTCTCACAGTTCTGGAGGCTGGAAAGTCTCAGATCAAGGTTCTAGTCAATTTAGTTTCTGGTAAGGACTCTCTTCCTGGCTTGCAGAGGGCTTCCTTTTTACTATGTCCTTACGTGACCTTTCTTCTCTGTGTGTGGGGGGAGAGAGAGAGATAGAGAGAGAAGGAGAGAGCGAGAGAGAGGAGAGAGAGAGAGAGAGAGCGAGCATGTGCATGAGAGAAATAGGACTCACCCTGGTGTTGTTTCTTCTAAGGACACTATTGCTGTCAGATCAGGGTCCAATCCTTATGACCTCATTTAACTTCAGTTACCTATTCCCTCCAGAGCTGTGGAGATAGGGAGAGTAATATGTTGTGTATGCTTGCTGTATTAGGGTAGCCATATGATTTATCATCAGAATGGGTACACTTTGAGAGTAAAAAATGTGCTATGATAATTACACTTTATATCCAGTGTTATCCTGGCAAACCTGGCCATATGGTCATACTAGTCTAATACTAAAGGGTTCCTTTGTTTTCCTTTGCCCCTTTGAACACATATCTCCCTCAGGAATATTGCGAAGAGTGGCTGGAACTAGGAAATAAAGACAATACAGTTCCACTAATATGCACGAGACAAGGCCTTAGCCATGTTGTGAATCACCAAAGGTTGTTAAAGCCACTTTACAATCGTAGCCTGCCAGATTTGTTAACTTCTGGTTTTGATGCTACAGCTGCAGGTACAGAAGCTAACCTGTGAGCTTTCTTGTTATTTTTTATTTCCTACTTATGGGAAACTCAATGCCACTATGTAATTCACGGGTCAGAGTTCCTAGTAGATGCGAATGATTAGTGGCTGTGATATAATCAAACAGTAATACAATAAGGCCACAGTAACTAGGCTGGAAGTTTGACTTTGACATTTAAACCCTCTTGTCCCAGGGCATACTCAAAACTTAGATGTGACAAACCAAAGAACCAAGGCCTGAGCACAGAACACTCAGGTTAAGAAGCAACTGGTTCCTGAGAGAGGGATCTGACTCAGAATGCAGGGCTCAAATGGAAAGAGACTGGGAGCTGCAGGAACTGCACAGGCAAATACCGTTTTGCAGACATCATGAGAGTAACCTTCAACAATTCAGCAACAGTTACTCAGTGCTTGGAAGGATCTTTGGACTTTAGTAAATCCAAAGAAAATACTGCAATTAGTACTAAGGCCATTATATAAAAAGGTAATTTATGAGGTACAGGAACAGATATTGGGAAGGGAATTAGCAGGAACCTGACAAACTAGGAGAGGAAGAATCTGACCCAAGCCAGGCCAGCATGTAAATTATTCTTCTAACCAGCTCAGCTGAGGTTTTGCCCTGAGAATCTACATCACATTCCCATTAAAGCTTATATTTAGTTTATTAAATGTATCTAAACTTAAGTTAATACTCTTTCAGTCATGTTTAACGAATTATTTTGCAATTCTCAAGTACTGATTTGAATGACTCCTGCAGACATTAGGACTAGCTAGACCTCAAATAATGGTTAGAATAAAAATACTAGGGTCTAAAAGCAATAGAGATGGAGAAAACATAAGTAGTTGCCAGGGGTTGTGACTGGGTGGGGGAAGGGGTTGACTATAAATTGGCTGCCTGAGGGAGTTTTGGGGAGTGATTGCACTGCTTTATATTTTGATTGTGGGAATAGATTAATGACTTTAGGCATATGTCAGGATTCATAGAAGTATACATCACAAACAGTAAATTATACTATAAGTAAATTTAAAAATAAAGGGAACCATGTCCACTTCCGAGGAAGAGTGTTCCAGTCCAAAGGAGAAGCAAGCAGAAAAGGAGTGGGCATGAGCTTCAGGTTTGCAGATCAGCAAGAATACCAGTGTGGATAGAGAGGAGTAGGGAAGAAGTGAGGAGCGGACAGATTGTGTCAAGTCTGATAGGCCTCAGTAAGAAGTGCATTTTATTTTAAGTGTGGCAGGAGGCCATTGAGAGTAAGCAGGGGAATTATCTGGTCAACTTTGCATTTTTAAAGGCTTACTCTGCTCTTATATGGAGAAGAGATATTAGGGGGCAATTATGGAATCAAGGAAACCATCGTGGTCATGCAGAAATGGTCTTGGAAGGGTTTTAGTATGGAAGGAGTGGGTGAGAGGGGAGCTTTTTTCTACTGCCCAACCAGAATCCTGTCTCATCATTGCAATGATATACTTGATATTACCTTAGGATTCCTTATCTCTTGGGCCTTAAAGAGATGTTGTAGTACATGTGGAAATGCTGCTAGGCAACTTGAAGGTGAGCTGAAGTTGGTAACTCAATTTTTAGTGGCTCCAAGGCACAGACTGTATGATTTTCTCTAGCAATGTTCAGGAGCCCATGTGTACGAATGGAGACGGCAGATGGTTTTATTAATCCAGAGTCAATGTTTTGCCAGATGTGTGTGAGGAATGAACAAAGGGGCCAGATAATATTACTGTAATTCACACTAAAGAGTTAATATTTTAATGCAGTACATAATCACATTACAGTAAAAAAGAATATCACACAATGAAGAGAAGATGGTGGGAATGATGCTAAGAGTATGGCAGGAAGAATGGTAAAAAGAGAATGGGATGAGGGATGGTAAAGAGAGGAGGGGAAGAAGGAGGGGGAAAAGAATATCACAGAGTACTTCCTAACAAAAATAAAGAATGGAGGCACAGCTATGGCAGTACACTGAGCTCCATAGAGACAGCGCTGGGGCAAGTGAGAGATGGACGGGCACTGGATGACTCTGCCTCACTGAGAAAAAATAACTAACCATGGGCAAAGGAGATTCTAAGAAGCTGAGAGTCAAAATGTCCTCATATGCATTCTTTGTGCAAACTTGTTGGGAGGAGCACAAGAAAAAGCAGCCAATGCCTCAGTCAACTTCTCAAAGTTCTCTGAGAAGTGCTCAGAGAAGTGGAAGATCACGTCTGCTAAAGAGAAAGGAAAATTTGAAGACATGGCAAAGGTGGACATGAAAAAGTAATGAAAACCTATATTTCCTAAAGGCTAAACAAAAAAAGTTCAAGGAACTCAATGCATCTGGGAGGCCTCTTTCAGCTTTTTTCCTTGTTCTGTTCCAAATATCTGCCAGAAGTCAAAAGAGAACATCCCATTGGTGATGAGGCAAAGGAACTGGGATAGATATGGAATAACACTGCTGCAAATGACAAGCAGCCGTATGAAAAGAAGGCTGTGAAGCTGAAAGAAAAATATGAAAAGGATATTGCTGCATACTGAGCTAAAGGAAAGCCCGATGCAGCAAAAAACGGGAGATGTCGAGGCTGAAAAAAGTGAGAAAAAGGAGGAAGAGGAACAAGAAGAACAGGAGGAGGAGGAAGAGGAAGAAGAAGAAGAGAAGGAGGAGGAGGACGAGAAGGAGGAGAAGGAAGAGAAGAAGGAGAAGGAGAGGGAGAGGGAAGGGAAAGAGGAAGAAGAAAGTAGTAATAGTTGGTTCTAGTGATTTTTTTCTTGCCTGCAAATCATTTAACTCCCCTGTACACAACTCACTCCTTTTAAAGAAAATAATTAAAATGTAAGGCTCTGTAAGATTTGTTTTTAAACTGTACAGTGTCCCTTTTTGTATAGTTAACATGCTAATGAATTTGTCTTTAGATAGCATGCCCTGGTGGCATTTTCCATAGCCACTAAACTGGCCTGGTACAGTATGGGGGTTGTAAATTGGCATAGAAATCGAAAGCAGGTTCTTACTGGTGCACAGCACAAATTAGTTATATATGGAGATGATAGTTTTTTCATCTTCAGTTGTCTCTGATATAAAATAATTATTCTTTTAACTAAATATCACTCTGTAATTACAAAAAAAAAGTCACAGTGGTTTTATTGCCATTCTGAGTGCTTCTAAGTAAATACAATTTTTTATCTGTTAAAAAAAAAAAGTACAACTTCTTGTCCTGTTGGAAGTAGTCCTTCCTGGAAGCCCGCATATCAGATCATCACAAGTCTATACTTTAATTTAGTTCATTATGGACAATGTGGTATACATGTGTATAATTTTAATATACACCTTAGGAAGGCATATTAACATTGAGTTACACACATAAGTGGCGTGTAGGAAAAAGGCTCACATTCCACAGGGAATATTCCTAATATCTTTAATCAACTGAGAGGGTTTGTTAATAGGCATACTGCATTAGGAATTATTTTTCATTGGTAAAATACATAGTATTCAACAGATGTGGATTGTGTAGGAATATCGTACAGGCTTTTCCAGAGCTGCATAAATAGGGACAAAGTATAGAAATGTGTGAACTCATTATTTTTACCCTTTGGAATGTGCTCTATGCTTAGAATTCCAATTCTTTGTACAGCTACTTAGGATGGATTTTGTGACCTGGCTTCGGCTAGATGTTTAGCTAAATCATGATGCATCTGCCTTGAGTGACTCTTTCGTGCAAGTTACTTGCTCTAGCATTTAAAAGGTCAGAAAAGTGGGGCTTTAGCAAGCTTACACTATAGGCTGTGTGACTGCTTTTATTCCTTCTTACCGAAGAACATGTGTAAGTGTGGCAGATTTGGTCTATAACTTGATTTCATTATAAAATCCACATAATAGATTATAAAGGAAGAGACCAGTAGTTCTCACCTACCTCTAATCATTGGAAGATTCCAATAGAGCCTAATAATCAGAAATGATCAAACTGGTTTAAGTCAGTTTGGCAATACACTGTGTAAGACAGCCTGCCTTGGTCCTTGGTTCCTTGGTAGATGAGTATGTGTTCTCTTTTTCTGTGTAGCATTGATTACCACCTTGTAGAAACACAAATGCTAATGCTGGAAGTGAATTATAGAATCATATAGTCGACTTATTTATGGAGAAATTAAGAAAGATTAAGCCACTTTCTCAAGGTTAATGCATGAGCTAGTTAGCAGTGAAAGAAAGAGTAGGTCCTGGATCTTGTGATGCAGAAATCTCATTGCCACAGAAATGGAGCCATATTTTCGAAAACAGAACACATGAAATATGTGGTTTAGAAAGTCTGGTATGACTTACAGGGATGAAAGGACAAAAGACTCAAGATTCCAAACTCATTAGCAAAACATTTGCTTTTCTTTTATTCATCCCTATTGCTCCATACTTAACCTCTTACCTATTTCTATGATACCATATTTTAAAAATCTCCTTTAACTACCTTAAGAAATTATTCATTATCAAAATTGGGGGATCCAACAGTATTAAACATTGGCTCTTCCTGTTTCTGCACCCTCTCATAATGTAAGGTAAAGATATAAGTGTTGTTTCCTTTGTTTTAAGGATGGAAAATGAATTTTTCTATTTGTCCAAACTGACCAAATGTTATTGATGGACTCTGGTTCACATATAATATTTCAAATGCTACAAGTGAGTATATAAAACAATCTCTATTTCATGGTCTGACTATAGCCAGTATTAATAATGAGAAAATTTAAGTCAACATTTTTTGACCAAAATTTAGTGATTTATCCAGAATCTTAAGTCTCTTCCCACCTCTGTGTTTTGTGACTGTGCATTTACCATTTGCACAAGGTGCTGCAATGATTCCTTCACTCATGTCTGAAGGTCTAATAATGACATATGGTCCCCAATTATTTAATACTCCAGGTATCATTGACAAGAAAGCACAAATGGTTCTTTGGTAGCCAGATAGTTTGATGAGATAATCTCAAGGATTAGAGACCCTCAAGAGATGAGAGTCATCCAAGTAACAAGTGACTGCTTACATATTGTCACTTGCTACTGAATGAAGTCCTTTTTTCCCACAAGTAATTTATTTCAATTTTGGACAGCTTTAACTGCTAGGAAGTTCTTCTTTGAATAGAAATCCTTCTCCTTGTAACTTCTACCCACTAGCCTCTTTTTCTATGGTTTTTTAAGTGTCATTATGAATACATTCCATTTTTCTTGCACATATCAGCCTTTTGATATTTGAAAGTAGTTTTCATGCCCACACCATAGCTTCAAAACAAAAACTTATAGACAAATATCTTTACTGAAGGACACAAAATAAACTCAACTTTTTCAATTACAAATGTTTTTATCATCTAGTTTATAAAACATCTGATATAAAATATTTTAAACATCCACACTTTATATAAATAATCTGAGTTATTTATAGAAATATTTAGAAATTAAAGGTAACTATCTTAGTTTGAGTATGTCCAGAAGCAGATGAGACAAGGATTTGAGTAAAAGCAGATGTGGAAAATGCAGAATAATTCAGAAGAGTAAGGGAGTAACATAAGGAAAATAATCCAGCCAATGAAAGGTGTGTTCTTAAAACAGCTGTCAGGGTGGGCAACTAGAGAAAAATCTCATGGAGAAACTCTTGGAGATGCTGCAAAATAAATACCTCAGAATTATGCTACCTCAGTAGTGGGCTACTTCCTCAGCATTTTCATCTCACTCACATGCAGAGCTGTATTCCACAGATCTGGAATAAAAAGCCCTCAGGCATGGAGGTAGCCATTAGAAGTTGGATGGAGTATTGGGTGGGACACTAAGCATCTAAGTCAATAAGCTAATGATAATTGTAATTATTCATTGGGTACAGTGTATGCTGCTTGGGTAATGGGTGCACTAAAATCTGAGAAATCACCATTAAAGAACTTATCTGTGTAACCAAAAACTATTGAAATGAAAAATCATTATCAATATAATGATTAACATTTTGATATTCTTTCATTCAGATTTTTTCCAAATGCATATATACCTGAATATAAATTATTCCTAAAGAAAAATCATTCTATAACATTAATTCGTAGTTGTCTTGTCACTTAATAAAACCACATTTTTCTATTTTAATCAATATAAATCTACTGATATTATTATTGATGATATAGTACACTGTAATTTATTTAATTTCCTGATTGGACATTTAGATTAGTTCCAGATTTTTGCTATCATTATGAAAAATGCTTTATTTCAGTTTCATTGAACAGTGATTCCTTACTTACTTCAGCTGCCACTTAATTTTGTTTATTAAAACAATGCTTAAAAGATATAAACAGTATGGGAAAGAGTACTATTGGAGAGGGATGAAGCAAGATGGCAAATAGAAGGCTGCACTGATTGTGCCTCCCACAGGAACACCAAATGTAACAAGTATCTACACACAAAAAACACCTTTATAAGAACCAAAATCAGGCAAGTACAAACAATACCTGGTTTTCACTTCATACTGAAAGAAGCACTGAAGAGGGTAAGAAAGACAGTCTCGAATTGTCAACACCACTCCTCCCCCATGCTATCACAGCAGCCTTGTGGTGCGGAAAGATAATCTGTACGTTTGCAAGAGGGAGAGTGCAGCGATTACAGAACTTTGCATTGAAACCTGGTGCTGCTGACACCTGGGAGAACTCAGCCAGCAGTCACAGGTGGGGGCATTTAGACCGGCCCTAGCCAGAGGGCAAACACCCATTCTAGCAGTCTGAATGGAAAGTGAGTTCCAACATGCCTCACCACTGAAGCCTAAAGTGCTTTCCGGCACTAGGTAAACTTGAAAGTCAGTCTAGGCCACAAGACTTAGGCAAGTCTAGTTCTCAACTGGGCTTGAGGCCAATGGACTTGGGGGACACACAAACTACTGAGACACCAGCCAGGGCAGCTAAGGGGGTGCTTATGCCACCCCTCCCCCAACCCCAGGCAGCATAGCTTGCAGCTCCAAAAGAGCCCCCCTTTCTTCTGCTGGTAAGGAGAGGGGAAAGTAAAGAGGACTTTGTCTTGCATCATGGATACCAGCTCAGCCACAATAGGGTAGGGCACTGGGCAGAGTCATGAGGCCCCACTCCAGACCCTAGCTCCTGGATGACATTTCTAGACATACCCTGGGCCAAAAGGGAACCTGCTGCATTCAAAGGAAGCACTTGGTCCTGGCAGGATTCATCACCTACTAACAAAAGAGCCCTTAGGCCCTGAATAACCAGCAGTGACACTCAGGTAATACACCATGGGCCTTGGGTGAGACTGCAAGATGTGCTAGCTTCAGGTGAGACCCAGCACATTCCCAACTGTGGTGTCTATGGTGATAAAGTAAAGGGAATTTTGTCTTGCACCTTATGTACCAGCTCAGCCACAGTGGGGAAGAGCACCAAGCAGGCTCTTGGGGTCCCTGATTCCAGCCCTGACTGTTGGATGGCATTTCTCAACCTGCTTTGGGCCACAGGGGAGCCCACTTACCTGAAGGGCAGGTCCCAGACTGGGCAGCATTGATCACAAGCTGACCAAAGAGCCCTTGGATTTAAGTGAATATTGGCAGTAGCCTGGCAGTACTCTCCAAGGACCTATGGTAGTAGTGGCCACAAGGTGTGTCTTCTCTGCTTGTGGAAAGGGGAGAGAAGAGTGGGAAGGACTGAGCCTCCTGGATTGAGTGCCAGCTCAGCACTCAGTGGTAAAATAGAACACCAGATAGATTTCTAACGTATTTGACTCCAGGCCCTGACACCTGTATGGCATCGCTGGATCTTAGGACTGGAGAACTTGCCACCCTGAAGAGAAGGACAGAAGCCTGGCTGGCTTTACCACCTGCTGATTGTAGAGTCCTAGGGTCTTGCACAAACATAAGTGGCAATCAGTGGCTACAATGGCCCTTGGGCAAGATCGAGTGCTGTATTAGCTTCAGGTCTGACCCAGAGCAGTCCCAGTGGTGGTGACCTCAGAAGTGCTGGTGTCAGCCCACCCCCACCTCCACACAGCGCAGCACAGAGAAGCACTCTCCATTTGTTGGGGAGAAAGTAAAGGGAGAGAACAAGAGTCTCTGCCTGATAATCAAGAGTATTCTTCTGGATCTTGTCCAAGGCCACCAAGGCAGTACCTCTATGAGTCTGTAAGAACCACAACATTACAGGGCTTGGAGTGCCCCCTAATGCAGATACGGCTTAGATTACAACACCCAACACCTTTCAAATACCTGGAAAGCCTTCCTAAGAAGCATGGGTAAAAGAAGCCCAGACTGTAAAGAAAGACTGCAGTAAATACCTAACTCTTCAATGCCCAGACACCGATGAACATCAACAAGCATCAAGACCATCAAGGAAAACATAATGATGCCAAGTGAACTAAATAAGTTCATTTAGTTCCAGGATAAATCCTGTGGAAACAGAGATACTTGACTTTTCAGACAGATAAATCAAAATAGCTATTTTGAGAAAACTCCAATTCAAGATAACCCAGAGAAGGAATTCAGAATCCTGCCAGATAAATTTAACACAGGATGGAAATAGTTTAAAAAAGAATCAAACAGAAATTCTGGAGTTGAAAAATGCAGTGGACATACTGAAGAATGCATCAAAGTCTTAGTAACACTGTCCATCTAAGAAAAGAAAGAATTAGTGAGCATGAAGCTGGGCTATTTGAAAATACACAGTTAGAGGAGATAAAAGAAAAAAGAATAAAAAACAATGAAGCAAGCCTACAAGATGTAGAAAATAGCCTCAAATAGATAAAACCACAAAGATGGGGAAAAAACAGAGCAGAAAAGCTGAAAATTCTAAAAATCAGAGTGCCTCTCCCCCTCCAAAGGAACACAGCTCCTTGCAAGCAACAGAACAAAGCTGGACAGACAATGACTTTGACGAGTTGAGAGAAGGCTTCAGATGATCAAACTTCTCTGAGATAAAGGAGGAAGGAAGTTCGAACCCATTGCAAAGGAGGTAAAAACCTTGAAAAAAGATTAGCCAAATGGCTAACTAGAATAACCAATGTACAGAAGTCCTTAAATGACCTGATAGAACTGAAAACCATGGCATGAGAACTACGTGACAAATGTACAAGCTTCAGTAACCAATTCGATCAACTGGAAGAAAGGGTATCAGTGGTTGAAGATCAAATGAATGAAATGAAGCAAGAAGAGAAGTTTAGAGAAAAAAGAGTGAAAAGAAATGAACAAAGCCTCCAAGAAATATGGGACTATGTGAAAAGACCAAATCTACGTCTGATTGGTGTATCTGAAAGTAACGGGGAGAATGGAACCAAGTTGGAAAACACTGCAGGATATTATCCAGAACTTCCCCAACCTAGCAAGGCAGGCCAACATTCAAATTCAGGAAACACAGAGAATGCCACAAAGATACTCCTTGAGAAGAGCAACTCCAAGACACATAATTGTCAGATTCACCAAAGTTGAAATGAAGGAAAAAATGATAAGGGCAGCCAGAGAGAAAGGTCAGGTTACTCACAAAGGGAAGCCCATCAGACTAATGGCGGATCTCTCAGCAGAAACTCTACAAGCCAGAAGAGAGTGGGGGCCAATATTCAACATTCTTAAAGAAAAGAATTTTCAACCCAGAATTTCATATCCAGCCAAACTAAGTTTCATAAGTGAAGGAGAAATAAAATCTTTTATGGACAAGCAAATGCTGAGAGATTTTGTCACCACCAGGCCTGCCGTACAAGAGCTACTGTGAAGGAAGCACTAAATATGGAAAGGAACAACCAGTACCAGCCATTGCAAAAACATGCCAAAATGTAAAGACCATCGATGCTAGGAAGAAACTGCATCAACTAATGAGCAAAGTAACCAGCTAACATCATTATGACAGGATCAAATTCACACATAACACTATTAACCTTAAATGTAAATGGGCGAAATGCTCCAATTAAAAGACACAGACTGGTAAATTGAATAGAGTCAAGACTCATCAGTGTGCTGTATTCAGGAGACCCATCTCATGTGCAGAGACACACATAGGCTCAAAATAAAGGGATGGAGGAAGATCTACCAAGCAAATGGAAAACAAAAAGGCAGGGGTTGCATTCCTAGTCTCTGATAAAACAGACTTTAAACCAAAAAAGATCAAAAGAGACAAAGAAGGCCATTATATAATGGTAAAGGGATCAATTCAACAAGAAGAGCTAACCTAAATATATATGCACCCAATACAGGAGCACCCAGATTCACAAGGAAGTCCTTAGAGACCTACAAAGAGACTTAGATTCCCACACAATAATAATGGGAGACTTTAACACCCCACTGTCAACATTAGACAGATCTACGAACAGAAAGTTAACAAGGTTATCCAGGAATTGAACTCAGCTCTGCACCATGCAGGCCTAATAGACATCTACAGAACTCTCCACCCCGAATCAACAGAATATACATTCTTCTTAGCACCACATTGCACTTATTCCAAAATTGACCACATAGTTGGAAGTAAAGCACTCCTCAGCAAATGTAAAAGAACAGTAATTATAACCAACTGTCTCTCAGACCACAGTGCAATCAAACTAGAACTCAGGATTAAGAAACTCACTCAGAACTGCACAACTCTATGGAAACTGAACAACCTGCTCCTGAATGACTACTGGGTACATAACAAAATGAAGGCAGAAATAAAGATGTTCTTTGAAACCAATGAGAACGAAGACACAACATACCAGAATCTCTGGGACACATTTAAAACAGTATGTAGTGGGAAATTTATAGCACTAAATGCCCACAAGAGAAAGCAGGAAAGATCTAAAATCAACGCCCTAAAATCACAATTAAAAGAACTAGAGAAGCAAGAGCAAACACATTCAAAAGCTAGCAGAAGGCAAGAAATAACTAAGATCAGAGCAGAACTGAAGGAGATAGAGCCACAAAAAACCCTTCAAAAAAATCAATGAATCCAAGAGCTGGTTTTTTGAAAACATCAACAAAATTGATAGACTGTTAGCAAGACTTATAAAGAAGAAAAGAGAGAAGAATCAATAGACACAATAAAAAATGATAAACGGGATATCACCACCGACCCCACAGAAATACAAACTACTATCAGAGAATGCTATAAACACCTCTATGCAAATAAACTAGAAAACCTAGAAGAAATGGATAAATTCCTGGACACATACACTCTCCCAAGACTAAACCAGGAAGAAGTTGAATCCCTGAATAGACCAATAACAGGCTCTGAAATTGAGGCAATCATTAACAGCCTACCAACCAAAAAAGTCCAGGACCAGACGGATTCACAGCCAAATTCTACCAGAGGTGCAAGGAGGAGCTGGTACCATTCCTTCTGAAACTATTCCAATCAATAGAAATAGAGGGAATCCTCCCTAACTCATTTTACAAGGCCAACATTACCCTGATAACAAAGCCTGGCAGAGACACAACAAAAAAAGAGAATTTTAGACCAATATCCCTGATGAACATTGATGCAAAAATCCACAGTAAAATACTGGCAAACCGAATCCAGCAGCACATCGAAAAGCTTATCCACCATGATCAAGTGGGCTTCATCCCTGGGATGCAAGGCTGGTTCAAAATATGTAAATCAATAAATGTAATCCAGCATATAAACAGAGCAAAAGACAAAAACCACATGATTATCTCAATAGATGCAGAAAAGGCCTTTGACAAAATTCAACAGCACTTCATGCTAAAAACTCTCAATAGATTTGGTATTGATGGGACGTATCTCAAAATAATAAGAGCTATTTATGACAAACCCACAGCCAATATCATACTGAATGGGCAAAACCCGGAAGCATTCCCTTTGAAAACTGGCACAAGACAGGGATGCCCTGTCTCACCACTCCTGTTCAACATAGTGTTGGAAGTTCTGACCAGGGCAATCAGGTAGGATAAAGAAATAAAGGGTATTCAGTTAGGAAAAGAGGAAGTCAAATTGTCTGTGTTTGCAGATGACATGATGGTATGTTTAGAAAACCCCGTCGTCTCAGCCCAAAATCGCCTTAATCTGATAAGGAACTTCAGCAAAGTCTCAGGATGCAAAATCAATGTGCAAAAATCACAAGCATTCTTATACACCAATAACAGACAAACAGAGAGCCAAATCATGAGTGAATTCCCATTCACAATTGCTACAAAGAGAATAAAATACCTAGGAATCCAGCTTACAAGAGATGTGAAGGACCTCTTCAAGGAGAACTACAAACCACTGCTCAGTGAAATAAATGAGGACACAAACAAATGGAAGAACATACCATGCTCATGGATAGGAAGAATCAATATCGTGAAAATGGCCATACTGCCCAAGGTAATTTATAGATTCAATGCCATCCCCATCAAGCTACCAATGCCTTTCTTCACAGAATTGGAAAAAACTACTTTCAAGTTCATGTGGAACCAAAAAAGAGCCCACATTGCCAAGACAATCCTAAGCCAAAAGAACAAAGCTGGAGGCATCTTGCTACCTGACTTCAAACTATACTACAAGGCTACGGTAACCAAAACAGCATGGTACTGGTACCAAAACAGAGATGTAGACCAATGGAACAGAACAGAGTCCTCAGAAATAATACCACACATCTACAGCCATCTGATCTTTGATAAACCTGAGAAAAACAAGAAATGGGGAAAGGATTCCCTATTTAATAAATGGTGCTGGGAAAACTGGCTAGCCATATGTAGAAAGCTGAAACTGGATCCCTTCCTTACATCTTATATGAAAATTAATTCAAGATGGATTAGAGACTTAAATGTTAGCCCTAAAACCATAAAAACCCTAGAAGAAAACCTAGGCAATACCATTTAGGACATAGACATGGGCAAGGATTTCATGTCTAAAACACCAAAAGCAATGGCAACAAAAGCCAAAATAGACAAATGGGATCTAATTAAACTAAAGAGCTTCTGCACAGCAAAAGAAACTACCATCAGAGTGAACAGGCAACCTACAGAATGGGAGAAAATTTTTGTAATCTACCCATCTGACCAAGAGCTAATATCCAGAACCTATGAAGAACTCAAACAAATCTACAAGAAAGAAAACAACCTCATCAAAAAGTGGGCAAAGGATATGAACAGACATTTTTCAGAAGAAGACATTTATGCAGCCAACAGACACATGAAAAAATGCTCATCATCACTGGCCATCAGAGAAATGCAAATCAAAACCACAATGAGATACCATCTCACACCAGTTAGAATGGCGATCATTAAAAAGTCAGGAAACAACAGGTGCTGGAGAGGATGTGGAGAAATAGGAACACTTTTACACTGTTGGTGGGAGTGTAAACTAGTTCAACCATTGTGGAAGACAGTGTGGCGACTCCTCAAGGATCTAGAACTAGAAATACCTTCTGACCCAGCCATCCCATTACTGGGGATATACCCAAAGGATTATAAATCATGCTGCTATAAAGACACATGCACACGTATGTTTATTGTGGCACTATTCACAATAGCAAAGACTTGGAACCAACCCAAATGTCCATCAATGACAGACTGGATTAAGAAAATGTGGCACATATACACCAGGGAATACTATGCAGACATAAAAAAGAATGAGTTCATATCCTTTGTAGGGACATGGATGCAGCGGGAAACCATCATTCTCAGCAAACTATCACAGGAACAGAAAACCAAACACCGCATGTTCTCACTCATAGGTGGGAATTGAACAGTGAGAACACATGGACACAGGAAGGGGAACATCACACACCCGGGCCTGTTGTGGGGTTGGGGGTGGGGGAGGGATAGCATTAGGAGATATACCTAATGTAAATGACGAGTTAATGGGTGCAGCACACTAACATGGCACATGTATACATATGTAACAAACCTGCACCTTGTGCACATATACCCTAGAACTTAAAGTATAATAAATAAATAAATAAAAAGAAAATAGCCTCAAAAGGGCAAATCTAAGACCTATTAACCTTAAAGTGGAGGTAGAGAGAGATATAGGGGTAGAAAGTTTATTTGAAGGGATACTATCAGGGAGCTTCTCAAACCTATGGAATATTATCAGTATCCAAGTACAAGAAGGTTATAGAACACCAAGCAGAGTTAACCCAAAGAAGACTACCTCAAGGCATTTAATAAACTCCCAAAAGTCAAGGATAAAGAAAGGATCCTAAAAGCAGCAAGAAAAAAGAAAAGAAAAAAAGAAACATAGAATGGAGGTCCAATATGTCTGGCAGCAGACTTTTTCATGGAAAGCTTATGGGCCAGGAGGGAGTGCCATGACATATTTAAAGTGCTGAAGGAAAAAACTATTTTACCCTAGAATAATATATCCAGTGAAAATATATCAAGCATGAAGAAGAAATAAACACTTTCTCTGACAAATAGAAACTGAGGGATTTTTGTCAATACCAGACCTGCTCTACAAGAAATACTAAAGGGAGTGCTTCAATCTGAAAGAAAAGGGCATTAATGAACAAGAAGAAATTATCTGAAGGTATAAAACTCACTGGTAAGAGTAAGTCCACAGAAAAAGTCAGAATATTATTGCACTGTATGGTGTGTAAACTACTCAAGTAGAAAGACTAAATGATGAACCAATCAAAAATAAAAAGTACAACAACTTTTCAAGACATAGTGTAATAAGATATAAGTACAAGCAGTAAAAAGGTAAAAAAGTAGAGGAACAAAGTTACAGTTTTTATTAGTTTTCTTTTTGCTTTAGTTAGTTTATGCAAGCAAAGTTAAGTTATTATCAGCTTAAAATAATGGATTATATAATAGGATTTGCTAGTCTCATAGTAACCTCATATCAAAATACACACTGCAGATATGCACCAGAGGAAATCACCATCACTATATGAAAGATAAGAAAAGAGAAGACCACAAAACCACCAGAAAAAAAATATGGTAGGAGTACGTTCTTACTTTTTAATAATAAGATTGAATGTAAATGGACTAAACTTTCCAAGAAAAAGACATGCAGTAGTTGACTGGATTGAAAAAAAATAAGACCCAATGATCTGTTGCCTAAAAGAAACATATTTTACCTGAAAAGACACAGAGACTGAGAATAATGGAGTGGAAAAAGGTATTCCATGCCAATAGAAACAAAAAAAGAGCAGGAGTTTCTCTATTTATATCAGGCAAGATGTATTTCAAGACAAAAAGAGAGACAAAAAAGGTCATTATGTAATGATGCAAGGGTGAATTCAGTGACAAGATAAAACAATTGTAAACATATGTCAGCCAATATTGGAGAACTTAGATATATAAAGCAAACATTATTGGAGGTAATGAGAGAGATAGACCTCAATATAATAATAGCTGGGGACTTCGACACCCCACTTTCAGCATTGGACAGATCATCCAGACAGAAAATCAGCAAAGAAGCATCAGACTTAGTCAACACTGTGGACCAAATAGACCTAATAGATATTTACAGAACATTTCATCCAAGGGCTACAGAATACACATTCTTCTCCTCAGCAAGCAAATCATTCTCAAGGATAGAATGTATGTTAGGCAACAAAGGAAGTCTTAAAACATTTTAAAAAGTTGAAAGAATATCTAGCATCTTCTGTGACCACAATGAAATAAAATGAGAAATCAGTAAGAAGAGGAATTTTGAAAGCTATACAAACATATGGAAATTAAACAATATGCTCCTGAATGACAAGTAGGTCAATAAAGAGATTTAAGAAGGAAATTGAAAAATTTCTTGAAACAAATAATAGTGGAAACACACCATGCCAAAACGTATGGAATATGGCAAAAGCAGTACTAAGAGGGAATTTTATAGCCTTAAGCACCTACATCAAAAAAAGAAAAATTTAAAATAAACACCCCAATGATGCATGTTAATGAACTAGAAAAACAAGAGCAAACCAAACACAATACAAGTAGAAGAAATAAGACCAGAGCAGAAATAAGTAAAATTGAAATGAAAAAACAATCAATAAAACAAAAAATTGAGTTTTGAAAATAAAAAATATACATACTTTTAGCCAGAATAAGAAAAAAGGGAGAAGATCTAAATAAATAAAATCAGAGGTGAAAAAGGAGACATTACAACCGATAAGGCAGAAGCTTGAAGGATCATTAGTGACTACCATGAGCAACTATATGTTAATAAATTGGAAAATCTAAAGGAAATGGATAAATTGCTGGAAACATAAAACCTACCAAAATTGAACCATGAAGAAATCCAAAACTTAAACATATCAATAACAAGTAACAAGCTGGAAGCCATAATAAAAAGTCTCCCAGCAAAGCAAAGCCCAGGACTTGATGGATTCTTTGCTGAATTCTACCAAACATTTAAAGAAGAAATAATAACAATCATACTCCAACTATTCTGAAAAATAGAGGAGAGAATACTTCCAAACCATTCTATGAGGCCAGTGTTACCCTGACACCAAAACCAGACAAAGACACATCAAAAAAGAAAACTACAGGTCATTATCTCTGATGAACATTGATGCAAAAATCAACAAAACACTAGCAAACCAAATTCAACAACACATTGAACAGATCATTCATCATGACCAAGTAGGATTTATCCCAGTGATGCAGGGATAGTTCAACATATGCAAATCAATCAATGTGATACATCATATCAACAGAATGCAGGAAAAAAAAAAAACCATATAATCATTTCAATTGTTGCTGGAAAAGCATTTGATAAAATTCCACACTCCGGATACACAGAAACATACCTCAACACAATAAAAGCCATAGATGACACAATCATAGATAATATATCATGCGGAATGGGAAAAGACTAAAAGCCTTTCATCTAAGAGGTGGAACAAGACAAAGATGCCCACTTGCACCACTGTTATTCAACATAGTGCTGGAAGTCCTAGCTAGAGCAATCAGACAAGAGAAAGAAATAAAGGACATCCAGATTGGAAAGGAAGAAATCAAATTATCCTTGTTTGCAGATGATATGATCTTATATTTGGAAAAATGTAAAGACTTTACCAAAAAGCTATTAGAAATGATACAGTCAGTTAAGTTGCAAGATACAAAATCATACAAAAATCAGTAGCATTTTTATATTCCATCAGCAAACAATCTGAAAAAGATAGCAAGAAACTGATCTTATTTATAGGAGCTACAAATAAAATTAAATACCTAGGAATTAACCAAAGAAGTCAAAGACCTCTACAATGAAAATTATAAAACACTGATACAAGAAATTGAAGAGGACACAAAAAATGGAAAGATATTTCATGTTTATAAATTGGAAGAATCAATATTGTTAAAATGTTTATATGTCCCAAAGCAATTGTTAGATTTAATGCAATCCCTATCAAAATACCAAGGACATTCTTCACAGAAAGAAAAAAACCCCTAAAATTTAAATGCAACCACAGAAGATTCAGAATGGCCAAAGCTATCCCAAACAAAAAGAACAAAGCTAGAGGAATCACACTACCTGACTTCATATTACACTACAGAGCTATTGTAACCAAAACGGCATGGTACTGGCATAAAGACAGATACATAGACCAGTGGAACATAGTAGAGAGCCCAGAAATAAGTCTGTACACCTACAGTGAACTCATTTTTGACAAAAGTGCCAAGAACATACACTAAGGAGAGAAGAGTCTCTTTAATAAATAGTACTGGAAAAATTGGATATCCACATGCAGAAGAATGAAACTGGACCTCTGTCTTGTGCCATATACAAAAATCAAATCAAAATGATTACTGACTTAAATCTAAGATTCAAAGCCATGAAAGTACTGAAAGAAAATATTGGGGCCACTCTTCAGGACATTGGTTTGGGCAAAAATTTCTTGAGTAATACCCCATAAACACAGGCAACCAAAGCAAAAATGGACAAATGGGATCACATCAAGTTAAAAAGCTCCTGCACAACAAAGGAAACAATCCACAAAGTGAAGAGACAACCCACAGGATGGGAGAAAATATTTGTCAACTACCCATCTGACAAGCGATTAATAACCAAAATATATAAGGAGCTCAAACAACTTCCTAGGAAAAAAATTTAAAAATCTGATTTTTTAAATGGGCAAAAGATCTGAATAGACATTTCTCAAAAGAAGACACATAAATAGCAAACAGGTATATGAAAAGGTGCTCAACTGAACATCAGAGAAATGCAAATCAAAACCATAACGAGATATCATCTGAAACCAATAAAATGACTTTTATCCAAAAGACAGACAATAACAAATACTAGTGAGGATGGCGAGAAAAGGGAATCCTGGTACACTGTTGGTGAGAGTGTATATTAGTGCAACCACTATGCAGAACAGTTTGGAGGTTCCTCAAAAATTAAAATAAAGATAATATATGATCCAGCAATCCTACTGCTAGGAATAGAGCCAAAAGAAAGGAAATCAGTATGTTCAACAGTTATCTACATACTTATATTTGTTGCAGCACTGCTTACAATAGCAAGGCTATACAAGCAACCTAAGTGTCCATCAACAGATGAACGGATGACGAAAATGTGGTACATATACACAAGGGAGCACTATTCAGCCATAAAAAAGAATGAGATCTTGCCATTTGCAGCAACAAAATGGATGGAACTTGAGGTCATTATATTAAGTGAAATAAACCAGGCATAGAAAGACAAACATCACATGTTTTCACTCATTTGTGGGAGCCAAAAATTAAAACAATTGAACTCATGGAGATAGAGAATAGAAGGGTGGTTACCAGGGGCTGGGAAGGGTATGGGGATGGGGGAAGTGGGGATGGTTAATGGGTACAAAAAATAGTTAGAAAGATTAAATAAGACAATATTTGCTAGCATAACAGGGTGACTATAGTAGAAAATAGTTGTACATTTAAAAATAACTAAAAGAATATAGTTGGATTTTTGTAACATAAAGGACAAATGTTTGAAATGATGGACACCCCGTTTACCCTAATATAATCATTACACTGTGCATATCTGTAACAAAGTATCTCATGTAACCCATAAATATTTATACCTACTATATACCCACAAAAATTAAAAATAAAAAAAATTTGTTACAGTATACCATGTATTTAAACACAAATGTTTCATATTTTTTTTTGTAGTTTAGAAATATTATGTAAGTTTAAATGTAAAATATTATATGATTGTATCATAAATTACAGCCATTTAGGTTACAGGGATTCAACTTCATGTGTTTCATATACTGCTGCTACCTCAACTTAGGATGCATTTATTTACATTTATGAATATTGATTTGGATTTTACCTGCATAAAGTCCAGTTCAGTACCATCATGGCCTCCTATGTGCAGTTGTAGCACTGAAATACTTTTATTTCTTCTCAGAGTACTTGTTATTTGTTAGTTTGTAGCAGTGGCAAATTATGTATCATATCCCCATAATCTCAACTTGTTCAGTGGGTGTGATTGTCTTAGGTTGGTTTTCTGGGAAATAGACTCTGAGATGGTGCAATAGACTGAATGTTTGTATTCCCCACCCCCTATTCATGTTGAATCCCTAATCCCAATATGAGGTATTTGAAGGTGGGGCCTTTGGAAGGTAATTAGATCATGAGGGTGGTCCCTGCATAAATGAGATTTCTTTGTAAGAAATCAGAGAACTAGCTAGTTCTCTTTCTCCCCTGTTATAATATCTCCCAATATTTCTCTGGTAATACCTCCCAGATTACCAGCTGGTAATCTGCAATTCAGAAGAGGGCCCTCACCAGAACCCCACCATGTTGGCACACTGATTTCAGACTTCCAGCCTCCAGAACTGCGAGAAATAAGGTTCTATTGTTTATACACCACCCAGTGTATGGTACTTTGTTATAACAGCCTGAGCTGATAGATGGAACTTAGAATGTAGGAGATTTAATGGGGAGTAGTCTGATAAGCATTACCTATATGAGAATGATTGGGCAGCTGGAGAAGTTGAGTTGCAATGCAGGTGCAACAACAGCCTCAGGTGATACTACAAGGAGCTGGTATGGCCCTTCAGAATTATCCTGAATTCGGGCAAGGGAATTGGGCCCTTATACTCCTACATCAGCCAGTCTTTGGTTGTTGGCTGCACCTTGGAGAGGGGAGTGAAAACTGGGGCAAGGCACTACCTTTCAGTGTAGGGCAATTCCCAGTAGAGGACTCAGCTGTGAAGTGCAAGCGTTTGACACTCCCAGCAGCTAGGGGTGTAAGAACTTTAACCCTGAAGAGGATATCTGAACAATGCATGACAACATCTTCTATAGTCTACCGCTTGTACAGCTTGTATTCTCTAGCTTCATGTAATAGTTATTTCACATCTGGAAATAACTTACCCTGGATTCTGGTTAGTCTTTTTTTCCTGGAAAAATTTGCAAGAAAAAGATTAGTGGGAAAAATTCCAAATCCTGACATTACACTTCATCCTGAGGCTGTAACTGATAATTCATTATTTCCCTCCTCTTCCACACATTCTATATCCCCTTCACATTCAACTTGCACTTCTGCTGGGCTAAGTGGCTTGTCTGGTGGGGCTATTCAGATGCTTATCCTTGAGGGGTCTGACCCTCTAGTTACCATATCTGTCATAGGCTGTGGATACTGCATGTATTCATCTGGCATCAAAACTGGGTAGGGGAGTTATCAAGAGACTGTGAAAATAAGTAATTCAAAGTATAAGCTGTTGGAACTAAATCATTTTGAGCCTATATAAATGAATGTGATTATAGGGCCTGAGTCTGTGCAAGCAACTGTAACGGAGACAGGTGTAACCTTTGGTTTTTGTGGTTAAAGATTAGCCTTTTTACTTGCCGTATTTTGTAAAATGTTGTGAATGACTAAAAGGCACCAGGGAAGACCCCTTCCTTCTTACTGTTCATCTTCATTATAGATGAACTTCCCTCTCACCCCTGTCACAGAAAGACTTCATGGCTATTACATTGTCTAACACCCTTTTAAATTGGGAAGGAAAATAAAACAAAGTAATTCATTAATTTACTGTAACTCATAAACAAGCCCTGTGTAGAAAATGTTGTAATCCTGTTAAATTTTTTGGTTTTCTTCATATGTAAGCAAAACCTTAACTTTTAATTTTGGAGCACTGACCTCATTTCAGGAGTCTGTGTTTCCCAAGTGGCTAGTCCTAGTTTTTTGCTTAAATAAACTCTTTAAAACTGGATTCTGATCCTTTTGCTTATTTCAGGTTGATAAGACGTTCCAGTAGATGAGCTACATCCTAAATGGTTTTTCCTTCCCATTGTGTAACAGTAACCCTGTTTCTTTCAAGTTAATTTTCCCACCAGTATGGAGACTCTTTTCCTTCCATGCTAGTCCTTTGCCACAAGGAATCTGAAATGAACAGGTGGCAGCCATAGCTTAAAGTTTAATGAGACTTTGGCCACTTGGATTCTCCTCTTTGGAAAAATAGTACCATTCAATGTTCATTGTCTAAAGATGCCAAGCCTATCCTAAAGGGTAATTCCCCATCTTCACATGATGCTGTTCTTTCAAAAGTCTGTTCCACCTGTCTATCAGACCTGCAGGTTTTGGGTGGTGCAGTATATGACAGGACTAGTGAATCTCATAGTCATGGATCCACTGCCACAACTTATTTGTACAATAGCTCACTCGGTCTGAGACAGTGATCCCTTGTATAGTGGTGTAGGCTGAGGCGCTTTGCGCGAGAACTGTAAACCTATATTTGAAATGGTTGTTATTATTTATTTTGGAGGGGATGTTTCAGCAAGTTCCAGACCACTGGACTGTTAAAAATGTTGGCCAGGCATGGTGGCTCAGGCCTGTAATCCCAGCACTTTGGGAGGCCAAGGCGGGTGGATCACCTGAGGTCAGGAGTTTGAGACCAGTATGGCCAACATGGTGAAACCCCATCTCTACTAAAAATATGAGAAATTAGCTGGGCATGGTGGTGGGTGCCTGTAATCACAGCTACTTGGGAAGTTGAGGCAGGACAATCACTTGAACCTGGGAGGCAGAGGTTGCAGTGAGCCGAGATCACGCTATTGCACTCCAGCCTGGGCAACAAGAGCAAAACTTTGTCTCAAAAAAAAAAAAAAAAAAAAAAAGTCACTGATGTGGTAGGCCTGAATCTTTATAGGGGTGTCCCGTATGCTCTGGTGTGCATGTGTTTTATAAAAGCATCCTGAATACTTGTCATTTCTTACTCATGATGTTCTGTGGGAGGGTCTGATAGTCCTGGTATTTTCAAACTATGTTATGAAAAAGAATAGGAGAATACAGGCCTGGTGTGGTGGCTCACGTCTGTAATTCCAGCACTTTGGGGGGCCAAGGTAGGTGGATCACCTGAGGTCAGGAGTTCGATACCAGTCTGGCCAACATGGTGAAACCCTGACTCTACTAAAAATACAAAAATTAGCCAGGTGTGGTGGTGTGTGCCTGTAATCCCAGCTACTCAGGAGGCTGAGGCAGGGGAATCACTTGAACCCAGGAGGCAGAGGTTGCAGTGAGCCCTGATCATGCCACTGCACTTCAGCCTGGGTGACAGAGCAAGACCCTGTCTTCAAAAAAAAAAAAAAAAAAAAAAGGAGAATAACTTAGCCCCTGGGCAAAACCATTCATTTGTACTGTTTTCCATCCCATATAAGGCCAACTGTTTATACTCTTCATGCCTGTTAGGTATTGAAAACAATGCATATGCCATATTAATAGCCCCATATAATTTATCAGGGGCTGTGTTAGTCTATTGTAATAAAAGTACCACATTCAGCAGAGTAGCTGCAATTAGGGTTACTACTTAGTTAAGTTTGAGACATTATTCGCAGGTATAGACTGAATACTTACATCTCCCCACCAATTTATATGTTGAAACCTACTCCCCAGTGTGATGGTATTAAGAGGTGGGGCCATTATTAGGTGATTAGGTCATCATGGCAGAGTCTTCATGAAAGGGATTAGTGCCCTTATAAAAGAGATTCCGGAGAGCTCCCTCACCCCTTCTGACTTGTGAGGACATAGTGAAAAGATGACTGTCTCTAAACCAGGAAGTAGGTTCTCACCAGATACTGAATCTGCTGGTAGCCTCCTGAACTACAAGCAGTTCATTTCTGTTGTTTATAAGACACCCAGTCTGTGGTATTTTGTTATAGCAGCTCAAATAGATTAAGACCTTCACCTTGTATTTTATGCGCCAAAGTGGATAATTACTTAGGGATATAATGGGTACCCCTAAGCCTGTATCATTCATGTTAAGTATAGTACTAATCTTTGCCATTCCCCCTAGAATCAGCATTGTTTTTTATTTTACAATCTTCCAAGGATGGTAAGGGAAATTTAAGGGGTTTTCTGCTGTAATAGCTTTGTTCACAGTTCAAGAAACCAATTGAGGATTCTGCCAATTGCTAAGTATGTCCATTTCAATTATATATTTAGGTATCATGAAAATGACCATTAGGTGGGTCAATAAACATAATGGGCTCACTGTGAGATAGACTTGGGCCAATACTCTATTTATTACCTGACATCCTCTTTTATTCTAACAATCATCATAATACATCATTGGTTATCAGTATTCAATCAGAACTTTTGTTCAACATCTTTCAAAAGTTATTCCCTTTTTAAGGAACATAATTAGTTAGCTGTTGAATTTTCCATTTCATTTAAAATAAGCCATTGCTTTTTTCAAGCTCCTAAAATCCATCTCAGCTTATGAGAACTGGACAACAAGATCCTTGCCAGGGTGTTAAGCCCAATGTCACGGGAGAGCCCCTAGATCAACAGATTTTTTTATTCCACTCTATGCTCTACTTCCCTTGATTCTACATCCTCAGGATATACTTCCTAGTTCTTGCTCATTTATGTTACTGAACTCCTGCAGCTCATTTGTAGCTCATCCATCTCCTTTCTTATCAGACCTGCCTCTCCTTTATCATGCTGAGATTTGACCCTAGTCAAATCTGGTTGCCAAGACAGGAGTGGATGACAGATCCTGAAATGGTCAAACACTGTTTTATAAGTCATCTGCCTATTTAAAACATCTGCATATTCTTCAAGCAAAGCAGCATGCATCTTTTAACAAAAAGGTGGGCCATTTCTGCAGGCCCATAGGGTTTCAGGCACACCTGGGATTCAACATTCTGAAGTAGGTCTATTTAGAATTCTTAACCCAAGTCTTAGAGTTTTATTACTCCCATCTTGGGGCCCTGATTTTGGCATAGGGGGCTTGCTAGGGTTGGGAATGCTATATTTTCTAAAGTTCTGCTACTCTTAAAGAGTAGGTTCTGTGAAGACGAGGGTTTCTCTAAATAATACCAATGAAGAGATTTAGTTTTTATACCTGGCTTTTAATTGATGAGCAATCACCTTTAGCCTTTTCTTTTCTTCTCTTCAAAGCATTCATGGCGCTTAGCAACAGTTATGCAGTTCCACAATCCTTAAGATTACTCCTCCTCCCATACTTCTTAAATGCCAGAGATATTACACAGGCCAGTGCATCTCCTTCTAGTAGATCCCATTGCACTCAACCACAGTTGAAAAGTGTTAACAATTTTACTGCTTTAACGTATCTTGAATTATCAATGCTCAACCTATTAGTAGCAATAGGGTATTCTTGACAGCTGGCCAGGGGTGATTCAACTCCTGAATACCACCTTTAGGGTCTGCTTCTACCCCATACCTAATACGGTTGTGCCATTGGTTGGATTTTCTAGAAACAGAAGCTGACACAGGAATTCAGGTAGAAGGGAATTCAGGGAGTGTACTTCAGGGGAAACCCTAAAAAGAAAGAAAGAGGGAAGGTAAGGAAGGGAAAAAACCATGGCATATTTCCCTTGGTCGATTATGATCATTTGAGCAGAAAAATAACAGTAATTATTATTTAAATAACTGATTTAAAAAGTTGAATCCATGAAAGGTCATGAGTGGATATAAATATGCGAAAACATTGATATAAAATATAAAAATGTACTCATAAATACAAAAAATTGACTTTAATAGATTTTTAATGTCAGTTCTAGATGCACATAAGAGTTGATGGTGGGCAAAAATGCTGATGATTTTAGAGATAGAGGTGGAAAAGATAGTTCTTTGTTTAAGCAATGAGTTTGTATTGGTTTCCCCAATTTATCATATTATGTGGCTGTTCTCAAATTTTCTTGTCAGCTATGTTTTTTTTTTTTGATAAGTTAACTTTTTCTATTACATTGATATAGTTTAAATTTCTTGCTAATCCCTTTGATGAAGCCTAGGGTGTGGAATTTGAAAGTTCAGACATGACCATCCAGCTAAGAACTAAAATATCACTCCTTCCTTTTCACTTAACACCGTCATCAGTTGGTACTTCTCTTGTGGTCCCATAAAAATAGTAACTAACCTATGCCAGGCACTCTCCTAATACTTCATATTCATTACTCTTATATTTCACAATAAGCTTGTGAGGTAGGAAATGTTATTATCCCTATTTTTCAGATTAGGGAGCTAAGGCTCAGAGAGGTTAAGTGAAAAGAACACATAGCCAGTAAATAAATGAGCCACATGGCTACCTCTACTCATTTTTTGAAAATTCAGCCCCCAAACAACTGGCTACTGAAAAATCAAACCTTAAGAATAATTGTCCTTTCTATTGCCGCTTGCAACAATAAACTTCTATCCACCTGTGTGTGGTCAAGAAAAAAAAAAAAGAAGAAGAGCAAGCATTACGGTTCAGGGCATTTAACATTTAGTTTAAAAGAAATAAAAGCTCTTGTGTGCAGCAGAAAAGTTGGTATTATCGGGGAGTCGCAGAAATAAACACACTTAAACATTGGCCCAGTGCAGTGAGTCCCTACACTAAAAAACAGTAAAGAACTTTTTAAAAAAGCCTTCATGGAAGAAAATAAGGAAAGGTTATGTTGGATTGAAACACAACCCACAAGGACAAATGTGGTTTAGTTAAGGAGTCTATTCAAGAAACTTCCTGCAGCTGTACCCAAAGTGGCAGCTCCTGGAGAGAGAAAATGGAATCTCTCAGCTGTTGTTTCCCAACAGTCAGTAGGACGTATGCTTTCCTAATGGGGTAAACTCCCGTGTTACCTAAGTCCAAACATCGTTAGCCAGATGAGAAAGAAGAGAATATTAATCATAGCTCTCCAGAGAGATGATTTTAATCTTTTCCTAAGGGCAACAATTTATCTTGCAAGGCTTCAGATGCTGTATAATGCTCCAACTTGCCTTTTCAAAAGGCTACTGAAGCAAGAAAAATAGAACGGTAACATAGCAGGAGAAAGGAGTTAAGGCCATGAAAAAGAAAACATATGATTAGGAGAGAAAAATCCGAGGGGGTTTATAAAAATAAATTCATAAATCAAAGAAGAAGTTACTATAGAAATTAGAAAATATATGAACTGACTGATATTGAACATATCACCTAAAATTGTCAGAAGAGGCTAAAGTAGTACCTAGAGAAAATTATTAGCCTTAAATATATCTAGATATTCAGAAAAGAAAGGCTACATACCAATTTTTTAACTTTCAAATAAACTATTAGAAGAATAGCAAATCAAACCTAAAGAAAGTAGAAGGTAATAATAAAGCTAAGAACAGAAATCAATAAAACAGAGGATAAATATATTGTAGAGAAAAATTAACATGCTAAAAGTTGGTACTTTGAAAAAATTAATGAAATTGATAGACTCCAAGCAGGACTAATCAAGTAAAAAAGAAGAAATGGCAAAATTACCAATATGAGCAGAAAAAGAGGATTTCACTATGATCCTGTATTAATTAGAAGTATAGTAAGAGGATATTATGAACAACTTCACATCAATAAATTTTACAATTTAGATGAAAGGAACTGACACCTTAGAAACCCATTTTGCCATCAAGATAGTGAAAAGACAACCCACAGAGTCAGAGAAAATTATTTTAAATCATATATCTATCTGATAAAGAACTTGTATCTAGAATATACAAAAACTCCTACAACCCAATAAATAAGAAAATAAATAACCTATATTTAAAAGGGATCAAAGGATTAGATCCAAAGAAAATGTAAAAATGGACAATAAGCATATGAAAAACCTTTTAACATCTTTAGCCATCAGGAAATGCAAATCCAAACTACAATGAGATACCACTTCACACCCATGAGATGGCTATCTATATAAGATGTACAATAACAAATGTTACCAAGGATGTGGAGAAACTGGAACTCTCTTACACTGCTGATGAGAATGTAAAATGATGCAATCACTTTGGAAAACAGTTTGATAGTTCTTGAAATGGTTAAGCACTGAGTTATATGACACAGCAATTCTGCTCCTAGATATATACCCAAGAGAACTGGAAATATATATTCACTCTAAAGCTTGTACATGAATGTTCATAACAGCATTATCCATAATAGCCAAAAAATGGAAATAATCCAAATTTCTGCCAATTGATGAATGGATAACTACATGTGATATATCTATATAATGGAATATTATTTACCATAAAAATGAATGAAGGATTGATAAATGCTACAACAAAGGTGAACCTTGAAAACACTGTGCTAAATGAAAGAAGCCAATCACAAAGGACTATGTTGTATAATTCCATTTATATAAAATTTCCAGAAAAGGCAAATCCATAGAGACAGAAACTAGTGGTTGCTTACAGCTAGGTGGGTGGAGGGAAATGGGAAGTGAGTCTTAATGGGCACGGGGTTTCTTTTTGGGTAATAAAAATGTTCTAAAATTGATTGTGGTGATGGTTGCAAAACTCCGTGAAAAACCACTGAATTGTTCACTTTAAATGGGTGAATTGCATATTATATACTCCAATGATGCCATATTAGCTAGGACATCATCATATTTGGATATTTGGCCAAATGAGAAATGAGAAAAAAAATCGTTAGGAAAACACTTGCTTCTATTATACAATGTATACAAAGTCTAATGAGAAAATTTTTGTTTATTTTCTTCTTTTTTTAAAAAATTAAGAACACACTTGGGATCACAAAAAGCAGAATTACAGGAAAGTTAGATCCGTCTTTGTTAGCAGAACTGTTTGCCCCTGTTTAACACAATACCTAGACCCCATCTACAATAACTGTTACTATTACCCCGACTCAGTCTACTCAGTATCTTCACCTTGTTTGTTTGCTTGTTTTGTTTATTGATTTACTTACTCATTTTTCTATCTATCTATCTGGATATATATATAATTTGAATTGTTTGACTTTCTTCCACATATTAGTGATAATCTTCTAAATGCAGATATTCTGGGAGATCTTATCTCCTCCCAGATTAAGAGACCTCCACTGAATGAATAGAAATTGGGGGTGGGGAAAGGATTGAGGGTTAAAAGGGCAGATATTTTGGAAGCATAGACATGAATGGACAATTTTCATGAAGGGCAATTTTCTGACATATTTGTGTGGTAGAGGAGAATCCTGTAACACTAAGAGGGGAAGGTTAAAAGGCAGGAATTGCTAATGGCAAGCAACTCATAATGTGTGCCTAAAGAACTGTGTTGAAGCCTGTATCCCAGGTTCAAGTGACAGTGTTTTCTGGTATTTTTCCCCCTAAGAGATGGGGTCTTGCTATGTTGCCCAAGTGACACTCAAACTCATGGGCCCAGGTGATCCTCCCACCTCACCCTCCCAAATAGGCTGGGACTACAGGCATGTGCCACTGCGCCCAGCTTCTTTCCCAGCTTTTTAAAGGCGAAGTGTCAGCCGAGTCCCATCCCTTCAGGAGAGGTTTTTAGAGCAAGAGTTGCCTGTTTGTGGGTGGAAGAAAAACCTGGACAAAGCAACCGCCAAGATAAGGAAAAGGTTGAGATAGTGTGACCCAGATTATGGTGATGGTTGTCACGAAGGAACCAAGCACAGAGCAGACTGTGGATAAGCTAGTAATAGCTTTGAGGCAAGGAACAACTTGGAGTCAGAAGTGCTGCTCTAAAGACATTCAGCTGGACAGCATGTTGTTGCAGGAATCACTGGATGTCTGTGGCTGGATTCTGGGCCCCATCCTTTCTGATTCATAATATGAAAGCGTTCATAATACAACAGGGTTACAACTTGGGAAGGACAATTGGTCAGTTAAGCTGAGTGGAGTGCCTACCATAAGTGGGAATCAGGATACATGGCAGTGCCAAATACAAATTTGGGAGTACTTAATATAAACATTGCGTGCTTGCTTCTCATAGAGTTTAATATATTTTGAGATTTAACCAACCACAATGAATACTCAGAGTTTCTTCAGAAAAACAGATATAGTGAAGTCCCTCAATTGACAAGAAGAAGTCCAAATGAAAGTGAGTTTTTCAACTGAGATTGGAAGAAGACGCCTGAGAGAGGTAGGAGAGAAGCAGGGAGTGAGCTCAAGTATGATTTGGGGTATCTCAGTTCATTCTTCAGAGGAGGAGGTAGGTTATGAGTTTGCCAGAATTAAGCTATGACTGAGCTAAGATGGGTGTCTGGCTCTTACTAGGGATGGGCTGAGGCAGGATTGCAAATGATGTTTCCCTGGAGCCCAGGATGGCATCTATCCTTTTCCAAATCTTTTAAATAAGTCTAACCTCTGCACAGAAAGAAGCACTTAAAGCCCCAGAATTAAGTCAGCCCAACTTCCATTTGCTGTTCTGATATCCTCTCCAAAGTCTTGAGTCTTCTAACCCATTTCTCTACCATCTTAGTCCCAAGGTGAATCATCTTGATTGATAACACATTTGGGATATGCTTTATGACTCAACCACACGTTTTTCTTTAGGACATTTGCAGGTAGAAGAAACCAACCCCACCCATTCTGTACACTCTTATTCAATATAATGTGGAAAGTTCTAGACAGCACAATAAGCCAAGCAAAGGAAATTAAAAGCATAAAAATCTTACAGGAAAAAATAAAACTGTCACTATTTGTAGATGACATTTGTCTGCATAGAAAATCCTAAGAAATCTACCAGAAATCTCCATCTAATAACTGAGATAAGCAAGTCTCAAAAAATACAAGGTAAACATACAAAAGAAATTGTATTTCTGTATACTAGCAATGAATACTTTGGCTCCATGAATAAAAATATGATACCATTTACAATCTCTGTATTTCAGAAAAAGAAATACTTAGGTATACATTTAACCAAATATGCGTAGGACTTGTATGGTGAAATCTGTACAAACACTGATGAAAGATTTCAAAGAGGAACAAAATAAATGAAAAGTCATATTGTGTTCATGGATTGAAAAACAACATAATAAAGACATTTCTTCTCAAATTAATATACAGATTTAATACAATTCCTATTACAATCCCAGCAAGTTGTTTTGTGGATATGAGTGATATTATTCTAAAATTTGAATGAAAATCAAAGGGAACTAAAACAGGTTAAAACTTTTTTAAAAAGGAAAATAAATTGAGGGTAAGTCTACTTAGTTTCAATGCTTATTTTGTATATATAGTAATCAGGGTATGTCCTATTGCCAGAGGGATAGACACATAGATTAATGGAATATAACAGAACCCAGAGAGCCACAAAAATATGCCTAATTGATTTTTTGATAAAGATGCAAAAGCAATTAAATGGGATAAATATAGCCTTTTCAACAAACGGCTCCAAAGCAAATTGGAAACCCATAGGGAAAAAAGGGAAGAAAATAAACTAACAAAAAATAAAACAAAACAAAAACTTTGATCTAAGTTCCATACCTTTTAGAAAAGTAATTCAAACTGGACTGCAGACTTAAACATAAAGTGTAAGAGTGTAAAACTTTTAGGAATAACACAGGTGAGAATCTTCAGGATTTAGGGCCAGGCAAAGGGTTCTTAGATTTATTAGCAAAAGCATGATCTACAAAAAGAAAAACTGATAAACTAGACTTTATCAAAATTAAAGACATTTGCTCCATGAAAGAACCTGTTAAGAGGGTGAAAATACAAGCTATAGAGTGGCAGAAAATATTTACAAACAACACTTTTTATAAAGGCTTAGTATATAGAACATATAATGAGTTCTTAAAACCCAACAGTAAAAAAAATCAATCCAATTTAAATATGGCAAAAAACTTTAAGAAACATTTCACTAAAGAAGATAGAGGATGTTAGAACAGAGCATGTATTTATTGAAATCAGCGTGAGACATCCATGTTGGTAGTGGAAATGTTCTGTACCTTGTCTGTATCGATGTCAATATCCTGATTGTGATAATGTATTATAATTTTACAAGATATCACCATTGGAGGAAACTGAGTGAAGATGCATAGAATCTCTGTATTATTTCTTACAACTCAATGTGAATATAAATTATCTTAAAATGGTAAGAGTTTTTCATATAAAAGGAGGGGATTAAGATAACTTGCATTGACATCTGTTATGTCATGGAAAGTTTGTGAAGTGCTCCTACTCCTGGAAGTGGTTTGTTAGGGATGGAAATTGCATCATAGGAATCAGGATAATTGAGATTCCAACTCCTGGACACCCAGAGAGAAACAGTCGATTTCATTTCGGCCTGAAGAACTTCTATAGCATTCTTTGTAGTATAAGTGACTTGATGAAAAATTTGCATAGTTTCCTTTGACGCAAAAATGTCTATTTTTCCTTCGTTATTGACATAAATTTTTGTTAAACAACTCAGAGTTGATGGTTTTTCCTCTCAGTACTTTAGAGATGTTCTATTGTCTGCTCACTTCTATTATTTCTGAAGACAGGTCAGTTATGATTCAAATCACTGTTGCCATGTATATTATGTGCCAATTTTCTTCAACCACCTTCAAGATTTTCTCATCTTTTGTTTTCAGAAATACAACTATGGCATGTGGGCATGGCTTCTTTCCTTTGTATTTGTACTGCTTGGTGTTCACTTAGCTTCTTATTTCACCATATCTGGGAAATTTCTTTCTGTTATTTATTTAAATGTTTCTTCTGCCTCATTCTATCTTTTCCTTCCTCCTGTGATTTTTACAATAACTCATATATCACATATATTAGAATTACTGATACTGCCTCAGAAGTCCCTGAGTTCATATTTTAACCATTTTTGGTTCAGATTGAGTAATTTCTACTGACCTATCTTCAGGTTCACTAACCATTTCCTTGTCACCCCTATTCTGCTGTTCAGCCCATCTAGTGAATTTTTCAGTGTTTCCACGAGTAGTTATAGTAACTGCTTTAAATTCCTTGTTGGTTAATTCCAATATCTAGGCCTTCTCAAGGTCAGTCTCTGTTGATGATTTTTTATTTTGAGAATGAATCACATTTCATTATTTCTTTGTATGTCAAGTAAATTTGGATTGTATCTTAGATAATATGAATGTTTGTGTTGTAGAGACTATGAATTGTCTTGTATTCTTCCGAAGAGTTGTTATAGCATGGAATTAACTTGGTCAGACTCAACCTGCAAAATTTATCTCTTGGGAAACAGCTCAAATCTGATATTCATCATTAACTGAGCTGCTTGAAATCTGCCCATGCATGTGTAATTCAGGGGTCAGCTAGAGATTTGGGCAGACTTTATATACATAATTTTGGGATTTCCCTCTCTGATGCTCTCTTGTCTAGTTGCTCCAAATTTACTCTCATGTTCTTTAGGTCTGAAAGACTATGGGTTTTCTATAAGTGTTTTAGCAACCCTCTGTTGTAACAACTGCAGCTTTCCCTCAGTCTATCCTTTAGAATAGACTAAAGCTATTAAAATAGGAAACCCACCCGATGCTATTCCCTTCACCCAAGTATCGTTTTCCTTTCATAAATTGCCTGTTCTTAGTCATTCTCCAGTGCTTACAGGTGGCTTTCTGTGCATATGTGTGTGTATACACACATGTGTGTATGTATATAAGCACATATACACATGTATATATGTATATGTATGTATATACACACACGTGTATATACTTGTGAGTGCATATATATATGTGTATGTGTGCCCAGATTTATAGTTATCTGCAAATAGGTTGGTCCAGTAAATTACTAAGCTATACCAGAAATTGAACCCCATTTCTCATTTCTCTCTTTTTAACCTAAAGAACATCTGCTCATTTGTCAAGAATTGGTTAAGACTTTACCTCCTCAGAGAAACCCTCCCTTACTCCCCTCTCCTTTAGGTTGAAAGTGAGGTGTCCCTCCCTTGTGCTCGCATAGGTCCCAATGCCATGTTTGCTTATAGTACTTATATTGTAGTGAAATTACTTATGTGTAGATTTATTTTTCAAGAATCTGAGCCCAGGGACCCTAGTTTATTTATCTTTGTATCCCCAATGCTTAGTACAAAGTCTGGTATATAGATGCTAAATATTTTGTTGCTAAATATTATGTCTGCATTAATATGCAAAATATATACATACGTTATTTTTTATGATGCCCTGTTGGCAAGTGTGTAATGTCCAGGTATTCAAATTACAGTGTTCAAGGGCACATGTCCAACATAACCTTTGGCCTGTTAATGATAGGATGATTTTGGAGTACAACCAAGTAGACTGGATTCCTATTAAGGATTCCAGAAACAGCAATGGGAAAGGCATTTGAAGTTAGTAACTAAGATAAAATTTATGTCGTGCTGAGTAGGCACTAGTGGTAAGGGGCTACAGAAGAAGGCAGCCATGTCGTGAGCCCACAGATGCCTGGAAGGTTCTAATGCCTTTCGCACCAACTAACTTCAGATTCTACTCACTTAATCTAGAAAAGCCTTGTGACCTGGTGAGTCTGAACTTTAATTTAGCCTAATTTAGAGTTTCAACCATTAGTTTCATTCTGCTGGGGAATACAGCATTCCTGGTCCCATAAATACCATACTTTTTAAAATTCATTTCACTAGGCCTTGAGCTTGTATTGATCTTTAAAAGGTCCCTGACTAAAGTGACAATGGTCATGGAAGGGGTTTGTTGTGTCTTCCATTAGTATAAACCTATTTACATAATTTACTTTAGAAGATAATCAATTAACTCATAGGTAGCTGAAGCCAAGACCAGGCAAGAATGTGACATATGATGAGTGCTTAAAGAAAGGTATTTTTAGTATGTGTGGCATTGGAGTTGGTAAGGCAATGGAGTGGAAGAATGGCAATGGCAAAATATTTCCATAGCTTCACTGAAAGTCACTGTTTTATTTTTTATTTTTTTATTTTTTTATTTTTTATTTTTTTAATTTTTTTTTATGTTTGAGCAAATATCTTTTTATTATTATTATTATTATTATTATTATTATTATACTTTAAGTTCTAGGGTACATATGCATAATGTGCAGGTTTGCTACATATGTATACTTGTGCCATGTTGGTGTGCTGCACCCATCAACTCGTCATTTACATCAGGTAGAACTCCCAGTGCAATCCCTACCCGCTCCCTCCGCCATGATAGGCCCCGGTGTGTGATGTTCCCCTTCCTGAGTCCAAGTGATCTCATTGTTCAGTTCCCACCTATGAGTGAGAACATGCGGTGTTTGGTTTTCTGTTCCTGTGATAGTTTGCTGAGAATGATGGTTTCCAGCTGCATCCATGTCCCTACAAAGGACACAAATTCATCCTTTTTTATGGCTGCATAGTATTCCACAGTGTATATGTGCCACATTTTCTTAATCCAGTCTGTCACCGATGGACATTTGGGTTGATTCCAAGTCTTTGCTATTGTGAATAGTGCTGCAATAAACATACATGTGCATGTGTCTTTATAGCAGCATGATTTATAATCCTTTGGGTATATACCCAGTGATGGGATGGCTGGGTCACATGGTACTTCTAGTTCTAGATCCTTGAGGAATCGCCATACTGTTTTCCATAATGGTTGAACTAGTTTACAATCCCACCAACAGTGTAAAAGTGTTCCTATTTCTCCACATCCTCTCCAGCACCTGTTGTTTCCTGACTTTTTAATGATTGCCATTCTAACTGGTATGAGATGTTACCAGTTGTGGTTTTGATTTGCATTTCTCTGATGGCCAGTGATGATGAGCATTTTTTCATGTGTCTGTTGGCTGTATGAATGTCCTCTTTTGAGAAATGTCTGTTCATATCCTTTGCCCACTTTTGGATGGGGTTGTTTGTTTTTTTCTTGTAAATTTGTTTGAGTTCTTTGTTTGAGTTCTGGATATTAGCCCTTTGTCAGATGAGTAGATTGCAAAAATTTTCTCCCATTCTGTAGGTTGCCTGTTCACTCTGATGGTAGTTTCTTTTGCTGTGCAGAAGCTCTTTAGTTTAATTAGATCCCATTTGTCAATTTTGGCTTTTGTTGCCGTTGCTTGTGGTGTTTTAGACATGAAGTCTTTGCCCGTGCCTATGTTCTGAATGGTATTACCTAGGTTTTCTTCTAGGGTTTTTATGGTATTAGGTCTAACATTTAAGTCTCTAATCCATCTTGAATTAATTTTTGTATAAGGAGTAAGGAAAGGATCCAGTTTCAGCTTTCTACTTATGGCTAGCCAATTTTCCCAGCACCATTTATTAAATAGGGAATCCTTTCCCCTTTTCTTGTTTTTATCAGGTTTGTCAAAGATCAGATGGCTGTAGATGTGTGGTATTATTTCTGAGGACTCTGTTCTGTTCCATTGGTCTATATCTCTGTTTTGGTACCAGTACCATGCTGTTTTGGTTACTGTAGCCTTGTAGTATAGTTTGACGTCAGGTAGCGTGATGCCTCCAGCTTTGTTCTTTTGACTTAGGATTGTCTTGGAGATGCGGGCTCTTTTTTGGTTCCATATGAACTTTAAAGCAGTTTTTTCCAATTCTGTGAAGAAACTCAATGGTAGCTTGATGGGGATGGCATTGAATCTATAAATTACCTTGGGCAGTATGGCCATTTTCACGATGTTGATTCTTCCTATCCATGAGCATGGTATGTTCTTCCATTTGTTTGTGCCCTCTTTTATTTCACTGAGCAGTGGTTTGTAGTTCTCCTTGAAGAGGTCCTTTACATCTCTTGTAAGCTGGATTCCTAGGTATTTTATTCTCTTTGAAGCAATTGTGAATGGAAGTTCATTCATGATTTGGCTCTCTGTTTGTCTGTTACTGGTGTTTAAGAATGCTTGTGATTTTTGCACATTAATTTTGTATCCTGAGACTTTGCTGAAGTTGCTTATCAGCTTAAGGAGATTTTGGGCTGAGACGATGGGGTTTTCTAAATATACAATCATGTCATCTGCAAACAGGGACAATTTGACTTCTTCTTTTCCTAACTGAATACCCTTGATTTCTTTCTCTTGCCTGATTGCCCTAGCCAGAACTTCCAACACTATGTTGAATAGGAGTGGTGAGAGAGGGCATCCCTGTCTTGTGCCAGTTTTCAAAGGGAATTTTTCCAGTTTTTGCCCATTCAGTATGATATTGGCTGTGGGTTTGTCATAAATAGCTCTTATTATTTTGAGATACGTTCCATCAATACCGAATTTATTGAGTGTTTTTAACATGAAGGGCTGTTGAATTTTGTCAAAGGCCTTTTCTACATCTATCGAGATAATCATGTGGTTTTTGTCTTTGGTTCTGTTTATATGCTGGATTATGTTTATTGATTTGCATATGTTGAACCAGCCTTGCATCCCAGGGATGAAGCCCACTTGATCATGATAGATAAGCTTTTTGATACGCTGCTGGATCCGGTTTGCCAGTATTTTATTGAGGATTTTTGCATCGATGTTCATCAGGGATATTGGTCTAAAATTCTCTTTTTTTGTTGTGTCTCTGCCAGGCTTTGTTATCAGGCTTTGTAGTTTCAGAAGCAATGGTACCAGCTCCTCCTTGTACCTCTGGTAGAATTCAGCTGTGAATCAATCTGGTCCTGGACTTTTTTTGGTTGGTAGGCTATTAATTATTGCCTCAATTTCAGAGCCTGCTATTGGTCTATTCAGGGATTCAGCTTCTTCCTGGTTTAGTCTTGGGAGAGTGTAAGTGTCCAGGAAATTATCCATTTCTTCTAGATTTTCTAGTTTATTTGCATAGAGGTGTTTATAGTGTTATCTGATGGTAGTTTGTATTTCTGTGGGATCCTTGGTGATATCCCCTTTATCATTTTTTATTGCATCTATTTGATTCTTCTCTCTTTTCTTCTTTATTAGTCTTGCTAGCGGTCTATCAATTTTGTTCATCTTTTCAAAAAACCAACTCCTGGATTCATTGATTTTTTGGAGGTTTTTTTGTGTCTCTATCTCCTTCAGTTCTGCTCTGATCTTAGTTATTTCTTGCCTTCTGCTAGCTTTTGAATGTGTTTGCTCTTGCTTCTCTAGTTCTTTTAATTGTGATTTTAGGGTGTTGATTTTAGATCTTTCCTGCTTTCTCTTGTGGGCATTTAGTGCTATAAATTTCCCTCTACACACTGCTTTAAATGTGTCCCAGAGATTCTGGTATGTTGTATCTTTGTTCTCATTGGTTTCAAAGAACATCTTTATTTCTGCCTTCATTTTGTTATGTACCCATTAGTCATTCAGGAGCAGGTTATTCAGTTTCCATGTAGTTGAGCGGTTTTGATTGAGTTTCTTAGTCCTGAGTTCTAGTTTGATTGCACTGTGGTCTAAGAGACAGTTGGTTATAATTTCTGTTCTTGTACATTTGCTGAGGAGTGCTTTACTTCCAATTACGTGGTCAATTTTGGAATAAGTGTGATGTGGTGCTGAGAAGAATGTATATTCTGTTGATTTGGGGTGGAGAGTTCTATAGATGTCTATTAGGTCTGCTTGCTGCAGAGATGAGTTCAATTCCTGGATATCCTTGTTAACTTTCTGTCTCGTTGATCTGTCTAATGTTGACAGTGGAGTGTTGAAGTCTCCCATTATTATTGTATGGGAGTGTAAGTCTCTTTGTAAGTCTCTAAGGACTTGCTTTATGAATCTGGGTGCTCCTGTATTGGGTGCATATATATTTAGGATAGTTAGCTCTTCCTGTTGAATTGATCCCTTTACCATTATGTAATGGCCTTCTTTGTCTCTTTTGATGGTTTAAAGTCTGTTTTATCAGAGACTAGTATTGCAACCCCTGCTTTTTTTGGTTCTCCATTTGCTTGGTAGATCTTCCTCCATCCCTTTATTTTGAGCCTATGTATGTCTCTGCATGTGAGATGGGTCTCCTGAATACAGCAGACTGATGGGTCTTGACTCTTTATCCAGTTTGCCAGTCTGTGTCTTTTAATTGGAGCATTTAGTCCATTTACATTTAAGGTTAATATTGTTATGTGTGAACTTGATCCTGCCATTATGATATTAACTGGTTATTTTGCTTGTTAGTTGATGCAGTTTCTTCCTAGCCTCGATGGTCTTTACATTTTGGCATGTTTTTGCAATGGCTGGTACCGGTTGTTCCTTTCCATGTTTAGTGCTTCCTTCAGGAGCTCTTGTAAGGCAGGCCTAGTGGTGACAAAATCTCTAAGCATTTGCTTATCTGTAAAGGATTTTATTTCTCCTTCACTTATAAAACTTAGTTTGGCTGGATATGAAATTCTGGGTTTAAAATTCTTTTCTTTAAGAATGTTGAATATTGTCCCCCACTCTCTTCTGGCTTGTAGAGTTTCTGCCGAGAGATCTGCTGTTAGTCTGATGGGCTTCCCTTTGTGGGTAACCCGACCTTTCTCTCTGGCTGCCCTTAAGATTTTTTCCTTCATTTCTACTTTGGTGAATCTGGCAATTATATGTCTTGGAGTTGCTCTTCTTGAGGAGTATCTTTGTAGCGTTCTCTGTATTTCCTGAATTTGAATGTTGGCCTGCCCTACTAGGTTGGGGAAGTTCTCCTGGATGATATCCTGAAGAGTGTTTTCCAACTTGGTTCCATTTTCCCCGTCACTTTTAGGCACCCCAATCAGACGTAGATTTGGTCTTTTTACATAATCCCATACTTCTTGCAGGCTTTGTTCATTTCTTTTTCTTCTTTTTACTTTAGATTTCTCTTCTTGCTTCATTTCATTCATTTGATCCTCAATTGCTGATACTCTTTCTTCCAGTTGATCGAGTCGGTTACTGAAGCTTGTGCATTTGTCACATATTTCTCGTGTCATGGTTTTCATCTCTGTCAGTTCATTTATGGCCTTCTCTGCATTAATTATTCTCGTTATCAATTCTTCCACTCTTTTTTCAAGATTTTTAGTTTCTTTGCGCTGGGTACGTAATTCCTCCTTTAGCTCTGAGAAGTTTGATGGACTGAAGCCTTCTTCTCTCATCTCGTCAAAGTCATTCTCTGTCCAGCTTTGAACTGTTGCTCGCGATGAGCTGCGTTCCTTTGCAGGGGGAGATGCGCTCTTATTTTTTGAATTTCCAGCTTTTCTGCCCTGCTTTTTCCCCATCTTTGTGGTTTTATCTGCCTCTGGTCTTTGATGATGGTGACGTACTGATGGGGTTTTGGTGTGGGTGTCCTTCCTGTTTGATAGTTTTCCTTCTAACAGTCAGGACCCTCAGCTGTAGGTCTGTTGGAGACTGATTGAGGTCCACTCCAGACCCTGTTTGCCTGGGTATCAGCAGCAGAGGCTGCAGAAGATAGAATATTGCTAAACAGTGAGTGTACCTGTCTGATTCTTGCTTTGGAAGCTTCCTCTCAGGAGTGTACTCCACCGTGTGAGGTGTGGGGTGTTGGTCTGTCCCTAGTTGGGGATGTCTCCCAGTTAGGCTACTCAGGGGTCAGGGACCCACTTGAGCAGGCAGTGTGTCCCTTCTCAGATCTCAACCTCCGTGTTGGGAGATCCACTGCTCTGTTCAAAGCTGTCACACAGAGTTGTTTGCGTCTGCAGAGGTTTCTGCTGCTTTTTGTTGTTGTTGTTGTTGTTGTTGTTGTTGTTTAGCTGTGCCCTGTCCCCAGAGGTGGAGTCTAGAGAGACAGGCAGGCCTCCTTGAGCTGCTGTGAGCTCCACCCAGTTCGAGCTTCCCAAGTCTCAGCAATGGCGGGCGCCCCTCCCCCAGCCTCCCTGCTGCCTTGCCGTTAGATCACAGACTGGTGTGTTAGCAATGAGGGAGGCTCCATGGGCGTGGGACCCTCCTGGCCAGGTGTGGGATATAATCTCCTGGTGTGCCCGTTTGCTAAGACCCTTGAAAAAGCGCAGTATTGGGGTGAGAGTTACCCGATTTTCCAGGTGTTGTGTGTCGCAGTTCCCCTGGCTAGGAAAAGAGATTCCCTTCTCCCTTGCGCTTCCCAGGTGAGGCGATGCCTCGCCCTGCTTCAGCTCTTGCTGGTCGGGCTGCAGCAGCTGACCAGCACCGATTGTCCAGCACTCCCTAGTGAGATGAACCCAGTACCTCAGTTGAAAATGCAGAAATCACCTGTCTTCTGTGTCGCTCGCACTGGGAGCTGGAGACTGGAGCTGTTCCTATTCGGCCATCTTGCTCCGCCCCCCAATGGAGAGTCACTGTTTTAAAGACCAGTGGTCAATTTTCCCTTCATAGGCTGCCAAACCCCAGACACTTAAGATACAACAAATAATGTTTTCCCTGTCTTGAGGAAAAGATGATGATTTGTGGATGTTAATCATAATTGAAGAGTAAGTCTTACCTCGATTTTGTGTACCTTTCTAAGAAAGTTAAATCTCACATTATAACAATACACTAGGGATGTGTAGATCCAAAGTAACATTGTTCTGAAATTTGTGCTAGGTTTCTGTTTATTGTTTCTAGGAAAGGACAAAGAAAGACCTATCCAATAAACCTGTCTCAAATGAGATAATGAAGTCATGATAGGAAATCATCACTGTTGAACATTTCAGCACAAAATGCAATTACAAGGGAGTTAGAATGCCATCCTCCTTTAAAGAAGATATCTTATTGCAGGTAAAAACCTCTCAGTTTGCCCTCAAAAAGTTAGGGTGTGTAGTTCCACTTGAATATAAAAAAAGTTATGTCACTTGCAGAGGACTGAAACCACCCAAGAGCTGGAGTGCAGCCAGTGTGGCAGGAGAACAGCAGGAAAAGCCCTGACTGATCTCTGTGTCTTTAATTAGGCAAGAAAAAGGCCTAGCTACAGGTCATTACCTATAGTTTTTGCAAATGTCATAAATAATCAGACTTAGCAGTTACCATAATATTGAACTCAAAAAAAAATTCTAGTTTCAAAAAATCATTTTCAATGTAGACACAAAGATTGGATTAATATCCTCTATGTGAAAGAGAAAACTTCTAACTTTTTGTCATTGTGTATTTCTTTAATTCAAAATGTTATTTCAAAGAAAGTATCAAGTTGAGTTCTCTACAAAAATTCTTTCTTTTGGTTTCTCTAAGTCCCAGTATATAACTTTGTTAACAAGGCATTTTAGATGTTATTATCATCCTCTTTAGTATTTGAGATTGGGTGGGAAGAGGATGCAAAATAAGTACATAAGAAACCTCTTGGTCTAAGGACATCCCTGTAAGTGAGCTTAAAGCTATTCTAAAATGAACAAGAATAAAAAAAAAAAAAAACTCACAACTTTAACACTTTATGGGATGAACTTCATTTCTAGGAATTTGGCATGTGCAATTTTAGAAGGAATCCCAGACAGGAGTGGGTTGGAAAGTGTTGAGTAATGAAGTGTTAGATAAAGGCACACCCAGAAGTTAATTGCTGTATTCCTTTTTTCTTTTCTTTTCTTTTTTTTTTTTTGAGACAGAGTCTCGCCCTATCACCCAGGCTGGAGCGCAATGGCATGATCTTGACTTGCTGCAATCCCCGCCTCCCGGGTTCAAGTAATTCTACTGCCTCAGCCTTCCCAGTAGCTGGGATTACAGATGCCTGCTACCACGCCCAGCTAATTTATTTTTCATATTTTTAGTAGAGATGGGTTTTCACCATGTTGGCCAGGCTGGTCTCGAACTCCTGACCTCAGGCGATCCACCTGCCTTGACCTCCCTAAGTGTTGGGATTACAGGTGTGAGCCACCATGCCTGGCCCTGTATTTCTATTTCAAGCATTGCCATTTGTCTACAATTAGTATAAACCTATTTAAATAATTTACTCTTCTTTTGACAGTGCAATGGCTGATGGCACTCATGTTTTTGTTTATTTTCTCTATTATTTTCAGTATTTTTACCAGATGATATTTCATATCAGGTTACTGGAAAGCAGCAAACATATTTGTTGTCACATCAGAGATATATTATTTTAACATTTTAGAAATTACTTTTTTATACAGCAAATTTTAGTTACTCCCCCCAAACTCTGAAATAAGATGTTTGGTCAGTTAATGAAAATTGAGCTCTGATACATAGTTTCATACTATATGAGAGTTCTTTGGAAAATACATTTCTAAATATCTTTAAATTGCTATTTTCTCTTCTCCATCTTCTCTCCCACTTGGTGCATTATCTAAATTGTCTTTCCCTGACTTTCCTATTCTTAGAGGAATTATGTAAAACTGATAAGCAAATATTTGAATTCCCGTGAGGTAGGGCACAATATTTTGGTGGCTGACCTGCTCACAGCCGCTTTTTGTACGAATAGATCAGAAGCACCCCTTAAGTACGGGGAGCCCTACTGAGGTTTCCAGAATGTCAATACCATGACCACAGCTGATTGAACCCAAAGTTTGTCAAGAAAAAATAAAATATAAGCTTGTTTTAATTAAATTAATGTACATGCTATTTTGATTTTGATTACTTCTCAAAACAGCCATGACTAGTCTGTTAAAAAATGAATAGTCAGTTTCTAAGGATGCTACAAAAAATATTTAGCTTTGAATATTTTTAAGTAAAAAATAAAAATAGCATTTATTACTCAATTTCCAGTATTTTTATAAAACCACAATTTCTGATACTTTTATAAAACCATTGGGGAAAAATATAAAATCATCTTAGTACTCTGAATTAACAGTGTACACTTTTCAGAATTACAGCTTTCTGAGTTGTGAATAACAGCTTCTTTTAAGGTTACATTAATTTAAAGGGAATCAAATAGTATTAAAAGCAATTTTTGACCATGATTAAAATTGTGATTTAAAATTACTTATTTGAAATGAAATCTAACAAAAAGTGAAAAAAATCTAATAAAAAGAGATGACATGGTAAAAATTTAAGGTGACATACAGAAATAAATCAGCATGAGGCAATTTAGTTGGTCAGGCCTATGCCTTAGATTTTTGGATATGGACTGATTCAAAAGAAATATACAACACCGCTTGGCACCAAATTCCTCAAATATATTGTTGAGAGTAATTGCTTTCCACTAATTTCCCTCTAATATGGCTCCTAGTTTTTGTACTTTACTATAAACATCTTTCCTGAGGCCATCAGTGACTTCTTTCTTGCCAAATTTAGAGGCCTTTTTCCCAGTCTGCCTATTGCTCAGTCTTTCCATTATATTTTAGATGGGTTATCTTATTTTTCTCCCATTTTACTTCTAGTATTCTAAATATTCCAAAGATAATATGTGTTATTTGTAGTGAAATAGAACACGCAGATTTGATTATTTATAATACTCCAGGCTAACATGTTAGTAGACTCCTTCCTGGCTTTTAAGCACATTTTATATGTTGTATACATGTATTCTGAATTAAGTCAACTGAAGACAGAGACAGGAATCATTATTACATTAATACTCAGATTTCACTGGGTTTTGCTCCATGTGCTTGCAGAGGACATTAGCCACTTCTGCAATGTTCCCCCAAGTATTTCTGGGGGTCCCTGGAGGTTTATCTTGTATACAAGTCTTATCTTAAAGGTACTGTTACTGCTCTAATCATCTGCCTCCACCAGTCATCATGGACACTGCTGAACACCAACACCAGGTCTCTAGAGTCCTTTAATTGTAAAAGCACGGTTGATCTCTCAAAGTAAAAAGGTGGGGGAAAGATATACCAGGAAAATCAAAAGAATGTCATGTTAGTTATATTTATATCAGGTAAAAGTGACCAACCAGAAAGCATTACTGGAGATAAAGAGATTATTACATAATAATAACAAAGTTTATTTCACCAGCATTTAAACCTTGTTCCCTTCTATCACATTTCAATTCTAAGATGTACATTTTTTTTCACATTTTAATATATCTGAAGTCAGAAGGCATCTTACAGTCAGGCAAGCAGCAAAAGTAATATGATTATAATTGCTTGAACATTTACATCAAAACTTGTAGAATGGGTGTTATTTAGAGGCATGGAAGAAAATTCTGGAGAAAATAGTGGTGCACGCTTAATAAAAGCTGAACAGCAGTTGATTATACAGAAGGCAGTACTGTATGAAGAAGGGTGGACATGGATGACTTTTAGTCAAAAAGTGACTCAAGTAAGTCAAACTGAATTCGAGGAAGGTTGAAGAATAATTTAGCCAACTTATTTTTCCCTAGTTTGATTGAGAAATAATTTACATACAATAAAATTTACCTATTTTAAGTGTATAGTTTAGTAAGCTTTGGCATTTATATACAGTCATGTATCCATGACCATAATCAACATATAGAACATGACCAGAAGTTCCTCGTGGCCCCTTGCAGTCAGCACCTTCCTCCCATTCCCAATTCTAGGCAAACATCTATCTAGTTTCAGTCAGTATAGTTTTACCTTTTCCATAATTTAATATTAATGAAATAATTCAGTATATGTGCTTTTGTGTTTGACACAAGCTTACATTTGTTTGGGTAATTACTCAGATTGCTGTGTTGTACTGTAAGTATATGTCTTACTTTATGAGACTCTGTCAAATTACTTTCTATATGGTATGACGTATGGATCAAGATTAACTTTTTTAAAATATGGATTTACAATTATCCCAGCAGTATTTGTTAAAAAATTATCCTTTCTGTATTTCATTTTATTAAAATTTGTGGGTCTACATCCTTTTCCATTATTTTATGTGTCTGCATTTTTTATCAGCACTAAACCATCTTAATTACTGTAGTCTTGAAATCAGTTATTGTTAATTCTTCAACATTGCTATTCTTATTCTTTCTCAAAATTGTTTCAGCTAGTCATTCTATTGTCTTTCCATCTAATTTTGGAATCAGCTGATAAATTTCTACAAAAGTTTTCTGGGATGTTGATTGGAGAGAACTGACATCTTAACAATGTTGAATCTACCAATCCATGAACACAGTATATCTTTCTGTTTAGTTATCTTTTATATTTTCTGATGATGTTTTGCAGTTTTCAGCATACAAATTTTGTACATGTTTTGATAGATTTATACCTAAACATTTCATATTTTGGTGCTATTATAAATAGTACTATATGTTAAAATTTGATTTCCAATTGTTCATACTATAATGAACATACTAATTATGAATAATTGGAAATCAAATTTTGTAGTATATAAAACTATAATTAATTTTATAGAATGTAATTTGATAGTATAGTATATAGAAGTATAATTAATTTTTGTATATTGATCTTGCATCCTAAAACTTTGCTAAACTCGCCAACTAGTTTCATGAATTTTTTGTAGAATCTTTGGTATTTTCTAAGTACGTATCATGTCATCTATGAACAGAAAGTTTTATTTCTTCATTTCTAAGATTATCAATTGATTGACCTTGTCATATTAGGTGGAAACTTCAGTTCTTCAGTATAATTGTAAATAGTGATGACAGTGGAAATGCCTGTCTTGTTTCTGACAATAAGAGGAAGATATTTGATTTTTAAATCATTAAATAGTGTTAGATATAGGGTTTTTTTGAGATGCCCTTTATTAGGTTGAAGAAGTTCCCTTCTATTCTCAGTTGGATGAGAATCCAATGTTTTAGTCTTCTTTTTCTGATAAACTCCACGAACTAGACATTATTATTACTAGGACCTTTAGATAAATTATTTATTTAGACCTACATGCATGTTTACCATCTTGTTTGCTCACCATTCTTCTGGTGTTTCACAATATGTCACTAGTATTTTTTTTTCTTCCTAAAGCATGTACTTTAGAAGTGCCTTTGGTAGGCATATGTGTGTGCCCAATTTTCTTAGGCTTTATTTATCTAAAGATATCTTTATTTCACTCTCATCTTGCAATACAGTATTGGTGAATGAGTGCGCAGTTCTAAACTGAAATTATTTTCTTTGATCACTTTTAAGACACAACAAAATCCCCTCATAATAAGATTAGTGAGGATGAATATTTTTAACTTCATAAAAAGAAGAGCGGGATTGTTGTGATAATTAAAGAAATGAGTCGCCTGAGCCTGTCTAGCTGATTGGCTAGAAGTTCCAGTGGTCTGGCTCTATAATTAAAGTATTTGCTCATCCTGGTTGTGGTTTGGCATCACATGGTGGTGATGGTGACTATCTGCTCCAAAATAAATGTCAAATGGTGCCAATTCTGGATCCTGTCTCACTGGCTAGGACTTCCAGTTCCAGAACAGTCGCAGCAACTGTAGTGATCTCGTATTTAGCTGGGTCCCATTTAGTTGGTCTAATCAAAAGAGATAGGGCTATAAGAATACTGGCAATAAAGGAGTCATCCTCAGGCTCCCTGTTTCCTGAGATAGACTGCTGACTTTTCCCACCGAGCCTTACTCTGTCCCCCACCCTATCAATTCAGAAGATAGAAGTTTATCCTACCCAGTTTGAGAATAGAACTAGACAGAAAGCTGCCAATCATTAGTGAGTAATTGGTCATTTATAACCAAGCATGCTTGATCCAAATTTTCATTATAATGGGGCCTATTATCAAATTCTGCTAATTATCTTTCTTTCTTTCTGGCTTTCAGTGTAGCTATTAAAACACCTACTTTAATCTAATTGCTTCTTTGTAGGTTATTTGTCTTCTTTTCCTCTTGGCTGCTTTAAAGATCTCTTTTTTCTTTGGTGTTTTGGCATATATGACAGCTCCAGGAATATATTTAAAAATTTATCCTCTTTGTGATGCACCGTGCTTCTTGAACTTATATTTGTATTTTTCCTAAATTCTGGAAAATTCTAAGGAATTAACTTTTGTAATATTGCTTCTCAATTTTTCAAGTCTGTCCTTCTTGAAATTCGATTTTTTATATGTCAGATCTTTTCAGTCGAACTTTAGTACTGTTTAACCATTCTCTGTTCATTCTGAATAATTTTTTCAGATACGTTATGGTTTACTAATTATCTGTTTATAATCTGCTATTCGACCTGAGTATTTTCACTGAGTATTTCACTGCTATTCACTGAATATTTTCATTTCAACAAATGTATGTTTAATATCTAAAAAATATTTGATTATTTATCACATTTGCCTGGTCATTCCTGATGGTCTCTTGTTGCTTGCTCATTGTTGTGATTCTATCCCTTATTTCTATTTTTTTTTAATTTATTTATTATTATTATACTTTAAGTTCTAGGGTACATGTGCATAACGTGCAGGTTTGTTACATATGTATACTTGTGCCATGTTGGTGTGCTGCACCCATCAACTCGTCAGCACCCATCAACTCGTCATTTACATCAGGTAGAACTCCCAATGCAATCCCTCCCCCCTCCCCCCTCCCCATGATAGGCCCCGGTGTGTGATGTTCCCCTTCCTGAGTCCAAGTGAACTCATTGTTCAGTTCCCACCTATGAGTGAGAACATGCGGTGTTTGGCTTTCTGTTCTTGTGATAGTTTGCTAAGAATGATGGTTTCCAGCTGCATCCATGTCCCGACAAAGGACACAAACTCATCCTTTTTTATGGCTGCATAGTATTCCATGGTGTATATGTGCCACATTTTCTTAATCCAATCTGTCACTGATGGACATTTGGGTTGATTCCAAGTCTTTGCTATTGTGAATAGTGCCGCAATAAATATACGTGTGCATGTGTCTTTATAGCAGCATGATTTATAATCCTTTGGGTATATCCCCAGTAATGGGATGGCTGGGTCATATGGTACATCTAGTTCTAGATCCTTGAGGAATCGCCATACTGTTTTCCATAATGGTTGAACTAGTTTACAATCCCACCAACAGTGTAAAAGTGTTCCTATTTCTCCACATCCTCTCCAGCACCTGTTGTTTCCTGACTTTTTAATGATCGCCATTCTAACTGGTGTGAGATGGTATCTCATTGTGGTTTTGATTTGCATTTCTCTGATGGCCAGTGATGATGAGCATTTTTTCATGTGTCTGTTGGCTGTATGAATGTCTTCTTTTGAGAAATGTCTGTTCATATCCTTTGCCCACTTTTGGATGGGGTTGTTTGATTTTTTCTTGTAAATTTGTTTGAGTTCTTTGTAGGTTCTGGATATTAGCCCTTTGTCAGATGAGTAGATTGCAAAAATTTTCTCCCATTCTGTAGGTTGCCTGTTCACTCTGATGGTAGTGTCTTTTGCTGTGCAGAAGCTCTTTAGTTTAATTAGATCCCATTTGTCAATTTTGGCTTTTCTTGCCATTGCTTTTGGTGTTTTAGACATGAAGTCTTTGCCCATGCCTATGTCCTGAATGGTACTACCTAGGTTTTCCTCTAGGATTTTTATGGTATTAGGTCTAACATTTAAGTCTCTAATCCATCTTGAATTAATTTTCGTATAAGGAGTAAGGAAAGGATCCAGTTTCAGCTTTCTACTTATGGCTAGCCAATTTTTTCAGCACCATTTATTAAATAGGGAATCCTTTCCCCATTTCTTGTTTCTCTCAGGTTTGTCAAAGATCAGATGGCTATACATGTGTGGTATTATTTCTGAGGACTCTGATATGTTCCATTGGTCTATATCTCTGTTTTGGTACCAGTACTATGCTGTTTTGATTACTGTAGCCTTGTAGTATAGTTTGAAGTCAGGTAGCGTGATGCCTCCAGCTTTGTTCTTTTGACTTAGGATTGTCTTGGCAATGTGAGCTCTTTTTTGGTTCCATATGAACTTTAAAGCAGTTTTTTCCAATTCTGTGAAGAAACTCAATGGTAGCTTGATGGGGATGGCATTGAATCTATAAATTACCTTGGGCAGTATGGCCATTTTCACGATGTTGATTCTTCCTATCCACGAGCATGGTATGTTCTTCCATTTGTTTGTGCCCTCTTTTATTTCACTGAGCAGTGGTTTGTAGTTCTCCTTCAAGAGGTCCTTTACATCTCTTGTAAGTTGGATTCCTAGGTATTTTATTCTCTTTGAAGCAATTGTGAATGGAAGTTCATTCATGATTTGGCTCTCTGTTTGTCTGTTACTGGTGTATAAGAATGCTTGTGATTTTTGCACATTAATTTTGTATCCTGAGACTTTGCTGAAGTTGCTTATCAGCTTAAGGAGCTTTTGGGCTGAGACGATGGGGTTTTCTAAATATACAATCATGTCATCTGCAAAGAGGAATAATTTGACTTCTTCTTTTCCTAACTGAATACCCTTGATTTCTTTCTCTTGCCTGATTGCCCTAGCCAGAACTTCCAACACTATGTTGAATAGGAGAGGTGAGAGAGGGCATTCCTGTCTTGTGCCAGTTTTCAAAGGGAATTTTTCCAGTTTTTGCTCATTCAGTATGATATTGGCTGTGGGTTTGTCATAAATAGCTCTTATTATTTTGATGTATGTTCCATCAATACCGAATTTATTGAGCGTTTTTAGCATGAAGGGCTGTTGAATTTTGTCAAAAGCCTTTTCTGCATCTATTGAGATAATCATGTGGTTCTTGTCTTTGGTTCTGTTTATATGCTGGATTATGTTTATTGATTTGTGAATGTTGAACCAGCCTTGCATCCTAGGGATGAAGCCCACTTGATCATGGTGGATAAGCTTTTTGATGTGTTGCTGAATCCGGTTTGCCAGTATTTTATTGAGGATTTTTGCATCGATGTTCATCAGGGATATTGGTCTAAAATTCTCTTTTTTTGTTGTGTCTCTGCCAGGCTTTGTTATCAGGATGATGTTGGCCTCATAAAATGAGTTAGTGAGGATTCCCTCTTTTTCTATTAATTGGAATAGTTTCAGAAGCAATGGTACCAGCTCCTCCTTGTACCTCTGGTAGAATTCAGCTGTGAATCCATCTGGTCCTGGACTTTTTTTGGTTGGTAGGCTATTAATTATTGCCTCAATTTCAGAGCCTGCTATTGGTCTATTCAGGGATTCAACTTCTTCCTGGTTGAGTCTTGGAAGAGTGTAAGTGTCCAGGAAATTATCCATTTCTTCTAGATTTTCCAGTTTATTTGCGTAGAGGTGTTTATAGTATTCTCTGATGGTAGTTTGTATTTCTGTGGGGTCAGTGGTGATATCCCCTTTATCATTTTTTATTGTGTCGATTTGATTCTTCTCTCTTTTCTTCTTTATTAGTCTTGCTAGCGGTCTGTCAATTTTGTTGATCTTTTCAAAAAACCAACTCCTGGATTCATTGATTTTTTGGAGGCTTTTTGTGTTTCTATCTCCTTCAGTTCTGCTCTGATCTTAGTTATTTCTTGCCTTCTGCTAGCTTTTGAATGTGTTTGCTCTTGCTTCTCTAGTTCTTTTAATTGCGATGTTAGAGTGTCAGTTTTAGAGCTTTCCTGCTTTCTCTTGTGGGCATTTAGTGCTATAAATTTCCCTCTACACACTGCTTTAAATGTGTCCCAGAGATTCTGGTATGTTGTATCTTTGTTCTCATTGGTTTCAAAGAACATCTTTATTTCTGCCTTCATTTTGTTATGTACCCATTAGTCATTCAGGAGCAGGTTATTCAGTTTCCATGTAGTTGAGCAGTTTTGATTGAGTTTCTTAGTCCTGAGTTCTAGTTTGATTGCACTGTGGTCTGAGAGACAGTTGGTTATAATTTCTGTTCTTGTACATTTGCTGAGGAGTGCTTTACTTCCAATTACGTGGTCATTTTGGAGTAAGTACGATGTGGTGCTGAGAAGAATGTATATTCTGTTGATTTGGGGTGGAGAGTTCTATAGATGTCTATTAGGTCTGCTTGCTGCAGAGATGAGTTCAATTCCTGGATATCCTTGTTAACTTTCTGTCTCGTTGATCTGTCTAATGTTGACAGTGGAGTGTTGAAGTCTCCCATTATTATTGTATGGGAGTGTAAGTCTCTTTGTAAGTCTCTAAGGACTTGCTTTATGAATCTGGGTGCTCCTGTATTGGGTGCATATATATTTAGGATAGTTAGCTCTTCCTGTTGAATTGATCCCTTTACCATTATGTAATGGCCTTCTTTGTCTCTTTTGATGGTTTAAAGTCTGTTTTATCAGAGACTAGTATTGCAACCCCTGCTTTTTTTGGTTCTCCATTTGCTTGGTAGATCTTCCTCCATCCCTTTATTTTGAGCCTATGTATGTCTCTGCATGTGAGATGGGTCTCCTGAATACAGCAGACTGATGGGTCTTGACTCTTTATCCAGTTTGCCAGTCTGTGTCTTTTAATTGGAGCATTTAGTCCATTTACATTTAAGGTTAATATTGTTATGTGTGAACTTGATCCTGCCATTATGATATTAACTGGTTATTTTGCTTGTTAGTTGATGCAGTTTCTTCCTAGCCTCGATGGTCTTTACATTTTGGCATGTTTTTGCAATGGCTGGTACCGGTTGTTCCTTTCCATGTTTAGTGCTTCCTTCAGGAGCTCTTGTAAGGCAGGCCTAGTGGTGACAAAATCTCTAAGCATTTGCTTATCTGTAAAGGATTTTATTTTTCCTTCACTTATGAAACTTAGTTTGGCTGGATATGAAATTCTGGGTTTAAAATTCTTTTCTTTAAGAATGTTGAATATTGTCCCCCACTCTCTTCTGGCTTGTAGAGTTTCTGCCAAGAGATCTGCCGTTAGTCTGATGGGCTTCCCTTTGTGGGTAACCCGACCTTTCTCTCTGGCTGCCCTTAAGATTTTTTCCTTCATTTCAACTTTGGTGAATCTGGCAATTATGTGTCTTGGAGTTGCTCTTCTCGAGGAATATCTTTGTGGCGTTTTCTGTATTTCCTGGATTTGAATGTTGGCCTGCCCTACTAGGTTGGGGAAGTTCTCCTGGATGAAATCCTGAAGAGTGTTTTCCAACTTGGTTCCATTTTCCCCCTCATTTTCAGGCACCCCAATCAGACGTAGATTTGGTCTTTTTACATAATCCCATACTTCTTGCAGGCTTTGTTCATTTCTTTTTCTTCTTTTTTCTTTTGGTTTCTCTTCTCGCTTCATTTCATTCACTTGATCCTCAATCGCTGATACTCTTTCTTCCAGTTGATCGAGTCGGTTACTGAAGCTTGTGCATTTGTCACGTATTTCTCGTGTCATGGTTTTCATCTCTTTCATTTCGTTTATGACCTTCTCTGCATTAATTACTCTAGCCATCAATTCTTCCACTTTTTTTTCAAAATTTTTAGTTTCTTTGCGCTGGGTACGTAATTCCTCCTTTAGCTCTGAGAAGTTTGATGGACTGAAGCCTTCTTCTCTCATCTCGTCAACGTCATTCTCCGTCCAGCTTTGATCCATTGCTGGTGATGAGCTGCGCTCCTTTGCCGGGGGAGATGTGCTCTTATTTTTTGAATTTCCAGCTTTTCTGCCCTGCTTTTCCCCCATCTTTGTGGTTTTATCTGCCTCTGGTCTTTGATGATGGTGATGTACTGATGGGGTTTTGGTGTAGGTGTCCTTCCTGTTTGATAGTTTTCCTTCTAACAGTCAGGACCCTCAGCTGTAGGTCTGTTGGAGATTGCTTGAGGCCCACTCCAGACCCTGTTTGCCTGGGTATCAGCAGCAGAGTCTGCAGAAGATAGAATATTGCTGAACAGCGAGTGTACCTGTCTGATTCTTGCTTTGGAAGCTTCCTCTCAGGGGTGTACTCCACCCTGTGAGGTGTGGGGTGTCAGCGTCCCCCTAGTGGGGGATGTCTCCCAGTTAGGCTACTCAGGGGTCAGGGACCCACTTGAGCAGGCAGTCTGTCCCTTCTCAGATCTCAACCTCTGTGTTGGGAGATCCACTGCTGTCTTCAAAGCTGTCAGACAGAGTCATTTGCCTCTGCAGAGTTTTCTGCTGCTTTTGTTATTGTTTACTGTGCCCTGTCCCCAGAGGTGGAGTCTACAAAGACAGGCAGGTTTCCTTGAGCTGCTGTGAGCTCCACCCAGTTCGAGCTTCCCAGCAGCTTTGTTTACCTACTTAAGCCTCAGCAATGGCGGGCGCCCCTCCCCCAGCCTCGCTGCTGCCTTGCCGGTAGATCACAGACTGCTGTGCTAGCAATGAGGGAGGCTCCGTGGGCGTGGGACCCTCCCGGCCAGGTGTGGGATATAATCTCCTGGTGTGCCTGTTTGCTTAAAGCGCAGTATTTGGTTGGGAGTTACCCAATTTTCCAGGTGTTGTGTGTCTCAGTTCCCCTGGCTAGGAAAAGGGATTCCCTTCCCCCTTGCGCTTCCCAGGTGAGGCGATGCCTTGCCCTGCTTCAGCTCTCGCTGGTCGGGCTGCAGCAGCTGACCAGCACCGATCGTCCGGCACTCCCCAGTGAGATGAACCCAGTACCTCAGTTGAAAATGCAGAAATCACTGGTCTTCAGTGTCACTCGCACTGGGAGTTGGAGACTGGAGCTGTTCCTATTCGGCCATCTTGCTCCGCCTATTTCTATTTTTTAAAAATAGATTTTCTGTATTTCACAGCTGACAAAATTTTAATATCTGAATTTCTTGAAAGTCCGAATATTTGTTATTGCTTCTAATTTTGCACTTATGGTGACTTACTTCCTTTATGTCTGGTAATTTTTGTTGGTGAACTCGCATTTTCTTAATCTTAACCTGGGAATCTAGTGGGCTTAACTAGAAACGTTTTCTTGAAGAAGATTTGTGTTTGAATCTCCTACGACCATTGGGGCACTACCAGTCTAAACGACTTGTACCTTCTTTTGGTTTTTAACTTAGCACAGAGGTCTCAGATTCAGCTCTTCCATATTGCTGTTGGCGTAAACCTTGTTTTCTGAATACAATTCCCTGGGCATTTTCTCAGCTTAATGTTTTTATTCTTAACTGCATACTATCAGAAGGTTTTGTTTATTTGTGGGGAAGAGATCTGGAGAATGAGATGTCAGGAGGACACATGGAAATTTCTCCTGCTTTCTTCAAGTTCAGTAATGCAGATAAGGATTTTTTTTTTTTTTTTTCAGAATTTGGTTGTTGTGCAGTGGAAGGGTGTCCTAGATCATCTAGCTCACAATTTTGTTGAAGAAAAAAACCCCTTTTAACTTTTTTTAAAAAAAGATTTATTTTTTTAGAAGTGTTACATTTGCAGAAAAACTAAGACTATCATACATAGAGTTCGCATGCACCCTGCACCTAGTTTTCCCTGTTATTAAGATCTTACATTAATATGGTTAAATTGTTGAAATTAGTACATTACTGATACATTAACTGAAGTCCAAAGTTTATTCAGAATTCCTTGTTTTTTACTATGTCTTTTCCTATTCTGGGGTTTGGTCCAGTATATCATTGATATACTGATAGGCTTTGTATTCCCACCCAAACCTCATCTTGAATTGTAATCTCCATAGTCCCCACGTGTTGAGGGAGAGACCTGGTAGGAGGTGATTGGATCATGGGAGTGGTGTCCCCCATGCTGTTCTCGTGATAGTGAGTGATCTGTCATGAGATCTGATGGTTTTATAAGTGTCTGACATTTCCTCTTTCACATACTTGCTCTCTCCTGCCGCCATGTAAGACATGCCTGCTTCCCCTTCCACCATGATTGTAAGTTTCCTGAGGCCTCCCCAGTCAAGCAGAACTTTGAGTCCATTAAACCTCTTTCCTTTATAAATTACCAGTCTTGGGTATTTTTTACAGCAGTGTGAGAACAGACTAATATAATCACTTTACAAAGCTGTTATGTCTCTTTAAACTCCTCTTGGCTGTGACAGTTTCACAGCCTTGTTTTGGATGACCTTGACAATTTTGAGGAGTACTGGTTGGATATTTTATAGGATACCCCTCTACTGGAAATTTTTATTGTGGTAAAATATACATAAAATTTGCCATGTCAACCATGTTTTAATATACAATTTGGTGGTATTAAGTGTAATATATTCACAAAGTTGTGCAATAATTTAATAATCATTATCCATTTTCAGAACTTTTTCATCATCTCAAACAGAAACACTATACATGAAAAAATAACTCCCTAACTTCCTCTCTCCCTAGTCCCTGGTAAACTCTATTTTCTGTCTCTGTGAATTAACCATTTCTAGGCACCTTGAATAAGTGGAATTATGCAATGTTTGTCCTTTTGTGTCTGGCTTATTTCACTTAGCAAAATGCTTTCAAGGTTCATTTATGTAGTAGCATGTCTCAGAATTTCATTCCTTTTTAAGGTTGAATACTATCGTATTTTCCATTCTATGAATCCACAAATTTTATTTTTATCATTTTATTAGTTACAGGAGAGTTTTATTTCTTCTTTCGGATTTTCCTTTTTAAAAAAATGTCCTTTATAGACATTCATGTCATCTATACACAAAGATGGTTTATTTCTTCCTTCCTTATCTGTATACTCTTTATTCCCTTTTATTGTCTTATTGTACTAGCTAGAACTGCAGATGTAATATTAAATAATAATGATGATAAAGGACATGTTTGTGTTGTTCCTGATCTTAGGGAGAAATCTAGTTTCTCACCATTAAGCTGTAGATATTTTGTGGAAGTTCTTTATCAACTTCAGGATATTTCCCTCTAGTCCTAGTTTCCTGAGAGTTTGTACCTTCAAGGGTGCTAGATTTCGTCAAACACTTTTGCTGCATGAATTTATATGATCATATAATTTTTCTTCTTTATCCTCTTGATGTGCTGAATTCATTGATTTTAGAATATTGAACCATCCTTGTATACTGAGAATAAATCCCACTCCATTGTGTTGCATAATCCTTTTTAGACATTTTTGGATTATATTGGCTAAAATTTTGTTAAGGATTTAAAAAGCTATATTCATGAGGGATATCAGTCTGTAGTTTTCCTATAATGTCTTTAACTGCTCTTAGTATTAGGGTAATGCTAGATTCATAGAATGAGTTGGGAAGTGTTCCTTCTGCCTCTATTTTCCAGAAAAAGATTATGTAGAATTGGTGTTTCTTCCTTAAATGTATGTTAGAATTCACCAGAGAAACCATCTGGAACTGGTGATTTCTTTCTTGGAAGGTTATTGATTCAATGTCCTTGTCTACTCAGATTATCTATTTCTCCTTGCATGAGTTTTGGTAGTTTGTATCTTTCAAGTAATTGGTCCATTTCATCTAATTTATTAAATGTTGGGGTATAGAGTTCATAGTATTCCTTTATTATCCTTTATATTTTCATGGGACAACTGATGATGACTTATATTCCATTTCTAATATTGGTACTGTATTGTTTAGATTTTTAAATTTTCTGTATATTATGATGTTTTGACATCTTAAAAAAATCCTTTCTGGCTTGGGAAAAACTGCTCCCTCCTGGGGCAAGCCAATTCTTAGCTAAGCAAAAGGGCTTAGCCAGGGAGCATGGCTTTGATATGTAAAAAACTAATATGAAGCCTTACCTTCCCTGTCTGGCCCATATACAACAGGCCTTCCTCTGTCTTAGCCATTGCAGAGCTATGTACCAGATTACTAAGGACAACCTGTATACTACGAGGCCATCTGAAATTATTCATACTAGCCAATCCTAATTGGTTTACTCTGCCCTACCTTGCTTTTCCTGTGGAAACTCCAATAGAGGCTCTAGTCCAGGCTTTTCTCTTGCTCCTGTTTTCTGTCTCCTGACTACCCCAAGGCTTCCCCATGTAACCCTATATGACATGGCATACTTTCTATTTCTAGAACCTGTGAGTATAACAAACGTTGTTTTCCTCTCATGGCCACACCTGATCATCACAGAAAAGAACACAGAACAGGTTATTTGGATCTTCTCTTTTTCTTGGTTAGCATAGCTATAAGTTTATCGATTTTAACTAGATTCTGGTTTCTGTGATTTTCTCTATTGTTTCCCTGTTTCAGTTCCATTGATTTATGTTCTAATGTTTATTGTTACTTTTCTTTTGCTTTCTTTAAGTTTAATATTTTTCCTTTAGCTGCTGAAGGTAGACATTTAGATTGAGTTTAGATTTTTCTTCTTTTCTAATACATGCATTGAATGCTAAGCACTCCAAGCTCTGCTTTCATAGCATTCCACAGGTTTTGATAAGTTATATTTCAAATTTTATTTAGTTCAAAATGTTTCTTTTTTCTTTTTTTGAGATGGAGTCGCGCTCTGTCACCCAGGCTGGAGTGCGGTGGCGTGATCTTGGCTCACTGCAAGCTGTGCCTCCTGGGTTCATGCCATTCTCCTGCCTCAGCCTCCCGAGTAGCTGGAACTACAGGCGCCCGCCGCCATGCCCAGCTAATTTTTTGTATTTTTTAAATAGAGATGGGGTTTCACTGTGTTAGCCAGGATGGTCTCGATCTCCTGACCTTGTGATCCTCCCTCCTCAGCCTCCCAAAGTACTGGGATTACAGGCATGAGCCACCGCGCCCAGCCCAAAATGTTTTTTTAATTCCTCTAGATATTTACTTGATCCATGTATTATTTAGAAGTATGAATTTAATTTGCAAATATTTTGTGGGTTTCCAGCTGTTTTGTTATTGATTTTTAGTTTAGTTTTATTGTGGTCTGGGACCACAGTTTGTATAATTTCTGTTATAGGTTAAAGTGTGCCACCTCCCCCTCCCTACCATATATTGAATTCCTAACCCCCAGTACCTGTGAATATGGTCTTTACAGATGTAATTACATTAGGATGAGGTCATTAGGGTGGCCCAAATCCAATACTACTGGAGTCTTTATGAAAAGCAGGAATGCCATGCAAAGACAGAAACACACAGGGGAAATGCTACATGATTAGAGGCAAAGAGAGGCTGTAGTGATGCAGCTGCAAGCCAAGGAATGTCAAGAAGTGACAGTTACCATCAGAAGCTAGAAAGAGGCAAAGAAAGAGTCTCCCCTTCAGGTTTCAAGCAAAACATAGTCCTGGTGATACTGTGGTTTTGTACTTCTAGCCTCCAGACCCATGGAACAATAAATTTCTGTTGTTTTAAGCCACTCACTTGGTGGTACTTTGTTACAGCTATCCTAAACTATATAATTTCTATTCTTTTAAATTTATTAAAGTGTGTTATGGGTACAATGTTTTCTAGCTTGGTGACTGTTCCATGTGACCTTGAGAAAAATGTGTATTCTGCTGTTACTGAAATGAGTATTCTATAAATGTCAATGAGATCAAGTTGATTGATGGTGCTGTCCAGAGCAACTCTTGCTGATTTTCTGCCTGCTTAACCTGTTAATTACTGAAGGAGTAATGTTGAAGTTTCCAAATATAATGATGGATTTGTCTATTTCTCTTTGCAAGTCCTATCAGTTTTTGCCTCATGCATTTTGACACTATTGTTAGGAGCATATACACCAGGATTGTTCTATCCCCTTGGAGAATTGACCTCTATCATTAATGCTCCTCTTTGTCCCTGATAATTTTACTTGTTCTGATGTCATCTTTGTTTGAAATTAATATAGCTACTCCAGCTTCCTTTTGATTAGTGCTAGCATAGTATTCCTTTCTTTATCCCTTGATGTTGTAAATAATTGTTATTTTTAAGACGTTTTAACAGCTTGAGTGATTCATTTCACATATCTGTATTTACCCATATAAAGTGTACTACTTATTGGCTTTAAATGTATTCACAGACATGTACACCATCAATACAATTGATTTTAGAATATTTTCACTAGCACCCCCCAAACCCTGCAACTCCTTAGCTAACCCTCCATCATCTGCCAAGCCTAGACAACTACTATCTACTTCTGTTACTATGGATTTGCCTATTCTGGACATTTTCTACAATATGTTGTCATATTGAAATAGAATCCTATAGTATGTGATCTTTTGTTAATGAAATTAGATAATACTTGGTCTTTTGTGAATGGCTTCTTTCACTTAGCATAATATATTCAAGGTTCATCCATATTGTGGTATATATGTACTTCATTCTTTCTTGTTTCTGAATAATATTCCATTGTATGAATATACCACTTTTTATTCAACCACTAATCGGTTTATGACCATTATGGGTTCGTTTTGCATTTTGGCTGCTATGAATAATCCTGATATAAACATTTGTATATATACTTTTCATGTGGGTGTGTTTTCATTTTGCGTGGGGTATACCTAGCAGTGGCTGCTGGTTGCTGGATTGTGTGGTAACTCTGTGTATAAACTATTGAGGAATTGCTAGACCATTTTCCACAGTGGCTGCACAATTTTCCCATTCCCATTAACAGTTTATGAGGGTTCAAGTTTCTCTACATCCTCCTCTACACATGTTATTGTTCATCCTTTTTTTTTTTTTTTTGAGACGGAGTCTCCCTCTGTCACCCAGGCTGGAGTGCAGTGGCACGATCTCGGCTCACTGCAACCTCCACCTCCTGGGTTCAAGTGATTCTCCAGCTACAGCCTCCTGAGTACCTGGGATTACAAGCATGCACCACCACCGCTGGCTAATTTTTTGTACTTTTAGTAGAGATGGAGTTTCACCATGTTGGCCAGGCTGGTCTCAAACTCCTGATCTCTGGTGATCTGCCCGCCTCAGCATCCCAAAGTGCTGGGATTACAGGTGGGAGCCACTGCATCTAGCTGTCCATCTTTTTGATTATAGCCATTCTAGTGGGTGTCAAGTGGCATTTCATTTTGGTTTTAATTTTCATTTCCCTGAAGACAAATAATATTGAGCATCTTTTCATGTGCTTTTTGGCTACTTGTATATGTTCTTTGGAGAAGTCCCTATTGAAGATTCTTTGCCCATTTTTAACTTGGGTTGTCTTTAAAAAAAATTTTTTTTTTTGAGACAGGGTCTCACTCTGTCACCCAGGCTAGAGTGCAGTGGTGTGACCATGGCTTTTTGCAGCCTTGATCTCCCTGGCTCAAGCGATCCTCCCAACTCAGTCTCCTAGTAGTTGGGACTACAGGCATGTACCACTGGACCCAGCTAATTTTTATTTATCTGTTTCCTTTTTTTTTTTGTAGAGATGGGGTCTCACTGTGTTGGCTTGACTGGTCTGGAACTCCTGGGCTCAAGTGATCCTCCTGACTTAGCCTCCAAAGTGCTGAGATTACAGGCATGAGCCATTGCACTCACCTATTTTTGAATTTTAATAGTTTTTTCTATAGTCCAGATACACGTTATTTATCAGATATATAATTTGCAAGAATTTCCCCTCTTCCTGTGGTCTTCTTACTTTATTTATGGTATCTTTTGAAACAAAAAGTTTTTAGTTTTGATAATGTCTAGTTCATCTATTTTTCTTTTTTTTTTCTTTTTTGTTTTTTTCTTGAGACAGAATTTCACTCTTGTTGTCCAGGATGGAGTGCGATCTCAGCTCACTGCAACCTCTGCCTCCCAGGTTCAAGCAATTCTCCTGCCTCAGCCTCCCGAGTAGCTGGGATCATAGGCATGAGCCACCATACCCGGCTAATTTTTTTTTTTTTTTTTTTTAAGTAGTGGCAGGGTTTCTCCATGTTGGTCAGGCTGGTCCTGAAGTCCCAACCTCAGGTAATCCATTCGCCTCCGCCTCCCAAAGTGCTGGGATTACAGGCATGAGCCTCCGTGCCCAGGCTCTTTTTTCTTTCTTTTTTTTTTTTTTTTTTGCTAATGCTTTTGGTGTCATATCTAAGAATCCATCAAGGATTCTAAGAATTGTAATTCAAGGTCATAAAGATTTACACCAACAGTTTCTTTGACGAGTTTTAGAGTTTTAGCTCCTAAGTTTATGTCTTTGATACATTTAAATTTTTGTATATGTTGTGAGGTAAGGGTCTAACTGCATTGTTTTGAATTTGTATATCCAGTTGTCTCCTCATCTGTTGAAGACGATTCTTTTCCCATTGAATGGTCTTGCACCCTTGATCAGTTGACCATACATATCACGGTTTATTTCCGGACGTCAATTTTATTCCAAAACAACTGAAATAATTAACTGCTTACATGTTTCAGGCATGATCCTAAGCACGAATTCATCTGCTTCTCGTAACTGTCAAGTGGGCACTATTCTCACTCCCATTTGACGAATGAAGTGGCTGAGATACAGAGTGATTTGCCCAAGGCCATATAACTAGTAAGTGGCAGTGACAGGATAAGAATTTAGGTTTACTAACTTGAGAGCCTGAGTCTTAGCCATGCATGCTGTAAACAAAAATTAGAAATCAAAACTTCTGAATTCCACTGAAGAGTTCACTTTAAGCAAAAGGGGTGAAGGTCGGATTAGCCACTAACGGTTTGAAGAGCACAACAGGGAGGAACTTGCCTCATCAGCTTGCTTTCTACAGAGTAGCAGCAACGGACCTGCCTCTTTGGGCTGAAACTCCTCCAACCCCCAAGTTGAGAATTTACACCGGCTGTAAGTCGAATTTCCAGTTAAGAAGCCTTCCTGGGTTACTGGGGCAGTGCCGAGTGGTGCGAGCAAAGGCCAGGGCGTCTGCCAGAGTCTCGCCCGGCTCTCCGCACAGAATTTGGGAGTGGGAAGGCGTAGGCGACCGGGCTGGAGGCTGCCCGGGATGTGGAAACTCTCGCGGGAAGATGCGTCGTTGCCTCGGTAACCGCGTCGCAGTCGCCAAAGATGGCGGGGCGAAGTCGAGGTCTTACGGTCAGTTCGACTCCAGGCTCCTGGGGAGCGTCTAGGCTCCGGCGACTAGGACGCCTAACCTCCTTTAACTTTGGCTCTGAAAGTCTCTGGCTCTTTTACAGAGAAGCAGCGTTCCAGGGACTCCGCTCCCGCCACCCGTTCAGCAACCCTCTACACCTGGACCCGACCTCCTCGCCTTGGAGGAAGAATATAAGTAAGAAATTCAGCGGTTGAGCTTTTCCTTCTTTCTTTCATCTAAATGAGGCTTTTTTTTTCCTGGAGACTGGCTGGATCTTCGGGACCACTCACTCTGCAGCATTCCCTTCTCGTCATCTCGTTCACCTGCCGTTGATCCTTTTATCTCTGATCTGAGTAGTTCGCCTGCGTATTCGAAGATATTTGAAGTGGGCGAAAATTTAGCCCAAGTAAACATGTTGTTTAATTTGAAATGTAGCTCAAGTAAACAGCAAGATACTGTTGAAAGTTATTCGGGTAGCAGGAATTGCCGCAAATAGTTCATTTGATAGTTTAGGTTATTTCGCTTAATTTCAAGTTCATAGAGTTTACCTTGGGTAAATTTCCTTTAGGTTGGTTTCTAAATTGAAAGGATGCTTCCCACTGCAATCAGAATTACCGTTCTCGTTCAAATGTTCCTTTTCTTACCTGTTCTCGGTGTAATTACAACTATCTTGACAACGGTGCTTTCATTTTTGGCCCATTCCACTCCTCATCCCCAAGTTTTCACACAGCAGTCAGTGTAATCTTTTCATTTGATCATATCATTCCTTTTCTTAAAATTGTACAATAGTTTCCTGTTGCGTTTCAAAAGCTCTGATCGATGTGGCTCCTCCTGCCTCCCGTATTTGATCTTATTCCCTCTTCCCCTTTTCATCCTAAAACTTTCCAGCTTCACTGGCCTTTTAGTTCCGAAAACTCCCAGGTTTTCTTTCTGTCTCTGGAAAGAGGCAGTCACACACGCCTTCAACCTGTAATGTGAGTGGCCTTCCTTGACCATGCTAAGTATGCTCCCTTGTTGGTCTTTTTCATTGTCTCACTGGTTTTTCTTTCTAATTAGCATAATTTGTTACAATAAATTCATTTGTGAATTTCCTTTTTGTCTGTCTCCTCCATTGGACTGTAAGTTCTAAGGGCAGAGACCGTGCCTGTTTTATTTGCCATCGTACATACCCTTATAAAAAAGTGCCTTTTAACGACTCCCTTTCTTTTTAATTTAATATAAAATAACTAGATTAAAATTTGGAAATAGTTGGCAGTTTGTATCAGAGAGTTAAACTAGAGTTACCATATGATCTACATATGATCTATATTTAAAATTAAAGCATATTTGAAATTAAAACTGAAGGGTACTGTGTTTAGATGAACTATACACCGACCAATTTACCACAGCAAGTAGGAAGATAATCATATCTTCTTCTCTCTTATGAAATGGGCAGATTATCCCAGTTCAAAAGTGTACTTAAGCAACTTAATCTATTTTCTATATATAGTTCTTTATCAGCTGTGTCTGAATCAAAACGGTTATTTTCATTATCATTAACCATATAGTATTAAATACCTGGATTAGGTTTATTTGTTCAGTTATTTGAGAGTGTATTTTGTATTTTGCACCTAGTTCTGGTGCATCGTTAGGGATATAGTCCTGTTTAAAATGAGAAATATACAGGGACCATTATTCTATTCTAGCACGAGTTGTTTTATAAAACGAGATAGCTAAACAGTATTATATGGTGGCCAGCTGTTTCTTGTTCTGTCATCTGTACTCTGAGTTGTGCACTCTGAAGCATATGAACAGAGTAACTCCCTACACTACCTGAATCTTCTAGAGTACTTCTGTGTCATGCAGAAGAGTAAAATGTCTGGCCATCCCTGTAAGCAAGAATATGAAATAACAGTATGGTATCTGTTTTGCCACCTGTTGTCTTGGCATTAATCATTAGAATGCTACTTCCCAGAGACCTCAATCCAAAACCTTTGCAATTCTGCTCCTGTTGGAGGAAATAATCACTATCTAAGAGGATAGACTAAGGAAGATGGTAATCGCTCAAGTGGATAAATTTTTCAAGCTTCATTCCTGTATTATAATACAGATAGCTAACAATAAGATAACATGATAACTGGTAGGGCAAGCACCCTCATAAATCCCAGTCACATTGGATTTACAGATTAATTTGCAGATAACTGAGTTATTTATGCTATTAAATCTTCCATGAATATGATACTTCTCCATTTATGGGATTTATTTGACCTTTAATAGTGTTTTATCATTTTACTACATAAAATTTTTGCATATATAATTTGCTTCAAGGTACTGATTAGTTGCTATATAATAAGTGGAATTTTTTCTATTACATTTTCTAATTGGTTATAAATGTAGAATTTTTAGATGTTGATGCTACATCTGTATTTATATACACACAGATCTTCAGTCCTGCTGGGCTCTTTTATTCATTCTGTGAAGTCCCTTGGATTTTTGATGAAGACAATTATATGCAAATTTTGATCATTTTGTTCCTTGATAATTCTCCTGCATTCTCTCTTTTTCTCTGTTTAGGACTTCCCATGTGATATGGAACAGAAAAAGTGATGGTGAGCTTCCTTGTTTATGATTTTGAGAAGCCCACTTTTAATAATCACTACATTTGAGATTTTCCCTAGGGTTTTGGTAGATTCTTTTTATTATGTTTAAAATTCTTCCCCTTATTTCCTAATTTGAATGAGTGTTAAACGTATCAAAACTTATTTTTTCCCCAATTAATTCGGGTATTGGTATGTTCTTTTCCCCTCCTTTAATGTTTTAACATACTGAACTACAAAGGCAGGTTTCTTGTTTTACTTTAAAGACTGCTAGATATGATTGCTATAATTTTATGTAGGTTTTTTGCATCTATGAACAAAAGTGAAATGGGTGTTAAACTTTTTTTTTCTAGTTCTTTTCCTTTCCGTTTTTGATATCAATATTATTCTGGCTACATGAAAGAAGCCAAATAGTTTTCCTTTTTTGTTTCTTTTCTTGGAAGCTTTTTATAATTACAGATTTTCTGCCCTTTGATTAAAATTGTGAAACTGTCTGAGTCTAGTGTTCTTTTTTCAAGGGGATTCTTTTTGTCTATGAATTTAGCTTCTTTGTTTCTTTTCTTGGAAGCTTTTTATAATTACAGATTTTCTGCCCTTTGATTAAAATTGTGAAACTGTCTGAGTCTAGTGTTCTTTTTTCAAGGGGATTCTTTTTGTCTATGAATTTAGCTTCTTTAATGATTATTTAGATGTACTATTTCTAGAATAGTTTTTGGTTATTTCTAAAATAATTTTTGGTTCTAGAAAAGTGTTCATATCATGTATGTTTTAAAATATATTAGCATAAACTGACTCTATGGTGGTACGTTTGAAATCTTGACTGTATGCATAACCATGTACACCCTTCCTTTTGGTAGCTTTCCAATATTGTTTAGTTTTGTCTTTTTCTTTTTCTATCAAGCTTCCTGGGAGATTTATCTGTTCATTGGTCTTTCCAGAGAACCAGCTTTGGTTTTCTTGCTAATCTGTGCGATGTTAAAATTTCATTAATCTTTATAGAAATAAAGACAAATGATCTCTTCTAACTGGGGTGGATTGATTTTTTGTTTTTTAATTTCTTTACCTCATTTATTGTTTTTCTTATTTTTAAATAAATATATTTGTGTCTTTAAATTTCTCTTCAACTATAGGTTAACTATATTCCAGGACTTGTTTTGATGTATATTTCTTTTATGGTTATTTAGTTCTAAATATTATATGATTTTCATAGTAATTTTTAGAAGTGTGTTTTTTAGTTTGCAAGCACATAGGGTTGTTTGTTTACTGTTGTCTAGTTTTTATTTTTCTAAGTTTGTATGTGACAAGGTCTTGCTCTGATGTCCAGGCTGGAGTGCAGTGGTGTGATTATGGCTCACTGCAACTTTGACCTCCTGGGCTTAAGAGTTCTCCCACCCCAGCCTCCTGAGGAGCTGGGACTACAGGCGCATGCCACCATGCCATGGTAATTTTTTTTTTTTTTTTGAGACAGAGTCTCACTCTGTTGCCCAGTCTGGAGTGCAATGGTGTGATCTCAGCCCACTGCAACTTTCACCTCCCAGGCTTCTGAGTAGCTGGGACTACAGGCATGTGCTAGCATGCCCAGCTTATTTTTGTATCATATTTTTTGTAGTGACTGGGCTTCGCCATGTTACCCAGGCTGGTGTTTAACTTCTGGACTCAAATGATCCACCTGCCTCGGCCTCCCAAAGTGCTGGGATTACAGGCCCAGCCTAGTTTATTTTAAATTTCATATGATTAGAGAATTGATATATTAAGTTTTTAAATGTATTGAGACTTATTTGTGGCCAAGTGCATGTTCCCTTTTTGTAAAAGTTCTATGTGTTCTTTGATAGAAAATGTATTTATTATTTGTTGTCTAATCTGTTCTATATCTGTTCTTCATGACATCGGTATCCTCGCTTTTTTTTGTTGCAGCTTTATTGGTTTCTGTTAGAAGTGTATTAAAAATCATCAATTATAATTATAGTTTTAAAAAATCCTTATGATTGTGGCCATTTTTGTTTGGGAGTATCTTATTTGACTTATTGAAATCTTCTTGATTCCTTTCATTATTATGCAGTGTCTGTTATATCTTTCTTCATCCCTCTATTTTCAAACTTTGTATGTCATTTATCAGTAAGAGCATTCTTTTTATAACCAGTCTGATAATTTCTGCCTGTTAATAAGTGAATTTAATTTATTTATGTTATTACATAACTTGAAATTGTCTTAGCCACCTTATTTTTTATGTTTTCTATTATGTCTTGTCTTTGGTTCTTGTCTGTCTTCTGCTGGTTGAATGGGTTTTCATTATGTCTTTATTTTTACTGGTTTGGAAAGATGTTAGAATTCTTTAACTTGGTTTCCTCTGTTAAGTTAGATAATATTTTACTTTGTTGTTTTGAATACACCCACACCCAGTTAATCATCAATGTATTTTTATAGTCTGTACTAATTTAGATTTATCATGTTTTCTGATATCTTCATGATTCTTTTTTTCCAGATTCATTTTCCTCCTTCCTGAAGTGTAGACCCTTCGTTATTTTCTGTGAAAACCTGAGTCTTAAACTCTCCAGTCTTTTTGAAAATTGTTACTTTGCACTTATTCTTCAATGACAGTTTATCTGAATATAGTTCTAGATGGCCAACTTTTCCTTCTCAGCCCATTAAAGATATCCTTATATTGTCAACAGACAATATAAATGTTACAATGTTGGAAGTGTTAATGAGCCATCTGCTGTCAGCTTTTTAGATAATTATGCTGGTAGACTTTTTCTCTGTTATTTTAAAATAATGATTTGGTAGTTTAGGGAGTACTCTCTATCTTTAAAATTCTGTACTTTCACTGTGATGTATGCACAGGTGGATTTGTTTTCTTTATTCTTCATGAGATCCATGTCTTCAGTTTGGGAAATTCTTAGCATTAGCTCTTGAAATACTGTCATTCACTCCTCTTGGGATTTCTTTTTTTCTTTTTTGGAGACAGAGTCTCACTCTGTTGCCCAGGCTGCAGTGCAGTGGCATGATCTTGGCTCACTGCAGCCTCTGCCTCCCAGGTTCAAGCGATTCTTGTGCCTCAGCCTCCCGAGTAGCTGAGATTACAGGCATGCAGCACCACACCTGGCTAATTTTTGTGTTTTTAGTAGAGCCGGGGTTTCACCACGTTGGCCAGGCTGGTCTCCTGGCCTCAAGTGATCTTCCCTCCTCCACCTCCCAAAGTGCTGGGATTACAGATGTGAGCCACTGCGCCCGGGCCTCTCTGGGATTTCTAAAACTTCTGTTATAGTAGGTACAGAACATCTGTCTTCAATGGATGTTAACCTGTCTTTTGTGGTTTTATCCCCTTGTTTTTTGTATCTCCTTGTAGGTGATTTCTTTATATCTGCCTTCTAATTCACTCATTCCTTCTATGTCCATTATATTGTTCAACATATCCGTCAAATTTCCTTGAGTTCTTCTTAAGTTCAGTGACTGTGTTTTTCATTTGTGTAATTTATTATTTCAATCTAATTCAGCATTTTTTTGTGTGATAAAATTGGCTCTTGCCTAATGTTTTTTTCTGTACGCATTTTTTTTACAAATTAATGCTAATTTTAAAATCTTTTTTGAATTGTTATATTATCTCTTCTTCTTATAGTACAAATTTTCTCTTTTCTCACGTCTGCTGATTCTTTCTTTTCGCAGCTTGTTTCTTTACGCAATTTGTTACCTTTTTGAAATCATCATTAGCAATTTGCTTTTTGAGAGAGTCCTACATATTCTAGATGAGTAAATGTCCCTATAGGGTGGTTTTCAATTTACCTTTGCTAGTTTCAAGTTTTCATTGATTCCACATCAGCTTTCTTCTATTTTAAAGTTTTGGCATGTATCATTTAGGTAAGATGAATTTGGACTTCCCTCTTGTTTGTTTTAATTACTCGCAAGAGAATCTTTTTCTACCCATGGTTCTAGTTTCATTTCTGCTCACCTAAGGTTGTGGGTAGAATTTTTGTAGTCTGTGTTTCACAGGTGTATCCCTTCATGACTCACATGCATCAGATTCTAGCTTTTAAGCTATTTTGGCTTCTGTTCCTGTTTGTTGCTCTCACTTTGAATTGCTGCTTTATTCTTAGTGCCAGGGCATTTCCCTTGCCTGAGTTTGAGCTTAGCAATATTTCCTCCATTACATTTTATCTGGCATGTCCATGGATTTAGAGTAGAATAGTCTTCTCAGTCATCTTGGTCCACTATATTAATTGGAAACTTCCATTTAAGTCCTTGTGATCTAGTCCTTGTTAGGGAAATTTGAAAAATCAGGTAATGGCACTTTAAAGGCACCTTTAAGTCTTTCTTAGATATTTTTCTTTTGACCACGTAATCCTAAGATATAAAAATATTTCTTAAAGCTTCAGACTGTTAAAGGATATGGTACTGATCTCCCTCTTCTTTTTTTTCCCTTGGGCTGGAGGTTGTGTTTTGTGTTACTTGTGAATCACATGTCTAAGAAAAACAAGATAACTAATTTTTCAAATCCTTATGTCTCCTTCACATAACCTCAGAAGATCCTAGGTGGTCTAGAAATGTGACATTTCAACAGGAGAAAAAAGTTATATGCTTTTGAGTATGTTTATTATGGTGTTAACCTTTAAAAGTGAAAAAGGGGACTTAACAATAGGGACAGAGTTCAGTACATTATGTTCATTGCAATTTATTGAATTGCATAGCCGTTTAACATGCTTATAAAGATTATGTGGAGATAGATATTCCTTTTATATTGCTGTGGGCAAACAGTACAAAATTGTGTATATGCTATAGATGAAAATTGGAAGGGAATATTAAAAATAAAAAATGGATGGTGGTGGTAGGATTATGGGCAGTTTTTCCTTTAAAAACAATTTCTTTCAATAATAATGTCATTCTTGCAGTCTTAATATAGGACCAAGTAAATAGTATTCCTTTTCTTGCTAGATTCCAGGTAGAATGAAAAATAATTAAAAAAGGAGTGACAGGTCGAGGTCAAGATAGTCACCTTTATTTCCAAGGAAGCTTGATGTTAAAGTGTGTAGCTGAGGTGTGAGCCACCTCACAGCTCAGCTGGTGGGCTGCTCACTAAACCTCACATTTAGCTCCCCAGTTAAAGCAACACCCCAAACCAGAACAGGTCTCCCCCATACCCTGCCCACTTCTGCCCACAATTAGAACAGGGCCTGTCTCTGGAGAAGCAAGATTAGAACTTGTATTCTTTGCAGGTAGGCTAATAACAACTCTGTTGAACTCACCCAGCTTATTCTTCCCAAATATATTAGGTAAGTTGCTTCACTTGAAATTAGTAGAGGGCCACAGAAAGGCTAACACTTAGTGTTTGAGGTCCTACCACAAGGAAGGAGGAATCATGGGGAGTTGAGGATAAGTTCTTAATGGCTGTGTTCATTTTAGAGTAAGAATACCATATGTATATTTTGGCATTTGTTGATTAGGTCACTTGATAACGTGTAACTGCTGAAGTTTAATTTTTATTTTTGTTAGGATCTTCAGTATATCCCAATTATTTTCTGCTTTTAGGCGTTTAAATGCAGAATTACAGGCAAAAACAGCTGATGTGGTTCGACAAGCTAAGGAAATAATAGTAAGTAAATGTACAATTATTAATAATTCCATATAAATGCTAGTTTTTTATCTTTTTCATTTGATATATGACATATATACAAAAAACTAGCCAAAGCATGTGTGTTCAGTTCAATGAATTATTACAAACTGAACATGAATGTATATGCACAGATATAGGAATGTGTATATGTATATGTTTTTAGTAAGCACACATTTTCTAAAAGCCACTGAAAAAGTACTTTCCATTTAGATGCTCCAGTCTTCTAAATTCTCATTATAAATTCTCATTATTAATTGATAGGATAGAGTGACTCTCCTTAGAGGAGTAGAGTCTACTTTAAAACTTTTACCAGTTCTTACCTAATTTTGATTCTTACTTTCTGTCCTTCCTGTCCCCCACAGTGGAGTTGATGGAAGCAGGGAAGGAAACCTAGGCAATATTTTTTCTTAATGCCTTATACAAATCTACAATTATTTGTTAATTTAGGAATAAGAAATGTATAATATATAACATTTCAAGTAATGTATTTTGATAATGGTTACAGATTTGTATTTTATAATTTATAAGTAGATGTTTTACTAAAAATATTTATAATTAAATTTATAATTACATTTTACTAATTTATAATTAAATGTTTTACTAAAAATATTTTTATTTCATTTTTTAGTTTTTGCCGGTGTCTGAAGAGCAGGAAAATGCTTGTACAAAAGGACCCCATGTTATAGTAGATGACGGATTCCTTACGTTTTCTGCTCAGAGCGCCCCATAAAAAGAATCTCCCCCAGGCTGGGTGCGGTGGCTCACGCCTGTAATCCCAGCACTTTGGGAGGCCGAGACAGGCGGATCACGAGGTCAGGAGATCGAGACCATCCTGGCTAACACGGTGAAACCCTGTCTCTACTAAAAAATACAAAAAACTAGCCGGGCGTGGTAGCGGGCGCCTGTAGTCCCAGCTATTCAGGAGGCTGAGGCAGGAGAATGGCATAAACCTGGGAGGCGGAGCTTGCAGTGAGTTGAGATCCGGCCACTGCACTGCAGCCTGGGTAACAGAGCCAGACTCCGTCTCAAAAAAAAAAAAAAAAAAAATCTCCCCCTGCAAATAAAAAACAGAATAGAATACGGACAAGCTAGGAAAGGGGTTGGGGAGTGGATTCCTACCCCTGCAGAAGCAAACAATATAAGGTTTCTCATATTTAATTTTTGTTTACTCACTTTCTCTTTTTAAATTTTTTAATGTTTGTGATTACATAGTAAGTGTTTATGGGGTAAATGAGATATTTTGATACAGGAATGCATTGTATAATAATCACATCATGGAAAATGGGGTATCCATCCCCTCAACTATTTATCCTTTGTGTTACAAAAAATCCAATTATACTCTTTTAGTTAATTTAAAATGTACAATTAAATTATTTTGACTATAATAAACATGTGCTATCAAATACTAGGTACTATTCATTCTTTCTAACTATATTTTTTGTACCCATTAGCCATCCTTGTTTCCCACCCCTGCATCCCCCACTACCCTTCCCAGTCTCTGATAACCATTCTTCAACTCTCTATCTCCATATGTTAAGTTGTTTGGATTTTCAGATCCCACAAATAAGTGAGAACATGTGAAGTTTGTCTTTCTGTGCCTGGCTTATTTCACTCAATGACCTTCAGTTACATCCATGTTGTTGCAAGTGACAGGGCCTCATTGTTTGTTGTGGCTGAATAGTACTCCATTGTGTATATGTACTACATTTTAGTTATCCATTCATCTGTTCGTGGACACTTTGGTTGCTTCCAGATCTTGGCTATTGTAAACAGTGCTGCAACAAACATGGAAGTGCAGATACTTCTTTGATATATTGATTTCCCTCTTTTGGACCTATACGCAGCAGTGGGATTGTTGGATCATATGGTAACTTTAGTTTTTTGAGGAACCTCCAAACTATTTCCTTTGTGGTTGTACTAATTTACATTCCCACCCACAGTGTACCAGGGTTCCCTTTCTCTACATCCTCACCAGCACTTGTTATTGCCTGTCTTTTGGATATAAGCCATTTTATCAGAGTTGAGATGATATTGTAGTTTTGATTTGCATTTCTCTGATGATCAATGATGTTGAACACCTTTTTAATGCCTGTTTGCCATTTGTATGTTTTTCTTGAGAAATGTCTATTCACATCTTTTGCTCATTTTTAAATTGGATTATTAGTTTTTTTTCCTATAGTGTTGTTTGATCTCCTTATATTTTCTGCCTTGTATTCCCTTGTCGATGCGTAGTTTGCAAATATTTTCTCCCATTCTGTGGGCTGTCTCTTTATTGTTTCCTTCACTGTGCAGAAGCTTTTTAACTTTATTTGATCCCATTTGTCCATTTTTGCTTTGGTGATCTTTGCTTGTGGGGTATTACTCAAGAAATCTTTGTCTCCAATGTCCTGGAGAGTTTCCTCAATGTTTTCTTATAGTAATTTCATTGTTTTGAGATCTTAGGTTTAAGTATTTAATCCATTTTGATTTGATATTTGTATATGGCAAGAGGTAGGGGTCTAGTCTCATTCTTCTGCATGTGGATATTCCGTTTTCCCTTTGTGTATGTTCTTGGCAACCTTGTCAAAAATGAGTTCACTGTAGGTGTATGGATTTGTTTCTGGATTTTTTCTATTCTGTTCCATTGGTGTGTGTGTCTGTTTTTATGCCAGTACTCTGATGTTTTGGTTATTATAGCACCATAGTATAATTTGAAGCCAGGTAATGTGATTTCTCCAGTTTTGTTCTTTTTGCTTAGGGTAGCATTGGCTATTCTGAGTCTTGTGGTTCCACATAAATGTTAGGATTGTTTTTTCTATTTCTGTGAAAATGTGATTGGTATTTTGCAAGGGGTTGCATTGAATCTGTAGATTGCTTTGGGTAGTATGAACATTTTAACAATATTGATTTTTGTAATCCATGAACATGGAATATTTTTCCTTTTTTTTGTGTTCTCTTCAAATTCTTTCATTGATGTTTTATAGTTTTTGTTGTAGAGATCTTTTACTGCTTTGGTTATATTAACTCCTAGGTATTTTATTTGTGGCTGTTGTAAATGGGATTACTTTTTATTTCTTTTTCAGATTGTTGACATACAGAAACACTACTGATTTTTGTATGTTGATCTTGTATCCTGCAACTTTACTGAGTTTATCATTTCTAATAGTTTTTGGTGGAGTCTTTTGGTTTTTCCAAATATAAGAGCATATCATCTGCAAATGAGGATAATTTGACTTCTTCCTTCTGATTTGGATGCCCTTTATTTCTTTATCTTGTCTAATTACTCTAGTTAGTACTTTCAGTCCTATGTTGAATAATGATGGTGAAAGTAAGCCAGATCTTAAAGGAAAGACGGTCAGTTTTTCCCATTCGGTATTACACTAGCTGTGGGTCTGTCATGTATGGCTTTTATTGTATTGAGGTCTGTTCCTTTTATACCCAGTTTTTGAAGTGTGTTTACCATGAAGGGATGTTGAATTTTATCAAATGCTTTTCCAGGATCAGTTGAACTGATCATATGGTTTTTGTCCTTCATTCTGTTGATATGATGTATCACATTGATTGATTTGTGTATGCTGAACTGTCCTTGCATCCCTGGGGTAAATCCCACATGGTCATGACAAATGATCTTTTTAATATATTACTGAATTCTGTTTGTTAGTATTTTTTGAGGAATTTTACATCAATATTCATTAGAGATATTGGCACGTAGTTTTCTTTTTATGATGTGTCTTTGGTTTTAGTATCAGGGTAATACTAGCCTCATAAAATGAGTTTGGAAGTAGTCCCTCCTCCTCCAATTATTGGAATAGTTTGAGTTGGTTTGGTATTAGTTCTTCTTTAAATATTCAATAGAATTCACAGTGCAGCCATCAGGTCCTGGGCTTTTCTTTACTGGGAAAATTTTTTTTATTGTGGCTTCAATCTTATTACTTATTATTGTTCTGTTTAAGTTTTGGATTTCTTCATGGTTCAATCTTGGTAGGTTGTATGTATGTGTCGAGGAATTTATCTGTTTCCTCTAGATTTTCCAATTTATTGACATATAGTTGCTCATAATAGCCACTAATGAGCCTTTGAATTTCTGCATTGTCTGTTGTAATGCCTCCTTTTTAATCTCTAATTTTATTTATTTGAGTCGTCTCCCTTATTTCTTTGTTAGTCTGTTAATTTTGCTTATCTTAAAAAAAACAAACTTTTTGTTTCATCAATCTTTTCTTCATTTCAAATTCTCTATGCTGTAATCTCAAATGCTCTAATCTTCATTTCTTTTCTTCTACTAATTTTGGGTTTGGTTTGCTTTTGCTTTTCTGGTTCTTTAAGATGCATTGCTGGCTGGATGTGGTGGCTGATGCCTGTAATCCCAGCACTTTGGGAGGCCAAGGCATGCAACTTGAACCTGGAAGTTTGAGACCAGGCTGGGCAACATGGTGAAAGTCCATCTCTAGAAAAAAATACAAATTAGTCAGATGTGGTGGTGCACGCCTGTAGTTCCAACTACTTGGGGGGCTGAGGAGGGAGGATGGTTGAGCCCAGGAAGGTCCAGTCGGTAGTGAGCCATGAGCATGCCACTGAACTACAGCCTGGGCATCAGAGTTTCTCTCTGTCTCAAACTAACAAACAAACAAACAAACAAAAAAAAAAAGGGAAGAAAAGATGCATTGCTAAGTCATTTATTTGAAGGTTTTGTTCTTTTTTGTTGTAGGCACTTACAGCTGCATAAATTTCCCTCTTAGTACTGCTTTCACTATATCCCATAGATCTTGGCATGTTGTGTTTTCATTATCATTTGTTTCAAGAAATTTCTCAATTTCCTTCTTATTTTCTTCATTTACCCACTGGTAATTTAGGTGCATGTTATCTAATTTCTGTGTCTTTGTATAGTTTCCAAAGTTCTGGTTATTAACGTCTAGTTTTATTCCATGTGGTCAGAGAAGATGCTTGATATTATTTCAGTTTTTAAAATATTTTACAGCTTGTTTTGTGACCTAACATATGGTCTGTACTTGAGAATGATATTCATGCTGAGGAGAATAATGTGTATCTGTAGCCTTTGGATGAAATGTTCTGTAAATGTCTATTGGGCCCGCTTGTTCTGTAGTGCAGATTAAGTCTGATGTTTGTTGAGTTTCTTTCTGGGAAATCTGTCCAGTGGCAAAAGTGGGTGCTGAAGTCTCCAGCTATTATTGTGTTGTGGTCTAGCTCTCTCTTTAACTCATATAATATTTGCTTTATGTACCTGGGTGCTCCAGTGTTGTGTGCATATATATACAATCATTATATCCTGTTGCTGGATTGACCTGTTTAGCATTATATAATGACCTTCTTTGTCTCTTCTTACAGTTTTTGTTTTGAAATCTATTTTGTCTAAGTATAGGTTCTCCTGCTTTTTTTTTCTTTTTGGTGTAGAATATCTTTTTCTACCCTTTTTATTTTCAGTCTATATATATCTTTATAAGTGAAGTATGTTTCTTGTAAGCAACAAATCATGGGGTCTTGTTTTATCATCCATTAAACCAGTCCATCTTTTGATTGATGAGTTTAGTCCGTTTACATTCAATGTTATTACTGATAAGGGCCTTAATCCTGCCATTTCATTATTTGTTTTCCAGTTGTCTTGTGGTATTCCTTCCTGTCTTCCTTTTATTGAAAGTGATTTTCTCTTGTGGTATAATTTAATTTCCTGATTTTTATTTTTTGTGTGGTCATTGTATGTTTTTTTGACTTGAAGTTACTGTGAGGCTTGCAAATACTATCTTATAACCCATTATTTAAAGCTGATGACAACTTGACACTGATTGCATAAACAAACATGCAAAAAGAAAACTAATACAAGCTCTACACTTTTATCTCCCTAGTTTTTAACTCGTTACTGTTTCTGTCTTATTGTATTGTCTATGTCTTAAAAAGTTGTTGTAGTTATTATTTTTAATTGGTTCATCATTTAGTCTTTCTACTTAAGAGTAGTTTACACTCAATTACAGTGTTATAATATTCTGTGTTTTTCTGTATGTTTACTATGACCAGTGAGTTTTGTACTTTCAGATGATTTCTTCTTGCTCATTAGCATCCTTTTCTTTTAGATTAAAGAACTACCTTTAGCATTTCTTGTGGGAAGGTCTAATGTTGATGGAATGCCTCAGCTTTTGTTTTTCTGGGAAGATCTGTTATTCTCTTTAATGTTTGAAGGATATTTTTGCTGGATATACTATTCTAAGGTAAAAGATTTTTTTTTTCTTCAGCCCTTTAAATATGTCATGCCACTCTTTCCTGGTCTGTATGTTTTCCACTGAGAAGTCTGCTGCTAGATGTATTGGAAGTTTGTATGTTGTTTGTTTCTTTTCTTTTGCTGTTTTTAGGATCCTTTCTTTATCCTTGACCTTTGGGAGTTTGATTATTAAATGCCTTGAGGTAGTCTTTTTTGTGTTAAATCTGCTTGGTGTTCTATAATCTTCTTTTATTTGAACATTGATAACTTTCTCTAGGTTTGGGAAGTTCTCTGATACTTTCCCTTCAAATAAACTTTCTACCTTTATCTCTCTTTCTGCCTCTTCTTTAAGACCAATAACGCTTACATTTGTCCCTTTGAACCTATTTTCTAGATGTTGTAGGCATGCTTCATTCTTTTTTCTTTTGTCTCCTCTGTATTTTCAAATAGCATGTCTTCAGGATGACTAATTCTTCTGCTTGATTGGTTCTGCTATTAAGAGACTCTGATGCAGTCTTCAGTATGTCAGTTGCATTTTTAACTCCAGAATTTCTGCTTGGTTCTTTTTAATTATTTCAATCTCTTTGTTAAATTTATCTGATAGAATTTTGAACTCCTTTTCCATTATTTGAGATTCTTTGAGCTTTCTCAAAACAGCTATTTTGAATTCGCTGTCTGAAAAGTCACATGTCTCTGTTTTTCCAGGATTGGTCACTGGTATCTTATTTAGTTCATTTGGCAAAGCCATGTTTTCCTGGATGATCTTGATGCTTGTAGATGTTTGTCAGTGTGTAGGCATTGAAGAGTTAAGTATTGTACTCTTCACAGTCTGGGCTTATTTGTGCCAGTTTTTCTTGAGAAGGCTTTCCAGTTATTTAAAGAGACTTGGGTCCCCTGCCCAATATCACTAGGGTTCTTGCTGACTCATAGAGGTCTTGGTGGTCTTGGATAAGATCCGGAAGAATTCTCTGGGTTACCAGACAGAGACTCTTTCTCTTCCTTTATTTTCTCCCAGACAAACGGAGTCTCTTTCTGTCTGTGCTGAGCTGTCTGAAACTAGGGGTGTGGTGATGCAAGCACCCCTGTACCCAGCACCACTGGGATTGTGCTGGGTCAAACCTGAAGCCAGAACAGCACTGGATCTTGCCCACAACCTGCTATAAACACTACCTGGCTACCACCTATATTCACTCATGGCCCTAGAGCTCTACAATCAGCAGGTGATGAAGCCAGCCAGGTTTGTGTCCTTTCCTTCAGGGTGGCGAGTTCCCCAGGCCCTGGGTGGGTCCAGAGATGCTGTCTAGTAGTCAGAGATTGAAGTTAGAAATCTTAGGGATTTATCTGGTGCTCTAGTGTTCTGTGGCTAAGCTGGCACTCAGACTACAACATAAAGTCCTTCACGCTCGCCCCTCCCCTTTCCACAGGCAGAAGAGCCTCTCCTTGCGGTCACCACCACCACCAGTCCATAGCGGGGTTTTGCCAGGCCACTGCTAGTGTTCACTTAAAGCTCAAGGGCTTTTCAGTCAGGTTGTGGTGAATATTGCCAGGCCTGGGACTCATCCTTCAAGGGAATGGGCTCCCCTCTGGCCCTGGGCAAGTCTAGAAATGCTGTCTAAGAGTCAAATCCTGGAATCAGGGACCCCAAGAGTCCACTTGGTGCTCTGCCCTGCTGTGGCTGTGCTGGTACTTCAGGTGCAAGACAAAGGTCCCTTTACTTTTCCCTCTGTTTCACAAGCAGAAGGAGTCTTTCACTGTAGCCAGTATAACTGGGAATGTGCTGGGCCACCCCTGAAGTCAGTATGTCTCAGAGCCCAAGGGCCATGGCTTAGTATTAACACCTTGGTATTACTGCTGGTTATTTGAGGCCCAAGGTCCCTTTAGTCAGCAGATGATGAACGCTGTCAGAACTAGGTCCTTCCCTTCAAGGCAGCAGGTTCCCTCTTGGCCCAGGATGTGTCTAGAAATGTCATTCAGGAGCTAGGGCTTGTAATGGTGGCTGTGTGACTCTGCCTGGCACCCCACTGGATGCCTTCCATGGCCAAGGTGGTATCCAAGATGCAAGATAACGTCCTCTTTACTCTTTCCTCTCCTCTCCTTAAACAGAAGGAAGGAGACACTTTTGTTGTTGCGAATTGCACTGCCTGGTGTTGGGGAAGGCATGGCGGAAGCAATCCTTTAGTGACCCGGTTGGTGTTTCCCTAGGTCACAGTTGGTGTCTCCCTATGTGCCACCCTAGTCCTCTGGCTCTGAGCCGAGCCCAGCACTAGGGTTTGCCTAGAAATTGGAGTCATTGTATCCTAGACTGCCTTCAAGTTTACCTAGCACCCCAGAGCACTTTGGCCAGTGGTGGTGACTTGCTGACAAACTGGAGTTCTGACCCACGGGATGGGCGATTTTCCTCTGGATATAGCTAGTCCAAATGCTTCCTCCATGCATGGGTACTGTCTCAGCCCCACACGACTTTGCTCTCCACTCTGACAGGGCAGCACTGAGTTCAGTGTACAGTCCCCCATTCACTGTGCTGTCCCTCCCCCAAGTGCACAGACTCTTCAGGCTACACAGCCACTGCAGGAGTGAGTCAGGGAGGGGTGGTATCAGCGATTTAAGTCTCTCCAACCGTCTTCAATGACTCTTTCAATGATATGAAGTTAAAACCAGGTACTGTGATTGCTCACCTGATTTTTAGCTCTCATGATGATGTTTTTATGTGCAGGTAGTTGTTAAAATTTGGTGTTCCTGCAGAGGGTATGAATAGTGTAGGCTTCTATTCCACCATCTTGCCTTACTTTAATTTCTTGATGTGTCTTTGTCAAAAGCTTTTACTCCTGATACTTCACTTTTAGCATCTTCACAGCCTTCTCAACATTGAAATTTTTCCTGATTTGCGACAAATTTTTCTACCCATTAAGTGAATTTTTAAAAAAATGTCTTATGCCTACTTCTAATTTCTGTTGTATGCTGTGTAAGTTGAAAGATTCTAAAGGGATGGGGAAGCCGGAATTAGAAATATTATGTAAAGGCCTTGATATTCTTACATTTTCCCCTTAGGATGGAATTTTTTAACCCATAACAAATGAAAGGTGCAACTAGTGTTATAGACCTTATCTTCATACTATAGCATTTAGAATTCTGTGCCTTTATGTTATGGAAACCCAGGACAGTTATGAAATGATGAATGTTCAGAGAGGCACTTGAGTATATCTTAGTGGTTTGGTTTTTTTTCTGTATGATATATGACCTTTCTCTACTCATTTAAGAGAGATCGGCAAGAAGTACGATCTAGGCCTGTTTCAAAACAAATGAAATCATGTGATGATGAAGATGATTACAGTTTAAGGTAAGTAACTTAAATTCTCAAGCACCTTCTTTTAAATTGATGTACATGGATCTTTAACTATGTAAGATCTTTTTGCATGCAAACATTGAAAATTCTATAATTTTAAGAATAATGTATATATAGGGGGCTTATACCAATCCGACACAGTGGAAGCCCTTTATCTCATGTAATTTTCAAAATATTATTTTGAAATGTATATTCTTGTCCTCATTTTAAAAACTTTAGAGAGGAAACAGGAAAAAGTATATAATTGATGTGAATAAAACTATGAAATCATATTGTAGCAGACACAATGATGATCACCAAACATTCCAGGTCTCTTATAGTTGTCAGTGGGCTATGAATAGAAGTTTAGTTAATCTTTTCCAAGCCAAAACAGACAAGAATTGGTGTGTGAACCTCCAGCTGACTTTCTAGCCATGAAGATGAGTAAAATTCCAATTGGTAAAATCTCCTAGCCTGGTCTCTGGGTGACCATGTGTGGAACATGTAGAAAAAAGGGTCCTTCTTCCTCACTATGGCTGCATTGAATGGGTTAAGCCGCTGGAATTTTTAGGTTACTAGCCTGCTTATCTTTGCTAATGTTGAAATTGGTATTGGGAATGGAATGCTGTGTAACAAAAACTCAGAAGTGTGGCATTACCTTAGCAGTTAGGTGGGAACCAGCAAGGAAACTGATATTGGAGGCTGAAAAGATAAAGGATGAATGTTATGTAGTGGCAATGAATTTAGTAAAACTGTCATCTGTGGTAAATTGGGAGGCACAACAGGTGTCTAATGAACTTGTTCTCTGGGGAAAGAGGCTGAAACACAATATTAGCAGTATGTGCTCTTTTTTTTTTTTTTTTTTTTTTGAGACGGAGCCTCGCTCTGTCGCCTAGGCTGGAGTGCAGTGGCCCGATCTTGGCTCACCGCAAGCTCCGCCTCCCGGGTTCACGCCATTCTCCTGCCTTAGCCTCCGGAGTAGCTGGGACTACAGGCGCCCGCCACCGCGTCCGGCTAATTTTTTTTGTATTTTTAGTAGAGATGGGGTTTCACCGTGTTCGCCAGGATGGTGTCAATCTCCTGACCTCGTGATCCGCCCTCCTCGGCCTCCCAAAGTGCTGGGATTACAGGCGTGAGCCACCGCGCCCGGCCTCAGTATGTGCTCTTGAAGAGACAAGTTTGGGATAGATTTGGCTGATTTGCAAGCAGAAATAAAAGGGAATACCTGATTATCTAATTCAGATAATTTAATTAGATAATCTAATTATCTAATTCAGATAATCTAATTTTTGTATGTGGTATAGGAGTCAACCTCCATTCTTTTGCACATGGATAGCCATTTGTCTCAGCATTATTTGTTGAGAAGACTATTCTTTCCCCATTGAATGTTCTTAGCCCTCTTGTCAAAAATCAGTTGACTGTAGACATATGGTTTTATTTTTGGACTTTTATATCTGTTCCATTGATCTATATAGCTGTCATTATGCCAGTAGCACACTCTTGATTACCCTTGTTGTAATTGTCAAGTTGTGGAGTAAACTGGTTTTAGACCTCAAGAATTACAAGATAAAATCGAGAAAATCTATAAGGAACAAAAGCCTATCAAAATTCAACCTTGAGGCAAATATCAGACTAAACATGTGGACTTTATGACTATTGATAAAATTTTCCAATGGATTAAGGCTTCTCAGGGCAAGAATCAGATTAAATGGCACATAGTGAAACTTTTCATTTGGGTAAAATGACCCACGGCAAAGACCTAACTAAAGTTAAAGTCTCTCCTTAGAAGCTTGACACTGTTTAACCCATTTTTAAATTGAGAAAGAGGTCAGGTGAAGAAATAAAGAATTAGTCTTGGAAAGAATTGTAGGTGATGTAATGGCATGTAGAACTGACTGAAATTAAATAGGGAAGAAACCCACTAGTTTGGGGGAAAGTTTTATCAGCAAAGAAACTCTAGGAATGGACTAAAATTATTTGTGGCTTTTAAAATATTAAAACAGCTATGGGTACCCCACCTCCCAGTATTCTAAGATCAAGAAGCAGGCTGTAAGAGGTGCACAGCCCTACAGGGTTTAGAGACAAAAGAAAAGTTTATTCCTACATGGCAGTATATTTGGCTCATGTGAAATATTGGGATATTATTCATGTATTCAAAAATAATTATTGCATACAATCCAGTATTTCCTTTCCTAGATATTTACCCAAGAGAAATATAAACATATATCCATGAAAAAACCTGCATGTGAATTTTTAGATCAGTTTTATTCATAATTACCAAAACCTGGAAATAATTCAAATATTTATCAAATGGTGGCTGGATGAACAAATTATGGTATATCCATGCAGTGGAATACTACTTGGCAATAAAAAGCCATGAACTACTAGTAGAATAACAACATATTTGCTAAGTGAAAGAAGCCAGGCTAAAAAACATATATAATCTATGTTTCCACTTATTTGATGCTCTGGAAAAGGCAGAGCTTTAGGGACAGAAATCAAGATGGTTGTCTGGGGCTTGAGTACGGGTTAGGGGACTACCAAGGAACACAAGGGAACTTTTTGAGATGATGGAAATATTCTCTGTCTTGTGGTTGTGGTGGTTATGTGACAATATATGTTTGCTAAAACATATTGAACTGTATATGTAAAAAGAGTATATTGTATGATATATCAATTATATCTCAAACCTGAAAAAAATAATTTTTGAACACTGTTAGTGCCAGGTCTAGCTACTGGTATTACAGTGGTGAGTAAACAGACCTGATCTTGTTTCCAAGAAGTTAATATGTGTTGCTTTTGAGTATTTTTTAAGTACCTCAATTACACATTTTTATATTTTGATATACATATGTATGCATACATATAACATGAAACCACTTTATTAGCTGTAATACTCTGATATTCTGTAAAAAAAAGATATTTAAGTTATCAAAATTCCAAAATTTGGATTATACATAAGATTTAACATGGTGTTTATCCAGTAAACTGAAGAACTGAAATGATACTAACAACAGATGATGTTGTGATGATAACGCTCTGTTTATCTATCAGTTTTTTTTAATGCTACTGTTTGAACAGATGGCTTTTACCATGTAAAACATGGCATTTGGTGATCAGTTGGGAATTGCTGAATATGGGAAATAATTCTGTAAAGAAACCATTCATTTCAGGTTGGAACAATGATATTCCACCTAAATAAGGAAGAATATATTTAAATAGGTCTTCAACACCCAGGATGACTCTGTCAAAAACTGTGATGGGAAACCAGAGTTTAATCTCCTAATAACGTAGTATACATATCCTCCAGTCTGCTTGAAGCATGGTTTACCATACAGTCATTTCCATCATATTACAAACATTTCATGGAGTTAAACAAAAGTAAGAATACCATATTATAGCTTATTTTTGATGGAAATACACTAGCAAAGTAATATCATTGCAAAATCTGATGGAGACAGATAACCCTTAAATGTCTTTTGACTGATATGTACGCATGTGTGTTGGGTAATGGAATGAGAGGTACAGAAAATGTACTAAAGAAATGACAAACATTAATTTAAAATGAGGAAGATTAAAGAGGACACTTAAAATTTGTATAATATTTGGAAACATTTTCATGTCATTTGTGAGAGTGATTTAGTTTCTGTAATTTTTAACATATTTTGAAAGCCTTTTTTTTCTTCCCAGAGGTATTTCTAATAGTTAAGAGGTTTATTTATCTAAGTGTATCTTTGTATTTAATACTGAAAAAACTTATGCATGGCTAGCTCAGTGGGAGGCATCTGATGGAAAATAATTTTAGTTGTATGTCCTCTCCAATGGTTAGGACTTCTCAGGGGATATGACGGAGTTTTTTCATAGCAATAATGGATGCTAACATGGTATGTTTTCAGAGATGTAAATACAATGCCCAAGACAATGTGTTAGGCAAACTTTTTCTGTAAAGGGGCAGATAGCAAATATTTTTAGATTTGTGGGCTGGTCTGTGTTGTACCTACTTAACTTTAAGGTTGTAGTGTGAAAACAGCCATAGATCAGACATAAATGAATGAGTGGGTGGATTCAGCCTGTGGGCCATAGTTTGCAGACTTCCATAAACACTCCTTGTTTTTTTGTTGTTGTCGTTTGAGACAGAGTTTCGCTCTGGAGTGCAGTGGCGCAATCTCGGCTCACTGAAAGCTCCACCTCCTGGGTTCATGCCATTCTCCTTCCTCAGCCTCCCAAGTAGCTGCGACTACAGGTGCCTGCCACCACGCCTGGCTGATTTTTTGTGTTTTTAGTAGAGATGGGGTTTCACTGTGTTAGCCAGGATGGTCTCGATCTCCTGACCTTGTGATCCGCCCGCCTTGGCCTCCCAAAGTGCTGGGATTACAGGTGTGAGCCACTGCGCCCGGCCAACACTCCTTGTTTTAAACTACAAATATATTTGGAAAACCTTGTGTATAAAAATAAATTGCATTTTAGATGTGTTTATTCATGCACTCAACAAATACTTAAGCCAGTAGTAGTACCTGGCATATAACCTTTATATTGACTAGGCATAGAATATTGAACAAGGCAGACATGATTTCTGCCCTCATAGAGTTCACAGTATAATGAGGAAAACAGGCACTGACCAAGTGTTTTAAGTGGATTAAAAGAATGATAACATTGAGTGGGCTCATAATAAAAAGCCCTGTGGTGAATCGTTTGTAAAATGGGTAATTGCTGTGGATAGCCCACAATTACTCTTGATGATTTCCATTCATTAAAATTTTTGCTAGTTTCCTACTAGAATATTGGCATTATAGTGTATCTTCTTAAAGGTGAATTATGTAACCAAAGCATTTTTCTTGTTTATGGTACTCATTCAGAAAAAATTAACATGTGGATAACTACAATTATAGCAAAGATTATTTGATAGTTGAATAGTTTCCCTTTCAAATACAATTGTTGAATATCATTGTCTCAGCTCAATGTCATCTATTATTAATGTATAATGTTTATTTTTCGTCTGTAGAGGTGTATTACCATCTGAAGGGATAGTTCATCTTCATTCAGAAACTAAGGTATGAAATTAAACTTTCTCTGAATACAATTATATTCTGTAGAACTTAGGTTTTTTTAGACTTTTCTTAGACAAAGCAGAGAAGGAGTATGACTCAACAGAAACAATATAAACCTTGATACTCAGAGGGATGCATTTATGAAATGTCACTCATATAATAAATGGAATCCTTTGTTGTCTCATAATTTCACTGAATAATTTGGAGGTACAGTGGAAAAAATTCTAGGTGAAATGACTTTGTAAACTGAGGCTTATTTTTTTTTTCTGAAGCTTACATCTAGTAGAGCGAAGACCTGAAAAAGAATGATACTCATATGCAAAGAAGGTGATTTGAAAAGTTTGTTTGTTCATTTAAATATTTATAGTGTAGAGATCACTCTTCTAGGTGTAGAACATACTGGGATCTATGTTTCCTATCCATGGAGACCTAAGCCAAGGGAACTGTATACCTGAAGGCCACGGAAGGCCTGCCTGGGGAATAATTGGTTCCTGAGGAGAACTAAATTCTGTGAGTCAGAATGTCCAGATTTATTCACGACAGTCCACTGGCTAGCTGAATACCATTGAATCTTTAGGACTCATTTTCCTTATCCTTGAATTTCTTGGTTTTGGTATTATCTAGGTCTTTTCCAGCTATACAGTTGTGATATTCTTAAAAAGACATTTTTGGTAATTCCATCAAAATAGCAGTTTTTCTGTGTAGCAAAATAGCAATTCTATGTGTTACAGAATTGCTTTCTTTGGCAAATAATTAGACTCTAATTAATCAATACTTTCAATTCTTTTAACGTAGCCAAAGACCAAAAACATTGATCCTGTAAACAAGGTTCAAAACAAATTACACTCTGCAAATAAAGGAAGGAAAACAAATTCAAGGTATAGTATAGTTTTCAAAGTATTTCTTTTTTTTTAGTTGTATAATTCACAATACCATCATTCTTAATTTTTAAGCTCTGTTTGTTTTTCCAGATCTTTTTATACCCTAAACATTAAGTTACCCTGCATATATCTTATCCATATTCAGTAATTTAGAACATTTTCTACTCAGAAATGTTTTGCAGCAGTTAACAAATACTTTATATTGTTCTCAAGAAAAATTCTAAATCTAAAATTTTTATAAATGTTATTTCTAGTGATTTATTCTCTTAGAACTGTGACTGCAACTGAGGTTTGTTTTGTTTTGTTTTGTTTTTTGATCGCTGCCTAGTTCTCTCAAATAGGCTCAATAGTCTAGTTTTTGAGTATTTGACAAAGTGCATACATTATTTTGTCTATTGAGCTACAGAATTATTTGCCATGCTCTAAATAGGACTATAATATAATTATAATTTACATTTTATTGTTTTTGGTGAGAAAGAATTCAAGACAGTTCTTAGTATTATAGGCATAAAAAGGGACCCAAGATGCTCCCTAGGATAGGATGCTTTCTAGAAAAGGTAGAGGATTGAGTTGCACCAACCATCTTCAGTCAGTTATTACATTTAGATGTCTATTACTTACCCAAACTGATCACTGCATTGTAATTTTGGAAAAATCTTTGTTCATTTTTGTGTCTTTTAATTGTTTAAATAACTTTTTTGTTTTTGTTTTTTTTAAATAAAAGGGATGGAAAAAATAGAGTAAAGTGATAAGGAACAGAAAATAACTATACAATAGATTGAAGAAAAGAACTTATAGGCCACATACATGCATACATAACTGGAAAGGGTTACCTTTTCAGACTTCACATTTTTTTTTTTTAAAGTTGATTTTTCAAATAGAATTCCAAAGACCAAGACCTACTATTTGATAGCACAATAGGGTGACCATAGCCAATAATAACTTAATTGTATTTTTAAAATAACTTAAAGAGTGTATTTAGATTGTTTGTAATTCAAGCAATAAATGCTTGAGGGGATGGATACCCCCTTCTTCATAATGTGCTCATTTCACATTGCATTCCTGTATCAAAACATCTCATAAATATGTACACCTACTGTGTACCCACAAAAAATTAAAATGAAAAGAAAAGAATTCTAAAGCATTTGCTTATGTTTTAAAAGTGAATTTGGCTTTCAGAACCATAAATTTGTTGATGTGTCAATGAATTAGGCCTGGCCCATTCCTCAGTGCCTTTAGAAATGAGTTTTATTTTGTCAGTCTTCTCCATTTCATTAAAAAAAAAATCAAATCCAACTTTTTGGTTAATATTGATCATGGTAAGAATGTGTTTCTTTGGGTGGAAAAAAATGTTGTTTGATTGAGCTATTAGCTCTTCACTCTGTAATTTTTTCTCAGGAGGTATTTTTCTTTGCTGTTTGCAGAATTATGGCCAGGGTGATGTCAGTTTATACAGTTTTTCTCCAGAGGCATGTAAATTTCAAAGCCACAGGCTGGATTTGACCTAGGAGGCCAAGTGCAGTACTCTTAGTTTTGGTATTCCCTTATATGGAGGCAAAGTCTAGACCATCTGGCCTCATAAAGCCTTCTCTAGCTCTGTGGTCATGTGATTCATAAAGACCAAAAATCTGCTAAGTCTCTTGTAATATAGTCCTTGAAAGTATCATATGTAGATTTCATCATAAATTTCAAATGTGTAATAGTAGTCTCTTCTAATATAAACCTTAATATCAATTACAGATTTCATCATAAATTTAAATTTATAATAATTTTGATCTTTTTATTTGGGTAAAAGGCATATATCCTTTCTACCTTCCTATTTTGTTCACATATACGTATATACATACATATGTATTTAATTTTTATTTTTTAGTGTTAAATTGAAATACTCCGATGTCCAAACTGCCGACGATGTTGCCATTCCAGAGGATTTCTCAGACTTTTCCCTTGCAAAAACAATTAGCAAAATTGAAGGGCAACTGGAGGAAGAAGGCTTACCTGAATATACAGATGATATTTTTTCTGGTGTTAGTAATGACATTGGAACAGGTAGATTTTCTTTTGTTTCTTATTTTTATCTTTATAGCACAGTTACTTAGAAGAGGAAGTCTTGGGGAACTATTTCTTACATTAAAAAAAAACGTATTGTGATGTCTTGGTTTGTTTCAGTATAATCTAGTAGGATGTGGTGGAGGGAGGAATGAATGGGATTATAGATGAAATAAAACTGGCCATGAGTCAGTCATTGTTAAAGATAGGCAGTGGGTAAATGGGGTTCATTGAACTTGCCTACTTTTATGTTTCATATTTTCCATTATAAAAAGTAAAAATAAAAAAGACTGTATTTACTGGTTTGATTGAATACATTTCAACTTAAGTTAAAATACCCATCGCTTATTGTTACAATATTTAAAAAGTTTTTCTGAATTTTTTCATTTACTGTTACTATATTTTATTTATTGCGTGTTAAATCAACACATGCAAAAGGACAAATGAATTGACATTGCATCAGGTAAAATAAATGAATTTTCTAATGTATATAATTTTTCTTATTAACTCATTCTTTGCGTATCACTAGAATAATACTAAATTTCAATCAACTATAAACATTACTAAATTTATGAGGAGCCTCCTATGCTATTGAAGCAAAAAAGTAAGACAATTGAGTATATATGAACTAGTTACTGCCGAACTATAATACAATTAATTGTGACTACAGGCAGGCCACTTAGCCCCTCTGTAATAGCAGTTTATTCATTTGAAAATTTAGCAGTTTGTATTAGATGATCATAAAGTTTATGTATTAGTCTGTTCCTGCACTGCTATAAAGAAATACCTAAGACTGTGTAATTTATAAAGAAAAGGTTTAATTGGCTCATGGTACTGCAGGCTGTACAGGAAGCATAGCAGTTTCTGCTTCTGGGGAGGCCACAGGAAACTTCCAATCATGGTGGAAGGCAAACAGGGAGTGAGACACCTCACACGGTGGGATCACGAACAAGAGATAGAGGGGGGAGGTGCTACATGTTTTTAAACAACCAGATTTCATGAGAAGTCACTATTACGAGGACAGTACCAAAAGGGATGATACTAAACCATTTATGAGAAATCACCCCCATGATCCATTCACCTCCTACCAGGCCCCACCTCCAACACGGGATTACAATTCAACATGAGATTTGGGTGGGGACACAGATCCAAACCATATCAGTTTATCTTTAAAATTATTTGATTCTGTGAGAAATCATAATTTATATATGTAATAATTATTGTGTTATATACTAGTCATAAGTAGGGAGCCATTTTCTTCTGCACTTACTATATTTACTGACCGAATCAAGCTTTCTAGGGCTAGTTATGGTAAGGAAATGTAAGTGGAGCAGTAAGTTGCCTTTAGGTCTCTCTAAGATGCTTTTGAGGATGTGATACCCAGGTGTTGATTGTTCCTCGGTAGAGGAACATGGTCCCAGGTCCCATGGCCCTGTTAGAACTGCCTCCCTGTGTTCCCTTTTTAGTATCACTGGTCCAGGTATCTTCTTCTTTGGGAGAATTTTCTCTTATTTCAGGTGATTGCTTGGAATGGTTTGGTTATGTGTGGGAGAAAAAGATCAAGAAGTAGTTTGGGAGCACAGATTACTTTGTAAGATTAAAGCTAAGGTCTAGTGGGGAGCAGAGTTTAGTACTGTGGGCCTCCAGACATGGGAGCACTCTGCTCCTTGGGTTAGAGTTGAGGTAGAGTTACTAAGGTTAGAGTTAGGGAGAAAAAGAAATGGGAAAAGTCATGGTTTCCTATTTTTTCTTCCTTCTTTCCCTCAGAGGCCAACTACTGTCAACTTCACACTTTTTAATTTGTCATTTCCCTCTATTCCCTGCTCACCTGGAGTTACATGGTAGGAGAGTTGAGGCCAAAGAGACCTAGGTAGAGTTACAGCCAACCCATAATTCATCAGCTCGATGATAACACTGAGGGCACTTAAAAAAGCCAGAAGTGTGTATGGAGATGTTTTATGCTGTGCACATCACATGTGTATGGCTTAGTGGATTTGTCCTAATGACTTCTCAGAGCAGTTCCAAGTGTTTCCTCAAGATAAATTTCATGATTGTTTTATAATATTCCTACTATGCCATTTTGAACAAATGACTGAATGACTTATGAGTGAGTTCTTAATTCAGTTTTCACTTTATTTACTTTACGGGCCTACAAACTTCAAAGATTTACTGCTGATATTATTGAATAATGAACTTTTGCTGGCAGTAAAATACCAAACATAGATCTTGAAGGTTTGTGGGAGAAAGCTTAGACAGTAAGGTATTAGTGTATTTCTTTGCTTCAAAGACACATATATTACATTTTAACTGCTCAGAAATTGGCATCTGCATTACAGTCAGTGGCATTTTGTAATCACAATGACTAGATTGAAGCTGAGTTTTGCTAGAGAAGATTTATGTTTGTTTCTACCAAACACTCAGGGACATTATTGACCTGAGAACACTTTAAATTCTCTGATGTAGTTTGGACCACCCTGGTGAGTGTGAATTTAGTCTGCGAACTTATGTGAATACTACCTGTGATTTCTTTCTGTTGACTGGATTTATTCGTCATTGACCTTTTCATTAGGACTGTTTAGTACCTATAGTGCCCCCTAAGAGATATCTCCTATTTGACTCCCCATCTTGAGTATTTTCTTCTTTATAAAGTAATGGCCTGTCTTACAATTGATGTCATCTTAGATTCAGCAAAAGACAGTAAATATAATTATTTAAATTCACAGAAGCACAGATCAGATTTCTAAAGGCCAAACTCCGTGTTATGCAGGAGGAATTGGATAATGTTGTATGTGAATGCAATAAAAAGGTAAGCTTTAAAAACCTCTTAAAAGGCTGCAATATTCAAAGACATTTTAGGAGCAATTTCCATTACATTTTGAATAACTTTATTTAGATATAAATCATAGTTAAATTTTGAAATCAAAAATTGTATATAAGTACTGAACTTTATTCTGATATGTTGAATTTTCACAGAGCTGAAATATCTTACATTTTTGTTATAATTAGTATTCTCTATATTAGTCTTACAAGTGTAGTAAGCTATTAAATGCAAATAAAACATTTGACTTCCATTTTTGAAGGTAAAAATAGACTGTAATTTGTTTTTCATGAAATGTGTATAAATGTCAAAGAACATATGAAACTTCTTTTTCTCTGCTTTGTTTTGATAACAAATCTTACATATTTTTTCACATAATCTGTAATTTCATAACTGTAGGAGGATGAAATTCAGAATTTAAAGTCTCAAGTAAAAAAATTTGAAGAAGATTTTATGAGACAGCAGCGAACAATTAATATGCAGCAGTCTCAAGTAGAAAAATATAAGACTCTTTTCGAAGAAGCAAACAAAAAGTGTGATGGATTACAGCAGCAGTTGTCTTCAGTAGAAAGGGTAATTATTTTAGTATTTTTCCTAACTGAATGCCAAAGATACAATAAAATTATTAAGGTTACACATTTGTATAGATGCCATTTTGACATTTCAGTTATTTTATTAGTATTTACTGAAAACTCTTTCCCCTGCCATAGAATATTTTTTAACAACTGTATTGAGATGTAATGTAATTCACCCTTTTAAAGTATACAATTCAGTGGCTTTTGGTGTATTCATAGAATTGTGCAACTATCACCACAACCATTTTCATAATCCCTAAAGAACACTTCATACCCTTTAGCTACCCCACCCTGACCCTGCTCCCCTCAATCCCTTACAGCCCTAGGCAACCACTAATCTATTTTATGTCTCAATAAATTTGTCTGTTCTGGAAATTTCATATACATGGAATCATATAATATGTGGTCTTTGTGACTGACTTTTACTTAAGATGTTTTCAAGGTTCATCCATGTTGCAGCACCTATCAGTACTTTATTTCTTTTTATTGGCAAGTAATATTCTGTTATATATAACACATTTAATTTACCTGTTTATCAGTTGGTAGCTTTGGGTTATTTGGGTTGTTTCTACTGTCTGGCAATTTTAAATACTTTGAATATGCATGTATAAGTTTTTGTGTGCACATATGTTTTCATTTCTCTTGGTTATATAGCCAGGAATGGAATTGCTGGGTCATATGGAAATCTTGTGTTGACCTTTTGAGGAATTGCTGTTTTCCAAACTGCCTGTACCATTTTACATTCCTACCAGTAGTGCATGAAGGTCCTAATTTCTACACATCCTCACCAACATCTACTAGATTATCTTTTTGATTATAGCCATACTGCAAGTGTAAAAGAGTTACCTCATTGTGGTTTTGATTTGCATTTCCCTAATAACTAATGATGCTGAACATCTTTTCATGTGCTTAATGGCATTTGTCTATTTTCTTTGGAGAAATGTCCTTAAGATCTTTGCCCATTTTTTAAATTGGATTTTTAAAAATTAATAATAAGAACTTTTAAGTTATATGTTTAGATACAAGTCCCTTATCAGATATATGATTTGCAAATAGTTTTCCCATACAGTGGGTTGTCTTTCACTTTATGGTACTCTTTGAGGCACAAAAGTTTTAAATTTTGATGAAGTCCAGTTTATCTAACATTTATTTGGTTGCCTATGCTTTTGGTGTCATATTTAAGGGGAGAATGTATTTTAAATAAACTATCCTAGCTTAAAACATTTTATATTAGTGTACCATTGTGAAAATAAAAATATACTGTTTGCGATTGCTTTGTAAAATGTGATAAGAATTATGTAATATAGCACATCGTGAGATTTAGTAAGAAAATGTGCCCCCTTTATTAATACCCTTACATTTTTCTTTTGTATGGTCATATTTTAAAACCCTGCTTTTTAAACATTTTGGTCTTGTATAATTAGCATTATCTTGTAATAAGTTTTAATATCAGATTCACTTAGATATAATTTGTATGCAGTAGATTCACACTTTTTAGTGTACAATTCTATGAGTTTTGACAAATGTATGCAGTAATGTAAGTATCACTATAATTGAGACATAGAACAGTTCCATCAGACCCCCAAAATTCCCTGTGAATTCAGTCAAGGCCTTCCCTAATCCCAGCCCCAGGCAACCATTGATGTGTTTGCTTTTTAAATTTTGGCCTTTTCCCAAATGTCACATAAATAGAATCACATAGGATATAGCCTTTTGAATCTGATTTTTTTTTCCAGTTAGCATAAAAGATTTGATATGGTTTGACTGTGTCCCCACCCAAATTTCATCTTGAATTCCCACGTGTTGTGGGAGGAAGCCAGTGGGAGGTAATTGAATCATGGGGGCAAGTCTTCCCTGTGCTGTTCTTGTGATGACGAAAAAGTCTCAGGAGATCTGATGGTTTTAAAAGGGGGAGTTTCCCAGCACAAATTCTCTTCTCTTGTCTGCTGCCATGTGAGACATGCCTTTCACCTTCCAACATGATTGTGAGGCCTCCTCAGCCATGTGGAACTGTGAGTCCAATAAACCTCTTTCTTTTGTAGATTGCCCAGTCTTAGGTATGTCTTTATCAGCAGCATGAAAATGAACTAATACAGTATATTGGTACCAGTAGAGTTGGGCGCTGATGCAAATGTTGAAGTGACCTTGCATCTGGGTAAGAGGCAGAGGTTGGAAAAGTTTGGAGGGCTCAGAAGAATACAGGAAAATGTGGGAAAGTTTGGAACTCCCTAGGGACTTGTTGAGTGGCTTTGACCAATATACTGATAATGATATGGACAATGAAATCTAGGCTGTGGTGGTCTCAGATGGAGATGAGGAACTTGTTGGGAACTAGAGCAAAGGCGACTCTTGTTATGTTTTAGTAGAGAGACTGGTAGCATTTTGCCCCTTTCCTAGAGATCTGTGGGACTTTGAAATTGAGAGATGATTTAGGGTGTCTGGTGGAAGAAATTTCTAAGCAGCAAAGCACTCAAGAGGTGACTTGGTGTTGTTAAAGGCATTCAGTTTTAAAAGGGAAACAGCACAAAAGTTTGGAAAATTGCAGCCTGACAATGCAGTGGAAAAGAAAATCCCATTTTCTGAGGAGAAATTCAAGCCAGCTGCAGAAATTTGCATAAGTCATGAGGAGATGAATGTTAATCCCCAAGACAATGGGGAAAATGTCCCCCAAGGCATGTCAGAGGTCTTCACAGCAGCCCCTCCCATCACAGGCCCGGAGGCCTAGGAGGCATGATTGGTTTTGAAATGTGAGGACATGAGATTTGGGAGGGTCCTGGGGTAGAATATGGTTTGGCTGTGTCCCCACCCAAATTTAATCTTGAATTCCCACGTGTTGCAGGAGGGACCCCGTGGGAGGTAATTGAATCATGGGGGCAGGTCTTTCCTGTGCTGTTCTCATGATAGTAAATAAGTCTCAGGAGATCTGATGGTTTTAAAAATGGGAGTTTCCCTGCACAAGCTCTCTCGTCTGCCACCATGTGAGACGTGCCTTTACCTTCCGCCATCATTGTGAGGTCTCCCCAGACATGTGAAACTGTGAGTGCAATAAATCTCTTTCTTTTGTAAATTGTACAGTCTTGGGTATGTCTTTATCAGCAGCATGAAAACGGACTAATACAACATGCAGTATTTATCCCTATTATAGTCCATTTATTTTTATTGCTGAGTAGTGTAAACACTGAATGAATATACTTCAGTTTCTTTCCCCAGTCATCCAGTAATAAAACTTAATTATAGTATTTAATAGTCTAAACTTGTGTTTCCAATATGGTAGCCACTTACATTTGTGGCTAAATTGTGATGTGCTGTAAGTGTAAAGTAAAAATCAGATTTTGAAAAATTGTAAAACAGAATGAAGAATGTAAAATATATCAAAATCTCTTAATATTTTTTGTATTGGTTATATGTCGAAATAATATTTGAATATATGAGGTTAAGTGAAATACGTTACTAAAATTAATTTTACCAGTTTCTGTTTCACCTTTTAAAGTGGCTACTAGAAATTTTGTAATTACATAAGTATGCTGTATTCTATTTCTATTGGTCTAAGAAATATATATAATGGGTGTAAAGGGAAAAAGCTGTAGTGTCTAGGGGAACATCCATGTTTTAATTTGTCATGACTTTACCACTTACCATTATGCACCCAAGTTCTGGTCACATCACTGTTCTAGTCTCACATAATCTTGAAACATTGGTTATATTTTTGATTCTTTTCATGTTCTTGGACGTCATCTCCAATCCTGTGCAATTTTTCTTCCAAATGTTTTTCATTCATCGCTTCTTTTCAATTCCCATTTTGTGTCCATTTTCCATTTCTTATCCATTGTATCCTGTACTTTGTCAGTAGGTTAATGTTCCCAGAGGGTCACATTGATTATACTTTTCCCTTTGTAGAGGGATAATTTTTTTCCCTTTGTATGGGGATGATTTTTTGAGTGCCATATGCCAGATAAAATGCATTTTATAGAAAGGGAAACTGAGTGGCCAGGCATGGTGGCTCATGCCTGTTATCCCAGCACTTTGGGAGGCCAAGGCAGGCAGATCAGGAGGTCAGGAGATTGAGACCATCCTGGCTAACACGGTGAAACCCTGTGTCTACTAAAAATACAAAAAAATGCCATTCCAAGATGGCCAAATAGGAATAGCTCTGGTTTGCAGCTCCCAGCATGATTGATGCAGAAGGCGGGTGATTTCTGCATTTCCAACTGAGGTACCTGGTTCATCTCGTTGGGACTGGTTGGACAGTGGGTGCAGCCCATGGAGGGCGAGCCAAAGCAGAGCGGGTGTTGCTTCACCCAGGAAGTGCAAGGGGTTGGGGGATTTCCCTTCCCTAGCCAAGGGAAGTTGTGACTGACTGTACCTGGAAAAACAGGACACTTCTGCCCAAATACTGCACTTTTCCCAAGGTCTTAGCAACCGGCAGACAAGGAGATTCTCTCCTGTGCCTGGCTTGGCGGGTCACACGCCCACGGAGCCTTGCTCACTGCTAGTATAGCAGGCTGAGATTGAACTGCGAGGCGGCAGCCTGGCTGGTGGTGGGGCGTCCGCCATTGCTGAGGCTTGAGTAGGTAAACAAAGTGGCCAGGAAGCTTGAACTAGGCAGAGACAACTGCAGCTCAGCAAGGCATACTGTCCCTATAGACTGCACCTCTGTGGGCAGGGCATAGCTGAACAAAAGGCAGGAGACAACTTCTGCAGACTTAAATGTCCCTGTCTGACAGCTCTGAAGAGAGCAGTGGTTGTCCCAGCACGGCATTTGAGCTCTGAGAATGGACAGACTGCCTCCTCAAGTGGGTCTCTGACCCCAAGGTAGCCTGTGAGACACCTCCCAGTAGGGGCCGACAGACACCTCATGTAGGCGGGTGCCCTTCTGGGATGAAGCTTCCGGAGGAAGCATCAGCCAGCAATAACTGCTGTTCTGCAATATTTGCTGTTCTGTAGCCTCCACTGGTGATACCCAGGCAAACAGGGTCTGGAGTGGACCTCCAGCAAACTCCAACAGACCTGTAGCTGAGGGACCTGTTAGAAGGAAAACTAACAAACAGAAAGGAATAGGATCAACATCAACAAAAAGGACATCTACACCAAAACCCCATCTGTAGGTCACCAACATCAAACACCAAAGGTAGATAAAATCACAAAGATGGGGAGAAACCAGAGCAGAAAAGCTGAAAATTCTAAAAACCAGAGTGCCTCTTCTCCGAAGAATTGCAGCTCCTTGCCAGCAACAGAACAAAGCTGCATGGAGAATGACTTTGACGAGTTAACAGAAGTAGGCTTCAGAAGGTTGGTAATAACAAACTCCGAGCTAAAGAAGCATTTTCAAACCCATCTTAAGGAAAATAAAAACCTTGAAAAAAGGTTAGACAAATGGCTAACTAGAATAAAAAATGTAGAGAAGACCTTAAATGACCTGATGGAGCTGAAAACCATGGCACGAGAACTTTGTGATGCATGCGGAAGCTTCAATAGCCGATTCGATCAAGTGAAAGAAAGGGTATCAGGGATTGAAGATCAAATTAATGAAATAAAGTGAGAAGACAAGTTTAGAGACAAAAGAGTAAAAAGAAATGAACAAAGCCTTCAGGAAATACGGGACTATGTGAAAAGACCAAATCTGCGTTTGATTGGTATACCTGAAAGTGATGGGGAGAATGGAACCAAGTTGGAAAACACTTTTCAGGATATTTCCCAGGAGAACTTCCCCAACCTAGCAAGACAGGACAACATTCAAATTCAGGAAATACACAGAGCACCACAAAGATATTCCTCAAGAAGTGCAACACCAAGATACATACCTGTCAGGTTCACCAAGTTTGAAATGAAGGAAAAAATGTTAAGGGCAGCTAGAGAGAAAGGTCGGGTTACCCACAAAGGGAAGCCCATCAGACTAAGAGTGGATCTCACGGCAAAAACCCTACAAACCAGAAGAGAGTGGGGACCAATATTCAACATTCTTAAAAGAATTTTCAACCCAGAATTTCATACCCAGCCAAACTAAGCTTCGTAATGAAGGAGAAATAAAATCATTTACAGACAAGCAAATGCTGAGAGATTTTGTCACCACCAGGCCTGCCTTACAAGAACTCCTGAAGGAAGCACTAAACATGGAAAGAAACAACCAATACCAGCCACTGCAAAACAGGCCAAATGGTAAAGATCATCGATGCAATGAAGAAACTGCATCAATTAAAATAACCAGCTAACCTCATGACAGGATCAAATTCACACATAACAATATTAACCTTAGATGTAAATGGGTGAATGCCCCAATTAAAAGACACAGACTGGCAAACTGGATAAAGAGTCAAGATCCTTCAGTGTGGTTTATTCAGGAGACTCAACTCATGTGCAGAGACACACACAGGCTCAAAATAAAGGGATGGAGGAAGACCTACCAAGCAAACTGAAAGCCAAAAACAGCAGGGGTTGCAATCCTAGTCTCTGATATACAGATTTTAAACCAACAAAGATCAAAAGAGACAAAGAAGTCCATTACATAATGGTAAAGGGATCAAATCAACAAGAAGACCTAACTATCCTAAATATATATGCACCCAATACAGAAGCAACCAGATTCATAAAGCAAGTCCTTAGAGACCTACAAAGAGACTTAGACTGCCACACAATAATAATGGGAGACTTTTACACCCCACTGTCAATATTAGAAAGATCAACAAGACAGGTTAACAAGGATATCCAGGACTTGAACTCAGCTCTGCACCAAGCAGACCTAATAGACATCTACAGAACTCTCCACCCCAAATCAACAGAATATACATTCTTCTCAGCACCACATCACACTTATTCTAAAATTGACCACAAATTGTAAATAAAGCACTCCTTAGCAAATGTAAAAGAACAGAAATCACACCAAACTGTCTCTCAGACCACAGTGCAATCAAATTAGAACTCAGGTTTAAGAAACTAACTTAAAACCACACAACTACATGGAAACTGAACAACCTGCTTCTGAATGACTACTGGGTAAATAATGAAATGAAGGCAGAAATAAAGTTGTTCTTTGAAACCAATGAGAACAAAGACACAACATACCAGACTCTCTGGGGCACATGTAAAGCAGTGTGTATAGGGAAATTTATAGCACTAAATGCCCACAAGAGAAAGCAGGAAAGATCTAAAATCGACACCCTAACATCACAATTGAAAGAACTAGAGAAGCAAGAGGAGACAAATTCAAAAGCTAGCAGAAAGCAAGAAATAACCTAAGATCAGAGCAGAATTGAAGGAGATAGAGACACGAAAAACCCTTCAGAAAATCAATGAATCCAGGAGCTGACTTTTTGAATTTTGTCTATAAACAAAATTGATAGAACACTAGCAAGACTAATAAAGAAGAAAAGAGAGAAGAATCAAATAGACAAAATAAAAAGTGATAAAAGGGATATCACCACGGATCTCACAGAAATATAAACTACCATCAGAGAATACTACAAACACCTCTATGCAAATAAACTAGAAAATCTAGAAGAAATGGATAAATTCCTGGACACATACTCCCACCCAAGACTAAACGAGGAGGAAGTTGAATCACTGATTAGACCAATAACAGGCTCTGAAATTGAGGAAATAATTAATAGCCTACCAACCAAAAAAAATTCAGGACCAGATGGATTCACAACCAAATTCTACCAGAGGTACAAAGGGAGCTGATACCATTTCTTCTGAAACTATTTCAATCAACAGAAAAAGGGAATCCTCCCTAACTCATTTTATGAGGTCAGCATCATCCTGATATCAAAGCCTGTCAGAGACACAACATAAAAGAATTTTAGACCAATATCCCTGATGAACATCTACATGAAAATCCTCAATAAAATACTGGCAAACTGAATGCAGCAGCACATCAAAAAGCTTATCCATCACGATCAAGTCAGCTTCATCCCTGGGAGGCAAAGCTGGTACAACATATGCAAATCAATACACGTAATCCATCACATAAACAGAATCAAAGACAAAAACTACATGATTATCTCAGTAGATGTAGAAAAGACCTTCGACAAAATTCAACAGCCTTACATGCTAAAAACTCTCAATAAACCAGGTATTGATGGAATGCATCTCAAAATAATAAGAGTTATTCATGACAAACACACAGCCAATATCATACAGAATGGGCAAAAACTGGAAGCATTCCGTTTGAAAACTGGCGCAGGACAAGGATGCCCTCTCTTAGCACTCCTATTCAACATGGTGTGGTGTTGGAAGTTCGGGCCAGGGCAGTCAGGCAAGAGAAAGCAATAAAGGGTATTCAGCTAGGAAAAGAGGAAGTCAAATTGTCCCTATTTGCAGATGACACGATTTTATATATAGAAAACCCCATCGTCTCAGCCCAAAACCTCCTTAAGCTGATAAGCAACTTCAGCAAACTCAATGTGCAAAAATCACAAGCATTCCTATACACCAATAACACACAGCCAAATCGTGAGTGAACTCCCATTCACAATTGCTACAAAGAGAATCAAATACCTAGTAATCCAACTTACAACGGATGTGAAGGACCTCTTCAAGGAGAATTACAAACCACTGCTAAACAAAATAAAAGAGGACACAAACAAAGGAAGAACATTCTGTGCTCATGGATAGGAAGAATCAATATCGTGAAAATGGCCCTACTGCCCAAGGTAATTTATAGATTCAGTGCCGTCCCCATCAAGCTGCCAGTGACTTTCTTCACAGAATTGGAAGAAACTACTTTAAAGTTCATGTGGAACCAAAAAAAGCGTCCGCATTGCCAGGACAATCCTAAGCCAAAAGAACCAAGCTGGAGGCATCTTGCTACCTGACTTCAAACTATACTACAAGGCTCCAGTAACTAAAACAGCATGGTACTGGTACCAAAACAGAGATATAAACCAATGGAACAGAACAGAGGCCTCAGAAATAGCACCACACATCTACAACCATTTGATCTTTGACAGACCTGACAAAAACAAGAAATGGAGAAAGGATTCCCTATTTAATAAATGGTGCTGGGAAAACTGGTTAGCCATATGTAGAAAGCTGAAACTGGATCCCTTCCTTATACCTTATATGAAAATTAATTCAAGATGAATTAAAGACTTAAATGTTAGACCTAAAACTGTAAAAACCCTAGAAGAAAACCTAGGCAATACCATTGAGGCCATAGGCATGGGCAAGGACTTCATGACTAAAACACCAAAAGCAATGGCCACAAAAGCCAAAATAGACGACTGGGATCTAATTAAACTAAAGAGCTTCTGCACAGCAAAAGGAACTACCATCAGAGTGAACAGGCAACCTACAGAATGGGAGAAATTTTTTGCAATCTACCCGTCTGACAAAGGGCTGATAATCAGAATCTACAAAGAGCTCAAACAAATTTACAAGAAAAAAACAACCCCATCAAAAAGTGGGCAAAGGATATGAACAGACATGACTCAAAAGAAGACATTTATGCAGCCAACAGACACATGAAAAAATGCTCATTGTCACTCGTCATCAGAGAAATGCAAATCAAAACCACAGTGAGATACCATCTCACACCAGTTAGAATGGCGATCATTAAAATGTCAGGAAACAACAGATGCCTGGAGAGGATGTGGAGAAATAGGAGCACTTTTACACTGTTGGCAGAGTGCAAATTAGTTCAACCATTGTGGAAGACAGTGTGGCGATTCCTCAAGGATCTAGAACTAGAAATGCCATTTGACCCACCAATCCCATTACTGGGTGTATACCCAAAGGATTATAAATCATGCTCCTATAAACACACATGCACATGTATGTTTATTGCAGCACTATTCACAATAGCAGAGACTTGGAACCAACCCATATCTCCATCAATGATAAACTGGATTAAGAAAATGTGGCACATATACACCATGGAATACTCTGCAGCCATAAAAAAGGATGAGTTCATGTCCTTTGCAGGAACATGGATGAAGCTGGAAACCATCATTCTCAGCAAACTCTCACGAAGACAGAAAACCAAACACCGCATGTTCTCACTCATAGGTGGGAATTGAACAATGACACCACTTGGACACAGGGCAGCAACATCACACATCGGGGCCTATTGGGGGCTGGGGAGCTGGGGGAAGGATAGCATTAGGAGAAATACCTAATGTAAATGACAAGTTGATGGGTGCAGCAAACAACATGACACATGTGTACCCATGTGTCACACCTGCACATTGTGCACATGTACCCTAGAACTTAAACTATAATAATAAAAAAAATTAAAGTACAAAAAAATTAGCCCGGCGCGTTGGCGGGCGCCTGTAGTCTCAGCTACTCGGGAGGCTGAGGCAGGAGAATGGCGTGGCGTGAACCTGGGAGTTGGAGCTTGCAGCGAGCCTACATGGTGCCACTGCACTCCAGCCTGGGCAAGAGAGCGAGACTCCATCTCAAAACAACAACAACAACAACAAAAAACAAAGGGAAACTGAGTTTGATGGTGAAGCAAATTACCCAAGTTTATATATAGGTAGTGGCAGAATAGGATTCAAACTGTGTCTGACACCACAGTCTGTGTTTTTTCCACAAATCATATCATTCCCAAATCCCCCAAAATTAAATGAATGTAAGTACCAGCTATTTCAAAATCTTATCACTGTTTAAGAGTTTAATACTTTAAACTTTTATTTCACAATGAATGTACTAAGCGGTTATGATATATTGGCTATCTGAAGGCTTTTATAAAAACTTCCATTGGCTCTGAACTTTCCAGCTTGCATCCCTATCTACCCTGCCAGGTAGGCATAATAATTCTCATGGGTTATGTAACCATGAGAACTCAAGATTGAATCATTCTTTGCTAAGTCTCATTTTATATCTCTGTACAAACAAACCTCAGTGTACAGTTCACAGAAATGCCAGAACTTGAGTTTGATGGACTTGCTTTTATAAATCTGCAAAAGCCAACCGTTTTAAAAATTATTATATATAACTTAAGCTTCTAATGCTAACAGATGGAGTTTTCTAAAATACAAAAACAGAAACCAATTTGTTTTGGCATTGGATTTTGTTTTTCTGTTAGTGATTTCTTTAAAATCAACTTTATTGAAGAATAACTTACATACAATAAAATATACTTGTTTTTAGCTTATAATTCAATACGTTTTCACAAATTAATATTCCCTCATAACTACCACCGTAATTCAGATAATGAAAATTTATATTACCCTCCCAGAATATCCTTTGTACTCTGCCCCATAAATCTCCGACCTCTAATCATGGCCCCAGGCAGCCAGTGAGCTATATTTTTTCACTATAAATTAGATTTTCCTTTTCTAAAATTTCATACCAGTGGAATCATGAATATGGACTTTTGTATATCTGGTTATTTTTCTTCATCATAATTTTTTTTTTTTTTTTTTGAGACGGAGTCTCGCTCTGTTGCCCAGGCTGGAATGCAGTGGCGTGATCTTGGCTCACTGCAAGCTCTGCCTCCCGGGTTCACACCATTCTCCTGCCTCAGAGTCCTGAGTAGCTGGGACTACAGGCACCCGCCACCAAGGCTGGCTAATTTTTCTGTATTTTTAGTAGAGACAGGGTTTCGCTGTGTTAGCCAGGATGGTCTTGATCTCCTGACCTCATGATCCACCTGCCTCGGCCTCCCAAAGTGCTGGGATTACAGGCATGAGCCACCGTGCCCGGCCTTCAGCATAATATTTTTAAGGTTCATCAATGTTGTTACATGTTTTGTGGTTAATTTCCTTGTATTGCTCCATATTATTTATTTATGGAGTGTGGCTATCAAAAATCCAGTGAATTTCCATGTACAAGTATTCTGTGTGAACACATGTTTTTGTATATACCAAATACTTAGGAGTGGAATTTGTGAATTTTATGGAAAGTGTATGCTTAACTTTTTAAGCAACTGCTAAACTGTGTTCCATAGTGATTGTACCATTTTACATTCCCACTAGCAATATATGAGAATTAGAGTTACTCTGTATCATCATGAACACTTGGGATTATTATCTTTTTAATTTTAGCCATTCTAGAGGGGAAGAAATAGTATCTCATTGTGGTTTAATTTGTATTTCCTTTAGTTATCCATAGTTATAATGGATATTGAACATCTTTTCATGTGTTTATTGGCCATTCATATATCCTTTTTGTGATGTATTTGTTCATTTTTTTTGCCCATTCAAAAATACTAAGTTGCAAATTCTTTGTTTCCCTATGTAATTCCTTTATTAGAAGAATATATATTTTGAATAGTTTCTCCCAATCTGACTTGGCTTTATTTTCTCAACAGTGTGTTTCAAAAGTTTTAAATTTTGATGAATTAAAAAATATTATTTTCTTGTGGCTTGTGCTTTTTTCCCCAAAATATTATTTTCTTGGGGGTTGTGCTTTTTTTCCTCATTCTATCCAAGAAATCTTTATCCACTCCAAAGTCATGAGAGTTTTTTCCTGATTTCTTCTAGAAGTGTTATTGTGTGTGTGTGTGTGTGTGTGTGTGTGTGTGTACCTCAAAATCATATGTAAACTGACTTGTACTCTATTTCAAGTTCATTTTGTGTGTGATAAGGGTCAGGGTTCACTTTTTTCCGTATGGATAATAATCCAGTTCTTTCCCCATTTGCTTACCATGGCACCAGTGAAGGAAATGAATTGGCTGTATTTATGTATGGATCTTCTTTGAACTATTCTGTTATATTGATATATACATTTGATACAATTCATTAGGAAAGCCACGTGCACTGGAGTTTTCTTTTGGAAGGATTTCAATTACCAATTCAGTTTATTTAATGGATACAAGTCTATTCTGATTTTCTGCTGCTTTTTGAGTCAGCTTTGCTAATTTATGTTTTTCATGATATTTGTCCACTTCATCTAAGTCAGAGTTACTGGCATAAATTTGTCCATAATATTCCTTTATTATATTTATTATATTTATAATACCTGTATGATGTGTAATAATGGCCCCTCTTTCATTTCTGATACTGATAATTTGTCTCTTCTGTCATTTTTTCTTAATCAGTCCTACTTTAAATTTATTTACAAATCTCAAGAATAATGCATTTTCTACCCTCACTTTCTGAGAAGTCGATTCCCTCTCCCATTTTTGGAGATGATTATTAAACAGTTGGTCTTTTTTCCTCAACTTTCTAACACCCCTTCCAACATCCTTATTCTTGACTCATGACTCAGATTCCTTTTTCATTAAGGAAACAATCAAAAGATCATCCTTTCACTAAATTTACAACCTCGCTGCCTCTGTACCACTCCCCACTCCAGTTACAGTGAATTAGTACCTCTTCTGTCTAAAGCTGGCCCCTTCACTTGTGCACTGAATACCATATACTCTCTTCTCCTCAAGGACTTCGCACTGGCAATTGTCCTTTCTCTTGCAAAATCAAATTTATTCTTATCAGATTATACTCATTAGTGTACAAACATTTCATAGAATCATTCATATATTTATTTATTTTAAAACTTCTTTAGATCTTACATCTACCTCCAGTCCTATATCATTGCTCCCCTTTATAGCGAAGCTTCCCAAAATTATTGTTTATACTCAATGTCTCTATACCTCATGTGCCATTTTCTCCTGAAAATACTTTGCTTAGGCTTCCATCTCTACCCTGCCATTGAAACTACTCTTAAAAAGGTCACCAATAATCCACATTGCAGTTGTGGTCCATTGTACTTGGTCAGTTATTCTTGACATGAATTTATATCTCAGCAATATTTGAAATAGTTGATTACTTCTTCCTTGAAACACTATTCATTTGGCTTCTAGAGCACCATAGTCATGATTCTCCCTCATTTTCCTGGCCTTACATAGTAGAGTGCTCAAGTCTCTTTATATCTAATCCTTAGATGATCTCATTCAGTTCCATGACTTTATATACCATCTATATATATATGTTATTCATACTCACATTTCCGTTTCTTGCCCTTACCTCTTCCTTTCTGCCCACTTGATATCTCTATTGTGTGTTAAACTTCACATGTCCTAAAGGAAGCTCTTGCTTCCCTGCCCTTAGCAAACCTGCTTCTCTTCCTTCTCCCTCTCTTAGTAAAAGGCATCACCCAGTTGTTCAGTCTAAAATTGAAGAGTCATCTTACCTATCTCTTTTCCTATATCCAGATCCAGCTCACCAACAAATCCTGTCAATTCTGTCTTCAAAATCCATAGAATAAACCACTTCTCAAAACATTAATTACTTCTACCCAAGCCCAAGCCACTGTCTTTTATTTAAACTATTATAATAACCTCCTAGATTGGCAATACCACAGTGGCCAGAGCAATCCCTATAAAATTTAAGTCAGAGCCAGGTGCGGTGGCTTACGCCTGTAATCTCAGCACTTAGGGAGGCCGAGGTGGGCGGATCACAAGGCCAGGAGATTGAGCCCATCCTGGCTAACCTGGTGAAACCCCGTCTCTACTAAAAGTACAAAAAATTAGCCGGCATGGTGGCGGGTGCCTGTAGTCCCAGCTGCTTGGGAGGCTGAGGCAGGAGAATGGCATGAACCCGGAAAGCGGAGCTTGCAGAGAGCAGAGATTGTACCACTGCACTCCAGCCTGAGTGACAGAGTGAGACTCCATCTCGAAAAAAAAAAAAAATTAACTCAGATCATCACACACATACACATATGCATACACACTTAAACTCCTCCAAAGGCTTCCCGTGTCACTCAATAAAATCCAAATTTATAAGTAAAGCTTACAAGGTTCACCTAGGCTTGCCCTGCCCACTTCTCTTACCTCAAAACCTAACGCTGTGCCTATGTCACTCAGCTGAAACCACACTGACCTTCTAGGTGATTTTTTAATGTATCAAGTGGATTCCTACTACAGGATCTTTGTCTTTATTGTTCTTATTATCTGGAATTCTTTCCCCGAGATCCTTATTTGATTATTGTATTTTTTTTTTAGAGAGAGGATCTCACTCTGCTCAGGCTGGAGTGGTGCTATCATGGCTTACTACGGCCTTCACCTCCCCGGCTCAAGCAATCCTTCTGCCTCAGTCTTCTAAGCAGCTAGGACCACATACATACGCCACAATGCCCAGCTAATTTTTAAATTTTTTTATAGAGACAAGGTCTCCCTATGATGCCTAGGCTGGTCTCGAACTCCTGGGTTCATCCTCCCACATTGGCCTCCCAAAGTACTAGGACTACAGGGGTGAGTCACCGTGCCTGGCCTCCCCAAGATTTTAACTTAAATCATTACCTCACTTCATTTGGAAGACTTCCCTGACTACTTTATTTTAAATAGTTATACCCTCCCTTCATTGTTCTGTCCCTTTACCCTTTTTTTTCTTCATAGCCCTTATCACTACCAGATATTGCATATATGTATGTGTAAATATGTGTTCATCTTCTGTCTCTTCCTCTAGAATGCAAACGTCATGAGAGGAGGAAATTTGGTTAATTTGTGTGCCCATGATATAGAATAGTATCCTGCATGTAGTAAGTGCTTAATAAATGTGTTGAATAAATGAATGAAACCTATTAGGTATAGATAATATTACTCACAATTTCAGATATGGAAATAAGTCTACCACAGCTGGCAGGTTTTCTGACTCCAAGTCCATTCTTTTCTACCTTAGCCCCTTATTTCTGAAACCTTATCTGATGATTTATCCTCATCTGATTATTTCTTATCTGAATTTCTGTGGTGCTTTGTGTTATTCCCAGAGCATTTATTACATTTGTCTTCTGCTGTGGCTGATGCATGCCCCTCTCTTTTCTTACTCTCCCCCAGTGCCTTTTATGAATGCTTTAATAATCATGAGAGAGTGGTACATCATTTCCTCCTGAAGCTAACAGTATTTTAATTTTAATGTTAAATTTGATTTTCTTAGTTTTTTTTTTTTAAAACTAATGTGCAACTCAGGATTTCAGATTTGTCATGAAATTTTTGTCTAGCGACATGTAACTGCTTAAATTTTTATAACACTAGAAATTTGTTTAGTGGATTACTCATATAGAAAAACTTTATTTCCTACTTTACTATTCTTCTGGGTACCATTTTTTCCCCACACCTCCCAAGAAGAGGGCAGTATTGGTTCAGGGATAGGGGACATCATATGGTACAGGATGGTTTTCATTTTTCTGTGAAATAGGTTACAGAGTCATCAGCAGGCAAGAGGAAAGATTCAGTTCTATATTCTTAAGAAGGAAGACTGAAATGAGGCAGCAAGAAATGTGGACTTTGTAGCTAATGAGAATCTTTGCCTTTTCTATGTGAACAGTGAGATAAATCAGGCTAGCTCTTCCTGTTGCTACCACCCACAAAGCTGTGAAGAAGGCTGTGATAGCAGATGGTATCCATACACAGTTTGATTTGTTTAGAAACCTACATAAAGAGCAGCATGTGTTTTGTTTTGTTTTTCCCCTTAATTACTCAGAGCCAGGGAGACTAGTTTTTAAATAAAATATAGTGATATAGCCAGAAAAAAATTATAAAAAAATAGACAACTCTATTTTTAACTGCATCATTTCAACTCTATAATATATGGAGTATCTGCTCAATTTATTGAGTAAGGCTCTGGACTAGGCGTTACTTTGTAGGGGATATAAAGAAGAGTGAGTTTAGTATTACAAAATAAGTTCAGTTTAATTAACATGTGTGTTAGTGTCTTTTATATCCCACTGAAGTGCTGAGTATACAGAAATTAAGACAGTTCTTTTCTTCAAGGAGCTTAAACTATAGTGGGGGAAATAAAGTTAAGGGATAGTTTCAGTACCACGTAGCAGATACGATGATAAATGTGTCTTAAGGTGCTATACAAGCTTTGAAGAGGGCACTTAATATAATCTGGGTGGATAGTGAAGATTAGAAAGGAAATATGTCTTGGGGGAGCTAATGCCCTAGGGTACAAACCTAGCTGAGTCAGTAGGTGCTAGTTACGTGAAAATGAGTGAGCAGAGATCAGGGCAGGAGGAAGAGCACAAGCAAAAGACTGAGGCAGGAAACACCATGGCTCTTTGGGAGAGATCCAATTACTGCTCGTATTACTAAAAGTAACATCTTTGGCAGGAGATGAAGCTGGTTGACAGGGGAAAGATTATGGTGGAGTTCACAGTTTATCCTCTACGTTCATGTTTCTTCAGGTGTTGGCCTGTTGACTCTCTGCAACAATATCCTAGGATGTTTGCAGAAATAAAAGACTAAACTCACCCCAGGATGTGGAAAATAATCTGTAAGATCTGTTGTTTCTACTCAGAATTGGGATTTTCCTATAGGGCTATACAGAATGTTGTGATGAATATATTCTTAAATGATTTACTTTGTCAGGTATACAGAAAAACAGTGGAGAGTTTCTCTTAACATTGGTCTTTTTGGGAGGTTCCTAGAAGAAGAAATACAGTTATAAAGAGTTGTTTATAAAATAGAGGACAGGTATACTGTGTCTTGAGTCAATAAAGAGAGACAAAATTCCAAACAAAAAGTAATTTGAAAGCCCAGTTCACAGGTACATTTTTTAGGATATATTTCTCTAATACTAATTTGGGGCAAGAATTCCTTGAGACCTCTAACACTTAGTGTTCAGCCTCTAACCCCGCGTGTGCGTGCATGCGCGCGTGTGTGTGTGTGTGTGTAAAGTTTGAGAGAAAGCAAGGAATATGGATATGGAAGATACTGCAAAATGATCAAGGGGGAACCTATGATACATTTATAAATGTTCCATAATCTTTTTTACTATACAGGAATTAGAAAATAAAAGAAGACTGCAAAAACAGGCTGCAAGTAGTCAAAGTGCCACCGAGGTTCGCTTGAATAGAGCTCTAGAAGAAGCAGAAAAGTATAAACTGGAGTTAAGTAAATTAAGGCAAAATAACAAGGTATGGAAAAACTGAATAGCTTTTGTAGTGATCCCTTTTGGTAACTACTTCTTTTATGAACATGTCAAAAATAATACTTAAATTATAATTCTTGTTGTCATGCTGAACATTTGTCTTTTCAGAAGAAATATATTCATTAGCAGTATACGCATTTCTAACATATTAGGATGATATGCTTGTCTATCGCCATAATTGGGTGATGGCACAACTCTTTGGAACATTAATTTCTTCAACCAGTTTTATCAGGTGCCTATATTATATGTCAGATACTTTTCTGAGCTCTTAGAAAAAGCTGTTTTAAAAAAGTATCTTTCATATCTCGTCTTTTATTCTCTGAACCTCGGTTTTCTAATATATAAAGGCTCTATTTTACAGGGAGTGGTTCTCAAACTTGAGCATGTATCAGAATCTCTGGGAGCCCTTGTTAAATCAGATTGCTGGGGCCCATCCCCAGAATTTCTGATTTAATAGGTCTGGAGTGTGGCCTGAGAATTCGCAGTTTTAACAAAAATTTACCTGGGAACTTGTAAGGATCACCGTAACTCCAGTGTCTAGCCAATGCTTGGCATAGAATTAGCATGCGGTGCCTTAAATATCTGTTGAATAAGTGAAAGTTCAAATACCAGTGTTCATGAAAGCCCTTTGTACATTCTATAAATATTGGTTACTTTTTGGTTCTGTATTGACCTAAAAGGGTAATAAGTCCATTGGACTCTGCTTAATAATTAGAACAATATTTAATAATTTAACCATGACTTGGATAATGAAATTAGGAACCACTTTCATTATATACACAGATAATACATTTTGGATTAAGTTAGTAACACTTAACAGGAATAGACTGAAAGTGACCTTGATATGTCCTCTAACATGTTTGAGAGGCAAATATGTGGCATAGTGATTACAGAGTTTTAAGATGTCATCTGTGAGGTAGTTTGTCATATGGTCAGGTCATTTTCATATTCAAGGGCCATCAGTGATGGCATAACTGGGATTTATTAATGGAAGTTATTAAATTAACAAGTTAGGAAGTCATCTTTATAGACTTACCAGTAATTAGCCTGTTATTAGAGTGTTATTTCCAATTTGGTGCATTTTAAAGGGATTTTGAAGAAAATAAAAGGAAGAATAACCACCTAGGTATCAGGATTTCCTAATTGTTGTAGATTTGATCTCTATATTGTATTCACATATTAAGAAAATAGAAGGAAAATGGTTTCATGAAACAGATGACTCTCCATATTCTAGCCAGCCATTTTGTTTTGTTTTAATTTTTTTTAGGTTTGAGGGTACATGTGAAGGTTGCATAGGTAAACAGGTGTCATGAGGGTTTGTTGACATATATTTAATCACCTAGGTATTAGGCCCAGTACTCAATAGTTATCTCTTCTGCTCCTCTCCCTTTTTCTGCCTTCCCCACTTTAAGTAGACCCCAGTGTCTTTTGTTTCCTTCTTTGTGTTCTATAAGTTCTTATCATTTAGCTCCCACTTATAAGTGAAAACAAGCAGTATTCGGTTTTGTGTTCCTACATTAGTTTGCTAAAGATAACTGCCTCCAGCTCCATCCATGTTCCCACAAAAGACATGATCTCGTTCTTTTTTATGACTACATAGTATTCCATGGTGTATATGTACCAAATTTTCTTTATCCAATCTGTCATTGATGGGCATTACTTGATTCCATGTCCTTGCTATTGTGACTAGTGCTGCAGTGAACATTTGTGTGCATGTGTCTTCATGGTAGAATGATTTATATTCCTCTGGGTATAATTCCAGTAATGAGATTGCTGGGTCCAATGGTAGTTCTGCTTTTACCTCTTTGAGAATCACCATACTGCTTTGCACAATGGTTGAACTAATTTACACTCCCACCAGCAGTGTGTAAGTGTTCCGTTTTCTCTGCAACTTCACTTTTTGACTTTTTAGTAATAGCCATTCTGACTGGTGTGAGGTGGTATTTAATTGTGGTTTTGATGTGCATTTATCTGTTGATCAGTGATATTGAGCTTTTTTTCATACTTGTTGGCCACATGTATGACTTCTTTGAGAAGTGTCTGTTCTTGTCCTTTGCCCACCTTTTAATGGGGTTTTCTCTTGTAAATTTGTTTAAGTTCCTTATAGAAGCTGGATATTGACCTTTATCAGATGCATAGTTTGCAAAAATTTTCTCCCATTCTATAGGTTGTCTGTTTACTCTGCTAATCATTTATTTTGCTGTGCAGAAGCTCTTTAATTTAAGTAGATCCCACTTGTCAGTTTTTGCTTTTGTTGCAGTTTCTATTTCTTCCTTTGTCATGAAATCTTTGCCCATTCCTATGTCCAAGATGGTATTGCCTAGGTTGTCTTCCAGGGTTTTTATAGTTTTGGGTTTTCCAGTTAAGTTTTTAATTCATCTTGAGTTGGTTTTTGTATAAGGTGGAAGGAAAAGGTCCAGCTTCAATCTTCTGCAAATGGCTAGCCAGTTATCCCAGCACCATTTATTGAAGAGGGAGCCTTTTCCTGTTGCTTTTGTCAGGTTTGTTGAAGATCAGACAGTTGTAGATGTGCGCCTTATTTATGGGCCCTCTATTCTGTTCCATTGGTCTATGTGCCTGTTTCTGTAACAGTACCTGTCTTTGTACCATGCTCTTTTGGTTATTGTAGACTTGTAGTATAGTTTGAAGTCAGGCAGTGTGCCTCCAGCTTTGTTCTTTTTGCTTAGTATTGCCTTGGCTATTCAGGCTCTTTTGTGGTTCCATGTGAATTTTTAAATAGTTTTTTTCTAATTCTGTGAAGAATGTCATTGGTAGTTTGATAGGAATAGCATTGAATATGTAAATAGCTTTGGGCAGTATAGGCATTTTAATAAATCTTCCTATCAATGAGCATGGGATGTTTTTTCCCTTTGTGTTTTTTCTGATTTCTTTGAGCAGTGTTTTGTAATTCTCATTGTAGAGATCTTGCATCTCTCTGTTTAGCTGTATTCCTAGGTATTCTTTTTATGGCAAGTGGGAATGGGATTGCTTTTCTGATTTGGCTCTCGGTTTGGCTGTTGTTGGTGTGTAGGAATGCTAGTAATTTTTGTACATTGATATTGTACCCTGCAACTTTGCTGAAGTTGTTTATCTGCCAAAGGAGCTTTTGGGACAAGACTATGGGGTCTTCTAGATACAGAATTATGCCGTCCACAAACAGAGATAGTTTGACTTACTATTTGGAGGCCCTTTATTTCTTTCTCTTGCCTGATTGCTCTGGCAGGACTTCCAATACTATGTTGAAGAGAAGTGTTGAGAGAGGGCATCCTTGTCATGTGACAGTTTTCAAGGGGAATGCTTCCAGCTTTTGTCCATTTAGTATAATGTTTACTGTGGGTTTGCCATAGATGGCTCTTATTATTTTGAGGTCTGTTCCTCCAATATCTATGTTATTTAGAGTTTTTAACATGAAGGGTGTTGAATTTTACTGAAAGCCTGTTCTGCATCTATTGAAGTAATCATGTGGTTTTTGTCTTTAGTTCTGTTTATGTGATAAATTGCATTTATTGATTTGTGTATGTTGAACCAACCCTGCATCCCAGGAATGAATGCTACTTGATCATGGTAGATACACTTTTTGATGTGCTCCTGGATTTGGTTTGCAAATATTTTGTTGAGGATTTTTGCATCAATGTTCATCAAGGATATTGGCCTGAAGTTTTCTTTTTTGGTTGTCTCTCTGCCAGGTTTTGGTATCAAGATGATGCTGGCTCCACCGAATGAGTGGGGAGGAGTCCCTCCTTAGTTTTTTGTAATAGTTTCTGTAAGAAGCTGGTAAGAATGGTACCAGCTTTTCTTTGTACATCTGGTAGAATTTGGCTGTGAATCCACTGGGTCCCAGGCTTTTTTTGGTTGGTAGACTTTTTATTACTGATTCAATTTGGAAGCTCATTATTGGTCTGTGTAGGGATTCAGTTTCCTCCTCGTTCAGTCCTGGGAGGGTGTACATGTCCAGGAATTTGTCTATCTCTTCTAGGTTTTCTAGTTTGTGTGCATAGAGGTGTTCATAGTAGTTTCTGCTGGTTGTTTTTATATCTGTGGGGTCAGTAGTAACACTCCCTTTGTCATTTCTAATTGTGTTTATTCGGATCTTCACTCTTCTTTACTAGTCTAGTGGTCTATTTTACTAATTTTTTCAAAAAAACAACTCCTGGATTCATTTATCTTTTGACTGGTTTTTCATGTCTTGATTTCCTTCACTTCAGCTCTGATTTTTGTTATTTCTCATCTTCTGCTAGCCTTGGGGTTGATATCTTCTTGCTTCTTGAATTCTTTCGGTTCTGAAGTTACATTGTTAATTTGAGATCTTTCTAACTTTTTGATGTGGGCATTTAGTGCTGCTATGAATTTCCCTCTTAACTCTCCCTTAGCCGTGTTCCAGAGATTCTGGTATGTTGTATCTTTGTTGTTATTTTCAACTTTTTGATTTCTGACTTAATTTCATTATTTACCCCAACAGTCATTGAGGAGTGTGCTGTTTAATTTCCATGTAATTGCATGGTTTTGAGCAATTTTCATAGTCTTGACTCCAATTTATTGTGCTGTGGTCCAAGAGTGTGTTTGGTATGATTTTGGTTCTTTTACATTTGTTGAGGATTGTTTTATGTCCAATTATGTGGTCAGTTTTAGAGTATGTGCCATATGGCACTAAGAAGAATGTATATTCTGTTGTTTTTGGTGGAGAGTTCTGTAAAGGTCTATAATATCCATTTGGTCCAGCATTGAGTTTAGGTTCCAGATATCTTTGTTAATTTTCTGCCTCAATGATCTAATACTATGGAGTGCTGAAATCTCCCACTATTATTGTGTGAGAGTCTATGTCTCTGTAGGTTTCTAAGAACTTGCCTTATGAATCTGGGTGCTCCTGTGTTGTGTGCATGTATATTTAGGCTAATTAGGTCTTCTTATTGAATTCAGTACTTTACCATTATGTAATGCCTTTCTTTGTCTTTTTTTATCTTTGTTAGTTTGATCTTTGTTGGTTTGAATCTTTGTTGGTTTTGATCTTTGTCTTTTTTGATCTTTGTTTTGTCTGAAATTAGAATTGCAACCCCTGCTTTTTTCTGTTTTCTATTTTCCTGGTAGATTTTCCTCTATCTGTTTGAGCCTATGAGAGTCATTAAATGTCAGATGGGTCTCTTGAAGACAGCATACCATTTGGGTCTTGCCTTTTTTTTTTTTGAGACGGAGTCTCGCTCTGTCGCCCAGGCTGGAGTGCAGTGGCCGGATCTCAGCTCACTGCAAGCTCTGCCTCCCGGGTTTATGCCATTCTCTTGCCTCAGCCTCCCCAGTAGCTGGGACTACAGGCACCCGCCACCTCACCCAGCTAGTTTTTTTTTTTTTTTTTTTTTGTATTTTTTCTTTTTTAAGTAGAGACGGGGTTTCACCGTGGTAGCCAGGATGGTCTTGATCTTGTGACCTCGTGATCTGCCTGTCTCGGCCTCCCAAAGTGCTGGGATTACAGGCTTAAGCCACCATGCCTGGCCGGGTCTTGCTTTTTTATACAGCTTGTCACTCCATGCCTTTTAAGTGGGGGCATTTAGGCTGTTTATATTCAAGGTTAGTATTGATGTGTGTGGATTTGATCTGCTGTTTTGCTGTTAGCTGGTTATCAGGTTGACTTGTTTGTGTGATTGCTTTACAGTGACATTGGTCTGTGTGGTTAAATGTGTTTTTGTCTTAGCTGGTAGTGGTCTTTGCTTTCTATGTTTAATGCTTCTTTCAAGAGCTCTTGTAAGGCAGATCTGGTGGTAACAAGTTCCCTCAACATTTGCTTATCTGAAGAGGACCTTATTTCTCCTTCACTTAGGTAGCTTAGTTTGGCTTAATATGAAATTCTTGAGGACTTTTTTTTTTAAAGAATATTGAATATAGGTCCTAAATCTCTTCTGGCTTTTTGGGTTTCCACTGAGAGGTCTGCTGTTAGCCTTATGGGATTCCCTTTGTAGGAGGACCTGCCCTTTCTCTCTAGTTGTTTTTAACATTCTTTCATTTCAACTTTGGAAAATCTGACAATTATGTGTCTTGGGGATGATCTTCTTGTGTAGAATCTTGCAGGAATTCTCTGTATTTGACTGTTGGCCTCTCCAGCAAGGTTGGGTAAGTTTTCATGGACAATATCCTGAAATACATTTTCCAAGTTGTTTGTTTTCTCCCCTCCCTTTCAGTGATGCCAATGATTCATAGATTTGGCCTCTTTATATAATCTCATACTTCTTGGAGGTTTTGTTCATTCCTTTTTATTTATTTTTTCTTTTTCTTTGACTTCAGAGAACCAATCTTCAAGTTCTGAGATTCTTTCCTCAGCTTGGTTTTTCTGCTGTTAATACTTGTGATTGCATTGGGAAATTCTTTAATTGTGTTATTCAGCTCTGCTCTGTCAGACCCATTAGGTTCATTTTTATACTGGCTCTTTCATCCTTCAGCTCTTGTACCACTTTATTGTGATTCTTATTTTCCTTGGATTGGGTTTTGCATCCTCCTGAATCTCGATGATCTTTGTTCCCATCCGTATTCTGAATTCTATTTCTGTCATTCCAGCCAGTTCAGCCTGGTTAAGAACTCTTGTTGAAGAACTGGTATGGTTGTTTGGAAGGCATATGACACTCTGGCCATTTGAGTTACTGGAGTTTCTGCATTAGTTCTTTGTCATCTGTGTGTGTGGGTGTTCTAAACTTTAACTGCAGTGTAGATTGAATATAGTCAGTACATTTCTTTTCTGGATGCTTTCACTGGGCTGATGCTTTGTTCAGGGTCTTTATTTGAAGCTGACCTCTTGTATCTGGTTTCACAGAAGGGTATGTTTCAGGTATTTTTGGTGTTAAAGCTTTGAGGAATGTGATCCTGTAGTTGGCACTTAGGCTTATTGGTCAGTTGGTAGACTCTTGCTTGGTTGTGTGGCTCCCCTATGTTTTCTCACAGTTGTAGCCATGTTTCCTCTTAATGCTGTGAAAGTGTGGGTTCCTCTTTGCTTGAGTGCTGGCTGTAGATCACAACTTGGCACTCCTGGGGTGCCCACTGCAGTTCTGGGGCTATCTCAGTGTTTATGTTCCTTCCCCAACTTGGAGGAAGCAGAGGAAGGGATCTTAGTAGTGGTTGTGACCAGAGGTTGTTTGCTTGTCTACTGGGAGCTCCACCCCAGAGAGATGCGGGTCAGCAATTGCTTAGTACAATCAGCCCAGGATGGTGGGTCTGTGCGGTAGGCCCAAGCCAGGGGTTCCCTGTCTGGTGATGAGCAGTGGGGGTTGGGGTGTTGTCAGACCCATGGGAGAGGGACTGGCCTCCTCTCCTAGGGTTGACTTCAGCTTGTTGGAGGTATGGATAAAGGACTTAGGGTCTTCGCTTCTTCATTAGTTTGAGGGTGGCAAGGGCAGCTGCAGAGGCAGTGGCAGAGAGGCTTTCAGTTGCCCTTGGAGGCTCTGTCCAGGGAGTTGCCAAGTTGCCACTGGCTTGATAGCTCTGGTAGGGGGTGGCTAGAGGCTCAGGCCTAGAGTACCCTCCTGGTGAGGCGATATGGGAATGGGCACCCACATAACAGTCTGACCACTTTTCTATAGGGCTCCTATGGTATGCTGGGAGCCTGCTCCAGTCCCTAGTGACCTCGGATTTTCCAGAACCTGGAGGTATCACCAGTGAAGGCTGTGAAGCAGCACATTACAGCCTGTCCCTCCTTCTGGGAGCTTCATCCCAGGGAGGTATGGGCTTGTTGCCAGACCTGTAGGAGGTCGCTGGAGACCCCAGTTGGGAGGTCCCACCCAGTGAGGAGGAAGGGGATTTGGGAACCTGTTGAAAAAAGCAGCCTGGCCATATGTTGGTAGAGTAGCTATGCTGTGTTCCACTTCAGTACCTGGTCACCTCAGACACTCTGAGGCCCAAAGGTTGGATCAGCTAAGTCGCCCAAATAGCAAAGATGGTGTCCTGCCCCTCTGCCTCTGAGAGTGCCGTCCTAGGGGGAATTCGCCTGGTGAGGAGGAGTGGGATCAGGGACCTGCTTAAAGAAGCAGTCTGGCCACATTTTGGGAGAGGGGCTGTGCTGTACTGGGGGAGCCCTTCTGCCCCTGGTTGGCTCGGACTCTGCAAAGCTGGAGGGCTGGAATGGCTAAGTTGCCCAAACAGCAAAGATGGCAGCCCACCCCATGCCTCCTTTAAAAAAGAGCTCCCTCTCCACCCCTGGAGCTCCTTCTTAGGGAGGTGCAATGCCGCTAACCAGTGGCTGGCTGGAGTTCCAAACCAGTGGGTCTTATCTTGTGAGGTGTCGTGGAAGTGGGGCCTGCAGGCTATCGCTCAGCCCTGTAGATTAAGCCTCTCTTTCTTAAGGGTATATATGTGGGTCTAACCTCCTACTTTGCAGGAGCTGCAGCTACTTTTGCCAGAAAGCCCCAGTATCTAAGCTCCAGGGTCTCCACGCATACCTGAGTGGCTGCTCTGCCAAGACTCCAAGTAGCTCTGTCAGTCAGACTGAAGGCCCTGGTGGAGTGAGTTCACAAAGAGATCTCCTGACCCGCGGTTACAAACAGCCCTGGGAGAAGTGTGGTTTCCCGGCATCACATTCACTCACTGCTTCCCTGGGCGGGGGAGCATCCTCTGGCTCTGTGTTACTCCTGGGTGGACTGTTGTACTGTCTTTTCTTCATTCTCCATGGATCAAGCTGTTTCCCTGGTTAGTCCCCCATTTTGAAAATTCAAGTAATGAGGACTTGATATGTGAACAACTCGGAATAGAACCATCAGTAATAAAAATAATCTAGAGGTGTTCAAGATACAAACTTCTGACCTCAGCTCTGCACTATGGGTAATTGATTTAAACACAGTGGGATAACATTTTGTGTATATATTGCATTACTATTTATCATATTTTAAATATTTTTTTTAAATTTATTTTATTTTTTGTAGAGACGGGGGTCTCACTTTGTTGCTCAGGCTGGTTTTGAACTCCTGAGCTCAAGTAAGCTTCCCACCTTGGCCTCAGAAAGTGCTGGGATTACAGGTGTGAGCGACTGTGCCCAGCCCACTATTTACTAGAAAGTAGACTTTTGATGTCAGAATTCTTTGTGTGTGTCAGAGTCTTGCTCTTTCGCCCAGGCTGGAGTACAGTGGCGTGATCTCTGCTCACTGCAACCTCCATCTCCCAGGTTGAAGCGATTCTCCTGCCTCAGCCTCCCAAGTACTAGGGACTACAGGCACCCGCCACCAAGCCCAGCTAATTTTTACATTTTTGGAAGAGGCGGGGTTTCACCATGTTGGCCAGGCTGGTCTTGAACTCCTGACCTCAAATGATCTACCCGCCTCGGCCTCCCAAAGTGCTAGGATTACAAGCATGAGCCATGTGCCCAGTCTGCTGTCAGAATTCTTAAATGTAACTTATTTTACGTTTCTGAAAAACTATGTATCTCAAACTTTTGATTTTCAATTATTTTGCCTATTTCTAGGCTTTATCTTTGAGGGAGATTTTTGGGATATGCAATAACTTTTTCCGGAGAGTCTAATCTGTATATAAATTTTCTTTTGTGAGCAGGTGTATTTTTTCCATTTTAATTATTTGTACTTTGCTTCCCATTCTGAATAGACATATAATAGTTAACAGGCAATTAAAATTATTCAAGTCTATAAATTTAAGAAAATATGACAGGGAAATAGTAAGGTTTCCAAAAAATAGAACAAGATTACCTCATAATCATCAGAAAGTTAAAGATCTACTTTAAAAAAATGATAAACTTTTTCTCCACAGAGGTTAGGAAATAAGTAATTATGCTTTAAAGTAACAGTAGCTTTTGAAATTAAAAGTCAGTAAACTTAAACCAGATGCTGTAGGAGTGCTCTGAAACACACTGAAGGAAGGAATGATGGAAGTATAGTTTAACTGGAATTCTACCTAAAAACAGGGCATTGGGTTAGATGGTGTCTTGAAATCCATTTAAAATATGACACCAGAGTTCATGTTACTTCATTTAGGAATAGGTAATTTCTAATTCTTTATTAATTCACTTAGAAATATTTATGAGGGCCTGCTAGGTACCTGCCAGACCTTTAGTGGAGGGTAAAGATATAAAAATTAAAAAAAAAAAAAAAAAAACAGATGTAATCCTTGTAGCTGTGCACCTATCTTATAATGAAATTGAATGTTTAGATAATCCATGAAGCAAAACCTAGATAATTATTGAATTTATATAATCTATCAAAGCTAAGACTGCAACTGTAATAAATGCTGTGGAAAGTATATGGTGCTTTGAGCAAGTAACCAAGCCAATAAATGGCCAATAAATGCCTTTTTTTTTTTGTTTGTTTTTTTTGTTTGTTTTTTTGTTTTTTTTTATTTATTATTATTATACTTTAAGTTGTAGGGTACATGTGCATAACGTGCAGGTTTGTTATATATGTATACTTGTGCCATGTTGCTGTGCTGCACCCATCAACTTGTCATTTACATCAGGTATAACTCCCAATGCAATCCCTCCCCCCTCCCCCCTCCCCATGATAGGCCCCGGTGTGTGATGTTCCCCTTCCTGAGTCCGAGTGATCTCATTGTTCAGTTCCCACCTATGAGTGAGAACATGCGGTGTTTGGTTTTCTGTTCTTGTGATAGTTTGCTAAGAATGATGGATTCCAGCTGCATCCAAGTCCCTACAAAGGACACAAACTCATCCTTTTTTATGGCTGCATAGTATTCCATGGTGTATATGTGCCACATTTTCTTAATCCAATCTGTCACTGATGGACATTTGGGTTGATTCCAAGTCTTTGCTATTGTGAATAGTGCTGCAATAAACATACGTGTGCATGTGTCTTTATAGCAGCATAATTTATAATCCTTTGGGTATATACCCAGTAATGGGATGGCTGGGTCATATGGTACATCTAGTTCTAGATCCTTGAGGAATCGCCATACTGTTTTCCATAATGGTTGAACTAGTTTACAATCCCACCAACAGTGTAAAAGTGTTCCTATTTCTCCACATCCTCTCCAGCACCTGTTGTTTCCTGACTTTTTAATGATTGCCATTCTAACTGGTGTGAGATGGTATCTCATTGTGGTTTTGATTTGCATTTCTCTGATGGCCAGTGAGGATGAGCATTTTTTCATGTGTCTGTTGGCTGTATGAATGTCTTCTTTTGAGAAATGTCTGTTCATATCCTTTGCCCACTTTTGGATGGGGTTGTTTGATTTTTTCTTGTAAATTTGTTTGAGTTCTTTGTAGGTTCTGGATATTAGCCCTTTGTCAGATGAGTAGATTGCAAAAATTTTCTCCCATTCTGTAGGTTGCCTGTTCACTCTGATGGTAGTGTCTTTTGCTGTGCAGAAGCTCTTTAGTTTAATGAGATCCCATTTGTCAATTTTGGCTTTTGCTGCCGTTGCTTTTGGTGTTTTAGACATGAAATCTTTGCCCATGCCTATGTCCTGAATGGTACTACCTAGGTTTTCCTCTAGGATTTTTATGGTATTAGGTCTAACATTTAAGTCTCTAATCCATCTTGAATTAATTTTCGTATAAGGAGTAAGGAAAGGATCCAGTTTCAGCTTTCTACTTATGGCTAGCCAATTTTCCCAGCACCATTTATTAAATAGGGAATCCTTTCCCCATTTCTTGTTTCTCTCAGGTTTGTCAAAGATCAAATGGCTGTAGATGTGTGGTATTATTTCTGAGGACTCTGTTCTGTTCCATTGGTCTATATCTCTGTTTTGGTACCAGTACCATGCTGTTTTGGTTACTGTAGCCTTGTAGTATAGTTTGAAGTCAGGTAGCGTGATGCCTCCAGCTTTGTTCTTTTGACTTAGGATTGTCTTGGAGATGCGGGCTCTTTTTTGGTTCCATATGAACTTTAAAGCAGTTTTTTCCAATTCTGTGAAGAAACTCATTGGTAGCTTGATGGGGATGGCATTGAATCTATAAATTACCTTGGGCAGTATGGCCATTTTCACAATATTGATTCTTCCTATCCATGAGCATGGTATGTTCTTCCATTTGTTTGTGTCCTCTTTTATTTCACTGAGCAGTGGTTTGTAGTTCTCCTTGAAGAGGTCCTTTACATCCCTTGTAAGTTGGATTCCTAGGTATTTGATTCTCTTTGAAGCAATTGTGAATGGAAGTTCATTCCTGATTTGGCTCTCTGTTTGTCTGTTACTGGTGTATAAGAATGCTTGTGATTTTTGCACATTAATTTTGTATCCTGAGACTTTGCTGAAGTTGCTTATCAGCTTAAGGAGATTTTGGGCTGAGACAATGGGGTTTTCTAAATATACAATCATGTCATCTGCAAACAGGGACAATTTGACTTCTTCTTTTCCTAACTGAATACCCTTGATTTCTTTCTCTTGCCTGATTTCCCTAGCCAGAACTTCCAACACTATGTTGAATAGGAGTGGTGAGAGAGGGCATCCCTGTCTTGTGCCAGTTTTCAAAGGGAATTTTTCCAGTTTTTGCCCATTCAGTATGATATTGGCTGTGGGTTTGTCATAAATAGCTCTTATTATTTTGAGGTACGTTCCATCAATACCGAATTTATTGAGCGTTTTTAGCATGAAGGGCTGTTGAATTTTGTCAAAAGCCTTTTCTGCATCAATTGAGATAATCATGTGGTTCTTGTCTTTGGTTCTGTTTATATGCTGGATTATGTTTATTGATTTGCGAATGTTGAACCAGCCTTGCATCCCAGGGATGAAGCCCACTTGATCATGGTGGATAAGCTTTTTGATGTGTTGCTGAATGCGGTTTGCCAGTATTTTATTGAGGATTTTTGCATCGATGTTCATCAGGGATATTGGTCTAAAATTCTCTTTTTTTGTTGTGTCTCTGCCAGGCTTTGGTATCAGGATGATATTGGCCTCATAAAATGAGTTAGGGAGGATTCCCTCTTTTTCTATTGATTGGAATAGTTTCAGAAGGAATGGTACCAACTCCTCCTTGTACCTCTGGTAGAATTCAGCTGTGAATCCATCTGGTCCTGGACTTTTTTTGGTTGGTAGGCTATTAATTGTTGCCTCAATTTCAGAGCCTGCTATTGGTCTATTCAGGGATTCAACTTCTTCCTGGTTGAGTCTTGGAAGAGTGTAAGTGTCCAGGAAATTATCCATTTCTTCTAGATTTTCCAGTTTATTTGCGTAGAGGTGTTTATAGTATTCTCTGATGGTAGTTTGTATTTCTGTGGGGTCGGTGGTGATATCCCCTTTATCATTTTTAATTGCGTCGATTTGATTCTTCTCTCTTTTCTTCTTTATTAGTCTGGCTAGTGGTCTGTCGATTTTGTTGATCTTTTCAAAAAACAACCTCCTGGATTCATTGATTTTTTGGAGGGTTTTTTGTGTCTCTATCTCCTTCAGTTCTGCTCTGATCTTAGTTATTTCTTGCCTTCTGCTAGCTTTCGAATGTGTTTGCTCTTGCTTCTCTAGTTCTTTTAATTGCGATGTTAGAGTGTCAATTTTAGATCTTTCCTGCTTTCTCTTGTGGGCATTTAGTGCTATAAATTTCCCTCTACACACTGCTTTAAATGTGTCCCAGAGATTCTGGTATGTTGTATCTTTGTTCTCATTGGTTTCAAAGAACATCTTTATTTCTGCCTTCATTTCGTTCTGTACCCAGTAGTCATTCAGGAGCAGGTTGTTCAGTTTCCATGTAGTTGAGCGGTTTTGATTGAGTTTCTTAGTCCTGAGTTCTAGTTTGATTGCACTGTGGTCTGAGAGACAGTTTGTTATAATTTCTGTTCTTGTACATTTGCTGAGGAGTGCTTTACTTCCAATTACGTGGTCAATTTTGGAGTAAGTATGATGTGGTGCTGAGAAGAATGTATATTCTGTTGATTTGGTGTGGAGAGTTCTATAGATGTCTATTAGGTCTGCTTGCTGCAGAGATGAGTTCAATTCCTGGATATCCTTGTTAACTTTCTGTCTCGTTGATCTGTCTAATGTTGACAGTGGAGTGTTGAAGTCTCCCATTATTATTGTATGGGAGTCTAAGTCTCTTTGTAAGTCTCTAAGGACTTGCTTTATGAATCTGGGTGCTCCTGTATTGGGTGCATATATATTTAGGATAGTTAGCTCTTCCTGTTGAATTGATCCCTTTACCATTATGTAATGGCCTTCTTTGTCTCTTTTGATCTTTGATGGTTTAAAGTCTGTTTTATCAGAGACTAGTATTGCAACCCCTGCTTTTTTTTGTTCTCCATTTGCTTGGTAAATCTTCCTCCATCCCTTTATTTTGAGCCTATGTATTTCTCTGCGTGTGAGATGGGTCTCCTGAATACAGCAGACTGATGGGTCTTGACTCTTTATCCAGTTTGCCAGTCTGTGTCTTTTAATTGGAGCATTTAGTCCATTTACATTTAAGGTTAATATTGTTATGTGTGAACTTGATCCTGCCATTATGATATTAACTGGTTATTTTGCTCGTTAGTTGATGCAGTTTCTTCCTAGCCTCAATGGTCTTTACATTTTGGCATGTTTTTGCAATGGCTGGTACCGGTTGTTCCTTTTCATGTTTAGTGCTTCCTTCAGGGTCTCTTGTAAGGCAGGCCTAGTGGTGACAAAATCTCTAAGCATTTGCTTATCTGTAAAGGATTTTATTTCTCCTTCACTTATGAAACTTAGTTTGGCTGGATATGAAATTCTGGGTTGAAAATTCTTGTCTTTAAGAATGTTGAATATTGGCCCCCACTCTCTTCTGGCTTGGAGAGTTTCTGCTGAGAGATCTGCTGTTAGTCTGATGGGCTTCCCTTTGTGGGTAACCCGACCTTTCTCTCTGGCTGCCCTTAAGATTTTTTCCTTCATTTCAACTTTGGTGAATCTGGCAATTATGTGTCTTGGAGTTGCTCTTCTCGAGGAGTATCTTTGTGGCGTTCTCTGTATTTCCTGGATTTGAATGTTGGCCTGCCCTACTAGGTTGGGGAAGTTCTCCTGGATGATATCCTGAAGAGTGTTTTCCAACTTGGTTCCATTTTCTCCCTCACTTTCAGGCACCCCAATCAGACGTAGATTTGGTCTTTTTACATAATCCCATACTTCTTGCAGGCTTTGTTCATTTCTTTTTCTTCTTTTTTCTTTAGGTTTCTCTTCTCGCTTCATTTCATTCATTTGATCCTCAATCGCTGATACTCTTTCTTCCAGTTGATCGAGTCGGTTACTGAAGCTTGTGCATTTGTCACGTATTTCTCGTGTCATGGTTTTCATCTCTTTCATTTCGTTTAGGACCTTCTCTGCCTTAATTACTCTAGCCATCAATTCTTCCACTTTTTTTTCAAGATTTTTAGTTTCTTTGCGCTGGGTACGTAATTCCTCCTTTAGCTCTGAGAAATTTGATGGACTGAGGCCTTCTTCTCTCATCTCGTCAAAGTCATTCTCCATCCAGCTTTGATCCATTGCTGGTGATGAGCTGCGCTCCTTTGCCGGGGGAGATGCGCTCTTATTTTTTGAATTTCCAGCTTTTCTGCCCTGCTTTTTCCCCATCTTTGTGGTTTTATCTGCCTCTGGTCTTTGATGATGGGGATGTACTGATGGGGTTTTGGTGTAGGTGTCCTTCCTGTTTGATAGTTTTCCTTCTAACAGTCAGGACCCTCAGCTGTAGGTCTGTTGGAGATGGCTTGAGGTCCACTGCAGACCCTGTTTGCCTGGGTATCAGCAGCAGAGGCTGCAGAAGATAGAATATTTCTGAACAGCGAGTGTACCTGTCTGATTCTTGCTTTGGAAGCTTCCTCTCAGGGGTGTACTCCTCCCTGTGAGGTGTGGGGTGTCAGACTGCCCCTAGTGGGGGATGTCTCCCAGTTAGGCTACTCAGGGGTCAGGGACCCGCTTGAGCAGGGAGTCTGTCCCTTCTCAGATCTCAACCTCCGTGTTGGGAGATCCACTGCTCTCTTCAAAGCTGTCAGACAGAGTCGTTTGCGTCTGCAGAGGTGTCTGCTGAGTTTGTTTAGTTTACTGTGCCCTGTCCCCAGAGGTGGAGTCTACAGAGACAGGCAGGTTTCCTTGAGCTGCTGTGAGCTCCACCCAGTTCGAGCTTCCCAGCAGCTTTGTTTACCTACTTAAGCCTCAGCAATGGCGGGCGCCCCTCCCCCAGCCTCGCTGCTGCCTTGCCGGTAGATCACAGACTGCTGTGCTAGCAATGAGGGAGGCTCCGTGGGTGTGGGACCCTCCCGGCCAGGTGTGGGATATGATCTCCTGGTGTGCCTGTTTGCTTAAAGTGCAGTATTGGGGTGGGAGTTACCCGATTTTCCAGGTGTTGTGTGTCTCAGTTCCCCTGGCTAGGAAAAGGGACTCCCTTCCCCCTTGCGCTTCCCAGGTGAGGCAATGCCTCGCCCTGCTTCAGCTCTCGCTGGTTGGGCTGCAGCAGCTGACCAGCACCGATCGTCCGGCACTCCCCAGTGAGATGAACCCAGTACCTCAGTTGAAAATGCAGAAATCACCGGTCTTCTGTGTCGCTCGCGCTGGGAGTTGGAGACTGGAGCTGCTCCTATTCGGCCATCTTGCCTTTTGTTTTTTTAAAGATCCAATGAGCATTTATTACAACTGGCTATTCTAGTTCTTTTGCATTTCCATGTAAGTTTTAGAATCACATGTTGGAGTTTTGATTGGCATTGCATTGAATCTATAGATCAATTTTAGGAAAATTGACATCTTAATAGTGTCTTTAAAATCATGAATAGAGAATATCTGTTTATTTAAGCCTTCTTCAATTTCTTCAAACTATATATATATATATGGTTTCCAGAATACAGGTTTTACACATTTTTTTCAAACTTACCTCTTGGTATTTCCTATTTTTGATATTATAAATGTTCTTTAAATTCCAGTTTCCCATTGTTTGTTGCTATAATGGAGAAATACAATTTATGTTTGCAGATTGAGTCTATATCTTCAACTTTGCTGAACTCACTTACTCTAGAAGCCTTAGGATTTTCTACAGACTTTTTCTGTAAAAGACCAACTAGTAAATGCTTTGGCTTTGTGGGCTACATATGGTCCCTTGTGTATTCTTCACTGGTTTTCTTTTTTAAAATTTATTTAACACCTTCAAAATAAATCATTTTTAGTTCACAAGTTTTAGAAAAACTGACTGCAATTTCCTGAGAGATCTTACCAGGAATGAATGTTGAATTTTGTCAAATGCTTTTTTCTGGATCTATTAAAATTATATTTTTCTTTTTTAGTCTTTCAAATGTTAAAACAACCTTGTATTCCTGGGATATACTCCACTTGGTGATGGTGTATCATTATCTCTTTTATATATTATTGGTTACATTTTTGTGAATGTCTGTATACATGGGAACATAGTTCTAGTCTGTTTAGTCTGTAGTCTTGTTTTAGTTTTCTTACACATTGTTTTCATCTTTAGGTTTTTTGCTTTGCGTTTGTTTTGGTTTTGGTTTCAGGGTAATGCTGCCTTTATTAAATGAACTTCCAAATCATTCTTCTGGAGAAGCTCAACTTTCAGAGGAGTTTTTGTAGGGTTGGTATTATTTTCTCTTTGAATGTCTGGTAGAGTTCACAGGTGAAGCCGTCTGGGCTTGAGGTTTTCTTGTGGAAAGATTTTATACTTCAAATTCTATTTCTTTAATAGATACAGAAGTATTCTTTATAGAGGCTATATTTTATTGTGTTTTGGGTGTTTGTATCTGTCAAGGAATCTGTCCATTTCATTTATGTTGTCAAATTTACTGGCATACGGTTTTTTACACTAGTTCCTTATTTTCCTTTGAATAGTCCTCCTACATTCCTGTGGGTCATTCCCCACTCACATTCTTGTATTGATAATTTGTGTCTTTTTTACTTTTTCTGATCAGTCTCACTAGAGGTTTACTAATTCTGGTTTTATTGATTTTCCTCTACTGGTTTTTTATTTTTTTATTCATTTCTGCTCTTCTTTCCCTCTCCTTACTTTTGGGTTCAATTTGTTCTTTTTCTAATTTCTCCTTTTTTTTCCCTCTAGACAGAGTCTTGCTGTGTCTCCCAGGGTGAAGTGCAGTGGCGCAAACTTGGCTCACTGCAACCTCCGCCTCCCGGGTTCAGGCAGTGCTGCCTCAGCCTCCTGAGTAGCTGGGATTACAGGCCCCCGCCACCATGCCTGGCTAGTTTTTTATTTTTAGTAGAGAGGGGGTTTCACCATGTTGGCCAGGCTGGTCTCGAACTCCTGACCTCGTGATCTGCCCGCCTCGACCTTTCAAAGTGCTGGGATTAAACAGATGTGAGCCACTGCGCCTAGCCTCTTTTTCTAATTTTTTAAGATGGAAGTGGAGACTATTGATTTGTATCCTTTCATCTTTTCTAATATAAGCATTTTAAATACTGTAAATGTTTCTCTATGAATTTCCTTAGCTACTTCCCACCAATTTTGATGTTTTGTATTTTCATTTTTATTCTATTCAGAATACTTTCTAATTTTCTTTTTTATTTCCTCTGAGCCATGACAAACTTTAAAAGTTTGTCATTTCATTTTTCAAATATTTGGGGATTTTCCCCAAATAGCATTCTTACTGATTTTTAATTCCATTGTGGACAGAGAATGCATTTGGTTTTACTTGAATCATTCTAAATGCATGGATACTTTTTTTGGCCCAGAATATGGTTTAAATTGGTAAATATTTCATGTGCCCTTGATAGGAATGTGCATTCTGTATTTGTTAGGTGGAGTATTCTATAAATGTCAATTATGTCAAATTGCTTGATAGTGTTGTTCAACACTTCTGTATCTTATGTATTCTATGTGTCCTTGTTCTATCAGTGATAAAGAGAGGGGTACTAAACTCTGAATAGAACTGTGAGTTTGTCTATTTTCCCTTTCAGTCTTATCAATTTTTGCATCATGTATTTTGAGACTTGGTTATTAGGTGTATTAATACCCAATATCTAAGAAGATTGTTAAATCCTCTTGAATGAATTGACCTCTTATTATTTATTTATATTTATTTTTGTTCCTGCATTCTGATACAGGTTGAGTATCCCTTATCTGAAATGCTTGGTACCAGAGTGTTTTAGAAATGCTACAGTGGACATTTCATCTTTGAGCATCATGTCAGCACTCAAAAAGTTTTAGATTTTAGAGCATTTTGGATTTCACACTTCAACCTGTATTAACTTTATTTGATATTCATGCAACTGAAGTTTTATTTTAGTTCGTGTTAGCATTGTCTTATCTTTTTCCGTTCTTTTACTTGTAACTCCTTTGTGTCTTCCCGTTAGCAGCATCTAGTTGACTTTGCTTCAATATCTGTCAAAATCCTGTCAAAACAAGACTGTCAAAATCCAATCTGACAGTCTCTTAACTTTTTAACTGAGGTGCTTACACCATTACATTTAAAATGATTAATAATATGGTTGGGATTAAGTCTGTTAGCTAGCTATTATTTTTATTTGGCCCATATGTTTTCTTTCCTTTCTTTGTGAATTGCTTTTTTAAAGATTCCATTTTATCGCCTTTATTAGCTCATTATCTGTACTTCTTTGTATGCATTTCAGCATTTGTTATATATATATGTTTATCACTGTCTACTTCAAGTAATATAGCATTTTATGAATAATTTAAGAGCCTTTTAGCAGTATAATTCCATTACCCCCCACCTTTCTGCTATTGTCATATGTTTTATCTATAAACTACATTGTTAATTTTAAAAAGTTTTTTATTATTATACTTTAAGTTCTAGGGTACATGTGCACAATGTGCAGGTTTGTTACATATGTATACATTTGCCATGTTGGTGTGCTGCACCCATTAACTCGTCATTTACATTAGGTGTATATCCTAATGCTATCCCTCCTCCCCCCTCCCCACAGTAGGCCCCATTGTGTGATGTTCCCCTTCCTGTGTCCAAGTGATCTCATTGTTCAGTTCTCACCTATGAGTGAGAACATGTGGTGTTTGGTGTTCTGTTCTTGCTATAGTTTGCTGAGAATGATGGTTTCCAGCTGCATCTATGTCCCTACAAAGGACATGAACTCACCCTTTTTATGGCTGCATAGTATTCCATGGTGTATATGTGCCACATTTTCTTAATCCAGTCTGTCACTGATGGACATTTGGGTTGATTCCAAGCCTTTGCTATTGTGAATAGTGCCGCAATAAACATACGTGTGCATGTGTCTTTATAGCTATGATTTATAATCCTTTGGGTATATACCCAGTAATGGGATGGCTGGGTCAAATGGTATTTCTAGTTCTAGATCCTCGAGGAATTGCCACAAGGTTTTCTACAATGGTTGAACTAGTTTACAATCCCACCAACAGTGTAAAAGCTTTCCTGTTTCTCCACATCTTCTCCAGCACCTGTTGTTTCCTGACTTTTTAATGATTGCCATTCTAACTGGTGTGAGATGGTATCTCATTGTGGTTTTGATTTGCATTTCTCTGATGGCCAGTGATGATGAGCATTTTTTCATGTGTCTGTTGGCTGTATGAATATCTTCTTTTGAGAAGTGTCTGTTCATATCCTTTGCCCACTTTTTGATGGGGTTGTTTTTTTCTTGTAAATTTGTTTGAGTTCTTTGTAGGTTCTGGATATTAGCCCTTTGTCAGATGAGTAGATTGCAAAAATTTTCTCCCATTCTGTAGGTTGCCTGTTCACTCTGATGGTAGTTTCTTTTGCTGTGCAGAAGCTCTTTCGTTTAATTGGATACCATTTGTCAATTTTGGCTTTTGTTGCCGTTGCTTTTGGTGTTTTAGCCATGAAGTCCTTGCCCATGCCCAAGTCCTGAATAGTATTACCTAGGTTTTCTTCTAGGTTTTTATGGTTTTAGGTCTAACATTTAAGTCTCTAATCCATCTTGAATTAATTTTCGTATAAGGAGTAAGGAAAGGATCCAGTTTCAGCTTTCTACTTATGGCTAGCCAATTTTCCCAGCACCATTTATTAAATAGGGAATCCTTTCTCCATTTCTTGTTTTCGTCAGGTTTGTCAAAGATCAGATGGCTGTAGATGTGTGGTGTTATTTCTGAGGGCTCTGTTCTGTTCCATTTCCTAATGTAAACATTTACAATTACAGATTTCCCTCTTAGCAGTGTTTATACTCTGTCCTATAGTTTTGGCATATTGTAGCTTTGTTTTAATTTGTCTCATGATTATTTTCCAATTTCCATTGTGATTTCTTATTTGAGCCCTTGGTAGTTTGAGTATTTTGTTCAATGCCCGCATATTTGTGGATTTTCCAGTTTTCCATCCACTATTGATTTCTAGTTTGAATCAACTGTGATTGGAAAATATAATTTGTATGATTTCAGTCTTATAAAATGTGGGGAATGTTCCATGTGCACTTGAGAAAACTGTATTCTCCTCATTTATTTTCATTAACATCTTTGTTGAGATATAATTCATATACTATACAGCCCACTTAAAATATATAAATAAGTTGTTTTTTGTAGTCACAAAGTTGTGCAACCATCACCACAATCAATTTTGCAATTTTATCACCCCAAAAAGAACCTCTGTACCCATTCACAGCCATTCTATATTCCCCCAACACCCTGCACCACATTCTAGCCCTAGGCAACCACTAATCTACTTCCTGTCTCTCCATATTTGTCTGTTGTGGCATATGATTCTATTTTTTCTTTATTATTTCAGTCTTTTTAGGGGAACAGGTGGTGTTGCTTACACAGATAAATTCTTTAGCGGTGATTTCTGAGATTTTGGTACACCCATCACCCGAGCAGTGTATACTGAACCCAATTAATCTTTTATCCCTCTCACCCTTCACCCATAAGTCCCTAGAGTCCATTATATCCTTCTTATGCCTTTGTGTTAGAGAATTGTTTTTTATGTCTCTTAAATCTAATTGGTCTGTAATGTTGTTCAAGTCCCTTATTTCTTTATTGGTCTTCTATCCAGTGGTTCTATCGATTATGGGAAATGGGGTATTGAAGTCTACTTTTATTGTAGAGTGGTCTTTTCTCCAAGTCTGTCAGTGCTTCATATATTTGGGCACTTTAATGTTTGGTACATATATAATTGTATCTATCTTCTTGCTGAACTGGCCCTTTTGTTTGGCTCATATGTTCTTATATAATGTCCTTCTTGGTATGTTTTAACAGTTTTGACTTAAAGTCTATTTTGTCAGATATTACTGTAGTCACTCCTGTTTTCTTTTGGTTACATCTTTTTCCATCCTTTTACCTTCAATCTATGCATATCTCTGGATCTAAAGTTAGTTGCATGTAGACAGCATAAAGTTGGAATTTAGTTTTTAAAAATCCATTCTTCTATTCAATTTATTTTGGTTAGGGAGTTTTGTCCATTTACATTTAAAGTTATTGGGAGGCCTGTTGCTATTTGTTCACAGTTTTCTGTATGTCTTGAGGACTTTTAGCCTCTCATTTCCTCCCTTATTGCCTTCCTTAGTGTTTAGTTCATTTTGTGTAATGATGCAACTTCAATCGTATATAAAGACTCTACTGCTTTTCAGCCCCTGTCCTACCTTGTTTTACTGGTGTCACCAATTAGATCTTTAGGTTATGTACCCGTTAACAAAGATTTATAGTATGTTTTATGCTTTTGTCTTTTAAATTCTATGAAAGAATGAAAAGTGAGTTGTCAACCAAAATTAAAATAATACAGGCCTTTATATTTGTCCAAATATTTACATTTACTGGAGAATTTCATATTTGCATATAGCTTTGCGTTATTGTCTAGTATCCTTCTGTTTCAACTTGAAGGATTTTCTTTAGGATTTTGTAGGGAAGATATAGTGGTAATGAATTTCCTCAGTTTTTATCTAGGAATGTCTTTATTTCTTTTTCATTTTTGAAGGATACTTTGCTGGATATAGTATTCTTCTAGGTGTTTTTTCTTTCAGCACTTTAAGTATATCATCCTACGGACTTCTGGCCTGCAAAGTTTCTGCTGAAAAATCTGTTGATAATCTTACAGATGCTCCCTTGCATGTGATGAGCCATTTTGTCTTGCTGCTATCAAGATTTTCTCTTTGACATTCGACTGATTAAAATGTGTCTTGCTGTGGGGTCTCTTTGGGTTTATCCTACTTGGAGTTCATGGAGCTTTTTGTATTTGTATATCCATTTTTCCTTAAATTTGGCAATTTTTCAGCTATTAATTCTTCAGATAAGTTATTTGTCTCCTTTTCTCTCTCTCCTAAGATTACACTAATATACATATTGGCCCACTCGATGGTGTCGCTTAGCTGCTGTTCACTTTTCTTCTTCATTCTTTTACTTTTGGCTTCTCTGACCTGCTCATTTCAAATGACCTGTCTGAAAGCTCGCTCATTCTTTCTTATACCTGTTCAGCAGGTATAAGACCTGTTCTGCTGGAACCCTTCAAGTGAATTTTTCAATTCAGTTACTGTATTTTGCAGCTTTAGAATTTGTTTTGTTCTTTTTTGTAATTTTTGTTGATAGTCTCATTTTATTAATATATAGGTATCCTGATTTCATTTAGTTGTCAATATTCTCCTTCAGCTCATGGAGCATATTTATGGCAGTTATTTTAAAGTCCTTGTCTAATAAGTGAGAAGCCTTTGTTTCTTTAGGATAAATTTCTGGATATTAATTTTGTTCCTTTAATATGGTCCATGTTTCCCTGTTTCTTTGGATGTCTTGTGATCTTAACGTTGAAAAATGGGTGTTTGAAAAAACAGTCAGTTCTCTCAGTCTTGCAGACTGGCTGCATGCAAGCAAAGACCTTCACTAATCAGCGTGGTGTAAAGTCTTGAGGTTCTCTCAAACCTTTTCTGGGGATGTGTCTTTCCTGGGCCTGTGTGTTTTTATTCCAGTTTTCCATACACATGGCTTCTTTTAAATGTCCTAATTAATTACCTAAAAGTCTCACCTACTTCTCACAGATTTAGATGCTTTATTGTATTCCTCTGCCCATAATTTTTTGCCACCAGGTTCCTGCAGTTCTGTGGACTCACTGCACCTCTCACATTCAGTGGTACCAACCACCTGTTTCTGCAGCTTCCAACCTGATATCCAAATGACGCAGCTGTTCCCATCAGTACTGAGTCAGGCAAGACAGATACCAGTCCCTCAGGCAGGCCCCAGAAAAACCAGAATGTTGCAAGCAAGTCTACTCTTTTCCTTCCATTCCAAGGGAGGGAACTGGGAATTGGGTGGCTTCTTCCTGACTGTGCTGTGCGAGGGAGTATGTGGGGAAAGGGTAAGAAAAACACCATGACATTTCCTACTATTTTGAGTATGGCCTTTTCTTAGTTAGGCATTCTTTTGGTTGCTTCTGCTGACTGACTGACTGGTTTCTAGAGCTCTCCCAAAGCTACTTTGGTCTGGGTATCATATATTCAGTCTTTCAATGGGGGGAGCAAAGGCCTGGAGCTTCCTAATCCACCATTTTGCTAATGCTGTATCTTTTAAAGAGGTGTTTTTTTTTTTTTTTTTTTTTTTTGAAAAGAAAAATTCTATACACACACACACAAAATATCTATAGATAGATTTCACATTACTATTTCTATTTTTTTCTCCATCTTTTTTATGTGTGTGTACAGAGATTCAGATTTCCTTCTGGTATCATTTTCCTTTTGTATGAATTACTTCCTTTAACATTTCAAGTATAGATCTTCCTATACTTAATGATTTCTACTGACCCCTTTTCTGCTTTGCTCAAATTGCTAAAGACCTTATCCAGTCCATTTTTACCAAGATTACAAACTTGGTCTCCCCCTTGTCATGGGAAGTGGGTAAATTCTCTGCTTAGCTAAAGACTACAGCCATTTCCTTTCACAGGTACCTAGGTGTCTCACCCTGTAAATGGTATTTAGATGTCTGCCAAGCATTTGAGGGAAATACGTATGCATGTTTTGAGGGGTCTCTTTTTTCTAGAATTTCCTACTTAAAAATTTGTACCACCTTGGCAGCCCTGCTCTCTGACTCCTCAGTCCAATAAGACTACTACTTTTTGCTTAAGTTCTTATCTCTGTGAACCCACGAACTGGAAAGCGCTTTCAGGAGAAGCTAGTTGAATGTGGATCTAAACCAGTATTTCTGCTCTTTCAAAGATCATACCACTTCCAGTTTCTACTTATTATTGATTATTCATCTGTGCCTTCAAATATATTTTTTAAAATTCACAAATCCAGAGTTTATGTTGGTTCAATACAAGCTACTTTGCTGTTACTAGAATTAGAACTGAGTTATTTTTAAAACTTTTTTAAATATGGGAAATACCTGAGCATGACTAAAAGCTATCAAATTCCAGTAATTCGATAATGGAGAGCAATTTTTATCTACAAAAAAATTTATATTTCAGTTTTAAAAAGTACTTCTTATTACTGTTGTGATGGTAGTCTATAATTCTGTCCATTGAAAGGCTGTATATTAAAAAAGAATATATGGCACTTTTTTTTCCTTTTGTAGGACATAGCAAATGAAGAACATAAAAAAATTGAAGTGTTAAAATCAGAAAACAAGAAGCTAGAAAAACAAAAAGGAGAATTAATGATAGGGTTCAAGAAACAGTTAAAATTAATTGATGTTTTAAAAAGGCAAAAGGTGAGTCTGTCGTTAAAGTTAAATCATCATATTATCTGTACCTTTCTTACTAAACAATTCAGCATTTTTCACTTTAGGTATGTTTAATTTTTGACATCTTTAGGCACTGAATTTCATATAAAATGCATTATTCATATGAAATCTAACATGTATAGTGAGATTAATATGTATGTGTCATCTAAGCAAGTGGATATTTTCACATAAGTAAATTAGTGTAGAAAATGGGACTGGAAAATACAGTACAGGTATGTCTCAACTACAGAAAGTACCACATTAAAGAATGACTATTATCTTAGGGGACTGTTTGCCTCTTCAAACCTTAGAGTGAACATTGCTTCCAAACCACTGTTGCTGCTTTATCTAAAAATTCATAGTTCTGACACTTTCCTTCTTTGCAAAGGTCAGGTATTACAATATTATAGAATTATTATCTTAAAAATAAGTTGGTTCAATACTACCGTTAGACAAAAAGTATTCTATAGGTTGGTCCTTGAATGTAATTACTACCATTTCAAATATCATGCTTATTGGAATTAACAGTATACATTCCTACAACAGAACTTACATTCTGACAATATATTATCCACACATTTTTACAAACTTCCTGTTGTTTGGTGGCCTACTCTTAATACTAAATCAGACAATACTGATTTTTTTTTAACAGATGCATATTGAAGCTGCCAAGATGCTGTCTTTCACTGAGGAGGAATTTATGAAAGCACTTGAATGGGGAAATTCATAAGTGATCCCTACTTCAGTTAGTCTCTATGACAGTATGTGGTGGATACCCATTTTACTTATTGTAATGGTTTGAATTATTTTTACTCTTCATAAGTAATATAGTTGATTATGAAATCAAAATAATTTCAAAGAATTCCCTTTTTAGATTTGGGAGATATAAAACTGATGCATTATTCTAATATGTAAGTTATTAGAAAAAATTTTGTAAAATAAAGCAACAATTTAACTTTTGATTCTGCTATCTTATGACTTATTAGCTATTTTTGAGTTTGTTAAGTTCTTACTGAACGTGACAATTAAGCACATTAGATAATAAAATTCTTGACTCTTTTCATTTACAGTTCTCCTCCCTTGAAGTAGACCGAAAAAGATGCTTTAAAAGAAAATTCCAAATATTTATTTCCCTGGCTAAATTGAGTAAGGAAAGTTCCTAAATACAGAGAGAAGGCAGTTAGTTCACTTTGGGGTAGAGTTCTGTATTAGTCAAGGTACATACACTGTCTTGAGGATGGGGATGCAAACAATGCTCTGTAGTGTGGTAGAAATCGGATTTTCAAATTATCAGTACAAAAAATAACAGTTTGATTAAAATTAATTTTTATCTGATAATTGTTTACAAGTTATAAATTCAGTGATGACTTACAAAATCCAAATAGACAATGGATTCCTACTGCCGCTGAACTGTAAAACAAAAGTTATGCTGACATCTAGTGGTAACATACGAAAAATCTAGGGTTTACCCAATTTTGATGTTATCATTTGTCTTCACAAATTTCACTCCTTTGCTGATACACTTTCCTAAACTCTTCACCAAGCAGATCAATATCATCCTCTTTTTTAAATACTCCCTACAAGAAAAATATTTTGTGGGTTACTTTTGAATATCAGAATATTTCACTAAATGCTTTTAAGACTGACAAAGACATGAGGTTAGTAAAGTTATCGCCACGGTAATGAAATCTGTTCAATAGATTAATGAAACTTTAAAAAAAAATCAACACTTTTAAACAAAATAAGACTTTACATATATATTGAATATTCCTAGACTGACCCAATTTTCTGATTTATCAGCTCTAGTGTAGGAGCTTGTCATATGAATCTGAGCTCTTCTCAAGTTCTACTGCTTGGATTACCTAGATAGGAAGGCACTTCATCTATAGTGTACCCTACCCTTTTCTTTAAATAGCTCTATAATATGATATAAGGGTGAGCTTCGATAGATTCATGCATGGGATTAGTTCTTCATGTGTCAATTCTATGGCTAATCAGCAATCAATCAGTCTTGCAGAAAAGAATCCAGGTTTGGAGCTAAGCCATTTAAGCAAACCCTCTGGAATTCTTCACTGTTCTATTTTTCTTTTCCCCTATAGTATACTGCAAAGGGCTCTTTAAAACAAAATTAAATATTTACTTATCTTGCAATCTAAAGAATTTTAAGGATAACTGAGGTCATCTGGCGCCATTAGGATCTAAAGGATAAAGATCATTTTTGGATATCAAGTTTATTAATCACTCCTGCTGCCTCCACAATTATTTCCTCTACAAAAATATCACATCCCAAAGACATTCCTATAGTTTATAATTTATTTTATGAAATTTATTAATTACATATGGATTTTATCATTAATACATCATTTTGCATTCCTTAATCCTATGTAACCAATTAGACTATCAAAAGTCCTGTGGCCAGGCAATAATTACCTATATATTTATATATTTTTCCTTCCTTAGCACCAGACTGAATGTAAAATATGCACTTGATTCTACTGAATAAAATATGAAATGGCATTTCTATAGCTGAAAGATGGTGATCTTATTTATATGAGTCTAGATGTTTATGTGTCCTATGAAACTGTTACTACTTTTTTAAGACAGGGTCTCACTCTGTTGCCCAGGCTGGAGTGCAGTGGCAAGATCATGGGTCACTGCAGCTTCAACTTTCCAGGCTCAAGCAATCCTCCAACCTCAGCCTCCAGAGTAGCTAGGACTACAGGCGTGTATCACCACATCCAGTTAACTTTTTATTTTGTGTAGTAATGGGATCTCCCTATGTTGCCCAGACTGGTCTTGAACTCCTGGGCTCAAGTGATCCTCCTGCCTCAGCCTCCCAAAGTGCTGGAATTATAGGCATGTGTCACCATGCCCAGCCAGTTACTATTTTATTTGAAGTCACAGTCTCAGGTATACATTAAAATTCACTATCTTCTGGAATTTTAAAAATCAAGTTTAGCTACTTACAACTTCCTACTATAGAGCAGATCTGTCTCAAACTCGGTTCAAGCATGTGCCTATTACTGGTGTTACCAATGACAATGTTTTTATACACATTCTCAGCTTTGGCGTATAAGTACCACAGTTGTTGTAGGGTAGCTTTAGGTTTCATATACTAAAAGGGAAGAAAAGAACCTCTAAAATACAAACTCATGCCATGTGTGGTGGCTCATGCCATGTGTGGTGGCCCACACCTGTAATCCCAGCACTTTGGGAGGCCGAGGCGGATGGATCACCTGAGGCCAACAGTTTAAGACCAACCTGGCCAACATGGCGAAACCCTGTCTTTACTAAAAATACAAAAATTAGCTGGGTGTGGTGGCAAACGCCTGTAATCCCAGCTACTCAGGAGGCTGAAGCAAGAGAATCACTTGAACCTGGGAGGCGGAGATTGCAGTAAGCTGACATTCTGCCACTGCACTCCAGCCTGGGTGATAAATAAAGTACAAATTCAGTAAATCAAGCTCATACCTCTAATAATGTGCCAAGACCAATCATTGTAGATATACTGAAATGGGCCCAGAGAAGTTCAGTGCCTGGACAGGATCCCATCACTGCTTCATAACCGAGCAAGAAGTGAGCAAAATCTAGGCACTCTAAATTCCAAATACCATGTTTTTTTCATTATTAAAGGTCATGAAGATTACAGCTTGAGATAAATCTCACTTACTTTAGGGAGATAGCCTAGTAAGTTTGTAGCATGCTCTTTGAGAAGTTTTAGCCTTTCTTCTTCAATAATTGCATTAATAAATCCTTGCCGCCTTTGCTGCAACTGCCACTCTTCTAGTTCATGTTGCTGGAAATGCAGATCAAATTTTGTTATCACAAAGTACATTAATCTTATACGAAGTTTTCAAATAAAACTACTCATGCAATGAATTAGATAAAATTGATGAACTATTTATGACACTAAGTTCAAAAGATTCTAGATAATATATATTTTATGTCTGTACACATACCTGTAGTCTGTACACATTTTTTACTATCATTATTCCTTTAAAATTACAAGGAGGCAAACAAATATTTTCAGGAAAGTGTCTTCATTACCAAGGGAAAAAATATTCAAAGGAGTGACTGCCTGATACAGTAAATATTTACTGAATGCTTACCATATGCCAGATGCTGAAGAGTTTTCAGTGTAAAACAAAAAGTGAATAAAGAAGATCAGAAATATCTAAAAGATATTTAAAATATATATATTTTAAATATATATATAATATATATATATACATTTTAAAAGATATGAAGCATGAGAATTCCACTAGTATTTCTTAGGAAAGAGTTCTTGAATACTCGTAATCACATCAAAATTCTGGGCCATACAGAAAAGATGACTTGAACTATGTGAAAGAACAGTAATCTACTAAGCCACTGTTAATTTGAGACTGTACTTGCATTCAAACCTAATTCTATCTTAATTCACCCATTCCTTATAAAGAGGAGATACAGGAAAGTTCTGTAATGTTACAGGGGAAAGCAAACTTGATAGATTTTTGTCCAATGGTAGAGTCTAATTTGGGCTAATGCAGGATTTCCTAAGAAGGATCTGGTAGGCCACATTCAATGTTTATCCTAAAAAGAAAAATTTACAGTAAATTAAATAGTTTAGGTAGTTATGAAATCAACGTATCCATTTAGGACAAATTCTGAATAGCTTTGGTGGTAGGAAACTACCTCCTGGGAAGTTTCAGATTTTGTCTGACCATATGATTTTTGTAGAGGTAGACAGAATTATAGATACCTATTTAGGAGTATCTCTGAAATCCAGAAAACATAGTTAGACCTTATAGGATTGTATAATGGTGTTAATGAGTTTCATCATGAAGATCTGTCCTTGCCTTGGGGGCAGAACAAAAATGCTGCCCAATCGAACTGACAAAACTAAGCCGACAGCTTCATATTGGGAACATTTATAAGTCTTTAAAAATTAAGACATAAATTATTTGTATAAGTGTCTATGCATTAGGTGACTTTATCTGATTTCCATTTAGTTTTTAGTCTGATTTCTAGTTAGTTGTCTTGCTAATTTTTCCAGGAGCTTTCTCCTATCCAAATTACTAACCAGGCCTGATTTCTGCTTAGCTTCTGAGAACAGATGAGCTCCAATCTGAAATATAACAGCACTTGTATTCCCATAAATTTCTCATATTTGAAACATTTGCATTATTTTGACTCCTACTTTGTATAGTTTTAAAAGAAGTCATGTAAGTCTCACTGAGTCTTCCTTTTAAAAGTAAATTCTTCTCTTCCTACCAGTTTTCAAAACACCTACATATTATCCATTTGGTTCTTAAACCACGAAAATCCAGTGAGAGAATATAAGTATTTAGTTTTACGGATGAGACATAAATCAATGTGTCCAAAGCCAAAAACTTAATTCCCTCTCCAACACTTAAATCTGCATTTCCAACTAGTAATCTTCCCCTGGGCCACCCAAATCATTTTGGGTGGACAAAATAGAATTATTTGCCCCCTCAAAATCATTTCTTTTCCTCTATACTCTTTCCTTAGGATATCACCCAGTCACCCATTAAAGACGGTAGTAATACACGGACACAGGGAGAGGAACATCACACTGTGGGCCTGTCGGGGGGTAGGGGAGGATAAGGGGAAGGGAGAGCATTAGGACAAATACCTAATGCATACAAGGCTTAAAACCTAGATGACAGGTTGACAGGTGCAGCAAACCACCATGGCACATATATACCTGTGTAACAAACCTGCATGTTCTGCACATGCATCCTGGAACTTAAAATAAAAATAATCAAAAATAATTAAAAAGATGGAATGACAGTATTATTTATTAGTAGTATCCTTAAGTCTTCTCTCACCTCTCTAGATCTCACTGGTCACCAAGCCCCATCAATTCCATATCCTTAATATCTCTTGGGTGGATCCCCTCTCCATTTGCATGGGTTTCACCAGTTGTCACTGGGATTATTATAATAACTTACTTACTGATCTTCCTATCTCCAAGCTTACTCATCTCTTATCTACCTTCAATGCTCTCACTTGAATTGTCTTTCAAAGTGCAGATCTTAACATACAGCTTTCCAATCTTCAGTGGCTTCCCTTAGAAAAGCCCACCTTCTTAAAATAGCATGCAGGGTGTTCATGATCTGTTTCTCTCTCTGCCATACCAAAACATCCATAGCTCTGTAACCTATTATCACATGTACATGACATATTTATAATTACTTTTTATATATTTTTCTTAACCAAGACCATAAATTCATGGGTGACATGGACTTAGTTTTATTTACCTTTCATGTTCTCAATACCAACCAGTGTTTAGCACATAGAAAGCATCAATAAATATTTTCTAGTAGCAAAAATGGTCAGAAAATTTATATATATATTAGTAAACATACTAACATTGTCTGGCATATAAAGCTTCTCAGTAAATGTTTAGTGGATGATACATGAGCTAATTGCTGTTTAATGATAACGACCAAAAAAACCCCACAACTTTTTCTTACTTTGTCTGCAAGGAATTGTTGGCGACGTTCTTCAATAAGTTTTTCCACAGCTCTCCTGTGTTCCAGCTGCTTCATTCTTTGTTTCTGAGCATTCATTAATTCTATCCGATCATCCTCAGCAAATTTAGCTAGCATAGTTTTTCTAAAGTTCTCCTCTTCCTCTTTTGCAGCCTGTAGTACTAATTCCTTCAAGGCCATTTGTTCTTCAAAATCTTGCTTCATCTCTTTTTGCTTTCTCAGTTTCTTTTCTGCTTCTTCCTAAACAACAATACAGCTAAAAGTTAATTTAGTAACTCTTTGCTTACACCAGATTTATAAGGGAAGAGTGATAGAGTTTGGTTAAATTAGTATTGGTTAAATTTAGTATTACAAACTGAGAAAGTTATAAGGCTTTTCATGATAACACATTGTCCATCCCTTTAAAACTAGCTGGATAAAGAATATGTTTACCTTTGGATTGTTTTCTGCTACTCATGAATAAATTTTATATTTACCATCTTGTTTCTTAACTCAGTTTTAACACATAACTGCTTTGAAAAAAGCTGTTACAGAAGCTTTTTTTGCACACCTGAGTTTATTCATCTGAAGTCTATGGTAACTATGAATCATTCTAGATTCTTGATTATAAAAGCTGTCCAGACCACCCATAAGTATTTTTCAGTTTCCAACGTCCTCCTCAAAATCAAAACTGCACTTACCCGTCTCTAGTTTTCTAATATTCCCTTCATTCTCCAAAATTCTCTAAAATTTAAAAACAATTATCTATCAATGACAATCAGTACTTCTTTAGGGAAATTCAAATATAGTTGGAGCAGTTAAGTCCTTTCCTATAAGCTTTTATTTTCTGAACATTTTATTATGAAAAATTTCATACATACTAAAAAATATAATTTTACAATGGTCACTCACTTCTAAATAATTCATGGGCCAAAGAGGGAAAGCCAAGGAAAATAAATACATTGTAGTTAATAAAAATGAGATAGCAAAATTTGTGAGATGCTGCTAAAGCAGTTCTGAGAGATGTTTATAGCACTAAATGCATACATTTAGGAAAAGGTATATATAGCACTAAATGCATGTATGTAGGAAAAGTCTCAAATCAATAATCTAAGCCCCCACTTCAAGAACCTATAAAAAGAACTGTAAAGTAAACTGAAAATAAGCAGAAGGAAGAAAATAATAAAGAAAACTGTAGAAATCAATGGAATTAAAAATAGAAAATAGACAATTATCAGTGAAACAAAAGGCTGGTTCTTAAAAAAATCAGTGAAATGGACAGACCTTTAACAAGGCTGACCAAGAAAAAAAAATTAATGAATAAACAAATTACCAATATCAGGAATAAAACATGGGATATCACTAGAGATCCTACAGACAACAAAAGGATAATACAGGAATACTACAAATTATTATACACACATAAATTTGACAACTTAGATGAAATGGATCACTTCCTTGAGAAACACAAGCTACCAAAACTCACCAAATATGAAATAAGGTAATTTGAATAGTCTTATCACTATTAAGGAGATTGAATTAATAACTTGAAATTCCCCCAAAATAAAACCCCAAGTCAGGATGGTTTCACTGGAAAATTCTATCAAATGTTTAACACCAATTCTACACAATCTCTTCCAGAAAACTGAAGAGGAGGAAACATTTCCCCATTAATTTTAGGAAGATAGTATTACCCTGCAACCAATATAAAAAATTACAGACCAATATTCCTCATGAATATGGATGCACAAATCCTTAACCCAATATTAGAAAATAGATCATCCATTAAAAGAATTATTCACCATGACCAAGCAGTGTTTATTACAGGGATGCAAGGCTGGTTCAATACTCAAAAATCAATCAATGTAACATACTAGGTTAAAGAAGAAAAAGTATATAATTGTATCAGTAGAAAAAAGCATTTAACAAAATTTAACACTCCTTCATGATAAGAAGCCCTCAGAGAAACAGGTATAGAAGAGAACTTCCTCAACTTGATAAAGAACACCTACAAAAAACCTATAATTAACATTATACTTAATGGTTAAAAACTTAATGCTTCCCCCTAAGATCAGCAACAAGGAAAGGTGATGTCTACTCTCATCACTCTTCTTCAACATAGCTCTAGCCAGTGGTGCTGGAAATTTTAGCCAGCATGTAAGGTAAGGAAAGGAAATAAAAATATACAGTTCAAAAAGGAAGAAACAGCCTGTACCTCTGGGCAGAAGACATGCCTGACTATGTAGGGAAAAAAATTCCTACAGCTAACAAGTGAATTCAGCAAGGTTGTAAGATACAAGATAAACACAAAAATATCAATTCACTAGCAATGAGTACACGGACACCAAAATAAAAGCTAACATTCCATTTATAATCGCTCAAAAAATGAAATACTCAGATGTGACCAAACACATACAGGATTTGTATGCTGAAACTAGAGAATCCTGATGAAAAAAATTCAAAGATCTAAATAAAGGGAGAGCCAAATTGTGTTCATGAATTTAATATAGTGAATTTATCAATTCTCCCCAAACTGATATTCATATTTAATTCAATTCCTATCAAAATCCCAGCAAAAATTATTTACAGAGATTCTTCAAAAATTCATATGGAAAGGCAAAGGAACTAGAATAGCGAAAAAAAAATTTTAAGACTTGCCGTACAGCTGCAGTATTCAGAACTGTGTAGTGGAGGGATGGATACATAGGACCGACAGAACAAAATAGAGACCACAGGAATAGACCCATACAAACATGCCAGCTGTGTTTTAAGAAAGGTGCAAAAGCAATTCAACGTTGGAGAAACAGCCACTTCAACAAATGGTGTGGAACAATTGGACTAAATCCAATGGCAAAAACCGTATTTGACTTAAGTCTCCTAGTTTGCACCAAAAATTAAAACACATCACAGACTGAAATGTAAAATGGAAAAGCAAACACACACACAACAAAACACAAAAACAAAAACAAAAAACTTTTAGGAAAAAGAAGGAGAAATTCTTCAAGAACTAGGCAAAGAGTTTCTAGAGTTGACACCAAAGGCATGATCCATAAAAAGAAAAACTGATAAAGTGAACTTCATAGAAATGGAAAACATTTGCTCTAAGAAAAACCATGCTCTAAGATCACGTTAAAAGGATGAGAAGACAAAGCTACAAAGTAGGAGAAAATATTTGCAAACCACCCACCTGACAAAGGACTAGTATCTAGAATATATGAAGAACTCTCAAAACCCAACAATAAATGGACAAACAACCCAATTAGAGAATCAGCAAAAGACACAAAGAACTATTTCACCAAAGGGGATCTTACACCGAAGAGGATGGCAGATAAGCACATGAAAAGACGTTCAGCATCATTAGCCATCAGGGAAATGCAAAATAAAACTACAAGATATCACTACATGGATATTTAAAAGTGGCTATAATAAAAAATTGTTGAGCTTCTGAGGACACAGGAGGAAAAAAATAAACGGTGGCAACACCAAATGCTGGTGAGAATGCAGACAGACTGGGTAACTCACACATTTCTGATGGGAATGTTAAATGCTACAGCTGTTCTGGAAATCACTTTGGTAGTCTGTTACACAGCTGACATGCAATTACCACAAAACCCAGCTAATACATTCTTCAGCATTTATTGCAGAGAAATGAAAGTTGATGTTTATACAAAAAGCTTTACCTCAATGTTCACAGCAGTTTACTCATCAGAGCTAAATACTGGAAGCATTCCAGATGCCCTTTAATGGTCAAATAAAATGGTACATACATACCAATGGAATGTTACTCAGCAATAAAAACTAACAAATGATCAATACAAGCAACTTGGATGAATTTCCAGGAAATTATGCTGAATAAAAATGCCAACTCGAAAAAGTTACATACTGTTTGATATCATTTATATAACATTCTTGAGGCACATACTTTTTAATTTATAATTAAAGGCTTATCCATGTTTTAGCATGATCAGTCTGTCATTCTTTTAATAGCTGAATAACATTTTATTACATGGATATACTGTATTTTGTTTATCCATTCATCAGACATTTGGGTTATTTCTACTTTTGGGTTATTTCTACTTTTAGACTATTATGAATAATGCTGCATAAACATTTCTGTGTAAGTGGGTAGACATAGGCTCATTAATTTTTAACCATTCTTTTTTCTAATACATCCATTTAAAGATAGAAACTTTCCTCGAAGCACTGCATTAACTGCACGTCACATATTTTGATATGCTGTTTTTTAAATAATTTAGTTTGAAATATTTTTCTAATTTCCAATATGATTTATTCCCCTTTTCTTATTGCTTATTTAGAAATATATTGTTTAATTATAATATATTTAAGGATTCTGCAGGTATATTTTCATTACTGATTTTTAATTTCATTCCACTGTTGTCAGAAAACATATCTGGTATTATGTAAAACCTTGAAAATTTATTGAGACTTCCTTTATGTCCTAGAATATGATCTATCTTGGTGAATGTTCCATGTTTGAATGGAATTTGTATTCTGCTGTTGTTGGGTGGAGTATTCTCTAAATGTCAGGTCAAATTTATTGATACTGCTTTCAACACTATATCCTGCGGTTCTGACTACTTAGTCTATAGATTAATGAGAACTATGCATTGAAATACCATTCTGGACATAGGACCTGGCAAAGATTTCATGATGAAGACTCGAAAAGCAATTGTAACAAAAACAAAAAACTGACAAGTGGGACCTAGTTAAACTAAAGAGTTTCTTCACAGGAAATAAAGTTATCAACAGACTAAACATACAACCTACAGAATGGGAGAAAATATTTGTAAAGTATGCATCTGACAAAGGTCTAATATCCATAATCTCTAAGGAATGTAAACAAATTAACGACCCTATTTAAAAAATAGGCTGGCCAGGTGTGGTGGCTCCCACCTGTAATCCCAGCACTTTGGGAGCCCGAGGCAGGTGGATCATGAGGTCAGGAGATTGAGACCATCCTGGCTAACACGGTGAAATGCCATCTCTACTGAAAACACAAAAGAAAAAATTAGCTGGGCATGGTGGTGGGTGCCCGTAGTCCCAGGAATGGCATGAACCTGAGAGGCGGAGCTTGCAATGAGCCGAGATCACGCCACTGCACTCCAATCTGGGCGACAGAGTGAGACTCTGTCTAAAAAAAAATAATAAAATAAATTAAAAAATAAAGAATAGGCTAAGGACATAAACAGACACCTCTCAAAAGATGATATATATGTAGCCAACAAGCATATGAAAAAGTGCTTAATATCACTAATCATTAGAGAAATGCAAACCAAAACCACAATGAGACACTATCTCACATCAGTCAGAATGGCTATTAAAAAGTCACAAAATAATGGATGCTGGCAAGGTTGTGGAGAAAAAGGAATGCTTATATACTGTTGGTGGGAATGTAAACTAATTCAACCACTGTAAAAAGCAGTGTGGTGACTCCTCAAATAATGGAAACAATTAACATTTGACCCAGCAATCCCATTGCTGGGTATATACCCAAAGGAATATAAATCATTCTACCATAATGACACATGCATGTGTGTATTTATAGCAGCACTATTCACAATAGCAAAGATATGGAATCCACCTAGATACCCATCAATGGTGGACTGGATAAAGAAAATGTACATATACACCACAGAATACTACACAGCCATAAAAAAGAACAAAATCACATCCTTTGCATCAACATGGATGGAGCTGGAGGCCATTAGCCTATGCTTATTAATGCAGGGATAGAAAACCAAATACTACATGTCTTCACATGTAAGTAGGAGCTAAATATTGAGTACACATGAACACAAAGAAGAAAAACAGACACTGGGGCCTACTTGAGGGTGGAGATGGGAAGAGGGTGAGAATCAATAAACTACCTATCAAGTACTATGCTCATTACTTGGGTGACAAAATAATGTTACACCAAACCCCCATGACACACAAATTTATCCCTGTAACAAACCAGCACATGTACCTCCTGAACCTAAAGTAAAAGTTGGAAAGAAAAAAAGAAAAAAAAATCTTGGAACTCTGATTGTGGATTTGCCTATTTCTCCTTTCAGTTTTTCTTCATGTATTGTGAAGCTTTATTATTTAGGTTCACACGCCTTTAGGACTATTACATCTTCTAGATGAATTTACTGTATTATCATGAATTGCTTGTCCTCAAGTTGACTTTGTCTCATATTAACATAGCAACGCCAACCTGCTTTTGACTAACGTCTGTATGTTATATATCTTTCACCATCCTTTTGCTTTTAAACTATGTGTCTTGATATTTAAGTTATGATTAGACAACATAGTTGCATCATGCTTTTTATAATAGTTTATAAATTGATGCCTGAGTCTATCTTTTTAGCCAGCTTGAAAATTTCTGTCTTTTAACTGTAGTATACCATTTACATATAATGTAATTACCAGTATGGTTGGATTTAAATGTACTATTTCTCTTCTGCTTCATCTCAAAATTATATTCTTTTTTATGTTAATCATTCTTTCCATTTCTGAAACTTACTTTTAGCTTCCTCTTACATATTTCAGCTTGTTCTTCCTGGTATAATTCTTGTTGCACTTGTTCCAAATCTTCACGTTGCCGCAGCATTTCTTCTAATTTCTGTGTCAACTATTAAATTTTTTAAAAAACATAAATATTTATAGGACCCAAATTCTGTAACTAATATTTCAGAATTTAGTAGTGTTAAAGAAGTGGTTATTTTAATACCGCATTCTGAAGCTGTAGCCTTTTCTCCTCATTTTCTTGAACTTTTGCCATCCGATCTTCTTCTCTTTGCTGCTGCATGTTAGCAAACTCTATGATTTTTCTGTTTTCTTCTTCCATCTCCTCACGTTTCTTTTTTCTCCAGAGAGCCTGCTCTTTCTGAAACTCTTCTATATACCTTCGCATTGCATTCATTTTTTCTAACTTTTGTTGTTTTTCCCTGAAAAGCAGTTACAAGTACGGATTTAACATAAACAATAAAATATAAAAAAGTAATTTCATTTTGTTCATAATAATGTACAGAAAAACACTATAGTTTTTTTCATTCGTGCATGCAACAAACATTTTGAATGCTTACTATGTGCTAAATATAATGCCAGGTATGAATTTTTCTTTGGGTAAAATACTGTGATAGTCTCCTCTAACCTATTAATGAAGTTTTATGCATCTTATTTCATAAATGCTACAAACATTAGCTTTGCAGCACTCTATATTTAAGCTGTCTACCAAAAAAATTCGTCAGAACACATGTCCTCTGACATATGATATGGGCATATATAAGAAAAACAAAGGTTTAGGTCATTCAATCACAAGCATTTATTAATCATCAGATAATTCATTTATTAATCATGCTAACAGAGATGACAATGAGTTGGTCCCAATTTATGTGTTCATAACTAATATTTATTGAGCACTTACTATGTATTAGGCACTGTTCTAGGTGTTTCAGTTCCTCACAGCAAACCTACGATCAATCTAAAGTGAACATTTAGGCATGTAAGAAAGTTAGGATAAACTTACAACCGATCTTCTTCATAGATCTTCCTAACAATTTCATCAATCATGAGTTTCTCTTTTAGCAACTGCTCATAAGCTTCCTGCTTTTTTTTTTCTTGTTCTTCAAGTTGTTTCTCTAAGTCAAGATAGTATTGTGCTTTCACTTTGTTTCGTTTGTCTTCTGCGGCATTCTCTTCCTTTATTATTCTCTTGTGTTCTTCCATCATGGTTTTGGCTATTTCAGCATCACGTTTCTGTTATTCAAACAAAATTGATCTTTCCATTTTCAAATTTGAACATAGTATGATAGTATAATTTACACCAATGTTATTGAATATTATAAAGTCTTTTACATAAATTTTTTCATCTGTCTAGGTTAAAAAGCAAAAGTAAGTTATTATTACCTGCAGAGTGTGAATAATGAGTCAGACCCTAAAGAAGCTTTCCTCTCCTTTCAAGTAGCTCTCCCAGGACAATATCTGATAAGGATTATTAATAACTCCACATTCAAAAAACAATGAATAAAATTATAAGTACTTTCTTAATAACTGTTTAGCTGCTAAAGCAGTCATTATCTTATTATTCTATTTATAAACTGAGCTAGGCAATTTTCATCATTTTTAGCTTCATTGTTTATCAGCTGCTATTTAAAGATGGTACTACCTCTTTCTTACAGGTCTGCTATTAAATGGCTTTGAGCAGCTCCTAGCCTAAACTTTCTTTCCTGCCTTTGGCCCTTGATGTTTCCTCTTTCTGATTTATTAAAGGCCCTTTATCTGAAAAGAATCACAGATGCTATTATGCGTATTTTCTGCAGCTTTTGATTCACTTAAGACCATTCCCATTGTCAAGAGACAGTCTTTCTTCTTGGATGGGTTAAATCCCTTATTTCTTTTGAGCATTTTTCAAATCATTTAATAAAATAAGTTTTAAATGAAATATATTGAGGCAATTTTTTAAACTACGCTTTACTTTTATGATCACATCCCAAATGATGGAATGGTCAGCAGCATCAAACATAAAGAGTAAACAGATTAAAATATGAATACTGAATGTCATTCCTGACATGACTGAAGCCTTTAACATATACTCTGATAATATGACTTGACCAAAAATTGTTCTGATTATCTTCTTTGTACATGCTCTACTAAATTCTTTCTTAAAAAACGAGATGACAATAACATTTATGTGTAGATTACCACACACTTACAGAAAACAATGTTCTCATATTACAGATAAGAAAACTAAGGCTCAGAGAAAAAGCCAAAACTAGTACTTACATGACACCTTGTCAAGTCCTAAAAGTATTTGACTTTGATTTTGTGGATCGATTTTTATTTGGAAAATAGCAATTCTCTTAGGAGTCAGATTAAAACGTCTACAACTACCTTGAATAACCTCAACTATCAGGATAATTAAAACTGCAAACCACTGGACAAACAGGATATTGTTTGTGCTACTTTCTTTTTCAAAGGACAGAACTATATGTCTTAGCAAATGAAGTCTCTCCACCTTCTCTTATCACCTGCCACACCTAAAGGTATTGCTGTTAACAGCATGCTGTGTACCCGCTAGACATTTTCTATACTAACACAATTGTACACACACACCACACACATATATGTGTCATTTATGGCATCTATTCTTAATTGATACCCATATTGCACTGCACTGGTTAAGTATTTTGATATCACCCCTATAAGAGTGTCTGTGTGTATGTACATATGTTTATGTGGACATACACAATAGATATGTATGTGTATATATACATTCATATATAATTGTCCGGCTCTTCTGTTTGATAATGAGAGCTCATGGGATGATGTGGACCCTTTTAATTAACTGTTAATTCAGTAAACCCTATTTTATATTCATACAGCGTAACACTCCTAGTGAGTATGCCTGAGATTCCTTTGTCCAAGAGTAACTCTTATCTTCAACTTGGTACCCTATCAGGAGTTAGAAAAGGGGATAAAAGCAAAGAGAAACACGAGAAAAAGAGACAGCTTTTATAAAACAGGAAAGTTTCCTACATAAAATTATCAAGTACTTTACTCTTAAAAAACATTTAAAAAATTAAAAATTTCATAACATTCTAAAATATACTTATCGTGCTAACAATCTGTACTGTACTAGTTTGTCAATGAATAATCAGAGACTGTAAAGAATGCTGGGAGTTACTGAATATAGCTGGTCATTCTAAGCAGCAACCTGTGCTTCCGAAAGGCTCTAATACTAAAAATGAAATCACCCAGGATTTTCTACATCTTAAGGATCTGAAAATTTACAAATATTTAAGAAATCTAGCAATGTAAATTCTTTACACAATATGACAATTTTTTAAGGAACAAGTCTAATTTTTATTTTCTAAATGAAGCTAAAAACAATGACCAGAAACCTGATTACCATTTGTTCATATTTAATGGCATCCTTTTCAGCAATCTGAGCTGCCCTTTCTTTATTCATGTAAGCTGCTTTTAATTTCTTCTCCAATTCTCTGAGCTCAATGCTGTTTAAAAAAACAAAAACAAATTTAACTGTTAGGACCATAAGAAAATGAAAACCTCACAGAAAACTGAGTGACTGTGTTTTTAATTTACTCAGAGGGAATACAGCGGGTTATTATTTTACATCCATAGGAGAGATCATTCATTATATTTAATGGAAGTCGTTAGGGCATGAGGGCTTACATTTTCTGGTTGAAAAGGACTGCTGTGTTCTACTACATTTATCTGTTTGCTTATCCTGTGTCAATACCACACTATCTCAACTACCGTAAATTATAATACATCTTCATATCCTGGATAAGTCTCCAATTTTTGTCATCTTCTTAAAGACTGTCTTAGCCATTCTTGATACTTTCATTTCCATATACATTTTAGAATCAGCTTGTCAGACTTCACAATAAACAAAACTGGCTGTGATTGTACTGAATTCTTAAATTGATTTGGAAAGTACTAATATCTTTACATTACTGAGTCTTCAATAAACATAGTGTATCCTTCTAATTATTTGGTTTTTTAAAAGTCTATCAATGTTTTATATCTGTGTTTTATTTTGGTAGTTTTATACTTTTCATTAGGTATTTTTCATATTCTTGTACAGATTTTTCAAATCTCATTTTCTAAATGTTGATAATTTACAGAAATACAATGTTTATATACTAACTTTATACCCAACATCACTGAATTTTTTAGTTTTCAGTTTTATTGATGTACAGTATTCAATAAACTGAACATGTTTAAAGGATACAGTTTGTTAAATTTTGACGTATGTATGCACCTGTGAAACCATCACCACAATCAAGATCATGAACACATTCCAATCATTTCCTTATAAACCTGTGGTACCTCTCTTCTACCCCTTTATGTTTGTACTTATCCTGAGGCAAGCTAATTTGCTGTCACTTTAGGCATTATGAATTTTCTAGAATTCATATACATGGAATCATACTGCAGGTACCATTTTTTCTCTGGCTTCTTTCACTCAGTATTTTCAAATACATCCATTTATTGTATATAGTAATTGCTTACTCCTTTTTATTGCAGGATATTATTTTAGATTATCGATATCCACTCACATGCTTATCTATTCGCATGCTGACAGACATTTGAGTTCTTTCAAGTATGTGGATATTGCAAATAAAGCTGCTATGGAAATCTGAGTACCAGTTATTTGTGGTCATAGGCTTTCATTTCTCTTGGATAAATACCTAGGGGTGGAATGATCAGGTCATACAGTAGATGCATGTTCAGCTTTTTAAGAAGCTGCCAAACTGTCTACTAAAGTGGTTTTTAAGTTTTTATTGCAACTTTTAGATACTGGGGGTACCTGTGCAGATTTGTTACATGGGAATATTGTGTGATACTGAGGTTTGGAGTACAGCTCCTGTCACCCAGGTAGTGAGCACAGAATCAAATGGGTTGTTTTTTAACCCACTCCTCCTCCACCCTCTCGTAGTCCACAGTGTCTGTTGTTCCCATATATGTCTATGTGTAATCAATGTTTAGCTCCCACCTATAAGTGAGAACATGCAGTATTTGGTTTTCTGTTAGTTCATTAATTTGCTTAGGGTAACGGCCTCCAGCTCCATCCATGTTTCTGCAAGGGACATAATTTCATTCTTTTTATGGTTGTAGAGTATTCCATGGTATATATGTACCACATTTTCTTCATCCAATTTCCTACTGATGGGCAACTGGATTGATTCCATGTCTTTGCTATTATGAATAGCACAGCAGTAAACATATAAGTGCATATGCTTTTTTGGTAGAATGATTTATTAATTCTTACTTATTTTTAGATTCTTTCTTTTTGTGTGTGTGTGGAGACGGTATCTTGCTCTGTCACTCAGGCTGGAGTGCAGTGGTGTGATCTCAGCTCACTGCAAGCTCCGCCACCCAGGTTCACGCGATTATCCTGTCTCAGCTCGGGACCACAGTTGTGTGCCACCACGCCCAGTTAATTTTTTGTGTTTTGAGTACAGATGGAGTTACACCATGTTGGCTAGGCTGGTTTCAAACTCCTGACCTCAGGTGATCCACCCGCCTTGGCCTTGCAAAGTGCTGGGACTACAGGCATGAGCCATCCGGCTATTTGTAGATGCTTTGGGATTTTCTACACATATAATCATATCATCTGTGAATAATTAAAGTTTTATTCCTTTAATGCCAATCCTGGCACCTGTCTTTGCTTTTTCTTGCCCTACTGCACTGATTAGTATGTATAACACAAAGATGACTAGAAGTTGTCAGAGCAGGCATCCCTGTCTTCTTTTCAATGTCAGAAGAAAAATGTTTAACATTTTGCTATTAAGGGTAATATTGCTGTAAATTCCCTTTATCCCTAGTTTGCTACATTCTTTTTTTTTTAAATCATAGAGTGATGATTCATATCAATGCGCTTTTTCTAATCATATAATTTTTAATAAAATGAATTACATTTACTGATTTTTAAAAATGTTAAACCACCTTTGCATTCCTGGAATAAATTAAATTTGGTCAGGATGATTTATCTTTCTTATATAGCACTGGATTTCATATTGATTAATACTTCAGATTACAGGAGTTAAATTCATGAGAGAGATTAGTCTACAGGTTTCTCATAATATCCTCTTCAGGTACTGATCTGATTAAAACAAATTGGGAAGTGCTTCCTCTTTCTCTGTTCTACAGAACTATGTAACACTGGTGTTACTATGTCCTGAATGTTTGGTAAAATTCACATAGCCCTGTAGGTTTATTTGTGGACAAGGTTAAATTACAGATGCAATATCTTTAAAAGTTATAGGAACATTTAGCTATTTCTTCTTGTGCCAATCAGTTTGGTAAAATGTGCTAAGAATTTATCTATTTCATCTATGTTTTCAAATTTATTTTCATAAAATTGTTTGCAATATCCTGCTTTGGTCCATTAAGTGTTTGTATGATCTATAGTGATATCCCATTATCCATTCCAAAAACTGGTTATTTGTGCATTCTCTTTTACTCTATCATTCCTACCAAGGGGTCATCAATTTTATTCACCTTTTTATGGCACAATTCTTGGCTTTATTTATTCTACTCTATGTTTATATTCTAACTCACTCGTTTCTGCTCTTATCTTTATTATTGCCTTCCTCCTACATTCTTCTTGTAATCATTCCAGAAGAGAATTTGCAGTTTGTTTTCTAATAATTCCAGATGGAGTATTCCTTTCTAATATAGTTATTTCAGATTAAGACCTACCCTTGAGGAACAGCCTTAACTATATGCCAGAAGTTGGTTTTTTTTTTTTTCAGTTCTATACCATTTTTTACTGTGTGAAAATATATGTAACAAAAATTTGCCATCCTAGCCATTTTTAAGTGTACAGCTCAGTGGTGTTAATTACATTCACAGTGATCTGCAATCATCAACACTATTTCCAAAACTTTTTCATTCCCCTCAAAGCAAAATGCTGTGCCTCTTAAACAGTAACTCCCCATTCTTCCCTCTCCCTAACCCCTGCTAATTCCTAATCTACATTTTGTCTATTTGCCTATTCTAGATATTTCACAGAAGTGGAATTATACAATACTTGTCTTTTTATGTCTGGCTTACTTAGCATAATGTTTTCAAGGTTCACTCATGTTTTAGCATGTATCAGTGCTTCATTATTTTTTTATAACTGAAGGATATTGTATAGTGTATATATGCTGCACTTTGTTCATCTACCTATCTGATAGACATTCAGGTTGTTTCAACATTTTGGCTATTGTAAATAATGCTGCACCAAATGCTTGTATATAAGTATCCATTTAAGTCTCACTATTGAATTTTTTGTATATTTCTACCTAGGAGTGGAATTGCTGGCTCATATGGTAATCCTGTGTTTAACGTTTTCCCATAGCACCTCCATCATTTTACATTTCTAACAGCAATTTCTGAGGGTTCCAATTTTTCCACTTTCTTGGCAATTCCTATTATTTTCCACTACTTTTATTAAAATTGCCTATTAGATGTGAAACAGTTTCTTCTTGTGGTTTTGATTTGCATTTCCCTAATGACAAATAATGTTGAGTATATTTTCATGTACTTATCATTCACTGAACATCTTCTTTAGAGAAACGTCTAAGTTCTTTGTCCATTTTTGAACTGGGTTTTTAAAATTATTGAATTGTATGAGTTCTTTATATATTTCAGATATTAAATCCTTGTCAGAGATGTAATTTGTCCTTCTGGCCTAAATGAGTTCTGAGTGAGGTAAAACAGGTGCCTTGTGTTAGGTTTTCAGGTAGCCCCAAGGTAGGTTAGAACAGATATGCCCAACAATTTGTGAATAAGATCCGCTCTGCTCCTCCTGAACCACGGACCAGGGTCCTGCACTGGGAACAAAGGCTACCTGCCTCTGAGCTAGGAGGGAATGAGGAAAGGGCAAGTGAAGATATCACAAAACTTTCCTACCATTTTTAGGCTTTTTCTTGTTTCAGCATTCGCTTGATTGCAGTAAACCTTTGAATGCTGTCCAAAGTTCTTATAAAATTGGTTCGGCGAGTTTCTGCTTGTTTTCTGATGTTTCTGGTGGAGGGATGGGCTGGGAGCTGGGAGCTGCCTACTCTGCTATTTTGCTAATGTCAATCCAATCCTGCCACTTTCACTATGTGGTATTTTCATTATTATTCTGTTAAAAATACTTTCTAATTTCAATTTGGATTATAGACAGTCTCTGACTAATGATGGTTTGACTTTACAATGGTGAGAAAACCATATGCATTTACAGTAGGTTCCTCAATTTACAATGGGGATGCATCCCAATAAACCTGTCATAAATTGGAAATGTAGTTTATTGGGACCTGAACCCATTGTACATCAAGAAGCAGCTGTACTTTTTGACCAAAGGGTAATGTAGAAGCACATTTTTAAGTACCTAAGCATATAAAGATTGCCTAGTTTTTTTTTTTTTTAATTGCTTACATCTAGTTTAATTCTACTACGGACAGAGAAAATAGTGTGTATAAATGGATTCCTCTGAAAATCTGTTGCTCTTTTTATTCTGATACAACATTTCATCAATTTTGGTAAATGGTTCAAATATGTTTACTATAACTACTAATATAATTGGGTTTCCATTTACAAGCTTGTATCTTCTTTCTACTTGTCCTCCCTGTCCTGTGTTCTCTCTTCTCTCCCTTTTGCTTCTGTGTTGGGGGTTCCCAAGACCACCATCAGGTTAGATGATTCACTAGGAGGATACAGGACTCAGCATATAGTTATACTCAACGGCTATGATTTACTTTAAAGAAAGGATACACAGCAAAATTGGCAAAGGAAAAAGGCACATGGGGTGAAATCCAGAGAAAACTAGGTGGAAAAGGCCTCTACCTGTGGAAACACACAGGACATGCTTAATTCCCCAGCAATGAGTTGTGACGTGTGAAATGTCTGCCAGACATTAGAGCTCATCAGAGACTCAGTGCCCAGGGTTCTAATTGGGGGTGGTAACTTAGGCACCCTCTACTTAAAATGTACCAATATCTCAGACTCCCAGAAAGAAAATGGGTATTCAGTATAATCCATATTGTTTTCACAGTTTAGGTACAGTGAGTCACTCTTAGCAGTTAAGGTGGTAAGAAACTTCTCAAAAGGCCAGTTTCCAGACAGCAGCCAAGGACCAAACTTACAAGCAGGACTTTCTAAGATAGCAGCTTCAAGCCTGCTATGTTAACTCTTTTTTATATGACTTTTTTGGAATCATCAATTCCCATTATCACATTTTATTCTCTATTAGTCAGTTATATTTTCTTTTCCAAGTTTTTATTACAGATATTACAGCATGTTTGTTTCCAGGAGAATAAATTTATCCATTATTATTTGACAATGCAAGATTCTTGACTTTAACTTCATTTACTTCCTATCTCATTTTTGTCATATTTTTAACTCTTTACATGTTTTAATTCCCAAAAGGCATAATGTTTTATACATTCAAATTTCACCTAAATTTACTACACATGTACCTCTTGCAGTTCCAAAATTAAGCTTGGGGTCATTTTTCTTCTTCTATCAATACCTAATGAAGAACTGCTAGTATTCCCTTTAATGCAGGACTATTGGTGATCAATCTTTTGTTATTTCTGAGAATAACATTATCAGAAAATGTTATTTTGTGCTCTTTTAATTCATCTCATCTATTTTATGAATTAACAGCTTGACTATCAGTCCAGAACATAATTGTACTGGTATTAGCAAGGTAGTGGTAATAGTATTAAGAAGGAAAAACTGTGTCTGTCTTTTCTTTGAAATGGTTCTTGCTGAACTTAAATATAAATGAGATATGAGGTACTTGCTTTTGCTTTCATAACAGTATGTGTTAACTGTGTAATAAATACATTTAATTAATTGGGCAATTAATTAGAACTACTAATTGTTTAGTGCCATAATTTAAAATAGGATTCCTAAAAATAAACAGTAAGTTTCCCAACTCCAGTTAAAAACAGCAGCAAAGTTAAATTATCTTTTAAGTACTTTCTTGGAGTACAAAACCATGTGTTCCAAAATCAATTAACAGGAGTCTTATCATTTCTGAGCTCAAAGAAATATTTTCAAAATAAACTTCAAAGATTTTTTAAATGTGCCATGCATTTAAAAAATTAATTTCTTTTACATTAAAAAAACTTAATCTTAATATAGGTGGTTTTAAATAAATTAGGATACATTTTAAGCACCAGAGCATTTCCCTGAATTTAGACCTGCCAATTTGCACATGAATATACCAATTTGAAATATGGTCCATTTCTGCATGACAGTCAAAATTTTAGTATGGCTTTTGCACAAAATAAAAAAACTCTTAGCAATTCTGACACTGCTGAGAGGAAGCATACTCTATGTGAAAGAGTACTCAACTGAATGAGTTGGTTTGAAAACATTTTTCACAAGGTATACAATTCTGCGTGATTTGTAAATTTTTTTGTATATACTCAAGCACTTTTTTCCTTTTAGTTTTTGTGGGTACACAGTATATATTTGTATATATTTATGGGGTACATGAGATGTTTTGATGTAGGCATGCAATGCATAATAATCACATCATGGAAAATGAGGTATCAATCCCCTCAAGCATTGATCCTTTGTGTTACAAATAATCCAATTATACTCTTTCAGTTATTTTTAAATGTCCAGTGAAATTATTATTGACGCTAGTCACCCTGTTGTGCTATCAAATACTAGGTCTTACTCATTCATTCTATTTTTTTCATACCCAGGTAAATCTGCTCTCTCTTAATTTCAACTGTTTCTATTCAGGATTAAGTCATACTTCTTACTGTTGTCTCTTTGGAGGTAATAATCTTTTTTGTTCTGGCTGCTTTTTTAATGATTTTCTATTACTGTTTGATTTTAAAAGTTTTATTAGGATTATTGAAAGTATAGTTTTCATTACTTACAATTTTCTGAAAATTCCTGGCCAGCATCTCTTCAAATAATGCTTCTGTATTATCCTCTTTCACCTCTCTACCAGGACTAAAATTATATTAATACATCTGCTAGAATTTTGTACCATAGCCCATACCTCTTTTAAATTCTCATCTGTATTTTTCTGTCCTTTTGTCTCTCCATGCTTTATTCTGAATATTTTCCAGAACCTTTTCATAGATTATCCCTTAATCTATGTCTATCTAATAAAATCTAATTCTGTATTACTGAAGTAAAACACACACTAAAGTGCACAAATCTTAAGTGTACAGCTTGTAGAATGCTGTTGAACATACTGCCATATGCTTATTGGCCAAGCTCTGCTTCACTTAACTCTCAGCCATTTTTTGGAATCAGCAGAAACCTCTAGAGGAAATGCCACTACAAATGCCAAGCTCACATTCTGGTTTCCTTCCTTTCACAGATCTTAATTTTATGCTTTTCCTAGATGTTTTCTCAGGAGGAACACTTATCTGAATAACCTAATCTGCAATTGCTACAAGTGAAAAGCTCTTCTATTTAATTCTTGTTTTCAGTGAATTAGAGATAAGAAATATTTCATCTTCAGGTGATTAAAAAAAACCATGAGTAACAGCTAATGATGACTGGAGAATTAGGGTCCAAAAAGATAGTTTGAGACTAGAACAATATGCAGATTTTAGCGGTAATTCTAAATTTCTTTTCTAAGGATCAGTAATCTCTTAGAGAATCTGATTAGAGTTGTGGAGCCAGAAAAATACACATGGATACATTTGCCAAACATATTAATATAATTTAACAAGGTTCAAAAATCCCTGAAGCTCATCCATGATTCCTGTAATATTCTGTAGACATCCTGCTCAATTAAGATAAAATGTAATAACTATCAAAGTACATTTCCAATATATTCAATTACATAAGTATATGATTAGCATTTACTTGGCCCTGAGTTTTGATTAACACTGTGACAAGGCTGCTCCTAAAAAGTAATTCGACCTTAGGCAGGATCAAGAAACATTCTAGAATAATGTCCTGTCATCTGGAGTAGCTGGCAGTCTTTCCTGGAGTATTACACAGAAGGGTGGGGGCCACTAAGGAACACTAATAATTTAAACTGTAATCAGAGAAGAAACCAGGATGATGAATAAACTTAAAGCCAGGTTATATAAGAAACAACTGAAGGAGCAAGGGATAGTTAACTTATAGAAGAAAACATTTAGTGTGTTCAAATGTATGAAAGGACATCCTAAAGAAGATAGATGCATGAAGTTACAGAGAAATTAATTTTAAAACAATGGGGGGGAAGATTATTTAACATTAAACTTTTAAAAAGTTCCTACTGCAGTTACTAGAGGTACTGAAACACAGGCTCAAGAGTCATTCCAAAAATACTGTAGGAAATGTATGTAGAGGTATAAAATTAAACTAGTTATTACCTAAGGTTCCTCTTAAGATTAGGAATTCATTTTTTATAAGAGGTCATTTTAAAATTTATGCGTAAAGGAAAGAGCAGGGGGACTGATATTTATTTTTCACTGTAAATATTCGCACTTCCATGAATACAACTTATTTTCTCAAATAAATATTTATAGAACTTAAAGCAATAAGTATTTCCAGGCAAAATATTAACTAAGTGAAAAGATATAAACAAAGAAATTTCACTTTCAGGTGCTAAGAATTACGTAAGAGTTTAAAGATAAAGACTAAATAAATGAAATTTAGAGAAACCAAGATACCTGTTTTCTCTTATTTGTTGCCTCATCTTTTCATCCTTTAGACTTTCATGCTTTAGTTTTGCCAATTCCATAGCCAGTTTTTCTTCTTGTTTGAGCTGGAGTTCTTTCAATCTCTTGTTTTCTTCTGCCTGAACGAAAAATGTAACTTTGTTGTTTGTGCTCTAGAATCAGATTTTTTTCATCAAGGTTGAATTTGTTTTATAACAGAAAACTAAATTCCTTAAGGCCAACAATTGATGTTTTATTTTAAAATACAAAATGTTGTTTTAATAAATACTTTTTCAAAACATTTTATCATGGAAAATTTCAAGTATTGCCAATAGCAAGAAGAGTATTAAAGTACACTCTCAGGTACCCACCACCCATGTTTTCAAAAACTGTCAACATTCTGCTAATCTTTTTTCTCTACCTTCCATTTCACTCTTTTTTCCCTTATTCTTTTTCTGCTAGGGTGTTTTAAAACAATCCTAGACATCATGTCATTTACCATGTAAATAATTCAGTACAAATATCTACCTGATCAGAATTTTTTAAAACAATCATGTCATCAGCATGTCTAATTAACAATAATTCCTTAATGTCTAATACCATGTCCATATTCAAGCTTCCCCAGTTGTTTCAAGATACTTTTCTAGTTGGTTTGCTCAAATCAAAATCCAAACAAGATCCACATATTGCATCTAATTATTATTTTTCTTAAGTCTCTTATATATTCTGTAACAATCACCTCTCTACATACGTTTTTCCCCCAAGCCACTGATTTATTATAGAAATTAGGACACACATCCCGTAGAATGTTCCACATTTTGCATTTGACTGATTGCTTCCCCAGGATATATCACTGAACTTATTTCTCTTTTATATTTCCTATAAAATGGCAGAAAGATCTTGAGGCTTGATTAAATTCAGTATCTAATGAAAACACATGAAAAGATGTTCAACATCATTAGCCATCAAGAAATGCAAATTAAAATTACAATGAGATATTGGTACGTACCTATTGGAATGGCCAAAACAAAAAACAGTGCCAACCCCAGATGCTGGCATGAAACTATTACTCATATATTGCTGCGTGGGAATGTAAAATGGTACAGGCATTCTGAAAATCAGCTTGATAGTTTGATATAAAACTAACATGCAGCTGAGTGCTGTGGCTTACACCTGTAATCCCAGTACTTTGGGAGGCTAAGGCAGGAGGATCCTTAAGGCCAGGAGTTTGAGACCAGCCTGGGCAACATAGAGAGATGCCATCTTTACAGAAAATTAGCCAGGTGTGGTGGCACAAATCTGTAGTTCTAGCTACATCAGGAGGTTGAGGTGGGAGGACCACCTCAGACCAGGAGTTCAAGGCTGCAGTAAGCCACGATCACGCCACTGCACTCCAGCTGGGCAACAGAGCAAACCCTGTCTCTTAAAAAAAAAAAGCCTCCATGCAATTATCATACAACTCAACAATTGTACCTCTTAACCATTTACCTCTTAAAGGGGAAATAAAAACTTTTTATTTAAAAACCTGTATACAAATGTTTACAGCAGATTTATTCATAATAGCCAATACTGAAAATACTCAAGACATCCTTCATCCTGTGAATGGTCAAATAAACTGTGGTACATCCATACAATGGGATAGTACTCAGCAATAAAAAGAAATGAAGCAATAAAAAAGAATGCAAGCAAAACTTGGATGAATCTCCAGGAATTATGCTAAGTGAAAAAAGCTAATTCCAAAAGATTACATACAGTTTGATGCTATTTATGTAATATTCTTAGTACATGTTATTTTTTAATAATTGAAATATAATTCATATAGCATAAAATTCACCTTTTACAATTCACAATTCAGTGATTTTGTATATTCACAATATTGTGTGTCTATAACCACTATTTCGTTCCAGATCCTTAAAAAAAATAGACTTTGAAGTTTTGGGTTCACAACAAAATTGACCAGAAAGTACACAGAGTTCCCATATACTCCCTGTCCCCACACATGCTCAGCCTCCCCTACTATCAACCTCCTCCATTAGACTGGTACATTTGTTACACTCAATAAACCTGTATTTACGTTACTTAAACCTATGCATCATTATCACCCAAAGTCCATAGTTTACATTAAGGTTCATTCTTGGTGGTACACATTCTGTGGGTTTTGGCAATGCATAATCATATGTATCTACCATAATAGTATTGTACACAATCATTTCACTACCCTAAAAATCCTCTGTGGTCTGTCTATTCAAACCTTCCTCACCTAAAATCCTAAAAAAACAACTTACATTTTTACTGTTTCCGTAGTTTTGCCTTTCCCAGAATGTCACATAGTTGGAATTATACAGAATGGAGCCTTTTTGGACTGGCTTCTTTCACTTAGTAATGTGCATTTAAAATTCCTCCACATCTTTTCATGGCTTCATAGCTCATTTCATTTTGGCACTGAATAATATTCCATTATCTGGATGTATCACAGTTTATCCATTATCTATTGAAGGACATCTTGGTTGCTTCTAAATTTTGACATTTATGAATAATTCTGCTATATATTATAAACATCTGTGCTAATGGCAGCTATAAAGCTGCCATGTTATAAATATATTTTTATAAATGCCATAGATCTATATAGATGATTGTGTGTACACACTATATATAGCACATCCGTGTCTACATTTGTGTGTGGCATAAAATGTCAACACTCCAGAATGTTTACATCACCCCAAAAGAAACCTGTAACCTACTAACAGTCACTCACTATTCCTCTCACCTTTTCTCCCAATCCCTGCCACCCACTAATCTATTTTTTGTCTCTATGGATTTGCATATTCTGGATATTTCATATAAATGAATTCACACAATATGTGGCCTTTTGTATCTGGTTTATTTCAATTAGCATAATGTTTTTAACATGTTGTAGCATGTATCAGTAATTCTTTCCTTTTTATGGCTGTGTAATATTCCGTTGTACAGATGTAACACATTTTGTTTATCCATTTATCAGCTGATTGGCATCTGGGTTGTTTCTACTTTTTGGGTGTTATGAATAATGCTGCTATATACACTCATGTATGAGTTTTATGTAGATATATGCCTTCAGTTATCTCTCAGGAATATATTTAGAACCCAGCTACACCACACCTAGATTTCTGACTTGCAGAAACTGAGATAATAAATGGGTGTTGTTTTAAGCTGCTAAGTTTGTGGTAATTTGTTACTTAGCAATTGAAAATTACTACAGCAACTAACGTGTACTCTTCAAAATTGTCAAGGTCATGAAAGACAGGAAAAAGTGAAGAATTCTTACAAACTAGAGGAGACAAAGAATGGAGGAGAAACAATGACTGGCCGGGCACAGTGGCTCATGCCTGTAATCCCAGCACTTTGAGAGGCGGAGGAGGACAGATCATCTCAGGTTGGGAGTTGGAGACCAGCCTGACCAACATGGAGAAACCCCGTCTCTACTAAAAATACAGAATTAGCCGGGCGTGGTGGCGCATGCCTATAATCCCAGCTACTTGGAAGGCTGAGGCAGGAGAATCACTTGAACCCAGGAGGCAGAGGTTGCAGTGAGCCAAGATTGCACCATTGCACTCCAGCCCGGGCAACAAGAGTGAAACTCTGCCTCAAAAATATATATATATATGTGTGTGTTTTTGTGTGTGTGTGTGTGTGTGTGTACATATATATGACTATAGTTTATTCAAGTGCAAAGCTTGAGGATAGCCACTCAGGAAACACAAACTGCAAAATAATGGGTCATTGTTCCAACGTGGGGAAGTTAAGGTTTAACTTATATACGTAGAGATAGAGAAGCTTAACAGGGTTGCAACATTTTCCATATAAGGTCAGTGTATATATTATAGCAATTTAATTAGTTGCATTCCAAGGAACATTCCATGAGAAAGGGTAATGATCTTGAGGGGTCTTATCTCTGGTGTCTTTCCTAATCATTTACAGAACAAGAATAAGGAGGATTTAATCTGTAATTGGAAAAGCAGAAGTTGTAGCAGCATGCTATGTGACTCAGGACATAGTCATATTCCTCTCAAGGCTAAAAACTAAGGAGACATGACAACTAAATGCAATCTGTGGTCCTCAACTAGCAAAAAAAGACATTAGTGGACAAACTGATGAAATCTGAATAAATCTCATAGTTAACAGTATTCTATCAAAGGTAAATTCTCTATTTTGATAACTTTTTTATGATTTTCATCTATGTAAGATGTTAAGAAGTAGTCAGGTGAAGGGTATATGCAAATTCTCAACACTATTTTTGCAACTCTCCTATAAATTTTGAGATAAACTTATCTCAAAATAAAAAGTTAAAAATATGCATATTTCCAAGATTGTTCACTGAAAAGACCTGGAAGCAATTATAACCCAAGAATTATGAGTAAACCTAGCACCCAAGTTTTCTTGAAATATTATTTCCACTAAATGATAACAGGGCTTCCTAGCACAATGGCTGATTCCAGGTGTAGGACAAGAAATATAAGAGATAAGCTTTGTATTTGTCAGGGTTCTCTAGAGTGAGTGATTATGAAGGCAGGCAAGTTCTAAGATCTGCAAGGTGAGCTGGCAAGCTGAAGAACTAATGGTTTTGTTCTCATTTGAGTCCTAAAGCCTGAGAACCAGCAGGCTCAAGACCCAGAAAGAGCCAATGTTTTAGTTTCAATTCAATGACAAGAAAAAAAAAGCAAATGTCCCAGCTGAAAGGCAATCAGGCATGAAGAATTCTGTCTTATTCAAAGGAAGGTCAATCTTTTTGTTCTATTCAGGCCTTCAACTGATCGGATGAGGCCCACCTATATTAGGGAGGGCAATGTGCTTTATACTCAGTTTACAGATTTAAATGCTAATCTCATCCAAAACAACCTACAGAAACACCCAGAATGATGTTTTATCAAATACCTAGAAACCCCAAGGCCCGGTCAAGTTGACACATAAAATTATCACAAGCCTAGAACATTTTGTTTTGACAGAAAGCAAGGAAGCTATCAAAGATTAAGGAAATATTGTCAAAAGGGCACAGAGGGCTGGGCACAGTGCCTGACACATGTAATCACAGCACTTTGGGAGGCCGAGGCAGGCGGATCACTTGAAGTCAGGAGTTCAAGACCAGCCTGGCCAATATGGTGAAACCCCATCTCTACTAAAAATACAAAAATTAGCCTAGCATGGTAGTGCAGGCCTGTAATCCCAGCTACTTGGGAGGCTGAGGGAGGAGAATCTCTTGAGCCCAGAAGGTAGAGGTTGCAGTGAGCCAAGATGGTGCGGCTGCACTCCAGCCTGGAAGACAGATGAAGACTCTGTCTCAAAAAAACAAACAAACAAACAAACAAAAAAAAACACAGAGGCAATATAAAAGGGCATCCAATGGCCAAGGATGACATAATTTGAGCATCAAAAATAATAAATGCAATAAAGTACATAAATATCTATTAGTCCATAAAGGTATTTTTAAAAAGAGACAAAATCAAAAACTAAAAACAAAATTTTATAAAACAACCACAAGATAGGTAGACACCAATGGAAGAAAATAGGACACCAACTCTTTACTCTGAAAATTAACTGTTTCCTTTTTCAGTAAGAATAAATAACCCTAGTCAATAATACAAGTTCTTTTTCTTTTTCTTTCTTTTTTTTTTTTTGTGGGGCAGGGGCAGGGGAACAGGGTCTCTGTCATCCAGGCTGGAGTGCAGTGGCAAGATCATAGCTCACTGCAGCCTTGAACTCCTGGGCTCAAGCGATCCTTCCATCTTGGCCTCCCAAAGTGCTAGAATTACAGGAGTGAGCAGTTGCGCTGGCCTGAGCTAACGTTCTTTACAAAGGAATTTCAGCTAATTAAATGTGAAAGGAGTAAAAGAATCAGAAAATCAGTTTTTGTAACCACTAATGAAAGAGAAAATTCTTTTGTGAAACCACAGATGAAAGTTTATGGGAACCTTTACAGTGGAAAAACCAGACTGTCTCCCTAAACCCACTGATCAATACTGGTATCACTAAAAGTGGAACAACCAGACCTCATGTGCTCCCTGTTGTGACACAATGACAAGGACAGCGTCACCTATGGAGTATTCTCACAAAAAAAGGTGGACCGCAATCTAACTGCGTCTTTATGACTAGGTTCTATTTAGAGGAAATATAACAGATAGGGAAATAAATTAAAGGACCATGAGGAAGCAAACATATATATTCAGAATGTGGGCTACTGGATAAAACAACTGGCTTAGTTTAACAGGCTAAAAACATGAAGTCAAAAAAAAAAAGGTGAAGGAGGGGCTGTTTTCAATTAAGAAGGACTTAAACAGACATAACCACCAAATACAGCGTACGAACCTTGCTTGGATCTTGGTTAAAACAAACCAACTGTAAAAGCAGATTTTTGACACAATCACAGAAATGTGTTTATGGAATGGGCGAGATAATAGTATGGTACTCCATATAAGAAAACATCCATATTTTGTTAGATGTATTCTTAAGTATGTAGGAAAGAGTTGGTGTTGATACCTGGGATTTTCTTTCAAATTAAAGAAAAAATAATAAAAAGAATAGGAAAAATATCCAACCCCTAAGATCTGCTTTCGCAGAGTTAAAAAAAAAAATCGTATCTAAGCTTTTGAATTTGGAACACAGAAGGGTGGATACCATTTTTTAAATTTGCTTTTGTTATTCTCCACAAAATCCTCCAAAATGTTTAACATACAGCAGGTACTCAAAAACTACTGACATAGCAGAATACCTTTCATGTATTTATAAGAATTCACTTCTGTCATGTCTCGATTCTTATTAGTTTCCCTTTTCTACCACCTTAATCCCTTAAAATGTTGAGATATACCAAAGTGTTCATTTTCTACCACTTAATAATGTACACGTTAATTTCAGTAAATTTTTTAAAGGCACCCTTAAACTTTTGTTTTTAGAAATTTATGAAAGGCAACACAATTGTACTTACATGAACAAAACTTGTAGTAATGACTGAGTTCATATTTATGTTAAAAAAATCTGAGTGCTTATTCTACATCAGGCATTATTCCAAGGGCCTTGCATGTATTAACTCATTATTAAAACAACCTTAAGTAGGAGGTACTATTATTATTCCCCATTTTATAGAAAAAGCATAAAAAAGCAGGCCGGGCGTGGTGGCTCACCCCTATAATCCCAGCACTTTGGGAGGCCGAGGCAGGCGGATCACGAGGTCAGGAGTTTCAGACCAGCCTGGTCAATTATGGTGAAACCCCGTCTCTACTAAAAATTAAAAAATTAGCCAGGCCAGGTGGCAGGCGCTTGTAGTCCCAGCTACTCGGGAGGCTGAGGCAGAAGAATCGCTTAAACCCCGGAGGCGGAGGTTGCAGTGAGCCAAGATCGTGCCACTGCACTGCAACCTGGGTGACAGAGCGATACTCCGTCTCAAAAAAAAAAGAAAAGAAAAAAAAAAAAAAAGTAAAAGCAACTTACTCAAGGGTCCGTGGCTAAGGTATAGCAGTAGTAGGATTCAAAGACAGGCCGGCTCCAGAAACCCAGCTCTTTCCGATTACACTGAGCTGAGGCACAATCCGGCATCCCTTACCTGCTGCTGCTGTTGATCTACTCATTTCCAGCATTAGCAGCTCACTTTCATCATTTCCAAGGTGCAAAATGGAGAAAACAAAATGTAACAATGAATAGAAAAACTTACCTTTTGAATGGCCTCTTCCATATCCAACTCAAATTGTTCATTTTGTAATAATCTGAGAAACTGCTTGCGCTCAACACGGTTATCATTTTCATTCTGCACCATTCTATTCCTGATTTGACTGTTGATGTTTTTTAGCGCTTGGACATGTAATTTCTTGCAGTAGTTTTCATCTACTAATTTCTGATGCCTTTCACTACAGCTCATATTTCTCCTTTTGGAAGCCTACGATGGAAGAAAAAAAGATGCATATTTTGATATTCCAAAATCTAAAAAAATATATTGATATAAACCTTAGTAACAAAGGACACAAAGAGCCTGGCTTCCTTCCTAAATTCAAAGGAGTATACCGAATAAAAAGTAAACGTGGTAGATAAATATGTTCACATATCGATCAAATAGGTACTGCTATTATTTCCTATTTTATGGATGAGACATGAAAAGTAACTTTACCCAAGTTTCTGCAGCTAAAAAATAGCTGTGCTAGGATTAATCGCACCCTACAGACCCATATCTTTACTACCACCCGGGAATTTCTCCTCCCCTCATTCCACCCACCACCACCACCACGACTACCAACACAGGGCCATAAACTGCTGTTCAGAAGCTGCTCAGGTTTTCCTAATATAAGTCTAACAGGTCAACTCGCTGCTGCTATTTATCCATTCGCTTTCTCCTACACCTTTATTTCTACTTATTTCTTCAGAGGTTCTATTGGGCAGATTTAAAGATGTATTTAATACACTATCCGAAAAGAGCCAAAAAGGCTGGAAACCACCGCGAGCGTCCCTTCTAATAGCACCTGAGGCCTCCGAAAGCAAATACAAGTTCCCCAATTAATGCCCAGATTAAGCACTTAAAGTCCTTTTTTAGAAGCAAATGAGCGCCAAACTAGATTTAAATCAACAAATAAACAAGTAGTTTCGAGTCCCCCAACTGGCTCACCATCTTGGCTGACGAAAAATACCTCCTCTCGTGGGACCGCGGCCACCACCTCCCGCCGCAAACGCAGCAGCCAGCAGCCCCAAGGAGCGCCCCTGGCTGCGCGCGCTCGGGTGTTTACGCGGCGTCCTGGCAACGGTGGAGCTGCGCGCCCTCCGCTCGACCAAGACTGACCCACGCAGGGCGTGGCCTCCCATTGGGCGCGGCAAGATCCAATCGGCATTGAGCTTCTTAGGAACTGGGCAGGAGAGCTACTTCTATAGGTCTAAACTAGAAAAGCGGGACGTTCAGATTGTGGCCTGACCCCAAGGACTTTGCAGTGGGCTAGGGAAGCTCGATTTCCCTCCAGCGGCCGAACTGTGATTTGAGTGGGTTTGGGAGCGAAGATCAGGCCTGTGGAAACTGTGCACAGAGAAATACACAAACTACTGCCTAATACCTGGAGCCAAAGGCAATTTCCACGCATGGAGCATCCTGCACACTAAATGCCTAGTCAGCCAGGCTCTGCTAGGGACGATGACTGGTTTAATCCTCAGCTGTGGGAGTCCAGGTCGCTGTCGCCTTTGCTGGGTTGTGAGGCACTGAGGTAGCATGACCTTCCAGCAGCCTTCACTTCACACCCTGCAGAAGCTGCTGGTAATTTTTGGGACTAAAATGTATGAGCCATATGAATCTTACTCTGCTATGTGGTCCAGGTACTAAGAGAGAGCACGTTACATGATGGCAGGATGTTGATCTGGTTCATTTCATAGGCAGGTTAGACACTAAAGTCCATTTTAATGGGAGAGTTTAAAAACGATAATGGATTAGAGAAATTCGATACTGATTTTAGAAATGATACATTCAGAGAAATCTTGTCAACACTAAAATATTTTTAAAAGGCGATTAGTGGTATAACTTTGTGTTATTCTAATTTGAAGTCCATCTTCTGTAGCAATATGTCTGCTTAAAGATTAATAACAAATAGGACTTCCAGTTTCAGTGCTGACGTGTAAAAGCTTGGAAGTTGTCACCCCATCCTTACAACCAGAAAAAAACAACTAAAAATCAGCGACTTCTCTTGGCTCCATCATACAACTGAGGTCGCTCCTCTCTCTGTCCTTTGGTCATTTATCACGTGGTTGCATATCTATGTTGTCACTACTACTCCACTCATTGCCATCACTGTTTGAGAGGAATGGAGAGAAGGCGTAAACCTGCCCCCTGGGTGTTCTGTGTAAACTGATCTGGAATGGAGCAAAGCAGGCAGCCGGCTATAAATTTCTCTTCTTAGCATATCTATCTCCGCAAGGGGTTGGGCCCTCTATAGAAGGGATAGAAGTCAGGCATGGGTTCAGGGTTGAACAGGGTATAACACATTCAATAGCGTGTCAATAGAATGTGGGTTTTAATTTATTAATTCCTAATAGTGAAATAGTGACATTGCAAAGTATTTCAGCAAACATGTATGTTTTTTGTTTGCTTCTCGAATTGAGGACTTTTGTTTCTAAAGGGAACTTCAGTTATAATTCCTCATTTCCAGTATACCCTTGGATATGGTAGAAGGATTCATATAATTTAATAGGTAATCTGTGAAAAAGATTTTTGGCCAGAATATTGACCTAAATCCAAGACAAATTTAATCAATTGTAACAATTAGCTGATTTTAACCTGTAAAAACATTAGCCTAACAATTATTACATTTTTAATAGACTTTGCTCTTTTTTCGAAGCAGTTTTAGATTTACAGAAAACTTTACAGAATACAGAGAATTCCCCATCTCACCTCTCCTCCCCACCACACCCATACAATTTCCCCTACTTTTAGCATTACACATTAGTGTAGTACATTTGTTACACTTGACGAACCAATAATATGATTAAGTTCATAATCTACATTAGGGTTCACTTTTTGTTTTGTATAGGTCTATGAGGATTTGCTTTGTTTTGTTTTCTGAGATGGAGTCTGACTCTGTCACCCAGTCTGGAGTGCAGTGGCATGATCTCGGCTCACTGAAACCTCCGCCCTCCAGGTTCAAGTGATTCTCCTGCCTCAGCCTCCCAAGTAGCTGAGACTACAGGTGAATTTTTGTATTTTTAGTACAGACGGAGTTTCGCCAATTTGGCCAGGCTGGTCTTGAACTCCTGATCTCAAGTGATAAGCCCACCTTGGCCTCCCAAAGTGCTGGGAGTATAGGCATGAGCCACTGCTCCCAGGCGAGTTTTGAGAAATACATCATGTCATGTATCTGGCCAGGAGTGGTGGCTTGCACCTGTAATCCTAGTTACTTGGGAGACTGAGGCAAGAAGATTGCTTGAGGTCAGAAAATTGAGACATATTGTCATGTATCTATCATTACAGTATCATACAGAATAGTTTTATTGCCTAAAAGGTCGCTGTGTTTTACCTATTCATTTCTCCCTCACTCCTTCCTCACAAACCCCTGGAAACCACTAATCTTTCTATTGTTTCTATAGATTTGCCTTTTCCAGAATGCCATATCATTGGAATCATACAGTACGTAGCCTTTTCAGACAGGCATCTTTCCCTTAGCAACACTCATTTAAAGGTTCCTGCAAATCTTTATGTGACTTGATAGCTCATTTATTTTTATCACTACATAACATTCCATTGCATGTCATTATTAAAAAACAATTATTACATTTAAATATTGTTTCTAGTACTAAATTATTACTATCATAAATGATACTTCATTGTTAAGGGAGGATTTATGCCTTCCCAACATTACAAGGAAGTCTTCTTGTTCATTTCCCTCTAGAAAATAGCTTTTTACCTACAGGTCTAGACTGAAAGGTCTAGAGTACTGAGGGGAAGGAACTTTTCCTTATAATAAATGATGAATTATACTGATTAATGTCCCCCAATAGTTACAACATAACGGGGTTGAAGTTAACAGTTACTGATCTGAAATAAAGCATGTTAATAGATGTGCACTGTTACATGTAACTATACAGTAAAAATTATTTACAAAATGGTATTGCTTTATAAAATAAAGCAATTAGAACAAAACAATTTTTCTTTCATTCAGAAAAATGCCCAAATCTAATCTAATTTGCTGCAGCTGGACACCACCTGCAGATGACTGTTGAAGTACTCTGAATATCACACACTTATCTTTTAAATATTGATAATGCCATTCTTCATTTCCTCGACATGAAATCCCAGAGGGAACAATTATGCTAATAAACCTTAATGATTCTTGCAAATAAATGATCAAACCAAATTGCTGCTGTTGATTTATATTAATGGATGCCTTTAGGATGAGATTTGCCAGTATGGTGCTGCCTCTTGAATCTCAATTCATCTTATTTAGCTGAAGAGGGTACATAGTTTGTTAAATGGATGAAGTGTTTAAAATATAATGTGCTCGTGCAGTTTTTGCACTTCATAATGTTCAAGTATTACCATCTTGCCTTGTGGCAAATCTGCATTTAATGGTTTCATTGTATACAACTTCCTTTAGTACTTTTTCTGTCTGTCATGTAGTTAGAAAGTGACTACTTTCTAGTCGATGCAGAATAGGCTAGCTTCCATATGTTGAATTTGATTGTTTCATTAAGACAATAAAATCTGTTTCTGGATATTTTAGCCATCATAATCTGGGAATCATATGGACTGTGTAATGATGTGATCAAGTGCTAAATAATTGTTAGGGGTAAAGAGACACGATGAAATGGTTGGTGACCTCACTGAAACCAGGCTTAGTGGATGTCTTTTGTTCCTGTTCTCTCACTTTCACTTTTGCTCTTGCATCTATCTTCGCCATGTCTACAGGAATAGGAGATTGCTGACTTCATGAATTCTAGAATAACACTGAGAAAGAACTACAGAATTGTTATATCTTGATTTCCAGGGTTGAGAACACTACACAGAAAGAATGCTTATTCATTGTAGATATGAATAAAAATTTACCTGGGTAATTTTATTTAAAAGCCACTTTTTGTAAATGAGTAGTAAAATAGAAGACTGGCATCTACATATTATATATATAGGAACAGAATATAGAACTGTGATGTCAAATAACTTGTGATGTCATTAGGAATTTGTTATATGATGCATAGAGACTGTAATTTGGCTAGTGGTGAAGTAAAGATGACCACATTAAATTCATCGTGAAGAGTGGAGGAATCCCCTTCTGAATTATATAAGCTCTTATTGGTAAAAAGAAAAGTATATGTATATACCTATATTTATATAGAGATATATACATGTGTAAACTACATGTATATGGATTTTTTTCATTTCTTAACTTTAAAAAGGTACCAAATTTGATGAAATTTGATATATTTATGGCAATTTTTCTAGTGAAAACCAGACCAAAAATTTAAAACAACTAAATGCATGATTTTTTATTTACTGCAAAATTTTCTAATTTAGCAAAAAAAAAAAAAAAAAACACACACACACACAAAAATGGGTGATCTAAACATGCAGTGTTAAGGGACTGGCTAATTAAATTGTGGTATATCAGCTATGTACCTAGAGAAGTGTGTCTGGAGGGCCAGAGGGGCCAGCCCAGAAGACGCAAACTGGAAAGCCTGAGCAGCAGCATCTTGGGAAAGGAGAATAACTGGGCACTGAGAAGCTGGGCACTGACTCTAAGGTCCTAGGGAAAAAGAGGAACACAGCTGCCCTCCATGGGGAACAGCAGATAAAGAATGTGGTCACCAAGGAGGAAGAGCCAAAGAGGCTAAGCTTGCTGTGAGCACAGGAAGTAAGGCAGAGGCCCAGGGCTGTCTACATTGTCCTTGGACCCACCCTGCTTGGACTGCTGGACTACTGATAGATGTCTGGGATGGAGGGAGAGAGGGAGAGAGACAGAGAAAGAGAAAGAGACACTGAATCAATTAACTGAAAGATGAAACAGATAAGAACAGTCCAGCAGTTCTGTAACAACCTTGCCTCGATAATAGATGACAAAGCGCATAAGGAAGTGTAGTGGAAAACACTTGATTAATATTAGAAAACATTATCTGCTACCTTATCATCTATTGATTTATTGAGTGCCTCCTACATGCCAATCACTTCACATATAATTGTCTTTACTTAGTAGAGCAACCCCATTCACTTTATATATGAAGAAAACAAGATTCAAAGGAAAGAATTAACTAGGCAAGCTTGTAGAAAGGGGTAATAGTGGGACAGAGATTTGTATGAAGTCTGTCTCTATAGCTCTTTTCATGAATCTAGCATTTTTCAAACTATGGATCACAAACAGTATTTAAAAAGAAATGGAATAGAATAGTCCAGAAAATATAGAGTGTATCAAATCTAGTTAACTAGGTATTGTTTTGTGACAATTTTTAGTTCTAGATAGATGATAGATTGACCTGTCGATAGATAGAATGTATACATTGGATCACGATGTAAAATATGTATCTTACTAAGGGTGAAGGTCAAAAAGGTTTGAAAATGAGTTAGACCATATTGCCTCTCTTTCTCAATCTTAAGAAGATGCTTCTTTGAATTATAGCACATTTCACATTTTAAGAATTTTTCCCACAATGTTGAGGGCATCACTCCACTCCAAATAATTTTTTCAAAGAATCACTGAATCCGACATATTTGAGGTATTTTCAACAAGTTGTACCAATCCTTCCAATGATTATAGAGTAGTAACCCAAAGTGATTCCTCGTTTACTCTTTCCTAGGCAAACCCAACTTTGTTTTATTAAAATTTGTATTACAATTAATTACTCTGACTATAATAAAAGACATCATGTTAACAATATCATAGATGGTATAACAATTTATACATAATGAAATGTGATGTGCTCATAGAATATTATACAATATATGTTCTACATAGTATTTATAGAACAATAATGACAATTACTAAATTTTATTGGGTATCCAGTACTTGCTGATTTGTGTCCAGATCAGTAATAACAATGGTATTTTTTTTAGAAGCAGAGACTTTCTAATTTGGAAGTATGGGGAATGCTAGGGAAAACTGATGCAGGCATAAAGGTAGCATCTGGAGAGAATGGAAACAACGGTTTCAATATTAATTTTATAAGCAAGTAGTGCCAAGGGATCCAATTAGATCAACAGGTACATGTGACGGGAATCAAGGAAACAGATCCTTCCATCTGACCCGTCCCAGTGGAGATGGTGGGTAAACTTAATTAGTTGCCTTGGTCCTCTACTTGGTGATTTCTGTCCACATATCAATGAAGAGTTCAATATATAGAGTGAAAACCTACCCTATCATAGGTCTCTTGTTTTATAAGATATTGCTGTGAGGATTACAGAATAACCAGAACAAGGTAATAGTGGCTTCTAAGACAGCATCAGTCATAAAAGTAGCAAAAAAAAAAAGGAAGAAAATGGGAAGAGTAAAAGAGTGAATAGCACCCTAAGTGATGAGAGATGTTCTTGCTTCCTATTTTTTTTTTATGCTTCTTTGGCTATTTCTATACTAATGTATTCAGAGCAACAATTACCAACTGTGTACCTCTCCACCATGTAATTCTGTTCCTTAGGGTTTTTCTTTCTTTCCTGGTGGATATACCTAAGAAATAGTCAAATAATAATTCACAAAACCTAATCCAGCCCCTTAGTGGTTTAGAATCTATTATAGTACCTGGCACCTGGTGACCTGAACTGAGCTGATAAATTTGATCAAATCTATGACATCATCAATGATATGCACCATTATTTTATTCATCAGTAAAGAAGAAAACAATCCTACTAATTAAATTGTAGCAAATCATCTATTTTAAGATATCCTAATTTCAGAAAGGTTAAAATGCAAAGAAAAAAAGTCTTAGAATCTGTGAAAACATGGATTTTTTTTCTCTCTCTGGAAGTAAATTTTACTATAACGCATTTATCCTAATGCCATGCCATCATAAGAGAGCGTAAATGAGGAACTGCAATAATGGTAACTACAACAACCAAAGAGAAACCACTGCTATTCAGTCCCCACCAGCACAGTAAGATCCTAATTACTACTCAAGTTATATACATTTTTATCCCTCCTTGGCATCAACCAGGGCAATCGCTACACTCTGCATCAGTTAGAGTCCTCTGAGATGCAAATGCCGAGATAGAATTTGATGGTCAAGAGGTTTATTTGGGGAAAGTCCTAAGAAAGATAAAAGAGGAAGGGGAAAAAGAGATAGACCATAATACAGATCTAACCCATAAAGGCAGAGAGGAAAAGAAAAAGGAGTGTTAAGCAGCAGCACAATTCTGAGAGAGTTTCTACTAGGCTAATGGGAAATCTCCAAGCAAAGACTTCCCAATAGATATGTCCCATGTTGTATCAAAAGCCCTGGCTCTCATATCCTGGCATTGGCCAGGAGTACTCAGGGGATAGCATGGTCTCAGCATGGACGCAGCAGCAAATCTGAGTGGTAGCATCTGGAGGTTTGTGGAAGAGCACTTTCCTTGCAGTAGGTTCCTTTAAGAACAATTTTGAGCAGGGCACTTCCACGACTGCCACACTGACATATGGCATGCTACCACGCTTCCCACATTTATAGTGGCTCTCATTTCCTCCAATCGTTTCATACATCGTATTTGTTATTATTGCTGCCTCACTGAACTCTTCTCTAAAATTACTCTACATGCTAGATTTTCTGCCCACATCTTGGAATCAGACACATAGAATCCCTGAGGGATGGCATGGCCTGCAAGTACCACCTGGATTAGACATCACTCACATGGTCGAACTGCAATGCCTGTTTCCCAACCTCCCACTTAAGGCAAAACACCCACTGCATCTCCTTCCCAGAGTTCACCGGCTAAGTATGCAAATTAGGACACAGTTCTTCCCCACTCCTCTTTTACAACTGTTACTGCATAAAGAGTATGGAAAAGGTTTCAAAATTTTAAAACTGAGGCTTGAAAACCCTTACAAGAAAACATTCGTGAGATGAATGTCCAGGTATTTTATAAAAGGCTATAACAAAAGAACCATCTGTGTTCAAATAATATGTCATGATCAGAAACACAGAAACTCATACAAGCTTTAAGGATGCAATACTGAATCAATGTATAGGGTATGGCGGCAAGAATAGACAGTATCTTTGACCTTGAACAAGTCATTTAACCTCCCTGATGTCTATTTCCTCTTCTATAAAATGAAGAGGGTAGGGTAGAATATCCTTGAGGCCTCATCTAGCACTAACATTCTATGAAATAAAAGTCAACTTAGAGATTAATTGGGTTTCTGAGCCTCAAGCAATTAATTACACTGTCGCTGCCCTTTACCAGACCCATCACAGAAGAAAATTAGATTCAACTGACAGATTTTAATCTTCACCAACTCATGTTGATTTTAAGTCCAACATTATTTTTTAAGATTGCAAATTAATGCTTTCACAAAAGGTTCAAAAGCTTTCAGGCCAAGAAATTTGACCTGATAGACACATTGTAATACTTAAACCATTCTTTTCTATTTACAAAAAGTTGTACTGACTTCCCTACCCCCACCCCATCCCCCGCTAGTATTCAGAAGCTCAGCAGGCACTCTGCTACAGTTTTATGAAATGAAAGTGGTTTTATGAAGTTCTTCACCAATTTCTGAAATTCTCAAGGATATCTGTGATCAGGGACTTTAATTCTGCCCACACCTACTTTATCTAATTCCATTACGTTCTTTTTACTTTTCTTTGGCTTTCTGCCTGCCTTCCCTTCCCTTGCCTTTACCTGTACTTGAGTCAACATTGAATTATTAATAGAAAAACATATTGGCTTATTTTCTAGCAAAAAAAAAAATCAGTTTGGATTTCCAGTTAATAGAGAAGTATCTCATCATATCCTCCCTTTTGTGTGTGGGTGTTTTTCTTTTTTTGGGTTGGAGTTCTTGCCCAGGCTGGAGTGCAGTAGTGTGATGTAGGCTCACAGCAACCTCCACCTCCCAGGTCAAGTGATTCTCCTGCCTCAGCCTCCTGAATTGCTGGGACTACAGGCACCTGCCACCATGCCCAGCTAATTTTTGTATTTTTTGGTAGAGATGGGGTTTCACCATGTTGGCCAGGCTGGTCACGAACTCCTTACCTCAAGTGATCTGCCTGCCTCGGCCTCCCAAAGTGCTGGGATTACAGGCGTGAGCCACCATGCCTAGCCCATATACTCCTTTTAATGCTTATGTATTTAGGCAGTACTGATATTTTCTATTTTTCTCTTAAATATTATAGTTCATATCTACTTTAGATTTAAAAATTAAATCTCACAACTTTTAGTTTATTGAACTTCGATTTCCAATATCCAGTTTCTACTTCTGTGTCATGTTTATTTGCACCAATAATATCTCTGACATACAGAAAGGCAGGAAGAATAATATAAACACACATGTATCCATAATCTGACACATGAAAAACTGTGGAACCTGGCTCTGTGCCATCAGTGCACCTCTTCCTGTCCCATTTCTTCCACCCAGAGATATCATTGTACTGTATTTAATAGTGTTAATCATTCTTGCGCATGCCTTTATACTTTATACTTTCAACTTGTAAGAGATATGTGATACTATTTTGCATGTGTAATAAGATTGAGTCATATTTCTGCAAATCTCTTTAAATTAGACACGATGTTTGTTAGAATATTCCACTGTAGTATATTTACATCTACTTTATCTTTGACAAGCTATGACTTATATTTCTACTTTCTCTGAAATGTCTATTAATGCACAGAAACTTTGAATTTAATATAGTCAAGCTTATCATTTTCTTTATGTTTTGTGATTTTTGCCTTCAGTAATCATTTACTAATCTGAGATCATAAAGCTTTTCACAATACACCTTTAATTCACTTGGGATTTTTTTTGGATAATGTGAGGTAGGTGTCCAATTTTATTACTCTTTTGTCCATAGGGATAACAAGTTGTCCCCGCACCACTATCTCTCCCTATTAATCTATAATGTACTGATTTCATACTGTTTTAATTATGATCTGTTTATGATAATACTTGCTACCTTGTAGAGCAAGGTCTTAATTTGTTCTTCAGAACATTTTTGGCTATTCTTTGCCCTCTGTTCTTCTATATAAATTTTGATATTCCTTGTCAAGTTTCATGGAAATAAACTGTTGAGAACTTTATTGGAATTCAATTGAATTTATGGATCAATTTTTAAAAAGCCAAACAATTTAAGTTCTATTCATGTACATGGTGCATCTTTATTATGTCTCTTTAAAAATGTCTTTTAAGTTTTATAATTTTCTCTATAAAGATTTCATGCTTTTTTGTTAGATTTATTCCTAGGTATTTCAAATTATTTGTTGCTGTCATAAATAATATCTATATTATTTGGGGTCGAAACAGGAAACAGTACCCTCAAATTGACTCATTTAAAAAGATGCAGACAAGGTTTAAGGAGATAAACAGGAAGTGTACAGTACTCAGGAGCCAGTAACTTTGGGGAAATATTACTACTCCTGAGCCTAAGGGAAAGGGGAGAAGGCACTTTTCTAGTGTTCTAAATGTTCTTTCTTCTTACAAGAGAAATTATCTTACTGGTAATCACATTGCCCTTGGAGTCATTATCTCCACTGTATTATGACAATATTTTAGCATCAATCAACAAATGTGTCAAGTAGATACATGATACGATATCAGAGACCATGGAAATTTTACCAAAACACCATGGAGATGTGGTCCCAAGGCTAAGGTAGCATAGAGTTGAGTTTACGCAGATTTATAAATATAAAATGAAAAAAAAAGATTTTAAAATATATTTGACTATTAACCTTCTTTTAAAAATCGTTTTCCTTTTGCCTCCACTCAGAACACCTATCTACTATTAACTGGCACATAGTGGGCATTCAATAAATACTTGTTGAATGAATAAATACGGAGCAAATTCTATTAGGAAAAGCAATATTATGTGTAAGAAACACTTCCCTAAAATAAAAAAAAAAAGTCATTTCTAACATAGAAATCTAATATACCCAAATAAAGCACCTAGAACACAGAAAAGGAGGACTAGAAATGTATTAGGCTTCAGAAAGACCAGTTCCTCTTGCCCAGTTAATTATAGCTTAGAAGAATAGGGACTTATGGCTAGCAAATCAAAATCTGAAAGTGTGTTTCAGGGTTTAACAAATAAGTAAAATATTACTTATATAATTAATGCTTTCTTATGAGAAAAGCAGGTTATGAGTTTAGTGAGTTGACATTTTGTTCTGCTCAGCTGGGGAAGGCTTTCTGGTGTAGAAAAGCCAATTCCTTAAGTGACTCCTATGTTCTATGATTGATAAAAATAGCTATCCCTGGACTTTTTTTTTTTTTTTTGAGATGGAGTCTCACTGTGTTGCCCAGGCTGGAATGCAGTGGTGCAATCTCGGTTCACTGCAACCTCCACCTCCCGAATTCAAGTGATTCACCTGCTTCAGCCTCCCAAGTAGCTAGGACTACAGGTGTGTGCCACCACACCAGGCTAATTTTTTGTATTTTCAGTAGAGACGGGGTTTTGTAGTGTTAGCCAGGATGGTATCAATCTCCTGACCTCATGATCCACCCACCTGAGCCTCCCAAAGTGCTGAGATTACAGGCATGAGCCACTGCGCCCAGTCGTATCCCTGGAATATTATTGACAGCAATAGCTGCTCCCAATTTAACATTTAATACTGCTTTTGCTACCAGTAAGCTGTCTAATCCTGTGCCCACAGTTACATCTAACTTTAATGAGGGAATTATCTCATTGATTTCAACTCTGCATGAAAACTCTTCTTGCATGAAAACTCTTCTTCTTTATTAGTATTTTATTTACTTAATTTTATGCATTCAAAGTATTTTTGGCTTAACCAGACCGGGATGCTCTACTCTTTGCCCCAGAAATTATCCAAGTGATCCTTATAGCTGTAAACTGAATCCTAGCAAATAATAATACCTAATATGTACTTGTTTTATTATGTACTATTAGCACTTCGCATCTGTTATCTTCTTTCACCCTTTTAACAACTCCAGGCATAAGTACTATGAGTACTGCTATTTTAGAGAGGAAAAGAGAAAGAACCTGAACAGCTAATCTTGGTTGCCTAAGATAATTCAGCTATGAAGTGATGAGGCCAGGATTTGAGAATCCACATGCTGAACCACTGAACCATGTTACCATCCAGGCAAACACTGAGAGCCTCCTCAGCAATAAACTGAAGCCGTGAACAATCAGATAAACTCTCCTCTCACCATTCCCAGATGCTGGGAGTAGTGCAGTGAGAGGGAGTTGGGTATAAGAAACACCTGGTACCAACTACAAGCCCCAAAATTATAATTTCAGACTAGTAGAACATATCTAATAAGAATCTATGATTTGCCAAATGCTCGCTCAGACATATGCAGAATTTACTAATTATAACATCCTTGCCCTTTCATGGCCATATTTTTGCAGAAAGATGAAGGAGCTAAGGTATAATTTAGTTTTATTTCAGAGACTAAACTTGCCAGGGTGAAAAAACATACTGAAAAGAGGGTCCTTTTCCTAGTATCCACTGGGCAGGCCTGAGCAATAAAGGCCACAGCAATAAAGGCCACAGTCATGTGTCCTCGTGACCTCACTTACATGACAAGAATCCACTTTTTCCTTGTATGGGCTGCCTCAGTTTTATTTTCTGCCTCTGAGCCACAGAACATATTAATTCTCAATTACGCTTACTCAGTGCTGCAATCTGTAGTCCTTATGTGGACAAAACTGTAACGGGAAGCACAAATCATTAGTTCTTCCCAACACCATCCAACCTGAGGAGTTAATATGGTTTGTTTATTTTAAAGAAAAGTCCTGGGAATTGGATTCAAATGAATCTGTAGAATTAATGAGAGTCGAGTCTTATCTTTCTTACGAAGCAGAATGACCACTGCAGATGGTTAAGACACAATCCCAGGACCTGGTGCATAATGTAAATCCCTCATAGGATGTCAACTAACAACAATAATGTCAGTAACAACAAAACAACACTGTTATCTACATATGGCAACACCTATCAGAGATAGAAAAGTGCAAGTATTTTAGAAGTACAGGCCGGGTACAGTGGCTCACGCCTGTAATCCCAGCACTTTGAGAGGCCAAGGCAGGCGGATCATGAGGTCAGGAGATCGAGACCATCCTGGCTAACACAGTAAAACCCTGTCTCTACTAAAAATACAAAAAAAATCAGCCGGGTGTGGTGGCACGTGCCTGTAGTCCCCCAGCTACTCGGGAGGCTGAGGCAGGAGAATGGTGTGAATCCGGGAGGTGGAGCTTGCAGTGAGCTGAGATCACACCACTGCACTCCAGCCTGGGCGACAAAGCGAGACTCTGCTCTAAAACAAACAAAAAAAAGAAGTACAACACTAACAAGAAAAGAGTCCTCTGCAGCAAAGCCAGCTCACTAGAGACTCTTAGTACATCATTTTATCCAACTGCCTTGCAATAGATACTCAGAATAATGTTATTAATAGCAACCAAAAAATGACATCAATTTGAAAACACTAGGTTTAATGGATGCTGTCTCCAGGTCTGAGGACTTATTTTCCTAGATTCTGGGAGTGCTGCCAGTAGACAGCCCTGAGCTGTCAGCCCTCTCCAGAAATTATCCTTGGTTGTAGACCACTTTCACCCAGTATCAGCTTGCATCCATGAACGCCTAGCCTTCTCACTGTGAGGGGAGTCAACCCTGAAGGGTCATCTAGCTTTACAGCTCCTGAGGGAATAGCTGAGGCCTTTGTTGAGACTGCAGTAAGCTCAGCTTTTCCTTCACTCCAGACCTGCCTCCTTCCCTTCCACAAATGTTGATCCTTTGAGCAGTCTCTGATATGGTTTGGCTATGCTCTCACCCCAATATCATCTTGAGTTGTAGTTCCTAAAATCCCCACGTGTGGTGGGAGGGACCCTGTGGGAGGTAACTGAATCATGGGAGCAGTTTCCCCCACGCTATTCTCGTGATATTAAGTTCTCACGAGATCTGACGGTTTTATAAGGGGCTTCCCCCTTCTCCTTCCTGCTGCCATGTGAAAGAGTAACTAATACAGCAAGTTGCTACTGTAGAGGGTGGTGTGCTTCTATGAAGACACCCAAAAATGTGGAAGTGACTTTGGAACTGGGTAGCCGGCAGAGGTGGGAACAGTTTGGAGGGCTCCAAAGACAAGAAAATGTGGGAAAGTTTGGAACTTCCCAGAGAGTTGTTGAATGATTTTGACCAAAATGCTGATAGTGATATGGATAATGAAGTTCAGGCTGAGGAGGTCTCAGATGGAGATGAGGAACTTCTTGCAAACTGGAATAAAGGTGACTCTTGATATTCAAAGAGACTGGTGGCATTTTGTGCTTGCCCTAGAGATCTGTGAAACTTTGAACTTGAGAGAGATGATTTCAGGGTAACTGGCAGAAGAAATTTCTAAGTGGCAAAGTGTTCAAGTGGAAGCAGAGCAAAAAGGTTTGGAAAATTTGCAGCCTGACAATGCGATAGCAAAGAAAACCCCATTTTCTGAGAAGAAATTCAAGCCAGCTGCAGAAATTTGCATAAGTAACGAGGAGCTGAATGTTAATCACCAAGACAATGGGGAAAATGTCTCCAAGGCATGTCAGAGACCTTCACAGCAGCCCCCTGCATCACAGGCCTGAAGGCCTAGGAGGGAAAAATGTTTTCATGGGCCGGGTTCAGGCACCCCCAGTTCTATGCAGCCTTGGGACATAGTGCTCTGCATCCCAGTGGATTCAGCTCCAGCTGGGGCTAAAACGAGCCAATGTACAGCTCAGGCCATTGCTTCAGAGGGGGCAAGCCCCAAGCCTTAGAAGCTTACATGTGGTATTGGGCCTGCAAGTGTACAGAAGTCAAGAATTAAGGTTTAGGAACCTCCACCTAGATTTCAGAGGATGTATGGAAATGCCTGGATGTCCAGAAGTTTGCTGCAGGGGCATAGCCCTCATGGAAAACCTCTGCTAAGGCAGTGTGAGAGAGAAATGTGGGGTCAGAGCCCCCACACAGAGTCCCCACTGGGGCACTGCCTAGTGGTGCTGTGAGAAGAGGGCTTTTGATTTTACAGGCTCATAGGTGGAAAGGACTTACCTTGTCTCAGATGAGACTTTGGACTTGGACTTTTTAGTTAATGCTGGAATGAGTTAAGACTTTGGGGGACTGTTAGAAGGGCATGATTGTGTTTTGAAATGTGAGGACATGAGATTCGGAAGGGGCCATGGGTGGATTGATATGGTTTGGCTGTGTTCCCACCCAGATCTCATCTTCAATTGTAGTTCCCATAAACCCAATATGTCATGAGAGGGACCCAGTGGCAGATAATTGAATCATGGGGGCAGTTTCCCTCATGCTGTTCTCATGATAGTGAGTGAGTTCTTACGAGATCTGATGGTTTTATAAGGGGATTTTTCTCCCTTTTGCTAGGCACTTCTCTTTCCACTGCCATGCAAAGAAGGATGTGTTTACTTCCCCTTCCAGTATGATTGTAAGTTTCCTGAGGCCTCCCCAGCCATATTGAACTGTGAGTCAATTAAACCTCTTTCCTTTATAAATTACCCAGTCACAGGTATTTCCTCATAGCAACGTGAGAATGGACTAATAGAGTCCCTAATACGTATTCTGCATGCAAATATCCATCTCTAAGACTGTTTCTCAGGAAACCCAAGTTGCAATACCAATGTAATCAAATTTCTTGTTTCTAATGTTATTAAAATGTATTGCTTTACATTAAAGATATATACATTTTTAATAATCATTTAAAAATATGCTATTGTTTGGATATGTTAAAATTACCTGCCACAGAACCACTTTCCTCTGGAAACAAGTAGGGCTGGTTGATTTGCTGTGATGGAAAAACAATCAGGAGTGTGAAGGGCATTTAAAGTAGGCTACAAAATTGTTAAGTCTCCATACTTGAGAAACCATACTGGGAATTGGGAAATGGCATTGGAGTTTACGTAGAGGGGAGAGAAATTAGGAGGTTGCTAGTCCCAGTGGGATCCACACGAAGTTTTTGTTGTTGTTGTTAAGGCCTCTAGCTATACAGCTTCTTGAAGGCTAGGACAGATTCCCACAAAGGGCTCTGTCAAAGGCATTACAGCATAGTGAAGATGACTTTGTGTAGCCATCATCTGCTTTCTCTCTGTTCTTAGTCCCCTCTGCTGTTGGTCTCTCAGAACATCTTTTCCCCCTAATATTTTATTAGCCAATAGAAGTATGCAGAGGATATTTGAATTTTAGAAGAGAATTCAAAAGAAGGTATAATCTTTCAACATATTAGCATGAATCTGAATTGCCAATGAGAGTTTCAGATACTATAACTAAGAGCAGAAATGGTAATTTAGGGGAGACAGTCTACCCAGTGTTGAGCCAGATAATCTTTCCAAACACCTTTAATAGAGCCTTTGATTAATTGTGCCTTGTGCTGTGATTACTCCTCCACCCCACACTGACACCTTGGTCATACAGTTTGCCTCACTATCAGTTTGAACTTCAACTCTGAATTTGACAATTCATTCAATAAGTAATTACTGAGAACCTACCAGGTGCCAGAGATACAGTAGTAAACAATCAAGACAAGGTCCCTGCCTTCTACTGGAGGAAGACAAATAAACAAACAGATAAACAAATATCATTGTTGCAGATAGCAAGAAGGGCTAAGACAAGAATAAAGCAAGGTTAAGTTAGAGGACAACCAGGTGACCATTTTATCTGTGACAAGTGAGGTCAATGAAGAGCTTTCTGAACAGGTGACATGTGAACAGACACCTGAATGGTGAACATCAAGTCGTGAAGATTTAGGCAGAAGAGCATCCCAGGCATACGCTGTATTAGGAGCACAGCAAACAAAGGGGAGAATGACAGATGGGTTGGAGCAGTAGGCAGGGGTCAGATCAAATAATTTGGATTTTGTTCTAAATAATTACAGAAGTCACCGAAGGATTTTTTGTAAAGAATGAGACATTTGATGTGATCTAAATTTGCAGAGATCCCTCCAATGGCTGCTTGAGGGAATGACAGTGAAGTCAGTTGGAAAGGTAGAGTTACAGAGCGGGTGAGGTTGAGCATAGTGGTGGTAGAGGTTATGGGAAGTACTGGGTTCAGAATGGATTTTAGAAATAAAACCAACAGGACTTGGCAATAGATTAGGTGTAAAGAATGACAAAGAGATGACTCAAATATATCTCCCAGGTGTCCTTGCTGGCATAACTGAATGAATGATGGTACTATCGATTGGGATGGAGAACACTGGAGTAGACTTGGAGGCCAGGGAAAAATAAAGTTATGTTTGGACTTGTTAAATTTGAGATGTCTACATCTCACTGAAAATCTTAAATAGGACACTTGTATATATAAATCTATAGTTCAGAAGAGAAGCTGGGGCTAGAAGTGTAGTTCTACACATCAACTGATAAGGATGCTTTTGAAACCCATGAGACTAGGCGTATCAAGGAGATCAAAGGTATAAGAGATCAAGGACTGAGCCTTGAGGAACTTCAATATTTACCGAAGTGGTTTACAACACTCCATGCACATTGAAATTACTAGAATTTTTTTAAATGTTGAAACTCCACCCATCCTTCACAGATCTGATTGGAATGCTCTGGGGTTCAGTTTGAATATCAAGAAATTTTAAAACTCGGTGATTCTAATGCATAGCTAAGGTGGAAACCACTGATTAAAAATTGTTAATATCAGCTGTCTGACAGGCTGAGTGGGGAGAATCATGTAAGCCCAGGAGGTCAAGGCTACAGTAAGCTATGTTCATACCTTACACTCCAGCCTAAGTGACAGAGCAAGACCCCAACTCTTTAAAAAAAAAAATGGGAAGAGAAGGCTAAGCTGGAATTACTAGAATGAAAAGGGCCATAAGCGAGGTAGGAAGAAAACCAGGACAGTAGTATCCTGGAAATTAAGTGAAGAGACTGTTGCAAGTATGGAATGGTCAACTGTGACAAATGCTAATGACACATTAAGTAAAATGAGAGAGAGAGGAGAGAAGGACATGAGGGTGTGGGTGACCCAAACGTGAAGTTTTTATAGGATGTAGGGATGAAGGCCTGCCCAGCACAGGCTAAAGGGAGAGGATATTGAGAAGGTGGGGATTGCTGCTGTGTGCTGTGTCCCTTCTGCCCTGGGCCAGGGTCACCCAAATCCGAGGCTCACATCCAGCATCTCTGGCTGCTCCTTGTTCAGGGGCTTGGATGGTCAATGTCCCTCAAATAACACTATCTCAAATTACTTATTCAAAAAGCCAGTCAACATTTATTCCACAGCTCACTGAATACATACTCAGCACTTACATGTGCTAGTTATTGTTAGGTAGTGGGGATACAGTGCCAAGTAAGAGTTCTTGCTCTCATGACATTGTCAGTTCACTGAGGAAGAGGGTCACAAATAATCACAACAAAATAGCAATATTGATTCTACTTCCCCAATGTTACTCTTCTTTCTACTCTTATTTCCACTCATCTAGTTTAGGTAATGAAAATGAATAATAATGTCCTCAGCAGCCTTCCTGTATCCAGTCTCCCCCTTCTTGCCAATCTAGTTTAAACCTTGCTGGCAAATTCCTCTTTCTAAAATACACCCTGTTCATGTCATCTGTTAATTGAGGAAGCATTCATTGAGCACCTACTAAGTACAAAAAGAAATGCAAGGTGTTCCCTCCTACAATCTAGGGTCAATTTATGGTTCAAAAATCTCAATCATGTAATATCGATTAGAAGTAAACGTAGCATGGGAGGCCGAGGCGGGCGGATCACGAGGTCAGGAGATTGAGACCATCCTGGTTAACACGGGGAAAGCCCGTCTCTACTAAAAATACAAAAAACTAGCTAGGCGAGGTGGTGGGCACCTGTAGTCTCAGCTACTCGGGAGGCTGAGGCAGGAGAATGGTGTGAACCCGGGAGGCGGAGCTTGCAGTGAGCTGAGATCCGGCCACTGCACTCCAGACTCCGTCTCAAAAAAAAAAAAAAAAAAAAAAAAGAAGTAAACTTAGCAGATGTCTAGTCCATACCTGAATCTCCTATATGAATCTCTTTATATATGATAAATGGACAGCTGGATGGAGAATCCATTTTTTTAAAGGAGCCAAATACATATTCTAGAAGCTAGAATTTTTACAAGTTCTTCCTTCAGTCCCTCTTCCTGCTCAACAGAGTACAAGCTTCTTCATTGCCATTCACGACCTTCTGTAGGCCAGGCATGGTTGTTCACACCCATAATCTCAGTACTTTGAAAAGCCAAGATGGGAGGATCGCTTGAGCCCAAGAGTTTGAGACCAACCTGGACAACACAGTGAGATCTTGTCTCTACAATAAAATAAAATAAAATAAAAATTAGCGGGGCATTGTGGCATGCTCCTGTGGTCCCAGCTACTTGGGAGGCTGTGGTTGGAGGATTGCTTGAGCCCAGGAGTCAAGACTCCAGTGACTCACGATCATGCTACTGCACTGCAGCCTGGGTGACACAGCAAGATCCTGTCTCTTAAAAAACTAAAGTAAATGAGAAGCTGAGGCAGGAGAATCACTTGAACCCAGGAGTTTGAGAACAGCCTGGGCAACATGGTGACACTTCATCTCTACAACAGATATAAAAATTAGCCTGTCGTGGCGGTGTGCACCTGTAGCTACTCAGGAGGCTGAGGTGGGAGGGTCACCTGAGCCTGGGGAGTTTGAGGCTGCAGTGAGCCATGATCACGACACTGCACTCTAGCCTGGGCAACAGAGTGAGATCCTATGTTAAATAAAAAATAAAATAAAAAGTAAAAAGACCTTCTGTAGTTTGACCCTAAGGCACCCATGTCCTAGTTTCTGATATTCTCCCTTTACATTACCTTTCCTGGATGTGCTTTCACACCATCACACTTTCCCCTTATTCCATATAATCAAATCTTACACACCCTTCAAGGCCAAGGTCAAGGTCCACCATCTCCATAACACTATGCTGAGTCCCTTAGCTGACTCATTACCTCCCTCACCTGAGATCCCTTGGGCTTTACTTTCACATTCCTTAGGGGTTTCTATATTTGATGATTGGTGCACCTGTCCTTTTTTTCATGCCTCACTGAAAGGTCCGTGAGATCTGGGCTTATCTCCTGGATGTCTCTGTCTCCTCCATGGTACCCAGCATAGTGACTTGGAGGTTTCACTTGACAGACACTTGTGGAATGAATAGAGCAGTGATTCTCTGGATCTGTTTCCCATTTTGTGAAAGGAGCAGCTTTCTTAACATACAAACATTTCTACTAACTCTAATAATATAATTCCTAAATTTAAAGTATTCGATAGTATTGCATGCCTGATACTGTGTTTTCCATTTCAAAGACACGATTGTGATTTTTTGGGGGGAAAGACAATACACAAGAAACAATTCACCTATAAACTGAATATTTTAAAATGCTAGTTGTTAGCAACAGAAAATAACGAAGTTGCTTATAGTGGGAGGAGATACATGTAGTCAAGAGTCACCAGAGCATTACAAGGAAGAGGTGCTAGCTGAACTGGGCTTTGAAATCCCCATACAGTTAAGTCCTGAACATTATAAGCCTAGAACAAAGGCTAAGTCAGGGCCATGAGAGGGAGCCAAGGCTTGCAATCTGCAGAACATGCTTCGGCTGAATTAGCCTTGAGTTCACATATTTTAAAACATTTGCTTAGCAGATTGAAAAGGATCATCTTTATCACACATTTGAATGCATCTAGAGGACCATTTCTAAAATGCAAGCTATGTTGAGTTTATTTTCAGTTTTTAATAGTGTTAAACCTCTTTGGAGATTAATATTAAGAACTTAATGTCTGCGCATTTCATGCCATTTTTGCCAGTGACTCTATCCTGAGACTTATTGGTGAGCTAATCTAAGATATTTAACAACCCCTAATGGGGTTTCTAGGGATGGAGGTAGAGAAGGATCAGGTGGGATCCTGTTCTATTCCCCTCCCACCTAATCAGACTGGCCGGGAGCTGGGCTGTCCTGGACCCACCAGTTCTCAGAGCTTGAGGCTCTCATACCATCAGGCCGGGGTCTAGAGGTTACTACCCATATTTTCAAATACCAAGCCTGTGGGACCAATTATGGCCACCCATCTCTAGCCTTTTCACTCGGTCCAAACCTACAGAAAGCCCCAAGCAAGTAGTGTTTTAAAGTACCTGGATATTCTGGGGCAGCTGTGTGAGCTCAGTCTGATCACCATCACCAGACCTGGCCCTGGTATTGGGTCTTGATGGATAGCTCAGGGTGAAGGAGTGAGGCTCCCATTCACAGTCAGGTGATAAGAGTAAGGAGTAGCTGGAAGGTGAGGGAAAGTAAATTGGCTAATATCCTGATTGACTACCCTGCCTCAAAGAGGGTGACACTAGACAAGGTGAAATTACATGAAATCACATATTTACTAAAGAATATAGCACTGGATATTTTCTTGCCATGTATAAATGTTTATTTGTACTAAAATTTGGGACACAGGAACTTAAGAAATAAAAAAAGGATATTGTGACTATAAAGCCATTGTGAATTATCCTGAGTATCCCTGAGAAGAAACCTCATGCTACGAGGAAGACACTCCAGGGGAGCCCCGCATGGAGGGGTCTCCCATACCACCTACTCCAAGTGCCACCAGATAGACCAGCTGCTGCAGGGCCTGCAAGGTGAGAGTGGAGTACCTGAGAGGCCCCCTTTTCATCGAAAAGCCACTTCCAGAAAGCCTCTTAATGTGCTGTCATCCAGCTTCCAGCTAAGTTGAGGGCAGGAGACTGAAGACTCATGTCTGGAAAGAAGATAGAAGAGCAAATTGTGGGCGCAGTCTTCTAAGTTGAGTTTGCAAAAAGCAGTGCATTATCCAGTACTCCTCTGTGACCCCATACTGCTGTCCTGGCATCCTCATGCTTTTCCTCTCCCTCTAAATCCTAAGGGAATAAGAAAAGGGCGATAAAAGCAAGCAAGCAGAAAATAAAAAAAAAAAAGGATATTGTGCGGAGACTTGCTTTGGCCACCAGAGATGCCCAGTGAGGGTGAGCCAGATGAGCAGAATCAAGAACAAGGCTGGAGCTGCTACTCCTGGAGGTGGGGCAGGACAGAAAGAGTTCCAGGCAGCATCAGGGAGAAGAAACAAGGGTGTCCTGACTTGTCTGGAACCTGCTGTGCAGGCTGGAGGGCTGTGGAAAGCCAACCCTAAGGAAGAGTGAGGGATTAAGAGGAGAGGTCTGAGCTGCAAAGGGCTAGGTAGCTTCTGTCTGTGCTGTCTGAGCTGCTCAACCACTGTGGCTTTTCTCAGAAATAGGCTCCACCTGGCTTCCCTCCAGATCAAGTGCAAACTCTGGAGGCACAGTGTGGGCTGAGCTGAGAGAGAAGTGGCCAGCACTCCTGCCCAGACTCCGGGAGCACAGTTTGAACCCTACATAAAACAGAGCCGGGGCCAGGACTGCAGCTGGTAGAGTAAACACACGGTCTAATGTGCTGGGGCAAGAGTAGGTGGGGTCAGTGCCCCGTCTCTGCCTGACTCTGCCAAAGGAGAGTGGGACTGGAAACTTCCCTGCGCTTGTGGGGTGTGGGTAAGAAGGGACAAGTGGAATTGAGAAACAAGAAGAGAGACAACTTTTTTTCTGTGGGGGAGCTGGGGTTGGCCACATCAAGAGGAGCTCCAATTCAGGCAGATCAAAGTGTTCTTCCAGTAAACCCCCTGGAGGCTCAGTGTTTTAGTCTGTTTTGTGCTGCTATAACATAACATACCCAAGAAGAGTGGCTAAAAACAGAAATTTATGTCTCGTGTTCCTAGAGGCTGGCAAGTCCAAGATCAAGGTGTTAGCATCTGACCAGGGCCTTCTTTCTGTGTCATAACATGGTAGAAGGACAGAGAGAGGGGGACCAAACTCATTTTTTTTTTTATAAGGAACATGCTCCTGCCATAACTGCATTAATTCATTCATGAGAGAAGAGCCCCCATGATCCAAACACCTCCCATTAGGCCTCATCACTCAACACCATTGCTTTGGGAATCAAGCTTTCAACACACAAACCTTGGTGGGTCGGGGAGGGACATTCAAACGACAGCACTCAGTGTGAATTGTCGCCACAATCACAGTTGTCACATATGACTCTGTGGTCTGGTTTTGAATTGGACTTAAAGCTTGGTAAAAGCCAAAATGCATTCACACTTGGGTACTCTTCCCCAAACCCCACATATCAAATCCTTCAAGGTTGGGTTCAGGTGCCACTGTCTCCATAAAACCATCTGAGTCTCTCAGCTAACCCGCTACCTCCCTCACCTGAGATTCCACAGCCTTGTTTTCACCTTCCATATGGGTTTCCATCTTTGATAACTGGTGCACACGTACTCTTTCTCACACCTCACTGAAAGGTCTGTGAGGCTATGCTCATTTCTTGGGCTCTCTGCCTCCCCCACAGCACCCAGCACAGTGGCTTGGAAGTTTCACTAGATGCTTGTAGAACAAATAGAGCAGCAATTCTCTGGATCTGTTTTCTATTGTATTAAAGGCAGAAGCTATATAAATGTTTCCCCAAAGTCATTTTTCTGATTCTCTAATTTAGATTAAGTATTAAATACCTACCACATATCTGACCTTGTGTGTTTCTGATTTCAAAGAAATGAAAGACACAATTGTGATCTCATTGTGGTAACACAACATAGAAGGAACAATTAGACTATGAGACTAATATAATAAAAAAGCTTAATTGTACCACATTGTAAGAGGAGATCAGAAGCAGGAGAGCTGCGTGTGGTCCAGGGAGGGAAGGGAGATCTGAAAGGGAGATTAGTTGTTTACACTAAGCTTTGAAGATGGGTCGGATTTGCACAGGTTTGACAGCCCTACTGATGTTGCAGCCCTTGCCCTTGATGCCCTGCCCCGGGCCTGGAGCCTGGAGTGACCCATCTCCTTGAGCTGTCCTGGTTTTCTTGTCGTGGGTTATGCCTCCCAAGCAGAAATTGCAGGAGTTGTTGAGAAGGGACAACCATCAGGACACTTTTTGGATTTTTGTTCCTCATAAACTGAGAAAACTGGGCTGGGCTGGCTGAGAGTCCTCCTTGACTTCACCCTCCTTCTCAGTTAAGTAGGAACAAGTCTCACTACAATGCTTTCCACTTGTCAAACACAGACCTTCCTTGCCCTGATCTACCAGGATGAAACCTTCCCACTTCTTATGGGGCCACCCAAATCTGAGGCTTTACCCTTGCCATGACACTTGGGGTATCTTGTTCAGAGTTCCCATCATCCAGCTATTGGAAAAGTAATTCCAGTACTCAGCTGGTGGCCATGGAAACTTAACTGTCCTCAGTTCAGGTATATAAGATTTCTCTAAGCCCCTCTACCTGAGAGATTAGACTTTCATTCTCCAGAGTCTGGTCGAGGTCTGGTTTAATAGGTGAGACAGAAAGCCATGGACCCTCAGGGGTAAGTTTGTGCTTACCCCTGTCAACATGAGACAGAGTGAACCAGTCTGGGGCCCCAGTTTTGCCCTTTCATCCAGTTAAAACAATTGCTCTGGAATAATGTGATCTGCGAGTCCAACAAACAGGCGTACCCTACACTCAGCACACAGGCTGGCATTGTTAATATGGCATGCTTTATGGCTTCCCAAGAGAGATTTGCTATGTTTCCTACCATGGCCACCATTTTCCCTCCCCATGTAAGTCTTTACATCTTCAGTGCCTAGCCCAGAACTGGCATGCAAAGACATCCTATAAATGATGCAGAATCCTGAGGGAGCCACTTGGCAGATGAATGACACTAGCTAATACAGCCTTTAAAGGCATGGTGTGACACAAAGATAAACATAAATATCCTCTATCTCATTTTACAACAGTTAACTTTGAAACCCCATCTTTTGGAAAAGCATTGTCTCCACGATGATGCCCACGTCAATGATTCCGCTTATCAAATTCTGTTGAGCCAGCGTGGAAGGAACAACTCTCTGTAATCTATTTACCTTAAGGAGCTCAGTCACGTGCCCAGCTCGCTGCCTGTTTATCAGGATGAAGGATGCTCTCTGGAGAGAGCAGACAGCAGGACAGGCCGGGCTCGGATGACAGTCTGCCCTGTGGAGATTGACTTTAATGAAGCACAGAATAAACAGGAAGATTAAGAGGGTGCAAAAATCAGTGACAAGTTCTAAGTTCACCTCTCTGTTGGAAATGAAATGTTCTCCGTACAGCTGAGAGCTGTCTCTGGCCTATAGATGAGGGTATCTGTTTTGCTGCCAACGATTCCATGCTATCCAAATCAGCCTCTACGTGAGTGCAGACAAGTTTTCTCTTAATTGACAGACGTACTTCTGTGCCTTTTATTTAAATCTACCCACAAGGAAATTTTATTTAGAATGAGTAAAAATATTGGATTTATTAAAGGGTTTGAGAAAATATTTAACAGGCTAAGATGTTACCCTGACAAGCAGAGATTAAATGCTTTTAATATTGATCTTTTATACAGTCCTTCCACATTCCTTTGTGCTGAGAAATCGTGCTTTCTCAGCCATTCGTGACATGAAGGTGTAGTCAGTCCCATAGGGGTGGCTCGCCTTATAAAAGAACTAAGTTCCTGGATTTAAATAAAAACAAAAACTAGTCTTCTTCACAACACAATGCTACTTGTCTAGGAACTTAATGGCATTTAGAAATTTCATTGTACATTGTTTCAGTTCCTTATTTCAAATATGATTTTCAATAAATATTTAAAAATCTAAGTTACAAAATAACCAGAGGGAATAATCCAGAATTCACACTCATCTTTTGGAGATGACAGTTTTGTTTAGAGGATCCAAATGGAAGTATTTTCTCACGTCATCATTGTATCTTTTTCAAAAACATAGATATTACTAAGGTGACAGCAAAGTATTCATTTTATATATATGTATATAGCATATTCTTTATTATTTAATCAAACTGTGAGAACAATGCATGTGTATGTGTGAGCGTGAACATATTGAACGCTTAGGGAGCATCATGTAATCCTGTTGATAGTGTTGTAGCATTTGTGCCAGTAGATGGCACTCTGATTCAGATTGATATTCTAAGCTCCCTGTTGTCCAGCAGTATCGTCTGTTCGGTAGTAATGGTAAGCAAACTATACTAATCTGCCGGCATGTACTCAAGTGAAAATGTGTAGTAACACAAAAGTAAGTTAAAACAAGATTTGCAGATTATTTTAGGAAAGCCGACATGTACATGGGTCGAGTACACAGGCATAATACAGTAATCAGAATGCCTGGATCCAGAAAGGATTCGTTGAGAACTTCTCTACTGAAGGGGCTCATTAAGTAGACCTCATGGAATGGAATGGAAGGAACATGTGGCAGCAAGAAGCAGATATGTGGCCTTTAGGAAGGTAGCCTTTAGGAACATGTGGCCTTTAGGAAGGTAACCAGAGAAGCAGGTATGAGGAATGTGAAATAGTTTGGGTCTACCTTGAGGAAGTCATCTGAGACAGGCTTAAAGTCAATATTTAAGCTTCATATCATGAGGAGAAAGTGCAGAGGGGGCAAGAGAAACACAAGCTTAGCAAAAATAAGCAAACAAGACATGGTCAGCCAAAGTTATGCCTGGCATCCAATTTTCACTTTTGATTATTTATCATAGTAAAGAAAACTCAAATCAGCCAACTGAGCCACCATTGGGGTTGTACAGAAGTGTAGTGGTTACATTTATATTTTACATTATGTAATTCTGGAGATAATTCAACATCTCTTAGTCAAATGGAAACACTGAGTTTTCCACCTAAATGTAGAACTCTGAACCGCATGTCTCCAGCACTTCCAAAAGCCATCCGCTAGTCTTTAATTTTTGGTTACCTTAATAAGCAATTTCCTAACCTTCTGGCTGTCTCGTCTGTAAATTCCGTGTATTGTTTGTTTATTTCGCTTAAACTTACAATAACCGAGAGGTCACAGGGAAAGAAATGTATTTGTAATTAGGATTTCATTTGCAATTATTTTTAGATCATTTGAGGCAATAGAGGAGTCTTAATTGGTATTATGCTTTCTAATGCAAATTCAAAGTTAAAGCAGGAAGGAGGTGTTTTAAATAATTCAGCAGCAACTGTACCAAATGAACAATTAGTTAAATCTCTTTAAGGTCTCAAGTATAGTAAACCATTAATGAAAACTATGTTGCTTAATCTACAGAAAGTGTTTTCCGTTTGCCATATGTTACCAGGACTATCATTAAAATAGTAATTTATTATAAGGATGAGGCTTTAAAATGCTGTGCTGAGGCCCTGGGTTCTGGAACCACTGGCTAGGTCAGCACTTTGTGGTTTTAAGCAGCGATGTGCCTTGGGTAAGAAAAAGAGAATGAGGCTCATTAATTCTTGAAATGCCTTAAACACAGAAATTCTGTACTTTGTTTTCTTTTTTTGAAGGGTGAAAACATCATTAAATAGGTTTAGTACCGTGATTGGTTAGTTCTCCTCAAGAATAATAACATCTCCCTTTGAATTTCCATGACTGTTCCAGACCAGCTGTCATTGGAACAGGGCTTTGAAGTTGGCTGAAGGCAGGGCTTTTATGCAAACCCCGTTCTGACCGACAGAACCATTCTACCGATGACTAGGTGAAGTTAAGCGTGAAGTCTGGTAGAAAAGAACAGAAGAAATGGAGCTTCCATGGTATGGATCAAACCCGTGACCAAGTCGTGTGGGCCACTGCACTTGAGCACAGCCAGTCACGCTGAGTTTGTCAGTGCTGCCGCCGTTGTACTGCAGGTTTGCTGGCCCTGGTATTTTAAGATAGTCAGTTGGTCACATTCCTTAACTATGAAAATGCATGTCCTGTTCAGGTAAGTTCATATGACTAGAGGGAGGTTAGGGTTGAATTAAGTGGGGTGAATGGTAAAAGAGTAATAGGAAAGAGGATCACACGGAAAATGCTGGACACCTAGGACTTGGGTCTCATAGAAACAGGTCTGAGGCTGAGGCCTTAAACACATTCTGACTTAGTCCCAGTAGTTTATTACGTATTTGCCAAAGGAGTTGTAACTTAAAATTTTATTTCCAACCATAACCCACAGAAAGAATTGTATAGCCCCTAAAATATTCATGTTATTGCTGCTGCATGTTCATGCTAGAATTTCAGGTTTGCCTTCAGCTATACCTTAGCACAAAAGAAATCATACTAAAAATAATTGGCATAAAGCCATCAACTTGCTCATTTGCTCTCTTTCACTGTAAGACAATAAACAAATTAAACGATGTCTCATTTGGCTTTATACATTTGCATATATAAATGTTTGGAAACTTCCCTGCTAAGGAAATTGGGCCTCATCAGACAGACTAGTAGTGGGTGAATACCTAAACATTTCGAATGTATTAATTCTTTCTGATTATTATTAGAAATTTTCATTGACTGTTAGACTATATCAATGGCATATTGATAAATGAAGCAGATTAACACAGCAGTATGCTATTGTGAATAAAAGTGATATATATGTTATATATTTATTTTCCAAATACATATAATGTGGTAATGCACACACACATAAAAACCAGTATGTCAGCTTTGGGAGACCGAGGTGGGAGGGTTACTTGAGGCCAGGAGTTCAAGATCAGCCTGGACGACATAGTGAGATACTGTCTCTACAAAAAAAATAAAATAAAAAAATAAATACAAAAATTGGCTGGGATGGTGGTGCATGCCTGTAGTCCCAGCTCACTCAGGAAGCTGAGATGGAAGGATCAATTTAGCTCAGGAGTTCAAGGCTGCAGTGAACTATTATTACCACTGTACTCTATCTTGGGCGACAGAGCAAAGGCCCGTTTCTAACAAAGCAAAAACAAGTATGTCACCATCCCATGAGTACAACCCAAGTCGTATTAACATTTAATAGCCAAACCAGAATGGCCCTAAGTCCCTCTTCTGTTTATCTGGTTTTTTAAAAAGTTCACATCCCAAAATATTTCTGAGAGCCCCAGGAATGCTCACATGCATTAAAAAAATATTAGTTACAGGCTCAACCACCCATTAATGTGTAGCCTTTATTTACATTTCTGGTAAATTTTACATTAGTTCACACAAAGCACAAACTATGAAAAAAAGGTGGTTCCAATTTAAATAGCCACTTCTGCCAACCAAAGCACAGAGCTTTCTCATTTTATCTAGGCAGTAGCAGTCTGGAAGTGATAACAAAGTATTCCCTCTCTTTGTGTTTCTCAATGTCTAAGATGTCCCAAAGTAAGGCAGTTTGATGTCCTAGTGTTCCAGTTCATGAAAGGTACACATGTACACACACACACTTGCACATTCACATATACACATTGCCTTTCTCCAAGCTATATACCACCCACAGAACCTAAATTGAAACCGCTTTCTTTAACTCATCATCCATTGTGAAGAAGCATTCAGCCAAGCCTCACTTACTTCCTTCTCTACTTCTACTCTTCTCACAACGACTGTAAATAAAACACACGCCTCTATAAAGGATACGTTCTCAGCATACTTCAAACTGGATACAGAAGGTTAAAAACAACAACAAAAAGAACTCCTTCCACCTTCATCCAGCCTTATGGCCAATCTCGATTCATTGACACTTACTCAACTCTGGATTAAGATACTTTAAGTCCAAATGGCCAACTTCTGTTCAGGGAGAGAAAAAAAAAAAACAAAACCAAGAGGACTTCTGGTTTCAAATGTAGCATCAAAACAAGCTAGTTTCACTCCATTTCCTTGTCCCCCTCAGAAAACCAAAATCAAATATACAGTGCCAAGATTATCACCAACAAAATTCCAGAACTCAAATATGAGGATGAGACAGTTCCCAGGGCCATAAAGAAGTGAAAAATCTATGAGAAGATGGTAAGAGAATCAGGCTTCCATATCTATAGCACCTCTTATGCTGCTCCCCGCCCCGCAGCACTAAGTGCACAAAAAAATTTCTCCCTGATTCAAAAATTTCTCACTGAAAAAAAAGTCAGATTGAGGTGAACAATCAGCTTCTCCACCATCTTGGGTTCTCAGGCAGGAGACCAATCCTTGCCTCAACTCACAGGAAGCACTGAGTACCTGAAGGGAGAACTATCCCTCAGGACAGCCAGAGACAAAGGGGGAAGTGGGACTACCATTCTCAGCCCTGGAAACTTCTTTGTAACTCAACCAAAGGAGATGCCAAGTCAGAGAGGCTGTTCAGCAGTACCGTGCTGTAGGAACTCCATTCCACAGGTCCTCTGTGCAAAAGTCAGCCTTCCCACACTACTAGGATGTCCCCTTTGGGACCTCCCTTATCTTAGATGGGTGGTACTCTGAATGTTTCCTAGAACCAAAGCAAACCGAGGCCTAAGGCTCGATCTAGTACTGAAAAAGCAGCAGCAACCCAGCAGGAACAAAAATTTAAAAACAAAACCAACAAGTAAATTACAAAGACTCTCTAAGCAAATGTATCCAATAAAAAAGAAAACAGCCAGACAGAGAAGATGGCAATAAATAATTCTTCAATTATAAGACATAGATATACATGCACAAGAAACAATGGCAAAATGGGAATCACAACCTCCTCAGATAGGCAAAGCAAGGAATGAGTGACTGACCCTAACAAGATGGCAATATGTGAACTCTGACCAAGAATTCAGAATAGCTATCTTAAGAAAATTGAGAAAAAAATAAAACTTAACCAAATAACATACAAAGGGGCTTCAATTCATCTGCCAACAGACTTCTCAATAGAAACCATACAGGCCAGTGAGAAGGGGGATGACATTTTTTAAACACTGAAAGAAAAATCTGCCATCCAAGAATATTGTATCCAGAAAAGCTATCCTTCAAATATGAAGAAGTGATAAAGTATTGCCCAAACAAAAGCTGACAAAATTCACCAACACTAGATCTGTCTAACAAGAAATGCTAAAAGGAGTTCTTCAATCTGGAAGAAGAGGAAAAAAACACTAATGTGCAAAAAGAAACTATCTGATGGTATAAAACCCACTGGTAAAATTAAGTACATGAACTAACCCAGAAGACTCTAATACTGTAATTATGGTGTACAATCCACTCCTAACTCTAGTGTAAAGTCTAAAAGACAAAACTATCAAAAACAATAATACCTACAGCAACCTGATAAGAGACAGACAAAATAAAAATATGTAAATTGATAGAATGTAAAGTCAAAATGGTCAGGGGAGAATAAAGTATAGAGGACATTTTTCATTATTTCTGATATTTGTTTATATTACTTTCTTCATGATCTAAGATAAGTTGGCATCTCTTTCAAATAACTTGTGATACATATAAGATGTTTTTTGTAAGCCTCATGGAAATCACAAAGCAAGAACCTATTATCAATTTACTAAAAATAAAAAGCAACAAATTAAAACATACTACCATAGAAAATTACTTAACCACAAAGGAAAACAGTAAGAAAAAAAGAAAAATAGGAGCTACAAAATAACCAGAAACAAACAACAAAGTGGCAGTAGTATGTCCTTATTTATCAATAATAACATTGAACATAAATGGACTCAGTTCTCCAATTAAAAGCCATACGATGGTTGAATGGATAAAGAAACAAGACCCACTATATGCTGCCCACAAAAAACTCACCTATAAAGAGACACATAGACTGAAAGTAAAGGGGTAGAAAAAGATGTTCCATGCAACTGAAAACTATAAAAGAGCAGGTGTGGCTATAATATCTATCAGATGAAATAAACCACAAATCATAGACTTGAAAAAGAGACAAATAAGGTCACTAAAAATGATAAAGGGGTCAATTTAGCAAGAGGATATAACAATTATAAATATCTAGGCACTCAACACCAGAGCTCCCAGGTACATAAAGCAAGCATTAATAGATCTAAGGGGAGAGATACACTGCAATACAATAATAGTAGGGGACTTCAACACCCTCCTCTCAGTAATGAACAGATCATCTAGAGAGAAAATGAACAAAGAAACATCAGTTAGGCCTAACTGACAGTTTTAGAACATTTCCCCCAACTTCTACAGAATGCACAATATTTTCATCAGCATATGGAACGTTTGCTAGACTAGATTATACCTTAGGGTTCAAAACAAATCTTAAATTCAAAAACATAGAAATTATAACAAGTATCTTTTCTGAACACAATGGAATAAAACTAGAAATCAATAACAAGAAGAACCTTGAAAAATACACAAACACATGGAAATTAAACAATATGGTGCTGAACAACCATTGGGTCAATGAAGAAATTAAGAAGGAAATTGAAAAATTTCTTGAAATGAATGAAAATGGACATATAATATACCAAAATCTAAATAAGATTAAGACTAAAAATACAGAGTATCAGTGAAACAAAAAATTGGATTTTTAAAGGCCAACAAACTCAATAAATCTTTACCTAGATTACCAAAGAAAAAAAGGGAGAAGACCCAAATCAATAAAATCAGAAGTGAAGGAGATATAACTGAGATCACAGAAATACAAATAATTGGAGATTATTCTGAACAACTATACACCAACAAATTGGAAACCCTAGAGGAAATAGATAAATCCTTGGACACATACAACCACCACGATTAAATCAGGAAGAAGTATAAACCTTCAACAAACCAATAACAAGTAACAAGATCAAAGCCATAATAAAAAGTTCTCCATTAAAGAGAAGCCCAGAATCTAATGGCTTCAGTGCTGAATTCTGTCAAACATATAAAGAATTAATACCGACCTACTGAAACTCCTTAAAAATCATTGAAGAGGGGATAACACTCCCAAACTCATTCTACAAGGCCATCATCACCTTGATACCAAAACCAGACAAACTGAGCACAGTAGCACACACCTGTGGTCTCAACTATTTAGGAGGCTAAGGTGAGAGGATCTCTTGAGCCCAGGAGTTTGAGTGCATCCTAGGCAACACAGTGAAACCTATCTCTTAAAAAAAAAATCAATGAACTGGACAAAGTCACAATAGAAAAAGAAAACTACAGGCCGATTACACTGATGAACATAGATGCAAAAATTCTCAATGAAATACTAGCAAACTGAATTCAAGAACATGTTAAAAGATCATTAGCCATGATCAAGTGAGACTTCATCCCAGAGATGAAGGATGGTTCAACATATGCAAATCAATAAACATGATATATTACATTAACAGAACCAGGAAGAAAAACCACATGATCATTTCAATAGACGCTGAAAAAGCATTCAATAAAATTCAATTATGATAAAAACCCACACCAAATTGAGTATAGAAAGAACATACTTCAACATAATAAAAGTCATACATGACATACCAACAGCTAACATTGTACTGAATGGGGAAAAACTGAAAGTTTTTCCTCTAAGATAGGGAACAAGACAAGGATGCCCACTGTCAGCACTTTTGTTCAACATAATACTGGAAGTCTTGGAAAGAGCATTTAGTCTAAAGAAATAAAGGACATCTAAGTTTGAAAGGAAGAAGTTAAATTAGCCTTGTTAGCAAATAATGTAATCTTATACTTAGAAAAACCTAAAGACCACCAAGAAAACTGTTAGAACTGAAAAACAAATTCTGTAAGTTTGCAGGTTACAAAATCAACATACAAAAATCAATAGTACAATTGGAAAAGGAAATTAAAAAAGCAATCCCATTTACAATAGCTACAAAGAACATAAAACACCTAGAAAGCAATTTAACCAAAGAATTGAAAGATTTATGCAAGGGAAACTATAAAAAACTTTGATGCAAGAAATTGAAGAGGATACACAAAATATGGAATGATATTTCATGCTCATGAGATGGTAAAATTAATATTGTTAAAATGACAATTCTATCCAAAGCAATCTATAGATTCTATGCAATCACTATTAAATACCAACGTCATTCTTCACAGTAGAAAAAACATTCCTAAAATTTGTATGGAACCACAAAAGATACCAAATTAGCCAAAGCAATCCTAACCAAAATAATAAACCTGAAGCATCACACTACCTGACCTCAAACTACACTACAAAGCTATGGTAACCAAATCAGGGTGGTACTGGCACAAAGACAGATACATAGACCAATGTAATAAAAAAGAGAACCCAGATATAAAACCATGCATTTACAGCTAACCCAGTTTTGACAAAGGCACCAAGAACATATAGTGGGGTAGGGACAGTCTTTCAGTAAATGGTGCTGAGAAAACTAGATGACCATATGTAGAAGAATGAAACTAGACCCCTACTTCTCATCATATATAAAAATCAAATAAAGGGGGAGTGGCCAAGATGGCTGACTAGAAGCAGCTAGTGTGTGACTCTCAGGGAGAGGAATGGAAGAGGTGAGTAAATACAGCATCTTCAACTGAAACATCCAGGTATTAAAAGTAATGGCAAAAACTGCAATTACTTTTGCACCAACCTAACACACGCATTGGGATTAATTAAGGAAACAAAACAAGTCGACCCATGGAGAACAGAGAAAAGCAAGGCAGGTTGACAGCCCACCTGGGAGTGACATGGAGCCAAGGGAACCTCCCTCAACCAAGGAAACAGTGCGTGAATGTGCAACCCCAGGAGCCCATGCTTCTCCAACAGGTCTTTGCAATCCCCAGGTCAGGATATATACTTGTGAACCCACTCCACCAGGGCCCTCAGTCTGACACATAGAGCCATGTGGAGTCTTGACAGAGCAGCCACTCAGGCACATGCAAAGACCTGGGAGCCTTAGCTACTCCAGCCTTTTGGGCTTCCCAGCAAAAGTAGCTGCAGCTCCACAAAAGTGGGAGGTTAGTTCCCCACACATATCCCTAGGAAAGGGACTGAATCTAGGGGCTGGGCAGTGATGGTCTCTGGGCCCCACTTTCATAGTCCCTCACAGGATAAGACCCACTGGCTTGGAATTCCAGCCAGCCACCAGTAGCAGCATTGTGCCTCCCTGGGATGGAACTCCCAGGGATCGGCGGGGAGAGGTGGGCCACTATCCTTGCTGTTTGGGCAACTTAGCTGTTTCAGCCTTCAGGCTTTGGAGCGTCCAAGATCACGAGGGGCTGAAGCAGACCTCTAGCACAGCACAGCTGCTCTACAAAGATGTGGCCAGACTACTTTTTAAAGCAGGTCCCTTATCCTGTTCATCCTCACTGGGCGTCTCCAGCCACATCCTATAGATGTGTTTGGGCCAGCCATAGATCCATACCTCCCTGGAACAGAGCTCCCAGGGAGAGGGGAAGGCTTCATTTTTTCTGTTTGCAGCCTTTACTAGTGATACCTCCAGGTACTGGAAAATCTGAGTCAACTAGGGACTGGAGTGGACCTCCCAGCATACTGCAGCAGTCCTATGGAAAAGTGGTCAGTCTGTTACATGGGTGCCCATTCCCATATCGCCTCACTGGCAAAGTCCTCCAGGCCTGGGCCTCCACCCACCACACACCAGAGCTCTCAAGCCAGTAGTAACTCATCAACTCCCTGGACAGGGCCTCCAGGGGCAAATGAAAGCCTCTCTGTCATTGTCTCTGCAATAGAGCTGTCCTTGTCACCTTTGGACTAATGAAGGAGCAAAGATCCCAAGTACCTTACCCACACCTCCAGTGAGCTGCAGTCAATCCAGGGAGAGGAGGCAAGACTGTCTTTCACAAGTCCCACATACCTTCCACTGCTCATCACCATACAGGGAACCTGGGGCTTAGGCCCACAGCATAGATCCTTCATCCTGGGCTGATAGCATTGAGTGATTGCTGACTCACATCTCTCTGGAGTGGAGCCCCCAGGAGACAAGCAAAGTGGTGGGGCAGCAATCCAGCTAATATACAGCTCAGAGGGTTTAGTGAAGGAACATCTGTAGCAGAGCATGGCCAGGGAAGGCCATCTCTCTAGGCTCAAGTTGCTCCCAGAAGAGACTTTAGCCCTAGGGGAACTGTCAGACCTGATCTCTGCAGGGCAGTTATATTAGTCCATTTTCATGCTGCTGATAAAGACATACCTAAGACTGGATAATTTATAGGTAAAAAGAGGTTTAATGGACTAGGGAGGCCTCACAATCATGGTGGAAGGCAAAAGGTACATCTTACATGGCGGCAGGTAAGAGAGAAAGAGAGCTAAGCAAAAGGGAAAACCTCTTATAAAACCATCAGATCTCATGAGACTTATTCACTACAATGAGAACAGTATGAGGGAAACCGAGCCCATGATTCAATGGTCTCCCACAGGGTCCCTCCCACAACACATGGGAATTATGGGAGCTACAATTCAACATGAGATTTGGGTGTGGACACAGCCAAGCCATATCAGCGGTTTTGCACATCAGATAGGGCTGGTCCAACTTGAGTACTCCTTGGGCTGCTGGCCTCTCCTGGGGCCCCAACCTGGTTACACTTACAGGGCAGTCTTTGGTGGCCTGGGGGCCCACACAATGGCTTCTGTGCAGGTGGACCATGCCTGACTGGTTGGAGAGCTCCAGTGAGGCAGCCACTATGGCTGCACACCAGCCCACATGTTCCCTCCTCGTACTGCAGCTTCCCCTGAGCCCACAGAAACTCCCCACATCACATTGTTGGCACATGTCTACAAGGGCAGGTTTTGCTTTACTTGTTCCATCAGCACAGAGGAGTGCAGTACGCCCCACCAACCCCGCTGACCACCATTGCAGACAGATCCTTGGTGGGCACAGAGCCAGCAATCCCCACCCCTGCCAGTGCCTTGTCCTTGCCCTAATGCTATGCAGAGAACAGGGGATCCTCCCACACCTTGAGCAATCACTCCTGCTAGCAGGGCACAGAGAAGGCACCTAGACCTCTGCTGACTAACACCCCACCCCAATCCAACACTACCTCCAGTACAACAGTGCACACAATATCCAGCAGAGGCCCCCTGCTGTCTACCAGCTACCTTGCCTCCACCACTGTGGTGAACATCCACAGGGAGGCAGGCAGCCCTACATCTGTTAGCAGTCTGCTGCAGCTGCCACACCTTGGTCCCCCAAGTACAGTAAACTCCAAACTTTGAGGAGCCAGAGAACAAAGTTGGGGCCCAGTATAAGATTCCAGAGATAGAGCACATAGTCCAAGAGTTGGGAGCTGAGCATTGGCTGCCTAGAATCTCCCAGAAACAAAACTAGTTTGCTGAATCCATCTTATACTACAACCAAATCCTGAAAATCATCAAATAGGATAAAAGAAAAGAAAAACCCATCCAAAGGTCAGCAACCTCAAAGACTGAAGGTAGACAAACCCACAAAGATGAGAAAGCATCAGCACAAGAATGCTAAAAACCCAAAATGCTAGAGTGCCTTTCCTCCAGATGACCACATCACCTCCCCAGCAAGGGTTCAGAACCAAGCTGAGGCCGAGATGGCTGAAATGACAGAAGTAGAATTCAGAATATGGATAGGAATGAAGTTCATTGAACTACAGGAGTACATTGTAACCCAATGCAAAGAAACTAAAAAATCATAAAATATTGCAGGAGCTGACAGACAAAATAGTCAGTATAAAGAATGTAACCAACCTGAGAGAGCTGAAAAACACCCTATAAGAATTTCATAATGCAAGCACAAATATTAATAACAGAATAGACCAAGCAGAGGAAAGAATCTCAGAGCATGAAGACTGCCTTTCTGAAATAAGGCAGGCAGACAAGAACAGACAAAAAAGAATGAAAAGGAATGAAGAAAACCTTGGAGAAATATGGGATTGTGTAAAGAGACTGAATCTATGACTGATAAGTGTACCTGAAAGAGATGGGGAGGATGGAACCAACTTGGAAAATATATTTCAAGATATCATCCATGAGAACTTCTCCAACCTAACTAGAGAGGCCAATATTCAATTCAGGAAATGCAGATAACTCCAGTAAGATACTCCACAAGAAGATCTTTTTAAAGACACATAATCATCAGATTCTTCAAGGCCAAAATGAAAGAACAAATGTTAAAGGCAGCTAGAGAGAAAGGGCAGGTCACCAACAAAGGGAAGCCCATCAGACTAACAGCAGACCTCTCAGCTGAAACCCTACAAGCCAGAAGAGATTAGGGGGCCAATATTCAACATTCTTAAAGAAAAGAAATTCCAACCCAGAATTTCATATCTGGCTAAACTAAGCATCCTAAGTGAAGAAGAAATAAGATTCTTCTCAGACAAGCAAATGCTGAGGGAATTTGTTACCACCAGACATGCTTTACAAGACATGTGCTCAAGGAAGCATTAAATATGAAAAAGAAAGACTGTTACCAGCCACTACAAAAACACCCTGAAGTACACAGACCAGTGACACTATAAAGCAACTACATAAACATGTCTACAAAATAACCAGCTAACATCATGATGAAAAGAACAAATCCACACATCAATACTAACCTTAAATATAAATGGGCTAGATATCCCAATTAAAAGACACAGAGTGGCAAGCTGGATAAAGAACCAAGACCCATTGATTGGTATGCTGTCTTCAGGTGACCCATCTCACATGCAAAGACACAGATAGGTTAAAATACAAAGGGATGAAGAAAAATCTACCAAGTAAATGGAAAACAGAAAAGAGCAGGGATTGTAAACCTAATTTCTGACAAAACAGACTTTAAACCAATAAATATTTTTTAAAAAGACGAAGGAGGACATAACATAATGGTAAAGAGTTCAATTCAACAAGAAGATCTAACTATCCAAAATATATATTCACCCAACACAGGAGCAACTAGATTCATAAACCAAGTTCTTAGAGACCTCAAAGAGACTTAGAGTTTCAAACAATAATAGTGGGAGACTTTAACACCCTACTGACAATATTAGACAGAAAATTAACAAAGATATTCAGGACCTGAGCTGAGTACTGCATCAAATGGCCCTGATATCTACAAAACTCTCCACACAAAACAACAGAATATACATTCTCATTGCCACATAGCACATACTCTAAAGTTGATCACATAATTGAAAGTAAAACACTCCTCAGGAAATGCAAAAGAACCAAAATCGTAACAGTCTCTCAGACCACAGCACAATTAAATTAGAAATCAAGACTATAAAATTCATTCAAAACTATAGAATTACATGGAAATTGAATAACCTGCTCCTGAATGATTTTGGGGGTAAGCAAAATTAAGGCAGAAATCTAGAAGTTCTTTGAAACTATGAGAACAAAGATACAATATGCCAGAATCTCTGGGACATAGCTAAGGCCGTGTTAAGATGAAAATTTATAGCACTAAATGTTCACATCAGAAAGTTAGAAAGATCTCAGGTTAACAACCTAACATTGCAACTAATAAGAACTAGAGAACCAAGAGCAAATGAATTCCAAAGCTATCAGAAGACAAGAAATAACCAAAACCAGAGCAGAAGTGAAGAAATTGGGACATGAAAAAAAACCATTCAAAACACCAACAAATCCAGGAGCTGCTTTTTGGAAAAATAAATAAAATACACTTCTAGTTAGACTAATAAAGAAAAAAAGAGAGAATATTAAAATAAACACAAGCAGAAATAACAAGAGGGATATTACCACTGACCCTACAGAAATACAAACAACCATCAGAGAATATTATGAATACCTCTATGCACACAAAATAGAAAGTCTAGAAGAAATGGATAAATTTCTGGACACATACACCCTCCCAAGACTGAATCAAGAAGAAATTGAATCCCTGAACAGACCAGTAATGAGCTCTGAAGTTGAGGAACTAATAAATAGCCTAGCAACAAAAAAAGCCCAGGACCAGATGGATTCACAGCTGAATTCCACCAGAGGTACAAAGAAGAGCTGGTACCATTCCTACTGAAATTATTCCAAAAATTGAGGAGGAGAGACTCTTCCCTAAATCATTCTATGAGGCCAGCATCATCCTGATAATGAAACCTGGCAGAGATACAACAACAAAAAAGAAAACTTCAGGCCAATATTCTTGATGAACATAAATGCAAAAATCCACATCAAAATAGTGGCAAACTAAATCCAGCAGCACATCAAAAAGCTTATTCATCATTATCAATTAGGCTTTATCCCTGGGATGCAAGGTTGGTTCAACATATGTAAATCAATAAATTTGATTCATCACATTAACGGAATTAAAGACAAAAACCACATGATTATCTCAATAGATACAGAAAACGCTTTTGATAAAATTCAACATTCCTTCATGTTAAAAACTCGCAATAAACTAAGCATTGAAGGAACATACCTCAAAATAATAAGAGCCATATATGACAAACCCACAGCCAACATTATACTGAATGGACAAAAGCTGGAAGCATTCCTCTTGAAAACTGGCCTAAGACAAGTATACCCTCTCTCACCACTCCTACTCAACATAGTACTTGAAGTCCTGGCCAGGGAAATCAGGCAAGAGAATAAGATAAATGGCACTCAAATAGAAAGAGAGGAAGTCAAACTATCCTTGTTTGTAGGCAACATGATCCTATATGTAGAAAATCCCATAGTCTCAGCCCAAAAGCTTCTTAAGCTGATTAACAACTTCATCAAAGTCTTAGGATACAAAGTCAATGTGCAAAAATCACTAGTATTCCTAAATACCAGCAACAGTCAAGCCAAGAGCCGAATCAGGAACAAATTCCCATTCACAACTGACACAAAAAGAATAAAATACCTAGGAATACATCTAACTAAGGAAGTGAACGATAGATCTCTACAATAAGAACTACAAACCACTGCTCAAAAAAATCAGAGATGGCACAAACAAATGGAAAAATATTCCATGCTCATGGTTAGGAACAATCATTATTGTGAACATGGCCATACTACCCAAAGTAATTTATAGATTCAATGCTATTCCTATTAAACTACCATTGGGATTCTTCACAGAATTAGAAAAAACTACTTTAAAATTCATATGGAACCAAAAAAAAGCATGAATAGCCATGGCAATCCACAGCAAAAAGAACAAAGCTGGAGGCATCACACTACCAACTTCAAACTATACTACAGGGCTATAGTAACCAAAACAGCATGGTACTGGTACAAAAACAGACATGTAGACCAATGAAACAGAATAGAGAACCCAGAAATTCCACACATTTACAACTATCTGATCTTTGACAAACCTGACAAAAACAAGCAATGGGGAAAACATTCCCTATTTAATCAGTGGTTCTGGGATAACTGGCTAGCCATATGCAGAAGATTGAAACTGGACCCCTTCCTTACACCATATACAAAAATTAACTTAAGATGAATTAAAGACTTAAATGTAAAACCCAAAACTAGATATGCCTCTGGATACTTCATGGCCATCCCCTGGACCCTCCCTCAAGCCCTGGTGTGTGTGCCTGCCACTGGGTGACCTGTAGGTGGGTCTGCTCAGTCTGGTCCCACTCATCTTGGTCGCCCTCTATGAGGCTGAGCAGAGAGCTCAGACCACTGTGTACTTCACAGATTAGCCCACTGTCTGTAGCAACTGAGACCTTCTCCCAGTAAACAAAGATCAAATATATACCCATCTGTGTTGACCACAGCCAGCTCTTACTAGCCATCTAGGATAAACCACACAGTCCAGTATAAAACCAGCTCACAGAATTACACAGGGCTATAGAAGCAAAGCCAAAAGACTCCACCCAACATTTTCTATAGTCACATCCCTTTGGATGGGGGAAGAAAATAACAAAGGAGAAAAACAGTAATGATACTGGAAAGGGAAGAAAGGAAAGGAAAGGAAAGAGGAAAGAGGAAAGAAAGAGGAAAGAGGGAAAAGGAGAAAGGAGAGAAAGAGGAGAAAGGAGAAAAGAAAGGGGAAAGGAAAGGGAAGGGAAAAGGAAAAGGGAAGGGAAAGGAAAGGAAAAGGGAAAGGATTCTATCCATATGAAAATAATCAGAAAACTTAGATGTGCCAACATCTCCAGATGAGAAGGAACAGCATAAGAATTCTGGCACCATGAAAAATCTGAACACTGTGACACTATTTGTTAATTTGAGATCTTTCTAGCTCTCCAGCAATGGTCACTAACCAAAATGGAAACTCAGAAATGACAGATAAAGAATTCACAGCATGGATTTCAAGGAAGCTCAATAAATTTCAAGACAAGTTTGAAAATCTACACAAAGAAACTTCTAAACAATCCAGGAAATGAAGAGACAAACATCTTTAAAAAATCAATCAGAGCCTCTGAACTTAAAAAATTCACATAAGGAATTTCTCAATACAATTGAAAACTTTATCAATAGACTAAACCAAGAAGAAATAATTTCAGAGCTTGAAGGTCAATCTTTCAAACTAATCCATTCAGAAAAAAAAGAATTTTAAAAAATAAACAAGTCCAAGTCTTTGAGAAATGTAGGACTATGTAAAGTGATAAAATGTACAAATTATTGGCATTCCTGAGAAGGAGAAAATGTAAACAACCTGGAAAACATATTTGAGAGAATAATCCAAGAAAATTTCCCTAATCTTGCTAGAAGGATAGACATCCAGGTACAAGAAATACATATAGTATCAGCAAGATACAATACAAAACAAACATCATGTAGGCATAAAGTGACAAGACTGCCCCAAGTCGACACTAAGGAAAAAATCCTAAGGGTAGCTAGAGAAACAGGTCAGATCACCTACAAAGGGAGCCTCATCAGGGTAACAACAGACTTCTTAGTAGAAGAAACCTTACACAAGTCAGCAGAGATTGGGGGCCTATTCAGCATTCTTAAAGAAAGGAAATTGCAACCAAGAATTTTATATCCCATCAAACTAAGCTTCATAAGCGAAGGAGAAATAAAATTTTTTCCAGACTAGCAGCTACTAAGGTAAACTTTTACCACTAGACCATCCTAACAAGAGATCCTCAAGGAGGTTTTAAACATGGAAACTGAAGAACTGTAACTGCTACCACAAAAACACACTTAAGTACATAGTCCACAAACCCTATAAAGCAACTATACAATAGATACTGCAAAGCAACCAGCTAACAACTTCACAATAGGATGAAAACCTCACATAACAATACCAACCTTGAATGTAAATGGTCTAACTGCCCATCAGAAAGGCACAGAGTGGCAAGTTAAATTAAAACAAAAAACAAAAAACAAAAAAAACAGCAAGACCCAACCATCTACTATCTTCAAAAGACCCATTTTACACTTAATGATATCCATGGGCACAGAGGAAAGGATTGGAGAAAGATCTATCACACAAACAGAAAAAAAAAGGAAAAAAAAAAAGAACATGGTTTGCTATTCTTGTATCAGATAGACTTGAAATCTACAACAGTAAAAAAGGAAAAAGAAACACATTACATAATGAAAAAAGGTTCAATTCAACAAAAAGATTTAATTATCCTAAATATATATGCATTGAATATTGGAGCACTCAGATTCACAAAACAAGTACTTCTAGACCTATGAAAAAACTTAGATATCCACACAATAATAGTGAGGGACTTCAACATCCCACTCAAAGTGTTAGATCATCAAGGCATAAAATTAACAAAGAAATTCTGGACTTAAATTTCATCAATTTGGCCAATTGTACCTAATGGACATCTACAAACTACTTCAGCCATCAATCATAGAATATACATTCTTATCTGTACATGGAACATAATTTAAGATCAACCACATGCTTGGTCATAAACCAACCTCAATAAATTTTTAAAAATTGAAATCATACCAATTTACCTTGGACCACAGTGGAATAAAAATAGAAATCAATACCAAGAAGATCCCTCAAAGGCCACACAATTACATGGAAATTAAACAACTTGCTCCTGAATGACTTTTGGGTGAATAACAACATTAAGGCAAAAATTCTTTTAAGTAAGTGAAAACAGAGACACAACATATTAAAATCTCTGGGATGCAGCAAAAGCAGTGTTAAGAGGAAAGCTTTTCACATTAAACACCCACATCAAGAAGTTAGATCTCAAATTAACAATCTAACATCACATCTAGAGGAACTAGAAAAACTGGAGCAAATTAATCCCTAAAGCTAGCAGAAAATTTTTAAAAAAGCTAAAATCAGAGCAGAACTGAAGGATACTGATATCAAAAAATTCATTCAAAGAATTAACAAAACTAAGAGTTTGTCTTTTTGAAGAATAAACAAGATCAATAGAATGCTAGCTAGATTAACAAAAAAGAGAGAAGATCCAAGTAAACCCAATAAAAAACAACAAAGGTGACATTACAATCAAACCCACAGAAATACAAAAGATCCCAGAGACTATTATTAACACTTCTATGCACATAAACTAGAAAATCTAGAGGAAACAGAAACACACAACCAGCCAAGATTGAATCAGGAAGAAACTGAAATCCCAAACAGATCGATATAGAGTTCCACAATTGAATCCATCATAAAAAAAAAACAGAAAACAAAAAAAACTGCCAACCAAAAAAGCCCTGGGCCAGAGAGATTCATATCCAATTCTACCAGTTGTACGGAGAAGAGCTGGTACCAATTCTACTGAAACTATTTTAAAAAATCAAGAAGAAGAGACTCCTCCCTAACTTATTCTACAAAGCTAGCATCACTTTGATACCAAAATCTAGCAAAGACACAATGAAAAAAGAAAACTACAGGCTAGTATCCCTAACGGACATAGATACAACCTATGTTGAGGAACCTAGTAGTCCTCAACAAAATATTAGCAAATCAAATCAAACAGCACATCAAAAAGATAATTCACTATAATCAAGTAGGCTTTATTCCTGGGATGCAAGGTTGGTTCAACATACTCAAATCGGTAAATCTGATTCACCACATAAACAGAATTAAAAACAAAACTCATATTATTTCTCAATAGATGCAGAGAAAGATTTTGCTAAAATTCCACATCCCTTAGTGACTAAGAACTTTCAACAAACTAAGCATTGAAGAACATGCCTCAAAAGAGTAAGAGCCATCTATGACAAACTCACATCCAACACCATACTGAATGGGCAAAAGCTGGAACCACTCTCCTTGAGAACAAGAACAAGACAAGGATGCCCAATCCCACTCCACTGCTCCTATTCAACACAGTCATGGAAATCCTAGTCAGAGTAATCAAGCAAGAGAAAGAAATAAAATGCATGAAAACAGGAAAAGAAGAATTCAAATTATCTCTCTTCACTGATGATATGATTCTATACCTAGAAAACTCTAAAGACTGCCAAAAGGCTCCTAAACCTGAAAAACAACTTCAGTAAAGTTGTGGGACACAAAAGCAATGTACAAAAATCAGTAGCATTTCCATACACCAGTAACATTTAAATTGAGAGCCAAGTCAAGGACACAATCCCTTTTACAATAGCCATGCACACAAAAAATACCTAGGAATACATCTAACCAAGGAAGTGAAAGATCTCTACAAGAAGAATTACAAAACACTGCTGAAAGAAATCAGAAATGACTACAAACAAATGGAAAAACATTCTATGCTCATGAATTAGAACAATCAATATCATTAAAATGGCCATACTGTCCAAAACAATCTATAGATTCAACACTACTCCTATCAAACTACCAACATAATTTTTCATAGAATTATGAGAAACTATTCTAAAATTCATATGGCATCAAAAAGGAGACCCAAAGCCAAAGCAATCCTAAGCAAAAAAACAAAAAACAAAGCCAAAGGCATCATGTTAATTGATTTCAAACTATACTACAAGTCTACAGTAACCAAAACAGCATGGTGCTGGTACAAAAACAGACACACAGACCAATGGAACACAATAGAGAAATTAGAAATAAAGCTGCACTCCTATAACCATCTAAGCCATCTAAAGTAGGCAAAAATAAGCAATCTAAATAACCATCTAAACTCAGCAAAAATAAGCAATGGGGAAAGAATTCCCTATTTAATAAATGATGCTGGAATAACTGGCTAGCCACATGCAGAAGAATGAAACTGGATCCCTACCTTTCACCATATACAGAAATTAACTCAAGATGGATTAAAGATTTAAATATATGACCTCAAACTATAAAAATCCTAGAAGAAAACCTAGGAAATAACCTTCTGGACATCAGCCTTGGCAAAGAATTTATGAATAAGTCCTCAAAACCAATTGCAACAAAACCAAAAATTGGCAAGTGGGACCTAATTAAACTAAAGAGCTTTTGCACAGCAAAGGAAACTATCAACAGAGTAAACTGACAGTCTATAGAATGGCAGAAAATATTTGCAAACCATGCATCCAACCAAGGTCTATTCAGAATCTGTACGGAATTTAAATGACTCAACAAGCCAAAACCAAATAATCCCATTAAAAAGTGTGTGAAGGACATGAACAGACACTTATCAAAAGAAGACATACATGGAGCCAACACACATATGAAAAAATGCTCAACATCACTAGTCATCAGAGAAATACAAATCAAAACCACAATGAGATACCATTTCACATCAGACAGAACGACTATTTGGAGAAAAACAAATCTGGATCCCTACCTTACACCATACACAAAAGTGAACTTCGGATCAGTGAGTCCTAACTATACAAAAGAGTAAAATGATACAGCCAGTAGAAGAAAATGAAAAAAGGAGTCTGTTCACTAGGGAGTTAGGGGGAACATAAGCAAGAGCTAAAATGTTTGTATCATAAGGTAAAGACAAAAAAATCTTATGGATCTGACTTTATCAAAGTTGAGTATTTCTGTTTGATGAAGAACACTATGGATAATATTACCAGGTGACACCCTGGGAAAAGATATATGCAACAATTAAAGAAGCCAAGGGGTTAATATCTGAATACATGAAGAATACCTGCAAATAAATAAGAAATAGAAAGGAAACACAGCAGAAAAATAGGGACAAATGATAAATGAGAAATTCACATAAAAGGAAATGGGAACAGTTACCAAATCATTGAAGAGACATTCAATCACATTAGTGGAGAAGAATATATAGTAAAAATGAGATGCCACTTGACAAACATAAGTTTGTCAAAAACTACAAAGTTAGAAAATATAATATGTTGGTGGGGATGAAAGGGTATTGTACTCTCATGTATTTTTAGTGGGAGTGTAAACTGGGCTAGCTATTCTCTAGAGAGCATTCTGCCAGCAATTGGGGAAACCAATTCTTCATACAGCTCGTACCTGCAACCCCAGTTCTTGATTCCTGCACAGAGCCATAAAAGAATGTAAAGAAGATGTTGATTGTTATGGTGCTTGTTCTAGAAGGCAATGAACCTCTTGCTCAACTTTAGGGGAATAAATCAGAGAATGTGAACAGATTCTGTGGGCTATTAGACATGAATAGAAAGCAATAAATTAAATAGACATACAGCCACAGGATAGGCCATAAAACATACTGTTGAATGAAAAAAAAATTACATTCCAATATAATTAGTATGTGTTTAAAACACAAACACATACCAAACAAAGAGCACAGCATAAATTACAAGGATATATAAATATCTGAGGACATCTGCCAAGTCCATCAGAGTAGATGCCTCTATGGGAAGCAAAGAATGGGTGTGGGGATCATGATTGAAGGAAAAACATGAAATGAAAATAAAATACAATGAAATAAATGAAAGCCTATGCACAGACTCCATGGCAACAGGGAGCCATGAGGGAGAAGTGTGTGTGTATGAATTCAGCTCCTGGCACCTGAGGGGAAGCAGACCCAAAGGGAGAAAGTGGAGTACAGAGCACCATGTTGGCCCAAGACTAACCTCCATGCTTTATAGCACAAGAGTGTTAGGAATTCCACAGCCTCACCACCCATAAAATGAAACCCAAGATCCTTGGCATACATTCAGAGTTTTCACCATCTGGCCCCTACTCTTAACAATATAGGAAAAATACAACTTGTGTCAATCACCCTGCCACTTCCCCTCCTTTTTATTGAATTCTATCTTCACCACTCTATAAACACAGTAGCAGCAGGCACAGTGTTGGAAGTGATGCCTTCTTAGCACCTCTGACCTCTTGATTTTCCCTTAGTGGGCTCCTCCTGCCACAGCTGTCATCACCTTTGGGCCCTCTCGCTCTGCCATCTTCCCTCAGTCATGCGCTTTTATCCTCATCAAACCAAAATGGAATGTTCTGACGTGCGTGTCCAGAGCTGGCTCATTCCTTAGATTAAGCAGGTATGAGTTGAGGAAATCTGATCTGTTGGAGCAGCTTCCTGCATTCAATGATCTCTCCAACTATCCTGCTTCCACAATTTATCTTCTTTCCATTACAGTCAGACAAGTCCCAGGTTACCCAAACCCTCATTGTACAATTTAAAGACAGTGCCTTGCAGACACCAACACATTTATATTTGGTATCAGATTATAACATTAGCAATTCCATTACCCAGGCCAGGGATCCAGTACTTTCTAATGAAGATTAAGGAAATGGCAGAAAGGAAGGGGAGGTTTAGAGGAGGTGCCCCTGGGCCAGGTATAGGCAGCAGGAGAGGGCACAAAGCATGAGAGAAAATGCTGAATGGACAAGGAAAGAGAATAGGCACAGGGTGGACCATGGAACCATTATCCGTTTCTCATGTTCATTTCCAGTTTTCCACAGTTCTTCAGTTCTTACAATGGGGTCTTACCTGGGCAGCCTTTGAGGGTGTAATTGTTTTTTTTTCTTTCTGGTCTACTTCCTCAAGACATCTTTTACCTCTACACATGAGTTTTCATCATGAAGTTCACCCTTTTCCCCACCTCCACTATCTCCAGTAAACTCTCAATGTAAAGTTAAACTGATTGGGCTATGGGTCAGTTGCATTACATTTAAATAATCACAGAGAACATCAAAAACATCAGGAAACACAGTGCAGATGTCTGCAGCTACCCTTTGATAAATCCATCAGCTGTGGCCATTCGAACTCTCTCATGGGAATTAGGAAACTAAAATGTATTTTTAAAAAAATCTATAAAACAATCTACAGGCAATAACATTGAGTCTGCCTCTCCACAGAGAATAGCAATCAATGGAGTAAGACAGCAACAGTGAGTTTGATACTTAATCTAATTATTTTCTGCTATGGATTTGTTATGGGCAATGTAACAATGGGTACTAACTTTTAAATGGTTTGGAACTTGTTTTTTTTTTTTTTTTTTTAACCTAATTTGATAATGCATTTCTCATTAAGTATTATTGAGAATGAAAAAAGGAAGGGGTGGCGGGTTTCCTCTCTGTTTGTTGAAAATGAGACAAATGAAGTACACTATTAAAAGGATTGAATTGCTTATACAAATCTGAAACCCACTCCCTTCTTGACATGAACTACAGGGTCTACACATCAGTCTAGTCAATTAAAATAGTACATTCCATTAGTATGTGTATGCTTTGCCAATGAAGAATTATGATTTTAAAAATATAAAGGCAATATATGTGTTTCATATCACAAATTGTACTTATATCCAGTACCAGCCAACCTATTATTGATTTCTTCTGCTGGAGGTCACCGATAAGGAGTGAAGAAACACAAAGATAGTGAGGACTTATCTAGGCACTGTCCAATTCAGTCCAACTTCAATTCAACTCACTAAGGACCCTTTACAGATACACAGAATTTATGAAAGAGAGTTGTGACTATCCAGTAATGTCACTAAGTTAAAGATATTTTAAATTTCTGATAATAAAGGCCATAGGTATCAAAGTCCTTTTTTTTTTTTTTTTTTTTTTTTTGAGTATCCACTATTTATCAGGTTTTATTCTAGGCAGTTGTATTTAAAGTACATATTTTAATGCTAACTTTTAAAATAAGAAACATGAGACTCAGAAAGAGTAAAGAACTAGTTCCACAATTTCATAGCTATTGAGGAACAAAGTAGAGATGGGAATGTGGTCCTATAAAACCCTGAGATTAAGTTCTTCCCTTTGCTCCACACTTTATCTCTTTCAGAAGTGCTTTAGAGAGCAACCAGCATATGTTTCTGACATCTTTGTGTAGGGAAACTTTGGGTTTTGAAAGTAATACTGGTTAAGGAACAGCCCAGTCATTTGGAGCCACCTCTGTTAAGTAAGTTGCATGATCAGTCCTGATTTGTATAAAAGATAAAGTATAACTGTTTAGAAAGAGGATGCTTTTCCAGTGTATCTTATATAGCTGCCTCATTTTGCTTTTCACTTGTAATAGGGGTACTACTTAGAAAAAATATTAATGTGCATTTCTCATTTGCTTTCCTGAATACAAGACTTTCCCCCTAGTCCACTAGAAGCATTTGTGTAAGTTTAGTGGTGTCAGATGCCAAAAGGCATGTAGAGAAAGTGAGAGAGTTGATATGCAGCTTTTGATATTCAAAATAGATTTCTGTAGAACGGTATTAGTCCTAAAACCAGACTATTTTCTCAAAACAGGATTTTCAAAATTCCTTCATTTCCCCTTGAACATACTAAAAACTAAGAGTGCACATATGAAGAACACAAATTGTTCTCTCATATCACAGAGAAGGCACTCAATATATATATTCCTTCCACATCTAGACCAAGAAGTTTATCATTCTATGGTAAGAGTAAGAGTATGGCAGAAAAAGAATAAAGGTCAGGAGTGGAAATCGGACCCTTCTGACACTAGGAGATAGAAAAAGGGAACAAGAAACAGTGGCCTCCAGAGTTTTTGTTTTTACTCTTTTCTTGGGGCAAAGCATTAGGACAGAATGGTTATGAAAACACTCAGGTAAACTGAGGCGTATATGCATGAAGCTGGGAGAAGTACATAGGAAAGACTGGAGCTTGCTTTTGTTACTGTGTGAGCTGGTTCTGAGTTTCAGATTCTTGAAGGCTTAACCGGCTTGGAGTGGACTCCTCTGGCTAGGGAGCCAGATGGACCTAGTTGGAGCCCTGCCTGGTGAGGATTCAGGGGCCGGGTCTACAGGACTGACAGCCAAGGGAAGTCGAGAAAGCCAAGGAGCATGTAGACAGGGAGTCGGCAAACTACAGCCCACGGGTCAGATCCAACCCAGTGGCCTATTTTTATAAAGAAACACTCATTTGTTTACATATTATCTTTGGCTGCATTTCAGCTGCAGAGTTGGGTAGTTGTAACAAAGACCATATGATCCACAAAGCCTAAAACATTTACTGTCTGTGGCCCTTTATGGAAAAAGTTTGCCAATCTCTGCCCTAGACCTTATGAAAGTCTACAGAACACGCTGCAGGGAGGCAGACAGGGAATAATGCCTTGGAAATCAGAGGAGCCTAAAGATACAGGCAAGTCAAAGAAGAGAAACTCCTTTCCTTAGGAGGTCACAAAACATAAGCTGGTGCCCACCCACCAGAGCCGAGACACCATCCTGGAGGGAAGCTGGAGAAGGGACTAAAAACTGAACTAAGAAGTTCAAGAGACTGGACATTTTTATCTTGTATTCTAAAGGGAAAGTTACGTTATTTCATTGCATTGGCTTGAATATAGTCTCCAATGGAAGGGTTTATATTTATGAGGAAGTCCAGATCAGTCACAAGTAAAGAAATTATATTTGCTCCGAACATCACATAATGTAAGTTTTATAACCCACCTACCAATTTATAGATTATGAGACCTGATAGAAACCTTAGAGATACTTTAAATTCTTCTATCATTGTACAGATAAGGAAACAGTGTTCCTGAAAGACCATGTTCCTGTAGATAGATGGAAAATGAACTGAAACTAGAATCCAATCCCCCAATCCAATGGCTCCAAATACCCAGTATTCAGGGGGGATGTTTGCTGTTGTATCCTCAAGGTACTGGTAGGAAAGAGCATCAAAGAAATGGAGAGAGTTTGATAAAGAAACTTCTTATAAAGGTATGGCAAAGGTTTTGGTATACCAGCAGGGAGAGGGCAGTACACCAGGACTAGTGACGTGGGGAGACCTTACCATCCAGGAACAGGGACAAGGGGAGGGGGCCACTCAGAGATAGACCAACAAGATGGAGAAAGGCAGCTAATTCAAGGTTCTCCCATAGGGAAAAACTCAGGGAAATACATGTCCTGACTTATTCATTCTCTTTCTATACTTTAATCTTCCTGTTAGTTTATTTCATGTTTCATCCATAATACATGGAAGCCCTACAGAGTAGTCTACAAAATTAAGCATCGCGAGACACAGAAGAGTGGAAATAGTATCTAGAGGGGAAAACAGAAAAAACTGAGCATCATCATATAAAATAATATTTGGAAGCATGCCTAGCATAGAGCAGGCACTCAAATCTTTTTAAAATGAATAAATCAATGGATGAATTTTACTGTCAATCAAGTCATTCTTATGAACTTTTATGGGTTCCTTGCCAAGTACAACACTCATCCAACAGACCGTCAACCCCAGAAGAAAAGTTCTAGAGAGAGATATCTCTTTCCTACAAATAGAATATGAGCTCCCTGGCTGTAAGTGTTATCAAAGATAGGCTTTGGATGTGTGATTTTATTAGATTTCTACTGCTGCATAACAAATCACCACAACCTTAGCAGCTTACAACAACACAAATATATTATCTCACAGTTTCTATGGGTTAGGAATCCTGGCACAGGTTAGCTGGGTCCTCTGATCAATCTCACTGGACAGAAATCTGGGTATTGGCTGGGTCTGGGGTCTCATCTGGAGCTTAAGGTCTTCTTCCAGGCTCATTCGGGTTGCTGGCAGAGTTCATTTCCTTGCAGTTGTAGGACTGAGGTCCCTGATTCCTGTTGGTCGAGAAACAGCTGGGGTTGCCCTCAGCTCCTAGAGGCTGCCCTCAGGTCTCAGCTACGTGGTTCCCTCACAGGCCTTCTCACACTTCCACTCTCTAGGGCCCACCCACAAACCTCCCTTTTGATTAACGAAAAGTCCATTGCTTATTCACCTGGATGTGTGATATCCCATCATATTCACAGGTTCTGCCTGCACACAAAGGGAAGGATTATATAGGGCATGCACACCAAAGGGTGGAATCTTCAGGGCCATTTTGGAATTCTGCCTACACAAGTGATACAAGTTCTCATGCCCTTCTAAATTCCCAGATTTTATTTATTTTATTTTATTTATTTATTTATTTATTTATTTGATAGAATCTCACTCTGTTGTCCAGGCTGGAGTGCAGTGGCGCGTTCTCGGCTCATTGCGAGCTCCGCCTCCTGGGTTCAGCAATTCTCCTGAATCAGCCTCCTAAGTAGCTGGGACTACAGGTGCCCACCACCATGCCCGGCTAATTTTTAATATATTTTTAGTAGAGATGGGGTTTCATCATGTTAGCCAGGATGGTCTCGATCTCCTGACCTCGTGATCCACCCGTCTCGGCCTCCCAAAGTACTGGGATTACAGGCGTGAGCCACCACACCCGTCCTAAATTCCCAGATTTTATTTAAAGTAAACAGTTTATTTACATCCTGACTCAGAACCCTTAAACTCTAGGGTTTTTAATTTAAAAAAAAAATCAGGAATATTTCCAGACCGCTTTGTCATTTCACAGATACGTGGAGAGGAGGCTGAGCCATCATTGGCTGTGCTTACATTTTAGAACCATTTTTCTGTTGAGGGAGTGTGGTGGATCTGCTGTCATTCATAAGATAGAAAAGAAGAGAAAATGATTCCTTTGAATTGCGGAAATATGATTATTTAAAACACCAACTGCCTTATACATTCTGATCACTTTTTTATAATTTAACCACATTTGCTTGACTTCGAAACTTCACAAGCATGGTAGCCAAAAGTCTATAATAATTTGTAGACAAAATCATCAAGAGCGGAACCAACTACTGGCCTTTTTGGTATAAAGCAATCAAACCAAGATAGAAATAATAACCAAATAATATTTAAACTTACCCTCAACAAAGCATATTTTATGCTTTCTTAAAGGATGTCTGTGAGACAGATGCAGTCATACAAATGGCCAAATGAAATTATTTTTAAAGATTTTGTTATTTAAAAATGAAGTAAAATTCCTATCTTAAAAATCAACATAGATCTCATACACGGTGAGGTCATATTCACTGCAGACATTTTTGGACCCTAAGGAGGAATTATTTTCCATAGACACTGCATATTTTCTTTGGATTTCATGAGAAAAGATTAGGTATTTCAACATGCACTTAAAGTTTTCTTTCAGAATCTTTGCTGTTCTACTGAGGCCCAGGGAAGAAAGCAGTGGGGAGCAGCAGGGTGGTTTAGGCTGTGTCCCCATTAAAGCTGCTGTTTTGGCCTGGACCAATTTCGTTACTGCAATGATCATATTTTGCGAAAAATCAATTAATGGATTCAGTTTGATCACTGTATGATAAAGTGAGGGGAAGAAATTGCACAGATTATTTTATGAACTCCTCACTCTCCAGCCTTCTCCAATCTCTCACTAACCCCATGTCCTAAAGCATCAAGCATGGGAACTCAGGGGAGAGAAGAAAGAAGAGGGCAGGGAAAAGACAATGACTGTGGGAAGAACTGTGGAAATTGTGCAGAAATGGTTTTTAACTCTTCAGAAACTGAATGAACATAAAGTTTTCATGTACAGAGTTAAGAGTATTCACCTGATTCTACCTATTCTCATATCCTAAATACAATCATTTTTATCTAAGTTAAAAGGAGTTATCACCATTCCATAATGCTGCTATTGACCACTGAAAATAGCTAATAGATTTAAGGAGGCATATGCCACAAAAGTAGATAACTTTTAGGAAAGAAATTCAGGGAACTTTCTTCTTACAGTACAGACAATTTGCATTGAAAGTTTGAATTGTTCATTAAAAAATGATTCAAGCCGGGTGCGGTGGCTCAAGCCTGTAATCCCAGCACTTTGGGAGGCCGAGACGGGTGGATCGCGAGGTCAGGACATCGAGACCAGCCTGGCTAACACGGTGAAACCCCGTCTCTACCAAAAAAATACAAAAAACTAGCCGGGCGAGGTGGCGGGCGCCTGTAGTCCCAGCTACTCGGGAGGCTGAGGCAGGAGAATGGCGTGGACCCGGGAGGCGGAGCTTGCAGTGAGCTGAGATCCGGTCCCCGCATTCCAGCCTGGGCGACAGAGCAAGACTCCATCTCAAAAAAAAAAAAAAAAAAAAAAGATTCAAGTGACCATCTAACACTGAAGATAGAAATTTCATTACAGGACTTGGGGATTTTAATCTTACCTAGAATGTTTCCATAGAAGTAGGACAGGGAGGGCAGCTTCTTACATTCTCTGACATCCGTTTTCTCTGACTCATACCATCAAGACCAGCCTAGTTTTCAGTTGGGATTCCATTTGTTTACAATGTATAGAAACCCTTGTAGGTGGGTCAGCCAATGGGCTAATCTTTCTAGGGTTAACCAGTCCAGGACTAAAGCAACTACTCAAGGAAGCCATTAAGAACCCACATTCCCACTTATGTCCTTGGGATGTTACTTTCATCCTCACAGTCACAAGAAAGCCACCATTTCCACCAGGCACCAGAAGTGGGAACCATGCCCCAAAAAGTGTTAGCATAGCCACTCCACAAGGAAGAAAAAGAAAGAGAAAGGAGAAGGACAGTGGCCAGTGCCAGCTTTATATGGCAAACAATAGTTTTCCTGGAGGCCTCCCCCAAGTTCATTTTCTCTTGCATCTCATTAGGCAGAACTGGATCATGTGGTTACCTCCAGCTATAAGAAAGTGACTTTTAAAAAATTGGCACAGGGCTGCCGCCATCAAAATGGAATTCTGTGAATATAAGACAGAGGTTGGCACACTTGTTCTATAAAAGACCAGATAGTAAATATATTAGGCCTGGCAGAACATACAGCATCTGTTGCAACTACTCAATTCTGCCCTTGTAGCATGAAAGCAGCCATAGGCAATACATGTGAGGCTGCATTCCAATTAAACTTTATTTATCAAAGCAGCCAGAAGGCTAGATTTAGCTTGTGGATTGCAGTTTGCCCACTCTTGATATGAGAGACAAGGAGAAGGGTACTAGGTAGGCAACGAGCAGGATCTCCCATCCCACCGGCCTGTTTTCAATCATCATTCTCTACCCTCCTTTCGCACTCTGCAGTGTAGTTCTTGAACACACAAAGAAAATACAAATCAGCAAACATGGCATTCCACGTTTGGAAGGAATCCAGCTTCTGGGCTGTCACAAGGCTTGGTTTCTAATCCTTTCCCGACATTGGTGTCTGTGATTCTGTGCAAAGTGAAGCACAGCTACTCTGGTATCTTAGTCATGTCATTTACTCAAGTGCAGGAAGAACCCACGGTGCCACAGTCTAGAAGTTACAAGGATAAGTGAAGAAATGGCTGTCAGAAGATGATGAATGGCTGCCTTCTGAAGTTTTGAATTGGATCTTACAAGGCAAAACCGGACAAACCAAGGAAACTTGGTAATTTTCTCTGCTGCAGAGCAGCCACCTGGCAAATATCACATTGCAACCACCAACCCTTAGCAGAGGTTGGAACAGCAGCTATAATTATAAAGAGCAGGGAGGAGACTGTAAAAATCTCTTCTGAGTGACAAAAAATTCTGAAAATCAAGATAATTACAACACTAGCTCATCCTGATTTGCTTGGCTATTTATAGATGAGAAGAAGCTGATGCACTGAGAGCTTTTTCTTTTTTCTTTTTTTTTTTCCTTCTTTTCTATTTGCATGAAATCCTGTGTGGCTCCTCTCTGAAATGTGTGCATATGCTGAGTCCATGTGAGATGCCACCACTGGCACTTGTCATAAGAATTAAATCCCTCTCAAGCTTGTTTACAGCTCAGCACTTGTCATACTGCTCCCTTGAGCTTCATGGCTGGTTGGGTTCTTTTTTTTTTCCCCCAGCTCTGCGGAAGATTTAATTTCTTTTTTGTTTATGTGTGTACTTACCCTCTGCAGGTGCAGGATAGAAAAAATTGCTGTGCCCAGATGTTTTGAAGCTGCAGTAGCATACATACAGCTCAGATTAAATAGAAAAATTGCATAAGATAAAGCAGGCACTTCGAGTACGGTATTCTACAGGGTATTTGATAAACCTATCATGTTTTCTTGACAATAAGACTCTTTAATGTAACTTTAGAAACAGAGGAGTGTTTTAAGGCATCACCAGCTCAACTCATTTGTAGATGATTTTACAATGAGATTTGTCATTTTTGAGCAGGGCCCATTACATTTACCCCATATTCAACTTAGAAAATAGCTTCCCAGAACAGAACAGTCTGGGAATTGGGTGGAAACACCTATCAAGCTGTCTCAGCTCATTACTGGATTAGTTAGACCTCAGGGATCTGAGGCCAGATTTTGTCTTAGTTTTGGAACACAGCAAACATAACCCACGCACAAACAACCCTCTTGCTGCTCGTTGAGCTCTGTGCTAATATGCAAAAGCCCTGCCTGAGTCACAGATGGAAAACGCTTCTGCAGACCCTCAGTTTGGATTTTCATTTACCCAAGGCAATGGGTTAACCTGTGTTGCACACAGCCACTGTCAAATAAGATGAAGAGTTCAGCTCAGGAGAAGAGAATAATGCTCAAAATTCTCGACTCCCCTCCAACAATTGTTTCCCAGTACTGCATGGAGGCAGCTCAGCACCTTTGGCAAACCCCGCATTGTGATGCTCGTTATGAAGGCCTATACAATATACCCAGCTCTGCTTTGTGACATAGTCCCTGTGAGGGCCTGGGGAGAATGTTACCATATTTAGCTTTCCCAGGAGGTGTAGAAGAGTTCCCAACTGACCTGCTTAAGATGTTGGTTTAAACCAAATCCTTCATCTCCCTTTGCTCATGAAACTGAACACCCACAGTAGAACTGGGAAAAGAGTACCTTAGGCCTCGTTTACTTTGTAGAGAGGAAAAGGTTCACACAAAAAAGAGAAAAAGAGAGGCTCTCACTTTTTAATTTGAGTGCCAGTCCTGGATCCCCAGTTGGCAAAGCCTTTTATAGTCAGTTCTTGTCCCAGAATTCTGCATCTGCAAGATCAGAGCTTATTAGTATCATCTCTTCCTCTTGCCCCCAATACTGCCCCTAGAGACTGTAAAAGTTTCAGACTATACACACGGAAAGGCACATGGCTCTTGCTTAACTATCATAGTACAGGGTTCTGCTTGCACTAAAAGACATATATTCCTCTAGCCATACCAATCATAGTAAACACTCACTTCATCCCCAAATCCTCTAGAACCTCAGTAGAAGATGGAGAATATATTAGAAATCTGTATCTCTTGTAATAGACCATATGTGAGTTACTATTTAGAGTAAGTAAAGAATACAGTCATACGCCACATGACAATGTTTTGGTTGATGCCAGACTGCATATATGATGGTGGTCCCATAAGATTATAATGGAGCTGAAAAATTCCTATTGCCTAGTGATGTTGTAGCCATGGTAACTTCTTAGTGCAACACATTAATCACGTGTTTGTGGTGATGTGAGTGTAAACAAACCTACTGCACTGGCAGGTGAAAAAGAATAACACATACAATTATGTGGTGCAGACATAATACTTGATAAAAAACAATTGTGTTACTGGTTTGTGTATTTACTATGCTATACTTTTAAATTATTGTCTTAGAGTATACTCTTTCTACTTATGAAAAAAAAAGGAACTGCACAACAGTCTCAGGCAGGTCCTTCAGCAGGTATTCCAGAAAAAGACATTATGATCATAGGAGATGACAGCTCCATGCATGTTAATGACCCTGAAGACCATAAGATGTGGAGGTGGAAGACAGTAGAACTGATCATCCTGACCCTTTGTAGGCCTAAAATAATGTGTGTGTGTGTCTTTGTTTTTAACAAAAAAGTTTGGAAAGTGAAAAAAAACATTAAATAGAAAAAAGCTGATAGAATAGGATATAAAGAAAGGAAATGTACATCTGTACAATGTGTTTGTATTTTAAGTATTACAAAATAATCAAAGAGTTAAAAAAGTTTCTAAAATAAAAAAGTTACAGTATGTTAAGGTTAACTTACTATTGAAGGAAGAAAAAAATCAGTGTAGCTTCTATGTGTCCAATGTTTATAAAGCCTACAGTAGTGTACAGTAGAGTCCTAGACCTCCACATTCACTCACCACTCACTCACTAAGAGCAACCTCCAGTCCCACAACCTCCATTCATGGTAAATGCCCTATACAGGCACGCCATTTTTAATCTTTCATACTCTATTTTTACTGTACCTTTCCTATGTTTACAGATGTTTAGATAGACAAACATTTACCATTGTGTTACAATTGCCTACGGTATTCAGTACAGTAACATGCTGTACAGACTTGTAGCCTAGGAGCGATCGGCCATATCACATAGCCTAGGTGTGTAGGAAGGAGGCTATGCCATTTAGGTTTGCTTAATTACTGTACACTCTATGATGTTTGCGCAACAACAAAATCGCCTAGTGATGCATTTCTCAGAATGTATCCCCATTGTTAAGTGACACATGACTGTATTAGGGACCAGGAGGCACCTTTGGTTTCATAGATCATGATGGTGATATTTATGTTTGTAGGCCATTGACCAATATTGACAACACAACTATCATAAAATGTAGAGCTCTATTTGTGTTTTCTCACTTTAGTTTGTTCAAAGCAGCCCATTACACACTGATTATTCTCAAAGTAGGAAGCCTATGGATTCTTCAAGATAGAGTGGGACATCGTGAATGAAATTTGTTGTTTTTTGGTAGGGTAATTTACTACATCTTTAATAGGGATTATTATAAATATTTGAAACATATTAACCTTGTACATTGAAGCCCCATTCAACCATCAGACTATGGGTGCTAGGACCATGGCCACACCAACCTGTAAGAAGGTAGAGCTTAGAGGTGGTCAGCTCCTCACTCTCAGTGACGTGTGAATCCAGATGATGACATCAGCAGACCAAATAGTATCTGCTCTCCTTTCTTCTCAAAATCTTCACAGCCACATATGCAAACACACAGGTACATACTTGCTAGATCCAAAAATTAGTTTATGTAAAATATTGAATACTTCTACTGAGAGTCAGATGTATTGTTTTGAGAAGGAGCACAGTGAAGCTACTATGTTGTTTTTTTTTTTAATATGTTTATCAGATTCAGTTGAGCCTGGAGTAAAGGCAAGAGGAAGGGAGCCTCCAGCTGCCAGACTCTGTTAGATCACAGAATAAAAGAAGCTAGAAAGAAGTCTGGAGACAAAGAGTGCTCTTTAGAGGGATGAAGCAGAAAGGGGACAATGGGACATTCTACATGTACTTTGCCTGTTTCAAAACTGTGTCTTAGAAATTCGGCTACTAAACAACAGGTTAAAGTCAAGCTAGAGTCAACTACAGGCAACTCCACTGTCTCTGAACCCACAAGTTGGGACGGGCTAAAGCTTTTAAGATAATTGTTTGTTTCTTCTTTTCTATAAGGGTAGTCCGAATCTGCCTTTCCAGCACATCTCCTGCCACTCCAATCCTGACCTAATGCTGGCCCCTTTTCTTGAATACTCCATGCAATTCTGGGCCTTTGTGACTTAGCTCAGGCTGTTTTCTCTCTTTAAAAACTCTTTGTGCCAGGCATGGTGGTTCATGCCTATAATCCCAGCACTTTGAGAGGCCAAGGCGGGCGGATCACTTGAGTTCAGAAGTTTGAGACCACCCTGGGCAACATGGCAAAGTCACATCTCTACAAAAAAAATATAAAAAATTAGCAAGGTGCAGTGGTATATGTCCCTGTAGTCCCAGCTACTTGGGAGGCTGAGGTGGGAGAATCATCTGAGACTGGGAAATCAAGGCCACAGTGAGCCATGATTGTGCCACTGCACTCCAATGTAGATGTTAGAGGGTGACCCTTTCTCCAAAATAAAAATTAAATTAAAAAAAAGCTCTTTGCCACCCTATTTGAAAATCCCTACACGTCTTTTACACCCAAGCTCAAAGACATTCTCTCCTGTGACATCTTTCTTGGGCAGATCAATCGGTTCCTCCATCGTGTTTCCAGGATATGTTTTACACATTTATTGCCTTGTATCGGGATTGAGTGTTGCTTTCCCATTAAGATGAACTCCCAGAGAGGAGAGATGGCATTTAATCATCTATGAATCATCAATGTTTAGTCCACAGTAGGTGCTCCATATATGCTTAATTAACGAATGAATGAATGAAGCATTGCAATTTTTAAGGGAAGAAGCAGATGAGGACTTAGCAGGTGAGAAAGTTCCAAACAAAGTGCTAATGAATACTCTGGTCACTTTCTTACAGAGGTTCATCTTTCACTTCCAGGCATTTGATTCTCAACATTTCTGTCCTTTTCCAACTCAGAGCTGTAACCCAGGTAAGTGTCAAAGCTTAGAAAAACAATGGGAAAAACCCTGGATCCTGATAAATTTGAAGACGAACTTAAACTTCAGTCAGGTGACCACATTGCCTGCTTAGGTTATTTCTTTATGCATTTAAGAGAGGTTTACCTCTCCAAACCCAGCTGTGGTTTGATCTCACACTTCCTTCACACTTGCTTCAACACCTGTTAACCACAACCCTGGGGTTGCTGGGCCTGGCTGCATCTTGCTTTCTGGCTGTTGCTACAATGGTGTAACCGCGGCTCTGCAGCTGCGATGTTGGCAGCCACTCCAGGGGCTGGGGCCTGGCCTCTGCCTTTGGGGAGCCTTAACAGTCACATAGGTCTTGGTGCAATAGATGCTTCCCTTCTTCTGGCTCCCACAACCTTTTGCTCATCTGTCCTTGCAAAGCCCTTCATATTTCATTGTAGTTAACTCCTGTGTGTCTATTGCCTCACTGTGAGGAAAGGATCATGTCCTACTCATTTTTCTCTCACACTTACCAGTACTGGCACTGGCAGGAAAGAATGAAGACCGAATGACTAAGTGAATTAATGAAACATTCTCCTTAAAATTATTTGTTGGAACTTTAAAAAAAACACTCACCATCCTATCAGTTATTACAACCCCCTGAAATGATACTTCTGATTTAGTGTAATTGGTTGCTTCCTCTGCTCCCTCCCTAACCCTGGAAAAAAATAATCTTTCTTGATTATCAACAGCTATTCTCTAATACAAAAATAGAAAAGGAAAACATGGACTTGGTATAAACCTACTGATGGCTTCCTCTCTGAGAGCTACCTTTGTACATCTCTGAATAATATTTAACAATATTTGATTTCTTCAACCTCTCAGATTAGTGTGTCTGAGACATTATGTGGACACTGTGCATACAGCTTATGCACCTGATTATATCTATTTCCATAATGCCACAAATATAATGATGCTCCATTTAAAAAATATTACATGCAATTTTTTCATTTGGAGAATGGAATGCTTCTGGCTTTTTTGGGTCTTGAGAATTAAGTATCTCTTTGGAATCTTTAGGAAATTAGGTAAAATACTGAAAGTTTATCATGCATTTTAGCAATAAGGATGCCACACAGATTATTCTCCACTTGAATGATCTATTTTGACTCACCTGAATTTAACTCTTCATTTCTGAGTCAGATCAGAGAGTGCTCACGGGCATGGTAAGGTGGGAAGTGAGCGCTTGGGCTCAAACCAGACTTAAGCTTGATGGGCAGCTTGACCACATTAGTCAACTCTTTTCTCTTCAGGTCTGTGAGCAGGGATAATATTACTGACTGCACAGGATTACTGTGATAATTAAAAGACAACTTTGCGTGCATAACATCCTTAGCTGTATTTTGTGAAATGGCATTCCCTCTACTGAAGTCAGTATCCTTCCTTTCCTCATTCTCTGATCACCAACAATGCTTCTTTTCCCAACAGGGTGCACTGTGGTGTTGATACGCAGGTATTGCTACTTACAGAACGGGGAAGTTAAGGTGTGTGCATTATACAGCTACACAGTTGAAGCAAATGTTAAGAACAATTCCCCGGTATTTTGATATAACGCACTCTGGGACCTTCTGGTTCTTCTCTAGTGGCAGTGCCTTTATTCAGTCCAGAGACTTCTCTTAGCCTCAGTCTCTGAGATTACTACTTCACCCACACTCCTTTTCTCTTCAACCTCCAGACCTCAGGAGCAGGGTCTTGTCTTTGCTTTGCTTCTCCACATTCTCGCCAGCTCAGCCAGCAGCCTCCCTGGGTTCTCCTCACAGAAAAATCTCCAGTTTTCCTACTCCAGACTCCACTTCTCTGATCTGAGGCTGTCCCCAGGATCACACCCTGAGTGTCATTCTCCTCAGCTCTGCCCGAGCAAACACTCTTGTCCTCAGAATGTCAGGTTCTCCTTGATAGGGTATTTCTCAACCTTCTCCAACTGGGTCAGTTTACTTAATCCTTTTCTGACCTTTGGTTATCCTAAAGGCACATCTTAGCTTGTCACAGTCACTCTTGTTTACCGTTTTAATCCTCTTAGACTCACATGGAAAATCCCTGTCCTTGGCAGGACTGATAGAGATGACCACAGACAAAGGCCCATTCACAGCTGAAGAATGCGCATGCCTTTGGAAGTGTCTCTTCTCTTCCTTTACAAAAGCGAAAGCACTTCAAGTGTACACTTTCCTTATATCCACTATTTCTACCTGTTTCCCTTCAACTAACATTTAGGGAGACAGAGGCCTTTTTTTTTTTTTTTTTTTTTTTTTTTTTTTTTTTTGAGATTAAGTCTCACTCTGTTGGTCGCCCAGGCTGGAGTGCAGTGGTGTGATCTCAGCTCACTGCAACCACTGCCTTGTGAGTTCAAGTGATTCTCCTGCCTCAGCCTCCCCAGTAGCTGGGACTACAGGCGCCTGCCACCATGCCTGGCTAATTTTTGTATTTTTAGTAGAGACGGGGTTTCACCGTGTTAGCCAGGATAGTCTCGATCTCCTGACCTCATGATCCGCCCACCTTGGCCTCTCAAGATGGAGGACTTTTAAATTTAAAATATTTATTTTTCCTCTTTTAAAAAATGATCAAAAATGTAAAAAATACTAAAAGAAAACATATTACCTAATCCCATAAACCAGACCTAAACATTGCTAACGACTTTGTTTCATATATCTTTCGTATATCTATCTCTATCTATATCCATATCTATGCTGCAAAAATCTCCATACAAATTTGTTTTTAAAAATCTTTAAGCAACCCAAATTTTCCTGCCTATGTTCATTAAGTTTGGCACATGATCTCGTCATAATGTTTTTTTAGTTTTCTTTAAATAATGTGATAATGTTCTTACAGTAGCTGATTAATACATCTCTTATTCTTAATCAAACTAGGATTATTTGACTTAATGGCTTTAATTTTGGTAAAAGTGCAACATCAATGCAGTAGGTTTATAATAAATGCAAATTCTACTATTAGAAAGCACTTAACAAGAGTCCATTCTTGCCAATCATAGTATTTATTTTTGAAGCATTTATACCTTAACTGACTCAGATTCATCAGGGATTCAGAAAGCAGCAAATTGTGTCCTTTATTGTCTCTTCAAGTTCTCATCTCTCTCTCATGACCCTTTTATTGACAACCTACTGATGAGAACCGTGCACCTGAGCTACCTTCATTCTCTGATCCCCCTTTAACCCTGCATACTCGGGATTCCTCCCACACTTCTCTACCGGTCCTAGACTCTTGTATGTAGTTAGAGGCTCAGCTAATTCTAATGGGGACCTTCAAATAACATCTAGAGATCATATGGTAATCTGTAACGTTAGGGACCCAGGCTCCTTCTACTCATCGTTTCATCCCTGTCCATATGATCTAAATGGCTCCTCATCATGTCCCCATCCAGCAGCCTGAGGGAAAGGAAAGAGGAGGGCCTCCCATCCCTATAATACAGCTGTCATTCATTTGTCCATAAGCTGTAATCATCAGATATATTGCTTCGTTGTTATTTTGAACAATGTATTATACCCATTAATATGAAAAATAAAATATTTTATGTTACTTACACTTCCTCCCTGATGCTCCCTTTTGCTTATGTAGATCTAAGCAGATCCTATATCATTTTCCTCCTCTCTGAAGAACTTCTTGTAATGCTTCTTGCAAGGTAGGTCTACTGCAATTTTTTTCTTCTGAGAAAGTCTTTATTTTTCTTTCACTTTCGGAGGATAATTTCACTGGGTACAAAATTCTAGGTAGTTTTTTTTTTTTTTTCAATTCTTTAAATATTTCACCCCATGCTGTTCTTGCTTGCATGGTTTCTCAAGAGAAATCCAATGTCATTTTTATTTTTGTTCCTCTATAGGTGTTTTTCTCTCCTCTGGCTTGTTTCTAGATTTTCTCTTCCTCTTTAGTTTTCTGCAGTTTGATTATTTTATGGAGGTGTGCTTTTTTGGTATTTACCCTGCTCAATGTTATCCTAGCTTTCTAGATCTGTGGTTTTGAAAATTTTGAAAAATTTTCATCATCATTACTTCAAATATTTCTTCTGTTCCTTTCTCTTTCTTCTCCTTTTGGCAACTCTGTTACATATATTTACACCCTTTGTAATTGTCTTGTGGTTCTTGGGTATTCTGTTCCATTTTTAAAAATTCTTTTTTCTTCTTGCTTTTTGGTATAGAAAGTTTTTATTGACATATCTTCAAGTTCAATGATTCTTTCCTCTACTGTATCTAGTCTACTGGCAGTCTTCATTCCTGTTACAAGTGGTTTCTTTCCTGGCATTTCCTTTTATTCTTTTTTAGCATGTCCAGCTCTCTGCTTATATTATCCATCGATTCTTTCTTGTTGCTCACCTTTTCATTAGACCTTTTAGCACCTCAGCATATTAATCATGGTTATTTTTAATTTTCTGATACTTTCAAAATCTGCTGTATCTGAATTTGGTTTGCTTGTCTCTTTAGACTATGGGTTTTTTGTTTGTTTGTTTTTTGCCTTTAGCATGCTTTGTAATTTTTTGTTGAAAGTCAAATATACTGTATCAGGTAAATAGCACTGTGGTAAACAGACCTTTCATGTGAGGCTTTACATTTATCTAAATCATATTTAGACTGTGTTTACTACTGCTGTTGCAGTAGGTGTGAAAAAATAAAATTTCCCCTAGTGTCCTTGTTTTTCTCTGTTGTCTTTGGGTTTCCCTAGAGACTCCTTCTCATATAGTGTCTGAGTCTTATAGTTGTTTCAGTTGTAATCCTTTCTCCCACATCAAAGCCTTGAGGAGGCTGAAGTTGGGTATTTTCCTTCTCCAGAGTCATTTAGGGTCTAGCAAAACTCAAACCAGCTAGGCACTATTAAGATCGATCCCTTGAGAACAAGTCTTTGTTAAGGAGAACAGAGTGCTCTGCATGTATTTCAAAATGATTATTCCCCATCTTTATCTCCCCTACCAGAGCATGAGGAGATTTTTCTCTGTTCTTTACCCTGAAGACCTTATATGACTCCTAGAGGTAAAACTGATGATCCCTAAAGCTGGATGTCCAGGAGTTGTTCTCTCCAACTAGTCCAAGGCTCAATATCCAAAAGTTAGTCCATTATCCATAGTATTGTCTCCACTAGCAACTTCTGTTCCCAGTATGCTGTGATTCTCTGTATTTACCTGTCTCTGCCATTTTGGGGGCAGCAGTTTGCCCTGTGGCCTCAATTACCCGAGGGATCTAAGAAGAGCTGTTGATTTTCAATTTGTTCAGCTTTCTTATTGTGAGGATGGAAGTGATAACTTCCAAGTTCTTTACACATGTTAGACCAGAAACCAGAAGTCTTGAGCATTTTTCACATGCTTATTAATCATTTGCATATCTATTAAAATCATTTGGTTATTTTGTGTTTTTTTTTTTTTTTTTTTTTTCCAGACGAAGTTTTGCTCTGTTGCCCAGGCTACAGTGCAGTGGCGTGATCTCAGCTCACTGCCACCTCTGCCTCCCAGGTTCAAGTGATTCTCCTGCCTCAGCCTCCCGAAGTAGCTGTGACAACAGGCATGCGCCACCATGCCTGGCTAATTTTTTTTTTGTATTTTTAGTAGAGATGGGGTTTTACCATGTTGGCCAGGCTGGTCTCGAATGCCTGACCTCAGGGTATCCACCCACCTCAGTCTCCCAGAGTTCTGGGATTACAGGCTTGAGCCACATGCCTGGTTAGATGTTTGTCTTATTGAGTTGTAGGTTTTCTTTATATATTCTGAATATATGTCAATTTTTAGATATATCATTTGCAAATATTTTTCCCAGCCTGTGGTTTTCTTACCACTTTTAAAAAGGAAACGTTTTTAATAGTAATGAAGTCCAAGTTATTATTTTAAAAATGGATTGTGCTTTTAGTGTTATATCTAATGAATATTTGACTAACCTAAGGTTACAGAATTTTTTACCTATGTTTTTCTCTAGAAGTTTATAGTTGTAGTTTTACACCTAGGTCTATGTTTCATTTAGAGCTAATTTTTGTCTATTGTGTGAGGCAAGGGCCTATGTTCTTTTAGATAAATTGATAGATACATACATAGATATAATTACTCCACCTCCATTTTTTTTTAAAAAAGATTGTTCTTCCTCTACATTGAATTGTTTTGGAATCTTTGTCAAAAATCAACTTACCATATATATGTGCATTTATTTCTGAATTCTGTTGTTTTTACATTAATTTATATATCTATCTTTATGCCAATGCCACACTGTGTTAATTTCTGGAATTTTATAGTAAGTTTTGAAACCAGGTGGTGTAGTCCTCCAGTCTTTTTCTTTGGAATTCTTTTAAACTATTTTAGGTGTTTTTTAATCTAGATTATAATCTAAATTTTAGGATATGTTGGTCAACATCTACAGAAAACCTACTGGGATTTTGATAAGAATTTTATAGATTTGATTGTTTAATTTGGGGAGTACTATCATCTTAACTCTTTCAATCCACAAACACATATATCACTATTTATTTAGATCTTTCATTTCTCTCAAATAATGTTTTATAGTTTTTAGTATAAAGGTCTTCTCCTTGTTTCATTAACTTTACTCCTAAGTATTTTATTCTTTTGAATACTACTACTGTGAAAGAAAATGTTTTATTAATTTTATTGTTGGATTGCTATATTAATCTTGTATCCTGTGACCTTGCTAACCTTACTTCTTAGTTCTTGTAAGTATTTTTGCTTTGCTTTGTTTTTAACTAGATTCCCTAGAGTTCTTGTAGGGTGGAAAGGAAGGAAAATCAGCATTTTACCTGGGAGAAAGTCCCTATCTACCCCCTGTCAGCCTTACCGGCTCTAGCTCATCTTTTGCATATGTTGAAAAACATGTTAAAAACAGTTTGAATACAAATAATCTATCTTACTCTCCTTTGATTTTGCAAGTGAGGAAACTAACTGATCCTCAAATCCCTGAGTAAATTTGATGTATAGTTTAGAATAAAGTGTAAAATTACAAAGGCAAAAAAAGGTATGACATGGATATACAAAAGAAGTAAGTGAATCAGTAAAATGGCACTCAGTCTTGTTCCTAATGAAACATTCTATTCTGTCATTATAAATATTTATTAACAGATACAACTATTCAGCTTTATGCAAATTTCATAGAAGAAAAAATATGTAGATTTGTCATTTTTCTTATCTCAAATTGGAGCTGCATTTGAAAAGGTTAAAAAGCTGTATAATTACACTATTATTAAATGTCACATGGATCAATATCATTCAGGTTAGGCCAAGTGGTGGTGTAACTCAAGTGTTAGTTATTTGCAAACCTGCTCGTGGGTGGCCCCCAAGGTTATTTTTAGTGAGGTACCAGCTCTTTTCCTGACTTCATTGCTGTTAGTGTCAGCAAACCAGTGAACCTCTGCCATGTCTTTCCTGTTTATTCAGAGTGTAGTATTAGAATGTTCTTGCTCTTCATGTATGATTGTTTCTACCTTTGAGTTTATGTCTCATGTAACATTTTAATAATCCTTTTAATATGCATAGCTCATTTAAAATGTATAATAGCCAGCTTGTTATTAACTCTCTTTGGCAGAGATAAGTTAGCTGAATACTAACAAGCAGAGAAAGAAAGCCACCAGGACTCTCAATTATTAATAGGAGTTATACCCAGGGACTTTTTGACACTGGATACAGGTAGTGAAAGATCTTATTTTAAAATGGCACAAGACTGACAGCAAAAGTGCTCTGAAAAATCTCAAGCGAAATGATGGAAACAAGAACAGAGAATAATGTATATATTTTTAAAAGATTTAGAGAAGTCTGACACTTAATCATGGAAGAAAAACTAATCAAAGTTTTTCACAGTAATTAGAAACCATTGAATTTTTGTCACTTACTTACCATATTTATATATTGTAGTTATTGTCTTTAATAGAATAAGAACAGCACAGAATTGTGACTTATTATAAAGTATAAGGTGATGGTCACTTTTTAAAATCTACATTTTTTATTGTCTGGTATCTCAGGAGAGTGTCAAGGAGCAGCTGAAAGGGAGAAATAGGGGTATTACTATATGAGATACTAGAAATTTCGATATAGCATTAATATTTTGACTTAGGAAAAAGTTCATAATTGTGTATATATGTACTCACAAAATATACAACTATTGCCCTCCACTGTATCCTAAAACAGAAAACTTAGATTACGAGTTCCAAATTAATTCTTATACATATATTGCTCATACAAAGGATCACAACATATCATAAATTACAAATGGAGCACATTTGGAATAGGAATATAACTAACATATTTTAAATTGGCTGCACAAAATAATTTCACTAGTCACTTTAGAACCTGAAAGCATTTTGGTGTAGATTTGGTGGCTCAAGGATCATAAAGAACATTTAAAATCTATTAAGATCATGTGTACTGTCGGGAGGCCAAGGTGGGTGGATCACGAGGTCAGGAGATCAAGACCATCCTGGCTAACACAGTGAAACTCTGTCTCTACTAAAAATACAAAAAATTAGATGGGCATGGTGGCGGGCACCTGTAGTCCCAGCTACTCGGGAGGCTGAGGCAGGAGAATGGCGTGAACCCAGGAGGCAGAGCTTGCGGTGAGCTGAGATCTCGCCCCTGCACTCCAGCCTGGGCGACAGAGTGACACTGTCTCAAAAAAAAAAAAAAAAAAAAAAAATTCATGTGCACTGATGCCTTCCTTTTCTTTTGATCGATTTTCCTACAGCAACAAAAGGCATTCAGGATAGTTACCTTGATCCCAAAGTTGTGAATACAATTTATTTATTTTTGGTGACAGCAGTATTTTTCTTATTAAAAAGCATGTTAGTAAAGTGTGTATCACCTTTCTGTACCTGTCATGGGGAGAGGGGCACTGCCAAGCATCCTGCCTCAGAATGGGGCTGTCTCTGAAAAGCAGCATGCTTTGTGTCAGGAAGGTCAGGTATCTGGGATCAAATCTTGGCTCTGTTCTTTACTAACATGTGAAGTTTAACCTCCCCTAAACTTAGTTTCATTATCTGTTCACTAGGATAGCAACACCAACCTGGAATTGTTATGAGGGTTAAAATGACTGTATTTAAACATAAGACCCGTCTGGGCATGGTAGCTCACGCCTGTAATCCCAGCACTTTGGCAGAGGCAGGCGGATCACCTGAGGTTAGGAGTTCCAGACCAGCCTGGCCAACATGGTGAAACCCCATCTCTACTAAAAATACAAAAATCAGCCTGGCATGGTGGCGGGTGCCTGTAATCCCAGCTGCTCTGGAGGCTGAGGCAGGAGAATCGCTTCAACACAGGAGGTGGAGGCTGCAATGAGCCGAGATGGAACCACTGCACTCCAGCCTGGGTGATAGAATAAGACTCCATCTCAAAAAGTAAAATAAAATAAAAAACATAAAATCCAACTCCTAATAAGCACTAAATAATAAATGGTAGCTATGTGATAACAATGCTTCACTCACTACTATTTCAGGACCAGGAGATAATATCTTTGGTGGAAAGGGTGAGGAAATAATGAAAATCTTCTTTGGCTCTCTTCCTTGCCTGTTGTCCTCTATGTATCTCTCCACTGTGACCAGTAGTAGCAAGGGGTGGAGAAAGCTCAGGAATGTTGGGCAGAGCCACAGCCAGACTCCAGGACTACCTCAGTGTTGGTTTCAGGATTTCGGTGAAAAGGGCAACATGGGTCATTGAGTTAATGTTAAGGCAAGCTCATCAGGGTTGCAAAGCAGACAAAGGTTGAATGAGAAACTTCAGATTGCAGTGTAGATTATGCATTGGGCTACAGAGTGCTCTGTGTTGCATTTCTTAAGGAGTCTGAGAAAAGCAATATGTGACAAGATGGGCTATAGTTCCAGAATTCTAAACTTAGATGACCTTCATACCTATTAAATTAGTAAAGGCAATTAAAAAAAATTCTAAAACCATGTGTGTGGGGCAATGGGGACGTTGGTTGACTCATACACTGCTAGTGACATTGCAAATGAGTAATCCTTCGGGACAGCAAATTGAGGAAGATTTAGAGAAAAAAAATCACAAAACAAATCATATTGGTCAAGGCTTTCTGAAGTAAGTAAAAATTGCATTCCTCTGTAATTTTGAAGGACCCCAGAGTTGCTCACACCATTGAAGACTGAGCTGTTGGCCATCTAAGGCCTGAATCCTATATCTCAAGATCCAAGAGAAACAGAGGACTGGATCTTTCCGTCTCCAACATGGACACTGATTGGACAGACTCAGGTTACATGCCCTTACCCCAACCCTCACAAATCACTCATTTCCCAGGGGAATATAGGACAATGAGGAGCCCAGCCAGGGAAGGTGAGCACTACAAATGACCACTCCCTGGACCACACTCCTCTTTGTGCATTTCCTGAAGAAAAGGGGATGGTGAACAAGAAGACAGGAAATGGGAAAACATCCTAGACAAAAGAAAATAGCCACTACAATCCAATATTTTCATCATGCTCTTTGTTGTGATAATAGTATTCCTGAGAATATATCCCAAGAAGTAAGTTGAAATGGGGGTAGGGGAGGGTTTGTATGATTACTGTGCCAACATATTATAGCTACATACATTTGAACATTAAAAAAATTAACTGGAAATGCTCCAGATGCTCAAATGCTAAGGAATGGTTAAATATACTTTGGAAGTTTGCAATAATAAGCCGGTTTAACCCATTCAATTTCTTATTATTTTAAATGACAAGTCGTATTGTACATATTCATAGGTACATTGTGATGTTTCAATGATGCAATATATAGAGATCAGATTAGGGTAATTACCATATTCATATCTCAAACATTTATCACTTCTTTTTGTTGGAAATATTCAATATCCTCCTTCTAGGTATTTTAAACTATATATTATTGTGTGTTATGGTATCTTACAGTGGTACAGAACATCAGAATTTATTCCTCCTACGTAGCTGTAATTGAGAGTGTACTTTTGTTCAACAGTTACACAGCAGGAATATAAGGATGGATAAAACACAAACTCTGTCATTAAGTGGTCACCATGTGGCATTAGTGATAACAGCAATGGATATTTTTGAGCACTCACCAATTGATAGGCAATAGGCCAAGTTGTTACATTCAATCATCTGAACAATATTCTGAGAGAAGCACTTTAGTTATATCCATTTTATAGATTATAAAACTGATTTTAACTTCCCTAAAGTAACATGCTTAATAATTAATGGAAATGGGACTCCATTCCAGACATTCTAACTCTAAAGTTTCTAACTTCAAAGGTAACACTGTAATAGAGATTTAAAACAAAATTCTGTAGAAATACCAAAGAGATAATTCTTTTTAACATTTTTTTAGTTATAATTTGACAAGCAATAAGCTGCACATGTTTAAGGCATAGCATCTGATAAGCATTGAAATGCATCTGTGAAGCCATCTGACCATCTATGACTACAGATTAATGTGCATTTCTAGAATTTTATATTTGTCTGACTCAGATTAATTATATTAAGATCCAACCACAATGCTGCATGTATCAAAAGTTTGGTTTATTTTATTGCTGGGTAATATTCTATTGTTTGGATATACCACAATATATTTATCCATTCAGCTGTTGAAAGACATTTGGATTGTTTCCAGTTTTAGTCTATTACAAGTAAAACTGCTGTAACACCAAAAGCATAGGCAAAAAAAAGTAAAAATAGACAAACTGTACTACATCAAAATTTAAAACTTCTGTGCATCAAAGGACACAACAATGAAAAGACAGCCTACAGAATGGGAGAAAATATTAGCAAAGTATATATCCAATAAGGGATTAGTATCCAGAATATATAAAGAACTTCTACAACCTAACAACACCACCAAAAACCCCAGTCCGTTAAAAAAATGGACAAAGGACTTCAGTAGACATTTCTCAAAGAAATATACAAATGGCCAACAAACACATACAAAGACATTCAACATCATGAGTTATTAGAGAAATGTGAATCAAAATAAACTGATACCACCTCTCACCCAAAGGATGACTATTATCAAAAAAATAGAAAATAACAAGTGCTGGAGAGGATATGGCAAAATTGGAACCCTTGTGCCTTGCTGATGAGAATGTAAAAATGGTGCGACTACAGTGGGAAACAATATGATGATTCCTCAGAAACTTAAAAAATAGAACTACCATATAGTCTGGTAATCTTACTTCTGGGTATATACCCTCCAATATTGAAAGAAGAGTCTCAAAAAGATATTTGCATACCTATGTTCATAGCACCATTATTTGCAATAGCCAAAAGGTGGAAGCAACTCAAGTATCCATCAACAGATGAACAAATAAAGTATCTTATATAAATACAATAGAATATTATTCAACCTTAAAAAAGAGTAAAATTCTGACACTTGCTACAACTTAGATAAACCTTGAGGACATTATGCTAAGTGAAATAAGCCAGTTAAAAAACAAAGAACAAGTATTCTATGATTCCACTTATGTGAAATATTTAGAGTAGTAGAATGGTGGTTACCAGGGGCTGGAGGGAGGGATGAATGGGTACTTGCTGTTAGTGGGTATAATTTTTCAGTTTTGCAAGTGGAAAGTATTCTGGAGATTGGTTGTACAGCAATGTGAATGAACTTACTACTGAACTGTATACTTTAAAGTGATTATGATGATAAATTTTATATGTATTTTAACACAATTTTTTTAAAAAGTCAGTATAGTGATTACCTTTGGAGAGGTAGGAAGGGGTTTTGATTAGGAAGGGGCACATCCATCTATTGTCATTTTATCCCTTTACTATAATTTTAATAGATTTGTGGGAGAAAGTGAGACAAAGGCATGAATTTAAACTGTTGCACAAGTTTTTGGGTTTTGATTTTGTTTTAGATAATAGTACCCGGGTACCAATGTGGGAAGTATAGACTAAAATCAGAAAAACTTCACGGCAATAGATACCTGTAGGGAATGGTTATCATAGTCAAATTTGAACATACTCATGTGAATGGATCCCAGATAAGGAAAACAGGCAGAAAGGATAAATCAACATCAGGTGATTTGGTCATATGGCCTTTAAGAATATTTGTAAATTAGCTTCAGTTACTTATAAAGGAAATCTTTCTCTCCCAGTACCTCTAGAACTGATGCAATACACTGACAATCCAGTTTGAAGAAGTCATTTTGGTATGCTCACTTTACTAGAATTTTAAGGATTTTTCCATTTATCTGGACTCACTGTACACCTCAGACTCACTTCCATCAAATATTGAAATTTCACTTGGATTATTTTCTTCCTTTCATTTGAGATCTGCCTCAGCCTCAGATTATTATGTTGCATTATCAGAACTATAGGTTTAGACAGATAAGTGAAGTCCAGTTACATTTTACAGGGGAAGAGGAAAAGTGGTATAGAAAACTAGTAGACACAGGGAACCAGCATCTATTGAATATATCTCTAAAGCTGTGCTATTGATTTTAAATAGGTTATGTCATTTAATATTTATGACAAGCCTATGAAGTATATATTATCATTACCTATTAAATAAATTAATATACAGAGGCTCAGAGAGCTTTGATAACATTCCCAATGTTAACAAAGTCACACAGAATAAGGAAATAGAATTCAGAACTCACGGGTTTGTTTGTTCTGAGATTGTTTTCTGTCTTGCCTGGAGTGTTGACTGAGTTTGTGAAACTTGATTGTAACCAGAACAAAGCCAGAAAGGCCCTTGACTGAGATAAGATCATATGCCCTTCTCATTTCTTCATGTACCTTTTCCCAGTTGCTGTGGAAAAGATGTTTCCCTAAAGAGAGAATGCAACTACACTTTGCCAAGAGGAAAGAGGATTCATATTCCACAGTTTGGCTTTGGTTCCTATATTAATACTGCCAGAGGATAAACAAATTCAAATTCTGTATTGTGAAAATTGGGGTTGTAGAATAAAGTATCACAAATTCAATGATAATTATGTTTAGATGTTAAGATTATCCCTGCTGCCAAATGACAAAACAAAATAGTGATGATCATTGAATTTGCATCAATCCAGACTTTGTACTTACTTATTCATGAATCCTACACTGACTTTTACCCAACTCATAAAAGGTTTATAAGAGTACAAGAGGAAACATACTGAAAAGTTTTTAAATATTTAGTAAATGAATGGCAAGTTTTCAAATCATGGTAGAAAATTAAAGTCATCTTTTTAGTTCAATGCAACAAACCTGAATTAGAATTTTAAAGTAGTTTGTTGCTTAAAAGAGATAAAAACTCCTACTTTTGTGTTTAGAATCTGCCCCCTTGTATGGAGTGCTGTGGAAAAAGTGAGTATGTTTCTAGATCTATGTAAAACAAACTTTTGCTGAAATACCACTTCCTCCAATTTATCTGTCCCAGTCTGACTTATTTAATCATTCTTTAATCTTGGATGTCTACTTCCTTTGAGAAGCATCTGAACATTTAGAATACTGTTAATTCTTTGAAGAAAGTTCCAGGATTTAAATGCCATTCTTTCCAGTGCCCAGAGTAGTGGTTCTCAGCCTTGGCTGCAGGTAAGAACCAGTTATGATGGTTAATTTTATGTGTGAACTTGACGGGGCCACAAGGTGCCAAGACACTTTTAAGTTAAACCTTATTTCTGATGTTGTCTGTAAGGGTGTTTCTGGATTAGAATAACATTTGTTCAGTAGACTGAATAAACTAGATTGTCCTCCCTAATGTGGGTGAGCCTCATCCAATCCGTTGAAGTCATAAATAGAATAAAAGGCTGAGTAAGAAAGAAATCTTTCTCGCTGCCTGTTTTCAAGCTGGTACACCAATCTTTGGCTCAGACTTTGGACTTGGACTATTACTGAAACACCAGGGGTTTGGTCTAGGTCTTGCAGCTCACTGCACAGAAAGCCAATCATTGAGACAACAAGTATTGCCAAGGAAGAAGGCTTTAATCCAGTACTATAGCCAAAGAGATAGGAGCTCAGTCTCAAATCCATCTCCCTGACCAACTAAAACCAGGGGTTTATATAGCAGGGAAGAAATGTAACAATGTGTAAGAAAACAGGAACTAGGGAGGGGCAAGGAAGCAATCATGATGAATGAGGGGGTCCAAAGTCTCATCCTCTGGATGTGGTGATCTGGTTAATTTCACTTCTTTGACACTTTTTTTCTTTTTTTTCTTTTTTTTTTTTTTTTTTTTGAGAAGCCTGAAGGTCCTTTCCTGAGGAAGGAACTCAGATAAAACAAAAAGTTTCAAGCTTTAAGACCAGAAAAGTCAGTTTCTATGTTTATCCAAAAGAACAGTCTATGGGACTATTATGCTGGTTTCAGGACCTAGACTAAAAATTATACCATCAGCTTTCCTGGTTCTTGTTCCTTTGTACTTGGACGGGACTGAACTATATCATCAGCTCTTGGGTTTCCAGCTCATAGACTGTAGATTGTTGCCTTCATAATCATATGAGCCAACTGCATATTTTATATAATGTATATATAAATTGTATATTTTTAATTTTATACATGTGTGTATATATATACCCACACATATATATAAAACAAAACAAATAGAAGTGTAATATATTGGTTTTGTTTTATATGTGTGTGTGTATACATATATATAATACACTTACTCCTATTGGTTTTGTTTTACTAGATCTCTAGGACTTACTCATCCTGCATAAGTGATGCTTTGTACCCTTTGACCAATACTTCCCCATATTCCTCGTTCCCTATCCCCCATAAACCACCATTCTTCTCTGTTCCTGTGACTATTTTAGATTCCTCATGTAAGTGGAATCATGTAGTACTTGTTCTCTGTGTCTGGCTTATTTTATTTGGTATAATGTCCTCCATGTTCATCCATTTTGTTTCAAATGGCAGGATTTTACTCTTTTATAAAGCCTGAGTAATATTCCGTTATATGTATAGTACCACATTTTCTTTGTCCTTTATCCATCCATGGACATCTAGGTTGCTTTCATATTTTGTCTATTATGATAATGCTGGAATGAACATGGGATTGTGGATATTTATTCAAGATTCTGACTTCAATTTGGATATACCCCCATAAGTGAGATTGCTGGATCAAATAGTAATTTTTTTAATTTTTGAGAAAACTATTGTTTTTCATAATGGCTACAAGTTTACATTCCCACCAACGGTGTACAATGGTTCCTTTTTCTCCGCATTTTTACCAACATTTGTGATCTTTTGTTTCTTTGCTAACAGCCATCATAACAAGTGTAAGGTGATATCTCATTGTGGTTTTGATTTGCATTTTCCTGATAATTAGTGACGCTGAGCACATTTTCATATATTTGGTAGCCACTTGTATATCTTCTTGGAGAAATGTCTGTTTAGTTTCTTGGCCCATTTTTAAATTGGGTTATTTGTGGACTTTTTCCTTGCTATTGAGTTATAGGAATTCTATATATATTTTGGATATTTTGGATATTAACCATTTATCAAATACATGATTTGCAAATATTTTCCCCCTTTTCATAGGCTGCCTTTTTCTTTTGTGGAATTTTTTTTTCTTTGCTATGCAGAAGCTTTTTTGTTTGATGTAATCCTGCTTGTTTTTTTATTTTGTTGCCTGTGCTTTTGGTGGTTATATCCCTGAAATCATTACCGAAGCCAATATCAATAAGTTTTTTCCCTATGTTTTCTTCTAGGAGTTTTACAGTTTCAGGCCTTACATTTAAGTCTTCAATCCATTATTAGTAAATTGTTCTGTATTGTGTAATATAAAGTTCCAATTTCATTCTTTTATATGTAGACATCTAGTTTTCTCAGTGTCATTTATTGAAGGGACTATCCTTTATCCATGTGTATTTTTGGCATCTTTGTGGGAGATCAATTGACTGTACATGTAAGGGTTTATTTCTGTTCTATTATGTTCCAGTGGCCTAAGACATGTGCATTTTAATTTCAGTACTATCTTGTTTTGAATACTATAGCTTTATAATGTATTGTGAAATCAGGAAGTGTGATGCCTCCAACTTTGTTCTCCTTGATCAAAATAGATGTGACTACTTAGAGATTACTGTGGTTCCATAGAATTTATGAATTTTTTTGTATTTCTGTAAAAAATGTCATTGGGATTTTGATAGGGATTGCATTATATTGCTTTGAGTAGTATGAATATTTTAACAATATTAATTCCTCCAATCTATGAACAGGGGGTATCTTTTCATTGGTTTGCTTTAATTATTTTCCTCAAGGTTTTATGGTTTTCAGTGTACAAGTCTTTCATCTCCGTGAAAGTTTATTTCTAAATATTTGAGCTTATTAAATGGGATTGTTTTCTTAATCCTTTTCAGACCATTTGTTGTTCATATATAGAAATGCAACTAATTTTTTATGTTGATTTTGTATCCTGAAACTTTTACTAAATTCATTTATGATTTCTAACAGGTTTGGATTGAGTGGTTGGTATAATCTTAGACTTACTACATATAAAATCACGTCTTCCACAAACAGAGCATTTAACTTCTTCCTTTCCAATTTGGATGCATTTTATAACTTTCTACTTCCTGACTGCTTTGGCTAGGACTTCTAGAACTATGTTGAATATAAGTGGCAAGAGTGGGCATCCTTGTCTTGTTCAGGATCTTAGACGAAAATGTTTTTAGTTTTTTACCAATGAGTATGATATTAGCTGTGGGATTTTTGTATATGGCCTTCTTTATTCAGGGTAAGTTTCTTTCTGTATCTAATTTGTTGAATTTTTTTTTTAACATGAAGGAGTGTTAAATTTTGTCAAAAAAATTTCTGTACCTTCCGAGATGATCATCTGATTTTTTAATCTTCTATTTTGTTAATGGTATATCACAATGTGGTATATCACAATGACTGATTCATATATGTTAACCATCCTTGCATTCTAGGAATAAATACCACTTAGTCAAGCTGTATGATCCTTTCAAGGTACTGTTGAATTCAATTTTCTAATATTTTGGGGGCTTTTGCATCTATGTTCATCAGGGATATTGGCCTGTGGTTTTTTTCTTGTGATGTCTTTGACTGGCTTTACTATCATGTTAATGCTGGCCTCATAAAATTAGTTTGGAAGTGTTTACTCTTCTATTTTTTGGAAGAGTTTACAAAGGATTGGTATTCATTCTTTAAGTATTTGGTAGAATTCAACTGTGAAGCCATCTGGTGCTGTGCTTGTTTTATTGGGGTGTTTTTGATTACTGATTAAATCTCTTTATTTGTTATTAGTCTGTTCTGGTTACTTATTTATTCCTGATTGCATTTTGGTAGGCATTTTGAAGTATTTATTCATAATTTTCTAAGTTGTCCAATTTAGTTCTCCTATAATTGTTCATAATAGTCCCTTAAATCTCTTACGTTATCTTGTTTCTGTCACATCCAGAAATATCTTCTCTTTCATTTCTGATTTTGTTTTCAACTTTTCTTTTTTATTTGTTAGTCTAGCTAAGGGCTTATCAATATTTTTCTGTTCAAAATCAATTCTTAGTATTGACAATTTTTGTATTGTCTCTTCCCTATTATATTCATTTCTGCTCTAATCTTTATTATTTCCTTCCTTCTTTCCTTTGAACTTGATTTATTTTTTTCCTAGTTCCTTGAAGTAAAATATTAGGTTGTTTATTAGGGATCAACTTTCCTCTTAGTACTGCTTTTGTGTATCTCATAAGTTTGGGTGTGCTGTGTTTTTGTTTTCCTTTGCCTTGAGATATTACTAAATTTTCCTTTTGGTTTTTTCTTTGACCCAATGGTTGTTCAGAAATGTGTTGTTTAACTTGCATGAAGTGTGAATCTCCCATTTTCTTTTGTTATTGATTCCTAGTTTCAACCCATGGTGCTTAGAAAAAATACTTAGAATTATTTCTATCTGCTTACATTAAGACTTATTTTGTGACATATTGTGATTTATCCTGAAGAATGTTCCATATGTACTTGAGAAGAATCTGTACTCTATTGTTGTTATATGGAATGTTCTGTATGTCTATTAAGAATAGTTGGTCTTTAGTATTGTTTAAGTTGACATTTTCTTTATGATAATCTATCTGGATGCAATATCTGTTATTGAAAGTGGAGTTTTAATGTCTACACTATTATTGTACTACTGTCTATTTCCCTTTCTAGATTTGTCAGTATTTGCTTTATATATGTAGGTATTCTGATGTCAGACACCTATATTTGTTATATCTTCCTGTTGAATTGACCCTTTTATCATTATATAATCTCCTTCTTTTTCCCTTGTTACAGCTTTTGTCTGAAAGTCTATTTTATCTTAAATAATTGTATCCATGCCTGCTCTCTTTTGGTTATCATTTACATATGTGAAAGTTGCAAGATTAAAAATGGAGTCACTCATGTTTAAAATCCTGGCAAATGGAGCCAGAGAAGGCCTCAAAGGGAGGGTTCTTATGCACAAATCCCTGATAAGAACTTTTATAAAACACTGCAAAAATTACAAACTTGCACAAAAGCCACTGCAACCATACACACACACAAATTCTTTTACAAGGACATCTACCCAGCAACTGCCTGTCCAATCTCAAACTAGTGTCACCCTTGTTATTGGTCCTTGTAGCCAAGAATAATTGATTCCAAAAACTTATGTAATTCTGTCATTTAAAAAAAAAAACAAAAAAACCTTTGTCTTCCTTAACCTCCCTGAATATGTACACAGTCATTTTTGCATTGTTTAAATTCTCCATTTGATATTGGAACATATTCTTAAATAAATGTGGTTATGTTACACATCACTTTAATGTGCATTTCTTTATGTTTTTGTGCTAATGAGGTATTACTTTCTGTTTATTTTATATTTATTTTAGACTATAGAAATGATGTTAGACAAAAGCAAATTCTAGTGATTTTCTTATTCAAGTTCAAAATGTGTCGTAAAGCAGTGGAGATAACCCACAATATCAATAGCATTGGGTCCAGGAACTCTTAATGAACTGTACAATGCAGGGGTGATTCAATAACTTTTGCAAAGGAGACAAGAGCCTTAAAGATGAGGAGCACAGTGGCCAGCCATCGGAAGTTGACAAGTACCAATTGAGAGCAATCACCAAAGCTGATCCTCTTACAACTATACAACAAGTTTGTCAAAGAAATCAATGCTTACCATTCGATGATAATCTGGCATTAGAAGCAAATTGGAAAGGTGAAAAAGCTTAATAAGTGGGTGCCTCAGGAGCTGAGTGAAAATTTTTAAAAATTGTCATTTTGAAGTGTTGTCCTCTTTTATTCTATGCAACAACAATGAATCATTTCTTGATCAGACTGTGATGTGTATTTTATATGACAACTGATGACAACCAGTTCAGTGGTTGAACTGAGAAGAAGCTCCACATCATTTCCCAAAGCCAAACTTGCACCAAAAAAGGTTATGGTCATTGTTTGGTGGTCTCCTGCCAGTCTGATCAGCTTTCTTTCTTTCTTTTCCTTCTTTCTTTCTTTTCCTTCTTTCCTTTTTTCCTTCCTTTCTTCTTTTATTTTAGATGGAGTTTTGCTCTTGTTGCCTAGGTTGGAGTGCAAGGGCGTGATCTCAGCTCACGCCTCCGCCTCCTGGGTTCAAGCAGTTCTCCAGTCTCAGCCTCCTGAGTAGCTGAAATTACAGACATATGCCACCACACCTGGCTAATTTTATATTTTTAGTGGAGATGGGATTTCACCATGTCGGTCTGCCTGGACTGGAACTCCTAACCTCAAATGATCCACCCACCATAGCCTCCCAAAGTGCTGGGATTATATGCGTGAGCCACCGAACCTGGCCCATTACAACTTTCTGAATCCCAGAGAAACTATTATATCTCAGAAATACTCAGCAAATCGATGAGCTGTGCCAAAAACAGAAACATCAGCAGCCAGCATTGGTCAACAGAAAGGGCCAAATTCCTCTCCACAACAATGCCCGACTGCACATCACACAACCAATGCTTCAAAAGTTGAACAAATTGGACTATGAAGTTTTAGCTCATCTGCCGTATGCACCCAACTCTCACCAACCAACTACCACTTCTTCATGCATCTGGACAACTTTTTCCAGAGACAATGCTTCCACAACCAGCAGGAGGCAGAAAAAGCTTTCCAAGAGTTTGTCAAATCCTGAAGCATGGATTTTTATGCTATAGGAATAAACAAACATTTCTTATTGGCAAAAAATGTATTGATTATAATGGTTCCTATTTTGATTAATAAAGATGTGATTGAGCCTAGTTATGATTTAAAATTCATGGTCCAAAACTGCAATTACTTTTGCACCAACCTGTATTTCCATTGCAATGCCCGTTCACAAATAAACATCATTTGCTTTTAGAAAGTTTCTCTCTGTCTGTTATATAGGTTGATCTAATTTGGTGTTCACTAAGCAGAAAGAAAGCAACCTCATTACAGACAGATCAATGGCCCTTGGAATCAAGTGCAATACTGAGCCCTTGGCATTCTCCACTTCCGTGAGTTACCTCTTTGGCTTTGGTGAATCTCTTGAATTCTTAGATTCTTTCCTCTGGTGGGTTCTTTTTTACTTTATTCAGGATCTGATTTGCTTATAAGCTTGCTATAAAGAAAGAAACTTGTATTCCTCTTAGAACTGTAAAATTGTTGGGGGATCCATTCAAGAGAGCCGAATAGGAACAGTTCTGGTCTGCAGTTCCCACCATGATTGACACAGAAGACAGGTGATTTTGGCATTTTCAACTGAGGTACCTGGTTCATCTCACTGGGACTGGCTGGACAGTGGGTGCAGCCCATGGAGAGTGAAGTGAAGCAGGGTGGGGTGTTGCATCACCCAGGAAGTGTAAGGGGGCGGGGTATTTCCCTTTTCTAGCCAAGGGAAGCCGTGACAGACTCTACCTGGAAAAATGAGACACTGCCACCCAAATAATGTACTTTTCCTGTGGTCTTAGCAACTGGCAGACCAGGAGATTCTCTCCCGTGCCTGGTTCAGTGGGTCCCATGCCCATGGAGCTTTGCTCACTGCTAGCACAGCAGTCTGAGACTGACCTGCAAGGCTGAAGCCTGGCCAGGGGAGGGGTGTCTGCCATTGCTGAGGCTTGAGTAAGTAAACAAAGTGGCCAGGAAGCTTGAACTGGGCAGAGCCCACTGCAACTCAGCAATGCCTACTGCCTCTATAGACTCCACTTCTGTGGGCAGGGCATAGCTGAACAAAAGGCAGCAGAAACTCCTGCAGACTTAAACGTCCCTGTCTGACAGCTCTGAAGAGAGCAGTGGTTCTCCCAGCACAGTGATTTAGCTCTGAGAACGGACAGACTGCCTCCTCAATTGGGTCCTTGACCCCTGTCTAGCCTAACTGAGATACACCTCCCAGTAGGGGCTGACAGACACCTCATACAGGTGGGTGCCCCTCTGGGACGAAGTTTCCAGAGGAAGGATCAGGTAGCAATATTTGCTGTTCTGCAATATTTGCTGTTCTGCAGTCTCCACTGGTGATACCCAGGCAAACAGGGTCTGGAGTAGACCTCTAGCAAACTCCAACAGACCTGCAGCTGGGGGACTTGACTGTTAGAAGGAAAACTAACAGACAGAAAGGAATAGCATCAACATTAACAAAAAGGACATCCACAACAAAACCCCATCTGTAGGTCACGAACATCAAGGACCAAAGGTGGATAAAATCACAAAGATGGGGAGAAACCAGAGCAGAAAAGCTGAAAATTCTAGAAACCAGAGTGCCTCTTCTTCCCCAAAGGATTGCAGCTCCTCACCAGCAACGGAACAAAGCTGTATGGAGAATAACTTTGATGAGTCAACAGAAGTAGGCTTCAGAAGGTCGGTAAAAACAAACTTCTCTGAGCTAAAGAAGCATGTTCTAACCCATCACAAGGAAGCTAAAAACCTTGAAAAAAGGTTAGATGAATGGTTAACTAGAATAAACAGTGTAGAGAAGACCTTAAAGGACCTGATAGAGCTGAAAATCATGGCACGAGAACTTCGCGATGCAGGCACAAGCTTCAATAGCAGATTTGATCAAGCAGAAGAAAGGATATCAGTGAATGAAGATCAAATTAATGAAATAAAGTGAGAAGACAAGTTTAGAGAAAAAAAGAGTGAAAACAAATGAACAAAGCCTCCAAGAAATACAGGACTATGTGAAAAGACCAAATCTATGTTTGACTGGTGTACTTGAAAGTGATGGGGAGAATGGAACCAAGTTGGAAAACACTCTTCAGGATATTATCCAGGAGAATTTTCCCAACCTAGCAAGGCAGGCCAACATTCAAATTCAGGAAATACAGAGAACACCACAAAGATACTCCTTGAGAAGAGCAACCCCAAGATACATAATTGTCAGTTTCACCAAGGTTGAAACGAAGGAAAAAATGTTAAGGGCAGCCAGAGAGAAAGGTTGGGCTACCCACAAAGGGAAGCCCATCAGACTAACAGCAAATCTCTAGGCAGAAATCTTACAAGCCAGAAGAGAGTAAGGGGGCCAATATTCAACATTCTTAAGGAAAATAATTTTCAACCCAGAATTTCATATCCAGCCAAACTAAGCTTCATAACTGAAGGAGAAATAAAATCCTTTACAGACAAGCAAATGCTGAGAGATTTTGTCACAACCAGACCTGCCCTACAATAGCTCCTGAAGGAAGCACTAAACATGGAAAGGAACAACTGGTACCAGCTACTTCAAAAACATGCCAAGTTGTAAAGACCATTGATGCTATGAAAAACCTGTATCAATTAACGGGCAAAATAACCAGCTAACATCATAATGACAGGATCAAATTAACACATAACAATATTAACCTTAAATGTAAATGGGCTAACTGCCCCAATTAAAAGACACAGACTGGCAAATTGAATAAAGAGTCAAGACCCATCACTGTGCTGTATTCAGGAGACCCAACTCACATGCAGAGACATACATAGTCTCAAAATAAAGAGATAGAGGAAGATCTACCAAGCAAATGGAAAGAAAAAAAAAGCAGGGGCTGCAATCCTGGTCTCTGATAAAGCAGACTTTAAACCAACAAAGATCAAAAGAGACAAAGAAGGCCATTACATAATGGTAAAGGGATCAATTCAACAACAAGAGCTAACTATCCTAAATATATATGCACCCAATGCAGGAGAACCCAGATTCATAAAGCAAGTCCTTAGAGACCTACAAAGAGACTTAGACTCTCACACAATAATAATGGGAGACTTTAACACCTCACTGTCAATGTTAGAGAGATCAATGAGACAGAAGGTTAACAAGGATATCCAGGACTTGAACTCAGCTCTGTACCAAGCAGACCTAATAGACATCTACAGAACTCTCCACCCCAAATCAACAGAATATACATTCTTCTCAGCACCACATCACACTTATTCTAAAATTGGCCACATAATTGGAAGTAAAGCACTCCTCAGCAAATATAAAGGAACAGAAATCACAACAAACTGTCTCTCAGACCACAGCACAATCAAATTAGAACTCAGGATTAAGAAACTCATTCAAAACCACACAACTACATGGCAACTGAATAACCTGCTCCTGAGTGACTACTTGGTAAATAACGAAATGAAGGCAGAAATAAAGAAGTTCTTTGAAACCAATGAGAACGAAGACATAATGTACCAAAATCTCTGGGACACATTTAAAACAGTATGTAGCTGGAAATTTATAGCACTTAATGCCCACAAGAGAAAGCAGGAAAGATCTAAAATCAACGCCCTAATATCACAATTAAAAGAACTAGAGAAGCAACAGCAAATGAATTCAAAAGCTAGCAGAAGGCAAGAAACAACTAAGATCAGAGCAGAACTGAAGGAGATACAGACACAAAAAACCCTTCAAGATATCATTGAATCCAGGAACTGGTTTTTTGAAAGATCAACAAAATTGATAGACTGCTAACAAGATTAATAAAAAAGAAAAGAGAAGAATCAAAGTAGACACAATAAAAAATGATTAAGGGGCTATCACCACCAATCCCACAGAAATACAAATCACCATCAGAGAATACTATAAATACCTCTATACAAATAAACTAGAAAATCTAGAAGAAATGGATAAATTCCTGGACACATACACCCTCCCAAGACTAAACCAGCAAGAAGTTGAATCTCTGAATAGACCAGTAACAGGTTCTGAAATTGAGGCAATAATTAATAGCCTACCAACTAAAAAAATCCAGGACCAGACGGATTCACTGTCAAATTCTACCAGAAGTACAAAGAGGAGCTGGTACCATTCCTTCTGAAACTATTCCCATCAATAGAAAAAGAGGGAATCCTCCCTAACTCATTTTATGAGACCAGCATCATCCTGATACCAAAGCCTGGCAGAGACGCAACAAAAAAGAGAATTTTAGACCAATATTCCTGATGAACATCGATGTGAAAATCCTCAATAAAATACTGGCAAACCGAATCCAGCAGCACATCAAAAAGCTTATCCACCACGATCAAGTTTGCTTCATCCCTAGGATGAAAGGCTGGTTCAACATACACAAATCAATAAACGTAATCCATCATATAAACAGAACCAATGACAAAAAACACATGATTATTTCAATAGATGCAGAAAAGGCCTTTGACAAAATTCAACAGCCCTTCATGCTAAAAACTCTCAATAAACTAGGTATTGATGGAACGTATCTCAAAATTATAAGAGCTATTTATGACAAACCCACAGCCAATATCATACTGAATGGGCAAAAACTGGAAAAATTCCCTTTGAAAACTGGCACAAGACAAAGATGCCCTCTCACCACTCTTATTCAACATAGTGTGGGAAGTTGTGGCCAGGGCAATCAGGCAAGGGAAACAAATAAAGGGTATTCAATTAAGAAAAGTGGAAGTCAAACAGTCCCTGCTTGCAAATGACATGATTGTATATTCAGAAAATCCCACTGTCTCAGCCCAAAATCTCCTTAAGCTGATAAGCAACTTCAGCAAAGTCTCAGGATACAAAATCAAGGTGCAAAAATAACAAGCATTCCTATACACCAATAACAGACAGCCAAATTATGAGTGAACTCCCATTTCACAATTGCTACAAAGAGAATAAAATACCTAGGAATCCAACTTACAAGGAATGTGAAGGACCTCTTCAAAGAGAACTACAAACCACTGCTCAAGAAAATAAGAGAGAACAAAAACAAATTGAAAAACATTCCATGCTCATGGATAGGAAGAATCAATATTGTGAAAATGGCCATACTGCTCAAGGTTATTTATAGATTCAATGCTATCCCCAACAAGCTACCACATACTTTCTTCACAGAATTAGAAAAAACTGCTCTAAAGTTCATATGAAAAGAGACTGCATTGCGAAGACAATCCTTAGCAAGAACAAAAAAGCTGGAGGCATCATGCTACCTGACTTCAAACTATACTACAAGGCTACAGTAACCAAAACAGCATGGTACTGGACCAAAACAGAGATATAGACCAATGGAACAGAACAGAGCCCTCAGAAATAACACCACACACGTACAACCATCTGATCTTTGACAAACCTGACAAAAACAAGCAATGGGGAAAAGATTCCCTATTTAATAAATGGTGCTGGCAAAACTGGCTAGCCATACATAGAAAGCTGGAACTGGATCCCTTCCTTACACCTTATACAAAAATTAATTCAAGATGGATTAAAAACTTAAATGTTAGACCTAAAACCATAAAAATCGTAGAAGAAAACCTAGGTAATACTATTCAGGACATAGGCATGGGCAAGGACTTCATGACTAAAACACCAAAAGCAATGGCAACAAAAGCCTAAATAGACAAATGGGATCTAATATAACTAAAGAGCTTCTGCACAGCAAAAGAAACTACCATCAGAAAGAACAGGCAACCTACATAATGGGAGAAAATTTTTGCAATCTACCCGTCTGACAAAGGACTAATATCCAGAATCTACAAAGAACTTAAATTTACAAGAAGAAAACAACCCCATCAAAAAGTGGGCAAAGCATACAAACAGACGCTTCTTGAAAGAAGACATTTATGCAGCCAATAGACACATGAAAAAATGCTCATCATCACCAGTCATCAGAGAAATGCAAATCAAAACCACAAGGAGATACCATCTCATGCCAGTTAGAATGGTGATCATTAAAAAGTCAGGAAACAACAGATGCTGGAGAAGTTGTGGAGAAATAGGTATGCTTTTACACTGTTGGTGGAGTGTAAATTAGTTCAACCACTCTGGAAGACAGCATGGCAATTTTTTAAGGATCTAGAACTAGAAATACCATTTGACCCAGCGATCCCATTACTGAGTATATACCCAAAGAATTATAAATCATGTTACTATAAAGACACATGTACACATATGTTTATTGCAGCACTATTCACAATAACAAAGACTTGGAACCAAGCCAAATGTTCATCAATGATAGACTGGATTAAGAAAATGTGGCACATATACACCATTGAATATTATGCAGCCATAAAAAAGAATGAGTTCATGTCTTTTGCAGAGACATGGATGAAGCTGGAAACCATCATTCTCAGCAAACTATTATAAGGACAGAAAACCAAACACCACGTGTTCTCACTCATAGGTGGGAGTTGAACAATGAGAACACCTGGACACAGAGTGGGGAACATCACACACCAGGGCTTGTCAGGGGTCAGCAGCTGGGGAAGGGATAGCATTAGGAGAAATACGTAATGTAAATGACGAGTTGATGGGTGCAGCAAACCAACATGGCACATGTGTACCTATGTAACAAACCTGCACGTTGTGCACATGTACCCTAGAACTTAAATAATAAAAAAAAAATTTTTTTGTTTGTTTTTGGCAAACCCTTTCTGGTATAAAGCCATGTGTGCTTCTAGTTAGTGTACTCTGGTTTCTATAGAATTTATCTTCTGTGTGTAAGGCATGCCTTTTCTGGTGAATTCACTTTTGATTCTTTCTATATGTCTAATACTTTGTTTATTGTGCATGCCTAGCTTAAAATTTTTCTGAGCACTGTTATTTTGGTTTGGTTATGCATGTTTATAAATAATTTGGCTTTTTAACTTTTTTCCCCAGCTTTCTTCTGATTATCTTTTGCAAGCAAAAATAACCATTCTAAATGGTGGGTGCAAGATGGCTAATTAAACGTCATGAGGGCAGTGGCCACCATCTAAAACACTGGTCCAAACTCCTGACTTTCCTTTATGGGGTTTTCAGGATTGTCATTGCCCTCAAGAGATTAGTAGGAAATGGAATGGGCTTTTCCAGACTGAGCAGTGGAATCTAAAGTCTCCAAGGAGGAAGTCGCCTCTCTCTTCAATGACAGCAGGAATAAATCAGGAAACCGGGGAGGACCCAAAGACCTTCTGAAGGAAGCAGATTGCTCCTGCAGGACCTGGGAGACACCCCCAATACTGAGTGCCCAAACTGTGGAAGTGGGAAAGGGAGATTGTCCGCTTCTGAACACACACCACCCTAAGGAAACTGAAGGTCTAGATTATGGGAGAAGATTCTCATCTTACCTTGAGCTGAGTCAAATGAGAGAGCCAAGCATTATACAGGGGAAGAGGAAACAGCAGGAAAAGCCCTGTGAGCTCTCTGGGTACCCTAGCAAACTATTTCTGCCTGGTCTCACAGTTGTCCTTCGTTAGGGTGGCCAGAGGCACTTGGAAAGGCCACAGGGAGAAGGAAATCTCCAGCTGAACTTTGCAACAATTTGAACTGATTGAGAAGTCTCCTGGCCAGAACTCGGGGGAGGGCATGAATCAGGTGTGCAGACTTCACAGGCAGGGGAAGAAGGAAAGCCATACTTGTTTTCACAGCTGGGAGGCAGGTAGCCTGGGGCAAGTTCTCAGCCCTGCTTGCCCACTGCCTAGAAACAGACTCGGTGCTACTGGGGTTGTGGGGCACGGTGGGGGTGAAACCAGCCCTTTGGATTGCATAGAAGCTGGGTGAGGCCTGTGACTACTGGCTTTCCCCCACTTCCCTGACAACCTGCATGACACAGGAGAGACAAACATAAACTTCCTAGGAACATAATGCCATTGACCTGGGAACCTCACCCCCAATCCCCACAGCAGCCACAGCAAGACCTGCCCAAGGAGAGTCTGAGCTCAGATATGCCTAACCCTGCCCCCAACCAATGGCCTTCCCTACCTACTCTGGTAACTGAAGACAAAGGGCATATACTCCTGGGAGTTCTAGGGCCCCACCCACCACCTGTTCCTCTCCATACTACCACAGTGGATACTCTCGGGAAAGCACCACCTCCTTGCAGGAGGCCAACCAGCATAAAAATAGTGTATTAAACCAAAGCTAAGAACCCTCACAGAGACCATTTCACTTCCCTGCCACCTCCACCAAAACAGGTGCTGGTATCCATGGCTAAGAGAGTCACAGATGGTTCACATCACAGAACTCTGTGCAGACATCCCCCAGTACCAGCCCAGAGCCTGGTAGACTTGCTGGGTAGCTAGATTCAGAAGAGAGATAACAATTACTACAGCTTGGCTCTCAGGATGCCACATCCATAGGAAAAGAGGGAGACTACTACATCAAGGGAACACCCTGTGGCACAAAAGATTCTGAACAACAGCCTTCAGCCCTAGATTTTCCCTCTGACACAGCCTACCCAAATGAGAAGGAACTAGAAAACCAACTCTAGTACTGTGACAAAACAAGGTTCTTTAACACCCTCCAAAAATCATACTAGCTCACCAGCACTAGATCCAAACCAAGAAGAAATCCCTGATTTACCTGAAACAGAATTCAGGAGGTTAGTTATTAAGCGAATCAGGGAGGTACCAGAGAAAGGCGAAGTCCAACGTAAGGAAATTTAAAAAAATTGAGAAGTGAAGGGAAAAATATTCAGTGAAATAGTATAAATAAAAAACAATCAAAACTTCAGCAAACAGTGGACACACTTACAGAAATGCAAAATGCTCTGAAAAGTCTCTGTAATAGAATCAAACAAGTAGAAGAAAGAAATTCAGAGCTTGAAGACAAGGTCTTTGAATTAACCCAATCCAACAAAGACAAAGAAAAAAATAAGAAAATATGAAGAAAGTCTCCAAGAAGTCTGGGATTATATTAAATGACCAAACCTAAGAATAGTTGGCATTCCTGAGGAAGAATGGAAATCTAAAATTTTGGAAAACGTATTTGGGGAAATAATTGAGGAAAACTCTACCAGCCTTGTTAGAGACCTAGACATCCAAATACAAGAAGCACAAAGAATCTCTGGGAAATTTTTTGAAAAAAAGATCATTACCTAGGCACACTGACATCAGTTTATCTATAGTTAAGACGAAGGAACAAATCTTAAGAACTGAAACAAAAGCACCAGGTAACCTATAAAGGAAGACCTATCTCATTAACAGCAGATTTCTCAGCAGAAACCCTACAAGCTAGAAAGGATTGGGGCCCTATCTTCAGCCTCCTCAAAACAATTATCAGCCAAGAGTTTCGTATCCAGTGAAACTAAGCTTCATATATGAAGGAAAGATATGGTCTTTTTCAGACAAACAAATGCTGAAAGAATTTACCACTACCAAGCCACCACTACAAGAACTGCTAAAAGGAACTCTAAATCTTGAAGCAAATCCTGGAAACACATCAAAACAGAACCTCTTTAAAGCATAAACCTCACAGGACCTATAAAATAAAAATACAATGTAGAAAACAAAATCAAAAAACAAAAAACCAAGATATATAGGCAACAAACAGCATGATGAATGGAATGGTATCTCATATCTAAATACTAACATTGAATGTAAATGGCCTAAATGCTCCACTTAAAAGATACGGAATTGCAGAAAGGATAAGAATTCACCAACTAACTATCTGCTGCCTCCAAGAGGCTCACCTAACACATAAGGACTCACATAAACTTAAGGTACAAGGGTGGAAAAAGACATTTCATACAAATGGACACCAAAAGTGAGCAGGAGTAGCTATTGTTATATCAGACCAAACAAACTTGAAAGCAGCAGCAGTTAAAAAGGACAAAGAGGGACACTGTATAATGATAAAAGGCCTTGTCCAACAGGAAAATATCACAATCCTAACATATATGCACCTAATACTGGAGTTCCCAAATTTATAAAACAATTACTAATAGACCTAAGAAGAAATGAGATAGCAACACAATAATAGAAGGGGATGTCAATACTCCACTGACAGCACTAGACAGGTTATCAAGACAGAAAGTCAACAAAGAAACAATGAATTTAAAGTATACCCTGGAACAAATGGACTTAACAGATATAAATAGAACATTCCATCCAACAACCACAGAATATACATTCTATTCAACAGCACATGGAACTTTATTCAAGATAGACCATATGATAGGCCACAAAATAAGCATCAATAAATTTAAGAAAATTGAAATTATATCAAGCACTCTCTCAGACCACAGTGGAATAAAACTGGAAATCAACTCCAAAAGGAACCTGCAAAGCCACGGAAATACGTGGAAATTAAATAACCCGCTCCTCAATGATCATTGGGCCAAAAATGAAATTAAGATGGAAATTTAAAAATTCTTCCAACTTAACAACTATAGTGACACAACATATCAACACCTCTGGGATACAGTAAAGGCAGTGCTAAGAAGAAACTTCATAAGCCTAAATGCCTACATCAAAAAGCGTGAAAGAGCACAAACAGGCAATCTAAGGTCACACCTCAAGGAACTAGAGAAACAGGAACAAACCAAACCCAAATCCAGCAGAAGAAAGGAAATAACCAAGATGAGAGCAGAACTAAGTAACATTGAAACAAACAAAAAAATACAATGATAAATGAAACAAAATCCTAGTTCTTTGAAAAGATAAATAAAATGGACAGACCATTAGCAAGATTAACCAAGAAAAGAAGAGAGATAAATCAAAATAAGCTCGATAAGAAACAAAACAGAAGATATTACAACTGACACCACAGAAATACAAAAGATGACTGAAGGCTACTCTTAACACCTTTATGCGCACAAACTAGATAAACCTAGAAGAGATGGATAAATTCCTGGAAGGATACAACCCTCCTAGTTTAAATCAGGAAGAATTAGATACTCTGAACAAACCAGTAACAAGCAGTGAGCCTGAAATAATTTTAAAATTACCAAAAAAAAGTCCGGGAGTAGACGGATTAATAACAGAATTCTACCAGATGTTGAAAGAATTGGTACCAATTCTATCGATACTATTCCACAAGATAGAGAGGGAACCCTCCCTAAATCATTCTATGAAGCCAGTATCACCCTAACACCAAAACCAGGAAAGGACGTAACCAAAAAAGGAAACTATGGACCAATATCCATAATGAACACAGATGGTAAAATCCTTAACAAAAATACTAGCTAACCAAATCCAACAGTATACCAAAAACAATCCACCATCATCAAGTGGGTGTCATACCAGGGATGCAGGGATGGTCTAACATACACAAGTCAATGAATGTAATACACCACATAAACAGAATTAAAAACAAAAATCACATGATCATCTCAATAGATGCAGAAAAAGCATTCAACAAAATCCAGCATCGCTTTATGATTAAAACTGTCAACAAAATCAGAAATACAAGGGACATACCTCAATGTAATAAAAGCCATCTTTAACAAACCCACAGTCAACATAATACTGAATGGGGAAAAGTTGAAAGCATTCGCTCTGAGAACTGGAATGAGACAAGGATGCCCACTCTCTCGGCTCCTCTTCAACATAGTACTGGAAGTCCTAGCCAGAGCAATCAGACAAGAGAAAGAAATAAAGGCATTCAAATCAGTAAAGAGGAAGTCAAGCGGTTGTTATTTGCTGATGATATGACTGTTTACCTAGAAAACCCTAAAGACTCCTCCAGAAAGCTCTTAGAACTGATACAAGAATTCAGCGAAGTTTCCAGATACAAAAATAATGTACACAAATCAGTAGCTCTCTATACACCAACAACAACCAAGCTGAGAATCAATCAAGAAATCAACCCCTTTTACAATAGCTGCAAAACAAAAAAAAATTAAAATACTTAAGAATATACCTAACCAATGAGGTAAAAGACCTCTACAAGGAAAACTACAAAACACTGCTGAAATAAATCCTAGACAGCACAAACAAATGGAAACACATCATATGCTTGTGGATGGGTAGAATTAGTTTTGCAAAAATGACCATACTGCCAAAAGCAATCTATAAATTCAATGCAATTCTTATCAAACCACCATCATTCTTCACAGAATCAAAAAAAATTCTAAAATTCATATGGAACCAAAAGAGCCTGCATAGCCAAAACCAGACTAAGCAAAAAGAACAAATCTGGAGGCATCACATTGCCTGATTTTAAACTATACTATAAGGCCATAGTCACCAAAACAACATGGTACTGGTATAAAAATAGTCACATAGACGAATGGAACAGAATAGAGAATCCAGAAATAAACCCAAACACTTATAGCCAACTGATCTTCGACAAAGCAAACAAAAACAAAGTGGGAAAAGGACACCCTTTTCAACAAATGGTGCTGGGATAATTGGCTAGCTGGATAATTGGATAATCTCCACGTGTAGGAGAATGAAACTGGATTCTCATCTCTCACCTTATATAAAAATCAACTCAAAGTGAACTAAAGACTTAAATCTAAGACCTGAAACTATAAAAATTCTAGAACATTGGAAAAACCCTTCTAGACATTGGCTTAGGCAAGCATTTCATGACCAAGAACCCAAAAGCAAGTGTGATAAAAACAAAGATAAATAGCAGGGAATTAAACTAAAGAGCTTTTGCAGAGCAAAAGGAACAGTCGGCAGAGTAAACAGACAACCCACATAGTAGGAGAAAATCTTCATAATCTGTACATCTGTCAGAGGACTAATATCCATAATCTACAACAAACTCAAACAAATCAGCAAGGAAAAAAAAAAGTCTCATCAAAAAGTGGTTAAAGGACATGAATAGACAATTCTCAAAAGAAGATATACAAATGGCCAACAAACATGAAAAAAGGCTCAGCATCACTAATGATCAGGGAAATGCAAATCAAAACCACAATGCAATACCACCTTACACCTGCAAGAATGGCCATAATCGAAAAATTAAAAAATAGTACATGTTGGCATAGGTGCAGTGAACAAGGAACACTTCACCACTGCTGGTGGGAATGTAAACTGGTAAAACCACTATGGAAAATAGTGTGGAGACTCCTTAAAGAACTAAAAGTAGAACTGCCATTTGATCCTGCAATCCCACTACTGGCTATCTACCCAGAGGAAAGGAAGTCATTATACACAAAAGATACTTGCACATGCATGTTTATAGCAGCACAACTCACAATTGCAAAACTGTGGAATCAACCCAAATGCCCATCAATCTATGAGTGGATAAAGAAACTGTGAGATATATATATCTCTCTCTCACATATATATATGTGATATATCATAAAAAGGAATAAATTAATGGCATTCGCAGTGACCTGGATGAGAGTGGAGACTATAATTCTAAGTGAAGTAACTCGGGAATGGAAAACCAAACATTGTATGTTCTCACTCATAAGTGGGAGTTAAGCTATGAGGATGCAAAGGCATAAGAATGACACAATGGACTTTGGGGACTCAGAGGGAAAGGGTGGGAAGTGGGTGAGGGATAAAAGACTACACAAAGGGTGCAGTGTATACTGCTCAGGTGATGGGTGCACCAAAATCTCACAAATCACCACTAAAGAACTTACTCATGTAACCAAACACCACCTGTTCCACCAATAACCTGTGGAAATAAAAAATAAAATAAAATAAAATAAAGCAAACAGAACAAAAAGGAATGGAATGGGATCCCTGAAATTCTAAATCATGCCAAACCTCTAGGACCTCAAACAGCTATAAATTCAAGACTTATGGTCCAGCCTGGTATACATTTTAAATCAATAGACAGAAATTACACCGAGGATAATTTATGGCCATTAAAGGAGATCATTCAAACTCCCCAACCTTGTTTTTCTTATAACTAAATTAGAAACTGCCACCAACTGTAGCATTAACATGTAGAACCTTCTAAGTTCTGTGTCTATCTCTATTTTTATCTGCCTACTTTGAATCTGCTGACTTTTCTTTTGGTATTAAGATAAGCTCACTGCTTATGGAATTCCAGTTAAGATTCTTTCTAGGTTTAAAGGGCTTGATGTTTTATGGTGTCAGGGTTTGATACAAAGGTTAAATACAACAGCTCCATGGTAACCAACAATCTAGATACCTTTTGGAAATATATATTTAGGTTTGTCTGGATGACAATCACTTAAGTTGATAGAAGAATTAATTGAAAGATTGACATTCTAAAAGGAAATAAATAGATAAATGTTTATCAAAGTTAGGCTGTCAGATCAAAGGGGTCAAAATCTTAAATTCAGAGCCATAATCTAAGATATCTCTGCCTGGCATGAGAATTTCATTGTCTGCTATGCATGAACCAGAAAAATCTGGGAAAAAAAAACTGCAAATAACTTTTCCTCCGGTACTTCCTTGCACAATTGACTAGTCAAGCAAACAAAACCAACAAATAAAAGACAAATTTGTTACTAAAATTCAAGACTACTTGGAGATTTTGTTTTTCTCACACAATTTGGATCATCCCACCTAAAATGTAAACATTTAAAAAATGTAACCACTTAAACTCATTTGAAACTGAAAAATGGGGAGAGTAAAAAAAAAAATTTTTTTTTAATTGGTTTATCCAAAGTTTTGGCCCACAGCCTTCGTTAGACTACCTATAAGGGAAAATAAAATTTAGTCAAGTGAACCAGTCCCATTTTGTCAGAAATATTATTTAGATTCAACTGCCTTTTAAAACTCATGAGTTTATACTATGTATTAATATGTTTTACTGACTCGTAACTAAAATTCTAAAATGAAAGGCAAAAGATCTATGTGTGTATATATATGTTTAGATATGTCTATATATATGCACATGTATTATGTTGTATGTTGTGTCTACATGGTAGAATGTGGCATAGTTGACCAAAAATCCCTTAAGGAATTCCATTCAAACTGGCTTAGATAAGCGAGTACTCATATAAACTGTTAAAATATCTAATAATTAACCCAAATGCCTTTAGTTTATGTGACGTAAGTAGGCCTTTAATAAGTAAGTTGGTTTTGAAACTCTTGGTAAAAAAAATTAAAATGTGCCGGGCGCGGTGGCTCACGCCTGTAATCCCAGCACTTTGGGAGGCCGAGGCGGGCGGATCACAAGGTCAGGAGATCGAGACCACGGTGAAACCCCGTCTCTACTAAAAATACAAAAAATTAGCCGGGCGCGGTTGTGGGCGCCTGTAGTCCCAGCTACTCGGGAGGCTGAGGCAGGAGAATGGCGTGAACCCGGGAGGCGGAGCTTGCAGTGAGCCGAGATCGCGCCACTGCACTCCAGCCTGGGCTGGGCGAGAGAGCGAGACTCCGTCTCAAAAAAAAAAAAAAAAAAAAAAGTAATTCAAAATTGTTAGCATATATTTTTGCTTGGACTTACTAGTCAGTTTTATATTTGTCTTTGCTAGATGTTTTAAGGTATCAGGGTTTGATACAAAGGTTAAATACTACAAAACCAGCCTGAAAACAGAATGATCTTTGTTTATAATTACTTTAATAATTATTCTACAATAATTTATAATTACTGTAATAAATAAGAATAATTTATTACTGTTGGTATAATGAAAATAGCTGTATCTTCTAATTTATTGGCAAAATACTCTTGCAAATTTCTTACTTGGGTGAACACCTAATATTCACAGGCTGTAAAAATCATTAGCAGAAAAATAACCTGAAATAATAGCTAATTTTGTCTAATATTTCAGTTTTCATAAGTAATCTAGGTATAATTGATAAAAATTAATTAGGTAAATGTAAATGAGATAAATGTTTATAAACAAACTTTTATATAATTTGAAATCTTAAAGTTATGTTATATTAAATTTACCAATACTCATTAAATGTCTGGATAATTTCCCAAGAAGATAAAATAATGAAACATATATTGCTGAACATAAGATTTTACTTTGCTTCATAAATTTTATAAAATGACTAAATATAGTTGAGCCTATCAATGTGCATAAAAATTATGTTATGGAAAAACTTCTTTCTAAAAATTATAAAATGTTTCTTCTCTACAAAACACCAACATGCAACAGACAGTTCAAAATTTGTTGTTTCCTAGGTTATCACTAGAAATTAAGGTTACTAAGAGTTAAACATTCTAATTAACATATATAATTTTGCATACAAACTATACAGAAATGAACATATTTCTGATGAGAAAAATTGTAAGTCATTAAAAAAATGTCATTTAGAGGCTAGTTGTTTCAAAAAGTAAAATTAAGGAAGGAAATACAAAGATAGAAAATAACCAGTAAGAAAGACAGAGAGAGAGATGTAAAGAAAGTTATCAAAACATCTCATGGATGCCATAAATATATATACCTACTGTGTATCCACAAACATTTTTAAAAATAATTTTTAAAAATTTAAGGGAATTTTTTTTATTAAAAAGAACCTTGTGTGGTAAATTTTCTGTGCTAAAGTAAAATGCCTGGTTATTTAACAAAGAAGAAATAGGGAACAAAACTAATAGTCTAAGCATGTCATGGAAGGTTGGTGTAAGTCATGGAAAGTTTGTGAAGAATGAATTTATGAAAAACATTTGGGCTGGGCGCCGTGGCTCACGCCTGTAATCCCAGCACTTTGGAAGGCTTAGGTGGGAGGATCACCTGAGGTCAGGAGTTTGAGATTAGCCTGACCAACATGGATAAACCCCAGCTCTACTAAAAATACAAGAAAAATTAGCTGGGCATGGTGGCACATGCCTGTAATCCCAGCTACTCAGGAGGCTGAGGCAGGAGAATTGCTTGAACCTGGGAGGTGGAGGTTGTGGTGAGCCGAGATCACACCATTGCACTCCAGCCTGAACAACAAGAGCAATACTGCATCTCAAAAAAAAAAAAAAAAAGAAAAAAAAGAAAGAAAAGAAAAACATTTGTGTGTACTGGCTATAATTAGAAGGAAATTGTGAGTCTTTCTAAAGATTAATTTTGACTTATGTGTGCATGCTATAAATACACAGTGATACAAAATTACAAATTTGGTCTTCTATGGTAGCACAAGGTTTTCCTGAGGTATTAATCTGCTCTTAGTAAAAAATTAGGAGAGGTTTTGATTTTTAATTCTGAAATGTTTCTTTAAATTTTCAACCATCTTCTGAACTGCAGCTTTACATTTTTAGAGCAATGTTTGCACTAGTATAACTTGATTCTGTACTCTTGGCTTTTCCAGATATGTCTGAATTGTTTCACATACTCAGAAAATTTCCCATGCTTTTACAAGAATCACGTATTTCCATGCTCAAGGTATTAATTTTCTGGTTTACCTTCCTCCGTGATTTGATATACACTCATAACCTTGGGCACATGCTCTTCCTGTATCTGATTAAATTTAAGTGTCTTTTATTAGATTTGACTTCCGGGTTACCTAAATAGCTTCCCATAAGGAGAAACAATCACATGGAAAAATATTTTTGTTTACATTTTTGAAAACTGTCCAAAAAAAAAAGATTTTATGTTTTATCAGTAATTCCCTGGGTTTAAAACAAAAACTAGTTTGTTTTTATTACTTAGGAAAACTGAATTTTGAAAGGGTTAAGGCATTTTTTACATCCAAGTGACTTTTCTATATTGCTTTTGAAGTCTTTTGATCACTCTGCTCAAATGAATGATTATAGTATCATAGTGATGACATGATTATGGGCCACAGTGACCTGTGATTCTGTTTTGATCGCTGTTTTAAACCTTTCACATCTTTGATGAGCTGCCTTTGTAACAAAATTCTAAATTAAGTGTTTTTGACCTAGAATTAACCTAGGCCCCTGGAGAGCCTCAATAGACAGATGTGTCATCTTGTAATAATTAGGCTTATTTGGTAAATTGTATGGGAAGCATTGTCAAATGATAAGTGACGCTAGATCTTCTTTCAGTTATATTTATAGGTATGTTATTTATATGAATGTTCCAAAATTATATAGAACTCTTAGAATTCTAATATATCATCAGTCATAATTCTGGTTATGTTGTATGCCACAAAAATAACCAAATTTTATTGTCAACTGCTGATTAGAATAAACTTCCATCAGATTTTTAATCATGGCTATTCTAAATCTCTGTCATCCACAATTTTGAATCTTCTCTAAAAGCATTTGTAATAAGAGTCATTGCAAGTATTCCTAAATACATTTTTCTAAACTTTAAGATCAATGGACTAAATATAAATTTTCCAGTACCCTAATAAAAAAACTGGAAAATTTGCAAAACTACTAATCAATTCAAAGCCAAATGAAAATTAATTACATGAAATAAAATAACTGATTAAGACAATGTTTTAAGACTTTTATTTGAAAATTTTTTATTATTTACTTAACTATTTTGTTTTCCAGATATAAAGGAATGTTTTCTCTTAAATTATCTATAGTTTATAGTAATTTGGTAAAGTGTACTTTTATAAACAGTGAAAACATTTACTTTTGCACTCTACTTGATCCCTCCAAAATTCAGAAAGTATTCACGAGTACTGTTATCTTTATGGAAGGATAATTGTTTACACAAGTTCAGTAAGAATCTACTCTCTTTATAACAGGACACAATTGGAACAGATGGTTATATTTTCAAGGCTTTGGCTGGAATATATATTTGAGAATGTGCATAGAATCCCTAGCTCCAAGAGTTTTTAGTTTTATAGTGAGTAAAAATTGTCACTTCCTGGCAGGCCCAGGAACCTTAAGACTGTAGAAGAAATCTAAAGTCTGCCTTAGTTTGGCTTCCCAATCTTGAGAGATTTATAAATCTGAGATTTCTCTGCGGTCAACCACTATTCTTACTGCACTTATGTAAAAGATCATAACAAAATGTGATAAAATTAAATATACTTTATAAATAATTTTTTACTGATTAGCTTTAATAAAAATTGGGATGACTATAGAGAGAAAAGTTGTATTTCTAAAGAAAAGCTGTAATACTCCATTTATTAGATTGTAGCCCTATGCATTGTTTTCAAGTTTTTATTATCTACCTGTAGACCAGACTAGATCCTGAATTATTCTAGGTTTCTCCAATTCAACTCTTTTCTATGGGACCACTAAAAAATGGGAATTGCTCTGTTCCTGAAGCCCTATGAGCTGAACTTAGGTGAATTTTAAGGGACAAATTTTTGCCTGATGTATGAGCCACACAGATAAGCTCACCAAACCATTGCCATAACCAAAGACACTCAAGCTGCAAACCAGGATAATAAGTTGATGGCTTCATACTGTAAACAGCTTTTCCCAAGACATCAGAACAAGACTCTATATTATGAGACTCTTACCCTCTTAATGCCTACCTTTTGCACTCAGCAGGAAAACAGTGTAATTGAAATTTTCCAGACAGTACATTGCACTGGTAATTTGATAGAAGCTGAACTGAGATCCCTTAGTCCCCTTAGTGGGTAACTTTAGCAACATTCCTAATGCAACTATTGCTCACTTTCTGCTCTAATTCAACCCAATCATGGACTACTAGATGGTAAAATTGCTCTATATTATCTATTGGTTAAATAAGAAAATGTATATACTATGGATACTACACGCTTTACCTGGACAAATTCCTCTGAGGAAATTGAGGCCCATATATACAAAATAAGAAAACAGGCCACATGGTTATATCAGATCCCACCTAGTTCCCTATGGTCATTTCCTTTATTCAATTGGTTGCCTTTAAGCCTACATTCATGGCTAAAAACTACCAATACTTGTTCAATATCTGCAGATGTACAACTTCTAACACAATAATGCTGGCCCTGTACTTTGAGATGGTAGCAATGCCTATGGAACAGACAAAAATTGAACTTAACAATGAACTCCATGTAAACTTAGCCTCAGAGTCACTTCCTCCAAACCTCCCTTGTTGCTTAAATATGGCTTAAAGAGCATTGACACTGACTCATAGTTGCCAACTACTACCTAAAACACGGGACCAGAGCAACAAATTGGGACAAGTCTATCTTGGCATCAAGAGACAACAAAAACCTAACCACAGGATGATTAATCAGCAATGCTTTTAGTGAAAGATACTGATAAGAAGGAAGACTGGACATAGTAGCTCACATCTATAATCCCAGCTCTTCAGAAGGCTGAGGCAGGAGGATCACTTGAGCCCAGGAGTTTGAGACCAGCCCGGGCAACATAGCAGAATCCCATCTCAACAAAAAAGTAAAACAAATTAGCCAAGTCTGGTGGTGCCCATCTGTAGTTCTAGCTACTTAGAGAGCTGAAATGGAAGATCACTAGAGCTCATGAGTTCAAGGTTACAGTGAGTTATGATCACACCACTGTACTCCAACCTAGGTGACAGAGTGAGACCCTGTCTCCAAAGAAAAGGTGGGGAATTAGTGGGGTACTTTGAAAAGTTGCCAGAATCAAAATGGAGATACTCATGTTAGAAACTCTGACAAGGATGGGCGTAGTGGCTCATGTCTATAATCCCAGAACTTTGGGAGGCCAAGGCAGGCGGATCACCTGAGGTCAGGAGTTTGAGACCAGCTTGGCCAACAGGGTGAAACCCCATCTCTAATAAAAATACAAAAAATTAGCCAGGTATTACAGGCAGGCGCCTGTAATCCCAGCTACTCCGGAGGCTGAGGCAGAAAAATCACTCGAACCTGGGTGGTAGAGGTTGCAGTGAGCCGAGATTGCACCATTGCACTCCAGTCTGGGCAACAAGAGTGAAACTCTGTCTCAAAAACAAAGAAAACAAAAAACAAACAAACAAAACAAAACAAAACAAAAACAAGAAAAAAAAAGCCTGACAAATGGAGCCAGGGAAGGCCATAAAAGGAGGGTTTTCATGCATAAATCACTGATAATAGGAATTGGCATAAAGGACTATAAAAATTGCAGCCTTGCACAAAAGCCATCACAATCTTATACAAAAAACACTCCTACAAGGACATATGCCCAGTAACTGTTTGTCCAACATCAAACTGATACCACCCTTATTATTGATCCTCATAGCCAAAAATAATTGATTCAAAAACTTATATAATCCTCATCATTTTTCCTTTAAAAACCTTTGTCTTCCTTAACCTCCTGAATATACATATAGGTTACTATGGCACACATATTTCCATTGCAATACCCATTTCCAAGTAAATATCTTTTTTTTTTTATTTTGAGACGGCGTCTTGTTCTGTGGCCAGACTGGAGTGCAGTGGCGCGCTATCAGTTCACTGCAAGCTCCGCCTCCGGGGTTCACGACTTTCTCCTGCCTCAGCCTCTGAAGTGGCTGGGACTACAGGCACCCACCACTATGCCCCGCTGACTTTTTTTTTTTGTATTTTTAGTAGAGACAGGGTTTCACCCTGTTAGCCAGGATGATCTTGATCTCCTGACCTCGTGATCCACCTGCCTTGGCCTCCCAAAGTACTGGGAATACAGACGTGAGCCACCGCACCTGGCCAATAAATATCATTTTTAAAGAGAGTCTCTTTCTGCTATTTAGGTTGACACATGAAACAACTTTGTCCACCCCTTCACTTTCAGCCTATGCATGTCCTTAAAGCTAGAGAGAGTTTCTTCCCACAGCATATGGTTGGATCTTGTTTTTTAATCCATTCAGCCACTCTCTTTTGATTCAGTTTAGTCCATTTGCATTTAATGTAATTATTAATAGGTAAGGATTTACTGCTGCCATTTTGTTAATTGTTTTCTGTTTTGTACTTCTTTTATTCCTCTCTTCCTCTCTTGTTGTCTTCCTTATAGATATGATTTTTTTTGGTAGTGGTATTCTTTGATTCTTTTATTGTTTACCATTTTTGTATGTACTATAGGTTTGTGGTTACTATACAGCTTGCATAAAACAACTTACAGTTATAGCTGTCTGTTTTACGCTGATAACAACTTAACTTCAATTACATACAAAAATCTGACACTGTTCTTTCCCTCCCCTCAACCTTATATTATTGATGTCAAAATTTATTTTATTTTGTATTGTGTATCCATCAATACATTTGTGGTTGTATTTATTCTTATTACTTTTGTCTTTGAATTTTAATAGTAGGATCAGAAATGATTAATGTGCTATTATTATATTTTATGTATTTATCTATATATTTATCTTTAGCAGGGAGATGTATATTTTCATATCTGTATTGCCGCTGAGTACCTTTTCATTTCAACTTGAAGAACTATCTTTCTTTAGCACTTCTTGTAAGGTAGTCTAGTGATGAAGAACTCCCTAAGTTTGTGTTTATCTGAGAAAGTTTTTCTCACTCCTTCATTTTGTTTTTTTTTCAATGGAGTCTTGCTGTGTCACCCAGGCTGGAGTGCAATGGCGCGATCTCGGCTAACTGCAATGCAACCTCCACTTCCCTGGTTCAAGCAATTCCCTTGCCTCAGCCTACTGAGTAGCCTGGATTACAGGCGCATGCCACCATGCCTGGCGAATTTTTTTGTATTTTTAGTAGAGACATGGTTTCATCATGTTGGCCAGACTGATCTTGAACTCCTGAACTCAGGCAATCTGCCTGCCTTGGCCTCTAGCAAGGTGCTGAGATTACAGGTGTGAGCCACCATGCCCTGTCATGCCTTCATTTTTAAAGGGTACTATTACTGGGTATAGTATTCTTGGTTGCAAGATTTCTTTGTTGTTTTTTTCCCCTCCAGCACTTTGAATATATCATCCCACTTTTTTCTGTCCTACAAGGTTTATGCTGAGAAATCCTCTCACAGCCTTTTGCGGGGTTACATGTATGCAACAAGTCATCATTTTCTTTCTCTTGCTGCTTTCAAAATTATTTCTTTGTATTTTATGTTTGACAATTTAATTATATTGTTTGTCTGTGTAAATTCCTTTAGGTTCAACATATTTTGGGTCTTTTGGGTTTCATGAACCTGGATGTTCATTTTCTTTCACAAATTTGGGAAATTTTCAATAATTTTTGTTTTTTCGGAAAAAGGGTCTTACTCTTTTGTCCAGACTGGAGTACAGTGATGCAATCATGGCTCATTGCAGCCTTGCCCTCCTGGGATCAAGCAATCTGCCCACCTCAGCCTCCCAAGTAGCTGGGACTATAGATATACACCATCAAAACTGGCAAACTTCTAGTTGGTTTTTGTTTGTTAAGATGGGGTTTTGCCATGTTGCCATGAACTCCTGGGCTCAAGCAATCCACCTACCTTGGCCTCTCAAAGTGATGGGATTACAGGTGTTAGCCACCACATCTGGCCCTCAGTGACTATTTCTTTAAATAAGCTTACTATCCCTTTATCTTCTCCTTTGGAAACTCCCTTATGCATATATTGATTCCCTTGCTGGTGTCCCATAAGTCCCATAGGCTCTCTTTGATGTTTTTCATTCTTTTCCTTCTTGCTTTTCTGACTCAATTGCAAATGTCCTAGGCATAGTACAAGCTAACTATGGGAGGAATTTAGTTTATAGTTTAACCTATCTTCAAGTAATCGATTTTTCTGCTTGATCAGGTCTGATGTTAAATCTCTCTATCGAGTTTTTTAGTTCAGTTGTCATATTCTTCAGCTCAAGAATTTCCATTTGGTTCTTTTTATGGTTTCTATTTCTTTGTTGAACTTCTAATTTTGTTTATGTATTATTTTCTTTATTTTGTTTAGTTGTCCATCTGTGTTCTCTTGTAGCTCAATTAACTACATTGAGATGATTATTTTGAGTTCTTTTTAAGGAAGTTAGTCAAACTCTATTTCTTTAGGGTCTGCCACTGGAAGTTTATTTTGTTCCTTCAGTGCCATTGTTTCCCTGCTTCTTTATGATTCTTGCCTCAGGTTGGTATCTGTGCATTTGAAAAAGCAGTGACTATATTGCATCTTTACAGACTGGCTTTGGCAGGGAAAGCCTTTTACTAGTCACCCTGATCAGAGATTCTAGATGGGCTGATTGGCAGTGTCTGCCATCAGGCCAACTGCCAGGGATTGTGGAAAGACAAGCAGGCACACTGCAAGGATTCATGAGCAGGTGGACCTGCTACTGCAGGCCACAGGTTAGCTGTTGAGATCCACAGGTTAGCTGTTGAGATCCACAGGTTAGCTGTTGAGATCCATGTGCAAATTTTTGAGAGCCCCTGCTCCTTTACTTTGTTCATAGATACTCCTATGTGATCTAGCCATGCCTATTCTCTCAGTGTTCTGGGTGAAGTGTGAAAGAAACAGGCTTCTTGGGTGGCATCCTAAAAGGCTGGGAAGGTTTAACACTCCCTTTACACTCTTTTATTCCCTACCGGAGAAAAGCAGGGCTGAGATCTCTCATGCCAACTTGAGGGAGGATAACATGGGTAAAGTTAAGCCACTGTCCTCACTCTTTTAAATGTCTTCTCATTTCTGTGATCCATCAGGGTGCTGGAACCTATCACCTGGATGCATGAGCTCTTGTAAAGGTACTTTCACCATAGGTGGTTATTAAATCAGTGTTTCTATGAGGAGGCAGGGGCTGGGACCTACTATTCTGCCACCTTGCTCATGTCATGCTCACAATTCTTTTCTTATTACATATAGCACATTTTGCTTATCCATTGATCTATTGATGGACACTTTGTTGCTTTCACATTTTAGCTATGATGAATAATGCTGCTATGAACATAGGTGTATTAATATCTCTTCAAGATTTCAAGACTCTGCTTTTAATTCATTTGAGTACATACCTAGCTATAAGAATTGTTGGATATAATTCTATTTTTAATTTTGTAAGGAACTACCACACTGTTTTCCACAAAAGGTGTACCATTTTGAAACCACTTTTATAAAAATGACAGTGAGAAAAATCTGACATAGAAAAGTTACGACAATGAAAAAAATCTGACCTAAGTGATTTCATCTCGCTTTTAAACTCTAAGCTGCCCTTGTTCATTCCTAGACATAGGACGAGCTAACTACGGGAGGAATTTATTTTATAGTTTAACTGAAACAGAGATGAAAACAGCCCTAAAACTAACAAATTAGCCACAAGATTAGGAATTATGACTCAGGAGTCATGCAGCCAGAGGCCACAAGATTCCTAACCTCCCCAGTTGCTCTTAGGATAACCTCATTATTATAAAACCTAAGACTGCTGCTCGAGATACTTTTCAGACCCTGCATTGTGATGGACAAGCTTGTGCCACCAAGACAAATAAACTGGTTCAACTAGTTTTGCAATTCCACGCAAGAACTAATGACAGCAGTAAGAACCCACTTCAATCCCCTATGATTTCATCCCCGACCCAACCAATCAGTATTCTTTATCTCCTACGCCCCTTTAACCAAACTACCCTTAAAAAACCCTGGTCTCTGAATTTTTGGAAAGACTGATTTGAGTTATAAACTCCGGTCTTCTGCTTAGCTGTCTCTGCATTTATTAAACTCCTTCTCTATCACAATTTCACTGTTGGTAAATTGGATCTAGCTGGGCAGGGGGCAAAAAGAACCTGTCGGACCACTACAATTTTACATTCCCAATAGTGCATGTATTTCAATTTCCCCAAATTCTCACCAATACTTGTTATTTTGTGGTTATGTTTTTAAATATTTTCTATGCTAATATGTGTGAGATAGTACCAGGTAATTTTGATTTGGACTTCCCCAATGATCAGTGATGTTGAGTTTTTATGTGCTTGTTGGACATTTGTATATTTTCTTTGGAGAAATGTCTACTCAAGTCCTTTGCCCATTTTGAATCAGATTGTTTTTTGTTGTTGTTGAGTTGTAGGAGTTCATTATATATTCTGGGTGTTAATACTTTATTAGATATATGATTTTCAAGTATTTTCTCCCATTCTTATTGCCTTTTTATTCTGTTGATACTGTCTATTGATGCAAGAAATGTTAAATTTTGATGTAGTCCAATTTGCCTTTATATTTCCTTTTTTGCCTGTGCCTGTGGTGTCACTGACTGACTGATTTTTGGTAAGGATGCCAAGACCATTTAATGAGAAAAGAATAGTGTCTCCAACAAATTATACTGGGACAATAGGATATTGGATCAATGACATAAATATAAAATCTAAGACTTTTAAACTATTAGAAGAAAACATAATAAATATTCATGGCCTTGGATTTGGCAGTATATTCTTACAAGTGACACTGAAAACACAAGCAAAAAAGAAAAAATAGATAAGTTGGAATTTATCAAAATTAAAATTTTTGTAAATCAAAGGACATTATCATAAAGTGAAAAAGCAATCTACAAAGTGGGAGATAATATTTGCAAATCATACATCTGACAAGAGACTAGGATCCATGATATGTAAAAGTGCTCACAACTTAACAACAAAAAGGATAGACAATCCAACCTTTTAAATGGCAAAATTTTTAAAAAGATATTTATTCAAAGAAGATATAGAAATGATGAACAATAACATAAGAATATGTCCATCATTAGGAAAATGTGAATCAAAACCACAATGAGATTCCACATCATGTCCTCTATGATGGCAATAAGAATAGTAATAAGGAATATGACCAATGCTGATAAGGATGTAGAGGAATTAGAAATCTTGCTCATTGCCGGTGGTAAAGTAAAATGGCCTGGTCACTGTGGAAAATAGTTTGGTGGTGGTTCCTCAAAAAGTCAAGTATAGAATCACCATACTACTCCACAATTTCAATAATAAGTGTATTTAACCCAGAGTATTTGAAACAGTAATCGAAAATGTAATCTAACAAGTACACTTACACTCATGCTCACAGCAGCACTATTCACAACAGCCAGAGGTGGAAACAACCCAAGTGTCCATCAACAAATAAGTACATAAATAAAATATGGTACATAAACACAACAGAATATTATTCAGCCATAAAAAGGAGGAAGTACTGATACATGCTATAAAGTAGGTGAATCTTCAGAATATTATGTAAAAGAAACCAGACACGAAACATGTCACAAACCAGGATTACACACAAACACACACACACATACAGAAAAAAATATATATATAAAATACATATAAAATCCCCAGGAAAGGCAGAGAAAGATGGCCAAATAGAGCCCTCCAACAATTGAACAATTGTTCCACCACAGGAACACTAAATTGAACAACTATCAATGCAAAAATATGTTTTCATAGAAACCAAAAAATAAATAGAGAAGCAGAGAAAGATGGTGGAATAGAAAGCTTTACTGATTGTCCCTCCTGCAAGGACACCAATTTAACATCTACACACAGGCACAAAAAAACCAAAACCAAAACCAAAACAAACAAACAAACAAAAAAACTTTATAAGAACCAAAAATCAGGTGAACACTCACAGTACCTGTTTTTAATTTCCTATCACCAAGAGGCACTGAAGAGGTAGAAAAAACAGTCTTGAATCGCTGACACCACCCACTCCCCACCCCCTTGCAGTGGCAGTGGAGTGCTGTGTAGAGCTTCTCTGGGTGCTGGGGAAGGGAGAACTCACCAACTTTGAGGCAATAAACTCAGTGCTGTACTGTTAGAGTAGAAAGAAAAATGTGACCAAACTCAGCTGATGCCTGCCCACATAGGGAACATTTAAACCAGCTCTAGCCAAGGAGGAATTGCCAATCCCGGTAGTAAGAACTTGAGTTCCTGCAAACCTTGCCACCATGGGCGAAAGTGCTATGGGTCTCTAAATAAACTTGAAAGGTAGTCTAAGCCATAAGGACTGCAACTCTCAGACAAGTCCTAGTGCTGAACTGGGCCCAGAGACAGTGGACTTGAGGGGCATACAACCTACTGAAACACCAGCTGCAGCAGCTAAGAGAGTGCTGGCATCACCTCTTCCTTAACCCCAGGCTGCACAGTTCATGGCTCCAAAAGATATCCCTTCCTTCTGCTTGAAGAGAGGAGAGAGAAGAGCAGGGAGAACTTTGTCTTGCATCTTAGATACCAGCTGAACCACAGTAGGATAGGGCACTGGTTAGAGTGGTTGAGGCCCTCATTCCAGGCCCTAGCTCCCAGATGACATTTCTAGACACACCCTGTGACAGAAGGGAACCTGTTGCTTTGAAGAGAAGGACCCAGTCCTAGCAGTAGTAATCACCAAGCAAGCCCCTAGGGTCCCCAGTTCTAGGACTTGACTCTTGTACAGCATCTCTGGTCCTTCCCTGGGCCAGAGGGGAGCCCATTGCCCTGAAGGGTGAGTCCCAGGCCAAACAGCATTCACCACAATCTGACTAAAGAGCCCTTGAGCCTTAAGGAAACATCAGCAGTAGTCTAGCAGTACTCCCTGCAACCTGTGGTGGTGGTGGTGGCTATGAAGGGAGGCTCCTCTACTGTTTTAGTCTGTTCTTGCTTGCTATAAAGAAATGCCTGAGATTGGGTAATTTATAAAGAGAAGAGGTTTAATTGGCTTACAGTTCCACAGGCTCTACAGGAAACATGGCTGTGGAAGCCTCAGGACTCTTTCAATTATGGCAGAAGGCAAAGGGGAAGCAGGCACATCTTACATGGCTGCAGCAGGAGGAAGAGACTGAGGTGGGTGGTGCCACACTCTTTTAAACAACCAGATTTTGCAATAAGTCACTCACTATCACAAGAATAGCACCAAAGGGGAAATCCACCCCCATAATCCAGTCACCTCCCACCAGGACCCATCTCCAACATTGGGGATTACAATTTGACATGAGATTTGGGCAGGGACATAGACCCAAACCATATCATCTGCTTTTGGAAAAGGGAAGGAAGAGTGAGGAGGACTGCTTCTTGCAGTTTGAGACTCAGCTCAGCTGCAGTACAGTAGAAGACCAGGTAGACTTCTAAGGACTTTTACTCTAGTCCCTGACTCCTGGACTGCACTGCTTGACCCACCTGGGGCCTGGGGGAACTTGCTACCCTGAAGGAAAGGACACAGCCAGGATGGCTTTGCTACCTGCTGATTGTAGAGCCCCAGGGCCTTGAGAAAACATAGACAGTAGTCAGGGAGTGGTTATAGCAGGGCTTGGGCAAGACCTAGTCCTGTGCTGGCTTCAGGTCTGACCTAGTGCAGTCATAGTTGTACTGGTCACAGAGGTGTTTATGTCATTCCACCCCAGCTTTAGGTGGCTCAGAACAGAGAGAGACTCCATTTGTTTGGGAGAAAGTAAGGGAAGGGAACAAGAGTCTATCTGGTAATCCACAAAATCTTGTCCAAACTATCAAGGTGGGACCCCTATGAGTCTGCAAGAACCACAGTGTTGCTGGACTTGGGGTGTTCCCTACAGCAGATACAGCTTAGATCACAACATCCAAGTCCTTTCAAATATCTGGAAAGCCTTCCCAAGAAGGACAGGTACAAACAAGCCCAGATAGTGAAGACTACAATAAATACCTAATTCTTTAATGCCAAGACACTGAAGAACATCTACTAGCATCAACACCATCCACGAAAACATGACCTCACCAAATGAACTAAATAAGGTACCAGGGATCAATCCTGGAGAAACAGAGTAATCTTTCAGACAGAGAATTCAAAATAGCTGTGTTGAGGAAACTCAAAGATACTCAAGATAACACAAAGAAGGAATTCGGAATTCTATCAGATAAATTTAACAAACAGATTGAAATGATCAAAAAGAATTAAGCAGAAATTCTGGAGCTGAAAAATGCAATTGGCACAGTGAAGAATGCATCAGTGTCTTCAATTCATCTAGCAGTATGCTTCTTAGTGAAAACCTTACAGTTAAGGAGGAAGTGGCATGACATATTGAAGTACTGAAGGAAAAAAAAAACTTCCCACCTAGAATATGTTCAGCAAAATTATCATTCAAACATGAAGAAGAAATTAAGACATTCCCAAACAAAAAAGAGCTGAGGGATTTTTGTCAACACCAGACCTGTTTTACAAGACATGATAAAAAGGAGTTCTTCAATCTGAAAAAAAAAAAAAAAAAAGAATGTTAATGAGCAACAAGAAATCACCTAAAGGTTAAAACTCACTGGTAATAGTAAATACACAGACAAATACAGAATACCCTAACACTGTAATTGCAGTGTATAAACCACTTATCTTTAGTAGGAAAACGTAAAGAGAAATCTATCAAAAATAATAACTACAGCAACTTTTTAAGAGATAGACAATATAAAAATATATAGAGACAACAAAAAGACAAAAAATGAAAGAACTGAAGTTAAAGTGAAAATTTTTTTAGTTTTCTTTTTGTTTGTAATTTTGTGTTTTCTTTCTAATCAGAGTTAAGTTGTTATCAGTTTAAAGTAATTGGTTAAAGATGTTATTTGCAAGCCTCATAATAATGACAAAACAAAAACTTATAATACATACACAAAAAATTAAAAGCAAGAAATTAAAACATATTACCAGAGAAAATCACTTTTACACAAAGGAAGACAGGAAGGAAGGAAGGGAGGACCAACAAAACAACCATAAATCATATAACAAAATGGCAAGAGTAAGACCTTAACTACCAACAACACTGAATAAATGTAAATGAACAAAATTCTCCAATCAAAGGACACGGAGTGGCTGAATGAATTAAAAAACAAGACCGAACCGTATGCTGCCTATAAGAAACTTGCTTCACCTATAAAGATACATATAGGCTGAAAATAAATTGGTGCAAAGAAGTGTTCCATGCAAATGGAAGCAAAAAAGACCAGGAGTAGCTATACTTATATCAGATAAAGTAAACTAAAATTAAAGAGGTAAAAAGAGTCAAAGAAAGTCATCATATAAAGGGGTCAATTCAACAAGAAGCTATAACAATTATAAACATATATGCACCCAACACTGGAGCACCCAGATATACAAAGTAAATATTATAGTAAAAAAAATAGACCCCCACTACGACAATAGTAAGAGACTTCAACATCTCACTTTAAGTATTGCACAGATCATCTAGACAAAAAATCAACAAAGAAACGTCAGATGTAACCTGCACTTTAGACCAAATGGACCTAATAGAAATTTGCAGAACCTTTCACCCAACTGCTGCAGAATACAAATTCTTTTCAAACATGAAACATTTTCAAGTATAGACCACACGTTAGGCCATAAAAAGTCTCAAAAAACTCAAAATAAGTGAAATTATATCAAATATATTTTCTAATCACAATGGAATACAACTAGAAACCAATAACGAAAGGAACTTTAAACACTATACAAACACATGGAAATTAAAGAATATGCTCATAAATGACCATTGGGTCAATGGAGGAATTAAGAAAGAAGACGTAAAAATTTGTGAAACAAATGAGAATGGAAAAACAACATACCAAAACCTATAGCATACAGCAAAAGTAGTACTGAGGGAAGTTTATAACAAATGCCTACATCAAAAAAGTAGAAAAACTTCAAAAACCTAACAATGCAGCTTAAAGAACTGGAAAACAAGAGGAAACCAAACCCAACATTAATAGAACCGAATAAATAATAAAGATCAAAGCAAAAATAATACAATTGAGACAGAAAGTCAATAAAACAAAAAGTTGTGTGGTTTTTTTTTTTTTTTGGAAAGATAAACAAAATTGACAAACCTTTAACCAAACTAAAAACAAAAAAAGGTGAGATGATCCAAATAAATGAAATCAGATTTGAAAAAGGAGACATGACAACTGGATACCACAGAAGTTCAAAGGATTAGTAAAGTCTATTTTGAGCAACTATATGCCAATAAATTGGAAAACCCAGAAGAAATGGATACACTTCTAAACACATACAATCTATAAAGACTGAACCATGAAGAAATCCAAAACCTGAATAGGCCAATAATAAATAACAAGATAGAAGACATAATAAAAAAAAAATCCCATGAAAGAAAAGCCCAGGACCTGATAGCTTCACTGCTTAATTATGCAAAACATCTAAAGAGGAATTAATAACAATTCTACCCAAATTCTTTAAAAAAATAAAAAACCAAAAAGGAAGGAATTCTTCCAAACTCATTCTATGAGGCAAGCATCACCCTGACACTAAAGCCAGACAAAGAAAACTGTACCAGTATCACTGATCAATGTAGTTGCAAAAATACTCAACAAAATACCAGCAAACCAAATTTAACAACACATTAAAACAATCATGCAGTGTAATCAATGAGATTCATTTCAGAAATGCGAAGATAGTTTAAAATAGACAAATCAGTAACTGTAATACATCACATCAAAAGAATAAAGGACAAAGCCCATATAATCATTTCAATACATTCTAAAAAAGCCTTTGATAGAATTTAACATACTTCATGATAAAAACAACCTGAGTACAAAAGTAACATACCTCAGCATGATAAAGCCATATACTAAAAATCCACAGCTAGTATACTAAAAAAGGAAAAACTGAAAGCCTTTCCTCGAAGATCTGGAACAAGACAAGGATGCCTATTTTCACCACTTTTATTCAACATAGTACTAGAAGCCCTAGCCAGACCAATCAATCAGAGAAAGAAATAAAGGGCATGTAAATTGTAAAGGAAGACGACAAATGAGTCTTGTTTGCAGATGACATCTTAGAAAAGCTTAAAGTTTCCATCAAAACACAAAACAAAACAAAACAAAAAATCTGTTAGAACTGATAAATTCAGTAAAGCTACAGTATGCAAAAATCAACTTAGAAATATCAGTAGCATTTCTATTTGCCAGCAGCAAACAATCTGAAAAAGCAACCAAGAGAGTGATCCCATTCACAATAACTACAAAAAAGTAAAATACCTAGGAATAAACTTAAAGAAATGAAAGACCGCTACAATTAAAACTATGAAACATTGCTGAAAGAAATTGAAGAAGACACTGAAAAAAATTGAAAGATAATCCATGTTCATGGGTTGAAAGAAACAGTATTTGTTTAAATGTCCATACCGCCCAAAGCGATTTACATAGTCAATGAAATCTCTATCAAAATACCAATGTCATTCTTCACAGAAATGGAAAAAAAAATCCTACAATTTATATGGAACCACCAAAGACCCCAAGTAGCCAAAGCAATCCTGATCGAAAAGAACAAAGCTGGAAGCATCGCACTACCTTATCTCAAATATGCTAGAGACAACCAAGGCAAAAATGGACAAATGGGATCAGATCAAGCTAACAAGCTTCTGGACAACAAAGATAATAATCAACAAAGTAAGAGACAACCTACAGAGTGGGAGAAAATATTTGCAAACTACCTGTCTGACAAGGGAATATGTAAGGAGCTCAAACAACTCAATAGCAAAAACTCCCAGATAATATGATTAAAATGGGTAAAAGGACTGACATTTCTCAAAAGACATAAATGGCCAATAAGTTTATGAAAAAATTCCCAGCATCACGAATCAGAGAAACGTAAATCAAAATCACAAGGAGATACCATCTCACCATAGTTAAAATGGCTTTTATGAAAAACACAGGGAATAATCAACGCTAACGAGGAGGATATGGAAAAAGGGTAACACCTGTACATTGTTGGTGGGAATGTAAATTAGTATAGCCACTGTAGAAAGCTGTATGAAGCTTCCTCAGAAAACTTAAAATAGAACTATCAGATGATCTGGCAATTCCACTACTGAGTGTATATCCAAAAGAAAGGAAATCAATAAATCAAATAGATATCTGCACTCCCATGATTATTGCAGCGCTATTCACAATAGCCAAAATATGGAATCAACCTAAGTGCCTATCAGTGGATGAATACATAAAGAAAATGTATTATCCAGCCTTAAAATGAAATCCTGTCATTTGCAGCAACATAGATGGAACTGAAGGTCATTATGTTAAGTGTAATAAGCCAAGCACAGAAACACAAATAGCGCATGTTTTCCTTCATATGTGAAAGCTAAAAAAGTAGTTGTCATGAAGACAGAGAGTAGATTGGTTACCAGAGGCCAGGAAGGTGTGGGGGAATGAAAAGAGGTTGAATAATGGGTACAAACATACAGTATGATGGAGGAAATAAGACCTAACAAGACCTAGTGTTGATAGATCAGTAGGGTGACTATACTAGGGATGGTTAATGGGTCCAAAAATACAGTTAGACAGAAGGAATAAGATTTGTAGGGCAACTATAATTAACAATAATTTATTGTATATTTCAAAATAACTAAAAGTGGAATTGGAATGTTACTAACCAAAAGAAATAAATGCTTGAGGTGTTGGATAATCCAATTATCCTGATTTGACCGTTACACATTATATGTCTATATCAAAAAATCACATGTACTCCATGTACCCCATAAATATGTACAACTATTATATATTTATAATTAAAAATAAGTATTTATAATAAAATATCCAGAATAGGTAAATCTGTAGAGACAGAATACATACTGGTGGTTTGCAGAAACCAGGGGAAGTGGACAGTGCAGAAAAACTGCTTCATTGGTAAGAGGGTTTTACTTTGGAGTATTGGAGATACCATAGAGGCAGCAGTTGAACAACATGCGAATAGAATCAATTCCACTGAATTCTTCACTTGAAAATAATTAATTTTATGTAATTTCACCTCGATGATTTTTTTTTAAAGAATATTCCACATGGCTCATGGAATTGCCAGAGAGGCTGAAGAACCAGGCATGGAAAACTGACAGGAAAAAGGGGAGTTCAGCCAGCCAGAATTACATAGAATTCATGAGACAGAATCAGTGTGGAGAGACACTGCTGCTCTGAGACTGAGGACACATTCCACAGATTGAAGAGAAGCATTCTCTATCCAATTGCAGATGGTGGCACAGGCAGTGTTACTCCCTGGAAGAATGCTGTGCCACTGTCAAAAATTTAATTCTTCATTGTATCTGCATCTTGGGTTTATTATCTTAGACTCCTTAGCAGGCACATCTGACTAGCTGACTCTAATTCAATTGCCAATATCCTAGCTCAAAGGAGGTTGGGAAGGTAAAGCATTTGACTTTTTCTGCTCATATAGTGAGAGGTTTAACCGATTCACAGGGCAAAAAAATTCCTCAACAAAGAAATGGTTCAGATGTTGAATAGGCTTTTCTCCAAATGGTAAATGTCTACTGTATATTTGACCCTTTTTTTGGGAGGTTCCAGCTAATGAAATAAAAAAACTAAAATACTCAATATAAATATTGAAAAGGGGGAAAATATCTCCATTTGCAGATGACATGCTTGGAACACTCAGTGAAGAACTCCAAGAACTACTGACAAAATGTATCAAAATGGCTAAATACTAGATGAATATACAAATACCAATAGGTTTTATAACTCATTAGAAATGGATATTTGAAAAACTTCCATTACCATAGGATTAAAAAAGTAGTAAATAACTAAGAAAACATATAACAAAATGTTAGGACTATAATTCTAAAATCTTGTCTAAGGATAAAAAACAAATCTTGAACAAACAGACATACTATATCATTAATGGGAACAGTTAACATAGTTTAATGTTTTCATTGGATTAATATATGATTTTAGGCTCACTCTTAAATTTTAGTGATCAGCTATTTTAACTGATTTCATTCAACTGGTTTTAGATTCCTTGTCATAATGAAGTTATATTTTTAGCCACTGTTTGTTTTTTCTATTGGTGAAGTCTTAATATATAAGACATGTCTTCCTTAATAGGTAAGCAAAATTTTTCTCAATTTAGACTTTGGTTTCAACTGCCTGTGAAAGAACATTCATCTTGGACCTCAGCATTAGATGTTTTTGAGTTAACATACCTAAGGCTTACTTTCTTCGTCCGTAAATGATCACAATAGTTTTTCCAAATAAAATTTAGAGATAATGCATACAAAATTCTTAGTATAGTTCTTGGTACATAATAAATACGTTGTGAATATTTATGGGTCTTCTGTCTTCTAATATCTGACAAAATAGTTTTCTTGGAATCCTCCAAAACAAACAATAATTTGTTTATTGAATGACTAAATGAATTAAATATTAGGTAAAAAATAGTAACATAGTATGAAGTAAAGACAGTGGGATAAGTTCCAAAATTGCCCTGTGTGAAGAACATTTTTTTAAAATAATTTTTTTTTTGGGAGATGGAGTTTAGCTCTTGTTGCCCAGGCTGGAGTGCAATGGCACAATCTCAGCTCACTGCAACCTCCACCTCCCAGGTTCAAGTGATTCTCCTGCCTCAGCCTGCCAAGTAGCTGGGATTACAAGTATGCACCACCACCACACCCAGCTAATTTTTGTATTTTTAGTAGAGATGGGGCTTCACCATGTTGGCCAGGCCGTTCTCAAACTCGTGACCTCAGATGATCCTGCCTCAGCCTCCGAAATGCTATGATTACAGGCGTGAGCCACAGCGCTGGCCAAGTTTTAAAAGCTCTTTTTAAAATGAAGGATTAGGTTACATGAGAAAAATTGTTATGACTAATACTCTAGTCATCAGATCAGCAATTATATATAAAAGCCATAAGATCATTTGATTGAGGCACATTAACATCTGTCTGCTGGATTCTATTACTGAATTTGAAATACTAACTTAAAAAATTTATATTCATAGTTTTTATTGACCTAAACTGGCCACATTTAAACTGCTAATGGTTCCTATTTTTATCAGAAAAAGGACGGAAAAATATCTCACTGTGAAATGTGTCATCCTCCAGGAGTTTCATCAAATTGTTTTGCCCACTAGCTACAATAAAGCTAACACATTTACTAATGTAAAATAGCACACTGGTTTTGTTGAGGTTTATTTACTATTCTAATGATTATTTCAGTGGAGCCAGTGCTTTAAATGACAGCCACATGGATAATTGCTTTGTAATGTGTTTTCAATTTAATCAGGTTTAATTTTGTATCTAATAGAACTAGTGCCTTTAAAATGTTGTGGTTGGTATAATATGAATGAAAAATAATTTATTTGTAAAATGTCTGAACATCTTAGTTCTAGTACCATCTACTGTGTTCTTTTCAAAGTACTGCTTAATAGCAATAAGAACAAGTCATTGTTCATTTGATAAATTAAGTTTCATATTTGAGAATTTGTATTCTAGATTTATTATAAATTCTACCAACTAGGAAAGGTAAGATTGTTAGCTCTCTTTTCTGTAAACCTTGAGCTTTGTGACTGCTATCCTTTTGAAATGGAACTTGATACCTACAAGGGCCACTTACTGAAACTTTTGCTGTCACAGATTTGTCTATTTAAATCTAAAGCACTGTGTATTAGGCTGTTTTCATTGCTGTAAAGGAATACCTGAGGGGGGTAATTTATAAAGAAAAGTTTATTTCGACTCATGATTCTGTAGGCTGTACAGGAAGTGTGGTGCTGGCGGCTGCTTCTGCTGAAGGCCTCAGGAAGCTTACAATCATGCTGGAAGAGTGAGGTGTGTCACATGACCAGAAAGAATAAGAAAGAGAAGAGGGAGGTCTTAGATTCTTTTAAACAGCCAGATTCCATGTGAACTAACAGAGTAAGAACACACTCATTACTATGGGGAGGGCATCAAGCCATTCATGAGGAAACGTCCCACATGACCCAAACACCTCCCACTAGGACTCACCTTTAACATTGGGTATCAGAATTCAGCATGATATTTGGAGGGGACAAACATCCAAACTATATCACACTGTCACTTTACTCTTTATTCTCTTCATAGTATATTTTGATAATTATATCTTAATTATAATATAGTAAAATTTATCAATTTTCTGTTATGGTTAATAATTTTTATATTCTGTTCAAGAAACTTTTCTATATTTCAAAGTCATAAGGACATTTTTATATTCCTGTCAAAGTTTTATTATTTAGTTTTTCATGCTTAGATTTATAACCCACCCTGAATTGTTTTCATGATGATGTGAGGTAGGGTAAAGTTTATGTTTTTTTCATCTGAATAGAATTTTCTTTCCCCTCTAAACTGCGGTACCACCTTTTCCTAAATTAAGGTTCATCCATCTATGCATGTTTTTGCTCTGGGCTTCCTATTCTAATTCAATAGTCTGTTTAATAATTCAGCAAGCCTTTTTTATAAAGGCTTTTTTATGGGTCAGGAGGTGTGATAGTGGCCAGATGTGGTGGCTCACACCTATAATCCCACGCTTTGGGAGGCTGAGTGGGAGGATCATGTGAAGCCAGGAGTTCGAGACCAGACTGGGCAACAAAGTGAGACCCTCCAACTCCCAATCTCTACAAAACATAGAAACAATTGCATGTGCCTGTAGTCCCAGCTACTCAGGGGGCTGAGGTGAGAAGGATCACTTAAGCCCAAGAGTTCAAGGCTGCAGTGAGTTATGACCGCACCAATAGACTGAAGTCTCAGTGACAGACAGAGACCCTGACTCTTAAATAAAAAATCATGATAGTAAATATTTTGGACTCTGTGGGCCAAGATGCAAAATTGAAGATACTGTATAGATTTTTACATAACAAGAAGGAAAACAAACTTCCACAAATTTTTAATTGATGAAAATCAAAATATAATAAAACTTGAGTACAAATTTTTGTTATAGTGGTCTACTAGTGAGAAGAACTGAATTTTTTTTTTAATGGCAGGGATAATATTTTTGCTAAATTGGGATTCATAGTTAGTGTTCCCTATCATAAAAATCATTTGCAAATGTTTATATGTTAATGCTAATTTGTAATGAGAGTTTATGTATTTCATCATGAAAAATATCTTTTTATACACAGTAACTACTATAAAATACTAATATTGAGCCACTCATATGACTTTTATTGAACATATTCATCAATTGGAAGGCATTTATAGAATCTCATTTTAGCATGTCATTACATTGCAGGTTAATCACTTTCTAGTTAAAGGGTTAGGTGGAACCCCCTCAATTTCACTGTTAAATTAATTTTAAAATATGGAAATGCCCTTTGCACTTGCATCGAAGTCCCAAAAACTCTACTAGAAAGGTAGTTTGAGCTTGGAAAATATATCCACTGCAAACTGTATAGTATTGAAGATCTTGTTTCTTGTTTTAATTTTTGCTAGCATGGGAAGTATATAAAGCTACTTGTCATTTTTTATGATTCAAAAATTTATTGTCAAAATGACTAATTCAGTATGTTTCACATCTAACCATTGTCTTGCTTTGTGATTTTGGGTTGAATTTATTAAATAGCTATTAAGTTTGCTGCAAAAGGTAATTTCTAAAGCCATTCAGTGTTTGATATACTGGTTGAGGTGGTTCTTATTGTTCAGAAAAATTGCAATCTCAGCCCTGTGCTCAAAAAATCACAGTAAAACTTTACCACTGCTAAGCCAGAAAACTACTGTTTCATGGAGAAAATCTAAGTATTCAAGTTATACTTCAGACAAAAATTCTTGGAAGTAATAAAGTCCACAAGAGCAAATGAAGTTCATTGTTGTTCTACTGCTTCAATATCACATGATAGATTCAAATATTTTCCTCAAAATACCTACGGATGAGTAATACAATGAAAAACCAAGGTTTTAATCAACTTACACTTTTACACCTTTGTAAATTTGTCAACCAAAGACTTTCCCTGCTCCAGATGTTTTTAGCATCATCAATTATAACACATCTTGGTAGATTCCACTTCAGATTTTACTGAATTAGTGTTTTCCCAACTTCTCTGAAAATATATCTTACCTGTAGTTTCTCTATATAAAGAGTCTAATATTTATTTCACTTCAAATTTGGCATTGTCTCTAGGAATAAACACTTGCTCAGTATCAATATGATCTGTGGGCTCATTTAGTCAAGGAAAACAACTTGAAATCATTTGCCTTATTCTTTAGTTGGTTACCGATGTTTCTTCTCTTCAAGTAACTCTTCTCACCATAAGCCTAATAGTGTTAAATAATTTTCTCTAGACACATTTTTTTCTCTCTTGCAATCAAACAATCTTATTAACCTACCAATGGTAAATGGCTTTCTTCATGTGACTAACAAATGAGCCATTTGGAAACTCACTTTGGTTGCAGTCTCCTTCGCTGTTTCTTGGTAAATAATTTATGTTATAATAAAATGTTCAGTTTTTAATTTTTTAATTTTTCTGACCATTGTATTCCTGAGAGTTGGGAATATCACAAGTGTTTAGTCTGGTAAGCAGATGTACACTATATTTTTATAGCACAGCTCTAATGTTATTCCATGATAAATAAAATACCTTGCCATCTAATTTGACAACAAAATAATCCACACTTCACTGCATCTTTAAAACACGACATTTAGAGTCTACTATTCCCTTCCTTTGTTTTGGCATGATTTGTAAGACTAGTAAAAAAAAATATTGTGGTATGGTGGTACACACTTGGAATTCTATCCAATTATAACTACATCACTGTGACTTATAGTGTACTAAGCAGCAGTGTGAATTAATAAGAGTGACACATATGATTTCTGTTGCAACTACTCAACTCTACCATTGTAGTGTAAAAGCAGCCATATGCATTATGTGAGCAAATAAGCATAGTTGTATTCTAATACATTTGTATTCATCACTGAAACTTAAATTTTATATAAGCTTCAGGCATCATAAGATATGCTGTTTTTTCCAAACCATTAAAAAATGTAAAAACTCCTCTTAGCTTGCAGGCTGTACAAAAACAGGCAGAGATAGATTGGACACATGGGCCACAGTTTCCCATCTCCTAAAAAAGATAATCATGCAGAATAATATTTATCAAAATCTGTTTTGAGGAGCTCTACTCGAGAAATCTCTCTCAAAAATAAAAAGTCAAATAACCTTATAGAAAGCCTTATGCTATACATCCCAGTTGTAGATTCATGCTGAGAAATTCTGAAATACAGAAACTCACCTATTGTTGCCTAATCCAGATGTAATGATATTTATTTATTTTCCAGGTAATTCTTATTTATACAGAATTTCTGTTTGCATGCCTTAGAACCAAGGTGTGGTATATACTTCAAGAAATGTTGATATGGTTCAGTATAATTACTTAACACATTAGTGAAGTGAAGTAATAAAGTTCTGAAAATATAAAAGTTTTTCTTTTTCTAGAAAAGCACTGTCTATAAATTGGCCTAATAACAACAACTAAAACCAAGTTTTAAACCCATGCTACTTCATCTTCCTCATCCTGAAAACATTTTTGGCATTTAGGATAAGATCAAGTACTAGAAACAGTGTGTTTAACTACTACAGAAATTTAATTGTTGGTTGAATCCAGAAATTCATAGGTCTTTATCTTTTTATTTATTGATGCTGTAATCTGGAAGGAGCTTTAGAAGCCTTGCGTTTAGTCTGACAATAATGTTTTAGTAGGTAAAGGTTCCCACCATCTGTCCTAGGAAAGGACTGATTGCTTTCTGCTAGTGGCTTCAGGTAGCCTCCAGAATTAGGTTTTAAATTCATCCTAATCTGTCAGTAACAACTTGGCATCAGTAACCATGCTTCTGAAAGCCAGAACATTTATCATCAAGCTGCTACTTTCAGCCTATCCTATTGCCTTTCTCAAGTTAAGTCATTCATTCAGCCCTTCATTGAATGTCTATTATGTGTTATGATGTTCTAGGTCAATAGTTGTCCTAGTTTTAACCCTTAAAGTCTCAACATTGGGAAGCCTGGGTCCTAACCACAGCAATTCCTCTGTCCAGACTATAGCCTGAGCACTGGGTTTATTTTTATAAAGCTTGACTGTTTCCTATATGCAAAAATTAAAACCAGGGTCTTGAAGAGATATTTGTACACTCATGTTCATAGCAGCATTATTCACAATAGCTAAAATATGGAAACAACCCAAGTGCCCATTGACAGATGAATAGGTATACAAAATGGAGTATTATTCAGCTTTGAAAAGGAAGTAAATTCTGACATATCCTACAACATGAATAAACCTTGAGGACATTATGCTAAGACACTATGAAATAACCCAGTCACAAAAAAGACAAATACTACATCATTCCACTTGTATGAGGTATTAGAATAGTCAAAATTAAAGAGGTAGAAAGCAGAATTGTGATTGCCAGGGGATAGGGAAAGTGGGCAATGTATAGTTATTACTTAATGGGTATAGAGTCTCAGTTTTACTAGATGCAAGAATTCTGGAGATGAATGGTGGCAATTGTCACACAACAATATGAATGTACTTAATACCACTGAATTGTACCCTGAAAATGGTTAAGAGTAAGTTTTATGTTATATATATTTAGCAACAAAAAAATGAAAATATAATCTGCCATACATATATGGTTTATTTCTGGATTTTCAATTCTGTTCCATTTATCTATATGTCAGTCCTTGTGCCAGCACCACACTGTTTTGATTACCGTAGCTTTGTAGTAAGTTTTGAAATCAAGAAGTGTGTGCCCTCCAACTTTGTTATTCTGTTTTGTCTATTTGGGGCCCCTTACAATTTTATAAAAGTTTGAAGATTGGCTTTTCCATTCCTGAAAAAAGAAAGGCTATTGGAGTTTTGATAGGGATAGCATTGAATCTGTAGATTGCTTTGGGTATTGCCATCTTAAAAATAGTAAAGTCTTCTAATCCATGAACTCAGTATGTCTTACCATTTAATTAGTTCCTCTTTAATTTCTGTCAGCATTTTTTTTGCAGTTTTCAGTGTACAAGTCTTTCACCTCTTGGTTAAATTTATTCCCAGGTATTTTATTCTCAGATGCTATTGTAAGTAGATTGTTTGTTGTATTAGTCTGTTTTCACATTGCTATAAAGAACTACCTGAGACTGGGTAATATATAAAGAAAAGAGGTTTAATTGACTCACAGTTTCATAGACTGTGTACAGAAGCTTGGCTTGGGAGGCCTCAGGAAACTTACAATCATGGTAGAAGGTAAAGGGGAAGGAAGAACATCCTACATGGCTGGTACAGGAAGAAGAGCACAAGCAGATGGCGGTGCTACACACTTTTAAATAATCAGATCTCATGAGAACTCTATCATGAGACAACACTAGGGGAATGATGTTAAACCATTAGAAACCATCCCCATGATTCAATCACCTCCCACCATGCCCCATCTCCAACATTTGGCATCACAATTCAACATGAGATTTGGGTGGGCACACAGAGCCAAACCATATCAATTATTTTCTTAGTTTCCTTTTTGGATTATTCATTGGTGGTATACAGAAACCCAACGGATTTTTGCATGTTGATCTTGTATCTTACAGATTACTGAATTTATTAGCTCCCGTAGCTTTCTTGTGGATTATTTGGGATTTTCTACATATAAGATCATATCATCTGTGAATAGTTTTACTTTTTCCTTTTTAATCTGGATGCCATTTTATCTTTCACCTGTCTGTCTATCTATCTATGTATCTATCTATCTATCTATCTACCTACCTACCTACCGACCTATCTGTTTTGGCTAAAACTTCCAATACAATGTCAAATAGCTGTGGTGAAAGCAGGCATATTTGTCTTGTTCCTGATCTTGGGGAAAAGGCTTTTAGTCTTGCACCATTGAGTATGATTTCTGCTAAGAATTTTTCATAATTGCCCTTTCTTGTGTTGAGAAGTTCCCTTTCATCTAGTTTTCTGAGTTTTTGTTTTTGTTTTTTTGTTAGATGGAGTCTCACTCTGTTGCCCAGGCTGGAGTGCAGTGGTGTGATCTCCGCTCACTGCAAGCTCCGCCTCCTAAGTTTACGCCATTCTCCTGCCTCAGACTCCCAAGTAGCTGGGACGACAGGTGCCCACCACCACGTCTGGCTAATTTTTTGCATTTTTAGCAGTGACGGGGTTTCAGTGTGTTAGCCAGGATGGTCTCGATCTCCTGACCTCGTGATCTGCCCGCTTCGGCCTCCCAAAGTGAGTTTTCTCAGTTTTTATCATGAAAAGGTGTTGGATTTTGTCAAGTATTTTTTTCTGCATCAATTGAGATGAACATGTGGTATTTTTACATTCTATTAATGTGGTATATTACATTGATTTTCTCATGTCAAAACACCCTTGGATTCCTGGGATAAATCCTATTTGGTCATGGTATATAATCTTTTAATATGTTGTTGGATTTGACTTGCTAGTATTTTGTTGAGAATTTTTACATCTATATTACTTAGGGATGTTGCTCTGTAACTTTCTTTTCTTGTGAGGTCTTTATCTGATTTTGGTATCAGGATAACGCTGGCATCAAAAATAAGTTAGGAAGTGTTCTCATCTATTTTTTTTTTAAATTGAGGATTGGTGTTAACTTTTCTTTAAATGTTTGATATAATTCACTGATGAAGACATCTGACCCTGGAATTATCTTCATTGGGAAGTTTTTGATTAACGTTTCACTCTCTTTATTTGTTATAGCTCTATTCAGATTTTCTATTTCTTCTTGAGTCAGTTTTGGTAATTCATTTCTAGAAATTTGTCCATGTCATCAAGGTTATCTTTTTTTGGTCATACAATTGTTTCGAGTATTCTCTTATAATCCTTTTTACTTCTGAAAGGTCAATAGTTGTGTCCCCACTTTCATTTCTGATTTAGGTATTTGTGTCTTCTTATAATACTTGATTAGTAAGTTATTTTTCTTAAGCTAGCCAGAGCAGCTCTTCTGCATCCTGAAAATAAGAAGTCAGGGTAGCATAGAAGGCATTCTTGACTTGCTCTTGGTTTGGTGGAATTATAAAGCTTGCTTCTACCTGAAATTTTACTTAGATTCAATTTCTATGGACAGTTTTAAACAACATGTTGGCCTGGCAGTGAGAGTGCTTACATGTCAAATTTGTTAGGTTTTGTTTATTTGTTTTTATGCATAGTCTCCCTTACTATTGATGTTAATTATAAAATTATTTTAGGAGTTGCAGTTCTGGGTAAGATGGAATAAGCACACTCCACTTTGACTCTCCCACTGAATGTGGCTATTAAATCTGGACAGAATGCATATAACAATGTGGAAGGGCTGTGAATACAAGATAATAGTATGAAGACTGAAGAACAACATTTTAAGTGAAGTAGACCTAACTGGTAGTGAATAGACCCTTTTCACCCCCTTTAGTATTTCCCAGTGTGGATTTAAGCAACGGCTAAATTGCTAGAGAAAGCTTCCAGAGAAGACTTCTACTTCTACTCAGGATCAAAGAAGATAGAGATCTCCCGGTAGCTACAGGAACACCAAAATTCTGAGAGGGAGAGGGTTACTTTCCAGTCAGAGGAGCTATACTCTCAAGAGAATGAGGTGAACATCATTACTCTTTAAATTCTAACTTCCCTCCACTTGTACCTGGATATGAGTGCAGACATGGGAAATGTAGGGCAGGGTGGGGGTAAGTAAAGCCACAGTATTACAGATGGAAGATCAAAAAAGAGGCTTAGGGGACTGGAAGTTACTGGGGAAAGTACTTAAAGGGAGGATCTTTGGGAAATCACCAGATAATGTTGTTTATGAATTTCTGGTATCACTTCTGAGGGATGCACGTGTGGTTCTGATCATAACATACCAAAAAGACTGAACTAAACTAAGAGATAAACCACATGCCACGTTTCAGAATGGCCACTGAGTAGCATGTATGTGTGACAGATTTGAATAAAACTGAAGGCTTTGACAATGAAACTGACATTGAAACCACAACCCACAGAAACTGGTTGGAACTTGCAGCCAAAACCCAATAAAGTCAATTGCCTACTAAAACAAATATATCAATACTCTCCATAGGATTTAAATAAACCTAGAGTCCCTTAACATAATGTTTGAAATTTCCAGGATACAATCCAAAACTACTTAGTATATGAAGAACTAGGCGAATCTGAGCTCACATGAGAAAAAGATGATCAACATACACCAATGCTGATTTGACAAATGTTGGAATTATCTGACCAAAATGCTAAAGCAGCTATTATTAGTATAAAAGTGCTCCAGGAAGTAAGGACATATACTCTTAAATTGAATAAAAAGATATAAAGTCTCAGCAAAGAAACTGAAGACGTAAAGAACCAAATGAAAAATTTGGAACTGAAAAAAATATATAATCGCTAATTTTTTTAAAAAAAATCACTAGATAGTCTTAATAGCAGAATGGAGATGACAAAAAAAAAAAAACCAGTGAATTCAAAGATAGGTTAACAGAAATTACCTGATCTGAAAACAGAGAAAATATTTCTTAAAGTACAGAACATAAGGAGCCTGTGGGACAGTACCAAAGATCTAATATTTGTGTTATCAGAGACTAACAGAGAGGAGAAAGGAATAATGGCTAATATCATTTCGCATCCACTAGAATGGCTACTCCCAGCATTCCTGAAATTAGCATGTGTTGGCAAGGATTTGGAGGAATTGGAACCTATAGATTCCTAATTGGGGAAAAGGAGTCAGGCTGGCTGGACCAAGGCAAAGCAAAAAGAGAAAGCAGATAAGCTTCAAGTCTGCCTTTCTTCATGGGTCCAGGACACAGAGCCCTCCTTGGTCCAACTATCACCAGACATCTGCAAGTTAGCTCAGTGCAACCTTAGCATTATCAGTATGGCCTGTAGCACTCTTCAGCATAAGAATCAATCTATGAAATCCCCAGCAAGTCTTGTTTCCTCGCAGTCAACTATTCTTCTGCTGATTCCACCCATAGCTCCCTGGCAACGTACTTTTATACTTTCTTTAACCAATCTGCCTTTCTTTACCTACAACTGTCTTGGTAAATCCTTTTACCTCCATGCCACCAACCCAGATAGTCGTCACTCACCCAAGACAGAACCCTTGTACATTGCTGGTGGGAATGTAAAATGGTGCGGCCACTATGGGAAGTTTGGCAGTCTTCAAAATGTTAAATATAGAATTACCGTATGACTCAACAATTCCACTGCTAAGTATATACCCCAAAGAATGGAAAACTGGGACTCAAACAGATACTTGTACACAAATATTCCTGGCAGCATTATGCCCAATAGCCAACAGGTGGAAACAACTGAAGTGTCCATCAAAAGATGGACAAGCAGAATGCACAAACAAAATTTGATATATATGTACAATGGAATATCACTCAACCACAAAAAGAATGAATTCCGATACATGCTACAACATGAAGTTGAAAAATGTATGCTAAGTGAAGTAATTCAGACATGAGGACAAACGCATATTATATGATTCCACTTATATAAGGTATCTAGAATACACAAAGTCATTAAGACAGAAAGGATTAATAGAATTGAAATTACCAGGTACTAGGGGCAGGGGGAATGGGGAGTTATTGCTCAACAGAGAGTTTCTGATTGGGATGATGAAAAATTTCTCAAAATAGTGGTGATGGTTGCATAACATTGTTTATATAAAAAATGCCACTGAATTATACACTAAAAATGTCAAAGTGGTAAATTTTATTTTCTGTATATTTTACCACAATAAAAAAGGGGGAGGATAAATAATGGCAAAAAAAAAAAACCCTCCCATATTTTACAAAAGATATAAACCTACAGATTCAAGAATTTCAGTGAATCTCAAACAGGAAAAATCCCAAACAAATCCACAACCAAACACTATGAGAATTGATTATACGAATTGGAGTTATCACGCCCAATTAAATTAGAGTCAAGAGACCACAGGAAGAAAAGAAAAGCACTTAGGGCATAAGTGCCTGCCCAGGGATTGTCTCCTAAGCCAACTGCCAAAATGACCTGTTATAACCTTAAGACTATTTTTACCTAGTAGCTGCTAAGATGAACTGCCATGACTTTAAGCCTAGTTTTACCTACCCATCATTACTCACCAATCAGAGCTTATGAGCCCCCAAAAACTTTCCTAATGCCCATGAGTTTTCTTACAAAACAATACATACCATTTCTCTAATAAAACCCCCAACCTTTTTTTTGCTCTTTGAAGATACCAAAGACCACCCAGGTCTGTGTATATGCCCTGAACTGTAATTACGTTTTTCCAAATAAAACATTTTCTTTGGAGATTCATCTCTATCATTTTATTTGACTTTGACAACACCATAATCAAATTGCTGAAAACTAAAGACAAAGAAAAAAAATTTGAAGGTAGCAAAGAAAAACAATGCTTTATTATAGAAACGAACATTGACTCACATGACTACTGACTTCTCACCAGAAACCAGAGAGACTCAAACGAAATGGCACATTTTTAAAGTGCAGAAACAAAGAAAAAAATCTGTCCGCCTAAAATTCTATAGACTATTAAAATTATTTAAGAATTAAGATGAAATAAAGACATCATTAGAAAAAGGACAACTAAGATAATTTGTTGTCATCAGATCTGCTCTAAAATAATTATAAAGAAAGGTCTTCAGCCAAAAGGAAATAATACCTGAAGGAAACTTGGCATATTATGCATAAAGGACAAGCAACGAAAATGGCGGCTACCTAAGTAACTATAATAGACTATTCTCCTCTTGAGTTCTTTAAAATATATTTGATGACTGAAAGCAAAACTCATAACATTATTCAATGGGTTTTAATGAATATAAACGTAATATGTATGACAATTATAACAAAGCATGCAGGATAAAAGAACATATGTGGGTGAGGCTTCTACATTCCAGTTGAAGTAAAATACTGATTCTAAGTAAAAAGTGAATATGCAAATTGTGCAGCTACTCTGGAAAACAGCTTGCTGGTTTCTTGTAAGTTAAACATACACTTACCATTTGACCCAGCAACCCTACTCCTGGGTATTTACAACAGAAATTAAGACGTATGGTCACACAAAAATATGTACATGAATGTTTATACCAACTCTACTCATAATCAAACAGGAAACAACTGAGATGTCCTTTAATGGTGAATGAATAAATGTATTACTTATAGAATGGATTACTACTCAGTAATAAAAAGGAATGAACTATTGATACATGCAACAACTTGTACGAATCTCATAGACTTTATGCTGAATCAAAGTCTCAAAGTGTTACATAACGTGTCATTCTTTCAGAGGCGTTCAAACCAGGGTGACTATCTTGAGTGAGGGCTGGGAAACTGAGGCTGGGACTAGCTGGGCTACATTCCCAGAAAGTAAGGTATTCCTAACCTCTAGATGTTTATGGTTAAGGGAACAGACTGATAATGTTTACTAAACAGATCTAGACTTGGGAGTGTCCTGATATCCCAGTATCTTGAGAAGAGAAGCATTCCTAGTTTTGCTTTAATGGTAATATCGATTATTGTAAAATACAGTAATTAAGAAAATTAATCCTTTATCACAAACCCTTGTAGCTGAGCACATCTCCCTATGATTTTTTTTATCCTATATATAAACAACTATCATACCTAGGGTGGACGCATTCCTCCTCTTACTTTCAGGAATGCCCTACTCTGTCTAAGGAGTAGTGGTACTTTAACCACTTTACTTTCTTAATAAACTTGCTTTTGCCTTGCACTGCAGATTCACCCTGAATTCTTCCTTGCACGAGATCCAAGAACCCTCCCTTGGGGTCTGGATCGGGATGCCTTTCCGGTAACAATTTCATTTATGTGATACTCTCAAAAAGAAAAACTATCAGTGGCTGAAATATAGCAAAAACTGAAGACCTGAAAAGAGAAATGAATTCAGAGTGGAAGATTTTAATTCACGGTATCCAGTAATTGATACAACAAGTAGTCAAACAAAATCAGTTAGGATATAAAAGTTTTGAATAACAAAGTTAAGAAAATTGACCTACCAGACATATGTAGAATATTGTACCCAACAACTGCAGAATATATATTTGTTTCAAGTGCACATAAAACGTTTACCAAAACTTGCCATATACTCAGCCATAAAGACAATCTTAATATATGTCAAAGACTAAAATTATGGAAAGCATATTCTCTGGTTTACCTCTACACATCCATTAGAATGGACAAAATTAAAGAGACTGACCATACCAAGTGTTAGTGACAATTTGGAAACAACTGGAACTCTCATACAATGCTGATGAAAATATAACAAAAAGTCCCTTTGGAAAACAGTTTAGCAGTTTCCTAAAGAATTAAAAGCATACTCACCATGCCACCCAGTCATCCTATTCCTACTTAACAAAGGCAAATCAGAGCTTATGTCCATACACAGATTTGTATGCGATGTTCAGAGCAGCTCATAATAGCTAAAAATCAGAAATAGTTTGTATTTGTTTTCTGTGCTGCATGACAAATTCCTACAAATTTAGTGGCTTCAAATAGGTATTTTAAATTTATTTTTGAATAGATAATTGCGTAACAGTTCAAAATATGGGTGCATTGGCTGGGCGCCGTGGCTCACGCTGGTAATCCCAACACTTCGGCAGGCTGAGGCGGGCATATCACCTGAGGTCAGGACTTCGAGAACAGCCTGGGCAACATAGTGAAACCCCATCTCTACTAAAAATACAAAACTTAGACGGGCGTGGTAGCAGGCTCCTGTAATCCCAGCTACTCGGGAGGTTGAGGCAGCAGAATCGTTTAAACCTGGGAGGCGGAGGCTGCAGTGAGCCGATCACACCACTGCACTCCAGCCTGGGCAACAGTGCAAGACTCCATCTCAAAAAACAAAAAACAAACAAACAAACAAAAAATACATTGTACTTTAGATATATTGGGTAGGAGGAAGGAAAGTGAGAAATGAAAAATGTCTGTTAAGTTGTTCTTTATATCTATGTATGCATCACTTAACTGGCTGTGATAGGTATGTATCTAATGCTAGTCAAGAGTCCAGGCTTTTGGGAGTCAGAGTACCTATTTGGTTACACTTAACTAATTTCTTATTCACTGTGTATCTCAATTTTCTCATTTATAAACTGAGATACTAATAGTTTCTACTTCAAAAGGCTTTTGGGAAGATTACAGCAAATAATCAATGTGAAGTACTTTTAGCTTGGTGCCTGCCATATGGCAAATAGTTAGTAAATGTTAGCTATACAAAATATTCACCTTAAACTCATTTTTAGAAAATAAGAATAATTCAAAAGGAACTAAGCATCCAAATGAAGCAGCTAGAAAAAGAACAACAAAATAAACTGAGAAAAATGTGTGAAGGGGACAATTTAGGTCAAGAATGCTGTAAATTCAACACTCTGAACTCTCCTCCTGCTCTACAAATGTGAATTATAGATTCAATTAACAAGAAAAAGACAGATTCATGTACACTCAGATACAAAATAAGCATTTATTTGGGTCAGAAGCAGAAGGCGGCAACGTAGTAAGCTGGGGCTAGCGCTGCAGCCCTGCAGATGTCTAGGTCCAGGAAGCAGCCAGGGGCCACTGGGAGTTTTTACTCCTTTGATGTAACGAAAGCACTATGTATGTGGCATGGAACCATTGTACAGCTGGGCTCTCTGTGTGAAAACAGTTGTGATCACTGCCTGAGGTTACTGCTTATGTAAACCTGTCTAACTTCATGGTTGGGAGTGGCATAAGAGAAAACTGCACAGAAATCTGAGCAAAGCTACATACTGCCTCAGAGGCTGAGCCAGCTGCCACTTTGAGGCAGGAGTTTCTAGCCACTGAGGCATAATTTTGTAGCAGAGTCCTAGACAACTAGAGGGGAGAAACCACAGAACTGCTAGACAGGGAAGGGGGAGCACAGAAAGAGGCAAAGGAAAAAAAAATACCACTTAAAATGAATCTGCAGATGAAAACGCCAAACCACCCAATAAAAATTATTAAGTAGAGCTAGGAAAAAAAAATTCACTGAAAATAACCAAAAATATTTTAAAGTTTTCTTAAATAGGTCTTTAATCTGGAAAGAGAGAAAAAAAACACTCTGGAGAAAAACGAATTGAAGGCAGAACCCAGAGAGATGACTTCTTCCTTGAGAACGTTTGCTGAACTGGATGAACGTGAGCATGGGTTTTCACAGCCTTGTCAACAGAAGATGGAAAATACAATTTATATCTACGAGGAGAACTTCACACAATGCTGAAACCACAAGGATCTACCCTTTAGTATAAGGGTGAATTAGAAATACTTACACATTTCCCCAACTGAGGTAGGAGAATAGGGTCTGAAGGCAGGGAACTGAAGGCCATTTCGTGCTGAATCAAGGAAAAACACCAAGATTTGGGGGCACGGAATCTGAGGTCAATTTATGCTAACTTTCTAAGAGAGAAAACACCTGAGTCTGGAGGCAAGGACTCTAAGGCCAATTCAGGCCAACTTCCTAAAGCTAAACCAAAGGAAAAATTCCATCTCCCTACAACCACCTGAGTAGCAAAGGATCAAAGGCTACTGTCCCTGCCACCCTCCCCTTCCTCCATGTCTCAGATGGAAAGGCAGAGTGCCTTGGATTGGCCTTGGGGCCAAGCAGGGACCATCCCTTCATCTGCGTGGGGCACCCATTCACCTCAGCCTTTAGCCACAAACCAAATCCTTCATCCAGATAACGGGTAACAGTAGGAACCTCAACAGGAGTATTTAAAACCCGGAAAACTTTGTAACGGGGCCCGTGAGCCGCTTGTTTGAGCCCACTCCCACCCTGTGGACTGCTTTCTCTAATAAATTCCTGCTTTCGATGCTTAATTCCTGTGTTTCATTCTTTTGTTACTTTGTTCGTGGGTTTTGTCTAATTCTTTGTTTAAAACGCCAAAAACCTGGACAACTTACACTCAAGGCCCTCCTTCTGCTAACACAACCATTAGGACTGTAAGAAAAATTATCTGTCTCCAACTTTAGCACGCTGGAGATAGGCAGGATTTCTCCTGATAATCTGTATTCACAATCTAGTCTTTGAGCAGGTTTGCAGCCTAATTTTATATTATTTTGGTAGTCTCCAAAACCTCAGATAATAAATATAAAGTGGTAGTGGACTAATAGTACTTCCAGATCTTCAGATGCTTGACACAATCTAATCCTCTTTGGAGGAAACTTTCTTTATTCCAGGCCGCTAAGAATTACCATGTGAGGACAATTAAGACATTAGGACAGAATACAAATCACCAAACATTAAGGAAATAAGATCCCACAGGTTAGAACAAACAGAAACCACAGATAGCAGAATCAGACCTGAGAAAAGTTTAGACACTGGAATATTCAGACATAAAATAATTTTGCTTAATACGCTTTAGTAAATAAAAGGCAAGCGTGAAAATGAGTAAATTACAAGTAGAGTTGAAGGAAAAAAAGAGAATGTCTACAATGAAAAATGTAATAACTGAAAATTTTAAAATTTTATGGATACAGTTAACAGCAGATTCAATACAAAGAGAGCATATTAAAACAATTAAGGTGTGCAGAATATATCCCAGAGTTAATAGGAAAAAAATGTTAGGAGTCATAGGGGATACAGTAAAAAAGTCTAACATGAACTTTATCAGTTTTAAAAAGAAAGAGTGGAGCAGAAGCAATATTGGAATAGATAGTGGCTGGGAATGTTCCAAAAAGTCACCATTTCACAGATTCAAAAGCTTTAATAAATCAAACAGAATAATAAACAGAAATCCATACCTAAACATATCACTATGCATCTACAGAACACAGAAGACCAAAAGATTTTAAATGCAGCCTGAGAGAAAGAAGCACAATTAAATGGACAGTTCTCTTCTTAGCAATTGATATAGAAGTAAGAAGAAAATAAATGGCATTTCAATATGCTGAAAGAAAATCACTGTTCAATCCACAATTCTATACTCAGAAAATTTCTTTCCACAGTGAGGACTTAAAGACATTTTCAAACAAGCAAAGGCTGAAAATCTGCAATCTGAAAACTCCCACTGAAGAACATTATAAAGGGATGTACTTCAGCGGGGAGAGTCAATCCAGATAGAAGAAATGAAATTTAAGAGGTAGGGAACAAGAAAATGGTAAATATTATGGTAAATCTGAGAGAACCTGACTGTGATATGCTAATTTTCCTCATGGGAAATTCTTTAAGTCTTGAAATGAAGGCAGGTTCCTCTAAAGAGAATTAGTTCTGTCAAGCATTTGGGGGCACTCTTCATCAAGTAGTTAAAACAAAACAAAGGATTAAAGCACAATTGTGGGGGGGTGCCCATGATGGCCAAATAGGAACACCTGCAGCCTACAGCTCCCAGCGTGAGGCATCGCCTCACCTGGGAAGCTCAAGGGGAAAGGGAATTCCTTTTCCTAGCCAAGGGAATTTGAGACACACAACACCTGGAAAATTGGGTAACTCCCACCCTAATACTGCACTTTACCAAGGGTCTTAGCAAATGGGACACCAGGAGATTATATCCCACACCTGGCCCAGAGGGTCCCATGCCCATGGAGCCTCCCTCATTGCTAGCACAGCAGTCTGAGATCTAACTGCAAGGTGGCAGCCAGGCTGGGGGAGGGGCACCCGCCATTGCTGAGGCTTAAGTAGGTAAACAAAGCTGCTGGGAAGCTCGAATTGGGTGGAGCCCACTGCAGCTCAAGGAGGCCTGCCTGCCTCTGTAGACTCCACCTCTAGGGACAGGGCATAGCTAAACAAAAAGCAGCAGAAACCTCTGCAAATGTAAAAGTCCCTGTCTGACAGCTTTGAAGAGAGCAGTGGATCTCCCAGCAGGGAAGTTGAGATCTGAGAATGGACAGACTGCCTGCTCAGGTGGGTCCCTGACCCCTGAGTAGCCTAACTGGCAGACATCCCCCACTAGGTGCAGACCAACACCTCACACCTCACATGGCTGGGTACACCCCTGAGACGAAGCTTCCAGAGCAAGAATCAGACAGCAACACTCGCTGTTCAGCAATATTCTATCTTCTACAGCCTCCACTGCTGATACCCAGCCAAACAGGGTCTGGAGTGAAACTCAAGCAAACTCCAACAGACCTGCAGCTGAGGGTCCTGACTGTTAGAAGGAAAACTAACAAACAGAAAGGACACCTACACCAAAACCCCATCAGTATGTCACCATCATCAAAGACCAAAGGCAGGTAAAACCATAAAGATGGGGAAAAAGCAGTGCAGAAAAGCTGGAAATTAAAAAAATCAGAGTGCATCTCCCCTTCCAAAGAAACGCAGCTCATCGCCAGCAACAGAACAAAGCTGGATGGAGAATGACTTTGATGAGTTGAGAGAGGAAGGCTTCAGTCCATCAAACTTCTCAGAGCTAAAGGAGAAACTACATAACCAGCGCAAAGAAACTAAAAACCTTGAAAAAAGAATGGATGAATGGATAACTAGAATAATCAATGCAGAGAAGACCTTAAAAGAACTGATAGAGATGAAAACCATGACACGAGAACTGTGTGACAAATGCACAAGCTTCAGTAACCGACTCAATCAGCTGGAAGAAACAGTATCAGTGATTGAAGATCAAATGAATGAAATGAAGTGAGAAGTATAGAGAAAAAAGACTAAAAAGAAATTAACAAAGCCTCCAAGAAATATGGGATTATGTGAAAAGACCAAATCTATGTCTGACTGGTGTGCCTGAAAGTGAAGGGGAAAATGGAACCAAGCTGGAAAACACTCTACAGGATATCATCCAGGAGAACTTCCCCAACCTAGTAAGGCAGGCCAACATTCAAATTCAGGAAATACAGAGAACACCACAAAGATACTCCTCAAGAAGAGCAACTCCAAGACACATAATTGTCAGATTCACCAAAGTTGAAATGAAGGAAAAAATGGTAAGGGCAGCCAGAGAGAAAGGTCGGGTTACCCACAAAGAGAAGCCCATCAGACTAACAGCAGATCTCTCGGCAGAAATTCTACAAGCCAGAAGAGAGTGAGAGCCAATATTCAACATTCTTAAAGAAAAGAATTATCAACCCAGAATTTCATATCCAGCCAAATTAAGTTTCATAAGTGAAGGAGAAATAAAATCCTTTACAGACAAGCAAATGCTGAGAGATTTTGTCACCACCAGGCCTGCCTTACAAGAGACCCTGAAGGAAGCACTAAACATGGAAAGGAACAACTGGTACCAGTCATTGCAAAAACATGCTAAAATGTAAAGTCCATCGGTGCTAGGAAGAAACTGCATCAACTAACGAGCAAAATAACCAGCTAATATCATAATAACAGGATCAAGTTCACACATAATAATATTAACCTTAAATGTAAATGGAGTAAATGGTCCAATTAAAAGACACAGACTGGCAAATTGGATAAAGAGCCAAGACCCATCAGTATGCTGTATTCAGGAGACCCATCTCATGTGCAGAGACACACACAGGCTCAAAATAAAGGGATGGAGGAAGATCTACCAAGCAAATGGAAAACAAAAAAAAGCAGGGGTTGCAATCCTAGTCTCTGATAAAACAGACCTTAAACCGTCAAAGATCAAAAGAGACAAAGAAGGCCATTACATAATGGTAAAGGGATCAATTCATCAGGAAAAGCTAACTATCCTAAATATATATGCACCCAATACAGGAGTACCCAGATTCATAAAACAAGTCCTTAGAGACTTACAAAGAGACTTAGACTCCCATACAATAATAATGGGAGACTTTAACACCTCACTGTCAACATTAGACAGATCAACGAGACAGAAAGTTAACAAAGATATCCAGGAATTGAACTCAACTCTGCACCAAGTGGACTGAATAGACATCTACAGAACTCTCCACCTCAAATCAACAGAATATACATTCTTCTCAGCACCACATAGCACTTATTCAAAAATTGACCACATAATTGGAAGTAAAGCACTCCTCAACAAATGTAAAAGAACAGCAATTATAACAAACTGTCTCTCAGACCACAGTGCAATCAAACTAGAACTCAGGACTAAGAAACCCAATCAAAACCACTCAACTACATGGAAATTGAACAACCTGCTCCTGAATGACTACTGGGTACACAATGAAATGAAGGCAGAAATAAACACGTTCTTTGAAACCAATGAGAACAAAGATACAACACACCAGAATCTCTGGGACACATTTAAAGCAGTGTGGAGGGAAACTTATAGCACTAAATGCCCACAAGAGAAAGCAGGAAAGATCTAAAATTGACACCCTAACATCACAATTAAAAGAACTAGAGAAGCAAGAGCAAACACATTCAAAAGCTAGCAGAAGGCAAGAAATAACTAACATAAGAGCAGAACTGAAGGAGACAGAGACACAAAAAACCCTCCAAAAAATCAATGAATCCAGGAGTTGGTTTTTTGAAAAGATCAACAAAATTGATAGACTGCTAGCAAGATTAATAAAGAAGAAAAGAGAGAAGAATCAAATAGACACAATAAAAAATGATAAAGGGGATATCAGCACTGACCCCACAGAAATACAAACTACCATCAGAGAATACTATAAACACCTCTATGCAAATAAACTAGAAAAGCTAGAAGAAATGGATAATTTTCTGGACACTTACACTCTCCCAAGAATAAACCAGGAAGAAGTTGAATCACCGAATAGACCAATAGCAGGCTCTGAAATTAAGGCAATGATTAATAGCCTACCAATCAAAAACACTCCAGGACCAGACGGATTCACAGCCAAATTCTACCAGAGGTACAAGGAGGAGCTGGTACCATTCCTTCTGAAACTATTCCAATCAATAGAAAAAGAGGGAATCCTCCCTAACTCATTTTATGAGGCCAACATCATCCTGATACCAAAGCCTGGCAGAAACACATCAAAAAAAGAGAATTTTAGACCAATATCCCTGATGAACATCGATGACAAAATCCTCAATAAATTGCTGGCAAACTGAATCCAGCAGCACATCAAAAAACTTATCCACCATGATCAAGTGAGCTTCATCCTGGGATACAAGGCTGGTTTAACATATGCTAATCAATAAACGGAATCCAGCATATAAACAGAACCAAAGACAAAAACCACATGATTATCTCAATAGATGCAGAAAAGGCCTTTGACAAAATTCAACAGCCCTTCATGCTAAAAACTCTCAGTAAATTCAGTATTGATGGAATGTATCTCAAAATAATAAGAGCTATTTATGACAAACCCACAGCCAATATCATACTGAATGGGCAAAAACTGGAAGCATTCCCTTTGAAAACTGGCACAAGACAGGGATGCCCTCTCTCACCATTCCTATTCAACATAGTGTTGGAAGTTCTGGCTATAGACAATCAGGGTAGAGAAAGAAATAAAGGGTATTCAGTTAGGAAAAGAAGAAGTCAAATTGTCTCTGTTTGCAGATGACATGATTGTATATTTAGAAAACCCCATCATCTCAGCCCAAAATCTCCTTAAGCTGATAAGCAACTTCAGCGAAGTCTCAGGATACAAAATCAATGTGCAAAAATCACAAGCATTCTTATACACCAGTAACAGACAAACAGAGAGCCAAATCATGAATGAACTCCCATTCACAATAGCTTCAAAGAGAATAAAATACCTAGGAATCCAACTTACGAGGGATGTAAAGGACCTCTTCAAGGAGAACTACAAACCACTGCTCAGTGAAACAAAAGAGGACACAAACAAATGGAAGAACATACCATGCTCATGGATAGGAAGAATCAATATTGTGAAAATGTCCATACTGCCCAAGGTAATTGATAGATTCAATGCCATCCCCATTAAGCTACAAATGAGTTTCTTCACAGAATTGGAAAAAACTGCTTTAAAGTTCATATGGAACCAAAAAAGAGCCCATATTGCCAAGACAGTCCTAAGCCAAAAGAACAAAGCTGGAGGCATCACACTACCTGACTTCAAACTATACTACAAGGCTACAATAACCAAAATGGCATGGTACTGGTACCAAAACAGAAATATAGACAAATGGAACAGAACAGAGCCCTCAGAAATAATACCACACATCTACAACAATATGATCTTTGACAAACCTGACAAAAACAAGAAATGGGGAAAGGATTCCCTATTTAATAAATCGTGCTGGGAAAACTGGCTAGCCATAAGTAGAAAGCTGAAACTGGATCCTTTCCTTACTCCTTATATGAAAATTAATTCAAGATGGATTAGAGACTTAAATGTTAGACCTAATTCCATAAAAACCCTAGAAGAAAACCTAGGCAATACCATTCAGGACATAGGCATGGGCAAGAACTTCATGGCTAAAACACCAAAAGCAATGACTACAAAAGCCAACATTGATAAATGGGATCTAATTAAACTAAAGAGCTTCTGCACAGCAAAAGAAACTACCATCAGAGTGAACAGGCAACCTACAGAATGGGAGAAAATTTTTGCAACCTACTCATCTGACAGAGGGCTAATATCCAGAATCCACAAAGAACTCAAACAAATTTACAAGAAAAAAACATACAACCCCATCAAAAAGTGGACAAAGGATATGAACAGACACTTCTCAAAAGAAGACATTCATACAGCCAATAGACACATGAAAAAATGCTCATCATCACTGGCCATCAGAGAAATGCAAATCAAAACCACAATGAGATACCATCTCACACCAGTTAGAATGGTGATCATTAAAAAGTCAGGAAACAACAGGTGCTGGAGAGGATGTGGAGAAATAGGAACACTTTTACACTGTTGGTGGGACTGTAAACTAGTTCAACCACTGTGGAAGACAGTGTGGCGATTCCTCAAGGATCTAGAACTAGAAATACCATTTGATCCAGCCATCCCATTACTGGGTACTCAACCAAAGGATTATAAATCATGCTGCTATAAAGACATATGCACACGTGTATTTATTGCAGCACTATTCACAATAGCAAAGGCTTGGAATCAACCCAAATGTCCATCAGTGACAGACTGGATTAAGAAAATGTGGCACATATACACCATGGAATACTATGCAGCCATAAAAAAGGATGAGTTCATGTCCTTTGTGGGGACATGGATGCAGCTGGAAACCATCATTCTCAGCAAACTTTCACAAGAACAGAAAACCAAACACTGCATGTTCTCACTCATAGGTGGGAATTGAACAATGAGATCACTTGGACACAGGAAGGGGAACATCATACACCAGGGCCTATTGTGGGGAGGTGGGAGGGGAGGGATAGCAATAGGAGATATACCTAATGTAAATGATGAGTTAATGGGTGCAGCACACCAACATGGCACATGTATACATATGTAACAAACCTGCATGTTGTGCACATGTACCCTAGAACTTAAAGTATAATAATGAAAAAAAAAAAGCACAATTGTAGGACAGTTGTAAGGGCTCAACAAACATTTACTGAGTGAATGAATGAGTACATAGATGGATATCGTGATTAACTCTACTTGTTTCTAGCAAAGGCTAAAAACTGGCTGCTTGCCAGCCATTTCTGGTTTGTAAACAATTTGTTTGGCCAACAAAATATTAATCAAGACAAAGGCAAAACAAAACAGGATATTTTGTACCAAGTACTGGGCTTACATTCCTGGTTGTCAACGGTGGACTTAAATTGACTCACTGCTGCCACCTTAGAAGGGGCGTCTACTCCTCCATGGGAGATTGGAATTGAAGTGTTTATACCTCCTTGTTTGGGATGAGGTTGAAAATAATTGATTAACTTTAGACATTAATAAGTTAAGGATACATGGTATAATTTTCTGAAGAGACAAACTGAAGCTGTTAGAAGTTTTTACTTCTCTTATTTAACAGGGGAGAAAGCACCCCACATGTGACAAGGAGTAGATAACAGTAGCAGCCACTACTGAGTAAAGCCATCATGAAATATTCTCTTTCTTAGGCCTAAAAGCGGCTTATAACTAGTGAACTGTTAACATATTTTTGTTTTGCTCACACATTTCTGGACAACACTTAAAAATCAAAAGATGTAATATCCCATTCTGAGCCTGCATTTTTGTTGGGCAGTCTTGGGCTAGAACTGAGTAGCAGAGGCCACCTTTTAGAAAGGAGTATATGGTCTCAAGTGGAATTTAAGTATTTTTGGGTTCCTGTTTGGGAAAAGGGTAAATATGATTAACTATAGACTTTAATAAATTTAGAATACATGGTATAAATTCCTGGAAAGCACCCACTAAAAGATTAAAATAAAATTTTAAATAACACTATAAAGTACAGATGCTTCTGGACTTATGATGGAGTTGGGTCATAACAGACCCATTGAAAGGTAAAAATATCATAATTTGAAAATGCATTTAATATACGTAACCTACCGAACATCATAGCTTAGCCTCACCTACTTTAAACATGCTCAAAATACTTATATTAGCCTAGAGTTGGGAAAAATCATCTAACATTTGTTTTATAATAAAGTGTTAAATATCTCATGTAATTTATTGAATACTGTATTGAAAATGAAAAACAGAATGGTTCTATGGGTACTCACAAGCACGGTTTCTGCTGAATGTGTATTGTTTTTGCACCATTGTAAAGTTGAAAAATACTAAGTCAAACATCGTAAGTCAAGGACTGTCTGTATATAACTCCAAAACCAGTAGAATATTAAAATAAGATGAGAAAAGTGATACTTCAAAAGAAAGCAAAAAAATAAAATAAAAATAAAAATAGAATGCAGAATAAACAGAATGTTCACAATTTATCATTACCATAAACATAGTGGACTAAATGCTGTAATTAAAAGACAAAGATTATCTGATTGTATTTTTAAAATGTATGTATATACTACAGAAAGGTTGAAAGTATAGCAGTGGAAAATATATATCATGCAAATACTAACCAAAGAAAGCTTGTATGACTGTTTCAAACAAAATAAACGTTCTGCATTGTCACTATTAATAAGGCTTAATTCACCAGAAAAATTACTTGTCTGCATATAATATAATCTCAAATTAAAACAAAAGTTCATGAAATCACAGCTATAAATGGACAAATCTACCACCACAGTGAGGGATTTTAAAACATTCCTCTCAGTAACTGATAGATCAAGGAGAGAAAGAAAAATCTGTAAGGCCATGGAAAATTTAAATACAGGTAAATAATTTGTTCTCAGATATATACCTTCTGTCCACAGGGCTTCTTTTGGCATTTCTTGTAGTGCAGGTCTGTGATGAAAAATTCTGAAAAAGTATTTGACTTTGTTTAATTAAAAAAAAAAGTTTTTTTAAGGGGCAAGATATTGCTATGTTGCCCAGCCTGGAGTGCAGTGGCTCTCCACAGACAAGATCATAGCTCTTTACAGCTTCGAACTAATTGCTTTAAGCAATCATCCCACCTCAGCCTCCTGAGTAACTGCACCTTTGTTTTTGAAAGACATTTTTGCTGGGAATACAGTTCTAGGTTAACATTTTTTTTCTCTCAGTACTTTTAAGGAAATCTGAAGACATCCATATCTTTTTTCCTCAAAATGTACATGTCTTTTTTTATCTGATTGCTTTAAAAATTTTATTACTTGTTTTGAGCAAGTTATGTTGCCTTTGTGTAATTTTCTTCATGTGTCTTGTGCTTGGGGTTCACTGAGCTTCTTGGATCTGTGAGTTGATCATTTTCAGGTTTGGAAAATATTATAACTCTTGAAGGTGTCCAATAGCTCACTGATGCTTTTTCCTTTTTTAAATAAATTTTTTAACTCCTTTTTTCCTCTCTATTTCATCTTGGATAATTTCTATTTCTATGTCTTCAAACTCACTGATCTTTTCTTCTGCTATGTCTAATCTGCCATTAATCTAATCAGCATAATTTTTATCCCAGAAATTGTAGCTCTTATCCCTGAAAGTTCAATTTGGGTCTTTTAAAAATAATTTAACTTTTTTTTTTTTTTTTTTTTTTTTTGGAGACAGGGTCTTACTCTACAAGCCACGCTGGAACGCAGCGGTACAATCATGGCTCACTGCAACCTTGACCTCTCAGCCTCAAGCAATCCTCCCACCTCAGCCTCCCAAATAGCTGAGACCACAGGTGCACACTACCAAGCTATGCTTTTTTTTTTTTTTGGAGAGATGGGGTCTCACCATGTTGCCCAGGCTGGTCTTGAACTCCTGGGCTCAAGTGATCTTCCCTCACTGGCTTCCCAAAGTGCTGGAATTACAGGTGTGAGACACCGTGCCAGGTCACTTCTTGACTTTTGGAAGATACAGCAGTTATATTAATTATTCTAATGTACCCCCTACTAATGCTGATATCTGTTCATTCTGACTAGTGATTTTCCTCATTATGGTCATGTTTTCCTGCCTTTGTGTAGGCCTGCTAATCTTTGATTGGATGTCAGATATGGTTAATTTTACCTTTGTGGATATTCAATATTTTTGTATTTCTGTATACCTTGAGTTTTATTCTGGGACACAGTATACTTAGAAATTACTTGACCTTTGCGGGTTTGTTTTTATCCTTTGTTTGTTGGGTACAGGGCAGTACTCAGTCTAGGGTTAATTATTCCCATACTACTGAGGCAAACCTTCTTGAGTTCTCCACCCATGCCCCATAAATTATAAGGTTTTTCATTGTGGCTAGTGGGAATGCACTGTTTCTGGTCCTGTTTAAACTGCCAAGCATTGTTTCTCCTACACCTCTGATTGTTCTTTTCCCAGCCTTTGGTAGTTACCTGACACACAACATAGTGCTCTGCTGAATACTGCACATCTCTCCATGCAGCTCTCTGCTCTCTGTAACTCGGTCCTAAGAACTCTCAGGGCCCTCAGTTCTTCCTCCTCAACTCAAGGTCTCTCTTGACTTTGCCTCAGTTCCTATTTCCTGTGCTATGACTCGGAAACTCAAAGCAGTAAGCTGAGGTAATCATAGAGCTCACTTCACTTGTTTTCTGTCTCTCATGGATCACTGTCCTTCAATCCTGATGTTACTAACTTTAACACCATTGTTTCAGGTTGTTTTTTGTTTCAGGTGGTAGGGTAAATCCAGTCCTTATTACTCCAAATTGGCGAGAAGTGAAAGTCCTAAAACTATTTTTTTTAATTATGCAATAAGATAATTTTTGAAAAATCTCTACAGGGACTAATACGGTAAAATTACTATGCCAGAGGACAGCTTGCATTAGTAAAAGATAGGAGCTGCTGAGATAGATCAAAAAGGTTAGAAAATCTGAGATGGGTCCTTAGGCACCGGCATGAAAAATTTTAGAATGAATGAGAAATAAATTTTTGTTGGTTTTAGTCACTGAGATTTGGGGGATTATTACAATGTCATTCTAACCTATCCTGACTGATAGACTTAATCTGCTATCAATCTAAGGCTCAACTCACCAGAAAAAAATAAGGTTCAATTCACCAGAAAAAATAAACTAAACTTGTCTGCATATAATATCATCTCAAAACAAAAGTTCTTGAAAACACAGCTATAAACATTTGAATCTGTTGACAAAGTTCTCATTCATTCTAAAAGTTCAGTGATTTTTCTGTTCATTACAGTAACTCAGATAACAGAGCAACCATCTCAGACATCATCAGCAAACAAATCAGAGGAGAGGCAAAAATCTAGAGGGTCTCAAATCAGTAATTTAATGCTTCAGTTTAGAAGTGACATGTCATATTTGCCCACAGTTCACAATCCAAAACCAGACAGATGGTCCCACTCAACCATGAGGAATGTGTAATCCTGCTGTGTCTGGTTCTCTAGGGAGAACCACTATTATATGGCAGATAGCCCTATGACTCACAGCCAAAACATTCTCTATTCTGAAGAGAGGTAACTCCAAAGTCCCATTGCCATCAAATGGCATCAAAAGTGGCATCGAAAGTCCTATTGGCATCAGTGGCATCAAACTCAAAGTCCACTATCTCCTTGTAGTTTCTAAATCAGTAGATGGCGTGCCCTAGTCTCCTCTTGATCTGTTAATCAATGAACTAAAAAGTTGTTCATACCCTACACATACAAGATTGAAAAAGAGATAGAAAAACTGTAATAAACACTTCTATTCAGAAAGGGAAAGATGGGAGACATAAAATCAGTTAGTGGGCCAAAGCAATTCTCTGCTACGATTTCCTCTGCAATGGGGGTGCACAAATTCCTGATTCAAGCCTGATTCTGTTTCTCAGGAGGTAATCCCCAATGTATTCGTGTCCAAGGCTCTTGATCCTATCATCTAGGAAGTCCCATCTCTTAGTTTTATCCTTCTTGGCCGCATTTGAGGCAGACATTAAGGAATATGTCCTCTTTGGGGCCCAAGGAGCTTTCTCACTCTGCTGCTTCCTATAGAAAGTTGGGGGCTCATGGGTCTCAAACAGTCATAAACTTTTAATCCAGGCCCATGGTTCCTTTAACGGTACAATTCTCTCAAAAATTTTGTTTTTTGTTTATATGATTCGAGTCAGCAGTGAGCCCAGAGGCAACCACAATTTTTAAAGTAGGTCTCCCCCAGCTCCTCCCCACACTTAACTGGAGTACCTTGAGACCATCAGGTATTGGTGGAAGTCTGACCCTTTAGTACCTGCTTCCTAAGCCATTTTGTCTCATTGAAAAGACATATTGGTCATTAGTATTTCCCAATTTCTGACATACTAATATTTGGGATGTGAGAATGAGGAATCAAAATTTCTGAAAATTCTCAGGAATTCCTAAATTATACAGAATCATCATTCTGCAGTTTTTATAACATTATACTTAATGTAGTTTTTAATAATTGTGAGTGACCTTAATAAATATGGAATCATTTTTCTGTAGTAGTTATACTGTTTCAGAATTTTTTTGCTAAAAAATTAAGGGGGCCGGGCGCGGTGGCTCAAGCCTGTAATCCCAGCACTTTGGGAGGCCGAGGCGGGTGGATCACAAGGTCAGGAGATCGAGACCACAGTGAAACCCCGTCTCTACTAAAAATACAAAAAAAATTAGCCGGGCGCGGTGGCGGGCGCCTGTAGTCCTAGCTACTCACGAGGCTGAGGCAGGAGAATGGCGTGAACCCAGGAGGCGGAGCTTGCAGTGAGCCGAGATCGCGCCACTGCACTCCAGCCTGGGCAACACCGTGAGACTCCGTCTCAAAAAAAAAAAAAAAAAAAAAAAATTAAAATGTGGTTTATTACTATGAGCCAATATACTGTGACAAGATGATATATTTTAATATCATTATTTCTACCTGATACATTGACAACAGAAATGAAGGAAACAGTAACATAAATGTGAAATAAAAAATCATTTTAAAAACTGGAAGACTACAAATATTTGTTTAAAAGTTATTCAAAAAAGAAAAATGTAAAGCGCATAAGGCATTAATTGCCCTACCCAATCGTCTTTATCTTTATTTGGTTACAAATGTTTCAGATATAAAAATTTCTTTTATTTGGCATTGATATTAGTCCAGTTCAAAAACCTCTTACTTTTTTTAATGATGAAAGTATTTTGTCTGCCCTGATTTTGGTCTTGCTGTTGAAATTGATACTGCTTTTGCTAATTTATAGTTTAGATCCATTTCTGATTTCTTTTTAAAATGTTCCATAACATTCATGTCTTCTTTTCTTTGCATTTCTTGTTAAAGTATTTGCAAAGAACAGTAGACTTTGGCAAATACTTAAACACTGAAAGTGCCAAAAAATTGATTTGGTAGTATTTGAAATACGTAACATTTGGATCTCTTGGCAAGGTTAACGCATTACACAGAAGCACAGTCAAAATTGCCAATTTAAGGGCTTATTTTGCTCCTATGTTGTGCTATTTCTTGGAACACCATTGATAGGATTTGTATAAAGTATACTATCTACATAAACCCATGGATATTTATTACATTTACAAGAATGACTAACCCTCAGCAGCAGATGAGGCAAGAACACAGACTTACAATATGGCAATGGCAATCACTGAGTGATTCAATTGTGACCACTTTCCTTCTAAGTGCTTCTGTTCTGGTTCTGGGAAATGTTGACCTTACCCTTGAACTTCACATGTCAGCATTCCCTGCTCTTGCTTTTGGGCGTGACTTCAATGAATTCCTTCAAAGGATAATGGCTCTAAGTTGATTATTAAGCTTTAATTCTAAGAGGAGAGTTACAATACTTTTCTCTGTCTCAACAATTTCTTGACTGATTTGTCTTGAAATTCAGAAAATATATAAATTTCCCAAAATATGCTGTTAGGAGTTCCCATATAGAAACACTATGGGACCTCTCTTTAATTTAGTTAAAAGTTTTAACAATTACTGTAATGGCCATATTCTTTATTTAATTAAGTTTTGTTGCTTAAAGGCCTTCTTTTAATGGTTGGAGGTAAGAAGTTGTTGCCTCTCCAGCCTTGCATATATCTGAATTTCTAGAGTTCCTGTGTTCTCTTTTGTTCTCATTTGCAATCCTACCTTTTCTTATTTTTCAGCTGAGTTAATTTCTTTCTTAAAATACATTGTCAGGCCGGGCGTGGTGGCGCACACCTGCAATCCCAGCACTTTGGGAGGCCCAGGTGGATGGATCACCTGAGGTCAGGAGTTTGAGACCAGCCTGGCCAACATGGTGAAACCCCATCTCTACTAAAAATACAAAAAAAGCCAAAAAACAAAAATTAGCTGGGTGTGGTGATGGATACCTGTAATCCCAGCTACTCAGGAGGCCGGGGCAGGAGAATCACTTGAACCCAGGAGGCAGAGGTTGCAGTGAGCCGAGATCACACCACTGCACTCCAGCCTGAGCGACAGAGCGAGACTTCATCCAAAAAAAAAAAATAATAATAATCTTGTCAAATGCAGCTAATACAGAAATCAAAACATGCTGTTAACATTCTGTTATCCGAAGTAGTCTTCTGATAGACATACAAGTTTATTAAGAATATTATTTGTCTTCCAAGTATTACAGGAAATAGTTTACCAAATCTTTCACATCAGAATTTGGATCACCTCATGTAGCCACACCATCTGTCACCTAAGCCACTGTAATAGTTAAGTTGGATTTTATTTTTTTCATGGTAGCACTACACTTCCAGGATTCACGACTGTATTGATCATGATAGGCCAGGTTATGTTGCAGAAACAAAAATTCCCTAACTACAGAGGCTTAAAACAAAAATACTCATTCTCTCTCACACGCCCATCTGAATAAACAGGGAGGCTCTGTTCATAGTAGTCCCTCAGTAACCCAGCCTGATGGAGCAGTCACCATCTCAAATATGACAAGGCACCACGACAAAGGAAAAAAAATTCTGAAGAGTTTCACATCAACAATTATATGCTCCAAACCAGAAGCCACTTTCACTCACAATGCACTGGCCAGGAACTAGTTACACGGCCACACACACTAGAAATATTTGGTGAATTGTAGGAATGAAAATCACATTAGGTTTTTAAAAATTAATAAATAAAACTGAAGAGTTGAAGAAAAAAAATCTAGATGAAAACATCAAGTCTTTGAAGTTTATGCCAGGACAAGAAGCTTTCCGCTAATATTGTGGTAAGAGAATTTTCCATTTCTACCTTACAAACTTAAGTATTATTTTACTATTTTTCTATAAAGATTATGTTAATATAATAATGGATATTTTGGCCGGGCGTGGTGGCTCACGCCTGTAATCCTAGCACTTTGGAAGTCCAAGGCAGGTGGATTACCTGAGGTCAGGAGTTCAGGACCAGCCTGGTCAACATGGTGAAACACCATCTCATACAAAAATTAGCCAGGCATGGTGGCAGGCGCCTGTAATCCCAGCTACTCAGGAGGCTGAGGCAGGAGAATTGCTTGAATCCGGGAGGTGGAGGTTGCAGTGAGCCGAGATCGTGCCATTGCACTCCAGCCTGGGCGACAAGAGCGAAACTCTGTCTCAAAAAAAAAAAAAAAAAAAAAAGGGCGGGCATGGTGGCTCATGCCTGTAATCCTAGCACTTTGGGAGGCCAAGGCGGGTGGACTGCCAGAGCTCAGGAGTTCAAGACCAGCCTGGGCAACACAGTGAAACCCCATCTCTACTAAGATACAAAAAATTAGCGAGTCCTGGCAGCGTGCACCTGTAGTCCCAGCTACTCAGGAGGCTGAGGCAGAAGAATTGCTAGAACCCGGGAGGTGGAAGTTGCAGTGAGCTGAGATCATGCCACTGAATTCCAGCCTGGGCGACAGAGAAAGTCTCTTAATTTAAAAACTGAATAATCTTCAAAAAATTGCAAACTTGTAATTCTAGAACAGGTAATAGTAAGAAATGTGGACCAAATTTATAAACTAAGTTCCACTGTAATGTTTACAATAATGAAAATTAAAGAATGGTTATAAAAGTATGATATGGACTATATGAAAATATAAAGTAAGGGCCAAACTTTTCCTTAAAGGGCCAGATTGTACATAACTTAGGCTTGTGAGCCCTATGGTCTCTGTCTCATATAACTGTGCTGTTGTAGTGCAAAAGTAACAACAGACAATATGTAATTAAATAGTATGGCTGTTCTAATATTTTGATTATAAAAATAGGTAGTCAACTGTGGGTCATAGTCTGCTAACCCCTAACACAGAGAATTAAAATGTTTTCAAGGAAGTGGAGGCCAGGCATGGTGGCTCACGCCTGTAATCCCAGCACTTTGGGAGGCCAAGGCAGGTGGATCACTTGAGATCAGGAGTTCAAAACTAGTCTGGCCAACGTGGCGAAACCCCCATCTCTACCAAAAACAGAAAAATTAGCTGGGTGTGGTGGCAGGCACTTGTAATCCCAGCTACTTGGGAGGCTGAGACACGAGAATTGCTTGAACCTGAGGGGCAGAGGTTGCAGTGAGCTGAGATTGCATCACTGCACCCCAGCCTGGGCAACAGAGCGAGACTCCATCTCAAGAAAAAAAAAAAAAAATGTCTTTAAGGTACCGGATAAAGATGAAATACATTAAAAGTTTAAAACCGGTCTGGCGCGGTGGCTCACGCCTGTAATCCCAGCACTTTGGAAGCTGACGCAGGTGGATCACCAGAGGTCAGGACTTCGAGACCAGCCTGACCAACATAGAGAAACCCCGTCTCTACTAAAACTACAAAATTAGCCGGGCGTGGTGGCACATGCCTGTAATCCCAGCTACTCAGGAGGCTGAGGCAGGAGAATTGCTTGAACCCGGGAGGCGGAGGTTGCGGTGAGCCGAGATCGCGCCACTGCACTCCAGCCTGGACAACAAGAGCAAAAACTCCATCTGAAAAAAAAAGTTTAAAATCATACTTTATACTTCTCCAAATCTCCACAAACAGCATGCCTTACTTTAATATTCAGGGGAGAAAAGTCATTTTAAAAAAGGTGTTGGAGTGGATCAGCAATACAGTCAATTTTTCTATTCTGTTTTTGGTTAAGTCTAATGATCCTAGATGTACCTGGGGCATTTTCCAGAAACCAAAACCCAAGGTAACTTCTGTGATCAACTGTCTTTCAAGTCATTAACTTCTGCAGCTACAGCTTCCCTTAAAGTGTGGCCCAATAATCTTCATAATAATGGCACACTGTGCCATCAATGAAGTCCAAATTATGTGGAAAATATTTGTTAAAAATGAAGGCAATTTTACAAGACTTTTAACAAGCAATTAAAAGTTCGCTAGAGCTAACTATAAAAAGCAATTTCACCCAACATATCTCATTTCTTAAAGATGTTATAGTTGTTGCTACAGATGTGTTTAGTTCCTCACAAATGATCTGAGTGTATCTTTTAATTTGAAGCTTTTAAGTTGAAAATTAAATATTGTCATGGCTTTCAAAAATCTGTTTATTCATTTTGTCTCCATTGATCTGCAGATGTGCCTCAGTCAAAAAAATAGTTATGCATCGCTTAATGAGAGGGATCTATTCTGAGAAGTGCATTGTTAGGCAGTGTCAGCGTTGTGTGAACATCATGGAGTGGTCTTACACAAACCTAGATGGTACTGCCTACTATACACCTAGGCTATATGGCATAGTCTATTGCTCCTAGCTTGCAAACCTGGGCAGCATGTTACTGTACTAAATACTGTAAGCAAGTGTAACACGATGGTGTTTGTGTATCTAAACATAGAAAATGTGCAGTAAAAATATAGTATAAAGATAAAAAATTGTACGCCTGTGAGTACTTACTATCAACGGAGCTTGCAGGTCTGGAAGTTGCTCCGGATGAGTCGGTGAATGGTGACTGTGAAGGCCTAGGACATTACTGTACACTACTGTAGACTTTGTCAATACTGTACACTTGGTCTAAATTTAAAAATGTTTCTTCAATAACAAACCCTAACATACAATAACTTTTTTACTTTATATATTTAAAATTTTTTTACTTGACTCCTGACACAGGGTCTTGCTCTGTCCTTCAGGCTGGAGTATAGTGGCTCGATTACAGCTCACTGTAGCCTTGAACTCCTAGGCTCAAGTGATCCTCCCACCTCAGCCTCCTGGGTAGCTGGGACTACAGGCAACTGCTACCATGCCTAATTTTTTTTTTTTTTTTTTTTGAGACGGAGTCTTGCTCTGTCGCCCAGGCTGGAGTGCAGTGGCGCGATCTCGGCTCACTGCAAGCTCCGCCTCCCGGGTTCACGCCATTCTCCTGCCTCAGCCTCCCACGTAGCTGCAACTACAGGCATCCACCACCATACCCGGCTAATTTTTTGTATTTTTAGTAGAGACGGGGTTTCACCGTGTTAGCCAGGTTGGTCTCGATCTCCTGACCTCGTGATCCACCCGTCTCAGCCTCCCAAAGACTAATTTTTTTATTATTATTATTATTATTTTTTGCAGAGGTGCAGTTTCACCACGTTTTCCTGGCTAGTCTCAAACTCCTGGGCTTAAGCGATCTGCCCCTCTTGGCCTCCCAAAGTGCTAGGACCACAGGCATGAGCCACTGTGCCTGGCCTTTTACTTGACTCTTTTCTATTAATGTTTTGCTAACAACACAAACATTTGACAGCTCTACAAAAATACTTTCTTTCTTTATATCCTATTCTATAACTTTTTTTTTACTATTAAACAGTTTGTTTTTACTTTTTAAACTTTTTTGCTAAAAACTAAGACACACACACGCATTAGCCTAGGCCTATGTGGGGTCAGCATCATCAAGATGTCACCAGGCAAGAGTATTTTTTCAGCTTCATTATAATCTTATTGGACCACCATCATACATGGGGTACGTCATTATGTGGCACATAACTGTACTTAAAAGATAATTGTTTTTCCTCTTATGTTTAGAAATAGGTAAATCAAGTGTTTTGCTTCTTAGCTGAGTAAACAAGTCTTAGTGTTATAATACTCTAGTGAAAATAAAACACTTGCAATCCTCTTATAGTGCATACAAACTTCCTATTTCATTAAAGTTAATACAAAGAGTAGTTTCGTAGTAACAAGAAGTGCATATGTGAATATGGTATTCAGATTTTCAATATAAATTAACAGTGCGTCCTATAAAGCTTCTTGATATTATTAAACTGCACTTATAATCCAGCATAATCCTATTGTTTTAACAGCGAACTATAACATACTAAGGCGTCTTGATGGTTCTTAGGCAAACAGTCACTAGAGTGCATCACTGGCTTTCATATTTCTATCAAAGGAGTTTAAGCACTACAAAGCAGGGGTAGGCAAACTATAGTCCATCGGCCAAATCCAGTCAACATCCTATTTTTGTAAATAAAGTTTTACTGGAACACAGTTTCAAATTTACATATCATCTACACTGGCTTTCATGATACAAGGCAGAGTTGGGTAACTGTACTACATGGCCCACAATTATTTACTGTCTGGCCCTGTAGAGGAAGTTTCCTAACCACTGCTCTAAAGCACTGCTACCAAAGGTTTGGTTTGCATACCTGGATTGGTTGTTCCTGACTGGAGATAAGGAGATTGAGAGAGAATGTAAACCAGCTATGGTTCCAAGTACAATTCTTAATTCAACTATTTTTTTTTTTTCCATTTCCAGGCTTTCTCAATGAAGCAGTTACAGTCCAGTATAGGTTCCTTTTCTCATAGTATATAGGTACAAACAGTTCATTGACCTGCTACTTTGAATACCACAACTCGAAAGGTATATGGGGGCCGGAGTAGCAAAGCTCCAAAGGGATTATAGACTTATTTTGAGCACTTAGAGGCTTATTTTGGCATAGTGCTCTAGAGTTTTGTGGTATAATGTGATAATGTGGCAACACACTGAGTGAGACTCACAAAGTGGTCCTTATAGAGACAGGCCTTTTCCCTACACTCTGCTCTTCTAAGATTCATATTTTCCAAAAATCTTCCATGATACAGAATTACATTTTAACAAGGTGAAGGATGACAGCCAATGGCTCCCTCTCTCCCTATCTTTCCTTGGGAGCAGGAAAGATAAAAATATTAGCTCTCCTCCTCAAAATACTCAAAATAATTCATAATATATTTTGCCTATTTAGCCTCTTTAAATTGTTGAGCAGATAAAAAAGCAGATATTAAATTCTATTTATCTGGAAGTAAAAGAATTTATAAAGCAAATCTATTCTCATAAATATTAGCAATATTGGCCGGGCTCGGTGGCTCAAGCCTGTAATCCTAGCACTTTGGGAGGCTGAGACGGGCGGATCACGAGGTCAGGAGATCAAGACCATCCTGGCTAACACGGTGAAACCCCATCTCTACTAAAGTATACAAAAAACTAGCCGGGCGAGGTGGTGGGCGCCTATAGACCCAGCTACTCCGGAGGCTGAGGCAGGAGAATGGCATAAACCCGGGAGGCGGAGCTTGCAGTGAGCTGAGATCCGGCCACTGCACAGAGCAAGACTCCGTCTCAAAAATAAAATAAAATAAAATAAAATAAAATAAAATAAAATAAAAAAATATTAGCAATATTGTCCCCTGTACTTTAAGTCCTAATTTAAAATAATGCATCAGCAGTTAAAGAACGTAGAATGGAATCCTCACCACTAACACTGATATTAAATTTCTTAAACAAGTATATAATTTCTAAAGGAACCAAAGGTAATCTGAATCAAGCAGTGATTGGAAAAATAGAATTATTCGGGGATAGATTTTTATTGCAAATATTTACTCAAAAACTACTATATACAGCAGAGTTTTAATCGCCATTTAAAACATTGAACATTCAGTGAAACAAAATTTAAGAATCCGAAGCACATTTTAAGAAGTAAAAATGAAGCATTTTAAATAAAAGTTTATTAGTACTTCAAAGCAAACTACTGTTCTTCATATTATTCATTTCTATATCTATTATATTCTAGATGATAAAAAAACTGAGAAATCAATGTAGCAGCCATCTTATAGATAAATTAGGCTAAATCTCCAAAGCCAGTTTTTTACATCACTGTTTTAGGTCCCATTTGAAGTTTTTATTTTACAATTACAGAAAAGTCACTTAAACATGGCTGAATACATGCCAGGATATGTTTTCAGTTTACTGTTTTACAATATCTACATTATACCATACTTTGGTTTGGCTTCCAGACCATTTTTATGGGCCTATTTCTAAAGCAGATCATTAAAACAATATTAAAAGCATAATAGCTACAGGAGTTTCAACAATGGGTGTCTACTTTACATTAATACAACTAATACATCGAAGAATTTCTACACAGCTTACACACTGACAAAAAGCACAAATATAAATTTATATCTTAATAATTCCACTTTCACTGAAAGTTTAATTAAGGTAAGCTTACAGCCTAGCAGGCTAACACTTGTATGGAGGTATAAAGATTCAAATATTCTGTTTACATGCGTCTGACAGACTGGAATGTTATATTAAATCCAAAATTAAGTTTATGTTCATCCAAATTCTCATTAGGTCAATTTCGTACTCTAAGCATGCTCCATTTACCAGCATCATCCTAAAAAATTAAGCCTTCATTACCAATGCCAATCAGCCATTATTTTAAATCAGTTACTCCCAAAAAGTACATGGTTTCCAAATTTTTTCCTCTCAGTTCACTGAAAAGGATGTATAAGTAATAAGGATTTTTAGCTTAGGACTGATGGAAGTTTGAAAGGCTTTATAAATATAACTAATATCATCAATTCATGTCAGCAACCAAATCCCATTTCCTTGAAAACCATTAAACGAGACCTTTCCACTGCAACTGTAACTATCATTAAAATCTTGTTCATGTTTTTAATAACTTCTTGGGAATCCGTACTAATCATGCTATTATTGGCAAATTGATTTGATAACATAGGTTGAACATACAGGTAAAGTGTATGTGTGACCTCCCTTACATATTTCCATTTCTGAACCTACAAAAGCACCACTGAGCTCACCTGATAGCACTGTTCCAAATGCCCTTATCGTTGGTACACTGAAACTTAAAATGACTAATTTCAACTTCTTTCTTTTTCATCTGCCAGGTCTACTGTTGCCTCTGTTGTGCTGGGGTTATTTCCTCCAGGAATGTCATCTGTTTGATCAGACACTACTTCATCAGTCTTGGCTGAAGGATCACCACTACCTTTCTGAAGAATCTCTGTGGCTTCATACTCAAGTACCTCTGACGGAGTCAGAGGTTCCAAATGAATACTGCCTTGCTCACTAACATCAGAACTAACAGATTCAGGTTCATCTCTTTTTCTCAAAAACTGATCAATGCTAACATTATCTGATGTTAACCGCAAATCCTTAATATTCTTTGAAGAAAATCTGGCTTCACTGGAGTTGTGATCCTTAATCTGAGCAGATAAGATTATGTTTTCTGAACTTTGGCGCATCTTCAACTCCATTTCCTGACAAACATGTTGTATTTGTGTTTTCTTTTCCACTTTATCTGCACCAATATTTGAATCACAACTGAAGATGTTTTTGCAGCCAGTTTCCTGGTCTGCAAGACAGGTTTCATTTTCCTTATCTGAAACTGTTAGGCTTTCTTCACTTTTTGTTGCTGATGAGCCTTCAAATGAATTTGCATTACATCCATTTTTTTCTTCTGAAGAAGCAGCTTTATCCTGTTTACTGAAAAATAAAGTAATTTATTATGTATTTCTTCATAAAGCAATGTTTTTGAACACTATCAAAATAAAGACATGCTCTAAAAAATAAAAAGTCAAGGTACATTTGCACATCAAAAAGGAAAACAAGTCCAAGTTCCCCATCCTTGCTGTGCCAGTATAATTTTGCAGGAGGCCATTTTCTTAGGCAAGATTCTGAGAAACTCTGGAGTCACATACTAAAAGATGTCTATCAACTAGTCTTAGTCCTGGCTGTCATTATGTTCATCTGTTCATATCTCTTGCCTGTTTCTAGTTTAAATTTAAGTATTTTTATTAACTTGCAAAAGTACCTAAAATAAAAAAATATATTTGGAAAAAATCTATATTTTTGTATGATTTTTTTCTTTTTTGAGACGGGGTCTTGTTCTGTCACCCAGACTGGAACACAGTGGTGCAAATGTCTCACCGCAGCTTTGACCTCCTGGACTCAAGTGATCCTCCTACCTCGGGCTCCCAAGTAGCTAGCAATATAGGCGCACACCACCAAGCCCAGCTAATGTTTTTATTCTTCACAGAGACAAGGTCTTTCCATGTTGCCCAGGCTGGTTTCCTAGGCTCAAGCAATCCTCTTGCCTTGGCTCCCAAAGTGTTGGGATTACAGGTGTGAGTCACCATGTCCAGCCTCCTTTATGATTTAAATAGCCTCTTATGTTTAGGATGTTTTTTCCATACATAAAATCAGATAATCATTCAAACATATTCTCTAATTTTTAATAGCCTAATTTTAAAAACATAAACACATGCCTGAAAAACTGTATGTAAATATATAACATACATACACATCTAAGTGTGTGGACATGTTTGTACACATATATATTTATATGTGTGTGCTTCTGTGTGTTTATTCTGGCCCTGATGTGTTAACAGAAACTATCTAGTGAACCATAAAATACGAGAAACAAGATTTCTAAGAAGATCACCAATCCATTATCTAGATCTAAGGATGCTTATTTTACAAAAATAAATTTAATGATTACATATACCTTATTTCTTACATTTAATCAATCTGACATTTAGATGTATTCCCAATGAATTGCACAAATATCCTAGCAACATTTCCAAAAGGCAATTTATTATTTACTAAATTGTTATTTATATAAGGCTATTTCTCTGCTATTTGTTTTGTTCTACTGATTTGTCTTTAGACTATTCCTAAACCAATAGCACCCAGTTTTAACAATTACTGATTAACAATATACTTTAGAACTAAACAAATCACCTATATTCTACAACTCTTCCCCATAAATTTCATACTTTAAAAATGTAAAAGATATTTATCAAGGAAGCTCATTAAAACAATGTTTAAAATAGTGAATATTAAAAATCTAATTTTTTTTTTTTGAGACAGAGTCTCACTGTGTCGCCCAGGGTGGAGTGCAGTGGCATGATCTCGGCTCACTGCAACCTCTGCCTCCTGGGTTCAAGTGATTCTTCTGCCTCAGTCTCCCGAGTAGCTGGGATTACAGGCGCATGCCACCAAGCCCGGCTAATTTTTGTATTTTTAGTAGAGATGGGGTTTCACCATATTGGTCAGGCTGGTCTCGAACGCCTGACCTCGTGATCCACCCGCCTCGGCCTCCCAAAGTGCTGGGATTACAGGCATGAGCCACGGTGCCCAGCCAAAAACCTAATATCTTATCCAACAAGAAAGGAATGATTAAATACATTATGGTAATGCTAAGTAGAAAAATACAAATCTTTTTTTAAGTTTGTCAGTTTCCAAAACAAATCCCATAAATGTTTATTCAATTCATAATTTAATTTGTAAAATAGTCTATCATGCAGTTAATATATTATTTTTTATCATGGTAAAATTTTGCTTTTCTTGATTTGGTTCCTCCCCATTTCTCTCTCTCTATATAGATATAGATATTTTTAAGGCTAGTCAAGCGAAGCGGTGGGAGTGGAAAAAGAACAAAGAACTCTGCAACTGGCTGTGATCAATCAGTTGTATCATTTTTGTTACATTATGATTGGGCAAGTTTGTCCACTATATTTTGTAATCATATGTTAGTGGTAGATTAGAAAGATTCTGATTTTTACACCAGGCTACTTTAATCAGTATTCTCATTAATTTCAATCATTCTTAACTCATTTTTTGGATCTTAACTGGCTAATTACATATAGAAAAACTATTATTTTTTTCCTCATTTCAAATTTGTATAATTCTTATTTTTGTTCAGATCATAATGGACTAACTACAATTTACAGAAAACGTTACATAATACAGAGATGACTAGTCCGCATTTTCTAACTCTTTAGTTGATTTTTTGTTAACAGTCCCCTGAGAACTTACAAAAAATGCCAGGTGAAGAAAGGGCGAGATCACTTTACTAATGAAGTATAAGAAACACCTCCATAGGAACTTAATTAATAATTTGCTTTTAGGGACAAAAGATTAATCTCAACAGACTAACAGGCAACCTACTGTAAAATATATAGCATACAGATATAAATGGGTGAAATTACTTAAAAGACAAAATAAAATTACCCTTCTTTGGAATAAAGTTCTAATTGGAATGTTCAGATTCTCTTCTGCTAAAAGACTGTGAAACATCGTGTGTTCTTTAACATTCTACCAAAGTATGAAAATTTTAAAAGCCAATCCCTGAATTTTGAAACTATTGAAATCCTACCACATAAGTAGTCTTATAGCTTTTGGAAAATACTTTAAAAAATCTTAAGATTATCTATTTGCAATAACTGTTCCTGTCCAGTAACACGTAGCATCTTGTAAATGTATTCATTTAATAGGGGCAAAGAAAATCTGCCAACATTTTACTTGCTAGTAAGTAGTTTTTCAAAAATTTAACAACACAAAATATACTCTATATGTTTAAAATATTTAAAAACGAAGGATATAGAGAATATTTTTGTTGGATTAAAGTTTTTAAGTTTTATTTTAATTAAGAGCCATTATAGAAAATAGCACTATATACAAAAATTTAAATAGTCCTTTGCCAGTTAACTGTGAAATAATGCAGCTCAAGTGTTATTTCGTATACTTGAATTTTAAGAAACTCATTTTTTCCTTATATTTACCTTTCAGAATTCGATGTTTCTGTTTCTCTTTCAGCCATGTTAGGTCTTCCAATTTCCTGAAATAATTAATAATACTTTTCTTTTACATTCACAGTTAATCTTAAAGAAAACTATTTTTATTATGCTAAACTTTCTGGATAAAAGAAACTTAAGTGTGCAACTTAATATAACACAGAAATAGAAAAATAATTTATTAAATATAAAATGTAATTAGAATAATTATCATAATTATATGCGGTTTTAAAAATGTTTTTAAACTTATAAAAGTTTCAGTGTACCAAAAGTTTCTGATTCAAGGTAAAAAAAGCAGTTACCCACCCATGTCAATATCTGCTTTTCTTAACTGCTATTTCAAATGTGGGTCATAATTACAATTACTTAAATAGAAAACTAGTAAAACACAACTTGAATTTGAATAACAAGATGCCTCCATAGTATTTTATATAAATATATTAAGCACAGATATTTAGATAAAACATTTTTGAATTTATGATTTCATAGTGAGTCACGGTAACCCTTCCACTGTCAAACCAAAAATATGAAACAGTCCACTAAGGAAGAAATATTCTACTTATTTCAAATGTTTTACAGGGAAGAAAGAAAAGAGTAAAACCTCAGTAAGCCATAGGCCAACCTAACAGCTTGTAACAATTACCAGCTATGCAGTACATATGATGCATGAAGCAGTGTATTAAGAACTTTACATTCACTATCTCATTTAATTTACATATTAGATTTTATAAACACTATTTTTATACATGAGAAATAAGACTGAGTGGGAACCCAAGGCAATACCACAATAACTGGCAAAGAACCAAGGCAATACCACAATTAGTAGTAAAGATTCAAATCTACATCTACCTCTTAACCACTATGGTAGATCAACTCAAGCCTATAAAATTGATAATGGTGTATTTATCACACACATTCATCTACTCAGCCTCTCAAAACCCTGCTAAAATGAGGGCAAAGAAATAAAATATTTTTACTCATAAAGATGAAGAAAACATCAAAGTATACTAATTGCTAAACAGATTTCACCAACTTTTTAGAAATAGGAAAGTCACTGGAAGAGTTGGTACTGACTTAGCAGTATGGAGGAAGTTACAATGAATGTCTGCAGTGGAGGAGTGCAAGGAGAAGAGAATCAATTTGCCCAGAGAACCAAAAATATCTGGTATTTGCAGGTGGTCAGTATACTATTTAGCACACAAAAAGTAAAAACAAAGCATTGCTGGGAAATCTAAATGCTCCTTCCCCGAAGCTTACACAACAGGTACCTATACCTTCCCTTACCAAAGAGGCTAAAAGTTAGCATCCTTCTTAACTTCCTTCCTTCCTTTTTTTTTTTTTTTTTTTTTTGACAGAGTCTTGCTTGTCACCCAGGCTGGAGTGCAATGGTGCGATCTTAGCTCACTGCAACCTCCACCTTCAAAGTTCAAGCGATTCTCCTGTCTCAGCCCCTCCAGTAGCTGGGATTACAGGCACCCACCACCATGCCTGGCTAATTTTTGTATTTTTAGTAGGCATGGAGTTTCACCATGTTGGCCAGACTGGTCCCCAACTCCTGACCTCAGGTGATCCACCCACCTCGGCCTCCCAAAGTGCTGGGATTACAGGCATATTCCACCATGCCCAGCTAATTTTTTTATTTTTAGTAGAGATAGGGTTTCACCACGTTGGTCAGGCTGGTTGTGAACTCCTGACCTCAAATGATCCGCCTGCCTTGGCCTCCCAAAGTGCTGGGATTACAGGGGTCAGCCACCGTGCCAGGCCTAAAAGTTAACTTTCTGAACTGGAGATAGTCTAGACTTATGAACACCAGGAACAGCAAAAGGCACGCAGGAGATACTGAGAAAACGCAAAGATTTCGTAGAAGTCCACATACTTAACAATTCTTCTCCATGCCTGGCTTCCAGAATGCCAACAGCCAGAGAACTCACTCCCCAACCTAGCACCCTCAGCTAGAAGCTAGATTTCTCTCTGAAGAAAATGATCAACCCCAAAGAAAAAATTTTCCAGAATGATTTTTTTTTTTTTTTTTAAGAGACAGGGTCTCACTCTATCACCGAGGCTGGAATGTAGTGGCATGATCATAGCTCAACTGCAACCTCGAACTCCTGAGTTCAAGCAATCCTCCCACCTCAGTCTCCTGAGTAGCTAGGACTACACATTATGTGCTCACTATGACTGGTTAGTTAAAAAGTTTTTTTTAAATAGAGACGAAGTCTCCAGTGTTGCCCAGGCTACTCTCAAACTCCTAGCCCCAAGGGATCCTCCTGCATCAGCTTCCCAAAGTGTTGGGATTACAGGCATGAGCCACCACACCTGGCCTCTCCATAATGATTGAGACCATCCTCCTCAACAAAGAATCAGTCAGCTCAGCACCTAATTATCCCACACTGAAGTCTACGTAATTCTCATGCAGATTGTGCATACTGTACAGTGCACAAATCCAGAAGGCAACAAACTGTAATTCATATCATCCGTTCCCAAAGTAAGATATATGGACACCTGGGGATTCCAAGCCACTTTCAGGAGGCATGTGAAGTCACAACTTTGGCATAAAAACAGTAGTGTGTAAAAATGGTGGCAAATTAATATAACTCAAGGCAGGAGCACCAAACCCAACCTGTACCAGTAGTCATTGCATCCTTCACCACCATACACATAGTATTCTTCACACCACACCGACACAAATTTTAAAAAGTAATAATTTTACTAAATCTCAATCTTTGAGCTCATATCTTTTTAATATTTTGTGTGACAAAATGCAAAGTACGCATAAGATACAACTGTTGCCTACTGAAAATATTTGGGTCTGTGATTGAGTCGTGAGTTGTACTTAACTACATTTTTTTCATAGAACACCATTTTTATTTTAAAGAATGACTGTCAAATTATGAATATTTAGACTTGAGTTTCAGTGGACTTTTTCTTTTTGAAAAATCAATGAAGTGAGCCTGTCGTATCAAGGAAAACAACTGACAGCATTCGTTTCCAGTAACAAAATCAAGCAAAAACTCCTATCTATCACTGATTAGATTAATGCTAATATTTACTGTGAGTACTTGATATTATATAATGAAATATTTCAACATTTGGAAGATGTAGGGCACTGAGTGAGCCAATACGTTCCAAATGACCAATGCATGATATTACAAAATTAGGCATGGATAAAAGATCCATTCAAATTGTAAAACAGACAAACAGATTTTGATGTAACAAAGCAAAAAAGGTCAGTGATACGGAGTTAGATTCCACAGTGTAACAAGCAAGAAAACTTCCACTTGTCTACTTTTGGTGTAGTATCAAAGGAAAATAATCTCAATTATTGGAAAATATTATTAAAGTACTGGGTGAGGCCGGGTATTCCTCATACATTTCAACCAAAAGAATGTATCACAACAGATTGGATTCAGAAACATGAGAATACAATTTTTTTCTACAAAGCCTGACATTAAAGAAACATGCAAAAGTGTAAAATAAAGCCATTCTTTCTCACTAAATTTCTGTTGTTTTGGAAAATAGTTATTTTTCAGAAAAAATGTTATGTATGTTGACATATATTTATTATTTTTATTTTTGACAATAGTTTTAAAATACTATTATTTCAATTTCTAATATGGTAAACATTAGTAATTTTTGAGACTACAAAGGATATACGTAAATAATATCTGCAGGAGTTCTGCAGTCTTCAACCTGAATGGCTATGCAAGAGAGCCCTGTCCCCATTCAAACACTTATGGTTTTCAATGATTATTTTAGCCTCATTCTTTAATTACGTAGGGGCGGGCAAGGATCACCACATAACAAAAGATACACCTTAACATGAAAAATACCAAAATAAAAAGGAATAAAGAAAGGGGCTTGGAGACATCAGATACATTGCTGGGAACAAAAGAAAAAAGTGTATATAAAATATTTAATATCCCCAAAGAGGTATATGTTATTATATCTATTAAATAATAACAAAACTGGCCGGGTGCGGTGGCTCAAGCCTGTAATCCCAGCACTTTGGGAGGCCGAGATGGGCGGATCACGAGGTCAGAAGATCGAGACCATCCTGGCTAACACGGTGAAACCCCGTCTCTACTAAAAAATACGAAAAACTAGCCGGGCGAGGTGGCGGGCGCCTGTAGTCCCAGCTACTCGGGAGGCTGAGGCAGGAGAATGGCGTAAACCCAGGAGGCGAAGCTTGCAGTGAGCTGAGATCGCACCACTGCACTCCAGCCTGGGTGATAGAGCGAGACTCCGTCTCAAAAAATAAAAAAAATTAAAAAAAATAAACAATAATAATAATAACAAAACTGTAAAAAAGAGAACTAAAGAACAAATAAAAAATTGCAGAGCTCTTCATAATTACAAATATGGCAACTAAAATAAGTAATTAAGTTTAGAAAATTATTTAAAAAGATTCAAACAAAAAAACAAAAAGATGAAAGGCCATAAAGAAAATAACATATAATTAAAGGAGTTAAAAAAAAAAAAAAAAGGAGTTGATGCAGGAGGCTCAATATCAGAATAATAGGAGTTTCTTTAAAAAAAGAGAGAGCATAGAAAAAAAAAGTGAGCATTTACCAAAGAAATGAAACAAGAAAACTTCTCCCAAACAGAAATCTCCAAACTCCAAAGGTTTGTCAGATGCCTAATGTAATGAATGAAAAAAGGATGGGTGAACATAGCATGCAATTTCAAAACACCAGTGACAGAGATAATCACTAAAGTTTCCAAAAAGAAAAAAAGTAACCTAAATACCAAGAAACTGGAGCAAGACATGCATTAGACTTAATAAAAATACTGGACATAAGAAGATAGTAAAAACATTTTAAAAACTGCGTGAGAATTGTTTTTATGTACTTCAGCCAAATTATCATTCGGATAAATATATTTTTAGATATTTTTGGACTGAAAAAAAGATGCACACCTTCTGAGGAAGCTAGTAGAGGACACAATTCATCAAAATGATGAGTAAGCAAGAAATGAGGAATAATTCACGGTTCAGCAAACAGGACATCCAACACAATAGAGTGGCAAAGGATAATCTTGATGTAACAAAACTAAGCACAGGCTTAGAGAGCAACTAGTTTAAGTTGAGGTGGGGAGTCTGGGAGGAGATCTTCAGACCCCTTCACCCCCCAACAATTTTTTTTATGTGTGTGAATACTGGAAAAACTATTTCCAAATATTAGAGAGAGAAATTGCAACATTAGAAAAAAATACAGCATTAGGTACACAGCAAACTAAACAAACAAGTAAAAGAGATATATATTTTTAACTCCAGAAAAATAAAATAAGGTATAGAAAAGGAAAAGAAATCATGGGGTATTTTCTGGCTCAGCATAACAGTCTCAAAAACTTTGATGTAACTATTTTGCAATCAGTGCTATACCAAGCCATATTGGAGCCTGAGGCAAAAGAAAAAATGAATGCCCCTGTAAGTTTTGCTTTGTGTGCAGTGTGTTTTTGTTTCATTTTTTGTTTTTAGCAACAGGGTCTCACTTTGTTTCCCAGGCTGGTCTCTAACTCCTAGACTTAAGCAATCCTCCCACCTCTGTCTCCAAAGTGATGGGATTACAGGTGTGTGCCATTGTGCCCAGCCTGTTTTTGTGTACTTAAAAAAATTGTTTTCTAGAATGTCAGTCAGAAAAATATTGAAAAATTTAAAAGTCGGAGAATTAAACTCATATTAGCTTAAATTTAAAAATTTTATTTATGCCAAAAACAGTATTATTTTATTCTCCTGGCTAATGGAAGCAAATGCATCAATAGTACATTTTCAAATCTAACTCTTTTCTTATTTTGTTTTCAAATGAGCAAACTGTCATGTACAACAATTTCTCTTGAACAAGTGACAATCATTAAAAAATGTTATATTAACCTCAGTTTACAGTAAGCTTCATTTGCAGGATTCCACTTTGGCTGGAATTGTTTAAAATTTTTGAATACCATTTCCAAATCTCTTTAAGATTGCACTAAGCAAAATATGTTAAGAAGATTTAGAAGACCCAAACACAAACTTGATTGCATGTTACTGATATCAAATGCTGCTTTAAACTATTTCACATAGAATTTCTACAGAATTTAAATTGTCAGAATATTTAAGTGCAAACTTAGTGGCTCGTTTTTGTAAATCAGATGTATTTATACAAAACAACTTTTCTCCAGTTTAGAAATTCAAAATCTGAAAACATTTCACTGAATTTTTTTTTCTCTATATAAAATATGAAATTAGGGCATTTATAATCTTCATTTCTATTTAATAAGCACTGCCCTCATAATTATCAATACGCTTCACCCAGTGATTCATGCACTTCTCATTTGTTTACTTTTTTCATTTATTTTCAAATTTGAGAAGAATATGCATTATCTCTTGCTCAAGTTTTATGTTCATCAAATACGCTTTCAAAATTACCTTCAATTGTAAGCAAAGGGATAGGATTTTTATTAAGTGTGTAGCTTTATATATAGTCATGTTTACTGACTGTAAAGCCTTGGCTTCTTCCACTTGGCTCAAAATATACATACAGACAATCTGCATAACAATCTGTAATCTATTTGTATCAATATGCTTTCAATTTCAGCATAATGTATTTTGTCATTTGATATTATATCTCTTAATATTTGATAACCATCTTTGTGTGCAAAGTGTCTCAACTGCATTTATCTTGATGTCCATAAGGTAAGTATATGTGATTTTAATGTCGTTTTTAGACCAGACAAGAATATCCCGTTTGCTCACCAAATCCCCCTGCCCCTAAAATATATATCCTTTGTACAATACTAAAAAAGTTGATCATATTTAAATTCACAGAATACAGCATTTTTTCCTGTTAAATTATGATGAGTTAAACAAGGAACAAATTTGGTATAATTATTTTGGGGGCAAACATTGGCTTGTATACCCCTGTATACACCTGAAACATTTGCTCCATTATATCCCTGGCCAGAATTTTTAATGTAAATGTGATAAATAGAAATGAAGACTACATAAAGAAATGAAGAGCACAGGAAATGGTAAAAATAAAGGTAAATATAAAGCTAATTTTAAAGTTTTTAATTGCCCTAAAAAAACCTGTCTAAAGTAAAAACTGTAACACTGCATTCTGTGTATTTACAACATGTTTAAAAGTAAAATAAACAGTAAGAATAGAAAAAACACACAAATTGTCAATATCAGGAATGAGGGGATATCACTGCAGATTCCAAAGATTACAAAGACAGTAAGGGATACTATAAGAAACTTTCTCATTATACAAATACATAAGATTATAGAGTTCAACATATTAGGTAAAACGAAACAATTCCTCAAAAAAAAAAACTACCAAAACTCCCTCAAGAAGAAATAGATTTTAAAAAAACCCTGCATCTGTTAAAGAAATTTGTAGTTAAAAAATTTTTAAACAAAAAACTTCCTATGGTACAAAAGAAAGCTGCTTGGAAGAAGGCTGATACTTCTGTCTGGATTTCACTTATATTATGCACCATTCAAGACAAAGTCTTCAAAAGATAAATGCCAAATCTACCTCACTTCATTACACTCAAAAAGAGGCAGTCATTAAGTAATAACAACATAAATTGACATCAAGAAAGCAAGTAGTTGAGCAAAACTATTTCTACACTCATCTATTAGACTGTTCGGTAAATAACATTTATATGATAATTCTGAGTTTTGCATTCAGAGTACTTGTTCAAGATAGCTAAAATATATTTAACATACATTCAAAATATTTCTATTTTAAAAATTAGTTTAACCTTTTGACAGGTAAAAATTATCCCAGAAAATTAAACCTGGAAAGATTAATTTTTCCAGTGTGCCAAATGACTGACGTTTTATTGATTTGGGGATTTTTAATTCATAAATTTATCTCCATTACTCACTAGTTGAACTAAATAACAGGCAAGTGAAATAAAAGATGTCTTTGTCAAAACAAGAATACCTTAAAATTTTACTTAGGGCTAGACATTTTTATATGTAATGAAAAATTTTAAATCTCAATTTTTTTCTTCCTTACAACATCCCAAATATTGTTGATGTATGCTTGCTGAAATTGAAAAACATTTTTATATCATACCAATAATACTTTCAATGTATAAACCTTTAAGGTATAAAGTAAAACAAACTTTACCTTAGACACAGGTTCTTGTTCCTTTGTGGGAGCTTCTTTTTTTAATCTTGAAAACAAGATAAGTATTGAATATTTTATTTTATACGTACGATGGTAAAATATGAAACAGTTCTTTCTCTGCCAGCCTAAAATAATTAAAATGTAGATCGAAACTAATGTACATTTTATACTTTAATAGTAAATTGACCTCTGTAAATGTCTTAAGGTAAAAGTTAAACGTATGAGACTAAATAGTAGATTCGATAAATGTGCTAAATCAATAAAGACATATATTTCCTTGTTCTCTAAAAACAAGGGCACTTAAGAAATGTTCTCTTTGCTAAGTACAATTTAAAATAAAAGACATACATATTAGTAAAACAGCTTCAAAAAAAGAATTACTCTTTAAAAATTAAAAGCAGGTTATATGCTTTATAAGTAATATGCATCAGTATTTATGATTACAGGACTTAAAAAGTGAAAAAAGATAAATATTTTATCTATTGTGAAATTCAACATGATAATGCCACTTAAATATATATTATAATTAACTTACTCCGGAGGCAGTTAAATCACAGAAATAATTAGAATTTTGAGGAATATATTCTCTTTAAAACTTCCATAAGCACTGCTCAAATATTAAAACTTATTGATTTCAAAAAATACTAATTATAACTTATTAAAACATTAACAAAGGTATATGCCATCCAGAAAATCTTGTAAAATAATCAAGTTAATCTAGGAGCTAGCTTATCCAAAGGATCTTTGTTTTAGAACCTGCAGAAATGACTAAATATTATTTGTGATATTATATATTAAACTCAGTTTTAATCTGTGTAAGTAGGGTACCTATCTGATGTGAAATGTCATTAATCAGGAGTTAAGTGATACATAATTTTATGAAGGCTTAATAGCTATACCTAAGGAATAATATATTTAACATAAGCAACAACTATATTATCTTAAATTTCATTGACAAAAAAAAGATATCTAATAGGATAGAAATGTCAGCCATCCTAAAAGCTACCCTTATGGCTAATGAATGACACAGACTTGGCAAAACCCTCCTTCTTTATCCATCCTTTGAGGGCACAGTTTTTAAAATTAGGGCTACAAATGTTAATACTTTGCTAAATATTAATAATTAACTATATGAAATTACTTATCTATATTTTAGTTATTAGGCAAAACTGCTACTTAAAATAGATTATGTCCTTTGTAAAACCACTATATTGGCAGTGCACTACAATAATTTACAACCAACTTGTTAAGCCAACTGAAATGAGTAAAACTTGCACAAAAAATTGACAAAAGACACAAATGTCAATCATTTTGGGGGCTAAAGATTTTGTAATTGTCTCGAGTATTTAATTGCGCACAATACTTATAAAGATGAGATCACATCAAGTATACAGTATAACTTCACTGGTTTAAGGAAGTATAAAGGAAAATAAGTTTTAAGAATAAAATTAGTTATAAAGTAGTAAGAAAACGTGAAACATTAGTCTAAAAAAGCAAAAAGCATGAAAAAGCAAATTAATGAAGTTTTGAAATAAATGTGTATATTACAACTCATTTTTATTTCTAAGCATTTAGTCATTTTAAATTCAGTTTGAAAAACAAATTGGTCATAGAACAGTTTAAATATTTCATAAAAGATTTTTCTCCCTCAGCTTATCATTGTAAATGTTATCAAAGTAAGACCTTTTATATTCTTATAAAAGAAATATTACCATGCTAATCATTTTAGCATATGCCTATTATAATACATTAATTGTATGCAGCTATTAAAACGAGCCCCATTAAGTATGTTCATTATTGCTGGCATTTCAACAGAGGAAACGCAGTCTTCTTGCTATCCCTGTGATGGGGGTTGGTGACAGAGGTTTTTATTACTCTTTATCGTACTGACAAGAAACTGGTAGGTGAGAACACAGTAAGTTATTGAAATAACTTGCATTAAGAGGCCTATGATTTCAATCTTGTTTTGTGCCTTTTACCTTATTAGTACTCTCTTTAAGGAACAGAATCGTAATAACTAGTGAACACCTTCAGAAAAATAAATCTTAAAAATATTTAGAAAAACACACAGTAAATTTTAAATTATAAAATGCATCACTAAAATGCACACTAAAATTTTGAACTATAAAAGTATACTTTAAGATTAATAAATTCTAATACAATTACTAACACATCATTAATACTTTTAGAAAAGAAAAATTGTCTTACCTATAATTCTTATTTACTAAAGATACCTGCTGAAATAGTCATTATTTTAGACATTCAATTACTTTGGTAGAAGACAGTGAAATTTGCTAAGCTCAAAGTTCTGAGCTAATGACCCACCATTAGGTAATTATACTTTTCACCTGTGAATGTTACAGTAATTTTTAATAGAAAAATATAGTGTAGTATTTATAGCAAACACTATTTAAAATTTAAATGCAAAGAGAACAGAAGGACTGACTGGTGATCAATTTCAACATCATTAGTGATCAAGATTGCAAGTAAATAATTTTTCCCCTCTATGAAAACCTGCTGAAATAGATCTTTCTGATGTATTTCTACAGGATAAGCTTTTTCCTCTAAAGACTAAAATAGCCCTATTTGCATTTTTCTGCACGTCTTAGGAGCAATCCACACAAAATTTTTGTTTTGTTTTGTTATGGAGACGGAGTTTTGTTCTTGTTGCCCAGGTTGGAATGCAATGGCATGATCTTGGCTCACTGCAACCTCCACCTCCCAGGTTCAAGCGATTCTCCCATCTCAGCCTCCCAAGAAGCTGGGATTACAGGAGCATGTCACCACGCCTGGCTAATTTTTGTATTTTTAGTAGACAGAGGGTTTCATCATATTGGTCAGGCTGGTCTCAAACTCCTGACCTCAGGTGTTCCGCCTGCCTCAGCCATCCAAAGTGCTGGGATTACAGGCATGAGCCACTGCGCCCAGCCAATCCATACAAAATTTAACATTCTGGCTCACTTGTAGTAGTATGTTCCTTTGAAGTTTCATTCACACCATAAACATACCATGGGGTGAGGGGAAGAACTGTAAGGGGAAAAATATTCAGATTCATTTCAGCTAGGCCACATTCTTTCTTTCTGATGACATTTAAAAGCCAAAAATTTCAATGCTAATGTTAGAAATGTAATCTTTAAGAATATTTGTAAGCATACTAAAAAAGTTGAAAAGAGGCTGTAAAGCAACTAGTAGTAAAGTCAGCTAGTAATCATGACCTTCCACTTAGCCCAGGCATGGTGGTACATGCCTGTAATCCCAATGCTTTGGGAGGCCAAAATGGGAGGACCACTTGAGACCAGGAGTTTGAGACCAGCCTGGGCAACATAGTGAGAGACCTCATCTCTACCAAAAAAATAAAATAAAATAAAAATAAAAATTAGCCAGGCGTGGTTGTACATACCTGAGTCCCATCTCAGTCTCAGGAGGCTGAGGCAGGAGAATTGCTTGAGCCCAGGACTTTGAGGCTGCAGTGAGCCATGACTGCACACTGCACACCAACCCCCTGGCTTGAGCAAAACAGCAAGACCCCGTCCCAAAAACAAAAAACAAAAAACAAACAAACAAAAAACAGCAGAATAAAATAAAAAGATTATTCACTGAGACATTCAGGGACTAAATTTAATATAGTAATCATCAGACTAAGAAATAACAGGAAAACATCTACTCTACCATTTCTGATCATTTGTTCTGAGAATTATCAATACATTTATATTTGGAAAGGATGCCTGAGCAAAACATCTATCAGGCTGTACATATTTCGGTATTGTACTAAGTGTTCCAGTGCAAAGTTAAAAAAGACTGTCTCTCCTCTCAAGGAGTTCACTGTCAAGAAAACAAAACGAAGCAAATGTTTACATTAGGAAGTTTTGGAAGAGACATCTTTGTTCAGAGAATTAAGCCACTATGAAAGGGAAAGAGGCCAGGAAGCAGTGAAGATACTACAGTGAACTTGGATTTGCAAAAAGAGCAGGAGTTCGCAAAGCAGAGTAAGGAGATCCAAGGCAGAGAAAAAGCAAAGAAGTATAAAACAAGCAAAGAAAGTATGAAAAAGCAAAGAAGTATGAAACAAGATGACCATATGAGAATTGGTGGTCTCATATCACTGAAATGTCAGGCACAAAGCAAAGTAGTCAAAGATGAAGCCTCTTCAGGGAAGGTCTTGATTGCCATGCGAAAGTGTTCATGCTAAGAACTTTAATGCTAATAGGAAAGTATGACCAAATTTGTGCATCAGAAGGACAAAGGTCTGTATTGGTAGAAGACAAACTGAGAGTCCAGTTAAGAGACAGTTAATGACTTTCTCAGTTAAAACAGTAACAGTGTCAATGGAGAAAAGGTTGGTTTAAGGAGATGAGAACAAGTTAAAACCAAAAGAATGTAAGTATATACTAGATAAAGGTAAATGTGGAGAACAAATATGACCCCCTCAAATGCCTGCCCTGGATGGTAAGAGATTATTCATGACACGGAATTCAGAGGAGGCAGAAAGCATTCTTTGAGAGAAAAATAAATTCAATTTTGGACATACTGGAATTTTGGTGCTTATAGAACATTCATATGGAAATATTTACCACTCAGACCTGCCTCTTGTGTATCTCATCCTTACACACAATTCCAACCACAACTTCTATTTATTTGTTTATTTTTTGAGACAAGGTCTCACTCTGTTGCCCAAGCTGGAGTGCAGTGGTACGATCATGGCTCACTGTAACCTCCACATCCCAGGCTCCAGTGATCCTCTCATCTCCATCTCCTGAGTAACTGGGATTACAGTCACACCACAACACTTGGCTAATTTTTATACTTTCTTGTAGAGATGGGGTTTCACCATGTTGCCCAGGCTGGTCTCAAACTCTTGAGCACAAGTGATCCACCTGTCTTGGCCTCCCAAAGTGCTGGGATTACAGGTGTGAGCTACCACACCTGGCCACCAACCATCACTTCTCTTACAACTTCAAAATCAACATCCAGAGAATGACTCCTCCATTTTTAATACAATTTATTATTTTTCAAACAGTTGACAATTCAGTTCAGAAACATTACAGTGTATTAGAGTTAGACTTGAGTCCTAAGAGATTATATAATTCAACTGCCCCTATCTTGCAGATGAGAAAATCTGAGGCCTAAAAAAGCTAAAGTTATAAAGCCATTAAGCAATAGAATGAAGATTAAATTTGTGGGTTCTACTTCAAATTTCCATTGCACTGCCTCAAGCCCATTCCTCTCCTGTGAATCAGGCTCTCTTATGATCATGCCAAGAAAACCGAAAACCTTAACTGATCTCTCTGCCTCTGTATGTTTTCCACTCTAAAACGTGCTGAGTATCACTGCCAAATTAATCCTACTAAAAGACCAATTTATACCATTATTTGCTCAAATGTTATATTGCCCAAACATCATTAGGGCAGTATTTCGATGAAGTTTGAGCAACAGAACATAGGATTGGGACAGTAAACTGGTATGCTAGATTACTGTCCCAATCCTATGATTGTGTCAGTTGCTGCCTACCCTTCTGCAGAAAGAGGACCTTAACACTGAATCTTAGTCCTATGCAGTTTCTTGGCCAGTCACAAACAAGGCAGGATTTACACCTGAAACTACAAGCAGAAGCAGAGAAGTAATAGAGGATACTACTGAGTAGTTTAGTCTCTGAAGACAGCCTGACAGAATTTAAATTGAGGCACTCCACTTAACAGGTATGTGTGACCCTGGCCAAATTAATTAACATATCTGTATCTCAGATGTCTCATCCATAAAATCAGACAGTAACAGCTCATATCTCACAAATATGTGAGAATTAAATGAGTAAATAAATGCAAAAAACTTAGAAGAGTGTCTGCCACACTGTATGTGCTCAGGAAATGTTAGCTATTATTGTCATGGGCATGGGTAGAGTATTGAATCAATCTTCTTGCTCAGAATCTGCTTGAGAGTATACAACAAATTTAGTATACCATCTAAATATCTCTACTCCCATGTTTCCACCTCATCCTCAACCCAACAGACATAATTTTGATTGCTGGTCTACTCTCCTTAGGACTTATTCTATCTTTTCTCGTATGAAATGATCTACTAATCTTAGAACACCAGGGTATGATTTGGCCATCTAAAGCTATTATAACAAAGATAGAGCAGAAAAATCATTTTAGATAGATGGAAGAAAGAACTAGGTAAAGACAGAGAGACAAGAAATAAAAAAGACCAAAATAATCACGTGTAAAAATGTGAAGAAAAAAATAAGACCATCAATGTAGGCAGAAGATTTTAATGACAGTCTAGGACTCTGTTTTATTATTTTGGTTTGTTGGTAATATTGAATTATACCCTGGATATTTAATTTATAATCTATAAGCACCAACCCTCAGGAACCAGAGACTGAAAAAAATGGTAGTAACCTCAGAATCACTGGTACAGATCGGCACAGTTTGTCCTAAATGAAAGACTACACTAAAGTTTCATTTATTTTTCCATCTCATAGGGTCTCAAATTCTCCCTGCTTATCAGATATCAAAGGCAGAAGTCCAAACTGCCAGAAACCACCACATCTTGATGCACAGGTCCTACCTACTGATTTGCAATTACATACCAGGAAGTCTACTTTGAAAAGGAAGAACGATTTCACAGTTCCTAAACATCTGGTTTGAGGTATTAATGTCCATGGTAGGATAAGAGAATCTAGGGGCCACAATCCCAGTCCCATTTCAAAAGTTTAAAGGAAACAAGCCCAAAATGAACTCAATAGATCAGTTTGCTTTTTAAAAAAAATCTTGCTAAATAAATGAAATGAAGACTCCTGACAATTTTGAACACATAAGAACTACAGAGTTATAATTTAGGATTATGACCAGAGCCAATAATTCCTCCATGTAAGTTCAAAATTTCACAGGAAAATAATGGAATGAATCCTTATATATCTTCAGTGGTCACAGATTCAATGACAGTAAGTATCTCTTAACAGAAATAATATTTTAAAACATAACACTTATAGAAAAAGGCTGTCATTCTGTTCCTAAGAGTTTACTTACTGCTTACATTTATGAAAGATAATTAATGACTTATTGGTTTGAGAGTGGCAGAATAAAGTGATATTTCACCTTGAAAATAGGTCCAGATTCTCTCCTGATATAGCATTTCACAAAATATCCCATAATGCAATATATTCATGATATTAATGGTTTAACTGATTACAAAATCAGTTGACTGTAGGCCCTGTAAAAAATGTGGATTCAGTGTCTACATTTCTAATTCCCTTATTCTGTAATTGCTTTGGTGCTATAAACCATGTTTTATTCATGTTTCCATTTCCAACACCTGACACAGAATCTTGCACACATAAAAAGTAGGATATCAATGTTCAGTGACAACGAATATATGGGAGAGTTATCTATATCATACTGTAAATGAGCCATGTAGTTGCTACTGGTGCTAAGTATAAAGTTCATTAAATTAGGGGGATTTAGTAAAGTAAAATACACATATTAACATCTGTAAAACACATTTTACATATTTCTAAGACCTTCAAAACAAAGATATTTTCAACCCCATTTCACAGAAAAAGAAACTGAAGTAACTTTACCTTAAATAAAGCTAGTGAGGCAGCTGGGTCCTTTAACTCTAATATTTTGGCGATCAATGTCTTTCCCATTGTACTTTGCTTAGAACAAACATGGATGTCACTCAGAGAACTAAATCAGCTTTTAAAATCTCTTCAAATTGTGGCTTTTAGGATATTTGATTCAACAATAAAATAGGTAACCAGTTAAGTAGCCTAGTTTAGCAAGCTTGAGTTATTATGTATTTACCACAGATTCTTACACTCTCCAGATCTGTTAGAGGAAATTATCATTCTATTCTCAACTTTTTGTCAAGAAAAATAAACTTACAAAACTCAAACCTTTACTTCTATTTTGTTATAATTCATCCATCCAGGTAGATATGGGAGAAAACAGAGAAGGGGAAAAATGGAAGTAAGGGAGAAACAGAAAAGAACAATTTCATGACTGAGTTTGACTTTGCCTGTTTCATGTCTTCACTCAAATGTCATCTCTCAGTGAGGCCTCACTAAAATAAAAATGGTAGTCTTCCAACTCCTATCCCATACTCCTTTATCCCCCCCTTCTCTGATTCATATTTGTCCATAGTATTGATCACCATCTAACATATTATATGTTTTATTTACTTTTTATTGTCTTTCACAACTATAGGGTAAGTTCCATAAGAGCAGAGATTACAGTCTATATTTCTAGCACCTAGGACACTGCCAGGCACAAAGTAGATGCTCAATAAATATTTGCTGAATATATGACACCCAAAGAAGCAAAGTGTTTTGCCAAAATGTGACAAAAATAGGGCAAGAATCTGAGCCTCTGTAGTTTAATAATTATTTTTCTAAGAATGGTGATGGACTCAAACTGAACCAATCACATATTTTATTCAACAGTAACCAAAAAGCACATATGCATGAAATGGCTATCTGACCAGATGAATAAACCAGAATAACATGATGATAAGGAGGGATTAGACTCAAGCTAAAACTCATTAGCACCAAACTGAAAATTCAACTAGTTGCTTACAATAAGCAAACTCTGTACTGACTGCCAAGTGATTTATTTGAACCAATTTTTTAAAAAAATGAATTTACTGGTGAGAGAACTTTAAGAGTTCATACTTTAAGAAAATGAGCTTGATATATACTATAAAAAATAAAATTTTATATAAGACCACAAAGCAGTACAGTCATTCCCTGGTGTTGGTAGGGGACTGGTTACAGAAACTGCCCTCACCCCATAGGTCCCCGTACCTCCCCAAACCTCCACCAGAAATAACAAAATCCTCAGATGCTCAGGTCACTTATACAATGTAAATGCTATGTAAACAGCTGTTAAACTGTATTGTTTTTATTTGTATTTTTTTATTGTTGTACTGTTATTTGTTATGGTTTTTCCCCCAAAATACTTTCAATCCATAGTTGGCTACATATGTAAACATAAAACCCAAGGATATGAAGGATTGACTGTACTCCTAAATTACTATATTAAGAATGTGGCTTATCCTATTTTCGACCTATGACCAAGGTAAGGTGAGTATCTGTAAATGAACTAATGTTAAAAATGGAAAAAGTTATTGTCTCTGGATAAACTTTTAAAAACTGGGTAGAGAGAGTAGATAACCAAAATTCCTAGAGACAAATAAGGAAAAAAAAAAAACTAGTATATCACTAAGTCCACTACTAAGAAACAAACCACTTGTGGAGATTTTGGAAAACCTTTCACTTAAAATATAAATTAGTTTGGAAATTCAGAACTATTAAACTCTTTTGATAATTGCAAGAAACACATCATATAATAAGTGGTCATCTAAACTGGCTTTAACTGGTCATCTAAACTGGCCTGCCTATCCTTATGGCTATTAAGATCACAAAAGGCACTTTACTAGTCTTTAAAATTTAAGAAATTAGTATAGTAACCTTTCCATTGTGCTGCAAGAAAAAAAATGCAAGGTATACTAAGTAGATATAGCACTGTCTGCAGCCAAGAAACAAGGCTTCCATATAACAATTAGAGCAATGTTCCTATTTATAAGATAAAATCTACACCCTTTATTCATCAGCAAATAATTCCTGAGGCACTTAAACAATATAATTTTTATTAAAAGAATAATAGTATCAGAAGTGTTCAGATCTATATTCAATGTAACTAAAATAAACACATGACAAATTTAAAATATATAAAGGAAAGAAATACATGCATTACTGGTTACCATAAGTATGTTTTTTAACGTGTTACCTTTACCCAAAGGAGCTACATTAATGGCTAAGTAGATATTACATCCTAGACCCACAAATATGTAACTTTAAAACTGGCTCTTAACGTCTGCAAGTAGTACTGCCAATTCTTTACACCTAAGAACTCACAATTAAGGTAATATTAATAATAATCCCAATAGGACAGAGTATCTAATAATGTCTAATGGGCTGAGTAACAGCCAAATTTAAAATCTACAAATAGGCAGCTATACAAAATCTGTAGAGAATTCTAAGAAATCTCTTGGAGTTCTTAAAACAAACACTAAACAAATTTTAAATAATGTAATATAAAAATAGACATCATAAAATAGACATTGATAAATTTTGAGAACATAAAACCAAGCTATTAAAATTAAATTAATTTTTAAAAAATCAAAATGCAAGAATTGGTATTGTTAAACAAATTACAGAATAAATACTGGTTAATAGATTTTATATGTCAGTAAAAATAACTGCAATTTTGGAACATAATTGTGGAGACCTGTTGTTCCAAGGATATGAAAGTAGCCATGGTTTCCTAACAACTAGAGTTTTTATATTCCTTGGACTGCATTCATGCTACAGAAAGATTTAAAGGCAGCAGCCAAAATGACTAAACTTCAACTTGGATGCTGAAGCAGTGATATGATGGGCTTTTCTTGGTCATAATCGACTCATAAGCTTAAGATCATAAGCCAAAGCCCCCAGTGGGAAGTATGCTCAATTTGGTGGGCCTTAAAGCCATCTCTGGCCAAACAGCATCAGCCTTATGGGAGGCCAGCCATGTAGAAAGGGAGTCACCCCAAGATCTGATTTCTTGAGGCCACAACCTAAGAGCAGGTCCCACAGTCAAATTATTCACATTCCTTGGAAAGAGAGAACAGGCATCAGTTGTGTCCATCGAAGGGGGACACTGTCCAGGTATACCCTGGACATTTTTTGAAATCTCTGGGCTGCTTCTGCATCTGAAAAATAAGAAAAACAGCACAATGACAGACAACGAATGAGGAAAAAGACAATTATCTGGCCTAAAACTTAAGACATATAAGAAATTAAGAAAGCAGACAAATAGACAAAAAGACAAACAGCCATATAATTTGGAATCTATTATTCTGAAGGCAAGTACAGCAGAGAAAAACAAAAATTATTGTAAGCAAAGAAAAGACCATAGCAACAAATGTTATTTTTAGACAGCGCAAACTGGAGAAAAAAATATGTTAAGATATGTCAACCTGACACAAAGATAAGGTGGAATAAGAATCTAATCCCCTTTGAAAGCTGAAAAGAGCTGAATAATGAGAGCTAGTGTCATGAACTTGGCTGCTCAACTGCCTTTGTGTAAGAAAACATCTCAGAACTTTGAACTTAGGAAATTCCAACTTGTCTTGCACCAGGTCACGAGCTCCATAGAGCAGGAACCTATTTCAACAAGCAGCTTTAAAAAAAAAAACAAAAACAAAATACTTTAATACTTTTCATTCGTATTAATGATACATTTAAAAATGCAGTAGTGCTAAAATCCATCAAAGTAAAATGCACTGAATAAAAAATAAACTTACTCAGAAAGGTGCTCAGAAGTTGGGATACAAACAGAAACTGAAATTAGAAGAAAAGTTTTACATTTACAACAGCATATGAAATATAATGAGTGAGAATAACGATCTAGTAAAGAGACCATATTGTGGATGACCAAAAATACTGGAATAAAAATCAAAAATCTAAAGTAGCACGGTTACATATGACATACCTTTCTGCATTACAACTTGGCAAGTATGAGTTTTATGTTGACTTAAGTGTGTAGCCATATTATCTAAGCCAGAAACATCACTTAGGAAATCACAATTAAGGCACACTAGAGTAATGCCCCTAAAAAAAAGAAAACAGCATTAAAAAAATATTTTTATTTTTTACGAAAATCCATATATTTTCGATGATTATTTTTCCATAATTTGCTTTTTGTGTCATACATAATTATAACTTCCCATTTTTATTATATAAATTTGATATAAACTGAAATTATTCTCTGGAAAATGACACAGCCATGTCCAAATTATGCTACCATTTATTTACAGGAAGTATTTATTTTATACTTTTACCTGTCATACCAATTGTTAAAAGTTAGGAGTCAGAAGACCTAGAGTCAGTCTTGGCTCCACAACCAACTTGTGTAACTTAGGCAAGTCACACTCTATTTGTTCTCCCATCATCTGCAAAGTGAAGATAGCATATTCATTCACTTGATATTTACTGGAGCTATTTTTATACATACTGTACTACTAGGTATTGTGAATATAATGGTGAACAAAAAAATAGTAATGTCTATGCTCAAATGGAGCTTACTTAGAAGCTGGTGTTTTATTTAGTTGGAGATAAAATCAGAAGAAAAATGGGAAGGCTTTAAAAATAGATCATGTTATAGCCACCATCAACTGTACATTATGTGTCAAGAGTTTTCCCATGTATTATTTCATCTGATTCTCGCTATAACCATCAAGGTTGGTATTATTCTTATTTAACACTGAACTAGCTAAAGTAGTTAATAAAATACTAAAGTCTGCAAACTTGAGTTCCTCATCATCTCAGCACTGTGAACTAGGGAGTCTCGCTCTGTCACCCAGGCTGGAGTGCAGTGGTGTGATCTCAGCTCACTGCAACCTCCACCTCCTGGGTTCAAGCGATTCACCTGCCTCAGCCCCCTGAGTAGCTGGGACCATAGGTGCATGCTACCACACCCGGCTAATTTTAGTATTTTTATTAGAGACAGGGTTTCACCATGCTGGTCAGGCTGGTCTCGAACTTCTGACCTTGTAATCAGCCCTCCTCGGCCTCCCAAAGTGCTGGGATTACAGGCATGAGCCACCACGCCTGGCCTGAGTGCTGCAGTTCTTAAATGAAATGTGTAATTATTATAAATTTTTAAAGAAGTTAGGAAACAAGTCCCTAGTTATCAATACTTTATTTTTGGGTACAGGAATAGCTTTTGTCCTCACTGGATCTAACTGTTTAGCATTTGCTATTTGAAGTATTTGAACATACTTGACATAAAGTACATTAAGATTCTAATTTAAAATGCATTTAGACTTGTGTGATTTTTAGCTGAAAGGTGTTTTAAAATATTAAGCCTGTAAAATACTTCAGAGAACTTAGCCACTATATATTTAATTTCTTATAAGAGTTAAGCACTTGGGAGTTTGTTACACCAAGCATTTGAAGTGCTATTTAAAAGAAAATCAATTATGTTAAATGTATAAATGATGCTAAGTTGCCTAAAGTAATTTAAATTATAAAACAGAACTCTTGAAAAAAATTTAGTCTATTGAACTAGAATGCCCCCGTGCCTCTTCTACCAGTAGAAACAATAACCATCCTTTAAAGCCAAGTAGGCCTAATACCTATCCAGATCACTACAAGAACTGTAATCTTTTTCCTCTCTGAAATAACTCTCATTGCACTTATTAAAATTCATAGTTATTTATGTTCAGACCTTAACTCCCACCCAATAAACTCTACTGCACATTCCCTGAAGGTTGATTCCAGCACTGCTTTATCACTGTTACCTTTACAGGACCTGCTACTTTATGTGCAAGATAGATACATAAAAAATAGTTACAGTATGAATAGTCCATTTCAATAAGAGTAATTACATTAATTAGTATCATATAGAATTATAAATATGCTAAGCTCCATTCACAGAAATTGAACAGTTTTCAATTTGAGACTACCCAAATTAAGTGAAAAAACATCCCAGATCTTTAAAATCACATAGTCCCCATTGAGAAACTAAACACACAACTGAGCTTGACAACAATGAGGTAAAAATTTAATTAAACTCTCATTCTTAGCATGCAATAATACCATATTCACTCTTGTAACTGTTTTTAGTAAAGGTAACATCTAATGTACCTTAATTATTTCCCCAGATTCAGTAAATATTTTAAAAGTAGTACTAATATATTTTAAAAATTGAATGAAATGTTCTCTCCCTGTGAGCTACTAGTCTAACATCACAGATGGGACCTATTTTCCACATACATCATTTTTCATATATACATTAATTTATTCAAGAAGTATTTACTAAGTGCCTACTATGTGCCAGGCATAGACAAAAAAACCAAACCACACACAATGTAGTGAGAGAACAGAGGCAATAAGTAAGTAAAATAAAAGTATGTTAGATGATCTAGAGAAAAGTAAAACATAAAAAGGAGATAGGGAATGCTGAGATAAAGCAAAGGGAAGAGGATACAGTTTTAAATTTTGTAGTCAAGGAAAGACTCACTCAATCAATGTAGAGGCCTAAAGGAGACAAAAGAGCTAACCATACAATATCTGGAGAAAAGCAAACTAGGCATAGGAAATAATAAATGCAAAGGTCCTGAGACATACCATCCCCTCTTCTACATTTTCCACTAATCCAAAGCATCAAAATAAGTATTGGCTAAACTTATCTCTACAGATCAGCTTGGTGGAACAAAGACACTGACATTTCAAGGAGCAATGGCAACATAAAATGAACAAACAAAGTCCAAGAAATCACAAGAATATGAAACAATAGTGCTCAGTGGATTCTAAGTGTGTAGTATAACCAAAGATAACTATTAATGCCTTTAGAAAATTTTATCAACAGTTCTTTCTGTATAGTAATAAAATTGTATAATTCTCTTTATTTTCAAAAGAAAATATAAGAATTATAAAAATCATATACTGATTTCAAGAATTCCAGTGGTTAAAGGAAATTTACTTCAAAACTAAAAAAGTGTTCATTCCTTTACTAGATAGCTTAGCTATCTTTTAAATATTCAAATATTGTTGCAAAGTCTTATTTTTGTTCTCATTTTACAATGTAAAAGCATCAAGGTTTCCTCTGGACACCACCTTTCCACTGAAATAAATTCAGCAAGAGAACAATGGCTCATCACACTTCTGGTCTAAGAATACAATGAACACCACTCTCTAATGTCCAGTAGCAATCAATTATATTTTCAAATTAGGCACCTAACATCAGGTTTAAAAAAAAGTTATAGCAAACCACAATGAGATACCACTTTATACCCATTAGGGTAACTATAATCAAAAGGAGATAATAAAAAGTATTGGCAAAGATGTGGAGAAACTGGAACCCTCAAACACTGCTGGTGGGAATGTAAAACAGTGGAGCTACTTTGGAAAACAGTCTGGTAGTTCCTCAAAGGCTCAGCATGGAGTTATCAATAATCCAGCAATTCCAATTGTAAGTATATACTAAAGAGAAATAAAAATACATGTCCATACAAAAACATGCACACAAATGTTCACAGTAGTATTATTCATAAGGCCTCAAAATGAAGGCAATCTAAATCAATAAACTATATCTTTACAATGGAATATTATGCAGCAATTTTTAACAACGAAATACTGATACATGCTACAACACAGATGAATCTTGAAAACATTATGCTAAATGAAAGAAGCCAGTCACAGAGGACCATATCATGTATCATTTTTTATATGAAATGCCCAGAATGGGCAAATATTACACAGATAGAAAGTAGACTAGTTGTTGTTTAGGGATGGGGAGAGCCAGAGAGTAATGGGAATGACCACTAATAGGTACTGGGTTTTAGTACTAAAACTAACTGGTGATTGCTGCAGAACTCTGTGAATACACTAAAACCTATAAACATGTAAATTGTATGGTATGCTAATTCTACCTCAATAAAGCTGTTGTGTTAAAAAAATTTAAGTCATTACAATTTTTCAATAGAGTAAAAAAAGATCAACTAGTTACCTGAGATTTTCTGAATGCTTCTTAAAAATACAAAATCTTTTGCTTGGACGGTTACTATGAAAGCTGGAGAAACAAAAGAGATTGTAAGAATTTTATTATACAGTAAGTCTTAATTTATATTTCAAGTCCATACTTAAGTTTCTAGTTTTTAATAAAAGATTATAATGTAAGTAATAAAATGGAAGCCCGTTACTTCCATTTAATTCAATATTTTACCTTATATTCCATCTTACCTATTATATTCTAATGACACTATTTTCCTAGGCATATTCTTAGATGGTTAGCACTGTACCTTACCATCATATTAAAAAAGGAAATACTGAGAATTAAAAAAATGTGAAGAGCATCAAACTAAATATGTAAAGAGCATCAAATTAAATATTTTGATTTACTAAGAGTTGAAAACAATTCTAAATTTTTGTTAATAACACGTGTGCTATAATATGAACAGTTATCAATAATAATTCTTTTTTATTACTCTCCAATCTTAACATGTTTGTGTAGGGGGAGGGAAGTAGGATCCAAATGATCTGGGAAGTAAACAGAACTTGAGCTAAATGCCACTGTTTACCATCTGTAAATTCAAACATTTAGTGTTCCTTGTAATTACTAGTAGACTTTTTTTCTTCTTCTTTTGAGAGATGGATCTCACTATGTTGCCCAGCTGGAATCAAACTCCTGGGCTCAAGTGATCCTTCTGCCTCAGTCTCCTCTGTAGCCAAAACTACAGAGGCAGGCTACAGAGGCAGTGTATCTCTATGTATTAAGTACATAGAGCTTAATACTATCCACAGTTTCAGGCATTCACTGGGGGTCTTGGAATATATACCCCAGCGGATAAGGGGGACTACTGTATTTCAAAATGTAGTCTTCCCAGTGTGGCGATTCCTCAAGGATCTAGAACTAGAAATACTATTTGAGCCAGCCATCCTATTACTGAGTATATACCCAAAGGACTATAAATCATGCTGCTATAAAGACACATGCACACGTATGTTTACTGCGGCACTATTCACAATAACAAAGACTTGGAACCAACCCAAATGTCCATCCATGACAGACTGGATTAAGAAAATGTGGCACATATACACCATGGAATGCTATGCAGCCATAAAAAAGAATGAGTTCGTGTTCTTTGTAGGGACATGGATGTAGCTGAAAAAAAAAATATATATATATATATTTTTGTCCTACCCATCTATCTGCAGCTTTCCTTCATGCAATCACAGACTCTGTATGTGTCACTAGCTGTAATCCCCAGAAAATATCCTCAGATTTCTAATAGTCATTTCTTTAACCTAGGAGTAATTACTATTAGAGTTTACAAATTTAAGATGGTATCACAAAAACAGTTTTGTTAGAAGAGTACATTGGGAAGTTGGGAAGCCCTGAAATTATATGCAAAAACTTGTATACACAACTATATTTCCTCAGAGAAATAAGTCTAAGATTTTGTTTGATTACTGAAACATTGAACCAAAATAAGTTATTTTTAAATGAGATTTAAAAGCTCTTTATTCTTTCTCTTCCAACAAGCAGACTATTTTTGGTTTATTTATATATTAAATATAAGAGGAGAGAAAATATTACAGTATAGAGTCTTTTGATAGCCTCTGCATCTGTCTACAACTTATACCAGATCATAATGTTGATAATTAAAAATTTTTAGTTGCCTGAATTCTGTTTTAGAGTTTCTCATCTATAAAAAGGGATTTCTACCATCTATTTGATTTACCTCTATTTAATTCCATACTTACAGTTTTGTGTATCATAGGAAGGGAAAAGTGAATTCATAGCTCACAAATAAAAAGAAAAAAAAATACTACCCTTCTTCCTATTAGCTCTCCATAAAGGTAACAGCAATACAGAAATAAATCTAAGAAATGTTTTTTATTACAATATAGAAAAAATATAATGTTAAAACCTAATTTTTAAAAATCCCTTACCTGGTTAGCTGACAGTATATAATTATCAAAACTCATTAAGCAATTCTCTAAAAATAGTTGAATTGTATTGTGTATAAATTATACCTCAAGAAAACTAAGGTCAAAAACCTCCTTTAACCGTATTTTCTTCATAATCTTGATTCCATATAAATAACAACTTTACTTTCTAAGAAACATAAAAGGAACAATTTCCTTAACAATTTTAAGACACTAGACTAGAAACTGATGATACAATAACAAAGGCAAGTTGCCTGCCCTGGAGCTTATGGTTGGTTGAGGGGAGTGTTTGAGGGAGAGAGGGGCCAGCACAGAATGAATGCCCAATAAATATTTGCTAAATCAATGAATACATATTCATAAATAATTAACACAAGATAAAAATCAATAGTGACACATAGAGAGTTTGTGGTTGCATGAAGGAAAGCTGCAGACAAATGAGGTAGAAGCCAGCTAACAATTAGGAGTTCACTGCAGTTAGAAGGTTCTTACTGCTTCACTTCTGGGCAAAGCAAAGAGTAACTGGAGATACAGAAGGATTTTCAAGAGAATAAAAGGAGTTGAAGGAGTTGAAAAGTAGTTAGGAATTTGATATGGAAAGGTATTATATTGTCCAGAAAATCTGAACTTCATTCTATCAATGTTAGGAAAGGATTTTAGGCCAAAGAATGACCTGCCCAGATTTGCCTATGGTAAAAGAAAGGAGGAACTGGAAAAAAGAGGGAAAACTGTAGGCAGAAGACCAGTTATGATGTTATCATAATAGTCTAACTAGTCCTATGATTATCATTTAGTGTCAATAAATTTATGTAAAATTTATAATGAAGTCAAGTAGATCTTTTTAAAATTCAGTACTCTGTCTTACCTACTGCATAAGAAACAGATTTTTATACCAGCTTTCTTTTTCCTTGGAAATTTTAAATATCATCCCTCAAAGCCTAAGTGAAATTTACAGAAAATCTTCCCTTACTTCTTATTTAAAGATTTCATCTTTACCTCCTTTGTACTTTCATAGTCATTTGGTTATCACATTAAGCTAGGTAAATTTATTTCCCCTTCTAAATTGTGAAAATTACAATCAAGGACTCCCCCAATCCTAATAATGATAACTTAGAAATTAATAGCTATCATTATTTGAATATCTCCTAAGTGCAAATTGTTATTAAGCACTTTAATACAGTTTTTCTAATAATCACAGTAACTTTCTTTTCAAGAAACATAATCTGAGAGTCAGATTAAGTAACTTGTTCAAAGTTCCACACATACACAGTGAAGGTTGGATTCAAATCCAGACTTGTTTGATTCTTCACCCCCAGCTTGCCATACTTCTTAGCAAATTTTATTAAATACCTTCCTAGTAGGTACATAATGAAATACATGAACCTGGTTGAAATAAAACTCTGCTACAAAAAAGAGATACTACTTATGTATGTTAACTTAATTCTCTTTTATGTAAAAAAAAAAATGCTTCTTATACATCATTTTGAGGAATAATAGCAGTATTATAGAGTAATTTATGTGCATTTTTTCAGATAATTTCTATTACTACCTAAAAGCTATAAGCAAATAAGGCACAATAATTTAAACAACTGAACCTAAAAAATGCTGCTTAAAAAAATTAAAAATTACACATTTAATGATGCTTTTCTTTGAAAGGATCTTACTCCAACAATACTTCAACTGCTTCAAGATTTTTGAACACCTTCTTTTGAGATTTTATTTAGGACCTTTTATAATTAAAACAAATGATGACTATCATCTGCAGTTTGTAATGTGCTAGGTGGTATGATAAATACAAAGACCCCCTTCTTTTCAAGAAGATAATGCAAACACAAGTAAATACAATAAAAGGCAAAATAGGGCCAGGCGCGGTGGCTCACGCCTGTAATCCAAAACTTTGGGAGGCTGAGGCAGGTGGATCACCTGGGTGAGAGATGACAGAGCAAGACTCTGTCTCTAAAAAAAAAAAAACAAAAAAGGCAAAATAGATGAATAGTACACAATTATTCAAAGAAAGTAATGGTTGTGGTGATCAGACACTTGAAAAAAGAAGGTAAACTGAGAGGAAAGAACAGGGCATTCTGGGAACTAACAAGGAATACAGAAGTCACTGTAGAAAACAAACATGTGGCCTGGCGCAGCAGCGGGGGCGGCGGGGGGGAATCCCATCTCCACAGAAAAATGATCTGGGCATGGTAGTGCATGCCTGTAAGTCCCAGCTACTCGAGATGCTGAGGTGGGAGGATCACCTGAGCCCAGAAGGTTGAGGCTGCAGTGAACTGTGATGGAGCCACTGCACTCCAGCCTGGGTTGGAGTGAGACCCTTTCTCAAAAAAAAAAAAAAAAAAAAAAAAAGGAAAAAAGAAAGAAAATTAATATGGAAGAAACTATACTCTGTGGAAGATTAACCAACTTACAGGGATGGATTGGGGCAGGTATGAGACCAGAGGGAAAAAGACCAATTGAGAGGCTACAGAGTTAGTACGGGATAGGAATTAAAGGTTCTCGTGCTTTGGAGAAAATTAGGCTTCTATATATATAAACCTCAAGCTTCTAACAAGAATCAACACTGCAGAGAAGAGTTTGCCATTCAGTGGGATGCACCTAATGCAATGAGGGAAGCAAGGGTACCAGTGAAGTTGAGAAAAAGACAAAAAGACCTACCAAACGCTAAGAGTGGCAATGGAAGCTTTTAGTTCCATACGACACTAAGAGCTGTGTGTGATGACAATGAACAAAAATTTCCTGTATACTGCAAAATAATTAGAAGAGTATATTTTGAATGTTCCCATCACAAAGAAATGATGGGCATGGTGGCACACACCTATATAGCTACTCAGGAGGGTAACGCAAGAGGATCACTTGAGCCCAGGAGTCTGAGGGTGCAGTGAGCTTTGACTGCACCACCTAGCACTCTGGGGTGACAGAGTGAGACCCCATCTCAAAAAAATAAAAAGAAGAAATGAAGAAATGATAAACATTGGAAGTGATGATTATTCTGGGTTTATTACATATTGTATGCTTGTAACAAAATATCACATGTACTCCACAAGTATGAGCTAGTCTCTATAAAATTTTTTAAATTAATTAATTTCACATGGCTGTCAGGAAAATTAAACAAATTAAGTTTTAAAAAGTGAGTGACACCAATGTCAAATACTCTAAAGAAGTCACAGAGGAGTAAGAATGAAAAACAGTGAGTAAATATGGTGATATGTTCATAATAGATAATCTTTAAAAGGGGAATGTTAGTTGGTAGGTGGGGGAAATACTCAAAGGGTAAATGAATCACAATAAAGCTGGTAGCAAACACCTTTTACAAATGTTAATAATAAAAAGGAAGACAAGAAATAAGGAAAATAAGTAGTTGGGACAAATTGTCCTCTTTCAAAAAATTTTTTAAATACCTGAAAATGTTTGTAAGCAGAAGGAACCATATAGAGAAAAAGAGATGAAGATCCAAGTTAACTGAATATGGTCGGTGAACTGGGGGAGAAAGGACAGTTAATGGGGAAGTGGGACATGTTAGATTTTTAAGATTAATATCTGATTGAAGGTAACAGGACAAATATGTGGGGTTGAAAGAGTTAATTTCAGGAAAAATAAAAAGGATGACCTACAATTGACTAATAGGCCAGGTTAACAACTGAGAAACTAAAATAAAATCTTTAGGGTACTGAAGAAGGATTAAACAAATGTTGAAGGTAAAAATAAAGAGGTCTTTTAAAAGAAAAAATAAGACCTAATCAGAATTAAAGTTTTTGAAATCAGAGTTGATTAAATCAAGGACCGTTTGATAGTTTAGAAGTGAGCACAGAGAAAGTTCAAAAGGGAAGAGGTTCAAATCTTACCTTGGCCTTTATGCCAAGTGAGCATGACTAAAAATGTAAAGGATTCTAGGACAAAAAGCTGCAATCAGAACAGATGATCCTGAGAGTGAGGTTGACACAAAATTAGATGGGTGCTACTAGGCTGCAAAAAGGAGTCAAAGCCCTGAACATCATGGGGTAATGGAAATCCAAAAGGAATGCACAGTTTATAGGAAGAGATTTAAATGGTACTGTAGTTTCAAGAAAAAAAAAAAAAAAGACAATATATGAACTTAAAAGTTGATGTGAAATTCTGGCACTAAAGAAGCAAGATACCATGAGGTCAGGCCAATCATCAAGATGTGGAAAAACTGAGAGAAGTGCTGAAGCCACCAAGAACGGTAGGAGAATCCTCGAAAGCAGTAGTTGATAATGACCAGCAAGTAACAGAGAAGTCATGTGTAATCCGCAAGAAAGTCACTTATAATACATTAATCCTAATTTTTAAAAAATTGAACAAACTTACTTTGAATAAGCAAACTCTCAGATTTATATCTAAACAATTTTTGCCTACTTAAAAAAAAAATACAGACCCATTCTGAAGGAATAAAGTATTCCCCCAGTGAGATCTAAATGAAAGTAACGCAGACTCTGAAGGCTTTTCCTAACATAGTGTAAATGGTAAGTACTCAAATAATCTAAGTTGAATGAATTAATGAAAAAGAATTCCAAAAGTGGCATCATGACCAGAACGGTGCCTCATTTTCACTGAATGGATGCAAGTATAGATGGCCTGACAGATGGATAAAAAGACAGTTGGAATACAGAAAGAGAAACAGACTCCACTGAAAATCTTAAAGTCTCTCAAAGTGACTGCTTTAAAGAGGATGACACTTATGATTTTACAAATATTTATCCAGTTAATATATTTAAAAATTTAAAATTCTGTTGGAAAATAAACACCAACAGGGCAATAAAAACGTTCATGGAAAAACTATTTCCCAGCCGGGTGCAATGGCTCATGCCTGTAATCCCAGCACTTTGGGAGGCCAAGGCGGGCAGATCACTTGAGGTCAGGAGCTTGAGACCAGCCTAGCCAGCATGGTGAAACCCTGTCTCTACTAAAAATCCAAAAATTAGCCAGGCATGGTGGTACACACCTGTTGTCCCAGCTACTCAGGAGGCTGAGGCAGGAGAACTGCTTGAACCCGGGAGGCAGAGGTTTCAGTGAGCTGAGATGATGCCACTGCATTCCAGCCTGGGCAACACAGCGAGACTCCATCTCAAAAAAGTGAAAAAGAAAAACTATTTCTCTAACAAACCTATTCCAATTTCATTAGCTTAATTTTTCTTACAATTTTAGTCCCATAATTTCTAGTTACTATGCTGAGAAATAGGACCAGGCAATACCCTAAAAGTTCCTTACTGTTAGATCCTTTCAACTCCTTGAAGAGGAGCTTCTAATAGGCTCCTTGGCTTCTAATAGATAACTTTGTTTTCAAAACAGAAACTTGCTGAACTATAATTTTCATTGGTAATTTACACATTTAATTCATCTTACCTCATCATATGATTTACATAGGCTTTGCTACAGCTAGTGTTGTATCTGCAAAAACTACAGTGGACGTACGTAGGAAAGTGGTTTGCAAAATCTTTTATTTCGGAACAACACTCAATGCACTTGTGAATGCCCCGACGATACCTTAGGGAGAAATAAAAAAATGATAAAAATATATTTTAAAACAAAAATAATAAGGAAGAGCCTTATTAATGTTCTGTTAACTAAAGTACAAGTTTTTATACTTAAGTTTAAATTATATTGTATATCAGGAATAAAAGATTACCTTAAATTCCTCAATGCTGTATTGACTTTACTTTTTTTATTGCTACTAGCCAATGTGCTTTGTTTCTTTTGCATATTAGAGATTTTTGGTTTGTATTTAGATTTACTTCCATTAGGCTTACTTGTATTAGGTTTACTTGCGTTGGATTTGATTGTATTAGGTTTACTTGTATTAAATTTTGCAGGATTTTTAGCAGTTATATTTTTAGTCCTTGGAGGTGAAAGCTGAAGGGTAGAAGCACTTGCACTAATGGAAGGTGCAGGTGAAGCTCCTGATTGCAGAGGTCCAACTGAAGCTCGAATAGTAACCTACAAAAATAAAGAGAAGATTTGCTTTAAAAGATTAATCATTACATTAATATTAAAATATCATGGTACCAAAAATAGTTAAAAATCAAGAATTTTGAAAAAAGCACATATAAACTATAATCAGGTAAGTCTCCCATTTATTCTAGATGTTCAAACCATTAAATGATATTAAGTTGTAATATTACATCTTGTATTGCTATCAGTTATATGTTAACACAGTTATCAGTGAATAATTAGGAGTTAATACAAATTATATGAATATACAAAGAGCACATTCCATAGCTAGTTTTATGCCCTGACTTAACTTTAAGAAATTCACAAACATAGAGCTCAAAATTTAAATCTCAAGCCTGAAAAATAATTCTAGAAAGGCCTAAATTACCCTTTAACAACTATAAAAGAAACAGATCTACAGTAAATGTGATCTCCTCTTTCCAGGGGCTCAGTGCCCAAGATTTATGCTTACAAATGTTATAGGAGGAGTTACATCAAGTTATTATACTGCATAGAGGGCTAAATAAGATTTAGAATTTTCTTAAAGTAAACTAATACAAAGTTCATCATTTAGTATTCAGAATGAGAAAACGTTTAATTTTATCTGTTGGTTGACAATGAAAAACACAGTGCCTACCAACATTCTGATTAATCATTTGACTATACCCTCCTGTATTTGAGGAACAGTCAATAAGGAAGTCCTATGACATACATGTGCTTGGGTAACATATAATAGCACTGGACCAGGAATCAAAAGGCCTTCCTAGCCACGTGACCTTGAACAAGGAACTTATCTTCTCTATGCTTCTTCACATCTATGACATGGGGTAATACCTGCCTTATTAACCTCCGTGGACTGTGGTATGAATTAGACAATAAAATGTATGAAAAAGTACACTGAAAGTCTAATTCTAAGGTGCTATAAAAACATTTAGTATCATTATCATTAATATTATTATTATTAATAAGGGAAAAAATGAGAGAGGACTGCACTGCTTACATTAGTGTTCTGCATGTCTAGTCCCAACATGGAATGAATGGATTGCAGGGAAGGATGCTGGATAGCTTCTCTTGCTATCATGTCTTCAGAGCATGGCTTTATATTGTTTTAGTTAATTCAAATAACAGACATACCCACATTCAAAGGTAAGTACCCAAAGCCAAAAATAAATGTTTTGGGGATTATTCACTTTGGATTATCCATGCCTCTGTTTCCCTCCACTGGAGCAAATATTCAAGAGCTGACTGTATATAAAGAAGTCAGAGAAAACAGATGTATATAAGGCAAAAAGGGAAAAGTAAATTACAATCATCAGTATGCAGTCAGACATGTGTTTGCTCACTTAAAACACAACGCTATCCAGCAGAACTTGCTTCTCAGAGTAAACTCAGTAATAACAACGGCAACAAACATCTGAGAACCTATGGCACTCTAGGCACTATACCTGATGCTGGGGACACAAAGATAAATAAAACATGATTCCTGATCTCAAGCATCTTATAGTTTAGCAACGAAAGTCAACATATACTTTCAACTGAAAGCTCAAAAAAAGCCTATAGAATATTGAAACAACCCACTGACCCAGGAAAAGTTAATTGAGTTGTACTTTTTAGAAAGGACTACTACTCTAACCCAACAGCTATCACTGAACTCAAAACAATGGTTAGAAGTTTTTCTTTCTACGCATAAAATTAAACCCTAAAATTAAAGTCTGGGCAAAAATCTGAAGTCATTTAAAAATATATTCAATAGATAAAGCTGGGCAGGAGTTAATTTCTATTATCATACAAGATGTTAAAATACAATATATTTTAACTCACTTTTGTTCCAGGAGGCAACCCTTCTAGTTGTTTAGGTTTTATAAATGTTCGATGGTGTTGAGTCTTATGATCCATTTTCTCCTTGCATGTCAAAAACTGCAGCCTGCATTTTGTACAACGATGTATTCCTTTTTTCTGTTTAGAAAAGAAAACAGAAAAAGGGGGGAAAATAATTTCAACAACTACAAATCCTGTGTCCTGAAACTGCTCTGGCTTAATTTTAATGATACCTAAATAATGTAAAAACTTGCAGTTTAACATCTCCTATCATAAATAATACCAAAATGCCTCATTTTTAAAAAGTCATTACATTAGTATTTGGGTTTCAAAAGTGTTTGCTACTATGTAGGAACTGTACATGAAAGTTCTATCAATAGGTTCTAATAAAACTTCTATTAAGTGTGGTGAGAAATCTCAATTATAAACTTGAAGTAAACACATGATACTGTGAAAATGAGATGTACTACGTTTTCATCCTAGAAAAAGTAAATTATTTCTAATTTTTGCTATTTCTAGTTGGTTGAAAAGTTGGTAAAATAAGTTAAACTCTCTAAAACCAAATAAATCTAACCAGACATTTCAAAGAAGTTTATAGAAATGGTTATATAAACCAATGCTGTCCAATAATATCTCCTATGATAAAGAAATATTCTAGAGCTGTACTGTCAAACACAGTAGCCACTAGCCACATGTGGTTATTGAGCACCTGAAATGTAGCTACTATGACTAAGGAAGTACATTTTTAATACTGTTTAATTTTAATTAATTTAAATCTAAAAAGCCATATGTGGCTAGTAGCTACTACATTAGACAATGTGGATGAAGAGGCATAAAACAGAACAACTGAACTTACTGATTGAGAACCCCTTGACTGACTCCCTCCTCAAACCCAGTCCTGTCATTATTCTACAGATGGGAAATGGGACCCGAAAAAATTCTAAGGCATTTCCCCATAGCTAGTTAGTGACATTACCAGACCCCTGATCCAGTATTCCTTCTATTACAGATTATCAACTGCAACTTTTACCCTCATTAATATATTTTATATATTTTATATATATATATGTGTACTGGATTTAGAGAAATCACTCCTTTGTAGTTATATGTAGTTTTACATATATACACACACATATACACACACACATAATTATACAACATATAAAGGAATGCCTTCTCTAAAGCTGTATCTCTGCCAGATACATCACCATGTCCATTAAATACAACTAACTGTTTGTTTGTTTATTTATTTATTTAACTTTTAAGCTCAGGGAACATGTGCAGGATGTACAGGTTTGTTACACAGGTTTGATACACAGGTAAACGTGTAACCTGGAGGCTTTTTGTATAGATTATTTCATCATCCAGGTATTCATTAGTTATTTTTCCTGATTCTCTCTCTCCTCCCACCCTCTGCCCTCTGGTAGGCCAAAGTATGTGTTGTTCCCCTCTATGTGTCTTGTGTTCTCATCATTTAGCTCCCACTAATAAATGAGAAACGTGGTATTTGTTTTTCTGTTCCTGCATTAGTTTGCTAAGGATAATGGCCTCCAGCTCCATCCATGTCCCTGCAAAGGACATGATCTCATTCCTTTTTATGGCTGCACAGTAGTTCATGGTGTATATGTACCACATTTTTTCATCCAGTCCACCATTGATGGGCATATAGATTGATTGCATGTCTTTGCTATTGTGAATAGTGCTAAAAAGAACATATGTGTGCATGTGTCTTAACAGAACGATTTATATTCTTTTGGGTATATATGCAGCAATGGGATTGCTGTGTGGAATGGTATTTCTGTCTCTAGGTCTTCAAGGAATCACCACACTATCTTCCACAATGGTTAATTTACACTCCCAGCAACAGTATAAAAGCACTCCTTTTCTCCACAACCTTGCCAGCATCTATTACGTTTTGATCTTTTAACGATAGCCATTCTGACGGGTGTGAGATGGTATCTCACCGTGGTTTTGATTTGCATTCCTCTAATAATCAGTGATGTTGAGTTTTTTTTCATATCATTGTTGGCCACATGTATGTCTTCTTTTGAGAGTGTCTGTTCATATCCTTTGCCCACTTTCTAATAGGGTTGGTTTCTTTCTTGTAAATCTGTTTAAGTTCCTTATAGATGCTAGATATTAGACCTTTGTCAGATGCATAGTTTGCAAAAATGTTCTCCCATTCTGTAAGCTGTCTGCTTACTTTTGCTGTGCACAAGCTCTTTAATTAGATCCCATTTGTCAATTTTTGCTTTTGTTGCAATTGCTTTTGGCATCTTCATCATGAAATCTTTGCCCATGCCTATGTCCTGAATGGTATTGCCTAGGTTTCTTCTAGGGTTTTTAGAGTTTTAGGTTTTACATTTAAGTCTTTAATCCATCTTGGGTTAATTTTGGTATACGATGTAAGGAAAGGGTCCAGTTTTAATTTTCTGCCTATGGCCAGCCAGTTTTCCAAGGACCATTTATTGAATAGGGAATCATTGCTTGTGTTTGTCAGGTTTGTTGAAGATCAGATGGTTGTAGGTGTGTGGTTTTATTTCTGGGTTCACTATTCTATTCCACTGTTCTATGGGTCTGTTCTTATACCAGTACCAAGCTGTTTTGGTTACTATAGCCCTGTAGTATAGCTTGAAATCAGGTAGTGTGATGCCTCCAGCTTTGTTCTTTTTGCTTAGGATTGCCTTGGCTATTTGGGCTATTTTTGGTTCCGTATGAATTTTGAAATGGTCTTTCCTAGTTCTGTGAAGCATGTCCATGGTAGTTTAATGGGAATAGCATTGAATCTATAAATTACTTTGGGCAGTATGGCCATTTTCATGATATTGATTCTTCCTATGCATGAGCATGGAATGTTTTTCCATTTGTTTGTGTCATCTCTGATTTCTTTGAGCAGTGATTTGTATAATAATTGTCATGGCAGGGATCATTCCCTTCCCTTGTTAACTGTATTCCTAGGTATTTCATTCTTTTTCTGGCAATTGTGAATGGGAGTTCATTCATGATTTGGCTCTTGGCTTGCCTGTTATTGGTATATAGAAAAGCTAGTGATTTTTGCACATTGATTTTGTATCTTGGGACTTTGCTGAAGTTGCTTATCAGCTTAAGAAGCTTTTGGGCTGAGATGATGGGGTTTTCCAGATATAGGATCATGTCATTAGCAAACAAAGATAGTTTGACTTCCTCTCTTCCTATTTGAATACGCATTATTTCTTTCTCTTGCCTGACTGCCCTGGTCAGAACTTCCAATACTATGTTGAATAGGAGTGGTGAGAGAGGGCATCCTTGTCTTGTGCTGGTTTTCAAGGGGAATGCTTCTAGCTTTTGCCCATTCAGTATGCTATTGGCTGTGAGTTTGTTATATATGGCTTTTATTGTTTTGAGGTATGTTCCTTCAATACCTAGTTTATTGAGAGTTTTTAACATGAAGGATACTGAATTTTATCGAAAGCCTTTTCTGCATCTATTGAGATAGTCATGCGGTTTTTGTCTTTAGTTTTGTTTGTGATGAGTCACATTTATTGATTTGCATATGTTGAACCAACCTTCCATCCTAGGGATAAAGCCTACTTGATCATGGTGGATAAACTTTTTGATGTGCTGCTGGATTCAGTTTGCCAGTATTTTGGTGAAGATTTTTGCGTCGAGGTTCATCAAGGATATTGGCCTGAAGTTTTGTGTGTGTGGTTTTTTTGTTTGTTTTTTGTTTTTTTGCACAACCAATTATTTCTAAAAATCAAATGAAGTAATATATAGGGAAGTACCTAGCACAGTTACTGGCATACAGCAAGCACTTCATAAATGAAAGTTCTTTATAAAATTCAAAGCAATATATAAATATGTGTTACAATTCTATTAATAGCTGCATCTTAAGACTTTTTTTTTTTTTTAACACAAGGTCTCACTCTCTCAGCCAGGCTGGAATGCAGTGGTGCAGTCTTGGCTCACTACAGCCTCAACCTCCTGGGCTCTTAAGACTATTTGACAAGTGTGATACACCGGATTACATTATAGGTACAGGCAATTTAAACAAATTCGCTTATATGTGCTCAAGGAAGAAGAGAAAGACCAAGAAATACATAGCAAAACAATAGAGCAGGTAAAATGTTCACTACAGTTGCGTTCCCAGAAATCTTTTCTCTATCTATAACCACTCAGTAGGTTATATCATCCAGTGTCATGGTTTTTAAATACCATCTATGCAACTGCCTACTTAACATTACTGCTTGATGTCTAATATGCTTCCCAAATCAACCTGAACCAAATTGAACTCAATATTTCCTTCCTTTATCCCTGTCCCCTTCCTCCAAAAAAATCTGTTCCTTATTCAGTCTTCCTCATATCTCAGTATATTAAAATTCCATTCTTGCAACTGCTCAAGACAAAAAATTTAATCTCTTTCTCTTACATCCATTGTCAAACACATTAGTAAAACCTGTCAGCTCTACCTTCAAAACCATTCATAATCTTTCCACTTCTCATTACCTCATTCAACCATTGCTACCATACTGGCCCAAGCCACTTACCTGGACTGCTGTAAAAACTTTCTATCTTCTCCCCCTAATATCCTTTATTCCTTATGGACTTTTCTTTCCATAGCTGCCAGTAATAAACACATGGCACATCTTTTACATGCTTAAAAATGTCTAGTGGCTTTCCAAAGTCTTGGCTGTGGCTTACAAAGCTCCACATGAATTGGTCTGCATTCTATTGCTATAACCTCATCTCCTATTATTCTTCCTCCTATTAATTTACTCTACTCCAGCCACACTGGCCTCCTTGCTATTCTTTGAGCATCCTAGGTATATACTCACTTCAACCCTATATAACGTTACCTTTCCCAGGTAATTCACAGGGCTTACTCCTTTATATCTTTCAGAGAGGGCCATGTTTGAACAGCGTTTATACAACACCCTTTTTTGACCTCTACTCTACTCCTACCACCTCCCCAATCTTTAGCACTCCTCATCTTCCACATTTTCCTCCCACAGTACTTACTGCCAGCATATACATTCTAACACACACATACACAAATGCATTATCTTTCTCTACTATAATGTAAATTCCAGAGGGCACAAACTTGCTTTTGTTCACTGCTATATGATACCTAAAGCAACCCCTGGCACATACGAAGGCACTCAGTAAATATTTCTTAAATGAATAGTGAGGCAGAAAGAAAGAGACTAACAGAGAAAATGCATGAGTAGCATGTACAATTTAGTTCAAAATATCTGCCTTTTCATTCAACGCATGTTTGTCCAGAGTCCTGAGGTAGAATATATTAATCTACTAGTCCCTCAGTTGGACTCACACCTTTACAACTCTTTTATGCATGCATGCATTTCAATGCACTAAGGGTGATGAAGATAGAGTACTTTTTTTATAACACTATGTTCAACAAAAGAAACAGTGATCTATTCCAAGCATTAAGAAATAAATATCTGTATTAAATTCTTTTATAAGTACACTATATTGTTTGGGATACTTGAGAGATTTATAGGTAATTCTTACTATATGTAATTCCTACCTTTAGACCTAATGCCAATGTGAAATCCAACTCTGGTAGAGCAGTAAAAGCTTGGATGCTGAAGTCAAATTTTGACTCTGGCTTTATTAGACAATGTGACATTAGGCAAGTGACTTTCTCTAAACCTCTGTCTCCTCATCTATAAAACTGAAATAATAATATACATCTAGTGGTTGAGAGGATTAAATAAGAAAATGCATGTAAAGTACCAGCTGCTCCCATAAGGTAAGTAATTAGTGTATGTTAACTGCTTGTTTTATTAAAGCTGTAATGAGAGTATTTAACACATCTGGAATTGCTATCAATATTTCTTAAAAGTCACACAAACTGGGTTATTAACTCTAAAATCACTAAAGACGTAGTAAGATAATCTTTAAAAAAAACTTACAACTGAGTTCTTCAAAGACAATAAAATGAGGCATGGAGTCAACTACTCTGATTGTCTAATACTTTCGTAATAATGTCATCTCAACTACAAGTTTATAATCCCACTCAGCTATGGTTTTCCAGCCTTGTAAATAATTACACAAATTGTAAATACCTTCAAGGATGCCCGATGACTGTTCTTATTAATAGACTGCCCCCTCTTTACTGCTGGCTATCTACCTCCCAGGCACTCCAAACAAAAAAGAAAATTGGCAGCCATGGCAAGTTAAAACATACAACTCAGGGCGTAACAACTTGCTTATAAATCCCACAGCCCACATAGCAGGTCCCCAAATCTCTACCATAGTTATTATTCTTCCCACATCTCTATTTCACTCTATAGTTTGGCAAAGCACCTGGGAAATATCATGTTTAAAAGCCCCATCATGAACTAGAGCTACTGCTTTATACCTCATTCTCCCTTTCAAAATTAAAGTCCAAAGATGAAATACAGGGTATCAAGAATAGTGTTTCCCAAACTCTGTTCATCAAAAAATATTAATAGATACTACGCTAAAGAAGAAGTCAACGGTCAAATAAGTTTGGGGAATGACACATACTATATCCTTTCTTGGAGATTTACAATGTCCACTGGCATATTAAAAGCTCTGAGAAGTCCTGTTTTAAAAAAAACGAAACTGCTTGATTTTAGAAATCCAGGCATTTAATAAATTTATTGACCAGTGACGATTTGGGGGAAAATATCTATTAACACCTGATGGAATACTGTTGGAGAAACCCTAGAAAAGATCTTGCCAGAAACTCTCAAGGATGTGTGGCATCCCAGTCACAACACAGACGATCCCAAATTGATCTGGAAATTCTACTTTCATGATCTTCTCCAACTAAAAACAGCAAGTCAATTTCATGATTAACTAACAACTGAAAATGACAGCAAAGTGAGCACCAATGCTGAATAAATTGGCATGTCAATTTTATCAATAATAAGAGAATGCATTGAGCTTTGTAGTGAGTTGGCAAAATTTGATTACATGATCAGATTCAGTAAATCCATTGGCTACTAATTTTGGCAAAGGCACTGTTGTTCTTTCAAGCACTCAAGAACAAGACTAGTGCTGCATCAAAATTTTTAGCCCAAATAAAAGATGGTTTAATTGCTTCAGGAAAGGAGCCAATAAGCATAATATCAGAATTCAAGGGAGGGGTACAAGCACTAATATTGAGTTCCAAAATTATATAGCAAAACTGGTCGAAGCCATCCAGGGAACAAGTGATGATCTAAATACGGTTCTCTGCCAGAGTTCATACATTGATCAGTAAGTGTCATTACTATTCCCATGGTCACACAACTATAAAAGACAACTCCAGGTCAATGACAACATGTCTTCTCATAATGATAAGAGGTTAGAAAGTGGAAATAAAGTTTGAAGAGCAAAAGGAAAAATAAGATTATAAATCCTCAATCTTTTCTTCCTCAGTTCAAACTCATTTTTCCCCTTGTCCTGATAACTCCCTTCAAAATCATTCTCATATCTACTTTTAGACCCTGAAATATTCAATCTTTTGGATATTCCACTCACTTTTTCTATTTTCTCTCAATCCTAGGCTTCCTATTCCTAGCTATCTTTCAGAATTTTCATAATTTATGACCCACACCATCACCAGAAAGGAAGTAAGGAAAAGAAGTGGAAGTTTCACAAGCAATTCAACATGAAGTGTAAATTAATAGTGTCATTTGGAACAACTCTGCTTTTCTTGAAGAACAAATCTAAAGATTCTCCAAGTCATAATCAGTTTTTTCACTAAGACAACATAAACAAATAAGAACTGGTAAATCTCACCTGATGCTTCATATAATGATGCATATATGGTGTTGCAATTTTAATAACTTTGAGGCAAAACGGGCATAGCAAGTTCTTCGTATTTTCATGGGATGTTCTAAAATGAGTTTCTACATCACAAAATGATGATGATCTATAATTACAAACCTAAAAACAGAAAGAAGGCTTAGTTTAACTTGAAAATTTGTAACTGATATGCAATTACAAAGTAACAACGATGGATAATTTGTCAGGAGAACATTATATGCTACTAATCTAGCTCTGATGCCTTTGCAACCAAGAATCTCACTCAGGCAACACCAAAAGACCATCTTTGAGACATTAAATGTAGCTTTCAAAGTTAAGGGATACATCTCAAAAGACAACTAGATCTCCTTCTCTTTATCAAATCTTTTTGTCTGTCACCTTCTGTCTTGACTTGAAGTTTCAAGCTTTGGCACCTCTTGCCCTATAAAATGTTTTTCTGCTACATGAAACAGCATTCTCCTTTGGATTGTTAACCTCCAGGTTTATGGCAATGGCAATTTATCTTTTCCTTGCTTTCTTCTTCCTTCAAATTCTTCTTCTTTGGAAAAATACTTCTGCCAAAGCATTTGGTAGGGTTCTTTGTATCTAACAGCACTTTGTATTTCCCTTGTATGCCTACATTCTTCCCTATATAGCACAGTAAGCCCATATGTTTGTTTTTCTACATACAACAGGGCTCATCCTTGTCCAGTACAGAGGTAAGCAAACAAAAGCCTGTGGACCAAACCCAGCTTGCTGCCTACCCCTCATATAATGTATAGGTTATGCCAAGTTATGCATAAGTTTGCTGACCGCTGGTCTAATAGGCTTAAATTTTATAACCGAAACAACAAACAAACCAAACATGTAAGAAAACAATAAAATGTATGTGTACCTGGCAGACATATGGCATTTCACCAGGTTTATGATTGTCCTTCATGTGTTGTAAAAGAACATGTTCTGTTTCAAATGACAATTCACAGATTTTACAAATAGCTAAATGTGGGAGAAAAACAGTATTACAATATTTAAGATATTAATATAAAAATTCATTTTATACATATATACCAACAACAATAACAGTAGCAGTAGGGACAGTTGTGAACAGTTAAATAGCTTGTTAACTATGTGCAAAGAATAGTTCTAAGCACTCACATCACCTCACCTACATTAACTCAACTTCTATTAACAACCCTATAAAGAAGGTATTTCTATTATCTGCATTAGTCAAGTATTAAGTAACTTGGCTAAAATCTTGTAGCTATATTAAGAGGCAGATCTAGGATTTAAAACCAAGCTATCTTGCTCCAACATCTGTAATTTTCTTTTCTTTTTTTTTTTTGAGACAGTGTCTTGCTCTGTCACTCAGGTTGGAGTGTAATGGCGCAATCTCGGCTCACTGCAACCTCCGTTTCCCAGGTTCAAGTGATTCTCCTGCCTCAGCTTCCCAAGTAGCTGGGATTACAGGCATGCAGCACCACCATGCCTGGCTAATTTTTGTATTTTTAGTACAGACGGGGTTTTGCCATGTTGGCTAGGCTGGTCTCGAACTCCTGGCCTCAAGTGATCTGCCCACATTGGCCTCCCAGAGTGCTGGGATTACAGGCATGAGCCACTGCACCCGGCCTGTGATTTTTAACTACAACTGTAGTTCCCTTTCCTATTAAAGTTTAAATGAAGAGCACTTATTTCATATTTTAAAACTATGATACTAGGCTTCTAATTTAGTCCCCAGCATATAATGCATAGGTTATGTCAAGGAAATTACCATACTGAATCATTTGTAAGAGGCACTTTAATATTAATAACCAATTCTATTTAAAAGTTTATCACAGTTAAAACTTGGCCTTTCAATTGTGCCCTCAAATTCCAAAGTCTATTTCTTATTCTCATTTTTCTAACAGACTTAAGGTTTTCTCACAATTTATATTGTTGAAATCAATAATATGGAATATTTAAATGTTTTGGTAACTTACTAGAAAATTCATGGGGGGTATGTGTACTTTCAATGTGGCACTGCAACTGAAATGGTGTGGGAAACTGACGGTAGCAGTGCTGGCAGGTGGTATGGTTTTCCCAGCTCTCACTGCTCTGCTTCTCAAGTTCCAAATGGTGTTTCATGTGGTTCATAAACCTATAAATGGTTGTCAACAGGTGCAAAACTTGAGATTTAAAAACAAAAAGGATATCTCACAAACAATAATCTGAACCTAAATCTTAAAAATATAGATGTTATTACTCAAACTCTCAAAAGTCTTAAAGTTGTCTAGGAAAGTATACACTTTTAAATAATCACTTTCTTTAAGTGGCTAAGTAAACATCTTTTTAATCTTTACTTTAAAATAATTCATTCATGTAATTAATCTGAAAGATCACCAATTTGATATAACTCTTAATCATTTCAGATTATTTAAAAAATTTTTTTAGATAAAAGAGCAGGTTCCTGATCCATACTTGAAATCCTATTTACATTTTAAAATGAAATACTAAAAGAAAGGAAACCCTATCACCAAAGGCAGCTACAGAGTCAGGAGGAAATCTTTTAAGGCCTTGAAAATATGCAGTAGATTCCAGCAGCTTAAATGACAAATTACTGGTATTTTTACTTGTATCTTGGTTTCTAAATACATGTAATAGCAGTTTTAATGCCTACAATTACAAGAACCTTTTGTTTTATTTAATGATACTGGTTTACTGTTAGCACAGACTGTTCATCTTAACTTGCAGACAGTGCCCTTTGTAGGCAACATACATTTTTCAGTTTTACATACCGCTACTTCAGCTTCCTTAAAAGGCTTCTTATGAGCAAGAACTATGACCTTCAATGGCAGAAGGTGCAATACAAATGGCAATATATTTAAAAGAGCTTACTAAAGCTTTTTGCTGAATTTGAGAGTAAAGTTATTCAATAAAAACAATAATTTTTAGACTAGGTTAACTGTTAACAATTATTCACTTTGAATCCCTAAAAGAAATTATCTTGAAACTAAGTGAAAATGTCATCAATCTGGATAGCAATCATCATGAAGGTTATAATATACACCTCTTTTCACAAATTTACAGCACTACTTCTCTTTAGAATGGGCTATGGTACACCTTGAAATATCTTTTGCTCCTTTGGTTTTAAAAACAGCTCTACAAATGCTTACATAAAATCCTGGTATTGGTTAAATATTTACATATAGAGTAAAGATAATGAGCCATTAAACTTTCAGCTCACAGCTTTCGGCGCTTAAAGTCTAGTAACATAAAATGTTCCCTGGTTCCAATTCGCTTTTTCCCAGTTATATGAGTTCCCATCAGGAGCTCGTACTTCTCAAACCAACAGAAATGAGGGAAATAGCAAAACCTCTTGCAAGGACGTTCACAGAACAAGATAAATCTAAATATTTTTAGTGACACTCAATATAGGAAAGAAACACCACAATATGTTGACATGGCAGAGAATAGAAATGAAATGTTGACCTATCAATTTCTCATCATTCTCTATAAATATCAAGTTGCCTTCCCAGTTTTTACTGTTAAAGTGAAATATTATATAACACATTTAACTTCTTTGTTTATGAGGTGTTTACCATTAAGGTTACATTTAATAAAAGATCGGTATTTTTTAAAATACTCAATTCCTGGATATTATCAGATACAATTTTCTTAAAATCTGTAAATATTATGAAAATCTAGGCATATGTAGCTAGTCTTCATAAAAAATTACCAAAAAAATGAATTTTTCATTTTCTTTTTGAGACTGTCCTGGGCTGTTGCCCAGGCTGGAGTGCAGAGGCACGATTACAGCTCACCGCAGCCTCAACCTCCCAGACTCAAGCGATCCTCCCACCTCAGCGCTCCCCAAGTAGCTGGGACTACAGGTTCGTGTGACCACGCAGAGCAAACTTTTGTATTTTTTGTAGAGATGAGGTTTCACCATGTTCCCCAGGCTGGTCTCGAACTCCTTTGCTAAAGCGATCGTCCTGCCTCAGCCTCCCAAAGTGCTGGGATTACAGGCATGAACCACCATGCCCAGCCTCATTTTCATGTTTGATATTAAATGGGCTAATCTTAAAGGAAAGGTCAAAAAAATACTGCTGAAATAACTTATAACCTCATATTTCAGTACAAGAAATTAAGTCAGTGAACCACATTGCTTTGCATTTTACCCTATTTGCTAACATGATTTCCTGATGTTGGCATGACATCAGAAATAGGTGGTAGAGTTCTACTGCAACACTGTTTCAGTGTTTTATCTCAAAATACACTTTCCCTTTTGTGAAACTACTGCAACCATTAGCTATTGATGGCCCTTAAAACTTGATAAAAGGAGGTAAATAAGAAAACTCATATAAAATAAGTTAAAAAACTTTGAAAATTATAAAGCACTATCATAAAGAAACCACTAATAACTGTTATAGGTGTATATCACAGTGTATTTCAGGATTTTAATATATGCTTCTTTTTGGACCCAAGAACTCACAGGAAAACAAATAAATGCTGAACTCAGAAGTAACTACAGGTGCTTTGAAATGCTAATTACAGATGACAGTTAACAAGAACACAAAAGGCATACGTATATGTATATGCTTGTACACACATGCACAAACATATTGCAGATCACTTTGAAATGCACCAAAAAAATCAGATAGTTCTAAGAAGGATGAAGAGATACATAATAAAGCAAATATAGTAAAATGTTACTGGTAGAATCAAGGTAGTTAAGTGTACAAGGGTCCAATGTGAAATTTTCAAAACTTTGCTTAATATTTGAAAATTCTTATAGTAAAGTGACAGAAAAACCCTTATCTAATATAAATATCAGATATTTAATGTTAACTGTTGACAATTATTCACTTTGAATATCAGGCTACATAATCAACAAATAATATCATTCAATTTCTTATTACTTTTCTCTTCTTACTAATTTATATAGAATAGTTTCAAAGATTACAACTGAATGATTAAGAAGTGCAAATTTCCAGTATTTAAAGCATTTATATATTCCACTGGGAATTAAATCTCTAATTTCTAAAGGTGTTAAATTTTAAAATCAAAACAGACATGTTTCCTATAACTGATACATCTCCAAAACAGGTAACTTTTCCTGCAAGATGAATGTTCTAAAAACTGTAAATATAAATTGAAAAATTTGAGCATTACACAGATTAGTATGGAGGAGCTCAACCTGAACAAACATAAAGTGGTTCTTCTTGTAATGTGAAGAAATATAAAATTCAAAGGCAACTAGAAAATAAAAAATGTCTAATAAAAATTCAAAGAGCACTACTAAAACAGAAAAAAGAAGTTCATTTTGTCTTAAGTTAAAATAAACTGTCCTTTCTTAAGCTATGTGAAAGAAATACAACTAACTGGATCCAAGAGTCAAACTCCACAACACAAGAAAGAACAGAAGCTTTTCAACAAGAGAATCTGCCTCTATTCTCAGTAGAAAGTGTTAAAATCGCTTACCTAGAATGGCATAGAAAACACAAGATAAAAGTGTAACATTTTTATTTGCAGCATTTCAATTTTCAATAGAAATAAAAACAAGTATTTACATACCTAATATTATTTTTTAGAATTTTCAAGCAACTGAAGCATTTAAAGGTTGTATGAGTCTTCTGTTCTTCCTGGACATCTCCTTCATGTTTTCCATAATAAAAGTCATTAACTAACATGATCAATTTTCCTTTCTCTGAATCAATAGTTGTGTTTTTATTTACTGTACTTGAAAATTCTGTTTTAGCCAGTCCCAAAAAGTTATTTATCATGTCTGGACAACAATACTGAAAGAGAAAAAATATATATAAGCCTTACTTATTCTTTAAAAAAAAAATACACCAAAAGGTGATTGTGTGTTTACACCTAAGGCCAGACCATTAAAACTATGCTTGTAACATATCTAGAAAAATAGTCACCAAAAATTTGTGGTGCATATATACAGTCTAAAAATTCAAATAATAAACACCTATTATCTTAATATAAGAATTCAAAAAGATTTGAGAAACCCTAAAACCAAGACACAGCTGTAGCTCTAACAGTTTTACTCTTGCAATTTGCTTTTTTAGATGTAAATATTTAATAATAATTTGTTCCTTAACCAAAAATCATTCATCTCATGTCCATGTCAAGATGTATAGAAAGGAAATGTTTATATGCCTTGATGTATATATTTAATTATCAAGTGATATACAAAATTTCATAAAGCCTGATTGGGGAAAAATTATAATATACAAAAATTATATAATATAGAATAGTCTCCCTAATTAGAAATTTCATAAAGCCTGGTTGGGGAAAAATTATACAAAAATTACATAATATAGAATAGTCTCACTAATTAGAAATGTGGATAATCTTCTGTCCCAAATGTAAAATTATCAAATTACATTGTAATTTATAATTACATTTGTAAAATGTAATGTCTATGAACATTGTAATGTAATTTACATTTGTAAAATGTAACGTCTATGAACATTAAAGATTACCCTAAAATACCTATAAATTATGATACCCATGATAGATGATAAATTACTTGCTGTTTTTCTATTTTTTTTAACAGAAAAGTAGGATAGGATCAGATTTTTAAAATAAACGTATAAACTTTGTTCACAGAGTACCTTTTAAACATTTCTTATCTCTGTAAAAGAGCTGAATAATAAACCATTGATAACCAAAAATGGACAACAACGTATAGTGAATTAGGGTGAAGGATTTAGTCATTGAGAACAGCAAAGTACCCTTTGCTTATCCAAAAAACAAATAAGCACCTTAAGAGATGAGAACCAAAGTTAGATTTTAGGTTTTATAGGAGGATAGAGTAAGCTATGGGGGGCATAGCTGAGCTATGGTACAATATCAACTGGTCATGTTTTATTCAGCTCTAGTACCTTTTAGTTTTATTAATAGATCTTCACTGCAATTCCTCATTTATCCCTTATTTTTGTGGGTTAAACATTCTGCAAATATTAAATATGTACTTTAATGCTGTATACTATAGTTTGACAAATACCAGACATCATCTATGTATCATTCTTATCTTTACTCCTCCCAGTACACAGACCATGTTCTGTTGCTTTGTTAGTGCCCTAAAAATTTAGGTGCATTTTTTTGAGCAAAGGATCCTATTTTTATAGTTAAATAGGCCTTCTCATGAGAACATCTGACATCAGTCAACATTTTCCCCTTTTCCTCCTGAGAGTCATCTAAAAACCACACAAGCAAATTCCACACATTGGTTTATCACTGAAACTAAGGGTCAGATAAAATCCACAGACTCCATAATATATGAAAGCACTATTCAAAGCAGCCAACATCAGGCAGATGGCATTTAGCTAGAAGTAAAACAGAGAAGTAAAGGGGACCCGGTGGTAACAGATCTTAAAGAGTCAGTAAAAAAATACATCTTAAAGGCGAAACACATATTCTGAATCACAAGGGTATATCCTTTGTTTGCAAAAACAGGTGCAGAAGCTGAGGCGAGAAGGATGGCAGGAGAAGTACCCCAGACCTGATTCAGTACAGAGAAGCAGAAAGGCAGTGCTACATAAAGAATCAGACATACAAGTCACAATGGCAGGAAGCCTTCTGCCCAGCAAAAAGCTGTTTAAACCAGCTAGCAAGCTGTGAGACTATCCTGGCAACCTATGCTTTCTCCTAAAAGAAGCTTGTATAACAACAGCTGGCCCAAGAAAATCCAAGTTGTAAACATGATAAGCACTCACATCTAAACAACAATACCATATAATAAAAGAAGGCAAATAACAGAAAAATATAAAATTCTAACAAAAACATCAGAAATATGCTGCCATGGAGCAGATGCAGATGAAAACAGTAGCTACAAATTTTAAAAACATAATGAAGCAATTGTCTCTATTTGGAAGACCACAAAGCAAGAAAAGATGCCAAGACAAGACATTTAGAAGGAAAAAAAAGAGTGGCAAAATCAAGGGTGAAAGTATAGGAAAAAAAATAAAATCAGAGACATGAAGACAAATTAGGAAGGAATACAGTGGTGAGCAGACATTTCAAATAAAATAAAGGAAACATATTAGTAAGAGAAAAGTCCATTTAAAAAAAAATTCAGACATATGCCAGGGAAAGAAGATAAAATAAATTCATATTGGAGATGAATTTGTATGGAATAAATATTTAAAAATACAATTCAAATAAACTGTGCTAAATCCAAATATACAGGTTGAAAGAACAAGAAGTATGCCAGAGAGGACTCAGCCAAAATTCCCAACACCAAGTTATATCATTATAAAATTATCCATCTTCAAAACAAAAACAATGTAGACAACCAAAAGGCTATAGACAGCCAAACAAAAAGATCAAACCACTTATAAAAGGCAAAATAATTCAGCTTGTCCCAGACTCCTCAACAGCAATATTGAATACTAGAAAACGGGAGCTACACCAACAAAATCCTGATAGTGGGATTCGATTAACTTTATATTAGATCAAACTATCTTTCCAGAATGGACTATAGTGAAATTGCTTTGAACATGAACGACCTCAAAGAAAGACATTTTCAGACTCCTCCTAAATGAAATTACTACAGAATGAACTTTAGCTAAACAGAAAACCAAATAAACCATGACAAAAACACTGATGATGAACACTGGATATATTTACTGTAGAAAAAGATCAAAACAAGTATGACACAAGGTCAAAAAAAACCACAAATGTAATGTCATGTGCCCTGACAATGGAAAAATAATACAATGAATAAAAATTGGAAGAGGATAAAAGGACAAAGAGTATGATCTCAAAAGTTCATAGATTGCCTCACATATAGTAGTAGTTCATAAAGGAATATCAGTTAGAGCCACCAAATAAAACTAATATAGGTATAGGCATTTTAACAGCAAAGGCAAACAAATGCTCAGACAATACTGACTAAAATCAAGTAGCAAAAAAGAAGAGAAAGACAGGTGGGTTGAAAACAGGAAGTTTCATGCTACTTTAATCCTTCCTCATAGAAAAGAACAGTAGAGAACTGCTAAAGGAATAGAAGACTAGTGGAGTTATACATTAAAATTAGAAAAATAACCAGGAGAACACAACTACAACTCTCTTAGAAACCCAAGCTAACCACACATAAAGCAACCACATTGGGAAAGTCTTTTTAAAAAAAGAGAAAGAAAGGATTAATGAAAAATATTAACAGAACTAAGACCAAAAAAACTATCACTTTGGTAAATCTAAACCCACTATTAAAAGAAGAGATTTTCATATAGGATCACAAAAGAAAAGTCAACTTTGCTCAAAGCAAAAGGCACACCTAAAACAAAGTAATTCAGACAAGTTGAAAATAAAAGAATAAACAAAGAATCTCGCAGGCAAATGGAAACCATACAGGGGTTGTGACTCTAACATCAAAGTAGAATTTGGGCTAAAAGGCACTAACCATTAAAACCAAGAAAAGGATACTTTATTAAAATGCTAAAGGATACATTCACAACACAGTTTTTTAGTCTATTCTATTCTATTCTATTCTATTCTAATTTTATTTTTGAGACAGAGTCTTACTCTGTCGCCCAGGCTGGAGCGCAGTGGTGCCATCTCAGCTCACTGCAACCTCTGCCTCCCAGGTTCAAGCGATTCTCCCACCTCAGTCTCCCAAGTAGCTGGGACTACAGGCGCGTGTCAACATGGCTGGCTAATTTTTTGTATTTTTAATAGAGATGGGGTTTCACCATGTTGGCCAGGCTGGTCTCAAACTCCTGACCTCAGGTGATCTGCCAGCCTCGGGGCCTCCTAAAGTGCTGGGATTACAGGTGTGAGCCATGACTCCTGGCCTCACAATACAGTTATAAAAGCTAGATTCTTCTATATCATAAACAACAGCAACAACTTTGAAACAAAATTGCAATGTATGAAAGAAAATACTGGTAGTGAAAGATGTGGATTGAAACGTGGTGTTTGTCAATCCAGGACAGACCAAGTGGACTAAATGGAAGCGAAGACACAGAAATATAAATATAATTAATAAGCTATATTTGGCTGATAAATATCAAATTCCATACCCCAAAGGAAAAATAATATACCTATTTTCAAGCTTCCATGTAATATTGAATACCCCCTATACTTTACAAAAAAAAGTATTTGTGAAAGCTTGGGCTTTACCATTAAAGAAACTGAGTTTTGAAAGCTAGTTATGCCAGTTAATTGGTTATACGACAATGAAAAAAAAACTCAAAGAATTTTCTAAGGATTAATGAAATAATGTATTTAAAGCTTAGTACTGTGTCTGACACATGCTCTCAGATAAATACATTTTTATTATTGTAGAATATTTGATATTTTAAATATTTTTCCATTGAAAGAAAACATTATTTACATGCTAGTGTGCAAAAAATCATTCACAAATAATCTAAAAATCATTCTTTTCAAAATGAAAGTTATTATAACATTAAAACTTTAGTTGATACATAAAAATATATAAACTAGAAAGTAAAAAGTTCCCACAGATTCAAACTTTCCCTTCCCAGATTTGGAGACCATTCTTTCAAGATTTCCTTATGATACAAACACATACACTGTTCATATTATCTTCAACTTAGTTCAGTTGTAAGAAATACAATTTCTTAGAATGATAGAGATACTTTCCTTATTTAAAATGTAATATTGTTCTATTATATTAATATGAAAATTCTATGAAGTTCTGGTTGTTTCTACTATACGTAATTACGACCATGAAGTAACACATAAAAGCCACATTTTGGAGAATGTTGCCATTCTCTCCAGGTGCAGAGGTATATATAACATGCTACAATTTCTGTACAAAATAGAAAATAAGAACATTCAGGTTTACTTGTACGTCTAGAAAGAAAACCATAGAGGATTCAAAAGAAACTAATAAAAAATTATTTTTTTGAGTCATACTAGGAACCAGGTAAAAAAGACACAGAGGTAAGATTCTTCACATGTGTATCTCTGTAGGCTTTTTAGTTTTGAATCATATGACTGTATTGCTACCTACTTAAAAAATTAAAGAGATAAAGAGCGTAGTCTTTTTTTTCTTCATTTATAATGCAAAACATAAAAAACATCAGAAATCTCACCAAAACATTACACAGAAGAGGAAAATTGAAAGTACTTCTACAGGATAATTCTCCTATAAAACCAAAGCATAATGTGCAGTTATCCAGGGCTATACTCTGAGAGTAAGGACAGACCAAATATGATTGTGTACATGAATAAGACGACTGTATTTATAATTTTTTAAGTTCCCTTTTTTCTACTTTTTTTGTAAAATGCTCAATTTCAATAAAAATGTGTCAATCTCTGAAACAGCAAAAACTTTTCCTAAGTTACTTCTCTGCCGTTGCACCCCTCTCCTTCTTTCTTTTCCTTATATAATCTACACTGCCTTTTTTCTGATCTCTTTTCTCCCTTCTTGTCATTTATACTGGGCACTCAAGGGGAGTACAGACCATCTCTACACAAACACAGGATACTATAGTATCTACTAAAATACTTTAAGTGTTACCTAAATCTCATACTTCATTAGTACTTTGGACATTTCTTAAAACCTAAATTCAAGGGCTTCCTGTACCAATAAAAAGCTCAAATTAATTTATACAATTATATGAACTATATTCTGGACTGACTTAAAACAATTATTTCATATGAAATGCTCCAACATTTGGAGTTTATACCTGAATATTAAAAATTAAAATATAAAACTCAGATTTTCATTCTGACATGTACATGTTAACATGGACACAAAAATAAGGTAACAGAATTTTTAAGTTATATGCAAAAGTAAACATGTAATAAAATGCCTGTTTTATAAGAAGTTTGAAGAATATGACCAGATAAATAAAATAATATATACAAATTTAAGTTTTAAAATTTAAGGATTTAGAAGGAATTTGAGAATCTATATAATCATTACGAATGTAAATTGTTACTTAAATGGATATACCAGTAAGATTATTTCTGGACAAACCATTAATTACTATAATCATCAGTATTTTTAGAAACGTGCAAACTTTTTACAAATTAAATTTTGAAAGAGTTTCACCTTCATGTGATTTTTCAAAGGATCCAAAAGATTGAAATGAATGTTGCACTTTGGACAGGCTCTTGGAAAAGGTGTTCCATTTTTAGATTGATTTGATGAGGTATTTGCACCTAAAATAAATTCAGAACTTTTATGACTCAAAATTCATCATTTTTTAACCTTAAATAACCACTAATAATACTTTTTAAATTTATAGCCACTTCTAAAATATATGTATAAATACTATAACTTCTTTTTACATACCAGATTTCATATTTACCTTTTGCTAGCATAGCCTGGGAAGATGTCACTGAAGGGGATTTAACTGAAGGTAATACAGTTGAGGAATTTGCTCCAGAAACACTTTCACTGGGCTTAGGCTTCTTTGGATTAGCATTATTTACTTCAGAAGTAGAAGGACGTTTTGATAAAAATGAACTTTCATTCATACCTACAATAATTTAAACAGTGAGAAATATATTTTTTAAAATTAGAATATTACTTACATATGAGTAAAAATACTTTGGAGCTAAATTAAAGGTAATATAATTGAATTATCATATCATGACAATAATGATAAAACTTGATATGATCCAAACTCAAGGGTGTAAAGAAATTGCACATATATTTTCATGGACTACATACATTTAAATAATTTAAAAAAGAATCCCTCTATGAAAGAAAATTCTAAATATGACTTCAAATAAAAAAATATATAAAGAGCTATCATAAAGGAAGCCAGACCAATACTCCAAGCCAAAAAAAAAAGTATACTATGAATAAGTTCTGACAAATGAATTATCTTTAGACGCTTAAGTGCATTGAGTACATTAGAGTTTGTAAAAAAAAAAAAAAAAAAAACAACAATTACCTGTTTCAAAAATTTAGAGATGCTCTTAAGATGCCTTTTTTTATTTAACAACTTAAAATGTCTAATGGAAACTTAGTTCTTTCCTACCTAACAAACTGAAGAGTGGTAAGAGTGGTCTACTCATGGCTTTGAGTGGTATTACTCATTTATCGCTATGTACAAAGTGGAAACAACTAATCTTGAATGATAATACTTCATTCATTTATATGAAAGGACACATCATGGAAGTAGTAAGTATAATGATTTTCACACTATGTTCCCCAGAAATTAATGGGTTTGTTTTAGAGAATATATTGAGCATGTCTAACAGAGAAACTCTTTTTTGTTTTATTTATTTAAATTTTGTTTATATAAAGATTTCTTTCCTAAAAACACTTTCCCATTTGAAAACCAATTTGTTAAGACTAAACAATTTTAGTTTTATTTAATGCATTCGCAAGAGAAATGAGGATATCCAGGCTATAATAAGGCTCAGAAAAGTCTTATTTTGAAAATAACACACAACTGTACTTTGTAAAAGAGATTCTAAAACTGTACATCATATTTTAGTCCTCCCAACTATACATTAAAAGTAGAAATGGTAAGGTAACTATATTTGAAATATTCCAGGTTTTTAAGTCAGACAAGATAAGTTCAAATCCACACCTTGTCACTCTCTAGTTACGTATTCTTAGCTTAATTTCTCTAAGCTTCAGTTTCCTTTTTTATAAAATAAGTTATAATACCCTATTTTACAGAGCTGCTTTAAGGACCAAATAAGATAATGTACTTAAAGCACTCAACAAAACATTTGGTACACAGAAAGCACTCAGTAATAAATTACAGCTATTATCATTACTAACAAAATATTTTATATTTAACTTACCTTAAAGGGGAAAAATATAATAGATTCACTTGTCAGCTTTTTAATAAGGGCAAACATTACAGCAAATTAAGAGTACTACACTACTTGGCTTCTCTGTTTCATCCTTTTCAGATAACATAAAAATGATTTTTTTCCATCTTCAAAATACTCGATTACTGATAGATATACTGTAGGTACATGGGAAAGATTCTGTATAATCACATTCACATTCTTGTGAGATGTTTAAGTTACCTGAAAAACCAACGAATGCTGGAATTCTGAATTAAGCATCTGATTATACAGCAGGCTAGACAGTAGAAACAGACTGCTTTAAGAATTTTTAAAACAAGAAATCTCAAGATTAAATAAAATCACTCTGTATTTGTTTTAAATTTTGATGCTTTAACTTATTTCTCTGTTGTGTTTGGCTTATGCTGCTCCCTACCCGCAACAGCTCTCTCTCTGCTGGTAAAAATCGTATTCTCATTCAAGATTTAGCTCAAATCCAGTCTTCTCCAAACCCCCATAATCTCCCTAGATGGTAGTCTGTTAATCATGTTACTGAACATGTGGCACATACCATTCATAATTATCATTCAGAATAACTGTGTTGTCAAGTCTTTTAAAGCTTATAATGTATTCTCACATTTCACTTGGATTTGGGCATTAAAAAATCCCTAAGTAGAGCAAGAATTAAAATTACATGTCCAAATGAATGGTTCCAGATGTGAAGAATGAATGCATTCTGCAAGAAAAATTAAAATCTCCCTTTTAACAATTTGTGAAAACCAAAGTGGTTAGGTAACTTAACAGAGACTACAAAAATCTTAAGAATAGAGGATCAAATCATCCTACTTACTGCTCAGGCTAAAGTCCCACTCGCTGAAGTAGAACACTTACAGGAAGAATAGGAGTCATTATTTCTCTTTATTCCCAAGAAGTTTCAAGAATTTAGACTTTTTCTATGAATAAAGTCTATATGCTTTATGAAACCAGACTTTAAGACAACTTTTTTACTCCCTGTTTCTTTTGGTTCTTAGCTATTTCACAAACCAGATTGTTACTAAATATGTAAGTGACACCCAGAGAGGTGAATATCAAATCAAGGATTATCAAAATGGAAAAGGAGTTTAAGTTTATAATACATTTAGTATTACCATTAAAAAGAAACTAGGAGAGGGTTTGGTAAATTCTCTGCACTGATTTGTTAGTAAATCTAAAAATTCCAAAAAATCATGTATACGTCTGTTTAGTCACATATTTGAATAGATACAAATCGCGAATATACAAAGAATAACTGCCTTGATTATAGGGAATTTTCAATTAGATAAAATTCTTTTATAGTACACTAATTTATTTTAGATTAATGAAGAACTTTGTTATAGTATACAATCAAATAACTTTCAATGTTCCTCAACAGGGAAAGTTCATTAATCCTTCAACGTACATTAATGAGTACTTACTATGTGCAAATCACTATTTGCTGTTGGCAGTTTATAATAGCACTTTATAATCATATTGAACTATCACTCTGAAATAATTAGAACAGAAAGACACTAATTAGGAAATCAACTATAACCATATATTTTTCACACTAGTGTCCACAGAAACTAATTAATACTTTTTTAAACGGAGTATTTAGGCTACCTGAGAAGTTCTCTAACTCACAGATTATTTTAGTGTATCTCAGCTATGGTTAGCTCCAAGTGAGAATGAGTTCAAAGTTGGTTACTTACTTAATAGGAAGAAATAAAATATTCTGTCATTAAATAGGATTTTACAGAAAATTACCCAAGAAAGGTATTCAAGAACTACTAGTGATGTTCCACCTTACAATATATGAAAAACTTCACACAAGGGTAGGGGCTTCAAAACAGAAAGTCAATCTCATATGTATATTTATCAAGTTTCTTTTTATAATCTTTATGAAAAAAATACTAAAACCAACCTGCCATAGAAAGTGTTGGTCCCCCTTGGTAATGTGATAATCCTGTATCCTGGGTCAAGTCAAATAGTAACTCTGATGACTTATTAGACACAATTCGTGATGAGTTTGTTATATAACCCTGTTAAATAGTTCAAAGGAAAAATAATACGTTTATTCAACAGTTATAATTATTTCAATATAATTATATATTATGTAATTTTACATAATTATGTAAGAATTTTATTTCATAGACATTTACAAAAGTAAACTTAATTGTATGCCCAATATGCTAAGGAAATCCTTTGATGACTCAATTATTAATAAGTTAAAAACACAAAGATAATTGCTACTTTGCCAAAATTATCATCTACTGAAACTGAAAGCAAGCTATTACTTAGAGCTGGTTTACTGCTGACTAGAAAACTAAAATGGGGGGCGTATTCTTAGTTCAACTTCTTCAAGGTAAAAGAAACATAAATCAACTTATATATCAATAAGATTGATACACTTTAGATGACTTCTAAAGATGCAGTATCCTCATTAAAGGGCAAATAATAGAACTTAGCAAAATCTTTGGGCATAAGCAAGGAGAAAACTAAAAACCATATTTACATGACCGAAGAAATTAAAAGCTTCTATGCCTCTAAAAACCTCACAACTGAGATATCAGGGCAAACAAACAGAATCAATCTGCAGTATTATGCATCAGTGTTAAGGATGGATATATCACATAATATGAATTTTGAAATCATCTTTATTGGAGAAATGTATAAGCTACACATCAGAAGGAGAAAAAATGGGCCCCACACCCTTTCCATCATCCCATAGAAAGCCATGCTAGGCCAGGAATCTTCCGTCTCATCAGGCAAATATGAAAGCAAACCGGTCAGTAGAGTGAACAAATAAGAATGCCAGGCAGACACGGTTTAGAACAGAAGTTGTTTATAGGAATAATTGGGGCCAGCTGTCCTGCCCCTGGAGGCCTTGGGACTCAAAGGAAGTTTTAGCCCTTCCATCAGGAGAAAGGGTGGTCCAAACTAAAAGGAAGATCTTAAGAAGAGAGGAGTGAAAAGTATGAGATGCATGATAATGTGGTCAAGTATAAAGCAGTATAAAGTTATAACATATATGAGCATACATATATAGTGTACATAATTATGAAAAATATGGTCAATATAATTTAGGGACATACACTCCAATATTATTATACATTAAATATAATGATACATACACACACACACACACACACACACACACACACACAAATTTACTCCAGTACTATTAATACATTTAAAAGATACTCATTGTGGACAGTAAGCTCTCAGAGTGACTTTTGGACCATTCTACATGTCATAATATATAACAAGCAAAAGTTTCAAGATTAACAATGATTAAAAATTAAAGCAAAAAGACTATCACTTTAGGAGAAATATGGGCAAAGGCCATAAACTGAGAGAATTCAGATATCAAATACTAATGAACACCACATACGAAATACCTTTTTTCCAAATTGCTAGCCAAAGAAATGCAAATAAAAACAATAGCAATATTTAACTAATGAATTGGCATGTTACCATAATATCTACTACAAAATAAATTAATTAGCCACTACTCTTAAAAGTGTCAAGGCTATGGAAGACAAAGAAAGAATGAATAACTAGAAAATATAAGGAGATTAAAAAGAAATAATTGCAAGGTGGAATCCTGAACAGGATACTGGGCAGGAAAAAAAACATTAATGGGAAAACTGATGAAATTCCAGGAAGGTCTATAGTTGGGTTAATGTTAATTACCCAGTTGTGATGTTAACATAAAGGGAAACTGGGTAAGAGGTATATGGGAACTGTTTGTACTATTTTTTCTCTAATATTAGTTTGAATTAAAAAGTAGTAACATTCATTATTGGCAAAGTAGAGCTTATATTTTAGCATAATTTTTCTGCATAAAAGCTTTCGCAGTAGCTATTGAAGGCTTTAAAATGTTCACTTCCTTTGTGTGTGTGTGAAACAGAGTTTCACTTTTGTTGCCCCGGCTGGAGTGCAATGGACTGATCTCCACTCGCTGCAACCTCTGCCTCCTGAGTTCAAGTGATTCTCCTGTCTCAGCCTCCTGAGTAGCTGGGACTACAGGCACATGCCACCACACCTGGCTAATTTTCGTATTTTTAGTAGAGACAGGGTTTCATCATATTGGTCAGGCTGGTCTTGAACTTCTGACCTCAGTGATCCACCTGCCTTGGCCTCCCAAAGTGCTGGGATTACAGGTGTGAGCCACTGTGCCCAGCCAGTTTACCCTCTTTTATCTAATTATTCCATTTTTAAGAATTTATGGTAATGAAATAAAAATGTTTAAGGGAAAATTAGTTATAACAGCAAAGCAATTATAACCTGTATGTCTAACAATGGAGAAATGATTAAACTGATAAACTATTGTGCAAAAATTAACTTTTTTGTGTGTGTGACGGAGTCTCACTCTGTCGCCAGGCTGGAGTGCAGTGGCATGATCTCGGCTCACTGCAACCTCCACCTCCTGGGTTCAAGCAATTCTCCTGCCTCAGTCTCCCGAGTAGCTGGGACTACAGGCACACACCACCATGCCCAGCTAATTTTTGTATTTTTAGTAGAGACAGGGTTTCACCATGTTGGCCAAGATGGTCTTCATCTCTTGACCTTGTGATCTGCCCACCTCAGCCTCCCAAAGTGCTGGGATTACAGGTGTGAGGCACCGCATCCGGCCAAATTAACATTTTTTTAGGAAATGTTCCAAGTAGAATGTTCAGTGAAAAAACAGAAATATGTATTTGCATATACTATAGGGTCCTGATATACTCTTTTCACTGTTCTAAACTCTGTCCCCAAATACATATTATTTCATAAGAGAAACATAAATGTTTTATTATAAATTAAGGAATATTTAAGTTTGAAGAATTTTGCTTTGTTACTAACTTTTCTATTGACACGGGTTTGTTAAGAAGTTATGGAAACAAGCTATTGATGTAACTCAAACTAATCCTAGAATTTGAGGCCTAATAGGCAGATGTAGGCATTTGGGCCTCAACATGTGGTATTTTTTTTAAAATCAATTATGCCCTACGATTTAACAGTAATAAAACATACACTTCAAAGTAAACATTTTCTCCAAATATTTGTGAAAAAATGGGAAAGTTACTTCTGAGTTTCAAGTTATTCACCTTTCAAACTGAAATAATCACAATTGTTTTAAATGTACTTGCTCTTCATGGTACATGTATCATATTAAGCAGCTATCACAACAATACTAATAAAGACCTAATATTATTCCCCATTTTATAAATAGGTAAACTAAGGTTAGGTGTGGTCTAATAAGGCTCCCAGTACAGCCCCACTTGTTGCTGATGGAGCTGGAAATAGAATCCAGGTCTGACTGATTACAAAGCCCAAGCACTTAAGCTATATCACATTGACTTTCTAGGTAATAATAATATATCCCATCCCTGCCAACCTGAAAGCGATGTTCAGATACGACATTCCATGAAAAAGTAAAAACACACACACAAAATATGACATAAAAAATTACTAATTATAATTTATTAAAATAACTTCCAAAATTCAGAGAAAAGTCCCTTAAACAGGATTCTCAATTCATTCCAGAATACTCCACTGTCATTCTTAACTTTAACTGCACAGTAGAATCACACTTAAAGAGTTTTTAAGAAGCTATCATTTCTGGGTTCCACCCAGACCAACTGGCAAAACCTCTCATTTTTAAAAAGAACCCACGTATAGGAACCATCAACTGAGGTGCTTTCATTTAAAAACTATGCCCAAAACATTCTGAGTCAGAAAAGAATCTAATTCCTAATTCCTTTACCAAATGTACAAACTCTTGCTTTTATTTTTTTTTCCCCTCCCTTGGTCAAATGTTGGAAAGATTTTTACCTAACAAACTATTAAACAATGTTTTCTTTTTCTATTTTTTTTCCCTCAAATGCCAAATAGCTTATAAGAAGCATGAAAGAAACCACTGAGTTAATTTGATTCCAACTAATAGCAAAGAATTTTTACATTCTGGGTAGCCTTCCAGCTACCTTCAGGAACACCTTTTTTTTCCTTTCCTTTTCTTTTTTTTTTTTTTTTTTTTTTTTGAGATGGAGTCTCACTCTGTCACCCAGGCTGGAGTGCAGTGGCATGATCTCAGCTCACTGCAACCTCTGCCTCCCAGGTTCAAGTGATTCTCCTGCGTCAGTCTCCCAAGTAGCTGGGATTACAGGCACCCACCACCACGCCCAGATAACTTCTGTATTTTTAGTAGAGACATAAGAGTTTTGCCCTGTTGTCCAGGCTGGTCTTGAACACCTGACCTCAGGTGATCCGCCCATCTTGGCCTCCCAAAGTGCTGGGACTACAGGCATGAGCCACTGCGCCCAGCCACCTATTACATTTTTTAAAACATTAGAAATAGCCTGTGGAACCTTGGATGATTCAAGACAGAGACTCAGCAGTCTCCCTTGTTCTTATTATTTAAAGAATATACATTTTTAGGAAAATTCACTACTAGTTTTCTGAGACAGTGGTGCCCTAACTCTTTGGCTTCAGAACCATTTTATGCACTTTAAAATTGTTGAACCCAAAAAGATTTTGTTTACATTGGTTATGTCTATCAGTATTTTCCATATTAGAAATTAAAACAGAGAATATTTTATAACATTTATTTATTCATTTTAAAATAACAAACTCATTACAGATTAACATAAATAACATTTTAATGAAAATTGACTTGCAAACACAAAAAAAAGCTAGTGAAAAGTGGCATTGTTTCACATCTTTGCAAAGCTCTTAACTATCTAGCTTAATCAAAAATTGTTTTAGCCTCTTATCTGCTTCTGCCTTCAATCTACTAGGACATGTTGTTTTGGTTGAAGAATATTATTAAAATCTGCCTCATAGGAATATGTAACTGGAAAAGGGAGTGTTTTAACAGGGTTTTAATTAACTGTGGATATACTATTTTGATACTATACCAAAACTGAACAGTTGGTACTTTCTTAAAGGTTTGTTGCAGTGTGAAATCTGAAACCGTATCCCTGTTCCATTAAAATCATTGATCTATCTTAGCTTTTAAATGGATGTTTTACCCATACATACTTTTGTAATATATATACTAGTTATGTGGAAAATACTGGTTTCACTGAATTATACAGGTCTTCCAAATGGTGACATAGTTCATTACACAATATTTTTTAAATCATTATTTATGAACGCCACCACTTATCAGAAAACTCTTGGTATTCAAAAGCTGCCAAGATCACGGTGGCAAATGAGTTTTCCAAAATTCTAATTTTTGCTTGAAAGTTCAAATTTTACCATTGGCAAGAAATATTACTATCAATTGTTTTTGTTGAAGTGAGAGGTTTGAGGAAATGTTTGCCAAACAATCAAGATTGAGTAAGTGTGTGGCAGACAGACTCTAAATTGGCCTCCATGTAAATGTCATTACCCATAAACCCCAGGTCCTGGTATTCATGTTCTGTATAATTCCCTCCCTTTGAGTGTGTGCAGGACCTCTGACTTGCTTTTAACCAATAGAATACAACAAAGGTGACAGGATATATATGATTTTTGTGTACATGATTATGTTACCTAAGACCGTAAGGGCATCTTGCTAAGGACTCACTCTCACCTGCTAGCTTTGAGGAAGCAAGCAGTCTTATTGGGAAAACCTACCTGCCAAGGAGCCAGCCAAAAGCCAACAAGATACTGAGATTCTCATTCCAACAACCCTTAAGGAACTGAATGCTACCAACAACCATGTGAACTTGGAAGCAAATACTTCCCCAATAGAATTTCAGATGAAACTGCAACTTCAGGGACCATATCTTGAATGCAGCCTTGTGAGATCCTTAAGCAGAAAACCCACCTAAGCCATGGCTTGATTCCTGACCCACAGAAACTGTGAGACCATGAGATAAAGAGTATATGTTGTTTTAAGCTGTGTAAGTTTGTGGTAATATTGATACACAGAAATAAATATCTAATACACCATGGTATGTCAGTCATTCTTTCATGTAAAAATGGTGCTCTATTAACAACAACAACAAAATCAGGTAGTTTACCTCACAATTCAATCACACAAGTGCTTTTCCTCAAGACAACCATCATACTTCAGACACAGAGGTACTTTATGCATACTACCCATGTCATCACACAGAATATTTTTAAAAACACATATTCAAGTGTAGAGAGTTAACAAAACTAATAACATTTTAATACTTCATCAGGGAAATTGGGTATAACTGAGTAATACTCAGTTGAGTAATATAGTTTACTGTGAGTGCATGGCAGGTGACTAATACAGAAACTGTAAGTACACTTTGGTGGCACTACCTTGATTCACACTAAGGTACCAGCAGCTTACCCACCATTACTTCAGCATCACCAGTGCAAATAACAACACAGTGGAAAAGGAAAACAGTCTGTGATTATAATGACAACACTGTTGACTCTCAAATCTCTGAAAGGGTCTTGGGGAACCCCAGAGGATTGCAAAATACAGTCTAAGAACTGTTCGACTAAGGCAATTCTTTCATGACTAAAAAAGTGTACATTTATATACAACATATATGTATGTATGTGTGCATATACATATAAACTATGGGTTAGGCTGGATTGAAATCCCAGATCCATCAACTGCCAACTTTGGGATTTTGAATAAATCTTTCAACCTCTATAAGCCTCAGTTTCCTCAACTAAAAAATAAGGATAATTATAGTGTCTACTTCACGGGGATGTTTAAGAACTAAATGAAATGAATTTACCTATGGCATTCAGCACAAAGCCTTATACATACTAACAGCTCAATGAATGTTAACTATTACCATTTTCTATTACTTTTTGTAACAAAAAAAGTGGGAGTATTTCGTAATAGGAAAAAAACATTTTTTTTTTTAACTAACCGAACTATAAAGGAATGTTTTCAGAATAAAAAGCTATGATGGTCTCTTGACTGTTTTCCCAATTAAGAATACCTGGCCCAGTTTGCAATCTTAAATATTTGTCATTATGCAATATTTATTACTGATTATAACTTTATTCACATTTTGATAGTATAGTTTTCATTACTGTACCTATTTAGGCATACTGCCTGTTATTAACAGATTGGGTAGTTAGCTCCTTCAGTTATTACTTGGGGTACTGCTAGAGTTACCAAAAATATGGGACATTTTCTGATGCTAACTATGCTTCTACTGGATGACTACTTATGACAGTCCAGAATTTTAACTGGGTATTGTTGATATTGATAAATAACATCCAATGGATCCCTGAGCTGGCTGTATAGTTTTAGAAACACTTACAGGTTTAGAAAAAGGCTGAACAATAACAGAACTATCTGAAGATCTAGACTCAGGATGAAAATTTATTGGTGAGGCAGGCACTGGATTTGATGTTGGATTCGTGTAGTGTTGACTTGTAGGCTTGAATGCAGCAGTAATACCTGTATTTTAAAGTAACACAATATATTGAAATTATTTGTACATAATCAATTTTGTCAAAATACTTCACTTTAAAAATAAAATAGTACAATAATACTGTACCTCGACTGAGTGCACCATTCTTTAGTCCCCTTGAATATGAGCTGGGGTTAACTCTGTTCAAAATATCTATAAAAGATTATATTTATTTATTTTAAAATTCATTGTTTGAATGAAATACATATTAAGATAATAGGAATCATCAATTGAAAACATTTAAACAGATTTATGGAAAGAGTATATAACTAATCACTGATTTAAGAATATAGTTCATTTTAAATACATACATCTTTATCTACTAAAGAAACAAAAGAAACAAGATAACTAGGCTTTGTTTTATAGACTAAGAACAATCTTTCTCATTGTAACTCAAAATCCAAAAGCCAGAAGTAAGGGAATGACAAATCTGACTACATGTGACTCAAAACATTGTGCTTGCGAAGAAACATCACATAGTTAATAAAAATTTTCCAAAAATATATTTATATACAACCTGTAATTTAAATGTATATCTTTCTTTGCATGATGACAGGGCTGTACATACAGTGAAGTTCCTATGATTCAAAATCAAATCCTTGCCCAACCTCTACACTGCATTCACTCCTCTAAAAGCCTTGAAGTTTCATTACGGAAAATCTCATTGGATTATCTACTATTAGTTTTGAGTTAAAAAAGAAAAACTATCAGAGATTGCAGACTAAAGTGAACCAACAGTTTATCATAGCATTTTATTAGTTAAGAAGTTTCAAAACTACCACTACACCAGAAGTCAATCTGAGCCTGCCATGACTTTGAGGATCAATTTAAAGTTCCTCATTCTTGCATGCATGTAAACTCTGTAACTTCTAGCTTATCAAATTGTGGTTTGGAAGCATGAGGATTTGCCTAAAATTGCTGGTTAGAAAAAGGTAAAAAGCACCAAAAAAAAAAAAAAAAAAAAAAAAAAAAAGAACCCACCAAATCTCATAAAAATTTCTTGTATCTTCCTCACAGTAGAAAGGAACCAGATCCCATTAAGTAATTCTATAAAATAATGGTTCAAACAGAAATATGGTTGTTTTCTGATAAGGTCAATGCAGTGCTCTGTAATTAAACACTACAGAAATCTTATTACAGAAAGTTCTACTCAAAGAACTTGAAACTGTTTTCACTCAGAAATTCAGGATTAAATATTTACTCAGACCATGAAAGAACTATTGCTGTCGTACTTTTTACTGGGTGTAGTCTACGGATCACAAGTTTTTGACCTCCTTTCTTGCAGTTTTATACAAACATTTAACTCATGTTCCATACGTTAACATATTTTATGGCTTACACATAAAATAACAATAAAACCATTTAAATTATTCACCTTAACACTGTAGAAAAGAAATTCTATTGGGGTCAATCCCCTTCTTGATGGAATTATTTTAAAACTAATGTACAACGTTCTACTTGAATACCATGAAGAGTCATCTACAATCAGTATAAATTCAACTTGAATCTTAACTGTCATGTTTTCGGTAAGAGTTTGAATAATTTTGCAATATAACATTTCAATATAAAACAATAATCAAGAGAATATTATGTTCCACTATTACCAACAATGCCATCATGCGTAATACATTTTATAATCCAAGTGGCACTCCGCTTAGCATTCCATGAGAGATGACCAACGTGCCACAGAAAATGGTACTGAAAATCCGATTGGTGTAATTACTGTCTCTCTAATAAAACTGAATAAAGGTGCCAATCCGAGTTTAGAGGTAAGCGAAGCAAGAACTAGGCTTTCAGAAAATTTTAGTCTCTTAATCACACTTTGAAGCACTACCATGGTAAGTAAACACACACACACTAGTAAACTGGGTACATAACATTCTTTGGTAAATTCTCCTGGCTTCAAACAAGTAAATGAAATGCAAAAGGATCTATTTTCTCTTTCTCCCTGAAATTTGTACATTATTTCTCTGCACTGTCATACATTTTTGAGTGGACATTTTAACAAATGTCACAGTATCTGCACATTAATATTATAACAATGTCAAGACCAATTCTCTAATTCAAAGCTAATAAGCCACAAAGGTACCAAGTTGTTCTGCCCAAAAGCCTTAAGGATTTAAATGTACTAAACGCTACATCATCCAAGTAGAGTGGCTGTAGACAGCGCCGTTATCTTTCATGAATATAAAAAGGAGTTACTGGAAGATGGATACGGTCAGAAGCTGCAGCTTCTATTGGTACACAGGCCAGAGACTGTGCAATCATTCATCACCTATACATTTTGTGGCCATGTATAGATGACACTACAGTGAGGACTGGATGTGAGAAGTCCCATTTGAGACCAACAAAAACTCACTTAGTATATTCTGAAATTTTAAGCAAAGCATTCCAAATATTTTATTTTCTTTTCTCCTGGGTTTGAAAAAAATAAAAAAGAATAAACAGATAAATACGTTACTTAAGGCCAGGTGCAGTGACTCACACCTACAATCTTAGCACTCTGGAAGGATGAGGCAGGTGGACCATTTGAGCTCAGGAGTTCGAGAGCAGCCTGGGCAGCATGGTGAGATCCTGTCTCTACAAAAAATACAAAAATTCGGCAGGCATGGTAACACACGCCTGTAGTCCCAGCTACTCGGGAAGCTGAAGTGGGAGGATCGCTTGAGCCAAGGAGGTTGAGGCTACAGTGAGCCGTGATTGCACCACTGCACTCCAGTCTCGCAATAGAGTTAGACCCTGTCTCAAATAAATAAATAAATAAATAAATTAACTCCATTAAAAATTACGATTTCTAATCTCAGAAGACCTCCAGGGTCACCAGCTAATCTCAGTCCATTTCTCTTTTCTGACATCTGATATTTAACCTCTTACCTCCTTCCTCAAGTCCCTAAACACATCGCCATCCTGATTCTCAAGCTCTTACTGGCCTCCCACCCAATCTCTCACACCTAACTCTTTACAGTGGAACATGAACACCAAGTACCTATTAAACAGTTCACAAGTTTTTCTATTAGAAGTAATACCTTATAAAGTTTGGTTTCACTAAAAGTAAATGCTTACTTGAAATTGCTGGTTTTGAACTTGATATCTCTCCAACAAAGATTGGCTCATCATCATCGTCATCCTCAACTTCTTTTACTTTCTTCTGCCATGGTTCCAGCTCCTCTTCTTCACATTCCATAAACAGTTCTGCCATTTTTGAATTACCTGATTTTCAAAAGGAGAGAAGTAAACCTCATTTTTGAAAATAAAAATAAAAACATTTTTGTAATACATAGCATTAAATTTAAGATGTACTTTAATAACCCTAATAGGAATTTCTGAATTGATATTTGTAGTCAGTATGTGGTAACAACAGTGAGAAGTGCAGAGCTTACTCTCTAAAATATTAAATAATAAAATTTAGATAAACAGATCATTGATGACAGTAGTTATTTACAGTAGACAGAAAATCTGGAATAGTCAAATTCAGTGAAAGTGAGTTTTAGTCATATACATAGAATATGATTATCTCTACAAAAAGGATTATACCCACTGTCTTTTTAAAAATGTATTCACAAAAGGCAGATTAACTAAGAATAAGAGGCAACAGGTGGGAGATAAATGGGATAAACTAAAGCAGATTCAAGAATGCCAGGCAGGATGGGAGAGGCGGCTCACACCTGTAATCCCAGCACTTTGGGAAGCCAAGGCAGACAGATTGCTTGAGGTCAGGAGTTCGAGACCAGCCTGGCCAACATGGTGAAACCTCCATCTCTACTAAAGACAGAAAAATTAGCCGGGCGTGGTGGCCCGAGTCTGTAATCCCAGCTACTTGGGAGGCTGAGTCAGGAGAATCGCTTGAACCTAGGAGGTGGAGGTTGCAGTGAGCTGAGATCATGCCACTGCATTCCAGCCAGGCTGACAGAGTGAGAGTATGTCTTTAAAAAAATAAATAATAACAATAATAATAATAATAATAATAATGGCAGGCACAGAACACAGCAGGGAAGAGACGCTAGAATAGAATATGGAAAACGAATTAGGCTTATTCAATTAAGGGCAAAGTAGATATTTCTCACAGGAAGAAAGTCACAAATCATTTTCTAGTCTAATGTTATAGTGTAGTCCACCTACCAAAAAAAAAAGGCCTTCCCATTTTCCTAAATGCCATCAATATCAGCAACCTTTTTTTCTCTAAACTGTACTATTTGACTAATTATACAGAGTTCTTCAAATCTAATAATTAAAAATACTAATTTTCATTGGCAAGTCATAACTTAGCATTTGCGTTTTTTAAATACTTGAAACACCAGCCTTATTGTGTGTTTCAGAGCTATTATTTACACCACTTCTTCTACCTAGAATATCCTTCCTTCTCAGCTCTAGCCTGTATCACTCCAGTCTGCAGCAAAGACAGCAGAGACTTGACATCAAATTGAGTAATTCAAATCTGTATTCCACTGTTTATAATCATATGACTCTAGAGAAGTTATTTGAACCTATTTTCCTCATCTATAATAGAAGTATGATATCTACCTAATAGAAGTATCACATAGATTCAAGAAAATGCCACATAAAGCACCTAACATCAAGTGAATATTCAACAAAATATTAATTCCCTGGCCCTCCTGACTCTTGGTTCAATTATAATTCCCCTAATAAACCATTAGATTTTACTTTCCTTCAAAATCTGAACTACACTGATAATCAATATCATGCAGTTCAAGATTTAACATATATGATCTCAAACTGTTTTTTCATGTGTGTTAATTTTATATGTTCAAGGTCATATAGGAATACATTCCCCCCACACATTAGAGGGGCAGTAGGCACATAGCATATAATAATATATGGACTAGGCAAAGTCAGAAAATGCATAATTTTAAATAATTAGGGACACTCGTTGTATAGTAATAACAAAAGTATCATTTACATCCAGTTGTTACATGTATAGGCTGAACTGCATTTTCTCAAAATTCATATGTTTAAGTGCTAACCCTCACCACCATAGAATGTGACTATATTTGGAGACTGGGTCTGCAGAAGTAATTAAACTAAAATAAGGTTAGTAGGGTGGGCCCTAATCTAGTATGACTGGTGTCCTTAATAGAAGAGGAGATTAGGACACAGACACAAGCAAGAAAGGAGATCACAAGAAGGTATAAGAAGCAGATGGAGGATGCACACAGTGGCTCACACCTATAATCACAACACTTTGGGAGGCCGAGGCAGGTGGATCACCTGAGGTCAGGAGTTCAATACCAGCATGGCCAACACGGTGAAACCCAGTCTCTACTAAAAATACAAAAAAACTTAGCCAGGATTAGTGGTGAGCACCTGTAGTCCCAGCTACTCAGGAGGCTAAGGCAGGAGAATCACTTGAGCCCAGGAGGAGGAGATTGCAATAAGTCGAGATCGCGCCACTGTACTCCAGCCTGGGTGACAGAGTGAGAATCCGTCTTAAAAAAAAAAAAAAAAAAAAAGGAGAAGACGGTCATCTACAAGTCAAGAAGAGGCCTCAAACCCCTCCCATATGGCCCTCGGAAGAAATCAATCCTACCAACACCTTAATCTTGGACTTCTAGACTCAAGAATTATGAGAAAAATTTCCACTGTGTAAGCCACCCAGTCTGCGGTACTTTGTTATGGCAGTCCTAGCAAACTCATATCGTATACAAAGGTCTTCCTTGTTCTTTTTAACAGGGCACTGCCATTGTTAATATACCCAGGATATATTTTTGAGAAAAAAATATTTTAAGGCATAATAGCTTTACAACTTTTTAAGAAACAATTTACTTTTTCTCTATGTACAGAAGAAACATGTAAGATTATATGTATCAAATTGGTAAAAGTAGTTTCTTCTGATAATGGGGGAAAACACCTCTATTTTACTCACTTTTTTATTTATATTACTTGTTTTTATGTGAACATTTGTTACTTTAACAATTTTAAGCATTTTTTTTTAAATGTCTCCCAACTTTCATCCTTTCTCCTGAAGTAAAGTGATACGAAAGTCACATATACTAGTATTAGTCGTGGCAGCAACACTTACTTTTTGGTTGAAAAGGGTTGTCGCCCATCAAGCTGCAGAGATGACTTTCTGTAAATTGTCACCTAAGTACTGACACATGACATCAGTCAATTTTATGAGTCACTTTAAGTAACACCAAATATTGAAACATGAAACTTGGGATTCACAAATTATTGGATGTAACTTTAATCTCTAAACTCACCATGTGACTCCAGACAAGGCAGCAAGTTATTTCTGTTTTCCTTCCTATAAAATAAAGATACCAACTATTAGCGTGGACTTCATTAAATTAGACGTATACATATTTAATCTTTTCTCCTATACAGAGATCAATTATGTTTGATATATTTGATATACACATATAGTTCATTTTACATAACTGGTTCATTCCTGAATAAACACAAATTTAATAAAAACATGATTATTATACTCAGCACTTAATACTTGAAGAAATGTCATGATTCATAAATTACAAATAATTTTTTAAAGTATTATTTAGTAAAAATGAGTAATCACCTTACAATGTATTGTTACTGGAAATCGAACTTTTCAAATGCTGAGTGACATTAATCTTTAACTGTTTATCTTTTCTTTGTATTTCAGAAATACATGTAATTATTTCTGTAAGAAAACACAATTTTAAATAAATTTTAGTTTTATCTTTCTGGTTTTTTATCAACTAAATGGGAACAGAAAATTCACTGGAAATATTTCATCATAGATTAATTCATTCAAAAAATAACTACTCATGGCCTTCTGTATGCAAGGTAATGTGCTAAGGTCAGGGGAAAACAAAAATGAGTAAGTCACATTCCTAGACTTCGGAAGTTTACAATCTAGTATGTCAATAATTTATTTGGCTTTAAAAATGCTGTTAGAATACACATTTTTTTGGAAAATAAAAAACTATTTGAATTGCTTTATTCAAACTGAGAATCTGCTTTTTGAATTTCCATGCACACGCAATAGCATAAATTTTACAAAATAAACAAGCTTTTATAAAACTGAGTTATAAAGCAAAAAAATGTCAAAAATTAAACAATGGAAATCTAAAACACTGGAATACACAACTAATTCAACCTTCACTTTCCTCTTTATCCTTAGGCTGACAAAAGCAAGCTTTCCTACTTTTCAATTTCCAAATTATGTAAACTGAAATAGCACAAAGGAAAAAATTATTACTTTAATTCCAGAAGTTATTGTTATTAATTCAGTTATTCAGAGTTACTATCACAAGAGACTCTAGTGAATCTTGTGTTTAACTTAATATCCCCTAGTTCTAAAGTTGTACTATTAAAAATCTCTTTAACTCAATTTTTGAATAGCTGTAGCTTGTCCCACTAGCAACAGTATAATGCTTATTTCAGAAAAATACATGATAATTCTTGCTTCACATTAAGGACTTACCAATACCAGGAACACAGAATATTTTTAAGATTCACAATTACATATCCGATGGACTCATATATAATGTTTTTAAGTGACCACATAAGTATCTACTGGCTTCAGAATTTTGTTGGTAAAGCACAGAATTCTATGAAACATTAAATCTGCTGCCAGAGAAGTGGTATATCCAACAAAGATATGCAACGGGGACGTCAAAGGCATCAGCTCAGAGTTGGCTCTTTAAGATAGCCAGAAAAGGTCGGGTGTGGCAGCTCACGCCTGTAATCCCAACACTTTGGGAGGACAAGGCAGGCGCATCACCTGAGGCAGGAGTTCGAGACCAGCCTGGCCAACACAGAGTCAAACCCCGTCTCTATGAAAAAATACAAAAATTAGCTGGGCGTGGTGGCACATGCCTGTAGTCCCAGCTACTTGGGAAGCTGAGGCAGGAGAATCGCTTGAATCCAGGAGGCAGAGGTTACAGTGAGCTGAGACTGCACCACTGTACTCCAGCCTGAGAGAGAGAGCAAGACTATGACTCTCAAAAAAATAAAATAAAATAAAATAGCCAGGAAAAAAAAAAAAAAGGGAGACTCTCAAGTTCAACTACTAACTCAGGTACATACAGATTACATGCCCATATTTAATATACTGTTTGTATGGGGGAAAAATGAATTCCAAGTAACTGACTTAAAATAAAATCCGTTCATTTATGGATACTGCCCACATAAATAATTATAATTCCTATTTTATAAATGTTTGATTTCAGTTTTTATCTAAAATTAAACGATATCTTTTTCTATAAAAAATTAGAAATCAATGGAAATGTGGGTCTAAGTATTTTCACTAACTGAAATTTTCACTTTCATCCATTGATAGATATCACCTGATGTAATGTTGCTGTATTAAATAATATTAATACTGTATGTGATCTAGTACTGAGCACATACTACGAACACAGGTGTGCTATATACTAGACATAGTCCTCTTTACTCTCTGATAAGAAAAAAATTAAGTAATTTCACAAACTACAACTACAGTGTATGCACATTTGAAAAAAGAATACCACACTAGAAATCAGGAGAACCAAGTCATAGTACCAGCATGGCCACAACTTTCCGCCAAGTCATCTTCAATTCTAGCTCTCAGGCTATACTATATTTCAACTGAAAAGATTCTGGCTTAATTCAGCTCAAAATCTATTGTATACCTTAAACATTCAGTAACCATGAAGAGTAAAACATGGTGAAGAATGAATGCCAAATTCAAATTCTGACTCAATCACTTACTACCCATATGATGTTGGACAAGTTAGTTAACCTAGTGCCTTGTTTACTGCTTTTTATATATACATTTACCATTTACATATACATATAAAATAAAAATAGACTTATGTCATTGGATTATAATGAAGATTAAATGAGATAATATATATAAAACACATCTCAGTGCCTGGCACATAGAAACCACTTAATAATGTTTAACTATTTTTAACTCTGGGATAAATCCCATTTTAAAAAATTCTAGGCCGGGCACGGTGGCTCACGCCTATAATTCCAGCACTTTGGGAGGCCGAGGCAGGAGGATCACTTGAGGTCAGGAGTTCAAGAACAGCCTGGCCAACATGGTGAAACCCGGTCTCTACTAAAAATTAAAACATTAGCCGGGCATGTTGGAGCGTGCCTGCAATCCAAGCTACTCGGGAGGCTGAAGCAGAAGAATGGCTTTAACCAGGAGGCAGAGGTTGCAGCAGTGAGCTGAGACTGCGCCACTGCACTCCAGTCTGGGCGACAGAGCAAGACTCAGTCTCAAAAAAAAAAAAAAAAAAAAAAAAAAAAGAACTAATTCCAATTCTATTATACTGGAATTTATGTGCTATCAGCTAAGCATTTCTCAAACTAATTAAAATATACAAAAAAAAGCATTTCTAAACTAATTAAAATATACACCAAAAAAAATTTTACCCTCATATAAACATAACACACTGTTAAATTATATACTACTAATCTAATAGAATAAGTATCCCATTCAAAAGTACCAACATATAAAAATTAACATTTAGATAAGGTATCTTTATGACATTTCTATTAAGAAAAAACATTCAGGCTGGGCATAGTGGCTCATGCCTATAATCCCAGCACTTTGGGAGGCCAAGGTGGGAGGATGGCTTGAGTTCAGGAGTTCAAGACCAGCCTGGGCAACGTGGCAAAACCCCATCTCCACAAAAAATACACGAAAATTACCGGGAGTGGTGGCACATGCCCATGGTCCCAGCTGCAAGAGGTCAAGGCAGCAATAGGCCGAGACTGGGCCACTGCACTCCAGCCTGGGTGACAGAGAGAGACCCTCACTCCAAAAAAAAAGAAAGAAAAGGTAAGAAAAAGCACTCATTCTACATGTATCTAAGTATTTTATTTTCTAATAAATAAATAAATAAATAAATAAATAAATAGCTAGTAATTAAAACACAAAAGAGATTATGAGGAACATGGTGAATGGTTAGCTTTTTTTTCTGAGATGGAGTCTTGCTCTGTTGATCAGGCTGGAGTGCAGTGGCACCATCTCAGCTCACTGCAACCTCAGCCTCCCAGGTTCAAGTGATTCTCCTGCCTCAGCCTCCCGAGTAGCTGGGACTGTAGGCGCGCACCACCACGCCCGAATAATTTTGTATTTTTGGTACATTCAGGGTTTCACCATGTTGGCCAGGCTGGTCTCAAACTCCTGAACTCAAGTGATCTGCCCGCCTTGGCCTCCCAAAGTGCTGGCATTACAGGTGTGAGCCACCATGCCCGGCAGAACAGTTAACTTCTACATCTTCCCCAATCCCATAAATTCAAGATATATAATCAATGAAATAATCCAAAAAATCACATTATAAAGTTAATCTTTCTTTTTGTCTCCCCATCGTAAAAATATTTTAATTGGGGATTATATTACTAACCAAGAAGTTGGCAACGCCAAAAAAAACAAGATATGATCAACTTAACAAAAAAACAGGTACAAAAAAGAAAACCATTTCAAATAGCAAAAATTTATATGCAAAATAAGTATTGCACATAAAAATGAACTTCAACTAACTCATAAAGTTAGCTCAAGATAATGTTCTATCTATAAAAAACTAACAATTTACTTATATACTTAAAATGAGTGTTTCGGTGGAATCATTTAGATGACACTGGCTTATTGGTTCAGTAAAGTTCGATCTTTCATTTTTTACTCTCAGAAATTTTCCAAGAAATCAGGCATTTAAGTAATTCTACTTAAATCAGCTTTTGTTTATATTCTATTTCATTTTATAAGCAATTCTTTAGTCTTTCTGTCACCAATGGCATACTGAAATGGAGGACTATCATTTTTGAATTCTAATCTCAAATGAATAGAACTTAAAGGATACAAAGTGAATTCTTAACTATGAATACCAATCTAAATTTCAAACCCTGATTTTGTGATCCCTCAAGCACTTCCAACTATCTCAAGAAAGTATTTGAAAATTAATTTTTATTTAATGTTCATCACCTTACAATCATATGAAATCTTTTGAGTAAAAACAGCAATTTTTAAAACTACTGTTGTATATCCCCTTACTATCCATTGCCTGTTGATTCCATTATGGAAAATTGGAAATTACTGTAACAGGATTAGAAAAGCAGTGAATGATGATATCTACTTTGGCACTATCTGTGTGATAGAAAATGTAAATCATAAGCAATAATAATATAATTAAAAGAGAGACCTATGATTAAAATGATTTTTAAAAATTTAGGGATTTAGCTATGAAATTTTATAAAGAAATTAACTTTTATATTTTTTATTTACAATCTTTAAGCAGATGAAATTTAAATCAATACTTTCTTTTGTGCCTCAAGCATTTCTTACAAATGTTTTAGTGTTAGAAAACTAAGTATCTTTTTCAGAATCAGTCTAGTTGTTACTGTTAAAAACCAGTCTTATTCTTGAAAAGGGCACATTCGGACCACACAAACTTCATTATTAAAAACACCTGATCAGCAGTTAAAACACTAGAGACAAAACACTAGATGATTATAGAATCTTAAGAGACTTCAGAAGATAAATCTCACTCAGTTTCTGAAAGATTCTAATTTTTATGAAGAATGTTGTCTCCTGATAATAAGCACTCTAAGAAAGAAAAGATCTTTAAAAAGGGAATATATGGATACACCATAGTTTTTATTTTTAAAACAAACCAAAAATATCAAATGTTATTTTTAAAAGATTACATATTTGAGAATCTTAACAATGAACAGGCAAAGAGAAGGGAAAAGGTTGGAATTCAGTCTTGAAAGAAGTGGCCTTCAAGGTGATCAGGACTAGAACAGGGAAAATCCAGGTCCTCAATGAGGCCAGCTTTCCCTGCCCATCTCCTCACTTACACAAAAAACTTCGTTCTCTGAAGGTAACTTATCAAATAATTAGCATTTTAATTCTCTGAAATTAAGATAAATCCAGATGGATTCCTTAAAGCCAAAACAATTCTCCAAGTTAGTGAGCTCAATCAGACTTTGAAAGGACAATAAAATACTTAATAATATTAACGATTAAGAATTTGAAAAATATCCTTAATTGTTTTCTTTCTAATGCAAGGTGCAAATCGCAACACTTTTTTCATAGGATATGAAAAGGACCCTATCTCAAAAAGCTACCTATTAGGGGGATTATGATGAATACATAAATATCTTATAAAAGAGGATATGGTTGCTATAATTACAAAAACTAAAAGTGGTACACCAGAGGTTCTTGATAAGGTTTGGGGCACCACAGAAATATAAAAGTTAGCAAAATTTTGTGAATACTCAATTTCTGGAAAGATAAGACAGTGCATCAAATTCTCATAGCAGCCTATGAACCAAAAAGTTAAGAGTTTCTAGGTTAGGAGTTTGAATAAAAGCAATCACACTAGCCAGGGGTTAGGAAATACCCTATCATGGAAGAAACATATACATTAATCCTTAAAGTAAAAATATTTTCATTAGCACTGTTTTTAAAAAAATAAAACATGTTTACTGAAAATGGTTCAAACATACAGAAGTATATAGAGTACAAAGTAAGAATCTATTCCCTCTCCTGCCCTATTCCCAATCCCACTCAGTAGTTTGGTGTGTGTGTGATGCAACAGATAATAGTGATTGAAGACAGAGTTGTGGTTAAGGGGTAAAAAGGGTATTCTAATGCCTTGAATGACTTAACTAAGGGCAGTATTTACAGCAATAATTTGAAAAAAGCCTATCCTGTGTGCAGATTAAATTTATACATGAGTAGAGAGTGTAATACATGTAAACAAGCAGAATGAGGCTTTACCCAGTCTGTCCCTGGATCGAAAAACAAATGAAGGAATATGTTAAATAAATAAATAAATGGAATGAAGTTTTAAAAGATCTCAATAAGAGAATGAATGGTAGTAACAGTTTTGTATTTGCCCCCCTCCAAAAAAATTAACAAAAATACAAATTGAAGATGTACTGTTGAAGATGTACCAGAAGATCTATAAGACGGAAGGTCATTTATTCCAAAAGTATACAATTGGCCCTCCCTATCCGTGGTTCCACATCCACAGATTCAACCAACCACGGACTGAAATATTCAGAAACAAAACCAATAAACAGTAACAACAGAATAAAAAATGCAAATTTAAAAACATATAACAACAATTTACATAGCATTTACTTTGTATTAGGTATCATAAGTAATCTAGAGATGATTTAAAGTATATGAGAGCGTGTGTATAGGTTATATCCAAGTACTACACCATGTTATATAAGGGACTTGAGCATCCTCAGATTCTGCTATCCACTGGGGTCCTGGAACCAATCTCTCATGAATACTAAGGGACAGCTGTACTGATTGAACATGTACTGTGTGTCGGGTAGGAATACAACAATGAACAAAAATTAATACATAGTTATTGCATTCATGAAACCTGTAGTCTAGAGATAGGGACAAACTCTCATACAAAGGGATGTAAAATGACAATGGTAAGTGCTATGAAGGTTATGAATCTGGAATTATAGCCAGTATAATCAAAATTGGTTTTGCTAAAAAAAAAAAAAAAAAAAGTGATGATTAAGCTGTTATTTGAAGAAAGGGTTGGAGTTAACTAGGCAAACAGGAGAAGGAAGGGAGGATTCCATGAAGAAAGAACTGCATGTGCAAAAGACCTATGGCAAAAGGCAGGCCAGCAAATATGAAAAGCTGCAAAGAAACCACTGTGACAAAAAAAAAAAAAAAAAGCAAGGAGTTACATGGGAAGAGATAAGACAACAGAGATAGACAAGAGTTAAGAGTTAAACAATGAAGCACCTATGGACTGTGTTAAGAAATTCTGTCCTTATCCTAAGAACAATGAAAAACCATTGAGGGATTTTAAGTGGGGACTGATATCAGATTTGTGACACAGTGTCAAAATAACAGAATTTGAGTATTAAATCAGAGAGAAGGTCATTTTACCCTATTCTATACTAATCAACACCCCCACTTGAAATACTACATATTGGTCATGATTCTTTCAACTATAAGTAACAAAAACCCAACTCAAACTGGTTTATGCAAAAGGATATTTATTGGCTCATTTGTAAAAATAACTAGACATAATTCAAACAATATCATGTGAATCTGGTTTCTTTCTCCATTCCTGGGCTTCGCTTCCTCTGTATTGATTCTATCCTCATAATATCCATTGAGGATGACTGTAACAGCTCCAGTCTAACACTCTTCAAAACTGAAATCCAGGACAATGACAAGAGACCCAGCTATTATTGGAGTTGGTTTGCTTGGCTAAAATTACATGCCCTTCACTAAGCCAATCACTAAGGGAATGCTAAGGCATTGTGATAGGTTTGGGCTTACATCACATGCTCTCCCTGGTACCAGAGGGAGAGTCTTAATCAAAAAGCACAAGAATAAAGATTGGAGGAAAGAATGGTTTTCCAAAGGAAAACCAAGTAAGGGTAAATAGATGCTGGGTGGCAAAAATAACAGATGTCCACTACAAGGAATTCAGAACTAGAGCTTTGTCTAGGTCAAGTTGAAAGGACTAAAGTCCTAAAAAACATGAGACTATAGGGTGGGAGAAGTAAAAGCTATTTACGGAAATTTTAAAGTTTGTCATGAGAAAGAAGGAAAGAAGGTGACTTGATCTTTGTGTGGCTCAAGTAACAATAACAACAATAGTAATATTTACTTGTTTTGAGCAAACTAGAGAATTGCTAGTATTGAGCTTTAACATTACTTCATTCCTTACATTCTACTATGTTATAGTAGAATATTATATACTATATTTTATATATATAAAATATCACTATAAATTATACAATATGATAAATATATAATTATAAAATAATTGTAATTAGTACACAATTATTAACATTAGCTAACATTAAATGCATATATTATTTCATCTAATCCTCAAAAACTCCTATGAGGTAGACACTATCATCATCCCCTGTTTACAGCTGTGGAAATTTAGTTACACAGGGTAAGTACCTTGTCCAAAGTAACAAAACTTAGTAAAGGAGCAAGGATTCAAACCCAGGCACTTCTAAGGCTGAATATTTCAGATATGACACTATTTGCCTCCACCAGGAATACTGGAATATTTGGAATACCAAATTACAGGGAGGCAAACTTCATCTCAATACAAGAACAAAACAATTAGCAGTTAAAATATCAAAAACTAAGACGAACTCTAGGTGAGAAAGCTCACCAAAGAAAAATATGAAAAATTTAAGCATTATGTGATTGAAAATGTTCACTTTCAAGATCCCTTCAAGAACCCTTCCAACCCTAACACCGAAAATATTTCCATCTAGTAGAGGTATGTAAATTTCTGCCTAGACTGAAAGATATGGAAGATTTTTAATTATTTCACTAAAAAAAATTATTCTAATTAGACATGTTGAATTATAAAACTTCATTTTTGAATTGGCAATAAAATATTTGGTAATCAACCTGCTACATCCAAATATTTTCTAGGACCTTGCAAGTACAATATAATGAATGAAGCAGTTAGGTTGAAGCTCAACACTGAGAATAAAAGTCTTGAGTTTATTCAAAACAAGTAAATTCTTTTAAAAAAGTAACATCCAATAATCTTAAATTAATTTCATTTTAATAAAGATGTTTGATGGCTTAAATCAAAACTCTCAATGAAATCACCTGCTTCACAGACACCGATTCAGATCAAACATCTCAAATATTATAGCATCATGATAACTCAACCTTTTAGAATTTTAACATTTTTGTAAACACAAAGTTCTTTTAATATAATATTAATACATAGAAAGGCTATGCTTCAACAGACTACTTAAATCTACAAACGAATCTAAATCAGTACAGTTATTAAAAGCTTTGCTATGAACGAAAACTTTTTCACACAGGGTACAGGGAATCTCTTCATCACTTCCTCTTCACCCAACTATAACCTCCTGCAAACCTGATCCAGGTTGCAAACCACCTGCTCTAGTTACTGCTACCCACTTTGTCAGTCAAAACTGAGCTGAGCACAGCAGGGCAGCTATAGCATTATCTACTCTACAGTACTTTACTAAAAGCAAGTATCCACCTGAAGATCCCAAAAACCCTCCCAATAGCCAAATCAAATTACCTTTTCTTCATTTGCATTTTCCTTGTTTATCTCGCAGCTATTTTAACCCCATTTCTTGAAACATCATGCTCAGTAATTTTCTATACACCAACAGTCCTGGGTACTCACCTACTCCTTTTTAACTCTTTACAGATTCTCCAGATTACTTCCTCCTTAAATAATGTAAAAACAGGTTTTCCACAAAGTTTAGACCTCAGTCCTACATAAACTGTTCCCCACAGCAGATCTAATAAATTCCATAGTCTTACCTATCAATTCTCAACAGCAGCCTATATGATCAGAAAATAATCACCTCTGCTATAGTTTCAATGTTTGTCTCTCAAACCTCATGTTGAAATTTGATCTCCAATGTTGCAGGTAGGGTAATGAGACGTGTTTGGATGGAAGAGACAAATCCCTCATGAATGGCTTGGTGCTGTCCTCACGGTAATGAGTGAGTTCTCAGTCTATTAGTTCCCACAAGAAATGGTTGTTTAAAAAAAAAAAAAGCCTGAGAGACCTCCCTCCTCTTTCTCTCGCTTCTCTCTCACCTTATAAATTGCTACCCACACAGCTTCCCCTTTGTTTTTCCACGAATGGATGCAGCCTGAGGCCCTCACCAGAAGCCAAGCAGATGCTGGTACCACGCTACTTGTACAGCTTGCAGAACCATGAGCCAAATAAACCTTTTTTCTTTATAAAATGCCCAACCTCAGGGATTTATTTATTTATAAGAACACAGACGGAGAAAGACAACCTGACATCTCATCTAAGTCACAGTCCTTCCTCTTTTACTACCGAAAACTGCTATCTAGATATTTAAAAATAATAAAAACACCTCAAATTCAGTACATGCACACCTTGGAGATATTGAGGGCTCTGTCCCAGACCACCACCACCACAATAAAGTGAATATTGCAATAAAGCAAGTCACACGCATTGTTTGGTTTCTCAGTGAATATAAAAGTTAGGTTTACAACTATAGTATAGTCTAAATGTGCAATAGCATTGTCTCTAAAAAACAACATATATACCTTAATAAAAACTACTTTATTACTAAAAAAAAGATAAAGCTCATTTGAGCCTTCAGTGAGTCATAATCTTTCTGCTGGAGGAAGGTCCTGCCTCCATGTTGATGGCTGCTGACTAATCAGGGTATTGCTTGGCTGAAGGTTGGGGTAGCTGTGGCAATATCTTAAAATAGAAATTATTTCTACAGCATTATTCATAAAAGCCAAAAAAGCAGAAACAACCCAAATGTTCAACTAGTAAATAAAATGTGGTATATTAATACAATGTAGCATTATTTAGCAATTTTTTAAAATGAAGCACTGATACATGCTACAACATGAAGCCTTGAAAGTAAAAGAAGTCAGTCACACATTGTTTGATTCTATTTATATCTAATATCCAGAATAATGGGTAATAGGTTTCCTTTTGAGGAGCTGAAAATATTATGGAATTAGATAGTGTTGACAGTTGTACAACACTATCAATGTACTAAATGCCACTGAATTGTACATTTTTAAATGGTGAAATTATGTTATATGAGTCTTACCTTAAATTATAAAAGTTAGTTTTACTTTTGCATTTCCCTTTTTCTACTAATGAAACTGCCATCCTTCCGATCTTGAATCCCTGGAGGTTTTTTTTCAATGTCTCCCTCTTTTAATTATATCTAGTCAATTCCCCAGTCCTATAGACTTCCTTCAAAATATTTCCCACACCACCCTTGCCTCTCCATCCACTCAATACTTGGCCATGCCCATAGAACCTCACACCTAAAGTGAAACAGATTTACTTTATAAGATTCACTTTATGCAGTTGCTCCTTAGCTTATGATGGGGTAATGTCCTGATTAAACCCATCGTAAGTTGAAAATATCGTAAGTTGAAAATGCATTCAATACACCTAAAATACCGAACATCACAGCTTAGTCTAACTTACCTTAAACGTGCTCAGAACCTTTACATTAGCCTGCGGTTGGGCAAAATCATCTGACAACATAGTATACCGTATGTTATCAGTTGTTTACCCTCATGATCATGTAAGTGACTGGTAGCTGCAGCTTGCTGTTGCTGCCTAGTATCACAATATGCTATCATACCACATATCACTGGCCCAGAAAAAGATAAAAATTCAAAACTTGAAGTACAGTTTCTACTAAACGTATACCACTGTCACACCATCATAAAGTCAAAAAACCTTAAGTTGAACCATCTTAAGGTGGGGACTATCTGTACTTGGTCTCTCCGCATCCAGATTTTTGCTTTCATCTCTTCAATAAAGAGCCCCCAAATTAACAATTTACTAAAATAATGCTTTCATTCTGTCATTTACCAATTCCAAATTCTTTAATAACTTCCCATCAACCTATACAGAGCTGGGTTAGGTTATCCTACTGCTAAAAGCTTCTAGGTGCAGTGAGGTGCAGAATAGGTCAAATGCTTTAGGAGCCAGCACTTCTAACAGTTGTTGTCACTGCCAGCCTGTAAGGCTAGCCTGCACTGTCTAGCCCAAATAGAAGAGAACATGTAATTCTGAGATAAAAAGGCTGAGGGTGAAGTGAGGGAAAACCAAGGCACCATATCTTATAAAATGAATACACGGTATCTGGCACCCAGTATTATTCCAATGAATAAAATGAACTTTTTCTAAGACTTGATTTCTTCATCTGTAAAGGATGGATGATGAAAACACTACCTTTTCCAAAGAAGTATTTGTTCTGATGATGGAATATGGTAACTGTGAGCATACTTTATAATCTCTTAAACACTACAAAAAAAGAAATCAAAGAATAGAAAGACATCTCTCGCGTATAACTTCTCAAATGAACAGACACTACAATGTAGTGTCACCAAAGTAGTGCCAGTTTTCTTATTGACCTTTTTCTATTCAATAAAGTTGTCAGATCTATTTTTTTTCTCATGGAATGTAAGAAAGCTATTTCCGTGTTGCATTTTGGTTATGAGGGCCTTTCTAGCAGCAGTCAGCAATCCTGTATAGCTGAGAGTCAGATAATCTTAAACCTTGAATAGGAAAAGCAGAGCAAGTAAAAAAACAAAGCAAGAGATACAACAGAGATTAGGATTATACCTAAAACCCCCAGACCTCTCCCAAGCCCCTCCAGGCTTAGCTTAGACTTGCCAAAGGTAACCCACAAAATAAGGAATGCACAGGAGTGAAGCCTAGAAGCAAGAGGCAAATTAGTTCATAGACTAATCATCTTTGCTTTGGTGACTAGCCCTAGTCAAAATGCATATCAACTGAACAGCATTCAGTTAATAACGTTAAAAAAAAAAAAAAAATCCCAAATCTGAGCAAAAAAAGATGTGTGGTTGACTAACCTTTACGGATGGAATCTTTGCCTGGGAGTCCACAAACCCCAAACCTAGGAAATTTTTTTCAATATGCATTCATTTACTTAAAGATGATAATCATGAAAGCATTACATATTTTTACAAAAAATAAGTGTATTTCTCAAAACAAAAAATTTGGAGAAGAGTGGTATTGTTTTACATTTTTGCTACATTTTTGCATACCTCATTAATATGTCTTAATAAAGACAGCTAGATTCTCTTACAACCTTCTGCATTCAACCTGTTGCACTACACTCTTCCATTGAAGTGAATACAGCTTCACAAGAAAAGTATGTGGTAAAGGGAGGACCCGGTAGAATCCTTCAAAGTGTCTCAAGCCCAAGACCACATTTAAAGAACTACTGTACTAGAGAAACACAAGTCAAAGCCCTTTTAAAAAAGAAAGCTAAATTACTATACTGGCTGGTCAAAAATGTGTAAGTTACATAACAACCCAAAAACTAAAGCAGTAATTTTAAACTGTTGGGGAATATTCAGGTGATTTAAAAAAAAAAAAAAAACACTAAGAAAAAGTATTTATTGAACATTAATTACATGTAAGGCATTGTATTTACAAATACAAAGAAGCAAAGCATACATCATCCCAAAAATCACTTTGTCTTCATCCTGTTATACAAAACCAGAAAAACAGGAATGTTTGCAAAGAAAATGACTGAAATGAAATACACTTTTGGTGTAATCCATTTAACCAAAAAGTCTAAATACAACACCTGATGTGCCAGGGTTCCAATTAATAATTTTTTATTATGAAAGGTCTCTGAAGGTAAAGCTTGGAAGAAAGGTTTAAAAACAACAACAACAAGCTGGTAACAACAAAAAAACTTTAGAAAGAAACCTCAAGGAATAACTTTCTAGGTACTGCCTATATTCATTAGAGATGTATTAAAGTACAACAGGCTAAAACAATCTATTATGGAAGTAGAAGAGGCAGGTAGGTTTAATGTGTGTCTTGGAGAGGGGTGGAACTCTAACTGTCCAAATTAACCATTGAAGTTCAGTGTACTATCAGAGTCCAAAGGAAACTATTTTAGCTTTTTACTTTCTTTCTTCAGCAGTTACTACTTAGAAAGACTGACATTTTATTATTCACATTGTTTCCTAGAGATCTTTAAACAAAGAGGGGAAAATTTACTTTTAAATAGATTAAAACTCTTTATATCTTATAATTATTATGTGGGTCTATAACAGAATCCTTTTATCAATCTAAAATACGTTATGGGATGTTACTGACTTTATTCTTCCTACATCTTGAAATATTTTGTTAACTCCATCATTCTAGGTATTATTTCACCATTGTTCATCAATTAATCCCAACTACGCTAAAAAAATAAGAAAATGGGACTGCCTAAAAGAATAATAGTGAAATAAATCATCACTAATGCATTAGCCTTCATTTTTCTCATTTATTTTCCAGTTTTCTTAGAGTTTTGCAAAAATATTGCATCAACTTTCAAAGACATATGGAAAACTGAAGACATTTTTGTAGTCTATGTCAGGGAGGGAAAACAATTCCTCTATCATCTTTGGTTCAGTACCTCATGGCCTGTGAATTAAACTATGAAAAGACAGATTCACAAGAGATGAAACATACAATTTTTATTAGTATTTACATGCACAGGAGTTCACAAAAAAGAAGTGAAACTCAAACAAGTAGTTAGACGTAGGGGCTTTTATACTGTTTTAATTCCCCCAAAAAAGGGAACTTGGAATATCAGGGACAATAAACCATGGGAAAGTGGCTAGAAAAAGATGGGAGAACTAATGGAAGATAACAGTTATTTCAGTAAAGTTTGTTTATACAAACTCATCTCTGCCTTGACTCTCCATCTCAAGGGAAAAGAATTGCTCTTTCCTCCCTGTTGCAAGAAGGAAATTGGCTGGGCGTGGTGGCTCATGCCTGTAATCCCAGCATTTTGGGAGGCTGAGGTGGGCAGATCACCTGAGGTCAGGAGCTTGGGACCAGCCTGGCCAACATGGCAAAATCTCCTCTACTAAAAATACAAAATTAGCCAGGCATGGTGATGCACGCCTGTAGTTCCAGCTACTCGGGAGGCTGAGGCAGGAGAATCAATTGAACCCGGGAGATGGAGGTTGCAGAGAGCCAAGATCATGCCACTGCACTCCAGCCTGGACAACAAGAGCAAGACACCGTCTCAAAAAAAAAAAAAGGAAAGAAAAAAGATAGAAATTAATGCTCTGCTACTACTAGGCAAATAAGGGGAGGGCACAGAACTCTTCCTGCATCTATTGATTCTCACTTCCCTTCAACTCAAAATAATCCTTATGCTTGAGTGGCATATTCTGATCCCCTTCATCTGTTTTTAGTTTTCACTGAATACAGTTAAGAACTCAGACTTCATTTTCTGACCAAAATGGGAGAAGAAAATTAACAGAGGAAGGCACTTCACAACTATTAGATGAACCAGAAGATTAACACAAAGATGGATAGCACACTTTAGACTCTTAATGATGGTAGTGAAAATGAGTTTGTAAGGGAAATCTCAGACTGAGCCCTCAGATGAGTTATTCTAGACAAATTCTCTCAAACTTAATCAATGAGAGAACATCGTATTTCTAAAAACAAAAAGGAAATATGGCATTCTCATTCAGCGGGAAGAACTTCATCACACAGTATTTTTACATTAAGAATATGGACCATGCTGTTCTGCTCAAAGAAAATTGTGACAGTCTTTGATCCCTTACAAGTGTGTGCTAAAATTTTACTTAATACAATTTTGTTTTTAAGAGACAGGGTCTCACTCTGTCACCCAGGCTGCAATGCAGTGGCACAATCGCAGCTCACTGCGGCCCAGACCTTCCAGGCTCAAGTGATCCTCCCACCTTAGCCTCCCAAGTATCTGGGACAACAGGCATACGCCACTACACCCAGCTAAGTTTTTATTTTTTGTAGAGACAAGGTCTCCTTATGTTGCCCTGGCTGGTCTTAAACTCCTAGGCTCAAGTAATCCCGCCTTGGCCTCCCAAAGTGCTGGGATTATAGGCATAAGTCACCACACCCAGCCTTGATACAACGCTTAAGTGCACAAGTATTGAATGCAGGTGTATGCAAAGGTGACTGGAAGGAAACAGAAAATGAAGACATTTAAAAAAATTCATCGGATTGATCATTCTAATTATTTACAAATCTGAAATTGAAAATATCTTGCAATTGTGGAGCAAAGCAGATAGATGTACTGTCTTCAACAAAATTGTGAACTATCAAAGGTTTCAAAAACTCTTCCAGTATCGCATTTTGATGATGTACACGCAAAAAGGCAACCCAGAAGGAATGACAAGCAAGAACCTATTAGGGAAGCATTTGAAATTTAGAATCAGTATTCATAAGACAAATAGTTCCAGGGTCATGTATGAAAGGTGCTAAGTACAGACAGTCTCCAACTTAAGATAGTTCAACTTAAAACAATTTTTCAACTCTATCATGGTGTCAAAGTGCATTCATTACTTCAAGTACTCATACAACCATTCTGTTTTTCACTTTCAGTGCAGTACTCAAAAAATTACATGAGATATTCAACACTTTATTATTATAAGTTTTAAGTTAGATGATGTCGCCCAACTGTAGACTACTGTGAATGTTCTGTGCATATTTGAGGTAGGCTAAACCAAGGTATGATGTTCAGTATGTTAGGTGCATTAAATGCATTTTCAACTCATGATACTTTCAACTAATGATGGGTTTATCAAGGATGTAACCTATCGTAATTCAAGGAGCATCTATAATTAATTCCATTCAGATGATGTTGCCCATTTCAGGTAGAAATACCTTCAAAGGTGAAAAACAGGAAATGAAAATCTGAGCAACAGGTGACAATGAAATATGATAAGCTTGGACAATGTAGATCTACACAGAGATTTGGAAAAGGTATGAGAGCAGAATCAAGATTGATATATAAGAAATGCCAGGTGGCCGGGCACGGTGGCTCAAGCCTGTAATCCCAGCACTTTGGGAGGCCGAGACGGGTGGATCACGAGGTCAGAAGATCGAGACCATCCTGGCGAACACGGTGAAACCCCGTCTCTACTAAAAAATACAAAAACTAGCCGGGAGAGATGGCGGGCGCCTGTAGTCCCAGTTACTTGGGAGGCTGAGGCAGGAGAATGGCGTAAACCCGGGAGGCGGAGCTTGCAGTGCTTGCAGTGAGCTGAGATCCGGCCATTGCACTCCAGCCCGGGCGACAGAGCGAGACTCCATCTCAAAAAAAAAAAAAAAAAAAAAAAAGAAATGCCAGAAAAATTTCAAAACTGTCAGACATATAACTTGTGACAAATTTTTTACAAATTTAGACTTGGCTGAATATCATACAGCATCAAACTCTCCTTGTTGGCACTCTTATGAAGAATAGCATTGAACTTCTATGAATTTTCACAAATGGAAAAGCAAAAGAAGTCAATCGCACAAAATCTGGATTTTGAATATACTTCATGATTCTTATTGTCCTAAGGAAAACTATACCTACCGAGAATTCTCAGCTCAATTCATCTCAACCATCAATGAATTTTAAATCCTTACATAAATTAACCTGAAGTGATCTGTATTACAAAAAGACTACAGGAGTGATACATTCAAAAAGTGGGTCAGAAACAATACTTGGAAGAGAATGACTTGAAGATGGCTTATGACTGGTATTAGTTCAGAGTATACTTTCATTGTATGGGAAAAGCTTCAGTTACAAAACTGTAAGTTACCAAGAAGAAATTCCTCATGCAACTAGGAAAATAACTTGCAGAAACTAGGAAGGGAATGTTGTCTTATCCTCTAACCAGAATGATTTTTGCACATATCTGAAAATGGGAAGAAAGGAAGATGTTCTTTGTATAGATACAAAAACTCAAAAAGGAAAAAAAATGGGTGTTATTAAATAATAAGAATGTTTACATAAAGCGTTCAAATGTGATGTATATTTGTTGTAGGGGTGTCATGTAATTAAATGCATGAAATAGATATTTTGTTTTTTATTTTTCTAAGTATATAAAAAGAGAATTGCTATATTTAAATTCTTATTAAAAGCTCCAATTATGATATATTTTTACTCCTATAAATTATACATAACTTAAAATGCAAAAAAGTAACAGTCCCTTTTGACCCAGATGATAATGATAATTGTATACTTTTCCTCCTATACTGAGGGTTAAGAGAATCCTTAAAATTGCTTTGGAGAAATGAATTAAAATTCTAAACATACAATTTTTGATACAAGGCACTAAGTAAATCAAGTCATTATTTAAATCACTATTTAAAGAAATCTGACTGAAAATTCAAACAGTTTTTTAATTCTTCTCTAAAGCAAGAAAAAAACTATTCAGGATTTATATATTTAATTAGTGAATATATCAAAAACATTCCTCATCTTCCAAAACTTGCTTTTGGAATAACAAAATATGTTGTCAATAGAAATTTCCAATTTCCTGTCACCTAAAACTACAGTTGACTTTTCATTTGTGAAAACTGCTATTTCAGTGAGCCAATGCTGATTAATAAAACACTGGAATGAAAAAAGACTGGATTAGTAGCCTAACTGGACAGATGTTCCAGTTGAAGCACTTGCAATCCTTCAACATCAAACTACTTCAGAACTTTTCTATTTGCCATAGCTTACTACTGCTAAAATGGTCCTAAGCAAACTTTCAAAGAAGGCAAAGTCTTTCTGACATCTACTTTCTGCCTCCTCTCTCCTAGTCTCCCTAGGCTCTGATGCGGACACACAGTAGCATTCCAAGTTCCCTAAAGTAGATAGGTTAGCATTTCCTCCAGAATTGTCTCCACTCCTCCTTCTTCCTAACTTCCAAACCCATACCTAAAGGACTGCTCCCAACTGTGTTTATCAGATTACTGCAGGTAAATTCTTACCCTAATGCCAAAATATCACACCACAAATTACTTGCTAATTGCAGAAGGAAATGCTTACAATGGAAAGATAGCCTGTCAAATTTAGGATTATTAGTAAGACAAGCCTACTTTATGTGCCTTTGGATGTTGTATGCAATGAAGTATACTGCATGACTTACAAATTATTCCTATCAAAAAAAATATTAAACCTGAATATATTCAAGCCTTTAGACCCAATTCCAAGTTTACAGAAAACAGGATAGAGGGAACAAATTTAAACACTATGAGGAGGAACTATCACTAAAACATGGAATATGGGTTATTCTATAAGACTACAGACCTGGTCTCTCCAAAAGATCAATGTCACCCAGTGCTGTGGCTCACATCTGCAATCCCAGCACTTTGGGAGGCCGGGGCAGGTGGATCACTTGAACCCAGGAGTTTGAGACCAGCCTAGGCAACACTGCAAAACCCCATCTCTACAAAAAATACAAAAATTAGCTGGGTGTGGTGGTGTGCTCCTGGGTTCCCAGCCACTCAGGAGGCTGAGGTGGAAGGATGGCTTGAGCCCAGGAAGAAGGTCAAGGACGCAGCGAGCCAAGACTGCTCCACAGCACTCCATCCTGGGACACAGAGCAAGTACCTATCTCAACAACAACAACAACAACAACAACAAAAAACTATTGAAAAGGAATTTCGAAGAAATGGGGGGAAATGTGAATATATACTACACCACATGTTAGAGTGTAAGGAATATTCTTCACTTTCTTAAGTGTGATTGTGGTACTGTTACACAGAAAAATGGCCTTGATCTCTTACAAAATACATACTGACACACATACAGCATTTAGGGCTGAACTGTCATATCCGTAACGCACTTTGAAAATGTTCGGAAAACAGAATGTGAGGGAAGTGGAAAACGCAAATATGGCAAAAAGGTAGCGTTAAAACTAGGTGGTAGGTATGGTGTTCAAATGGGCTATTTAACTTTTCAATATTTTCGAAAAAAATAACAAGTTGCAAAGTTAATAAATTCATTCGAAAATAAAAATATAAAAGCCAGGCTAGATGATGCACACCTGTAATCCCAGCTACGGAGGCTGAGAGGTCAGCTTGAGCCCAGGAGTCTGAGACCAGCCTGGGCAACATAACACCCGCATTTCAAAAGTAAAACATAAAAATATCAACGAAAGGGCAATTGAGTAGTATTTCTTAAAATCTTTAGGTGAGCCTCCTTGCCTATTCTCATCTACTTCGTTCCCACAAAAATGGTATATACTAGCGTTGAGCACTGGAGAAGGAGTCAGAAGACCTACGGTTCTATTAATATAATTGGCCTTGGCTCTTCCTAGTGACCTCATTCAAGTCCTCTCCCTGAGGCTGTTTCCTTGCCTGCAAAATGATTCCCGCAACCTAGACCACTTCAAAAGGGTTTGCTAAGAGATACAAATCAGGGGTTATCAAAGAAAGAAACAAAAGCAAGACACAATTACAACGGTATTTGTAATGATGTTAAAACATCAGAGGCGCACAGCCCTAACAATGGTATAAGCAAACCAGTGCCTTCCCTGGTTAAGTTTCTGCGTGGAGACAGCTGGAGTTGGCACAGTAGTCCCCCAAAGCAGGACACCTTACAGATGCTAAGAGGCAGCTTTTGTGCTTTAAAACTCTCCTTCCAGCGTTCCATTTTATGTTTCATGGCACTAAAAAAGACAAATTCTGTCCAAACCTGAAAACAATAAAGCCAAATATTTAAGATGACAGTTTTTTTTTTTTAAACTAACGAATCTTCGCAAACAAAGACTCTTGGCCAAAGGTCTCCCGTGCTTGCAGAAGCGGGTTCACCTTGACGTTTTTCCTCTCCAGCAGATTTCTCCTTAAAAGCGTTAAAACTTGAGATAAGTTGGGAGGAACTCCTTCCACCGCTGGAGCAGGCTAAAACCTCAGAGTGAGATCATTCTTTCCGTCTCAGTAAGTGAACCTTGCAAAGCTCAGAAAATTGTGTCTCCAACTCCACGTTTCTCCTCAGGGCCCTTCTTCTGTAGACAATAACGGGAATTCTATGGCAGAGCAGGGGAGGTCCCTTTGACAAAAATGAGGGTGCAAACGTGGAACGACCGGTCATCTGGGCCAAATGAGGGGCCCTGTGCCTGCAAATCCCGAACCCCCTTTTGGTCTCCTTTCCTACGACTGAAGAGACACGGGGGTGGGCTGTGGTGTGAGAAGCATGGGTCTTGGCCAAACATCGGCACAAAATGTACCAAAGGGAGTTGCCTCCAGAGAGAAAAGCCAAAACCAGGCTGGGGCATTACAGGCGCATAGGCCTGGGAGGGGAGGTGGTGGAGGAACAGAAGGCGGCGGCCCGCGCGGCCCAGGCCTGCAGCAGCCGAGGCGGCTGCCGCGTCGCGCCGGGATCCCTCCTCCCCCGCCTGGGCCGACGCAAGATGGCGGTCCGGCCGCCGCCGCGCAGCCGGTCTCCTCCCCCGCGCCCTGGGCGCTCCCGACGACCCGCGCCGGCCTCAAGACCCCCAGTCCAGCGCCCCCGGAGTGAGGCGGCGCAGGCCGCGCGGGAGGGCCTCTGCCTGCTGCAGCGCAGGGCGGGCGGGGGCGGGGGGCGCTTACCGTGAGCGGAGCGGATCGGCCTGACTGGAGCCCTGAGGAGGAGGAGAAAGAGGAGGAGGAAAAGGAGGAGCACGAAAAACTACACTGCGGCGACGGCGGCGGCTCCCATTGCGGAGCTGGCAGCCGAGCCGTGGAAAGGGGGGGCTCTCATGCAGCCGGCGCGCTGCCTCATGGGTAGGCTCCGGGTCAGACTCCCCGTGTCCGAGCTCCCTGTCTTGTCGCCGACGCGGGAGGCGGGCACCGACATGTGCGCCGCGTCGCGGGCCCTCGAAGACCCACGCGCCGGTCGGGGGCGAGGGCCAGGGCCCGGTCACCATGTGGGTGCGAGCTGCTAGTTGGTGTGGCCGGGCGGCAGCCCCAAAATCCGGACTGCTCGGAATTTGCAGGCGAGGAGCCGTGCGTTCCGGGTCCTCCGCGTGTGTCCAGTCCGTTGACTTGGAAAGTGAAAAGGTCACGGGGTAGAACCGCCGTTCGAAAGAATCGTGGAGGCTGCGGGGCGAAGACTAAATCAGAAGAGAAAAAGGAATCGTCCGTTTCTTTTCATAATTGGCTGATTTTACCAAGTCTGTTTTAAATGTGTGGTTTTGCTTGCGACCCTGTCGAAGTCAAATACGAAGAGACGAATCTCTACATTTAGCGTTTCATTTGGGACACAGTAATTGCAAGTTCAGGTTATTACAAATACAGGGTGGTCTTCAGTATGTGAGAAGAACAAAGAGGAGTTGGAGGGTTTTATTTAAAAAAAAAAAAAGTTATCTATTGTTTTTCCAGAAAGTTCATTGACAGTAAAGTTTTGGGCAGCTGGTTAGTTCTGATTGGTGAGTGAAGGGGGTTGGTAAAACTTGCCCTACAGCTGCAGCAGGTTCTTTCAGAAGCTAAAACCTGAAGATAAAACTTACTTCAGGTAACAGCAGGTGGTTTCAGCAGCCAGGCTTGCAGAGAATTCTATTCTTGGAACAATGTTATGTGCCCTGCTTCCCCCACCACTGGCTTCTCCACTCTTAGTTGGCTATGACAAGAGTGACCCAAATCGAATGATTAACTTTCACACTCTAATTCCTAATTCTGCCATCTGGATATTAACCTGTAATAGCATTTTCAAAAGTTATGACAACGAGAAGTATAAGAATTTACAAGAAGAACACTTGCCAAGATACTGCTTGCATAAATACTTGCTAAAAGTTGTATTCTGATCTGTAAGGAAAGTTTCCTAAACTGATTGTCTTCTCAAGAGCAATGGCATTACTGGTGCAGCTTGTGAATGACCAAGACTTGAAATCTTGCCTGGTAGGATCCTTAACAGACACCCTGTTCAATCACTGAATCTTGCTAATTCGTCTTCCTATTTGAATTCAGTTTCTTCTCTCTCATCCAGCTTTCCCTAGCTTTCCTCAAGTGTTTATCATTATTGTAGTCTCCATGTTGATTACTGCCCCCAAATTAATCTTCCCCAAAGGCCACCTGGATCACTCCTACAGATCTTGTGTACTTGGAGGTAACCATGACCTAGCCTTCTCCCAAATGGGCCTGGGATCATCTACCCAGCTTTCCCTTTCCTGCTGGCCCTGAAAATAAACTTTACAGGAAAAGACAGAAAATAGTCAAAACAGCAAACATGGAAAGTTTAAAAATTCCAAAACCTTGAAATATTCTTAAGACGTCGTTTTTCAAATACAGTCCCTACAGGTTAGCAAAGCATGCTACAGTGTCAGGCAAAATTACAACGAATTTAAAGATCTCACTTGGCTTTATTGCAGTTCTAGATTCAGGCACCACTTCATTCCATAAAACAGAATAGGTGTTCCCTTGAATGGAGCAGATGTGGTTGGCTTTATAGACAGAAAAAGGGCTGAAGAAAGAAGAAACAACAAAAAACAAGTTGGTCATTTCAAAGTTACTTTCCTTGTAAGGTGGGGCAGTGAGACAGAATAATAGAAAGAAAACTGATTGGTTAATATCAGGTTGCTCCAGGTTACTATTGTAAGAACAATAGCAGCCGGGTGTGGTGGTGTGTACCGGTAGTCCCAGCTACTGAGGAGGCTGAGGCAGGAGGATTCCTTCAGTTCAGGAGTTCAAGGCTGCAGTGAGCCATGATCCTGCTGCTGCAGTCCAGCCTGAGCAACAGATCAAGACTCTGTCTCAAAAACAAACAAACAAGAGTTAAAACAGGGAACTTCATTATTATGGGGATTGAAGGTTTAAACTGGCCTGTTTGGGAAATTAGGCTGTTACCTCTCTCCTGATTTCTCAGAAGGCCACATAACAACTCAGTTTCAGTTTTGTGAGCATGGGTAACTCCATGTTGATTTTTAGTCTAGTCTGTTGGGGCTTAGTGCAGGAGTTTGGTCCAAAACAATGGCATCCTCATAAAAAGGAATGAAATAATGGCAGTCGCAGCAACCTGGATGGAATTGGAGACCATTGTTTTAAGTGAAGTAACTCAGGAATGGAAAACCAAACATTGTATGTTCTCATAAGTGGGAACTAAGTTGTAGGGATGCAAAGGCATAGTAATGATACAGTGGACTTTGGGGACTCCGCGAAGAGCGTGGGAGGGGAGTGAGGCATGAAAGACCATACATTGGGTAGAGTGTATACTGCTCGGGTGATGGGTGCGCCATAATCTCAGAAATCACCATTAAAGAACGTATTCATGTAACCAGACACCACCTGTTCCCCAAAAACCTATGAAAATAAAAAATAAAAATAAAAAATAAAACAAAATGATGGCATCCTATTATTTTTATTTGTAACAGGATGAAAGAGAAGATTGCACTCTGTATTCTAGAGTCTAGTCCTCACTTTGTAGAGACAAAAGCTCAATGTTGCCAGTCTCCAGAACTAATTTGAATCCTGCGGGATGATTCATACCAACCAAACTTACTGAGACTGATGTGTAAATGAGAATTGCAATTGTTTTTTGTTGTTGTTCATGAAAAACACAACTGCCATGGAGACCAGAAAGCTGGTTAACATTTTCATTCAAAGGAACATTTACATGAGAAGCCAAATTACAAAAGATGAATCGTGAGTATAGAATCAGCACACAGGAAGTTATTTGGATGATTCTGACATCATACTTCAAACTTCTGACATCATACTTCAAACTTCTGACATCATACGCCCTTGGCCTCTAGAACGCCATTCTTTTGGTTCTCCTGACTTACTGTCTGAACTTTCCCATCGTTTTTTACGAGCTTCTCTGACTTACGTTCTCAGCCTATTTTACATGTTACACACTTGCTATAGATATCCTCACAGTACTCATTCTCCTTAAGTGAGATTATGCTCCATATCCCTACCTGGATTACTGCAATGAATATGGGTGATCTCCCAGCTCTCATTCCACAAGTACTTTGTGTTCATCTATGCAATTTGGACAGACGTAATACACCCCATAACAGGTCCAAGAATTGTCCAACTGGCCAAAAGTTATCAGAGTTATCCTCACCCTTTGAACTAGTTTTGTTTCAGAGGCCAATCAGAGGGAAGCCTAGGATTTTTGTTTTATAGCAAAGAACAGAGAAGTTATTTTTTTTCTCTGAATAGTATAGCATTCAAATGTAAATACTGGAAGAGCTACATTCTCTCTCTCTCTCTCTCTTTTTTTTTTTCCTTTGCTACTAAGTAGAGCCAACTGAAAATAAAACCAACACGTGGAGGAGGAATGGTTGGGAGAATCAATCATAGGGAATGGAAGCCAATCCCTGAGAGAATCATAAACCTTCAAATAAAACATCACCGGAACCCATACTACCTCTAGACTTCTCTGGTTTATAAGCCAATAAATTCCCTTTGTTGTTTAAGCTGAAGGGATCCAGAACAAGCCATTGTGGCATAAAAATTATTTTGAGCTGAATATGTTTAAGTTCCTGAAATCCCTTATCTACCTAAAAGCAGAGCCTTTCAAAAGAACCCAAAAGAACTCAATTGTTATAAATTCCCTCCAGGGAGCAACCAAGGAAGATTGAGTCACCGTCAGAGACTGTGAGAATTGTCACCACATCTAAACAGACATTGTCAAAAAACTATGATATCTCCCATCTATTCTCCAAAGGGCCCATTTATCTTTCCTGAAAGTCGTTTCCATAAGTGCCCTTTCCGCTCCTTCCCCTTCTAAGAAGTCATTTGTTTTCCCATAAGTGCTTTTCTCCCCCTCCCCTTCAGGGAAGTATCAGTCTATAAGCCCCAAATTCTAACCAGCCTCTGGAGTCACACTTCTTTGTGATCTCCCTTACATATATGTGATTAAAATCTGTCTTCTCTTGTCCTTTGTCAGTTTAATTCACAGGCCCCCAATTATAGAACCTCAAAAGGTAGAAGGAAAAGTTTTTCCTCCCCAACAAAGCCAATTTGAGTTGAATTTTCTGTTACCTGCAACTGAAATCATCGTTAAGTGTGACAGAGATAATGATACATATTCACCATCTTATTTTCCTCTTTGCACCCAGGAAACCTATGTTTCCCAGCTATCTTACCTTTATATTGGGCTGTGTGACTAATTCTGGACAGTGGAATGTAAACAGAAGCAGTGACCCTCCCATGTAAGCCTGACCTTAAAACTTCCAGTAATTTATAGTTCCTGTTTGTTTTTCACACACCAGTCAGCCAGATACAGAAAACTCTGAGAAGCTGGGGGATGGCAGAAACATTAAATAGAAGGACTCTGGGTTTCTTAATAATTGTATCAACACACTTATCCTCATTGGACTGATTGGAGCAAAAAATAAATCTTTATTGGGTTATGACCCTGAGATTTGAGGGTGGTTTGTTGCAATAGCTAAAATCACTAACTCTGATTAACAATAGCGATGGCCTACAATAACAAAAAACTAAAATATGTGTCATTAGCTTAGCACAGTAATCAGGTGGGAATTGAGGAAATAGATGTAGGAGGGTGGACAGCTGAAGGTTCACATTAGGCGGTGGCTAAACTCTTGCTTACAATATCTCACAAGGCAGATTAGTATCTACATAACTTGTAAAGCTAAGGGAGGAGTTCAGAAAGCAATATTAATGGTAGATGTTGGTGATTTTTTATGTTTTTAGCAAGACATTATCAGAAGGAGATTAGCATAGAACAGAATTAACCAGTTTATTGTTGGGGGCAAAGGAAATTTTTCACATCTGAAGGTTTGAGTCTGATGAAATTACCAACAATAGAGAGAATAACAGGAGAAAAGGCATACAAAGGTATTAACGTGATACTGTGCACAAGAGTCATACAAAACATAAGACTCAAAGAAGGGCCAGACAGTTGACACTCAAGTACTCGCTTCATAGGGGAGAAGAAAATAGAGGACGTAAGCAATTTTGAGGGGTAGCAAATTATTTTGAGAAGACATGAATGAGCTCAAAGAACAGACAATGGTCTGGGACAAAGTTCCTCCGAGCTCTGGGGGAGGTGGCAAAAAGTTGAAGGAAGGTGAGGGGCAATAGAACACGGATAGAATAGGTGTTCCCATGAATGGAGCAGATGTGGTTGGCTTTATAGACAGAAAAAGGGCTGAAGAAAGAAGAAACAACAAAAAGCAAGTTGGTCATTTCAAAGTTACTTTCCTTGTAAGGTGGGGCAGTGAGACAGAATAATAGAAAGAAAACTGATTGGTTAATATCAGGTTACTCCAGGTTACTATTGTAAGAACAGCAGCAGCCAGGTGTGGTGTGTACCTGTAGTCCCAGCTACTGAGGAGGCTGAGGCAGGAGGATTCCTTCAGTTCAGGAGTTCAAGGCTACAGTGGGCCATGATCCTGCCACTACATTCCAGCTTGAGCAACAGAAATGAACAAAGATGGTCTTCTTATGCAGATAAAGTCTCCCAGGTAATCTCAGTTGCCCTGAGAAGAATAGAGGAACAGTCTGTCTGGGCATGATGATGACTTTTAGTCTTTTCTCTTCTTATGGTTAATCTTGGCTGGTTATTTGATGAGATTCCTAGGGAGGAGGCTTTAGAACAATTGCATTTCTTTTGAAAAAACTTTTCTTCTGTAAGATAAGGGAACTTCCAGGGAGAGCCTCTCCCTGTGTTTGGGGGTTGGGGGGACAGAAGAATGTTAGAAAGTCCTTTGTTCTGGGGCAACTTCTAAGCCTTTCCAATTTTCTTTAATTCAGAAGTGCTCAGCACACCCCAAAGCACCATACTTTGAGGTGTTGTTCTCTGAGCCCTGACATTACGAACAGAAATGAAAGGGAATAGAGAGAGTCCATCAATGGGGGACTTTGCAGGGTTGGAAAACACTACTTCTTCTACATTCCAAACAGAGATGTGACTTTAAAAGACTTTGAGCAAGGAAGCACCAGTAGAATTTGAAAAAAGTGACTTGCACTTAGGAAAAGATCAGATTACACGTGTTTCAGATAGCACCTATTATTTCAGATAGCCTCAAAGTAATGGCCATTAAATTGAAAATGAGAAAAATTTAGTCAAAAAAGCAGAAAAATAAGGCAGCTTTTAGAACTATGTCTGCAGAATAAATACTGTTGATGCTTCAGTATTTAAAGGTAGATGATATTTATCTACCTTTTTTGAGTGTTCCCATTACCTGAAGTTTCACTGTGCTTCTATTTTCAACAGCTGGGATCTGCAACTCTTTTTCACAGGACTGTCCTTAGGCTTTTGGAACTACTTTGCATTCTTTCACAAGGACTAGAAGTCCCTGGGAAATTATATTCCTCAAGCGCAGTTCTTAACCAATGACTGATAAATACAGGAGTATGGAAACTTTAGCTCCCCCTGTCTTGGGTAGGAACAACTTAGACACATAACTTACACTCCAGAATTTCCCTGTAGGATCAAGCTGAATATACCCTCTCTAGGGTTTTACCTACAGCTGTATCCTTGGCTTGTGGGCATGTTAAACTACTATTTATTCCAGTTCCACAGCCACCCTTCTTGCTTTGTGATGCTGGGAGCTAGGACTCTGCAAAACAACTTTGTGCTTTTCCAGTTGCTGTTAGGCTCTGCCAAAAGGGGGAACTAAAGAAAGACTGGAAGACTGGAGGAGGAAGAAGGGCTTTGCTCCTTCCTGTTTGCCTGTTTTTTCTTTATCTTCTGTCATGATGAATCCAGCAACTTTTCATCACTCCAGCAGTGACAATTCAATCCTGTAACAGCGGCTCCCAGCACCATATATTGAATAGGGTGTCTTTTCCTTAGTGTGTACTTTTGTTGACTTTGTCAAAGGTCAATTGGTGGTAGGTATGTGGCTTTATTGCTGGGCTCTCTATACTGTTCCATGGATCTATGTGTCTGTTTTTATAGTAGTACCTTGTTGTTTTGGTTACTGTAACCTCATAGTATATTTTGACATCAGATAATGTATGCCTCCAGCCTTGCTCTTTTTGCTTAGGATTGCTTTGGCTCTTCAGGCTTTTTTTTTTTTTTTTTTTAATTCCATAAGATGTTTTTTTTCTTGAGACAGTCTCAGGTGGAGTGCAGTGGCACAATCACAGCTCACTGCAACCTAACCTCCAGGACTCAAGTGATCCTCCCACCTCAGCTTCCCAAGTAGCTGAACTACAGACACATGCCACCACACCCCGCTAAGTTTTCTTAAATTCTTTGTAGAGGTGGGGTCTTGCTATATTACCCAGGCTGTTCTCAAACTCCTGGGATCAAGCAATGTGCACCTCCACCTCCCAAACTGTTGGGATTATAGGCGTGAGCCACCATGCCCGGCATTGGTTCTATAAGAATTTGAAGATTGTTTTTTCTAATTCTGTGAAAAATGACATTGGTAATTTGATGGGAATTGCACTGAATTCATAGATTGCTTTAGGCAGTATGGTCATTTTAGTGATACTGTTTCTTCCAATCCATGGGTTGTTTTTCTATTTGTGTCATACACAATTTCCTTCATCAGTGTTTTATAATTCTTCTTGTGGAGATATATCACCTCCATGGTTAAATGTATTCCTAGGTATCTTATTTCTTTTTTCCTTTTGCAGCCATTGTAAATGGAATTGAGTTATTGATCCAGTTCTCAGCTTGACTGTTATTGGAGTATAGAAATGCTACTGATTTTCATATGTTGATTTTGTATCTTGAAACTTTACTGAAGTCATTTATCAAATCTAGCAGTCTTTTGGAGGAGTCTTTAGGAGTTTCTAAATATAAGGTCATGTTATCAGCAAACAGAGATAATTTGACTTTCTCTTTTCCAATTCAGATGCCTTTTATTTCTTTCTCTTGCCTGATTGGACTAGCTAGTATTTTCAGTACTATATTGAATAGGAGTGGTGAAAGTGGGCATCCTCATGTGTTCCAGTTCTTAAGAGGAATGCTTTTAACTTTTCAGTAAAATGTTGGCTGTGAGTTTTCATATGTGGCTTTTATTATTTTGAGATATGTTCCCTCTATGCTCACAACATCACAACATTTTTATTGTCTTTTACAAAAGTAATGGTCTGCAGCAGATTGGAATTTTTTTTAATTGGTCCTTTCCTACGGATAGTTTGAGAAGCTCCATTTTTTTCTTTTTTCTTTTTTTTTGAGATGTTGTTTCGCTGTTGTCACCGTGGCTGGAGTGCAGTGGTGCAATCTTGGCTCACTGCAACCTCTGCCTCCCAGGTTCAAGCAATTCTTCTGCCTCAGCCTCCCAAGTACCTGGGATTACAGGTGTGTACCACCACACCTGGCTAACTTTTGTATTTTTAGTAGAGATGGGGGTTTCACCATGTTTGCCAGGCTGGTCTCAAACTCCTGATCTCAGGTGATCCACCCGGTTTGGTCTCCCAAAGTGCTGGGATTACAGGCATGAGCCACTGCACCCAGCTGGAGAAGCTCCATTCTAACATTACTTCTAGCCTGGCCCCTAAAACTTGTTAACATTCTCCCAGGCTTTTTTGGTTCTTGGGTCAGTCAGATGCAGAGGATCAACCAATGTATTTTGAGCTCTAGAAGACATGGGAGCTACTGCAAAGAAGTAACCTGGGGTTTCTGAATGGTTGATGGAACAGAAATATCTCCCCCACCAAAATCATAGGATTACTCTGAACCATGAGGTGCGTAGAAAATAAACCTTATTATCTTAAGCCACCAAGAATTTTTGGTAATTTGTTTTAGTAGCTAGTGTTAGTTATCCAACTACAATGTCATTGAATTTTCCTGTGATACTGACTTTTATATATATGCCCATAATTTCTGAATTTATACCTTCAAAGCACATCCCTCTCCAAAGCATCAGAGCCATATATCTTATCACAAACTTGAAATCTCCTTTTAACTGTCCTACAGGACTTAAAAGCTCAACATTTCTAGAACTAATTATGCTTCTTTCTCTTTTTCTTTCTCTATTCCATTTTGTTGAATCATATCACCACTTCTTCAGTTATCCAACTCTGAAAACTGAGAGTAAACCTCATCTTCTCTTTCTCCAACCCAGTATAACTAATTGACCCTGTACCATGTTCTGAAGATTCTACCTTCTCTGTATTTCCCCAGCACTTACTTTACTCTCAATTCCTAGTTATTCTACCCTATCTCACTTGAGTTATTACAAAAATATTTTATTGTATACTCTTGTAATTAATTACTTCCAGTGTCGCAGAAACAACTTTTCAGAAAGCAAATCTAAGTGTGTAATATCCATACTTTAGATATATATTAACTGTTTTCATAGTCCTTGAGATAAACTTCATACATAAAATGACATACATGGTGTGTTAGACACTATGGATTGACTACTTTAATTTCTCTCCATTCTCCTAATCAGAGATGATGGAAATCTAAAAATAAATAAATAAATAAATAAATAATAAACAAACAAAAAAACCCTATATTCCCCATACAATAGTGCCACGGAGCTCTAGATGTAGTAGATTCTGCCAATTTGATGCACTACCACCAGATTTGGAAGACAAAAATGAGGTAGAGGCGATATTCTGTTGTTGTTGATACTGGCAAGCAAAGTTATGAAGATGCTGGTGTTAAGAGACAATTGCAGTAGTTAAACTTGGAGTCCTGATATCTATTCACCAGTTTCACGGATGTGAGAGGCAACTGATGCAGCCACAATGGCAACAGCAGCAGCAGCTTCCTGAACCCTAGATCTCAGCTATGAAATTATAGCAGCCCCTTGATTTCTATTCTTCCAGTTTTTCTGCCAATGTTATATTTCCCTGAATTAAATACCTTTCTATATGAAATACCGATTTTCTCTTTCTTCTACATTATAACCTGACCAAATAACATTACATAACACACAAGGCTTCGCTGGGCACCATGGCTCATGTCTGTAATCCTAACACTTTGGGAGGCTGAGGCAGGCGGATCACCTGAGGTCAAGAGTTCGAGACCAGCCTGGGCAACATGGTGAAACCTCGTCTCTACTAAAAATACAAAAATTAGCCAGGCATGGTGGTGGGCGCCTGTAATCCCAGCTACTCAGGAGGCTGATGCAGGATAATCACTTGAACCCAGGAGGCAGAGGTTTCAGTGAGCCGAGATTGCACTGTTGCATTCCAGCCTGGGCCACAGAGCAAAAACTCCATCTCAAACAAAAACAAAAACAAAACAAACAAACAAACAAAAAATCGAGGCTTTCATGATGTATCTCCTATTTCTTTCACCAACAATCTCATGACACTCTTCCATGACTGCTCCATACACATCCATCCCCATACGTTGTACTTAAGCTGTACTAAACTATTGCACATCCACAAGTGTGCCATTTTCTCATGACTCTTTCTATTTCAAAGGCCATTGTTACTACTTCTTCTGAACTCTCTAGCTACATTGTTACTACTTCTTTCTGAACTCTCTAGCTCCTAATCTACTCTGGAAGACTTTCCTGATGCCTCTGCCTCCATCTGTGTGCTTATAATGGAAATTCCTCATTCTTCTTTCTTGCCGCACAGCATCTGAGTCCCCTCCCTGTGTTTGAGATGTTGCCATTATGAGATGGAGGCTCCCCCTCTTTAAAAACTGAAAAAGCCACATGCTTGCTTTCCCACATCCCCTGTAATCAGAGCATGTGCATGTGATCTAGGATCTGCCAATCAAATACATATGTTCCAGATTTTGAATTAGAAGCTAATGGCATGAAAAAGAGCATCTTTTTCAGAACTCTGACAATGTATAGCAACAAAAAAGGCAGCTAAAATCAATTTTTAGAGGCAATAGTGCCAGTAGTTCTAGCAACAGTATTGTATTAGTAGTGTGGGCAGTTATAGTGGGAGTGTCTGTGCTACTGGCAATAACAGTGGTGTCTTCTCCAGCCTACTTTTGTATGATTTTGGAAGTTGTACCTGGTTGCATAGTCTCTGGGACTGGTTTTCAGACCTTTCAAGAGACTTTATGTACTAATCAATAGGGCTCCTTAGTAAATGCCTTTTCTGCTTAAATATTCCAGAGTCTGTTTCTACTGGTTATAATCAAGAACTTTGACTTATATAATCCTTCTCTATTTTTTCCAGTTGCACTGTGTATGTGTGAGTTTGGATTATTATTCAGCAAATATTTGCTCCTGTAGACTCCAATTATAGTTTCTTTCCTATCCTATTGACATTAGTCTTGGTTATATGTTTTGGGTTTTGGCCAATGGGATGTCAGCATCTGTAATTCAGAGGTTTGACATATGCTGTGTGCTTGAGCTTGCCCTCCTGTTCCAGTTACGTGAAGAGTATTTCCCAGGTTGCTGCTGATTATTCAGCCTAGTCCCTGAGTGAGACACATGGAACAGACCACATACCCCAGGCAGCTTCTGGTCCAAAGATGAGGAGCATATGGAGCTGACCTAAACCCAACCTGTATCCGAGATCCCAAAACCCAGGGGTTGGAGTCTTACCTATCTAGCCCACAGACCTAGAGAATACAACTGCTATTTTAAATCACTGCATTCTTATGCAGTATTGTGTCCATAGCTGACTAATACAGCATGTAATTATTATTAATAGTTACAGTCATAGTCAGCCTATAATATAATGATTGGTTTTCTGGTCTGTTGCTCTCTACTAGACTGTAAGTTTGTTGTGAGTGAAGACTGTGTCTTATTGGTCTTTACATTTTCAGTGCTTATCACAAAACCTACACCAAGCCTCTGTGAATGTTTGACAATGCATAAACACATAAAGGAAGAAATGGCAAGCATTCTTTGCATTTTTTGGTCTATTGCACCACTACAGGAGCCATGCAGAACAGTATGTCTTTATTAAAATATTTCTTCTACCAAAGTATGGTAAAATTGATTAGATTGAGCTGGATTGAATTATAGCATAGCAATACATTCATCTTTTCCTGAGACTATTCTCTTTTTATCTTGTTTGAAGTTTTGGGCACTCCTCACTCAGGGAAAAACACAGGACCAGCTCCTAATAAATATGCTCAATGAATTTCATTTTAACTTTCTTTCCAGAATTCCTTAGTTACTGATTTACACACAGACCCTTCTACTTCTTTATAGGTAGTTGGTTACTTCTATTATGTATGGATTCTGCTAGTTCCACTCTCAAATATTAGATTAATTTCTTTGCTATCAATTTGGGTTTATCTTGTAGTATCTCATTATCACTTTCATGTACCAAATGCCTAACCCATAGCTGAGACACAATAAAAGTTTGTTAAATGAATTTGGCATTTGTTATATTAATAGTCTCCTGAGTAATTAAAATTTTGATGCAATCATTTTGACTAGGGTACATTTTGGTACAGACTAAAATAGAAACTCTTATACATTTTTTTTTTCTCATTTTGACACATTGTGCAAAATGACTGTTTTCAGCCCATTCCTGAGCCTCCTGCAATTACTGACATCCTCAGCTGGGGTGAAGATCAGAAATGTGATGAGGCTCAGGAATGAAGTGAGTATAAGGAATGAGGTATAAACAATAAAAATGAATTTATATTTTGTCATAACCATGGCCATTTTGATGAGTCTGTAACTACAGCAAAGTGACCATGTCAAAAACAGAATTGAAAGCTATGAGTACATCCTGTCTCCCTAAGTTTAAGCCCTAAAGCAGTAGTAGTAAGGTACTGGACCATAAATAGATATGTTGTCTATAATGCAGAAAGCAAATCAATTTCTTGGAAAAGCAAAACTGCTTAAATTAAAACCAGAAAATAATTTCTCTATTGGGTCATCGTAGGCAAGATTCTACGTATGGTATGTCTTAATCCAGAGGTAGATTTTCTTGTATCCAGAAAAATGAATGAATTGCAAATCCTTCCAATGGCCCTCCTTAGTGTTTCTTTCAACTGAGCTTTTAAAATACAGTGAACAGCTCTGAATTTGAGATTAACTCTCCTGAGAAATACCTAGAAAACATCTATTCATTGTCACTAATTAAGTACAGAGCCTTATGTTTTAATAATCAGCAGAGCTGGGGGGTAGCATTGACATTTTCTGGCGAATATTAAAACATGAAAAAAGCTGCATGGATAGAAAGTCAGTCCACCTGGTACTTGGAGTTGTGCCAAAGAAATAAAGTACTAGGAGTAAGGATGAGATTGTCTTCAGAAAGTAATTTGTGTCCCCTCTGAATTACAGACAAATGAGTTGCCGATGTTTCAGAGTTCCACACCATAAAAGATGGCAGCAATAATTTTAGTATGGAAAATGTTAAATACCACCACCACCCTTTAACAATAATATTTGTATACTAAAATATCCATAGAGCATCAAGGTGTTAATTTCTTATTATAGAATGGCCCACCTGAAACTTGCCTGCTTTTTGAACTTAATATTGGCCCAGATGGCTACAGCTGCAATTTATCAGGTATGAAAGTGGAATTTTAAATGACATATTAAATAAGCAACACATAAATGAAGCTTCTAATTTGTAGATGATGAGTGGAGTAGTGTTTTTAAAATGGAATAGCCTGTGTTGCAAACATTTGAGGTCTATAGTGAGATGGCCAAGTCATCTGAAATGAATTTCTTCATTAGTTCTGGAACATCCTTAGTCATTATTTCTCTCCTTCCTCTTCCTTTATAACTCTGATTTAAAAATGTTAGATTCCCCCAGTCTCCTCCATGTCTTCTAACTTTTCTTCTATATGTCCTTTTTTGTCTATCTATGCTGCATTCTGCATAATTTCTTAACATATATGTCTTCTAATTTGCTGTTATATTTATCCACTGATTTTTTTAAGAGACAGAGTCTCACTATGTTGCCCAGACTGGACTCAAGCTCTAGGGCTCAGGCAATCCTCCCACCTCAGCCTCCCAAGTAGCTGAGATTACTGGCACACACCACCAAGCCCAGCCTGTCCACTGATTTTTTAATTTTTTCATTTTTTATATTTATTTCTATACAATACCATTGGTTCTTTTCAAATATGATCACTTTTTAGAGTATTTTGATGTTTTAAATTGTAAATAGACTCTGATAATTCATATATCTGCTAAATTTCATATCTATATTTTTCTCATGAGACCTCTTCTGTTTGTGTGTGTATGCGCATGTGCACATGTATGTTTTACTGTGCACTGATTATTGTCCCTAAAATATTATGTAAAGGAATTCTTCGAGGCCTAGGATGAAGGTTACCTTCTTTCAGTGAGAATTTTCCTCTACCAGTCAGAACCACATTATCCGACTTCATGGTTTCATGTTCCCTGACTATCCAAACCCAGCTCTGTAATTCTTGGTGGGGCACAACTTTTCAGGGAGGAGTTCTCTCCTTTTCTTTTTACATCTGTTCTTCTCAGTGTTAAGGCAATATTCCCTTCTACCCCTGGGAGTATGGGAGGGTAGTATAACTAAATATCTGAGATTGGGTAATTTATAAAGGAAATAAATGTCTTTTTCTTTTCTTTTCTTTTCTTTGTTCTTTTTGAGAGAGTCTCACTCTGTCACCCAGGCTGGAGTGCGGTGGTGTGATCTCGGCTCACTGCAACCTCCACCTCCTGGGTTCAAGTGATTCTCCTGTCTCAGCCTCCCAAGTAGCTGGGGCTACAGGCTCACACCACCATGCCCAGCTAATTTTTGTATTTTTAGTAGAGACAGGGTTTCACCATGTTGGTCAGGCTGGTCTTGAACTCCTGACCTCATGATCTGCCCTCCTCAGCCTCCCAAAGTGCTGGGATTACAGGCATGAGCCACCGTGCCCTGCCAGAAATGTATTTCTTAGTTTTGGAGGCTGGGAAGTCCAGGATTGAAGGACTGCGTCTGGTGAGGGCCTTTTTGCTGGTTGGGACTCTTTGCAGAGTCCTCAGGCAGTATAGGTCATCACATGGTAAAGGGGTTTATGATAGGTGGCCCTACTGGCCTTTTTAAATAACAGATCTACTCTGGTGATAATTAACTCATTCCCAAGATAACTCATTAATTTATTAATCTATTAACCTATTAACTCATTAATCCATGAATGGTCTAATCCAGTCATGAGGGCTCTGCCTATTAAAGGCCAACTTCTTAAAAGTGTTTCCTTGACGATTAAGTTTCAACATGAGTTGAAATCATAGCAGTATATTTCAGATTTTCTTTTACTCTGAGGGTGACACCCTTTGGGGTGCTAGCTCAGTTACGGAGGGGTCATCTTGTAGGATCCCCTCCTTGGATAGGCCCTGCGTACATCTGCTAAAACCAAGGTTCAAATCTGTTCAAATCAACAAGTTCCCTCAGAGAAAAGGCATCTTCAGTACATTCATGCTCAGCTTCTTTCTCCAGATTCCAGTGTTTTCTTAGATTTTGGCCCTTAAGTCCTTACTACTTTGACAGTTCTACAATGCTTCTGAGAAAAAAATTAGTATTTTTTCCAACTTTTTAGTTTTTTCAGCAGGAGGATTCAGAATAGAAATAAAATACATAACTTTAAAATGAAGAGAGGAGATAAAAGGGAATGAAGAAAAATTGATCACAGAAGGCAAAAAAACACAAACTAAAAGCATGGAAAATAAAAAACATAAAATAGAAATTAATCCAAGTTGCACAATGATACATTCAGTATGATACCATTTATATAAAATTTTTTAAACATAAAATAAAATCACATAGAATGTATTAAAATATTCATGATAATGCACATACCAACTTCAGTAGAAATGCTAGTTCAACAGAAAGGAAAGGATGAAAGGGAAAAAATGGAAAACTTTATTGTATGCATTTTGTTTATCTAAAAAGAGAGAGTGAGGCTGGGTGTGGTGGCTCAGGCCTGTAATCTCAGCATTTTGGGAGGCCGAGGCAGGTGGATCACTTGAGCTCATGAGTTCGAAACCAGCCTGGGCAACATGGCAAAACCCCATCTCTACCAAAAATACAAAAAATTAGCCGGGCATGGTGGCATGTGCCTGTAGCCCAGCTACTCAGGAGGCTGAGGTGGGAGGATTGCTTAAACCTGGGAGATGGAGGCTGCAGCAAGCAGTGATCATCCCACTGCACTCCAGCCTGGGTGACAGAGTGCGACCCCATGTTGGAAAAAAAAAAGAAAGAGAGAGAGAGTGAGCTGAGCAAATATGGCAAAATGCTAATGTCTATAAATACTGGTAGTGGGTGCATATGTGTCTGTTACATTATTGTTTGTATTTTTCAGTATGTTTGAAATGTTTCCTAATTTAAAACATGTTAAATAAAACTTAATTCAGTGTCTTAAAAGTTTAAAGGAGAAAGTCATATGATCATCTTAGTAGATGCCAAAATTATTTGATAAAATTCAACATCCATCCCTAAGGGAATTGGGAAGCATCCTTAGTAAAATAGCAATCGAATGAATGTTCTGTATAATTTTTATTGGCTCTGGAGAAATGCTAAGAGAGCACTAGGAGATTCAGACTTCAACTTTTCCATTTTAAACAAACTTGTGAAAACAAAGTTGTGAAACTCTTGGCAAATATAATAGTTCAAGAGAAGGAGCAGAATGGCTAAGTTACATGTAAGTCCAGGACTAGGGTGAAACCAGAGAAGCACCTAGGATGCAATTTAAAGGAGACAGTCTCCTCAGTCATCTCACTCCAGTCCTGGCCCACATGGCAGGTGTTATGTTTAACTTTTTAAGAAACTGCTGCATCCTTACCAATACTTAGTATAATCAATCTTTTTTAATTTTAGACATTCTAATAAATTCATATATGGCTTAAAATTTTGCATGTTCCTAATGACTAATGATACTGAACATTTTTTCATGTGTTTATTTGCCATCCATATATCTTCTTTGGTAAAGTGTGTGTTCAAGTGTTTTACCATTTTTATTGGATATTTTTAAATATTTAGATTTTGTGAAATCTCTATATATTATGAATACAAGTCCTTTAATATACGGCTTGAAATTATTTTTTCTGGTCTGTGGCTTGTCTTTTCTTTCTCAGAACAGTGTCTTCCAAAGAGCAAAAGTCCTTAATTCTGTGGTATAATTTGTCACATTTTTTAATGACTCATGCTTTGAGTGATGATGTGTCTTTACCTAAGCCAAAATCACAAATATTTTCTCCTGTTTTATTCTAGAAGTGTTATAGTTTTAGGTTTTAGACATAAGTCTATGATCTATTTTGGATGAATTTTTGAATATGTTTGTATATGGTGCAAGGTATGAATTGAGGATACTTATTTATTTATATACTTATTGAATATGGATATCCAATTATTCCAGAATCATTTGCTGAAAACCTTTCTCCATTGCAATGCCTTTGTATCTTTGTCAAAAAATCAATTGATCATATATGTGTAGGTCTATTTGTGGATTCTCTACTCTGTGTGGTTGATTTGTCTATATTTTTACCAATATCATACTCTCCTGATTAAAATAGCTTTATTTATCATACTCTCTTGATTAAAATAGTTTTACTAAAAGTTTTGAAATCAGAGAGTGTTGGTCTTCCAATTTTTTTTCTTTTTGGCAAAGTTGTTTTAGCCCTTCTAGGTCCTGTGTATTTTCATATGAATGAAAAAATCAGACTGTTGATTTATTCAATAAAAGCCTGCTGGGATTTTGAATGAGATTACATGGAATCTATAGATCAGTTTGGGAGATAATTGGCATCTTAACAATATTGAGCTTTCATTTCCATAAATGTGGTTTATTTTTTCATTTATTTGGGTCATTAATTTCTAGTAGCAATATTTTAGTCTTTTTAGTGGACAGGTCTTACCCATGCATTGTCAGATTTTTTTCTATGTGTTTCATGTTTTTGATGCCACTGTAAATAGTAATTTCTTAAATTTCTGTTTCAATTGTTTGTTGCTAATATGTAGAAATAAAATTGTAGTTTTTTAAAAATTTACCTTGTAACCTGTAACCTTGCTAAAGTCCCTTACTAGCTCTACCAGCTTTTTTGTAGAGTCCACGGGATACTCTACATACATGATCGCATGGTCTGCAAATACAGTTTTAGTTTTTCCTTCCCAATCTGGATGCCCTTCTTTCATTTCCTTACATTATTGTACTAATGTTGAATAGAAGCAGTGACAGTGTACATTTTTCTTTTTCTTTTTCTTTTGACATGGAGTCTCGCACTGTCGCCCAGGCTGTAGTGTAGTGGCGCAATCTTGGCTCACTGCAACCTCTGCCTCCTGGGTTCAAGCAATTCTCCTGCCTCAGCCTCCCCAGCAGCTTGGATTACAGGTGCCTGCCACCATGCCCAGCTAATTTTTTGTATTTTTTTAGTACAGACGGGATTTCACCTCGTTGGCCAGGCTGGTCTTGAAATCCTGACCTCGTGATTCACCCGCCTTGGCCTCCCAAAGTGCTGGGATTACAGGTGTGAGCCACCTTGCCCAGCAACAGTGTACATTTTTCTGTGGCTTCTGATCTCAGAAGGTAGAAACAAAACATTTAATTTTTTATCAATAGGGTTTTTTTTGTCAATGTCCTTTATCAAGGTGAGTAGATTTCCTTCTATTTCTCATTTGCTGAGAGTTTTTATCATGAGTGGATGCTAGATTTTGTCAAATGCTTTTATTGAAACTATTGAGATTATCATTTTTTCTTTTTTAGTCCATCAAAATAGTGAATTATATTGACTGATTTTCAAATGTTAAGTCAGCCTGGTATTCCTAGACCTTTTTTGGTTCTTTTTATATACTGTTGGATTCAATTTGTTAAATTTTTAAAAATATGTTTACATCAAACTTTATGAGGGGGATTTGTCTGTGGTTTTCCTGTCTTATAATCTATTTGACTGCTTTTGGGGATCACAGTAATTCTGGCCTCACAGAATGAGTTGGAAGTATTTCCTCCTCTTTAATTTTTTAGAAGTGTTTATGTGGAATTGGTATTATTTTCTTCCCCAAATGTTTGGTAGAATTCACCAATGAAAGCATCTGGGCCTGGATTTTTTGTGGGTAAGTTTTTAAATACAAATTAAATCTTTTAATAGATATATAGATATTTATGTTATCTATTTCTTCTTGGATAAGCTTTGGCAGTTTGTATCTTTCAATGAATCTGTCCATTTCATCTAAGTTGTCAGATTTATTGGCATAAGGTTTTTCATAATATTCTTTTTATCCTTTTAACATCTGAACCATAACCTGTATTATGTTATTGCTCTCATTTCAGATATTGTTATTAGTGTATTCTCATTTTTTTCTAGATCAGTCTGGCTAGAGATTTATTTACTTAATTATTTATTCAACCTTCTCAAAGATTTAGGTTTTCACCGATTTTCTCTAGTTCTTCTGTTTTCTATTTCATTGATTTCTACTCTGGTATGTAGCATTTTCTTTCTTCTGCTTATTTTGAGTTTTTGTTTTTTCTTCTTTCTCTAGTTCCTTAAGGTAGAAAACCTGAGGACTTTCTTATTTTCTAACACAAACATTGAGTGCCATAATTTCTAAGTACAGCTTTAGCTGCATCTCATACATTTTAATTTGTTGTGTTTTTATATACTTTCATTCACTTCAAAATCCTTTAATTTTTTCCTTGCCATATAGATTATTTAGAAGTATGATATATATTTTCCAATATTTGACGATTTCCCAGATACATTTTTGTTATTGATTGTTAATTTTTTAGTTTGCTTTTTAAATTTATATATATATATTTAGATCAGTTTTAGGCTTACAGAAAAATTGAGCAGACATTACAGAGAATTCCCATACATCCCCTCGCCTTCCCCACCCCAGTTTTCCCTGTTGTTAACATATTGCATTAATGTAGTACCTTTGTTGTGATTCTCCATAGTTTACATTAGGGTACAGTAATATGGGTTTTGACAAAAGTACAATGTCATGTATCTACCATTATAGTATCATAAAGAATAGTTTCACTGCCCTAAAATTCCCTCAGCTCCACCTATTCATTTCTCCTCCACTTGCCTACCCCCACCACTCGCCCCAAACCCATGGACCACTGATCTTTTTATCATATTGATGGTTTTGCCTTTTTACAGAGTGTCATATAGTTGGAATTGTACAGTATCTAGCCTTTTCATACTGGCTTGTTTTACTTAGCCACATGCATTTGAGGTTTTTCCATGTCTTTTCATGGCTTGACAGCTCATTTCTTCTTATTACTGAATATTTCATTGCATGGATGTACCAAACTTTATTTATTCACCTATTGAAGGACATCTTGGTTGCTTCCAGTTTTTTGCAATTATGAAGAAAGCTGCTATAAACATTCATATGCGGGTTTTTGTGTGGACACAAGTTTTTAAATCATTTGGATAAATACCTAGGGCACTTAGAGGTTGATTTACTTGCACAAGGCCATATAATTATGGAGTAACACAGAAAGAACTTGAACTTGAACAACCTGACCCAGAGTTTATACACTTAACCACTATGCAAAACTGACTTCCAACATTTGATACAAATCAGACAAGCACACTAAAGGAAGAGTCATAAATGAGGGGGCTTGAGTCAGATCTTGGATGAAGACTAAGAGTTGATAAATAGAAGTAGAAAGAAACTTTCAACGTAGGGAATGATGAAATGCTACTTGGAAAAGCATAGTGTGGGATAGTGGTGATGGTTACAACAATGGGAATGTACTATTAAGTTATTCCACTGAATTATAAACTTAAAAATAGTTAAAATGATAAATTTCATTATGTGTATTTTACCACAATTTTCTAAAAAGTATAGTGTAGATGTTGGGTTTCGGGTGTAGGAGTAAATTATTCTGATTAAAGTTTTATTGGGGAAACAAAAGGAGATGAATATGTAAATTTAGAATAAAATCAGTATGAACTTTTAATTATATTCTACAGTCTAGGAGAATCTGACAATTTTGCAAGGTGGAATAGACATGCAATCTACAATTTCAAAGTGTTAACCTGTGCTGCATAAAAAATGTATAGAAGTCTCATACGACACAGGTTATGACAAGGGACAAGGCTGAAGAGAACAGGTTCTCTGTTGTTAAGAGAACCAACTCAATTCAATCTAGGTGCACTTATATATGCATTATTTCATTTCCTCTAACAACAGCTTTATAAGGTGGATATTACTGTCCCTAATCTATAGTCAAGGAAGCTAAGACTTATTCACATTTGTATTAGGTAAAAGTGCAGTAATTAAAAACCAGATCTCTTAATTTCAAATCCAGTGGGGTTCAAAAATGGGTAGCTGAAATTGAAATAACATGAACTGAAGATTCATACAGACCTTTGAATCCTGGCTCTGTCTTATTAACCATGTGGCTTTGAGAAGATTATTTAGCTTGTCTGAGCCTCAATTTTCTCATCTGCTAAAGTGTGATGAAAATACCCATCTCCTATGAATTAAATTCTACATACATAAAGTGCTAAGTACACAGCACCCAAGAAGTGTTCAATAATTGTTAATCCACTTTCTTCCTCCTAAATCTCTGACGTTTATCTGACATTTATTTTGTGGCATATATGTGAATCAAATTATTTGTTGATTGGTGATATTTAAAACTTCTTATTTGTAGATTTAGGCTTTCTTGCATTGACAAATGATAAATTTTCACACGTTAATCTCTTTCTGGCTAGGAGAAAAGCACATTTTACTAATTAAAGGCAAAAAATTCCAAAGAAAAATTATGAACATGGTTTGGAAACTCATGTACATATTTATTTAACACCATTTCATATCTTTAAGAAGGCTTTTGGAAACTTATTTAGAAAACTGAAAGTCCTTGAATACCAAGTAGTTTAACAGGAATTTTTTAATGAGTTAAGTGTAAATGAATCAAAAACACACGAATTCTATTTTCTGTAAATAACACATGGTTTTGAAACTGAAAACATACTTGGGAAAAAAATGTGTCCTGTGTATTATTAAATCAAAACTCTTAAAAAATGGTGCTCCCCAAAATGAGGCAAGCTTCATTTAAATTCTAGAGTGCTATGGGTTGAAGTTCTCTTGGAGAGATCACAGCATATCTTATGTGTTTGATTTTGAGATAAGATTGCTTTAGGATAGTGTCCAAGGCTCCATCTGATGAGACTTTTTAGGTATTTCCATTTTCACAGGGGGTAGAATTAATCTTTTTTTTCCTGGACAAAAGAGAAAGCAATTGTGTTCATTAACATAAAATGTTCACATGGAAGTAACCCTAGGACCTCAGACATTAGAGTATTGGAGTAGGAATGAGTGGAGAAGTATTGGGGAAATGTAGCACCACAATTTCCCAGGAAGAATAATTTATTCTGTCAGAAAGGCAGGAGAACTAATCAGCTAAATTTTCATCAACATATTAAAGCTTTTCACTAACATTGCCAAGTAATACGTGTCTCCAAATATTTTAGATACACTGTGCCTATGATTTCCTCTCTCTCTCTCTCTTTCTCTCTCTAGCTCTCTCTCTGTTTTTATAAGAAGGAGACAGCTACCACATCTGGGATCCAGATGAGGCAATCATAATTTTACTATTACTGTTCTTCTGGTTGGAATCATCCAATTCCTTCTTCTGGTATTCAGAAGAGTTTCCACTGATTTGAAGTAGGAGACATTGTCTTTTATTATTTGCCGTCCTTCTCTCCCCTCAGATGGTAAAACTGACTACATTTTGTTAAATGTACAAACTACATTTGTGGAAACTAACTGCATTTGTGAAAGAAAACATGCAGATAAAATTGCTTTGGAATAAAACATATGTTTGTGCGGTGAAATGGGCCCTAAGATATGACCAAACAGACATTGATTAAAAGGACCAGAGCACTGGCAGAAGAATAGACATACAGATTAATGAAATAGAATTGACAATCAGAAATAAACCCTCACATTTACAGTCAATTGATTTTTAACAAGCGTGACAAGACAATTCAATGGGGAAAGAACAGTCTTTAAAAAAAAAAAATGGTGTTGGGACAATTGGATATCTACATGTAAAAGAATAAAGTTGGACCCCTACCTTATGCCACATACAAACTTTAAGTAAAAATGGATCAAAGATCTAAATGAATCAAAGACCAACTCAAATGAATCAAAGCTAAACTATAAAACTCTTAGAAGTAGAAGAAAACATAGGCATCTGCATGACCTGTAATTTAGCAATAGCTCTGAGATTCGATGCCAAAAGCACAAGCAACAAAAGAAAAAAATAATGTAGACCTACTACTTTGTGCTTCAAAGCATACCATCTAGAAAGTGAAAAGACAATCCATAGAATGGGGGAAAAGTTTGCAAATCATATTTCTGATAAGGGACTTCTATCTAAAATATATAAAGAACTATTACAACTCAATAATAAAAAGACAAATAACCCAACTTAAAAATGAGCACTGGATTTGAATAGACGTTTCTATGAAGAAGATATACTAATGGCTAATAGAACATAAAAAGGAAATTGATGTCATTAGTCATCAGGGAATTGCAAATCAAAACCATAAGATACTTTGTACCTATAAAAATTAAAAATAAAACATTTTTTAAAATGATAAAAAAATTAAATAAAAATTTAAAAAACCACAATGAGATACCTCTTCATTACTACTAGGATGCTGATAATAAAAAATGCAGATAATAACAAGTGTTGACAAAGGTATAGGTACATTAAAACTTTCATGCACTGCTTGTAGCAATGCAAAATGGTGCAGCTTCTTTGAAAAACAATTTGGTTATTCCTCAAAGTTTAAACATACAATTACTATAGGTACCATCAATTCCACCACTGGGTACTGTATATAACCAAGATAAATGTAAACACATGTCTACACAAACACTTATATAGAATGTACATAGCAGCATTATTTATTATAGCCAAATGTGGAAAGACCCAAATGCCCATCAACTGATGAATGGATAAATAAAATGTGATAGATCCATACAATGGAATATTATTTGGCAATAAAAAGAAACAAAGTACCATTGTCCCTCGATATCTGCAAGCGATTGGTTCCAGTACCCCCTGAGGATACCAAAATCCATGGATGCTCAAGTTCTTTATATAAAATAGTGTAGTATTTGCACATAAGCTACGCACATCCTCTCATACTTTAAATCATCTCTAGATTACTTGTAATACAATGTAAATGCTACATAAATAATTATACTGTATTTTTTATTTTTAGTATCTTTGTTGTTATTTTTCCAACTATTTTCAATCTCCTATTGTTTTAATTCATACATGTGGAACCATGGATATTGTAGGCCCTCTATACTGATAGATGCTATAACATGAATGAACCTTGAAAACATTATGCCAAGTAAATGAAGCCAGTCACAGAATAACACATATTTTATGATTCCATTTACATGAAATGTCTAGAAGAGGCAAACCCATAGAGCCAGAAAGTAGATTAACCGTTGCTTACTTAGGAGCTGGGAGAGTGGAGAAAAATGGGGCAAGAGCAGTTGACTGCTAAAGGATATGGACTTTCTTGGTGGAATAATGAAATATTCTAAACCTGATGGGGTTATAGATGCATAACTTCGTGAATATACTAAACACTACAGAATTGAACATTATAAACAGGTGAATTGTGTGGTGTATGTTCTGTATCAGTAAGGATTTTACCAAAAAAGGGACCAGTAACAGTTGATAAATAGTAATGTGTGGGCCTGGCATGGCGGCTCAAGCCTATAATCCCAGCACTTTGGGAGGCCAAAGGGGGCGAATCACTTGAGGCCAGGAGTTTGAGAGCAGCCTGGCCAGCATGGTAAAACTCCATCCCTACCAAAAATACAAAAATTAGCCAGGTGTGGTGGCAGGTGCCTGTATTCCCAGCTACTCGGGAGGCTGAGGCACAAGAATCGCTGGAACCCAGGAGGTGGAAATTGCAATGAACTGAGAATGTACCAATACACTCCAGCCTGGGTGACACAGAGAGACTCTGTCAAATAAAAAAATAAAAAAATAAAAAAAAAGAAGGAAGGAAGGATTAGTTTTGTGATTTTTAGCCCTTAAAGTATTTTAGATCACTTACACCTGAACTACTATGTTGAATTTCAGGTTAACAAGTAAGAGAAGGAGGATAAATGGTCTCTAACAGTATGAATATAATTCCTTTCTCTTTCTTATATTTATTTTCTAGTCATTTCTCAAGGTACTTGAGGCAATCATAAAACTAACTTTAGAATATAAAACTAACTTTAACACTGGTTATATAATAATTTATCTGACATATATTTCTTTCTCCTGTCATGTGTCATGCCCTGTTTTTGGTACTGGACATGCAGAAGTTAGAACAAACTCCCTGATGTCAGTTTATATTCTAGTGAGGGGACTAGAGTGGAATTGGCAGAAGGGAAGTCCACTTTGAGAAAGCGATATTTGCACAGAGACCTGGATAATATGAAAGCTCTGGAGGAAGAGAATATCAGGTAGAAGAGAATACCAAAGAATAAATGCCCCAAGTTGGGAGGAAGCTGAGTAAATATTAGAGCAGTGGTTCTCCAACTTGAGCTCACACCAGCATCAACTGGAGGGCTTGTTAAAACAGATTGCTGGCTCCACACACAGAGCATCTGAATCAGTAGGTCTGGGATGGTGCCCAAGAATTTGCATTTCTAGCAAGGTAATGCTGATCCTGATGGTCTGGGGGACCACGCTTTGAGGAGTACTATCTTAGAGGAACAAGAGAAAAACTAATGTGGCTAAATTTGAGTAACTGAGACAATGGTAGGCAGTAGTGTACTGAAGGCAGCTTATACTAGCTCACAAGAGCTGAAATTTTACATCTCTTTCCAATCTTGCAATCAGTGATGTTACCTTGGTAGCTGATATCAGGCATGGTAGGAATACTAATACTTTGGAAATGGACAAATGCTACAAATCAAGGATCCTGCTGCTGGTGGTAGGGATGAGGTCAAAGAAGTAGGGAGATGCCAGAATTGGAAGTCTTGTATTCTTTTTTTTTTATGGGCCCTTCAACGTTTATTATTATTATTATTATTATTTTATTATACTTTAAGTTCTAGGGTACATGTGCACAACATGCAGGTTTGTTACATATGTACATGTGCCATGTGGGCGATCTGGCTGCGACATCTGTCACCCCATTGATCGCCAAAGTTGATTCGGCTGATCTGACTGGCTAGGTGGGTGTCCCCTTCCTCCCTCACCGCTCCATGTATGTCCCTCCTGAAGCTGCGCGCTCGCTCGAAGAGGACCACCATCCCTGCTAGAGGAGGGCCGGTCTTCGGTCAAGGGTATACGAGTAGCTGCGCTCCCCTGCTAGAACCTCCAAACAAGCTCTCAAGGAAGTCTTGTATTCTATAATGAGGAATGTGGATTTAAGTATAAGGATAATGGGAAGCCTTTGAAGAGTAGTGAGCAAAGGAGAAACATTATCTGACTCCTGTTATAAAAGGAATATCCTGGTTGCTAACCAGAGTATAGATTATAGGGGATATGATTGTACCCTCCAAGTTCAATCTCTCCTTCTTCTTGTGTGCAATTAGCTGCTCAGCTAAAGCTACATTTCTTAGCCTTCCTTGCAGTTGCATGTGGGTATGTGTCTAAGTATAGGCCCTACTGGAATGAAGTGTGAGTAAAATGATTTGTGAAATTTCTGAGTCACTGGATAAAGAATAAATTCCTTGCCCTGAATGTCTTTTCCCTTCCTGAAAGCCACAACTCAGACACAGTAGAGACCTAGTGTTGATATGCAAATGATGACAATACACAAGGAGACCAGAAGCAAGGACTCAGAAGCAGAGCTCCCATCAACCTATCAACCTGTGAGAGAGAAAGCAATGTATTTAAGCAACAAGCTGTCGTATCATTAGGTCTCTGTTACCATAGCCTAATCTTACCCTAACAGCAGGAGAGGTTAGAGTAAGGGCAGGGAGATGACTTAAGAGACCATTGTAATAAATGCATCGAGAGATGATGGTGGCTTGAATTAGGTTCTGTGCCAGCTGGGCCTATTTGCTCTCAGACCCATTCTTCTCCCTTCCTTTGCTCTGCCTAGCTAGCTGGTCCCTGCATTCTGCATTTTCCAGAGTCCATTTCATCTGGCTTCTGGCTGGTTTTAGGCACTGTTTGGAGATGGAATAAGGAGAAGAAAGTTCATTTCTTTCTTTCCCTCTCTCTTTCTCCTCCTCCTCCTCCTCTTCCTCCTTCTTCTCTCTCTCTGTCTCTCTCTCTCTCTCTCTCTCTCTCTCTCTCTCTCCTGTGTCCCAATCAAGCAGCATCTCTGGCAGGAACCCACGGGCTCTAGCTTCTGCTATTCCCACTGTGGTTAATCTCTAGGTAACCTTACCATCCCCTCTGGCTTCTCACTTCTTTCATCATTGTGCAACTAATTCTGTGCACTAAATCTCCTGTTTTAAATGGTTTCTGTATTCTTGGGTTAGCCTGGACTGGTACAGAGGAGGTAATGGATTAGTGAGAAATCTTGGAATAAGGGCATATTTTGAAGGTGGAAAAGACAGAATTGATGAAGGATTGGATATGTGGCATGAGGAAAGTGCTTAAAGTTCAGAACAGCCCATTTTCTTGCAACTTCCCCAATAAAGTGCTTCTCGGTCTTACCAGTCTCTGATTGCACCATCATTTACCTAGTACCTCAAAATGAAAATCTGAGGCTCAGACTTTATTCATTGTATTCTTCATCAAATCCATTATAAAGCTTGATCCCAACTTTTGGGATATGTGGGAACTTGTCTGGAATTATAAGAATCCAGATACACCTTATCATACCTTATCAAAAAGCTCAGACTGGAAACAGAGCCAAATTCAGACACTCCTGCTAGTTTCAAAAACTCCAGTGAATTTCACAAAGACTATGCTTTGAGAAAGAAACCAGATTCTGTATGTAGGCTAGACAGGCTGGCCACTGGACCATTGCCAAGACAGCTTCAGGGGGTGTGGGGAAGTACAACAATCCAAGTTTTACTACATCAATTGGGAAACCAGAGCATTTTCAGGTAAGTTGAAACATGGGAGCTCAAACATGCTTGAAGGATCCTAAGAAAGTGGAAAGTGATTACCAGTTACAAGGCCTGAGGCTCAGAAAACGTCTGTTTTCTTTTATTTGAGACTACTGAAGACAAAGATAATCTCTGGGAAGAAGAAAGGCTTCCCAGTTTATTAGCTGTGTGACCTAGAACAATGTGGTTAACCTATCCAGGCTTTAGTTTGCTACTCTATTAGAAACAGGAAAAGCATGACCTACCTTGCAGGATTGTTGTATTAAATCATGTGATAGGCCTGCAAACATGGTGCATAGCGTACATTCATATTCATTTTTCTGTTCTTCCCTTCCTCTTCTCCCATGTGGATAACGTTGTAGAATAAATTAACTATAACTTGCTGTGACTTAGTATACTCTCAGTTAATAACTATTGATCTTCTACACATGTAGTCCCCAGAGCAAATGTAGGCTGTGGTTTGATTCATAATTAAGATAAAATGTTTTCACTACAGAAGTTCATAGCCAGCTTATTTAAGTTTGTGGAGAAAATGTTTGTGGGTAATAGAGTAGGGTGCAAAAGTTTTGGTAAGAAAGGCAAAACATTGTCATTATTTGTGTTAAATGCAAGATTAGCAGTTGCAAATGTAAGGACCAGGGCCTCATAAAAAGCTCCTCTTCCATGAACACTGCTGTTTGATTCTCTTCACTTCCTTGTTTGTATTAAAAAGTGGCAATGACCTATTGCATACTGTAGGCAGTTTGTATTTAATTGCTTCATAATAAGTATTCTTAATACATTTTGTAAACTTGATTTTAAAATACTCCTTATTTAAACTCCCAATTTATGAAGCAATCCTAGACAAAGTCTAATTGAAAAATATAACTCAGGATTACGAGGACAGAGTGAGTTTTGTTTTATTTATTCTATTTTTTGACATTTAAAAAATGTGTAATAATAAACAGGCATTTTAATTTTTCTTCTGAAAAGAAATTAAGTTCCAAAATACCATAGTGCTTGTATTGATTACTTTAAATTCTCTCTGCTCAACAGTTGGCCTGCTCTTTCTCTGCTCTCAACAGTTTATAGCCAAATTGGAATAAAAAAATAAAATTACTGTAGTTACTTCCCCACATAAGTGGGTATAATTGTTAATTTTATATGTCAACTTGGCTAGACCACGCAATCCATATATTTGGATATACACATATTTGGACGTCTAAACTGGGGGGGGGGGTCAAACACCAGTCTAGGTGCCACTTTGAATGTATTTTTAAGATGGCATTTAAATCAACAGACTTTGAGTAAAGCACATTACCTTTCATAATGTGGGTTGGCCTCATCCAGTCAGTCGAAGGCCTTCAGAGAGAAAAGGATCCCAAGGAAGAGGGAATTCTGCCTTCAGTCTGCCTTTGGACTCAAGCTGCAACATCAACCCTTCCCTGGGTCTCCAGCCTGCAGCCTGCCCTGCAGATTTCAGACTTGCTGGCCCCAACAACTACGTCAGCCAATTCCTTAAAATAAATTTCTCTCTCTCTCTCTCTCTCTCTCTCTCTCTCTCTCCCTCTCTCTCAGTCTTTGTATATCTATATTGATATTGGTCTTAATAGGTGTGGGGGGGTTGTGGGGGTGTGTACATCTATATCGATATCGAGACCAATAACTGGGCATTAAAGTAGCCAAAATATTTTGCTAGATAAAACATTTTTAGAGCTTGTAAGAATTCCCGTTGTATTGTTCAGTTTTCATTGACACTCCATATCAAAATGCCACCAGATTTTGTTCCCTATGACTCGTTATCTCAGGATGTGACTGATATAAGAATCTCACTTTCCTTTTTTCATTTTTTAATGGATTAAGCTAGACATAATTCACATAACCATATAGGTCACCCATTTAAAGTATATAATTCAATGATTTTTAGTGTATTCACAGAGTTGTACAGCCATCACCACAATCAATTTTAGAACATTTTTATCACTCCAACAAGAAATCTCATATCCTTTAGCAGTCACTCCCATCGTGCTCCCCTCTGCCCAGCCCTAGGTAACCACTAAGCTACTTTCTGTCTCTCTAGATTTGCCTATTCTGACATTTTATATAAATGGAAGCATACAGTTCAGTAAGTAGTCTTTTATGACTGGCTTCTTTCACTTCACATAATGTTTTCAGGGTTCATTCATGTCATAGCATGTATTGGTATTACATTTCTCTTTCTTGCTAAATAATATTTCATTTATGGATATACATATGTTATTTATCCACTCCAGTTGATGGACACTTGGATTGTTTCTACCTTTTTGGCTATTATCATTTTCCTTTTTCTTGATCTTAGTACTAAAATGTGAAATGAATAAAAGGGAAGAAAAAGAAAGTAGTAGATCCTGGAAAAATTCTCAATTAAGTGAATGATCACTGAATAAATAAGTTATCAGAACACAATATTTATTATAGGTGCAATGCTTATTAACTAATCATTTCCAAAACCATAACTATTAATAAAATGCCTTGCAAAATATGTTCTTATTGCAAGTATTTGTGCCTAAGTGCTTCTGTTTATGGGACAAGAAATTCAAATAGCTGTCTTGGCAGTATCACTCCAGTTGTATAAGCCAAAGGATTAAGAGTACTTTTGAGAAGGAGTAACAATGTGTTCTGCTTGGCTTTGGAAATGATGGTAAATTTATACATAATGTATGGATGATTATATTATACCCATATGAGGCTGTCAATCAAAACAGCATTTCTGTCAGATGATAGTTTCCAATTCACAAAACTTATTTTTCACATTAGAATCCTTGCTGGATTCAGATCATATTGAACGTCTACATTTCTCTGTCACTTTATTTTTAAAAATTCATTTCTAAAAATGAAATGACTGGATAATTATGACTTTGAGCAACAACTATCCATGCCAGCCTGGTACAGGAAAGCTTAATTCTAATCCTAACATCACTCTTCATATAAAATAAGAGCTGTTGATATTGCAAAATCCCAGGGTGGAGCTTCTTTTAATTTCCCTTAAACTAGCTGGTCTGGCCAGTATTGCTTCACAGGATATAAACAGAACAGTAGCTAAGCTTCCATAGAGCAGAGGTATGCTCTAGGAAGAACAATAAAATCAACTGGACTTAGTGCGGAATGAAAGGCTTAAAAATTCCATAATATAAGGAAAGAATGCAGGCATTACTTATAGGCATTTTAAAAGTTTTTGCCTTCTCCCCAGAAGTACTCACCTACCAAATTTTACATGTGGTTTCCCCACAGGTATGATTATACTGTGAGGTAGCAACTTGACTTGCAAGCTAGATCAAATTGTTAAGAGGGTAATGTTTATCTTGGATGTTTCTTAATTTCCATTTCCTCTGTTTCCTTTCTCAATGTTCCTTCCTCTAGAAACAGGTTTTAAAAGTAATTTCCATAAAGATGTCAATGACAACTTGCTTATTTTCAAAGAAATATAGGCATTTTAAAAGAGATCCTAATAACACAAAACAGTAAATTATTACTGATGAGATTTCACATATTGTACATAGATCAGAGGTACAATTTCAGGGCCTTCTTGAAACTACACTATCTTCACAGTAGAGCAAGCCCCTGCTATACACTCATAGACGTAAAAACTTGACTTAAGTCAAATTTTTGTTGTTGTTGTTGTTGTTTTGGTTTTTGTGGGGTTTTTTGTTTGTTTGTTGTTGTTGTTGTTGTTTGTTTTTATACCGAGTCTCACTCTGTCACCCAGGCTGGAATGCAGTGGCATGATCTTGGCTCACTATGACCTCTGCCTCCCAAGTTTAAGCAATTCTCCTGCCTCAGCCTTCTGAGTAGCTGGGATTACAGGCTTGCGCCACTACACCTGGCTAATTTTTGTATTTTTGGTAGAGGCAGGGTTTCTTTATGTTGGCCAGGCCAGTCTCGAACTCCTGACCTCAGGTGATCCACCCGCCTCAGCCTCCCAAAGAGCTGGAATATAGGTGTGAGCCACCGTGCCCATCTAAAGTCAAGTTTTTCATACATAAATATGTTTAGTTGGAAGAAAGTTGAGGGTCATTTTTGTTTTCTTTGAGAGATGGGGTTCTTGCTATGTTGCTCAAGCTAGTCTCAAACTCCTGGACTCAAGCAATCCTCCTATCTCAGCCTCTAGATTCCCTGGGACTGCAGGTATGCGCCACCATGCCCAGCTGCAAGGGCTATTCTTAGATCACAATCACAGTATTGGCTAGTAACAGCTGTTTTCCTTCAAATCTGAAACTTGTAGGAAAGATAGAGTGATAGAAAATATATCGATGGTTATGACCATAGACTCAGAGGACATAAAGGTGTCGCATGCAACATACACAACTAGAAATAAGCCAGTGCCAGCCTCCTTTTGTGAGGCTGCTGCTTTTTCTCTGCCCTCTCATCATCATGCTTGTGATTGCAATTGTCAGCTGGGTCTTCTTGGTTCAAATATAAATAATCTTACCTGAAAGGTTCTCTAACTTGAAGGTTTATAAAAACAATAGTACATTTATTTGAGAATCACTTATCCTAAGCTATGGAAGAAGAATTAAATACAGATTTCCAGTTTGAATATAATGAAGTAAAATTGGCATTTCCCCCTTTTGCTCTAGGAAATCACCCAAAAGAAGAATGAGAAACAGAAACACAAGCTAGGATGCATATGAAACTTTAAGCCACAAATAGGTAGAAGGGCTGCCAAAAGCAATGAAGAACAAACAGGATGTGGGAGGAAGCAGAAGGAGATGCCTGTGAATGCAAATCCCTGAGACAACTGGCACTACCCCAAGATGCAGAGTACTCCCAAGTTGCAGAGCTCTAATCCTCATGTGTCCTAACAGGGACGGCGGGGTGGTGACAGAAGCATCCATGACCATTTGATTCTGAGAAGTAGAGGTGGTAGGACCGAACAGACTCATGTGATAAAGCCGTATTTTAAGAAACAATCTGTTGATGAGGCAGAGGATTGAAAAAAAGAGCCTGGTGTATATCGTAGAGCTGCCTATCTCTGTCAGCTGGGGAGAGGTTAAATGGACTCTCACACTTAGCTGGGGACCCTAAGGAGAGCTGCTAGCCTTGGACACAGCTCCACCATCTCCATCATATGAAGCATTTACAAGTAGCTAGTCAAGAAAAGCCGTTTCATCCAAAATGAGAAATCAAGAATAAACCATCCAGAATGAATGAATATACATATATTCATTATATACATAATGTGTGTATATATATGCACATTATATATATTCGTTATATGTGTGTATATATACTATATATATATAAAAGTATGATGAGAATACACTACACACATACACACACACACGGAGAAAAGGAACAGAAAAAAGCAAATGCAGGTGAAATCTGGTCACAGAAGTATTTCCATGGAACAGATGATAATTTTGACCAAATATTTTGCCATGGATTTAACAGTTAATGAGAAATCTATGTATAAAATAAGAGCACATAGGTACATACAATGGAGTATTATTCAGCTTTAAAAAGGAAGGAAACTCTGACACATGCTACAACGTGGATGAATCTTGAAAACATTGTGCTGTGTGAAATAAACCAGTCACAAGAAATACAAATACTATATGATTCCACTTACATGAGATATCTAGAGTGGTCAAATTCATAGAGACCGAAAGTAAATTTGTGGTTACCAGGGGCTTTGGGGAAGGAAGAATGAGAATTAGCATTTAACGGGTACAGTTTCAACAGGAGGAGACCAAAAAGTTTTGAGCATGGATGGCAATGATAGTTGCACAGCAGGGTGAATGTGCATAATGCCACATAACTGTACACTTTAAAATGGTTAAAATGGTAAGTTTTATGCTATGTATATTTTACCAATTTTTTAAAAAAGACAAGAACATACAGCAGATATGCAAGACTCAGGAAGTAGCCAGGTGTGGTGGCACATGCCTGTGGTCCCAGCTACTCTGGAGGCTGAGGCAGGAGGATCAGTTTAGCCTAGAAGTTTGAGACTACAGTGAGCTATGATTGTGCCACTGCATTGCAGCCTGGATGACAGAACGAGACTCTGTCTCTCAAAAAAAAAAAGACTCAGGAAAATGGAGAGACCAGGAAAGCTTAAAAATAGAAATGGAGTCAAAATCAGAAGTAGCACCGTGGAGATTAGATACTGATGAGAATACAGAAAAGAAACACAGAAGTTAGCAATGAGAAAAGCAAGCAAAATGAATGAAAATAAATAGAATTTAAAACAATTAGAGATAGATAAAATGTAAATAAGTAGGGAAGACAGGCAAAGGAAATGCAATATACAGTTATTCAAAATCTCTGTGTAATGAATTAGAAAAAGTATCCGAAATACTGTGGAAGAAAATGTTCATTTCGAAAGGGAATGTCAGGTCTCAGGAAAAATTGACGCATAATGGCCAACACTGAGACATATCCTAATACAACTGCTGAACTTTGAAGATAAAAAAAGAATCCTTTGAACAATCAGACAAAAACAATGAGTCATCTATGCAGGGTAAAAACAAAACAAGCTGACATAAGCTGTCTCTACAATAACATTCAATTCTAGAAGACAGTAGGGAAATGCCCCTGAAATCTTCATTAAAAAAAAAGCATGACCCCAAAATTTTATATCATCCAAATTATTATTCAAATGATAAAGGCAAAGAAATTTTTAATATCCATGAACTCTATGGAAACAGTTGGAAAACATTTGCAATTCATATCACAAAGTCCCAACTTTTTTATCTACAAGAATTAAAAAAAAATAAAACTATAGACAGACCAATAACCCGGAAGACAAATGAGCAAAGAATGTGAATGGTTTACATGAAAGGAAATAAAAAGGACTCTAAAATATATATGAAAAGATGCTGAATCACATTCATAGTGAGAAATGCAAATTAAAATTAAACTGGCCAGATGCGGTGTCTCACATTTGTAATCCCAGCACTTTGGGAGGCCCAGGAGGGTAGATCACCTGAGGTCAGGAGTTTGAGACCAGCATGGACAACATGGTGAAAACCTGTCTGTACTAAAAATACAAAAATTAGCCAGGTGTGGTGGCGGGCACCTGTAATCCCAGCTACTCGGGAGGCTGAGGCAGGAGAATCACTTGAACCTGGGAGGAGGAGGTTGCAGTGAGCCAAGATCATGCCATTGCACTCCAGCCTGGGAGACAGAGTAAGACTCCATCTCAAAAAATAAAAATTAAAATAAAATAAACTGAAAGATTATAGTTAGCCCATCAAATTGGAAAATATAACAAAGCTTGGTAACACTGCATAAATATGAGTGTGAAAGAGGCATTTTCATATATTGCTGTTAGAAACATAAATTGGTACAACCTCTATGTAGGATAATTTGGCAACATTTGTCAAAATTACAAACACATACACTCTTTGAATCAGTAATTCTACCTCTAGGAATTTATCCTGCAGATTAGTTACATATGTGCAAAATGACATATGTTCTAAAAAAGTCTTTGAAGCATTCTTTGTCATAGCAAAAGACTGCAAATAAATATCCATCAAGATGAAGTTGATCAAATAAATTATAATGCATCCATTCTATGGAATATGATGCTGCTGAAGAAAGAAGGGTAAATGTTTTACGGATACGTAGTAAGTTCCAAGTATAGTTTAGTGAAAAAAAAAAAAAAAGCTTCAGAGTATATAGAATGTTATCACTTGTGTAAAAGGCAAAACTGTATGTTTATATTTGCTCATATGGCATTGAAGGATGTATAAGATTTTGGTAATATTAGCTGCCTGTGAGGAGGAGAAGTAGGTGGCTGTATTGGAATTAAAGAGAATTTATTGCTGTATACTCTTGAGCAATCAGAATTTTGAAATCTTAATTCATTACCTATTCATAAGTAAATAAATAAGCAAGCAATGTGTGATTCTGTTATTTACATGTAATATCTTTTCTGTGGAATTTGTGAATTCCCTTAGCCAGTAGTGGCTAAGGGAAACGCCCTTATCCTAGGCTGCCTCTTCTTTTATCAACCCATTTCTGGGCTATCTCCCACCCTCTTTGGAGTCCTACCCTATTCATAGTTCCCTGATCACCTGACTCAGAATGGTGCTTCTTAGCAGCAAGGCTTTTAAGACAAATTTCAAATAATTCTCATGGTTATTCACATGCAAATACCTATAAGTTTATGAACAGAAATCTTCATAACCCTCTGACTATATTTGTTTTTTAATTGCATTAATCTTAAGGAGGATTTCTTTTATTTGTTTTAGAGTCTGCCAAATTAGGAAAACTTCCCTTCTCTGCAATAACTCATAGTTTACTTCTTTGGTAACAATTAGACAGAAATTCAGGATTCTAAAAAACAGAAAGCAACTACAATACAGCCACCTAATTCCCCTCCTTACTAGCAACTAATATTACCTACCAGTCAAATGTGATTAATATGCTCTTTTATTTTCTATCAAATTCAATGTCCAAACAATAATTATATTTTAGCCATGATCTTTTCAGCTGTTTGCTTGAAAGGGGAAAACTTCAATTGTCCAAGCAATCCTGGGCCCTGAGTTTATGTAGCTTGTTCATAACTGGAGGTGAACAGTAGATGGAATATAAGACACCTTCAGGTAATTCCTGTAGGGTATTTCTAGAATATTGCTCTAGCAAAGATGGGGATATCCTGACCCCTTACAAAGTATATATGTTTGACTTTTTTACATATTTATATACACACACATATACATGTATATATATACACACGTATATCTATGTAATCTTTCTTGAGGTAGAGATTGTCGCTTCGCAATGAAATTTACTTACAATCTCCTGATGCCCTATTAAGCCTCCACCAACGGCAAAGTCCCATTAGACTGGTCTATGCTAAAGCCTATTTGATATTAAAACACAAGGAAAGGTCTTTGCCTAAGTAGATTAAGGAGACATAAATCAAGCAAGTCAGATTTCTAAACAAGGGAACTTTAGACATGGAATTTGTAAATGCTATTCATTCGTGCCCCATGTAAACATGCAGATATTGCTTAGTGAACTTCGGCCTACTAGGCTTTAAAACAATGGTTATAACATTAGTATTCCTCTTTCCATGATTGCTGCCAGAGTAATTTCAGTCCCCGTTTGGGGATTTTCACAGTTATTCCCTCTTAATACCCTCCAATATCCTTTTTCTCAAATGCCACTTGGAACTTTGTAAGTGGAATGGTTTCTTTGCCTCTGTGTGGCAAGTTTCTGCTCTGTGCATTTCACACCTCTTCTCTGGCACTTTTCCCATTCATCTTACCTTCTGGCTAAAAGAGTAACTTCTAGCTCAAATTTAATTAATAAATTTAAAATTTTAATTTGAGGAAGGCTATGTTTAATAGTGTAACCTTATTAAATGCCCTCTATTTCACTGGCCTGTAGCCATCTTAGGTTTTCTGATTACATTACTTAGGGTCTGATTATGTTCTCTACACTGTGGTCTGTTCATTGAGTCATATTGTTGTCCACCTTGATTTAGTGCCATTGTCCTTTCATGTCCATGTATGCATTTTGTTTACCAAAAAAAAAGTTACAGCCGGACGCGGTGGCTCACGTCTGTAATCCCAGTACTTTGGCAGGCTGAGGCAGAGGGATCACCTGAGGTCAGGAGTTTGCCACCAGCCTAACCAACATGGCGAAACCCCATCTCTACTAAAAATACAAAAATTAGCTGGGTGTGGTGGTGCACACCTGTAATCCCAGCTACATGGGAGTCTGAGGCAGGAGAATCACTTGAACCTGGGAGGTGGAAGTTGCAATGAACCAAGATCACACCTTTGCACTCCAGCCTGGGCAACAAGAGCGAAACTCCGTCTCCAAAAAAAAAAAAAAAAAAAAAAAAAAAAAGCATTACTTATCATTGTCCTTAAAATTTAACTCCGTCAGGATGAGATAAAGTGGGTGATGTTCCTCTCATCCCTGCGTGCACATACGGAAAGATCATCACTTTTATGACCACTCCAAGGTACTAGAAAGACCTGTGTCATTTTAATCATAAATATGATCTCAGTTCAGAAATTTGAATACCCATATCCATAAGTAATCACATTTCTGAACTTCATTTAATGTCTGTACCCGCTTTTGATACAGGGAATGGGACCCATATGCTGCAATTGTTTCTGGTTACTGCTATGACAAATTGCCACAATTTAGTGGCTTAAAACAACACAAATTTATTATCTTAAAATTATTTAGGCCAGAAGTGTGACTGTTTCTTTACCTTTCTTATCTTCTAGAGGGTGCCTTCATTCCTTGGCTCATGGCCCCTTCCTCCATCTTCAAAGCCAGTAACATCACATCTCTCCGACCCTTCTATCACCACACCTCTGACCATAGCCGGGAAAGCTTCTCCATATTTAAGGATTTAGGTGATTTGATTGGACCCACCTTGATAATCCAGGCGAATTCGTCTTCTCAAAGTCTGTAACCTAATCATCGACAAAGTCCCTACACCACTCCTCCAAGCCGGCATCATCTCTCACCTGTATCTCACCTGGATTATGGCACTAGCCTTCTGTCTGGTCTCCACTGTTCTACTTTTGCCCACTGTAGATAATTATCCTCACAGCAAAACCAGACATTTTGTTCTGAACATTTTAAGTTTTGAGACCTATTAGACAATTAAGAGGATTTCAAGTAGTTGTCTTGTATACAGATGGATCTTCAATTCTGAAGCTCAAGGAAAGCTTTCAACTGGAGATGTAAATTTTGGAGACATTGCCATACAGATGGCACTTAAAACTATGGGGCTGGAAGACATAACCAAAGGAGTAAGTCTACATAGAGAAGAAGCTGAGGACCTAGTCCTGGGGCATTTCAACATTGAGAGATTTCAACAAGGAGGTGTTAGCAAAGAATCCTAGTCTGTCTGTAAAATGAAGGAAAATGAGAACTGTGCTTCAGTCTGAGACTTTTCCTCCCCAGTTATCCTTCCTTCCCCCTCTCCTTTCCCAGGTAGCAGGCCTGGATGATAGTCTAAAGGCACTCCCCAGGTACTCTTCCACCCTCCCTTTATCCTCCACAGATATTTCCCCAATAAATCTCTCACCCATCTAATTCCATCCTGGTATCTGCTTTTCAGAGTACCCAAACTAACACAGCATAGGTTAAATAAAGAGCAGGAGGAAGGCCAGTCATAGTCGCTCATGCCAGTAATCCCAGCACTTTGAGAGGCCAAAATAGGAAGATCCCTTAGGTTAGGAGTTCAAGACCAGCCTGGGCAACATAGTGAGAACCCATCTCTACAAAGAAAAAAAAAAATTAATAGTCATGTGTGGTGCTGTGCTCCTGCAGTCCTAGCTACTCCAGAGGCTGAGATGGGAGGATCCCTTGAGCCAGGAGTTCAAGGCTGCAGTGATCCAAGATCACAACACTGCACTCCAGCCTGGTTGGCAGAGTGAGACCCTGTCTCTAGAAAAGAAAAAATGTTTTGAATAATAATTTTAAAAATAAAGAGCAGGAGGAAATAAACATTATAAAGAGGAGCAGACAAATTACACCTGGTGGGGGAACAGAAGGTCTAGGTTTGTTGTTGTGAGGTCTTACAGATGTGAGCTATTACAGCATGGTTGTATGTTGACCAGAATTACCCAAAAGAGAAATACAAACTAATGGTGTAGGAGACAGAGAGGACAGTTCCAGGAACAAAATGCTTGAGTAAACAAAAAGGAAACGGATCCAGTGCACACAGACAGGGGTCAGGCAGCTGCCAGTATCTTCCCTTCTATACCTCCTCCATAGTTCATTTAGCATTTCAAAGCCAGAAAGAGGCCTTCTAGGGCAAATATTCTCTAACACACATTATCTCATTTTATCCTCACAACTATCCCATGAATTGTCAAGCATTAGTATTCTACACATAACAGGTGAGAAAACTAATGTTCACAGCACTTTAAGTAAATTTCCAGAGTTTCTATGATTAGGAAAGAGTAAAGCTGAGAGTTAAAACAATTTCCTTTTATTCTAATGCCAGTATTGCTTTTATTACTACACCTTGTTGCTTCTAAGAAAAGGCAAAAGGTTGGATAAATGGTATAAAGAAGTGGGTAGACTGGGAATGATTGCACTAGACTTGGGTGTCAGTGTGGGGCAGAATTGGAGCTCATATTTAGGAGTCCTGGGCTATTCAATAAACACTGCCACAGACAAAAATAGAAAGTCAGGCATTCCATCTGACTGATGTATCATTCTGAAGATGCCAGCTGACCAGTACAAAGTCCAAGCGTATGGCGACAAGGCAGATGATGGGATACCTCAGACCAGAACAAGAAGGTTCAAAGATGAAAGAAGAATTCCTGAGTCCCTAGAGCAGTGCTGTAGGCATTTGTATAGGGTGCCCAGCATTGGCTATAGTTCAGAAAGGAACCATTAAGGGTACTGAGCTTACAGGGATACAGCCATACTAAAATTCCGTAAAAGCTTTAAGGTTCCTGTGATGGGAGACCACAAGAATGCATTCAAAAAAGAATAATGAGAGCACATTGGGGTGGAGGAGGGGGTGGGAAGGTTGTGATAGAGGCAGGTGACTAATTTCTCTTGATACATAATGATGCTTGGGATGGGAAAAGATTCCCCTCTCTATCTAAGGAAACATATTTGATTGGTCTAATGAGGTGGAACAGGTGTCACTTCTATAAATTCTTTAGTCAGAGAAGGGTGGACAAAAGGAGGCTTAATTATTAACAGGTCCTAAGGATCAAGAAGGAGCAGATCATTTATTTTTTCCTGAATTCCTTGATCACAGTACCAAATAATACACCCTTCCTGACTTGTTTAAGCTTTCAACTGCTTAATTTTTATGTTCTTATTCCAAATGTTTTCTTTTTACAAAAAGATACTTTCTGTTGTTTTCATTATAGGAATATAAATAGCAATAGTTCTCACTTCACTTTACACAGCCTTCCTGTACGTCAAAGCTAGTCAACCAATTATATCAGTTCATCTCTCCTTCTCTACCCTTCTCCTTTTTTCCTCTCCTCTTCCAATAGGAAAATATTCTTGATAAGAAGCTCTAGAATGTGAGTGTTGGCCCCATATTTTTCTTCATAAACTATCTTCCTCATGAAAGGAAGATCAGTCACCAATGATATGTAGTGGAGAGAAAGAGAAGAACTCTCAAGATCCACCACAGAGGAGCAAAACAACATTGACAGTTATAGATAGGAGACAACTGAGAGGAAGCTGAACTGTGCAAACTAGAAGTCTACCGCTTTGGCTGGTTTTCCACTGGTGCTCCATGTTTTAGAGCCCTGTGCAGTATGTATGAAGGGTGATCAAGATGCAGAAACCAAAGTAAACAGAATACATATGCAAATAAGTAGCCTTTAGTCAGATTGTTCACTGATCATTTAAATATTTTCTCTCTCAAACCTGGTCCCTGCACCCTAAATGTAACTGAAGCCCCTCCACCCTCTGAACAGGAAGAAATCTTCTAGTTATACAGGCAATCTCTACCTTTGACAGTCTATATTTTGCTACTGCATTCATCGTAGGATTCTTCCACTTTGGATTTTGTGCAATTTACACCCATTGTCTCAATTTGTTCAGTACTAAATGAATTATTTTTCATTCAACCTCCTTGTGCTCTGAACTAAGCTTTTACCTAAATTACGAGCTACACAAGAGGAGAGTATTATTTATCTCCACGGTCTCCCACTGAAGAGGGTCACTTCAAAATGTTGGATGGATGGATATATGGCTGAGAGGATGGATGAGTGAACTACTCTTCCCTTATCTTCCTTCTCTACCTATTGATTCCTTACCTCACATGTTCTCTCTTTCATGATGCCATTCTTGATTTTATTGATTTGAACACTAAGGGCTTTATCTCCTGAGACACTTATTCCATCTTATATTTTTGTTTTGCCTTTTTTTTTTTTGAGACAGAGTCACACTCTATTGCCTAGGCTGGAATGCACTGGCACAGTCTCACAATCTTGGCTCACTGCAACCTCCACCTCTGAGGTTCAAGCGATTCTCCTGTCTCAGCCTCCTGAGTAGCTGGGATTACAGGCATGCACCACCACGTTCAGCTGATTTTTTTGTATTTTTAGTAGAGATGGGGTTTCACCACGTTGACCAGGCTGGTCTCAAACTCCTGACCTCAGTTGATCTGCCTGCATGAGCCTCCCAAAGTACTGGGATTACAGATGTGAGCCACCGCGCCCAGCTTACCTTGTGATTTATACTTGTTTTAGTCTTCCACAGAGAGAGATTGTCTCATTTGTTTTTATATCTCCTGTTGCTCTTAGCACAGAGCTTATACACTGTAGATGATCAATAAATATTTTTGAAGTAATTTAATCTAGAGTAATTTGAGACTCAAAATATTTCTGCAAGGCACAGCACTGATATTCCTCTCCTCACTGATGACTTGCTCACTGTCACCTAGCTGGCCAAAAAGCTGGCCAGGAGAACACAAAAGCAGGAAAGGAGAACCAGTTTTTATCAGCACCATTTCCTATTTCAGTATGCTTTAAACAGATCCAAACAGATTCAGTATGCTTTTAAACAGCCATTAAAAAGAACATGCTGGGTCACAAAAATGAAAAACTTCTGCACTTACAAAGAGGGTAAAGTCTGTAAAGATATTTCCCTGCTTTGATTTTTTCCTTAAGGAAGCCATATGTTAAGTTTTTCTTTTAACCAGTATGCATACATCACCATACACCATCTTACCCAGATGTCTTATGTGTCTAAAATCTGTTCTTATGTTTTTGTGTCACCATTACCCACCTAGTCAAGGTCTCAACTGCCTTATGATTACATAATTACTATAGTCCCTTAATTGCTTCTACCACCTTATGGGTCCCTCTATCTTCCAGTCAATTCTCTACAATGCCGATGGATTTTTATAAAAGATCATTGTTTACATACCCACTAACCCCCATCTCATCTTTTTTTAATGACCATCTTCTGATTGCAGAATAAAATCAAACTCTTCTTGGACTCAGAACATGATTCCCAAAACTACGGCACCTTGGCATGTTAAGTACTTTGAACTGAAGGAAATTGGAAAGGTCTCAGTGTTACAGGAAAGGGGTCCCAATCCAGACCCCAAGAGATGGTTCTTGGATCTCACACAAGAAAGAATTCAGAGCAAGTTGGCAGTGCAAAGCAAAAGCAAGTTTCTTAAGAAAGTAAAGTGGTGAAAGAACAGCTACTCCATAGACCATTCCCATAGACCATTCCCGAAACTAAGGGCATTCCCGAAACTAAGTGGAGGAACGTGTCCCCCCTAGGTACAATACTTGTATACGCAGGATAAAAAAAGATCAGGTCGCTCTGGTTCGAACGCCTCTAACATCAGTACCAAGGTCCGTCTGACCTTCTCCTGTCTTCTTGTGTCCCACTCCTCTTCCTCCTGCTAAGGGAGTCATAGAAACCAGAATTCCTCTTCTCCAAGATGAGTCACCCCTCTTCCCTAAAGCAAACCAGAAAACCTGGAACGGGTGGCTCATACCTGTAATCGAAGCACTTTCAAAGGCCAAAGAGAGGATTGCTTGAGGCCAGGAGTTGGAGACCTGTCAGGGCAACATGTAAGACCCCATGCCTATAAAAAAATGAAAACTTAGCTAAGCAGGGTGGTACTTGCCTGTAGTCCTACCTATCTGGGAGGCTGGGGTAAAAGGATTGCTTGAGCCTAGGAGTTCAAGGCTCCAGTGAGCTATGATCACACTACTGCACTCCAGCCTGGGCAACACAGTAAGGCCCCATCTCAAAAACAAACAAACAAGTATCTGAAAAGGTCATTCTCTTCCTTCTCCCTTGAAAATCCTCATTCCGGAGGGGTCCTGCTCCACACCAAATAAGGAAGATTTCTACACAGAGAGGCCAATAAGAGTCTGAATATACAGGCCTTGCTGGGTTTCCCATCCTCAGTCCGTTAGCATTAGATCAAATCCTTTTGTCTAATCACATTTCTACATAGCTGTGCATTCTTTATCAAACCTAAGCATAAAAACAGGGCCGGGCATGGTGGGTCATGCCTGTAATTCTTTAGGAGGCCAAGGCTTGAGGTCAGGAGTTTTGAGACCAGCCTGACCAACATGGTGAAACCCCATCTCTACTAAAAATACAAAAATGAGCCAGGTGTGGTGGCACATGCCTGTAATCCCAGCTCCTTGGGAGGCTGAGGCATGAGAAATGCCAGAACCCAGGAGGCAGAGGTTGCAGCGAGCGAGATCACACCACTGCACTTCAGCCTGGGCGACAGACCAAGAGTCCATCTCAAAAAAAATAAAAACAAATACAAAAAAAATCATTTTTCCTGGGTCTTCCTAGAGTCTTCATTTTTAAAATTTCCTGTCTTAAAATTTTCACATAAAACTTTCATTACATAAATTTGTTATGCTTTTCTCTTGTTAACTTGTTTTTGTTATAGGGGTGTTGGCTGTGACCCTTATGATGGATGAGGAAAAGGATCATACCTTCCCGCCCCATGCTCTTCAGCCTGAAATTCGGTCTTCTTACAGCCTAGTCAGCAGTCTTATTTCCAACCTTTTCTTGTAGTGCTCCTCAGAGGATCCTTCCATTCTCCAAGTTCAGATTCCCCATACATAACACCTGTGTTCCTTCCCCTCTTAGTCATGTCACTTCACCTAGTTAAAATGTCTTGCCTTCACATTACAACACTTTCTTCAAAGAACAGCTCAAAAGCTACCTCCACCCTGAAGTTTTATTATACATGTCAATCTTCAATAATCTTTCTTTCCCTAAAATTCCTTTAGCACTTACTACAAGCTACTTGACTATCTTTCAAGATACATACACTCACTGGCCCCAAATCTCTACTTCTAAGAAGACCTACAAAGGTTTATATCCTAATTCCCTTTGCTAATTATGATTCTTTTTCTTTTATACATGGTTGAATCCACAAACATTTTTTATGCTCTGTATGTACCAAGTCTCTGCAGGGAAAAATTATGGTTCTTCAGCAAAAATCTGTAGGGGCGAAGGGAAAGTTTCCTTCCACCCTCTGAAGGTTTGCTGAAAATGAACTGACAACAGATTCACAGGAGAAAAGACATACAGATGTATTTAATATGCCTAGCACAGGGAACTTGCAGGAGAATGATTAGCCAATAACCCAATGAGAGCCAGATGTTTATACACCTTCGTAAGGGAAGGGGAGATGGAAGGTGTAGCCATTTTGAGGGGTAGTAAATACTTTTTTAAGGGGAATGAATGGACCCAATGTTTAGTCAATGATTAGCAAATAATTCTCTTTGGGAATTGAACGGGACCCGAGAGCAGAAGTAGTTTGAGACAAAGTTTATCTGGGCTCTAGGTGTAGTGTGTGATTTTCAGGCTCTTCCTCTTCTCTGGTTAATTAAGTTTCACAGAAGGGTAACAAAGGCGATTGGGTTCCTTTTAGAGGGCCCGGTTTCTAGGTAGATAAGGAAAGCAGCCTCATCCTGTGCTCTGGGTCTTGTGCCTTATTTCTCAGGGTTTGGTCCTTGCTCCACTTCAAGGTTAGCTTTGCTGTTTTCAAATTAGTTTCTGGAATGACCTGGATTTTCATCTGTTAGAGTAATCCTCACCAGTACATTCCTGCCTGAAGACAGGGATAGTTTTTTCATTTTTGTTTTGTTTTTGTGTGGTCATTTTATATTATTCATTGCCTACAGAGCGTCTTTATGAATTTAAAGGAATGTTTGTGGGGTTGAGCATTTCAGAAGGCACTACTTTTCCGTTTGTGGGAGAAGTTGTAAACAAATGAGCTTTCTATTTCAGGGCAATGAACTGATTCTTAATCTTTTTAGCTGCTGAAATATTTAGAATGCATGGTTTTATTTACTGCTTTTCTACCATAATGTGAAATATAGAGGGATAAAATAAACTTAAACTTTTGAAAGTATAATGCTGAAATTGTGAGCCTACTGTCACTCATGTTTGAAATTAGGGCAAAGGCAAAGTACAGAACAAAAAGCAACGACAAGCAAGGTGCAATTATTTGGACATTTTATCATTCATTTACTTATTGAGCACCTGATACCATGTCCATAATAGAGGGATTCCAAAATGAAGTCATGGTCCTACCTTTTAGGAGCTTACAAATAAGCTGTTTACAAACAAAGTTGAATGCAAAAAGGAGTAAAATGAATAAGATATAGTAGGAGCAGAGGGAAAAAAAGATTATTTCACCCCAATTATGCGAAAAATTTTTAAAACTTGTTGGTAGAAACAAAATTTGAGCAATGTCTCTGAAGGCAGTGAGATGTAAATACTATGTCAATATTGTAGGAAGGTCTGTCCAGGATTTTGGAACACTGTTAGCAAAAGGAGAGTCTGGTTGGGATACAGTTACCTTGGTGAAACAGCTAGAGAGAAACACAAATTAGAGGCTTTTCTCACTAGACTGTGGAAAACTATTGATGCTCTATTCAGATGAGTGTCATAATTAGAGTTGTGTTTGACCAGGTGCAGTGTGGCTCACACCTGCAATCCCAGTACTTTGGGAGGCCGAGGTGGGTGGATCACCTGAGGTCAGGTGTTCAAGACCAGCCTGGACAACATGGCGAAACCCTGTCTCTACTAAAAATACAAAAATTAGGTGGGCGTGGTGGCAGGTGCCTGTAATCCCAGCTACTCAGGAGGCTGAGGCAAGAGAATCACTTGAACCTGGGAGGCAGAGGTTGCAGTGGGGCGAGATCGTGCCACTGCTTTCCGGCCTGGGCAACAGAGTGAGACTGTCTCAAAAAAAAAAAAAAAAAATTGAGTTGTGTTTAAGGTAGACGAATTTGACCACAATGTATTGGTCTAATTGGAATTGAGATGAGAATTCATCTGAACTTCTTTTACAGAACCCTGATGATAAGACAGTGTGAGATAAAGAAGCCAGCCAAAAACCACCAAAACCAAGATGGCAACAAAAGCAACCTGTACTTGTCCTCACCGTTCATTATATGCTAATTATAATGCATTAGCATACTAAAAGATCCCCCCACCAGCGCCATGACAGTTTACAAATGCCATGCCAATGTCCCGAACTTACCTTATATGGTCTAAAAGAAAGAGGAACCCTCAGTTCTAGGAAATCCTCACCCTTCTCCTGGAAAACTCATGAATAATCCACCCTACGTTTAGCATGTCTTCAAAAAATAACCATAAAAAGAGCCAGCCAGCAGCCCACAATGGGTGCTCTGCTTGTGGAGTAACTTATATTCCTTTATTTATTTATTTATTTATTTTTATTTTTTGAGACAAAGTCTCACTTGTCACCCAGGCTGGAGTACGGTGGCACGATCTTGGCTCACTGCAACCTCCACCTCCTGGGTTCAAGCAATTCTCCTGCCTCAGCCTCTGGAGTAGCTGGTATTACAGGAGCCCACCACCAAACCCGGCTAATTTTCATATTTTTAGTAGAGACAAGTTTTCACCATGTTGGCCATGCTGGTCTTGAACTCCTGGCCTCAAGTGATCCGCCCGCCTCGGCATCCCAAAAGGTTATAGGGATTATAGACATGAGCCACTACACCCAGCCCTTTTATTCCTTTACCTTCTTAATAAACTTGCTTTCACTTTACTCTGTCGGCTGGCTCTTAAATTCCTTCATGTGCTGAACCAATGACCCATGTGGCTTCCTGGACTGAGCCCCACTTTTGGGCTTTGCCCTGTGCCAGAATGGGAAAGTCTAGAGGAGGGGATAATGCAACACTACACCGCATTTTAAAGTTTACATTCTCACTTTTTAAAACGAGTGGTAGCTTGATATGGTGGGAAAAGGGAAAGCCCCTTGAAGTCTGAAGGCATTCTCTGGCTGCCTCTTACTAGCTCTGTGACCTTTGGCATATTAATCAATATCTGTATCCTCAGTTTCTTTTTCTGTTATGCGGGATTAATAACTATCTTGTAGAGTTGCTTTGGTAAATGAGATAAGCCTCAGAACACAATGCCTCACACATAATAAGTGCTCAATGAATATTTGTTTCCCTCCTTTTCTTGCCTAATTCAGAATTTTAAAAGCCTTTATTTCTGACTATTAATATAGCTTGAGTTAGTGAACACCCACGTATCTCACTTCAGTATTTTAGATGGTTCTAAAGTCTGTGCCACAGAAGGCAAAATTGCATCACATTTGCATTTAGGAGAATAAATTGACAATCAAGAAATTAACAGGTACTTTGGGTTCTGAAGATAGTCTGAGTTTATTCAACATTCATTTGATGGATATTTGTTGTGCCTCTGTGTCTGTGGCTCTGCAAGGAGATACAGAAATGGTACAACTCAGTCTTGCTCTCAAGGAGTTCAAAGTCAAGTGTGAGATATATCAACACACAGATGATCAAAAGGGTTTGTGGTAAGTACTAGCAGTTTATACAAGTGTTATGGGAGCACAGAAGAATGTGTAATAGGCTGTTTGCAGAAAGAAGTAAGGGAAAGCTTTGCAAGGAAGCAATGCCTTTAGATAAGTCTTGAAGTATTAGTTGTAGTTCACCTGCTCCACATTATTTCTTCTGCTAGACCCATGCCAGGTGGGAAAATAATATGTAAAACTGTCAGAAGCATTTGAACCAGAGTGCCACCATCTTGAACAGGGGCTGGGTAAAATGAGGCTGAAATCTGCTGGGCTGCATTCCCAATAGGTTAGACATTCTTAGTCACAGGATGGGATAGGAGGTCGGCAAAATATACAAGTCACAAAGATCCTACTGATAAAACAGGATGCAGTAAAGAAGCTGGCCAAGGCCTACCAAAACCAAATGGCAACAAAAGTGATCTCTGGTTGTCCTCCCTGCTCACTGTATGCTAATTATAATGCATTAGCCTACTAAAAGACACTCCCACCAGCACCGTTACAGTTTACAAATACGATGGCAACTTCCAGAAGTTTACCCTATAACTCTAAAAGGAAGGAGAACCCTCAGTTCCAGGAGCTCCCTGCCCCTTTCCTGGAAAACTCATGAGTAAGCCACCCCTTGTTTAGCATATGATCAGCAAATAACCATAATAATAGCCAACCAGCAGCCTTCGGGCTGCTCTGTCTTTGGAGCAGGCATTTTTTATTCCTTTACTTTTCTAATTAACTTGCTTTCACTTTTCTCTGTGGACTTGCCCTGAATTCTTTATTGTGTGAGATCCAAGAACCCTCTTTTGTGGTCTAGATTAGTACCCATTTCTGGTAACAAAAATGTAAAGAAGAGAGGAATTGCATTGGTCTGCATATACCTGAAAATACCAACAACAGGGATTTAAACAAAGTTGGAGCTTCTTTTTCTACATACTTGGAAATCTAGAGGTAGGCACTTGGTGGTATTGACTTAGTGGCTGAAGGATGTCAGGTCCTAGGTCTTTGGGGTTCTTTTGGACTATCCCTTGGGGTCTCAAGATGGTAACTTCAGCTCCGGCTTTCAAGTTCCATACTTCAAGCAGAAAGAAGTGTCAGAGGCATCTGAACAAGAGCAACTCCATCTTGAATAGGGGCTGGGTAAATTGAGGCCGAGACCTACTGGACTGCATCCCAGCAGGTTAAGGCATTCTAAGACACAGGATGAGACAGGAGGTCTGCACAAGATACAGGTCATAAAGACCTTGCTGATAAAACAGGTTGCAGTAAAGAAGCCGGTATAACCCATCAAAACCAAGATGGCAATGAGAGTGACCTCTGGTCATCCTCACTGCTACACTCCCAACAGCACCATGACAGTTTACAAATGCCACAGCAATGTCAGGAAGTTACCCTATATGGTTTTAAAAGGCGAGGAACCCTCAGATCTGGGAACTGCCCATTCCTTTCCTGGAAAATTTGTGAATAATCCACCCCTTCTGTAGCATATAGTCAAGAAATAACCATAAAAATGGCCAACCAGCAGCTCATGCTTCTGCCTCTGCCTATGGAGTAGCCATTCTTTTATTCCTTCATTTTCTTAATAAACTTACTTTCGCTTTGCACTATGGGCTCTCCTTAAATACTTTCTTGTGCGAAATCCAAGAACCCTCTCTTGGTGTTTGGATCAGGAGCCCTTTCCAGTAACAGAAGGAAGCTCCAGTGCCCATACAAGGGAAGTAAAACTTTCTTAGAACTCCCCAGCAGAATTCCATTTAAATCTCTTTGGTCAGAGCCGTATCCTATAGCTGCACCTATCTCCAAAGAAAGCTAAGGAATATAAGTTTTCTTTTCCTTATTTATTTTACCCTTTTAAAGCTGGGCACAAAATTACTCCCAATAAAATCAAAATTCTGTTAAAATGGAAGAAGGAAAAATATATTAAAGTTATGATGTAAGCAACTTAAAATGCTCTGCTTATGCTTGTTTAGGGAATTACAAATAGTTGGTATAGCTAGATGATAGAATATCAGAAGATTGGTAAGAGATAAAGACTGGAGACACAAGCCAAACCGAGCCAAGGACAAATCTAAAAGTTTATTTGTGGGAAAAAAAAAAAAAGTCTTTTTTAAGACGAGGTTTCACTTTGTTACCTAGGCTGGTCTTGAGTACCTGGGCTCAGGTAATCCTCCTGTCTCAGCCTACAGAATAGCTGGACTACAGGTACACATGGTTCATTTGTGCTAAGTTTTTTCACAGGAAAATATATTCAGAGTTCCATGATGGGATATTGGGAACATTTGCCTGGTTACAACCATATGGCAATAGGAAAGGAAGGCTCCGTGTTCCCATCACATTTTGGTCAATCAATTAATCAGAAACCTTCCGAGTCCTGGAAATGCAGCCAAGGGCAGGGTTCCAGCAGGAAATACTGACTGTTTTGCCTAGGCAGTGTAAGACCTGTTTTTATCCCATGTCTTGATAAAAGTCACCGCCAATATTTATTTTTCTTTTATTCCTTTCTTTATTCCTTTTCTTCTACTCCTTTTTGCTTTGAATTTACACCAGTATGTGTCCCAGTGAGTCCATTTCTTCTCCCCTTTAAAATTCATTCTCAGCAAGATTCCAAGCCCCTGACTAAAAGCCAAGCAAGGTCATTTCTAGACTTCAAGGTTTCTGAGACATAATTTTTCTTTTTCTTTTTCCTATTTATTTGTTTATTTATTTTGAGACAGTGTCTTACTCTGTTTATTTATTTATTTATTTTGAGACAGTGTCTTGCCCAGGCTGGAGTACAGTGGTATGATCACGGCCCACTGCAGCCTTGACCTCTCAGGCTCAAGTGATCCTCCTACCTCAGCCTCCCAAGTTGCTGGGACTACAGGCTCATGTCACCATGCCCCAACTAATTCTTTTTTTCTTTTTTGTAGAGACAACGTTTCCCTGTGTTGCCCAGGCTGGTCTGGAACTCCTGGGCTCAAGTGATCCTCCTGCCTCAGCCTCCCAAAGTACTGGGATTACAGGCATGAGCCACCATGCCTGGCCTAGTTTTCAAGTTTTTATCATTCTATCACATCGTTGTGACTCTGCTCCCTCTCATCCTGAGTGCTTTTTCAACAGTTGCTTGTAAGAAGCTCTTTGACCCTTCTCCCCTTATCCCTCTTGACTCTGTCCTTTCCCAGGGGTCCAAGTGTTTAGTTACCTTTGGAGTTCAGTGTGCTCTAATATCTAAACAAACCCCTCCTACCATACAATTACACTTATATCCTATATTGTTGATACAAATAATAACGTTTGATTATTCTTTTTCTCATCTCAAAAGTAAGGCCTATTTATTGTAAAACATTTTTTAAAAAATATATAGATCAACCAAAAAAGAAATGGGAATTATCCATAATCTCACCATCCATGATTAAATAAATATCCATGATTAACACTTTGGTGTGCTTTCCTTTCAGCCTTGCTGTTATACATATAGATTGTGTATATTTTTTAATGGTATCATTCTGTGCATTTTGTTTTATAATCTGTTTTTCATTAATAATGTGCTATAACAGTTTTCTTTTCCAGTCATTTTTTAAAATTTAATTTTTAATCTTACTAAAATTATACATATACATATATATATAGTTTGAAAATCATACAGTATCCTAAGACATAATAAAAAATAGCAACAATCCCCTGACCCAGGCCTCCTCATCCTTGGTTTTTATCCCCTTGGGTCAGACTTACAACTATCTTGTTTCTCCTGGAAATATATCAATATATTTCTAAATAATATGCCTTTACAATTATTTCTGGATTTTAAACTATAAACACTGAAAAATGTCTTCTATGATAAAAGACAAGGATTTAGAACTCATGAACTCTTCCTCAATGCACACACATATTTTTCCTTCTTATGGAGTTATATAACAATTTTTACAAAATCACTACTTAATGCCTCTGAACTCTACCCTTAGAAATGGTTAAAATGGTAACTTTTACATCATGTTTATTTTACCACAAATGTTTTTGGGGTTTTTAAACCACATCTTTTAAAAAGAAACACAAGCTGCAAAAATAAAAAAATATATATATGAGATAACTATATATAGATATATATAACATATACAATATATCGATGGATATAGATATAATATCTATCAATATATAAGATATCTATATATAATATATAATACATAATGATCGATATAGATATAATATGTATCTATATAGATAGATATAGATATATATCTGTCTCAGCATCATTCACAGTCATTTAATGCACTGTACTACATTTCATTTCTATTACAACGTTTACATTTCCTGGAGTCAGTAATCACCTTGGTTTTTGTTTTTGTTTTCCTATTGGCTTAGTTTTTTTATGAAACAGATCCCAGACCTTCCAATAGAACCATAAAATTTAAGTCAGTGTAGCTCAAACACATCAGTTCCTTTTGGTGTTTTTCCTTTGACATCCCTTTTGGCCTCCTCCATAGTCCCACTCCATTTGAACTGTAAGTTTTCACCTTGAACTTATCTTACTTCTCTCCTATGTTGGATGTCTTCTTTCCTAAACTCCAGTACTGTACTTTTTTCTGCTTTACTTCTTCATTGATGAAGCACATGTTTGAGTAACTTTCTGAAAAACTCAATATGAACAGCAAATTGTTCGTGATCTTGAATGACTGAAAATGTCTTTATTTATCCTTACTTAATTTGTAGTTTGTCTGGCTATCGATTTTAGGTTGCAAACAATTTTCCTTTAGAATTTTGGAAGTCCTCACTTCATTGTTTTTTAGCTATCAGCATTGCTGTTGACTCATCTGCCATCTGAGTTTTAAAACTTTGTATGTCATCTGGTTTGTGTGTTTTTTTCCTTTTAAGATTCTCTCGTTATGACTGGAGATCTGAAATTTCACAATGAATCTGCCTTGGTATGGGTGTTTTTTCATTCAGTGTGCTAGCACTTATTATGCTCTTTATGCACTTTCGATTTGGAAACTTGTATCCTTTTGTTCTGGGGAACTTTTGGTGTTTGTGTGATTACTTCCTTCCTCCATTTTGTTTTTGTTTTTTAATTTTGGAACTTCTGTTACTCAGATTGGCTCTCTTGGATTGATAATTTTTTCTTTCCTCTTTTGTATCTCTTTTCTTTCTGTATTATTTTTGGGAGATGAAGTGGGAGCTTTACCTTCCAACTCTTCTATTAAATTTTCCTTTTTTTTTTTTTTTTTTTTGGAGACAGTCTCACTCTGTTGCCCAGGCTAGAGTACAGTGACATGATCTTGGCTTACTGTAACCTCTGCCTCACGAGTTCAAGTGATTCTCCTGCCTCAGCCTCCCGAGTAGCTGGGATAATAGGCACACACCACCACGCCCAGCTAATATTTTTAGTAGGGACAAAGTTTCACCATATTGCTCAGGCTGGTCTCGAACTCCTGATCCACCCGCTTCAGCCTCCCAAAGAAATGGAATTACAGGCAAGAGCCACCATGCCCAGACTGAATTTTTCCATAGCTGCTTATTATCCATAAAGCTTTCTTTTCTTTTGGGGGAATGGCGGTCTTTTATAGAAAATAGAATTATTTTTTGTGTCATGGAAGCTGAAGGTATTAATGGTTTAAACAACTTTTTTTCTTCTCTAAGTATTATTTCTGGGTTACCTGTTTCCTGAGTTGCTTTATTTTTTTGTTTCAGTCTCTACTTGATGTTGGAGGCATTCCTCAAATGTCTTATAATTTTGTCTTTTCATATTTAACAAGTCACTAAAAACTGACTTGACTGGAAGCTCTGTGTACCTGAGTGAGGCTTCCTAACTGATGAGTTCACCGCTATAGAAGGAATAGGACCTCAAAATCTAATTGCTAGTACTTCTTTTAGACTGATCCCTTTCACTAGAAAAGAAACTTTCATTTGCTTTTTTTGGGGAATGTAGGCCTGACCACCAGCCTATCAAGTTGCCGTATATATTTTTCTGCAAGTGAGATTATACTATACATAATGCTTTCTGAAATTTGTTTTTCATCTAATAATATATCCAAGCCATTCATGTCTGTAGGCACAGGAATATAAAATGGCTATCTAGAATTTCATATTACAGACTATTCTTGACTTATGCTGATTCAACTTACAGTTTTTCAACTTTGCAATGATGTGAAAGGGATATGCATTCAGTAGAAACCGTACTTCAAATTGTGAAGTCTGATCTTTTCCCAGCCTAGCAATATGCTGTCCAATACTCGTAATGCTAGGCAGTAGCAGTGAGCCTCAGCTTCCAATCACCCATCAATCAAACAAGAGGGCAGACAACAGACTCTCCAGTCAATAGTGTTGCCAATGATGTTGCCCAACTCTAGGATAATGTCTGTGATCTGAGCACATTTAAGATAGACTAGGCTCATGCTACCTGACTTCAAACTATACTAGAAGGCTACGGTAACCAAAACAGCATGGTACTGGTACCAAAACAGATACATAGACCAATGGAACAGAACAGAGACCTCAGAAATAACACCACACATCTACAACCATTTGATCTTCAACAAACCTGACAACAACAAGCAATGGGGAAAGGATTCCCTATTTAAGAAATGGTGCTGGGAAAACTGGCTAGCCATATGCAGAAAACAGAAACTGGACCCCTTCCTTACACCTTATACAAAAATTAACTCAAAAAGGATTAAAGACTTAAATGTAAAACCTAATACCATAAAAACCCTAGAAGAAAACCGAGGCAATACCATTCAGGACATAAGCATGGGCAAAGACTTCATGACTAAAACACCAAAAGCAATTGCAACAAAAGCCAAAATTGACAAATGAGATCTATCTAAACTAAAGAGCTTCTGCACAGCAAAACAAACTATCATCAGAGTGAATAGGCACCCTACAGAATAGGAGAAAAATTTTGCAATCTATCCATCTGACAAAGGTCTGATAACAGGCTCTGAAATTGAGGCAATCATTAATAGCCTACCAACCAAAAAAAGTCCAGGACCAGAAGGATTCACAGCCGAATTCTACCAGGGGTACAAGGAGGAGCTAGTACCATTACTTCTGAAATTATTCCAATCAATAGAAAAAGAGGGAATCCTCCCTAACTCATTTTATGAGGCCAACATCATCCTGATACCAAAGCCTGGCAGAGACACAACAAAAAAAGAGAATTTTAGACCAATATCCCTGATGAACATTGATGCAAAAATCCTCAATAAAATACTGGCAAACCGAATCCAGCAGCACATCAAAAAGCTTATCCACCATGATCAAGTGGACTTCATCCCTGGGACGGAAGGCTGGTTCAACATATGCAAATCAACAAACGTAATCCAGCATATAAACAGAACCAAACACAAAAACCACATGATTATCTCAATGGATGCAGAAAAGGCCTTTGACAAAATTCAACAGCCCTTCATGATAAAAACTCTTAATAAATTCGATATTGATGGAAGATATCTCAAAATAATAAGACCTATTTATGACAAACCCATAGCCAATATCATACTGAATGGGCAAAAGCTGAAAGCATTCCCCTTGAAAACTGGCACAAGACAGGGATGCCCTCTCTCACCACTCCTATTCAACATAGTGTTGGAAGTTCTGGCCAGGGCAATCAGGCAGGAGAAAGAAATAAAGGGTATTCAATTATGAAAAGAGGAAGTCAGACCGTCCCTGCTTGCAGATGACATGATTGTATATTTAGAAAACCCCATCGTCTCAGCCCAAAATCTCCTTAAGCTGATAAGCAACTTCAGCAAAGTCTCAGGATACAAAATCAATGTGCAAAAGTCACTAGCATTCTTACACACCAATAACATACAAACAGAGAGCCAAATCATGAGTAAACTCCCATTCACAATTGCTTCAAAGAGAATAAAATACCTAGGAATCCAACTTACAAGGAATGTGAAGGACCTCTTCAAAGAAAACTGCAAACCACTGCTCAGCAAAATAAGAGGACACAAACAAATGGAAGAACATTCCATGCTCATGGATAGGAAGAATCAATATCGTGAAAATGGCCATACTGCCCAAGGTAATTTATAGATTCAATGCCATCCCCATTAAGCTACCAATGACTTTCTTCACAGAATTGGAAAAAACTGCTTTAAAGTTCATCTGGAACCAAAAAAGAGCCCATATTGCCAAGACAGTCCTAAGTCAAAAGAACAAAGCTGGAGGCATCATGCTACCTGACTTCAAACTATACTACAAGGCTACAGTAATCAAAACAGCATGGTACTGGTACCAAAACAGAGATATAGACCAATGGAACAGAACAGAGCCCTCACAAATAATACCACACATCTACAACAATCTGATCTTTGACAAACCTGAGAGAAACAAGAAATGGGGAAAGGATTCCCTATTTAATAAATGGTGCTGGGAAAACAGGCTAGCCATAAGTAGAAAGCTGAAACTGGATCCCTTCCTCACACCTTATACAAAAATTAATTCAAGATGGATTAGAGACTTAAATGTTAGATCTAAAACCATAAAAACCCTAGAAGAAAACCTAGGCAATACCATTCAGGACATAGGCATGGGCAAGGACTTCATATCTAAAACACCAAAAGCAATGGCAACAAAAGCCAACATTGATAAATGGGATCTAATTAAACTAAAGAGCTTCTGCACAGCAAAAGAAACTACCATCAGAGTGAACAGGCAACCTACAGAATGGGAGAAAATTTTTGCAACCTACTCATCTGACAGAGGGCTAATATCCAGAATCCACAAAGAACTCAAACAAATTTACAAGAAAAAAACAAACAACCCCATCAAAAAGTGGACAAAGTATATGAACAGACACTTCTCAAAAGAAGACATTCATACAGCCAATAGACACATGCAAAAATGCTCATCATCACTGGCCATCAGAGAAATGCAAATCAAAACCACAATGAGATACCATCTCACACCAGTTAGAATGGTGATCATTAAAATGTCAGGAAACAACAGGTGCTGGAGAGGATGTGGAGAAATAGGAACACTTTTACACTGTTGGTGGGACTGTAAACTAGTTCAACCATTGTGGAAGACAGTGTGGCAATTCCTCGAGGATCTAGAACTAGAAATACCATAAGACCCAGCCATCCCATTACTGGGTATATACCCAAAGGATTATAAATCATGCTGCTATAAAAACACATGCACACATGTGTTTATTGCAGCACTATTCACAATAGCAAAGACTTGGAACCAATCCAAATGTCCATCAATGACAGACTGGATTAAGAAAATGTGGCACATATACACCATGGAATACTATGCAGACATAAAAAAGGATGAGTTAATGTCCTTTGTAGGGACATGGATGCAGCTGGAAACCATCATTCTCAGCAAACTATTGTAAGAACCGAAAACCAAACACCACATGTTCTCACTTATAGGCAGGAATTGAACAATAAGAACACTTGGACACAGGAAGGGGAACATCACACACCACGGCCTGTTGTGGGGTGGGGAGAGGCGGAAGGGATAATATTAGGAGATATACCTAATGTAAATGATGAGTTAATGGGTGCAGCACACCAACATGGCACATGTATACATATGTAACAACCCTGCACATTGTGCACATGAACTCTAGAACTTAAAGTATAATAAAAAAGAAAAAAAATTTAAATTAGAAAAAAAGAAAATATACCTATATAATTGACACAGGAGTACCATGATTAATACCTCAGTTTTATGAAAAAAATGAAGTCATTATGGAGATGCAAGAATTATACTAACATAAAGACAAAGTAGAAATAAGACAAACAAACAAAAAAAGCAGAAAACTTAGGTCGGAATAGGGTAATCTTGCCAAAGTTCATATAGTACTGTATAAGCAAGTGCTCTTGATTAGTTGGTAAATTGCTCAATATTCATGTCTCTTTAGTATGAATAAACAACAATCATTATTGTTTTCCTGTCAATAAAAAAGAAAAGACAGACTAGGCTAAGCTATGCTGTTCAGTAGGTTAGGTATATTAAATGCATTTTATTTTATTTATTTTTCTGAGACAAGGTGTCACCCTGTCATCCAGGCTGGAGTGCAATTGTGCAACTATAGCTCACTGCAACCCTGACCTCCTGGGCTCAAGCGATTCTACCACCTCAGCCTCCTGAGCAGCTAGGACTACAGGTATGCACCTCCATACTCAGCTAATTTTTTTGTGTTTCATAGAGACAGGGCTCTCACTATGTTGCCCAGGCTGGTCTTGAACTCCTAATCTCAAAGGATTCTCCTGTCTCAGCCTTCCAACCATTAGGATTACAGGTGAGAGTCATTGTGCTTGGCCATTAAATGCATTTTTTACTTAGGATATTTTCAACTTACAATGGGTTATAGGGGCATAACTCTACCATAAGTCAAAGAGCATCTATATATATTAGCCATAATTTATAAACAATTTCTAACTGATGGGCACTTAGGGATCTTTTTTCCCTATGACATCACTGCAATTGTTTCTGTATCTCTCTGTACTTATACAAGAATATATGCAGGATACATTTCTAGAAGTGAAATGATTGGATAAAAGAGTGTGCATATTTTACATTTTTGTCAATATTGCCAAATTATTCTCCAAGAAGTTTATACCAATTCATATTACTCCCACTGGAATCTAAGATGCTTGCTTACCTACATTCTTCACAATTCTAGGTTTAACTTTTTCATCTTTGTCCCTTTGACAGGATTTTTTTTTAGACTTCAGCTGGACAGGATTTTTGAAAGCATATCTAATTCTACTTAGGAAATAGATTTCTTTAATTATAAGTGAAGTTAAACAACTTTTACTATTTTTATTATCCATTTGCATTTAATACAAACTTAAAAAAATACTTTGTCCATTTTTCCACTGGGTGGTTAGTCTTTTCTTATTAATTTGTTCAGTTTTTCTGTACTTTAAAGAAATTAGCTCTCTGACAATTATTTACTCTAATGTTTTCTTTTTTTTCAACCTTTATTTTAGGTTCATGGGGTATGTGTGCAGGTTTGTTACATGAGTAAATTGTGTGTTGCTGAGGTTTGGTGTATGAATGATCCCATCACCCAGACAATAAGCATAGTACCAGATAGGTAGTTTTTCAACCCTCCCTCCTACCATTCCCCCACCCCAGGAGCCCGTAGTGCCCAGTGTCTATTGTTCCCATCTTTATGGCCATTTGTACTCAATATTTAGCTCTCACTTTAAGTGAAAATGTGTGGTGTTTGGTTTTCTGTTCCTGCATTAATCTACTTAGGATAATGGCATCCAGCTGCATTCATGTTGCTGCAAAGGACATGATTTTGTTCTTTTTCATGGCTGCATAGTATTCCAAGGTGTATATGTACCATATTTTCTTTATTCAGTCCACCACTGATGGGCATCCAGGTGTATCCCATGTCTTTACTATTGTGAATGGTGCTGTGATGAACATATGCGTGCATGTGTCTTTTTGGTACAATGATTTATTTTCCTTTGGGTATACACCTAGTAATGGGATTTCTGGGTCAAATAATAGTTCTGTTTTAAGTTACTCGAGAAATTTCCAAACTGCTGTCCACAGTGGCTGGACCAATTTACATTCCCACCAACAATGTTTATAAGTGTTCCCTTTTTTCTGCAACCTCACCAATATCCATTATTTTTTGACTTTTTAATAGTAGCCATTCTGACTGGTATGAGATGGTGTCTCATTATGGTTTTGATTTGCATTTCTTTAATGATTAGCAATGTTGAGAATTTTTTCATATATTTATTGGCTGCATGTATGTCTTCTTTTGAGAAGTGTCTGTTCATGTCCTCTGACCATTTTTTAATGAGGTTATTCATTTTTCACTTGTTGAATTGTTTAAGTCCCTTATAGTTCCAAATATAAGACCTTTGTTGGACGCATAGTTTTCAAATATTTTCTCCCATTCTTCAGGTTGTCTGTTTACTCTGTTCATAGTTTCTTTTGCTGTGTGGAAGCACTTTAGTTTAATTGGGTCCCACTTGTCAATTTTTGGTTTTGTTCCAATTGCTTTTAGGGACTTAGTCATAAATTCTTCACCAAGGCTGATGTCCAGAATGTATTTCTTAGGTTTTCTTCTAGGATTTTTATAGTTTTAGATCTTACACTTAACTCTTTAATCCATCTTGAGTTAATTTTTGTATATGGGGAAATGTAGAGGTCCAGTTTCATTCTTCTGCATGTGGCTAGCCAGTCAAGTAGGCTCTTTTCCTGGGTTGCAGGGATGGTTCAACATAGGCAAATCAATAAATGTGATTCACCACATAAGCCATAATTAAAAACCATAAGATCATCACAATAGATGCAGAAAAAGCTTTAGATAAACTCAAACATCCCTTTATGATAAAAACTCAACAAACTAGGCATTGAAGGAATATACCTCAGTATAGTAAGAGCCATCTATGATAAACTCACAGCCAAATTTTTATACTGAATGGGCAAAAGCTGGAAGCATTCACCTTAAGAGCTAGAACAAGACAAGGATGTCCATTCTCACCACTACTATTCAACAAAGTACTTGAAGTCCTAGCCTGAGCAATCAGGCAGGAGAAAGAAATAAAAGGTATCCAAACAGGAAAAAAGAAGTCAAATTGTCTCTCTTTGCTGAGGATATGATTCTATATCTAGAAAACCCTAACAATGTTGCCAAAAGAGCTGATAAACGACTTCACTAAAGTTTCAGGATACAAAATTGAGGTACAAAAAATCAGTAGCATTTCTATACTCCAATAATGCTGAAGCTGAGACCCAAGTCAAGAACACAATCTCATTTATAATAGCCACACACACCCACAAAAGAAAATACCTTGGAATTAATCTAACCAAGAAAGTGAAAGATCTCTACAAGGAAAACCACAAAACACTGCTGAAATAAGTCACAGATTATACAAACAAATGGAAAAACCTCCCATGCTCATGGACTGGAAGAATCAATACAGTTAAAATGGCCATACTGCCCAAAGCAATCTACAGGTTCAATGCTATTCCTATCAAACTACTAACATCATTTTTCACAGAATTAGAAAAAAACTATTCTGAAATTCATATGGAACTCAAAAAGAGCCTGAATAGTCAAAGCAATTCTAAGCAAAAAGAACAAAGCTGTAGACATTACACCACCCGACCTCAAACTATACTACAAGGCTACAGTAACCAAAACAGCATGGTACTGGTACAAAGACACACATAGACAAATGGAACAGGATAGAGAACCCAGAAATGAAGCTACGCACCTATAGCCATCTGATCTTCGACAAAGGCAACAATAACAAGCAATGGGAAAAGGACTCCCTATTCAATAAATGGTGCTGAGATAACTGGCTAGCCATATGCAGAGGAATAAGATATTTTCTTTTAAATGCTCTTTCTTGTTTTTTTTTCTAATAGGAATTTCAAAGTTAAATTTTTTACTGTATGGCTTGGATTTTATGTGATGATTAGAAAGGCCTTCCTTACTCCAAGATGACAAAAAATATATGTTCCCTATGTTTTTATCAATTGTTTCATGGTATTTTTCTATTATATGGAGGCACCATAATTTACTTAGACAGTCCTATAATGACCTTTATGTTGTTTCCAGTTTTCCAAAGGCCATATCCTCTTGTTTTGTCCTGGACTCCCTGAGAAACTGAAGAGCAACAGGCAAATGTCTTCCTTATTGAGTGTCTTTCTAAAAATGTAAGTTTTTCTCTCGTTTCAATAATCGCCACTACTTTAACTGCATTTTATTTCTTTTTTTGGGGGGGGGGGTTCATTTTTGTTATCCTACTCTCAAATCCTCCCTGCCATTTCACATGTGCGTTAAAATGTCAGTTCCCAAAACTGGCATGATACTTTAAGGGTGTGACCAATTTCTAAGTTTAGCAGAAGGATATTTTCCTAGCTCCTGGATGTCATAGACCTATTAATATATTTCACTATCACAGTTAGCTTTATAAAAACAGCCATACTATACTGCTGACTCATACTCAGCTGGTGGTCTCAAGCCTATCAAATTTATTAAACTAGAAATGATGTCTAATTTGTTAGATGACAGAAAAAAATATTTGAAAAGATCCTGGGATTTTGAACCCTGGGCCAAAAATTGAAGTTTATCAGGAAGACCACAAAAAGCTTTTCGTTTATGTTTAAAAAAAAAAACACAACAACATGAGTACAAGATAGGGATGATTTCCCTTAACACCTAAACATTGAAACTTTTTGGATTGCCGTGATTTAGTGGCAACAATATTGCGCAATGTAATGTGCAAAATGCATTACATTTTTTGACAGCCATTTCACATTGTTGCCAATGTGGAAAAAAAAATTAATGGCTAACTGTTCACAGTCTCTCCCTTTTCTCCTTCAGCCTAGTAAAGTTCTTTCTTGGCAAGTTCAGTTCCTTGGCCTTGTTAAGAGATTGATGGATCGAGTAACAGAAAAAAGGTTTGATTTAATCTCTTAGAAAAGTTGGAGAGCTGCGCAAGATAAAAGAAGATCCTGAGGATGAGAAGTTGCTGAGAAAGGCAAAAGCCAATAAGCAATGGCTAAGAGAGCAAGTTTGGGAAGCTTATGAAGGAGAGAAAAGAGAAAGAAATTAGATTAGCTGCTATATCATGGCAAGGGGAGCTTTTCAGATGAGGAAAGAGATTTTTAATGAAGTGTTACCATGTGTTAGGAATATTGCATCACATTGCATGTGTTCTAAGAGACTTAAGTAAAATTTAAATATTTTTCCAATTATTTTTGGATGTCTGAAATATGTGTCTTTGGTTGGAACTTTGAGCTGAGAAGCAGTCACAGGATATCTCAGCTATGTACAGGTTACAAAATCTTACATTGCATCAACAGAGCTATGGTGTTCAGCGCAACAAGGATGACAATTATGTCATTTGGTCAGACAACATCTGCCTTATTATCTTCAGCCCTAGGTGCCACATTTTTACAAAGTGCACTGATTTGCTAGGGCTGCTATAAAAATGGTACTGCATACTAGGTGGCTTGAACAAAGTTTATTTTTTTACAATTCTGAAGGCTAGCAGTCCAAGATCAAGGTATTGATAGGGTTAGTTTCTTTGGAGGCATTTCTCCTTGGCTTGTAGATGGTCATCTTCTCCTTGTGTCTTCACATGGTCCTTCCCCTGTGTGTGTCTGTGTCTTTAATCTCCTCTTTTTATAAAGACACCAGCCACATTGGATTACTGTAAATTTAATATTGGCAATGATATTGCACAATCTAATGTGCAAAATGCATTACAATTTTTGACAGCCATTTCACATTGTCACCAAAGTGAAAAAAAAAATTAATGGCTAACTGTTCAGTCTCTCCTTTTTCTCCTTTGGCCAAGGAAAGCTCTTTCTTGGCAAGTTCAGTTCCTTGGCCTTGTTAAGAGATTATGGAGGTTGGGCACAGTGACTCATGCCTGTAATCCTAGCACTGTGGGAGACTGATGCAGATGGATCACGAGGTCAGGAGTTAAAGACCAGCCTGGCCAACATGGTGAAACCTCGTCTGTACTAAAAATACAAAAATTAGCTGGGCGTAGTGGTGGGCACCTGTATTCCCAGCTACTTGACACGCTGAGGCAAATAATTGCTTGAACCTGGGATGCAGAGATTGCAGTGAGCCAAGATAGCGCCACTGCACTCCAGCCTGGGCAACAAGAGTGAGATTCTGTTTCAAAAAAAAAAAAAACGAAAAAGAAAAAAGGAGTGAGATTTATGAATCAGGCAAGAGGAAAAAGGTTTGGATTTTACAATGGATTTACATTGGCTTATAATCCATTATACTGACCTCACTTTAATTACTTTATTTTCTTTTCTTTTCTTCTTCTTTTTTTTTTTTTTTTTTTTTTTTTTTTTTTGAGACAAAGTCTTGGTCTCGCTCTGTCTCCCAGGAGGCTGCAGTGCAGTGGCACATGATCTCAGCTCACTGCAACCTCCACCTCCCAGGTTCAAGCAATTCTCCTGCCTCAGCCTCCCGAGTAGGTGGGATTACAGGCACCTGCCACCATACCTGGCTAATTTTTGTATGTTTAGTAGAGATGGAGTTTCACAATGTTGGCCAGGCTGGTCTCAAACTCTTGATCTCAAGTGATCCACCTACCTTGGCCTCCCAGAGTGCTGGGATTACAGGCTCGAGCCACTGCACCCAGGCTAATTACCTCTTTAAAGACCCTATCTCCAACTACAGTCACATTCCAAGGTACCAGTGATTAGGACTTCAACATATGAATTCTGAGGGAACACAATTCAGCTTATAACACAAGCCTACTGACAGATCCATAATTTATTCTCATTTTTAGATCCCTTTAAATTTTATCGCTGATCTTTCAAGACTCTTACCAAGTTCTTATAATCTGTAAACAACCAGAATATTGTCAACTTCTTCATTAAATTGTTAAAAGTAGTGAATTAACCTGGTTGATGCACATTATTGCTATTTGACTTAAAAGGATTTAGAATATGGTAGTTTGTTAGGTTTGTGAAAATTGTATCATATAAATTCGTCCTTTGGAGATAAGGTATATATACACATGAAAAGAAACAATTTTCTCTTCTGTAAAATGAGGCAACTGGACCAGATAATCTCTAAGGTCTCTCCCAGTTCTAAAATCCTACAATTCTGGATCAAGAACAATAAAAATATAATATGTTATTTAAAATAATATTAAAATATTGGATCTGTGTTATAAATTATGAGCAGGCAGGAAAGATATAAATCGAGGTAGGGGCTATAAAAGGTTTTCTTAACATTTGAATGGGTGATATAAAATATCTTGGAGGAAAGACCTTCAGGTCTGACTGCTAACCTAAATTTAGGCCTCAGAATCACAATAACTCCTACTGATGGCAATTTAGATCCTGAGTTTTACGTTGTTTTGACAACCAGTATTTTCTTTCATAGTTCCTTCAAAACTGACCCAGAAGAATCAACCACATCCCTTAATGCCCTGCTGTATGTTTCATATTTCTGAAAAAACGCATTGTATCTCTCATCTCCTTGACTTATATTTCATAGTTTGTTGCAGAAATAGTAGCATTTAATCAGCTTTAACTGATTGTCCATGTATTTAGGCATAAAAGAATAGATTGTAAACTTTTGCAGTACACAGATAAATATCTGAGTTTGACAGTGTTTTAGGCATTATATTTATTCATATTTCTCAAGCTCATGTGGAAATCTATTCACATACTTTTCAACAAGGCAGGAGTACACAGATCTGCCAATCCCTAAAATTAGTTTTTAAAAATACCTTGTACAAGTCAAAAACATGGCTCATCTCTCTGAAGGTTGAAGACAGGCTAATATTTTACTTTTCTTAAAAAAAAAAAAGATAAAGACCAACTGTCAGGCAAAGTTTGTGAAAATGTAGCAGTAATACTTAGAAGTTGCTTTCTGCAGTGAATTATTATACTTTGAAAGACTCTCATATACTGCTGAGGCTCATTTCTGACATCAAGTTGAAATCACTTTAGCATGAATAATTTCTAAAATGAAATGCTTTTTGAGGATGGAAAAGAGCCATATTGGATTTTATCTGGTTATTAAATTCAAAAAGGGCCTTGTATCAAGAAAGTGGATATTGTGCCAAGCATTATTAACATATTCTATTTAGAAAAATGACATTGCTACTCATATGAAAACAGATGTTGCTCTAGATAAAGTTAAATGCCTTCACAGGTCTCAAGCATGTGTACATGAAATTATAGAAATTAATTATAGTTCAAACTAGGACTTGACTCCTCTTCTGCTGTAAAGAAAGTGTTTGGGTTATCTATGGCTGCATGACAAACCACCCCAAAACTTAATGGCTTAAAATAAAGGTTGGCAAACTTTTTCTGTAAAGGGCCAAATAGTAGGTATGTTTAAATTTGGTGCGCCATGCAATCTCTGTTACAACTGCTCAACTCCACTGTAACTCAAAAGCAGCCATAGACAATATGTAAACAAATGGATGTGCCTATATTCTGATAAAATTATATTTACAAAAACAGGCAATATGGTCAGGTGCAGTGGCTCACACCTATAATCCCAGTGCTTTGGGAGGCCAGGTGTTCAAGATCAGCCTTGGCAATATAGCAAGACCCCATATCTACAAAAAGTAAAATAAAAATTATCTGGGCATGATGGAGAGCACCTATAGTCCTGGCTACTTGGGAGGCTGAGACAGGAGGATCACTCAAGCCCAAGAGTTTGAGACTGCCATGATCATGCCACTGCACTCCAGCCTGGGCAACAGAGTGAGATGCTCTCTAAAAATAATTAAAATTAAAATTTAAAACATTTTTAAATAACAGTAGGCCAGTCTTGGCCCACAAGCTCTAGAGTTTGTTAACTCCTGGTTTATTAAGGCTGCTAACTCTATGGGTTGATATTTTGAGCAGGACTCTCAATGGGAATGACTCATCTCTGCTCTCCGTGATTGACTGGATTCGCATATGTGTTTGTAGTCAGTGGGCAGGGTGGCTTGGGGCTGATTGGTCCTGAATGGTCACACTCACATGTCTGGTGGTTGACTGAGGCTGTTGGCTGCATGCTTCAGTTTGCCTTTACATGGCCTCTGCGGTAGGGTAGCTCTGGGTTTCTCACACAGTAGCTGGATTCCAAGGGGACAAAAGCAGAAGCTTCTTGACTTCTGAGGCCTCAGCTAGGAAGCCACCCAATGTCACTTCATATGCTACTGGCCAAAGTCACAAGAGATGAGGATATAGACTATACAGTTTGATGGAAAAGCTCAAAAAGTGTGTGCCCATTTAAAATTCACTACAGCGAGTAAGTAAACTGTCAAAACAACGTATCAATTCCTGGGAGACTTTTACCAGCAGCTTTCCTACTTTGAAACTCACCAGTACTTTGTGTATTATGGTCACAATTCTCACTGTAAATAACACAGCCATAACTTAAGCAAGAGACAAGAATTAATCAAAATTTCCATTTAAAATATTTTGAAGTGTTTGTGAAAAGGAAGCAGTTATGAAAATAAAAGAGGTCTTTTAAGACTCACAGTGGAATTATCTCATTTTTATTTTTAATGGGTAGCTTGGTTAAAAAGGTCATTTGAGGAGGAGATAGTGAGGGAAGATGTGGGAGGTACTAAATAGGAGGTGGCTGGAATTTTAATCCTTGGAGGTAAAGAGGTTATTGCTATGGAGAGACTCCTTTTGTTTTAGAAAACTCCCCTAATTAGCTGGTATAGTAGCTCATGCCTGTAATCCCAGCACTTTGGGAGGCTGAGGTGGGCAGATCACTTGAGGCCAGGAGTTTGAGACCAGCCTGGCCAACATGGTGAGACTCTGTCTCTACCAAAAAATACAAAAAAAAATTAGCCAGGCCTGGTGGTGTGAACCTGTACTCCTAGCTACTCAGGAGGCTGAGGCTGCAGTGAGTTGTGAGTCATGATCATGCTACTGCACTCCAGCCTGGGCAACAAGACTCTGTCTCAAAAAAAAAAAAAAAAAAAAAGAAAAAGAAAACTCCTCTGAATGAGTCTTTAGTTACATTTGATTAAGGTGGTGTCTGTCAAGCTTTCCCACTGTAAATTTATACTTTTTAGACTTTCTAATTAGTAAGAGTTTATTAAGAGGTAATTTATTCCATTCTTCAAATTTTATCCATTAGTTTTAGTATTTATTCATTTTTTTCTGAATTATCTCTATAGTGGTTGTCAAATAATGATTTTCTAATTCCATCATTCCTTCTACATTTACTAGTTGTAAGGAAAATCTTTACCCTCTCTACATTTATTTATTTATTTATTTATTTATTTATTTATTTATTTATGTCAGTATAGACTCATAAATTCATATTTAATTCAATTTTATAATCCATGTTATTTATTTTGATGACCAAACTGTCCCAAATTTTGGCCAGTTAGAGCCTCCAAAATATGGCTTTTCTGTTCTTTTAACATCCTCATCTTTCTTTGAGCATGTCCTTACTTTCTGACCCAACGACAAGATATTCCAGGCTCATCTTGTACTTTCCCTGCCTCGACTCTGCCTTGTTGCTTTTAATGAAGGAAAAAAAAAAACCAACAAGATCTGGATGCTAAATGTGCTCATTACTATTGGGATATTGCTGTTTTCAGGCCTTCATGATGAACATTTTTTTCAAGACAGAGTCTCACTGTGTTGCTAGGCTGGAGTGCAGTGGTGCAATCTTGGCTCACTGCAACCACTGCCTCCCGGGTTCAAGCAATTCTCCTGCCTCAGCCTCCCAAGTAGCTGGGATTACAGGCATGTGCCACCACGCCCTGCTAATTTTTGCAGTTTTAGTAGAGATGGGGTTTTGCCATGTTGGCCAGGCTCGTCTTGAACTCCTAACGTTAGGTGATCCACCCACTTCAGCCTCCCAAAGTGCTGGGATTATAGGCGTGAGCCACAGTGCCCAGCCACTATCTTCTAATTTCTATCACCTTGTATTAGACATGTTAATCAACCATTCCTGCCATGGTTCACAGTCCTCCTGAAAAGGGAGTCTTAGATTCTGTTGAAAGTACAATTCCTACAAGAGCCAAAGCTGATTAGACACTGACCCAAAGGCCATCAACCTATGATTTGACAGGAATAGGGTTTTCCCTATAACAGATGCTGTTGGTTCCCTGCCTGTGTCCCCTCCCATCCTCCCTGATCCAGTTTATGCTGACAGCATCTTGCTGTTGTTCCCACTTGAGGGAAATGGATATGCTAGATGGACATGAACGTTAATGCCCCTGGAATTAGCTTTCAGCCACTGACAGATGGGAGTTGGAGGGGAAATACCCAACTTCTTTGCCTCTCAACTGGGATAACTCTGAGAAATATTTTACACTGTCTCCCAGAGTCTCCCAATGGGATGAAAATCCAGTTGCCTACAGCAGTAGCTCAGTGATGAGCTTCCTTCCCTTCCTTGTCTCAATTTCCTATTCCGTTAAAAGTGCTTCCAGGAACTATCTTCCAAATTAACTCCCAGCTCTTAAATCCTTGCCTCCAACTTAGGGTCTGTGGGAAACCAACTTAAGATACGGCTCAGCTGTCACAATGGTTATTAGTAAAGCCAAACAGACATTCTCTCTGGTATATATGTATTTTTTAAAAAACCTTTTTTAGCTGGACAGAGAGAAACAGATAGGTCATCACTATTCGAACCACATATTTGGTGAAACGCTAAAGGAAAGATACAAAAAAATTCCTGCCCAGAGGTATCACTCTTCGGATGCAGAACAACCCTCTATCCTAATCTTGATAAGACTGTGCCCTATTACAGCTCCTTTTATTTCCATGAGATTCTTTCATTCTATAGCTTTATATGTACCCTAACAATAATGAACACCAGCATTCCCAATCCCACTTACTTGAGTTTGAGAATTTCTCTTCCTTGACACTAAACTATAACTCGGGAGGCACTATATTTTGCTTCCTGTATTGCAGCTAAAGTAAAGCTCTGCACAAAGTAGACACTCAGTTAATATTTGTCTAATGAACAAATGGGAGGAGTATTTTAATGGTAGATGTGGATTTACCTAGGTTTAGGACTACTTGGCAAGTCTTAGCTATGAAAAGCTATGAAAAAGTCTTTTTCCCCTCCATGGAGCAAACACTTGAAGAAATTTTCATACTTTGTAACTAGAAGGACCAATTATTGTTATTATTTTTGTACTCAGCATCCCTTTCTATCTTCTTATGGTTTCTGTGTCCCTTCTCCTAACTTCCTTTCCCCACAAACATGCACACATCCTTTGGAAAACTACTTGTCCTTTGATTCCTGGGTTTCTGTCCCTGCCCCCAAGAAGGTATATAGTCCCCACAACTGGTCAATCATAATTCCTTATCTTCCTGGGGTTTGGCACATGACCTACCCAGATAAAACTTCTGCCCTTGAGTTTTATAAAGGGGCTATGGAGAGGAAAGCTCTTTTAACCTCCTGAGTTTACCAAGCTGTGTTAATGTGTGACTTTGTTAGCCTACCCCTCACATCTCATTCCTACCAAACAACAAAAAGAAAAGGCTGTCTTCAGTAGATGTGGTTGAAAGAAACACATAGGAAAATACAGCCTGGAGAGAGAGAGAGGAAGATCTAGCAATGTTTTCTGTCTCCAGAGTTCTCCAACCACCATCACCTTGTATTTTATAAGAGCCAATAAATTCCCTTTTAATTTTCAGTTATTTTTAGTTTGGTTTTTATCACTTGCAACCAAACAAGATACTATATGCACAACTTGAAAAACTAACTCTAAAACTGACAGGAATACATTTTAAAATTGAAGCCCTTCCCCTGCAAACACCTCACCAGCATCTCAGTTCTTACAGCATATTAGAGCATCGATAGTACCTGTAAACCCAACATTTTGGGAGGCTGAGGCTGGAAGATAACCTGAGACCAGGAGTTTGAGACCAGCCTGGACAACACAGTGAGACCCTTGATCTACAAAAAGTTTTGAAATTAGCCCAGTGTGATGGAGTGTGCCTGTGTCCTGCAACTCAGGAGGCTGAAGCAGGATCACTAGAGCCACTGCATTCCAGCCTGGGTGAGAGAGTGAGATTAAGAAAGAAAGAGAAAGAGGGAAAGAGGAAGGAAGGAAGGAAGGAAGGAAGGAAGGAAGGAAGGAAGGAAGGAAGGAAGGAAGGAAGGGAGGGAGGGAGGGAGGGAGGGAGGGAGGGAGGGAGGGAGGGAGGGAAGGAAAGAGAAAGAGAGAAAGAAAAGAACATGAACATCAATAGAAGCCATGAGTGTGTGTCTTTGTGTCTCCCATTGCATCACGTGCTAGATGTCTAGGAGCCTGCAGCAGCATCCCTTGTACACTAGAGGATTCTGTTAATAGAGATTAGAGTGTATCCAGCTGAAGGGGATTTCAGAAAGAAAAGAGATTATTTCTTTTCTCTTTATGCAATTAATAAAAAAAAAATGGAAGAAATGTCAATAATTCTTCCTGGAGGTTATGTAGAATGGTAAGCTATTTCTTCCTGAAAGGAGAAGATTTAGGGAAATTTAGCCAAGCGTGAAAGGTGATTTGTTCCAAATCCTTTAATAAATGTACCTGAGTAAACCAAAACAATCTAAGTGTCTTCTGGCTGGTTTCAAAAGGAACGAAAATTTATCTGAAACTGAAACCGTAACTCCCAAACCTGGTCTTCTTTTAGTACTCCTTATCAGTATAATGTCATGGCCATTTATCCAATTTATGTGTAAGACAGAAACCTAGGGGTTATCTTTAATAACTTCTTTGCCTTCATTTCCTTCAAATCCAATGAGTTGCATCCATTTCGTCTTCTACATGTCTCTTAAATCTCTCTGCTTATTTCAAATTCTGCTGTGACTTCCTTTGTCCAGGCTATCATCACACTGGATTACTACTCTAACCTACTAACTGTTCTTCCCTGCATGCAGTCTTGATCCCCTCCAAGCCATTTCAGACCATTTTCTACTCCAAAGCCCATCCTGTTTTGTTGTTGTCATTAATGCAGATCTGTTTATATTACTTCCTCCTTTCTCAATCTCCTTAAAAATCTCCAAACTATGCTGGACATCTGATAATGTCTGTCCAGAAAATTTCTACCCTCCTTATGATAGTAACACCCTAAGTTTACTTTAGGAAAGCACCCCTCCCCAAGGCGGTGGGATTACCCCCACCTCCAGCTCCAGAGTTATGGATGCCCTAATTGGCTTCCCTAGCCACAGAGATAATGTTAGGGATGGGCACTTAACCCATACCTAAACCATATAGAGGACAGCATTCCCCTAGCCAAAGACTGGCTTCAGAGTGGGCATATGATTTAAGCAAATCCAATCAGAAAGATTGACTAGTTCTTGGGACCATGATAGGAGCCAGACTGAAGATTAAGGATAAGGGTAGAGTCATGGGATCCCAGAGAGCCAAAATGGGCAGGAAAAGATAATCATCCTATGAATAAAACTTGTCCTTAGGGTGGGATCTGAACTCTGGATTTTACCATAACGTAAGCCAATGGTTCTTTTTCTTCCTTTCTTTATTTATGAAGGCAGGCTGGATTGAATTTTCTATTACTGGCAACCGAAAGATTCTTAGCTAATATCCATCCAAGCTAATGTATTATTGCAGATAGAACAAAGGCAAAGTTCTTAATATAGCCTGAAGCTCATTTGCATTTGCTGCCTGAGCTCTAGCCACAGAGGCCTACTTTTAACTATTGTTCATGCCCTTCCCTCTTCCTGAAACCTTCCTGGCCTCCCACACACCCAATATTAAGCATTTTATCTTACTTATGCTTTAACTCTCAGCTCAAATTCCCTTCATGACCCCTTAAACAGACAAAATCCCCTTAATATTCACTCTGAAAGTCCAGGAAAGATTCAATTTTGGTACTTATAAAATATTATTTGTGAGATTATTTCATAAATGTCTGTCTCTCTCACTTAACTCTAAGTCACATGTGAGAAACTCTCCATAAGTTTCAGTTAACAAAACACTATTAAATAACAATTTGAATTATACTTGAAAGGAAGAAGAAAGTCATAGTAAATATCACTGGTTCACTCACAAAATGAAAATAGGTTAATAAAATTTATTTTAAAGCCATCATGGGAGGAATTTTCCTGGTCACATCCAAGCAACTTATAAAAATGGGAAAATTTAAAAACAGATGTATCAGAAACACATATCATTTTATCTAGAAAATAAATTAAATAGTTGAATTAACATCTTTTTAGTGTAGAAGGTTAAAGAATAAATTTGTCTTTAATGTAATTCAACCAAAGGGGGCAGAATACAACCAATGCATTAATTTAGAAGTGGATGGAATGATTTGGGGGAAAAAAAAAACAGAATTTCTGGCAAGGTTCCCCTTCTGATTCAGAGCTGCAACAAAGAAGCTGTTAAAATGTTTGCAATTTCGTTTCAATGTTGGATCAAATAATATACACGTGCAGCTACTGGAAAAAAGATTTTGAAATGATTTTGTTATATTACAACTTATGCAGTCCATCATCGTCAAAAGACCATTTTAGATGAATTTCAGTTTAAAGAGGTCATATTATTGAATCAGTTTTTTTTTTTTCCCTTGCTGTTCTATCCTCACTCCAGAGGAAAAAACACATATGTATAGGAAGGCTAAACTAACAATGTTGTTGCTCTAATGAAAGTTTCATAAATATAACAAAATTTATTCTATCCTTAGTGGAATGACACTTAGTTGTTTTCAATAATAGTTGAACAAAAAATATATATATATATCATGAGTCTAGACTTGGAAAGAGCTGTGACAGCACAATTAGAGACACCTAGAAAAATGCAGTATCCCCCTTACCGTGGGGGATACGTTCTAAGACCTCCAGTGGATGCCTGAAGCCACAGATAGTACTAAACATGCAAGTGTACTATGCATGAATTTCTTTTTCCTTCTTCACAATTTCACAGATAGAGGATTAATTCTTACTGTAGATCTTAGTAATCTCAGTACGTAATTTTTTTTCTTTCTTTTTTAAGTGGAGAACTTACACTTTTTCACTTAAAGAAAGCATTTTATGGATCCTCTTTGGAATATCCACCATCATCACCACTCTTGCACTTTATGGCCATCAGTGAGTAAAATAAGGGTTACTTGAACACAAGCACTGTGATACCACGAAGGTTTATCTCATTTACCAAAAAGCTACCAAATAACAAATGGGCAGGCAGCATATTTGGCGTGAATACACTGAACAAAAGGATGAGTCGTGTCACAGGCAGCATGGAGCAGAGCAGTGTGAGATTTCATCACAAAACTCAGAATGGAATGCTATAGAAAACTTAGGAATTATTTATTTCTGGTATTTTCTATTTAATGTTTTCAGACCACAGTTGATTGTGGGTAACTGAAACCACAGAAAGCAAAACCACTGATAAGTGGGAACTACTTTAAAATCAGAAATGCTTATATCTCTAAATTAATTTTTTTCTCCAACCTGAAATGCCCTCCCTTCTCATTTGTGCCAAATTCAAGTTCTCCTTCATTTTCAACAACACAAAGAGCTCTCACTCCATAACCTGATTGTTCTGTTTTTTCTATATCTGTAGACTAGTACAAGTAGTACTCACTGTGTGGTATCAGTGACGTCCAATTGTCAATTCGAGGACTATACTATCTGTACTCCAAATCACCTGGAAAACACTTAAAATACATCTTCCAAATTGCCCCCCACCCTGCCTCTCCCACTTCCAAGATTTGAGTCAGTAAATTAGAACATCTAAGGAATCTGAAATCTTTAAAAATATTTTCTGGCCTGGTGTGGTGGCACACACCTATAATCCCAGCACTTTGAGAGGTGGATTGCTTGAGCTCAGGAGTTCGAGACCAGCCTGGGCAACATAGCAAAACCCCATCTCTACAAAAAATACAAAAAGTAGCTGGGCATGGTGGCACACACCTGTAGTCCCATCTACTCGGGAGGCTGAGGTAGGAGGATCACTTGAGTCCTGGAGACAGAGATTGCAGTGAGCCAAGATCATGCCACTGCACTCCAGCTTGGGCAACAGAACAAGACCTTGTCTCAAAAAATAAGTAAATAATAAAAACATTTTCTGTACACCCCTGTTGATAGCAGCATTATTCACAATCTCCAAAAGGTGGAAGCAACCCATTGACAGATAGACACACAAACAAAATGTTATATATACATACAATGGAGTATTTTTCAGCCTTTTTAAAGAAGGACATTTTGACATATGCTACAACGTGAATGAATCTTAAAGAATTATGTTAAGTGGAATAAGCCAGTCACAAAAAGATAAATATCATATAATTCCAATTATATGAGGTACATAGATTTGTCAAATCCATATAGACAGAAAGTAGAATGGTGATAGGGGCTAAGGGAGGAGGCCACAGGAGTTATTGTTTAAGGATATGGAGTTTCAGTTTTGGAAGATGAAAGAAGTTTTAAGGATGATGATGAAAAATGGAAGATGAAAAACGTTAGAGATGGATGGTAGTGATGGTTGCTCAACAATGTGAACGTACTTAATATCGTTGAACTATACACTTAAAAACAGTTAAGACTGTGCATTTTATGTTATGTATATTTTACCACAACTGAACAAATCAGTTAAAATGGTGAATTTTATGTTATGTATATTTAACTACACCTAAAACAGAAAGAAACATTGGATGTGGGAAATGCTGGTCTCAGTTTTTGTGTTGGTTCTTCATTCTTAATTATCATAATATTTTATTCACTCATTTCTTTATAAATAATGCACCATGCATAATTCTAGATGCTGGAGACATAGCCATAACTAAGGCAGACAAGGTCCCTGTTCTCAGAGAGCCATAATTCTACCATCTATGACATCTTATTTGTGAGGATGAGATGGTATAGCATGGGACAGAAACCCCAATTTTATAGTGGTTTTAACACTCAAGATTTTATTCTCTCGTATAAAATACCAGTTTGGCAGGGACTCAGTATCCTTCCTGCTTTGTTCTTTATCAACCCTAGGGTATGACTGTATAGACATGATCCAATGTGACTGCTGAATAGAGCTGGTCTTTGCATCTGCATTCCCACCAGCAGGAAGAAGAAAATACAACCAAGGGCATAATCCTTATTTTAGATATACTCTCTGAAAGTGACATCCCATTGACAATAACTCAAACAAATGCCCAGGCCTAGCTGCAAGGGAAGCTGGAAAATGCAATCTTTATTCCTGGCAGACATGTGTTTAGCTAGAATTCAAGGGTTCTTTTACTGAAAAAGAGGAGAATGGACACTGGAAGAGAAGTATCAGAGTCTGCTACACAATTATTTTCCCAGCACATCTTGAATTCTTTGAAGGATGAGAGGTATCTCAACATGTAGAATTAAAAGGAAGAGCCCCTAAGGGGAAGGCAAAAAGATAATTCAAAATGATATCCCTCTGAGGGCTTCACCCCAGAACAGCGCACTTCCTATTGGGAACATTTCCTTTTGATCTGTAGACTATGAACTAAAGAAACAAAACTTCTCTCTTGCACATTCCCAACATGAAGTAATTGAACAGGTATAAAATACTGCTATGAACACTGCTTTTTAAAAAGAAAGAAAATTGATACACACAGGATTCACTGGTCCACAGCAATTTTGAAATCTAGCTGGACATATGTTGCCAGTTCCTTGATTAAAGGATCAATTCTACTGCCTGGGAACAATTCACTTTGGCTCTTGGCTCTACCCTCTTCATTTTCCATGGAAAATAGTCTATATTTATGGCTGAATAAGTTTTGCAGCCTGTTTCTGCCCACAGAAATTTGGATTTCATTTTGTACTTTCTATATCTTTCAGTCCAAGTTGATATAACTCTTTTAAAATCTTTGAGTTTTTAATGAATTATATTATAATCCACTCCATTAAGTGGAATTCTTACCCAAAGGTCTCCTTTAAGATAAGCCCTTCTCTACCTTGGTCTTCCTATTAGGCTCCCAAGGAACAACATCTTTAAGATTCTTAGAAGCCCATTTTGGATAAAGATGATCTGTGGGATATGCCCTTAAGATCCTTAGGGGATCTTTTATCTAACTAAATTGTTCTCTGAGGAATCACTTGAGATTTTTCTGAGATCATATCAATGGATCTAATTGTTCTTACCCGGATTTCATCTTTGCCTTGAAGCATTTTCCTTAATTGACAGTCTTACAGAGCCTAGAAGTGACAGTTTTATTTTCAAATTCAATTTTGTGTTCATCTTATTTCTTTCTTCTCATCTTTTACCATAAACAAGAAGAAGTAGCCAGAGGGCACCTTCAACATTCTTGCAGAGAATCTCCTTAGCTAGATAATTCAGTTCATTGGGTATAATTTCTGCTTTCTACTTTATTACAGGTCCCCGTGTTGCTAAACATTCTGCCACTAAATAACAAAGATCTTCCTCCAATTTCCAAGAACTTTTTCTTACTTTACTTCAAGCTCTCTCTACAAGCCTTCTTGAGAACCATCAGACTCTTTTACCAGTATCTTCATGGTCCTTCCAACTTTCACCTTCTTCCCCAAAGCCACTATCATGTTTTTAGATTTGTATTACAATACCCCACTTCCAGATAAAAAACTGTTCCAGTTACTATGGCTGCAAAATAAATTACCCGAAAACTTAGTGGCTTAAAACAGCCATTCATTAGGCTCATGGATTCTGTGGGTCAGGAACTTTGAGATAGTGGCTTGTCTCTGTGTTAACAGATTTGTGAGATGGAAGACAAAGGTTGGGGATGGGAATCATCTGAGGTCTCATCCCTCATCATTCACTGGGACCTCGGTCCTTCTCCCTGTGATTTCTTTGCATGGGCTAGTTTTAGCTTCCTCATAGCATGGTGGCTGGGTTCTAAGAGACAGTACCCTGCCAAAGAGCCTGATGATAGCTAAATTGCTTCCTGTGACTTAAACTTGGAAGCCACACAGTGTTATTTCTACTTTATTCTATCAGTAAAGACAGTCACAAGGCCCACTCAAATTTAAAGACTCCTCTTGTTGAGGAAGGAGTGGCAATATTCTAGTGGAGTATATGGGACCAGAAATAATGTTGTGGCCATTTTGGAAAATACAGGAGAAGCCTAGGAAGGTACTCCTATGATTGCGCTCTTGGATAATAAGCTCATCTCAGGCTCTGCTTCTAGGGAACCCAGCTGCATTAGTTTCAAGGGCTGCCATAACGAAGTACCACAAACTGGGTGGTAGAAACAAGAGAAATTTATTGTCTCACAGTTCTGGAACTAGAGATCCATGATCAAGGTGTTAACAGGGTTGGCTCATTCTGAAGGATGTCTTCCATGCTTTGCCTTTCCTTTCTGGTGGTTTGCTGACAATCTTGGCATTCCATGGCTTGTAGGAGCATCACTTCACTCTTTGCCTTCATCTTCACATGGTGTTCTCACTGTGTGCATCTTGCTGTATCCAGACTTCCCCTTTTTGTAAGGATGCCAGTCATATGGGATTGGGGTCCTCTCTAATAACCTCCTCTTAACTAATTACATCTGCAATGACTGTTTCCAAATAAAATTACATTCTGATATAGTGGGGTTAGCACTTTAACATATGCATTTAGGGTAGACACAATTAAACCTATGACACTGACCTAATGATAGAGGCAGGAGGTGGAGAACTATCCTAGACAGATAGGAGAGGGTCCCCAGAGAACCTCCAACCCACCAAGGTCATTTTGCACAGGAGGCTTGCCTAAACATGCCCATGGTGAAAAATTCTGTCCCTTAGCACATGCGCAGTAAGGGAAATAAATCAATGTGGAGGGGCTCAGGCTAAGGGCCCCGCAAGTGCACTGAAAGGATGGGGTGGAGCCACCAGGAACTCACACATTACACAAATAGGGAACTGATATGGTTTGGCTGTGTCCCCACCCAAGTCTCATCTTGAATGATGATGTGTTGTGGGAGGGACCTGGTGGGAGGTGATTGAATCATGGGGGTGGGTCTTTCCTGTGCTGTTCTCATGATAGCGAATAAGTCTCACAAGATCTGATGGTTTTAAATAGGGGAATTTCCCTGCACAAGCGCTCCTCTTTTGTCCGCTGCCATGTGAGATGTGCCTTTCACCTTCCGCCATGATTGTGAGGCCTCCCCAGCCACATGGATCTGTAAGTCCAATAAACCTCTTTCTTTTGTAAATTGCCAAGTCTTGGGTATGTCTTTATTGGCAGCATGAAAATGGACTAACACAGGAACCCAGCCCCATCAGCAGATATATAGAAGCCATTGTATTCAACTGTGAAGAGTGGGCAACCGGCAACCTGCTTTCAGGACCCCTCTTTTTGCTGAGAGCTTTCCTTTTTGCTTAATAAATGATACTCCATTCACTCTTTGATGTCTGTGTGACTAATGTTTCCTGGTTGTGAGACAAAAACCCAGATCTAGCCAAGCTAAGGAATAAAAAATCCTGCATCACTAAGATATAAGAATTATCTACTCTATGGCCAGGTGCAGTGGCTCATGCCTGTAATCCCAACACTTTGGGAGGCCGAGGCAGGTGGATCACCTGAAGTCAGGAGTTCAAGACCAGCCTGGCCAACATGGTGAAACCCCATCTTTACTAAAAACACAAAAATTTGCTGGGCATGGTGGCACGCGCTTGTAATCTCAGCTTCTCAGGGGTCTGAGGTAGGAGAATTGCTTGAACCTGGGAGGCAGAGATTGCAGTGAGCCAAGATCACGCCACTGCACTCCAGGCTGGGTGACAGAGTGAGACTCAGTCTCAAAAAAAAAAAAAAAAAGTATCTATTTTATGCTATTTATTAAAAAGATTATCTGAAATAATACATAGAAAGTTCCTGGCACCTAGCAAATGATTAATAAATGTTAGCCATCATTATTTATCTTTGGATCCAGATAGACTAGCACAGTGCTTAGCACATAGCAAATATTGACCATCTTTGGGTTTTGCCTGCCTGGCATTCACTCCATCTTTTTCTGGTGAAAACACCTTGAAACAATCTTTTTGCTAGTCTTGGTGAGGCAATCATTCAAAATGTTCTGCCCTACCCTCAAGAGGTGAGTATATGTGTGACCCAAGAATGCCATTCAGACTCTGTCTCCCAAAAATTAAATCTCGAGTAGAGTAACGTAGAGATAGAAAATGACAGAGGTCATTTATCCTGCTAACAGTGCCATGAAAAGAGACTGACCTTTAGTTGCTGCTATCTGGATACTTAGAGCTGTTTTGACTCCTGGCCTTTTCACAGCCTGGTGCTTACTTAGCATTTCTTTTAATTCTTTGTGCTAGTCCACATCCTTGAGCACATTTCTTGTTTAGCTTAAGATAGCCAGAGTGAGTTTCTTTTGTGCAGAAACAGAAATAGACTGAAGTAGAAATTGATTCCTGGACATAGCAGTTACAACTGACACTTAGAATGACAATGTGAAGTTGGAAGGGTCATGGTGAGGCAGGAGACAGTGTGGACCTCCCCTTCTCTGGCTGGGAAAATGCCTATCTTCATAAGCATGTTGTATCTGGAAACTCAGGCAATGTGTCTGTCCAGGTGGAGATTTGGGAATCAGTAGAAAAATGTCAGCTCGTTGGATCAGGTTGGATACTTTTTCTTAGCCCAAGATAAGTTACTACAAGTAAGAGACAACTGGCTCATCAGAAAGCAGAGAGAGAGAGAGAACAGAAACTGCTAAGGGAAGCCCTTTCTAATTGTGGCCTGTGATCAAAGAGGGATAGTAGTCAGATAATCTCGAGCTGAATTATCTCCCCTGAGATAAAGTTAGTGGAAGTAATGTCTTAAGATTCCAAAAACTTAAGAGGAGATAAAAAAAAAAAAAAAAAAAAAAAGGCTCCTGGAAAAGCTCTACTAAGCACCTCCTTCTTGGCCTTCCTTGACTGATAAGACTTCACTTAGTCACCACTTTATAGCCCAACCACTGAAATACACGGGATGTTGGAGCTGAGATTGGTTTTCTCTCTTTTGACTCAAGCTATTGTTTGTCATTGCCCCCAGGAAATGTTAAAAAATGAAGGCTTTGGGGCTGAGAGCTAGAGGGAAGGGCAGAGCTCTAAGGCCTGTTGCTATGAGAGAGGACATCCTAGTGTTGGATGTGCACGGAGAGCCTACTAGGTTTCTAAGAAAATTGTTATTTCTGGATAAACACTTACCAACCTAAGGTAATCTCCAGGCCCCTGAACTCTTCTCAATGGAAAAGTGTGTTCTAAATTAGTTTAACCCTCACAAATGATCCTCTCCATTGTCCTTTTCAGAGGTGGCCACAGTGGATACTAGACACTGACTCTTCTCCCAGAGGAGAGAACCAGAATCAACTACTTTTGCTGACCAATATATCCACTCTGTCACTGGAGCAGAGAGCACTTTATATTCCTGAGAAGCAGGATGTGACAAAGTCTGTTGGTCAATGACCACTCTAAGCTGTTTCTTCCCCTTCCCTTTTCCATGTGAGTTTTTTTTTTTTTTTTTTCTTTAATTAAGATAACCTGACCTATTTCTACCATTGTAGATCAGGTTAAATTTATCATTTAACCTCAGGTTGCCAATACACAAGGAGCTATTCTGGACCAACCTGAGAATAATGCATGTTGCTGAGAGATGGATGCAGTAACTGGCCTAGCACCTGGGGAAGGAGGGAGTTTTGAGATGTATGTAAAAGAGTTGCACTATTGCAGGTGATAACAATTATGATGCTGCATGTATGAGAAGGAGAGTGTGCATATGGATATCAAACAGCTCAGGAGATTATAGTGGACAATAATTTTTTTCACCTGCCAGTATCCCAGGTTTCCTTTATAAAAGCTTTCTTCCCCGATGCTTGAGCCAAACAGTTCTAGAAGGGCTGAACCTATACCTCTACAGCTTGGATGGCATGTAACCCAAAATTGGTGTGTAAATTTGTTCCATCTTCTCGGCTCAGTGAATGATTTAGGAAAGCTTACGTGATCCAAGTCAGATGAATAGAGTCAGCCACAGTTTTGAAGGAATGATTGGGAAAGACACATACTTTCCAAGGGATTGCTTGGCCGGTAGAATGTACGTTTGCAGCTCTCGGGGACTATCCTGCCACCAGGGAGAGAATACCTAAAAAGGAAGCTTGGGGAAGCGAAAGCAAAGTGAGAACAAGAGTAAGAAAGAGAAAATGAGAGCCAATAAATATCCTTTTTGCTTAGCCATTTGGAGTAGGTGTAGTCTGTTTGTCTGGAGCTCAGCACCTGTGAAGGCTCTCCTTTTGGTTAGGAATTTTCTTTTCTCCCCAAATTAGACATCAGAAATTATGCTTTCTTCACCCCGCTTGTAGCTAGCTGGGCCCAAGCATGTGACTCAGGCCCCATCAGACATCCTTGTGAAATTTCTTTGAGATGAGAGCAATGTGAGAAAGAAATGCCACATGGAATCCATTTTTGCCAGTGAGAGTGACACCACTACCACTTGGCCTTCAGAGGTGGCATTACTGAGTTCCTATAACAGGGCTGGCAGTAGTGCTTGCGTCAATAAAGTTCCTGCTGGCAGTGCAAAATGTAGCATTGAATGCTAGGAGGTGAAGGCAGTAGCAGCGTCTTCAGGCTAGTCCTGACAACTGTTTGTGGTGGTATCCTGGAAGTTCATCCTTGAGCCTGGCTCTCTAGCCCTCCTGGCAATTCTGTGACCTACCAAATATCCTTTAATAGTTTTCTTTTTGGCTTAATCAACCAGTTAGTTTTTGTCACTTTCAACTAAAACTTCTGGTACTAACGTAAAAATCAGTAAAAATTTGATAGACATATAAATGAATGAATGGCAATTCTGCGAGGTAGACATTATACTTCCATTGTACAGAGGAAAAATTGGCTCAGTAATATTAAGTTCATCCTGTCCAAGATCATGCAGCTAGTAAATCCTAGAGTAAAGATTTGAATTTTGCTCTTTTTTAAATCTCCAAAGTCCATGTTTTTGAAATAATTTTGTGGCAGATAGAGTAGACAGGCTTGCGCAGAATTCATTCTACTCTTCTTATAGAGTGCCTTCCTATACTGCAGAGGCTAGAAAACTAAAAGTGACATTCCCCAGACTTTCACACAGCTAGGAATATGATTAGGATCCACCAATAAGATGTACTTGTGTGAAAACTTAAGTTAGCACTGAGTCAAGTAGGAAGGAAGGCAGTGCCCAGGCCTTCATTTTGATGGTACGAATCAGTTACAGTATGGTTTGGGGCCAACAGTTGAGGCCACAACTTTCTGATTCCCAAATTGTGGCAAGGTAGTGTGATCTTGGATCTGGAGAGTGGTATAGTGGTTTTCTGATCCGCAGCTTCCAGATTATTGCAGAGATAGTTCTCTAGACAGGTCAGCTCTGTAGTGTTGTTCTGGAATCCAGGCCACAGCCCACTCCTCCAGTCCCTGTAACTGTGGGCATGGGATTTCCCGTAGCCAATCCTTTCTTGCTAAAACTACTAGAATGGTTTCCATTATCTGCTTCTGAATCTTGTTTAATACGAGCATGGATAGAGGTCAAGTACTACATAACCAAGCAGCAGTACACAGAGATTCTTATCTTTTCTGAGCTGCAATTAAAGAGGAAAAAAAAGCATGCATTCAAGGTAAATTTATGTATTTCAATAATAAGCACCGTGGACTTTGTGCTCTTGCCACACCTGTAATCTCCAGAAACTGGGTGTATCAGTCAGCGTACCGGCAGGAAACAGAAGGCTCATTCACAATGGAAACTCTGAGGAGACTTTAATAAAGACTAATTTTGGCCGGATGCAGTGACTCATGCCTGTAACCCTAGCACTTTGGGAGGCCAAGGCGGGCAGATCACTTGAGGTCAGGAGTTTGAGACCAGCCTGGCCAACATGGCGAAACCCTGTCTCTACTCAAAAAAAAAAGAAAAAAAAAATTACCCAGGTGTGGTGGTGGGCACCTGTAATCCCAGCTACTCGAGAGGCCGAGGCAGGAGAATCATTTGAACCCCGGAGGCAGAGGTTGCAGTGAGCCAAGATTGCGCCACTGCACTCCAGCCTGGGTGACAGAGTGAGACCCTCTTTAAAATATAAATAAATAAATAAATAAAGACTCGTTTTTACTTATTTTTATTTTTTATTTCTATTTATTTACTTTTATAGAGACGAGGTCTCGCTATGTGCCTTGGCTGGTCTCACATTCTTCCCACCTTGGCCTCCCAAAGTGGTGGGATTACAGACGTGAGTCACCATGCCCAGCCTAAATGAGTTTTTAAAAATATAGACTGCGCATAGAGAACCACAGGGGTCATACAGTGCCCCTAGACCTGAAGCAACAAGTGGAGGAATCTATTATGGAAACCTGAAGTCAGCTAGGTAGAGAGGGTGCTTTACTGGAGCTGTGACCTCTGGTTGCGGAATGCAGTCATGGCAACCTCACAGGCAAGGCGCAGGGAGGGAGCAACCTCCACTCAACTGTTTTTTCAATCTCCTGCACATTTGCTGAGCTCACCTGGAAGCCACAGGACACAAGCCCGTGCTGTAGTCCTCATAGGACAGTCTGCCAGGGTGGAGAAAGATGGAATGTGGATCTAAAGGGCAAATGGGAGAGATCTAGCACACCACGTGAAAAAATCAACAACCTTAGTGCAGTAAGAGATCATGAAGAATGCAGGCTGAAGTACTTTGTGCTGCTTAATTTTATAAGGCTCACAGATTGAGTTTATTCATTCTTTTTTTTTTTTTTAGACAGAGTCTCACTCTTCACCCAGGCTGGAATGCAGTGGCGTGATCTCGGCTCACTGCAACCTCTGCCTCCTGGGTTCAAGCGATTCTCCTGCCTCAGCCTCCTGAGTAGCTGGGATTACAGGTGCGCACCACCAAGCCCAGCTAATTGTTGTATTTTTAGTAGAGATGGGGTTTTGCCATGTTGGCCAGGCTGGTCTCCAATTCCTGACCTCAAGTGATCCACCCACCTTGGCCTTCCAAAGTGCTAGGATTACAGACATGAGCCAGTGGGGCCTGATTTGAGTTTGTTCATTCTTTTTAAAGACAGTCAACATAATCTGATCATGTGATTTGAGGTCCTTTCACTTAGTTTAGCACACAGTGCCACGGAGTATGAGAAGTGAAAAGTACTCTAGAGATCTCACTGAACACTCTCACTCCATAGATGAGGAAGTCAAGACTTAGGAACATGATACAAATTCCTCCAAAGTCACATATCCAAAAAGTTGCATAACCAGCATGCACACCCAAATCTACTGATGCCCAGTCCAGGGCTTCTTCCACTATTGGCAGTTAAAATCCGTGCTGGACACACAAGTTGTGCTCATTACAAAGTGCCAGACTATGATGCAGCTGCAGTCTGAGCCTGGAGCATCCCTCTGCCTTAGTCTTATTATTCTCTTCATTTTAAACATTTACCTGAGAAGCTGAATTCCAAAGACACTTTCCCTAAAAATAACTCAAAGACATGCAGGAGGAAATTAGCATAATGTATTTTTTCAGCTATAATTTACAGTGTGTAATCTAAAAATGTGCGACAAAGCAATGCTAGTAGTGCAGAGAAAATTCCCCTGGGATATTTGGTTCCATTTAAAAACACCTCAGTATGGGGGGATGTGGGAGCAGCAGCCTGTGACACACTTCCATGAGGGCAAAATGTTATTCCAGTGATTCACAGCGAGAGTCCTGACAAACACTTTGAGTCGATATAAAGGTTCTTGCCATCAGGATAAAATGAGAATTGCAGTGGGTGGTCCCATTCTAGCCTCATGTCTCCTTCTACTTCTGTCCTGGCTTAGGTGGTTGCCCTGGAAACAGTGGGGTAGCAAACAAAACCATTTGGAACAACTTTTAGAAAGCCTTATGCACAGAGGCCTAATGTTTATTTGTTGCTGCCTTTTCCAAAGGCTTTCTTCCCCTGAGAGGGTGTGCTCCTTGGACTACCTTGAAAGCTAGTTCATGTGAAAGTCTTTGGCAGGGTCCAGTTGGAGGGCTGGCCAGAGTTTGGCAGAGAACAGGAGAAAGGGGCTTTGCCTATCATTATTCAGCTTTGGATCCTCACACAGATGGCCCTGATCTCCTCCTCCCCCACCTAAGAATTTTTCTAAAATGACACCCAAGTTTTTCTTGGCAGAAGTTATAATTCCTGGCAAACAGTTCACTGCAGCTCTAATTATGATGACAGCTTTAATGGAGAAGATAATCATATTAAATGGTTCTTATTCAGTTCCATGTGATGAATTAGTGATTACCATAAAATGTGTTAAGCAGCTAAAAGTAAGGGGAAGGGATAATGTACTGAGCTACAAGTTGAGGTTTGAGGGATTCCAAAACTGGGTAGGAGACAGGATAAAATGAATTTCATTGGATACCAGGGGTGATCAGGCATCAAGGGAAGGTATTCTCAATAAACTGACTTGGCAGGACTCTTCCTAAAACTAAGTTAGGCAGGCCAAAGACAGGATGGGGACCAGGGGAGAGGCCTAGTCGAGAAGAGGGTTCAGGGGAACCTGACTGAAGTTTGGTAAAGAAGTCTTTATCATATCCACCACTCATACAACATACTTGTAAATACTGTGACTCGGATATGAAAAGGTAAGAATGAAAAGGAGGGAAAGAGGAAGGGAAGAAAGGAAGGGAGGGAGGAAGAAAGGAAAGTTAGTAAAATTGCCTTCCGAATTCAGGCTCTTCTGTACGTTGTTACAAAGTTGTTTGCAGGGGAACACATTTGGTCTCTGAACCAGCCAAAGGACATTAAGGGCCAGTTTTAAAAATAAGGAGGAGATCAAACTGAGTAACACTGTATGACTCTAAAGCAATGAGCTGGTAGTTCTTGTGTGGTTTGTGAATAGGGTGACCAAACTTAATCCATTTTTGCCTGGAACTTTACCAGTTTTAGGACTGGACATCTCCCTCAGTTCCAGGTAAATCAAGAAGATTTGCCTAAGACTGTCCCAGTTCTATAGCCCCACATTCTGGAAAAGAGAAATAATCAGTCACCCTATTCATCAAAAGAGCTCTGAAGGTAGTTCCTAACAAGAAATTCCGAAATCACTTAGAGTCATAGCACCTGACAAACTAGGCTTCCAATATAAGGGTTGTTTAGAAAACAAAAACAAAACAGCCTCATTCATTTAGTCACATATTATGTGAGAAAATAAATATTCACCCTGACTCCTGTTTAATTAGAAGTACCTTTACTTAGATACTTTGATTCAAATACAGGGCCCAAACACCTCTCTACAAATGTTTGGTTGAAGAAAGCTTATTTACCTAATTAGAATATTTATGTGCCATCATGCATGTTTTATTTTTATATTAATATATCTCTTTGTGTTTTATTATAAAAATCTTGCTTTGAAAAAGACATTCAAATTTGTTTGTCATTCATCTGTAAGCTACAATACGTGTAGTTACTATGTGTAGTAATCAAAGCGTGTGTGCGTGTGTGTGGTCTTCCATGGGGAAGCAACCTTCTTTATCCTCATCTTCTCCAAACCCTAATTCATTTGTACTTCCGCTCATTTTCCCAAGGGGTGTGTTATTCCTTTAGAAGGCATTTTTAATGGCTAGAGAAAGATAAAGAAGGCTGAATAGCGAAGCCTTGCTCAGAAAGCCTTGTTGCTTCTGCTGCTGCTTTGAATAACACGGTTACACTGTGCTATCCTTCTAAAATCTACTTTACATGGTTTCTCATATGTGTGAGGACCTTCATCCCTGAGAAGTGAGGGCCTACGCAGGCTGGGAAGAAATGTGGTAGCTGGGAGCCTGGGACACGTCTGAGGCTCATTGGAGCTGAAGAGGTAGAGATTCAGCGGAAGCATTCTAGGGAGAAGCTGAATTTAAAACCACTTGGGCAGTACCGAAGAACCATCTTTCCTAAAAGGTTGGGTAGAGACAGAGTATCCATCCAAATATGAGGACAAACGGAAAATCCATTGTGAGCAAGCAAGTTTAGAACACGGTATAGAGGGAGAAGGTAAAAAATATATATATTTAAGGTAGTTTTCTTACTGTTTTTATAGGATGCCAGCAGCCTTAGCCTGATGGGGGAGGAGGCTCTAACCAGGTCTGGCTCTTCTTCCACATCCCACTCCATTGGGTGGTGTTTTTCACTGGGTGGCTACAAAGTCTTAACATGTTTAGGTGGGTTCTTAGTTGAGGTGGGGGCATGTCATGTGTTCGCTTCTCTAGCGGACATCCTTTCTCAAGGACAGGTACCAGATCTGGCAGTGGTACTTCTGAAAATCCAGAACCTTTTGCAAGATGCGTGGGCTCTTCTAACTCAGTTGTCAGGGTAAATTACTGGGCTCTGGGTCTAGGGCAGTGAACTGAGCTAGCATGAGCTGGCTGAAACAGACCTCATCTCTGCTTTTACTAAGAAAATAGAAACAAGCAGAAGACAACTATAACATTTCCCATCATCATTCTCATTAAGTTTTGCCTTTCCTTCCTTGGTGATGGAAAAACTGTACTGGACTCTCAGTCCTCATAGACCTTGTGACTTAAGCCCTGGATTCCCCGTCATCTATTCAAAGGCTTTGCTCTTTTCATCACTCACCGTCTCCACCATCTCTACATCTCCACTCTCTATTTGATCATTCCCGTAGCATATACGCACGATATAATATCTCCTGTCTTTAAAAAACCTGTCTTCCCTAGAATTACACCCTCCTTCAACTACTCCCTCCTGCTTCTCAGGCCTCCTTACATCATTATTTCTAAAGCAAGTTGTCAAACTCAGTGTCTCTCCACTTCCTCATTTCATGATCTTTCAGTCTTCTCCAATCATGTCTTCTTCCCTATGACTGCACCGAAGTCATTCTTCTCAGGATCACCAGTGAGCTCCACATGTCTTAAATCCTTTGAACAATTTCCCAGCCCTTCTCTTACTCGACCTCTCAGTGGATTTGATCTGACTTGATGAACCACTTGGATTCTGAGTCAACGCACTGTCTCAGTTTTCCTCCTGTGTCCCAGATTGGCTTATTCTGAGTCTGCTGGCTCCTTCCTCTTATTCCTCATTTTTAAATTTCTTTAAACATCTTCTGTTCTTTAAATACACTCATTCACTTTATAGGAGATCTTATCCAGTCCCATGGCTTTAATTTCTATCTCTCTGTCAATAACTCCCAGATCTATATTCTCTAGCCCTGACATTTCCCCTGAGCTCCAGCCTTAACATATTCTGCCACCTACTTGACATTTCCATTAGATGTCTAATAAGCATTTCAAATTGAACATTTTCAAAATAGAACTTGGTCTTATCCCCCAAACCTGTTTTTCTTACAGTTTTATACGCTGCAGCTTCTGGCTTTACCATTCATCCAGCAGCTCAGGATGTAGGTTTGAGGCTCATTCTTGACCACTCTATTCCTCTTACACTCACATATCATAAAAATCCAATTGTGTGGGCCCCTGCCAGACCTGACTACCTCCATTAGTGATGGCCAGGCTATCTTCAAAATTCCCAGCAGACGATTTCCAGGATTGGTGCTGTAGTCTTCCCTCATATGTCTATGGCTCCCAGGATTGGGTATGAAATGGTAAACCCAAAGTGCTTGAGGAAGGTGACTCTGATGCAAACTGAGTTTCTGCATCTAATTTAGCCGCTCCAGCTCTATGACAAGTGATTCTTAATCCCAAGGAAGAGGAGCAATTATACTCTTTCAAAAGCCAGTTTCCTAGAGAAGGAAACCCAGGGGTGAAGACTTCAGGGCTGGGTCTTCCAAGAACTACATATTGCCCATCTCAGTGGATGGAGACATTCATGTGGACTGGGCTGGGTCAGGTAGGTCAGGGGGAGGTTGAAGTAACTTAAGTAAGGCTTGTTAGGAGACTGCATTTGCATCTGAGAACCAAGAAAAGCCTCCATCCCTTTTAAGCACGTCAATTATTACAACAGACCATGAAAAGAAATGTGTAGGGAATTGTCTAATGGATTCCAGGAATTGATAAATATATTTAATAAATCATGTGGGCTCTTCCTCTGGGACTACAAACACTTGAAGTGCCCAAAATATTGCAGATATCTTGACCAGACAGAATACAGCCCAGTAATTCTTCCATTCTCTTGGACATGTACTTTTCAGGGTTGGCCTGCAGGTGGTGGTGTAGCCCACAGAGGACTACAGAGGACTGTATGGACAAAGGACTCACAAGATGTTAGATTCAGATTCGTATATTAGGATTTCGTCCAAGTAGCTCGTGCCTCCTTGATCCTGCATGAGAAGATGACTAGGGCCTGCACAGCCAAAATGACACCATAATCTGCCAGATCCCCCCTATCCCATTGATGTCAAAGCTCTTGGACCAGTAAGCTGGGTTATCTACAACCTCCTCCCTATCCAGGCAGAAGATAAGAGAAAAACTCCCTCTTAGATACACTCAAAATGCACTTCCCACGTGAGGTTGCTAGTGCCTTTAAAGAGAGGGCATCTGTGGGTTAAGTGGCCAATTCATCGTGGTGCTGGTGTTGCTGCTCCCAGACTCAGTACATGAAGTTAGCATCCTCCCTTTCCCCACACATTCTCCACCCCCGCCAAAGCCTTGTAAATAGAATTGCTGTCCATCACTGGCTTGGCAGGAAGCCACACATATTTGTAGTGGGGTCACAAATTCATTCACTCTGTACTCAGATGTGCAAGAAAAATGTAGCTTCTATATTTCTCCATAACTCATCTACTCATCCACAGGGAATTGGGAAAAAGAACCCTAAATTTATCCCCTTCAGTTAAACTTAGTTCAGCTCAATAATTCAGATGCCTTCTTTATGTAAATTATCTTTAGTTTCTTTAGGCAAACTATGGTCTTTACATTTTCTCTCCATCTCTTTGTTCTCCTCCAAGTTAGTGACTCTGTGTCTGTTCAGTGGGGTCTGTAAGAATTTAGATGAGCCACACAGCAGAGATGTTATCTGAATTCTTACTGATCAAAGGTGAAGTGGCTAGATTTTCTGTTTACTGGACTGGTGACCACTGAAGGTTGATTTTTCTGGTTTGGCTTTTTGAGGGAAAGTAATTCCCTCTGGAATTTGTGGTTCTGGTCATCTCAAAGTTTTTACTCAGGTACCTCTTTGTTTTGACCAGAGCCCTCTGGTGTACCTCTGTGCTCTCAAAACCTCTGTGTCTCATCAGAACACATGGAACTTGCTGGATCACTTGTACAACATCCAGGCCATGTAGGCCCAGGAGTGACGGCTCAAGTTCATCTATCAACTCGCCTACTATACCACCTCCTCACCATCACTCCTTGCCAAGACTCTGGCTTCTGGCCTTCTCATTTCTTCTTTGTCTTCCTCATTTCTTCCATAATTCCTTGGAACTGGAAGGGGCAGTCTTTGGGCAACTCATTCACCCATGTACTATCTCCCTTCCAGGGTAGAGCGATGCATATCGTGACCTAGCTTTCATAGGTGGTAAGGTTATCTTCTTTATTCTTAAGAAAAAAACACTAAGAGTCGAGGGCCCCATCTTAGTTCATGGTATGCCTTAAATCTGAATTTAAAAATCCTTTCTGGACAAAGCCTAAGTCTTGCTATAGATCAGTATGAACAATAATCAAAGCACAAAGGTCAAAAATTACTTTGTCGTTTTAGAGTTATGCTGTGCAATATGGTAGCAGCTCCATGTGTCTATGTAATTTTAATTTTTAAATAATTAAGATTTTTAAATTCAGGTCCTCAGTCATACTAGCTACAGTTCAAGGTTTCAGAAGCCACATGGGGATAGTGGCCACTATATTGGACATCAAATATATAAAACATTAGCAGCATCACAGAAAGTTACATTGGACAGTTATTCTAGAGGCTGTCTACCCTTTTCCCTTTCCTAAGGCACCAAAACGCTTTTTCTTTTTGGCGATGGAGTCTCACTCTATTGTTCTGGATGGAGTGCAGCGGGGCAGTCTCACCTCTCTGCAACATCCACCTACCAGGTTCAAGCAATTCTCCTGCCTCAGACTCCGGAGTAGCTGAGATTACAGGCACCCGCCACCAAGCCCAGTTAAGTTTTGTATTTTTAGTAGAGACGTGATTTCACCATGTTTGCCAGGCTGGTCTTGAACTCCTGACCCCAAGGTCCACATTGACCTCCCAAAGCGCTGGGATTACAGGCTTGAGACACTGCTCCTGGCCTAAAATGCTTTTATAGATGGGTGGGAGCTTCCCAGAAGAAAAAACAATTACTTATAATGGCCGTTGCTCTGCACTCCCAAGACGCTGGGTTAGTCAATAAACCCCACCCACTTCCCCAAGTGCCAGTGGTATTCTTCTCTGTTTCTCCTAAGGAGAGCTACATAATTTATGGAGCCCAGTAAAAAGCAAAACTTTATTCACAAATTATTTTGAATTTCAAGCTATCAACACCAGAGCATGAATCCAAGTACAAGGTCTGAGGGCGGGTCCCAGTGTGACTGCATAGGGCTGGCACCTAGGAAGCTGGCCTTCTTTGAAGAGAATTGCACCCAACAGAGATGTCAAGGCAGCACTGTGGGCTCACTGGGGAATTTACTCAAGAGCAGCAATGCCAGAGCCCACAGCTGCACTAGTGCTGGCCAGGCTCAGATGTTAACTCTGACAGCAGCCCAGGGAATGCCTGTGGCTAGAGGGAGCCACCCAGCCAAAAAGAAGTGACAGGAAATAAGGGCCCCAACATGTTGTATTGGAAAGCCCATTGCTGGAAGCTCTGGGCATGTCAGCTGCTTCCAGCTGGGCATGTTTCTATCATAGCCAGGGGTGTGTCCAGCCAGGAAGGCTGAGACCTGTCAAGTCCATCATATTAGAAACTGCTGAAGGATGGCGGAAAGGCAACACGCCCGGGAACTACAGCACAGAGAACTATGGCCAGCTTTCTTATCTGGACTCTGGCTGTGAGCAGAGCATGGGGTCCAGGAGCCTGTGTGCAGAGGAGGTCTTACCTCCCCAACCTGAGAGGCAAAGGGATTTGAGGGGAGGCCAGAACGACAGCCACTCAGAACTTCAAAATGAATCATCAGTACAGAGGAGCAAGACAGAGAAAAAGAATCTAGGCTGGGTGTGGTGGCTCACGCCTGCAATCCCAGCACTTTGGAAGGCTGAGGCGGGTGAATCACTTGAGGTCAGGAGTTCGAGACCAGCCTTGCCAACATGGTGAAATCCTGTCTCCATTAAAAATACAAAAATTAGTTGGGTGTGGTGGCAGGTACCTGTAATCCCACCTACTCGGGAGGCTGAGGCAGGAGAATCGCTTGAACCCAGGAGACAGAGGCTGCAGTGAGCTGAGATTGCGCACTGCACTCTAGCCTGGGTGACAAGAGCAAAACTCCGTCTCAAAAAAAAAAAAAAGTCTACTTGTAAGTGAACTAGATGGAAACAGAGGAAAGCAGACAAAAACAAAAAGATGTGAGGTGGAAGGTGAGGCTTGGAACTTGTAAACAGTCTGTAAGATAAGTAAATTAACTCCCACAGCTTTTTAGAGTATAGCAGATTGGTACCTACACATAGAAATATTGGCAAAATGCAGTAAAAAATAACTTTTAAATAAACAGCTGAAGCAAAAGGAAGAAAAAGGTTTTAGAATAAAGACAGAAGACAAAGCCACAGTGGGTTCAATCTGACTTGACCCCAGCTCAGCTGATGGGCTCAGTGGTTCTTGTGCAGAATTCTCCTTGGATGCCCTTGTTGCTCATATTGACTCCTGGCTTTCGGGCCTGGGGGACCCAGGCCCCGGGCCGACTTCTCTGTTTAGGTTCAGAAGCTGCAAAAGAGAACTGCCTGAACTTCCTGAGACACAGGCTCTGGAGACCCAGGCTCTGGAGACCCAGGAGGTGTCGTTGGAGGAAAACCCTTGAAGAGCTACTCCTGCGATGAAGAGGGAAGTAGAAAAGTCCAACTCCTCAGTCTGAAAAAGTAGTATGGAATCCTGGGCTTTTTGTTTCTCCCGGGGATCTTTTAAATTTTAATCCTACCTTCTAACTTCCAGTATGAAGAAAAGGGGAGAATAAATTAAAAACGACTGGGTAAGGTGGCTTACACCTGTAATCCCAGCATTTTGGGAGGCTGAGGAGGGCAGGTCACTTGAGGTCAGGAGTTTAAGACCAGCCTGACCAACATGGCAAAACCCCATCTCTACCAAAAATACAAAAATTAGCTGGGTGTGATGGCGCACACTTTTAATCCCAACTACTCGGGAGGCTGAGGCAGGAGGATCACTTGAACCTGGGAGGTGGAGGCTGCAGTGAGCTGAGATCATGCCAGTGCACCACTTCAGCCTGGGCAACAGAGTGAAAAAGAAAAGAAAGAAAAAGACTTAAAGAATCAAAGTTAAAGAATGATAACTGGCTGAAGGAGGACTGCTTGAACCTGGGAGGTGGAGGTTGTAGTGAGCCAAGATCTCATCACTGCACTCCAGTCTGGTTGACAAAGTGAGACCCCGACTCAAAAAAAAAAAAAAAAAAAAAAAAAAAAGATAAATAGAAAGCACAACATGAACCATGTATCAATAATCAAAATACATATAAATATTAACATATTGAATTTCTGTACAAAAAGATGGAAATTTTCAGGATTTTTAAAAATTCAGCCAAGAGACTACCTAGAACATGATAAGACAGAGAGATTATTATGTAAATAGATGGATAAACTGTACTAGAAAAATATTTTTTTAATTAAACATAACAATATTATCATCATTTTTAAAACTTTAAGGCAAAATAAAAGTAATGGAAAAAGAGGGCCACTATATAATGATAAAAGAATAAAAAGAACTCACATTGAAGAAATAGTAAGTTGGAACTTCAGTGTGTATGTATGTGTGTGTATACACAATACACTGTCAAAATTATAAAGAGAAAATGATAAATGTATAATCATAGTGGTAGAAGATGTAAAGAACACAGGTAATTTCTACACCCAAAATTACAGGAAACGCATTCTTTTCATTATTTTTGTTGTTGTTATGGGCAGCCTCCTGAGCCAGAGGAGGCTCAGAGATTCCCAGGAAACATACTCTTTCTAGCACACATGAAACATTTATAAAAAGCATAATACGTCAAAAAGCAAATTTCAAACAAACACCAATGACCAAAATCACATAAAACATTCTCGGACAGCAATGCAATAAAATCAAAAATCAATATAATAGTTACACTGCCCCATTATTTTAGAAACTTCTAAATAATTATTAAGGTAGAAAAATGAATAGAAAATACCAAATGTGTAACACCGCTCAATGAAAACATGAGTACCAAAACATATGGCATGGAGTTTAAGCAGTATTTAGAAGGAAATTTAGAGCTTTAAATGCCTATAATGGAAGAGAAGGAAGCACATACCCCAAAGGTCAAAATGTTTAAAAATTAGAACAAAGAGGCCGGGCGCGGTGGCTCAAACCTGTAATCCCAGCACTTTGGGAGGCCGAGACGGGCGGATCACGAGGTCAGGAAATCGAGACCATCCTGGCTAACACGGTGAAACCCAGTCTCTACTAAAAAATACAAAAACAAAACTAGCCGGGCGAGGTGGTGGGCGCCTGTAGTCCCAGCTACTCGGGAGGCTGAGGCAGGAGAATGGCGTAAACCCAGGAGGCGGAGCTTGCAGTGAGCTGAGATCGCACCACTGCACTCCAGCCTGGGCGACAGAGCGAGACTCCGTCTCAAAAAAAAAAAAAAAAAAAAAAATTAGAACAGAGACAGTAGAAGGAAAAAAAAATCAAAAATAAGAGGAGAAATAGCCAAATGGAGAAAAAATCAATAAGGTTTCATATAGAAACAATAACAGTTCATAACTCAATAAGGATTCATATATTCATATTCTATATGAAGACAATATGATTCAATCTATTTAAAACCTAATTCTTTTAGAAGACTAATAAAATAGACAAAACCTGGCAAGATTGATTGAGAGTGTAAGAGAAAAAAGTGGGAAAAAAGGGCTTGACTATAAATTTTTAAAAGCATAAGAGAATACAATCAACATCATTATATTAATACATTTGACAATTTAAATGGAATGGACAGTTTTCTAGAAATATGTAAATCACTAAAACTGACATGAAAAAGAAATGGCAATCTATTTATTTATACCCATTAAAAGAACTGAATCTACAGTTTTAAAAAAATCTATTCATTAAATACTATGCCAATCAAGTACTTACCCAAAGAGGTGAGTTTTACCAAATCTTCAAAGTTTATTTCCTGTATTGAACAGACTTTTTCATTCAGTGAAACAAAAATAGGAGAACTCTCTTTACTTCTTTTATAAGTATATTTTTGATACCCAAACTGGAAAAAGACAAAATGAGAAAAGAAAATAGTTGTTTTTTCTCACTTTTGAGCACATGTGCTCAAATATTTTAAAATAGCATCTAACTGAATTCAGCAATGCATTAAGACATCATATTAGATAAGGCACAAAGCAAATATAATAAAATAATTATAGAATCTGGTTGGTGGGCATAAGGGTGTTCACTGTATGGGCCAAATTTTTTGTATGTTTGAAGTTTTTCATATTAAAACCTTGAAAAAAGTAAGAAACAAAATCATTCTGTATTTACCACCTGTAAAAACATATCGTGACAGAATACCAAGAATGGTTGAATATTAAAAATCTACCAATGTAATTCACCTCATTGATAAAGATGACAAATTTTATCAGGAAAATGAGGTTGTAGTCCATTTCCAGTTTGCCAATAGCTTTTTTTTTTGCCATAAATTGCTTTTTCATCAATTATATAAGTATATAATTGAGCTTGGCTGTGAGTGGCAGAAAATTCCAAACTATATAGAATTTTATTTCTCTCGCAACTAAAAGACTGATTAGGTGGCCCAGAGCCAAGTTCCCTCTAATATTTTGAAATTTGGTAAGATCTTTATTCCTAAGATCACATCAAGTACAACATGATTGCTCCAATTCCAGTCATTACATCTGCATTCTAGGGGGCAGGAGGGAGAAAAGGGAGGAGTGATTACGTTTCCACTTTAGGGGTACTACTGGAATTTGCATATATCACTTCTACTTACATCCCAATGGCAGGAACTATGTTATATGCCCTCACCCACTTGAAGGTGGCAGTGAAATGCAGGCAATTTTCTTGACAGTGATGTCTCCAAATAAAATAGAGATTCTACAGAGGAAAAAAGAGAGAACCAGTGTGAGAGGGAGGGATCAGCAATGTCTCCCAAGTATACAGCTGCCAAAAAGCCAAGAAAAACATGATACTTAGTGGTCAAACATTAGAAGCATTCTCTTTAGAGTCAGGAGCAAGTCAAGAGTGCCTGTTATCACAGCTTCTCTTAACCCTTATATTAATATTAAAAGTCCTAGCCAGTGCCAATACTCTTCAAAAGAATAAGAATTAGAAAGAAGGGGAAAAAATGTCCCTGTTTATAAACTATCTGATAGTTTACATTAAAAATGCAGGAGAATGTGTAGACAAACAATTCAAACAAGAAAATTCAGTATTCTGAATACATGTTCAGGGTATGGCATGAGAGTGGAAAAAAATTGTATGTGTGTGTGTGTCTGTGTGTGTGCTCTCCCATTTAGGATAGATATCTAGGCAGAAATATCTGCAAGACCTATTTAGTCAAAATTATAAAACATAACATAAAAGATGCACTGGATAAATGATGAGACACTGAGGAATGGAAAGATAATTGTGTCAATCTGGCAGATCCCCCTATGAATTTATAATGAATCTATGAATCATTGTAATTCCAACCAGAATCCCAACAAGGCTTCATGGAATTTAACAATCTAACCCAAAAGTGGGTGTGGAAGATTAGATACTCAACTAGCAGAGAAATGTTTGAAAAAGAAAACTAAAGAGAGGTGATTTGCCCTACCAGGCTAACTATATAAGGTTATAATTCTTTAAGCAGTGTGGCTTTGGGGACAGGAATATAAAAATAGGCTGAAAGGGCCTGGCACAGTGGCTCACACCTGTAATCCCAGCACTTTGAGAGGCTGATGCGGGACGATCGCTTGACGTCAGAAGTTAGAGACCAACCTGGCCAACATGGTAAAACCCGTCTCTACTAAAAATACAAAAATTAGCTGGGTGTGGTGGTGCACACCTGTGATTCCAGCTACTCTGGAGGCTGAGGTATGAGAATTGCTTGAACTCAGGAAGCGCAGGTTTCAGCGAGCCGAGATCATGCCACTGCACTCCACCCTTTGGGTGACAAAGGGAGACTCTGTCTCAAAAATTAAAAAGTAAAAATAAGCCAAAAGAATGGAATAAAGGGTATAGATACTGACAAATACATACATGGAAAGTTGATATAGAACAGAAGTCTCTTACATATCAGCAGGGAGTGGCAAACATTACCTTACCTAAGACAACTGACTATGTACAGGAAAAAGGAATTTACATCCCTATTTCACACCACAACAAAATACATCCTACATGTACTAAAAACCTTAACTGTATGGTAGGGTGGCAGGGAGAATCTTAAAATCACAAAGTAAATACAGGAGAATGTCTTTATTACATTTTCAAGTTTCTTAAATAAAATAACAAAAGCATAAATAACAATGATTTTTTGAATACATTTAAATATTAAAATTCTATTAATCAAAAGACGCCAGACACAGTGAAAATGCAAGCCACTGGAGAAGTTAATTATAGTATATATTACTGGGTATTAGCATCAAGAATATTTTTAAATCTCTATAAATCAGTAAGAAAAAAGCGAGCAATACAGTAGAAAATTTGTCGATGGTATCAACAGTTAATTGTTAGAAGGAAACTAAATAGCCAAAAAACATAAAAGATACTCAACTTCAGTAATAAATGCAAATTAAAACCACAATAAAGTACTATTTAACATCCATCAGATGGGCAAAATTTAGAAGTCTGAGAAGCCCAAGTGTTGGTAAGGATGTGGAAGAAAAAGAAAAAAAGAACTTGTAAATATGGCTGGTGTGAATGTGTATTGTTGAAAATCACATTGGAGGACAATGTTGCAATATCAAACAAAGTTGATGAGCACATGCTAACCTATGACCTAGCAATTCTGCCTGCGGGTATGTATCCTGAAAAATTTTCATGCATATGCCCAAGGAGAAATGAAATACAATGTTTTTTGTAGCACCGTTTTTAACAGCAAAACATTGGAACCAACCTAAATGTTCAAAAATATAATTGTGGACAGGGCTCAGTGGCTCATACCTTTATCCCAGTACCTTGGGAGACCAATGTGGGCAGGCGGACCTCTTGAGCCCCGGAGTTCAAGACTAGCCTGGGCAACATGGTAAAACCCTGCCTCCACAAAAAATACAAAAATTAGCCCAGCATGGTGGCTCATGCCTGTAGTCTCAGCTACTCAGAAGGCTGAGGTGGGAGGATCACCTGAGCCTGGGGAGGTTGAGGCTGCAGGGAGCTAAGATCACAACACTGCACTGCAGCCTGAGTGACAGAATGAGACCGTGTCTCAAAAAAAAACGAAAAAAAAAAAAGAATGCTGGATCAATAAATGGTCATACAAATGCCAAAGTCATACAATGAAATACCAACTATGTATGTGCAAAATATATAATAACCAGGCAGGGAGGATATATGCTAATTTCAGGATAGTGATTATCTTTGGGCAGAGAGCAATGGAATTGGGCAGTGGGTGCTATGGTTAAAATGTATCTGTAATGTTAAAACAAACAAGCAAAAAACTCAAGTCAGGCAAGATGTCAACACTGGTTAAATCTGTGAAAAACAAGCCTGGATCATACTGCAGACTAATAAGAAATGCTTTCCAGAACCACTTCAGAAGAGTGTGGGGAGTGGACTACCATGTTTGTAACGCTGAAGAAGAGGATGAGCTTGTTTGTGCAGATTTCCTAATGACACAAAATAAATTGGCAACAGTGATGGCCTCTGAGGGAGAGGGATGCAGGAGACTGGGGTGAGCAGAGGAAAAAGATCTTTACATCCTTTTTCTATTATTTGGCTGTTTTTATCACTTGCATATATTTTCTCACTAGTAAAAAAATTAAAGCAAAAATATATTTTTAATAAAAATGATTCCTACCACAACAATGCACTTAAAGCCAAAATTACTATTTTGAGGAGCATTTTGCATGAAGTATAAGTGTACCCTTATACTTGCCACCTTCCCAAATGACTGATTTTTCTACAGTGTTCCTGATAATAAGTTCCTCATGATCAGTCACACAGAAACATACACCCTGCCTGCTACATCTGCGTTAACTGTGCATCTATTTATATGGGATGACAGATACTTTCCCTAATAAATCTTACCGTTTTCCCTGCTAAGGAACTGCATGCCGACTAAATGGTTGATGACACATGGGAGTTATTCCTACAATTTCCCCACACAGTAAGACAAATCAGTGCAATGCAGAGTTCTGTTACAAACACTAACAGATTTGGAGCATGTCAGAAAGTGGGGGGGTGGTATACAATGAATCCATGTTTCTAGACTTTCCTACCAGAGACAGCTTGAGGCAATCTGACAGCAAAGGCAGGATCTGAAGTCCTAAACTCAGACATTTTATCTCCATGAGCTAATTTACAACCGAGAGAGCCATGATACTGTCAGATCTAGAACTCAACTACTTTAAACAGCGACTTTTTGTCTTATATTTTACATTGATTTTTTGAAGTGTTATGTTGTTTAAAAGCTAATTACCTTCTTAGAGCACTAATTTCAAACCTTTTCAAACCTAGGACCACTTAAGGGAACAAAACAACCGTTTCTCACTGCTGTCTTATTATCCCAAGCTGGACTCCAAGGGCCCCAGGCCCCACTTGGTGTAAGGTAGAGAATTCTGCTTTATACCAGTTTACAGGTATCAAGGAGGCCGGAGAGAGACTCAGGGTAGTGAGGAGAAAGAAGATCATAGTCATCTCTTTTTCATGTCTTTCATTTCACAACGTCTTCCTTCCCATGCCTGCTGGTGCGCTCCCTCGCCTTGTTCCAGAGCCAAAAGACAGGTCAACTTCACTGCTTTTTATCCAAGTTGGCAGAGGTTGTGGCAGCGGGGTGGTAACTCTGCCCGATGTTCCCAAGCTGCAGTTGGGACATTTCCAACAGCAAAGTCACTCAGTAAACAGTTCTCTGTTTCTCTTTTCCTCGAGTTGGCTGGAATATCTCTAAGCCCTAGTACCACCCACTCTTTAATTCAAGACAAGCCCACAGACCAGAAACTTCACAGATCACTCTGTCTTAAAACAGTCTTTTGCTGGGTACAAAATACCATGTATAAAATTATTGATATGCTACAATTATTTCCATTCCAATTCCTATAGATTATCCTTTTTGACGTTCAGTTTTTCTATTTTTATTAATATCCCTTGTACATCATTCAGTTCAATATTCAAAAACCTCCTTAGATGTTTATTTTGCGCCTCACTTTATGCCAGGTATGGTGATGGTGGGGCGGTGGGGGCGGGGGGAGATAAGCAAATATTACACTTAACAGTTACTTATTTTAAGATGTTTACAAACTAATTGGAGAGAGAAAAGCCAATATGAAGCAAGTAGTAACTCAAGACGAATTATCTTTAAACTCTAAAAGTGGAGGGAAATAGCAAAGACATGGAGAGGTCAGGAAAACTTTAAGAAAGATGTTGGCTGGGGCTGGGATTTGAAGGAGAAGTGGAGGTTGAGGAGGGCTTTCCAGGTCTGACAAGATGGTCAAGCTTCAGAGGCTGATTTCAGCAGAGCATATTGTGGGACTGTCAGAGACCAGCTTAATAAAGCAACTCTGACACCAGAAAACTGGTAAACAAGCAAGCAAATAAAACCAAGAACAGGTTGGGCACGGTGGCTCACACCTGTAATCCCAGTACTTTGGGAGGCCGAGGCAGGTGGATCACGAGGTCAGGAGTTCGAGACCAGACTGACCAATATGGTGAAATCCTGTCTCTACTAAAAAGAAATACAAAAAGTAGCCAGGTATGGTGGCACGTGCCTGTAGTCCAGATACTCGGGAGGCTGAGACAGGAGAATCACTTGAACTCAGGAGGCAGAGGTTGCAGTGAGCCAAGATCGTGCCATTGCACTCCAGCCTGGGCTACAGAGCAAGACTCCATCTCAAAAAAAAAAAAAAAAAAAAAAGGAAAAGAAAAAGAAAAAGAAAAACAAGGGTAGATTAATAAGTTGGCTAAGAATTCATTATCCTTCCATATGTTGAGTACTAGAGATCAAAGGGAACTCATGAATCATGTCATGCACCTTCATGCCTTCATTCCACAGATGAGAACACTGAGGATTAGTGACTCAAAACAATTTCACCATAGCAAGTCACAAATTAGTGCCAGAGTGGAAATTCAATTCCAGGGCTTCCGACTCCCATGCATCACACTCCACTTCAAAACCCCACACTGTTATGCTTTAGTGATGCAAGGCCCTTTGGAACAGTGACATACTAATAGTAACAAAATGATAAATTCCAAAGTAGAGGTATTATAGAAGGGACGAGGCTTATTTTGTGTACAGATATTTCTAAATTTTTCTTTTCTTGAATTGCACCAGGTATTACATCAGGTTTCACGTCCTCTGCTTTTGACAAAGTCTTCTATGGCTCTGCCTGGCCTTTCTGACCTTATTTCCCAACACTCCCTATTCTACAGGCTCCACTCAAGCCAGATGTGTTCATTCATGGTCCCCAGCTTTTGCTAGGTTCATGCCCATCTCTGGGGTGTTGCTCCTGTTGTCCCTTTTTCAACATTAAAAGAAAACCCAAGGCTCAGTAAGGACCTTCGGCTACCTCAAGTCTTCTCTAGACTCCTATTTAATTTAACTCATTTTAATAAAATTTTATGGAGAACCTGCTGTGTGTCACGCACTCTACAAGGCACTCAAGACTCCAAAATAAGTCAGGCATGGGTGCCACCCTCAGGGTACAGAGGCTAGAAGGGGAATGCAAACATGAAAAAAAATCATTACCACCCAGAATCATAAAAATAGGTACAGGAAATACAGAGACATTCTGATCTAGTAGATGGAAAGGGAGAAGACCTCATGTAGAGAGTGAGGTCTGAGATCAGTTAGTAGATAAGTAGAACTTCATCAGGGACTAAGTTGGGGGAAAGGGAAGGAAAGGGTTATTGCAGGAAGAAAAGACTGGATGTGGAAATGCACAGCATTTAGCAACTTTGGTTTGGGTACCAGGTTCTGTACCAAACTAGGTTTGAGTTTGATACTAGGATTTGGTTTGCCTTCAAAATAGTAGGTACCTAGAAGAGCTGGTGGGGAAAAGACAAGAGAGGTGGTCAGGGCTGAACTGCAGCCTGTAGATGATAAAGAGCCAAAGACATCTGAAGAGGGACAATTTAAATCAAATGTTTGGGTGGTTGGTTCACAGGAATATGGGCCCCACCTTACATTCAAGAAATCAGTGAAGCTATAGAAAGGACGTTCTGGAGACAGAGCCCAAAGAATGGGTAAAATTTCAACAGACTGAAATGGAGGGAAAGTCATTATACTATTAGTGGAGACAGCAAAGCAACTGTTTATTTGTTACCTGATTGTTCTGGGTACATTAATTTTTTCTCCTGAGATATATTACCTAAATTCTTCAAGGACGGGAATCACTTTTCCAACTTCTTTTTAATAATTCCAAGTAGCTAACACAGTTCTGGATACACAGTGGGTGTTTAGTCAGTTCTTAATAACTGCTTGGGGTGTGGCCAAAAAAGGGAAGAAAGAAAGAAGAAAAACCCTCATAATATTTGTTCATGACAGAAGCTCATTTTTATTCCTAAATCTGTTGCTAAGAATAAAAATTTATGTTTTAATAAATCCAAAATTTCATATTTGAAACAAAGACAGTGTATATAATTGGAAGCTTATGGTTGTCTAATAAAGGACAGAAGATTCCAATTAAAGCCAAAATTTCATCTCTAAGCAGGCTTTCTCACTGTGTGGGCATCCCAACTGCTAAGTTTGTTTAATAGATCAAATTAAATGGATGACTGCTTTTGAAGGGCATCTTAGGGACTTGGGACTTAGCTTTGCTTTGGTGCTAGTTTCCCTAAGCTCACTACTGAGGGGAATATTTGGTCTTATTATCAGAAAGTCAAATCACTTTTAAATATTGTGGCGAGTGATAATATCATATAAATACTTCATATATGTGTGTGTGTGCATGTGTGTGCACATGTGTGCTATTTTTTCTTAATGAGAAACAAAGAGCACTGGGTTTCACCAATTCTCTTTCCCTCCTCTACCTCTGATCAGACTCTGAAAAAATACCTTGCCTATTCAAAAACAAATGTTTTAAGTGCAAAGGGTAAATTTTGTTCCATAAAGATAAATGTTCTTTTTATGTGTTCCACAGTGCTCATATTGCATTACATATGTTATCTGTAACTCATAAGTAGTGAGATACTGTCACGCAGGAATGGTATTCTAAATAGTTAACAATGGTACGGCATAGACACCAGCCATTCAGAATGGACTCCTGAACAATCTGGAAGGATGCCAGCTGGTTCACTGGACCTGCACATCCCAGCTACGTCTCAGCTCTGGTGTAGTAAACTGTTAAACCTACATTCATCTGTCTCTACTTCCCTTCCAGTAACAGCCACACATTTTCCTTTGGAGAACTGCACTCCCTGAAAGGAAATGGCCAGCATGGGACTCTACCTTCCCTAGGCCACAAGGCCAGGGCATGCAATCCAGATTTAGCAAATAAAGACATAGTTTAGGCCAAGCAGAGTCCTCCCCCAGACTTTTCCTCTGAAGTTAATTGGGAAGATTTTCTCTACTTTGGAGATTACTTTGAAGGATGTGAGCCTGAGGCATTTGGAGGCCAGCCATCTTGCCTTTGTAGAGGATAAATCCTAACTGAAGACTGAAGTCAAGAAGAAATAAGTGAACCTGAGAAATAAAGATGGAAACAAAGTCGTGGCAACATGGTTTGAGTCTTTGGAACAGTTGTGCCTACAGCCAGATGCAATCTCCCGGACTTCCCAGTTACTCAGATACATTTTTTTCTTCTTTTTCTTTTTTGTTTTTGCTTAGCATTCAGATAAGAACTGAGTAATAATTATGCCCACATAATATGATTCTATGTAATTTCCATTACACAATGCTGATGAAATCTTGGACTTAATTGAAAACTCTGCTTTTTATTAGATTGTCCTAAGGCTCCAAACCAATACATCATGCACCTAGAAAGCATCATGGATCCTTAATCAGGGGAATAACAAAATAAAGAAAAGTTGGCCTGGCAAGAGATATGTGGAAATAATCAAAACAACATATGCTCATAGATGTATTCAGGAATATATATATATATATCTCTCCTTAATTTTGAAAGATGCCAGATGTCATTTCATTCCATGTTAGTATAACTGAAAAGAACTATTATTGCCCATACCTTAAAAATGTTTGGAAATTATTCTATACTCTTCACTTAATTATTTGCAACACTGGATCATAGATTTGCCTCATTCATTGATCCTATAAGCATATTTTAGGAAGTTGTTATATGCACGTTGCTGTTATAGGCTCTAGGGAAAAAAAGATGAATTAAGCAATTCCCCTGTTCTCCAGGAGCTCAGATTCTGGTGGGAAGCAGAAGTGTAAATAGATAAATGGTGTGAAAGTTGGCAAGGCGAGCACCTTGCCTGCTACTGGAGGCTTCTTCCTCCTCCACAGAGGCACAGCCAAGTGGACACAATGGAGTCTAGCGGGTGCACATGGCTCCATAAAAGTCGCTTTCCCAGTGTCCCAAGATAAGCTGTTCAGCAAATCATACGGTCCTGGATTTTCTGGCATGTCAGGCATTGAGATGCTTTACTATTGCTTTGATCTTTTTAAAGCAAAAAAACTTTTTCAATGGAAAAATAAAGAGTTAGTTTTCCTGTCATTGATCATTGTAGTTTTAACTTTCTTTGCAAGGCCAGATATGATCTTCAGGAAGTTACTTTGGTTGATTAACACTTCAAATTATAAATTAAATTTAAATTCTAAAAAGTGTAATTATGAACAAAATGCTTGAGAGCACAGAGAAAAGAACCATTAAATTTACATTTTCAGTCACTGTCAAGCCTCTATTTATTCAGAGCCATTCTTTCCTTTAAAAGGCACTGTAGCTAGATCTTTGGAGTGAATTCTGTTACAAGAAATTCCTTGAGGCTGTCCCATTTTCCTCAATTCCTCACTGGAATTTCATAATGATTTAACTCATAGCTGAATTCACTTAGAAATTCTCAGGAGCTAGAAGCCAAAAAGACACTAACAATAATTTCTTTCACTATTTTTCTTATTGTAGTTCATGGATCTATGAGTGTTGTTTCGTGTTGTTTAGTTTTGGTAGATGATTGCTACATTTCACAAGTGAGGAGAAAAAGTAAGTCTTCCATTTCTTTTTCCTTTCCTATTCTAACTGGCTTTTAAATTATTGACATGGGCTTTCAGATTAGATGTTGTCCAAAATGGCTTAAGATTTTTGCTCTGCAAGTAACTCTTATAAGAGGAAAATAAAGCATTTATTTTGTTAGGTTACTTATTGTAAAGGATTTAGTGCCTGAGTTATAAATTAAATGATTTGCAGACTAGAGAGCACTTCAGAAATTACCTATTCCAAATTCTTTATTCTACAAATATTCAGACAAGATAAACGAGTTGCCTAATTTGCAGAGCTAGTCAGTGACACCGCCAAGACTAGAACTCAGATCTCAGCAAGGCATTCGGTATTGCTAAGTTCCCTGATCATTTCCCATAATAACTATTACAAATCTTCACCACTGCTTTCATGAACCTCATAATACTGTCTCCCTATCACTCTGGCCCTACTTCACAGAAAATTGGAAGCCACCAAGCATAAACTCCAGTTTCCACTTTTAAACTTCCTCATATCTCATCTCAAAAGAAGAATATCAGAATATTATTACCCTTCAGGGTAATCCTGCCATTTGTCATCTGTATCACCCTAAGTCTCTGTTTTTATTTATTTATTTATCTATTTATTTATTTTGAGACATAGTATTGTTCTGTCACACAGGCTGAAGCACAGTGATGTGAACATGGCTCACTGTAGCCTCAACTTCCTGGGCTCAAACGATTCTCTTGCCTCAGCCTCCTTTGCAGCTGGGACCACAAGTGTGCGCCACTACACCTGGCTACTTTTTTTATTTTTCGTAGAGACAGGTTCTCATTTTGTTGCCTAGGCTGGTCTTGAACGCCTGGGCTGGCCTCCCAAAGTGCTAGGATTACACGCGTAAGCCACCATGCCTGGCCAGAGTCCCATCTCTTCTAAAATCTTATTCTGTTAATGTTAAACCTCATTCTTTCACCTATATATGGATTTTCTCGCCATCAGCCTGTTCTGTTCAACAAATAAACATGCTCAAACACTTGCATTCATAGTGACATTGTGCCCCATTCTGGAAGCATTCGTTGTTTTCACCATAGCCAAACTTAGGAAAGTTTCCACAGTCACACCTCCCATTCATTTCTTCAACTTCAAAAATTTGACTTTTGACACTACTATTCAATCAAAAATGTTTGGGCCAAGGCTATCTCTGTGCCTTTCAAGGATGTTTTTCAATTTTCTCCTTTTGAGAACTCTCTTCTCTTCTAGATTTCTTATTCTTCTCTTACCATTGGGTTTACTTTCAAGTTTTTCTCTCTCCCTTCGTTAATTCCTTAATTTCTGATACTTTCCAGGGTTCCATTCTTAGTACCTTTTTCTTCTTATTCTATATTGCAAATCATAAGTCCCATTGAAATTCATGCCTCAGTCCTTGCACAAAAATTTGTGTAATGTACAAATGTCATTTAAAGAAAAATATCTCTCCTAAGTTTTCAATATTGACTAAAATTTTTAAATTATATTATTATTTACTTACTTAAATATAAAACTAAATGTAAATTACTTGAGTTCACAGGGTTTTGTTTTTGGTTTTGTTTTTGGTTTGGGTTTTTTTTTTTTTTTTTTAAGACAGAGCCTCGCTCTGTCACTTAACCTGAAGTGCAGTGGCATGGTATCATCTCACTGCAACCTCCACCTCCCAGGTTCAAGCAATTCTCCTGCCTCAGCCCCCTGAGTAGCTGGGATTATAGGCGCCCACCACCTAACCCAGCTAATTTTTGTATTTTTACTAAAGATAGGGTTTTGCCATGTTGTCCAGGCTGGTCTCGAACTCCTGACTACAAGTGATCCACCGCCATGTCCTCCCAAAGTGCTGGGATTACAGGCATGAGCCACCACACCCAGCCATGTTGATAGTTCTTATACAGTGATACAACTAAAAACTTTTTTAAGTTAATGCAAATAAAACTAAAATTGCAAAATACTCATAAAATGAAATGAACATTAATTTAATTTATGTGGTTATGTTGTTTTCTTGAAACTGAATTGTCAGCTTACAATGTGAATATAGGACTGGCTGCTAATAACATAGTTCCTTTTTAATTAAAATAGAACTGTGTGCCATGTGATGATTCAGCTCTCCCACCTCTTTTCTCTGTTCAAACTACTGTGAAACCTTCATTCCCATGGGCAAGCACACAGTGACACCATTGTGTCTGCACTTGACCTGTTTGCATCATTCACATATTAAGCCTAGCTTTGTGATATTTGGCACCAGCAAGATTATGAACATAAATATCAATTCAGACACCGAAGTAAGTTGGCAATATTCATTCATGAAGTGGTCATCCAAATAATTCAGATTATTATTGAAATGAAAGCATGAATGTAAGCATAAATGTAAAAATCAACCTAGTGAACACAGACCACTGAAAATATATCCAAGGAATCTCAGGGATCTGTGGATCCCAACTTTGTGAATCTCAGATCCGTATCTATGGCCTGAAACCCTCTCCTGAGCTTCTGCCCTGTATTTCCAACTGCCTACTAAAAATTTCTCTACCTACATGTCACCTCAGAGGCAACATGTCCAAACTGAACTTGTTATCATTCCCCACGCACACACCCACCTTAACCTGTATTCCCAATCTTAGTTAATGACATCATCATCTACCCAGTTACCGAAGCCAAAACCTTAAGTCTCATACTAGATTCCTTCCTCTGCCTCACCTCCTACACCCAAATCTTGTTGATCCTACTTCCTAAACTTATTTTGCATCAATAGTAATTTTTCCTTTGACCCAGAAATCCTACTCAGAAATTATCTCAAGAAAACAATTTAAATATTAATGAAGCAACAAACATAAAAGCAAAGATGTTCACTCCACTATTGTACTTAATAAGGAAAAACTGAAACAACATGACCGCTTAAGAGTAGGAGAAAGATTAAACTAAATAAGATAAAGATTATCCTTATCCAGGAGCAATATAAAATTATGGTTCTTGGCAGGCTAGCTCGCAAACAAAAAAAACTTTTTAATAAATTTTATTGTATATATTTAAAGTATACAACATGAGGTTATGGGATATATATAGATAGTGATATGGTTACTATAGTGAAGCAAATAACCGTATCCATCATCTCACATAGTAACCCATTAATTTTGTTGTTACTGTTTTTGAGCAGCTGAAAACTACCCACTTTGCAGGAATCCGAAATACAGTACAATTTTATTAACTATAGTCCTCATGTTGTGCATTAGATCTTCAGGCTTGTTCATCCTACACATCTGCTACTTTGCATCTCCTGACCTACATCTCCCCATTTCTTCCCCACCTTCCTCTTCCCCTATTCTGGTTATCACTGAACATTCAGAATGACAGACAAGAGACAGAACCTGGGCCCAAGGGAGGCAGGCCATCATACTGGACTTTGCATAAAGTAAGGAATCCCAAAAAAGCAATATTCTCAGTGAGTGAACTAGAAAACAATCTACTCATAGAGGAAAATGGTAAGGAAAATTGCCTGTCTCAGTCTTGGCCATAAATAAAGGTCAGAAATAAGTTATTATTGATAATTCAAAACTACAAGCAAGCTCTCAAGTGGATTTAGTGACAGAATATACAGAATCTGAATGTCCCCCCCAAAACACAAGAAACAATTTGTATTTAAATAAGTCTTAGGTTGGTAGTGTCCCCAGGCATTTAGTAGAAACCGAAGCAAATTTCTCTCAAGAAATTAAATTTCAACTTGGACTTTCAAAAAACCCCACTAATAAAATCTCAAGGAACATAAATCCATAATAAAAGATAGTGAGACATGAAGAAATAAGTTATCAGGGACAAGTCTCAGCCTTTAAAAATTGCATTATCAGACTCACAAAAGCTTCAGATATAAAGTTGATATAGAATATAAAATAAACACATCTAATACATTTTTAAATAAAATAAAATATAGCCAAATAATGAGTCTATAATAAATGAGTAGAGTAGTAAAACCAACAAGAACTTTAAGAAATGTAAAATATATTTATTGAAAAAATTCAAACTATGGTATTGGGATTAAACAGCAGATTAGACAGAGATGAAGAAATAATTAGTAAACAAAGATAAATCTGAAAAAATTGCATAGAGTACAACATAGAAAGTCAGAGAGATAAAATATACATAATAAAGATAAACAAAAAAATGGGTAGAGTGTGAAGCTCTAACAAATATATACTTGCAATACTGAAAGGGAATGAATGAAAAAATGAAGGAGAGTTACTAATATTTCCAACATAATTAAAGACATGAATCTTTAGATTCAAAAAGTCCAATATATTGCAAGTACAATAAATAAAACAGAAATATAGACCAAGACCATCACTGAAAAATTATGACATACCAAAGACAAAACAAGATTTTAAAGCTGCCAGAACAAAAAGAAGGAAGGTAGATGTGAAGTTTGCTAGCTTCTCAATTGCAACAAGTAGGAACCTAGAATATTAAAAATGTCACTTTAGAATTACATACCCAGTGAAAATATCTTTGAAGAATAATGACAAAATAAATACACTTTCCAATAAAGAACACCATGGAAGATGTATTACCAATAGACCCTTACCAGAGGGATCTATAAGCATGTACTTTAGAAAAATGAAAAATGATCCTATCAGGAGAGTTTGTAATGCAAAAGAAAGTTGATGAAGAAAATTTTAAACATGTTAAGATCTCTAAACAGGCACGAGTATATATGATCATATTTATTAATATATAATTTGTTTGTTTAATAAAATACAGAATTAAAGAATTGAGTAAAATTGCTTATAATCTAAAAGGAAGGTTATCAGAGTTAAAGTGTCCTAAAAATCTCTTAAGCAAATTATTTCTGTTGAAATATTTTGAGTAATCATTAAAAGAATAGAAACAGAATATATAACTTCTAAAGAGTGGAAAAAGTAAAATGAGGGGGAAAAACTTCAAGCTGAAAGAATGGGGGATATGAGAAAAAAGAAACAAGGAAACAGCAAGGACATTTTAAAAGCTGCAAAGAAGATTATATCAATCATAGTCCCAAAAGAAACACATGACACATTTGAAGTGCTTACATGAAAAGGGTTTAGTGAAGGAAACATTTAACGAGATGAGGGCAGGTTTAAGGGAACCAGTAAGGGGGAGTGAAAAATACTGAGATGAGCAAGAGTGGGAAACCAATACTAACCCAAAGCCTGGTAGAGAAAGAGATGAGGACTCTGTCAACGGAGCTCAGTAAGAGTTGGAACCAAGAAAGAGGCACCTCCCAACAGGAGCTAAAGTCATAACAGACTGCAGCCACTGACAGATGGTAGCCAGGTAGGGAGGAACACCTTCCCAAACCTATGGGTCTGTCGTATTTATGAACTTAACCCAAAACCAGATGGCAAGGGAACCCAGATGATGCTGTAGAGGTCATCCTCATAGGCCACAGAGCAGCACATAGTATCAGTGACTTACAGGGAGTAGTGGGGGACAGAAGGGGGTCAAATAGGACATAATCCAGCACAAGGAAAACAGAGATAAATTCAAATATATCAATAATAACTAGTGTCCAAATGGACTAAACTCTAAGTTACAATCAAAGACTGTCAAATTGAGATTTTGTTTTATTTTATTTTTGAGATGGGGTCTTGCTCTGTCACCGAGGCTGGAATGCAGTGGCACGATCTCAGCTCACTGCAAGCTCTACCTCCCAGGTTCAAGCAATTCTCCTGCCTCAGCCTCCCAAATAGCTGGGATTACATCCATCCACCACCATGCCTGGCTAATTGTTTTTTTTTTTTTTTTTTTTTTAGTAGAGATGGGGTTTCGCCATTTTGGCCAGGCTGGTCTTGAAATGTTGACCTCAGGTAATCCACTCACCTTGGCCTCCCAAAGTGCTGGGATTACAGGCGTGAGCCACCGCCCCCAGCCCAAACATATGCTGCCTTAAAGTGATTTATTTCAACTATAAAGACAAAGAAAGATTAAAAGTGGGGAAAAAAAGAAAAACAATGTACCAGGGAAATAAAATCCAGGAGATATATGATAGTATTAAGACAAATATTTAAGGAAAAAACCATTATCAGAAATAAAATGAATCCCTAGACATTGATAAAAAGCTATAGTACACTGGTAAATATTTAATAGGCACTCAGGGGAAGGGGAAGACTTATTTCTAGTGTTTTTCAGTTTCTGTGGTGAAAATATCCTTACCTTGGCCAATTTCAAGCCACCAATGTGAAGTTAACTGACTCACAAAATTCTAAAAATTTAACAGCAGCTCTTATGGGTTGCAGCTCTTATGAGTGAAAGTTAGTTTCAGCATCTTCACTCAACAAAAGGTTCAATTCACTGGGAAAATAAAGCAATTAAAAACACATTTGCCACCATGCTTTGTGTGATACTTGAATAGGAATGGAGGGAAAAGCTATATTAGGACAACTGAGGAAAATTAATAATAGAACGTATATTAGATAATAATATGGTATCAATGTTAAATGTCTTTGATGAGAGTATACCTATACACTTGTATTTTCCTAAGATATACTGTTTAAGTTTGGGGGAAGGAAGTGCTATGATATTTGCAATTTACTTTCAAATGGCTCATTAAAAAGGATATATGGTGACACTGATTAAAATGGTGCAAGAGGGAGCGTCTTTCTCTCTCTCTCCCTGGCCCTTTCCTCCTCTCCCCCACTCTCTTCTTCCACAGAAACACTGATAAATTGAGCAAAATTGTAGCAATCAACTTTATCAAAACTCTGGAAAACAGTCAAAGGTTTACAGCAAAAAACTGAACACCAAATCAAGAAACAAACATTAAAAATGCCAGAAAGCTTTGCTCAATTTTCACTTGCCTTTGCTCCACCTTTCTCCCAGACTAAGTGAAAATCTTGAAGACAGCAGCCAGTGTTGGACCCTTCACTCTGGCTCCAGAGATAAAAGAGCAGATCGTATTCACAAAGAATCATGTTTGTCTTTTCTAACCTGTCTGAAGGTTACCTGAAGGACTGACACAAGGAGCTTGCCTTTGTTTCACCTAACTCAGACTTACTCATGGAAGAAAAGTGGCTATGCAAAGAGCATTCCTTGCAAACATTATAAGACCAATAAACAACATGCTACACCTGGGACAAAAAATTACACTTGAGGCAAACTATAGATATGCTGAAAGCCTGGAAGGAAAAGACAGGGAGAGAGTTTCTTTGAAAAATTAGGCATTCAAAAGTGTCCACATATATTGGGGAACTTAGAAAGCCATGTGCATACCCAAGGTAGAACACAGGCTGGAAAAGACCTGAGAAGATCTATGTGGAAGATTAGCTTCCACTTGTGGCTGATCTCTAAGTTCAATGCAAGCAGGAAGTGAAGGCGAAGGCAGAGCTATAAACAGCTTGTCTAAACATTGAGGGAGCGCTCCAATACAAAGCCGACTAAGAGACATCTTTTCTTCCTTTTCTACCTTTTCTTTCTCTCTCCCTCTCTCTCTCCCTGGCCCTCTCCTCCTCTCCCCACTTCTCTTTTTCTTTTAGTAAACCAAGAATCCAGAAACACAAAACTGTCCTTCAAACAGGAGAGAGAAATTAAGACATTTCCAGATAAACAAAAGCTAAGAAAGTTTATTCCCAGTGAAACTGCTCTACAAAAATATACTAAATGAGATTCCTTTAGGCTGAAATGAAGACAGAAACTGGAAGCCATATCAAGAAGCCATATAAAGAACTCCAGTAAAGGTAAGTATATAAATAAATATAAAACTCAGTGTTCCTGTATTTTTAGTTTATAACTCCTTTTTTTATTTCCCACGTGATTTAAGAGATAAATACATAAAAATTCTTGTATCCTTGCTTCTCCTGTGCTTGGTGCTTAAATAACAAAAAAAGTAAGAAAAAAATCTTATATATTTTTGTTAATGGACACACAACATATAAAGATATAATTTGTGACAATCACAACATAAAGTATGGGCAGAGCTGTATAGAGCAGAGATTTTTGTATGCTATTAAAGCTAAATTGGGATCAGTTTAAACTAGGTTGGTATAAATTTATGATGTTAATTGTAACCTCTGCGGTAACTACTTAAAAATTTTTTTAACATACTGATAAGAAAATTAGAGGAGTTTGAGGCTGCAGTAAGCCATGATCATGCCACTGCACTGCAGCCTGGGCAACAGAGCAAGACCCTGTCTCTAAAAAAGGTCAAGAAAATTAGAAGGGTATTAAATGGTACACTACAAAAAAAAAAAAAAAAAAAATCAATGCAAGACAAAAGAAGGCAGTAATGGAGGAAATGAGGAACAAAAAAGGCCTAAGACATACAGAAGGAGTGCCTGGAGAGCAGCAACAGCCCAGCCAGCTACCGTGTCCCTGCAGGCTGATTTTGACATGATCACGGAAGATGTGAGGAAGCTGAAAACAAGACCAGATGATGAAGAACTGAAAGAACTCTATGGGTTTTAGAAACAAGCTGTAAATTGGAAACATTACTATTGAGTGTCCAGAAATGCTAGAATTAAAAGGCAAGGCCAAATGGGAAGCACAGAACCTCCAAAAAGGATTATCAAAGGAAGATACAATGAGTGCCTTTATTTCTAAAGCAGAAGAGCTGATAGAAAAATATGGAATTTAGAATAAAGCATATGATAAATTTTACTTTTTGAAGCCTTCATAATGGTATCATGACCAAACATTTAGAGTGAACACTGTTAACTCTAGGTATCATGTATATTTTTGCTATTATTATGAATTATAATACTTAATTAGAAGTATGCTAAAACTGCATAGTTAACTAAATTGTACTTGATTAAACCAGGTGTCTTTAAAAGTTCTTTTAGAAAAGTATTTTTTTTTTTTTAATTTTTGTAGATTTAGGGGGTACAAGTGCAGTTTTGTTTCATGAACGTACCATGTAGTGGTGAAGTCTGGGCTTTCAGTGTCCCCATCACCCAGATAGTCTACAATTGTCCCCGAAAGGTAGTTTCTCATTTCTCAGCCCCCTCGAACCCTCCCACCTTCCAAGTCTCCAGTGTCTATTGTTCCACACTTGATGTCCATGTGTACACATTGTTTGGCTCCCACTTATGGGTGAGAACATGAGGTATTTAACTTTCCATTTCAGAGTTATTTCACTTAAGATAATGGCCTCCAGTTCCAACCATGTTGCTACAAAAAACATGATTTCATTCTTTTTCTTAATGGCTGAGTAGTATTCCATGGTATACATATACCATATTTTCTTTGTCCAATCATCTGTGGATAGACACTTAGGTTGATTCCATATCTTTGCTATTGGGAATGGTGCAGTGATAAACATATGGGTGCAGGTGTCTCTTTGATACAATGACTTATTTGCCTTTGGGTAGATAACCAGTGGTGGGATTGCTGGATGGAATGATGGTTCTGCTTTTAGTTCTTTGAGAGCCTCCATATTGTTTTCCATGGAAGTTGTACTGGTTTGCATTCCCACCAGCAGTGTATGAGTTTCCCTTTTCTCTGCATCCTCACCAACATCTGTTGTTTTTTTGACATTTTAGAAAAGTCTTTACTCTGGTAGTATTTACACAAAGGTTAGGAATTTTTTAAAAAGACATACAGAAAACAAAGAGCAAAATGGCATAAGTAGTACTTTCTTATCAGTTATTACTTTATGTAAACAGATTAAACTTTCAAATCAAAAGGCAGAAAAATTAGCATGATGTGTTTTTGGTTTATTGTTTGTTTGTTTGTTAGTTTTGTGAGATGGAGGCTCGCTCTGTCACCAGGCTGGAGTGCAGTGGCACGATCTCGGCTCACTGCAACCTCTGCCTCCCGGGTTCAAGCAATTCTCCGGCCTCAGCCTCCTGAGTAGCTGGGACTACAGGAGCACACCACCGCGCCCAGCTAATTTTTGTATATTTAGTAGAGATGGGGTTTCATCATGTTGGCCAAGATTGTTTCGATCTCTTGACCTCGTGATCCGCCCACTTCTACCTCCCAAAGTGCTGGGATTACAGGTGTAAGCCACTGTGCCCGGCCCCAGCACAGTGTGTTTTTAAAAACGATGCAACTGTATGCTATCCACAAGTGACTGATCCAAAGACACAAATCATTTGAGTGAAAGGATGGTATGTGGGTTAAATTATGTTCCTCTAAAAGATATATTAAAGTCCTAACAGCCAGCACCTGTCAATGTGACCTTATTTGGAAATAGGGTCTTTGCACACATAATCGAATTAAGATGAGGTCATTAGGATGGGCCCTAAATCAGTATGACTGGTGTGCTTATAACAGGAGGAGAAGGCTGGGCATAGTGCCTCACACTTGTGATCCCAGCACTTTGGGAGGCCACAGCAGGAGGATCACTTGAGGCCAGGAGTTCGAAACCAGCCTGGGCAACATAGTAAGACCCTGTCTCTACATGCACACAGACACACACACACACACACACACACACACACACACACACAATTAGCCAAGTGTGGTGGCATATACCTGTATTTCCAACTGCTTGGGAGGCTCAGGTGGGAGGATTGTTTGTGCCCAGGAGGTTGAGGCTGCAGTGAGCCATGATTGCATCACTGCACTCCAGCCTGGGCAACAGAGTGAGACCCTGTCTCTAAAAAAAATAAAATAAAATAAAAACAAGATTTTAGAAAAAAGAAAAAAAGAGAGAGAGAGAGAGAAGAGGAGAAGAGACACAGGAAGAAAGACATGTGAAGAAGGAGGCAGAGATTGAAGTTATGTAGCTATCAGCCAAGGAATTCCTGGGACTACCAGAAGCTGGAAGAGGCAAGAAAGGATCCTGCCATAGAGGCTTCAGAAACAGCATAATCCTGTCAACACTTTGATTTATAATTTTAGGCATCCAGAACTGTAAGAGATATATTTGTGTTGTTTTAAGGCACCCTATTTGCAATACTTTGTTACAGTGCCCCTAGGAAATTAATACAGAGTGAAAAAGATATTCCATGCAAATAGTAATCAAAAAAGAGTAGGAATGGTTATACTTTAGACTTAAAGCCAAAAACTGCTACAAGAGAAAAAGAAGGCGATTATGTATTGATAAAAGGGTCAATTTATCAACAAGATATAAAAATTATGCACATATTTGCACCAAACAAAACAACTCAAAAATATATGAAACAAATACTGACAGAATTGAAGAGAGAAATAGAGAACTCTACAATATTATTTGGAAACTTCAATACCCTACTCTCAATAAGGGTTAGAACATCCAGACAGAATATCGGTAAGAAAATAAAAGATCTGAACAACCTAGACCAAGCTTTTCCAACCTGCAGTCCCACAGGCTGTATGCAGCCCAGGATGACTTTGGATGTGGCCCAATACAAAATTGTAAACTTTCTTAAGACATGATTTTTTGTGTGTGATTTCTTTTTTTTTTTTTTTTTTTTTTTTAGCTCATCGGCTATGGTTAGTGTTAGTGTATTTCCTGTGTGGCCCAAGACAATTGTTCTTCCTATGTGGCCCAGGAAAGCCAAAAGATTGAATAGCACTGACCTAGACCAACTAGACCTATATAAACCAGACCTGACAGATATAGATAAAACTCTCTATCCAACAACACAATAAACAATCTTCTCAAATGCACATAGAACATTCTACAGGAGAGATCATATATTAGGCCACATAACAGTCTCAATAAATTATTAAAAATTGAAATCAAAGGAAGTATATTCTCTGACCACAATGGGATGCACCTAAAAATCAATTAACAAAAGGAAAACTATTTTTATTCACAAATAACAAATTTGTGAAAATTCACCAATATGGGAAATTTAAAAACACTCTTAAACAATGAATAGATCAAAGGAGAAATCACAACGGAAGTTGGAGAATACTTAGATATAAATAAAAATGAAAACAACATACCAGAACCAATGGGATACAGCAAAAAGCAGGGGTCAGAGGGAACATCAAGCAACAACCATTTACATTTAAAAGGGCGCAGTGGCTCACACCTGTAATCCTAGCACTTTGGGAGGCTGAGGCAGAAGGAAAGCTTAAGACCAGCCTGGGTAACATGGTGAAGCCCTGCCTCTACAAAAAATTAGCTCGGCATGGTGGCATGCACCTGTAGTCTCAGCTATTCAGGAGGCTGAGGCAGGAGGATTGCTTGAACCCAGGAGGCAAAGGTTGCAGTGAGCCAAGATTGTGCCACTGCACTTCAGCCTGGGTGACAGAGCAGGACTCAAAAAATAAAAGAGAGAGAGAGATTACATCAGTAATAATAATAATAAAACTCCCAACAAAGAAAACTCCAGGACCAGATGACTTCGCTGGTGAATTATACCAAACATATAAAGAATTAACATCAATCCTTCTCAAAGTCTTCCTAAAGAAGAGAAAGAAATGCTTTCTACTCATACTATGAAACCAGCATTGCCCTGACACCTAAGCCAAATAAAGAAACCACAGGAGAATATGCAATATACTCAGCATATATGAATATAGTTGCAAAACTCCTCAACAAAATACTAGCAAATGAAATTCAACAGCATATTAAAAGATTACACAGTGTGACCACATGGGTTTTATACCAGGAATCTACAGAATGTAAGGATGATTCAACATACAAAAATCGATCAATGTAACATATCACATTAATAGAATGAAGGAAAAACGATATTATCATCTCAATTGATGCAGAAAAGCATTTGACAAAATTCAATACTATTTCATGAGCAAAAACACCCAGAAAACTAAAATTAGGAAGGAACTTCCTTAACATAATAAAGGGCATTTATGAATAACCCACAGCTAATACTGTACTCAATAGTGAAAGACTGAAAGCTTTTCTCCCAAGATCAGGAACAAGACAAGTATGTCCACTTTCACAGGTACAATTTAACATTTTACTGGAAGTTCTAGCTAGAGAAATTAGGCAAGAAAAAAGTAAAAGGAATATAGATTAAAAAGAAAAAGTAAAACTATTCCTTTTTGCAGATGACCTTATTATATGGAAAATATCAAAAAATCCACAGAAAAGGCTGGGTGCGGTGGCTCACGTCTGTAATCCCAGCACTTTGGGAGGCCAAGGCAGGCGGATCACAAGGTCAGGAGATCGAGACCATTCTGGCTGACATGGTGAAACCCCGTCTCTACAAAAATGCAAAAAATTAGCCGGGTGTGGTGGCAGGCACCTGTAGTCCCAGCTACTCGGGAGGCTGAGGCAGGAGAACGGCGTGAACCCAAGAGGCGGAGCTTGCAGTGAGCCGAGATCGTACCACTGCACTGCAGCCTGGGCGACAAGCAAGACTCAGTCTCAAAAAAAAAATCCACAGAAGAAATAATAGAGCTAATAAGTGAATTCATCCAAATTGCAGGTGTAATACAATACTCAAAAATCAGTTCCGTTGCTATACAGAAGCACTAAACAATCTGAAAAAGAAAGTGAGAATACAATTCCACTATAATAACATCCAAAAGACAAAAATACCTCATGATAAATTTAAACAAGGAAGTGAAAGGCATCTACACTGAAACATTGCTGAAAGAAATTAAAGAGGAGCTAAATAAATAGAAACACACCTTGTGTTGGCGGATTGGAAAACTAAAGATGGCAATACTATCCAAATCTACAGAGATAACATAGTTCCTGTCAAAATTCCAATGGCCTTTTCACAAAAATGTAAAAGCCAATTCTCAAATTCATATAGCTACAAGGGGCCAAAACAATCTTGAAAAAGAATTACAGGCCAGGCGTGGTGGCTCAGGCCTGTAATCCCAGCACTTTGGGAGGCCAAGGTGGGTAGATCGCTTGAGGTCAGGAGTTTGAGACTAGCCTGGCCTACATGGTGAAAACTCGTCTCTATTAAAATACAAAAATTAGCCAGCCTGGTGGCAGGCGCCTGTAATCTCAGCTACTGGGGAGGCTGAAGCAGGAGAATCACTTGAACCCAGGAGGCAGAGGTTGCAGTGAGCCAAGATCGTGCCACTGCACTTCAGCCTGGGCAATGAAGCGAGACTCCGTCTCAAAAAGAAAAAAGAATAACAAAGCTGGAAGTCACACACTTCCTGGTTTAAAACTTATACAAATCTAAAGTAATCAAAACAAGGTGATACTGGCATAAGGATAAACCTGTAGAACCATGGAGTAAAATTGAGAGTCCATAAGTAAATCCATACATCTATGGCCAATTGATTTTCAACAAGAATGCCAAGACCATTCAATGGGGAACGAATAGTCTCTTTAACAAATGGTTCTGGGACAACTGAATATCACATGCAAAAGAATAAACAGGCACCCCCTACATCACAGCACATAGAAAAATTAACTCAAAATGGATCAAAGACCTCAATGTAAGAATGAAAACTATAAAACTCTTAGCGGAAAATATAGGGGTAAATTTTCATGTCCTTGAACAGTGGATTCTTAGATATGCTATCAAAAGCGTGAGCAACAGACAACAAAATAGATAAACTTGATTTTATCAAAATGAAAAACATTCATACATCAAAGGCCATTATTAAATGAAAAGACAACTGATACAAGGGAGAAAATACTTGCAAATCATATATGTGATAAGAGTCTAGTGTCCAGAGGCCAGGTGCGGTGGCTCACGCCTGTAATTCCAGCACTTTGTGAGGCCGAGGCCAGCAAATCACAAGGTCAGGAGTTTGAGACCAGCCTGGCCAATATTTAGTAGAGACGGTGAAACCCCGTCTCTACTAAAAATTAGCTGGGCGTGGTGGCACATGCCTGTAATCCCAGCTACTCGGGAGGCTGAGGCAGAAGAATTGCTTGAACCCGGGAGGTGGAGGTTGCAGTGAGCCAAGATCGTGCCACTGTACTCCAGCCTGGGTAACAGAGCGAGACTCTGTCTCAAAAAAAAAAAAAAAAAAAAAAAGAGAGAGTTTACTGTCCATAATATATTTAAAGAATTTTAACAATTCAATAACAAAAAGACAACCCAATTTAAAAATGAGCAAAGTTCTTGATAGCTATTTCTCCGAAAAAGATTATACAAATTGTCAACAAGCACATGAAAAATTGTTCCCCATCATTAGTCACTAGAGAAACGCAAATCAAACCCACAATGAGATACTACTCCATACCTACTAGGTGAGCCATAATAGTAATAATCATCATTGTCATCACTGGAAAATAACAAGTATTGGTAAGATGTGGAGAAATTAGAACTCTCACAAATTGCTAGTGGGAATGTAAAATGATGCAGCCACTGTAGAAACAGATAACGATTTTTTCAAAAAGTTAAACATATAATTACCATATGGCCAGCAATTCCACTCCTAACTATATACCCAAAAGATCTGAAAACAGAAGGTCAAACAGATGCTTTTACACAAATGTTTATAGCAGCATTATTCACGATAGCCAAAAGGTATTAATAGAAATGGTCCAAATGTCCATTAACAGATGAATACATAAACAAAATGTACATACATATAATGGAATATTACTCAGTCTTACGAAGAGATGAAGTACTGATACATGCTACAACATGCTTGAACTTCAAAAGATTATGCTAAATGAAGAAGCCAAATAGAAAGATCCCATATTACATGGACAACCTAGAATAGGTAAATCCATAGAGATATATTGATGGGTGGTTCCCAAGAGCTGGTTGGGGGAGTAGGAAGTGACTGCTCAGTAGATATAAGGCTTTTCCTGAGGTGATGAAAATGTTTTAGAAATAGAGGTGGTGGTTGCACAACATTGTGAATGTTCTAAATGCCACTGAATTGTGCACTCCAAATTGTTAATTTTATGTCAATTTCACCTCTATGTTAAAAAATATATACATATATATTCATCCATACACATATAGAAATAGAGAAAGCAATGTGGCAAAGGTTAGTGGTTCGTAAATCTAGGCAAAAGATATATAAATGTTCACTGAACTATTATTTCAAGTTTAATGTAGAGGTCAGTTTCATGTAGAAGTCAATAAAATGTTGAGAAAAACTTATTCAAATAGTAACTCACCTTTAGTATAAATCAAATATTGACAAAATCACAAGGAGAAATTGACAAATCTACCATCAAGATAACAGATTTTAAGAAACTCTCTTAATAATTAACAGTAAAACAGATTTTTAAAACTTGTAAGGATAAGGAATATATGAACAGTTTCATTTAATAGAAATATATAGAACATTGTACCCAGCAACTGCAAAAACTGTAACCTTCTAAATACACATGTAGTGTTCATGAAAATGGACCATGTGTTAGGAGATAAAGCAAGTCTTGATAAATGTTGATGCATCAGTATTATATACAGTATAATAGTCACAATAAATAAATTTTTAAAATATTCAAAAAGTTATATATTTAGCAATTATTCATGGAATAAAGAAAAATATGATGGAAGTTTAAAAAATTGACCTAAATTATAACAAAAATAGTACAGATCAAAACTTGTAGTGCTAGGAGAAAATATATAGCCAAATTTCAGAAAAAAGAAAAGGTAAAAAATTAATAAGACTTAATTTTATTTATTTTGTACAGACAGGGGTCTCACTATGTTGGCCAGGCTGATCTCAAACTCCTGGCCTCAAACTATCCTCTCAACTTGGCTTCCAAAAATGCTCTTTTTCTAATGTTAAAAGTTAGGTCTGGCAGTGAGCCACTGTGCAGTGAACCACTGCATCCGGCCAGACTTTTAACATTAGACAAAGGGCAACAGAACAAGATATTAAAAGTGAGAAAATAATCAAAACATAAATTAAAGAAACGGAAAACAAATACACACCAAAGAGCATCAACAAAGAAAAAGGTTGTTTTTGAAATGCCAACAAAATTGGCAAACCTCTGGCAAGGTTGATCAATAAAAAGGGAGACACATATTAAAATATTGAAAATTTTTTAAAAACTACAGATCAAGCATAATTAAAAAGCTAACACAGGAATGTTAAGAAAATCTTTATGCCAATAGATTTGATAACTTGAGTAAGAAGGACAACTTCTTAGAAAATGGACTCCAGAAAAACAACAGAAAAAAAATGAAATAAAAATAGGAAAACATGAATGGTCTTACAACCAATATTGAAATTGTTGCCCAGGCACTGTGGCTCAGGCCTGTAATCCTGGCACCGCCGAGGCAGGTGGATCACTTGAGGTCAGTAGTTCGAGACCAGCCTGGCCAACAAGGTGAAACCTCATCTCTACTAAAAATACACAAATTAGCCAGGCATGGTGGCGGGGGTCTATAGTTCCAGCTACTTGGGAGGCTGAGGCACGAGAATCACTTGAACCCAAAAGGTGGAGGTTGCAGTGAGCCGAGATGGCGACTCTGCACCCCAGCCTGGGTGACAGAATGAGACTCTGTCTCAAAAAAAAAAGAAAAAGAAATTGTGTCAGTACCCTAAATCTTTTCACAGGCATGTGCATGCATGCACATACACGTGTGCGCACGCGCGCGCACACACACATACACACACACACACACGCACACACACACACACACACACCCCATAGCAGGCCCAAAATGATTTTACCGATAAGTTCTACTGGAAAGAGTTAATTTCAGTTTTAATCAAACTTTTCCGGAGAATAGAAAGAAAGAAAGCAATTCCCAGTTAATTTACAATGATAGCACAATTTCCATTCAAAAGCCAAGGGAAAGTATTACAAGAAAAAAAATTTCAGATTAATCTCACTCATGAACATAGATGCAACAATCTATGCTAAATCTACCAAAATATTAGCAATTCAAATCTAGCATCTAGATTCTAGAATCTAGATTCTTTTTGCAAAAGCCATTCATCACGAACTAGCCAGCTTCCCAGCCAAAACAGCCTTGTTTGTAGTTGCCTGCTGATTTCCATGTGTAAATACTAAAACTTGCCTGCTTTCAAGGTACCAGTATGACTTCAGGGAATGCACAGTTGGGGAGAGATGCTAACACTTAGCTCTTACAAATCACTATTGTGCATGGCAGAGGTACCACCAAATACCAATGGATAAAAGTAACAAACCTGAGATAATTGGCTATCGTTTTTGATGAAATAAGATGTCTACCTCATGCCATAAACAAAAATCAATTGAAGATGAACTATGGACTTAAATGCAAATTTTAAACATTTTTAGAAGAGAATATAGGCGAGCATCTTTATGACCTTGGGATAAGAAATTATTTTTACAATAAGACATAAAATCACTGACAATAATGAAAAATATTTTACATTAAAATTATGAAATTCTGTCCCTCAAAATACACCATTAAAGGAGCGAAAAACACCACTAAATGAAGTGATGAAAATTCTCACTGAAAGATTTTTTCCTACACAAATACAACTGGATACCATTTTCTTCTGCCTCTTTGGGACCCCTGCCCTAACTACTCTCTCTCCCATTCTGTAGCTTAAATCTCTTCTTTGCTGGATTTTTCCTGAAACACTCCCTCTCTTTCTTCTTCACAGTCCAGCTTATTGAAAGATTAATATACATTTACTTTTGCCATTTAGTCGTTTTTCAACTCCTTTCTTAATTGAGCATTTACTTCTCATTTTCACTGCACTCTGGTTTCTTAGTTGACACAGTTCTCTCTAAGGTAACCACTGGTCTCCGTAAGACGAAACTCAGTGAATGCTTTTCAATCTTTATCTGACTTGTCACTCTCCAGAAGCACTCCATAATGTTGATTACCCCTTTCCTAAAATCAGTTCCTCCCTTTGCTTCTGCAGCTGTTCTCACTCCCTATTCCTCACTCCTTCTGAATATTCTCTGCAGGTTTTTCCATTCTTTCTGCCTCTTCATACCACCCACCAAATTTAACTGCTTTAAAACATATATGTGTGTGTGTGTATATATATACATGTATGTGTATAATATATGCTTACTTTTAAAATTCCAGAACATTTAGAAAAATAAAAAGAACAGAATTAAAAGTATCAGTAATCCTAATACCCAAAGATAAGCATTATTATTAATAATACCTTAATTGGTATGCATTTCTAGAATTTTTCTAGGGATATATATTTATTTTTATAAAATGGTAACTGCTGTACATAATGATGCTTTCAGCACTTAATATTACATGTATACCCTCTATATCAGTATAGATTAATATTGTTACTTTATTAACAATAGTTAATACTGAGCTTCACTAAAGTCACTCTGCTAAACTCTCTATATATATACATAAAGATTTGTCACTGACATTAAAAACTTCCTTATAAGATAGAAACTATATTATTTCCATTTTACAGATGGGAAAACTAAGGCTTTGATAATTTATGTAAATAGTTCATGGTGTAATGGTGAGTAGCACTAGTAAGAGCTACCCATGATTTCAACATAAGCTAATTCCAGAGTTGTACATCTTTTCACTGCGTATAGAGCTTTATCAATCAGGTCAATTTTACTTGTAAGTAATGTTGCTGCTCAACCAAAAAAAATTAATAATTAAAAAGTCTGGAATTAGACAGTTTCAAAACTGGTCATGACCATTCAACAGTGAAGGCTTTGGGTGGTTTCTCTGTGACTCATGGCTTTCTCTCAAGAGCCTCAGATAGCTACATAGCTCCAAGCATCACATTTTTACATCTTGACACAAAATATCCAAAGAAGGTGAAAATAAACAGTTTTCTCTTCATACACCTCTTAAATATAATGCATACTTCCAAAAAACTCCATAAATAACTACTTTGATGTCTCACTGACCGGAAATAGACCATCTGTCAACTCCTAAACCAAATACGTGGGTGTAAGGTGACCATCATCAATCACAATTCACTACCTGAACTGCACCCGTCTTCCTTGATCATCTTGCCACTCAATATCTTCAAAAAATGGCAATTCTGTTAGCAAGGGAGAAAAGGAAAATGACGGTTAGGGTGGCAACCGACACGCTGCCAACAGTCATTTTAAATTTTACGTTTGTACCATGATTTAATTAAGCAATCCCATGTTGAAGGATATTTAAGTTGTTGCCAATTTTACACTGTTATAAAGAAAGCTGCAATGAACATATTTGTAGATTTTTTCATACTTTTAAATTTTTCCCCAAGATAAATTCCTAGAAAATTTTTGTATCAAAGCAAATTTTTAAGGTTTTAAAAAATATATATTACCAAGTTGCAATCCAAAATGTATATGCAAATGAAAGCTCTCTAAAACAGAGTATAAGAGCATCCATTTCTTCACACTTTCAAGAATGTTAATTGGTTTTACCACTGCTTTAAATATTTGATAAAAATAGTATAACTGACTTCTTTTAAGGCTTAGTTTTTTAAATTACAAAAGCAAAAGTTGCTTATTGACAAAAATGTAATAATCCAAATATGTAAATAAAGGAAAAAGTAAACATCCTTCCCCCTCTCACTTCTGTCATTTGCATTCCCCAGGGGTTAATGATTTTTAACCTATTGACAATTTTTTAACTCCACAATTGCCAGAACTTTTTCTATCTTGTTCTTTTCTGGATCACTAGTTAATGGCCCAGTTTCTGACATATACTACATTTAACAAATGTTTGTAAAAATAACATCATACCTTCCATTATTTTCTAGAACTTGACCTTTTTCACCCAATAGCATACTGTCGATACCTTTCTATTCTTGAATATATATATATATGCTTAATTTTTAAAAAAATAGGAAGAGTGTTCCACCGTATGGATGTAACACAGCTTCTCAAAACCCTACTTAGATTATCCCATGCTTTTACTATTATAAGCAACATTCAAATGAATATCATTGGAAGTATATCTTTGTTTTATAGTGAAAATATTTCTGGGAAAATTTCTGTGTAAATATTTCAAATATTTCCTGTAACGTGTTCAAGGTCAAAAGATACGTGCCAGTTGCTTTCCAAATGATTGCACCAATTTTTTTTTTTTTTTTTTTTTTTTAGAGACAGAGTTTCACTCTTGTTGCCCAGGCTGGAGTGCAATGGTGGAATCTTGGTTCACTGCAACCTCCGCCTCCCGGGTTCAAGCGATTCTTCTGTCTCAGCCTCCCAAGTAGCTGGGATTACAGGCAAACCAGGCCTGGCTAATTTTTGTATTTTTAGTAGAGATGGGGTTTCACCACGTTGACCAGGCTGGTCTTGGACTCCTGACTTCAGGTGATCCGCCTGCCTCGGCTTCCCAAAGTGCTGGGATTATAGGCGTGAGCCATCACACTCGGCCATCCAATTTATATTTTAAACATGTGTTTCCCTATTCTCAAGCCAGCATTTGATATCATAAATATTCTTACCTTTTGCTACTCTGAGATGTAAATTTTTTCTCATTATTTTAATTTTAGACATAATCACTTAGGCAGTAGTTTAACATTTTCTCATGATTGTCCATTTGTATTTCATCTGTAGATTGCCCCTTTGTATTCCTTACCTATTTTCCTATTAGATTTTTTGCTCTTTTCTTATTTATCTTAGGGAATTATTAATATAGTTACAATTTGTCTACTATATATATTGAAATATTTTCTCCCTAGTTTATTATTTGTTCAGTAGCATTGTGTTATTTTTACCATACACAAATTTTACATTCAAATCTATCTTTTTTTTGGTAGACTACCATGGTGACTTAACTGTTGTAACTTTATAACATAATGTTTTGTTATCTGGTTTGGAAAGCCCCTCACCAAAACTTCCTAACAGGTCTCCCAGTCTCCAGTTCCACCCTTCTCCAATCCATTTTCCATGCTGTGATCAGAGATGCTTTTATTGAAAGAAAATCTTACCATGTTTGAAATTCCTTGGGGTGAAGTTTGAGCTCTTTAATTTATCATAACAATGTCCACGTACCACTTTGGTCTCTTTTCTGCCTCCTTTCTTATAATTTATTACTGATTCTCTTCCTTTTTGCTTATGACTCTTCTTCCTGTCTAGAAACCTCTCCTTTACTTTCCCATCAGTCACCTCTTACGCCCCTAAAAACTCAGCTCAAGCTTCACTTTCCCCAGAAACATCCATCTGCGCTCTCACAGCATCTAGTGCATAGTGCTGTCATATACCTATCAAACCACTCCTACGTAAATGTCCACGGCAATTTTATTCATAGTAACCCCAAACAATCTAAATGTCCATCAATAATAAAATTGGTAAATAAATGTAGTTTGTTTACATATTGGAATGTTAGATATCAATCAATAAGTAACAAACTACTGATACATAAAACAACACAAATAAATCTTACAGATACAATGTTGAGTGGAGAGAAGAGCAGACCAGACATAAAAGAATACATAATACACTATTCCCCCAGTCATACTGGAAACCCTAATAGAATTACATCAAACTAAAAAGCTGCTGCACAGCAAAAGAAACAATCAACAGAGTAAAAAGATGACCGACAGAGTGGGAGAAAATATGTGTAAACAACACTTCTGATACAGGGTCAATATCAAAAATATATAAGGAACTCAAACAAGTCAACAGTGAGAAGACAACCTGATTTTAAAATGAGCAAAGAACCTGGATAGACATTTCTCAAAAGAAGACATACAAATGGCCAACAGGTATATGGAAAAATAGTCAACCCACTCATCATCAGGGAATGTGAATTAAAACTACAATGAGGCTGGGCATGGTGGTTCACACCTGTAATCCCAACACTTTGGGAGGCTGAGGTGGGCTGATCACCTGAGGTCAGGAATTCAAGACCAGCCTGGCCAACATGATGAAACTCCATCTCTAAAACACTAAAAACACAAAAATTAGCTGGGCATGGTGGTGCATGCCTGTAATCCCAGCTACTTGGGAGGCTGAGGCAGGACAATCACTTGAACCCAGGAGGCGGAGGTTGCAGTGAGCGCAGATCGCGCCGTTGCACTCCAGCCTAGGTGGCAAGAATGAAACTTCATTCCCCACAGCCAAAAAAAAAAAGAAAAAGAAAAATGGGGATAATAATAGTTCCTGTCTTGTTGGGTTATTATGGTGATTAAATGAGATGAAACAGAAAGATAAAAGAATGAACAACAGGACTGGGCGAAGTGGCTCACACCTGTAATTCCAGCACTTTGGGAGATCAAGGCAGGCAGATAACAAGGTCAGGAGATTGAGACCATCCTGGCTAATACAGTGAAACCCCGTCTCTACTAAAAATACAAAAAATTAGCCAGGCATGGTGGCACGCACCTGTAATGCCAGCTACTCTGGAGGCTGAGGCATGAGAATCACTTGAACCCAGGAGGCAGAGGTTGCAGTGAGCCAAGATCGCACCACTGTACTCCAGCCTGAGCAACAAAGCCAGACTCAGTCTCAAAAACTCAAAAACAAACAAACAAACAAAACCAAACAAACAAAACACTATAATGAGATACTTCTATTATCTCACACTTGTTAGAATAACTATTATCAAAAAAGAGAAAACAGCAAGTCTTGGTAAGGATATGGAGAAAAAGAAAAGGAAACACTTGTGCCTGTTTGTGGGAACATAAATCAGTATACTTATTATGGAAAACAGTATAGTGGTTCCTCAAAAAATTAAAAATATAACTATAGCATGATCCAATCCCACTGCTGTGTATATATCCAAAGGAAATGCAATCAATATATCAAAGAGCTATTGGCACTCCCATGTTCATTGCAACATTATTCACAATAGCCAAGATATGAAATCAAGCTAGGGAGCCGGGCGTAATGGCTCACACCTGTAATCCCAGCATTTTGAGAGGCAGAGGCAGGCAGATCACTTGAGGTCAGGAGTTCAAGACAGCCTTGCCAACATGGCGAAACCTTGTCTCTACTAAAGATACAACAATTAGCCGGGCATGGTGGCATGCACCTGTAATCCCAGCTAGTGAGGAGGCTGAGGTGGGAGAACTGCTTGAACCTGGGAGTCGGAGGTTGCAGTGAGCCGAGATCATGCCTCTGCACTCCAGCCCAGGCAACAGAGCAAGACTCCGTCTCAACTGAAAAAAAAAAAAAAAAAAGAAAGAAATCAATCTAAGTGTCCCTCAACAGATAAATGGTTAAAGAAATTCAGCCTTAAAAAAAAAAAAATGAAGCAAATCTTGTCATCTACAACAACATGGATAAACCTAGAGGACGTTATCATTATGTTAAGTGAAATAAACAAGGCACAGAAAGACAAGTACTGTATGATCTCACTTATATGTAGAATCTAAAAAAGTCTGAACTCATAGAAGCAGAGATTAAAATGGTAGTTACTAGGGATTCAGGGTTGAAGGCTGATATTGGGAAAATGTTGATGAAAGGATACAAAATTTCATTTAGGAGGAACAGGTTCAAGAGATCTATTGTAGAACATGGTGACTATATTTAATAACAACATATTGTATACTTGAGGATTTCTAAGAGAGTAAGTTTTAAGTTCTTATCACCCAAAAAAGATAACTAAAATCTAATGATCCTATTAAAAATGGGCAAAAGATTTGAATAGACATTTCTCAAAAGACATACAAATGGTAAACAAGCATATTTAAAGGTGCTCAACATCATTGATCATCAGAGAAATGCAAATAAAAACTACAATGATCAGCACCATAGGAAAGGTTTTAAAAAAATACAATGAGATATCATCTCACCCTAGTTGAAATGGCTTTTATTTAAAAGTCAGGCAATAACAAATGCTGGATAGGATGTGGAGAAAAGGGATCCTTCATACACTGTTGGTGAGAATGTAAATTAATACAACCACTATAGAGAACAGTTTAACAGTTCCTCAGAAAACTAAAAAGAGAGCTACCATAGAATCTAGCAATCCCACTGCTGGGTATACACCCCAAAGAAAGGAAGTCAGTATATTTCTTCACTCCCAGGTTTGTTGCAGCTCTGTTCACAGTAGCCAAGATTGGGAAGTAACCTAAGTGTCCATCAATAGATGAATGGATAAAGAAAATGTGGTACCTATACATAATGGAGTACTATTTGGCCATAAAAAAGAATGAGATCCTAGTCATTTGCAACTGCATGGATGGGACTGGAAGGCATTATGTTAAGTGAAATAAGCCAGGCACAAAAAGACAAACATCACATATTCTCACTTACAAGTGAGATCTAAAAATAAAAATAATTGGATTCATGGAGTTAGAGAATACAAGAATGGTTACCAGAGGGTGGGGAGGGTAGTGAGTTGTGTTGGGGAGGTGGGTATGGTTAATGGGTACAAAAAAATAGTTAGAAAGAATGAATAAGACCTAATATTTGATAGAACAACATAGGGACTATAATCAAAACAATTTAATTGTATATTTAAAAATAACTAAAAGAGTATTATTGGATTGTTTGAAACACAAAGGATAAATGCTTGAGGGATGGACACCCCATTTTCCATGATGTGATTATTACACACTGCATGCCTACATCAAAACATCTCATGTAGCACATCAATATATACACCTACCCATGCATCCACAAAAATTTTTTAAAAATAAAAATTTTAAAAAGATAACTGTGAAATCATGCATATGTTAATAAGCTTGATTTAGCCACTCCACAATGTATACATGTTTCAAAACATGTTTTTCACCATAGATATATACAATTTTTATTTGTCAATAAAAGATATATAAATATGAAGAAAAAAATGTAAATGGTCCAAACACACCAAATTAAAAGACAGAAGTTATCAGATTGGATTAAAAAGCAAGAAAATATTATGCTATCTATAAAAAATATACTTTAAATATGAAAAACACCAATAGGTTAATTTTAAAAATGAAAAAGAAAGCTAATATTAACAAAAGAAAGAATAAATTGCTATATTAATGACCAACAAACTAGATTTCAGAGCAAAGATTGTTACTAGAGAGTTTGAAAGGTCATTTCATTCTAATAAAGGGGTCAATTAGCCGAAAGGATATGACATTCTAAAAACATTATTCACCTAATTAATACAAGAGCTTCAAAATACATGAAACAAACATTAATAGAACTAGAAGGAGAAATAGAAAATCAACAATTCTAATAAAACATTTCAATACCCCCTCTCAATAATTCATAGATCAAGTCAGCAGAAAATCAGTAATGATACAGGTTTTTCAAACATTATCAACCAAGATGACCTAATTGACATGTATAGACAGGTCCACTAAACAATAGCAGAATACACATTATTTTCAAGTGCAAATGGGATATTTTATCCAGATAAACAATATTTTGTGCCACAAAACAAGTTACAATAAACATAATAGGATTTAAGTCATACAGAAAGCAAATTAAACCCAAAATAAGCAAAAGGAAGGAATTAATAAATATCAGAGAAGAAATCAAAGAAATAAAACAAAATCAAAAACAGAAAAACCAGAGACACAATCAATGAAGCTAAAGGAAAGATGGCTGGTGCCTGGAATCCCAGCATTTTGGGCAGCCAAGGCAGGAGGATCCCTTGAGGCCAGGAGTTCGAGACCAGTCTGGGCAACATAGCTAGACCCTGTCTCTACTAAAAATTTTAAAATTAGCTGGATGGAATGATGCACACCTGTGTTCCCAGCTACTTGGGAGGCTGAGGTGGGAGGATCACTTGAGCCCCAGAGGCCAAGGCTGCAGTGATCTGTGATTACACCACTGCACTTCAGCCTGGGTGACAGAGTGAGACTCTGTCTCAAAAAAAAAAAAAAGGTTGGGGGGAAGAAAAAGGAAACTAAAAGCTGGTACCCTGCAAAGATTAATAAAATTGATAAATTTCTAAATTGATCAGGAAAAAAGAGTGAGGACACAAATTACCAATATCAGGAGTCAGAGAGATGACATCAATATAGATATCTACAGATACTAAAAGGATAATAAGGCAATATTATGAACAACCACAAACTAATATATTTAACAATTTCGATGAAGGACCAACACATGAAAGACACATACTACCAAAGCCCATTCAAGAAGAAAAAAGATAATATAAAGAGATAGGCCGGGCATCAGGTGGTTAACACCTGTAATCCCAGTACTTTGGGAGGCCGAGGTGGGTGGACCACTTGAGGCCAGGAGTTCGAGACCAGACTGGCCAACACAGTGAAACCCTGACTCTACTAAAAACAAACAAAAATTAGCAGGGCATGATGGTGAGTGCCAGATACTTGAGAGGTTGAGGCAGTAGCATCACTTGAACCCAAGAGGCAGAGGTTGCAGTGACCTGAGATTGTGTCTCGAAAATAAAACAACAAAACAAAAATATATATATCTATTAAATAAATAAAATTTTCAGTTAAAAAACTTTCCCACAAAGCAAACTCTGATCCAGATGGCTTTATTCGTGAATTCCACCAAACATTTAATGAATGTTACATTCATGAATGAACAGTTAATGAATAATTCTAATTCTTCATAAATTTCCAAAAAATTGAAGAGGAAATACTTTCCAACTAATTCTGTGATTTCTCCACTACTCTGATATTACAACCAGACAGACACATAATGAAAAAAAAATTTACAAACCAGTATCCCTCAGGAACATAGATGCAAAATGCTAAACGAAATTTAGCAAATCAATCAATATTTAAAAGGGATAAAACATCATGACTGAGTTAGCTTTATCCCAGGAATTCAAAGTTGTTTTACTTTCAAAAAAATGATATAAGACACCATATAAACACAAACTTAAAAAGAAAAGCAGCCGGGCGCGGTGTCTCAAGCTTGTAATCCCAGCACTTTGGGAGGCCGAGGCGGGTGGATCACGAGGTCAGGAGATCGAGACCATCCTGCCTAACACGGTGAAACCCCGTCTCTACTAATAAATTACAAAAAACTAGCCAGGCGTGGTGGCGGGTGCCTGTAGTCCCAGCTACTCGGGAGGCTGAGGCAGGAGAATGGCGTAAACCCAGGAGGCAGAGCTTGCAGTGAGCTGAGATACCCCCGCTGCACTCCAGCCTGGGCCACAGAGCAAGAGTCCGTCTCAAAAAAAAAAAAAAAAAAAGAAAAAGAAAAGCATATAATCGTCTCAATAGACACGGATAAAGCCTTCAAAAAAAATCCAACGTCAGTTTCTGATAAAAAAAAATCTCAGCAAACTACATATAAAAGGGAATCTTCAATCTAATAAACAGCATCTATTAAAAAAAAAAAAAAACCCAGCTAGCATCATACTTGTAAAAACAGAAAGCTTTCCTTTAAAATTGGGAAAAGACAATTATGTCTGCTCTCACCGCCTCTATTACACATTTAACTGGAGGTTGTAAGCAAGAAAAATAAATTAAAGTCACGCAGATTGAAAAGAAAGAAGTAGAACTGTCATTATTTGAAGACAACATGACCATCTATGTAGGAAATTCTACAGAATCTACAAAACAGGTACTAGAACTAATAATGAGTTTAGCAAGCATGCAGGATACAAAATTAATATATTAAAAAATCAATTGTATTTCTATTTACCATGAATGAACAAGTGAAAATTTAAAAAAATTAAAACAATATCATTTATAATAACATCAAAAACTAGAAAATATTTAGGGATAAATCTGACCAAAGATGTAAGAATCCTGCATACTGGAAATTACAAAACATTACTGACACTGATTAAAGAAAATCTGAATAAATGAAGAAATATACCTTTTTCATGCTTCAGGAGGCTCAATATGGTTAAGATATCAGTTCTTCCCAATTTGAGCTGTACATTCATTTCCATCTCAAGCAGGCCTTTTGGCAGAATTTGACAGGCTGATTATAAAATTCATATGGAAATGCAAAGGATCTACAATTGCCAAAACAATTTTGAAAAAGAACAAAAAATTTGGAGAGCTAATGCTACCTGATTTCAACACATATCGTAAAGCTACAGTAACCAATACAATGTGCAATTATTGATCATAAAGATTGACAACGAAATCGTTGGCACAGGATGGAGTCCAGAAATAAAACCATGCAAACATATATAGACAACAGATTTTTGACAAAGGTGAAAAGGCAATTCAGAGGAGAAAGTATACTGTTTTGAACACATGGTACTAGGACATGGAAGACATATATATAGCCTTGAATTGTAGAGAGTTTCACAGGGCATGTCAGATTTGGCAGATTGGGCTACATAAAACTTTAGAATTCATGTATGGAAAAGATAACGTAAACTAACTAAAAGATATGCAGTGTATCTTTTGAAGATAAGCTATATATTTAAAAGATATACCAACAGGCCAGATGCCATGGCTCACCCCTGTAATCCTAGCACTTTGGGAAGCAGAGGTGAGTGGATCACATGAGGTCAGGAGTTCCAGATCAGCCTGGCCAACATGGTGAAATCCCATCTCTACTAAGAAATACAAAAAATTAGCCAGGCATGGTGGTGCATGCCCGTAGTCCCAGCTACTTGGGTGGCTGAGGCAGGAGAAAGGAGAACCACTTGAACCTGGGAGGCCTAAGGTTGCAGTGAGCCGAGATTGTGCCACTGCATTCTAGCCTGGGCGACAGAGCGAGACTCGGTATCAAAAAAAAAAAAAAAAAAAAAAATTACATTCCATAATCTATCAAGAGTTCCTGAAAATTACTAAGTAAGGGACAAAGAACATTAACAGACAAATCGCTGGAAAAAATATAAATTTCCAATAAACCAATAAAAAGTTGTTCAACATCATTAACAATTACAGAAGGTCAAATTATTTTCCCACAATCTTATTACTGAAACTATTAAATGTTGATAACAGTCCCCCAAATCCAGACCAGTTATTTAATATGTTTTAGGAGTAGGTTGTCACTTCCCGAGAAACAGAAACAGAAACATGATCAAACTTCTTCTGCTTACATTTGTCAATATGACCTTGAGAGAAGAGTATCAGTGCACTGGATTTCCATGCTCCACTCTGGGCAACAACGGAGGTAAACAAGATAGGCCTCCAATCCTTGTCAGCTGTAATGTATTGTCTCAGATTGACTTAAAGGCATATTTTATCTTAATTCAAGGGAAGATGACTCACCTTTCCAGAGTGATCCGTCAGTGACATGCTACGCTAGAGACTTTGCATTAATTATTTCATTTAATCTCTACCACAACCCTGCAAGGTTTTTATAGATGAGGAAACTGAAGACGCTATGTTAGCATTCCCCACCCTTTTTGGGACCAGGGGAGGTTTCATGGAAGTTAATTTTTCCACAGATGGGGGAAAAGTTTGTCCATGGCCCGGGGATTGACGACCCCGGCTCTACATAACCAGCGATATACTTCAGTGTCCATGTTTCTTTACACTGCATCCTAAAGAAAGGAGTTTTTCTCTAGGTGAAGGGAAGACCAGAGTGTGAAAAAGGCCCTAAAAGACCCTCAATAGATCAAAAGTATAATAAGAAGTAAACGTTCCACACAAAATGCTGAAAACAATTTTAACGTTGCCTATGTCTGTGATAAGCAATGATGTTTATGATGTTATTTTGTGTTGCAATTTTAAAGTAAAAAGAATGCTGATGTTGGCGATCGGTAGCCCTGGTCTCAAACCCCAGCTCTGCTGCTTACCAGTGGTGTAATCTTGGTCAAGAACCTGATTCTCCACACTAAACTCTGACTTCACATTGTCCCTATTGAGTGCTATTTATAATCCTATGATAAAGTTAATCATCATTTGACTTGTTTGGGGGTTAGTTCCTGTGACTGTCTTTTCAACCAATATTGAAAATTGTGAGCAGCTATAAGATAATCATTTTGTGTCACTGACAACACCCAAAAAGTTACTTGTACGTTAAGAGTTTAACACACATATTTATTAGATGAATATTTTATTAAACCCAAGACAAGATAGGTTGACAATACTAAGAGCTGACAAAGATAGGGGAAGCAATCTGGGTAGGAGAACAATTTAACAGTGATTACTAAAAAAAGTGCTATAAAGAACAAGACCCAAATGTCTGCCCTACATCCTTTCACACTTTATTTCATGCCTCCCCAACCCAGTACCTTGATGCCTTGACTTTATTTCAATCCTTTAGATTGAGAGAAAACGACTTAAGAACAGTGTTTATGTTTTATTCGTCCTTGAATCCTCAGAAATAGCATTATAAGGTGCTCACTATACGACTGTTGAAGTGAATTGAATGGTAACTTAAGAAGCAAGAGATCAGTATATGCAGAATATTCATCTCAAGAGGGAAAGCTACAGTTTTATGTATTTTCCATTGTGATTCTTTTGTAAGTAGGGAAATTCTATGCCAAAGACTGAAAAAAGCACATCATAAATCATGGTTCAGTCCATCTGAGTACTGTTTTAATTTTAGCACAGCATGTGTTGAACTTCAGTGCTCTTGATTCACACATTCCTAATGCAAATATATCAAACTTTCAATTATTCAAGGGTGAATTATCAAATTTGTAGATTAGCTGGGCTTTTTGCTTATTCTACTCCCTTAAACTACACAGGCCTTTGGGCATCTTCTGCTTCTTCCTTGTGCTTGAATGGCAGTGGGATTAACTCATTAAGAATAAAGAAAACATCTGTGTTGCTTAAATGGCAGTGAGGATCTTGTAGAAATTCAGTACCACCTGTATGTAGTTCCATTCCTGGTCATAAGTTGAAATAAAACTGTTACAGTATTCAAAATTCAATGGATATTTCTTGAAGTAGTTCATCAGAGAACAATTTTTCCTCATGTCAAAGAAACAACTAACTAAATGAAGCATTTTATTCACAATAATAAAAAAAGTTATATTGATTCAAATCACCAGCAGTGTCTACAGACACATGACAGAAAGCGGACATACACATCGTGGAGATATTTAGCCAATCACACTTATCACAGCTTGACTATGTCTTTTATTTAGTGACAGGAAATCTACTATCAGCCCCTATCACTTCAATGATCAATTAATTAAATATTTTGGTTCTATTCACATACTGTGCTTTGAGCCATTTGTAATCATCTCATAGAGGTAAGAAAAAGCAATCATGTTTATAAATTATGAGCATTTTCAACTCAGTTAAATGTAATTTATTCTTTACCTTCTTACATTTTTCTATCACTATTAATACTTCATGTAGGTGTGAATATAAACCTTGATGCACACAAACACATATAACTCCCAGTTGAATGTCAACACCTTTAGAAAGAAAAAAAAAAAGACTTGTATAAGGAAAACAATGGATAAGCTTTATGTGTGTGTGTCATATAGTGAGTGTATATAACTACACATACAGTCATGCATTAACAATGGGGATGCATTCTGAAAAATCCCTGATTAGGTGATTTCGTCATTGTGTGAACATCATGAATGTACTTACACAAACCTAGATGATATAACCCACTACACACCTAGGCTACATGTTATAGTCTATTGCTCTGAGGCTGCAAACCTGGACAGCATGTTATTGTACTGAATACTGTAGGCAATTATAACACAGTGTAAGTATTTGTGTTTCTAAACATAGCTAACCACAGAAAAGGCACAGTTAAAATGCTGTATTATAAGCTTATGGGACCACCACCCTAAACACAGCCCACAGTCCATCATTGACCGAAATGTCATTATGCACACATAACTTTACATGAAACAGAAAACAATGAATTGTGAGGAAAATAAACAAAGTAATTGAATGGTGGGATGCAGAGCTACCATGTATAGCTGCATGGATTGTCCACTGCACAATTTTAGGAACAGCAGTCACTCTGACTACCAAGTGGATGGTGCCCCCTGGAGTTGTGCAATATGGCAGTCTTCGTGAACATTTTTTTCTTTGGGATTTAAACATTTGGGTTTATCAAAACGATTAGACTGTGACTACAGCTTCAGGTCACACTTCCTAATCTCCTAGCATCCTTAGAAGTGACTTGTTCTCTCACAATCTGATGCGGGAAGGAGAAAGAAAAGTAGAAAGGATAGGAAAATGTATCTATATAGAAGTAATTTTACAATAACAATAGCTAATATTTTTTGGAACTTTTACTACATGCCAGGTGTGGCTCATTGCACTTTGTACACATTAACTCTTTACTTTTTTTTTTTTTTTTTTTGAGATGGAGTCTTGCTCTGTCACCCAGGCTGGAGTGCCGTGGCGCAATCTCAGCTCACTGCAAGCTCCGCCTCCCAGGTTGACGCCACTCTCCTGCCTCAGCCTCCGGAGTAGCTGGGACTACAGGTGCCTGCCACCACGCCCGGCCAATTTTTTTTTTTTTTTTTTTTTTTTTGTATTTTTAGTAGAGACAGGGTTTCACCATGTTATCCAGTATGGTCTGGATCTCCCGACCTCATGATCCGCCCACCTTGGCCTCCCAAAGTGCAGGGATTACAGGCGTGAGCCACCACACCCAGCCTGTACACATTAACTCTTAATCCTTATAAACATCCTAGTGGTAGGTACTATTCTTATCCACATTTCACAGATAAGGGAATTGAGGCTCATCGATGTTAAGTAACTGGCCCAAGACCATGCTGCACTAAGTGGGGAAGATGTGAGGTAGGAACGAGAGAGCTGATAGAGTCCTCTCCTTTGCAAAATTGTGACTATCAGTTGAAGGTCAATTAGAGGCTCCTTTTATTTAAATTTTTATTTGTTCTTCCTAAAATAATTATTTTTGTGGGAAAAAGCAGTCTCTTAGGAAGATCTGTCTTCAATCATAAAGTCAGATTTGGGCCAGGTGCAGTGGTTCACACCTGTAATCCCAGCATTTTGCAAGGCCCAAGCAGGTGGATCACTTAAGCCCAAGAGTTCAAGACCAGCCTGGGCAACATGGCAAAATCCCGTCTCTACCCCCACCAAAAATACAAAAATTAGCGGGGCGTAGTGGCGCACACCTGTAGTTTTACTAACTTGGGAGACTAAGCCAGGAGGATCGCTTGAGCCAGGAGGCGGAGGTGGAGGTTGCAGTGAGCCGAGATCACACAACTGCACTCCAGTCTGGGCACCAAGTGAGACCTTGTCTCAAAAGAATATATAAATAATAAAAATAAAATCCGATTTAAGAATGAAAAAGTTCCAAATATAATTACTGACAAAATAATAATAAATCTCCAAAATAAACCCCCAAATTAAAATATAAAATGCCTAGGATTACATTTACATTTAACACAAATACTAAAGGGATAAAGAATAATTCTTGCCGGGCGCGGTGGCTCAAGCCTGTAATCCCAGCACTTTGGGAGGCCGAGACGGGCGGATCACGAGGTCAGGAGATCGAGAGACGATCCCGGCTAACACGGTGAAACCCCGTCTCTACTAAAAAATACAAAAAAATAGCCGGGCGAGGTGGCGGGCGCCTGTAGTCCCAGCTACTTGGGAGGCTGAGGCAGGAGAATGGCGTAAACCCGGGAGGCGGAGCTTGCAGTGAGCTGAGATCCGGCCACTGCACTCCAGCCTGGGTGACAGAGCAAGACTCTGTCTCAAAAAAAAAAAAAAAAAAAAAAGAATAATTCTTAACTGATTAGCTAGCACTTTCTGCAGACGTCTAGCTTCTAAAATGAATAAATAGAAATGTTAGGAGATGAGGAAACATCACAGAGGCACAGATTTAAAAAAAAGAGCAGTAAATAAACATAGGGATAAGCAGTCACAAGAGCTTCCACAACTAAAAGAAATGGGAATTGGGGTAGGCCATGGTTACTAACACACAACACAGTAGGCCAAGAATACTTCTATAGTGAGTCATCAGCTTTTGTATACCTAATTGGTTCCTTGTTTCATAACTTCTAGATATCCGAATTTCCACACATTAAACTTATCATACAGAATCATGTTGAAATGGCATCAACTTTGCATGAAATGTTAGTTGGAAAAAGCAAATTAATAAAACTATTACTTCAAATGCAGTAAGAAATTGCAACAATGGTCTCTGTGTTTTTGCTCCCACTGCCCACTCCAATGCTGCTGTGTTCAAATAAACTATTTGAGCAAATAAAATACTTAGAGTTATAAAGGAATACGATAAAGGCAAAGAGAAAATAGCATTTGTAATATGACTACTATTAAAGCTCTGGCTTGCAGACTGCTGGCAGATAGTCTATTTTCCAGCTTGTCAAAACAACCTCAAGATTCTTGAGGCCACCACTGTGTGTGTGAGCATGTTCAGAGCCTGCAGAGGTCTTCATTTACCCCAGAATGTCAGGAATTGGAGAAACAAAAACATTTTGCAAATGATCTGCGGTGTACATTGTCTTGTAAAATATCTAATCAAATGGGGGCAGCCTGTCAAAGTCAAGAAATGTTACTCGGCTACAATAGGTATGATGCAGACCTGGCCACCCACTCCCCAGCTGCAGAGAATGAATTTAAAGTAAGCTGGTCATTTGTCCTCGGACAAAGTACAACTGCCAAATATTTTATCCCAATTTGTCGGTCCTGCTCTATTCCAGTGAATTCCATCAATCCAAGGCCAGTCACAGTGTTTAGTCTCTCCAGAACAATAAGCTTAACCCAATAGGTTTATTTGTTTAAGTCATCTGGTGAATTCTTTTAAATTCTGCCTTGTTTCTAATACCGCTTGTATTTTGCATTCACATAAGCTTCTGCTGCAGCTGCTTGAGAAGAAAAGGAAAGGAGGCTCTTGCTGAGCAGTGAGAAGAGAATACATTTTTAAACTTTCCTTTCTTTCTCCTAAAATTAGCACCTGGCATATGGAATATTCAGCAGGTGGCTCAGCAGGGACAGAGTTACTGTTTTTCATACCTGCCATTGAGATGTTTGACATTTTGACTTCGTAAGGAACAAGATTCTTGAGGCCACCACTGTGTGTGTGTGTGTGTGTGCGTGTGTGTGTGTGCGTGTGTGTGTGTGTGTGCGCGGGCAGGTTGAGGGAAGTCCCATAGAGGTCTTCTGGAGGAGAGAGTGTAAGAGAAAGAAGCTACTAACAAAGTTATACAATTAAGAAACATTAAATATCAGAGAGCGGAGTACGTTTCATATTGTTGAAATTGAATAACTAATTCAATTCCCACTAGTATTGGAGAATAGGAAATTGCTTTGTAACTTAAAGAACTTCAGAAATTACACTTTATAATATAATAGGAATGTTCTTTGAATATTATTTGAAGACTCTGATGTAAAGTTCACTGACATAACTTCCCCCAGTTGTAGGAAAAGTAGCTATTGAATCAGAATTTTACAAACATTTATAAACATCAACAATCTCTGTCATGTACTATTCTAGGCAATAGAGCATCAAAGGAAAAACTGGAGTTCCAAATGCAAAAGATATTTAGAAAGTATAATAAACTAACCTTGGATATGGGCAGTGAGGGAGACAGAAGAGTCTCAGATAATCCCCAAGTCTCTGGCTTGATGACTAGGTGAATCGTAGGATCATTAAGGAAGTCTGACAAGAGATCACTAATTGCTTGCCTAATATTCATTCTACCCATTTTCTATGTAACTGACCCATATGGTATTAATATAAAAGATAGCAACGTGCCCAGCTAAAAACCACGTCTGTCTGTCTCCATTACAGATCGGATTGTCTAATAAGACATAAGCAGACATTTTGGGATGGGGCATCCGTGAGAGTTTGCTAAAGTATCTCGAAGAGCACGTGGCGGCACTTTTTCTTTACCTTTCTTCTTTCTGCCTGGAATGGCAAGGTTCGAGCACCCACAGCTGGTTTGTTTCCACGAAGTAACTTGAAGATAAAAGCTTAATGGTAAGGATTATAGAACAAAAAATAGGAAAGGCCTAGATTCCTGATAATTGGTGATTCATTATACTGGAATTAGCCCTGGGTTGCCTAACCCTAGAGTTTTATTTTGATAGAAAAATTAATCTTTACTTTGTTTAAGCTACTGTTATTTTAGGTCTCTGTTTAGCCATCAAAACTAATCCTAACTGATACTCTATGATAGAGAATCAAGTTGCTTGGCACTTTTTGGTAGGTGGGAGGGTTAGGATGAAGTTCAGTTTTGGATGTATTGCATACTAAGTGCTGGTAGAATGCCCGAAAGTCACTTGGAAACTTAAGCTGGAGATAGAGATTTGGGATTGATCCAAATGGGAGGCTAATATCTACAGCTAATCATCTGCAGTCAGTGGTTCTTCATTTTTTTCAGATCATGTCTATGGTAAGAACATTCTGTTTTTCATTTTTAAGCATTTAACTTGCACCTTCCCTTGAATGCAGAGAGTGCAGGCAGTGCAGAACCGTAAAAATGAGAGTGCAAGCTGAAACTGTGCAAAGTGATCTTAATAATTGATGGAGGCCGGGCACGGCGGCTCACGCTTGTAATCCCAGCACTTTGGGAGGCCAAGGCAGGTGGATCACGAGGTCAGGAGATGGAGACAATCTTGGTCAACATGGTGAAACCCCGTCTCTACCAAAATACAAAACATTAGCCGGGCATGGTGGCACGTGCCTGTAATCCCAGCAACTTGGGAGGCTGAGGCAGGGGAATTGCTTGAATCTGGGAGGCAGAGGTTGCAATGGGCTGAGATCACGCCACTGCACTCCAGCCTGGTGACAGAGCAAGACTCTGTCCTAAAAATAATAATAATAATAATCAATGGAACAATTATGACTATCCTGTGACCTTTAAATGTTTGTCAAAACATTAAAACTCTCTTACTGTTGATTACAAATGTACACAGAACTGGAAAAAATAGTAAAGCTATTATTTTGTAGTAGTAGTCCCTCCTTATCTGAGGGTGATACATTCCAAGGCCCCCAGTGGATGCCTGAGACCGTGGATAGTACCAAACCCCATATATACTATGTTTTTCCTAAATATATGTATCCATGATAAAATGTAATATATAAATTAGGCACAGCTAGGCACGGTGGCTCATGCCTGTAATCCCAATACTTTGGGTGGCCAAGGCGGGAAGATTGCTGGAACTCTGGCATTCAAGATCAGCCTGGGAAACATAGTGAGATCCCCTGACTCTAAAAAAATTAAAATAATGTTCTGTCATAAAGGACACAAATTCTCTGATCTACTAATCTGAATCATCATCTGTTCATTCATGCATTCAATAAATATGTGGTTGGCACTGTACACACATTTGGAAAATATTACATCCTTGAAAACAACAGGCAGACATCCTTGCCTCTGTGGTTTTTACCTTTTAGTTGGTAGTCGTGAGGGGCTGAAACAGGAGGCAATAAAAATGAAGCCTACTATATTATTTGAGGTGGACAATAATGATGAGATGATAAATGAGAAAAGTAGAGACATTTAAATGCACGTGTTAAAAAAAAGGAATAGCAATCTTGGCCAGATGATGAATTGATATTACAGACATAATGTATGAACCTGTAAATGTGACTCCCTAAGAAAGACACAGTATCACTTATGAAGCATTCTCACTAGATATGCAGAACTTGAATGTAATCATGAGGAAACATTAGACAAATCCTAAATAATAAACATTATATTTTTAAAAAGGAAATATTCTACAAAAATGTCAATGTCATACACGTAGCTGAAAGTGTTGTGTTTTTTTTTTTAAATCTCAATTTTAGGGCTCCTATTGTCATGAATTCTCAATTTACTAAAGGAAAACTATTTATATTTCTATATTTACAGCCAATTTTTTTCTTAGTTTATTTATAAAATATCTTCTTAAGCACTTGCTATACTGTTTTGGGCATTGTCTTTGCCTGAGTTATCCAGAAAACAGAGTCTAAGCAAATTTAAGGACCAGCACTTTATTGAGAGGTGTAATCTGAGGACATTAAGAGTGCAGAACAGGCAAATGAGGCAGGAAAGGAGGGTAAATTAACATAAGAGTTCATTTCTAAGCTGGCCCCAGCTTCATTAAATAGTATGGTGGGGATCTCTTCAAGATCGCGTGAGGCCAGGAGTTCAAAACCAGCCTGGCCAACCTGGTGAAACCCCACATCTACTAAAAATGCAAAAAGTTAGCTGGGCATTACTCGTAGTCTGTAATTCCAGCTACTCAGGAGGCTGAGGCATAAGAATCACTAGAACCCCGGAGGCAAAGGTTGCCGTGAGCTGAGATCATACCACCGCACTCCAGCACGGGCCACAAACCAAGACTCCATCTCAAAAAGAAAAAAATTAGGCCAAATGTGGTGGCACATGCCTGTAATCCCCAGCACTTTGGGAGGCTGAGGCAGGAGAATCACTTGAGCCCAGGAGTTTGAGACCAGTCTGTGCACTGTCTCTACAAAAAAAATTTTTTTTAATTAGCCAGGCATGGTGGTGTGTGCCTGCAGCCCTAGTTACTTGGGAGGCTGAGGTGAGAGAATCACTTGAGGCTAGGAGTTCAAAGTTGCAGCGAGCCTAGATCACACCATTGAACCAACCTGGGCAACAGAACAAGATCCTGTCTCTTAAAAAAAAAAAAAAATTAAGACTGAGATTTTAAAAAAAATTATATTCATTAATTTAATTTAAAAATAACAGTAACAACATTAATACATCTTAGAGACATTATGTTAAGTAAAACAAGCCAGACACAAAAAGACAAACATTGTATGATTGCACTTGAGGGAGGCATCTAGAGTAGTCAAATTCATAGAGATAGAAAATAGAATTGTAGTTGCTAGGGGCTCCGGAGAGAGAGGAATGGAGAGTTACTGTGTAATTGGTGTAATTGGTACAGTTTCAGTTTGGGAAGACGAAAATTTCTGGAGAGAGGTAGATAGTGGTCATGGTGGCACAACAACGTGAATGCACTTAAGGCCACTCAACTGTACACCAAAAAATGGTTAAAATGGTAAATTGTATGTTATATATGTTTTACAAAACAAAAAAATAACAGTAATAAATCAGTACATTTTAACACATATATTTTTATGTACAACTATATATTCCAAAAAAAAATTATTTTGCACTTTTGCAAATCTCTTTTTTTTTTTTTTTTTGAGATGGAGTCTCGCTCTGTCGCCCAGGCTGGAGTGCAGTGGCCGGATCTCAGCTCACTGCAAGCTCCGCCTCCCAGGTTCACGCCATTCTCCTACCTCAGCCTCCCGAGTAGCTGGGACTACAGGCGCCCGCCACCTCGCCCGGCTAGTTTTTTTTTGTATTTTTTTAGTAGAGACGGGGTTTCACCATGTTAGCCAGGATGGTCTCGATCTCCTGACCTCGTGATCTGCCTGTCTTGGCCTGCAAATCTCTTAAAGTTTGGTTTAATAGAATACAACTGAGGCCGGGCACAGTGGCTTGTGCCTGAAATCCCAGCACTTTGGGAGGCCGATACAGGCAGATCACTTGAGGTCAGGAGTTCAAGACCAGCTTGGCCAACGTGGAGAAACCCTGTCTCTACTAAAAGTACAAAAATTAGCTGGGCATGGTGGCGGGCACCTGTAATCCCAGCTACTCGGGAGGCTGAGGCAGGAGAATCGCTTGAACCCAGGAGGCGGAGGTTGCAGTGAGCCGAGATTGTACCACCGCACTCCAGCCTGGGTGACAGAGCAAGACTCCGTCTCAAAAAAAAATAATTGGTTCACTAAATTATATAGATCTTCCAAATGTTGACATTTTTCTTTACATCAGAAAAATCACATTTGCTGATATCACCACCACAAAAAAGTCTTAAAGTACTGGGAAGATGTTAAGCCCCAGGATAGTGAAATACATTTTTCAAAATTCAAATTTTTGGTTTAAAATGCAAATGTTACAAATGTTAGCAAATATAGTCAGTTGTCTTCCTCGTCTAACACAACTTTTTTTTTTCTTTTTTTCTTGAGAAAATATCTGCCAGATACTTAAGTCTACGTAGTCATAGTTTGTCCTTGGTTATTTTAAGTAAAAATAATGTTCCACAAAAAGAAGTAATCAGTTCACTTCACTACTCAATCACACAAGTGCTTTCTTGAGGCAATCGTCATACTTCTGTATGCAGCAATAGGACTTCACATGTACTTGCCATTTCGTCACATAGAATATTAAAGACATGTACTAATTTCAGCAACCTAGGAAGAGAAGGGAAATTCCCCAATCTCATGAAAGATGAAGCAAAACCTATTTTTAATATGATGATTAATGATGAAAGACTAAATGTTTTTCTTCCTATTGCCAAAAACAAGGCAAAGATGTCTTCATTCATTGCTTTTACTTGAGAATCTAGTATAATACAATAAGAAAAGAAAAAGAAATTTTAAAAAGGACAAGAAATAAAAGGCATGCAGATTGGACAAGAAGAAATAGGCCGGGCATGGTGGCTCACGCCTATAATCCTAGCACTTTGGGAGGCTGAGGTGTGCAGATCATGAGGTCAGGAGTTCAAGACCAGACTGGCCAACATGGTGAAACCCCATCTCTACTAAAAATACAAAAATTGACCAGGTATGGTGGTGGGCGTCTGTAATCCCAGCTACTCAGGAGGCTGAGGCAGGAAAATTGCTTGAACCAGGGAGATGGAGATTGCAATGAGCTGAGATCTCAACATTGCACTCCAGCCTGGGCAACAGAGCAAGACCCCATCTCAAAAAAAAAAAGAAGAAATAAAACTGTGTTTATTCACAGGTAACATATCATGTACATTAAAATCCCAGAAATATCTACATGAAAGCTGCTAGATTTAATAAATGGGTTTAGAAAGTTCACAGGATATAATGTCAATATATAAAAATATATTAAACTAACAGCTAGAAACTGAAATGTAGACAACAGTACCATTTTTAATGCCACCAAAAATGTAAACTACTTAGGGATAAACCCAACAAAATTTTGCAAGATATGTATGCTAAAAACAGCAATACACTGACAAGAGAATTTGAAGAAGATATAAATAGATGGAGATACATACAATGTTCATGGATCTAAAGATGTAAAATTGTTAAGGTGGCAATTTCCACAAAACTAATCTACAGGCTAACTGCACTCTCAATCAAAATTGCAAACTATTTGTAGAAATTGACAAACTAATTGTTAAATTTATATGGAAAAGTTAAGCATCCAGAATAATCAGATGAATCTTGATTTTTTTCCCTCTTATTTTTAAAAGGTATAACATTTTAAATAAGAAGAGTTTGAGAAAGCTCTGTTTGTTTGTTTGGAGATAAGGTCTTACTTTGTCTTCCTGGATGGAGTGCAGTGGCACAATCATAGCTAACTACAGCCTCCACTTCCTGGGCTCCAGTAATTCTCTCACCTTGCCTGCCAAGTGCCTGGAACTACAGGAGCATGCCACCACACCCAGCTAATTTTAAAAACATTTTGTAGAGACAAGGTCTTGGTATGTTGCCCAGGCTGGACTCAAACTCCTGGCCTTAAGTGATCCTCCCACCCTGGCCTCCAACAGTGCTGGGATTACAGGTGTGAGCCACCATGCCCAGCAAGACATCAAATGCATAATAAGAGAATGACATTAGGCCAACAAATTCAACAATACAATGGTTTTGTAGGTTTTAAACTATTAGCATGCACTATTACATTTAAACTATTACAATGCACCAAAATAGTCACAAGAAAAAAACAGAAAATCTGAATAAGCCTATATCTAATAAACAAATTGAGTATGTTATGAAAAACCTCCCCAAAAAGAAAACTTCAGGGCCAGATGGTTTCACTGGTAAAAACATCAAAGTTACACAAATGTTTTCCAGAAAACAGAAGAGAGGAGGATATGTTTTTCAGAAAAGAGAGGAAGAGAAAACACCATCCACTTAATTTTACGAGGTTAATTTTTACGGACTGAATTGTGCCTCCTCAAACTTTGTATGCTGAAGTTCCAACCTTTAGCACCTCGGATTGTAACCATATTTGGAGATAAGGTCTTTACGGAGCTGATTAAGTTAAAACGAGGCTGTTAGGGTAGGGCCCTAATTCAATATGACTAGCGTCCTTATAAGGGGAAGGACACCAGGGGCACATATGTACACAGAGAAGAGACCACATGAGGACACAGCAAAAAGGCAGCCATCTACACACCAAGGAGAGAGACGTCTGGAGAAACCAAACCTGCTAAGACCTTGATCTTGGACTGCTAGCCTCCTGAACTGTGAGAAAATTAATTTACATTGTTTAGACCACTCACTCTGTGGCATTTCTTTATAGTAGCCCTACAAACTAATACAGTAACATAAGCTTAATAGCAAAACCTGACAAAGATTGTATTTACATTTTACAGCTCAATATCATTTACTGACATAGAGGCAAAATCCTTAACAAAATACTAATAAATCAAATCAATAGAATATTAAAAGAGTAACACTTAAAGATTAAGTAGGGCTTATCTCAGGAATGAAAGGTTAGTTTAACATTTTAAAATTGATAAATGAAATTCATTATATTAACAAAAAAAGGAGAAAACCCATATGATCACTTCAATAGATACAGAAAATGCATTTCACAAAAATTCAACATTGATTCTTGATAAAAACTTATGGCAAATCAGAAATAGTAGGGAACTTCCTCAAATGAAGAGAGGGCATCTATAAAATAAGTACAATATAATTAATGATGAAAGGCTGAATTTTTTTCCCCCAGAATAGGAACAAGGCAAAGATACCATGACCACTATTCTAAAATTCTCTTCGACATCGTATTGGAGGTCTTAACCATTATAAGAAGGAAAGAAAAATAAATGCAAAGAAGATCAAAAGGGAAGAAGTAAAACTGTCCCTATTTGCAAATTATATGATTTTTAATGCAAAAATCCCAGGGAATCTAGAAAACAATTACTAGAATCCATAAGTGAATTTCCCAAGGTCACAGGATACTGGGTTAATATATAAAAATCTATGTAAGGCAAACATTAAAATGTATATGCTTATATACTAACAGCAAACTACTGAAAAATTTAATTTAAGGAGCAATTCCCTTTACAATAATACCAAAAATATAAAATAATTTTAAATAAATCTAACAAAAGATATTTACATTGAAATAAAATAATATACAAATATGTTGAGATATATACCATGTTTATGGACCAAAAGATTCAATATTATTAACATAACAATTCTCCCCAAATTGTGCCATTGGCAAAAGGATAGATATACAGATTAATCATGCAGGCTGCAAAGTCTAGAAATAGACCCATATGTATGAGGTCAACTGAGTTTTGACACACGTGCCAAGGTAATTCAATGGTGAGAGGAAGAAACAGTAGCCTTTTTAGTAAGTCGTGCTGGAACAATTTTAGTGGACATCTCCTCCAAAATTTTAAAAAAAAAAGACTGTTTATACTCTAAAATCATACCATATGTAAAAATTAACTTGAAATGGATCATTGTCCTACATGTAAAACCTAAAACTATAAAACTTATAGAAAAAGAACATGGGAGTACATATTTGTGTCTTTGGGTTAGACAACGATATTCCAGAGAGGACACAAAAAGTATAAACCTAAGGAAAGAAAATATTCGTGCTAATATGCCAGCACTTTTAACCATCATTGCTTTTAGACCTCAATGCACTGAAAAAAGTAAATAAATAAAATCTGGCCAGGCGCAGTGGCTCACACCTGTAATCCCAACACTTTGGGAGGCCGAGGCTGGCAGATCACCTGAGGTCAGGAGTTCGAGATCGGCCTGACTAACATGGTCAAACCCCGTCTCTACTGAAAATACAAAAATTAGCCAGGCGTGGTAGCAGATGCCTGTAATCCAAGATAATCGGGAGGCCGAGGCAGGAGAATAGCTTGCACTTGGAAGATGGAGGTTGTGGTGAACTGAGATGGCACCACTGCACTCCAGCCTGGGCGACAGAGCAAAAAGTAAATAAAGTAAAATAAAATAAAATATAAATATAAATACATAAATAAAATCCTAAATTATTATCCAAATAATTTTTACTCATAGAGTCTCCCCTGAAAATTCTCATGAACCCTAAGAGGTCCATAGACCACTTTGAAAATAACATTTTTGCAACAATTAAAAATAATGAACTGCTAATGGATGCATCATACAGGTACAATGTTAAACAAAAGAAGCCAGGCACAAAGGAGAACATACTGTGTAGTTCCATTTATACAACTTTCAAGAACAGGCTACACTGCTCTATGGAGGAAGTCAGAATAATGGTTACCTATGGGGGTTGGGGGAAGAAGGGAATTAACTGAGAAAGGTCATGGGGGAAAGGACTTCTGGTTCTATATTTTTATTTGGGTAATGGTTTGTGCATTTTACTGTATGAATGTCAATGTCACACTTTAATTAAAATATAAAAAGAATATAAACCCTACAGAATATTTTCCTAATGAAACATTTCTATATTTAGAAGTATTTGATTAAACATCTTCTAACACTTTTATGCAACAAAACCGTAAGCAATGGGACAACTTTAGGAAACAATTCACAGCACTGAGAATTTGGAAATTCTACTTTGAAGATGATGGAGTATAACATTTATTTCGCATTTAATACTTTAATTGTTAAGTACATTTGTATTTATATGTATCTCATTTCAACAGATGATTAGTTCCTCAAAGGTAGGAATGTATTTCATGTCTGTTATACTATAGAATCTGGTACACAGTAGGTGACTTATTGATTTATTTTCTCATTCACTCATGCAATAAAGATTTCTTTAGCATTTATGTGTAAGGTGCTTGCTAGTTCCTGGGTATATAATGATGGGTAGGTGTGGGGCTCAATAAATTCCTGTTGATAACTGATTGATAATTATCAGCTACATTTCAGAAAGAGTGTAACTCTCTTTTCTCCTGAATTCCAAGTACAGGGGCACTAGAGATTTTAACCTTGTAAAAATAAGAGCACAAAAACACAGAGATGAATTAACTGACTTCCTAGGGTGATGCACTTGGTCATAAGTGGGGCAACTGATTAAAATGGTTACAGCTTCTTTCGTGGACCAAGGTGCTAGGGGAATTCATTCAGATTGACTTGGGTTAATATTTCATTTAAATGCTCTCATTTCACTTCTACTACATGCACCTTCTCTGACTTACGTTTCAGAACCTGCAGTCCGAATTGGTTTACTTCCACTTCAGATGCTGTCCAGATAAATTAGACACCAAGGGTCCATGATACCATCTGAAGCAGAACGGCTATTAGTAGGAAATATATAAGCAGTTTTATATTTCAATATAGTGTAGCACTTTTTTGGAGAATGTACTTTCTACTAAAAATGAAAGTGGATGTAACAAACCTTGGTGAATTTTGAAACGTTAAAAAAATTCAAATTTTATTTTACTCTACATCCTCAGGCAAGTGTAGCCAAAGGAAGGTAGGTAACAGTAAATATTTTTATCTCCTTTCAATGCATCTACAAACCATTCTGCTGAATAAGATCTGACAGGTTCCTGACTGTGAGCAGAGATAGGGTAACAACTCGGATGATACATACACTTGCATCAGATACAGACTCCATTTCTGCTGTAATCATCCATCCATAGCCTCGCCTGCTCAGCTGACAAGCCGTGTTATTAATAAAGCATATTGTACCACAAGTGCATTGCCCTACATGGTGTTTATCTTGTTGGAAACTGTAATTGTTTGAAACAATGGCCTCAGTGAAAAGATATGAAACATTATGAGCTGTGTAAAAACCAAAATAATTTGTACTAATAATGGTAGTTGTTTGTGAAGGATTAAAACACAGGTTATGCTGCATAGAGTTAATGACTCAGTCTTGCTTTTAGGTTTACTTTTTATTCTAGTCCTGTGAGATAACCTGGAATTTCAAGCCAAGCCTGGTGGAGAAACAGAGTTCCCCCACCAGAAAGTAAACTCCACTTTGGCTTACTCACCAATGTCTCCCTAGCACACAGCACAGTACTTGGAAAACAGTCAACAGGTAATATTTGTTAAATGAAAGAAATGAATAAATATGAGTATAAGGAAAAAATGGAACACATTTCAGGTTCAAGCCAAGCCATTATCAGAGTTCTTCCAGGATGTGATTCAAAGAAATAGAGGTCGGACTCAATCTCCAGGGGACAAGGACTCCCATATTGCTTCCCTTTCACCCTCCCCCAATTCAGCCAAAGGAACTCTCACATTGCTGAGCCAATGGAGAAGCCCCAGGTATAGAACCAAGGGAGAAAAGGGTAAAGTATGCCCTTTCCCATCTCCCCGCATCCTCCCCAATCCCACCCAATAAGATCTGGATATGTTCTTGCAGTTTTCAATCTGAATTCTCTTGGAACAACCAAAGGGGCTTCAGCTCTCCTCTGATTCTTAATAACACAGTGCCAGGTAGAATAGCCTGCATGTATTTTAGCCCCTAACCACTGTGAGGGGCTAGGAGAAGAGTAAGATCTTAGGAAGACAGACAGATGGAAGGCCAGGTCTTGAAATGGAGCTGGTTCACCTCTCTATTGAGGTAGTAAAGAAAGAATATGGCTGGGTGTGGTGGCTCACACCTGTAATCCTAGTATTTTGGAAGGCCAAGGTGGGAGGATCGCTCGAGCCCAGGATTTCGAGACCAGTCTGAACAATATAAGGAGATCCTGTCTCTATGAAATTTTTTTTTTTTTTTTTTTTTTTTTTTGAGATGGAGTCTTGCTCTGTCGCCCAGGCTGGAGTGCAGTGGCGCAATCTTGGCTCACTGCAACCTCTGCCACCCAGGTTCAAGCGACTCTCCTGCCTCAGCCTCCTGAGTAGCTGGGATTACAGATGTGTGCCACCACACCTGGCTAATTTTTGTATTTTTAGTACAGACGGGGTTTCAGCATCTTGGCCAGGCTGGTCTTGAACTCCTGACCTTGTGATCCATCTGTCTCGGCCTCCCAAAGTGCTAGGATTACAGGCATGAGCCACTGCACCCGGCCCCCCCCAAAAAAAGTGTTTTAAATCAGCTGAGCATAGTGGCTTGTGCCTATAGTCCCAGCTACTCAAGAGACTGAGATGAGAGGATCACTGGACACTAGGAGGCTGAAGCTGCAGTGAGCAGCGAGCCATGATCACACCACTGCACTCCAGCCTGAGCAACAGAGCCAGACCCTTTTGCCAAAAGAAAGAAAGAGAAGACAGGGGAGAGAGGGAGAGAGAAGGGAGAGAGAGAAGGGAGAGAAGGGAGGGAGAGAAGGGAAGGAGAGGGGAGGGGAAGGGAGGGGATGGATAAAGAGAACAATTTGGAGGTGATGAAGAACAGTAGATATAGAAACATTCTGAGGTAGAGGAAAGGAAAAATTAAGGAACTTGTTGGGGCTTAAGCCATAGCCACTTTTTTTCTGGCAAAATTTGATGTTGTTCTGATTATATCCTTCCATGTGTTCACAAAGGGTGATTTCTCTCCCCAGCATGAGGAGTAGATTACGATTAGTGTCACCCCCCTTACAAATAATCAGTTTAGGATTCATGTGTGACACAATTCTGCCCAGTGGGACTCAGTTCTGCTAGAAGCCTCTAAAAAGGGTTTCCCTTCCTTTACTGTGAGAGGGAGGAAGGGAGGGAGGCAGAGAGAGAGAGAGAGGGAGAGAGAAATAGTATCCCTATACTTTGCTACTTTGCTGGATGCCCGACTGTATTTGACATCAAGACAAGCAAACGCTATCGTTTAGCCATGAAGCGACATGACAGGAGAAATTACTATCATGTGAAGATATGGACAACTTCCCTAAGTTATTTGACCGACCAATAACTGGAACCACCTTTCTCCAAACTTATTTTATGAGATAATAAATTCCATATTTTTCATATTTCCACCTCTAGTGAGGTTTCCTGTTGTTTGCACTTTTGTTGACACCTTTATTTTTTTTTTCTACTAAAGGAGGAAGTGAGGGCATGTGTTATGAATGTGAAATCTGGAAGTTAAAAAGTTTGACACCGGTATTTCAGTTTTCACTTACAGCCTCCTTCCATCTTCTTCTTCCTCCCCAACTCCTACAGGATTCAGACAAGGGTCAGGACACAAGGCGGAATACAAAAGGACCTCTCCCTTCCCAAGACTTTGTCTTTGTTCCTAGCTCAAGCTCAGTGTGTCTGGCTCCTTCTTCCTCAAAGATTGTTCTGTCCCAGGAGGCTCCTCAATCGCTCCAGTCAAATGGCTTCTAGAGCCATCAGTTCCACAGATACATCACACGTCTGGACTACAGCCACAGTTTACACTCAACTGGGGAGCTCCCACCACAGCACCGTTCTGTACCTGTATCTAGCAATGCTTTGTAGCCTTTGAGCAGAAATAGGGAATTAAAATGGCCAGAATTTAGGGATGGAAACTGGCACAGACATGGGAAACCATCTGAGAATGCAGGAGTTAGCTGGGTTTACTAGATTATAACTCTTATGAAGACCACATAGCACACAACTCAGCATATAGTCTTAACACATGTATATTGAATTTCTTTGAAATGACCAAATTGTAGGCAGATAAAATGGCTTCCTTTTACAGAATCTTCCCTTCAGAGAGTGCCTTTCAACGGCACCACCTTCCCTCCACCCGAAACAAAACCTTCAACATTTTCACCTTATTTTTATAACACACTGAAATAGTGAGCGTGGTGAAGACAGTTCTATTCAGTATGCTACGAAGAAGCAAGACACAAAGATCTGACTTGGCCACCAACCCCGAGGGCATCCGTTGCAGAACTGGGATGGTCCCTCATTCCCCAGTGGTCTCAAGCCTTTGTTCTGATGTCCCTGTATGTAATTGTTTTGATAGCAATTTCCCTGGTTCTTTCTCACTAGCTTGCTAAACACGCATGTCAATCACATTCAAGAACACCATGGGCCTAAGGGTCAGCCACATCTCAGGAGAATGTGATTCAAAAGAGGACACAAGGCATAATATAACATCTTCTCCTTCTAGCATGTATGTCAGTTGCGTTGCGGCCTGACAATGTGTAAAAAGTGTTGTTTTTTTTCCTTCCCCCAGATGCAGAAAGGAAAGGATATATGAAGTACTCTGACCACAGCTTTAAAGCAAGCGAGAAACTCATCAGTCTAAGATCATCTTACTAGAGAACACTCAATGGTACTGAAAGAGTTCTTCACCTAAACTCTAAAGAACCTGAAGGGAGGTCCAGTTTTTTCCTCCCAAAGATCCATCTCTAGAGCTTCACTCCCCAGTCGGTTAGGGAAGCCGGGACGGTGGGAGAGCCACAGATACTAAGTCTCCTTCTCCTACGGAACCCTTGGACCTCCTGCCCCGTTTCCCTGTCACTTTAGGGAGCAGCACGCAAAAGCCCACAGGCCAGAGGCCAGGGTCCAGGCCCGCAGCCGCAGCAGGCCCGACGGAGAGAGGGGGCCGGAAGGGCAGCGTCGCGGGGCTGGAGGCTGTTGCTGGGAGGCGTGGATTGTGGAAAGTGCGTGTGCGCGTCCCTCGAGCACCGCCCGCGGAGCCGATTGGCCAGGACGCGCGGCGGGGGAAGCCCTTGGCTAATCTCCTGCCACTCAGCCCGGCCGACGTCGGCGCCGGGGCTGCAGCGCCGCGGACCTCTCGCCGCGCCGTGCCGTGCCGGGCCGCGCGCGGAAGGACAAATAGTCCCGGCGGCAGTGCCGCGCGCCCCTTCGTGACTCTGCTCGCCCCACCCTGGTTGCCGAGCCTGAGGCTGGGGCGGCGGGAAGTGGGGGCGGGCGGAGCAGGGTCGGCCTCTGCGGCTCTCGGACCCCGGCTCCGCTCTTTGCGGCCAGACGGGTGGATTGCGCTCCCTAGGGAAGAGTAATTGGATTCTGGGCTCCCTCCAGCCCGGATCAGCGGAAGTCGGCTGCCGAGCCTGCAGCCTGGGAGGGGCATGTGGGGAGGAGGGAAAGGTGGGGAGCCGCCGCCGGGAGGGACGCGGTGAAACCACTGTCCCCTTAAGTGCCTGCGTGCTTGTTTCTGTACAGGCCGCAGCGGGAAGCTGGGTATAGAGAAGGATTAGCAGAGATTGCACCCTGGTGCCCTTTCCCCTCAAGCACGTGACTCTTGCCCCTTCCAAGTTGTCTTACTCATTGTGAGATTCACCTGGTTGCTGATACTCAGGAGAGGAATACTTTGGAAGCCTTGAGTCTTCCAGCCATCACCCTTCTGTTTTTCTCTCAAAGCTCCACTTGGAGCTCAGCTGGAGAAGGAAGTGAAGTCTGTGAAGTCTGGAATTGGACATGTCTCTTACTAACGAAGTAATTCTGGAGAAAACAGCATTCTTACCACTATCATCCAGGAACGTATCCCAAGTCCCTGCGTTGGCAGTAGCAAACTTCCCTTAATTCCTTTCCCCTTGAGGAGATGCAGCCAGAGTGAGAGCCTTAAGCAGAGTTTTTGGGTGAAATGACAGGCATGTTCTAGGAATTGTGACTTAGACTCGGACCTCTTGTGATTTTTTTTCTTTTCATCTTAATTACCGCATTTCACTCATTCATCATGAAAGAAACTCTTATTGAAGGCTTTGTTTGTGCCAGGCTCTGTTCTACTTATCAGACATACATCAGTGAGTAAAACGAATGCACTCTTGGAACCTCATTACAGTTGCTCCAGTGGGGGAGATAGTACATGTACAATCATACACAATTGTATAATGTCATGTAGGGAAAAGCGCTATGAAGAAAAAGCAGAGCAGAAGGACAAAGAAGGATGCAGATGAGAGTTGGACACTATTTTATATTTTAGATAAGTTGATTGAAGAAGGCCTCTTTGCGGAAGTTATGTTTAAACAGAGGTCTGGATGAAATGAGGTAGAAAGCCAAGCAAACATTGGGGTTGTAGGGGGTGGGGAGAAGTTTCTGGGCAGAAGGAAGAGCAAGTGCAAAGGCTCTGCAGCCAGAGACAGTTTGGTGAGTTTGAATTAGTAGAAAGGAGGCCAGTGTGAATGCTGTGCAGTAAGCCAGAAAAACAATTGGAAATAAGGCTGGAGATGGGGTGATGAGTATGTGCGTGCTTGGTATTTACTTTTAACATAATTTGAAAGTTCTCTAAGTTTTGTATGCACTAAAGTGTCCTACATTCTTCCTGTGTCTCCACCAGACACTACATTTCATTTCATTCAGAGACACCATTTTTTTTCCTCCCGGTCTAGCAGTGTTTATTTCTGCTTTTCTCTCACCCTCTTGTACTCATCTACAACTATTGATTCAAGTGTTTCTTCTGTGCAAATCCTTATCTTTGTTACCTTTTTTGCCCCCAACTTGTATATTTGCCTCTTTATCTCATCAACGTATTTAATTGGACATCTTGCCATCTTCCGGTTTCGACAGGTCCAAAAACCAATCTCATAATCTCATCTTTCCAAAATCACTTCCCTTCTTTCTCATTGATAATCTCTGCCACCCAAGCTGAATACATAGATGTCATTTTTTACCCATTCCTTCCTTTATTTCTTTTAACCAGTCATCTCAGGGCCTTCAATTTATCCTTTAAAATACCTCATGTCAAATCCCTTCCTCTGTCTCTACTTCAGGGTCTCTGTCTAAGCCCTTAAATGTTGCCAGCTAGGATTAGTTCAGCAGTTTCTACGTAACCTTTCTGACTTCCTTCTTGCTCTACTCCAATCTAACCTGCCAGAATAATTCTTTTAAATCTTCACTCTTAGCACATCTCTTTGTGCTTCAGCACCTTTATGGCTAAATTTTCTATTTTGTTAAATTTAAACTCTTCTGACTGAATTTATTTTTCTTTTTTTTGAGACAGGGTCTCACTCTGTTGCCTACGTGCAAAGGCTGGAGTGCAATGGTGTGATCACAGCGCACTGCAGCCTCTACCTCTCAGTGTTCAAGTGAACCTCCCATCTCAGCCTCCTGAGTAACTGGGACCACAGACATGTGCCACCACACCCGGCAATTTTTTTATTTTTTGTAGAGACAGGTTTTTGCCATGTTGCCCAGGCTAGTCTTGAACTCCTGGGCTCAAGTGATCAACCTGCCCCGGTTTCTCAGAGTGCTGGGATTACAGGCATGAGCCACTGTGCCCGGCCCTGACTGAATTTCAAGCTCTTTCCCTAGTCTATTTCCCTTCTACCCTGTGAACCACTCCTCAGTCTACCACTTCCATTTTAGTTAGGTTTTCCCCAGAAGTATATTTATATTCACTCATTCCTATATGTATTTGTTTATGGATCTATCCTCACATAACTTAGTATTTGATTCAGTAAGGATCCACTGGTTACAAGTGACATAAAATCCAACCCAAATTGGTGTAAAGTGAGAAGGGAATGTATTCTCACATACCTGAAAAGTTGAAGATAGTTCTGTTAGATATGGCTTGGCTGAAGAGTTCCAACTATATCATCAAGATTCACATTCTCCACTTGAACCTGTACAGAGGTTGCAGTGAGCTTGAGATCGCACCATTGCACTCCAGCCTGGGTGACAGAGCAAGACTCTGTCTCAAAAAAAAAAAAAAAAAAAAAGAGAGAGATTCAGATTCTCCCCCACATGTTAGCACTCCCCTCTGCTGTTTGCTTCATTCATTCCACAAATGAGCAACCAGAAGCTCCAGACCATCCTCACTACCAACAAAGGTCAAGCGCCCATTCTTTTGTCAGCCAATCAGTGTTGCCAAAAGAATAAGATGCTCAGATTGGCCTGGACTGATTCACAAGCCCATCCCAGGAGTTGTGTCTATCGGTAACACATGAATGGCACAGATGATTTGACTTAAAATAGGGGTATGGTTATCAGAAAAAGAGCAGATGTGTCCTGGGTAATGGAAACAGCAGACACACACAGATCCCTGGTATTTTATTGAGGTCTCCAAACATTCTTTCCCTACATATGCCTTCACTGATATCTATGGCTACTCAATGTAATGACATTTTTTTTTTTAACCACCCAAAATGTACTCACATCTAGGTCCTACAAATAACTCCCAAGTCCAGGATAGTAAGGTGATATGCATGCCTCTCTATCATAAAGCAATTTGATAAAGTTCTTCATGGCCTAGTAACCTAAGGATATATGATACAATTAACTAGAAAATACTTAATATATAATGACAGAAAAAAAGAACAACTGCAATGAAAACTCTTATTTGGAAATATGAATGACAAACACAAAATGTCTCCAATTCATAGCATATGTCATATCTTACTAGACAGGGATAGCAAGGGCTTCGTAACATGAAAGGGGAGAAAGTTCTTTGATCAACCAATCTGGCTGCCATATGTTCTATTTTTGGAGGATCTCTCATTCATTATTTCCTCCATGGTTACATCTGTAACGGACAATGGGGAGGAGAATCCTTTAGGGACTATACCTCTTCAGCATTCTCCTTCCTGATCTAGTGGGAATTGAAAAATCACTTCCTATGGCAAAGATAATTAGCTTTTACCATCCAAGAGTTGTGAAACTCTTCTGTTGTATACAATTGTTGCTGAGAACTAGCTACCTAGCCAGGGGCTACATTTCCCAGCCTCCTTGTTAACGTTGCTGAAGTCACATGACTATCTCTGCTGGAATATGAGTGAAAGTAATGTGTACCACTTCTAGCCAATTTGGTTAAGTAGTAGGTATGCCTTTGCCAGTCTTTTTTCCCTCTTCTGGTTGCACCGAGAGGTCTCTAAGGACCTGGAGGACAGTAGAGCCATAAGATAGAAGGAGTCTGGGTAGTTGAATGATTTTGTAGAAGACCACCTGCTACTTAGGGGCACTGATGTTGGACTTTACAAAAGTGAAAAATAAATATCTATTGTGTTAAGCTTAAGTAACTGAGCCTTTCTTCTCCACACTTAGGGTTTCTCTCACAGTACAATTTTCTTTAATTCTTTTTTTTTCTTTTTTCTTTTTTTTTTTTTGAGACAAAGTCTTGCTCTTGTTGCCCAGGCTGGAGTGCAATGGTGTGATCTCGGTTCATGCAATGTCCACTTCCTGGGTTCAAGCAATTCTCACACCTCAGCTTCCTGAGTAGCTGGGATTACAGGTATGTGCCACGACACCTGGCTAATTTTTGTATTTTTAATAGAGACGGAGTTTCACCATGTTGGCCAGGCTGGTCTTGAACTCCTGACCTCAGGTGATCTGCCTGCCTCGGCCTCCCAAAGTGCTGGGATTACAGGTGTAAGCCACTGCACCTGGCCCAGTTTTCTTTAATTCTTAGTAAACTTCTAGTCTATTTGCATCTGGCCAATTCCATGGGGGGGGGGGGGGGGGGAATTCCAAAGCCAGAGGATTTTTTTAAGCTTCAGTCTTTGAATCTAGATTTTCATCTGAGCATTTTTGTCTTTTAGTAATAGGCCCTGGTATTCTAACTTAAAGGCCTCTATTTTGGTTTCTGCCTGATAACAATTTGAAACAATAGCCACTGGGTTTGCAAGGGGAGGGAGTGATGCAAGGGGAGGGAGTGAGCTGGTGGTGGAGGGAGTAGAATTGAATAACTATTACCTTTCTCAGCAGGCAGGAATTGCTTGAAAGAGGCCTGAGTGTATTAAGACTTCTCCCTAGTGCCAATCTTATCCATTCTTGCTTTCATTAACATTAACATTCTCTTGGGGCTTTTTCAACCCTTTATGGCTTCAGATTATTGATGTTTCTGTCATCTTTTATTGCAGCCTATAAGCAAAAATGTTCACTTGTAGCAAAGTGATATCTTTTCCTCTCTGCCTTAGATAAATCAATCTCAGTCCTAAGTTTGAGTCTTTCTTACAGGACATTACTAAAAACTAACAAATAATAGTTGATATATTTTAGTATCTGACCTTTTAACAACAGGCCCTTTTACATTTTATCCTTGATAGGCACATGTTCTGAATCCCCCTATACAACAGGTGTCAGTTTAACCTACTGCTTTGCTATTAAAGTCTCAGCCTGATACCAATGAGGCCTCATCTGAATCAACTACTTCAACATTTCTGGATCTTTCTGTTACTAATCCCCACTCCTGGTACCAATTTATGAATTGTTAGAGCTATTTTAGTGAAAAACTAGTTATGTATTTAGCTTAAGGCATAGTTTGATCCAAGGGCTTAAGCAATGTCATTAGAATTCTATTTCTTTTCATCTCTTGACTCTGTCTTGTGTTGGCTTCATTTTTAGGCTCCATGTGGTGGCTGCTAACAGCTCAAGTTTACATAATCCTTACTGTTAGCAATCTCAGTGGAAGAGTGCATGCCTCCTTCTCACAGGTGCCAGCAATAGTCTTCTTACATTTCATTGGCTCTGATTGGGACATGTGGCTAGAGGAATCCAGTAGCTCAGAGCTGATTCATGTCATTAATGTTTTTGAAAATGAAGTTTACTCCACCTAAAAGACATTGACTGAAGTAACAGAAGAGGAAAATCAGGCGATGGTTGTCAGAAGAAGGGTGAATGGTTAGTAAGAGGCAAACAAACGGAGTGTCTCATTAGATACCAATGTGTAGTGTTTCCTAATTGCTTCACATGTGTTGGTTTTATCTCCTTCACTGGGCTGACTGTAAGTGTCTCAAGAGCAAGATCATGTATTATATGTCTTAACAGTGCCAACTCAGCAGGCAGTCCTTAGATACTAGCTGATTTATGGCCTCTTCTTTTATTACTAAAGATGGCACACTCTACGAAGGTAACGAGAGCTTAATAAAGGGATAATTTATAGAGGGATGGAAGTGGTTAAGGGAACCAACAAGGAATGGTAAAGCACTTAAGGACTGGCAACAATGGGAGAACTTAAGCTTGAAGGAACAGGCGAGGGGAGCTATTAGTGGAACCCTGTAAGAGCTGTAGCTCGGAAAGGGATGCCTGACAAAGGCTGTTACTATAAATAAAGAAATACAGTCACTGCCGAAATGTGGCCCAGCAAAGGACTGGGGAATAAACACTTGTCCTCTTTTCTTCCCATCCTCCAAACTTCTGTTGGTATCACCTATTGACCAATCCAGAAACCAGAGGGCTTGTGTGGCACAGTCTGTAGAGTTCAGCTTCCAGTAAAATGCAAGACAAATAGGGTAAAAAATGGACCTGTAGGTGTAAATGGTAAATTGCCAGGATACTCCTCTTATGTTCCTTGAACAACCCTAAGTACAAGCAATTCCTATTCTGTAAGTGTTAACCATATCAATTGGATTTATCTGGAAAAGATAACTTTACCCTTTTCAATAGACTTGCTAAATATATAACCAATGTGGTTTAATTTTAATAGCATTTTAAGACTTTAACATTCGTGAATTCATAAATCATAAAAAGCCTATCGTTAGCCCATGTAGTTGAAAAGGTATCGTCATTGTATTGATATGGAACTCCTCAAGAATATTGTACCTGGCAATCCATCAGAAAGTCCTGGCACAGCACTCATCACAGAGTGGCAAATTTGATAAATGTTTGATGATTTGAAGAATGATTAAATGAATAAATTAAAGCATTTCAAGCTGGAACACTGTAAGTGGAAAACTAGATGGGTTTTCCTTGTTAGAGGTTGATAATAACTATACAACATCTAGCAATCCTGTCCCTTAAAGCCTGACATCAGCTTCTTAGTTGTTCATCAAGGTCTTATCTCTTACAGAAAATGGAACCGAATAAATTTTCTTTGTCAATCTTCAGAAGTTTCATAATTAACTGTCATGCTAATAAATTCACTATAAAGTCAATTTCAGTTAAGGGACTATTATATTTCCTATCAAAAACTGGGTTTCCTATGGAATTGTCACTCAGATATAAGAAAAATAAATATACTTGCTTCAATAAGTAAACTAGAACTGTAAGTGCCAGTCCAAACTTTCTCTAAAAGATTTTATAGTTAAGCCCAAAATCTATACTGCTGTTCTTTCACAATCCTGTGTACATAGGACTTAAAGTCCTATACTTAAAGTCCTGTGTATGTAAGACTTAAGTTTACACAATGCTTTCTTATGTGGCACCATTCATTTATTCCAACAAAAAATACTACTGAGAACATGCTATGTGCCACACGTAATCCCTGCCCTCAAGGAACTTACAATATAACAGTGCTTCTCAAACTTTTATGAGACTATGAATCACCTGAGGATCTTGTGAAACTACAGATTCTAATTCACTAAGTCTGGGATGGGCCCTGAGACTACATGTCTAACCAGCTCCCTGGTGATGCTGATACCACTTGGAGTAGCAAAACTCTAATGGATTTATTTAATCTTCACCACAACCACCTCATAGGAAAAGTATCAGTGTTTTGTTTCTTATCTGGAGCACTTAACTATATATAAAACACTGTGCTATGCCTTTTGTAGATAAACAATTCAGTTAGATATAGAGACATAGGCTTTTAGGAAACTCACTATACAGATGCTCCTCCACTTATGAAGGGATTATATTCCAATAAGCCCATTTTAAGTTGAAAATATTGTAAATCACAAATGCATTTAATACACCTACTGAATGTCATAGCCTACCTTAAACACGCTCAGAACACTTATACTAGCCTACCGTTGGGGGAAGTTGTCTAACACAATGTCTATTTTATAATAAAGTGCTAAGTATCTTGTGTAATTTATTGAATACTGTACTGAAAGTGAAAAATAGAATGGTTGTATGGGTACTCAACAGTAAAATTTCTACTGAATGTAAATCACTTTTGCACCATCATAAAGTCAAAAAATCCTAAGTGGAACCATTGTCAATCAGGGACTGTCTGTATAGCAGAAACAGCTAGTGTAAAAAGTAGTTATAATTGTATTATTCTGTTTATATAAAATGTCCAGAAAGGGAAAACATATAGAGACAGAAGGCAGATTGGTGTTTCCTGGGCCAGGGGTGAGAATGGTGATTAACTATAAATGATCATGAAGGATCTTTTGGGGGTGATGAAAATGCTTTTAAATTGGATTATAATAATAGCTGCACACCTCAATAAATTTACTAAAAGTATTTGAATTGTACACTTGAAATGAGTGAATTTTATGATATGTAAATTATACTTCAAAAAAGTTGTAAAATAATCATGTATAATGTGAAAAAATCCAATAATAAAAACACGTCTTAACTCCCTTTCACAGCCAAGGAAATGGAGCTCATAGAGGCTAATTTGCCCAAACTCACATAACTAGTTGGTGACAGGGTTAGCATATAAATCTAGTCCTATTAAGCCAAAAGCAGTCATTGTCGGAAACCTCCTCTTCAGAGGAGGTATAGAAATGTATGCCAGGAAATAGGTACCCTTCCACCTAGAGGGCATTTGCCTCTCTCTGTGAACCCTCCTCACTCTGTGAGGCAAAGATCATGCTGTGTGGTGACCTAGGTGGCATTCCATAAACATACTGCCATCTGAAAGGGCTGTGCAAGCCAGCTAGTTTCTGGCAGACCCTTTGGCTTCACTGGGGTTTTTAGTTTCAAGCAACAAAAATCAATCCTGTACGATTTGGTAGCAAAGGAATTGGACAGCCCACAGAATCATTATGTGAGTTGAGAACCAAGCTCAAAGCGGTGCAGCCAAGACCAAAGTCCAAAATAATGCTGCAGAGGCAGTCCAGTGAGAAGATTACTATTACTAATGCTGCTGGACATGTTAGACTCTGCTCCTTTCTGCACCTGCTTGGGAACTGCTTTGGGAACTCAATTTGGCCACAACTGCACCATTGCAAGAGAGAGAGAACTGACAGCTATCCTTGCTCCTTTGTGTTATTAGTTCCTGACTCAAAGTCATGCAGGTGCTTCTGATTAGAGGAGGGTAGCTCATGCACCTGAATCCAAGTTGCAGGGGAGGATGGTGAAGTGACTATGTTTCAACTTCTATCAGTTTCTAGAAAGTGAGAATCAGGCTTTACTTCCTTCTAAGACTCACATACCAGTGCATTCTCCAAGCTTAGACAGTTCAGATGCTGGGCAGCTGGGAAAACATAAACAAAAACAAAAATTCCCCCCAAAACAGATATCCACTACAGCATTGCAGAGTGGTCCATGGAGCAGCAGCATCAATATCAAACGGAAGCTTGTTAGAAATGCAGAATCTCAGGCCGGGTGCAGTGGCTCACGCCTGTAATCCCAGCACTTTGGGAGGCCGAGGTGGGTGGATCACGAGGTCAGGAGATCAATACCATCCTGGCTAACTTGGTGAAACCCCGTCTCTACTAAAAAATGCAAAAAATTAGCCAGGTGTGGTGGTGGGTGCCTGTAGTCCCAGCTACTTGGGAGGCTGAGGCAGGAAAATGACGTGAACCTGGGAGGCAGAGCTTGCAGTGAGCCAAGATCGTGCCACTGCACTCCAGCCTGGGCGACAGAGCAAGACTCCATCTCAAAAAAAAAAAAAAAAAGAAAGAAAGAAATGCAGAATCTCAGATCCTTTCCAGAATCTCAGATCCTGGTTTGGTTGTGTCCCCACTGAATCTCATCTTGAGTTGTAGCTCCCATAATCCCCACATATCATGGGAGGGAACCAATGGGAGGTAACTGAATCATGGGGCAGGTTTTTCCTATGCTGTTCTTATGATAGTAAATAAGTCTCATGAGATCAAATGGTTTTATAAAGGGCACTTCCCCTGCACACGCTGTCTTGCCTGCCACCACGTAAGACGTGCCTTTACTCCTCCTTTGCCTTCCGCCATGATTGTGAGGCCTCCCCAGCCACGTGGAACTGTGAGTCCATTAGACCTCTTTTTCTTTATAAATTACCCAGTCTTGGGTATGTCTTTATTAGTGGTGTGAGAATGGACTAATATAGCTTTCTAACAAGCAGTCAGGTGATTTGTATGAATATTACAGTTTGAGAAGTGTTACTCTATAAGACATACTGTTTTAAAAAAAATTTTCAAAGATCACTCATCATTCTGCTCTACTCATTCATAGGGTTACTAGATTTAATGCAGGACATGGCACTCAGTTAAATTTGAATTTTAGATAAACAAGGAATAATTTTTAAAATAAGTGTGTTCCATACAATATTTGTTATACTAAAAAATTATTCCTTGTTTATCTGAAATTCAAATTTAACTGGACATCCTGTATGTTATCCAGTAATCATCCTTACAATCATCCACACAACCCTCACCTTATAATTAAGAAAAATGAAATAAAAGAATGGGAAATTAACATAACTGCCTACTGAAATGCATTTATATCAGTTTTCTATTTTGGCATGGTAGACTATAAGTGTCATGGAAACTGCACAAATCCAAGCACACTCTGCATTCTGCTTAAGCATTTGATGCTTGAGGTCCTCTATAATTTGAAGGGTGAATGTTAACTGTTCTGTGAGGTAAGAGTTGTTTTTTTAATATACCTATGAATTTTAACTAATTTCACTTAATGAGTTTTGACCAATAACACCTTTATCTCACAGAACCTGACCATATAGACTGAGTAAATAAAGAAAGTATGTGATGACTCGGTTATATCATTGCTGGGTTACTTCTGGAGACTGCTATTACAACTTCATTTTCTTCCTGAAGAGAAGAGTTGATCAAAAGCAAAACTTGACAAATGGGATCTAATTAAACTAAAGAGCTTCTGTACAGCAAAAGAAACTATCATCAGAGTAAACAGACAACCTACAGAATGGGAGAACATTTTTGCAATCTATCCACCTGACAAAGATCTAATATGCAAAATTTATAAGGAACTTAAATTTACAAGAAAAAAACAAACAACCCCATTAAAAAGTGGGTAAAGGACATGAATAGATACTTCTCAAAAGCAGATATTTATGTGACCAACAAACATATGAAGAAAAGTTCAACATCACTAATCATTAGAGAAATGCAAATCAAAACAACAATGAAATACTGTCTCACACCAGTTAGTGGTGATTAAAAAGTCAAGAAACAACAGATACTGACGAGGCTGTAGGAATGCTTTTACACTGTTGGTAGGAATGTAAATTAGTTCAACCATTGTGGAAGACAATATGGTGATTCCTCAGAGACCTAGAACCAGAAATACCATTTGACCCAGCAATCCCATTACTGGGTATATACCCAAAGGAATATAAATCATTCTATTATAAAGATACATGGCATGTGTATGTTCATTGTAGCACTATTCACAATAGCAAAGACATGGGATCAACCCAAGTGCCCATCAGTGATAGACTAGATAAAAAAAATATGGTACATATATAGCATGGACTACTATACACACATAAAAAGGAATGGGATCATGTCCTTTGCAGGGACATGGATGGAGCTGGAAGCCATTATCCTCAGCAAACTAATGCAGGAATAGAAAACCAAACACTACATGTTCTCACTTATAAGTGGGAGCTGAACAATGAGAACACGTGGACAAAGGGAGGGGAACAACACGACTGGGGCCAGTCGGGGGTAGGGGAGCGGTGGGAGGGAGAGCATCAGGATAAATAGCTAATGCATGTGGGGCTTAATACCTAGGAGATGGGTTGATATATGCAGCAAACCACCATGGCACAATTTTGCCTATGTATCAAACCTGCATGTCTTGTACTTATATCCCAGAACCTAAAATAAAATTAAACTTAAAAAAAAGAAAAGAGTTGCTGCCTATGCCCAGCAATTTTAGAAAAATAGTTTTCAAACGTTCTGGGAAAGAGGCAGATTGTATGATATGTCAATCAGAATTAGAAGTATCACATTCAGAAATTAAAGAAAACTTTTAGTACTTTAAAATGTAGTCAGTGGCTCATGCCTGTAATCCTAACACTTGGGGAGGCTGAGGCAGGCCAATCGCTTGAGCCCAGGAGACCAGCCTGGCCAATATGGTGAAACCCTGTCTCTACAAATAATACAATTAAATTAGTCAGACGTGGTGATGTGTGCCTATAGTCCCAGCTGCTTGGGGGGCTGAGGCAGGACCATCACTTGAGCCCGGGAGGTGGAGGCTGCAGTGAGCTGAGATCATACAACTGCACTCCAGCCTAGACGACAGACTGAGACTCTGTCTCCAAAGTAAAATAAAATAAATGTATGACAATTATATGTATTTGTAAGATGGCTTAATTCATTTTTAACATTTAGCTAGTCCAGTTATTTCCAACTGGCCAAACAGGCAATTTTGGGTGATTGGGAGACACTGACTTTCCTTTTATTACCTTTTGTGTAGTTAAAAGTGGGCCACCTCCAATACAGTTTACCAATAAAAATTTTCCATTTATCATACTCCCACCAAGGCTTATCTTATCCTCTTGGTGAGCAATGAATTGTCCAGGGACTGTGAGAGGGATTACAGTTTCAAGAAGCAGAATATCCTCAGGGACTAATGAGTGTTGGGAACCTAAATATGTATTTGCCCCCATCTCCCAGAGTTTTTATATCACATTTGTTTCCACTTTTTAATTCATTGTTTGCAAGCCCCACCCTAGAGGCAGATATCTGTGATGACTGAATGATGTACCCTGGTCTATAGGCAAGACCACAAATAGACCAGGCAACTAGCCTTACCTTCTTTCTTTTTTTTTTTGAGATGGAGTCTCGCTTTGTTAACCAGGCTAGAGTGCAGTGGCGTGATCTCGGCTCACTGCAACCTCCACCTCCCAGGTTCAAGCCTCCCAAGTAGCTGGATTACAGGCATGCACCACCATGCCTGGCTAATTTTTGTGTTTTTAGTAGAGATGAGGTTTCACCATCTTGGCCAGGGTGGTCTCAAACGCTTGACCTCAAGTGATCCACCCGCCTCGGCCTCCCCAAGTGCTGGGATTACAGGCGTGAGCCACCGCACCCGGCTACCTTTCTTTAAACATTAAATAATAATACAGAAATATTAGAGAGAACAGAGAGAAATAATAGAGAAAACATTTATAAGTACATTATCAGTCACCTATGCACACTATTTCTATAAAATAGCTTAGTATAGTTATGTGTCACTTAACGATGGTATAAGTTCTGAGAAATGCATTATCAGGTGATTTTATCACTGTGCAATCATCATAGAGTGCACTTACACAAACCTAGATGATATAGCCTACTATACACCTAGGATATGTGTTATAGCCTTATAAACCTGTATAGGATGTTATTATGCTGAATACTATACGCAACTGGAATATAATGGTAATTATTTGTGTATCTAAACATAGAAAAGGTAATGCATTGTGCAAAGACATTACAACAGTTACTACATCACTAGATGATAGAAAATTTTCAGCTCCATTATAATCTTATGGGACTACCATCTATATATAGATGGTGTATATACATATGTATATACACCATCATATATACCCACCATTGACCAAAATGTCATTATTTGGTGCATCACTGTATTTATAGTAGAGAACCATTAGAAATTATATAAAGCCCCTTCCCCAAAACAGTGGACCTGTTAAATAAATAATAGTATATGCATACGATGCAGCCATTAAAAATAACATTTTTGGCTGGGCAAGGTGACTCACACCTGTAATCCAGCATTTTGGGAGGCCGAAACGGGAGGATAACTTGAGCCTAGGAAGTTGAGCCATGATGGCACCACTGCACTCCAGCCTGGGGGACAGAGTGAGACCCTGTCTCAAAAACAAACAAACAAACAAAATAACCTTTTGCTGGGTTCTCTGTCACATCAGAAAGTAAGTATAAAAGACTTCTAAGTCATGTCAAAAGGGACTCAGGAACAAACTTGGAGATGCTGCCATTGAACAAAGAGGTGAGGAACAGCTTGAGCATGAATTACATCCGTAATGGATAGATGCATGGTAAATATGTTTTAGTCAGCTCAGATTGATACTCTAAGACAAAAAAAAACCTCTGTTGGTACTTTTGGAAGATGCAAAGAAACCAACTTATTATTTTAAAAACTGGTAAATACAGAGAATGAGTTAAGCATCTAGTTCATTTCTCATGTATAAATTGTACCTCAGGGTAACCCAATAGTTGATGATAGGAACTTCCTCTTTACAGAATATTTCAGCTAATAATTGACACAGAAATGACAGTGTATCATCATATTGTAATCCCTAGTGAAATAATGCAGTTAGGGAATGATCACTAATGATGACTAACTTTTCAAAAAGATTAACAAGCAGATACTTGTCTCCTACATTATTACATATCAAATATTCTTGCCAAAAATCAAACTAGAATTTGATCAAGCCTATGTATCTAAATAATAAGAAAATAGAGAAGATAAAGAAACATGTTAAATTACACTAAAGGAGTTACAATTAGAAAATTCACACTATGGGCCAGGCGTGATGGCTTACACCTATAATCCCAGCACTTTGGGAGGCTGAGTTAGGAGGATTGCTTGCACCCAGAAGTTCAAGATCAGCCTGGAAAATATAATCAGACCTGATCTGTATGAGTTAAAAAAAAAACTTACCCAGGCGTGGTGACTTGTGTCTATAGTCCCAGCTACTCGGGAGGCTGAAGTGGCAGGATCGCTTGAGCCCAGGAGGTCAAGGCTACATTGAGCCCTGATTGCACTACTGCACTCCAGCCTGGGTGACAGAACAAGACCCTGTCTCAAAAACAGAAAAAGGAAGGGAGGGAGGGAGGGAGGGAGGGAGGAAGGAAGGAAGGAAGGAAGGAAGGAAGGAAGGAAGGAAGGAAGGAAGGAAAGAAGGAAGGAAGGAAGGAAGGAAGGGAGGTCCTATAGGACAAACAACTCAATTTTGCCTCAACAAATCAAATAGAAGAGAAGGAGGGAGAAGCAAAAGATTAAGAGGCTTAAGACACATATCAAATAATGCAACTTTATTTGGATCTCAATTTTGAACAAATTAACTATAAGAAACATGAGACAATTGGGAGAAATTTGAACACTGAATACTTGGTGATATTAAAACATTTAAATGAAAACTGTGAGATGTTACAATGATATTGTCATTATATTTTTTAGAAGTGTCCTTATCTTTTAGATGTAAATGAAGAAATATTTGTGAATGAAATGATTTGATATTTGCTTCAAATTAATCTGGAGGTAGAAATGTTTCAATAAATGTTGAAGCTGGGTGGAAGTTCAAAGGGATTCATTATACTATTCTTCCTACTTTTTTATGTGTTTGAAAATTTTCATAAAATAGTTTATAAACTTGTATTGAGAGCATAATCTTAAGTTTGTAATATATATTATGTATGTATACACATGAATGTACATAAACACAGATTAGAAAGGAGAGGAAACATACCAAAAAAATCTTTAGGCTATCTCGTTTTGATGAGATTATAAATGAAATATACATTCTTTCTTATTCTTATTTCTTTCTTCTTTCTTATTTTTTGTTTAGGGAAAATAGAGTTTAAGAGGCACAAGATCCAGTTATTTTCAACTCTTTAACCTTGACAAATAATGAAGACCAGAAAAAAATTTTCTCAACTACTAAAAGTTGTCTTTATACAGTGGAACTATATGAGATTTTATTTCAGTTTTTTTACATTTCTGTATTTTTCCATTTTAATATAACAGGGCATCATTTTAGGATTCAGAAAACCAACAAATATTAAATCTCAAGGGACAATTAATTTATGAAGGATAAACAAAATTATTTATGTATACAAGATTTTTTAAAAATACAGGTATAGTTTTTAGGCTTGGTGTAGTGGCTCACGCCTCTAATCCCAGCACTTTGGGAGGCCGAGGCGGGTGAATCACCTGAGGTCAGGAATTTGAGACCTCTACAAAAAAAAAAAAAAAAAAAATACAAAAAATTAACTGGGTGTGGTGGCACATGCCTGTAATCCCAACTATTTAGGAGGCTGAGGCAGGAGACTTGCTTGAGCCCAGGAGGCAGAGGTTGCAGTGAGCCGAGATTGCGTCATTACACTTTAATGTGGGCAACAGGGTGAGACTCTGTCTCAAAACAAACAAACAAACAAGAAAAACAAGAAAAAAAATACAGATGTAAGAAACATTATTTATATTTTACATGCCTGTTTGGCAGATTAACACTAAGGCAAGGATGGAAAAAGAAATCAGATCACTTGTGATTCAACAAATGAATGCAATGAGGCTACATTTCTAAGAAAACTGTATTATTTGCCTAAAAGGGAAATTAAGCACTGGACTAAGAGTGTAGAGAAGGGCTGGCAAAGGAAACCAGGAATGGGAAAAACCAAAGGGTAAATTTCAGGGTGTTTCAGAGAATGTCACTGGTTGGTTAAATCAGAGAAACTGAATTTTACTATCAAATGTAAGAAAGAGTAAGTTCAGAAAGAGATTATGCTTTTATGGTTTCATAGCCTACTTTTTTTCTCTGTAACATTGATACAAGCCTTTTCCAACTGTAAGAAAAACTTCGTGAATTTCATTAAAAAAATACCATGGATAAAAAAAAAAATGCCATAGATTTAAAAATTCTCTTGATCTACCATAATTTGTTATTAATTCCTCTTTACTGGATATCTACTTTTAAATCTTATAATGTTTTTCCTTACAAATAAAACTTTTACCCTATTTTCCTGAAAGTAGAAATTTTTTGTAAGTAGAATCACTAGGTCAGGAGTATGAGCGTTTAGAAGGCTCTTGAGATATACTGAATAGTTGCTTTCCATAGTGGTTTTTACTATTAATTTATTAATTCCTAATCTACATTCTATCCAGCAGTGTTTATGGGTGCCTATCACTGCATATTCACCAGCATTGATCATCATGTTTTTTAAAATATCCATGCTAATTTGGCAGTTGTAACATGGGATCTCATTTTACTTGCATATCCTTGATAGGTACTCACATTAACTATTTTAAAGCCGTCTTTCATAAATATTCTGTTAGGTACTTCGTCTTAAAATGTAAATCTTTTGAACTGTCTACTGTGTCTAGATCTTTGTTTCTATTTAATTGACAGAATAAACAATGAAACCACTTAGACATATTGACTAAAAGAGTCAGGTTTTAAGAATATTGCACTGATATCGTTGAAATGCAGAGAACAAATTCCCACTTGAGCATATGTGTTCCTCCCCACCCCCACTGTTTTACCTATTACTTGATGCTAATCATCCTAATGTTTCAGATAGTTATTTTAAGTTGCCTATGTGTGTACCTAGCTGTAAATCAGTTCAATTTACAGACGGAGAACAAAAAAAACACACATGGATGTTATTGATGGGTCAGCCACATTCTTGTGCTCTGTCCTTCTGGGACCAATACTTTTTGAGGTGGTCAGGAACAGAAGACTGATCTGTGTGAAGAGACCCTTGCTTCTCTGAGAGAAGTTAACAGATCCTTTGGGGATAAGCCTATGATTTTGATTTCTCATTAGCATCGTGAGCTTCATTCAAGTGTGACTGACAGTCACACAAGTCAATACAGGAGCACTTTGGGAGAGCCAAGTTAGAGTTTTTTTTTTTTTTTTATAGATTAATGCTTCTGTTCTTACAGGGTTCATTGGAAAAACAAATCAGAGCACTTTTGATTCAATAAATGAATGTAACGAAGCTACATCTCTGAGAAAACTGTATTATTTGGCTAAAAGGGAAATAAAATACTAAATCCCTTGTTCAAATAAAAATGTTACTGAAGTAAATGAAAGTATATTCTAGATGATTATTAATGCTTTCATTTTCACTTTCTTTAATTCTATTTTAAGTCATATCTAAAGACTAAATGCAACTCAGATTTAGAAAGCAAAGAAAATTTATATATTTGGCAGTTTTAATCCCATCAACCATACTTTATGAAAACTTGAATAATGCCGAGATGGAAAATATCAGATCATTAGAAATAGAGTGGAAGAGGGTAGCCAAAGACCCAGGAAATAATGAGCAAATCTCATCTACGATTTTCCTCAGCTTTCGTTCCCAATTCTAGAGGAAGTAGATATCCCTCAATGTAAAAGATGTTTAAAATGTTCAATGGCATTCTTTTATTGTGCTACTGAATACAGTTTGAAAGCTTAAGGTGAACATTTGAGCTTAATGTTTAAAGATTAGAAACAATTAAAAGAAAAAAAACTCCAGTAGGCTTATAATGCAAATAGAATAGGAAAAATTATACTAAGACATCTCAAATTTAAAGAACAATGTCCCAATCACAAAAACTTAATGTGTAATTGCATAAAAAATGCCAACGGAGTGAAATTAGAAATTCAACAGATGGTCCCCAAATAAAATATTTCTGCAGTATATAAGAACAATTGTTCCCTAACTCTTCTTAAATAAAAGTGTGAATAATTAAATGCAATTTAAATCATCTAATCCAAATCAATCAATTCGTTTTTATGAAATCACCCAGGGGAATCAAGACAAGGTAACTTTCACTGAAAATACAATTTCTCATTTAATTAATAAACAACTACTGAGGGATTATTGGCATTAGTAGGAAGACACATCTATTAATAAGAAAAAATAAATACAATATAAACCTTTACCGTTGAAGAACTCCTAGTTGAAGGAAACTGATCATATGCAACTAAGAATTTGAGAATACTGACCATGATTTTTTGACGAATGTTCAAATAAACAACAGATTGACTATTATAACAGACTGAATTTTCCTAAGATGCCAGTGACTTGTAAGAAAAGATTTACAAGATCTGACACATGGTGAGAGCTGAACTTGGTGTCACATAGTGTCCTTTTTCTGGACTTTTCACCAGTAATAAGTTTTGCTTTTAGCAACCATTTAAACATGGTTAATTTAACCAGCCTGGGCAATATAGTGAGATCTCGCTACACAAAATACAAAAATTAGCTGGCGTGGTGGTGCATGCCTGTGGTTCCCTCTACTTGGGAGGCTGAAGCAGGAGGATTACTTGAGCCCAGGAGGTAGAAGCTGCAGTGAGCCGTGATTGCACCACTGTACTCCGGCCTGGGCAACAGAGCAAGTTCCCGTCTCAAAGAAAAAAAAGGTTAATTTAAATGCATTTTTATTCTTTTTAGCGTTGCTGTATCTTGTTAAATACATCTCTCCAGTAGTCTTTATCTATTCAAGGTAAATGTACTCTGGCAGCCCAACTTATGTTCATCTTAATTTTCCTGAGCTGTTAAGGACCTCACAGGGCCACTATTCTAAAGACATTGTTTCTCAAACTTCAGTGGGCATAAGAATCACAGGAAGGGCTTGTTAAAAAAATGGGTTGCAGCTGGGCGCGGGGGGCTCACACCTCTAATCCCAGCACTTCGGGAAGCCTAGACGGGCGGATCACATGGTCAAGAAATTGAGACCATCCTGGCCAACATGGTGAAACCCCATCTCTACTAAAAATACAAAGATTAGCCAGGCATGGTGGCGTGCGTCTGTAGTCCCAGCTACTCGGGAGGCTGGAACAGGAAAATCGCTTGAATCCGGGAGGCGGAGGTCGCAGTGAGCCGAGATCGGATCACTGCACTCCAGCCTGAGTGACAAAGCGAGATTCTGTCTAGTCTCAAAAAACAAACAAACAAACAAACAAACAAAAATAGATTGTTAGCCCAACCCTCAGAATTTCTGGAATGGGGTTCTACTCACTGAGTAGGTCTTGAATGGAGCCCCAAAATTTGGATTTCTAATTAGTTGCCAGGTGATAGTAATACTACTCATCCAGGAATCACAATATGAGAACCACCGTTCCAAGTGATATCTATTTGCTTGTTTTCAGGTAAGATAGTTGAGATCACAAGAAGAGTTGAAGAAACCAAGAAAGAATTTTCTTATTCCCTTGAAAATCTCAGGTCTGGTTCTGTGTATTCATGTATTCAACGTCAATCTTTTCCCTTCTGCAGGGTTCTGGTATTGGGTGTCTTTTTTTTTTTTTTTGAGACGGAGTTTCGCTCTTGTCTCCCAGGCTGGAGTGCAATGGCGCAATCTCCGCTCACTGAAACCTCTGCCTCCCGGGTCCAAGTGATTCTCCTGCCTCAGCCTTCCGAGTAGCTGGGATTACAGGCACCCACCATCAGCATTTTGTTGCTCAATTCTTAAATATGACACACAACCAACAAATATCAGACATTTGAGGGAGGACTCTCTTGTGGGAGAGAGAAATTGAAATAACAAAAAGTGAACTGGTGAAAACAGAGACTAAAGAAAGAAAAGAAAACTATATATAGTTAGAAATATTTACTATTTCTAGAGTTACATGAGATATATATATATACAGACAGAGAGAGAGAGAGAGAGAGTCAGGAGAAAGTTGCAACCATGAAACAAAAGCAGACAGAATAATTTTTTTTTAAAGAAGAAATAGTGTTCAGGATATTAAAAAAAGAGCCTTAGGATTGAAAATAGGAGGCTGGGCACAGTGGCTCATGCCTTTAATCCTAGCATTTTGGGAGGCAGAGGTGGATGGATTGCCTGAGCTCAGGAGTTTGAGACCAGCTTGGGCAAAACCAGTGAAACACTGTATCTACTTAAAAAATAAAAATAAAAATAAAGGAAAAGAAAAAGAAAAGAAAATAGGAAAGTAGAAATGAAAAAAAAAAAAAAAAAAAAGATTAGAAAAGAAAATGAAGGAAATTTCCTAGAAGGCAAAGCAGACAGACAGAGAAGACCAGTTCAAGAAGTTCAGAATTCAAATAGTAAGAGCTCAAAAAAAAGGAGTAAATGAATAATCTAAGAAAAATTCTCTGAACTGAAGTATAAATTACCAAATTTAATGAATTCATCCAGTGGACACCACAATGGATTAAAAATACATCTACACCAAAGTCTGTGATCAGGAAATCTGAGTACAGAGCAGACAAAGAGAAGAACTTTAAGCTTCCAGACAGGACCCAAAAGAGGACAAATGGAAAGGACTGAAAGTAAAAAATGGCATCCATTGTTTTACAACAACATTGGAAGCAAGTGGGCAATGGAACAAGACTTTCAAATATTCTTTTATTTTTTTTGAGACAGAGTCTCACTCGGTCGCCCAGGTTGGAGTGCAGTGGCTGTTACACGTGCAGTCACAGCACACTACGGCCTCCAATTCCTGGGCTCAAGCAATCCCCTCACCTCAGCCTTCAGCATAACTGGGACAAGAAATGTGCCCCACTACGCCCAGCTTCTCATATGCATATTTCTAATAGTTAGATCTCAAGGTACTCACTAGAATGAGAGAAGCGTTCCAAACACCAAATACCTTTTTGGAATACATCCCTGCCATGTATTTGAAAAAGCAGGTGCAGGCTTGGCGTGGTGGCTCATGCCTGTAATCCCAGCACTTTGGGAGGCCGAGGTGGGCAGATCACCTGAGGTCAAGAGTTAGAGACCAGCCTGACCAACAACCCCATCTCTACTAAAAATACAAAAAAATTAGCCAGGCATGGTGGTGGGCGCCTGTAATCCCAGCTACTTCGGAGGTTGAGGCAAGAGAATCACTTGAACCTGGGAGTCAGAGGTTGCAGTGAGCCAAGACTGTGCCACTGCACTCCAGCCTCGGTGACAGAGTGGGACTCTGTGTCAAAAAAAAAAAAAAAAAAAAAGAAAAGGCAGGTGCTTAGGAACTAAGCCAACAAATAGAACTGTATTCAAAATCTGAAAAAAGACTAGATTACTTATTCTGCTTTACCCATTTAACCTGTCCTTGTTTGGAATTTAAAAGTTTGAAAATTGATGTTGAGTACCAACAGGGACTGGAGACAACCCATTAGAATGTAAGCTCCATGGAGCCAGGATTTTTTTTTTCCTTTTTTTTCTAGTTTTTTCATTAGTATAGTCCAAGCATAGAAGACAGTTCTGGCACTAAGTATGTATTTAATATATATTTATTCAATTGATGAAAAACTGAAAGAATAAATGAATGCCAGAGACAGAGTCTACAAAATAGCAGCTGAATTTATAAGTACTCAAGCTTTTGAAAAATTAAATTTTCATTCATAACTTTCTACTGATTACCTTTACAACCAAACCTGCAAAAGAATGGTAGTGGATATTTGTCATAGTCCAATATGATGAATGACCATCATCTTTTTAAACAATTTTTTTTTTCTTTTTTTGAGACAAAGTCTCACTCTGTCACCCAGGGTAGAATACAGTAGTGCAAACACGGCTCACTGCAGACTCAGCCTCCTAGGTTCAAGCAGTCCCCTCGCCTCAGCCTCCCAGGTACCTGGAACCACAGGTGCATGCTACCATATCCAGCTATTTTTTTTTTATTTTTTGTAGAGATGGGGTCTTGCCATGTTGCCCAGGCTGGTTTCAAACTCATGGGCTCAAGCAATCCTCCCCTTGGCCTCCCAAAGTACTGGGATTACAGGTGTGGGCCACTATGTTAAATAACCATACTACATTAAAGGACATTTTTGTGGTATTAAATGACATTTTCATTTCAGCCTCGACCTGCTGGGCTCAAGCGATTCTCCTGCCTCAGTCTCCTGAGTAGCTGGGACTACAGGCATGTGCCATCATGCTCAGCTAATTTTTAAATTTTTTGTAGAGACAGGGTTTCCCTGTTTCTCAGTCTGGTCCTGAACTCCTGGGCCCAAGCCATTCACCCACCTCGGCCTCCCAAAGTGCTGGAATCACAGGCATGAGCCATTGCATCCAACAACGATTCTTTTAACAACAGCTATCCCTTCCCTATTCTGATCATATGACTGGCAAATCACCAAATACTTAAGTTTTTAGTCTGTACAAGTTTTACTTTACTGGCAAAAGGGAGGATTTATTCACATGCTTTGATATGGTATTCTTTGCTTTTTGATTTTTTTCTTAGTATCTATTTTGGAATAATTAATCCTTAATCTGTGGGAGTAGCCTACACAAATCTCTAAATATGTAAGCTGACTTCCATCATGCTATTACAAGAACACATGAGTTAGGCCCTCCTTCCTTAAAAAGATACCCAATATGGCCGGGCACAGTGGCTTACGCCGGTAATCCCAGCACTGTGGGAAGCCAAGGCAGGCAGATCAACTGAGGTCAGGAGTTCGTGACCAACCTGGACAACATGGTGAAACCCTGTCTCTATTAAAAATACAAAAATTAGATGGGCATGGTGGCAGGTGCCTATAATCCCAGCTATTCAGGAGGCTGGGACATGAGAATCGCTTAAACTTGGGAGGTGGAGGTTGCAGTGAGCCGAGATTGCACCATTGTACTCCAGCCTGCAACAGAGCGTGACACCGTCTAAAACAAAACAAAACAAAATAAAACAAAAACCAACCAAACAAAAAATTGGGGGCACCAGGTGCGGTGGTTCACACCTGTAATTCCAGCACTTAGGGAGGCTGAGGCAGGCAGATCACTTGAGCCCAGGAGTTTCAGACTAGCCTGGGCAACATGGTGAAACTCTGTCTCTACAAAAATATACAAAAATTAGCCGGGCATGGTGGTGTGCGCCTGTGATCCTAGCTACTCGGGAGGCTAAGGCTGGAGGATTCCTTGAGCCCACGAGGTTGAGGCTGCAGTGAGCCATGATTGCACCACTGTACTCTAGCCTGGGCGACAGAGCAAAACCCTGTTTGAAAAAAAAAATTGTTTTGAAAATTTCATTACTGATGTCTTAATGTGGTTTTGGGAAGGAACAAAATTTGGACCATGTGTTCAACTGCCATCTCTACCTAGAAGTGAATAACGATTCATTTCTCAATACATGTTTTTCGAGCATTTACTACTTGCTAGGCACTGTGCCAAGATATACATAGAAATATGGAGAAAGGTTATTACTCATTTTGCTTGATTAACTCTACTAAGTTTAAAAAAATGGAAATCTCTCTCTAAGTTTGATGCCCTAGATTGTTTAACAGTTTTTTTTCCTTTCTTGGCCTCTGAATTTGTCTTGATTTTGGTGTAAATGTGTGTTTTTTTAAAATATGAAAGAAGAGATTCTAAAGGGGAAAAAGATATTGAGTGTAAGATATTGAGTGACAATTGGGGGGGGCATGTCCTCAAATCTGAATATAGCATTTGTATAAGCCATCTAAGTGTCTTAAATAGTGGATAAAAATGATATTAGCAAAGAGTAGAGAACTATTTTATCTATCAACATTCAGAGAGAAAAAACGAAATCACTACCAGGAAATACCACAAAAGTGGGAGGTTCTTGCTGGTTGGTGGAAAAGAATGCTGAGAGTAGACATTCTCATTATCATTAGTAGAATGATCTCATTGGTCATTAGTAGAATTCGGCTCATGAGAGAGTAAAAGGTCTTGGCTTTTCGTTCATCAGTGATGGTAGTGCCATGAATTGAGGATACTACTTCTTATTAAACTCACTGTTACAGAAATTGTCCCTGTTGATCACAAGGGGATAGTTATTCTCCTTTTCTCTTTTCTGAGACAGGGTTTCATTCCCATTGCCCAGGCTGGAGTGCAATGGTGCAATCTTGGCTCACTGCAGCTTCCGCCTCCCAGGCTCAAGCAATCCTCCTGCCTCAGCCTCCCAAATAGCTGGGACTACAGGCACACACCACCATGCCCAGCTAATTTTTGTATTTTTTGTAGACACAGGGTTTCGTCATATTGCCCAGGCTGGTCTGAAACTCCTGGGCTCAAGCAATCCACCAGCCTCAGCCTCCCAAAGTGTTGGGATTACAGGCGTAAGCCACTGCACCTGGCCAGTTATTCTCCTATAGAGCAGGAAGCTACCAGACGGTCTATTAGCCATCAACCTTGGATCCTAGTGGATAACGTTAGGAGGCCAGTCACTTCATCCAGATAGCAATTTACTACTCCCACTTAACACCTGACTTGATTCTCTTCTCTCCTTCTCCTCTTAGCTTCCTAGAATACTTGTCTTCTAAAAAGGGGCCAAGGCTAAGTCAATCTGCCAAGGAAGCAAAAAGCCCATTGCTTTGGCTACTTTTCCTTTTGACTATAAAGGTTTCTCCGGGCAACTCAGGTGTCCTTGATAAAATATGCATAGGTGTGTTCAAGGATGAAGTGTGTGTGTTGTGTGCGTGGGGAGGCTGAAACCATGTTGACAGAATTCCTATGTCTGTCCAGTAGTGGATTACAGTGAATGGACAGTGAATTAAGCTCTATTAGATTGCTGGGCATGGTGGCTCGTGCCTATAATCCCAGCACTTTGGAAGGCTGAGGTGAGACGAGCACTTGAGCCCAGGAGTTCGAGACCAGCCTGAGCCATATAGTGATACTTTGTCTCTACAAAGAAAAGTTTAAAAATTAGCCAGGCATGGTGGCATGTACCTGTAATCTCAGGTATTTCAGAGGCTGAGGTGGGAGGATCACCTGATCCCAGGAGGCAAACATGCAGTGAGCTGAGATTGTGTCACAACACTTTAATTTGTGCAATAGAGTGAGACCTTGTCTCAAAAAAAAAAAAAAAAAAATCTATTAGATTGTAACTTCCTTGAGGGCAGTATGGGTTTTAGACTTTCTGTCCTGAAACATTTAACACCATGCCTGGCATGTAAGAAATGCACATTAAATACTTTTCAATATTTATTTATTGATAGTGATTAACTTATACTACAGAAATAGTACTATTAATTAATGCTGAATTTGTATTACTTAGTTGTTTCTCTCTGAACTTTTCAATAAAGGCTTCTGGATCTATCTAGATGGGTCAGCAAAGGCCCAGAAATGAGTTAAAAGTGATACAAAACTCCACTTTTTATATTCTTTTTGTCTTCTTTGTAAGTCAGAGCTATTATAGGAGATTCACTGGTGGGAATCATTTTCTCTTATTAAAAATGACACACGCGGCCGGGCGCGGTGGCTCAAGCCTGTAATCCCAGCACTTTGGGAGGCCGAGATGGGCGGATCACAAGGTCAGGAGATCGAGACCATCTTGGCTAACATGGTGAAACCCCGTCTCTACTAAAAAATACAAAAAGCTAGCCGGGCGAGGTGGCGGGCACCTGTAGTCCCAGCTACTCGGGAGGCTGAGGCAGGAGACTGGCATAAACCCGTGACACAGAGCTTGCAGTGAGCTGAGATCCAGCCATTGCAGTCCAGCCTGGGCGAAAGAGCGAGACTCCGTCTCAAAAAAAAAAAAAAAAAAAAGACACCTGCAAAGGCTGTATTATGAAAAATAATTTCAAGTTATAACGTCAAATGAATGATACCTTTAATTCCAGCTCCTCCTTTTTGGGTCTGCTATGCTCTTGGCACTAAGTTAGGTGCATGGTACTGGCAGATGCATGTCGGTCCGAACCCTCAAGGAGTTCACAATCTAATAAAGAAAATAAATTATAAAGTAAAGCTATATGGGCCATAATAGATATGAAAAACTTCACCAATCAGTCCCTAAGTAATGAGGGAGCCCCTATGACTAAAGGTTTGGGCAGACAGATATTCTTCCTCTGCGCTAGTTGTGTGAGAAGGATGAGAAGAAAATCTTGAAAACAGCATAAATCCTACATGTGGGATCACATACCTTCTCCTTCCCCAAGATTTCTCTCCAGTTTTACCATGGAGTCATAGAATCTTATCGCAGTGCGATGGTTTGAATGTGTCCCCCAAAAGTTCATGTGTTGAAAACTTAACCCCCAATGCAACAGTGTTGAGAACTGGGACCTTTAAGAGGGACGTCAAAGAGGGTAGAGTCCTCATGAATGGATTACTCTCTGTTGTGTGTGCTCACTTGCCCTTCTACATGAGATAACACAGCAAGAAGGCTCTCTAGAGACGCCAGTTCTTGGACTTACCAGGCTCCAGAACCATGAGCCAAATAAACTTCTTTATAAATCACTCAGTTTATGGTATTCTGTTAGTAGCAGGAGAGAATGAACTCAAACACATGGGAATGGGGCCTTAAGTTATCTAATCAGACTTCCTACCTGATGTTTATGTTTATGTCTTTGCTACTAAAAAAATGGTCATTGGGCTGGCACTGTGTAGACCATACTAGATTACAGACAACAGAAAATTCGAATCCGATTGGTCTAATCAGTGAAGAACTCAGAAGTTGCTTGATTCGGAGCCTCAAAAATGTCACCAAAGCCAGGTGTGGTAGCTCATGCCTGTAATCCCAGTGCTTTGGGAGCCTGAGGAGGGCAGATCACTTGAGGTCAGGAATTTGAGACCAGCCTGGCCAACATGGTGAAAACAGGACTCTACTAAAAAAATAAAAAATTAGTTGGGCATGGTGGCACACGCCTGTAATCCCTGCTACTTGGGAGGTTGAGGCAGGAGAATCGCTTGAACCTGGGAGATGGAGGTTGCAGTGAACTGAGATCCTGCCACCGCCCTCCAGCCTGGGTGACAGAGCCAGACTACGTTTCAAAAAAAAAAAAAAAGTCACCTAAGATCAGATCTCAATGTATGTTTTCTTGATGTCTGCTTTATTTTAACCTGACTAGACTTGTGTTTGGAAGATGGCTACCCACCATCCAGGGGACCCGATTTTTGGGGACATGTAGAAAAAAGCGCTCTCACAAAATGGAAGAAAAACTTTTCCCAAGAAAGACCAGGAAATTGCTTCTCTCATTGGCCCAAATACGTTACGCCCATTGCCAACCAATAACTGTGACAGGGAATGGGATTATGCTGTTTTAGGTTGGAATTATGCTACGTTGCTTAGATTGGAACCACCTGCCCCTGTAAGTAGGCAGAGCAGGGATGTGACTAAGAACTGGGCTTGTTTACCCAGATAAGGAAGAGTGGATATTGGGGAGTCTAGGCCACCACAGGATCTGTCATAAATTTTAGGTACAGCCAATGCAGAGCCTTAGAAATCCACCTGACAGCTCTGGTTGTACCATCCGCCCTCTGTATCTGGGGTTTCCAAATTCTGGGGTTCAACCAATTGAAAACAAAAAAGGTAGTTAGGCTTATCAGGCCTGAAAATATAGGAAAATACAGAACCTGAAATATAGCCTGAAAGTGTACTGAAAATACAGAGATTTCTTTGGATGATTATTCCCTAAATACACTTTAACAACTATTTACATAGCATTTGCATTGTATTAGGTTTTATAAGTAATCTAGAGATGATTTAAAGTATATGGGAAAACACACCATTTTTACGTAACAGACTTGAACATCTTAGAAAATCCAGAGTCCGGGAACCAATCCCACGGATACAGAGACAACTGTACTAAGTACAGTAATGGCATATGGTAGCTGAATCTACCTCTCTTTCCATGCCAGTCCGGAATCCAAAGGCTCCTTCTTGCCATGTTGTCCTCAGGCGTCGGCTGCTTCCTTCCATTTGTTACTTTGTGTCTTCTTTCCTCAGTGTTTCTTCTGCGTGGGCCTTACTGGTCTTTACCCACTCACTTACCTAAGAGTCAAAACACTGGCTGCCATTCAAGAAAATCTCACTTCTAGCCCAGAATCGAAGAACTGAGGTTTATTTTGTCTTCTTTCTACTCTGGGGCTTCTTTGAGGCCAAGTTCAGAACTTGCACACAAGTCAGTGGCTGTGTGACAGAGCCACCCTGGGCTGTCTCCGTTAGATGAAGAGACTGGCTTGATCCATTCCCAAGAACTCGTCCCACGTGCAATTCTGTGGCTCCGAATGGGATTTGGGTGGGAGGAGGTGATTGGCGATGTGGGGTCTTGGTGAGTGGGGTATTTGGGAACCTGAAGCTCACACGGCTTTTTCTGGTTTGAGGGAGGTTTGCCCTTTCTCCTGCATTCGGCTCAGCATCGAATCTGAGCGGCCGCGCCTCCTCGCGGAACGGCCGAGGAGGCTGGGTCTCCCGTCCCCACGCGCGCGGTGTCTGCGCCCACTGCAGCCCTCCTGGGCGGGAGCCTCTGGGCCCAGCTTAGGGTGGCGTCCAGCGTGACCTGCTCGGGAATGGCAGCCTTCAGTGCTCTGCGGCCTCGCGTTGCGGGAAGTTCGGGAACCTGGGCTGTGGATCCAGATGCTCCCACAGTTGTGTCTCCGTCGCTCCGCTTCGGGGGCCGAGAACCAGCAAGACCAACGCGAGGAGGCGCCACAGTGCCTGCCGCCCCGCTCCCAGGGGGCCCGGACGAGGCTTCCTCGGCGAGCGGTCGGGGCCTCCTTCTCGAGGTGCCTGCGAGCGCCTCCTGCCCCTCCCTGCCGGCCCCAACTACGTCCCGCCTCACCCGACCGCGGGCTTTGTCCACCCGCCGCGGTGCGGCTCCTCCCAGTCCCCCGCCGGCTCCTCCCCGCCCCCTCTGCCGGCCCCACTTCCTAGGCGGCGGAGCGGGCCGGGGAGGAAAGGGTTAACTCGCGGCTCTTCCCGGCGCGGAGGGATCCGGAGGCGAGCCGAGCGCGGTGGTGAGGCCGCCTCAGCGAAAAAAATGTCCGCCTGAGGAGACCCACAAGTTCTATTCGGGGGGACCCACAGCCCGCCCCGGGAGGAAGGGGCGGCCAGGCCCGAAAGCCGCCTCCCCCGCCCAGACCAGAGAGCTCGTGCGGGGCAAAGTGAACCGAGCCGCTGGGCGGTGCAAGGGGAAGCCCAAGCCCGCTTTCCCGGCCAAAGTGAACTTTAATCGGGGTGGTTGGATGCGGAGACGGGGCGGCAGGTAATTGCGGGCTAGCGAGCGGGAGGGGGCGGCGCGGCGGGGCTGGGGGCTGCGGGACGCCGCCGCGTCCCTGCTGGAGCGGGGGCGCCCCCGTCCCCCGCCTCAACTCCGCGCCCCTTTGTACAGCGCCAAACCCGGGGTCCCCTCCAAGTTGGGGAGCGGAGTGGAGGCGGAGGCTCGAGTCGCAGGCGCTCAGGCCCGCTGGCGGCGCGCTCGGCCTGTGCGCCCCGTTCGGCTCTCGACTCGGGCCGGCGCCCAGGCTCCGGGGCGCGCGGGAGATCGGGCGGCTTCGGCCGCGGAGCCAGGCTCATTGTTCGGCAGGTCCGGGGCAGGGCAGCAAAAGTGGGAGGAGGCCGAGCCTGGGGAGGAGGACGCCGGACGAGAGCGAGACTAGTTGTCGGCGTTTCTGTTTTCTGTTTAAAACGCCCTTGGATGCGCCGGGGGTGCTTTCCGACCCCCTGGGCCCGCCGGGGACGTCCGGGCGGCGGCGGCCGCAGACGCGGGCCTGCGAGTGGCGCGTTCCCTGCAACTTGTCAGTTCTATTGTTGCCGAGCGAGTGAGTCACTTCGCATCTCCGCTCGCCGCCGCTCCGCTCGCTGGACGCCGAATTGCCCCTCACCCGGCTCCTCGAGACCCCAGCCGCGGCCGGGCCCCGCGCGCTGAGCACCCGGCTGCGGCGCGGAGCAGGGGGCGCCGAGGAGGGGCCAGAGACTGGCTCGGAAACTTGCGGGAGAGGCGGCGAGTTGCGGGAGCCGCCGCGTCGGTCTCGGGCCGCGCCGAGGAACGCGTGGATTCCGGGACCCGGCGCGGGCACTGAGCCCTCCCGCCCCCTCCTCGCTCGGCAGTGGGAGCGAGTCGGGGTCCTGGAAGTCATCCCGGCGCCCCCAGCGCTCTTCCGTAATCTTCCCCAGTACGGCTCTGTGTCCCCTCACACACTTTGGGCCTCGGTGGTCTCTCGTTGAGCCCGTTTCCTCTACCCTAGGACCTGCTAGAAGTGGCCGAAGATGAATCCCCAGCAACAACGCATGGCCGCTATAGGGACCGACAAGGAGCTGAGCGACCTGCTGGACTTCAGTGCGGTATGAGAGCTTTCTACGACATCTTGGGGTTCTGCTGAGGATTAAAAAAAAAAAAAAAAAAAAAAAAAAGGTGGAGGGAAGCAACGTGGGGACTAGGCACCGTGAACTCCATCTGCTTGAGCAGTAGTTCTCAGGGCCGGAGTCCAGCTCTCCCAAGTTGGACACCTGAACTTTGATGTAATGTCTAGACTTGCACATTTAAAACTTTAATGCCAGAGGGGTCATTTGATTTAACCAGTTAAAAGGAGAACAATGTAATTATGACCTTTGGTTGAGTCACCCTCCCACCCCGATGATTATTAGGAATCTTGGACTTTATATGAAAATTTGTTTTTTTCTTCAACACTCCTCACCATTTTCCTTTCCAATATCAGATGTAGTTTATGGTACCTGAAAGATGTCAGCGACAAGAAAAGTAGTCCAGAGCTAGAATTTCTAGCCTTCACACACACACACGTGTGTGTGTATTATGTTCTTAACATGGGAAATGACTTAAAACCATCAACTGAAACCGAAGGGCCCACTGCTTTTATTTTTAATGGGTCTAATTCCTTTATTAACTGCTGTTAGGAGGCAGCACCTATACCTGCTTTATACAATTCAGTTATAATCCTTACTGTATGTAGTAATTTCATTGACCATAATTCTGACTGTGTGTATATTAAGATGTAATGTAAACGTAATGAGATTCACTTAGTTCCACAGTAAAGATCATGGATAATAATATACTGTGTAAACTTAATAATCTTGGAATCTTCCATGTAAATGATCGGGTCTTCAGAACAAAATGTAGCCATTATTTCCAATTAATTAGGAAATAGTATCACTCAGTGTATTTGCCTCTCTGGATCTGAATGTATCTCCAATTTTATTTTAACTTTCCTTCGAAGTATAATGACTGATAAATGACTTTTGGTGGACTTTTGTTTGCAAGGAATCTAGAAGAATTTCAGGACTAACAGATATATTTGGGTTATTTCGCAGATGTTTTCCCCACCTGTTAATAGTGGGAAAACTAGACCAACTACACTGGGAAGCAGTCAATTCAGTGGATCAGGTAAGATGATGTCTTAAACTAAAGACTCATATTTTGGTGGTGTGATACATTTTAGTAGAAAAATAGAAAGCGTGACATTTAAATATTATTGAATATATGTATATAAAAGGTGGAGTTGAGTCAAGTGATAATTAGTAAGATTTATTAATTTTAAAAGATGACAGTTCCCTCAGAAATCTGTAGGAAATCAGTAGTTTCGTTGACAATTATTTAAAATGTTAGTGGGTTAACTTTTCAAAATGAATAGAAACTTAGATTTATTTGTAAATACCTATTAGATGACTGAATTCTGTCCTATATCCATATTACATTCTGGTAATGTTTAGAGTAAGTTAAAGTAGATCTACAGACTAGTGCTCTTTAAGTTTACTTTCAGTACATTTATGACTACTGTGCTCCATTTTAAAACATTTATCCAATTTTTCTTAAAAGTGCATTTTTTCATTTTTTTAACTTTTAAAAACTCCTAATTTTAAAATATTTTAGAAGCAAGGTTCATTCCAGTGTACAAAAGCTATAACTTTTTATTTAATTTAAATTTATTTCTTTGTGCTCAGAGATGAAAAAAATAACTGAAGCTATGACAGCATCATCTTAAGAAAACCAACTGTCAGATCTCTGGGCTGAAACTCAGTAATTCCTCTTTGATGGGTGCTTTTTATTTCCCCTGGTAAAATAATAGTTGATTTCTTAAAATACTGTGAGAATAAAACATCAGAAAATAAGGTTAATTTCATAACCACCTAAACACTTCATACCACTTTACATTCTAAAAAGTTTGTTTTTAAAAATTGTATACTAATTTAATTTACTAAAATTCATTTTTAATTATGAAATTACAGCTTGTGGGGAAAGTATAGTATGTCCTTAATCATCTTAAGTGAGTGAAATGAAGGTGTTTTTTTGAATTTTAAGTAGGTTAAAGACTAATATTATTCTTGATCAAAAGGACATCATGAAACGATAGCCAAGTCCCAACTCTTCTCTCATCTCCTTCCTTTTACTGGTAATCATTTGAAAGTTGTTACTTTTTTGTGGTGGGGGGAGAAAATTTAATAATTTTAAAGTTGTAGAAGATGGCTGTATTTCTTTACTGGTGTTGATACATCTCATTTTTTGCAACTGATAATTCATTCTCAGGAACCTTCAAATTTACTTTGACGAATACATAGTAGATGATGCTTAGTATTTTTTAAAAATAAGTCATGATATTACTGTTGCCTACTGTTCCAGCTTAAATTGTGGTAAATATATATAACTGGACACTCACTGATACAAACATGAACTCCAGGAACTTGCTATTAGAAGTGCATTCTATTTTTAGAATAAAGGCAATTATATTTATTTCACTTTTTAAACTTAAGAAGGATTTATGTAGTCTGTGAAATTTAAAAGTATATATATATGAACCGGGATATGGATTACAAGCATGACATTGGAGCAATTTTTGGACTACTTTTAGTATGTTGCGTTACACAAAGAAAAAATTATTTTTCTACATTACAAATGATCACCGTATTTGATTATTTGGAGTAGGAACTTTTAGTTTTAAAAGTTAGATTTGTTATCCATTGAAAGATTTGAACTTATACACCTGTATGCAGTGAACTTAGCATTATTTATCTGTGTGTTTTGTTTTAAATGCTACAAAAAGTTGTAATAAGCTGTGACTTTTAATAAATTAGTGAATGAATTTGAATTTGGGGAAGAGAAAATGGCATGTGATTGTTTTTCAAATCAAGATGTACTGGTAGATATAATTTTTCTGTGGCCATTTCTTAAAGGGAATGTCTAAAAGAAATTGGTATAGTAACATTATTTTAGTTATATAATTTATATTTGTATACCTTATTGACATTTGAATAATCTTCTGCCCTGATTTCAAAGGATATTATGTAATACACCCTAATGCCTATGTATTTGCAGCTATTAAGGAGCTAAAGATCTGACTTTCCTTTTGAAGAGCTGCCGTAGTAAAGATTAGAGTTTTTTGTTTGTTTTCTGTTTTGTCTTTGGAGTAATATTTATAAAAACCTCATGCTGTTTGACTTATGAAAACTAGAGTTTATAGTTGGGTATTGTAATTTCCTTTCTTATTTGTCCTTTTTGAGGAAGACTCAATTTCACAGTGGGCTGTTTTTGAGAAACAATATATAATACCTTCAGAAACTTTTTTAACTGGAAGAATATATATACTATAGTATGTGATGTTATCTTTAATCTTATTCCTGAAGCAAAACAAATAACTCATGATAGCTGAGTTATTTGTGTGTCAGAAGTCACTATGGAAAAGATAAAGGTGTGTTTACTACTAATTTGTCTTGAGGATCTGTTATGTTATTCCTTCATCAAGGTGTTAAAATTTTCTTTGCATTATGGTGAGAGTGAATTTGTTCACTTGGTATGATGGGCTGTGTGAAGTGTTCCTAAAGTGACCTTGAGAGAAGCTTTTCTTTCTGTAGGAGTGAAAAGTGGGGTACTCTGATTAGGGCAGTGTTTAGAAAGAAAGGGCAGTGTGTAGAAAGTTTGTTAAAAGGATTGACAACATGGAAATGGTTCAGATGTTTAAATCCATGTCCTCAACTTTAGGGTTTGAGTGTGTATGTCTAAATTGTGATTTTGGGTTTAGTTTTTAGTAGATTTAAGTGTTTGTTATGATATCTGAAAATTTCCTTTGTTTTGGAATCCGAATAGTAAGGGATGTTGTCATTTTGTAAGCCATCTGTAGATATTGAGCATCTCTCTGATATTTCTATCTAGAATGTCATTTTGAGTATTAAGTAAAGCTTTACTTTTTCTTATTGAATTCAGACTTTTGTAACAGTATAGGTTTCTTTTTGCCCAAAATTTTCAGAGATAATTGTAGGAAGTATTTACTGGCTCTTAATTTTTAAAAAGGAATACAGATTTTCATTTTTCAGTTACTGATCTTTTTTGGTCGGGGGGGAAATTTTTAGATGTACTTCTAGGCTTTTTGAAAATACTGACATAGGGCCAGCAAAATGAATTCTCATTAAATTACTCTTCAGTATTTTTATTTTTTGGTAGTTATAGATTCATATGCAGTTGTAAGAAACTATACAGAGATTCTATATGCCTTTTACCCAGTTTCCTGCAATAATAGCACCTTGCAAAATTAGTACAGTATCACAACTAGGTTATTGATAGTGATACAGTCAAGATACAGAAACTGTTCTGTCACCCCAGGGATTCTTGGTATTGGCCTTTTATAACTGCATCCACTTTTCAAGTAATTTTAAAAAATGGCAAGATTACTAAATGCCTTCTTACCCTGTTAAACGAGGAGTAAGCTTTTCAAGTTGCCATAGCATTACTTGAACATATCAAGAACAAAATCAAGAGAAAACCAAAATTGTACCACTGTGGGTTTTTACAGAACTATAATAGAAATAGAAGTGGTGATTTGAGAGAGGAAACCAGGTCTGACCTTTCACTTAAGGTATTTTAAGGTTAAGAGTAGGGTGTGGTTCATATGATGTACATATTAGTGTTGAAATTTATAATAGCTATAATTTGTAGTAATACATACTTGTTAATATTGAGCCATGTTAGACATTTGCTTCAGGTAAGCTGTAGTGATTAATGAGAGTAACCACAGAGTTAGCAGGTGTGTGAGGAAAAATATATTTTAGGACAAATATGGTCTGGTATTAAGTGGCTCATTTAAGGTAAAAGGTAGCAAGGGAGTGTTTTAGAGAAAACCTGTATATGAAAATTCAAACTTGGAAAACATAAAAATTAGAGACAAGATTACAACCATGAGTATTGTATACTTTTCAGAACAATTCCTGAACAATTGAAAAACAAGGTCGGGTGCGGTGACTCATGCCTTTAATCCCAGCACTTTGGAGGCCGAGGTGGGTGGATCACCTGAGGTCAGGAGTTTGAGACCAGCCTGGCCAACATGGTGAAACCCTGTTTCTACTAATAATACAAAAACTTGCTGGGCGTGGTGGTGGGCACCTGCTACTCAGGAGGCTGGGGTGGGAGAATTGCTTGAACCCGGGAGGCAGAGGTTGCAGTGACCTGAGATGGCGCCACTGTACTCTAGTCTTGGCAACAGAGTGAGACTCTTGTCTCCAAAAACACAAACAAACAACAAAAAAATGGTGTTCTCCCTTCCCCACCAGCCGTACTCATTGCTTGTCATGGATTTGAAAAACAATTTGATTAGATCACAACATTTTAGGGGCTTGTTTATTGTATATAGTGAGGCATACCTACGATTAATATTTTTGTTTTCATTAGCCATTTAAACACAAATTCAAGTTTCTGTCTTCAAGATATCCTTTGCTATATCTTTGAGTTTTTAAACAAGCCTTTTGAAATGGGAAGATAAAGATGAAGATATCCAACCTTGACTATAAACAACTTTCAAATTTTACACTTATTTGGGCAGTAAATAATACTGTCTTACTAAAGCCATATAGTCTTTTCTGCTCTTAAACAATTGGTAATCTTTCCTGGAATGTCATTGCCTGCCTAGTGTTGTCAAAGACTTGGGTAATCTCACTGAAAGAAAGTAAAAGTAACACTATTAGAAAGGCTCTCCTGAAAAAGAAAAAAAAGTGGTATTTCTGGACAATGTGTGGAATGCCTTTTTTTTTTTTTTTTTTTTTTTTTTTTTTTTTTTTTGAGATGGAGTCTTGCTCTGTCCCCCGGGCTGGAGTGCAGTGGCCGGATCTCAGCTCACTGCAAACTCCGCCTCCCGGGTTTACGCCATTCTCCTGCCTCAGCCTCCCGAGTAGCTGGCACTACAGGCATCCGCCGCCTCGCCCGGCTGGGTTTTTTTTTGTATTTTTTAGTAGAGACGGGGTTTCACGGTGTTAGCCAGAATGGTCTCGATCTCCTGACCTCGTGATCCGCCCGTCTCGGCCTCCCAAAGTGCTGGGATTACAGGCTTGAGCCACTGCGCCCGGCCGGAATGCCTTTTTAAAAGATCATTTAATAAGACTGCTTTTGGGTATCACTTGAAAGTATGTTTATGGATGGGAATGTTGAAATTGCAAATCTAAAAGTGTTTGTGTTTAGGGAAGATAATGAGAAGACAAATATTTAAATGTATTTGTTCAAAATACTAATGAATGACAGTTTCCTTTGTTAAATAGTTGTGCCATAAGTATCTCATTTTTATCAATTAACTATTTAGTATCTACCTATGCATTCTTCTAGCAGTTTTTGGGAAGATGGGAAATGGAGAAGGTCATTGCTCAGAAAAAGTGGAGACATTTCCCCGGGCGTGGTGGCTCATGCCTGTAATCACAGCATTTTGGGAGGCTGAGGCAGGCAGATCACTTGAGGCCAGGAGCTGGAGACCAGCCTGGCCAACGTAGCAAAACCCTGTCTCTACCAAAAATACAAAAAATTAGCCAGGTGTTGTGGCACGTGCCTGTAGTCCCAGCTACTGGGGAGGCTGAGGCAGGAGAACCGCTTGAACCCAGGAGGCAGAGGTTCCAGTGAGCCGAGATTGCGCCACGGCACTCCCTCTTGGGTGCACGGAGGGAGACTGTCAAAAAAAAAAGGTGGAGACATTTATTATTAGATGGGAAGTAAAATACTTCTCTTAACATAGAATATGTCAGCAAACACACATTATTGTAGTTCACATTGAGTCCATAAGAAAGAGGCTGTGCTGAAGAGTCAGGGAACTGGCTTAAGGAAAACTCAAAAATATTGAGTTTAGAGTTAAGTTGTGATGGAGATATGGACAATGAATTAGGGAAGAGAAGAACTGGTCTTCCAGTTGAGGAATAGCATGAGGAGAGACCTGGAAATAAGAATTTAGCTTGATCCAAGGGCCTGTACAGTTCAGAGAGAGAGAAGCTGGTTTTTATTTGTCACCACTCCTTAATTCCTGGGGGAGCTCATATTTACATATTACCTGGAGCTGGACTACAGGTGTTCAGATCCAGAAATTACCAGTGAATATCTGGGTGATCTTGGGTATGTTACTTCTCTGCTTTTGTTTCTTAATCTGTAAAACAGGACTAATAATAGTAGTTATCCTTATAAGGTTGTTAGGAGTGTTCAATGAGTTAATACATGTAAAGTTCCAAGAATAGTGCCTAGCACATAGTTAGCTGTGGTGGAGTAAATTGTTAGTGGTGAGACACTAAAATAAGGAAGGCATTTATTTACTTTGGAGGCCTTTATGCCAATCTAGGATGAGCTGGTGAGGGATTGCATTTGGTGTTAGTGTAGGGAATAGAAAGGAAAAATATCAGAAGTAAAGGATTGATAGAATTTGAAGGATTGATAGAATTTGAAGGAGTGGCTTTCTGTAGGTAAGAGAAATGACTCAAGATTGCAGTTCTGACATAATTGGAGGATAGCAATGCTGGAGGTAATAAAGATGCTGAATTGTTTTTTGCATTTTATATTTCACATGACCGGGGACTCTTCTGGCTAATTTGAAGATTTATGAGGGAAGTATGCTCAGTAAAGATGTTGGTTAAAAAGAAGACCATCTTTTTTCTGCATATAAAGTTATTACATAGTCATAATTGAAAAGAAAATTGGAGAACAGAAAAAGCAAAAGGGGAAAAATTACCTTTATTTCACTATCCAGAGAAAATTGTTTATTTCCTTTTTGTCTTTTTTTTCTTATAGTTCTGTTTACAAAGTTGGTAACTTAATGTTAGTTCATTTATGTCCTATTTTTTGTTTCACTTAATTTTCTACCATTAACATTTTCTCCTGTTATTAACTTGGCTTAAAATAGTTACATGCTCTTAAGTGGAATGAATATAGCATATCTTAACAAATCCATTTTCTTACTACTTGACATTTAGGGATTTTTGTTAATTTGCTTTTTGATATGATAAATAATGTAGTACTGACCACCTTTTTGTGTGTATGTTTTTGCCCACATTTTGATTTCTTTTGGTTAGGAGATGCAAATTTTGTTTTTTGTGCCTACAAGTTAATAATTAAAGCTAATGAATTCCCTTAGGGAAATGAACACAGAGGGAGATAATTTATCAGACCAGGGATTGATGTTAATGGTGGAGTTACATGCATAAAATTAGTGACTTTGGTTGATTATTTAATGTAACAATACAAAATTTTATTAGTATGTGAATGGAATGCATTATGACATTTGGAGCACATTTGTGCTTGTATACAAATGTGTTGTGTGGTGACTGGAGGGAATTCCTGTCATTCTTTGACCTGTGCTTATTGAAGTGGAGTGGAATCTAATTGGAGTCTTGTCAGTGAGAGAGCCCTTGAATTCCTGACTTTTTGTGAGAGAGGCAGTATAGTGTAGTGGAAAGAATTGGGCTCAGGAGCCAGACAACTGGATTGGAATCGATGACTTGCAACTTACTAGTAGGATGGCCTTAGGCAAGACATTTAAGTAATCAGAGCTATACTTTTTTCAGTTGTGAAAAGTGGGTAATAATGCCCACCTATGGAATCCTTGTGAAGATTAAATAAGGTTATCTATATATTTCCTCCTACAAAGCTGCTTCAGAAATGGTAGCTGCTATTATTTGTGGTATCTTCTAATTAGTATTCTTGGTAATACTAATGATTCTATTAGAAATCATTATATAGCCAGTATTATAGCTAGTGTTTATTGAATTCCTATTATATGCTAGGCATTGTGATAAGCAATTTATGGGCATTATCTCATTTTACTTTGGATAAAATGAAATGTTTTGTCTGTGGGGTTGGAAGTGAGGAAATACCCCTACAAGAGCAACAAATCAAAGTTGCTTTTAGTGCCATAAAATTGTGTATATGAAGTCTGAGAAGTTATCAGGCATATAAGTAGTTTTGAAAAGTCATGAAGTACCTAAGAACCTTAACTTTTCTTTTTTAGTTGATTTCTTCTTAATGTTATTATTTTGTAGACTCTACTTTGTAGAGTGCAGAATAATGAACAGAATGTGTACACCTTTTGAAACTCCTTTTCCATGCTTAGGTATCGCCACCACTTAAATGTAGTATTTTGTCCATATTATTTCTCCAGGTACTTGAAATTCTTTCTGGAGTAAGGCATAGTCTAAATAATTAAGTAAAATAAAAATTACCTGACTTGAAAGGATAGAACGCCTGGGAACAGGTTAGAGAGGATGTTAAGAGTCTCTAGGGTAGAGCGTCTTCACTTTTTTTCTTAATGGCAGAGAAGAAGGAACATAAACTCCCTTGGTAGCCTGAAGCAGCATGTCGCAAGTGAGTGGAAGAAATTGTATCTTAAAAATTCATGTACATTTTATTTTCTACTTGCTACCACAACTATTTGCAGTAATTTAAATATGTTTTCATTAATCACTGAGTAAAACTGAATTTCTAAAGTTGCATCATTTTCAGCTTATGGCATTACCTTCCTCTCGTTTTGGTTTGTATCTTTGAGGGTAAGGGTCAAGGTGGAATGGAATGCTGGCCAATCCTTAATGAGAAGCCCAACTCTAGAGCATATGTTTAGCTGTATTTTTTCATGCACCTTTTCTTGCTCCTATAGAAGCCTGTAAAAAGGGATCATTACATCAGGGGGAAACATGGTTTTGGTAGAAAGAAAACTGTTATTTTCATAAACTGAAGCACAGATAGTTTTGTTAATAACATGACTGTTACTTGAAACTTTTTTCTGTTTCCAGCCAGATCATCCTGTAGTTTTTAAAGATACCCTTGACTTGGAAAGAAAATGTAATTTTTATAGAGAGAGCTTTGGTTTTTTTGTTGCATGTTTAAAATGTGCTCTTATGTGTTCCAGGTTAAAAATGTGCTCTCATAAAGACTATGGTGAGTCATCTAAGCTACTGTAAGCTGCTTGGGGACTTAAAGATCACATTTAAAGATCACACAGAAAAGAAAACGGATTAGAGATTGGTTACTAATTTTTATTGCATTGGGTGGTGACTCAGGGATGAAACCTTCAACATAATGTAATAAAACAATTAGAGATAAGGTACAGGACAGAAAATACTACCTTTTTTTTTTCTTAAAAAAACACTACTACCATAACTTACTATATTTTGGTTATTAAAATTGGGACGATTTGGCCCAAGATGTCATTTTGTCAGCTCTGTGGTATTAGGAAGGTGCCTGAATTTGAACTGAGGGGGTTTCTCTACATTTGTGGTAATCTATGGAAGATCATTCTAGTTGCCAAATGGAAGTCTTTGTGGAGGCAGCCTCCCTCAAAGGTTGTCAGTTTGTTTGCTTCTGGTAGTTTTGCCTGTGAGCTATTGTCAGGCTTTAAAAATGAGCAAGATAGACTCATAATTACTTTTTCATCACTTCATTGGTAGCTGATACATGAACACAGGTTGGACTTAATATAATCATGGCTGCTCCAGTCAGTGAGCGAATGCGCTGCTGCTGTCGGCCAGAGTTGTGAATGTTGGTTAGGCATGGCAGGTCTCCCTGCTGGGAGGGAATTACCGTTATCCAGCTTCTTGGTCCCAGAGGCATGTTGTTGTTCTGAGGTAGTTGGGGATAAGTAAGCGGTTTGTTTGTACCTTTGGAGAAGAAAAAATGCTAGGCTCACTTTGAATGGAAGTGTGGTTTGGCCACAGGTCAGTTTAGAGAATCTGAGCTTATATGGGCCCTTGTGCCAAGGGTAAGAATCTTTGAGTTCTCCTGCAGGATCCTTCTAGGTTTTTCCTATTTGGAAACCCCACTATATCTAGCCAACTTTGTCATGTGGTTCAGAGGCCCATTTACTAATCTGCTTGGTACTGACATACTCAGATTTTAGAAAATGTTTTTTAGTGTTAGTCCCAGTTGGGAATAAAGTTAAAGGGAAAAGTGTTTCATGTTGAATCTCTTGATAGGAACATATAACTTGAAATGATTATAACTTTCCAATTAGGTAGGTAATTAGAGCCATTTCAAGACGGTCCTAAATATCCTAAATATCTTTTATCTAAGCATCAGCAATTTTTTTTTATTCTAGGTGATAGCATATTTTATTATTTGTCAAGATCCCCTTTTCCCTATTAGAGATCCACAGCCCCTTATCTGCAATTTTGAAATCCAAAAAGATCTGAACCACAATTAATTTCAGCATGAAGTATTTTGATGGCAAAATCTGATGTTATCTGAAAGGAGGCCGTTGACATTCTCTATTTTCCTAGTTCCTGTGTGGTTGCCAGGAGCTGATTTGTAGCATATGACATATGTACCTATATACTATGTTTCCTTTCTAAAGTCTGAAAAACTCAGTTCTAAAACCCACCTGGCCCCATGGATTTTAGAAAAGGTATTATGGAGATCTGTCTATCTCTCCTCCTCTCCCTCCTTCCTTCACCCCCCACCCCAGGGATTGTTTTCAGCTCACAGTAAGAACTTTTTGTTCTCAAAAGTCTAAACTAAAGACTTCATTATTTTAAATACAGAACAGAAAAATTGTGGTGGACTTGTTTATATAAAGCAAATTCTTCTTGGAATATAAGCTTTTCAGGCTGAGTTTTATGCTTTGAGTAGTCCATCCAATACATTGATTTAGGGAATCAAGATCTGTTTTGAGGAGAGAGAAGCTTTCTCATCTTTTGGGCCAACGAGTGTGCTGATACTTCTCTGATCAGTTAAAGCATGCGGAGAAATTTTCAGGGTACTATCAGGAGAGTAGAGTTCTTTTCATTTGGTCCCCATTTTGTATACATAAGAAGCATTATATGAGCTCTGCTACCAGGAAGCCTCAACTCTGACCATACTCTTTTGAATTCTGACTGAGAGCAAACAGTTAAGAAAACCCTAATAGTCATCTTCAAGAAGAAAAAGTAGAACCAAGATACTTTGCTGTAGGGAACACACAAAATCAGTCTTTGGTAAACTTTATTCTTTCCTTTTTATTGGTGAAAAGTTTTCATAGATTAGTAGCATGATGTTTATTCCTGAAATACACTCATTACAGGCATCTTAATTAAAAACAAGTTATGATTCTGTTGAGTGTGAAATTTTCCTCAGGAGCTTATTATTGGCTCAGACGCACTACTGTTTAATATAAACTATGAAAGTAGTAATGAAGTGTATAATAAACTAGTTTGCGGTAGTCTGTTTTGAGAGGTAGACCAGTAGGCCATTGACTTTTCTGGTGGCTTTGCAAGCCTGTTGCTTGTACTGTTGCTAGTGTTATGTCTTAAGAACCATGATACAATGTTGAGTAATTAAATCCATTTAAAGTTTGTAGGGGTTTGAGATGCTGTACTGCAGGAACACAAAACATGCCATAGTGCCAGGGTCTCTCTTGCCTTCATATTTGTATAATCCCTCTTCTCAAGCTTAAGAACAGTGCCTGTAGTGAGCAGACTCTATTCACATTGAGTTTGACTCCGGAGACTTGCGGAATACGTTATAATAGCAGTAGGACTTTGTCCACTGAATGATTGGGGGAAGGGGAGGAGTCTTACTGTTTTAAAGCAAAATCAGTGAAGATAACAGTACTTCATAAATATTTACTGATATGCTATTTGCTTCATAACTCTTGTAGGAAGTTGGTAACTGTTAATTTTACAGAGGAAATAGAGAAATCAACAGTGAAATACATTTGCCTGTGGTTTCTTATTGCCCCTCAGAAGTAGCAAACTCTAATCAGTTGTAGTTGCACCTGCACTGATACCAATCTACAAGAGCATGGTTTGTCTTGAGGAGGAATTTAGTATCTCTAGAAATCTTTGAAATTTGTTGTAATAAGAAGTCTTATCTGAAGCCAAGGTGACAAAAAGAAAAAAAGAAGTCTTAAATGGGGTACTGTTGATATTCTCCAAAAGTGCTTCAAGATTTATTTATTTAATTATTATTATTTGGGAGACAGCATGTAGCTGTGTCGCCCAGGCTGGAAGTGCAGTGGTGCGATCTCAGCTTTCACTGCAACCTTTGCCTTCCGGGTTCAAGCGATTTTTGTGCCTCCGCCTTCCGAGTAGCTGGGATTACAGGCACCTGCCACCACACCTAGTTTTGTAATTTTTGGTAGAGATGGGGTTTCACCGTGTTGGCCAGGCTGTTCTTTAATTCCTGTCCTCAGGTGATCTGCCCACCTTTGCCTCCCAAAGTGCTGGAATTATAGGCGTGAGCCACTGTGCCTGGCTGATTTATTTTTATTAAGGAGAAAACAGTGTAATTAAAAGCCTCCATAAAATGGTTAATTAAGGACTTTAGTATTTCAAGACATTGAATATAAATAGCTACAACCTAAGATATCTTTATAAAAGCGTAATTCTTTTTTTGTGTGGTCTTATTGCTAAGCTGTCTTTAGACTTTGTGCGTTGGGAAGAATATGAAATTTGATAGTTGGAAGATACTGGAATATTCACAGCTATCATTTAGTTGAGGTCAGAGAAAAGAACGGTTGCTTCATAGTATGGACAATTTTAATTTTTTTATTTCCCTTTTTTCAAAGATTTAGTGTTTAGTTATAAAAACAAGTTAAAGTGGATGGAAAATGTTTATTCCAAAAGTAGTTTAAAAATGTTGTTAAACATACAGAAGATATTTTAACAGAACAGAACTTTTAATTCATTAAATGAAAGGTATTAATGCTAATATTGAAAGGGTTATGATTAGTTCATTTTGTATGTTTATTTAGAAATAGATTGGGCTGTTGTTAAAGAGCATTTGTAGGTATTTGAGTGAGTATCTACTAATGCACTGTTTTTTATTCTTTGTAGAATGGTTTGTTTAAGGTAGTGGAGAATAGAGATACATTGTGATGGTATATTTGAAAGAGGAGCAGTTTGGAGATACAAAGTTTTGGTTTAGTGTTGGCTTTAGTATTTACTAGATATGTGATCCTAGGGCAGCATATTTTAACCTCTCTGAGTCTGTTTATCTTATGTCTAAGATGAGAACAATAAAAATACTGCCTTAGGGGGTTATGATAATGAGCAGATTAAAAATTTTTATGAAAATTCTAAAATGTGGAGGTTTGTGGTCTGTACAGATATTAGTTATTTTGTTAGGTGGCGTAGAAAGTCTTGAAAGGGATTCCAAGCTTTTCATATACATATGGAGAAAGGGAATCTTCATGTAAAACTTAAACATTTCTGATGGTCAGTTATTGAAGATTAAATCAGGTGACTGAGAGGAACACTAGCCTATGGAACTCTTTATCATTTTAAATATGTAATTTACATATTTTATATATAAATATATATTTCATCAGAATGAAATATATATAATATTTGTATATAATTCATCAGAATCTCAGAATTGTTCGGATGAGTCTTTTTGGTTAAATGGGGGAAATTGAAGCAGTAAAGTAAAATAAATCCTCAGGCATATTCTTTTTGAGGATTTTGTTAATTATATTCCAAACCATAGAGCCCCCATATTAGTGCCCTTGAGTCCTTTATTCTCAGCTCAGTTTTTAAAATGCTTGTTGAGGATCTGCTGTAGTGACAAGGTTAACCCCAGGCTTAAGTATGAATGTGTGACAGCTGAATAGTTCTTAGGAAGAGTCTGCTTTTACTTTGTACTGATAAGCAGTAATCTCAACAAAATTTTAGTGACACTAAAGAGTTAACGAGTTAAAAGTTCAGATATACTTTTATACTCCTGAGTGATGAGGAGAGGATGCAGAGATGAGGTTACAAAACGCAAGAGGAACTCTTGTCTGCTGTATGCTTGTGCTTGAAGCAAGAAAGTCTGAGACTTAGTCATATCCTTGAATGACAGGACTTGGAGCTGTCTGCTGATGATGCTACTGTTTCCTGGTTCTTTGTGATTAGGACTTTGTGATGAGGATGTTCCTGCAGCATCCAGTATTGTCCCTTTCCATTTAGAGTGTTTGTCTGGGTATATAAAACACCTGTCTTACCTTATATTGGGAAATATTGGGATTTTCCATGACTTTCTAAGTATCTCTTTGTGTGATTGTATTGTTCAGAAGTTTTCACATTACTTTGAAGAAGGGAATTGACAAATCAAAGTAAGGGGACTATTGGGTTCCTTTGGAACCCAGTGCCAGTAGGGCCATTGAGGTAGCTTTGATGGAGGCCAGTGTACTTGTGGCATTCATAGGAGCTATTTGCTGATTGTTCTTCAGAATAAGACATTAACTGGGTTTGGGAGAAAAGGGTTATGGGGTGATTTGACAGTTGCTTGACTGGACTCAAGAAAATTCTGGGGCCTCTGTCTCAGCTTCTCCCTTTGTAATAATTCCTAATGCTTTCTTGAAGATCTACCTTAAATTGCAACGATGAGAATAGCTGGTAGGTGAAACAGCAAAACTAAAGACCTTGGAAATGGGTAGTGAGGGTTCTTGAATATAACTTCTAAAAATCCTGGGGCCAAGTGAGGTAGCTTATTTTTCTCTGTAGCTAATTGATTGCTCTGTAATCTGTTGCTTTGCTACTGGACATTGCAGTAGTCTCTTTAGAGCAGTCTTCTTGCTGCCAGTTGCTCTCTTTTTCCAGTCTGTCTTAGTCTGCTTGGGCTGCCATAACAAAATACCATAGATCTGGTGGCTTAAATGACAGAAATTTATTTTCTCACAGTTTTGGAAGCTAAAAGCCTGAGATAAGGGGAGATAAGGGTGCCAGCATGGTCGCCTTCTGGTGAGGGCTCTCTTTCTGGCTTGCAGAGGGATACCTTCGCACTGTGCCCTCAGTGTATGTGTGTGTGGGAGGGTCTCATGTGTGGTGTCTCTCTCTTTTTTTAAAAAAAAAATTTGTTTCCATAGGTTTTTGGGGAACAGGTGGTATTTGGTTACATGAGTAAGTTCTTTAGTAGTGATTTGTGAGATTTTGGTGCACCCATCACCCAAGCGGTATACACTGAACCAAATATGTAGTCTTTTATCCCTCACCACCCTCCCACCCTTTCCCCTGAATCCGCAAAGTCCAAGGTATCATTCTTAGACCTTTGTATCTCATAGCTTAGCTCCCGCTTATGAGTGAGAACATACGTTGTTTGGTTTTCCATTCCTGAGTTAAATTCTCTTAGGAGAATAGTCTCCAGTTCCATCCAGGTTGCTGTGAATGCCATTAATTCGTTCCTTTTTATGGCTGCACAGTATTTTATCATGTATATGTATACCACAATTTCTTTACCCACTAGTTGATAGATGAGCATTTGAGCTGATTCCGTATTTTTTGCTATAAACATGTGTGTGCAAGTATTTTTTTCATATAATGACTTCTTTTCCTGTGGGTAGATACCCAATAATGGGATTGCTGGATCAAATGGTAGTTCTACTTTTAGTTCTTTAAGGAATCCCCTCACTGTTTTCCATAGTGGCTGTACTAGTTTACATTCCCACCAGCAATGTAGAAGTGTTCCCTTTTTACTGCATCCATGCCAACATCTATTCTTTTTTGATTTTTTTATTATAGCCATTCTTGTGAGAGTAAGGTGGTATTGCATTGTGGTTTGGATTTGCATTTCCCTGATCATTAGTGATGTTGAGCATTTTTTCATGTTTGTTGGCCATTTGTATATATTCTTTTGAGAATTGTCTATTCATGTCCTTAGCCCCCTTTTTGATGGGATTATTCGTTTTTTCTTGCTAATTTGTTTGAGTTCCTTGTAAATTTTGGATATTAGTCCTTTGTCGGATGTATAGATGGTGAAGATGTTCTTTCACTCTGTGTGTTGTCTGTTTACTCTGCTAACTGTTCTTTTGCTGTGCAGAAGCTCTTTAGTTTAATTAAGACCCACCTCTTTATCTTTGTTTTTGTCACACTTGCTTTTGGGTTCTTGGTCATGAAGTCTTTGCCTGAGCCAGTGTCTAGAAGGGTTTTTCTAATGTTATCTTCTGGAATTTTTGAAGTTTCGGATCTTAGATTTAAGTCCTTGATCTATCTTGGTTGATTTTTGTATAAGATATGAGATGAAGATCCAATTTCGTTCTCTTACGTGTGGTTTGCCAATTATTCCAGCACCATTTGTTGAATAGGGTGTCCTTTCCCCACTTTAGTTTTTGTTTGCTTTGTTGAAGATCGGCTTTAAGTATTTGGGTTTATTTCTAGGTTCTCTATTCTGTTCCATTGGTCTGTGTGCTTATTTTTATACTAGTACCATGCTGTTTTGGTGATTATGGCCTTACAGTCTAGTTTGAAGTCAGATAATGTGGTGCCAGATTTGATCTTTTTGCTTAGTCTTATTTTAGCTGTGCTGGCTCTTTTCTGGTTCCATATGAATTTTAGGATTTTTTTTTTCTAGTTCTGTGAAGAATGATGGTGATATTTTGATGGGAATTGCATTGAATTTGTAGATTGCTTTTGGCAGTATGGTCATTTTCACAATGACAGTGTGAAATTTCACAATATTGATTCTACCCATCCATGAGCACGCAATGTGCTCCCGTTTGTGTCATCTGTGATTTATTTCAGCACTGTTTGGTAGTTTTCCTTGTAGACGTCTTTTACCTCTTTGGTTAGGTATATTCCTAAGTATTAAGTTTTTTTAGGCTGCTATTTTAAAAAGGGTTGCGTTCTTAATCTGATTCTCAGTTTGGTTGCTCTTGGCGTATAGTAGAGCTACTGATTTGTATACTTTAATTTTGTATACGTTAAATTTGTATACGTTAATTTTGCTGAATTCATTTATCAGTTCTAGGAACTTTTTTTTGAGAGAGAGTCTCGCTCTGTCTCCCTGGCTGGAGTGTAGTGGCGTGATCCTGGCTCACTGCAACCTCCTAGGAGCTTTTTGGAGGAGTCTTCAGGGTTTTCTAAGTGTACGATCATGTCATCAGCAAACAGCAATGGTTTGACTTCTTTACCGATTTCGGTGCCCTTTCTTTCTTTCTCTTGTCGGGTTTTCTGGCTAGGACTATGTTGAATAGAAGTGGTGAGAGTGGGCATCCTTGTCTTGTTCCAGTTCTTGGAGGGAATGCTTTCAACTTTTCCCTGTTCAGTATTATGTTGGCTGTGGGTTTGTCATAGATGGCTTTTATTACATTGAGGTATGGCCCTTATAGGCCGATTTTGCTGAGGATTTGAATCATAAAAGGATGCTGTATTTTGTCAGATGCTTTTCCCACATCTACATCTATCAAGATGATCATGTAACTTTTGTTTTTAGTTCTGTTTGTGTGGCATATCACATTTATGTGTCTGTTAAACCATTCCTGTATCCTGGTATGAAACTCGCTTGATCATGATGGATCATCTTTTTGATATGCTGTTGGATTCGGTTAGCTAGTATTTTGTTAAGGATTTTTGCATCTGTCTTCATCAGGGGTATTGGTCTGTAGTTTGCTCTTTTTTTCTTTTTTCTTCTTTCCTTCCTTCCTTCCTTCCTTCCTTCCTTCCTTCCTTCCTTCCTTCCTTCCTTCCTTCCCTCCCTCCCTCCCTCCCTCCCTCCCTCCCTCCCTCCCTCCTTCCCTCCCTCCCTTCCCTCCCTTCCCTCCCTTCCCTCCCTTCCCTCCCTTCCTTCCTTCCTAACTTCCTTCCTTCTTTCTTTTCTTTCTTTCTTTCTTCTCTTTTCTCGCTCTGTTGCCAGGCTGCAGTGCAGTGGCACGATCTTGGCTCACCACAACTTCCTATTCCCTGGTTCAAGCTATTGTCCTGTCTCAGCCTCCGAAGTAGCTGGGATTACAGGCACGTGTCACCATGCTCAGCTAATTTTTGTATTTTTCATAGAGACAGGGTTTCACCATGTTGGCCAGGATGGTCTTGATCTCCTGACCTCGTGATCCACCCGCCTTGGCCTCCCAAAGTTTTGAGATTACAGGCGGGAGCCACCGTGCCCGGCCTGTAGTTTGCTTTTTCTGTTGTGTCCTTTCCTGGTTTTGGTATTACAGTGTTACTGGAGTCATAGAATGATTTAGGGAGGATTCCCTGTTTTTATGTCTTGTGGAATAGTGTGAATAGGATTGGTACAAATTCTTCTTTGAATGTCTGTTACAATTCTGCTGTGCATCTGTCTGGTCCGAGCCTTTTTTTTTTTTTTTTTTTGGGGGGTGGTAATTTTTTTATTACCATTTCAGTGTTGCTGCTTGTTTCTTTGATGTTCCCTGGCACTAAACCCATCATTAGGGCCCCACTTCATGACATCATCTAGACTAAACTAACTTTCAAAGGCCCTATCTCCATTGGGGCTCCATCACATTCAGGGTTAAAGCTTCCACACACGAATTTTGAGAGAGTGCAAGCGTTCAGTCCATAACATAGTCCATTTCATACACTTAAAACCTCTTCTTCCTGTGATTTGTCTCAGGATCTACTTTGTTCCCTGTTGGCTATAAAAACAATTAAAAGCATCACCTTAGCATTTATGTTCTTCAATAATCTGATCGAGACTTACCTTAGCCAGTGTTATATTCACTGCTTTTCAGTCTGAATTGTGTGGCTCAGTTACACTGGTCTCTCCTCACTTGACTTCTTACTCCAGTTATTCTTTACTCCCAACCTGAATACTCTTTGCCATTCTTATGCCATTTGAATTCTCTTTCATTTGTGAAATCTTCCCCAGCCTTTTCAGGTCATAATTTTGTAAAAATGTATACATTGTATACATCCATATACAGATATATACATTACAAATGTAGCATTCACATATTTTAAGGACTCTTGGGTAGAGGAAAGTACTAATTCCTTTTTTTAACCACTGAAGACAGAGCTAAGGTCAGTATGGCAGCTATAGTCAGTAGATTTTGAGTGCAACTAATTATTGTATAATAGCTGGTCAGCCTCCGGAGTTTTAACCCTATGATTAGAAAAAGTCTGATGCCTGCTTTTGATGAATATTGAACATAGTATTTCTGTTGGGAAATTCTGAGGTTTTACTTACCATGACATTTTTTAGAATACTGTCATTTGGATTTTTTTGTTGTTTACTGTATGTATATTAGATTATAAACTCTGTGGAAGCAAAGATAGTGCTTTACACTTGTGTTTCTGCACAGTACCATGTTTTGAGGTTAATAAACACTTGGTAACTGACTATTTGATTTAGGGTTGGAGATGTGTGATAGGTTGGTGGAAAGATATTAAATTCCCCAAATTGCGTTTTCTTTCCTAGCACAAGCTGCATGGTGAGGCTTTAAGGAAGCACTGAAACTTATGTTGATTAGCTGACTGGAGACGTGAGGTGTTCATTTTTGAGAATGTTCCACTTGTGTTCTTACTTACTCTGCTCAGGGATGAGCAAGAGGTGGCCAAGTAGTAAAGCCATGGAGGTTGTATGTGAAAACAGCTGGTTCTGTAGAACCACAGTCAGCTCTAACTCTGAAAAGCAAAAAGAAGTGAAACTTTCATAGTGCGTTTTTTGTTTTGTTTTGTTTTGTTTTTGTGACAGGTTATATAGCACTTTTGGTTTTTAGTAATGTGAGACTAAGGGGAGAATGGCTTGTGTGATTCTGGGATTCATTGGGTAGGGAGCTCTGTTTTATGAGGACTCTAGGAAGCCAATAGCTGGCCAACACTTTAGAAACAATAGTTTTTCTAAAACAACCTTGATTTTTTTGTCCAGTTGGGCCAGGGAGGAGAGGTTATATAATCTAGTATTATAGTAGATGTGAAGAAACTGTCATAAAAGCAGAAAAAGATAGTCTTATTTAATGGAATTAAGAGTTCATTTTCCTGGTCAACTCGTGATAGAGGTGAACTTTTTATTTAATACTCTGTCGTCTTTGGTTTTAGAATTTGGGGCCAAAGCTGCTTTTGTTGATTGTAGGAACTATGTTGTCTTCATATTTTGAAGTTAGACTGCATATCTAGACATGATGTGTTTAGCAATTGTTTCTTCTTCTTCTTCTTCTTTTTTTTTTTGGAGACGAGGTCTGATTCTGTTGCCCAGGCTGGGGTGCAGTGGTGTGATCATAGCCTACTGCATCTTTGAACTCCTGAACTCAAGGATCCGTCTGCCTTGGCCTCCTGAGGTTAACACGTGTGCATGACCATGCCCAGCTACTCTTTTTTTTTTTGTTTCTTTTTGGGTAGAGACAGTGTCTCACCATGTTGACCAGGCTGGTCTCACACTCCTGACGTCAAGCAGTCTTCTCACCTCGGCCTCCCAAAATGCTGGGATTACAGATGTGAGCCACCGTGCCAGGCCTTTAAATTATTTTTTATTATTTTAGGCCCAGTGCAGTCACTCACATCTATAATCCCAGCACTTTGGGAGGCTGAGGCGGGTGCATCACTTGAGCCCAGGAGTTTGAGACCAGCCTGGGTAACATGGTGAAACCTGTCTCTACAAAAACTAAAAAAATTAGCCAGGTGTGGTGGCATGTACCTGCAGTCCCAGCTATTCAGGAGGCTGAGGTGGGAGGATCACCTGAGGTCAGGAAAATTGAGGCTGCAGCGAACCATGATCGTGCCACTGCACTCCAACCTGGATGATAGCATGGGACCCTTTCTCAAAAAAGATTTTTTTTTTTTTTTGAGATGGAGTTTCGCTCTTGTTGCCCAGGCTGGAGTGCAGTGGTGTCATCTTGGCTCGCTACAACCTCTGCCTTCCAGGTTCAAGCCATTCTCCTGTCTCAGCTTCCCGAGTAGCTGGGATTACAGGCATGAGCCACCACGCCCAGCTAATTTTTTGTATTTTTTAGTAGAGGCAGGGTTTCATTATATTGGCCAGGCTGGTCTTGAACTCCTGACCTCACGTGATCTGCCTTGCCTCGGCCTCCCTAAGTGCTGGGATTACAGGTGTGAGTCATGCACCCGGCCTTTGTTTTTGTTTCTTGTTTTTTTTTTAAACTAGGAATTGAGCTGACTGCCTTGATGTAATTTGGAGAGACACTGTTACTCTCGTATATGGAATTTGGAAAAATTCTGTTTTAGGAAAAACATCTCTCTCTCTGTTTTTTTGAGCCATTGTGCCCAGCTGGAAAAGCATCTCTTGAAGGTTAAGGCATTTTATGAGGAGAGCTCTAGGGCTATATCAATCTGGAGGTATGATCTCTGATAAACGTAATAATTCTCATCTCAGTCATCTTCCTTAGAACAAAACATTCTTCATTTGTAAGCTTCTCATTAACTTAAGGCTACTTGATCTGAGATTTTGTCTCTTAGAATACTCTTTTCTGTGTCTCAATCCTCATATGATTTACCTCTGAAATATGTAGGATATATTTTCTTGTGTAGCCTGATAGAGTTGGTTTTGTTTTGTTTTTCAAATAGTAACTTTCATTGATTGTAAAACCTCCAGATTTCTGAGATGCCGCCTTGCCAGTCTTAAGGTTGATTTTTGGTTCTGTGAAAGTGCCCATTTGCTCTCTGTGAAAAGAGCAGGTTTGCATTTATTCAGTGATTCTAAGATGAGATAATTGGTATTTTTATGATTTGAATGGAGGCTTTGTATTTTTGAATTTTGTGAAACAAAGCTATGTTTGTAAACACATTTCAAAAAATATAAATGCCACTTTTTGGTGAAGATACTCACTGAATAGCAAGAAAGTTCAGAAAAAGGAGCTTTTGTTAACATTTAATAATAATCTGACTGTTTTCATTGACTGTCTCATTGATGTTTAAAGAGTACCTGATGTTTAGAACTTTTTGTTTTAAAAATAATCCTCAGGCTGGGTTGTGTTAGGAAAATATTTTCTGGTATCAAATGCTTCTTTGCCAGTTTGGAGTTTTTCAACTATTGTCTTTGTTTATAAGAGGATATTATAAGCAATATATTTCAATGTAAAGATAGTCTTGGAAAACTGTAGGAAAGCGTTTGTTTAGTGCCTGATGTAAGATGAGCAAGTTGCTATGGTATCATATGGATAACATAGAACTGTTTTGATACGGCTCAACTGGTTTAGGTGTAAATAAATAGTATAAAAGCCTTGAGGCAAAATCTAAAGTAAGTCTTCAGTTTTTTAAAATTAAAGTGGTTTTAATTTTATATTCCTTTCCATTTCTTTTTTTAAAGACTTTGTTGGCTTTTTAATGAAATTGTCAGTTCAGATATGAACGTATTGTTTGCAGAGGAAGTGTGTTATATCTGTTTGCAGTGGCTTTCGCCAACCTTCTAGGTGACATAGAAAGAAAGTGTCAAATTTAAAAATTTTGAAAGCCTGTGTCATGTGACTGAAAATGTTTTAACTACTTCTGAAAAATTGCAAGAACTTAAGCCTAAGCTAAAAAATTTAAACAGTATGGAAGGATATTTGGTGAGAAACACAGTCGTTCCTTCCTATGCCTCATTCCCACTCCCTTGGCAGAGATCTTCCTCTGTTCAGTTTCTTCTTAGAGCTTTTCATGTATATGTAAATGATGCATAGCCTTTTATTTTTTACACAATAGGGAACAAATAGTTCTGCAACTTCACCTTTTCATTTAACAAGAGGATAGTAGGGGATCACTATGTGAAGGACATTATTGAGCCCATACTGATTTTAGTAGGATCTATAATTTTCTAAAATACGTGTAATGATTTGACCTGATTATACGTAATTCTACATACGTATGACTTAAGCTAAAAAAATAAAGAGCATTAGCATTTCTTGAGAATCATAAGATTTCAGTTTACTGTCCTTGTTTAGAAAACAAACAAGTCCTACTGTAATAAAAATCATTCAATAAAATAGTTCCTTATGTATAGGCCCTTGTACAAGGCACACTTTTATATGATTTATTTAACATACTCTGCATAATAACTCTTTGAAGCTGATTCAGTTTTACTCCCATTTTTGCAGAAAAGGAAACAGGCTTCAGGAGGTTGAGTAACAAAGCTAGTAAGTAGCAGAATTAGATTTCAAAGCTGATCCATAAAATAGTGCAGGAATAGCTAGTTCAAATTGTTTAAAAGTGAGTCTCAGGGACAGTGGTTTAATATCCTGTTATCAAATATCTCATTTAATATAAAAACTTGGTGAAGTCATTGTTATAATGTATTTGATGGTGGGATTGTTCTAGAAAGGGAACTGGCTCTTGCCTAATCCATACCTAACATTGTGTTAGTGTCACCTGGGGAGCTTTTAAAAAATTATTCCTGGATCTCCAACCCCAGGCATTCCAGTGTCATGAAACTGGTGTTGAACCTAGGAATCTTAATTTTTAACAAACTACCTACTTAATTTTTAGGCAGCCAGTCTGGCTGCAGTTTAGAACCACTAAAGTGTGTCTTTTATTTCAAATTTAGAATATGAGGTTTTCGTTTTCCACTTGTTTTCTTTCTGAAGATAATGAAGCATTACTTAGTGGAAACAAACATGAAAAACTTGAAATTTCATTTAATGTGTTCAAAACAAAAGTTTTCATTTGTTGAGCTATATATTGTATTGTGTTAAATGGATTTTATTATTTCCATAGGGCCATATTATAACAGACGGTGAATTAAACTGAAACCTTTATCTTGTCTCTTGCAGAAGCAAATACTGTGAAAACACTTTGTAAAACTACTTTGTAAAATGCATAGATTGGAATAGAATTAAGTGATTGAGACTCTGAAGGCTTTAGAAACAGGTTGTCAGTTTTATTTTCAGCCGAGAGCAAGATAATACTTATCCAAATAAATAATTGTGGATTAGATATGTTGCCTTGTAATTGCTTTAAACGTTGAGCCTAGATTACCAAGCTGCTAAGACAAGGGAATTAAAAAATAAATCACTTAGTGGCCTTTATTTTTCATATATATATATTTTTTGCATTTTGGTAAACCTGTATAAAATAAGTAAAAAATTCTTTTCCCTTCTTTAGGGGTTCTACTTGCCAGGAGCCAGAGTAGAAAGACAGGCTGGCAGTATTCCTGGCATTGTAAATTTTAGTGTGCAAGATATTTTCTTAGAATATTGATTGTTCTGTGAACTTTCTTACCATGGGGACAGTGAAGTTAGCAAGTCACACTACATTAAACAAACACTGAGTAACATCAACTGCAAAATAGCATGAGAAATAGAGGAATATGATACAGACTGTGTAAAAAATGGTAAATAGAGGTGTTTGGAGGAAGGGCTTAATTCTTCCATTTGATATATTAAGAGAGTCTCTTTCCATATAAATTGTAATTACCTTGTCGATTTCTATTAAGCCTGCTGGGATTTGGGGAATATTGATATCTTAACAGTACTGAGTCCTCCAATACATGAACATATCTCTTATCTATTTAGATCTTCTGTAAATTTTCCTTGGTAATATTTTACACTTTCAGTTTAGAGGTCTTGCACTCATTTTGTTAAATTTATCCGTAAGAGTTTTTACATTCTTTGGTTCTATTACATGTGGCATTAAAACATTTCCAATTGTTTGTTGCTGATATATAAAAATTGTGGTTGATTTTTGTATATTGACTTATTGGTATGAAATTATTCACAATATTCCATTATTGTTTTATTGTGTTTAAGGTATGTAGTCATGTTTCTTCTTTTCTGCCTGATACCGGAAATTGTGTCTTTTTGCTTTTTTCTTAATCTGTCTTAAGAGAGAGTTTATATTAATCCATGTATTTTCAATTTCCAGTGGTCTTCATTTCTTTGTGTATATTCAGGTATTCATCTTGTCTCATTTTCCTTCTGCCCGAAGAATTTTCTTTACATTTTTTATAGTGCAGGACTGCAGGTAATAAATTCTCTTTATTTTTGCTTATCTGAGAAGTTTTAATTTTGCCTTTGCTTTTGAAGGATGTTTTTGCTAGATGTAGAATTCTAGATTGACCTTTTTTTTTTCTTTTGGCAATGAAACAGTGTCTTTCCATTGTATTTTGGCTTTCATTATTTTTCAAGTCTGCAATAATGATCTTTATTTTTTCTATGTAATATTTTCCTATAGTTGCTGTTAGATTTTCTAGTTTTCATTAATTTGATTGAGGTTTGCCATGGTTTGAATGTCCCTTCCAAAGCTCACATTGAAATTTAATTGCCATTGTAATGGTGTTAATAGGTATTAATAGGTATATTGTTAAGAAGTGATTAGGCTGTGAGGGCTTCATCCTCATGAATTGATTAAAGTCATTATCTCAGGAGTGCATTTGTTATCTCAAGAATGAGTTGTTATAAAAGTGGGTTTGGCCCTCTGTGTCTCTTTCTTGCATGGTGTTGCTTTTCCCTCTGCCTTTTGCCATAGTCTGAGACAGCCATAGCATGAAGGCCCTCACCAGATACTAGCACCTTGATACTGGACTTCCACCCTTCGGGACTGTGATAACACATTTCTTTTCTTTATAAATTTCTCAGTCTCACATACTCTGTTGTAGCAGCATAAAACAGACTAAGGCAAGGTTTCTCTGTGTATGGGTATTTGAGATGTATGTTTATAGTGGGTCATCAAATTTGAAAACATTTTGGCCACTATATCTTTAAATATTTTTTGGTCTACTCTCTTACCTTTCCTTGTAGGACTTCAATTACACATATATTAGCACTCTTGATACCGTTCCACGGGTTCTCCTAATTTTTTTTTAAATTTTCCTTCTCTTTACAATTCAGTTTTAATAGTTTCTCTTACTGTGTCTTCAGACTACTGATCTTTTCTTCTGCAGTATCTAATCTGTTTATTCCATCCAATAAACTTTTCATTTCAGAAAGTGTATTTTTTTTATTTCTAGAAACTCTTTTTAGATTGTCTTGCATTTCTTTCCTCAAGATATTCCTGTTTTTCTTTAAGTCATTGAGCAATTTATAAGAGTTGTTTTCAAGTTTTTGCTAGTATCTCCTTTTTATTCTGGGTCTATTTCTATTGGCAGATTTTTCTTCTGGTTATGGGTCACATTTTTCTGCTGCTGCACATGCCTGGTAGATTTTGATTCAGTTCTAGACACAGTGAGCATTATATTATTGAGTGTTTGGATTTTGTCATTTTTTGTTTTTTGAAGATGTAAGGCTTTTTTTCGGGCAGGAAATTAAGTTATTAGAGATCAACTCAGACCCTTCAAGACTTGTTTTTAAGCTTTTGTGAGAGTGAGTCTGGAGTAACTTTATTTTTTTGAGACAGAGTCTTGCTCTGTTGCCCATGCTGGAGTGTAGTGGCACGATCTCGGCTCACTCCAACCTCTCTCTCCTGGGTTCAAACGATTCTCCTGCTTCAGCCTCTCAAGTTGCGGGGATTACCACCACACCCAGCTAATTTTTGTATTTTTAGTAGAGACAGGGTTTCACTGTGTTGGCCAGGCAGGTCTTGAACTCCGGACCTCAAGTGATCTGCCTTCCTTGGCTTCTCAAATTGCTAGGATTACAGGCATGCACCACTGTGTCCTGCCTTAGAGAAACTTTTTTGCTAGGAATAGTTTAGCTCTGTTACTAAGCATTCTGAGTTCTTTACTGAATGCTTTGGGCATTCGGCGTTTAGGCTGTATTCACACTGCTTCAAACGGAAAACATCTCCCAATCCTGTTTGAGCTCTGGGAATTGTTGAGTTTACAACTCTGGTTGTTTTTAGCCTGCAGTTGTGGAGTTTGTGTGTGTGTTTGTGTGTGTGTGTGTGATTTGCTATTAGTAGTATAGCGGGACTCCAAGGAGACTCCCTGCAGGTTTCTGGAAATCTTTCTCTGCCTGGCTTCCTCCTCTAGACCTCTGCTCTACAAATTCCGGCTGCCTTTTCCTCCCAGAACTCTTAATTTCTGTCCCCTCAATTCAGTGTGCCTGCTCTGTTCAAAAATCCCTTTTCTTCTGCACAGTAATCTACAAATTGTCTCCAGATAGGAAATCAGGATGATGGTAGAGTTCAAGTAGTTTCTCTTTTCTCAGGGATCACAGTCTTATTTGTTTTCCAGTGTTGGAAAGCAGTCTTTTGATGGGTGTTTTCTAATTTTTTAATTGTTTGCAGTAGAAGATTTCTCTAGTCCCAGTTACTGCATCATGGCTCAAATCAGAAATCCTCTTTCCTTTTTGGAAGGTAAATACGGTTAACAGAAAATGTGTAGTGGAAGAGTGGAGGCAGGGTACTTGAATGAGGGCAGTATTAATGAAGTCATGACAACCACATATATCCGGTCAGTTACTACAGTGCAATGTAAGTGATGCCCCTGGCGGTATTGGGTGTACAGTCTAAATGGTGGCCTTGCATGGAGCAGAGCTGGGTGAGAATACAAGTGAGAGCCTGCAGATGTAATTGACAGGAACTCATCTTAATTTAGTTGGTTCTAAGGCAGAGTATATCATCTGAGATGATGTCAGGGTTTTGATTTTGTGTGATTTATTTATCACTTTTGTAAGGGTTAATAAATGTCATATATAAGAATTTTGTGAAGTTTAAATGAGATGATGCATACGAAAATACTTTTTTTTTTTTTGAGGTGGGGTCTCACTCTGTTGCCCATGCTGGAATGCAGTGGCCTGATTATGGCTCACTGCGGCCTTGACCTCCTGGACTGAATTGATCCTCCCACCTCAGCCTCCTAAGTAGCTGGCACCTGAAAATGCTTTTTAAATGACAGTGCAGTATACAATGTGAAGTATTATTTATTGCTAAAGTCCATGCTTTGGATTTATACAGAAAAGCCTGCATAATGTTGCCCTGATGTCATGATAATTGGAAAAAATGATCTAAAATTACTATAACTTCAGAACATTAGAGTTCATATTTAGGGAAAAGTTTTCTTTTTTTGAAGAATTTAGTATGTAAAGCTTACTTAGCTTCAGGGAAATCTTTGTATAAAACAGTCCTTGAAAAACAATACCTTGACTCTAGAAGAGTATGTTTAAACTGGAGTGAATACCAGTGAAATAACAAATACCAGTAAAGTTTTGTGTGAGTCGAAGAAAACAAACCAGTGATCTCAATGGTGCAATCTCCTCAGAATGAAGCTGGGGCCTGAAGTTTATAATGGAATAAGCTTAGAGGTTACAGCCAGAAGTACAGAGGTAACAACAGTTTTTAGACCTCTGTAGAAACATCAAAATGTATTGCAAGCATTACTTGCCTATTCACCTTCCTACCTCTTCCACTTGCACTCATCTTGCTGTATCACTAGAAGGAAGAAAATGCTCACTCGTTTCCCAGGTAAGGACACTAAAAGTCACATTCTTTCCCCAGAGATATTATAGCCTAGAAGAAATAGACAAGGCCAAATATCAAATTACCTTTAAGTTAACTGGTTTTTTGGCTTGATTTCTCTTGATTCCAGGCAGATTTTTTTGGGTGACTATGCATGAGACAAAATATCCAATTTCATGACTTCCAAGAAAGGTCACTTTCACAGACCTCTGAAAAGGCAAAATAGTTGTTAACCATAAAAAAATATATTGAAATTTTGGATTTTGTCTTGATTACATTAAATTATTTTAAATGTTTATCTTCTAGGTGTTCTCAGCTACTTATCGCATTGGCTTGTTGCATTACTCTGTACCCTAATTAAAACACAATTTGTATATTTCTGCATTTGCTGGTATTATTAGGAATATGTCTTAATGTGCAGTTTTATCTCAGTAATTTAAAAAAATTACCAAAAGCATGACAGTCCACTGAATGTAAACTCCTTTAAAAAAAAACTTTGTTTTATTTAATATTTATTCTGAGTACATAAAACATTGTTACACGCAGACATTCAGTAATTTTATTATATGACAATTATGGATGTAAAACTCAGTCTGCAAAAAGGAAGAAGGCTTGAAACTCGGTTATGTATGAATTAAAAGCATTTCCTTTAGGCAAGGATGATTTAGTAGTTTTCTTATATACACCTAGCTAATTGTCACGGTGCTTCTTGGAAGAGAAAAACAATGCAAGAAGACTGGCTTATGAAAAACTTTTTTTAAAAAAGAGTTGAACTGTAAGCTTTATTTAACCGACATTTATTTAACATATACTTAACACATAATTTGTGCCAGTCTCTGTGCTTGGTTTCAGGGATAGAAGGGTGACATGGATATGACCCTTCTGGAAGAGCTAATTTGTTGGGGAAGGCATCGTGAACAGATAAATAATAATACAACCTGAAAAGTGCTTTAACAGAAATGGTTAAAGTGTCATGGGGTTACAGAGGTTAAAGCAGCTACTTGTGTCTAGAGAATTGGTGCATTTTTTGCTAGTGTGCTAGGCAAAGGCATGTTTAGTGGGGAAGACAGGAAAAGGGAAAGGCTCTAGATTTACTTTATAGCAGGCCTGTGCTAGTAAGTACAGTAGCCATTAGCAATGTGTGGTTAAATTTTTAGCAACTATTTAGCATAAGTAGCACATATTTAGTGTGCTAATTTAAATGGGAAGCCATCACCACAATCAAGATAATCGAATGTACACATTATTCTCAAGAGCTTCTCCTGTGCATTTGTTAATTCCTCTTGTCTGTACTCCTTCATACTCCCGTCCCTACTCCCACATAACTGCTGATCTTTTCGTCATGGTAGGTTAGTTTGCATTTTCTATACTGTGTTTTTCTGTTTGTTTGTTTTTTTGAGATGGAATCTCGCTGTGTCGCCCAGGCTGGAGTGCAGTGGCATGATATCGGTTCACTGCAACCTCTGCCTACCGGGTTCAAGCGATTATCCTGCCTTAGCCTTCTGAGTAGCTGGGATTAAAGGTGCGCACCACAATGCCCAGCTAATTTTTGCATTTTTAGTAGAGATGAGGTTTCACCATGTTGACTGGTCTTGAACTCCTGACCTCAGGTGATCTGCCTGCCTCGGCCTCCCAAAGTGCTGGGATTACAGGCGTGAGCTACCGTGCCTGACTGCATTTTGTGTAGTTTTATAATAAGTAAATCACACAGAATGCTGTGTTTTGTCTGGCTTAACTTGGCATAATTATTTTGAGATTCATTTGTGTACCAGTAGTTTATTCTTTTTTCTTAATTGTAATTCATATATCACAATTTGTTTATTTCCTCTCCTGTTAATGAACCATTTGGGTTGTCTCCAATTTTGGGATATTACAAATAAAGCTATTATGACCATGCTTTTTTTCTTTTTCTTTTTCTTTTTCTTTCTTTTTACTTTTTCTTTTTTTTTTTTTTTTTTTGAGGCAGAGTTTTGCTCTTGTTTCCCAGGTTGGAGTGCAATGGCGTGATCTCGGCTTACCGCAACCTCCTCCTCCCTGGTACAAACGATTCTCCTGCCTCAGCCTCCTGAGTAGCTGGGATTACAGGCATGCACCACTCCACCTGGCTAATTTTGTGTTTTTAGTAGAGATGGGGTTTCTCCATGTTGGTCAGGCTGGTCTTGAACTCCCGACTTCAGGTGATCCGTCTGCCTTGGCCTCCCAAAGTGCTGGGATTACAGGCATGAGCCACTGCGCCCGGCCATTATGACCATTCTTATGCAAGTCTTTGTGTGGACATTCATATGGTAGATATATCTTTAACTCACTAAGAAACTGCCAAAGCGCTTGTATCATTTTACATTCCCACTTCTAGTGTATGAGAATTTCAGTTCCTCTCTGTACTTTCTAATGGTTTGTATGGTTATTCTTTTTAATTTTAGCCATTAGAATAGGTTTGCAGTGCTGTCTCACTGTGGTTTTCATTTGCGTTTTTCTAATTACTAATGATGTTGAGTATCTTTCATGTACTTACTTGCCATCTTTTATCTTGTTTGCGGAAATATCATCATATCTGTTGTCCATTTTAAAAATTAGGTTGTTTTTTGTTACTGAGTTTTGAGATTTCTTTGTGTATTCTGGGTACAAGTCCTTTATGAGATACATGATTTACAGATATTTTCTACAAGGTGGATTGTCTTTTCATTCTCTAAGAAGTGTCTTTTGAGGAGCAGAAGTTTCTAATTTTGGTGAAGTTCAGTTTATCAAGTTGTTCTTTTAAGGATTGTGCTTTTGGTGTTGTATCTAAGAAATCTTTCCTTAACTGGTCACAAACGTTTTTTCTTATGCCTACTTTTAGAACTTTTTTTGAGATTGGGTTTCGCTCTCTTGCTCAGGCTGGAGTGCAATGGCGTGATCATGTCTCACTGCAGCCTCGACCTTCCAGGCTCAAGCGATCCTCCCACCTCAGCTTCCTCAGTCGCTGGGACTACAGGAATAAGCCTGGCTAATTTTTATTTTCTTATTTATCGTAGAGACGGGGTTTTGCCATGTTGCCGAGACTGGTCTTGAACTCTTGGGCTCAGAGGATTCTCCCACCATGGGCTCCCAAAGTGCTGGGGTTAAGAGTGCCAGCCACTGCACACGGCCTGACTTTTAGAACTTTTAAGATTTTGTTTTACATGTAGGTCTGTGATCCATTTTGAGTTTTTGTAATATGGCGTGACGTATGGATTGAAGTTTTTTTGTGTCTGTATATGATGAGCCACTGTTCCAACACCATTTGTTGAACACATTCCATAAATTACTTTCTCAAGTGAGTACCTTTACATGTTTGTGAACAAAAATAGTTTTTCATTTATAAAAAAGACTTTTTTTGTGTATATATATACACACACACAAATACATGTGTATGTTTTTTTGCATTCTGTAATTTAGTCCATTGATCTCTTGTTTTTATGTAATATTACACTTTCTTGATTCTTGAAGCTTTGTAATCTTGGCAATCAGTTTGTATAGTCTTCCATGTTTTTTTTTTTTTGCTTTTGTTTTTTTCCAAAAGTTATTTTGGCTATTCTAGGTCCTCCACATTTCCATGTAAGTGTCAGTACTGTTGTGTCAGTTTCTACCAAAAGTCTCTGGAATTTTGATTGTAATTCCATTAAATTTATAGATCAATTTGGGGAGAATTGACATCTTAATAGAGTTTTCTGATCCATGTAGATGCTGTAGCATTCCATTTATTTAGGTCGTTTTTAGCCTTTCTCAGCAGTGTTTTGTAGTTTTCACTGTATAGATCTCTCACATGTATTGTCACATATATCTGTATTTCATACTTGACACTGTTATATATGGCATTGTTGTAAAAATTCAATTTCTCATTATTTTTAGAATATAGAAATACAGTTTTATGTAGTGACATTGTATACTGTGCAAACTAAACTCACTAATTCTGGTACTTTCTGTAGATTCCATTCCATGGGATAATCTTCATAAACGGTCATGTAGTCTGTGAATAAAGATAATTTTACTTCTTGCTTTCCAATCTGGATGCCTTTTTTAAATTGCCTGATTGTACTTTCCAGAAACTCTAGTACAATTTTAAATAGTGGTGAGAACAGATATCCTTGTCTTGTTTTAGATCTTAGAAAGCCTTAGTCTTTTACCTATGAATATGATGTTAATTGTGGCCTTTTTTTTTTTTTATAGTACCCTTTATTAAATTGAGGGAGTTTCCTTCTATTCCTAGCTTCTAAGAGATTTTCCTAGAATAGAGGTTGGATTTTGCCAGATGTCTTTTCTCTGTCTATTGAGATTGTCACACAGGTTTTCTTTGTTTATTTGTTAATATGGCTTATTACAGTGATTAATTTTTTTATTGTTAAACTAAGTTTGCATTCCTCAGATAAACCTCGTGTGGTTATGGGGCATTATTCTTTATATGTGTTGTTATATTAGATTTGTTAAATTTTATTTAGAATTTTTCATGTGTGTTTATGAAGAATATTGCTTTGTACTTTTCTTACAGTGTTTTTGTCTGGTTTTGACATCGATGTAATGCTAGATATGTAAAATACATGCAGAAATATTTATTTTCTACAATGTTTGCTCTAAAAAATTTTTCTAGAGGAGTTTTAATTTTCTAGAAGAGTTTTCTTATGGTTGGTGTGTTTCTTTTTTCTAGAAGAGTTTGATTATAATTGGTATTATTTTCCCCTTAAATCTACAACTGTTTGGTAGAATTCACCAGTGAAACCAACCAGCTGTAGAGATTTTCATTGGAGGTTTTTAACTACAAATTTAGTTTCTGGAATAGTTCCAGAGCCACGTTCTTTAGATAATCTATTTCTTCTTGATTAAGCTTTGATAATTTGTGTTTCTCAAAGATGGTTTATATCATCTAAGTTGTCAAATATGTTAGTTATTTATAACATTAACTTATTATCCTTTTTAGTATCTGTAAAATACATAGTGATGTTCCTGCTCTTATTCCTGAAATGGATTGTTTCTTCTTTTCTGGATCACTCTGGCTAAATGTTTATCAGTTGGGTTTTTTTTGTTTTTTTTGTTTTTTTTTTTTGATGTTCTCAAAGAAGCAGCTTTTGAGTTGCTTGGCTTTTTTTTTTCTCTCTCTATTTTTTCCCCCATTTCTTTGAATTCTGCTGTGATTTCATTATTTGCATTCTCTTGCTTAGTTTGGATGTAATTTAGTTGTTTTTTGGTTTGAGGTGGATTATGAGGTCATCAATTTGAGACCTTTCTTTTTTTCTAACATAGACCTTTAGTGCTGTAAGTTTTCTCCTAAGTTCAGCTTTAGTAGCATTACACCAATTTTGATACGTTGGGTTGTTATTTTCATTTAGCTTAAAATATTTTTCGTTTCATTTTTCTTTAACTTACCAGTTATTTAGAAGTGTGTTATTCATGCTCCAAATACTTTGGGGGAATATTCCTTCTAGAGATATTTCTCTTATTGATTTCTAGTTTAATTTGATTGTGGGTCACATCTACAAGCATCTGATCTTTGACAAACCTGACAGAAACAAGAAACGGGGAAAGGATTCCCTGTTTAATAAGTGGTGCTGGGAAAATTGGCTAGCCATATGTAGAAAGCTGAAACTGGATCCTTTCCTTACACCTTGTACAAAAATTAATTCAAGATGGATTAAAGACTTAAATGTTAGACCTAAAACCATAAAAACCCTAGAAGAAAACCTAGGCAATACTATTCAGGACATAGGCATGGGCAAAGACTTCATGACTAAAACACCAAAAGCAATGGCAACAAAAGCCTAAATAGAAAATGGGATCTAATTAAATAAAGAGCTTCTGCACAGCAAAAGAAACTACCATCAGAGTGAACAGGCAGCCTACAGAATGGGAGAAAATGTTTGCAGTCTATCCATCAGACAAAGGGCTAATATCCAGAATCTACAAAGAACTCAAACAAACTTACAAGAAAAAAACAACCCCATCAAAAAGTGGGCAAAGGATATGAACACAGACACTTCTCAAAAGAAGACATCTGTGCAGCCAACAGACACATGAAAAAAATGCTCATCATCATTGGTCATCAGAGAAATGCAAATCAAAACCACAACAAGATAACATCTCACGCCAGTTAGAATGGCAATCATTAAAAAGTCAGGAAACAACAGGTGCTGGAGAGGATGTGGAGAAATAGGAATGCTTTTATACTGTCGGTGGGAGTGTAAATTAGTTCAACCATTGTGGAAGACAGTGGTGGCAATTCCACAAGGATCTAGAACTAAAAATACCTTATGACCCAGCAATCCCATTACTGGGTATATACCCAAAGGATTATAAGTCATGCTACTATAAAGACACATACACACGTATGTTTATTGTGGCACTATTCGCAATAGCAAAGACTTGGAACCGAGTCCATCAGTGATAGACTGGATTAAGAAAATGTGGCACATGCACACCATGGAATACTATGCAGCCATAAAAAAGGGTGAGTTCATGTCCTTTGTAGGGACATGTATGAAGCTGGAAACCATCATTCACAGCAAACTATCGCAAGAACAGAAAACCAAACACCACAGGTTCTCATTCATAGGTGGGAACTGAGCAATGAGAACTCTTGGACACAGGGAGGGGAACATCATACCCGGGGCCTGTTGACTGGTGGGGGACTGGGGGAGGGATAGCATTAGGAGAAATAATGTAAATGATGAGTTGATGGGTGCAGCAAACCAACATGGCACATGTATACCTATGTATCAAACCTGCACGTTGTGCACATGGACCCTAGAACTTAAAGTATAATAAAAATAGTTAAATAAAAATTTAAAAAAAAGAATTTGATTGTGGTTAGAGAACATGCTTTGTGTGAATTGAGTCATTTTAAATATATTGAGCCTTGTTTTATGGTTTGAAATATGGTTTGCCTTGGCAAATGCTCTGTAGAAACTTGAAAATATGTGTGTCTTCTGCAAGGTTTTGTGGAGTGTTTTCTAAGTATCAAGTGATTTTAGTTTGTAGTGTTGTTCAAGTCTTTCATATTCTTTCTTGTTTTCTGTTTTGGAGATCTATCAATTATTAAAAGAAGGAAATTGTAATCTCTAATTTGAATTGTGAATTTTGTATTTATCCTGGCAGTTTCATCAGTTTGTCTTCACGTATTTTGAAGCTCTGTCCTTAAGTGCATTACTGCTTAGTGTTATTATTATATGTACTCTTCATCAGGTGACTGTTTTATCATTATAAAATGACCCCTTTTTTCTGATAATATTTGCTCAGAAATCCATATTGTGTGATGTTTATATATATACTTCAGGTTTCTTTTGATATGTTAGCATTGTACACTTTTTTTCCTTGTTTTTACGTTTAACTGCGTTCTATCTAAAGTTTGTTTATTGTTACCGGCATAAAATTGGGTTCTGTGTTTTTTATCCAGTCTGAAATCTTTGCTTTTAATTTGAAGCATTTAATGTAATTATTGATATGGCTCTGTTTAAATCCATTATCTTGCCATTTGTTTCTTTTTATCTCGTGTGGTCTTTGGTTCCCTTTTCCTCCTTTTTTGCCTCCTTTTGTATTAATAGAATATTTTTTATTCTGTTTTGTCACCTTGTTGCCTTATTAGATATAACCGTTATTATTTTAGTGGTTTTATGATTTACAGTATTCAGTTTCAATTTTTATCAGTGGACTTGAAGTGATATTATGTCATTTCCATGTAGTTAATGGAGTTACCATCCCATTGCTCTTCATATTTCTGTAGATTCATATTTCTCTCTTTAATCGTTTTTCTTGTGCTTGAACAACTTTCTTTAACCTTTTCTGTAGTACTGATCTGCTGATAATGAATTCCTTTCAGCTTTTTCATGTCTGAAAATGCCTTTATTTTGTCTTAATTTTTAAGAAAATATTTTTCCTGGGTACAGAATTCTAGATGGACAGGTTTTTTCTTTCAGTATATTAAATTTTGCTTGTCTTGTTTTTATAATATCCAGTGAGAAATCTAATGATAGTCTTATGTTTATTCCTCCATATAAAGTATATATTTTTTCTTACTACTTTTAAGATTTTTTTTTAATTACAGATTTTGAGCAATTTTATTATGTGCCTTGTTATGATGTTTTCATGTTTCTTTTGCTTGGTATTTGCTCAACTTTCTGGAACTGTGAATGCTGTGATTTCAATGTTTGTACCATTGAAAATTCATGTTGCAGTTTTATTGCCATTCTGATGATGTTGGAAGGTGTGATGTTTAAGAGGTCATGAGGGCTCTGTCTTCGAGAATGGACTAATGCCATTATCATGGCAGTTGGTTTGCCCCCTCTTGCTCTGTCTGTTGCCCTCTTTTTGCCCTTCTGTGTTGTGATGCTTCCATCATGTTATGATGCAACAAGAAGGCCCTCGCCAGATTCTGGCTCCTTGATCTTGGATGTCCAAGCCTCCAGAACTGTGAGCCAATTTCTATTCATTATGAATTACCCAGTCTTTGGTATTCTGTTATAGCAGCACAAAACAGACTAAAACATTGAGTTTACAGTTACTAAATTTTGAAAATTTTTGGAAGTTTTTTATTTTTCAGATAATTTACTGGGCCTCCCCCATCTTCAGAAACTCTAATTATATATATAGAAGAACACTTGAAGTTGTGCCACAGCTCACTTCATTAAAAAAATTCTCTTTTGTCTTTTGTATTTTTTACTGGATTGTTTCTTTTCCACGACTTCAAATTTACTGGTTTTTCTTCCGCAATGTTTAATTAGCCATTAATCCTGTTCAGTGTACTTTTCATCTCATACATTATAGTTTTCACCTCTGCAAGTTTGCAATATCTGCAACTTTTCATATCTTCTATGTCTCTAAAATTTTTGAACATATAGAGCACATAATAACTAATTTAACATCCTTGTCTGTTGATTGTAACATCTCTGTCACTTGTGCTTAGATTTAATTGATTAATTTTGTCCCTCTGTATGGTTTGTACTTTTTTTCTTCTTTATCTGCCTGGTAATTTTTTATTGGATTCCCGACATTGTGGCTTTTATCTTGGTGAGTGCTGTATATTTTGTTTTTCTAGGAACTTTTAGAGGTTTGTTCTGGAATTTAGCTAAATTACTTTGAAACTACTTGATTTTTTCTAGTCTTGCTTTTAAAGATTTGTTAGGTAAGTCTAGAGCAGTGCTCAGTCTAGGGTTGATTATTCTCCACTGCTGAGGAAATGTGTTCTATGTGCTCTTTCGGTGTCCCAGGATTCCTGAAATTTTCCAGTCTGGCTGTTGAGAACAGGCATTATTACTGGCCTTGTGTGAATGCTTGGCACTGGTACCTTTTATCTTTTAGATTTATTCAGTCTTCAGGTAGTTTCCTCACATGCACATGCCAATTAGTACTCAAGTTGAACTTTTTGCAGGAGTTTTTACCTGCTCTCAGGTTCTCTGCCCTGCTGACTATGTGAGATCCATAGTCATGTTCTGATCTCAGTGAGTCTTGTCAGTCTCCCATCTTCTTTCCTCTTCCTGCACCCTGGCCTGCAAGCTTTGTTAAGTTTGTGCGTTTGTGGAACTCATCTAATTGTTTCTTTTCCCTTAGAGATGACTGTCCTTTGTTGCCTGTTGTCCATTGTCTGGAAAATAGTTATTTCTTTTATTTTCTCCATTTTATCCTTTTTTCACATGAAGTGTAAATCTAATTCTGTTACTCTTATCTTTATGGCAGTCAGAGGTTCTAACTATTTACATTTAAATTAGTTTAAAAAAATTTATTCCTCTTTTGATATAGCCACATTCCAAATGCTTAAAAGCCCCAAGTATCTAGCGCCTACCATACTGGAGAGTACAAATATAGAACTTTTCCCATCACTGCAGAAAGTTTTGTTGGATTGTGCAGCGTTGGACAGTATATACAGTATGCATATATATGACAGAGAGAGAGAGAGAGTGTGTGCGCGTGTGTGTGTGTGTGTATGTGTGAAGTGCAATAAGGCTGACAGGCATTCTGGCTCATGCCTCCCAGCACTTTGGGAGGCCTGGGATGCAGAGACAGGAGGATCACTTGAGGCCAGGGGTTTGAGACCAGCCTGAATAGTATAGTGAGACCCTGTCTCTACCAAAGAAATAAATAAGTAAAATAAAATAAATTCAGCTTTTAATTTTTGGAGTGCCTGGTTTATATTACTTATCTAGTGGATTGTGAAACCGGAAATGAGTTTCAACCTCAGTGCCCTTTATATATATATGTTATGCTGTCTTCTACAGCAGGTGAGAATGAGAAATCTCTGGCTTATTGGGTCATGTCTTATTTTGAATTTTTTTGTTTATTTCTGGTGGCAGGTATCATTTGGATGATAATATTGTTGTTTCTTTTTAAGTCTGAGACTTTGTCTATATTCTTGAAGTATTCTTAGGTCCAACACAATGGCACACAGTAGGTGCTCAAATATTAATACTTGTTTATTTAAAAATATTTGAGCATTTACTATGAGCTGGCATTCTTGTTGGTATATATGGATGAAAGATTGATTTCTGTTATGAATTTAATAGCCTGTGAGTATCCGTTGTTTCCATGGAGAGGCTACAACTTGCTAATGGTAGGATATATCTGCATCTCAAAAACTTAAACTAGATTTTCAGTCACTCTGTCACCTGAGATGTGAAATGGCACAGCTGAGCTACCTTAAAATCTTGAGAAAAAAAATAGTGCTCTCCCTTCCCTAGTAGCTGTCAGCTGTTTCATGTAGGGAGAACAAAGTTTCTGTTTGATGACAACTTTTGAAGTTGCTAGGAATGTTAGTTAACCACCTAGGTTCATGAAAAGCTGAAGCAATAATTCAGTTTTTATAGGAGAAACACCTTACATATTAAACCTTTTTTTCTCGAGGAGTCTAATCCAATAAAAGTTGAGAAATTGGGGACAGTTTAATCAATATTTAAGTTTCTTGTTTTGACTTGGCTGTTTAATCTACTTACAGAAGAAAAAGTTTTACATTTGGGTATCATGCTTATTTTGTTAAAATGGTTGTGTTTGTTATTTACAAATAAAAATAATAAAATTGTTTAGAAATTGGTCATGTATTGGTAATGGTGCAAGCAAAACTTCTTACATATTGAATTAGAAGTTCACAGGCATCTGTGTCAATTGCTTTGGTTTACAAAAAAAGTAGCAAGCTTATTGTTCCAGTGTTTTGACAACTTGAAAAAAATCAAAAGAAATAGCTGCTGTAGGCTGGGTGAGGGACTCACGCCTGTAATCCCAGCACTTTGGAGGTCAAGGGCAGCGAATCACGAGGTCAGGAGATCGAGACCATCCTGGTCAACATGGTGAAACCCTGTCTCTACTAAAAATACAAAAAATTAGCCAGGCCTGATAGCGGACACCTGTAGTTCCCAGCTACTCCAGAGACTGAGGCAGGAGAATGGCATGAACCTGGGAGGTGGAGCTTGCAGGGAGCTGAGTTCGCGCCACTGCACTCCAGCCTGGGTGACAGTGAGACTCTGTCTCAAAAAAAAAAAAAAAACCATAGCTGCTGTAAACTTAGGTTGGTACAAAAGTAAGTGCAGTTTTTGCCATTAAAAAAGGCAATTAAAAAAGGCAAAAACCACACTTTTGCACCAACCCAATATTATATTTTACAGATAAAATCACTGTCTTCTGAGTTGTAACATTTGAAAATGCATTTGTCAAACAAGTAATTTATTTGTATTCTGACTTAGCTCCCAAATAATTTGAATTGGACATATTTACTCAGTATAGAAATGATTAAATTACAGTTTCCTAATGGTGAGATAAATTTCCTTTTTAGAATAGTGATTTCATTAATACCTTATGGGATTTGGTTTAGTTTGGGTCAGCTTTACAATAAAGTTCTATTTTTGTAAGTAATTTTTAAAGTCCCACGAAATACTTGCTGCAAAAGTTAGTCTTAAAGAGATTTGCTTTGATATTTCAGGTATTTTGATAGGTATATCCCAAAATGCTTTTGTCGACCAAAAGCTACTGTATTGTATGTTTTTTTTTTTTGTTTTTTTTGTTTTTTTTTTGAGATGGAGTCTCACTCGTGCCACCATGCACGGCTAATTTTTGTATTTTTAGTAGAGACAGGGTTTCACCATGTTGGCCTGGCTGGTGTCAAACTTCTGACCTCAGGTGATCTGCCTGCCTTGGCTTCCTGAAGTACTGGGATTACAGGCGTAAGCCACCGTGCCCGGCCTACTGTATTGTACTTTATCCCAATTCTTTGATATATAAACCCTTTCCCTCTCTTTAATCATGATTCTTTTAAAAATTAGTATTTCGATTCTCAACCTCGAAGAATTAGTTTAAAAAATTAATTTATTAGGCCGGGCACGGTGGCTCACACCTGTAATACCAGCACTCTGGGAGGCTGAGGTGGGTGGATCACCTGAGGTCAGGAGTTCGAGACCAGTCTGGCCAAGCTGGTGAAACCCTGTCTCTATTAAAGATACAAAAATTAGCTGGGCGTGGTGGCGGACACCTGTAATCCCTGCTACTGGGGAGACTGAGGCAGGAGAATCACTTGAACCTGGGAGGCGGAGGTTGCAGTGAGCCGAGATCCCACCTGGGCAACAAGAGCAAAACTCCGTCTCAAAAAAAAAAGAATCAATTCATTAAATAAGTACCTGCAGTATGCTAGCTAGGCACTGGGCTGATTGCTTTGAGGATAATGAAGGTGTATTGGATATGGTCATTATAGCTCCATACGTCTGATAGATGAGAGAAATCTTGTATGCTGTACTAATAATTGCAATAGAAACATATACCGTTTGGGATTCTTGTAAACATCTTAGAAAAAATACCTAGAAAAAAACTCTTAATGAGCAAGTGGATTAGCATGTCTGCATTCCATTTTTAAGTATCATGTATCCAACCATGTTTTTAAAATAAAAACCACCAGAGTACAGGCTCCATAGTTAGATTTGTGTAAGTAACCGCAAAACCATATAGTCCAGTATCTAGCACAGCATAGTCAAACACATAGTATTGTGCATGTGGTAAATGTTTATAAATGTTTGCAGAATGACTGCCTATGAAAACTTCTTTTTGGGGCTTGTATCAGTAATGTAATTTACAATAGATAACTTTCCTCATGTTTCAAACTACTGGTCATTACCAGTTAGTGGGTTGAGAAAACACTTCAGATCTCATACAGCATGGTAAAAAAGTAGAATAGAATGGAAGCTATGAGAGTGTATCACATGTAGTTACAGGATTGTTTTTTATGACATTTTAGTTTGTTGTATAAATATGTTGTATATAAATGTATGTTACATGAGTATATGCTTGTGTACACTTGATGGTGATATAAAATATATTTAATGGTGAATTGTGGTCAAATAACTTGGAAAGCCACAGCTTCAGTAGTTAATTTTAGCTACTTTTAAAGTGCGATTTCTCTTTACTACTTTGTAAGGTGTGAAAACGGTTGAATTTGTGTAACTGATGTTTGATGGGTTTAGTTGTTGTCAGTGCTGCTTAGCAAAGTGCTCTATGTTGCAGTTTAAACACCACTGATTGAAGTCACTGATCTTCAATTCATGTTGGACAGCTTCCTTTGAAGAAAGAAAACAGCTTTATTGGCAGTGGGGACAATCAACATTACTATCCATGTTAAAGAAAAGATTCCAGAAACATGAAGAAAAAGACTAGAATGTAATTATGTAAAAAACAAATCAACAAAAAGCGAACCGGACCACCACAGTTCAAATAAGAGAAAATGCTTCCAATTAGTGATGTACTACCTAGGCCTCAGTTTTCCTATTGAAAAGAAAGAAGAGGTTGTTACTAGATCATCTCTTAGGTTACTTTCTGATACAAAATTGCAACTCTTGAGACATCTTTATGTCTCTTTAAGCTGTGGAATCCTACCAAATATTTGGAATGATAACGTGAACAGCTTGACTTTCAAGAACTCAGTTCAGTGAGAACACCTAATGAAGTGGAAATTAGCTGTGTTATGTGTGCATTTAATGACTTTACAGTAGCCTGTGTCTAGACTGTTGATTTGATGAAGTTTATACAGAAGAATTAAATGGTCATGATTTGTATATTTAAAAAATCTTAGAGTTTTCCTGGAAGTGTTTCTTTGAAGCAAATTTAATGTGTGTTAAGGCCAATTTTTTTTTTTACCCTCTGTACAATCATCTTCTGAAATTGTAATAAAAATCAAGTACAAAAGATAATCCAGCATTTAAATACTCTTTATTCTAGCCTTTTCTATTATAGTACTTGTTTTTGTTTTTTATTGTCATGGTATTTTGTGTTAACTTGGGGACTAATTGAGCATACAGAAAACTTCAACTTGGGAATGTGGGGCAATATAACTTGAAAAGAGATGAAAAAATTTCTTTGGGTCAGAAATATTTTACATCTGGAAACATACCTTTGAACTCTGGCTGTGGTTTTTCCACATGTGCCATTTATTAGCAGATATGTTCTTTATGAAATTTTGACAGTATATGCTGTTTTTCTCCTGAGGAAAGCTTTAGTTCTAGGCAGAATTTAGCTTTGTTGGTTTCGATTAAGGTGTTAAATCTTTAGTCAAGTGAAAATATAAGGATAGGGGACATTCTTAACTGAAGTGCCAGGCTTCTATGGTTTTTATCTTTGCTTTTTTTTTTTTTTTTTCAGAAAGAGTGTTTTGAGATATGTGAAAAGGGGGAACTCTGATTAAATTTGAGTTGGACTCAGTGTTTTATTTCATTGCCTTTGTACTTTAGAACATCTGCTTTGTAATATGAAAGGAGGTTCCTACCCACAACCTTCTCTCACCTTTTTGGATGCACCTACTTATTTTTAAGTAATCTTCGTTCTTTATGAACTGTCAAATACTGTTTGATACCCTGTGTTATAGCGAGTAGAAATTGGTACAGCTGTGCTAGGCTGTGCCCTGTGTCTCAAGGAGGAATTGGGGAGATTGGACAACGTTCATATATGTGTCATAACTTGGTTCCTGGGAGAACATGAGATTGCTATGGCAACAAAGGTTCTTTGAAGGCAAAAATCTTGGCAGAGTAGTTGGGTCTTTTGAAATGCTGCTGTGTGTTGACAGGAAAGGAATACGCATACAACTGTAGGCTAGTAGTCAAGGAATAAAAGCATTTAGTATTAGCTTTAACTTGAGGTCAGATATATTTTGAGCTTTAACTTGATGGCAAATACATTTTGAGTTTCCCCCTCAATGCTAATTTTTCTTCAAAACATTTATTTATATGAGGTTTTGTCTTCTCAAGTCTGCTGTTTCAAGAACAAGTTTCCAAGCATGTACCATGTAATGTTTTAGCCGGCCTAAAATTGTCTAAAGTTTTGGTGAAATCATTGTGGTGTAATACATTCTGATATGAATTGCTTCTAATTTTAAGAGTAGATAAAAATCATTACAAATCACTCAGCTTAGAATTTGGTATTGCTTAAAAACTAGTGACAAAAATAAATTCCCAGACTCTGTGATCTGCCTGCTGTTTTCAAGATCCTTATCTTACCTCACCAACTTTCTCTCTCTCTCTTTTCCATTCTGAATCTCAGCTTTCGCTCATGGTTTTGTTCTTTGGCTGTTCATGCTTGCTTCCCAGCCATTACTCAAGATGTATCTCCTGCCTGGCATGTCTTCTCATTTTTCTGCCTCTCTAAACACTACTCAAGTTTTACCTTTGTCATTAAGTTTCCTCTGACTTTTGTAACCAACAGGGATTTCTTCCTTTTCTAACTTTTGATTAACATTTATGTTTTAAATCATTTGGAGCTTAATAAGATTTTACACATTTTTGTTTATGTGTTGTGTGTTGAACTTATTTCCTTAGTAATAAGTTTGTGGTCAGAATTTTTGTACTCCACTCTTGTGCCTTATAATAAAGGACCAGGCACATAGTTAATACCTAGTAACAACTAGTTAATTGATAGTTTTAATTTTAAATGGGTCAGTGGCAAAAATCATATTCAAATAATAGATCATTTATTTAGCTTTTTGATAAGTTGTATAAGTAGTCACCATAGATAATGTCCTAGATCAGGGATACTCCTATTTTTAATGTTTGGTCCTAGAGCCAGTGATAATTTGTATAGATCTTTTTCAACCACTATTCTTCATTTAAACTGAAGAACCCAGAAAATGATTTAGAGAACTGTTTTTTCAGTTCTCTCAAGGATGACACTTAAGTAGTAGTATTGTAGATGCTTAGGAGATGCCTACAGTGGATGACTAAAGGCACTAGCACTTAATTCTTATGTGAAACGGTTCTTGAGAATGGGACATATAGTATCATTTCTATTTTATATTCAGTTTCCTCATATTTGAATGGCTTGACTGAATCTGTATATTAATTATATTTTTCTCTTCTATTTTTTTTTTCCAAGAAGTAAATATTGTTAAAAATGGCAAGGAAAGTAATTCTAGGGACCTGGTAGAAGTTTTGCTATTTTGATTTATTAGAAAATATTGAAACAGTAACCCAGTTTTAAGCAACACTACTGCATGCAAATGTAAAATACAGTTCTCACTTTTTAGACCCATTTATTATAAACTTGGGAAGTTTTTAGTACTACAAAAACTTTTTGAGATTTTCTTCCTACAATCTGAATGAAGAGGAAGGTGAAACTAGCTGCTGAATCAAATATTTTTAGAATTTTTTTCATCCTGTTTGGGAAAGAATCATTAGTTATTTGCATGTATATTATATCTGGAAATGGTAATAAAAGTAATTATTCATTAAAGAAATAGTTAAAATACAGAATTAAGTTCAAAATCACCATTTGCTCTTTGCATTTGTTCGCTGAGCAGGTCTAGGGAAATGTATAGGACTTAGAGGAGTGCCAGGGTCTTTTGGGTCTGATAAAACTTTAGGGATATTCCCCCATTTGCGGGATAGTTATTCTCTTAGTGCAAGTCGAGTAAAAAACAACTCAGTTGTCCATGATGGGAAATGGTTTGATGGTTAATAATTCACGTACAATTAGTCAGTGGCTCTGATAGTATAAGTTACATTTATGTGAATTTTCTTGAAGTAATATTTTGTGTTAGTGATTTTTTTATTGAAATCTTTAGAAAATGTATTACAATTATATTTTATTTTCTAAAAGCTTACCAAATATCTAGCTTTATCAGGGATACAGTCATGAATATTTGTTGTACTTTGCATCATGAGACCATATAGTGATAATTTATAGTCTTACGATGAAGGTTGAAAGGAATGTTTGGGCCGGGTGCGGTGGCTCACGCCTGTAATCCCAGCACTTTTGGGAGGCCGAGGCGGGCAGATCATGAGGTCAGAAGACCGAGACCATCCTGGCTAACACGGTGAAACCCCGTCTCTACTAAAAATACAAAAAATTAGCCAGGCGTGGTGGTGGGTGCCTGTAGTCCTAGCTACTCGGGAGGCTGAGGCAGGAGAATGGTGTGAACCCGGGAGGCGGAGCTTGCAGTGAGCCGAGATGGCGCCACTGCACTCCAGCCTGGGTGACAGAGCGAGACTCTGTTTGAAAAACCAAAACCAAAACCAAAAACAAAAAACAAAAACAAAAAGAGAAAGGAATGTTTGATTATATGTTAATTTTTTATATTACTGTGTATTTATATATAGCATTTTAATTGTTTCCTTGTTATCTATAGTTATTTCTTAATTTGTGAATTTTTAGTTGCCCCCTTTTTTTTTATGGCTTCTATTTAGGTTGGTGCAAACCTAAGTTTTGCCATTACTTTCAATGGCTAAAAAGCTAGGTTTTGCCATTACTTTCAATGGCAAAAAAAACCCTAGGTTTTGCCATTATTTTCAATGGCAAAAACCATAATTACTTTTGTACCAGCCTAACATTGTGCTGTGTAATCTAACCTACTAAAAATGGACCCCCTGAGGTTAATAAGGTACGTAAGCCTTGTTAAAATCATACATTGTGTTGATATGAGTCAAGAGACCTTGGGAATGGTTTTTGCTTTTCTTGTGGAGAAGAATGCATGAGCTTTGTTGAAGCTCTTTTTCTGTCTTATTTCTCTGTTAGTCTCTGGGTATAGTTGATTGATTGCAGTCACTTGATGTCCACCAACCAGATACCCGGACTGTTGTTATTTTTTCTTCAGGTGACTTTGATTCTAAAAAAAATTTCACTTATTTTTTTTATTTGCTCACCTAGCAAAATTTGAGAAGGTATAAAAGTAAATGGCTTATATATATTAAATGTGTTTCAGCCTGAACTGTAGTGTCAATGATTATAAATTGAGCTATCAAGGACTTCATAGCTATTGATAGTGATTACAAATATTTAAATGAACTGGATTAAATTATAATATACCTTGCTAGTGGACATTGTTTTGACTACCTGTGAGCCTGTCCTGGTGTGAAGTAATTTTTCTGTAACTACAAAGAAAAAAAAAAAAACGCTTGAGTCGGGATTTTGATGATTGAGAATAGAGACTGGATTTGCCAATTGAAAATACTTGTCAAGGACACTTTTTGGTACTGGATGGAACACAATTAGCTTACTGATTTGATGGTTCTATGTAGTTCCTGAAACTCTTGGCTCTTGTTTGCCTTTCTTTAAATCTGTCTCCTTCTCTTTCTTCTGTTTGTATATTTGTTTAATTCATTGAGTGAGGAGGACAGGTAGGACTGTGTCTGCCAAGGACCAGATGTGCTTCTTTTCTTGCTCTTGGTTTTTTGTTCACTTTTATATGTAAGGTATTAGTACAAACCCAAAGGAGAGAAAGTAGAGGATCAGATCATTGGGACTTGTTCTGGGTTCAAGAAAAATTAACAAGTTGCCAAGGATGGAGGGGCTGGGGTTGTACGACTCAGCTGCACTAGGATACAAATTGAAGATCAAGTGTCAAGGCAGATGCTTTCTAGCCATTGGAGCTTTTCTTATCTGGAAAGAACTTAAACATGGTAACCATAGTGGAATTGCCAGAAAAGTGTAAATGTTGTTTTATATTAAGCTAGTTATGTAGAGGAAATTATCTTTTAGCTAGATAAAAAATATCATTTTAGCTTCTTATTGGTTGCTAATTATGTTTTTTTCTTTTTTTCTTTTTTCTTTCTTTTTTTTTTTTTTTTTGAGGCATAGCCTTGCTCTGTGGCTCAGGGTGGAGTGCAGTAGTGCAATCTTAGCTTCACTGCAACCTCTGCCTCCCAGGTTCAAATGATTCTTGTGCTTCAGCCTCCCGAGTAGCTGGGATTACAGGTGCGTGGCACGACGCCTGGCTAATTTTTGTATTTTTATTAGAGACGGGATTTTGCCATGTTTGCCAGGCTGGTCTCGAACTCCTGACCTCAGGTGATCCACCTGACTTGACCTCCCAAAATGCTGGGATTATAAGCGTGAGCCACCGCGTGCAGTCGAGAATGTAATTTTGATTTTTGTTTTGTGGCTTGGGTTTCATAAGAAAAAGTTGAAAAAGCTGGCTCTCGTTATTTTCCTTTGCATCCATTCATATTACCTTTTTTGTCTTTTTGAGATGGGGGTCTCACTGTGTTCCCCAGACTGGAGTGTAGTCGCTGTTCACAGGTACAGTCGTAGCTACTGCAGCCTTGAACTCCTGAACTCAAGCAGTCCTCCTGTAGCTGGAACTACAGGTGCATGCCACTGTGCCTGGCCTCATATCACTTTTATAGCACTAACCTAAGAGGAATAAGATTGCTTTTCAGTCAATTTGAGAAACATGGCTATTTGGTTGTACAACATGGCTTTGGCTTTTATTCTGAGTGAAATGACAAGACTAACATTTAAGAGACAAGTCACTGACATCTGACTTGGATTTGTGAACCCCAAATATCTGAGACAGGTCTCAAGTCAATTTAGAAAGCATATTTTGCCAAGGTTAAGGACGTGCCAGTGACACAGCCTCAGGAGATCCTGATGACATGTGCCCAAGGTGGCTGGGGTACAGCTTGCTTTTACACATTTTAGGGAGACATGAGACATAGGTCAGTATGTGTAAGATGTACATTGGTTCAGTTTGGTTCAGTAAGGCGGGACAACTTGAGGTGTGGGCTTCCAGGTCATAAGTAGATAAGAGACGAAAGGTTGCATTCTTTTGAGTCCTTGATTAGTCTTCCACTAATAGACACTTTAGTCTGACTTAGTTAATCTGCATTTTTTCATAAACAGTAGGGCAGCGGAAGCAATCATATGCATTTGTCTCAGGTGAGCCTCAGAGGGGTGATTGTGTTCTGTTTGTCCTTTGTCCACAAGGAGTTTCCTTGTGGGCAAATTGTGAGGGAGGTATGTAGCTTTTTATCTTTGTAACTATCTTATTTAGAAATAAAATGGGAGGCAGGTTTACCTGACACAGCTCCCAGCCTGACTTTTCACTTGGCTTAGTGATTTTGGGGTCCTGAGATCTGTTTTCCTTTCATAAACTTCAGTAGGATCACTCTGGCTGCTGTGTAGAGAATAGGGTAGAAAGAAGAGACCAGTTAGGAGACTATAGAAAGTGTGATTAAAATTTGGATATATATTGAAGGTAGAACTGAGGATCTTGGGCCTGTGCTACAGAAAGAGAATAGAGTTATTATTAATTGAGAATGAAGAAAACTGGAGGAATAGGTTTTGGTTTCTTTTTTGAGACATATGATTAGGAAACCATGTTTAGATACACTATACTGTTAGACATTCAGTTGGAGAATTTTTTTGTTGTTGTTGTTGAGACAAGATTTCATTCTGTTACCCAGACTGGAAGGCAGTGATGCGATCTTGGCTCACTGCAGCCTCTACCTCCTGGTTTCAAGCAATCCTCCCACCTCGGCCTCCAAAAGTGTTGGGATTTCAGGTGTGAACCACTGTGCCTGGCCCAGTTGGAGGTATTAGTGGAGAATTGGTCTAGTCTTGATCTCTAGGTAGAGATGTGAGTAGGAGGTATCAATTTGGGAGTCATCTGAATATATATGCAATTTAAATCTGTGGGATTGGAGTGAGTGTTAGGAGCACAGGATGAAGATGACATCAGAAGACTGTGTATGCAGTTCAGCATTTAGAAGTTGGGGTGATCAGCAAAAGACACTTGAGAAGGCATATCCAGACATATAGGTGACATAATTAATGGCTGACTGTGTGTGTGGTTTAAGTTTCCTATTAAGAGTTAGATGGTTGGGAGGCCGAGGTGGGTGGATCACGAAGTCAGGAGATCGAGACCATGGTGAAACCCTGTCTCTACAAAAAAAAAAAAAAAAAATACAAAAAATTAGCCGGGCATGATGGCAGGCGCCTGTGGTCCCAGCTACTCGGGAGGCTGAGGCAGGAGAATGGCGTGATCCTGGGAGGTGGAGTTTGCAGTGAGCCCAGATCGCGCCACAGCACTCCAGCCTGAGCGACAGAGCAAGACTCCATCTCAAAAAAAAAAAAAGTTAGATGGAAGGAATCCTAAACTACATTTAGTCTGTCTCATTTTGTGAATTAGATTTTTTAAAAAATATCATGTGGACAGACCAGTGGAATAGAACTGAGGTATAGATCTAAGAGTATATTGAAACTTATTATATGGTAAACTTGACATCTCAGAGCACTGGGGTAAAGGTGGACTTTTTAACAAATGGTTAACCATTTGAAAAAAAGATTACAGGCGGGTGCGGTGGTTCACTCCTGTAATCCCAGCTTTGGGAGGCTGAGGTGGGCGGATCTTGAGTTCAGGATTTGAGACCAGCCTAGCCAATATAGTGAAACCCATCTGTGCTAAAAATACAATTAGTTGGGCGTGGTAGCACGTAGCTATAGTCCCACCTACTCGGGAGGCTGAGGCAGGAGAATTGCTTGAACCTGGGAGGCGGAGGTTGCAGTGAGCCGAGTTCACACCACTGCACTCCAGCCTGGGCAACAGAGTGAGACTCCGTCTCAAAAAAAAAAAAAAAAAAAAAAAAGAGAGATTTCTGTCTTTGGCCCATTAAATGGAACAGTGGAACAGAGATCCCAAAGTAAAAGAATGAAACTACAAATATAGGAAGAATATATGGATGAATTCTTCCATAACCTGGGTATAGGGAGAGTTTTTCTCTATGTCTCAAATCCCAATGTAAGAAGAGGAAAGACTGATAAATTTGACTTGTAAAAATTAAAGAGAAGACTTGTGCGTGGGAAAAAACAGTAATTGCAAAGTCAAAAGACAGATACAAAATTGGAAGAAAACAGCTGGGTGTGGTGGCTCATGCCTGTAATCTCAGCGCTTTGGGAACCTGACGCAGAAGAATTGCTTGAGCCCAGGAATTTTGAGACTAGCCTGGGCAACATAGGGAGACCCTGTCTCTACAAAAAATATAAAAAAATTAGCTGGGCGTGGGTCCATGCCTTTTGTCCCAGCTGCTCAGGAGGCTGAGGTGGGAGGATTGCTTGGGCCTGAGAGGTTGAGGCTATAGTGTTTGTGCCACTGCACTCCAGTCTGGGCGACAGAGTTAGACCCTGTCTCAAAACACAAACAAACAAAAAAAATTGTAAGAAAAATGTTTACCACGGACTAAGGGCTATCCTTCATGTATAAAGAACCTTTAAAAATAGAGGGTGGCCTGGGAGCCATGGTGCCAAGGTGGGTAGATCACTTGAAGTCAGGAGTTCAAGACCGGCTTGGCCAACATCACGAAACCCCATCTCCACTAAAAATAAAAAAATTAGCTTGGCGTGGTAGTGGTCGCCTGTAATCCCAGCTACTAGGTAGGCTGAGGTAGAGAATTGCTTGAACCTAAAAGGTAGAGGTTGCAGTGAGCCGAGATCACGCCACTGCACTACAGCCTGGGCAACAGCAAGACTGTGTCTCAAAAAAGAAAAAAAAATGGTGGAAAAAGAAAACAGCAAGACACCCAACAGAAAAATAGGTCAAAGTTATGGACAGTTTCCACCGTGGCCTGAACTACTGTTTCAGGTTTACTTTAGCATGCCCTTGGCTGAGAGGTGGGGTCCTCGCAGTTAGTTGCGGGGCTTAGAATTTTTATTTTTGGTTTATGCTGGACGAAGGGATAATTCATATTCTGTTGGAGTGGGAAAGTGTAAGATTTCATCATGCTACTCAGATGCTACTTAGAATGGCACACAATTTAAAACATATGAATTGTTTCTGGAATTTTCCATTTAATATTTCTGGACTCTGGGAAGTCTTCCCTTGTCCGTGGTTTCACCTTCTGGGGATTCAGTTACCCTTGGTCAACCAAGATCCATACATTTTAATGAAATGTCCAAAATAGGCAAATATATAAAGACAGAAAGTAGATTAGTGGTTACCTAGAGTTGGATAGCGGGAGTAGATGGAAGAAGGAGGTGTGACCACTAAGGATATGGGGTTTTTGGAGGAAGGGGTAATGAAAATATTATAAAATTGCTTGTGGTAATTTGATGGTTGCACAGCTCTTATGAATATACTAAAAACCATTGAATTTTATATTTTAAATAGGTGAATTATATGGTCTCTGAATTTTATCTCAATAAAGCTGTTATAAAAGAAGTGAGTTACCTATGCTTAGTGATTTATGGCTCAAAAGGTTTTTCTCCATCACTAAAATATCTGTGATTCATTCCTGTACATTGTTAATGAGAATGCTAATTAGTACAGCCCTTTTGGAAGGAACTTTGGCAGCATCTAACAGAACTACATATGCATTTACTTTTGATCCAGCAATTCCACTTCTGGGCATTCACCCTGAAGATTTGCTTCCAGCAATAAAATAATACATATTATTTGTAATTGCAAAATACAGTTATATCTAGGAGACAGCCTAGTTGTCACTACATAGGAAAGTGATTGTATAAACTATGGTATAGCCACAAAATGCAGATGTGAAAAAGAAAAAGGAAACTTCTATGAATTGATAGTGATTTTAGGATTGTATGATTAAGTACAACAAAGTGTAAAAGAGCATCTATACCACACTTCCTTAGGTAGGAAAGAAGCCAAGATAAGATAATATACATCTGTCTGCAAATGAGACATAGAGAAGATAAACCAGGAACCACAGACACAGTTAGTAGGTTTAGGGTAGAAATAATGAAGGATGGGAATCTGATGAAAGGAAATGGAGGAGGTTGTGACAGTACTGAGTATACCTTTAGTGTATAGTTCTAACTTGGAACCATGTTAATGTTTCTCATGTTTAAAAAAAAATCACAGAGAAAAATCAAAATAGACTAAAGTAGAGACAAATGAACTCATCTGTATTTCAAATGAGTAACATAATTATGGGGAAAGGGTAACAGAACAACTTTTGAACACAGTGTTTGGACTATATAGCTTCAGGAAGGAAGACAAAAGTAACTTTAAAAAATATTGAACTCTAGTTTTTAGGCTTTCCTTTTTCCTGCAGAGCTACAGGCTAGCAAACCAAAACTATGTTCTATGGTATACCAGGATTAAGCAAACAGATAAATATTTTATGGGTAATAGAAGCCAGGTTTTTTAGTGTTGGAGGAGGGAGTTTTAAAAGTAGAAAGGGAGAAGACTCAAAGGAAGAGATACTGTAATCTTCCACTAGAATTCAAAGTATCAATATAAACTCATTTCCCTCCCTTCTCCCTCCCTCCCATCTATCAGTCGATCATCAATCGAAATAGTTATAGATGAGACAGGTATGTACATATATGAATGTGTATGTATGACTATGTATGCATGTGTATACATTAATTTCCAGACTTTATCTGGTAAGAGGTACATAAAAAGCACTGACGTCTGAGAAATTCAGGAGTGCTCAAAGAATGATAGGGATGAGCAAAAGGACACAGGGCATTTGTAGGACTCTCACTGGCCTTATCTGTGCTACTGTCAGTATCAAAATAAATAATAATAGTGATGGCTTATAACTCATTAATAAAATAAGAATCTATGAGTACATACAGATGTAAATAGATGAAGAGGGCAATGTTGCTCTTTTGTAGTCGAATAACAACTAATGTATATAAAAGGAAAAATGGATTTAGGAAATCACCATTTGGCAACCATTATGGTAATAATTGATTCATACATTGATAAGTAATTTATTAATGGATGTTAAAAACTACCAAAGTGAAAGTTTGATGAGTAACAAGATACATAGATTCAGGGTACTGCCTCACCAGATGCTATTTCCAGAGAGAAAGTTGTAACTTTACAGTGGAGAAATTTTGCTGACAGGATTGTAACCATGTGATTAAAGTTTTATCACCAGTAAAGGGACAAGTTGACAAGTGTCTCCTGATACAGAGCCCTGAGAAGATACCATCACTTTTGTGTTACTCCTGCCAAAAATCTAAAACCTGAATCTAATCATGAGAATGAGACAGACTCACATTAAAGGTCATTCTACAAGACAACTGAGAAGTACTCTTCAAATATGTCAGTATCACAAAAGACGAAAATTTAGGAATTACTCAGATTAAAAATGCCACAAATAAGTGCATTCAGTGTTCGTGGCTTTTCTTTTGCTGTGAAGGACATTGTTGGAACAACTGGTAAAATCTGAATAAGGCCTATATATTAAATGGTGGTATTGTTTCAGTGTTTTAAGTTTCCTGATTTTGAAAATTGTATTTTGATTTTAAGAAAATATTCTTTTTAGGAAACACACTGAAATATTCAGAGTAATAAAGTATCATGTCTGAAACTTCCTCTCCGATGGTTCAGAAAACATATGCAGGTAGACAGGAAAACAGAGGAAGAAATGGTTGTAGCAAATGTGATTCTTTGAAAAAGAACAGGATAAAGTAATTGTGGCAAAATGTTACCACATGTGGGATTTAGGTGAAGACTTGGGATTCTTTGTGCTAGTTTTGCGGCTTTTCTGTACTCTTTTGCAAATAATGTAAAATAAAATGTTAAAAATAAAAAGATACTTTACAGAAAGTTTAATGAAACTGCATATGTTTTTGAGAGAAGGAAGAATAACAAAATTATTAAATATCCACTTTGTTAGATTCCTTGAGAGAATACTATGCAAAGTACTTCTGTGTTGTGTTTACAACAATCCTAGAGGTTAGATAATAGTTTGTAAGTTTTTATATAGGAGGAAAATGAGAAACAAATGGGTTAAAAGACTGGTCTGAAGTTGGAAAAATAATGAGGCAGAGTTAGGATTCCAGCCCTAAATTGTTTAACAACTAACTTCGTATTTTTTTTTCTATACCAACCTTTTACTTAGATCTGCTTTCTAAGTGATTTTTATGAAAAAGTTTTATCATTGGTTAAACTTGTGTCGTAAGGCATTACCAAAAAATTCATTTAGAAGCTATCTTTGCTTTTGTAGTTTAGCCATTTACAGAATGTATTTGTTTAATACATTTTAAAAAATCATTAGCCATATGGCTCTTTAATTTTGAATAGTGGACCTCCTTAAAATATATTTGGTTTAATTTTATGAATGTTTTCCCATCATTTTCTTTAATAAAAACATTTGCAATATTCATAAAATGTTAGTAAGGGACAATATATAGCAAACATTTTTACCTTATGTACAAAGGGCAACAATGTGTTTATAATATCTTTTGTGATTAGTAGATTAAATTTTTTTTGACATTTGAATTTATGTACTGGCATTTGGCTTATGGCCATCTAATAAGGGTATGGTAACAGGTCTTTAAAATATTAGTAATCAAAATGCTTTTATCTGTAGTTGACAAAATGCAGTCTAAAGCAAGAATTAAAGCTGTATTAGAGTGACTGAATTTGCTATTAAACCTTGCATTTAAAATAGTTAATAATAAACTTTCTATATAATGGCATTACTGTACTTTGAGAAAGAAAATATCTGTGAATGATGGGTCTTTTAATGATTGTTAATAACTGTCCACATAATGACTGAAATTTCTTTTAGCCATTTCAAATTAATAGAATCTCATTATTCTAAAAAAATGAATTTACCTAATAAAGCCGGCCTAGCTGTATTATCTGTGTGAATATGTTAAAAAATAAAATATGCCAGTAGCTAGGCATATGCTAAAAACTAGGGTTTTTTGTTTTGTTTTGTTTGTTTGTTTCCTACTATTTCATGTGAGGCACTTCTAAGTTTTATATCAGACAGGCAACAGATAGCCAATTACAAGTTATAATTTTAATAAAACTTTAGGTTTTAAAAGACAAATTTTCTTTGTATCTAAATTGAGAGCTTCCTGTGTATTTATCACTAAATATAATCAGATACTTGGGCAAATGGCTGGTTTTATATCTGAGGCAAGAAATGTACAAGAGAAACATGAAACATCTTGTCACACTAGATAATGGAAGCTTCAAACACTACTGGGCTTTTTCAGAAGGACCCAGGGTCCAATTTGAAAAATTAATAGCTGGCTAAAAATGGGACAACTTGAGCAGGAATAAAGATAATATTTGCAATGGATTGAGCCACACTGTCTATGTTTAAGTGGATGAGTTCATAATGACTCTTTAAAAGATCACTAGTTACACTGGTGGAGGATACTAAGGAAACTTTTTTTTTTTTTTTTTAAAGTGGAAAATGGAAAGAATTGAGCTTTCATTCTGGCTTTTCTATAAGAACTGTACCATTGGACAACTAAATAGTAGATAAAAGGAAGTTTCTTTTTATAGAACTATTACAGCTATTACATGAGGAAGGAATTACAAAATTAGAAAGTCACGATTTTGTATTTAAAGCCCTAATAAATCAAGGAATCTAGGCGTTGAGGATCATGAATACTAATATTCCCAGAAGAAAGACAACCAGACACATTTCCTTCCTGATGTAAGACAGTACCACCTGTGAAGGGGTCTCTCCCAGCCAAACAGTTGAATCTTAATCAGATCAAACATCTAAATTCACCTACTAACTTACGGGAAATACTGAAGAGGAAAATAGTAAATAATAGCAAGGAGATACAACCTTGCTGTTAGCAGCAAGAAAAATTGAGATTCTGGGACACTGTATAGCACAAACAACTGGTTTCTTCCTCCCTCCACAAAATCTCAAGGAAAAAATGTGAGGGGACATATTTTAAAATTTTAATTAATTAAAATAAAAATTTAGGTCCTCATTTGCACTAGCCACATTTCAAGCGCCCAATAGCTATATGTGTCTGGTGGCTACCATATTGGATGGTGCTGATTTAGAACATTTCCGTCTTTGCAGAAGGTTATATTGAGCAGTTCCATTAGTTTCTTAGGGCTGCCATAACAAATTACTACACAGTGGGTGACTTAAAATAACACATTTGTTCCCTGACACTTTTGGAGGACAGAAGTTCAAAATTAAGATGTTGCAAGGTATTGGCAGGGCATATGGGGGAACTTTTTTTTTTTTTTTTAAGGCTAGGTGTGGTGGCTTACGCCTGTAATCCTAGCACTTTGGGAGGCCGAGGCAGGCGGATTGCTTGAGTCCAGCAGTTTGAGACCAGTCTTGGCAATGTGGCAAAATCCTGTCTCTACTAAAAATATAAATATTAGCCAGGAGTGGTGGCATGTGCCTGTAATCCCAGCTACTCGGAAGACTGAGGCAGAGGTTGAGGTTGCAGTGAGCTAGAGGTTGCTGTGAGCCAAGATCACACCACTGCACTCCAATCTGGGTGAACAGAATTAGAAAACAGTTAATTTAAAAATTCGATATTCTCTGTGTGTGTGTGTGTGTGTGTGTAGAGAGAAACACAGAGAGAGAGACACACACACAGAGAGAGGTAGAGACAGACGGAGATGGCGTTTGTAGCTTTGTGTGTTTTGGCTGTTGAAAATTGTTTTGAATCCAATATTTTTGAGCTGAAGTTTGTAAAATTCAACAAAAGGAAAAAGTAATCTGTTTTTGGCAATTGGTTATTGGCTAAATGTTAGAAATTTGTTTGTTCAACTTTTTAATATCTTATGTATACTGATGTTAGGATGCTTCTGTAGAGCTTCTCAAATTGTAGCACACATCAAAATCACCTGGAGGACTTTTAAAACCAGACTGCTTGACTTCATCCCCAGAGTTTTCGACTTACTGGCTTGGAGATGGGGCAGACAATTAGAATTTGCATTTCTAACAGGTTCATCTGATCTGATGCTACTGGTTGCAGGATCACTCTTTGACAACTGCTGCTCAATAATTAAAAAAATAAAAAAAGATAAAATATGTATGGTAACAAAGATCTGTCTTCGATGCATGAAGCTATTCTCATTTTAGTTTATAATCAGTTAAATGTATATTAAAAAGCATGCATTTGTGTGATAGAGAATCATTTGGAACCTTAAGTCTTGTATTTGTAACTTGAACAGCTTCAATATTCGGATGATGATTTCTACTTTTTTCTGAACAAAACTGGTTTTTTTTGGTATTATATCAAGTAGTAGTAGTATTTATATGGATGAGAATGAAGTTCAGAGTTAGTGAAAATAGTGAAAAGAATACATAATATAAAGAAAAACCGTGATTCCACTAATAGTTATCCAGACAAAACAATACATTTTTAGGGAAACATATTTTACAGAATTGTTTTAAATTGTAGTAGTAGTATTTATATGAATGAGAATGAAGTTCAGAGTTAGTGAAAATAGTGAAAAGAATACCTAATATAAAGAAAAATCATGATTCCACTAATAGAGAGTTACCCAGACAAAATAGTACATTTTTAGGGAAACATATTTGCCAGAATTGTTTTAAAAAGCAGGGAATGATAAAAATTAAATTCAGCATTGTGGTTACTTCTCCAGGAGAGAATATTTTTATTCCATTATTTGTCTGTATCTCACATACATGATATAAATAATTCTTTTGTTTTTAGTAGTCAATAAGAATAGTTAAATACTAAAGCAAAATACTCTTATTTCCTTGATAGAAAAATGTGAAGAATGAAAGCTCTCTTTAGCTCTTTAGGCCAGATATTGCTGGCCTAAGTATTCAGCAGTCCCAACTAAAGAGCCCAAGGGAGCTTTATTCTTCATAAGAAATTCTAAAGATAGAATTTCTGCAATGATGGAAAGTTTTCTTTTTAATTTGTCCTGTCAAATGTGTCTGTGACCGAGCAATTGAATTTTTAATTTTAATTATGTAGTTTTAATTATGTAAAATGTGCTGGTGGCTACCTCATTGGACAGCACAACTCTAGGCAGTTTAGAACATAGCTTATCACTTGAGTTGTTAGTCTGTTAATAATGCTTTTATAGAACATACAGTGTTTGGATGGCTGACATTTTGCTTAGGTCACTCCTTTTTGTTTTCTTGTTTACTTTGACTCCTACTTTTGTTTCTTACGTTTAATAGGAAGTTTGATTTACTTTCTTACACTTTATATTCTGAAAATTGAGTCTTTAGGATAAGAAGCTACCGGACAAAGTTTATTGTCAACAGTAATATGTACCCATAAAGTTATTTGAAATTTTCAAAAAATCATGTTTTTTTGGTCAGTTTTTAAATTACTTTTCATCTTTTCATTAATTTTATTTAAAATATCTCTCCCATTGACTTTTCTGAGCCCCCAAACAAAATCATTTTTACTTAATTTAGTCTATACCTTGAGTCATTCAGTAAATATTACTTGCTTGTTGTGAACCATGCATTCCTGAGAGATGAGCAATGATAGAGGAAATAGATCCTGACTTATGATATGCTTATAAACTATGGAAGGCAAACATTCTATTGTAGCATGTTTGAAAGTGTTTTTAGGAAGCAGAATGTGTCTGAGAGAAACATGTTGAATGGTCATGTAATAGCTAAAGGAATAGAGTAAGAGAGTATGTGAATCAGAAGGGGCCAATGAAAAATGTTTATAGATTTTTAGTATTGCTTTCCTTAGAAGAAAAAAATTACAGATTTCTACTTAGTATGTTCTTTATTTGGTCACTTGATGGTCATGAAGATTAGGCATCAAAGTTCTTAGCAGTACTGTTCCTGCTATCTAAATGTTGTGAATTCTTAATGTATAACTTCTGTGACCTGTACCCTGAAAATCTTTGTTATTTGTATTCATTTGCAGAAGTTTTATTGGATACTCTGTGTAATGTAACTGAAAATTTCCTGTTAATCGTAACAGTGGATTTGTGTCTGTATTGTGTTTTCTTAGTATATCCAACTTTGAAGGCCAGGTCCAAAATGTAGAATAGATGAAGCTATTATAGATTTATGTACTGATAGTTTACATATGTATCAGCCATTGTTCATTTGTAAGTCAAGATTTTTGTTTTGGCTGAGCGTAGTGGCTCATGCCTGTAATCCCAACATTTTGGGAGGCCGAGATGAGAGGATTTCTTGAGGTCAAGAATTGGAGACCAGCCTGGTCAACATAAAAGAGACTCTTTCTCTATGTAAAAAAAAAAAAAAAAAAAAAAAATTTTTTTTTTAATTAGCTGGGGGTAGTGGCACGCCCCTCTGTCTCAGGATCCCAGTTAGCTCGGATGTTGAAATTTAATTGCCATTGTAACGGTATTAATAGGTAGGACCTTGAAGATGTTATTAGGCCATGGGTGGGATTAATGCCATTACAAAAGGGTGAGTTTGGCCCGCTTTTGCTTCTTGCCTTTCTGTCCTCTGCCGTATAAGAATCCAGGCAGTGTACAGAGTGCCATCTCAGAAGAGGATGGTGCCACAATACATTGAAGCTGCTGGCGCCCTTACTTTAGACTTTTCAGTCTCCAGAACTGTGAGCTAGTAAATTTCTGTTTATAAATTACCCAGTCTCTGGTATTTTGATGTTGTAGTACAATACAGACTAAGACACTTTGCTCATGCTGTGCCTGCTGTTCATAAAGTCTTTATCTGACACCTTAGATTTAGCATTTCCTCATCTCCCATGTTTTACTCCCACTACTGTGACAGCCAGATCAGTTGTCATGTCATCTGTGCACACAGTCTCCAATTTCAGTTGTCTTCTCTTTTCCTGTAAGATTTTGTTCATTCTGCTAGTCACGTTTGGCTATTTCCTCATGTGGCTCTCTTCTCTCAGATTTGTGCTTTCCTTGAAGATAGATATTATTTATATGCTTATTTGGGATGCCTAGCATAATGCCGGACACACAGTACATAGTTGTTGGATAAATTATTGAATCACCTAAATTCTCAATACTCAAAACTAGAGGTTGGTATTTGACATTTATGGAAGATTAGGTCATCACTTTCATAGATTTATTTAGGTTTTAAGCAAGAAGCCTCATATTTCTGCATTTTCAATAATAAATTCCAGGCTAATGATGACTTATCTAACAATATGAACTTGTAGAAGTCATGTGGGGGATACTGCATTTATCAGAGGTTACTGAAATAATAAGCTTTCTTCAGGAGATTCTTTACTGAAAGTTTACTTTATATCTTGGTTTGTTTTGTGCTGCTGTAACAGAATACCTGAGACTAGGTAATTTATAAAGAACAGAAATGTATTATTTCACAGTTCTGGAGGCTGCCAAGTCCAAGATCAAGGTGTCAGTAGGTTTGATCTCTGGTTCTAAGAGATGTCTTGATGGAGCCATGCATTGATGCCTCTTTGCTGTGTCCTCTGGAGAGAAGGAATGTTGTGTCTTTACATGATGGAATAGCAGAAGCAAAACAAAACCACCTCTGCAAGCCCTTTTTATAGTGGTATTAATCTATTCATGAGGGTGGAATTCTTATGACATAAACATCTCCTGTTAGGCCTCACTTCTCAGCACTGTGGCATTGGGGATTAAGTTTCAACATGAATTCTGGAGAGGCCAAAAACACTCAAACTATAACACTTATATTATATACAATCAGTCTTGGAACAACATGGGGATTAGAGGCGCTGACTCCCCACACAACAAAAACTCTGCATATAACTTTTGACTCCTCCAAAACTTAACTACGATTAGCCTGTTGTTGACCAGAAGCCTTACTGATAGCATAATTAATGCATATTTTTATATGTTTTATATGCTGTATTCTTACAAGAAAGTAAGCTAGAGGAATGTAAACATTATTAAGAAAGTCCTAATTAAGAAGAGAAAATGTATTTACTAAGTGTAAGTGGATTATCATAAAGGTCTTCATCATTGTCTTCATGCTGAGGAAGAGGAGAGAGGTTGGTCTGGCTGTCTTGCAGAGGTGGGAGAGGCAGAAGAGGTGGGGAGGTGGAATGGTAGGCAGGAGAGGCAGGTACACTCGGTGTAACTTTTACTGGGGAGAGAAAGCCCAAATGTGAGTGGACCCATGCAGTTCAAACTTGTGTTGTTCAAGGGTCAACTGCAGCTTTTCTTGATTCTAAATTTAGATATAATTTACCAATTCATTCACTTAACAATTATTTTTTGACTATCTTCGAAGCTCCAGAGACTCAGGTAGGCTTTAGAAATAATAGTGAGGAGCAAGGCACACGTAAGCTCATGGGGCTTGTTTTAAAAAAGAATAAAGTAGGTAAAGAGTGACTATGATGAATAATTCAAAGCTCTAAGGTTTCTTTAGTTGATGTAACTGAATTTAATTTTAGACAATCACATTTTATATGTTTAATTAAGGTAATTAAAATGCTCCAAACAAGGTTTAGAATTTTTATGCTTTTTAAAAATACAGGCAAATTCAAAAATCTTTTGATTTTGATAGTGATTACAAGTAATACAGATTTCCAGAAAAATCCATAATTAACTTGTTGAATTGGTGCTGACTCACTTTGCAGTGACCTAATAACTGTCTGCTTCATTTGCCATTGTGAATGAATTACCCAAGTCAGTTTTCAAACAAATTTGCAGAATTAACCTTAGTAACTATTGAACACATTGCTGCTTTAAACAACATATTATTACATTTTTTAAAAAAAATTTAAATTTATACCTTGATTCTGTAAACCATACATTAATCTTTCAAGGAGGAAGAATGCGTTCTCTGTAGAAAATAGATTAAATGGAATCTTCTCTCTAGTGATTTAAATTGGTTTAATTAAAAACAAATTCTGTATCTGCAAGAGAAACAGTTGCTCATCTAATTCAAAAAGTAACTGCTAATTGAGAAGTCATTTATAGTCTGTCTTAGCATACATTATCTGATTTTCTTGTAGTAGATATACATTCTGAATTGCTTTTGAAGTAGCTTTGGAGTAGGTAGTAAATATATGGTAGGTGTTAGTTTGGGATTAAAATATGTAACAGTTCTGCAAATGAATTATTATATGAAATGGTCATATTGAGGAACTACACAGTGTATGAAGGTCAAATGACATATTTGGAAGCACGTTGAGAGAAACAAAATATTCTTATACAAGGTAGTTATTAGAAATAGTAGCAGCGGTGAGAATATGGACTTAATGATTCAAGATTGCTGGCATACCTATTTTCTGTGAACCTTGGTATGCAGCTCTGTCCTGTTAACTTTGTCACCCATAGTAATTCTTTGGCTGCTGCTGCTGCCTGTAGTCCAGTGTAAGCCTTTCGTGGCAAAAGGGGGATTGGTAACTATTAGAGAGAGAAGTTAAAGACATGAGCCTTATTGTGGCTTGTTTGCTTCCTTCCTTCTTTCCTTCCTTCCTTTCTCTTTTTGTGAATGGAACTGATAGAAGGTTGCATTTCTTTTTGCAAGAAAGCTGTAGAGGGAAAATAATTGTATAAACCTGTTTTAAAATACAAAGATATTACTGCACAGTTCTTTAACCTCAAACCATGAAATTGGATTTGCCTTGGAATCCAAAATATTCTGAATTTTAAAAACTGAATTAGTGGTAAATACTATATATTATGTAACGTTCCCTAGAGAGATCTATGGCAGAACCCTATAATCAAATATATCAGCATTTCTGAATTGAAAAATACTAATATGCATTTCAGTTCAGGTCAGATTTTACCATCAAATAAGTTATGTAAAACTTTTGTCTTTGAAACTTTGTAGATTTTAGAGTTTTGGACAAGGGGCTAGGCATGGTGGCTCAAACCTGTAATCCCAGCACTTTGGGAGGCCAAGGCGGGAGGATCAGTTGAGCCCAGGATTCAAGATCAGCCTGGGAAGCAAACTGAGACTCCGTTTCTACAAAAATAAAAATGAAATTAGCTGGGTAGGGTGGCACATGCCTGTCATCACTGTTACTTGGGAAGCTGAGGTGAGAGGATCACTTGAGTCCAGGTCAAGGCTGCTGTGAACTATGATTGTGCCACTGCACTTCAGCCTAGGCAACAGAGTGCGACCCTATCTCAAAAAAAAAAAAAAAAAAAAAGAATTTTGGATTATTGACCTCTTTTTCTTTAGTGTTTCTTAGGATATGTAGAACCTATTCTTGTGAAGAGAGGAAGATACATTGTTCTTCTGTTTTCACCTTTATGAACCATATATGTTTCTGGTTGAAATTATGTAAATATATAAACACATGAACAAATTTATACATTATACATATGTGTACATATAACTATATACAAATTTAGGAAAAGCATGTGCATGGTGTGTGTGAGTGTATGTGTGAGGAGTGGGGAAGGAGAGAGAGGTGGATGGTTGGGACAAGGGGAGTGGTTAACCGGGCCTGTTAGCATTGTTTCATCCTTGTGCTAGCTCAGGTTTGGTACCTAACATGGTGTGAAATAAGACCTTAATTGCAGTTTCACAGCTGTGTTTAGCACGTCAGCTGATCATGAACAAATTCTCTTGTCAGAGATGAAACCTTGAAATTCCAAGACTATGTAGAATCACAAACAATTAGAGTGTTTTGTGTACCATACAAAATAATGGTAAAAATATTCAAATAGTCATACCACAGTATAGCTTAAACTACTGTTTTACTAATTCTTACGGAGTAAGAAATATTTTCTGTAGTAGGTAGGCACCCAAAGAAGCCATTTTACCTTGCCTGTTTAAAAATGTGTGCAAGGACTGTGGTTCAAGATTGGGAATGAAGAATACATGAGCCAATTGAATCAGTAATAGGAGTTTAGGTAAGCAGTTTAGGTAATGGTTTAAATTGGAGAAAGGCCAGACTATAGAGATTAACACCCTACCATTATGAAAAGTCCCCTCAGATCTCCGATGACCTCAAGAGGCTTGTACTTTTGTTAAGAACCTTTGTAAGACTGTGCTAAGACACCTTGAAAAATAGTGAGGCTCTAATATTGCTTAACCATCTTAGTACTAGTAAATGTGGTAGAAATTATTACTCAAATTATAGCAACTAAAAGTCAGGCCCTGAATCAGAGGAAATGAACTCTCGGGTTGGAATGCACATAATTTCTTTTTATATATCAAAATGTTCAGTATTTCTTTAAGGTCCCAGATCTGTACAATTATTATTTCATGAGAAGATATACTTTTATTTCCTTCCAGTGCTTCTACAATGCTTTTTCTCCAATCCTGTGTTCTTTGCTGACAACAGCAAGTGTGTGTTCTTTGAGAGGTCAATAAATGCTGATTTCTGCAAGAAAACTCTTAGGAAGTGAGCCTAGACATTGTGAAGAGGAAGCACAAAGAATGAGGCAATTAAATGAAGAATATTGCAAAGGATTATTTTAAATTGTGAGTCAGAAGCCAACCTAATTTTGACTACTAAAATTGTGAGTCAGAAGCCAAACTAATTTTGGCTACTAAACTAATATAGTTACTTCCCTCGGGCCTACCGATCTTCATACCATGGCTTATTTTGACTTAGCTGGTTAATTTGTCCAGATACGTAGATGGTACCAAATTGGCATTATCAAACTCTCCCTTTTCATACCAAAGAGCGAAGTAAGTGTGCTTATAACCATAGTTCTTGTCTTTATAAAAATGTATGAATGAATTTGAGCCATGTAAATTAAGGTTACAGAACAGATGGCATTTAGTGAAGAAAAGCTGGTCCTTAGAGGATATCATTATTTACCCCATAGTACCTACCTAATGAAATCTAGTTTTAATGATTCCTTTTAGGACACCAAAGCCCATGAAGCCTATTACAATAATGTGTTTAATTCTGAATAATTGTTTTTCCTATTTAAATGAAGAACTCAGTGACTAAAGATTTCCTGCAAGTTTTCTTAGATGATAGAAGTTATATGTAGTAAAACCAACAGGACCAACTGTGAGGCTGAAGGAATTTCAGTTATGAGGTTTTAATTTTTATCAACTTAAACTGTATGTTTTGAGAAGTGGACAGAAAGGGAAGAGGGACATTTTGAGATCACCCAGCAGTTTTTGATCTTTTGTCAGTTCTTTTGTGATGCTATAGATGACTACAATTTGAAACTTGAAATACGAAATTTTGTGTATTGGGTGATTCACAAACTGTTGGGTTTTCTGAATGGCTGAAATCCTTTACAGAAACAGTTTTTAAAAGACATAGCATGAGAACAGGATCATAATTATTCTGTAACCAGCAGTCTGTGTTGGTTACAGAAAGTATGCTTTTGTTTAACATTATAAATGAATTACCTTATATTTCTGCTTACATTTCTGGTTTTTGGTGTGTATATTATCAATGTTGACCAAAATTAACTGAATGTGGTGACAAAACCAGAGAAAAAAGTTGAGCTTCTGTTGATAAATAAAATGTAAATGCTACTTTTTGAAATAAAAACTACGCTTATAGGCTTTTATGTATGATCTGTGCTTTCTTGAGGAAATGTTGATTAAGTAGTTTCCATTTTGGTATTACAGTATGTCCTGTTGTAAGTAGCTGACTGTGTAAAAATCTTTTAAGTCAAAAAATCAGCTCAGCTTAAACCCCTCCTTTTTATTATGGCAGAAACCAGAATTAGAAATCTACCAGAAGTTTTATAATGTATTATATTCTTGCATATCTTTTGGAGTAAATTATTTAAAGTTTTAAAAAGAGGCTGTTCACAACAGAAGTTACTTTATATATTCTTATGTATATCCTTATATACACAGTATCTTTTAAACTCAATTTACTAAATACATGTCTGCATTTTTAAAAAAAGAAAACCCTAGCCCAAAATGAATGACAAAATTATCTCTCATTAGTAGATTTGTAAGGTGTGTTGTTAACCTATAAAATATGTGAATTAAATATAATTCTGAAAAAATTAGTGTACATGTAATACATAGCAGGATGTACTTTTTTGGGATGAAACAAAACTTCAAAGTATTCAATAGTGTTTTCTGTTAAGTAAGGAACTCATTTTTTGATTTATTGAAGATCTTGGGCTATTTTTTGATAATAAAAGGAATCTTGGTCTATAATATTACTAATTAATGAATAATATAAGTTTTTGAGGATAACGCCAATACTTGAATTTTGATATCTTCTTGCAACATGCAGTAATGCAATATTAAGTGAGCTTAATTAGTTACTTTTTTTTTTTTTTCCCTGAGACAAGAGTTTCGCTCTTGTTGCCCAGGCCTGGAGTTCAGTGGCGCGATCTAGGCTCACTGCAACCTCCACCTCCTGGGTTCAAGCGATTCTCCTGCCACAGCCCCTTCTGAGTAGCTGGGATTACAGGTGCCCTCCACCACACCTGGCTAATTTTTTGTGTTTTTAGTAAAGACGGAGTTTCATCATGTTGGCCAGGCTGGTTTCAAACTCCTGACCTCAGGTGATCCACCCGCCTTGGCCTCCCCAAGTGCAGGGATTACAGGCGTGAGCCACCAGTGCCTGGCCTAATTAGTTACTTTTAAATGTTACTAACAGAATCTGAGGAGTGTGGTTTGTGTCTTCAGAATAAATGCTTAAGCTTCGAGTGTCTGCTTCTGTCATGAGGAAAAGAGGGAGAGGAGAAAATTTCTTGTTGCTGCTATTTTATATGCGTTTAAGACTAGTCGTTGTTAAGTAACTGGAATCTTTACTGCTTTACAGTTTTGGTGCATGTCAGGTTCAATAATTTTTACTTTAAAAAGTTATTTTTACATTTTAATGAGATTAAATTGTTTACCAATTAACGTTGTGCTGTAAGGGGAACAGAAATATGACTGACACTTGGAAAGAAAAGTTGTCATTTGTAGACTGATGTGTGGTATTCTAATTTAAATTCGTGGTTTGGCAGAATTAAATTTGGATTTTAACATCATCCAGAAGTAAAAGTTATGTGCATTTTCAAGATAAACTCAGGAAATAAACCATGTAGCAAACACTCGTTTTTGCTTCAGAACACAGTGAAGATGAAACTTTGAAAATGCTTTCTAATCATTCAGTGTAAACCTTCTATTCACCAAGTTAAAATTAAATTGGTCGTGTGGTTTTTCATATATCACTTATATTAGTATGTTGTCTTATGCTTATAAAGTTAATGTGCTTAAAAATAACAGCTAAAACATATAGGCAGTGATTATTAAACAAGAACATTAAAATACTATTCAGAATTGTTTAATTGTATCTTTTAGCAGAAATACCATTTTAAAAGATAGTAACATTTTATTTTCTGTCAGTAAAAATATAGTCATGTGTCACTTGACAGGAATAAGTTGTAAGCAATTAGTTATTAGGTGATTTTGTCATATGAACTTCATAGATTGTACTTACATAAATCTAGGGGGGTATATAGCCTACTATACAGTAGGCTATGTGGTATAGTCTATTGCTCCTAGGCCACAAACCTGTACAGCATATTGCTCATGTTAGTATGCCGAATACTGTAGACTTTTGTAACACAATGCGTATCTAAACATAGAAAAAGTGCAATAAAAATATTGTTATAATCTTATGGGACCTGTCATATATGTAGTCTGTTGTTGACCCAGATGTCACTATGTGGTGCATGGCTGTATTTTTGTTTGAACTGTTTAGTGACTGTCAACAAGAAATTGTACTGTCCAATATGACTTTAAATGTTAGGGTTTTGGTCAAAGTATTTGCACTGTGTTTTCTTTTTTTTTTTTTTTTTTTTTTTTTGAGACGGAGTCTTGCTCTGTCGCCCAGGCTGGAGTGCAGTGGCTGGATCTCAGCTCACTGCAAGCTCCGCCTCCCGGGTTTACGCCATTCTTCTGCCTCAGCCTCCCGAGTAGCTGGGACTACAGGCGCCCGCCACCACGCCCGGCTAGTTTTTTGTATTTTTTTTAGTAGAGACGGGGTTTCACCGTGTTAGCCAGGATGGTCTCGATCTCCTGACCTCGTGATCCACCTGTCTCGGCCTCCCAAAGTGCTGGGATTACAGGCTTGAGCCACCACGCCCGGCCTTGCACTGTGTTTTCAAAGAAACATTGAAGCTAATGTGAATATAGTAGACAATTAGTATTTGAATTGAACTTTAAAGTGTTATGTGTCTGAAATTAATTCCAGAGTGGTGACCTTGAAAGTCCAGATCAGCAAGTCTGACTGCACATATTCAAAACAAAGGGCCTTCTCTTATTTATGAATGGTAAAAGATGTAAAAATACCATCTTCATTCTTAACAGTGTGAGGTATAGGTAGTGGTGAATACCAAAGTGTTACTGAAGCTGTATCATATAACTAAATAGCTAAATTTAAGTAATTGATACTTCTGGTCTATATTTTCTTGTAAAAGTATACTATAATCTGTTTAAACTGTTTACTGGTTATAGCAATGATAATTTACTTTGGAAAGTACATAAAAAAATAAAGGTTTTAAAAATAACATTTTCCAAGAGATGGCTGTTTATTGACATTTTGATGTTGATTTCCTACCTATCTTTTTTCTCTGCATATATTACATATTATATATATTTATACCAACATTTAAATTGGGATCATACTGCTTCTGTAATGTATTAGATTTTAACATTAGAAAAAATATTTTAAGTCCTGCAAGCAGAGAATGATTTTTGCATTTTAAATGGTTATAGTTTAAATGGTTATGAGACCCTACATTATATCCTAATTTTTCCTCTTGACCTGCAAAGCCTGAGATATTTTCATATCTGACATTTTAAGAAAAAGTTTGCTGAACTCTTCTCTAAAGGAAAAACTGTGTTCTCCTACAAATTCTGTCTGTAGCATTCTCTGCTTGCAGGACTTAAAACAAAACAAACAAAACAAAACCAGGCAGCTGGGTGGATTTGGAATTCCTGGCTGTAGTTTGCAAACCTTTGCTTTAGAGGTTCGTTTGCTTGTATTGTATTTATATTTTACAGTGTGTGTGACTGTCTAAATCTTTCTTGACATTACTGCCTCAAAGGCACTGAGACAGTATGTGTTAAAACCCAAGGACCCAGACTGTAATTCTAGCCTTACTGCTGTAGGAGTCAATTTGCTGGTTTCTAGAGGGTGGGCTGACCTTGACTTAGTAAAGTATAGTACTTTTTGTCTCCCTAGTAAAAGTACTAACTGAGCTTCAAAGTGAACTTAATGCACCCTCTTCAGGAAACAGGAAACTGTTACATATGGGTGTGATACTAGGAGATGAGGATACTGTGTAGGAGGTGTTGGACCTGCCTAAAGTGTTTGGCCTTGAAATGTCAAGGTTGTTCTCCCAAACCTAGTTTTCCTTGACCTGGTTGTTTTTCTAACTTCAGAGATGGACTTAAACAATAGAGTTTATTAGATTATATGTCTATATGAACAAGTAAAGATTGAAAGGACAATAAAGTAGTTAAAAATGAAATGTCTTACTTGTTTTAGGATAAAAATTGTATTAATACCTTAAAATGTATTCAGCAGGCAAAAACTTCGGTAGTTTTGGTGTTACAGTGATACTGTTTATTTTTAAGCATAGTCTTTTTTTTATGTGGTAAATATTATACCATTTTCAATGTAATGTGCAAAGCTTTTCCAGTTTATCTTTATCGTGTGTGTGTGTGTGTGTGTGTGTGTGTGTGTGTGTGTGTGTGTGTGTGTTAAAGAAAATGTGTTTTAGGCAACATCAGTAGAGCAAAATAAGATTTAATGTTGTTACTTCAAAACTGTATCCCTAACAAGTGATACAAAATTCAGAGTGTTTTGGCCCCTTTTCTAGGACAGATTTACAAACTTATAGACTTGTAGTTATAGGATAAATATATGCCAAAGCTTTATTCAAAGAAAACTCCATCATAAGATGGGTTTTTTTCATGGTGCTTATATTTTACAGGAACATTTAGAGGGACATGGTGTATCTATTTTTCTTTGCCCTTCTAATCAGCAGTTTAAAACATATTGGATCTACAGGTTTCTGGGGTAAATTCTATTGCAGATTTGTTATTAACACTTCTCTACATATCTGTAGGCCTGTAGCATCCTTACTGCAGAACTTGTAGCTTGATAGCCCAGTGTTCTTGGGTCATGATTCTGAAATACCGCTGAACTTTAAAAACTTTAGCAACTTTGACCAGAACACCTATGTTAAAATTTCTTCAAAACTCTTGAGAATTTTTTTTCTTTTTCTTTTTTTTGAGACAGGGTTTTGCTGTACCACCTACGCTGGAGAGTGAAGTGGCATGATCATGGCTCACTGCAGCCTTTACCTTCCAGGCTCAAGCAGTCCTCCTACCTCAGCCTCCACAGTAGCTGGGGCCACAGATATGCACCACTGCACTTGGCTAATCTTTAAATTTTTTTGTAGAGATGGGGTCTCACCATGTTGCCCAGACTGCTGTCAAACTCCTGGGCTTAATCAGTCCTCCCACCTCAGCCTCCCACAGTGCTGACATTACAGATGTGAGCCACTGTGCCTGGCCAGTCTTCAGATTTGTTAACAAATCTCAGGGGTGTGCTTTAATCTCCCAAGCTTCCCTTATGTAACTTCGTCATGTAATGAAAGATGATGTTTCCCACCCACCATCTCACGTATGCAGTTGATTTTCACTAATAGTGAAGGATTTGCACTGATTTATGCATCCAATTCTTTCCTGATTCCTTTACTTTTCCCCCTCTTTCCTCACCAATCTTCCGTTTCCATCTAATGACTAGTGTCCCACGTTGGACAAGATAAAATGGTTGATCAGATATAGAGGCATAGGAAAAAGTGGAATATTGAATTTGCATTGAAAGGGCTGAACTTGTGACCTTATGTTATCGTCCATATAATTCTAATTGCTACAATATAAGGTTTTAATTTACTCAATTCAAATATCTAATTGGTTGACGGTAAAGTTTGGACCTATTTATATAAAGTTTGGAGGAAATGTTATCTCATCAATATGCACTGTGGAAAATGTTCTTTTTAGTCTGTGAATGTAGAGATATACCTGCCTCTTGAATGAAGATGGTCTAAAGATTTAAAAGACATTTAGGGTAACTTTTCATGCAAGACATTTAACATTTTTAAACTAAAGTAAGATGAGCTACTACTCATTTTTTGTGTACCTTAATTCCTTTCAAATACTCTTCTGTCAGAAATACAAAGTTAAATCTCAATTATAGTACCCTTTTTTATTTAGGGAAATAATTATCATAATTGATTAATACATTGTACAAGAGTTAACTGTCTTTTAACAATCAGGGTATAGAAAAAGTAAGTTGGTTAAAACAACTTTTAAGTTTATTATAGAGATAAACACTCTTGTCGTATGATTCTTCAGATTTCCTTAAAAATTGATCTCCTATGCCAGGCATGGTAGCTCATGCCTGTACTCTAGTACTTTAGGAGGCTGAGGTGGGAGGATCACTTGAGCCCGGGAGTTCCAGATCAATCTCGGCAATGCAGTGAGATCTTGTCTCTACTAAAAAAAAAAAGCCAAAAAACAAAACAAAACAAAAAAACCCTAGCTGGGCACAGTGATGCATGCTTCTGGTCCCACCTACTCAGGAGGCTGAGGTGGGAGGATGATGTAAGCCCAGGAGGTTGAGGCTGCAGTGGGCTGTGATCATTACACTGTAGTCTAGCCTGGGTGACAGAGTGAGACCCTGTCTCAAAGTAAATAAATAAATAAAAATTTAAGCCTTGCTGCTAAATCCAGTCTCCTTTAATTAAGTTTTATTGCTACATTCTTTCCGCTGTTGATTTTTACTTGTAGTTATTAAAACTAAATTTTAAAACTTTTGTTTCTCATGTAGCAGCCAAAGTTTAAAAGAGATTAAGGGCCATTCTTCTGAAATAAAACATGTCCTGAATAATTTTAATTTGGATCTACTATTGAAAGTCACATAACATTTTGTTAAATGGTGATTCGTGCCTAATTACCTATAAATGGATCACAGACGTAAATACCCAGTGATGTGCCGTACATTATGCCATTGTGAATTTTATAAAGGCTAAAGAGTGAGGAAGTGGAGTTCTTCTTTTCTGATAATGCACTATAAAATTTTGAGGACCTTGCAGTGATCGTCTGTAGTCATAAAAGCTGTTTAGCCAAAACATGATCGGATTTTGTTAATAGTGTTGTGCTATCTTTTCATGAGTTAGTTACCATGTGAATTGGGGCAATTTTGCTGAATGGAAGGAGAATGCTTAGGACTATTGTCTTATTTTAAATTACTGATATCTTTTTATAAGGATGTTTGAGGAGTTCATGTGTCAGTGAGAACTGAGCAACTGAGAAGAAGTTAGAGGTTAGTTCCATTTTGCAAGTATGATGGATTAATCACATACGCACTGTCTTTCTCACTGAATGCATCTGTAAAACCTGGGGAAAATGGATGACACTCTCCTGGACTCTGCAGAATAAATAATACCAGGTGGGATTTGAAAGAAGACTAGCTTTCAGAGTACCATGTCACTGGCTGTGAGTTTACCTTTTTCTTTTCTTCCAGCATCCCCAGACAACTTAACACAGTCTAAAACCTAATAGTGGGGCAATCTGAAACAGAAAGCTCTAAAAGACGCCTGCTACTTCTGGTTCAAGGAAAAGGAAAGATAACTGCTAAGTTCAGAATGAAAATTTTGCCATTTTTTTCTCTTCTCCATCTCTCATGCCCTATTCCCAAGCAACCCTGTGGTAATGGCAGCAGAAGTTACAGCAGGAGCCCATGGTCAAAACTGAGGCATGAGAACTTTCCTCTCCAGTTGACAAATCCCATTGCTTTTTATTTTTCCTTCTTCATCTCTTTGTCCTTCCATTTCTTGTTTCCAAGTTAGATACGGTATCAGAAGTGTGACCCAAGCAGAGTACCAAAGATCCAGCATTCTGGATGAAGAAATAAAAAGGGATGCCTCAGGAATTGGAAAGTGCTGAGACCACATGTAAGGAGAAGCTTGGAAAAGCAATACCATAAAGTTCTTGTTCTTCATAGAGGAGTTCCGTGAGCTCTGCATACTTGGAAATAAAGACTGCCACCCAAGCTAACCATTCGATGATACAAAAGTGGGACAAATTCAGGTGGCACAGCATAAGCCTTTGAAAGTTGAACTGATGCTGGAACCATGCCTATAGAAGCCATGTTGGAGCTCATGGCCTAATCCTAACCAAATGAATCACTTGTTAAAACAAATATATTACCAGTGTCCACAGGATTTAAACAGGAACCAGAGTTTCATAGCAATATGTTAAAATGCCCAGGTTATAATCCAAAATTATCTAACATATGAAGAACCAGGAAAATTTCAACTCACATGAGAAGAGGCAATGAACATATACTTGTCATGATAATAACATTGGAATTATCTGACAGATTTTATAGTAGCTATTATAAAAATGTTTCAACAAACTAATTGTGAATACTCTTGAAATTTATGAAAAACTCTCAGCAGAGAAATAGAAGATATAAAGAAATGGAAATGTTAGAACTGAAAAATACAGTAAGTGGGGGGAAAAAGACCACTGGATGGCTCAATAGCAGAATGCAATGACAGGAAAAAAAATCAGTGAACTTGAAGATAAGTAAATAGAAATTTTTAAATCTGAATGTTAGAGAAGAAAGAATTGTTAAAAATTGAACAGAGTCTCAGGATATTATGGGAAAATAATAAAGTGTTAGACATTTAAACAAGAACCAGAATTTCATCACAATATTTTTAGACATCCAGGTTGTAATCCAAAATTATCTAACGCATGAAGAACCAGGAAGATTTCAACTCACAATGGAAGGGGTGATCAACATATAGAAAGAATGTGGTTCTGAGAAAATACTTGAAGAATTAAGTGGCTAAAGACGTCACAAATTTATTGAAAGACACAAACATACAGATTCAGAGAACCTGAAATGGAATAAATCCAAAGAAATTGATGCCCAGATGTGTTATAATTAATCTGAAAACTAAAAACAAGGAAAAAACTATTGAAAGCAGCCAGAGGAAAATGACATTGCTCCTTGGGGGAAGCAGTGATTCTAATGACCTCAGATTTTGCATCAGAAACCATGGGAGTAAGAATAAAGAAGAAAAAATAATTTGTTCAGTACTGAAAGAAAAGAAGTATTTATAACTAGCGAAAGTATTTTTTAGGAATGAAGGTGACATAAGGCCATTTTCAGGTAAAGGAAAAACTAAGAGTATTTGTTGTCAGCAGACTTGATCTACAAGAATTGCTAAAAGATGTTCTTAAGACAGAAGGGAAATTTATATCAGAAGAAAACGACATTAGGAATGAAAGAAGATAAACAGAAATGGTAAATATTGTAGATGGTTTTTCTCCACACGAATTCTTTAAAATGCATTGGACAATTGAGAGGAAAAGTTATAACATTATCTGATGTGATTTTCAGTGGCTGTGGTATCATATATAACATCTGTGTTCCACTTGAAGAGTAAAATATTCCAAATAGATTCTGAAAAGTTAAATATGTATGTTATAATCCCTAGAGCCACTACTTACAAAATAAATAGGTAGGTTAGAATTACAATGGATAAATTAAAATGGAATACTAAAAAATACTCAAGTATCATGCTATTTTGGTTACTGTAGCCTTGTAGTGTAGTTTGAAGTCAGGTAATGTGATGATTGCAGCTTTTTTTTTTTTTTTTTGAGTGGGGTGGGGGGCTTAGGATTGCTTTGGCTATTTGGGCTCTTTTTGGGTTCAGTTTGAATTTTAGAATAGTTTTTTCTAGTTCTGTGAGAAATGACATTGGTAGTTTGATAGGAATAGTGTTGAATCTGTAATTTGCTTTGGGTACTTAGGTAGTATGGTCGTTTTAATGATGTTGATTCTTCCAGTCAATGAGCGTGGGATGTTTTTCCATTTATTTGTGTCATCTCTAATTTTCTTTCAGCAGTGTTTTAATTCTCTTTGTAGTGATCTTTTACATCTTCGGTTAACTGTATTCCTAGATATTTTATTATTTTTGTGGCTACTGTAAATGGGAGTATGTTCTTGTTTTGGGTCTTAGCTTGAATGTTACTGGTGTATATAAATGCTGACTTTTGTACATTGGTTTTGAACCTTGAAACTTTATTGTAGTTGCCTATCAGCTCTAGGAGCCTTGTGGTATAGTCTTTAGCATTTTTTAGGTATAGAATCATATGGTCCATGAAGAGAGAGAGCTCATCTTTTCCTATTTGAATGGCTTTTATTTCTTACTGTTGCTTGATTGCCCTGGCTAGGACTTCCAGTACTATGTTGAATAGAAGTGGTAAGAGTAGGCATTCTTGTTCCAGTTCTCAAGGGGAATGCTTCCAACTTTTGCCCTGTATGATATTAGCTGTGGGTTTATCATGGATTACTCTTACTCTTTTGAGTTATGTTCCTTCAAGGCTTAGTTTGTTGAGGGTTTTTATCATGAAGAGATGTTGGATTTTATTGAAAGCTTTTTCTGCATCTATTGAGATGATCATTTGGTTTTTGTTTTTAATTCTATTTATGCGGTGAATCACATTTGTTGATTTGTGTATGTTGAACCAGGCTTGCATCTCAGGAATAAAGCCTATTTGATCATGGTGAAGTACCATTCGATGTGCTGCTGGATTCAGTTTGGTAGTATTTTGTTGAGGATTGATTCAGTTTGGTAGTATTTGTTGAGGATTTTTGTGTCTGTATTCATCAGTGATATTGGCCTGAAGTTTTCTGTTTTTGTTGTGTGTCTGCCAGCTTTGGTATCAGCATGGTCTTGGCACAAAAAAGACAATGGAACAGAATAGAGAACCCAAAAGTAAAGTCACGTACCTGCAACCATCTGATCATTGACAAAGTCAATAAAACTAAGCAATGGGGAAAAGACTTCCTATTCAATAAATGTTGCTTGTGATAACTGGCTATCCATATGTAGAAGAATGAAACTAGACATCTACCTATCAGTGTATACAAAAATTAACTGAAGATGGATTAGGGACTTTAATGTAATACCTCAGACTTTACAAATCCTGTACGTAAACCTAGGAAATACCCTTCTCAACATCAGCCTTGGCAAGGAATTTATGACTAAGTCCTCAAAAGCGGTTGCAACTAGAAGAAAAATGGACCACTGAGACCTGATTAGAGAACTTCTGGACAGCAAGAGAAATTATCAAGGGAGTAAACATACAACCTACAGAATGAGAGAAAATATTCACAAACTATGCATTCAACAAGATCTAACATCCAAAATCTATAAGGAACTTAAATCAACAAGCAAATAACCCCATTAAAAATGGACAAAGGACATGAACAGACATTTCTCAAAAGAAGACTTACAAGTAGCCAACAAACATATGAAAAAATGCTCATAATCACTGATCATCAGAGTAATTCCTATCAAAACCACAATGAGATACCATTTTATATCAGTCAGGATGGCTTTGTTAAAAAGGCACAAAATAACAGATGTTGGCAATGCAATGGAAAAAGGGAACACATAACACTATTGGTGGGAGTGTGTAAATTATTTCAGCCATTGTGGGAAGCAGTTTGGAGATTTCCCAAAGACCCGGGAGTTGAACTACCATTTGACCCAGCAGCCTCACTACTGGGTATATACTCAAAGGAAAATAAATTGTTCTGCCAAAAAGACACATATACCCGTATGTCCATTCCAATACTCTTCACAAGAGCAAAGACATGGAATCAACACGTATGCCTATCAGTGGTGGATTGGGTAGAGAAAATGTGGTACACATATACATGGGATACTATATAGCCATAAAAAGAACAAAATCATGTCCTTTGCAGCAACATGGATGCAGTTGAAAATCATCCTGTGGGAACTAATGCAGGAAAAGAAAACTATACCACTTGTTCTCACTTATAAGTGAGAGCTAAATATCGGGTACACATGGTCATAAAAATGAGAACACTAGACACTGGGTAATATGAGACGGGGAGGGAGGGAAAGGAATAAGGGTTGAAAAATAACTACTTATTAGATACTATGCTCACCACCTGGAGGAGGGATTCATTTGTACTCCAAACTTCACCACCCAGTGTATCTGTGTAACAGACCTGCACATATACCCCCAGATTCTAAAATAAAAGTTAAAAAAAATTCAAATAACCCAAAAGAAGGCAGGAAAGGGGAAACAGGGATCAATGAGAAAACAAATAATAAAATGGTAGATGTAAGTTCTTATACATCAGTAATTACATTGAATTTTTAAATGCTGTAAACAAATCAATTAAAAGAGTTTGTCGAGTACATTAAAAAAAACTCACTTTATGCTGTCTGTTGGAAACTTACTTTAAATACGATGTAGGTGTGTTAAAAGTGAAAAGATGGAAAAAGATATAGCATGCAAACACTGTTGGAAAGAAAATCCTAGTGGCTATATTAATAAATAAAGCAGACTTCAGAGCTAAGATAATACCCGAATAAAGAGGAACATTACATATTGATAAAAGAATTGATTTGCCAATCCTAAATGTGTAAGTAGCTAACAACAGAATTTAAAAATACGTGAAGCAAAATTTGATAGAACTTAAAGGAGAAATAGGGAACTCAATAATTATAATAGAAAATTTCAACATTCTTCTCTTACGAATAGAACTAGTAGAGAGAAATTACTAATGGTATAGAATGCTTGAAGGTGGTCTGGGCGTGGTGGCTCATGCCTGTAATCCCAGCACTTTGGGAGGCCTAGGCAGGTGGATCACTTGAGGTCAGGAGTTCGAGACCAACCCGGACAACATGGTGAAACCCCCTCTCTACTAAAAATACAAAAATTAGCTGGTTGTGGTATCACGTGCTTGTAGTCCCAGCTACTAGGGAAGCTGAGGCACGAGAATTGCTTGAACCCAGGAGGTGGAGGCTGTAGTGAGCCGAAATTGTGCCACTGCACTCCAGCCTTGGCGAGAGGGGCGAAACTCTGTCTCAAAAAAAAAAAAAAAAAAAAAAAAAAAAAAAAGAATACTTGAAGGAGGCTATCAATCAGCTAAATCTAATTGACATTTGTAGTATGCCTTACCCAATAATAACAGAATATGCATTCTTTCCAAGTACACAAGGAACTCAGCATTTATAATTGAAGACTTCAACATTCTTTTCTTAGGAATAGATAGAACTAGTAGACAGAATCACCAGGGGGCACAGAATGTCTGAACAGCACTATCAACTAGCTAGATCTAATTGACCTTTATGGAATACTTTACCCAACAACAGCAGAATACACATTCTTTCCAAGTATACATGGAACATGCGCTAAGACAGACCGTATCTTGGTCTTAATACAAACCTTAACAAGTTGAAAAGAATTGAACTCGTAAAAAATACATTCTCAAATCATAATGGAAACATATTAGAAATCAGTAACAGAAAAATAACACAGAAATCTCCAAATACTTAGAAATTAGACAGCAGACTTCTAAATAATCCATTGGGTAGAAGAGAAAGCCTCATGGGAAATAAAAGAAAATTTTGAACTAAATGTAAATGAAGATATTAATGTATCAAAATTTATGCTGCCAGGCAGTATTTAAAAGGAAAGTTAGTACATTCAGCGCTGTTAGAAAACATGAAATACCTCAAATCAATAATCTGTGTTTCCCGCTCAAAAAATCTAGGCTGCAGGCTCATGCCTGTAATCCCAGTGCTTTAAGAGTTTGAGATGAGAGGATTGTTTGAGACTGGGAGTTCAAGACCATCCTGGGCAACATAGCAAGATCGCCATCTATCTTTACAAAAAGTTTTTTAAAAAATTAGCTGGGCATGGGTGGCGTGTGCCTGTCATCCCAGCTCTTTGGACGTGTTAGGTAGGAGGATCTCTTGAGCCCAGGAGGTGAAGATTGCAGTGAGCCATAATCACGTGACTACATTCTAGCCTTGGTGACAGAGTGAGACTTGTCTCTGAAAAAAAATGGGGAAAAAGAGGCTGGGTACAGTGGCTCCTGCCTGTAATCCCAGCACTTTGGGAGGCCAAGGCGGGCGGATCACAAGGTCAAGAGATCGAGACCATCCTAGCTAACATGGTGAAACCCCGTCTCTACTACATATACAAAAAATTAGCCGGGCGAGGTGGCGGAAGCCTGTAGTTCCAGCTACTCTGGAGGCTGTGGCAGGAGAATGGCGTGAACCTGGGAGGCGGAACTTGGAGTGAGTCGAGATCGCGCCTCCAGCCTGGGTGACAGAGCGAGACTCCGTCTCAAAAAAAAAGCGAGCGTGGTGGGGGGAAGACACTAGTCAAAGAACAAAATAAACCTCAGTGACAGGAGAAGTCAGTGAATTAAAAGCAGTAAAACTAGCCAAAATCAGTGACATTGAAAGCTGAGTTTCCTTTTTTATAGATCAGTAAAATTGATCATCTTTAGCAATACAGCAGAAAACGGGAAGACATAAAAAACCAGTATCAGCAACCAAACAAGTGATATCATTACAAACTCCACAGGAATTCTAAGGGTAATAAGGAATACTAAAAATCTCTATGCACGTAAATTTGACAACTTAGGTGAAATACACTAATTCCTTGGAACAGTAACTACCAAACTCACCTAGGATGAAGCAGATGATCTTGTATAGCCTTTTAACTATTAAGTTGAATTTGGCTGGGTGCAGTGGCTCGTGCCTGTAATCCCAGCACTTTGGGAGGGCAACATGAGAGGATCACTTGAGGTCAGGAGTTCCAGACCAGCCTGGCCAATGTGGTGAGACCCCATCTTTACTAAAAATACAAACATTAGCTGGGCATGGTAGTGCATGCCTGTAGTCCCAGCTCCTCAGGAGGCTGAGCCTCCCTTGAGAATCCTTTGAGTCTGGGAGGCAGAGGTTGCAATGAGCCAAGATGGAGCAACTGCATTTCAGCCTGGGTGACAGAATGAGACTGTCTCAATAAAAAAGTTGAATTCATAATTAATGAAAAATTCATAATTAATAAAAAATATTAAATTCCTGAGTTCAAGTGATCCACCCACCTCAGCGTCCCAAAGTGTTGGGATTGCAGGCATGAGCCACTGTGCCTGGCCTAAATTTCATTTCTTAATCAAATGCTAAACTTTCTCATTTTTCTCTTGTTCATAACTAGGAGTATTCATTCACTTGTGCACTAGTATTTGAAAGACAAAACATATTTCCTGTACTCAAAATCTGTGACCAACTTTCTTTTTGACCTTTTGTAATCTACTTCATTTCTTGAAATCTGTTTTGTTTAAATTTTAAAGACAGGATCTCTCTCTGTCACCAGGGATGGAATACATTGCCACCATTATAGCTCATTGCAGCCTCCATCTCCTGGGCTGAAGCGATCCTCTCGCCTTGACTTCCCAAAGTGGTGGGATTACAGGCGTGAGCCACTGTACCTGGCCAGAAGTCAGAAGTCTGTTTTTTTTAAAACATATAAAATAAGGGATGATAATACATTTCTAAATAACACAGGGATCAACGAAGAAACCTCGAGAGAAAGTATTTTAAACAAAATGAAAATAAAAACAGTTTATCAAAATTTGTGATACAGCAACAAAAGCAGTACTTGGAAGGAAGTTTGTAGCATTGAATGTAGAAACTAGATGAAAGATTGAAAATTAACCATCTGAGCTTCTGCCTTAGGAAACTAAAGAAGTACAATTAAATCCAGTATGAGCAAAATAAAACATGATAAAAATTAAAGCAGAAATCAATGAAATTAAAAATAAGAAATCAGTGAACACAAAAGCTGGTTCTTCAAAAACATAAAGGATGATTTTTTCCATTGCCACTTCTCAGAGTCTCACTTTGTTTTTATTATTTGTGCCTCCTTATTAATGATTTCTAGTTCTGCACACCAAGCCTGATAATTTTCGCCACTGAGGTATGATCTGTGTCAAATTTACCATTACCAGCGCTTGGCTCCTATTTCTTTATTTTAGTTTTTCACTGCTGAAATTCTTTCTTAGTGCTTTATTTTGCAGGTGTCCTGTTTATTAGGACTCTACAACCATTTTTTTTTCTAGAAATAAATTTTACCTTTCTTTTCTATAATTCTAGTGCTTTTATTTTTAAATTTTTAAATTTTTTAAATTTATTTTTTATTTTTTATTTCTTTATTTATTTATTTCGAGATGGAGTCTTGCTCTGTCACCCAGGCTGGAATGCAGTGGTGCGATCTCAGCTCACTGCAACCTGTACCTCCCAGGTTCAAGCGATTCTCCTTCCTCAACCTGCTGAGTAGCTGGGATTATAGGCATGTGCCACCATGGCTGGTTAATTTTTGTGTTTTCAGTAGACAGGGTTTTGCTATGTTGGCCAGGCTGGTCTCGAATTCCTGACTTCAAGTAATCTGCCTGCCTTGGCCTCCTACAGTGCTGGGATTTCTAGTGCCTATTTATATTTCATTGTCCCGGAATTCCACAAATTGTATTGTTTTTTGTAGGTTTCACAGATTTGAATACCAGCCTGCAATATTTCAGTAAGCATTTCCACCAAAAAGGACATTCTCCTACTTACCCTGCGTTATTATAACAAAGAAAATTAACAGCAATTCTCTGACATGATTTCTATTTACATTCCCGATTCTTCCCAAAATGTCTTCCATAGATTTTAAAAATATTCATTGGATTTGATTGTTGCATATTTTAGTTTCTTTTCATTTAAAATAGTTTTCCTTATACCTGATGTTTCAGAAAGCAGAGCACCTGTCTAGGGATGTCTCACATTCTGGATTTGTCTGACTTTCCTTGAAGGGTCATTCATGTGTTCCATACTCTCCAATTTTTCCTGAAACATTAATTTTTTTGTCAATAAAATTTCTTAATTGCTGTTATATATAATCACATCAATAGGACATACTTTTGAGTTACTGGTTCTTAGTTCAACCTGCTTCCATTGTTTATTCTAGAGGTTGTCTTTTTTGTAAGAGTTCAAGGTGAAAGCCACCAGAGAAGGATTGCCACTGTCTTTGGAAAGCCATAGGAGTGAAAGAGTCCAGATATGGAAGGTGTTACAACAACCCTTACATAACTGTCTGGATTGAAGGAGAACATGAAACTTTCTAGAAAGAGAGAAATCAATAAGCCTTGAATTTGGATTTGAGATGATAGGTATTTTGAAGTTGAGAAGCTTATCTCTTTCCCTAGTTTTTTTAGTATAGCTTTCATTTTCCATGTTCAGAAGTCAGCGACTGGAGCACAAGTGGTGACCTGTGCTTAGTTGCTCTAAAAGAGTAAAACTGGGAGTTGTCTCAACAGGCAATGACATGATGGTGATTGTGTTGTGTGTGCCAGATGAAGAGATGGGGTGGGAGTTGTTTTTGGTATAGTCACCTGTTCCACATGCCCCATGAGAAAACAAACACTTCTTGCACATTTTACTCTCCAGAAAATTGAGAACACAAAGGAATAACCAAATATGCTTTAAAAAAAAACCTTCTGTGTTTCCTCCCTAGGCGAGTGCCCTTAAAATCATACTCAGTCACAATGTTTACATTACTTACCATATAAAGTGTATTAAAACAAATACAATCCACCTAACACATATATCTTCATATTCATAAACCTGAGATTTCTTCCTGTGTAGTGACATCTACCCGTGTTGACTGACTGTAATTAACTGACTCCTTCATGTATTTTTTGACATAATACAGAGTACTGAGCTAGCAAAAGACAGTTATCAGTCAAGCATGTCATTTCTAGATTCCCACATAGATATATCCCAATTCAAAAAGAAAACTAAGTGACTTGAGAGAAGTTTCTAAAAGCTTTCCTTTTGACTGATGAGCTGTCAATCGAAAGGGAGACTTAGTTTTCATTCTGTATGTCTCTGTAAAGCTTCACGTTTAAACAGATAAAGCAGACAGTCTATGGCTGTTCTCATGCTGTACTGCTGTAACAGTTTGCAGGCAATGATTGATTCAGATGAATCCTTTACATACTTGCACCGGGAAGACCAACAGATGATATGAATTCTGCATCTGAGAAAAGAGGATCACTTTTAAAATCAGTGAATTGAATTTACTGGTAAGCTGAGAGTTTACGGTTTAAAACTACTGTGCATCTTTCATAGTATGCCACTACTAGGTTAACAGCAAACTTAGAAAAATTCATTCTTCTACAAGAGGAACATGATCATTTCCTAAGGGCTTTTACGTGAGAAATATAACCAACATTTATTCATTTCTGAAAACTTTTTCTGCAAATGCCCACTTTCTGTGGGTTGAGGAAATCTGGAGGTAATGTAACACAGGGTAATGGGTAACTTTGGTGGCTTCTCAGTCAAGGTAGTATGGTCTACAAAGTTGTCATGGACACCAAATTAGTTAATACTGAACCACTGTTCCTAGGGGAAATACAGGGTTAGGTACCTGTGAGCATCTGGTCACAGCATTTTTGTTAACTGATCAATACATAAACATGTTTTATGTGTGTTTCTGTTTAAAGACATATATTGTTGATTCATTAACATTGAGCTCACAATCAACAAAACAATAACTCATTCCTGAACTAAGTTTGTCTAACACAGCTATTTTCTCCATAATGCACATTGTGGGCTTCTTGTGCTTGAGAACACTAGGCAGCACTTAAAATGACTTGGGGGCCATGAAATAGTGAAATAATCAACAGAAACACAAAAATGCAAAAAACGTGGCACACAATAGGCTGCAGAAAGGACTCTTGTTTACATTATAAGAGCTGAAGCAAGAAAGCCTACTCGATGTCTGCTGGGAATGTGCATATTTGGTGACTCAGATTTTTTGTTACCCCGTGTGTGTCTGCAAATGACTGGAAGGCCCAGCTACTGTACAAATAAATTTCATTAAATGGGCAAAGTTGCATATATTGAATCCATGAATAATAAAGATCAACTGAATCTAATGGTCCTTGGGTACCTGTGCAGACTGAAGAGGGAAGCTAGTGTTCTTATTTGTTTCCTGTGCTTTCAACTTCTTCTTTTCTCCTCAGTACTTGGTTGGTCTCATGGCAAATTTAAAATCAAATAGAACGTTTTCTTCAGATTCCATTTTGTAAAGGTTTGTTGGCTCAGGCTTCTTATATGGCAGTGCACCAGTCTGCTTTCATTTTGAGGGATAGATGGGCTGTTGACCTTAACTGAAGAAAATTGGTTTTGTTCTCAGTGATGTAATTTCTTTAAAGATCGACTCTCACTTTAAGTTAAGATAAACTTTTGCCTTTTTTCATATAATTAATTTTAGCTGTATAATTATTCTCTTCTCTCCTGAGAATATTGATAATTAAAAATTGAGCTAAAGAACCTAAACGTAGGTCTTAACATTTGTTCTTTTCTCTTTTTTCTTTTCTTTTCTTTTCAAGACGGAGTTTTGCTCTTGTTGCCCAGGCTGGAGTGCCATGGCACAATCTTGGCTCACTGCAACCTCCACCTCTCGGGTTCAAGCGATTCTCCTGTCTCAGCCTCCCGAGTAGCTGGGAATACAGGCATGCGCCACTGTGCCTAGCTAATTTTTTTATTTTTTATTTTTTTATTTTTTTGAGACGGAGTCGCTCTGTCGCCCAGGCTGGAGTGCAGTGGCATGATCTCGGCTCACTGGAAGCTCCGCCTCCCGGGTTCACGCCATTCTCCTGTCTCAGCCTCCTGAATACCTGGGATAACAGGTGCATGCCACCATGCCCAGCTAATTTTTTTGTATTTTTAGTAGAGGCAGGGTTTCACCACGTTAGCCAGGATGGTCTCTGTCTCCTGACCTTGTGATCCACCTGCCTTGGCTTCCCAAAGTGCTGGGATTACAGGTGTGAGCCTCCGCGCCTGGCCCCAGGCCCCAGGCCCAGCTAATTTTTGTATTTTTAGTAGAGATGGGGTTTCAACATGTTGAACAGGCTGGTCTCAAACTCCTGATCTCAAATGATCTGCCCGCCTCGGCCCCCTAAAGTGCTGGGATTATAGGCGTGAGCCACCGCGCCCGGCCTGTTCATTTGTTAAATTGTGAGTTTACATTCAGTTCTCTTAAGTTTTCAGGAAAATTTAGAAATTCATTCTGATCTTTAAAGTGTTAGCTATACTATATGCAGTTTTAGAGGACTGTTTTTTCTTCCATTCATTGAAATCATTTCATGTTCAAAACTTTGTGCCTGAGGGGGAGATACCAGCCAAACACTATGATATAAATACCTCTCTACTACTATTTTTAAGCATAGTCCTTCCTTCTAAGACTTATGATCAGGGTGTCATTATTAGAAAAGCATTATTAATTGACACTTCCTAGTATTTCTGGGTGTTCTTAGGTATTCTTTAAATAAAAATAGATAAAGCAACAAAAACTATGGTGAAATATTTGGAGAACACTTGATTAAACAAAATTAAATTGATTTCCTTAGCATACCTCTTTAATACTCATGTACCTTTTTTAATCTCCCAGAAGAACTCTAGTATTGCATGTATTATATAAACACTGCACGTGTTTCCTAGATTTATATGATCGTGGTATTTTTTGTGAGAGAGGTAAGGGATCAGTGATCTATGGAATAAACTTGAGGAAATGCAGACTTAGCCTTCCTTCAACTGTCTCCCATAGATCTCATTTCTGTTGTTTTATCAAAACAAAATGAACCTGTATCCTCCTCTATATAACAGCCTTTTGAGTATTTTATTTTTAAAAAATTTATTTTAATTTTTTGTTTTTGTTTTTGTTTGTAGACAGGGCCTTGGTCTGTCACCCAGGCTGGAGTGCAGTGGTGCAATCATGGCTCACTTTAAGCCTTGGCTTCCTGGGCCCAAGCGGTCCTCTTACTTCAGCCTCCCCAGTAGCTAGGATTACAGGTGCACACCACCATGCCTGGCTAATTTTAATATGTTTTTTTGTAGAGACAAGGTCTCACTATGCTGCCCAGGCTGGTCTTGAACTCCTGACCTCAACCCATTCTCCCACCTTAGCCTCCCAAAGTGCTGGGTTTACAGATGTGAGCCACCACCCTCAGCCTGAGTATTTTACAGAAGCTAAATAGTACCCTAAGCCTTTTCTTTTCCAGGTGAAAAGTCTGTTGCCCTTCAGTGGATTATTATACTCTTATTTGATAGACCTTTTTGCCAAACTTACTGTATTTTATTGGATATACTGCTATTACTTTTATTAGACTGTAAGGTCACTTATGGCAAGGGATGTCTAATTTTTCTGTGGTTTGCAATGTCTGTCATAGCACCATTCATGTACTATGTGCTTAATAATAAATTGAGCTGAACACTTTTATGATTTTAATTTCAGTATATTATTGCCACAAAAAGTACAAGGAACCAGTGATGTATTAGATATTTGGAATTTCATGATGAGATTAGATAAGGTTTTTATTCTCACAGACTATACTTATTTTTGCCAGAAATTATGACTTTGCCAGGACTGGCTTTGTTTTAAGATGGCTATTAATTTTTTTTTGAGATGGAGTTTCACTCTTGTCACCCAGGCTGGAGTCCAGTGGTGCTATCGTGGCTCACTGTAACCTCCACCTTCTGGGTTCAGTTGATTCTCCTGCCTCAGCCTCCCGAGTAGCTGGGTTTACTGGTGCCCACCACCACATCCAGCTAATTTTTGTATTTTTAGTAGAGACCGGGTTTCATCATGTTGGCCAGGGCATGGTGGCTCATGCCTGTAATCCCAGCAGCAGTTTGGAAGGTCGAGGTGGGTAGATCACTTGAGGTCAGGAGTTCGAGATAACTCTTGATTTAAAATAGCTTTCCTTTTAAAAGTGATTGGCTGGGTGTGGTGGCTCATCCCTGTAATCCCAGCACTTTAGGAAGCTGAGGAGGGTGGATTGCTTGAGCTCAGGAGTTTAAGACCAGCCTGGCCAACACAGCGAAACCCCATCTCTACCAAAAATACAAAAAATTAGCGTGTGTGGTGGCATGCGCCTGTGGTCCCAGCTACTTGGGAAGCTGAGGTGGGAGGATTGCTTGAGTTAGAAGGCAGAGGTTGCCCTGAGCCGAGATCGTACCACTGCACTTCAGCGTGGGTGACAGAGTGAGACCTCATCTCAAACAATAACAACAACAGCAACAACAACATAATGAGGTATGGCAATTAACAAGCTAGATAAAGCATATTTGGCACCATGTTAAGTAGATTTTTTTAGGTAAATACTTTGAGGAATTACTGTATAGTAATTGTGTCATTTATAAGGTTAATGAAATGTTTTAAATAGCTTCTCTTTCAGAGTCTATACATTGTATTCTACAAAGCATAGGTATTCACATCATATAATTATGTGAAACATTTCCTCCTCAGTTTCTTTTTAAATAAAATTAAGTATCCTAATATATACCTAAATATTCTTCTGCAAGAAACAGTAAATCATGTAGATGAAAATAAGGTTATTTCCTTATCTACCAAATTTAAAATGTTTTCAGAAAGGCAAGCATGGGTCAGTATTTTATTTCTTTTCCCACAATTACCTGTAGGAAGATATTTCTAGCAAACCTACTTTGAGTAGATAAAAACGAAAAAGGTATGAAGTGTTCTGTTTGACATGTATTCTGTCTGTTTGAGGAGGACAATCACTAAAAAAGATAAAATAAAGGATTTGTTTAAGAGAGTGTTTTGGAGTATGGTAAATGTTCTTCACGTTGTAATAAGAGAAAGAATTATGTATTGAGATCCCTCGCCCTGCCATAAACTGTTTGGATGAGTCACTTTGCCTTTTTGGTCCCAACTTTCTTCCTTTGTAAAATGAAGAGGTAGTAATAGATTATCTCTAAAGTCTTTTCCAGCTTTCCAGTGATTTTTTGTATAATGAAGACTGACTAATATAGTAAGTCTGAGATGCTGACAGATTGAGAAATACCTTCTGAAAAATCAAGGAAAACGATATAACAAATCTTCCTTCCTTCCCTCCCTCCCTCCCTTCCTCCCTCCCTCCCTTCCCTCTCTCTCTGTCTCTCTCTCTCTCTCTCTCTCTCACTGGAGTGTAGTGGCATGATCATAGCTGTTTTTCTCTTTCTGTTTCTCTTTCTCTCACTGCAGTGCAGTGGCATGATCATAGCTCACTGCAACCTTGAACTCCTGGGCTCAAGCCATCCTCATGCTTTTGCCTCTTGAGTAGCTGGGACTACAGGCACATGCCACCAGGCCTGGCTGATTTTTTTTTCCTCCCCCATAGAGATGAGGTCTCACTTTGTTGCCCACACTGGTCATGATCTCCTGGCCTCAAACATATCCTCCCAAAGTGTCGAGATTACAGGTGTGAGCCACTGTGCCTGGCTGTGTGTTCTTCTGGATACATTTTATTGTCTTAATTTTTTAAAAAATTGTTATTTGTGATTTGTGGTATATATGGTAACTCCACTCACATTAGCCATGTAAAAGTACTCTTTTTTTTTTTTAAGAGGGTTTTGCTCTGTCACCCGTGTTGGAGTACAGTGGTGCAGTCATAGCTGGGCTCATGTGATCCTCTTGCTTCAGCTCCCAAGTAACTAGGACTACAGGCACGCACCACCAGGCTTGGCTATACTAACTATTTTTACTCAATAGCTTTTTCTTGAAGCCATCAGGATTAATGAATGTTTATTTTTAAATTTTCTTAAATCCCTCAGGCATTAGTTTATTGAAGTCCTTATTGTACAAGTATTCATAATCCTAGGTTTTTACAGATAGAGATTACAGAGGGAAACAAAAGTTTTCATCTCTTCAGTCATTTCCATTCAAACATCCCACAGCTGTAGAGTCTAGCCACGTCCATTGAGTCAAAATCTTTATTGGTTGCTCTCTAGTGACAGTATAGTTTAAATTGAACATAAAGCAAAACTGTAGATAATGCAAAATTGCAATATTTCATGATGTCCATAAAAGGGCCTTTGGTATCTGAAGTGTTTAGATACCAAAGAATTAAGAGGTAACTTTGTGGAAAAATTACCTTTGTTTGGATAAGCAAAGTCAATTTGTGTTGATTCTCCTCAGAATTAGCACATGGTTTTAATAATGACCTAAATTTGTAAAATAAAATGGTATAAGTTCTTCTAAAAATAATTTTCATTTTGAAATTAAAATCCCAGTCAAACCTTCTTTTCAATACTTAACTGCGACAATTTGATCCTGCTTTTTTGTTGTTGTTATTTTGAGACACGGTCTTTCTCTGTCACTCAGGCTGTAGTGCAAACGTACAATCCTGGCTCACTGTGCCCTCTGCCTCCAGGGCTCAAGCGATCTTCCCACCTCAGCCTCCCAAGTAGCTGGGAGGACTACAGGCGCACTTCACCAAGCCTGGCTAATTTTGTATTTTTAGAGGAGACGGGTTTCACCATGTTGCCCAGGCTGGTCTCAGACTCCTGGGCTCGAGCAGTCTGCCCTCCTCAGCCTCCCAAAGTGCTGGGATTACGGTATGAACCACTGTGTATGGCCTAATAGTCCTGTTTTTATATGGATGAACTAGGTGGCTTTTAAAAAATCCAGTGCCAGTTATCTGTGAATACTAAGTATTCTGTAGATTTATAGCCAAAGATGAGAATGGCAAAATTTCCTGATACACAGTACTATTTTTGCTGTCACCATTAGAAAACATTCATTGAATATTTTTCTTTACTGTTCGTATCCTATAAGTGTGTTAAATTGATGCTCTTACTTTTACAGAAAGGGAGATGGGGAAAACAGAAGAAACACTGAAAAAATATCAGGATTATAGACAAGCAAAGATTAAGTTCACGTGGGACATTTCTTAATTTCTCGACTCACATTTATTCTGTGTTACATAAAGTTCTAGGTTCCACAGGTGATGTCCTTTTTGTCCCTGGATGGCTCGTATACTTAGCCCAAGTTGAAGTTAAACATTTTTCATAGAATTTCCCACATACAATTTGAAAATAACATAAAGCTCTGTGTGACTCTATGTAAAACTAATTGTTTTGTGGATGAAATAAGGTATTTGGATTTATATATTTGAGGGTAAATATAAGTAACCAGTTGGGGAAAGCACAGGGACTCTGTAAATGTGGAAGTCAGGTTTACAGCTAGTGCTTTCTTTATCCATTGTGGGTTTGTATGTTTAACATAGGTTTATTAGCAAGTTCTGACTCTTTACTCTGCATATAACTGATTTTATTTCCTTTTGCATGCAGAATATGTTTTACTTAATTGTCTCCAATCCCAAAGTCCCCTCCCTTTTTTAAAAAACCCCTTAACTGTAAGAGAAAGTCGGGGAATGTTCAGAGTCTGAAATTTGGACTCAAGTGGAGAACATGGATAACGTTGATTTTATTTGCTAGTGGGCAAGCAGAAGTCAGCCTGTAATTCCAACACTTTGGGAGGCCATGGCAAGAGGATCACTTGAGGCCAGGAGTTCAAGACCAGCCCCCACCTTTACCAGAAAAAGCCCAGAAAACAAAAATAACCAAGATATGCAGCCTATCTTTAAGTAAAAAATAAAATAAAATAAATTATTTATAAAAGTAAGATTTTAAAATAAGCCTGTCCATAGTACTGATATGACAAAGAGTAGAAAAAAGGAAAGACACATTAGAAGCAGTTCACTTTCTTTCACTGGAAGAGAATTTTTCGACTCTTAGGTGGTCAGAGCTGATCTCTTTTGTATGAGGTACTTCTTTATGAAGGGAAGCTTTTTTTCCTGCTCCATAAAGCAAAAATAAGGAAAATCGTTACTGCCTAATTTGCTGAGTATTTAAAAACAGCTCCAGGGTGAGTGAGAAACATGTTTACTGAAGTTGATGGATAGTTTCTTATATGACTGATGTGGCCAGTCTACTTCTAGAAAAAGTTTGGAGACTCTTGATTTTGGAGGATGATTAAAAACTCTTCTTTCAGTAGGTTAAGTCCTCAGATGTTCTTGGTGTTATATAACTTAAAATATAATTTCTGGCAGTTCATGTGGCCCCATTTTTATTTAGTCATATTGCTGTGAGTCAGAGTTGGACAGGTAGAACTGAACTTTTAAAAATTTTTATGAGTTGGAAAATTCCCAGGTCCTTTTTAAGGTGAGGCAGGACTTTGAGTTTGTGCTGGCTTTCTACTGGACTCAACTTGACACCATCAATCTAAACTGTATAAAATGGTTAATAAGAATTTTGTTCACAGTAGCAATCATTTTTTTTAAAAAAATAAATGTTAAAGAAACAAACTAATGTGGTTTGGGTGTTTGTCCCCTCCAAACCTCTATTTGAAATGTGATTCCCAGTGTTGGAGGTGGGGCCCTGGTAGGAGTAATTGAATCGTGGGGGCAGATCCTTCATGAATGGTTTAGAACCATCCCCTTGGTGGTAAGTAAGGTCTCATTCAGTTAGTTAATGTGAGATTTGGTTGTTTATAAGTCAGGGATCCTCCCCCTCTTCTTCCTGCTCTCCCCATGTGAGACACCTGCCCCCGCTTTTCCTTCTACCATGATTGTAAGCCTCTTGAGGCCCTCATCAGGAGCACATTCTAGGTCTTTGCTCATACAGCCTGCAGAACCGTGAGCCAATTAAACCTCTGTTCTTTGTAAATTCCTCAGCCTCAGTTATTTCTTTATAGCAATGTAAGAATGGTTTAATACAAAAACTGTGTTTTACGAAAGCATCTGCACCCTCCACAATCAGCCAGAGACTACCTTCATTAACAAAGACCCTTGTTCTTACCCCTCAAGAAGAAACTCACCATAACCAGCCCACTGTCACCCCTAATTTACAGACACCAAAACTATCCTGGAAGTACTAATTACAGGACCCCCAAGTCTTCCTACCGTCTGCACCCTCAAGAAACCCCCAGTGCCTTGTATGCAAAAACTGATTTTCAGTCAGGTATTTACAGAGAGTCTGTGGGCAGACTTTCCATCAATTTTTAAACTATTTTATGATTTCAAGGGCTTGTAAGAGAAGTGATTACATTTTGAGAAACAGCTATGAAAATGGATTTGGATGTGTTTTTATACATTTCTTCATGTAATTAATTCATATTCTAACCTTGCTGCTTGTAATGGCATATATAGGAAATGATACTTTTACTGATAGGATCTCTAAATCATTTCTAAGTGTTTGCATTCTGCTGTTACATTTCAGGACAGGATTTTCTTCTTAAGCAGGGATCTTAATAGGAGAATATATTTCTGGTTTTTAATTTGCTTAGAGAAAATGGAATACTTACATGGGGAATTTCTGTTCTGATTAGAAATTAAAATATAAAAACCACATAAAACAGACCATGAATAATCTGACATTTAATATACTACATTAATATATATATTCAGTTACTGTTATTTGGGTTTAGAAAGAAGTGTTGTCCTAGCCTGCAAAATAATGGTAATAGATATATACACTGAGATATTTAATATGTTCGTAACTTGGTATGTATTGATTTTTTTAAAGGAAAATATTTTGGTTCAATTAGAACTGTTTGAGAAGTAGTGGTAGCTTTTTCATTCTTCCGTATTGTTTCTTCACCTGTTAAGATACATAAGTAGAAACTATTATTCTAACTCTTGTATGCTGCATTGATCTACAAGTGTGGCTCTCAGGAATTATTGCAGGTTGGATTCCATGGGAAGCCTGAGATAGAGTTTAGTGTGCAGGATGTTCAGTGAGTACCCTTTGGATCAACATCTGTGAAACAGAGGGGAAGGAAGCAGGATTGGACAGAGGGAAAAGTTGAGTTGTGATTCGGTTCCAATGACATCCTCGACTAAGTCCTGAGCTGGACTTAGATTTCTAGGCCCTTGTAGCTTTGCATTGGTTGTGGGCTGCCTTGGGAAAGGAGCATAATCTTGGGCAGTCTGCTCAGGGACTCTGAGTCCTCCATTAAGGGGAACTTGGTGGTTTGTCAGAATACTCTCTACAGGAATATTCCATTGAATCTGGTTTGGTTTCTTTGCTTATTTTTCTTTCTAGTTTCCCTTATGCCTCAGGGATCAGTTATATTACTTTTCTTTCTTTTTCTCTGATTGAGAGTAAGAGGCTTTGATTTAACTGCTTTAAAGATTTACTAAAAGTCTCTAAGAGTTAGTACTTTTAGAAATTGTTTTGGGATCATTATATGTAAGATACCATAGATTTTTTTTTATGTGTGTGAAACTGTATGATAGTATGGTATTTCCATATACATAGTCTCTTCTCTAGGTTTCTTGAGATAATCTGCCTCACATGGCGTGGCAGTGTGTTAGGAAGGCAAAGAGAATAAAAATTAATATTTGGCATCAGACTTTTCATTTATCCAGTGAATATTTATCGAGTGCCTACTATATTCCAGGTAATGTTATATAGACTTTGGGGAAAATAGAATTTTGCAGTAAGAAAATGAGCTTGACAAGCAGGTATTGCCACAGTTGAAGCATTTTTTCTTTTTAGATGGAGTCTTGCTCTTGTCACCCAGGCTGGAGTGCAATGCCATGATCTCCCCTAACTGCAGCCTCCACTTCCCAGGTTTAAGCAATCCTTCCGTCTCAACCTCCCAAGTGGCTGAGATTACAAGTGTGCACCACCATGCGAAAATTAGCCCAGCTAATTTTTGTATTTTCAGTAGAGATTGGGTTTCACCATGTTGGCCAGGCTGATCTGAACTCCTGACCTCAAGTGATCTGCCTGCCTCGGCCTGCCAAAGTGTTGGAATTTTAAGTGTGAGCCACTGCATCTGGTCCAGTTGAAGCATTTCGAAAGTCCTGTGGCTCATTAAGATCCGATCCTGAAATAGTGAAATTAAAGGATTTCTTCCATAGTGTAGAGGAGATACTATAGTGTAGAGAAGTTCATCAGACTTTTTTTACCTGAAGAAACTACTTGTGCGTTTTTAAGTTAAAACCTAAATTTCTAAATTATAAGTTGAATAATTGCAAAAGATATAATTTGGATGTTTGGTATTGACATTTAAAAATAAAGCGGTTGCATTGCTCTTTTAAATGTATCCAATGAAATCTAAATACCCTAGCAATTGGATACTTGCCTTCATCTCTTTTGAAAAATAAAAATGGTAAGGTGCAAGATGTTGGTGATATAAAGTACTCTGTGTTTTTGATGGAGAGGACACTACTGTATTTCAAACTTGTGGCTCCTCCCCAAAATTGACATTGTTGTGTTGCAGTAATCTAGGTCATGTTGCATGGGTTCCTGTCTGCTGCTGACATCTTGACTACATTGGACCTTTGACTCCTTAGATCTATTGATACTACCTTACTGCTGTTGATACCTTTTCATATCATAGTGTTGATGCACCAGTCTGATAAGCCAACTTCTCCACACTTGTGAACTTTGAAACTAATTTATGTTATGTGTTACTCAGCCTGTGGGGCCATTTGCATCCTCATGATGGTATGCCTTCTATCCCAAAAGCCACTCTGCAGTGGGTTCTTAGGCAGGATATTCAGTGGGCCTTCCTCATTCCCTACCATCAGTGGAAATCCAGTATTTTTGAGTGTTGGAGTGGTCACAAAATTGACTCAAAAAAAAAAGAAGTCTGACCTTCTCTCATTTCCTCCTGGTCCTTAGTAAGCAATTTGGTCACTTGAATGTGGCTTATCCCCAGAGAGGGATAGGCTGCTTCCTGGTTAATGATCAGGATGAAAGAGGTTGGGAATTCATAGATCTTACTTTGAAAATTCCTGGGCATGATGTGTCTTTTTCTTTTTCTTTCTCTCAGAGGTTGCCACAGGCCAGCCTGCTAGATACACCCTCTAGGTGGCAGCCTACCTAAAAGGGTATTAGAGGCTTAAAAATTATTTCTGGCTCAACAACTCAGATTCTTTTGCAGGGTTGACAGTCCTACGTCAGATGTATGATAACCATTTGGTGAATATACAGATAACTAAGTCTCCCTACAGTGGTCCTTGTGGGTCAACATATGGGGGTGGAGAGGTATAATGGTTCTCTGGACCTTTATTATTATTATTATTATTATTAATGCTCTTGTTTCGTTTGTACTGACTCCTCCAGATGAAGGGTTTGAGTCTGAGGAGGCGATAATTATCAACAGTTCCAAGTGCCTTAAATAGGCCAGGTGTGGTGACTCACACCTGTAATCGCAGCTCTTTGGAATGCTGAGGCAGGCAGGTTGCTTGGGCTCAGGAGTTCAAGACCAGCCTGGATAACATGGCGAAACCCTGTCTCTACAAAAAATAAAAAATTAGCCGGATGTGGTGGTACACACTTGTAATCCTGGCTACTTGGGAGGCTGAGGTGGGAGGATCGCCTGAGCCCTGGAAGCAGAGGTTGCAGTAAGCCAAGATTGTGCCACTGCACTCCAGCCTAGGCGACAGAGCCAGACCTTGTCTTAATTGAAAAACCAAAACCAAAATTCAAACGCTTTAAATTTAACATAGTGCTAAGTCTACCACCCCTTTCCAGATGGCTCACCCCATGGTTTGGTTGTCATTCCCCATAGGCAAGGGTGGCCCCAACACTCTAACCTTCCATGCAAAATACCTGTCAATATCTTCAGATGTCTTCCCTACCCCCATTTTTGTAGCCATTGCTCAGTTATTCCATAAAGTGGCTGAATGCCAGCTGACTGTTGTTTGGACAAACAGGAGAGGTTTGGCTGACTGAGGTTTGGCTGAGTTTTGAAGTAGGGCAAAATCTCAGACCCTTTATGGCTGACACTGAGATTATGGGTGGTCTCTCTGGAGTGTCCCTTTGAGGGCTACATAGCCCCATGCCATGTTTCTTAGACAGTTTCTCCAAAAAAAAAAAAAAAAAACCAAGGACTTAGAGACTCAATTATTTGAACTAAAATAAGAATCCTAACTGATGGAAGACCTTGTTTGAAGTTCTGTGGGCTTGTGCCCTGACTGATTTATATCTTGCTTGTGGAGTTCCAACAATTGTAAACAACACTTTTCTTTCCAGGGCCATCTTAAGACCTCTTAGTCCCTTAGTTCTTATATAGAAGCCAGACATTAATTTGCCCCCATACCAGAAACATAATGACTTGTATTGTAAGAGTGATTTTAAGAGACCTTTAGGTATTTAAGGAAACATCATATAGTTCTCATATGATTGCTGAGATTTCTCCAAAATAAGGCTAACCTAGATTATTACTTGGGGGAATTTCCTGGAGGGGCTGACTCATTCATTATTTACATGTACCCTGCAGGTAGTTTATCTCTAGGATGGAGTCATCCAGTTAGGATAGGTATTATGAAATCAGTCCCTGACTTCAGCTGAAATGATTCGTGTTACGATTTTATCTCTTAAAAGGTATTCAGGTCAGCATCAAGTCACTAGCCAGAATTGCTGTGTATGATAGAATTGCCTTGGACTTCTTCGTGGGTCAGACAGATTACAAGGTAGATTCCGTGTAATTGCCAGTACATCTTGCTATACTTGGATTAATGCCTTAGTTTAAGTGGAAGTGTCAACACAGAAACATAAGGAGGAAGCCACTTGAATTTCTGAGGTAGACTTTGATGGTTGATGGGATTTGTTTAGCTGATTTTGTCCAAGACCCTAGAGGACCTACTAGAAGTCAGTACTGTAGATTGACCTCACCTTACTGCTTGGAGTTCCTGTTTGTAGCAGCTTTAATTACATAATTCATACAGCAAGTTAAATACATTTGGTCCTCCCTTTGTTGATCACATTAATCAGCTTGGTTGATGGAATGGCATATTTATAGAAAAATTCACTGGGAGCCTAAGACAATATAGAAACAAGGGGTACGTATCGTTAGAAGGTGATTTTCCTTGGGCCTCTTGCATTTCCATGTTTTGCAAGCAGAGGCACTGACTGCCTTTGTTTCGGACTATCCTTTCAAGGATGCTTGTATAGTAAACAACCATGGAAAATAGACATAGTTTCTCCCTCTGGAACAAAGGGCAGGTATGTTTACTGTGTATATAATAGAGATAATTTCTCTCTCCAGAGCAAAAGTCAGCCATGCTTACTGTGCATTATAGATCTGGGCTTCCTAAACTCAGGCTTCCTTCCTGTAAATGCACTGGGTATGCAGACATCCGTTTGGGCCCATCCAGTTACTGTCATGACATGTGGGGATAAGGGAACTGATGCAGATATGCTGATATTTATGCTCCTTGCTGGGATGTGACTAATAAAGTCATTTGTCTCTGATCTGAGTCTCCTGTCTTCTATCTTCATCCTTGAAAGGGTGGCAGGCTACCTTGTTAGTTTATAAGTAGGGCAAAATCTCAGGCCCTTCTCACAGTTGACACTGAGATTATGGGTGCTCTCTCTAGAGTGTCCATTTGAGGGCCTCGTAGCCCCATGTAATAAAAGATCCATTTGAGAAGTAAATAAAAATTTCAAAGGCATATACCCTTCAGCCTAGCAATGCCATTTAAATGTATATGCCCTCTAGCTGACTTAAGGAGAGTCACAGGTTATCGCCCTTGAGACAAATCTGGCTCACTGCTTATTTCTTGTAAATGAAGTTTTGTTGTAACACAGCCGCACCAATATTTATTTGTATTACCTATCATTGCTTTTGCACTACAAGGCACAATTGGGTAGTTGCAACAGAACCATATGGGCAAAGCCAAAAATAATTCTTATCTGTTCCTTTAAGAAAAGTTTGCAGAGCCCTGCTGTAGCATGCTAGCCCAATGTTGTTTACTTTAAATATATTTGCAAAAGTAGGTATATCAAAATAGGTATACAAAGATGTTCAGTGCAGAATTATTGGTAATAGTTTTTAAAACCCACCAAGTAAACTGTAAACAACCTCAGGAAATGTGAGAAGGTCTAATTTTTTTTTTTTTTTTTTTTTTTTTGCCTGAACATTGCCTCATTCTTTAGATTTTAAAAAGTCATACCTTGCACTGAATTCCTGGTGACTCTGGTATATGGCCTTACTTACTTGTTTTTTAAATATACATGTATATTTCTTCTTCACTCAGTTTTAGAAAAGGGATTGTCAGATAATACAATCTGGGAAAGAAGGCAAGGGACACCAGATTAATTTGGTAAACATATGTGTATCACAAACTCCAGGGAGTGTAAGAATCAATCACCCAGTGAGGGTTGAGGTGCTGCTGTTGAATTTTACATTTTAGTAGAAGGATCTTGGAAAGCCAGTCAAAAAGTAACTTAGGAAACTAAAGTGTTGACCTGAAAGGAACAAGCTGAGGCAAAATTAATGTAAAGAGAGAGCGTAGTGGGGCCAAGCTTGAGGATTGCAACCTGGGAGCATAGATTCAAGTTGCTCTGAATATACACATGGATTAGCAGCAGTTACAGGTGAATTTTTAGAGGCAAAACAGGTGGACTGATACAAAGTTGTTAGGAATTTTTGTTTACAGAAATAACATTGATTAGTGATTGGCTATACATTGTTAAGCTATGTGTGTGGCATTAGGTTAATTTATAGCTACTTGTTGCAGTAGCAAGCAGTTTCAACATATGACTACATAGCTCAAGAGGCAGGAAGTAGGATGTAATTGCTGTCTCATTTTAAAGCCTCTCTGGGCTTTATTTATTTATTTATTTTTATTTTTATTTTTATTTTTTTCGAGTCAGGGCCTAAGTCAAGACCAAAGTGTTTTTGGAATTTGGTAGCTGTTAAGAATGAGAGGAATTGATACCTTGGTAGAAAAGATTTTTTAGGAATCAACCTAATGAGAAAGTAGGCAAAGTTCTAATACTTTGGTAGCCAGCACTGGCTGAAGTACAACTTGTTAGCAGACAGTATTGAAGGTATTTCAGAAGTATTTTACTCACTGCCTTTTACTATAAATGTAGTGACCATGTGTTTTGAACAGATTAGTATTATTTAATTCCTTTGGAATTAAACTTCTTTTATTTTCAAAGTGTCATATACTTGTAATCTCCTGATGGGCTCTTCTTACCTGCTGCATAGATAAACCCAATTCACTGAGACAGTGTTGTTGCAATAAAGAAAGAGTTTAATGCAAGGCCGGCCAAACAGAAGGACAAGAGTTTATTGTTACTCAAATCAGCCTCCCTGAGAACTCAGAGGGAGACTAAAGTTTTTAATGGGTAATGTGGTGGCCAGGAGGATAGGGAATTATCCTGTTGCTGATTGGTTGAGGATGAAATTACAGGGGTACAGAAATGCGGTTCTCATGTGCTGAGTCCACCCACCTCTGGGTGGAGTCCACAGGACCGACTGAGATATGAGTCACGGGTCCCAGTCGAGTCAGTCTGTTGTCAGAATGAAAAATTCTGAAAAACATCTCAAAAGACCAGCCTTAGGTTCTATAGGAGCAATTGGGAATGTCACAAGTCTTGTGACCTCTGGCCACAAGACTCGCTAGAAGCAAAAGATTATAGACTATGCCTACATTTTATTAGAATTCATGTCCCTCCTGTAATTCTAACCTTGTGACCTTTCATTAATTTTCATTCGCTGAGCAAGGAGGGGGATTAGTTTTAGGGAGGGACTGTTATCATCCTTGCTTCCAAGTTAAATCATAAACTACATTTCTCCCATGGTTAACTTGGCCAGTATCTAGGAATGAGTTAGGACAGCCATCCTGTGAGGCTAGAAGCAAGGTGGGGTCAGCCATACTAGACTTCTCTCACTGTCATAATCTTTGCAAAGGCGATTTCACATTTATAAAAACCCAGTTTTATTTATTTATTTATTTATTATTATTTTTTATTATACTTTAAGTTCTAGGGTACATGTGGATAACGTGCAGGTTTGTTACATATGTATACCTGTGCCATGTTGGCGTGCTGCACCCATCAACTCATCATTTACATCAGGTATAACTCCCAGTGCAATCCCTCCCCCCTTCCCCCTCCCCGTGATAGGCCCCGGTGTGTGATGTTCCCCTTCCCGAGTCCAAGTGATCTCATTGTTCAGTTCCCACCTATGAGTGAGAACATGCGGTGTTTGGTTTTCTGTTCTTGTGATAGTTTGCTGAGAATGATGGTTTCCAGCTGCATCCATGTCCCTACAAAGGACACAAACTCATCCTTTTTTATGGCTGCATAGTATTCCATGGTGTATATGTGCCACATTTTCTTAATCCAGTCTGTCACTGATGGACATTTGGGTTGATTCCAAGTCTTTGCTATTGTGAATAGTGCCGCAATAAACATACGTGTGCATGTGATTTTATAGCAGCATGATTTATAATCCTTTGGGTATATACCCAGTAATGGGATGCCTGGGTCTTATGGTACTTCTAGTTCTAGATTCTTGAGGAATCGCCATACTGTTTTCCATAATGGTTGAACTAGTTTACAATCCCACCAACAGTGTAAAAGTGTTCCTATTTCTCCACATCCTCTCCAGCACCTGTTGTTTCCTGACTTTTTAATGACTGCCATTCTAACTGGTGTGAGATGGTATCTCATTGTGGTTTTGATTTGCATTTCTCTGATGGCCAGTGATGATGAGCATTTTTTCATGTGTCTGTTGGCTGTATGAATGTCTTCTTTTGAGAAGTGTCTGTTCATATCCTTTGCCCACTTTTTGATGGGGTTTGTTTTTTTCTTGTAAATTTGTTTGAGTTCTTTGTAGGTTCTGGATATTAGCCCTTTGTCAGATGAGTAGATTGCAAAAATTTTCTCCCATTCTGTAGGTTGCCTGTTCACTCTGATGGTAGTTTCTTTTGCTGTGCAGAAGCTCTTTAGTTTAATTAGATCCCATTTGTCAATTTTGGCTTTTGTTGCCGTTGCTTTTGGTGTTTTAGACATGAAGTCCTTGCCCGTGCCTATGTCCTGAATGGTATTACCTAGGTTTTCTTCTAGTGTTTTTATGGTATTAGGTCTAACATTTAAGTCTCTAATCCATCTTGAATTAATTTTCGTATAAGGAGTAAGGAAAGGATCCAGTTTCAGCTTTCTACTCATGGCTAGCCAATTTTCCCAGCACCATTTATTAAATAGGGAATCCTTTCCCCATTTCTTGTTTTTCTGAGGAAAAACCCAGTTATATTTAATTGTACATTTGACAACTTCATGAAAAGTATGTAAGATAGGAATTGCACCAGAAAGTCTAGGACACGTGTGCCTTATTTACATAGCATAGTTTTAACACGTGGTTAGGGGATGAGTGGTGAAAGTGCTGATAACTGGGATAGGAGCAGAAGCAAATGTACTGAGCTCATCTTGAGGTCCTCTTGCAGAGACTTCAATACGTATTTCTTAAAGTATAGAAGTGGAGAAACAGTATTTTGCATGGCAATGTTTTGCAGGTGTTAGTAGGTTAACCATTTTTAAAGGGTACTTTATTTTCATTTGGAAAAAATGTGGAAGTAGTGAGAGGGACACCTCTTGTTATTTAACCTGTTGCCTAATTTCCATGTATTATATTTTGCCTCAAACATTAAATTTTCCAAATGCTCAAGCCATTTAAGGTAGACAAGCAGTATAGAGAACCACTATGTCTTACTCAAAGCTAATATAACCATCTACTAAATAGATGGATAAGGTCACTTGGGGAATGTTGTTTAATAAACATATTGAAATAAATGTTGAAATAAACATATTGTTTAAGTGGTTTATTTTTCTTAGGTAAGCATGTTATTTCAGGTGGCATATGTGGAAGCATTTTGGGACTATGTGTAGGTGTAACAATGCTAAGCTTTCTTTTAGTTAGTCATGGAAGACTTCACGGAAGAGCATGAGTAGGGTGTGCATAAGAAACTGAGGGGGTATGGATTATTTTTGTGAAGAGCTTCAAAACCAAGGGGGAACTATATCATGTTTGAAATCAAGAGTAACAAGGTTTAATTTTTTATTATATGAGATAGATGGAGAGGGTAAGACATATCACCTTATTTTTTTTTAGACTTTATGTATGTTATACTAATTTTATGTTTACTTCTTTCCCCATATGCTCTTCAGTTACATTAAGAGCATCTTGAGAGTGGGAATTATCTCTTCTGCTTCTTTGGTGTCCCATATAGAACAAAATTATGAACATGCTTACAAAAATCTCAGTTAAAAAAGTTTAACTTTTCAAATATGGAAGGTGTGAGCATTTCTTATTAATCATTGGGCAGAGTGTAGGTCAAGAGAGGGCATGGGACAAAGAACTGGGGCAGAACCTTCATAGCATTTCTAGCTTCAAGGGCAAAGCTGAGGCCATTGTGTCATGCTGAAGGCATAGGTAAGCTCTTGAGCTAGCAGGTTAAACTAGTGATTGGACAGGAAACATTGGCATCAACAGTGGCTTAGCATACAGGTGTGGTTCAGGATTCTTGCCAATCATAAGGAAGCAGTTTGAGAATGCTGTTCAGAATGAGCTACATGCCTCAGAATCTGTCTTAGGAAAACAGGCTTATATAGGACAGCACCAAGGATAAAATGCTTGTTCTTTACACAGAAGTGACTTGTTTGGTCTTTCTACGATTTTACCACAGTGACTGAAACCTAACAGATATGAGTTCTTATATTTAGTACAGTTGACTGTTGAACAACATGGGTTTGAACTGTGTGGGTCCATTTATACTTAGATTTTTTTTTCAACCAAACGTGAATCAAAAATACAGTATTAATGGGATGTGAAATCTGCATATATGGAGGGCCAACTTTTCCTATAGGCGGGTTCCACAGGGACATGAGTATGTGCTGATTTTGGTATGTGCAGGGATCTTTAATCAGTCCCCTGCTTGTACTGAGGGACGACTGTATACTCTATTTTGTGGGTTTGACCTATAATGGTCGGAAGTACGATTTCAAATAGTTTAACATTTTTTTTTATTTTAATCGTAAACCCTGGTGATCAATATTTGTCAAGCAGATCTTTTCTTTTTTTATGTATGTATGTACATATGTATGTATGTATATATTTATTATACTTTAAGTTCCAGGGTGCATGTGCACAATGTGCAGGTTTGATACATAGGTATACATGTGCCGTGTTGGTTTGCTGCACCCATCAGCTTGTCATTTACATTAGGTATTTCTCCTAATGCTGTCCCTCCCCCAGCCTCCCACCTCCCAATAAACCCCAGTGTGTGATATTCCCCGCCCTGTGTCCAAGTGTTCTCATTGTTCATTTCCCACCTGTGAGTGAGAACATGCGGCGTTTGGTTTTCTGTCCTTGTGACAGTTTGCTGAGAATGATGGTTTCCAGCTTTATCTGTGTGTCTGCAAAGGACATGAACACCTCCTTTTTTGTGACTGCATAGTATTCCATGGTGTATATGTGCCACATTTTCTTGATCCAGTCTATCATTGATGGACATTTGGGTTGGTTCCGTCTTTGCTATTGTGAAGAGTGCTGCAGTAAACACACATGTGTGTGTGTCTTTATAGTAGCATGACTTATAAATCCTCTGGGTATATACCCAGTAATGGGATCATTGGGTCGAATGGTATTTCTAGTTCTAGATCCTTGTGGCATCGCCACCACTGTCTTCCACAATGGTTGAACTAATTTACACTCCCACCAACAGTGTAAAAGCGTTCCTATTTCTCCACATCCTCTCTAGCATCAGTTGTTTCCTCACTTTTTAAATGATTACCATTCTCATTAGCATGAGATGGTATCTCATTGTGGTTTTGATTTGCATTTCTCTGATGACCAGTGACGATGAGCATTTCTTAATGTGGTCAGACAGATCTTTTCTTGTTGGGCCATGTGACTAGTAGAAGGAAATGGTAATACCCTAATTTAATGAGATTTCTGAATTGAAAGGAGAACAGGTTACTATTTCTAGCTTACACAGGTGGGAGGTGAATAATGTACACAGCTCCAGGTGGTTTTCCTTCTCTTTTAAGTACGTTGAGGCTCTTCCTCTTTCTGCTGTATAAGAGACATTAAATGTCATAATTGTGCTGTTCAGGAATTTTTAAATTTAAAATTTTTAAATTTAAAATTTTTGTTTGGTTGACATACTAAAAGTTTAGCTGGGATTATAAGAAATAATCCTAGATAACACCTCCAATTTTTACCTCAAGCAGATTATTTGAACAACATTGACTTGTTTCATAGAGATTATTTTTTAAGTATGGAGTTTGGATTTATTCAGTGCTTGCTTATTTATTGAGCACTTGATATGTGCCAGATACTTCTAGGTACTTTATGTCTTTTATTTTATTTAATCCTCATGGGAACTTTAAAAGAAAGGTAGTGGTATTTTCAGTTTTAAAAGGTGAGGACATTGAAGCTCTCTTTACCAAACAGAGTAACCACCCCTCCCCATTCTGCTTGAAAAATACACCAATTGATGATCACAACTTATTGATCATTGTATCTTGTCAGTTATATTCTAGTTTACTTTCATACTTCTGCACCAATCATATGAGTTGTACCCTTACCAAGAGCCAATTATATTGGTTCCCAAACCTCTTAATAATTATTTATTTAAAATGAAGCAGATTGGATTCATAAAGAAGTTTTTTTGTGAAAACTGAGGTGAATGTTTGGAAAGACTCAAACACAAGGAGGTACAAAACTTGCTATTGAATTAGGTGTAAATAAGAAAACAATAAATTGGAGAAAAAACAAATCTGTATGATTCTGTATTTATTTCTTTGCAAGTGCATTAGTTTTTGTTATACTTTAAAGGTGCCCACCTTTTTGGCACCAGGGACTGATTTTGTGGAAGAAACTTCTCTGTGGATGGTGAGGGTTGTGGGGGATAGTTTTGGGATATAACTATTCCACCTCAGATCATCAGGCATTAGATTCTCATAAGGAACGTGCAACCTAAATCCCTTGCATACATCACAACAGGGTTCATGTGCCTATGAAAATCTCATGTGACCACTGATTTGACAGGAGGTAGAGCTCAGGCCTTAATGCTCCCTACCCACTGCTTACCTCCTGCTGTGTAGCCTGGTTCCTAATAGGCCACAGACTGGTAGTAATCTGTTGCCGAGGGGTTGTGGACCCCTGCTTTAAAGAAACAAGACAAATAACTGTGGATAATGTGTTAGGAGTGTGGCTCAGGCAAGAAAGGCAAAGTAGAAAAGTAATCCGAGGACCCATACTCAAAAATGGGTCTGTTTTATTTTGTTTTGTTTTGTTTTGTTTTAGACGGAGTCTTGCTCTCTCTCCTAGGCTAGAGTGCAGCAGTAGTGCGATCTCGGCTCACTGCAACCTCTGCTAGGATTCAAGCTATTCTCCTGTCTTCTGAGTAGTTGGGATTACAGGTGCCCACCAGCACACCCAACTAATTTTCTGTATTTTCAGTAGAGATGTGGTTTCACCATGTTGGCTAGGCTGGTCTTGAACTCCTGACCTCAAGCGATCTGCCTGCCTCAGCCTCCCAAAGTGCTGGGATTTCAGGCATGAGCCACTGCACCCGACCCAAAAAAGGTTCTTGATCCTGAGTTTGGAACCAAATGAAAAATAAGATACAAGAGAGTGACATAAGAAGACTAGAATGTCAGCTTTATTAATGATAAGATGATCAGAATTCATGGCTTTAGAGCTGCTGCCAAAGGAGCTTGCCGATACTGCAAAAAACAAAAACAAAAACAAAAAAACCCAGAATTTTTGCCTTAGACCATTCCATAATAGGAAGAATAGTGCCAGTCAGTAATTGGAAGAATACTGCCAATCAGTAATGTTGGCAGCTTTTTATTACACTAGCTCCACATATAAAAGAACCATGCACATTAGTCAACAAGCTCACTTCCCTTTGGGATAAGGTAGGTAAGGGAGAGGGAGGAATTCTTCAAGCTAGAAGGCTGAGGTTAGGAAAAGGTAAATCCTACATTAAAATGTTAGGTTATGTTTTATGTTTAAAGATAGAAAGGTAGTATCTGGCTTATTCATTGTATTTTTAATCTACTTTTGAAATTATGAAAATGTGTTGCATAGCTAAGATGGAACAGAACCTAAATTCAAATCTAGTCCTATATGATTTATACGTTTGTGTCCCCCCCACCCGACTGAGGCTCGCTCTGTTGCCCAGGCTGGAGTGCAGTGGCGCGATCTCAGATCATTGCAGCCTCTGCATCATGGGTTCAAGCTGTTCTCGTGCCTCAGCCTCCCTAGTAGCTGGGACTACAGGCGCCTGCCACCATGTGCAGGTAATTTTTGTATTTTCAGTAGAGACGGGGTTTCACCATGTTGGCCAGGGTGGTCTCGAACTACTGACCTCAAGTCATCCGCCTACCTCGGCCTCACAAAGTGCTGGGATTACAGGCATGAGCCACTGCCCCCAGCCTGTGCCCTTTTCACTAAAATCACATTTATTGAGGTTTCTTTGGGGGCACACTCCTGCTTGCTTTTTTACATTTCTTACCTGTGCACCTGAATTTTCCCCTTGCAACTTTGACCACAGAACCTGTTTTGTTTCAGTTAGAATAATCCTCAGTCTGGAAATCATGTATTAAATGACACAATGGGATGGAATTGTAGCCTATAATAAGTGAAGAGAAAGAGAAGATCACCACCTAAGAGCTTTAAATGCTTGAAATGCGCCTGGTCTCCAGAGGCAGAGAAGTTACATTGAAAGAATTGGTGGACAGCTCCTCATGCAGTGTTTTTATTTATAAAAGTAATTATTGTACATCAAATTACAAAAAAAAGTTCTTACATAAAAAATGATAGTCACCAGTGTGATGCAACGTAGAAGTTAATGAAACCTTAAACTATGTTAATAGAAATATGGTGTCAGAATCATGGATGGTAGTGTTCCTTTCTAATCTTAGCTGAGATGATGAATTCATTTTCATACTTTAAGAGGGTCACTCATCAACTGTAATGTCTTAGAAAGACATGTTTGGATTTGTGCTACTGAAAATGTTCTTGTAGGAATAGTTAAAAAACTGGGAATGGGAAGACTGAGAATGTACAGCAATAATACTCTCCAGAGTTTTATTTATAAATGCTGTCATGTAGAAGATAATATAGATTTCTCTCGTGTTCCTGTATAACAGAGTTAGGAATTTTTTTTTTTTTTTTTTTTTTTTTTTTTTTGCAGAGGACCAGGTAAACATTGTCGGCTTTGTGTCACAACTTAACTCTGCAGTTGTAACATGAAAGCAAGCAGCCATAGACAATATGTGGTAAACAAATGGGAATGGCTGTATTCCAACAAAACCTTATTTGTAAAAACAGGTAGTGGGCTAGATTTCACCAGCCAATAGTGTGCCAAACTCTTCTCTGAAAGAGCATCATTTCCATGCCAGTTTAAAAGTTTAACTTAAGAGTTTAAGAGAACTTTCGAGAGAATATGGGTTTCAGCAGTGAAAAAGACTGTCTTGAGAGGCCTAGTGTCCTGTTACTGATTTATTACAAGCAGCAGTCCACGTTGCTGTTGGTAGGACTCTTGAACTAACTAGAAGAGAGGACCAGAGGAATCCTAAGACTTCTGCCAACTTTTCTCCACAAATTTTCTGTGCTTCTCTGATAAAAATTTTCTGATTTAGTCATTAACATTTACAGTTTAAGGGAAAAACATTCAACCCGGTAAATAAGTGTGTATTAAGCTTTGCTTTGTATGACTGCTTGTTTTATAGTTTCATTGTATTTTATCCAGTGTAGTGTTTCGTTTTATATATTTTAATTTATATATGCATTTTACATAATATGTATTTTATTGTTTATGTGTAAATATTGTATATATAACATACATACAGTCACTTCTTGATATCCCATGGGGCATTGGTTCCAGGACCCCTGCAGGTAACAAAATTTATGGATGCTGAAGGCCCTTATATAAAATGGCTTAGTATTTGCGTATAACCCATGCTTATCCTCCTATACAATTTAAATCATTTCTAGATTACATATAATACCTAATACCATGTAGATGCTATGTAAATAGTTGTTATACTACATTTTTTAGTTTGTATTATTTTTTATTTTATTTGTATTTTTTTTATTTTGTTTTATTTTTTTCCCAAATGTTTTCAGATTGAGGTTGAATGAATCTGCAGATACAGAAACTGAAGATACCTAGGACTGACTGTATATACAATAAAACATACACATTTTAATGTATGATAAAATTAGTTTTGAGATCTGTTTCGATAGATGTATACACTCTAATCAAGATAGGGACCATGTCCATCACTCCAGAAAGTAGCCCCTTTCAGTTAGTTTTCTTTAACACGTGTGTCTTGGAACTGGTCATCAGATTTCTGTCACTGTAAATTACCTTTGGCCTGTTCTAGAAATAACTACATAATAATGAAATTGTAAGGATAAACTCTTGTATTTGGGTTCTTTGACTCAGAATGTTTTCAAGATTTATCCAAGTTGTTGCATGCATCAGAAATTAGTTATCTTAGTTGAATAATAGTTTGCCACATGCCAGTGTTTATTTGGCCATTCATTCGTTGATGTATAATTGGACATTTTAGAGTTTTTAAGCTATTATGAATAAATCTGTTGTGAAATTCTATGTGAGGTTTTTTATGGTGATTTTTTTTGGTTGGATACATACTGAGTAGAGGAATTGCCAGGTCACATTGTTAACTGTATTGTTAATACTCTGAGAGAGTGGGAAAGTGCTTTTTTAAAGTGGTTGTACCACTTTACAGTCCCATATTGATAGGTTTGGCTGTGTCCCCACCCAAATCTCATATTGAACTGTAGCTCCCATAATCCCCATGTGTCATAGGATTCCCCATGTGAATCATGGGGGTGAGTTTTCCCTTACTGTTCTCGTGATAGTGAATGTCTCATGAGATCTGATGGTTTTATAAAGGGCAGTTCCCCTGCACATGCTCTCTTGCCTGCCGCCATGCAAGACATTGCCTTTGTTTCTTCTTCACCTTCTGCCATGATTGTGACACCTCCCTAGGCATGTGGAACTGAGTCCATTAAACCTCTTTTTCTTTTTTCTTTTCTTTTGAGACGGAGTCTCACTTTGTTGCCGAGGCTGGATTGTAGTGGTGCGATCTTTGCTCACTGCAACCTCCGTCTCCTGGGTTCAAGCTATTCTCCTGCCTCAGCCTCCTGAGTAGCTGCGAACACAGGCGCGCACCACCACACCCAGCTAATTTTTGTATTTTTAATAAGTAGAGGCGAGGTTTCGCCATATTGGGCAGGCTGGTCTTGAACTCCTGACCTCAGGTAATCTGCCCGCTTCGGCCTCTCAGATTACAGGCGTGAGCCACCGCGCCCAACTGAAACCTCTTTTTCTTTATAAATTACCCAGTCTTGGGTATTTCTTCATAGCTGTGTGAAAATGTACTAATAAACACATGTAACACATTATTGTTGCAGTTGCTCAACATTCTCTATCACACTTGGTATCGTCAGTCATTTTAAGTTTTGTTATTCATGTGGTAGTATCTTATTATGGTTTTAGTTTACATTTCCTTGATGCTTGATGATGTTGAACATTTTTTCATGTGCTTGTTGTTCATTTATGTATCTTCTTTTGCCCGTTTTTAAATCAAATTGTCAGCTTTTTATTACATTTAAAGGACTCTTCATAATTTTGGATATAAAATATTTTGTCAGTGGATGTAATATGAATATTTTCTCCCAGCCTTTTCATTGTCTGAATAGTCTTTTGAGGGGCATTAGAATTTTATTTTGATGGGATCATTTACCAAAGCTTTCATTGTATTGTCTAAAAAGCATTTTTGCTTACTGCAAAATTGTGAAGAATTTTTCTTGTTTTCTTCATAAGTTTTATGGTTTTAGATTTTATATGTAGTCCTCTTTTTTTTTTTTTTTTTTTTGGAGGCAGTCTCACTGTGTTGCCCAGGCTGAGATGCAGTGGTACGATCTCAGCTCACTGCAACTTCTGCCTCCTGGGTTCAAGTGATTCTCCTGCATCAGCTTCCTGAGTAGCTGGAATTACAGATGTGCGCCACCATGCCCAGCTAATTTTTTGTATTTTTAGTAGAGACGGGGTTTCACCATGTTGGTCAGGCTGGTCTTGAACTCCTGGCCTCAAGTGATCTCGAACAATTTGGCCTCCCAAAGTGCTAGAATACAGGCGTGAACCACCACACATGGCTTTACATATATCGTAACCGTTTCAAATTAATTTTCGTTTACACTGTGAAAGAGTGGTTCTTCCACTACGTAGTTGGTTGTTCCAGCATCACTTGTTTGAGACTATTGTGTCTTCATTGATTTTTTTTTTTTTTTGGTGCCTTAGTTGAAAATCATTTGACCACACGTATTTGATTATATTTCTGTACTCTCTATTCTTGGTTTAATCATTATGTCTATTGTAATTTATGCCTACCTGACTTTGTTTTTCTTTTTAAAAATTATGTTGCCTATTCTGAGCCTTTGTACTTCCATATGCGCTTTAGAATCAGCTTGCAGTTTCATTTTAGAAAGGCTTGCTAGAATTTTGATTGGAATTATATCTATTATTTCTTTTATTTTTTACTATTTCTCCACCTTATTACTTGGAGAAAAGTATACTTTGTAATATGTTATATGGGTTGTTCAGTTGTGTTGTTTTTAAGTTGTATTTTAAAAAATTAACATGGAGTAAAATGGACTTCTTTGGCATATAATTCAATAAACTTTAACACATGTGTAGCTCTGTGTAATTCATACCACAGTCAAGATATGTACAGTTCTGTTACCCTATAAACCATGTTCAGGCTTTTACTTTCCCCTTTTCTCAACTCTTAATCCCTGGCAGCCATTGATCTCTGTTACTGTAGTTTTATCTTTTGGAGACTGTATATAAATGTAATAATACAATACAGTATGTAATGTTTTGACACTGGCTTCTTTCACTAAGCATAATTACATGTGAGATTCAACTATGTTATATGTATCAGTAGATTCTTCCCTTTTATTGCTGAGTGATATTACATTATATGGATATACCATAATCTGTTTATTCATGTTAAAGGATATTTGTGTTGTTTATAGTTTTTGGAGATATGAGTAGAGTGGCTATGAACATTTTTGTGCAAGTTTTTGTATGAACATAAGTTTTCATTTCTATAGTTTTCATTTCAAATCTCACCTGGGAATAAGATTACTGGATCATATGATAATTTGTAGAGTTTGCTTTATTAATTAATTGATTAATCAGTTGATTAATTGAGTAGTGGTCTTGCTCTGTCACTGAGGCAGGAGTTTGCTTTATTGATTGATTGATTAACCAATTGATTAATTGAGTCATGGTCTTGCTCTGTCACTGAGGCAGGAGTGCAGTGGCATGATCATAGCTCACTGCAGCCTTCAAGCTCCTGAGCTCAACTGATTCTCCCACCCCAGCCTCCTCAGTAGCTGGGACCACAGGTGCAAGCCAACACACCTGGCTAACCTGGCTAATTTTATTTATTTTTTTGTAGAGAATGGGATCTTTCTGTGTTGCCCAGGCTGGTCTCAAATTCCTGCCTCAGCCTCTCAAAATGCTGGGATTGTAGGAAAGAGCCACTGTGTCTTGCCTTTTTTATTTTTAATAAGTGTTTGTTTCTTATTTTGAAAGTAATCACGTTCATTAGAAAGATTTAGGATATGTGGACATAATTAAAAAATAGGAAAACTATCGCCCATTGTCTTTCTGCTGAAACTCAGACATTGTAGAAATTTTAGTTTGTTTCCATTTCTTCCTCTTCCTCTTCTTTTTCTGTTTATACCTAGTGGCAGGAATTTTGAAAATATAATTTAATTTCCATCTTTATCTTAATTGTATATATATGAGATTCAGTTCTTAGTAATTTTCTGATTAGTATGTGACACATTATCTGCCATGTGTATAACCATAATTCACATTGCTAGAAGTGAATTACTCTAGTGGGATTTTAGGCAATGTGACTGGCTCGTGTGAGATAGTTTTGACTCACCAACCTTTATTTATTCATCAAATCCAACCAATTGCCTATCTCAAGGATTATATAGTTGATGCCAACCACTTGACTTGCCATTCAGACAGAATAAAGCCTAAAGGCAGCTACATACTTGTCATTTTTTATTGTGTGAATAATTATTTCTATAGTAACTTGCCTTCTAAATTAAGAATAATGTTGTTTGTATTCTCAAAAGGAATAGAATGCAAATATTTCCACGTAGTTTTAGAAATCAGATGCCACTATCTCTATATTTTTCTACCTCTTACCTTTATTTGTAAGTGTTGTGGGCTACTCCTGTTTTCAGAATGTTGGCTCCTGTCAAGTGATTGCTGAGGGCTTGATGTGGCCTTGTAGAACTCGGATAAACATTTTCTTCTCTGCATTTGGTTGAAGTGTTTATCAGTGATCTCCTTGTCATCTTTGCGGCCAGGAGCTTGGCTAAAAGGATTGTTTATCTTGAGGTTTGGGGGATCAGATCAATCTTCCGAGGCTTTCTGACCTGGCTTCTCACCATGGTTGGATATTAGACAGTATCATTAAGCTAATAATCAGACCCTATAACTCAGAATTTAGACATGAAGTAATTCAGCTTGTTTTACTTATTTAAAAGAGGATAATATTCTCCGGTTCTGGGTAATATGGAGTGAACAGACAGCACTCTTTCTTTAGAAATGAATGTAATTATAAAATCTGGACAGAATATGTGGTCAGCAGCTGCAGGCAGATAGAGAAAGAACATCAGATTTCAAAATACCAACAAACCTCCGAGATCTCTTTCAGTACAGCCGGAAACCTAGAAGTGAACACTGCAGAAAAACATAGCCAGATCCAGAAGCTCTCTAGCTCTGGCTTGAGCTGTGAGAAAGGATGAAAAGCATAGAGGGAGTTAAGGTCATCCCTTGTTATTTTTTCTTTTCCTTTTCCCCTATTTTCTTACAACTTAGTCCCAGGCAATCATGTGGTAATGACATCAGCTGACAACCGCTGGGTGCAGGAACCAAAACCCTGACGGAGGGTACCTTCAGCTCTGTTTGATGGAACTGTAGTTCCAAGAGGCAGAGCCAAAGCCCATTGCTTTTTCTACTCTATCCTCTCAGTGTTTTTCACCAAACCAGTGCGGTTGTAAAAGTGACCTCGTTCAGGCAGGAGGACAGAAAAAGATACCCTCAGGAAACTGGAAAAGAGAGGAAAGAGCTTGGGAAAGAGACCTCGTGAAGTCATATACAGACACTTGGGTTCATGAATCTGATCTTAATTTGCATATTTTAAAAAGACTTTAAAAACAGGTATGGGATAGAACTCCACCCAGGTTTGTAGACTTACCATTGGATGGCACACCTACAGGAATAATCCAAATAACACTGCAAAGGCTTTGAAAACTGAACTGACATTGGAACTACAACCTACAGAGGGCATATTGGAACTTGCAGCCTGAGTTTAAATAGGTTGATTGCCTGCTAAAACAAAAATATAAATACACTTTATAGGATTTAAGAATATCCTGAGTTTTTTGTATTGTTTTGGCTTTTTGAGAGAGGGTCTTAACTCTGTCATGCAGGCTGGAGTGCGCTGGCACAATCAGGGCTCGCAGCAGCCTGGACCTCCCATGCTCAAGCAATCCTCCTGCTTCAGCCTCCTGGGTAGCTGGCACTACAGGCACATGCCACCACGCCTGGCTAATTTTAAATTTTTTTGTAGAAAGGAGGTCTCGCTGTGTTGCTCAGGCTGGTCTTGAACTCCTGGGCTCAAGTGATCCTCCCACCTAGGCCTTCAAGAGTGCCGTGATTACAGGCATGAGCCACTGCCTCTGGCTGATCCTTAGTTTTATAGCACATTATTCAGAATGTCAAGGATATGATCCAAAGTTACTGGATATACAAAAGGCCATAAATAATTCATAATGGTAAAGGCAATAACAGACACCAGTGACAAGATAATACAAATGTTGGAATTATTTGACAAAGACATTAAGCCCTCCATTATGAAAATGCTTGAATAAGCAACTGTAAACATTTCTGCCACAAATGTTACACTAAAAGTGTCAACGAAGAAGTAAAAGGTAAAGAGGAAACAAAATTTTAGAACTAAAAAAGCAATAACTATAACCTAAAAATCTGTGGATGGATTCAATAACAGAATGGAGATGAAAGAGGAAAGAGTCAGTGAATAAAGACAGGTCAATTGAAATTTTTCAATCTGAACAATAAAGAGAAAAATGGAAAAAACTTCAGAGCCTCAGAGAACTGTGGGCTGGTAACATTAGGGCTAAAATTTATATCATTAAATTTCCAGAAGGAGAGAAAAGTAGTGTGATGCGAAAAAAAAAAAGAAGAAGAAATAATTGCTGAAAACTGTGATTGTGTTAAAAGTCAGAAGTATACATTAAAGTGAAAAAAGTCAATTTTACTGCATGAGAATTTAAAAAATAATTTTAAAAAGGAACTGGTATTATATTGAGGCAGTAACATGGAATTTTTATTTTATAGTAGGTAAATCCTGACTCCTGTGACTTTGGGAATTATTGATTTCACAGTTAGTAATGGCAAATGTTTTTCCCACATTATTGTCTGAACTGAATCAAAACTTGGTGTGAATAGTGGTGGCAAGATACTGACTTTTTTTTACGAGCAGTTCTTGGTATGTACAATAGCTTGGCTTTTTATGGCCTTTATTTTCTAATCTATAGAAATGTTCTACTTGTGAGGTACTGCAGGGACATGAACAGCCCTGAGAAAGAAAGTAGGTTCTTACTTGTTTTTCTACTTATAGAATTTTATGATATATTAGTAAAAATTATTAGCTTTCTTGCTTATTTAATTCTAAAGATGTACCATTAACTAAAATCCTCCAATTTCACAGCTCCGTAGATGTTTGGTAGGGATTATACAGGTCCAAAAGGAAAGTAAACACCAGAGTAGCTATTACGAGGGAACACAAATAAGAATGGTTTAGAAATGGATATGATGAAATGACATGTAAGAGTCCATGTAAATGCTGTTTGCTCTCTAAAAGAATGTTTACCTAGAGCTATTCATCCTGCAGACTTGTTTAATGGTATCCTGGTGATGAAATTGAGACATAAGTAGTATATAGTTCAATTTAATTTTATTAGTGAGCTACTTTAAATCTTTGATCACCACATTAGTTTTGATAGTACCTGTTTGGATTTGGATACAATTTAACACTTCATTAAGCAAATGGCTTCTCTTTGCTTAGGGGTGCTTGGATCACCTAATTGATATATATTGGAATGATCACATTTTCAGATTTTACTTGAGTCACCGAGATTATTTTTGTTGTTGTTTTTGGTTTAAATAAACTATTACGTTATGAATGGAAGAATCTTTAGGTTTTTGCTTTTCTTGTTGATGACTTTTTTTTTTCTTCCTTTTGCCATATGTTTTGTCATTACACTTGACCACTTCTGGGTGAGTAAGAAGAGCTCGCCCTTTATTTAGTTGAGTTTGTAGCTGAACTCAGTAAAATTTGCCACCTGTGAAAGGGATTGCAGTGTTGGAGAAACAAAGGAAATTAATAATGTTTGATTTTAAGATCATTTATGGTTTCATATGTTCAGACTTGTGTCTTACTGTTGTGAACAGGTTCATAAATTATGACAATGAATATAATACATAATAGAAAATATTTTAAATGATACATATATGTAGATTTATAGGGATATATATGTAGTTTTAAAAGTAATCTCATATCTGTATACTTTCCATTTCATACTCATGATACAGTGATTTTTAATAGTGCTATTGTCTCTATTTTACTTATGAAGGACCAGTATCTAATTATAATGGCTTCCCAAAACCATATAGTTAATAAGCAGTATAATAGTGACTTAAACCCAGAACTAGTACACTGTCTCCCGGTCAGTGTTATTTCCATTTCACAATACTGCCTTTAACAAAACAATGAGAAATAGTCTGTACGTTTTACTATTTGAATAGGTGATGTTGTCATTTAAAATTCTGTTTGCTGTGATTCTATTTTTTTTTTTTTTTTAGGAACATATAATTTCCCATTTTCTGGGTGCCATAGAAGAAATAATATCAACATAAAATATTTTCCTCAACATATAAGTTTCCAGATCACTGCACATATGTTAGAAACTGTTAATAATATTAACATTTTCTTAGTGCTTCTATGTGTATTTAACACAAATTCTTTTATTCTTACAACCCCGCAATGAGATAGGTACATTTACCTTAATTATCAGATGAAGAAACAGTCTTGGGAATCTGAGTAATTTGTACAAAGTTACACACAGTGAATGACTTGGGGATTTAAACTTCCAAAGTGATTAAATGATAGTGTTTCCTGAAAGAGTAATGTTATCTTATTTTATTTCAGAAATAGTGTCTTGCTCTGTCACCCATTCTGGGTGCGGTGTCTTGATCATAGTTCACTGCAGCCTTGAACTCCTGGGCTCAAGCGATTCTTTCGCATCAGCCTCTCAAGAACCTAGAACTACAGGAATGCACCACCATGCCTGGCTGATTTTTAAAAAAATTTTTGTAGAGATGGGATCTCACTATGTTGCATAGGCTGGTTGCCAATTCCAGGCCTCAAGTGATGCTCCCACCTCGGCCTCCCAAAGTATTGGGATTATAGGTGTGAGCCACTGGTGCCCAGTCTCTGAAACAATAATTTTATTCAAATAAGAGCATGAGAAGTGTTTGTAGTCTTGTCACAAGGTGCTTTTAATGAACTTTGAAGGGTGGTTTAGATAAGTTAAAATTTTTTCTTTGTTTATATTTTGGGGGAAAAAGCATCAAAAGCCTGGCCTTTCAGGGTTAGAAGACTCTTAATGGAGGTCTTATGGAATTAGAAAACTGGATCAGGATCAGATTGTGAGAAGCCTTGACTCAGAGGTCCCCAACCCCCTGGGCACAGACTGGGGAACCCGGTTGCACAGCAGTAGGTGAGTGATGGTCAAGCAGACATTATCTCCTGAGCCACCTCCTAGATCAGCAGTGGCATTAGATTCTTATAGGAACCAAACCCTATTGTCAACTGTATGTGTGGGGGGGATCTAGGTTGCGCACTCCTTATGAAAATCTAACTAATGCCTGATGATCCGAGGTGGAACAGTTTCATCCCAAAACCATCCCACCCCCTACCCCCAGTCCCTGGTGCCAGAAAGGTTGGAGACTGCTGCCTTGACTGACACATTAAATAGTTTTGGGCTTTGAGAGGTTCTTGAAAGATTTTGAACGGTGGCTGTTCAAAGCATTTTGGTTTTCCCTAAATGTGTGGAATTAGTTGAACAGCACGCCAGTGATAATGGTAATTAAGGTATCTTGATATAGATAAAAGTTTGATATAGATAAAGGTGGTTTTTTTGTTTGTTTGTTTCACTGACGAAGTCATAGGAATGGAATAAAAGAGTTGGAGAAGAGATATTTTAAAGGGGAGGTTGACTGGATTTATAATCTGGCATTTATCTTTGGTAGGTACCTAGAAGTAAAATTGCCAGGTCATGTAATAACTCTGTTTAAGATTTTGAGAAACTGCCAGACTGTTTTCCAAAGTAGCTGCACCATTTTACATTCCCACCAGTAGCATATGAGGGTTCTAATTTTCCAAATCCTTGGCAGCATTTGTTTTTATTTGTCTCTTTAATTGTAGACTGCCTAGTAGTTGTGAAATGGTTATCTCATTGTGGTTTTGATTTGCATTTCCTTAGTGGCTGCTAATGGTGTTGAACATCTATTTTATGTGCTTATTGGCTATTTGTTTATTTTCTTCGGAGAACTATTTTGATTATTTGCCCATTTTTAATTGAAAATTTAAAAAATTACTGAGTTGTTATATTTCTTTATAAAATATTCTAAATATAAATTCCTTATGTGATTCTGTAGATTGTTTTAGGTTTCTTTTCGTTTTCATGATGTCCTGTTTACCCTTTTAAAAAAATTATTGCTTGTGTTTTTGGTATCATCTCTCAGAGGGACTTTTAAGGAGAGCAGAGAAAAGAGAGAAGCAAATCCTATATTATTTTCCTCTGTGTAGAAGAAGTTTTTGAACATTTCCTTATAGTAAGTCAAAGGATTAGGACAGCTACACATAAATAGCGTGTTGAGATGATGTGGTTGTTTCAGTTAAGGGAAGAAGTCAGTTGTTTTTAACTGGACAGGGAGGTAAGTGATTTAAAGTGTAATCATTTTCTTATGTTGTTTGCTGTGAGGTGATAAAATCTGGTAAGAAAATTAAGGTAGTTTAAAAAATGACATCCTCTGCAGATTTAAAAAGTAGTATAAGTGGCCAGATGCGGTGGCTCATGCCTGTAATCCCAGCATTTTGGGAGGCTAAGGCAGGCAGATCACCTGAGGTCAGGAGTTCAAGACTAGCCTGGCCGACATGGTGAAACCCCATCTCTACTAAAAATACAAAAATTAGCTGGGCATGGTTCCTCACGCCTGTAATCCCAGCAACTCGGGAGGCTGAGGCAGAGGCAGGAGAATTGCTTGAACCCAGGAGGCAGAGGTTGCAGTGAACCGAGATCGTGCCATTGCACTCCAACCTGGGTGACGAGTGAAACTCCGTCTCCAAAAAAAAAAAAAGTAGTGTAAGTTCCCTAACTGTAGGATGAAGTAAGTGGACAGGAGAAGATCAAGAGCTCTAGTGAGAATAGAGGCTAAGCAGAAAAAAGAAGCCATTCTGGATTGTCCTCTTACGTTGTGTTGGGTCTTGGTAACAATTTTGACTGCTTTGGAAAATTGTTTGGTTTCTTATGAGCATATGTTCCATTTCTTTGATTCTCTGATGCTGTAAATAGTACCCTTGCTTTTTAATGGACAAATTAACTGGAAGGTAGTATCAATTTTAGTACTGATTTCCGTTTCCTTTTTTATACTTATGAATATGTAGTTGATCTGTCTCACACACATGTACTTACACATGTGGTTTAATTAGAAGTGGCAGAAAACCAGTATTCCTTTTTCAGGAAGGACTTTATTTCCAGTGCTAGTACATGTATGTATATTGAACCAAATCATAGGATATTATCATATTCAGCACTGTAAGATTCTTAATATTCATAAGAGTTTGAGTAAAAACAAAATTAAGTGAAAAAATTCCTGTTCTATTAAAAAGGGATTAATAGTTATTTATTTACAACATCTGGTTAGGAAGCTGGGGTAGGGCAAACTCTCAGTAATAGAAAAGTATGGGGTAGGTGTGGTGGCTCACACCTGGCACATTGGGAGGCTGAGGTAGGAGGATTACTTGAGGCCAGGAGTTTGAGACCAACCTGGGCAACGTAGTGAGGCCCCATCTCTATTAAAAAAAAAAAAAAAAATTGCTGGACATGAGGGTGCATGCCTGTGGTCCAAGCTACTCAGGGGGCTGAGACGGGGATTGCTTGAGCCCAGGAGTTAGAGGTTGCAGTGAGCCATGACCATACCACTTGCACTTCAGCTGGGTAACAGAGAGCCCATCTCAAAAAGAAAGAAGGTGGGGGTGGTGGAGACAAGGAAGAGAGAGAGGGAGGGAGGGAGAGAGGGAGGGAAAGAAAAGAAAAAATATCTGGGTACTATTTTGTGATATCACAGATTGAGTCTTCGACTTCAGGGTTCTAGAGGTGATTCAACCAGCCTGAAAATATGCTGTTCTTACCTTTGCATTCTTGCCAAAGCATGTCCTTCCTTTAATTAGGAGAGGAGAATAAAATGTAACTTGTAACGTGAAGAAAAAGAAAAGTGACAAAGAAGCCATAGAGTTTATGTAAAAATTTTTTGTAGGGAGCATTTTTGTTATATTTGGTAGGAAACTGCTACTTTGGGAACAGGGGAAAGGAAGATTAGGGAGATCTGCATTATTCTTTAGCTAGTCCTTGTTCCAAGTATATTGTAGACATAGGGGTAAACGTTAGAATTGTGATGAAGTGCAGTGGTTCCTTGGGTATATGCAAATATATGTACATTATTGGTACCGTAGTTAGCTGAGAGGACACTGGATAGGTGACTAGGCCTTTGATTTTTTTTCTTGTGTGAATGAGGAAAAAGGAAAAGGTACTCCAAATGCTATGATTTTTGTGATATGTGCCTAGCTCTTAATTGTCAAATGATACTTTCACCTTAACTCTGTAGGCTAGACTGCTTGGTGTATCTTCATTCCATACCATTAATTCACAAAACTTACAAAGTATTCTTCCACTTGTTGCCTTTTTGATTTTATTAATTTGTTTAAAGGTACATTGAAGGCTGTCTTCTACTGTATTAAGGTTGAGTGAACACATCCGTGTTCACTTTTCTGTGTAATTGATGCTATAATTGAGAGGTCGTTAATTAATGCCTGATGTCTAATAAATAGAGCTTGGGTTGTTTTTTGTTACATATTTGTTCATATTGAAACTCATCTCCTGGTTTACCCCATTTCTGAGGCTCTGTGAAATATTTCAACCTCAATCTTCGCATTTTGTTAGCCAGTTACTTCATTGTCATTTGTATACCCAGGTATTTAATTTGATTTCCCATTCAGGCTATTTATATTTTCTGATCATTAGTGGAATTCAATTCATACCTCTCCATCTACTTCAGCAAGTGTTTTCTGGTCATTGGTTTTGTTTCTCTGTCAGACCTTTCCTTACCTATGACCAAAAAAAATCCTTAATTTTATCATAACTTCAGGTTTTATTTTTATTGTTGCTTCGAATAGTCCACGTGGTAGAATCTTTTTTACCTGCTGCCCCCAAAATAAATGTTGTAATAAACTTTGTTTTGTGTCTGTCTGTGGGTTATGCTTACTTATTGAGTCAGTGGACCTTCTTGTTGCAGAATGGCTTTTCAGGAATCATGAGACCCATTTACTTATACAGTTATGGGTTTCTTCCAGACCTCCTAAAGGACAAGAGTTACTAGTAACATTCCTGCCCTCTGACACAGTAACTATCACTTAGGTGCCACAGCTCTTTGAGATTGTCAGAAGTCATGATTGCCTGTCATCCAGACCTAGTAATTTCTTTATATTAATATAACTGTATTACTCTTTGATCCAACATTCTAACTTCTGCTTCAAAAATTACTTCAGGTCTCTCTTGATTAAGTTTTCCAGTAAATACTGAACCAGAGTTCATGAGTATCTCTTTTATCTCACTTTCTTTCCTGAATAAGAACTTCTATTATTGGCTTTTTGAGTAACTTATAAATAATATTCAAACTCCTCTTCAGGATTTTTATTTCTTTCTTTTGAAAAAGTATCTTCTGTCTCTGAATACATGATTATATGGATCCTTTTTTATCTCCCCATTGTAGAGTACATTTTTAATGCAACAAAAGAGCAAAGAATTGTGAACCACTGATTTATTGTTCAATCTAGATTCCTGATTTTGTTTATAACATGGGCTGCATATTTGATTGTAGAGCCTATCTTGACATCACGATGGCTTTTTATCCTTTAATTATAGTTGGTAAAAAGTAAATTGATCTTATTCCATTTGTCTTCACCAGTGGATTCAGTATTGGAAGAAAGCTCTTTGGCAAGTGCATAACCTGACTGAAATGTCAGGGAACAGATGGAAAGGAGTTCCGTAAAAATTGGCTGAATAGTAGGAGTTTGACTTTCTGAAAAGTTTACTGCCTTTCCTTTCCTCCAGAAGTGATATGAGGAAGAGCTCAACCTTCAAACTAAGAGACAGCTGTTTTTAGGCTAGTATTCAGTAGGAGAAGATAAAAGCCGTTTCAAATGAGGTCTTTACCCTATGATTTCTTTATTTTTGAAGAGACATGAGCTCTCTTGATATTGAGAATATCTCATGATCAGATGTAAACACAAAAAACAGTTTAGAGCCAATGTAAGTAGTTCTTTTGAATTTTCCTAATTATACTACTGCCTTGATTAGGGAGAAAAATTACATTTAGGGTAATTAACGTATAATATGGATGTGAAGGCAACTGACTTTGTGATTATGTAGTTGGGTGTTGTGAATGTTATTACAGTCAAAATTTCTGCTTAAGTGCATATTGGCTATTTTTGTACAATTTAACATTTCCTCATAGTGTTCTGAAAACCACACTGAAAAAAATCCCTTTTAAATTACTGATATTTGTTGCCTGATTAACTTACGTGAATCTATGATGAGGCTCTTATGTATTAACTTTAACAAATTAAACTATTATGTTTATAATCACATGAAGAATTTGAGGCAGGACGTCCTACCTGACATCAGGTACTACTTCTACATTTGGTAAAACTAAAAATGCTTTGGAAGACAGATGCAGTACTTTGGAAGATAGAAAAGTACAATAAAGATTAAAAGAAAGATGGTCAATTTGGCAGTCAAACAAATTTAGCTCTGACTGCTGGGGTCTCTGTTTTCTAATTACTCAGCTTTGAGTACGTTAAAATTGGTGGATGTTAATCTTCACGATGAATCTTTTCTTTATACTATTGAACCAAATAGTTCTTTCTCTTATTTACTTTTTATGTTGTCTTCAGGTGGATAAATTAGGTGTTATGTCTATGTTTTTCCCTTTGTATTCACATAAGCATAATTTGCAAAAAAGCCTTTGCCACAGTGGGAATTCGTTGTGGTGATGAAAGCTAAAGTGTTCTTTCATGCTAATTTTATAATGTGTGTATACTGCAGAAGTTAGACAAAGAAACTAAGTTAAACAAAGATCTAGAGCCACTGCCAAACCTAAAAACAACAATGGCACAAAGAAGAGAACAGAATGCAGGTCCAAAGCCAACAAAATCCAAATGTAAATTTGCTAGTTTGCAGGCATCACATGTAAATGGGCTTATTTTGGCAACTCTTGGAGTTAAAAATACAAAAGACATCACTTATACAAAAGCAAAAATAATTGAGGTTTTTTTTTAATGGGAAAATGGTCTTTCAAAATTTATAGTAGCCAGTTAGTTTGTATGAAGAACGCTGCCTTTCACTTTTGTTAAAATCCATTTGTTTACTTAATCCCATTACTAATGTACTGTGGTTCTTCATTTTATGAAAGTCATTTTGGATGTCATAAGAAGAAGGCATGACCATTACATCGAAAGTTTACTGAACACGTTTTTTCTCTAAGCCTTGGATTGGGACCTGTAATTAGAATCCTTTCTTGGTATATTGGCAACATATTTTATATTAATATAATTGCCATTTTCAAGCTGTTGCCTGCATGCCCATTTAGTCAATTTAATTACAAAAGTATCTTTTACCTTATTTTATTTTTCAATTATTATTATTATTATTTTTTTGAGACGGAGTCTTGCCCTGTTGCCCAGGCTAGAGTACAGTGGCATGATTTCAGCTCACTGCAACCTCTTGTCTCATGTGGGAGGGAATAAAGTGAATCCTTAGCAAGTTTGGGTCTGGCTCATTTGTGGTTCATCAGATGGACATGGATGAAGGGAAACAAAAGTAGTAATGCTTCTTTGAAGATAAAGGATTGAAAACAGAGTGTTCTTACGGAAATAAAAAGATAATGGCTAAAGAAATGGGCATCACTTTTTGGTATATGCAAAAAAAAAACGTGATTTTCCTGCTGTAATGTATACAGACAAAGTCTTAATCTGTTGCCCAGGCTGAAGTTTGTGTCGTAGTCATCGCCTACTGTGACCTCAAACTCCCAGGCTGAATTGATCATCCTCTCTCTGCCTCCTGCGGAGCCAGTACTACAGGCATGCACCACCATACCTGGATTCCCAATCCAGGTCCCAATCCAAGGCTTAGGGAAAAAATGTGTTCAGTAAACTTTTGATGTATAATGGTCATGTCTTCTTCTTATGACATCCAAAATGACTTTCATAAATATGAAGAACCACAGTACATTAGTAATGGGATTAAGTAAACAAATTGATTTAAATAAGAGTGAAAGGCAGCATTCTTCATTCTCCACAAATTTTTTTTGTGGAGACAGGAATCTCACTATGTTGCCCAAGCTGGTTTCGAAGTCTTGGCTTCAAGTGACCCTCCCGCCTCTGCCTACCAAAGTGCTGGGATTACAGATGTGAGCCACTGTGCCCAGCCTTACATGTAAATATTTTTTCTTATAAATTCTTAGGTCTACTTTTTTGTTTTTTATTGTGGTTAAAAAAACATGAGATCTGTCTTCTTAATAAATTCTTAAGTGTGCAGTATGGTATTGTTAACTGTGTGCACATTGTTTTACAGCAGATCTTTAGTACTTTTTCATCTTGCATGACTGAAACTCTGTCCCCATTGAATAACAGTTCCCCACTCTACAGTAATGACCATTCTACCTTCTGCTTCTGAGTTTCATTACTTTAGATACTTCATATAAGTGGAATTATGCAGTATTTGTCCTTTTGTGACTGGCTTATTTTATTAACATGTCATCCTGCAGGTTCATTCGTGTTATCACGAGTAATAGAATTTTTTCTTTCAGGCTAAATAATATTTTATTGCATGTGTGTGCCACATTTTCTTTATTTTTCATCTAAAGACCCACTAAAACTACATTTTCTTTATTCACTAATCCATCAATAGACATTTAGGTTATTTCTACATTTTGGCTATTCATGTTGTAATAAACGGAATACAGATACCTTTTTGAGATCCTAATGTTAACTCTCTTAGATAAGTATCCAGAAGTGGAATTGCTGGATCATTATGATAGTTCTATTTTTAATTTTTTGAGGACCTGCCATACTGTTTTCCATAGCAACCGTATCATTTTATATTCCCCCCAGCAATGCTTTCAGTCTCTTCATGTCCTCACTATCACTTATGTTCTTATGTTTTGTGTGTGTGTGTGTTTTTATAATAGTCATTCTAATGGGTGTGAGGATATATATCTAATTGTGGTTTTGATTTGCATTTCCCTGATGATTAGATATGTTGAGCACATTTTTATATACCTATAAGAATATACAAAGAAGAAACCTGTATGTCTTCTTTGGAGAAATTGGGTATTCTTAATTGATTTAAAGTAATATTTAGATCAACAGAATGTTAGCAAAGTAAAAGATACTGAATTTCTAGAAGTCTTTCTGATTGTATTTGAATTCTGTGAAGTGTTAGGCTAGTAGTTTTGTATTTGTCCATTGATTGTTTTTGGTTTAAGTTATTTCTTCAAGAAAACTCATTTTTAACTTATAAACTTATTTCAGAAATTTTGGAAAATAGTAAAAGGAAGAAAAAAATTCAACTTTGCAAGTGAAATTATTTTTTTAGTTCCCTTCAGTTTTCCCCCTCATGCATTCTTTTTAAAGTTAACACTTTAAACTTTTTTCTTGTATCTTGCTTTTTTACCAAAAACTGTGATGGAAAGAAAGTTTTTATTTAAAAAAGCTTAACATATAAAAGAGAAAAAGTAGTACAATTTTTACATTCAGATTGGACACTTTCAAATTGGAAACAAGAAGAAACAGTTTTTGAATTAAATGGGAAAGTGAAAAAAAAAAAAGGATAAATAGTAGCTAATACTGTATTACTGAATTTATATACTCTTAGAAACATGAACAGAGTCAGAACACATAGTAAATTTATATGATAATATAAGCTCTACTGCTTGAGTTTTAAATTTTTCACTGTTTAAGAATTTACCAGCCGGGCATGGCAGCTCATACCTGTAGTCGCAGCACTTTGGGAGGCCGAGACAGGCGGATCACTTGAGGTCAGGAGTTTGAGATGAGACTAGCCAACATGATGAAACCTCATCTCTTAAAAAAAAATTTACCTGTGGATTCTTTAAGTGAAGTTACTTATATCATCATTTAATTACTAGTTTTTAAAATGAACTTTTTGTTCATTAGATAAATTTACAGGGCATATATTCTACTCGTTGAATGAATCATCACTCTCAGAGAGAGTTCCAGATTTGTGACTAATTTGCCTTACCATTTTTTTTTCTTTTCTAGCTATTCTAATTTTTTTTTTTCCAGCCTTGCTTTTATCCATTTTTCTGGTCAAAATTTTATGGATCTTTTCTTTGAAGTAGAGCCTTTCATGCTGACTTTAGTTATGTGATTTTTCAGGTAGTTTTTTTTTTTTTTTTTTAATAAGACTGTGTTTAGGATGACATCTGCTTAGTAATAATTCATTATTTTCAAATGTTCATGGATTTGTTATGTTTTCCATACAAATACATGTTTTGAGGTTAGTGGACTTAAAGTGGAATGGGCTATTTTGGGAGAAAACATCTGTTTTATTGAGTTTAACTTTCTTGATCATTTGTGATACTGATGAACCTACCATACAAAAAGCAATGAAGATAAACTGGTGGGGGAGTGAATGAGAAAGCATCCAGAATCATAGTAGATTTTCACTAAATGCTTATTGAGTAGAAAATGTTCAGCAGTGGAAAGCAGATATAATTAGATCATTGTAGAAAACAGTAACATATTTTCTGTCATGTGTTAATCTTTTAAAACAACTCAGTGAAACAGTGCAGGGAGACCATTTTGTGATGGTAAGTGATTATAGACACTTAGAAATGACCACGTGTAAAATGTGTTCCAGACATATTATATGCTGAACCACTTAAGTAGGCAAAACCTATGTTATCTCCTTTTCACAAAAGGAAACTGGGGCAAAAAAGGGTGTGGCATTCAAGACAAACAACTTGAACTATGTCTAGATTAATACCTCAAATTCTTTCTTCCCCCATAAGATGAATACTGTTTCTTTTTCATTTTCTAGGTTTTTATTCTCATCAAGGTAGGAAAAGAGTTGATTTGTGGTAAAAATGAGTATCTTTGCAGCCTGATTGCCTTTAAAGAGCAGTGGGATCAGGATTGTGTCAGTGTTACGCTCTGTGGTAATATCTTATGTATCACTTGCTATAATAAGTCGTTCATGTTGAGGTTTTTTTTTTTTTATTTGTGTTTTTGTTTTTGTGTTTTGAGATAGGATCTCCCTCTGTAACCCAGGCTGTAGTGCAATGGCATAATCATGGCTCACTGCAGCTTCTACCTCCTGGGCTCAAGCGATCCTCCCACCTCAACCTCCCAAGCATGTAGGACTACAGGCACATGCCATCATGCCTGGATAATTTTTGTATTTTTTGTAGAGACAGGGTTTCGCTATGTTTCCCAGTCTGGTCTCAAACTCCTGGACCCAGGCGATGTGTCCTCCTTGCCCTCCCAAAGTGCTGGGATTACAGACCTGAGCCACTGTGCCTAGCCATGTGGAGAAGTTTTATGTACAGAGGCTGTTTGCTCCAGCAGGCTGTCAATACTCCAGTCAGAGAGGAACTGATACTGGAAGAGGCAGTACCACAAATGGGAAATCCAACTCAGACCCAGCAACTTCATAAAGCAGCAGATGCCTGCCTTCCATGATTTTCTTCACTGAAAAAATTGTCAAATGAGTTCTCTAACAATAGGAGTGAAAAGCCTTTCCTTACAGTTTCAGATCGTTTACATTTATTGAGCATTTAACTGTATGACAGACACTGTATTTAAATGCCTTACCAACGTCATCTCATTTAATTCTCAGCCTCACTCTGAGTTACATACTGTTATCAACCCACATTTAACAGAGGAAGAAGCAGACTTAGATAGGGTCATCACATAGCTAGCAAATATCAAAACTTGGCATCATACCTGGGTCTAGCTAATTCTAAAGCATGTTTTCTTGAGTTTGTCACCTTACATAGTTATTACAGAGTTCACTATATTCTGCTTTCTTGGCTGACTTGAAGAGAAACTCAGAAACTAGTTTGAGAAATTGGTTATGGAAGGACATCAATTAGATTCGTTTTTTCTGACTTTTTTTTTTTTTTTTTGAGATGGAGTCTCGCTCTGTCACCCAGGCTGGAGTGCAGTGGCACGATCTCAGCTCACTGCAACCTCCGCCTCCCAGGTTCAAGCCATTTTCCTGGCTCAACTTTCCGAGTAGCTGGAACTACAGGCTAACACCACCACATCCAGTTAATTTTTGTATGTTTTTTTCATTTTTATTTTTATTTTTTAGCAGAGATGGGTTTCACCATGTTGGCCAGGCTGTTCTCGAACTCCTGATCTCAAGTGATCCACCTGCCTTGGCCTCCCCAAGTACTGGGATTACAGGCGTGAGCCACCATGCCTGGCTGACATTCTTAAATTAACTATTGGAATGCATATATTAAATGTTCTTAATCTCTCAAGTTTCCTTCACACTATCGATAAATATCTTCCTTTAACTAAAGGCACACCAAGGGAGAAACAGTATTTCCCTTCTTGCCTCCTGAGGCAGCTCTGAACAATATATAAACTTCTCATATTTTACCCATTTTTTCCCCAATCTTGTTAATGTTGTAACTGAGGAAATTAAGCTCAGTCTGGTTTCTTGCTCATAGGCAGAGATGAAACTAAACTATGCCTTTCATCTTTACAAGTTCTTTGGTTTGAAAATTTTAAAGTGGGGATCATGGCTAATTCAGCTAAAGGACACAGCAAATTTAGAATAAATTTGTACTTAAGGAAATATTGTCACCTATAAGTATTTTGCCAGCATTTTGCCATTGACATTGCTTTTTCTAAAGGGTTTTACATACTTGATAGGTATTCTGTATAATACTTAGAACATTTAAAATGATGCTTGGTAGTACAAACAAGTTACTTTATCATAGATGTTTATAGAATAAATGGTGAGATTTTAGCCCTTCACTTGTATTTTAAGGTTACCAAAGGGAAGTGTGTTCTATAAATAGTTCTGTTAAGTTACTGTCTTCTGTTGCTATCTTGATTACCATCTTACTTTCAGAAAGACTGAACAAGATAAGTGATTTTGTATACCTAAAACTACTCAACAATAATAATTTGAGTAGTTTAATAAGGATTCTTAATATAAGAAATTGTATTGGGGTTAGATGAGCAAAAATTGGTTGACTTATGGAGATCTCTGCCTTGAACAGTAACTATCTTGCAATATTACAAAAATGTCAGAAAAGAATTCTTGATTTTTCACCTTTCTCTATTTGGATTGTGAGAGAAAATAAATATTTCTGGAAATTTTATAAAGAAAATATTAGCCTCAACTGAAAAAACCTTTTTCCCTCTTGAATATCAAGTGTAAATATACAATATCTCAAAACATATCCCCGTTGTTGTGTGTCACTTAATAGCGATATGTTTTGAGAAATGCCTTGTTAGGTGATTTCATTCTATTGCTAACGTCATAAAGGGTACAGTGCCTACATAAACTTAGATGGTATAACTTACTACACTCCTATGTTGTATAGTGTAGCCTTTTGTTCTTAGACTACAAACTTGTACCATATGACTGTACTGAATACAGTGGGCAGTTGTAACACAATGATGATTATTTGTGTATCTAAACATAGAAAAGGTACAATAAAAATATAGTATTACTTACTCCTCCAGCTGCTGGAAGTGTTGGTGAATGACTCAACCACAGTTGCTCTTCAAGAGTTACCCTCTGCTAAAGAGAGCCATCTTGACCATGGTCACATCCACTTTCTGGAGGCCGCCTGTGTCCACTTTCTGGGGGCCGTGGGATGGAGGGAGAGGTATAAAGGTCTTGGCCCACTTGCAGCAATTTGGGACAGTTCTCAAATGTCATCCCAGCTCCAGAATTTCCCATGTGATCAGCTGAGGCATTTGTTGCTGTGTAGTTCAATTCAGCTTCTCCCTTTACCCCTTTGCCCCACGTTCAACTCATAGGTTGAACATGAGAGCGTTTTTCAGTGAATCTATTTTGCAGATACTTCCATCTGCTTCCCAGGAGCCTACCCAGCAGCACTCCAGAAAGATCTCTCATGTCTCCTTCCAGTCAACCCTTACCCACTCCAAACAACCATTGTTTTGATTTCTGTCACCATAGATTAGTTTCGTTACTTCTGGAATTGCACATTAATGGAATGAGATACTGTGTCCTCTTCTGTGTCTGGCTGCTTTTGCTCACAAGATTTATCCACCTTGTTGTGTGTATTAGCAGTTTGTTCTTTCTGTTGGTGAATGGTAGTATTTCATTGTATCAATAATAGACATTAGGGCTCTTTCAAGTTTTTGGCTATTACAAATAAGTCTGCTATAAACACTTTTGTGTAATTCTGTTTGTGGATATATATATTTTTTCATTTACCATGAACTGGAATTTCTAGGTCAGAGTTTAGAATTATTTTAATACTCTGAAAAATTGCCAGTTTTCCAGACTGATTTTACCATGACAGTTCTAGTTGCTCTGCATTCTCTCTAATTCTTTGTGCTAATTGATATATTTAGTTTTGTAACATTACTATTTGTTTTCTTTTGTGCCATTAATTATTTTGTGTCTTTGTTTTGCCCTTTTTGACTTATTAATCAAATTTTTTAAATTCAGTTTTAATTCCTCAATGTGGCTTTTTAGCTGGACCTCCTTCGGTTATTTTTAGGGGTTCCTCTAGGAATTACAGTATAATCACAGTTTACTCAGAGCTTTTAGTTTACTATGTCAATGTAAAATTAAGGATCTTGAAAAGTATTATTCTGTATACCTCTTCTTATTCTTTGTCATAAAAATGTTACAAGATTTTCAAAACAACTTTATAGTTTCTGCTTTGAACAATCACGTGCATTTTAAACAAAATAGAGGAGAAATCATCTTTATCGTACTCACATATTTGCCATCTGTATGCTTTCTTTTTTCTTGTAGTTGTGAATTTTATCTGGTATTATTTTCCTTCAGCCTAAAAACTCTACTTAGCATGTCTTGTAGTTTGGGTTTCTAGTCAGTGATTTCTGAGGTGACATTCCTTTTCCCTCTTCATGCTTAAAGGGTGTCATTCCTTTATTGTTTCTGATAAGTCTTCGTATCATTTTCCCCTTATGTAATTTATCTTCTCTCTGGTGAATTGAAGATTTCTTTCTTTGCAGTTGCACTTTAGCATTTTGACTATTGGTGCATTGGTGAGGTTTGCTTTGTAGTTCTCTCCAACTTAGAGACTGCTGAGTTCCTTGGATCTACAAGTTGTTTTCACTGATTTGGGGAAATTTTTGCCAGTTTTTTTGTCTTACATACTTTTGATACTCTCATTACATGCATTTAGACCATTTAATGTTATCTGACAGGTAGCTGAAACTATTAATTTTTTCAGTATTTTTTGTGCTTTAATATTGAATAATTTTATATTGATGTGTGTTCAGTTTTACTTACCATTTCTTCTGCTGCTCCAGTTCATTGTTAAGCTTATCCAATGAAATTTTCATTTCAGATATTATACTTGTCAATGCTAGAATTTTATTTTTTTAAAAGATTTTCTCTCTTAAGAGCCTCCATTTGTTCATTCATTTTGACTATCTTTTTCTTAACGTGTTCGAATATTTATAATAACTGCTTTAAAATCCCTTTATTATTCCAACATCTTTGTCATTTTGGGATATGATGACTAATGGTCACATTTTTATTTCACCACACATCTAGTAATTTTTAATTTCATATTGGAAAATATAAATGATACATTGTAGGAGTTTTGGCTTTTGTTAATTTTTGCAGTTTTGTTTTTGCTCTGGTAAGTAGTTACATTATTGGTTAATTATCTTGAGGCATGGTGTTTTGCTTTGTTAAGGCAGGTCTGTAGAAAGCCCAGATTATTTACCAAGCCTTTCTAATTAGTCTCTGCTGTGGTAGCCAGCATCTGAAATCTGTGATCAGTTATTTGTGTTCCAGCTGTTGCTTTTAGTTGGGATTCTTGTATTCTTCCTCACGTTTATGTTGAGAGGTCATAAAGATTGAAGGGGAAATTAAATGTAAATTTTTGGACCTTTCTCAGCTGTGGCTTTCTGCTCCCTTGTGTTTCCCTCCATAATTTCCAGTCACATTGGCATTCTCAAATTCTGTTTTCTGGATTCTGCCTTTTCTTCCTCCTCTTCTTTTTTTTTTTTTTTAAAGTAGAGACGAGGTCTTTCTATGTTGCCCAGGCTGGTCTCGAACTCCTAGACTTGAAGTGATCCTCCTGCCTCTGCTTCCCAAAGTGTTGGGATTACAGGCATGAGCCACCACGCCCAGCCTGTTTTCTGACTTCTTAAGCAAAGAAGACACTGGCTTTCTGCTTGTCTAGCCACCACATGCCGTATTGACTGGGGAGTGCCTTCATTTAACCATATAGATTTGGATCTTACCCAGAGAGTCTGGTTTTTTCTTTGCTTTATAGTTTCAGGTCTTATGTTCAAGTCTTTAATCCATTTTCAGTTGAATTTTTCGTATGATGTGAGATCAGCATCCAATTTCATTCTTTTGCATGTGGACGTCCAGTTTTCCCATTGCCATTTTTAGAGACTATCCTTTCCCTATTATGTATTCGTGGCATCCTTGTCAAAGTGCAGTTGACCATACATGCATGGATTTCTGAGTTCTCTATTACGTTCCATTGGTCTGTGATTCTGTTTTTAATGACATGACTTTATGTCTGGACCATACTGTTTTAATTACTAGAGCTTTGTAATAATATTTTGAAATCAGGAAGGTTTAGACATTATGAGAGTTCAGAATTTAGAAATCTACATGGCAATAATTTTTGCTTACATATGTACACTCATACATATAACAAATTTGTATGAATTTTTTAGTCCATTTCATGAGAACAGTGTGCTGTATCAGGGCTTTCAGCTGAGTGCATTCTTGGTGTGATTACCTTTGTTCTGTGCCTTGGTCATCACTTGTATCTTTTATGAAGGCTGCCTTGCAATGTCATGCCCTTCACCAGGGAGACTGGGAGAGTGAACGTAAGTGGATAAGAAGCTATAGCTAGGCGAGGTGTGTGGCAGTCCCAGCACTTTGGGAGACTGAGGCAGGTGAATCACCTGAAATCAGGAGTTCAAGACAGCATGGCGAACATGATGAAACCCCTTCTATACTAAAAATATATAAATTACCTGGGCCTAGTGGTGGGTGCCTGTAATCCCAGCTACTTGGGAGGCTGAGGCAAGAGATTCACTTGAACCTGGGAGGCAGAGGTTGCAGTGAGCCGAGATCATGCCATTGCACTCCAGCCTGGGTGACAGAGTGAGATTCCATCTCAAAAAAAACGAAAAACAAAAAACAAAAAAACTATGGCTGCTACTAGAAAACTTGTCCTTACATTAAGAAGCAGTGTGATGTTGTTTGTAAAAAACTTCTTTAGTGAGCTTTTCTGTGTATTCAGCATTGAAGGTGATACAGAGTAAGACCTGAATGTGGCCTTTGCTGTTAATTTGAGACATGTTAGATAGTGCTCATGTAAACAGTATAACTTCATCCATTAATGGACATTTAGGTTGTTTCCACATTTTGGCTATTGTGAATAATGCTGCAGTTGACATGGGAATACAGATATCTCTTTTAGATGCTGATTGTAATTGTTTTGGATAATCAGTAGTGGGATTGCTGGGTCATTATGATAGTTCTGTTTTTTAATTTTTAAAGGAACCTCATACCATTTTTTTAATAGCAGCTATACCATTTTATATTCTCACCAGCAATGTACAAGGGCTGTAGTTTCTCTGTATCCTCATCAACACTTGTTTTCTTGTGTATGTGTGTTTTTAATAATTGCCATTCTAACAGGTGTGAGATTATATCTTACCGTGATTTTGATTTATATTTTCTTGATATTTATGATGCCAAGCAGCTTTTGATATACCTGTTAGCCATTTGTATGCCTTCTTTGGAGAAATGTCTATTCACATGTGTTGTCTATTTTTAAACTGGCTTATTTGGATTTTTCTGCTGTTGAATTGTAGGGATTTCTTATATATGTTGGACGTTAACCCCTTATCAGAGTTATGGTTTGCAAATATTTTCTCCCATTCTGTAGATTGCCTTTTCACTCTGTTGTTTCCTTTGTTATGCAGAAGCTTTTTAGTTTAATGTAGTCCCACTTGTCTGTTTTTGCTTTTTTGGTTGTTTTTATTTTGTCACATCCAAGACATTCACAAGACCAATGTGGTGAAGGTGAGGTGGTTAACAGGATCAGGCACCGCAGAACAGAGGTAAATATAACCTGTAGCCCATCGCCTTTTTTTTTTTTGTAAACAAAGTTTATTTGAACACAGCAACTCCCATGTGTTTGCATAACGCCTGTGGCTGCTTTTTTGCTAGAGTTGTGGAGTTGAGTAGTTGGTATGGAAGGGATCGGCCCCCAGTTGCGTAAAGTATTTATCATCTGGCCCTTTATTGCAAAAGTTTGCTGACCTATGCTATAGAGATCAAAGAAATGAAGAATAAGAGTAAGAGTTATATTTTATGACTAGGATGGCTTTGATGACCTGAAAGAGTTCAGTTTTATCCTGTAAACAAATGTTTGCTGAGAGCCTGCTGTGTGCCTGGCATTTGGTTTTGCTGGTATGATCCAGAAGATGATAGATAGCAAGAGATTAATTAATGAGTGAGTAAATGGTAAGGAGTGAAGGTGATTAATATAAATTTTTCTTTCTGAGTATGGAAAGAATTGGGTGGTAGTTTGGTACTATGAGGGAAATTTTTAAATATAGGGAAAATATGAAAGGAAAATTTTTAGAGTTCCTCTGAGAGAGGCAGAGTGTGTTGTCATTATAGGAATTAATGGTCTAAGACTTGAACCAGGGAGTGCATGGGCCTCATTACAGGAAATGAATAGAATTGTTTGTGGAATTAAGTTAATAATAGTAATTGCTCACACAGCTGTTTTTACATAGCAAATTGTGTTAGGTAATCAGCAAAAAGCCACTAAAATGTGCTTGATAGTTATGCAGAAACTGCTTTGTTGGTACTGACTTATGATCCTAATGAGTACCATAAAAACAAAAAACAAAAAGCCTTTGCACTTTCACGTTGGTTTGTGTTGTATATTTTTTGTTTAATGGGTAAGTGCACTTGTAGTGTTTTCATCTTCCTTTTCTAACCACCAAACCCAATTTTAATTGTCTTGTTCAAGAAGGGCAGCAACATGAACCTTATGAGCTCACAGAGCAATGAGGTGTGTTCCCACTGAGAAAAGGAGTATCTACTTCATCACTTCCCTGTCTTCTTTCCCAGACAGAAGTGGAACGTTTTATTGTATGGTTGGATTTAGGTCTACTAATTTGTTTGTTTTCTGTGTGTTCAAACTGTATTTTGTTTTACTGTATCTCCATTCTTTTGGGGTGGGATTTTCTTAGAACTCCTTTTATTAGCTGGCTTTTTTGCAATGCCTCTGCTTTCCCCCCCACCCCCCCCCCCCCCCCGCCCCGGTAGCTTCAATAGGGATGTTAACATACATCATTAACTTCTCAAAGGCTATGTAGAGTTAATATTGTGCCACTTCACGTAAAAGCAGAACTCTTTTGACTTTATACGTCTGTTTACTGCCTTCCTTTATAGTATAGTTATCATATGTATTACATCTAAATTCATTGTAACTCTTAGGAGAGAAAATCATTTTTTCTCTCCTAAGGTCTATGTGTTCTAAAACATTAAAGGAAAAATTAGTCTTTTTATTTATTATATATGATACTATTCCCTAGGATGCAGGTTTTCCTCTGATAACGTTATCCTTCAACCTAGGCCAGGTGCGGTGGATCACGCCTGTAATCCCAGCACTTTGGGAGGTCGAAGCAGGCGAATCAGGCCGAGGTCAGGAGTTCAAGACCAGCCTGGTGAACATGGTGAAACCCTGTCTTTACTGAAAACACAAAAATGAGCTGGGTGCAGTGGTGCACACCTATAATCCCAGCTACTTGGGAGACTGAGGCAGGAGAATCGCTTGAACCTGGGAGGCGGAGGTTGCAGTAGGCTTAGATCACAGCATTGCACTCTGGCCTGGGCAACGAGCAAAACTCTGTCTCAGAAAAAAAAAAAAAATTATCCTTCAGCCTGAAGAACTTCTTTTAATATTTCTTATACCAGAGTTATGCTGGTAATGAGTTCTTAATTTTCTGTTATTTGAACAGGTCTTTATTTCAACTCCATTCTTGAAGGATATTTTTGCTGAGTATAGAATTCTGGTTAATAATCATTCTCCCACATCCCACAGCCCCAAGCGTTTTTTTTTTTTTTTTTTTTTGAGACGGAGTCTCGCTCTGTAGCCCAGGCTGGAGTGCAGTGGCCGGATCTCAGCTCACTGCAAGCTCCGCCTCCCGGGTTCACGCCATTCTCCGGCCTCAGCCTCCCGAGTAGCTGGGACTACAGGCGCCCGCCACCTCGCCCGGCTAGTTTTTTGTATTTTTTAGTAGAGACGGGGTTTCACCGTGTTATCCAGGATGGTCTCGATCTCCTGACCTCGTGATCCACCCGTCTCGGCCTCCCAAAGTGCTGGGATTACAGGCTTGAGCCACCGCGCCCAGCCCCAAGCGTTTTAAAGATATTTTTTTCACATCTGCCAGCATTCATAGTTTCTGAAGACAAGTTCTTAGTTATTTGAAATGTTGTTACTTTCAATTTAGTATGTCACTTTATGGCCATTTTCAAACTTTTCTCTTTATTTTTGGGTTGTCAGCAGCTTGGCTATGTTGTGTCTGTGTATGGTTTTCTTATTTATACTCTGTGGGGTTCACTGTATACAGTCTTTAATCAGTAAATTTGTGTCTCACTGCATTTGTGAATTTTTTGGCCTTATTTCTTCAATCACTTTTTTCTACCATATTTTCTTTATTCTCTCATTATACTTATGTTAGTCTTTTAAATATCTTTCCTTAGGTCTGTGAGGCGCTGTTCATTTTCTTTTAATCCTTTTTCTCTTTTTATTAATTGGATAATTTCTGATGATCTGTCATCAGGTTCACTTACTATTACTCTGTTGTCTCTGTTCACTCTTAAAACCATCCAGGAAATTTCTTTCTAAATTTCAGATATTTAATTTTAGGGGTGTGTGTGTGTGTGTGTGTGTTTTGAGACAGAGTTTCTCTCTTGTTGCCCAGGCTAGAGTGCAGTGGTTCAATCTCAGCTCACTGTAACCTCTGCCTCCCAGGTTCAAGCGATTTTCCTGCCTCAGCCTCCCGAGTAGCTGGGATTACAGGCGCCCGCCGCCATTCCCAGCTACTTTTTTGTATTTTTAGTAGAGATGGGGTATCAGCATGTTGGTCAGTCTGGTCTCGAACTCCTGACCTCGGGTGATCCACCTGCCTCAGCCTCGCATAGTGCTGGGATTACAGGCTTGAGCACTGCACCCAGCCAATTTTAGTTATTTTTAGTTAATTTATTTATTTATGAGAGAGAATCTCGTTCTGTCACCAAAGCTGGAGTGCAGTGATGCAATCTCAGTTCACTGCGCCCACTGCCTCCTGGGCTCCAATCAATCCTCCAGTGTCAGCCTCCCGCGTAGCTGGGAATACTGGAGCACACTGCCGTGCCTGGCTAATTTTAATTTTTTGTAGAGAGTTTCGCCATGTTGCTCAGGCTGGTCTCAAACTTCTGGACTCAAGCAGTCCACCTGCCTTGGCCTCCCAAAGTGCTGGGATTACAGGAATGAGACACCACACCTGGCTTAATTTTAGTTTTTTTAAATGTTTTTTCTTCGTGATATTTTCACTTTTTTTTTTTTTTCATTAAAAGCATGTATGTTTTACTTCAATGAGCATAGTTACAGCATCTGCCTTAATGTCCTTGTCTGAAAATTTTACTTTGGGTCATCTTGCTGTTAGCCTCTGTTGATTATCTTTTCCCTTGAGATTGAGTTACATATTACTGTCAAAGAATTTTGGATATTATGTATGTTATTTGTGGAAAAATTGGCTTATTTCATGTTCTTCCAAAGAGTTTTGATGTATTTGTTTTAGTGAGCCATTTGCTTTTGGTTAGACTCATAGCAAAAATTATCTCTTGCCTGAAGTTGGTAGATGCTCAAATCTCAATTCGGTTCTTTTAGTCTCAGCTACAAACTGCCTTATGCCTGCCCTGTGAATGGTGTTCCAGTACTCAGCCAAATATTTGGGCAGAGATAAATAAAAAATTTGGGACCTCTCTTTTCTGGCTTTCTCCCTTTTCGGATTCTATCCTCACTTTCTGGTGACTGTGGTCGTCCTGTCTCTGTCCTCTTTTCCTTCAGGCCAAAAAGACAGTGGGGTTTCTGTTGGAATTTTAGTTACTATAGGTTATGGCTGCTTGCCTGCAGGACAAAGGTTTCAGAATGGAAAACTCACCTGTGCTGGTCCCTGAACGCTGATGAAAAGAGAAACTCACCCATTCTGGTCTCTTCTTCCAAGTTTATATTTTCATCCAAAATCAGCCTGTTTTTGTTCACTCCCCAGAGCCTTTATGTAGTTGATAGCAAGCTAGCTAGATATTTTCTTTCCACCAGCCCTAGGATTTACAGTAACTATTGTAAGACAAAGAATAGTAGGAGATGAGTTCAGAGAGGTAGGAGGCAGAACCTGTAAAACATTGTAGACCATTGCGTTTATTAATAATTCTGAATGAGTTGGGAAGCCATTGGTAGGTTTTGAGCACAAGATGGACATGATTTGGTTTGTTTTTAAAAGGTTGCTTTAGTAGGAGAGGCAAGAAGAAGAAAAAACATTTAGGAAACTATTATAGTAATGCAGGTCAGAGATGATTTGATTGTGTTAAAAATCGCATAAGGGTTTTGTTTTTTGTTTTTCATTTTTTAAAACTGTTTGTAGTGCTTCTATGGAAGAAAACACTGGCATTGGTCTTCAGGTACAGGGCTTTGGTATTTAGATTGGGAGAATACTTGCTTCTCTGGTATGTAGGGAGGACCCTTCCTTCTTTCTAGAAACTTGACAGCTAGTTTAGGGGAGTTTTAAAGGTATCTCAAGAGGCTTTGTCAGGGTTGGAATGTCTGTTCAGACAGAACAAATCTTTTAAGATACAGTGACCACCAGATCACTCTATAGTTCCCATTAGACAATTCCCAAGTCGACCCCTGGGAACGTATTACTTTCAATTCCTGGCCATCAGGCAGTGTCTTTTTCTTAAAGAGACAGACTTGGCATTTCCTTTTGGCCCTGTACTCTTACTTCTTTGATTAAATCGGTCACTGGATTTTCCTTTTGTATCTTTACATGGCATTTGTATCAGGGTGATATGGCTAGTAACAATAATATAGCAAAATCTGTGTTTGAAAGTCATTTTCAAAATTAGCCATTTTTTTAATGAAATTAGCCATGTGTTCATTACCTTATTGTACTGTACTGTGGCATTAAAGACTTTAATGGAACATCTGTACTTGTAAATCTTTGGTCTCAACAATGCCAAACAAAAATTCTGATTGGATTATTAAGGATGACCAGAAAGGGCGATTCCTTCTAATCTTTCTACCGGACTTACTTTCTTACATATGTGTTTTTTGGTTTTTAGACTGTTTTATTTGACAATTCACTGCACAGAACCTAAATTTTTTACAGGTAAAAAAAATCTCTATAATGTTTTATACTTTAGATGAGGTAGCATGTTTTAACTTCTATTAAATTCCCTTGCAATTTTAATATTTTCCTAGCTTTTCCTTTTTTATTAATGTGTAGCAAAATAACAAAGCACTTGTCATTATATTCTAATTGATCCTATTTCACAATGTATTTCTGGGAAAATGCATTTGTAGATTTATTTCATGAGCATCTAAAATGTGAAAAATACAATAAAAAATCTTGGTGTTGATTTTTTAGGTATATATTAATTTACAATTGATTGCAGCCTTTGAGTCTTATCTAAAGGAATATCCTTACTCTACAAATAGAATTGAATAAAGACACTATTAAAGACAGACACATTCATAGCTTTGGTTATGTGATATAGCTATCTCCAGTCAGAATTCTTTCATCAAATCATTTGCTGGATCCCCCTACAGCAGATGGCAATCCTGCAAAGTATATTATGTTTCCCTTATTTATGACAGTGCTGAGATTTGATATTTTTAGAGTACATTTTACTTTCTTGAATAAAAATTTGATTTCAGTGCTACTAAAGGCACAGTGCACATGTGCATCAGAGGGTGGGGGGAGAAAAAGAGAGAAATGTGTATGTGATTTTCCCTGTGCCCTTGCTCCCAACTATATGTGTGTCTCTTTCCCACAGGGAAGGCTCTCATTTATGATACCCTACCAGTATGGCCAGATTGAATTGCTTTTCTTACTGCTTTTGCCGCAGGGATATCCTGACCATTTCTCTCATTCTTGTATGCTGTCTCCCTGTTTCATCCTTTCATTCTTTCTTGGCTCCTCAGACTCACCACTACTAACTGAAAATATTTTCCCATTTCCTGTCTTATTTCTCACTTTACCCTAGTCTTAGTTCAGGGTGTCGGAGTCTTAGTGATAGGTCTGGTAGTGGCAAGTGGGAAGAGAAGGAACTGGTGTTCATGTCAGCAGCTTTGCTCCTGATTCCTCCCTTTTACTTTCAGGCTGCTTTACTTACTAAAACTCCACAGTGTTAATAATAATTTGTTCACAGGGCCTATATGTGGTGGGGGGTGGGGGAGAGGATGGAGGGAAACACCATAGGTGCTTCGGGCATAGAAAAGCATCTCCTCCCACCAAAAAAAAAAAATCCAGTTTCCAGTTTTTGGTAGTAGATCAAAACCTAGAGATGCCTGTAGGACTGTGGTGGCTTGATGAAAGGGAAGAAATAGGAGAGAAGCTGTGGGATAGTTTTTTATTGACACTAGAAAGAAAATACTCTTGGTCAAATACTAAGATGGGAGTAGAGCATAAGAAGGTAGTCTAAATCTGTGTTCTTCCTAGAAAGAGGAGTAATGGCAAATGTTGGACTTGGCCAAGAAGTTTACCTGTTCCTCTAAGAGTCTTATTCTCTGAAATCTTAAAAACTTGAATTTCACCTTTTTATTCCTTCCTTAAGGTCTCAGCCTTTTAGGGAACTGCCTGTATATATAGTAATTTATGATTGCTCTTAGTTACTTTTCTTGTTAAATGTTTTCACAAAAGAAGGTGGCAGATTGCTTTTGTTAAGTTCACAAACTATTGTTTTTAGATATGAGGTCTAGAATTTAATGTTCCTTACTGGAAAATACCAAGTTAAAACAGCATGCTTTTAAAAATGGAGCACATAGAATCAGAATATATTGCATTTTGCTTAATTGGTTCCATTCAGAAAAGCAGGTACTAAGAGATTATTTACATAAAAGATTAACAAGGAAAAGGATAATTGAAGTCATTCTATTATTGATCACCCCTTTTAATCATGTTGAATAGAAATGGAAAAAACTTATTAGAAAGTCAAATAAGACTCAAAAGTGTTTCTATCATTAATTATTGCTGAACTTTCTCTTACATCTACCATTTTAGTATATGAGTCAAGGAACTCACTTCTCTGAAATTGTTGAATTGGCATGCATATACTAGAAATGGGAATGATGAAAATAATCTGGGAATGATAATTCAGAAATACCTTAAAAGGAAAAATGTTACCCCTCATCACTGTATTGCAACTGTGGTGTATTTTCTTGTCAATAAGTATTTTTTTCAGATTTTGGTCAATTTGTATAATATCTGTGTGGTTTATCTTCTGTGTGTAATTTCCTTTTTCTGCTTACCTTGGTCTTATGGCTGAAGCTTTGGAAAGTTTATTATTCCTGTCATATTTCTGTGTTTGTACAGCCATTGTCTTTAGCAGAAAGGAGTCATTGATGCTAAAAGATGACTCTTGCCTTTGTCAGTACCAGCCACGACCTTTTACTAAGAGTCTGGATATGTTAACAATAAAACTACAGAGCTTGAGTTTAAAACCTAGCCAGATTCTTGTTATTCTATAGCATTCTTTGAGCCCCTTGTCATGTCCAATATCAGTGGTATATACTACTCTTTAGCTGGTGATTCCATCACCTAATTAATTACCATTTTATTTCATTAATCTTTGCTTTTTCTTTGTTTTATAGAAGTCACTTGATGAAAATTGAATATATAGTTTCACATAATTTTGTGTGTGTCTTAAATTTTGCTTGAGATGTTCTCTGTAACTGGCCCCCATTTTTCCTCCCTCTCTATATTTTTACAAATGTATTTAAAATACATGCAAAACTGGGCATGGTGGTTCACACCTGTGATCCCAGCACTTTAGGAGGCCAAGGCAGGAGGATTGCTGGAGGCCACGAGTTCAAGACCAACCTAGGCAACATAGTGTAAGACTCTGTCTCTACAGAATAAAAAATAATAATAATAATTAGCTGAGCATTGTGGCATGTTCCTATAGTCCTAGCACTAGGGAAGCTGAGGCGGGAGGATCACTTGAGCCCAGGATTTTGTGGTTGCAGTGAGCTATCATCATGCCACTGCAATGCAGCCTGGATGACAGAACAAGAACCCTGCCTCTAAATGAGATAAAAATTAAAATACACATAAGCCTCATATTTATTAATCATTTGATATAAGAAAATATAAAGTCATAAAAAGACTAAGTTATGGTTTGATTATTTTCATTAGGACAACATTCATCAAAATCACTTTCCATTATATGTTCAATAAAAGTGATTTTTTAAAATACAACTTTTCATAAAATTTTTTGCAGTTCCATTTATTAGTGGATTTTGTAGGTTTATGGTCGCCTTTTTCTTGGATTGACTCTTAGAGGAATACTTGCTGCTATTCTCCAGTGTTGGTTGCAAAGAAAATGCTTGGAAGATAGCTCAGTGGTATCTAATGATACTGGAGAGATGGTAACAGTGTTTTTTTTTGTTGTTGTTTTTGTTTTTGTTTTTTGAGATGGAATCTTGCTCTGTTGCCCAGGCTGGAGTGCAGTGGTGCAATCTCGGCTCACTGCAACCTCCGCCTCCCAGGTTCAAGCGATTCTCCTGCCTCAGCCTCTCAAGTAGCTGGGACTATAGTCGCCCGCCACCACGCCTGGCTAATTTTTTGTATTTTTAGTAGAGACGAAGTTTCACCGCGTTAGCCAGGATGGTCTCGATCTCCTGACCTCATGATCCGCCCGCCTCAGCTTCCCAAAGTGTTGGGATTACAGGCGGAAGCCACTGCTCCCAGCCAGTAACAGTGTTTTTTACACCACATTCCCCAAACTCATAGAATATCTCTCAAATTTGGAACTTTAATACGAGCTCCACAGGAATGAACAAAACACTGTTCACATAATCTCTGTGTTTTCAAAGCCTCTGGTTCACTTGAAATTGTGCCTGCAATGTTGTCTATACTAGATACTCATCTTTTGTATTAACTCTTTTAAAAAAGTTATTAAAATATGCATTAATCATTTGATACAAGAAGTACAGATTCATAAAAATAATAGGGTCCTAATAACTAAGTTAGTAATTAGTACATTCTACTTTGGAAGCTGACCCATCTCCCTTCCCTGCTTTTTGTTACCCATCCTTTCAATTTGGTAATTCTGTCACTATAAAAGAGCCATGGTAATCATTGCAAATTAGTGGAGAATGTGTGGCATTTAATTTATTACATACCACATTCTCACCTAAATTACAGGGAAATTACAGAGGGACTTCCAGGAATATCTTGAAAGAAAGATAATTTCTAAACTTAGCAGAATGTTATCGTTGTAATATCCAGGCTGTTCTCATGAAAGAATGAAAGAAAGAAGTCAACTATTTCTGTGTTGATGAATTTCATCATAGAATGAAACTCAGAAGAGGTTAGAGAAGTGTACTCTGCTAGCAGTCGAAGATGAAAAAGACTGGAGTCTTCAAAACAGAAGAGGTAGAAATGACTGAATTGAGAGATATCCAAGTCTTCCAGCTTTTTCTGGGGACTGATTGGGAGGTGAAAATAATGGAACCCAAGTATCCGAAGATGCATTAAGGGTGCACAATGAATTGTTTTGTTGGTTATGGCAACTCATTATTTCTCACTGTGAATTTTCTTTTGCCACCTTCATAAGAGTGGAACTGTTTATTTGAAATCAAATTGTGTGTTATTTTAGAAGAGATGGAACTGTTACCACAAAAGTGTCATTTTGATTTTATATAACTAATGTTGATTTGATATGGTTGATATAGTTAGATTCAGTTTGATGTCATCAGTTAAGAATATCTGATCAGTGATCAGAAAGAAACCAACTTTATTAAATCAAATGGTTGTCTTGCTTCATTTTCTAGGGCTTAACTATGAAGAATGAATTATTTATGTTTTCATGTAGGCAATACTAAACCAGACAAAGTTTGGGAGTTCATCTACTTCTAGAAGTAGCAGTGCAGGGCATGGGGCGGGATGGAGAGACTATGACCCATCCTAAAGTCTGCAAAGAAATATTTTAATTCTGAATTTCTATAATTTACATAGGGCATTGCTTGAGGATTGATGGAACAATGATGAAGATACTTTGAAGTAACTTATATTTTACAGGTTTCTGAGGCAAGGATTGGTACTTAGCTGTTCCATGAAAATGCAAATACCACTTGCTGAATTGTACTCTGCTGTCCCATACCAAAAAAATCCACAAAAGTATGTTTTCAGATATATCTTTTATTCTCTTCTCTTTTTAGGTATGGATGAAAGAGGAGGTACAACATCTTGGGGAACAAGTGGTCAACCAAGTCCTTCCTATGATTCATCTAGAGTAAGTTTGCTGATCAACCCTTGATTAAAACTGTAATTTGGCAGACTGAGTAATTTCTTTCATATATTCTCTGTTTCTTATGAGAAATGAAAATTAATTTCTTTTCATGGAAATATAGTAGAATACCCAGTACCTTTTTGGTACATTTAGTTCTTTTTATAAGCTGTCAAACTTTGGAGATTTATTTTATTTCCTACAGTTAAATATTCTTGGTGTTATTTGTACACCTGAACTGTCTACAGTACTCTGTACTAAAGAGCTTGGAATGCCTAAGTGCTCTCCATATGTATTTAGCCATTTTTCTATATATTTGGTTTATTTGCTTTGCGAGATGGCAGTGGCTTTCAACGTACCAGCTTCCAGCCTCTCTCCCTCATCCTTGCTTCAACAGTTATCAGCCCTTTGCATCAGGAACTCAGTAGCCCTGCCTTTTGGAAGCATATCAAAACAGACATTACGGATGACATTTCTTGGTTAACAATTAAGAGGAAATAGGACCAAGCCATCTTTCTGCACACTAAGGTCACAAGGTTAGAGCCCTTTCCAACAAAAAACAAAAAGAAAAAACCCCAAAACTTTATAAAATGAGACCAGGAAATGGAAAATTAGATCAAAGAATTGGAATAAAATTAAGCACTCTGCTCCCAGACTTTCTCTGGTAAACTGACGGGGTTAAGAGAGACTTTTCCAGGCTGGGCACAGTGGTTCATGCCTGTAATCCCAGCACTTTGGGAGGTTAAGGCAGGTGGATCACTTGAAGTCAGAAGTTCGAGACCAGCCTAGCCAACATGGTGAAACCCCGTCTGTACTAAAAGTACAAAAATTAGCCAAGGCGTGGGGGTGGGCACCTGTAGTCCCAGCTACTTGGGAGGCTGAGGCAGGAGTATCACTGAACCTGGGAGGCAGAGTTGCAGTGAGCCAAGATCATGCCCCTGGACTCAAGCCTGGGCCACAGAGTGAGACTCCATCTCAAAAAAAAAAAAGAAAGAAAGAAAAGAAAAGAGAAAGAGAGAGAGAGACTTTTCCAAAAGGCCATACTTTAAGTGAATGAATTTCTCATTTCTCTCAGAATTAACCAAGAGAAGAAAGAGACAAGCTTAAGATTTATGGGTAGTTAACCCTAGAAGCAAATTGCCTTAATGGGAGGAAAACTGAGTAAGTGATTGAAATGCATAGTCTCAGTATGGATTACACAAGTTTGCTTTGAAAAATGCTGAGTTAAAATGCCTTTTAAAATACGGGGTTTTACTGTTGTATTTGGCTGTAGCCTATGTATAACTTATCTTAAATCCTTTGGAAAGAACTGGGATAGTCATATGGAATCCAAAAAGATGCATAAAGAGGCTGTTAAAGGTGGGTTTTTGTGTTTCACTTTTGGGAATCAGAGGCTGAGAAAGCTACATTGTAGTGTAAAGAGCCGTATGCTGAGTATGTCAGGACTTGAATTTTACTATCAACTGTGTTGTGAATCAGCCATTTAATCTTGAACACATTATTTTTGTCTTAGCCATTTAATCTTGGACGCATCGTTTTTGTCTTGAGGCTACTTAAACTGGTTGATGTCCAAATTTCCTTCCACTCTTAAACGTTTCTGATTCTTTGAGTATTATGAACATGTGAGATAGGATCCAGTTTAGATTTTGAAGGTAGGAGTTTTATGTAGTGGGAAACCCACAATACTACTAATTAATATTGGATTATTTTTTTCAGAGGCTTGAGTTACTTTGTAATAACATGTTATTTCTTAGAATGTATTAAATGGTGGCTGGGTGCCTTATATTTATCTCTCTTTCAGGCTTTCTTCACTGTTCCCCACTCCTCTACCGCCCCCCTTGAGTGCTGCATAGGATTTTAGGAGAAAAAAACATACTAATGTATCCAAACACTTATGTAATTTATGATCTTCAAATTAAGTTTGCCTTCAGACATGAAATCCAAAGCAATCTTTCTTTTCTTTTTGCTATTTATAGGTTAAACTGAAATGCTGTATTTTACTTAGTTTATTTATTTTTAGTATGTATTATGTACAGTGAAAAGTTAAATTGATTATGTAGTAAGCTAGTTTTCATAGAACCATAGAACCGCATATGTATTTCTAACTGTCTATTGAGAGATCAGACAGAGTGAAGATTTAATGCTACCCTTCTTTATTTTTGTTGCCATTGAAATCCACTCTTTCACTAATTTTTCTCCTTCTATCCTAGTCATCGTCTAAATCTAAAAGGTTTGGTGAGATAGTTAAGAGATTTTTGGTATCATTTTCAAACAGAAATCTGGATCCAATTTCCAGCTGTTATTCCCTTTAACTCTAATTGCCAAGGAGAACTTTATGGTTGTCTTTGAAGCCTCCCTCAGTACTACTTTATAGGGAAATTATCAGCTTTTGGGGTTTCATCTTTTAACACCATTCACCATCTTGACCATTTTTTTTCATAATCATAAGCATAAATGGGTATAATTGTGTTAATAAGAATCTCAACTAAAGTACTTCATTCTCCTATTTGAGTATATTGAATTTCGTAAATTCTTATTTAAGTACATTGAGGTTTTTAAATTCAAAAATAAATATTAATGTTGGCTAAAGACTAGTTTTGACTTGTTAAAAATTTGTCAACTTAAACAGTGAAATTGCAGATACTTCAGTAGAAATCACGTAAATGAAATTTATTTAGACTTTATCATATTATGTAACTATTACATTTCTGTCAGCAAATTGCATTATTTAAAAATAATTTGATTTTCAGTAACATCACTAAATGGAAATTTTTTATTATACTTTTTATGACATTTAAAAATGCTTAGTAGACCAAAAAAAGGGTATTAGATACTGCAAAATTAGTAATTTGTTGGAGATACAATATACATGCTTTAAACTTACATGAATTGAACTGTCTGAGCTGCCATTCTATCCCTCTCCCATTCCCATGCTAAACTATAAGGGAGAAACAATACTTTCTTTACAATAATATGAAACCGTATTTGGCAAATGAACCCTATTAATATTGTATAATTATATGTTACTGTATGGGAGTAGCTACACAAAGTCATGTTGATTGAACTTATTCTTTATTTAATAGCTTTTCAAGGGAAATGTTTGCTATGTACGCTAGTTGCCTTACAGGGTCCTGACTTTAATTGTAAGATACCGTGCTACTATAGTAGCCTTGGTGCATAAATGAGCTCCACCTGAGTCACGTAGTTAAGTGGTCACAAACTTCTCATCTCCGTGTTAGGCTTATACCCATTCTTTCAGAATTAGGAAAAGTCACTCTAGCACAGCTGCAGTCTGTGTCTGCCCCTGCTTTTACCAAATCCACCTGAAAAGTAGCCTTGCAGTGTAGAGGTGGTTAAGTTTCTGGTTATCAGAAGTACCTACAGCAGTCCATTCAGTGAAGAGATTTCACTAGGTTGACATAAAAATAGACATTGTGCCTAAGAGTGGTTATAGAAGAAATGGTAGGCATGGTCGGCATTCTTAGGCAATGTGGATTTCACATTTCCTAAGCATGTCTCAGCATGTTTGAGACACCCAGAGGGAAGGAACACAACATTTGTGGTTTGTAAGCTGCAGACCTCTCGACTTTTGTTAGAGTCCTGGTTTCTGCAGTCTTCACCTGCTGCCCACCTGTACAGAGAGCATAGACACACACGTGAACATATAGATAGAATCATATTGTGAATAGCACTTCCAGTTTTAGAAATTTGTGAATGTGGTGATAAAGGTAAAGCACCTGAGACTGAAAGGAGTGATTAAAATCTCAGGTAGTTTAGACATGGGCAAGAGATCTAGTTAATGAGTTTGTTCCCTCTCTCCCTTGTTTTTTATTCTTTATTACATAGAAATGTTGGTGTACTAGGCATAAAGACCAGAGAATATTGTGGTTGTTCTTGTTCACTAAAGTGTTAATGACTTATTCTAGTTTCAGATTTTTTTTTTTTTTTTTTTTTTGTCTTCAGAAGGCTGCACTTAAGAGCACAGACTGTGAAATCATACTGCTTGGGTATAAATCATAACTCTGCCACTTACTACCTGTGAGATTCTGGACAAGTTATTTAAATCTAGTGTACTTCAGTTTATTCATCTGTGAAATGGGGATAATGATATCTGTTTCATGAGGTTGTTGAGGATTAAATAAGGCAATATATGGAAATTGCATAGATCAATGTCTGATATGTGATGAGTGCTATATAAGTGTTGGCCTTAAACCTATGTATCTCAGAATTCACTAGATCTGTATTTAACAATTACATGAATTTAAACACATGGATACATTTGCAAATATGCTGTATTCTAAGTGTCATATGTGAGAATTATTTGCCAACTCAGTCATGCTTAATTTAACTACTTTTATTTCTTTTAAATGTATGAAGGACATAAATAAAATCAATTTCCCTTCTTCTTCAGCTGTTCATTTCTTTCTTGGGAAAGCAACAGTCTCTTCCTGCCAAACTTGGATATAAAAGTTACCAGTCTCTCTAGTATAACACCTTATACGTAATGGGTGCTCTATACATGTTTGCTGAATATAATCAAATCGGGGAACAATCATTAGATTTACTAGATTAATTAAGCTGGGAGGTTGAGGAAGGAAAGAATCAACGTTGATTTAAGATGAAGCTTGAAGTAGGTGGTGGTGGTATTAATGGTAATAAGTGATTTGGAAACGTACTGTGTGACCATGGGAAAGTTACTTCTGTGTGTCTTAGTTTTCTGGTCTCTAAAATTATGATAATTTTACACGTATTTTGTAGGGTTTTGGTGAAGATGAAATGTAATAATAGGTGTGAAGTATTTCATTTATTGATATAATAAGTGATAACTGCTATTACTATTTATAATAATTTGAAGTACATTTTCATAGTTATATTTCTTGATGTACAAATTCTGTTTCTAGAATGTCTAGTTATTTGAGTTTGTGGTAATGTCAAGAGGCCAGGTCATCTTGGTTTCTCTGCCTTTTTAACTGTGTTAGCCAACCTATGCCAAGCTCTGGAGTATTAAAGTACCATTGAGTTTTGCATCCTGGGGTAGGAGTGGGAGAGAGAGAAGTATATTGATGCTCTTTTCTAAGATACAGAGTTGGTCAATCCTTAATTTAAAAGGTAGAATTGAGTTCATTGATAGGAAACTGCTGATAGGAATTAGATTTATAGGAATCATCAGTGATCAAGAGTTGGCATTTTAATCATGAACATTTTTCAGCCTATATATAATCTTACAGTAGTTATTTTTTTAAAAAAGAAGCTACATTAAGTTGAGTAGAGCTTGGGTGCTTTTTAAAAAAATAAATTGCTAAATATCCACCATGGTTTTCTCTTCTGTCTGTATTATGGCTTGCAGAATGAAAGTCATTTATCTTTTTGCTCTTTCTTCCGTCTGTGTTTTACAGTATCATGGAATTTTCAAAACTGAAAGATGCATTGGTTATATATATTCTGTTTCTTTATTTCATACATGAGGAAACTGAAACGACAAGTTTGAGATTTGACCAAGTGTAGATTTGTGCTGTATGTAGAGATTTGGCTAGGCTGTGTGACTAGTTAATGACAGCCTCTGGCATGACAGAACTCAGATATTCTGAATCTTATGCTAGTGCTTTTTAACCCCTTTACTTTAGTACTTCCCAACTCAAAGAACTATACATTTTCTGCCATATCCTGAAGGAATGGGACAAGACAGAAGAGAAAGGTGAAAAGAGAAGAGGGTCTGCAGCTGATAAAAGAGGACATGGGACATAATATAATAGAACAGTTTACCTAGCAAGTATAGTGTATTGTGGGGTAGAATAGCATAGAATTTAAGAGCTTGAGCATTAAAATCAAGGTGTTTTGGGTTCTATTTCTGGCACTTCAACCTCCTCACTCTGTGACTCTGGGCAAGTTATTTGTTTTTACCTTTATCTTTTTTTTTTTTTTTCATTGATTTAAAGGGGATGGGTACTAATAATAACTACTTCACTAAAGTTTGGGGCTTATACCTGTTAGTAGAAAATGGAAAACCAGTGTGTGATAATGATTTAGCTTTAAAATACTTGATTTAGCTGCTGTATATGATTCAGCACAAGATGATATCAGAGATTTTTTTTTTTATTAAGGGATAATAGTAGGTATGTTCTGAGGCTTTTTGTTTTAATATATGCTATGACTTCTGATACCTATAGCAATGAAGAGATAAGAGGATTCCGTTCATTTAAAAAGCATCAGCAGTGGTCATTTAACAGATGTCAAAAACACAAACAGACAGCAACCTCATAGACCCAACTAGGTTGAAAATGAAAATACATGGATACAAGGATTTAAGTATTTCTCCAGTCTTCTAAAGTTCATAGGCAAAGCCATAGATTGGGGACTTGGGATAAGGGAAACAAAATTAAATAAAAACTCAATGAAAGTAAACATAAGCTTTCAGATTTTATGGAAACTAAAATCAGCCTATAAGATTATCTGGATGAGATTAATGTCATTTCTCTTGCAAATCCTGGACCATTCCTGCCAGATATGGCTAAAGGGAACTTTAATTTTGTTTAGTGCTCTCTCCATTCTTAACAGGAGTTCAGTATTTTTTCGTTAATGTGGACGAGCTTGGCTAAGAACCTCTCTATAGTTTGTAGGTAGTGAGTTAGAAATAGGATAATAGAACCTTGGTTTTTCTAATGTGCTATCTATACAAAAAACAGAAGTCATTCTGACCTCAGCAGGGTGATACTGCCTGGAGGTGTAGAAGGAACTGGTGGGTAGTTCATTTACATTTGACAGCAGATGCCTTAAGAGTGTGTCTGTGGGCAGAGGCAACTTGTAGTTTCCTTCCTCCAGCAGAGCCCAGTGGCATAAGAACAGTATAGGTGGCCTGCTTTTCGGGAGGTTGGACTTAACCATGATCCCCCAATTTTAAGATGCTGAGATTTGTAAATGCATTCAGTTTCTTAAATGTTAAAGGTGAATAAATGTGTATCTTATAGTTCAGGAAATATGCTTAGACATATAAGTCATACTTGCCTAAAGAGTTACTTTTTAGGCTGGGCATGGTAGCTCAACGCCTGTAAACCCAGCACATTGGGAGGCTAAAATGGGAGGATTGCTTGAGCCCAAGAGTTTGAGACTGGCCTGGACAACAAAATGAGAGCACCCTCTCTACAAAAAATAGAGAAAAAAAAATAGCCAGGCCTGGTGGTGTGCAGCTGTGGTCCCAGCTACTCAGGAGGCTGAAGTGAGAGGATTGCTTGAACCCAGGGATCGAGGCTGTAGTGAAGAAAAAAAAAAAAAGTTGCTGGCTCACAGCTGTAATCCCAGCAATTTGGGAAGCTGAGGCAGGTGGATCGCTTGAGTCCAGGAGTTCAACACCAGCCTCTGCAACATGGCGAAACGCCGTCTCTTAAAAAAAAAAAAAAAAGAAAGAAAAAATTTAGCCATTGTGGTGTTGGCTGTAGTCCCAATTACTCGTGAGTTTGAGGCAGGAGAATCTCTAGAGCTGGGGAGGCAGAGGTTGCAGTGAGCCAAGATTGCACCACTACACTGTAGCCCTGGTGGCAGAGTGAAACCTGATCTCAAAAAAAAAAAAAAAAAAAAACCAGAAAACTTTTTAACTCTTTTAAGACGGAAGTGGAGACGCTATAATTAGACAGCAAATAGTTAATTACCAAAATAATTTTATTGGCTACTATGAGATTCCAGAGGAGGGAGAGATTACTTTGGATGGTCAAGAAAGACTTAATAGAGGAGGAAGTGTTTGAGTAGACTCTTAAAGGATAGATAGCATTTGAATAGGGCTGGAAGAAAGTCTGGAAATGTGGAATGATGGAGACAGTACAGTGGTCTCATTACAAAATTCGGTAGATAATAAATCAGCTTACTTTGTGGGAAAATAGTATGAGATGAGGCTGGATAACATTTCTGTAAAAAAAAGTTATCTATTCTTTGGGAGCCAATTAAAAATAGATTTTATACACAAAATGTTTTATAAATATTAACTTACTGTGGTATGAAGAATGGATCCAAGGTGAAAGAGTGGCAAAAAATAGGATGATCTGAAAAGATGGTACATAGACCCACTCATAATGAAATAAGACTTGGATTCGGAGGATAGGAGCCAGACTGCAAAGTTATATAAGAAATTTCACAAAGGGGAAAACACAAAACTGGTACAACTAGGTGACTGGGAAAGATATAAAATCATGTAGACTCACTTCACCCACAAAATAACTCCTGAATTAAACTTGATGTGTTTTTTATTTAGGCTTTGTCAAGTTAGCTATGATTGTATTAAACCAGATTGCTTGATTTTGATAAATAGTTTTCCTTATATTAATACCTGGGAAAATCGAGTTGTGTGAATAAAGAAATATAAAATAGCTTTTACTCAGTTGTCCCTTTTGTCAGCATTGATGGGTAAAAGATTAGTGTTACTTTTTCTTCTCTAGTATAGATATTTTCTCAAAATTGTGTGTTTGCTATTGTTGTTATTTTTGAAGGGAAAAAAGTATACATTTTATAGCTACTAGGAGATCAAATACAGTAATTAGAAAGGACACACAAATTTTGAAATAGTATTTTATGCCTCTTGATCTCAGGTACAATACACGAGATGAAGCAGTTAAATAGCAAAGCAAGACAGAAGGGTCAGAGAATTAAAGTAAGTGTTTTCTATATATTGCATCTATGTTCCCATTAATCTCTGTTTTGTTATATAACTGCTCCTTCTGAATGCTCTGATATGAAGAAAACTTTGAGTAAGAAAAAGGGTGTGTTTTAAAGTTAGATTTAAATAAAACCATAAGAGTAAAATGTTTTTACTCTTAGTTCTGTTTGAAACAGCACCTGCCTATAAATTATAACGTTAATGTTTTTGGATAAGAAAAAATTGGGTTGTGATGATGTAAGCACCTTTAAATCTCTTGCCAGCAGATATTTAAAGTGAAAGAAGGCACCTACTGATCAGATTGCCCATGCTTCCATTTTAAGACAATTAAAGCTTCATGTTTTTTTCAGACTAGCATTTCTTCCTGGGGACAACACTTACTGGGAAGCTTTGCTGTAGATCTTTTTGGAAATAACCTTCATGTCAATTTCTCACCTTACTGTAATTAACTTTGTAGGCCCATGAAATAACATCTTGATCAGGACTGATCTAATCTCTGTAGTTTTCTTTTTTAATCTTCTAACTAATTGTTCAGATTTTAAAGTTAATAAGTAAAAATCAAAGCATATTAATCTTTGAATCTTTATGTCCCTTTTTGTAATTGTTGAGGTCTCTCTTGACAGCCTGTTTAATATTTTTTCCCTAAGTTTAGAGATTGCTTATTCGTGGGAATAAAAAGTAGGATAAATTCTGGCTGAACGTGTTTTTTTGAACCCACTTGGGTTTTTAAATTAATAACAATGAAATCATAACCAGCACTTGTCACAATTTAGCTTACACACTTTCACGTTACCTGCTTTGATCTTCACACCAGCTCACCAAGAAGCCGTTTTTAAAATCCTCTCCATTTTAGAGGTGACAGAATTGAAGCTTAGAAAAGGTAGATAGCCGGGCGCGATGGCTCAAGCCTGTAATCCCAGCACTTTGGGAGGCCGAGACGGGCGGATCACAAGGTCAGGAGATCGAGACCATCCTGGCTAACACGGCGAAACCCCGTCTCTACTAAAAACACAAAAAATTAGCCGGGCGAGGTGGCGGCGCCTGTGGTCCCAGCTACTCGGGAGGCTGAGGCAGGAGAATGGCGTGAACCCGGGAGGCGGAGCTTGCAGTGAGCTGAGATCCGGCCACTGCACTCCAGCCTGGGCGACAGAGCGAGACTCCGTCTCAAAAAAAAAAAGAAAAGATAGATAACTTACCAGATATTAAATACTTAGGACTTTATCCAGGCTGTCTCTAAATTACTGTCCCTTTTTACTATGTTGCATTTGCCAAATTATAAGAGACCCCAGAACGGTTATTTCTACTTGTGCAGGACTTTAAGGACAGAGTCTCTAGAAGTTTTAAGATAACGGTACTGCCATCTTACTTCTTATAAAAACAGTATTTACATTTTATACATTAAAAAAAATGAGCTATAGGATGAATCAGACATGTTTGCTTCTAGTTTTTACCACTCTATTTTACCTTGGACGAGAGAGTTAATTTCTGAGCCTCAGATTTCTCCAAAGAAATTTTTCTCATAGGAAGTGTGCAAGAATTAATAGAGGAAGTTTTATACAGTATTTAGCTCATATGGAAATCTATACATTGTACTTCTTTTTACACTCCCATGAGAAATTTCATGCCCATTTTGATTTAAAAAATAAAAAAGATGTTAGGAATTTTTCAAATCTTGGATGGTCATTGGAGAGGCAGCTGTTTTGAATTCCTGGAGTATGTCCTGAAAAGATGATGAACTATTGGAGTTTTTAAATACCCGGCAAGAAGTTTGTTTGTTTGTTTGTTTGTTTGAGACAGGGTCTTGCTCTGTCGCCCAGGCTGGAAATGCAGTGGCACAGTCATGGCTTACTGCAGCTTTGACCTCCCAGGCTCAAGTGTCTCTCCCACCTTAGCCTCCTGAATAGTTGGGATTAGAGAGGTGTAGCACCACACTTGAACTTTTGGAAAGTTCTGTATTGCACATCTTGGGATTTGGAGATTATTGGGGAAAAGAAATAGGGCAACCCACATTCTTATGAATGTAAATTTATGCAAATCTATATTCTTATAACAGATTGCAGATTAATACAGTCTAGGAAAGGAAGAGGTTTCAGTTCCTCAAATCTGTTTAAAGGGATATGCATCTCTAAGGCATTTAAGAGACCTAAATTAGCTTATGTAGGCCAAAGGATTGGTATCATCAATAATTGTTAGATTTTTGTGTCATGTATTTTTGTTGTCATATACTTAAACACTTTTATTCTGAGAACAAGCTTGAAATGTTTCCCTTCAACCTATTGAACTGATGCTTTAACCTTCTTCTTATAAAATGAAATAATTACTTAAATGTCATTTTACATCGTAATCAGTTTGTTGCTTTGTGCGTGGAGCAGAGTATATTCTGGTGTTTAGGTCTAGAAATTATTTTGTGATTAAGCAATTAAGTGCCAGCTGTTCTGAACCAAATATCTTCTCCATGTTGGTAATACTGTTGCATCTTATTGAGTTGACTTTTCTGAGTTTTTGCTGTCTGCATATTACTCTTGATTTTCCACTAATTTTGCCTTACTTCCTTATATTATTTTTCCTCAGTATCTTTCTTTCCTACTTCGAGTTTTGTAGTCTCTTGGAATTCTGTAGGCACATCTTTATGTTGTTAACATGGAAATCCTTTTTTTCCAACTCCTTTCATTCATGAAGCTTTTACTGAGATTTCACTGTTCTCTTGTCACTGAAATTAGTTGTGCAAAACAAAAATCAGTTTATATTTCATAAAGGGAGTCCTCATTCTTATGGGAAAAACAGAGATTATTGTACAGTAGAATGATAAAAGCTGTGATAAGGATGGCCTAGGGGAGCGTAAAAGTCCAGAAATAGAAGGAATATTTGCTTATGAAACCTCCCGGGCATATTGTATACAAAGTGAAAATGATAATCTGTTTTGTAACACAAGGAACAGAGAATTTAAGCCTGAGTTCTCTCATTAGACAAATGAACTTGGTCAAATGGGTCACTTTTTCTGGATATGACATGAGGTTTCTTCCTTTCTTTTTTTTTTCTTTTTTTCTTTTTTAAATTTGAGACAGGGTCTTGCTCTGTTGCCCAGGCTAGAGAGTACAGTGACACGATCATGGCCTATTGCAGCCTTGACCCCCTGGGCTCAAGTGATCCTCTGCCTCAGTCTCCCAAGTAGCTGAGACTACAGGCCTGTGCCACCATGTCTGGCTAATTTTTTGTAGAGACAGGGTCTCACTTATGTTGCCCATACTGTTATCAAACTCTTGAGCTCAAGTGATCCTCCTGCCTTGGCCTCCTGAAGTGCTGAGATTATAGGCATGAGCCACTGTGTTCGGATGGGCATCAGATTTCTAATGTGTAAAACAAAAATTTTGAATAAGATCATAATTTCTCAAACTGTCCTTAATGGCATATTAACAAGCAGTGTACAAATACAGAGCTTCGTAGTCTAAAACATTTATGTATTAGTTAAATGGGCTCTTTGTGGTATTAGATTTCTTAGTTTTTAATAGGTGGTAGTAAATGATAAATCTTTACGAAAGGAGAAGAATAAACTTCTTCCTACATTTTTTTCCATCATAGAATGCCCTCGATATTACTTAAGAAATGTAGTTTGACTGCTAGTAGCAGTCTCAAGAAATAGCAAGTTAGGCAATGTAAACATTTAGCTCTTAACTTAGATCTGTGATCCTTTGTGAGTTTGTTTCTGTATAAGATGTCAAGTCAGGGTCAACGTTAATTTTTTTTTTCGTAAGGCTGTCCAGTTTGCCACCACCATTTGTTGAAAAGATTTTTCTTCCCTCCCATTGAGGTAACTTGTTAACTCTGTTAAAAGTCTGTTGACCATATATGTGAGGATCGATATCTGGGCTCTGTATTCTGTTTTACTGATTTATCTTCACACCAATACCGTAACTGTCTTGATTTCTATACCTTTAAAATAAATCTTGGTATCAGGTAGTATAAGTCTTCCACCTTGTTATTCTGTTTCAAAATTGTTTGAACTATTCTATGTTGTTTGCATATACATTGGAGATTTTAAAACCAGTATGTCAGTTTCTACTAAGCTGTGTAGGATTTTGATTAGGATTACATTGAGTCTGTAGATCAGTTGGAGGGGATCTTAACAGTGTGGAGGCTTTCAGTTCATGCATATGATGTATCTCCATATTTAAATCTTTACTTTCCATATATATATATATATTTTTTTTTTTTTTTTTTTTTTTAACTTTTTGGCAAGGCTTTGCTCTGGCGCCCAGGCTGGAGTGCAGTGACATGATCTCTGTTAGTATTTTTAGATAGTTTTTAGTGAACAAGTCTTGCACATCTTCTGTTTAATCTATTAACTAAATGTTTCGTAATTTTTGATCTGTTATAAGTATTTTAATTGCATTTTTTGCCTTATATCTAATATATAAGACAATGATTTTTGTATATTGACGATGCGTCCTGAAACCTTGCTGAACTCACTAGTTATGGTAGCTTTTTTGGACGTTCTGGAGGATTTTGTTTGAAGAATGTGTTGTCTGTCAGTTAATGAGAATTTAACTTTTTCCTTTCTAATCCAGATTTTTTTTTTCCTTATGGAATTGGCTATAACTTCAAGTATGATGTTGAATAGATGTGGTTAAGAATGGACTTTGTTCCTAATGTTAGGGATAGACAGTGTTTTGCCATTAAGCATGATAATTGCTATAGATTTTATTGATGTGATTTGTTAGATCGAGGAAGTTCCTTTGTCAATGTAATTTGTTGAGAGTATTTAAGAAAAATTGATGTTGAATTTTATAAAAGATTTTTTCTGCATCTGTTGAAATGGTCAGATGATTTTTCCTTTTTACTGTGTTACTATAGAAGTTATATTGATTAATATTTTAAAAATATTAAAGCAACGCTGCATTCCTGGGCTATCTAGTACTGGGTTAGTATGTATTGCCATTTTTAAATTGTTTGATTTAATTTGCTAAAATATTAAGAATTTTTACATTCAGGTAATATCGATCTGTAGTTTTGTTTGTTTTTTCTTGTTTTTTTTTTTGAGATGGAGTCCTGCTCTGTCACCCAGGCTGGAATGCAGGGACGCGATATCAGCTCAATGCAACCTCCACCTCCCAGGTTCAAGTGATTCTCCTGCCTCAGCCTCCCTAGGAGCTGGGATTACAGGCACCCGCCACTATGTCTGCCTAATTTGTGTATTTTTTTAGTAGAGACAGGGTTTCACCATGTTGGCCAGGCTGGTCTCCAACTCCTGACCTGAAGTGATCTGCCCACCTCGGCTTCCCAAAGTGCTGGGATCGCAGACGTGAGCTACCATGGCTGGCGGATCTGTAGCTGTTTAAAAAAAACGTGTGTGTGTACTTTCTTTGTAAGAATTTGTTATCATGCTAATCCTGGCCTGAAAGAATTAGTTGAGAAGTATTACTTCTTCAAATTTATTGACAAGATTGTTAATAATATTTTCTTCTTTTTAATTGTTGTGTTAGTTACCTGTTGTTAACTAGATACCACAAACTTAAATAACACATTTATTGTCTCATCTATCAGATGGGGGAAATATAGTATTATTCAATATATAAGTTATATGGGTTAAATTAACTGACAGAATGGCATGGATATTGTTAACAGTGCTGGCACGTTACTCAATAAAACTTAGTTGTGATTGACACTTTATTTTCCAGTTAATATGTTTCATTTTGCTTTAGGGTATTCTTTAGCAAATCTTAATGTGACTTCTGCCTGCCTAACAGTATTTGTTCTGCTTTTGGTGCTCCCATTTGAAGCTGTACTGGTGTATCAGCATCTTCTAAACTCTTCATACAAAACCCAGCAAGTTTAACTTGTAATTTGGCAGACTGGTTTGTACTTCATTTAAATTTTTACCGTTTATTATCATCCTGCCCCCTAGACTACTAGGGAGTCCAATTGTAGTAATCAAACCTTGGAAGCTGTAATGTGGTACATGCATGTCAGGCCCAGACCTCATGAAAAGGTTATTCAGTTTATTAAAATATTTTCAGATAATGTCTCTCTTTTCTTGTGACTGTAAGCTCCTTGAAGGCAAAGACTTTTAGTTATTCTTGCATCCTATCATCTGGCACAATGCCTAATATATTGTAGGCAATACTACACATATATACATAGGCATTGTCACTCTTCCATATACATATTTTAATTTCTTTAATTTCATTAATAAGTAGATTGACATATATGAAGAGATAGGTAAAAAAATAAGATGAGTAATGAAGGAGAAAATGGGGGCTAAAAATCGAGAGAAGGTAAGATGAGAAGATGAAGTATCAAAAAACACACCTGGCATTTAGGATAGAGATTGACAGTATGCATTAAAAATATTAGAACTCAAAGCAGACAGGAAATTCATTTCAGTTATTGCTGCTGATGAAAACCTTCATATTTGATCACATGGACAATTCAGTTTGTGTCACAATTAGCTTTAATATTCCTAGGAAGGGTATAAGAAAAGAAAGGTAATACTGTGACCTGTTATGAAAGGAATGCTGGTCTTCTATGTAAGTATCTGAAAATTTTATATTTTGTGCAAATGTAATTAACTCATATTTTTGTAAGTATGTGAAAAGTTTGCATTGGGTGCAAATATAGTAAAGCAGAATCAATTTGGACTAAATGTCTGAATTCAAGTGTAATTTTACTTTTTAGGAAATAACTGCTTTTTACTTTTAATTACATGTATTAGCTGGAACTATTCCAATAAAGTAATGCCACTTAAACTTGCTTCACAGTTTACATACACACATCAGAATAGAGTTTTTCTCTGGTAATGGGTCAGATAGTTATTTCTTCGATTGTGTACTAGATGAAGTTGCTGACTTGTGTTTTCATACCATGTTATATGAAGAATATTACTTTTCACACTAGAATCATGGCCATGGATGGAGATGCTTCCACTGAGAAGCATTAAAAAATCCATGTGAATTGCTGGCACTTCCACATCTCATGCTTACTCCAAGATACAAATCAATGCTTTTTGGTAGAGTAGGGATGGAGTGGAACAGTAGTTCTTTTTCTGCTTTCATTTTTTATAAATTCACATAGTTTGAGTAGATCAATTGAGGTAAGATACGAGTCAGTATAGCTGGACACACAAATAACCACAAAATCCCTCCGCTGTGTGATTTTATTCAATTCTAGTAGATGTTTCTCAAACTGGGAAATGAGTAGCCCCTGGCGGTTGTTCCTCAGCCTTGTTCTCCAACGTCATTAGAGAAGGAAATGCCTTTATTTACTGATTTTTTTCAGTGAAAGGAGACTGACAACCATGCAGAAATAAGTAAAATGTTCTTTAGTTACAAAAGTGCTATGGAAATGGGAGGACAGTGTATTTAGAATTTATTTCCTTTATTCTTTGTATTTATAAGGGCTAACCTGAAGAGATATTTTCTTTAAATAAATCTATAAAGTATTAACATACTAATAGGAAGACTCACAGATTCTGAAGCTGTGATTTTGGGATATTTAAGGAGACTTAAAGATCGTTTTAAAAATGCTTTCTCAAATTAAAACAGTAACTTTCTTAAAAAATAATTTAGATGCTCTTTCAAATTGAAAAATTACAAAAGTTAAAAATGAGGAATTATTCCACATCCAAGAAAAACCTGTTGAGTTATTTCACTAAGCTGCTCATTGAAAATACAAGTCTCTACTGACAGGATTATATTTTAGTTTTAAGAAGCTAATTTATCATTTAAAGATTATCTCTAAAAGTTAGGTTTTGTATATGTTATATACTCACAGTTACACCTACCTCTCATAACTTGATAGTGAAACCTTTCTGTTTTTCAAAGGGAGTTCTAGCATTTCAACTGCTGAACACTTTGCAAGAGAAACTGTATACTGTACATCTGAAAGCAGGGGTACTGTCTGCTTTTGGTGTTAAATAGACATGAAGACTTCCTTCATTGCCCGTTCTTTGTTGGAATATTCACATGACACCTGTGTCCTTTAGCCAGATAATCACTGTTGATTTCAGAGGTCTAGGAATTGGGGAAGGGGATAATAGGTCTGTCTCTTAACAAGCCTTTTTGCATTCAGTTGCTATTTCTGGGAAGCTTCAGTGCTGCAACAAATCAGAGTCCCTAAGGAAGACTAGTGCCCCCTATCATGCTGTTTCTCTTGTTGAGCATTCAACTGATGTTGGATTTAGGGCCCTGACCCTAAAGATTTTGTATCTATGTGAATACTTTCCTTTTCTGCAGTTGTCAGTGCATTACAACTAGGCCATTCGGATGCCTTTTATTAGAACAGAGTTACATAGCCTTTCCCATTTAATTATTAATGAATATTAATTCTTAACTATAATTGCCAAATCATTATCATAAACTTTATCTAACATAAGGGTACTCGACTACTGGTTCTGATGCTGTAGAAATTTGCCTCTAAGTTTTTTGATGCCTCTGTTTACATTTTCCATGGTAATTATCTTAGCATCCCAGAAGACTACTGTACCTATTCCCACCTTGGGCAAGAGAAAAGTTCTGCGGTAGATAAAAATGTCTGCAGTAGATGTCCACTTAGCAGCGGAGGTTTTTCCATTTCCCATTTTGTTTGTGGCTTCATCAGAGTCCCCCAGTCCAAACAGCTCACTAAAGCTCTTATGACTGTCTCCACTATTGTGAGCACCATTTGCCAAACTGGGTAGTTAAAATTTTTTTGTTTTTGTTTTTGTTTGTTTTGTTGTTGCATTTTCCTACTTTCATTCCTTTATCACTTACGAATTACTGTTTGAACAGATTTATTCATTTTGTATGGCTTCAGCCTATCATTGAGCCGTTCAATTCACAATAGTTGTAGGGAGGAGCAGTTATTACTAGAAAGGCAACATTGCATGGTGGGCTCTGGACAGACAGCCTGGATTCAAATCCCCATCCTACTATTTACTGTTAGACTTTGGGTGAGCTGTGTAAATTTTCTGTGCCTCTTGCCTCATCGGTGGAATGGGAATAATAGTGACTAGTTCATAGTGTTGTAAAGATTAAATGAATAAAGCCTTTAGCCTAAGTTCTGGCAAATGGTATCGCCAAATGTATGCTCATACTATTATTTTTTTATTATAATAGTTATTATTTTTTAGATGTAGCCTCACTCTGTCACCCACGCTGGAGTGCAGTGGCGCGATCTCAGCTCACTGCAGTCTCCACCTCCTGGGTTCAAGTGATTCTCCTACCTCAGCCTCCCAAGTACCTAGGACTATAAGCACATGCCGCTACACCCGGCTAATGTTTTGTTTGTTTTCTGTATTTTTAGTAGAGACAAGGTTTCACCATGTTGGCCAGGCTGGTCTCGAATTCCTGACCTCAAGTGATCCACCAGCCTCAGCTCCCAAAGTGCTGAGATTGTAGGCAAAAGCCGCTGCACCTGGCCCATGCTATTATGATTAATACTGTTACACAAAACCTCAAATTAGGGAGGATGAGTGAAGGTTTGGTAATATATTCCTGGAAGGAACCACTGATCTATCAGCTGTGGCTTATCTACTTTCACCTTCAAGGAAATGAATCTAGGCCAGGGATTTAGCACATACGTGAGCCAGTTTTTAAAGAAACATTGTTTCCCTATTTTACTTTGAATTGGAACTTACCCTTAAAGATGATTGGCTTTAGTCATGGGGTAGGAAGAGGCAGTATAAATAAATGGCTCATGGTCAACTTCCCTGACTAGTAACAGAATTCAAAAGTACTGTCTTGATGGTTCCTACCAAGATAATGCAGTACTATTTTAATCATGAACTATGTATTATTACGGCCATGGGTCAGAATCTAAAAATCAGGAGCAGCCAACCTTGTTGCCATGACTCTTAACAGTCCACACAACACTGGCTATCAAGATAGGATACCAGTGACAAACTAAAAATATATGGTATTTCTTGCAGATTTTAATCTATTGGTGCCTGGAGTAATGTATGCAACTTTATTTATAGAAACTTAAGATGAACTGAGGAGGCTAGCAAAGATTAACTCATTTAACAAATGTGCCTTGAACATTTTTTATGGAAAAGGACTGCCTTTGGACCCAAGCCAAACTATTTCAGATAAGAATGTAGCTACACTAAGGGTTAAGTGAACTGATAAGGAAATGTAATCATGATTGCTTTGCTTTTTATCGTTTGGGAAGTGTGTCACAAATTACATACAACTTACAAGGGGATTTTGAAAGCCACCTTTCATAAGTTTGGGGCTTTCATGATGCAGCAAGAGATATGAGACTTTCCCCCAAATGATAATATATTTCTATTCTAGAGAACAGTTTGGCAGTATCTGGTAAATTTGAACACGAGCATACCCTGCAAACCAGTAATTTCACATTTAGATAATTGATCCCAAGAGAAACTTTCATATAAATTCGTTCAAGGAGACATACTCCTAAAATGTTTATAACAACCTTATTTGTAATAGGGACAAATTGGAGGCAAGCTGAATGTCAATAGGGAACTGGATAAATTGTGGTATGTTTGTAAGTAGAATATTATATAGGACTGACATGTATATACCAGTGCTACACATTGTCAACATACATCAGTCTTATATATTGAATGTTAACTGAATAAAGAAAAAAAGATACTATGTAGAAACATGCAAAATGATGCTATATATCATTTAGATAATATATGTAATGAAAGTATTAAGTAATGTGTGAAAATGATAAATTTAGGATAGTGTTTGCTTCTAATGGGAATTATAATTACATAGGGGTTTAAACTATACTGGTAATGTTCTATTTGTTGAGTCGTGGGCACATGGCTTTTTATTATGTACATTTTAATATGTCTGGACTAGTTTAGAAACATTTAAAAATTGAAAGAAAATATGTCATATTTTGTTGACGTTTGCATTTCAGTGGAGGTAAAATGAGAGATTTTTTTCCTGCTTAGTTGATGCTATTTCTGTACATTCTCTATTTTCTGCAATGGGTATATGTTATTTTAATCATGTTAAAGGAAAAACTGTGAAATAATGTATCTTTTAGAAAAATAAATGATTGTTTTAGGAATTTTTGGAAAATATAGGCAAATTAAATGAAAAAATATTAATACTTTTTATAATTAATTTTCTAGTCTTCTTTCTGTAAACTTTATTTGTTTTTAATTTTTAAAAATTTTTTGAGAAGAGCTCTGGCTCTGTTGTCCAGGCTGGAATGCAGTTACGTGATATTGGCTCACTGCAGCCCCCAACTCCTGGGCTCAAGGGATTCTTCTACCACAACCTTCCAAGTAGCTGGGACTATAGGCGTATTCTACCATATCTGGCTAATTTTCTTGTATTTTGTAGCACCAGAGTCTCGCTGTGTTGCCCAGGCTGGTCTCGAACACCTGGGCTGAAGTGATCCTCCCACCTTGGCTTCCCAAAGTATTGAGATTACAGGTGTGAGCGACCGCACCAGCTCTATAAATTTTTATAGAAGTTAAGCATTATTATGTATTTTTTTGCTCCTATTTTTCCAGCCTGTTGTTATAAAATAAACATTCAACATATGGGATTGGTATTTTAAAGTTACTTTAAAATATATTATCCTCTGAATGTAAGAACATGGTTTTGCTCGTTGGCTGATGTTCTCTCTTCTTGCAATTAGTTGTTACTTCTTAAGCATGGGTTTTAATAAAATTATATTGTACCTTATGTTTGATTTATTTTAACTGATTTTACAATTATCAGGAAATAATAAAAATATTTACTGAGCAGTTACATGCTCAGTGATAATACCATTTATTTATAGTAGTAGAAGATAAAAGCTTTAAATTATGTAAAAGGTGAGATTTTCTTGGGAGGGGGACAGTAATATTTTAACTCTTAATTTTACTAGTTGTATATAGTATGTGATAGGCAGATTTATGAACATGACAGTGGAATTGTGGTTTTACAATGTGAGCTCTTTAGGATTTGATGTAGTGCTAGTGGTACTAGAAAAAGAAATAATAGGGCTAATACTGTTTTACGGTGTACCAGACCCTGTGGCTTACAGGATAATATAAACCAGTTCTTGCCAAACTTCATTTTGTTTATAAATCTCCTGTAAATCTTGTTAAGATGCAGATTCTGGATTCACTAGGCCTAGGATTCTGCCAGAGCTTCTGCATTTCAACAAACTCCCAGAATTTGCCAAAAAGTCAGTTTTGAGGACCACATTTTTAGTACTGAGGATGTACATTAGTGCTTCTCAAACTATCTGCGAAAGACTAGCTTTTAAAAAATATTATCTGGTATTTCACAGAAGAATACTTCTTGGAAATAAAGAATGTATAGAAGGCAAAGGGAGAAAATTGTATATTGTATATTATAAATGTATATTATAAAATTGTATATTAATGTGAATGTAATCTTTCAGTAAACCTTTTACGGGTATAGAGTCAATACATTAGAATAAACTGTTTCCAAAAAATGTTTAGATATATCACACTTTATAGTACAGTTTTTAAGGACAGGTAATTTTATAAAAATACTGGCCCTTGTGCTAAGCAGCATCTCATGTATCCATCATATTTTCTGAATATTCTTTCTATTTCTAAAAGTTTTTGATTCTCCTCTTCCTTCTACCTAGGCCAATTCAAGGCTCGCTCTTCCTTGGATTAGAGTAATTCTATAAAACTACTTAGCATTCATGCATAAAATGTTACCTGAAGAGATTATTCATCCTCTCAACAAAAATTTAAGCACTTCATTACACACAAAATTCTGTGCTAGTCTCTTTTGGGATTGTGAAGAGGAATAAAAAGTTCTTGCCCTGTAGAAATTTATGGACCTGGATGACAGAATCCATCTCCCTGTTAAGAAATTTTATTATATATTAGTATTGACCTGTTAAAGGATATCAGAATCTTAAAATACTATTAAGTAGCTTTTTCAGATGTAGACCTGATTCATTAACTGGGGTAGTGTTTATTTTTCATTCATTCATTACATTAACAGATTTTATTAGTCACCTACTGCATGCCCATTAGTGTGCTTGTCCGTTGTGAGAGTCGAGTGATAACTAGAGACATAATTCCCAGTCTCAGGTAAGAGACTGTTGTGATCAAGTCAACCCACTTGAGTTTTTCATAGTTGTGTTTAACTGAGAGACAGTCACATTCAAGGATTTGTTTTACGAAGTATAACGTTATTTATCTAGACATTAATGTTGGCAATTTATCATCGGATAAGTACAGAAGTACAGTAAGAGCACTTTTCTCTCTTTGAAACTGCATTTATTCTTTCTTTTTTAACTTTCCATTTTATTAGTATTTCACTTCGAAGCATAAACACTCATTTATATCCAGGCCTTGTCCAGGGCTTTCTGATGGCTTATGGGTTTTGGCTGATTCTGCTGGCTTTTGTCCACTTAGAGGCTATAAGATTTCAGTAATTCGTGGGAAATCTTATAACTCTTTGAATACCAGAAACCTGTGGGTACTTGTTCAATCCGGTTAGATAAGCTAGTTTCTTACCACCTTTCTTTCTGATAGTTACCATGAGGTCTATGGAGAAACTGATTGGACATATATAATATCGAAAACTCAGCAGCATTTTAAAGATTTAGCAGCTAAAACCTCCTCCTATCCCTTTGTCATTGTCATTTATTCAGCATCTGCTATGTATGTGGCAGGCATCATTTTGAGGATGTCATTGTTGGGGGAAAAAGAAAAAAACATAGGGTCCCTGTACTCTCAGAATTTGTAAGACATAGTCTGTAACTCGGATAATGATGATGATGATAATAATAATAATAATAATGGCTAGCATTTATTATGTGCTTACTATGTGCCAGGAACTTTTCCAAGTGCTACATATATTAACTCATTTAGTCCTTTTGTAACAACCTGTGAAGCGAAGGTATTATTATTACCATCATCTACATTTTTACAGATAAGGAAACTGAGCTAAGAAAGTTTTAATATGCCCCATGCCACACAGCTTGTATGTACCAAAGATGGAATTACCTTCCAGTCTGGCTCCAAAAATTTCACATTTATCCACTACACTATGCTGTGTAATTATAACAGATAATTATGATTTAATTTAAATGGATAATTACATAGACAGTTTTAATAAGTAGGAGCCATGCAATGATGGAATGCTCACTGCTGTGGGAGCACAGAATAAGCTCACTTAATTTGGTCTTGTTAGGGTCAGGGAAAGCTTTCCTGAGAAAGTAATCTTTATTCAAAGGGCATCTTTTCCTCCCTTGCATAAAAAAAGCCGTTGAAAAGAATTGAAGATTTTTTTTTTAGTAGAATTTTAAAAACAGTGGTTTCTTTTTTTAAACTGATTTTCATACAAAGAAATAACAACATATGTTTATAAAACTGTAAGTGTATTCTGAACTGGGAAAGATCCTCTGGTGATGATACTCTATAAATTAGATGAGATAAATTATTTAAATGAGCCATTTTAAAAATTAACCAAAAGAAAAAAATTCTTGTATTTTTGAAGTGAGAAACCAGATAAGAGTACTATTATATAAATAATACTAGATGTGTTCGCTCTCTCTCCCTCCCTCCCTCCCCCCCCCCACCTTGGATACAACGAAAGATTTGATTGCCCACATTTTGGGAGGCCAAAATGGGAGGTTCTATTGAGCCCAGGAATTCAAGACTAGCCTTGGCGACAGAGGAGACCCCGTCTCTACAAGAAATAAAAATATTGGCTGGACATGGTGGTGTGTGCCTGTAATGGTGTGTGCCTGTAGTCCCAGTTACTCAGGAGGCTGAAGTGGGAGGATTGCTTGAGTCCAGGAGATTGAGGCTACGTTGAGCTGTGATCATGCCACTACATTCCAGCCTAAGCAACAGCAAGACCGTGTCTCAAAAAAAAATTTTTTTTTGATTATGTGCTGTTTAGTTTAAATATGGAAGCTGCTTTGATCACTTCAGATCTGTTGTCATACTGTAGCAGAGATTAACATTTCTAAGTTCCTGTATCAGGAAATGAACATAGAGAAAAGTATGAAATCTTTATAGACCACATTTTGTAGTATCAAAGCTTTTGTGAAGTATTATGCATTCATAGATGGAATTATTTAAGATTTACCAACTAAATTTTAGACATATTTTTAAGTATAGAAATTAATGGTTTTTGTAATCTTTCCATGCATCAACTGATTTTATCAATTATTAATGAGTGCTTTCCATTTTTATAAGATGGGAACAGTGATTGTTTAGGCTGTATTTGGAAATATTTTTGTGTTCAATAGCATATTGTGGCTAAAAGCCTGGTGTAATAGATAATTCTGATAGTATTGCTCTGTCCTTCATGATGTATATCATCTCATGTATTTAAAAAATCTCATTTACCTTAGTGGCTATTAATAGAATTGAAGATCTTAATTAAGAGTCCTGGGAGCCATGTTTGACCCGTTTTGTTAGCATAGTAACTTTCTATCAATTTAGAATATGCAGCATAATAGTTGTATATTTAATGATCTCACTGATTTACTTCCTTTATATTTTAAAATTGAAATAGCATTCATTTACCAGTCCCATTGGTTGATCCACTCCAGCTCCAGCTTAACCATTGCTTGCTTGGTTTTTGTTCTTTTCTTGTCACTGCAACCACTGCCTTAGGCCATTTACCTTCAACCTGTGTTCTCCAGCCTGTTGCAAGTTACTACATTATTTTGCTTTGTTGTCTTCTATTCTGTCAGCCCTGTGAGTGCTGGTTTATGATATTTTTCCCTTTTGCTCTGTGAGCAACCATGCTTATTGGTATTCGAGAAGAAGTTTAAACTCCTAGTCAACTAACCTATTTCTTTCATTGGGACTCTATTTGATAGCTAAGCTACCTTCTACTTTTAAAACTACATGGATGAATACATACATAAAAACATTTTGCTATTCTAATTGCTGTAGTTTTTTTTTTTTTTCTCTTTAAACTGTGGGGTTTCTGCCTAATTTATACTTATCTGGAAACTTCTGGTGTTTTAATATGGTTTCAGTGGGGGGTGCCTGGCTGTCACCTTTCTAGACCTTTTTATTCTGTGTTTATCAAAGAGATCTTTATTCCAAGTTGTCTAAGTTATTGCTACTAGAAGTGTAGTCTGTAGGCCAGCAGCATCAGCATCACCTATTTGTTAGAAATTCAGAATCTCAAGTCCCACCCCCAAGACCTTATGCATGTTAATCTGCATTTTAGCAAGATCTCTACTTGTTTGATAAGAACATTGAAGTCTGCAAAGCACTGCTGTAGGTATCAGTCAACTAGATGATACATTGACATGCTAATAGTTGTACATTTCTAGAACCGATTTTAAACATATGACTTGTGATAATCTTATTTAAATATTTGTGAATTATCTCATAACTATTCACCTTGTTTCACCAAAAGTTGTACTCTGGGTGGGTATTACTACTACTGTGTGAAAGGAATGACAGGAATAATCCCAAACAGTAAACTACCCCCAGTCCTTGAAGTGAAGTTTTGGTGTACAGTTGTATGTAATGTAAAACTGTGACAAACATTTTGCAAGTCTATTGTTCCTTCTCCCAGCATCAGTTTGCACCTGTAGATGAAGAACTATTATTCCCTTCTTGTCTCTTGGACAGTGACTTTTAAACAAAGTTGCTTTTGCTAAATTGAACCTCTAAGGTGTTAGGGAAAATACCTAATTTTTATCCTTAAATGAGAGAAATTATGCCTTACTGATACTTGATATGTGGATTAATAGTATATGCATATAATCCCAATAAGTACATATTGAGGATTCATGTCCAACTCTTGCTTGTATTTGAGGAAAAAAATTTATAGACTCCTATTTTCTGGTGCACTATGACAATCCCGGTCATTAGCAGTGGGAACAGCAAAAAGGTTAGGGTAGCAGGGTAAAAGACACTACGTGTAATTTACAAAGTTAATAAATTATGTGTAGTCATTTAGCAACACCATAAATATATTTCACACTTAAATATATTTATATAGTGGTGCTTTAGGAAATAATTTTTTTAAAAAAAACTGCAGTGTTTTTACTTTTTGTTGTTCAAGAATGAGGAGAACTGGGAGAATGCAAAATTACTCTTTCATTCTCCTTTAGCATTCAAATGTAGTGTGAACAATGTAGCTGTTCCACAAGCACATTTTAATTGGCATTTTTCTAGAGTAGTATTGTTTTAGGATGACAAACAATATTTAAGTGAGTATGTTTATAGGTTTTGATGCCTTCCTTTGTGTGCCTAAGAATGACAGTGGGAAGGGTGGCAGAGAGAACATCCAGATGTATGTGAGATAGTGATTTGTCACTTAGTATTCATTTTAAGTAGTAAAAGCAAATTCTATGGGCCAGGCGTGGTGGCTCAGGCCTGTAATTCCAGCGCTTTGGGAGGCCAAGGCTGGAGGATCTCTTGAGCCCAAGAGTTTGAGACCAGCCTGGGCAACATAGTGAGACCTCATCTCTTAAATTTTTTTTAAAAATTAGTTGGGTGTGGTGGTGCACTACTATAGTTCCAGCTACTCCTGGGAGGCTGAGGTGGGAGGATCACTTGAGCCCGGGAGGTTGAGGCTAGTCAGCAGTGATCACGCCACCGCACTCCAGCCTGGGCAACAGAGCAAGGCCCTGTCTCCAAAAAAGAAAAAAAAGGTAAACTCTATGGGGTGACGTTGGCTAAGAGCCATCCTATTTCATATATAGGGTCTACTAAATGTGGCTGTATCAGGCAGGACTTACAGTTGTGGTTACCAGAGAACACTTGTGGTCATAAGTTGTGAATGTCACCCAGATTCTTCTTGAATGTCTATCTATCACATGTCTATCAGTAATTCTAAAGTATGTAAAAATGAAACAAAGATTTATTTGGGAGTTAGCACTCCCAGAAGATTAGTTTTAAAACAGAACAGCAGAAGGAGTTGTGACATGCATCTATAAGCAACTTTGTAATGATCTGACAGTTATTTAGCCCTCTATTCCTAGCCCTTTCATTGAACTGACAGCATGCCTGCAAAGATAGTGAGGCCTGTTCCAGTCGCACTAATGTCCTCTTAAATGGTAGCCTGCAGTCTGGGTAATGATAAATGTTCAGTGATTCATGATTTTTTTAGTCCCAGGGGATTCTGGATGGTTTCTGGTTTCTGTGAGCCAGCGTAGTTTTGTCTCTTACTTGGGCTTCTTATACATTTGTTTGGTTTTTACCATGTCGGTTTTAAATTGGCAGAGATATATATGACCTGCAGTTTTAATTAATAGAGTTCAAAGCCTTCTTTAGAAACAATATGATTTTGGAAGAGATGCTGTACTTAAGAGTGTGTAAAAGTCTGAGAACCAGTCCAGGTTTCATTACATAGTAATTTTGTAACACTTGTTTTTGTTTGTAAATTTTACCTTTTTTCCCCTTTGCTTTAAAAAAGTATGTTTTCAACTATAAGGAGAAATGTAATAACAGCTACTGTGAAAAGTAACATTAGCTTTATTGTTTTTATGGTGTTTGTAATTTCTTTCTTAATAATTTAAATCAGCTATTTTTAATAATTGTTTTCCTTTTTACATGGCTCGGTTTCTGTAGGAATATATATTGTTATACTACAGTAGTATTAAAATGAGTATAAATAGACCTTTTTTGTTGAATATTTGCCATTTGGGAAAGGATTCATTTCTAGCATATTGATTGTGGATTAGTTTTAGTATTTTAAGTCAAACTTGTAATTGCCTAACCCTTTATTTTTAGGGTCTGGAGGAAGGGATTGAATAGGAGGATAAAGATAAGCATTTCCCTAATTTATTACAATCGAGAAATATATTTTCTTAATTCATTTTTTTAAAAAAATTATCCATTGTACTTCCCTTTGGATGTAAAGTAATCTTAGAGGTAATTTTAGTAATAATTTACAGAATTCTTATAGCTCCCCATCCCATCAGAAAAGCTGATACTTTGAAAACATTGGTGCTCATGGTTAGTGTTTATTTATAGAAACCCACTTTGCTTTACGATCATTGAGAAAATGTTTTTTGACATGAACATCTTAAAAGGAATAAAAGAAGCACTTCTGCTGTTAGCTTTTCAAATAATGAACAAGAAACTTGGTTAGAGATGACCATGTGTAAGTAAGTCTGTATATTAATTAGGTGAGTGTCATTATGCTCAATTAGCGGGACTGCCAAATAATCTCTTTAATACTCTGATCTTTTTTCCCCCTAGGGTTTTACAGACAGCCCTCATTACAGTGATCACTTGAACGACAGTCGATTAGGAGCCCATGAAGGCTTGTCCCCAACACCTTTCATGAACTCAAATCTGATGGGTAAGTTGGTAATTCTCTGCAAGTAGTCTTCTCAAAGCTTCTTTGGTCAGAGACGTTTTTTATCCCTTTGTCCAGGAGGGACAGGTAAGTATCTAGAAGAAAGTTCTTGAGTTTCTAGCGGCATTTAGGGCTTTTCTTGTTCAGCACAGCTTGAGGATCAAATGTCCAGAAAATTTGGAGTCTTCTCTTAAAGCATTATTGTTTTGGTGTCAAAAAAGGAAGTGGCAGTGTTTTGATTGTCAGTTTTGACAATGTCTTTGTGACCTCAAGCATTACATGTGTTCTGGGGCAGAGAAGTATTGTTTTAGGGGCATTTGTGATGTTACTATTTCTCTTAACAGTAGTATTATGTTGTAATTAAAAATGTAACATAGCAGTGATTTTAGGCAGATTTTACTTGCATTGGACAGTATTTCTCCTGGCACAATTTGATTAAAACATAGTACATTTAGATATTGCAGCATTGTTTTAAGCACTTGGCTTCATACTAGGACTTTTTAAAAGTTTTGGTTTGAAGAAGTGAAGTTGCACTTTCAAGAAGGGTATGAATTACCATCTAAACCTGATTTTATGTTTTGGCAAAACCTTTGTGGTTAATCATGCTCTGCAAAACACCCCTCCTTTCCTTTCTCCTTCTCTGTCTCAAATGAAAGTTTAAAGTTGTTCAGTCTAAAATTATAAACCCAAGCGTGTTTTTTTTCAGTTTGAATACCGTTTTTTAAATGTGTAAATATTTTACCTTTTTGCAAACCCTGATTGAAAATAATCTGTATGTTTTATGACATTTTTTTCTTGCGTATGCTGGGGCTGAGCATATTACAAAAACTTTCATCTGTTTTACCAGTTATAACTGTTTTACCAGTTATTGGCATCATATAAATATTGAAAGTTTGTGTAATAGACATTGATTTCATTACTTTTTTTATTTCTTAAGGACATGACCTATATTGTGATCTTAGAATCATCCTTTTAAGACACAGCCATACTAATCTAAGTAGATTACCCAAATCCCAAATCCTGGTGGTCTGCAATTTCTGTAAAATGATTTGCTTTGCACAGTCTTTGTTTCCTTTATTCTCTGTAGTGTTGAGGAGACAGAGTCTGATCGTCTAGTGTGGATTTTGCCTAAGGTGGTTGACAGTTTGAAGCCAGAAGAACCATTAGAGTATGACAGAAGAGTGAAAAAAATCTAATCAGCAATGAAACTTGTGTTGAAAATCACGGTATTAAATGTGTTATCATTCCAGATAAAAAATCAGAGTTAGGTTTATAGTAAATTATTTGCGTAGGGAAAACTTTCTAATTTATTTTTTAAAGTTTTAATTCAGCTTGCCATCAAAGTAAAATCCATGTAACACTCCAAATAATTTCCTTTTGGAGTATAACTTTTCCCCAAGTAGGATTTAATTTATATTAAGTGTAGTAGGGCAAGTAAAAGTCAATGTTTTTGTAATTTTGGATTAAACTAAGCTTTCTTAATTGAGAATATAACTCTGAACTGTAAAAAATCAGAAATTGCTCTTTTTGTATTTATGTTCTTACCTTTATTCTTCACTCATAGAGATGACTTTTAGGCCCAATGGAATTTCATCATTAGCACAGCTTTGTGCCAAGATGACGATTAAAATTTTGTACAGGACAAGTGTGGAAATTAAATGAATACTAAGAGGTATATATGTCAGTCACTTGCTCTGAGCAGATGTTGACTAACAATATTTCTGTAATTCACTTTGAGGTAACATTTTCTCAGTTGGAGCAATTACAAGCATGTGCTTGTTGGTTTCTTTAGTTTTCAGATGATTTTTAGAATACTTTTAATAGTCATCCATACCCTGTGTATAAAATCAACATCTAAAAAAAGTCTTGAAGTAAATAATTATTTGTAAGTAGATTGATCTCTTAACAATTCAAATGAAAAATTCTGCATTCATCTGAACTACATTGTTTAGGTACTACTTTGTATCAGATGCAGATATACAAACCATACATTTTCTTTTCTTATTTTCGAGACAGGGTCTCACTCTGTCACCCAAGCTAGAGTGCAATCACATGATGATGGCTCACTACAGCCTTGAACTCCTGAGCTCAAGCTGTCCTCCTTCCTTAGCACAACACCAGCTACTTTTTTTGTTTTTTATTTTGTAGAGATGAGGCCTCACTGTGTTGACCAGACTGGTTTTGAACTCCTGGCCTCAAGTGATCCTCCTGCACCAGCCTCCCAAAATGTTGCAATTATAGGCATGAGCCACCATGTCTGGCCCAGACCATACGTTTTATTTGTGAGTTTTAACTACCTAATGTAAAAATACTTACTTATATATAAAAGAAGGAGAGAGAACCCTGAAATGATTAAGCAGATAGGTTCAAAAGAAATTCACTGGTCATTGGCAATATCTGATATACTTCACGTATCTTTATTTTCAGTAAAAATGATCAAATGAGATACCTTAGTCTAACAACAGTGTAAACAATCTGCACAACAATAGCTTGCTTTTGGAAATGAATGCCTCTTAAATCACAATGCAGTTCCATATAGCAACAGGCAGTCCAACTCGATATGAGCTGAAGTAACTGAACTGACACCCAAACATGTGGGTTTATAGCAATATGTAGAATTACAATGTATAGACTGACTTTTCTGGCTGTTTGATAATTTAAGGGAGTTTCTGGCTGAAAAACCTAAATTGTTAAAGTTCTGCTGAGATGTGTATGGTAGTATTCGAAGCATTTGGAACTGTTGATACCCAGTCATCTCTACAGGTAACAGTTGAGAGTGGTGCTGTGAATGATGAATGTTCAGAAACAGTTAAAACTAAAAGGAAAGCAGTAACATTTCATGTTGCTGTCAACATATAAAAACACCATTAAGTAGGGGAGGGATTGTAGATCTAGGGAATGTTGTTATTTTGAGTATTATGTTCAGCCATAAGCACATTTGCCTGAAGAAATTGTGGATTATAAAGCACCACTGTCTTCTGTGATAGAGCTTCCAGGCACTTTAATGATTTTGTACATTGCAAAAATGTGAAATTTTGTCTAACAAGGGTTGATAACAATTCAGTAATGAACTATTTGCGACAAAAAGTGTGTTTATATATTCATGTAGATATTTTGAAGTGTTTTATGCGGAATCAGTTAATGTTTCTTTTATGAATTGCAGAATTCTCCTGTGGATATGTCAATATGGGAAAGAGGGCTTTTCTTATGTTTCAAGTGAAATAAGTACATCTTTTTGACACATCACTAGGTAATTAGCATCAAGCAATTCTGTACCCTGTAATATTACAACTAGATGAAAAGCTTTGACCATAGCAGTGAATCCCATGGTCAGTTCAAGTCTACTATCACCAAGTAGCCTTGTCTATCTCAAGCTTCTTCCGGCTCTGGTCCATTTCTCCACCCTTGATTCTCTCGTTAATTTCAGTAATATTTGTTTTCCTTTACCTATTCATAATTAGTCATATTTTTGATGATGGCAGGATCAGTTTACTGGTTGAACTTAGAAACAAATTATTCTCACAGAATTACCTGCCTTCCATCCCCAAGTGATTGTGTAATAAACTACTATTATCTTTTTATCCCTACTTGTTTATAAGCTTTACTTATTTTAGGATGTATGTATGTCTATATGTGATAAAAGGGAGACTTAAGGTGTAAGATTATCTTCACTTTTGCTTGTTTTCTGAGACCCTTAATTGTGTTCCTTTCTGAGACCCTATTTTGCCTCTAGAGATGGTTTGTTAACAATTTTTCTTTTCAAGAGTGAATGTAATATGTGGTGGTATGGGGGAAATTGCAGGGCTGAGAGTTAGGAGGTGTGGATTTTAATCTAGATTCTGAAAATAATCATTGCCTTTCTGATAAGGTAATGCTGAGAATTTTCAGAGGTCTTATACAGCTCTAGAATTTTACAATTCCATAATCTCATAAATTTAATAACTTTTATTCAACCCTGAAAAAGGCTGCAACTAGAATTATAATTGCTATTTTGCAAATGATTAAAACTAAGGCAGAGGACAATTAAGTGTTTCTTTCTGAGGTCACAAATCCAGTAAATATCAAAACTAAATGTAGAACTTGTATCTCTTGACTCTTAGTTAAATGCTGTTTCCATTAGGCCACACTGTTTAGGTGTTTAAGATACCTATTCTTTCTTCATATCTCAGGTTTTTTACTAGCGCAGCATTTTCTTAAACCATAATTACGGAGACACTGATCTTGAGGGATGACCATTGAAAAAAGTCACGGTTCCACAGTGAAATAACTTTGGACACCATTTTGTGTCAGTTTTTCCCTCTTAGAAATTCAGATTGTTCTTTGGAATGTTAAAGACTCTGAAAAAAGAAGCTGATTTAACTTTGTTTAGCTTCCTACACCCCAAAATCACATTAGGCACAGAAGGCTTTCTGTAAAAAGCATCATTAGCTTCTGAGAAACTAGTTTTCCATGGGACACTGAGAAATCTTTCTGGTTTTTTAAGGGAAAAAAAAAGATCATGAAAGATCTCTGAAAAGTAAAATAGCATGATGTTAATAGAATTGCTATACAGTCATCCCTTAGTATCTGTGAGGGATTGGGTCCCCTGATGCTCAACTCCCTTGTATATATAAAATGGTATAGTTTTTGCATATAACCCACGCACATCCTCCTGTATACTTTAAATCATCTATAACTTACATATAATACCTAACACAATGTAATTGCTGTGTAAATAGTTCTTACGTTGTATTGTTTAGGGCATAATGACAAGGAAAAAAATGTCTGTGTACATCAGCACAGATGCAACCATCCATTTTTTTCCCCTGAATATTTTCAAATTGTGGTTGATTGATTTCACAGATGTGGAACCCACAGATAGAGGGCAGACTGTATATACTGTTGAAACTTATTTTAGGCATGTTAACTCATTTAACAGGTTGGGTCTAATTGCTCAAGTATATTATTGTCAAACCTCTGCTTATAAGCATTTGACTTATAAGCAAACCAAGTGTCTTCGCATTGCTGCTGGAATGTCTTTGCTTAACTCCACCTTCTGTATCTCAGAACTTAAAGGGCCCCTCTGGTAAAACTTCTATGTTTTATTTCCATTTCATTGTAGATTACATAGGTTTCAGTGGATTTGTCTGGGAATTTAAGCCCAAGTACACTATTTTTCCATATATCTGGTACCTCAACCAAATTTCAAAGAAAATTATTTTGTAAACTTGATACTGCTTGCTCTGTAACCTATGAAAAATTCTGAAATCTCCTAGAGTTACAAAATATGTAGAATCACCATTTTCAGACTATCAAAGGGTAATACAACCCTGCCCTCAAAAGTAACGATTTTGGCTGAACGGGGTGACTCACATTCCCAGCACTTTGGGAGGCCAAGCCAGGAGTATTGCTTGAGCCCAGGAGTTTAAGACCACCCTGAGCAATATGGTAAAACCCTGTCTCTACAAAAAATTAGCCAGGCATGGTGGCACATGCCTTTGGTCCCAGCTACCTGGGAGGCTGAGGAGGGAAGGTTGCTTGAGCCAAGGAGGTGGAGGTTACAGTGAGCCAGATCACTTCACTGTACTCCAGCCTGGGCAATAGATCCAACCCTGTCTTTAAAAAAAAAAAAAAAAAAAATGTATAAGTTTGATGTACTTGAAATTTCTTCACTAGATGAGATATTGAAAATGATTATGAAGTGTTTAAGGGAAATAGTATCTGATTTGATAGTATTTCATAAGGATGAGGCCTTTTACTTTTTCTACTGTTTTATTAACCCTAAGTTTCATGAAAGAATATGATTGTATATTCATTGATCTACATTCTCTGACCTTTGGCTGTACTGACAAACACAAAATGTTGGCACCAAGAGAAACTTGAGTGAAAGGAGCCTAGATACAATTGAAGGCACTAAAGCCAAGAAAAATGAAATGACTCGTTAGTTTGAAACATGGCCCTGACCAGGCACAATGGCTCACTGTAGGATCACCTGAGGTCAGGAGTTCGAGACCAGCCTGACCAACGTGATGAAACCCCATCTCTACTAAAAATACAAAAAACAAAAACAAAAACAAAAAAAACAACCAGCCAGGCATGGTGGCGCATGCTTGTAATCCCAGCCGTTTGTGAGGCTGAGGCAGGAGAATTGCTGGAATGTGGGAGACAGAGGTTGCAATGAGCCGAGATCGCGCCACTGCACTCCACCCTGGATGACAGAGCAAGACTCCATCTCTAAAAAACAAACAAACAAAACAGAAAAAGAAACATGGCCTTGACCCTCTTGATTCTAATTAGTACACAGTCCCTTTCTTCTACGTTGCTTTTTTTCCCTTTTTTTAACTTCTCGTGTTCAACCATTTGCTTCATTTGCTACCTTTTTTTGCATTATAGCTCTGCTTTTTCTTTCTTTGACTTCTGCTTAACTCTCATTAACCAGTCTGAGTTGTTAAATACCTTCCTCCATCTTTTTCATGTATTCATTCATCCATTTTTTTTTCTGCCCTTTACCGTGCCCTTTTTCTGCCTTTTCTGCCTTTTACAGAGGAAAGTACTGTGTGGGAGAATGGTAGAATATTAAAGTGAATAATATTCAGTCTATCTTTTCAGACTTTATTATTTTAGTGTGATAGAGGGATAAGAATTTCAATAATTAATATACATGGCAGAATGTCAGTGATACGAATAAATTCTTACAGACATTCAGAAGAGATTACATTCAGGCACAACTAGAGGTGATAAGAAAAAGTTTTACTGTGGGTCGCATTTATTCCAGTCAGCACTCTTTCTGTTATAAGTGACAGAACCTAACTTAAACCGGGTGAAACAAAAAGTGGTGTTTATTAACCCATTTATCTAAGAAGGCTAGGAGTAGATTGATTTGGAGCATGGGGGACCTAGGGGTTTAAACAAGGTCATCAGGCTCCCTCTTTCACCTTACAAATGTTTTGTTGAAAGAATAAGAACTGGAGAGGCAAATTGGGCCAAGAATAGGGGATGTGAGAAATGGGAAAAGGTGAGAATACAGTGTTCTGGTCTCTCCTTCTCTAGATCCCTCACTCTAATATTTCCAGATTGCTCCCTGGTTGCTATATTATATTGTAAGATACCTTATTCCTTAGTGGTATGGAATGTTTTCTTTCAGTGGAAATGTGCATTTAATTTATAACATCCTGTTCCTGGCAGTATCACCTTTTCCATGCCCCTGCCCTGCCTCTACAGCCTAAAAAGCAGTTCTCTTTCTATGGTTAGAATGAATTTTGATAGCCATTCTTTGAAGCTGAAGCTGTTTCTGTGAGCCAGAGATGACCTGAAGGCTTCTTTTCTACCCAGTCTGCAAGAGACCAAAGTAATACCAATGCCTTAGTTTGAAAGAGGTTCCACACTTTCCAGAGTAATCCTGTATGGACTCAGATCCCTCTTATCTATGGGTAATTCATCCTAGAATGAATTACTTGAAAGAGTAACCAGGATTTCAGAAAATACAGGGAAAAAAATGTTTTATTTGAATTTTTAAAAACTATTTCAAAAATTAAAATTAATATAATATTAAAAAGTGAACTATATATTATTCACTAGGTCTTAAACAAAGAATTAGTTGTTGATTTTTTTTGGCATGTTTTTCTCAGAAAATTTATATGGTAATAATATATGTCTTATATTTCACATTTGAATCTTGTTGCTTTTTCTCCTTAGTTATTAACCCACTGTTTCTAACTCAGATCCTAATCCATTAATGACTTTATATTTGATTAAATGGCTCCTTAACACCTTTTTCATGGACCTCACCAAGTCTTCAGTCTTTTGCATAGTATTCAACTTACAGTGGATTTGTTCTGTTTATATATTATGAGATATTCAACAGAAGATTGATCAAAGCGATTGACTCTGGCTTGAGACTGCCGTACTATCTGTAGAGGATATTTCACAGAGTTTTGTTTTCTTTTTTTTTTAAGTTATCTGGTATAATGGATTTTTTCATGAGCTCACAACATTGGCTTAATTGTGTGTCCTTGCAAACTCCAAAGACTTAAATGAAGCGGACCACCTTTACTGTTATTTGTTTATCCAATGCATTTCCTCATTGTCACTTGGGTGTGCATTGTCTATGATCAGTAGTCATCTTTATGGATCCTTATTGTTTTATAGTGGGCCAGTTGCATAGATCTGATAAATGATTCTTCTTTGAATCATCCCATTGTTTGTGTCTAGTTCTAGCCAAGTTAACGTGAACTCTTAACCAGAGATGTTCTGAGTTTTGCCTGTAGTGAGGTGGATGACAGGGGCTGTGGCTACTTGGTCACTAGAGAATAAGAGAAAGATTGCTTTTAAGGAGCTTTTGTAGCTTGACAGTTCTGCTGTATGCATATAATTTCAGAAGCAGACCATAGCACGCAGTTGAGAATTTGGGACACTGTTTTGATTTAAGAAAAGTCCTAGAGCAACATTAACAGATCATGCCTCCTATGTGGTAACATTTCAGATTCACTTCTTCTTCTTCTTTTTTTTTTTTTAAATAGAGATGAGGTCTTGCTGTCTTGGCCAGGTTAGTCTTGAACTCCTAGGTTTAAGTGATCCTCCTGTCTTGGCCTTCCAAAGTGCCGGGATTATAGACATGAGCCACTATACCTGGCCCAGACTCACTTCTTATAGTAAAGATGCTGCCTTCATCATTTAATAAAGGCTTTCAGAATGTTTTATGTAAAATAAATGCTTTCATATTAAAATTCTCATAGATGTTTGAACTGGATAAATAATATGTCATAAAGAATAGAAGTACGGGAAGGTATTACTGGTACTACCCGTACCCTGAAAACTCTAGGGCCTCTTTCAAAGTGAAGAATTAACAGTAGCTTGATTAGTGGCAATGGTATTTATATAAGTTTTAATTAGCCATCAAATTAATTTTTAAAAAAAATTTGAAAGCATATACTGAATTGCTTTGGTTTAAATTATACAAATATTACTATTGTTTGAAGGTTTCCATTACATTCTGATCCTTTAGTTGTATAGGTTTTTTACTACATTGCTGTAGTTGAATAAGCCTCACGTTTTATATGAAGCCCCATAAAACAGTTGCCTATTTTGAGTGTCAGTTCACCATTTTTGTAACCTCCTTATATCCACATCTCAGCTTCTTTTTTTTCCTGGAAAATTCAGCCTTTGCCTTTCATGGTTTTTGTGACTTCCAGTTTGGTATTTGTTGTTTTTATTTGTGATTTTAGATTTTAGATTTTAGAGGGGCTTTTTCTGGTGGTGGTGGTTTTTTGGTTTTTTTGATTTTTGTTTTTTGAGACAGAATCTTGCTCTGTTGCCCAGACTGGAGTGCAGTGACACATCTATGGCTTACTGCAGCCCCAACTTCCCAGGTTCAAGTGATCCCCCCACTCAGCCTCCTAAGTAACTGGGACTACAGGTGTGTGCCACCACACCCAGCTAATTTTTAAAAAATTATTCTTTGTAGAGACACGGTCTTGCTGCGCTGCTCAGGCTGGTCTTGAACTCTTAGGTTCAAGCGATCCTCCAGACTTGGCCTCTCACAGAGCTACGATTACAAGCATAAGCCACCATGCCTGGCCCCTGATTTTAGGTTTCTGTGAACACTAGAACTTGCCATTCTACCTGTATTTCAGGACTTTCTGATACACACACACGTACATATGCACCCACACACACATACATATATGAGGATGAGTTTTTAAATACTTCTTTATCTTGAAAAATGTTTGTTTGGGTATTTCCATATATGTGGTATGGTTTGGTGGTTCCACAGTCATTCTTGCATTACATATTTGTTTTTTAGTTTGAGTATACCTCTGGAGGATTATCACATTTCTAAGTTCCATGAAATTTTTAGGGAGTCACAATTAAATGGGAGTACATTACTAGGCCACTTCACAGCAAATTAAATCAATTAGTAAATGTATAGTTAATTTTAAATTTTATTAATTTCTCTTACATACTTTTCCACGCTTGTCCCTGAGATTAGGGATTAGCAAACTGTACACAAAGAGCCAGATAGAAAATAGTCTGACTGTGGTCCAGGATACCAAAATCAATGATAATCAATGAACTAGGCCATAAACATATAATTCATGGCTTATGAACTAAGCCATAAACATGTAACTACCTACATGTTTAAATAGCTATATAAGTACTTAGATATCATTGATTTGGGGCTATAAAAATAACAGTTGGTGGCCTGGATTTGTTCCATACGCTACATTTGCCAGTCTTGCTCTAGATAATTTAATAAAAATACTTTAAATAGTAGTAACTCTGCCAATTTGTTGAAGAGTTAATAAGTTATATATGGCCGGGCGTGGTGGCTCACGCCTGTAATCCCAGCACTTTGGGAGGCTGTGGCAAGTGGATTACCTGAGGTCAGGAGTTCAAGACCAGTTTGGTCAACATGGCAAAGCCCTGTCTCTACTAACAATACCAAAATTAGCTGGCGTCGTGACGCGCACCTGTAATTCCAGCTACTAGAGAGGCTGAGACAGAAGAATCACTTGAACCCAGGAGGCGGAGGTTGCAGTGAGCCAAGATCACATCACTGCACTCCAGCTTGGGTAACACAGCAAGACTCTTGTATAAAAAAAAAAAAAAAAAAGTTACATATGTGAAATTTTATAGAAAGTACCAGGTTTTTTCTTTTTTATTTAAAAAACAAATTCAGACACGATGGTTGGTGGTTGTAGTGGTGAATTACACTAAAGTTTGAGGAGCTATACTGCCTCTATACAGAATGGTAAGTTACCAATTAGGTGAGTTGTTTTTCTGTTTTGCTTTCAAATATGATATGGGCAGATTTCTAGGCAAATGTCAGATTTTTCTCCCTCTGAAATCCTTTGTTTCCCTTAGTTTTCTATAATCAGAAATCTTTTAGAAAAACCCTACTTCTCAAGATAGCAATATAAGATTGTAGCTTTAGTGTACTACTACATTGGAAGAGGAAAAGGTGAAAATTAGGCTGCTTAATAGAGGTGTGGCAGTTGGGCAGTTGCATCTCTGTTGAGCAGCCTAATGTAGAGAGAAGCCTTCAGAGAACAGCTGCAAAGAATCTATCGAGGGAATCTATGATAAGAGGATAGTGTGAGAATAGCACAGTAATGAAAAAAGCGTACTGTTGGGCAGTACTGTACTGCCCAGCATATGAGAATCTCCCCAAAGTATATGTGCAATAAAAATACAGCATTTTCTAGGCTGTGTATAAGTAATTTTTGTAAGATAAATGTAAATTATGGATTTTGATGCAGTTTATAAAATACAGAATTTAAAAATTTCATGTACAGTGATTAATGGTTAGGGTTTGAGGAATTTTTTGGTTATTATATGCTATTCACTTTCAACTTAAGGCTGTCTTCTGTCTTAGGGGTTTAACTGGGACCCTGTCTCTACAAAATATTTTTTGAAACATTAGCCAGGTGCAGTGGCACCTGCTGTGGTCCCAGCTACTTTTCAGATGTACATTTGGAAAAGTTAAATGCAAATTGTATAAAGAAAACAGTCCCAAACACAGTTATGAAAATGAATTTTTATACCCAATAAAAGAAGACATTGTGTCTTAGCTCTACCACAATGAAATTTAACCCAAGGAAGTAATTGAAAATACACATAAAGATGTGTATGCAACAATGTTTGCCACACACAGTATTTTGTAAAGAAAAATTAACATCACCCAATATGGGACTAATTAAGTTATAATATGGTCATATGATGAATAACATTGCACTCATTAAAACTTACCTTTCAGGCTGGGAGAGGTGGATAACTTGAGGTCAGGAGTTTGAGACCAGCCTGGCTAACATGGTAAAACCTGGTCTCTATTAAAAATACAAAAAAAAAATTAGCTGGGTGTGGTGGTTGGAGCCTGTAATCCCAGCTACTCAGGAGCCTGAGGAGGGAGAATTGCTTGAACCCGGGAGGCGGAGGTTGCAGTGAACCAAAATTGCACCACTGCCTTTCAGCCTGGGTGACAGAGCAAGACTCTGTCTCCAAAAAAAAAAAAAAAAACCCACTTACTTTTCAAAATAGTATTTTGTGATAGGATTTTTATACAGTATTTCATAGTGGAAAGGCAGAGTAATGTATTACTGCAATATGTGTAGATAATAAAATCTAAATAATAATATCAAAAAATTAACATTGGTCTGATTGGAAGTTAGTGTCAGGAGATACACCGTATATCTGAAAATATACTATACTTTCACAGTGAGCATGTATTATGTTTATACAGAAAAAAATACTTAAATAAGACTATCTCGTAACATAATTGGAAGATAAGAGGAAGGGAAAAAATGTTTAGCCACAAAATCCAAAAATATTATTGGCAAACTTTTCTTGGGAGGCTTAATAAGACAGTTGTCACGATACACTAAGCACATTGGTTCTTCAGCAGGATTCCCTGTGTGGAGCCACAAGAACAAATCTTTTTTTTTTTTTTTTTTTTTTTTTTTTTTTTTTTTTTTTTTGAGATGGAGTCTTTTTCTGTTGCCCAGGCTGGAGTGCAGTGGCATGATGGGGGCTCACCACAACCTCCCTCTCCCAGGTTCAAGTGATTCTGCTGCCTCAGCCTCCCGAGTAGCTGGGACTACAGGTGCACACCACCACACCCAGCTAATTTTTCTACTTTTAGAAGAGATGGGGTTTTGTCACGTTGGCCAGGCTGGTCTCAAACTCCTGATCTCAGGTGATCTGATGGCCTTGGCTTGCCAAAGTGCTGGGATTACAGGCATGAGCCACTGCTCCCGGCCATAAATCTTTATTTTGTTTAGGTTTTACTTGGTCTGAGTGATCTCCTTGTTCTCCTTTGAGCAGGATTTAGGCATTCTTCCCTATCCCTCCTCCTTTCTCACCTATCTTGCTGGTCTTTGGTGTTTTGTTTGGTTTGGTTTGGTGTTTCTGTGAGATGGAGTCTCACTTTGTCACGTAGGCTGGAGTGCAGTGGCATGATTTCTGCTCACTGCAACCTCCGCCTCCCAGGTTCAAGCAGTTCTCCTGCCTCAGCCTCCCGAGTAGCTGGGATTACAGGCGCCCACCACTATACCCAGCTAATTTTTGTACTTTTAGTAGAGATGGGGTTTCACCATATTGGCCAGGCTGACTTTGAACTCCTGACCTCAAATGATCCACCTGCCTTGGCCTCCCAAAATGCTGGGATTACAGGCGGGAGCCACTGTGCCCGACCAATCTTGCTGGTCTTTATCTTCCTAACGCATATATGTTGTTTAGCTTTCAAATTCTAACACAAGTTCTTCTTTTTGTATGAATATCCTTAATAGATACTGCCTTGTATCTCTATCTCTTAATGTTCCTATAAACTTGATTTTCCAGTTAAATTGCAGCTCCCTGGTGAGGGAACATGTCTTTAAACTTTTGTGTGTGCCTCATTGTACCTGCATAATTATGTAAAGTTGTTTTCGTGGTGGTGGTGGCGTTTTTTTTACACAGAGTTTCACTGTGTCACCTAGGCTGGAGTGCAGTGGCGTGTGTGATCTTTGCTCACTGCAACCTCACCTCCCAGGTTCAAGCGATTCTCCTGCCTCAGACTCCCAAATTATAGGCGTGCGTTATAGTTAGGATTATAGGCGTGCATCCCACACCCAGCTAATTTTTGTATTTTTAGTAGAAACAGGGGTTCACCAAGTTGGCCAGGCGATCTCGAAAAGTTTTTAATGAGAAACCCTGGTTTGGTCTTTATTTATGCTCTTGAACAAGTCACTTAGAGTCTTATTTTTTTCACTTGCAAAATGGGGACATCAGTGTAAGTTTACAGGACTGTTGGATTGAACATTGTGGCCACTTCATAAACTATAAAGTGTTCCATAAATAGGAGTTGTTAGGTTCATTATAAGGGGTATTTAAAAAGTGGTTGATTACTGTCAGCATAGGGATAAAAAGCAAATCACATGGGAGACAGCAACAATTCCTGTCTAGGACCAAAGCAACCAGAAATTAGAGAAAAGGTTAAGTAAATAATTACTCCATATCCATACATGGCATATTACACAGCCATCAGAGTGATATCCTTAGGTGCTGATAGAAAGATCTCTGAGATACATTAAGTAAAAAAGGCTAAGTGCAGAGAAGCTTGTTCTGATTTGTGTTAGAAATGATACATATCTAAATGCAATGTGGTATCTTGGATTGGATCTTGGAACAGAAAAATTACATAGGTGGAAAAAACAGTGAAATTCTAATAAATTCTTGAGTTTAGTTAATAGTAATGCTCTAATGTTAATTTCTTGGTTTTGACAAATGTAGCATGGTTATGTAAGATGTAGGGGAAACTGGATGAAAAGTATATGGGAATTTTCTGTACTAACTGACACTTTTTTATAAATGTAAAATTATTCCAAAATAAAAAATTTAATTAAAAAATAGTAGGCACTTTCGTGTTTGGCTAGAGTATCTCTGAAAGAATATACAAGAAATCTGTGCTTTTTCAAACCAATAGAATATACAATACCAAGAGTGAACCCTAATGTAAACTATAAACTTTGGGTGATAATGATGTGTCAGTATAGGTTCACTGGCCAGGCATGGTGGCTCACACCTGTAATCCCAGCACTTTCAGAGGCAGGAGGATCACTTGAGCTCAGAGTTCAAGACCAGTCTGGGTAACCTAAGGAGACCTTGTCTCTACAAAATAGTAACAATAATAATAATAAAATTTTAAAATAATAATAAAATGGGTTGGTGGCGCATGCCTGTTGTCCTAGCTACTCCAGTGGCTGAGGTTGGAGAATTGCTTAAGCCCAGGAGGTAAAGACTGCAGTGAGCCATGATTATGCCATTGTACTCCTGCCTGATGACAGAGTCTGTCTCTAAATAAATAAAATACATATATACTGAAGATCCATGAATTTCTAAGTCAAGAATATTTTTGGATTTTTATTTTTAGGAAACTACAATTCTAATGAGTGATATTAGCAAGTGAGAAGAACTTTTTGGTCAACATTTAGTCCTTTCCCTTGAGTGCATAGTACTCTTGTACCTTTGGGCAGTAGGAAATGGGAAGCATCAAAGACCATCAACAACTTGAGAATATTCAAAAATCAAGATAATCTGTATTTCATAATTAAGTACTTATATAAAACATCTTAGTAAGAAGACATATTGATGTCTGGGGTAAGGGAAAGGCAGTATAGGAGGAAAATATTGGAACATCTCAGAGTTAATTCTTTAGTGATAAAATTTTACCTAGGGCTGATTCCTGTCACCTTTCTTCTTCCCCTACCCCCAACCCCAGAGCAAGATAGACAGAAAGACACAGAAACAAATTATATCTGGGTTTGTCCTCAAGTTTACTGGGTAAGAAGTGGGGTTTGAGGATTAGGTTTTGACTGTCTTTTCTAATCTCAATCAAATCTGAAGAGTCCCTTTTTCTCCCCTAAAATGATACTACTACTTAGGAAACTCTTACACAATTTCAGTTTTCTACTAGCCAGAAGAAACTGGCTCTACAAGGAGAGTTTGAGAATGTGGGTGAGGTTGTTCTGGTGGTCCCCAGGGTTGGGTGTTGTAGGCAAACAATTCCTTAGAGATCTGGCTTGGATTGGAGGCTCTTGGTGTGGGGGTGAGGGACATTGTTGGGGGTAGGAGTGGGTTCTTGCAAATGGAGTTGAGAAAAATGTCAGTGAGCTAATTCATAACTTCCCTTTGGGTTTTTAAAGATTCTACTTAATTTGTTAAAATTGTCCTCAATTTGTTTAAAAGTTCTATTTTTTTTTAAATGTGTACAAAGAGCCAATAACAAATGAAAATATACTTTCCTCTGTGTTGTCAAAAATTTTGTTGTCCACAACACAAAAACTATAATAGTGGCTCTTTTAAAATCATAATAAACTATGGCGCATTATAAATTTAAAGTTTTCAGAAATATTTTTCAAATGATTAGTATTTGTGTGGATGGGTCCTTGGGACAGGTGTTTTTTGGTTTGTTTTCTTGTATATGTGAAATCTGAAGTAAAAGTAAACCACCCCTTGCTTAAAAAGAGGTTTAGGATGAAGTGGCTAAATCTCAAATTTCCCTTTTTGCTTCAGTGTGTCAGTTAATCTGGCTGTAGGATATATTTATCCACGTGAAGCCCACTGATGCATGCAAAGCTAAGCAGAGTACAATTTTCCCCAGTAGGTCTTCTTTCTCTGGGCATTTGTAGCTGTGCCTCAGTGTGTGGAGTCCGCTGGGGAAAGCTAAAAGGGCTAAGATGTCAGCTGTTGTAAAGGTACTGAGATCCTGTTTTAGGAAGGGAATGAGACATCCAATCTTCAAAAAATACATATTTCTTATTTCCCATAAGGCAGTTAGAAGTCTGCACAATAATGATAATTGTTAATATTGTAAATAGGATATCAATTTATGTGGCATTTAAAGAATTTTGAAATTCCTTGTATTTTGTTTATCCTTTCTCTATGAGTATTCGAATTTCTGTTTCTTGTCTTAATATCAGAGATTTTAATTTGTTCTTATAGTTAGTTAACTTGAACCTATGGCCTAGGTTAGCCATTAACTGACTAGTTGAGATTATTTATCTTAACCTATTGTTGCATATAGTATTTTAGGTTTTTGTTGAGATGGATACTATTGTATATTTTAAAATGCATGGAACTTGTCAAAGGTAGCTTAAGTTGACTTTCTATCTTCATAAAAATGTTAAGGGATTTTTAAAATGTCATTAAATATTCTTATCTAAATCATTTATGTATTACCATAAATCACAGTTGTATTAAGTCAGCCATAAAGGTTTCCTACTTAATGCAAATGACCACGTAAGGTATCTAGAAAACGTTAATTTGTGAGGGAACAAATTAAAGTGGTTAGAATTGCTATTGAGCTGTATATGATAGATGAAATATTTTAATTGAAGACACAAATAGTTCTAATATTTCTAATGAGAGAGTGTGTAGATCATTTAATGTCGTAGGAGAGCAAAATAGAAATTTGGAAAAAGTAAAAATGACTCCTAAATTACCCAGCAAGTTGTAAAGATACACTTTTCTCAGCATGCATTCTCATGATAGCGTAACAATGTATAATATATCTGATTAGTGTCATAATTGACTACCTTGAAAGATAATGGTTCTAAGGGTCAATAAAGCACACAATAAGAAAGATTTAATTAACGTGATCAAGGTAGGCTAAAAAATGAATATTTGTTTATCTGAGTATTAAGATTTTTTAATTTTAAGGAATTCTTTTTTAAATATACTATGGTAGGGGAAAAGAACCATGCTTTTGCCTTGAAAGCACTGGCAGAATAGATTAGTGACACAGATAGTGTGAAACTATCACACTGAATCTTTTTGGCTTGTGTTAATAGGTTCTGACCTAATGTGTATCACATTTTCATTTTTAATACAGAATCTAAACAAATGCTTTGCCAGTTGAGAAACTGGAGTCCTCTTTCCATGGTGCTCATTACTTATTTTCTCTGACTTGCTCATATGAATTTGGTTGAAAGTTTGCTTTTAATTGGAGAAGCTGAGATTTTTTGGGTACAGGAAGAAAATAATGCAGGAGTAGTAATGAAAGTTGCTGCTTTCTGTCTAGTTCCACAAAACCCTTTAATTTAGGAAGCTCAGTCTGTCTTTACAGGTTGCTTGGGCTGGCCCTAGATAGAATGGATACATTGGGTGTTGAAAACGAAAAAGGGACTTGGTTCATCTCACTATATAAATGAGGAAACTGAAAGTAAGCCCCTGTGTTTGGTTAGAATGCCAACTGATTTAAAAGGTTGAAACACTGTAGAATTTTTACCTTCAGATTATTGCCAACATTAATTATTATGCGAAAAGGGGGGAAAGTTTGATATGGTAATAGGAGATTAAAATGGCAGAGTGTGGTTTCCTGGGCTAAAATGGGTCAGCGGACAGAAATGTAGAATTCTAGTTAATGAGGAACACATTTATATTCTGTCTCAGATGCATCGTGCCTGGTGTTAGTCCCATACATTGGACTTGAAATGGAATCATCTTTTTAATGCCCTCTCTTTTTTGGCCTGCTGTGATCCTACTGTACTGTAGCTTTTTTCTTGTTTTAAAGATGGAGTTTGTGACAACTAGCTAGTGCCGAATTCTGGTTGGCTTCTTGGTAGAAGGAATGTGTTATTTCACCCTGGACAGAGGCGTGGAGTGTCCAGATCCCAGTGAGTTTCAGGCCAAACTCTACGAAAACAGTGTCTGCAACTTTTGCTAGGTATTCATTTGTGTTCATAAAAGAGAAATTCAGGGATCACTGTGGGTAGGGACAATTCCTTCTCTCTCTAAGACCTAAGCAAGAGAGATCATTTAGACTGAGGTCCTTGGTATATTCTTGTTGAGGGAAGATGACACAAAGGGGAATAGAACTAATCAGTAAGCCTTGCAACCCAATTTGGACTTCACCCATGACAACCATCAGCCACAGGAGGCCCAACTCCCATCTCCTCTCTTGGTTTGCCTGTGTGGTACAGAGGAATAGGTAGGTTTGGTTTGTTTATCTTTTTTTTTTTTAAAGATAAGGTCTCACTCCATCTGCCAGGCTACAGTGTAGTGGCACAATCTTGGCTCACTGCAACTTCTGCCTCCCGGGCTCAAGTGATCCTCTGGGCTCAGCCCCACCAAATAGCTGGGACTACAGGCGCAAGCCACCATGCCCAAATAATTTTTGTATTTTTTGTGGATACGGGGTTTTACCATGTTGTTCAAGCTGGTCTTGAACTCCCGAGCTCAAGCAATCCATTAGCCTCAGCCTTTCAGAGTGCTAGGATTACAGGCATTAGCCACCGCACCTGGCTGGCTTGTTGATAAACAGTTTGTAAGTGGAAGAGGAGAAAGTGCAGAGTTACCCAAAAATGCCATATGAACAAGATGCTAACCCCTCTCTCCTCCACTTCTTTTAGATTACCAAAGAAATCTAACTTCATAGTAATCACAGGAATATTTCTGGAGTATAGTTTATATTTTCCATGTGATTTAGAAGGGAAGGAAATCCTCTGCCCCTCATCCAGTCTTAAGGTGGGAATGAAAATTGTACTCAAAATTTTTTAGTCCAGAAACATGAGCCTGCTGACAGCTGAGGGCTATAGCTCTCTAGATTTGGGTAGAAAGACCTGGGGGTGGGAATATCCTCCAGGCAGGACTAGCCCTGTGGCCTGATCTCACTTGAATTTTCAGGTGATCTGACTTTCCAGTGATCTAAGACTATAGTGCAAAGAAGCCAAGTCTCAGGTAGCTTTTTCAGGGACAGGCCTTGGGTTAGCTTTGCCTGAAGGTAGATGACTACTTTGGCAGATAATGTGGAGGAAGGAACACTACTCTTTGGAATGCCCTCAGCTGTCTAACTGTGACAGATTGTGCCTGGCCCAGCTGCAACTTGATCTCAACGAATGTTTAAGGAGAGGAACTGTGATAGGGCCACTTAGATTGCTGTATAGCAATCTAAGGAGTATAGCAGTTGAGGTTCCATGCTTCCAGCAAGGTGTAGGTGGCCTGGATTTTTTGTGGAAAACCAGTGGACAGACAATCATTTTTGTGAAATTGATTTGGTATAGCACAAATTCTAATAATTTTTCCTGTAAGAGTTTTACTATACTATCTCATATTTTATTGAGTACCTTTTATGTGCTAAACACTATGCTTAAAAGTATGGGAAATATCAAGATGAAAAAGACATTACCTTCAAAAGAATTACTAAAGACTCTGACTTGGTACTTAATAAGTTTATGATGAGTATAAAAATAGAACACTGTCTAGACATTACATTCCATATTAAGCTGTAGGGATATAGAGCATTTTATTTGAGTAAGAAAAATAAAATAAAATCCAAACTCATTTAACTAAAACATGATTTTCAGTTTGTATACTTTAAGTTTCAATTAAGAATTCTGCTTTTTCATGGCAAGAAGTTCTCGTGGATCTCCTGCACATCATTGTTCTGTGTGTCCTACCTCTAGGATAAAGCCTCTAGGCTCCTTAGTATGGCACTTAAAGATCTTCATTTTCTGGCTCAAGCTTTGTTTTTTTCTCATCTTCGTCTCTACCAAGTATCCCACACTCTAGCCATATCCCAGTGACTCCCTATTTCTAGAGCTAATACTCACTTTCACAAGTTTTTGCCTTTGCTAGATGACACTGAATTTCTTCTTATCCATCAAGGATTAGCTTATGCTTGACATCTGTAGCTTCAGAAATAGACAATCACTGCTTCTTTTGTATTTCCTTAATGATCTGTGCAGCTTGCTGAGTAGCATACCTTAGTACCATTTATCGTAGACATATGTGTACACCTCTGTCTTTTTCTGCTGAATTATAAATTCCTTGAGGGCAGGTCTCTTTATTATTTATATTTCTAACTATATCTTCTACAGTATGCCCGAAATACAGCAGTATTCAGGAAATTAGCATTTCTTGACTGGCAATCCCTAACCTTTCTTTTGCTTCTTTTTTTCTTTTTCTTTTTCTTTTAATGCTCATTTCCTAACATCCCCCTTACCTTTCAAGAAAGGAGTACTGTCACTGTCTGCTGGAAGATACAGAACTCCTGTTGAAAAGTAAATTTAGGCTGGGCTCAGTGGCTTATACCTATAATTCCAGCACTTTGGGAGGACAAGGCAGGAGTATTGCTTGAGACCAGGAGTTCAAGACTAGCTTGGACAAGATAACAAGAGCTCATCTCTACTTAAAAAAAAAAAAAAAAATCAGCTGGGCTAGGTGTGGTAGAATGCATCTGTAGTCCCAGCTACTTAGGAATCTGAGACAAGAGGATAGATTGAGCACAGGAGGTTGAGGCTGCAGTAAGCTGTGATGATGCCTCTGCACTTCAACCTGAGACCCTATCTGAAAGAGAAGAAAATAAAATAGTAAATTTAGAGATGAAACCTGGCTTTGGCCCCATTCTTGAACTAGAGTCTTAGATCTTCTCAATAGGGATGGAGGACTTTAGTGAGTGACTTCCATTTTGAGAACCGTATTTAAGCCTGACAACTAATTTTTTGTGATCCCTTTTTGAAAACTTGTTTATCTCAGTAATATGTGATTATTTATTACTCTTTGACATAGGAGCATATTACATGTTCTGTTTATTACTCTATCAGGAGCTTGTTACTTGGGGAAGTGGTTGTAGTTGGCAGTCATCCCAAGGTACTTACAGCCAGTAGAAGAAAATATTGGCATTTAACCTACTGTAATTGTTTGTTGAGACAGGGTCTTGTTCTGTTGTCCAGGCTGGAGTGCAGTGGCATGATCATGGCTTACTGCAGCCTTGACCTCCTGGGCTCAAATGATCCTACCACCTCAGCTCCCCGAGTAGTCGGGAGTACAGGTGCACACCACCACACCTAGCTAATTTTTTTATTTTTATTTTTTTGTGGAGATGGGATCTCAATTTGTTGCCCATGCTGGTCTTGAGCTACTGGAATTAAGCATTCCTTCCACTTGGGCCTCTGAAAGTGCCGGAATTACAGGTGTGAGCCACCATGCCCCACATATAATGTTTTTATAAACAGTTATGATTTTAAGGGAGGTAGTAGTGGGACAGGTAGGGTGGAAAGGGTTAGCCTTTGTAAGCATTTCTTAGGATACATGAATTCCTCTCAGTTGTTTCTAGTTTCACAAAAATCTCAATGTTTGTATTTCCAAATAGACAGCATTCTTGGTTTCATGATATAGTTGGTTGAGTTTTAGGTTGTTTTATATCTTTGGCATGTAGCATTATGCCTTGCCTGAAGGAGGCACTAGGAAATATATATTGAGTAAGTGAATGAATGAAAGCTATTTCTTACCAAACTCAGTACTAAAATGAGGGGGGAGGGGTTTGTAATGCAACAAGGAAGGAAAATAGAAAACAGGAAGCATCTTTATTTTGCTCTCTGTTTATGTTGCATGACTGCAATGTTAATTCTCAAACAGTTAAATGTCTGATTGAGCTTTGGTTTGCACTGACAGTACTTTGAATGTTTAGATTTGTTCTCTTTCTGTAGTTTTGGAAAATAAATATTCTTTTGGGTTCTGTTTACCTCATGGGATAGATAATGGTTATCCACCCTTTAACTGGAAGAATTAAAGATCAAAGGTTCAGGGTTCTATTCAAACATTATAGTTTAGTTCCTCTTGTTGCAATAACTTTAATGTACTTCATTTCATTTATTTGTGAAGTAAGCTACATAAACTAATAAATGAAACATAAGTGTATTTTAGTCTTGATGATAGCTTCTGGTTGTAAAGAATATATGTAATTTTTAAGGTTTCAACATCAGAATATACGTTCTAATAATTTTTGGTGAAATTAGCAGTGACATTAGTGGCATTAGCATCTTACAAACAACTATTACTACCTGCATACTGTCATGGAGGCTATTTTGAAAATACTTAGGACCTGGTGAAGATGTGAATTATACTGGAAGAATCTGTAGTAAGTAGGAAAAAGCACAAGCCTGTAGGCAGATTTTTAGGGAAGGCCATACTGTCTATTTTTGCCTAGATTTTAATTTTGTTTCACTAATGCTTTATATTCCACTAGTGATTGATTTGGGTTCATAAGTATAATCTGTCAGAATGTTAATATATTATTATAAATTAGTCAAGTTTGGTTGCTTAATTCCTAGCAGAGAAGTTTTGTGTGAGAAAGGTCAGTCATTTTGGAGTGTGGTGTACTATGGATGACAATTTACTGAAGGGATGGGATCTAGGGTAAAGAGTTTAGCACCCTGGGCACCAGGTAAGCAGAGAGATGCTAGGCAATAGGAGAAGATTGTAAGATGAGAGAGAAGAGGAAGACAAAGATGTATTCCTTCCAGGCCTGAACTCAGAAAAATAGGGAAAAAATGCCAAAAATGCCTTTTTCCTTCTCTCTCTCTTCTGTCTAGTTCCCAGACTACCATTTACATAGTTCCTTACTGTTTTGGATTCTGTCCTGATTGTTTCCATAACATTGTCTCATTTTATCCTCAGATTTTACAGATGAGGAAACTGAAGCATGACAAGATTAAGTATCTTTTTACTTGACACTATCAGTACTGACAGGGAAGTACTGGTATCCTTGACTCCAAAGCCTATTTTAACTATCCTGTGTACTGACCCTGGGTTCTGCATATACACATTTTCACAGGTAACCAATAAACTTTAGATTCCTTATGTAGCTGAGTTTCAGATAAGATTATGGATCTCAGAGGTTGAAGAATAATCTGTTATTTTTTACTGTGGTATATTTTTTATTTTATTTTATTTTTGAGACAGGTTCTGGCTCTGCTGAAAAGCAGTGGCATGGTCCCAACTCACTGCAACCTCTGCCTCCTAGGCTCAAGAGATCCTTCCACCTCAGTCTCCTGAGTAGCTGGGACTACAGGCAAATGCCACCATGCCTGGCTAATTTTTGTAATTTTTTGTAGAGACAGGGTTTTGCAATGTTGCCCAGGATGGTCTCAAAATCCTGGGCTTAAGTGATCCACCCGCCTCGGCCTCCCAAAGTGCTGGGATTACAGGAGTGAGCCACTGAACCCAGCGGTAGATATTATTATGTAATATTTCTAAGTACAGATTTTCTTTTAATAATTATTTAAATGATATATGAGAGCTATAAGATCTTACCATCTGGGAGGTTACAGTTTATGTAATAATTGCCATTCTCATGTCCTTTATAATGCTCTGTTATTTTATTTTTCTCTGTGTAATTTAATACCTGAGAAGGAAGTATTTTGGTTAATTGCAATAGGGTAGCTGAGAAGAAGCTTGGGGACAGTATAATGAAGTAATTTATTAACAACTTTTAAAGACTCCCTTTTTTGGGTGTGAGTTGATTTGAATACTAAAAGTTTCCAAATTTCATCATCGTTTGGCGTCAGTGTCAAACTGTTAACCATGTCATGTAGGTTTGTTCTTTTAATGACAGTTTTGTTTATGGGGAAGAACAGAGCTAAAGTAGAAGAAAAAGCCTTATGTTAAAATTCAGCTGTTAACACCTTCTTTTTTTTTTTTTCCTTTTTCTTTTTCGAGACAGGGTTTTGCTCTGTCATCCAGGCTGGAGTGCAGTGGTGCAATCATGGCTTACTGCAGCCTTGACCTCCTGGGCTCAAGTGATCTGCCCACCTCAGCCTCCCAAGGAGCTGTGACTACAGGTGTGCACCACTATACCCAGCCTTTTTTTTTTTCGGTCGAGACAGAGTCTCACTAGGTTACCCAGGTTGAGCTTAAACAATCCCCCTGCCTCTGCCTCCCAAAGTGCCTCTGATTACGGGCATGAGCCACTGCACCTGGTCTTCATAGCATCTTTAAAACCTAATAAAAGAGGTAGTAAAAAAGGGTCTTAACGTCTTCTTTACTAGTAAAAATTAGGTCTATAATTAGATATTACTAACTTTGACAGAAAATAGCCTCTAAAGAAAAAAGAAAATAGCCTCTTATATTGCTATAATGTTAAGCTCTGCCATGAATGAGCAAAACTTCTTTGTTATTGTGGATTAGCGCTACTGTCCTTCAGGTATGATCTGGGTTCAAATTCTGGCTCTTGTTTGTAAGCATCAGTTTCTTAATATATACATGTGGATAGTAATTACACTTACAATGTAATATTGGTTTGAGAATTAAAGGACATACTTGATGCAGTAGTACCTGGCACACTGATAGTACTCAAGCATTTTCTGTTATTGGTAAATTAAAATTTGTAATAACATTTTCCCCCCACTTAGGATGAAGGTCATTTTATTTCATTTAGAATCATGCCATTATTAATATGAAAACTATTATTAAAATACTTGTATTATTTCCACAGTGGTTTTATAGACTGTAAATATGGAAAACTTGCAGATATTTTATAAAAATTGTTTTTATTTTGTGAAGAGATTATATTTCAGTAGTCCATAGAAATATAAGGGGGGGAAGGAATATTAAATAAAGTTTTGTTGTTGATAATTTCATTGAGTCATTTTTGTCTGTTATCTTTGTTCTATCAATTCTTGCATTGCAGAAAGCTTATCTTGTATTCAGTACAATGATCAATTTAATTGGCTCTGCAGTGTCTAGGATGAGGTTGCTTCGCCAGGATATATTTGGCAGTATGAGGAAGGCAAGCCTCTATGTTGATTATAACTCTGCCTTGTCACCATTGTATTCTTTCTAAGCACAGACACAGCTTGGTCCCCTGGCAGTGATATACAGCAAACGTCAATAACAACCTTTGTAAACGTTAAATAAAAGAGCAAATTGAAGGGCAGTGATTCATTAGGAAAGAATTTTGTCTGAGCAAGTTAACTCTTATTTCTGTTAACCCATTTTAAAGAATCACTGACTGTCTCTTGAGACTTTGGATGCAGTTGAACTAGAAACTATACAGATGAAGGTCCTGTTTTCCCTTTAATGGGTGCTTTCGATCAGTAGTATGTGCTCTTCATTTGAAGTATCTTTTTTTTTCTTTTTTTGAATTATACTTTGACATCTTACCAGTTTGATTAAGCTTCAGACAGTGCTGTTACCCTTAACTTGCCTCCCAGTTATCAGAAACCTTCTAAACTTAACCTGTGGAGAAATTTTTACCATTTTTCAGTTAGTGGTTGCATTTTCAGTTTTAGATTTTTCAGTTAGTGGTTGCATTGTGCATATACGTCTTACTTCTTCAGACCTACCTATCTGGATCAAATCACTAGTCATTCTGCCTCAACAGCCAGATAGACAGCCAAGCAACCAGTATATTTTCAGATTTTTATGTCTAATGTGATTTTCTTTTCCAGTTTTTCTTGTCTTGTTTAACCAGTGTAAAGGCAATCTAAGTGTCTTTAGAGTTAGCTAGAATTCCAGAAACTGATTTGTAATTCTTTCACTAGCCATACTTGAATTTGATATTTGTGTATCTACATAGTTGCTTGAAGATATTTTATTTTTTCCTAAGATAGAGTTAAAAAGAAAGTGTTCAGATTTTCAAATTAGCATTTTTTTCCTTTTCTCCCCCAAAGGAGGTAATGTATTATCTATCAACCACTCTCTCAGAATAACTCACTTGTTTTATCATGTACTGTGATAGATTAGTCATGAATTTGCAGTTAACGAAGGGCTATTTATCTCATGCCTACCCTCACAGGTTTTCTTTCTTTTTTTCTTTTTTGAGACAAAGTCTCACTCTGTCACCAGACTGGAGTGCAGTGATGCGATCTCAGCTCACTGCAATCTCCACCTCCCCAGTTCAAGTGATTCTTCTCCTGCCTCAACCTCCTGAGTAGCTGGGGCTACAAGTATGAGCCACTATGACTGGCTAGTGGTGTTTGTTTGTTTGTTTGCTTTTTGGCAGCAGGTCGGTGGGTGGGCAGTGTTTATAGAGACAGGGTGTCACATTGTTGCCCAGGCTAGTCTCAAACTCCTGATGTGAAGCAATCCTCCCCGCTCAGCCTTCCAAACCACTGGGATTATAGGCATGAGCCACAGTACCTGGCTGAGAACTTTTTTTTTTTTTAAGTATCTTCTTCATACTAGATACGATACTGTATGCTATTTTTGAGACTCTGTAGTCAAGTATAATTGTAAACCAGCTAGTAAAATTGAAGTTTCTTTTTTCATCCTTGCATTATTTGGAAACAAAATTAAGAAATAGAGTCTCTTCCTCCTGCTTTATCCAACAGCCCTCACTCCATATGGATACTGTATACTTTGGATTTTAGAATACTTTAACTCTTAAAGGAAGGGGCAATGGAATCACAATATCACTGATTTAGCAGATCCTTGGTAAATATTCATCATGTGATCCTGTGGCAATCCTAAATAGGAATTCATCTCTTTCTCTTACGCTTTCCCATAGTGCTTTATATCTCTTAAAAAAAAGTCAGTGGTTTACATTACTACATTACAAGTTTTTTGGACCACCAACCTTGTTTCTATCTCAGAACCTTAGCTAAATATAGGATATTCAAATATCCCATCCTTATTTCCTGTCATTTCTTGTCATGAGTCTTAGGTCCTACTATTTACCTGCTTATAATTACCCATTTAGTTTGAAGTGTTTTATGTTTGCATGCTTTTCTTTCATATTATTTCCCCTAACTGAAATGCCCTTCATACCTTTTTTTGCGTGATTAAATCTGTCAGTTCATTTATCAATACTTACTGCATTTCTGCCATATGCTACACACTGTATTAACTCCTTGGATATACATAGGTAATGGAAGCATTTATGACTTTGCCGTCCTAGAGTTTTCAACTCATGCTTATCTTTTCTAGAAAGCCTTGCCTAACCTCCCAGCTTGGATTCAGTGCTCTCTTCCTCTTTTGTCTGTGGTTCCCTGTATATGTAATGCTGAAATTTGCTGTTTGTGTACACTTGCTTTTAGGTTGGAGTTTTCTTGAAGATAGGATGTCTTGATTCATTTCTCCCCTTGGCCCTATCCAATACCTGATATATATCAAGTGCTCAATAATTGTTTGTTGAACTGCTTTTAAACTGTATATAGATTATATGATGCCTGCCATTGATGAGATCTCAGGACTTACAGTTCTGAATATGTTTTGGCTTTCATTATAGTTATTTGGATGCATATCTGTCTTTCCTGTTAGGTTGCCAGCTTCTTGAAGAATACAGTGTTATATTTTATTTATATTATATGGACAATTATATTTCTATATTTTTTTGCTATGCCCCACCATATCTAATTTTACATATGGGACCTGTAAGATTTTGATCCTTCTCCTAAAATGCTTTTGGTAAATGCTGATCTCCTGTGAGAGCCACCTGAGTGAGTAATCTCAATGTGTAGGAAAGTCAGACAATTTCTTTAATGAGAGACTGGTGGAAGAGTTTGGTTGTTAAGTGGGCTCAGAAAATGTCTGTTGTGGCAAGCCTGTGGCCCCATCTACTCAGGACGCTGAGGTTGAAGGATCTCTTGGACCCAGGAAATCGAGGCTGTAGTGAGCCATGATTGTACCACTGTACTCCAGCCTGGGTGAAAAAGTGAGACTCTGTCTCAAAAAAGAAAAGAAAGGAAAGGAAAATGCCTGTTGTCTCTCCTCTGCAAATGAGCTGATACTGAAAGGTAATCTGGAAGAAGAGTTTTATGGATATCAGTTTTTGAAACTGAAGTAACATTTTGGCATGATCTGGAGCTGATATACATTCCATAGGCTGTGTAGATGATGACATCTACCTGTGAGGCTACATGACTGACATAGAAACTGAGGTTCATTTGCTAGTCTAGGATAAAGATGAAGCTTAACTTCACTGATGAATAGAACCAGACTTTGTCACTGTTAAAATAATACATTTATGGTTATTAGCTAAATATGAATTCAGTTCACTCTGAAATTAGAGCAGTTCTATGAGTTCACTGAATTTATTTGAACAATAGTGTTTGCCATGGTTTGAATGATGGTGTCTGCTCCAAAATTCATGTCGAAACTTAACCCTCAATGCAACAGTGTTAAAAGGTGTAGCCTGTGGGAGGTTATTAAATTATGAGAGAGCTTCACTATGATAAATGGGATTAACGCCTTATAAAGTGGCTCAAGATCAAAAGGCACACCTTCTTGCACTTGCACTCTTCCACCCTGTGAGGACACAGCATTTATCTCTTGCCCTTCTGCCATGTGAAGATATAGTATTCCTCCCCCCCAGAGGATGCAGCAATAAAGTGCCATCTTGGAAGCAGAGAGTAACCCATATCAGATGCCAGTCCTGCTAGCGCCTTAATCTTAGACTTCCCAGTCTCTAGAACCATGAGAAATAAATTTGTATTGTTTATAAATTACCTATTCTATGGAATTTTTGTTACAACAGCACAAATGGTCTGACAATGTTCTTTAAAAAGGAATAATGTTCATGGATACAGCTCTATTGCTTCTGGAATTCTTGGGTAAGATTCTTTGGAGTTTTGTGGAGGTATATATAACTTATTAGGTTGTCTTTGCCGTATTTTTATGATGGCGGGTGAACACAGTATACCCATGGGTGAGATTAGAATAAAATAGAGATTTTTATTTGTCTATTACATATTTAGCCAACATTTATTGTCTACTATATGCTATTCTATCTAAAATGTTTTCACTTTTCCTGCAGCTTGTCTCCTTGTTTCCTTGTACAAAAATAAAATTTTAAAAAAAAAACCACCCCCAAACCTGCCCATGCTTCATAGTCCTGTTCAAACATCACCTCATTTTTAAAGTCTTGCTTGATTTTTTTTTTCCACATTTTTTTTCACCATGGCACCTTGGAGGAAATACAAAATTTGCCTTGTGTTACAGCTTTAAGTCCCCTTCATCAGAGCTTAAGCATTCTTAGGAGAGGTGTATGTTAGATCTCCTGAAACATTATCACTGCACTTCATGTTTGTGGCCAAAAACAACAGAAAGAGAATGTAACTCTCATAATAATGATCATACACTAGTAACTACCATTTGTTCAGCACATACCTTTGAGCCAGACATTGTAAGAAGTGTTTATATTCATTATTTCATTCAATTATTTTAACAGCATTATTTTATGAGTATAGAAACAAAACTTGAGAGATCAACTAACAAACTTGCCTTAGCAGCTATTAAGTTGTGATTGAGGAAGTAGGACGAACTCAGATTTCTCTAACTCCAAAGTACATGTTCTTAAAATGCAGTGCTGTGCTACTATTATAGTTTCTCAGCTTCAAAGAGAACCACCAGAAGAGCCAATTCATCTCATCATTTTATTTCCTGGTTTCGTTTTTGTTAGGACCTTTGGAATGTATCTGTTAAATAAAATTAAATTTGGAATGCAGTATTTAGAAAAATGTGTATTCACTAAATCTCTTACAAACTGGTCATAAACTAAGCCTTGTAAAAGTGAGGCTCATAAACTAGGATGTGTTCATTAGTTGTAGAAAAAAGAATAGAGATATGAAAGGGATTTATTCTTTCTACGTAAAATAGATAAGCAGAGCAGACTAAAAAACAGCTTTTTAAAACAATTTAATGGAAAGGATCTCAAATTATTGTGGAGAAAAGGTTGAGTGGATGAGAAAATCAAACATTTAAACTAAATGCAAAGTAATTACCAACGTTGAAGCAAAAAAGACAGATTTCATTCACAACAGTGAATGATACAATAGTAAACTTCCTGCCTTTATGTGTGTTTCTTTCTTGTTAAATTTAAACTTTAGCTCTTTGCTATGTGAGAAAATTTTTGCTTTTATATGGCTTTGATGATTTAAATGAAGTGAATGAGCATGAAAGAAAATAATTCTTAAGTGAATGAAAGTCTGAGGCTTTTGCAATAGAAAGTATATAATTAGCATTATTTTTGGTAATGAGTTTTATTTTGAAGCTGAAACCACTGCTAACAATGTTTAAAATTTTTTAATTTTCTTGTTTCTTTAAATGATTTATTTGGGATACTGACACAGAGCTAAATAACTTTGAATTCCATAGTAAGATTCTTTGAAAGTCTTTTATTTGAAAGTCTTTCACTTCTTCTAATTAGGTAGACAGTCTCCATTTGCTGCTAAGGCAACTCTACCACTTCTCTATTTTTTTTTTCTTTTTTTTTAAGATAGGATCTTGCTTTGTTGTCCAGACTGCAATGTAGTGGCACAGTCTCAGCTCACTGCAACATCACCCTCCTGAGTAGATGGGACTACAGGCGAGCACCACTACACTCAGCTAATTAAAAAAAAAATTTTTTTTAAGGCTGGGCACAGTGGCTCACGCCTGTAATCCCAGCACTTTGGGAGGCTGAGGCGGGCGGATCATGAGGTCAGGAGATCAAGACCATCTTGGCTAACACGGTGAAACCCCATCTCTACTAGAAAAATACAAAAAAAATTAGCTGGGCGTGGTGGCATGTGTCTATAGTCCCAGCTACACAGGAGGCTGAGGCAGGAGAATGGCATGAACCCGGGAGGCGGAGCTTGCAGTTAACCCAGATGCACCACTGCACTCCAGCCTGGGCGACAGAGCGAGACTGTCTCAAAAAAAAAAAAAAAAAAAAAAGTTTTTTTTTTTTCATAGGGACACAGTCTCACTTTCTTGCCCAGGCTAGTCTCAAACTCCTGAGCTCAAGTGATCCTCCTACCTCAACCTTCCAAAGTGCTGGGATTATAGATGTGAGCCACTGTGTCTGGTTTAATTCTTGAGTCTCCCCTCTAAAGGCCTCTGGCTCAGAATCTAGAGCAGAAAGTTTCTGTTCATAGCAAATGTTGCTGATTTTCCATTCTGTTCTTGTAGAGTTTTTCATATACTTTGGTTTCCATGTTTTTGATTCTACTTTGTTCCATAAAGGTTTATCATTTTAATTTTCTGTTACTTGATTTCAGCAAAACAATGATGTGAGGAAAATATTAAATAGTACAGCTATGACAAACAGTGCTGGGACTGGCTAGGGAATTTGGGAGCCAGCATGTTTGGGCGTCTTTGGCTCCGTAATCCCCTGTAGAATTCTGGGCACTCTGGTTGACTTCACCTTGGCCAGCGTGATGGGAGCCTTCTTCATGGAGCCGACTGAATTGGTTACAATGGGTGTTCCAGAATTCCCAGGTATTGCAGGTAACAGCTACATTCTTCTACAAAATGAAGAAATGCAGACAGCCATGTTCCAGAAGCCCTTGTGCTGGCCTCCAACTGCTAATATCCTGTCAGTGCCCTGACATTTTCACCAGACACAATGTCTTGGCTCTCAGAAATATTTATTTTTTCTTAGATTGGTTGCATCAACCTGATTATATTTCTTCCCCCACCCCCACATCCCCTGGCATTATGTCTAAGCATTGCCTTAGAAGGAAGAAAATATCAACTGGATGGGAAATTTGAATGGGGTGATGATACAGATCCCACTGGGGACAGATAACCAAGCTTTCATGCCGAGGTTCAGCAGTCTGACCAGATCGTTATGAAAAATTACTTGGAACTTTTATATGCAGGGAAACCTAAGAAAACCAAGCGTGATTTGAGGCCTGAAATGTAACTAACTGGTCTTGTTCTCCTTTATCCAGTGGTAAGATCTGAAAATAAAATGTTGACTAAAGACTTTATAATATTTCTATAAGTTCTATTGTAGTGGATCCAGCTAAGCCTGAATAAAATCATATGACTACTGCTATAATTGGTAATAGGATGTACCTTGTTAACTTAAGGCAAACAACAAATGAAGCAATTATTATTTTACTGTTACATCAGGCAAACCTACAAGTAGAATGAGTGATGAGACTCGTGAAATAAATAAATAGAAAGTTATTACGTATTAGCCTTTAAAATTCAAAATACCAGACAACCTAACAATGAATTTCTGAATAGCCATGGTAATGGGCTAGTTAAGTTTTACTTTATTACTTTGTGACACATAGCTAATTTCTAGAAAGCAAGAAGTTTTCTCTTTACAGTGGTGAATTTAACATTAATACTTGTATTTTTGGTAAATACAGAATGTGCTGTACTTAAAATTTTTTCCTGCTTATTGTAGTTTTAAAATTATTTCATAGCCCTTTAAGTAAAAGGCATACATTTTTGTCAATAGAAGCAATTCTCAGCTTGTTTTCTTCACATATAGAAAAATAAAATTGTAGAAAGATATTAAATCAACTAGTAACTCCAGTGAATATGGTATTTTATAATCTTTAGGTTTATCATACTTAGATTTTGTGTATAAGGAATCTAATTTTAGGGCTGGGCACAGTGGCTCACACCTGTAATCCCAGCACTTTGGGAGGCTGAGACAGGCAGATTGCATGGGCCCACCTGGGCAACATGATGAAACCCCATCCCTACGAAAAATACAAAAAAAAAAAAAAAAAATGCTGGGCATGGTGGCACGCACCTGTAGTCCCAGCTACTTGGGAGGCTGAGGTGAGAGCATCAGTTGAGCTCAAGAGGAGAAAGTTGCACTGAGCCAAGATTGCACCACTGCGTTCCAGCTTGGGTGACAGAGTGAGACCCCATCTCAAAAAAACACAAAGCATCTGATTTTTTAAATTGAGACTTCGACAATCCATAGTAATTTGTCATAAGTGCGGTGTTTTTTTTTTTTTCAAAGGTGCTTCCTTGTTGAATCATCCTTATAACGTTATTAGCAAAAATTTGGTTGAGCCTTCTACTTATATTATAAAACCAAAAAGGTAACTGAGTATTTCAGATTTCATAATCTCTACTGTCCATCCTTTCCAGTATAACATGCTCTGTCTCAGTCGTATTGGAGAATCATTTCTCATGCATATTGCTTTAAGCAACAAAAAACCAAAACCCTTCCTTTAATCTACATGTTGGAAAAACCTCAGTTGCTGGAAGTTAAATATGTTTCTCTGGTAATGTCAGTCTTGGGCTCCTTAGTTAGATTCCATCTTTTTATCATTGATGTGCCCTAAACCAGCCTGCATCTACCAATCTTGCTTTATTATCTGATGTCCCTTAATATCTGGTCTCCCCAGTGATTCCCAAAAGGTCACAGTGAGGATCTCTATGCTACATGTTTGTTAATGTTTAATGGAAATTTTCTGTGACAAGGCAGTACACGGAAACTATAGATTATCAAGATTCTTTGTAATTGGCCATAATTTTGTCTGTCCAATGTGGCTATTTTGTGTCTTGGGAACATAGGTAGGGTCCTTTCTTCATGGAAATAAATCAAAACAATAAATATATATTCTTTCTTACTCTTCACTTGTACTTTTTTTTGTTTGTTTTTTTTGTTTTTGAGTCTTGCTCTGTTGCCGAGGCTGAAGTGCAGTGGCGCGATCTCTGCTCACTGCAACCTCCACCTCCTGGATTCAAGCGATTCTCCTCTCTTAGCCTCCCGAGTAGCTGGGATTACCAGCACCCACCACCACACCCGGCTAATTTTTGTATTTTTAGTAGAGACAGGGTTTCACCATGTTGGCCAGGCTGGTCTCGAACTCCTAACCTCAGGTGATCCACCCGCCTCGTCCTCTCAAAGTGCTGGGATTACAGGCGTGAGCCACCTTGCCTGGCCCGCTTGTACTTTTCCTTCTTTTTTTATTCATACATCCGGTAAATATTTATAAAACAACTACAATATACAAGAAGTTCTGCTAAACTCGGAGGAGGCAAAAATGGTTAATATTTTCATCATTAATAGTTTTTGGTCATTCATAGTTCACACAAGTAAAAGCAACAACGTAATAGAGTAGCGTTTATCATATAAATACCATCACTGTTTATATAGAAAAATTTTTCATCTCCTTACATTTCAGGATTCTGAGTATCTTCCCAGTGCTTCCTGCACCGATTTAAACAAAGTGAGTCCTCTGAGTTTGAGAAGTATTTGTGAAATGTTGAGTGAATGAGTATGAGTATATAGTAAATAGTAAAAATTATTTACCTAATAATTCAAATAGTCACTCACAGTGAAAGTGTAAGAATAGATACAGAGAACTCTTTCTAGAGGTTATAGTGCCCCATAGGAAGAGCTGTCCCTACTTATTCTTCACTATTACCTCGCTTGATGAATTAATTGGCATATAGGGTCCTGTTTTGATCACTGTTACAATTCTCAGGGGAGCCATCTAATGGGATGAAACACAGATTTTTTGCTTGTTTGTTTTGACATTTAAGTACTGTTCCTGGACATCAGAATATCTAAGTCTGAAATTAGAACAATTTTATGAGCTTACCAAATTCATTTAACAATAATGTTCCTTTTTAAAAAGGGGGATATAATGTTCATGGATACAACTCCATTGTTCCTGAGATGATCCATGACTGACTCATTTGGAGGGGATCCCTTGGAGTTTTGTGCAGTTGTGCATAACTCATTTGGCTGTCTTCAGTATATTTTCATTATACATATGTCCGCTTCAAGTGTGGGCTGTTAGTCAGTCCATTTTCTTTTATACTAATGATAGGTATATACTGATTTCCCTACTGTACATCTATAGACATGTAATTGCACTCCTTTTTTGCTAATCAGATGACAAACAGGTAGCTTTATTAAGCTATCAAGTTAGAATCAAGATCATATTTAACTTCTATTGTTTCTGCATTTGACAAAGGAAAAAGGAGGTCCCATTTCATTAAGAACCTTCAGTTATCCTAGGCACCACGCAAAGTGCTTTTGCTCTGTTCATTTAACCTTCATAACCCTATGTGAGAAGTTTTGCCATTTTTTAAAATATTTGAAATTCAGTGGGGTTTTTGGGTTCCTTCTCAGTAACCACAATTCTGCTCTCTACTTCAGTGTTTTTAATAATACTTTCATTGAAATATATCACATATTATAAAGTTACCCTTTTAAAGTATACAATTCAAGGGTTTTTTAGTATATTTAGAGTTGTGCAACCATCACCACTAATTTCCGAACATTTTTGTTACCCCATGAGGAAACCCCATACCTATTAGAAGTCAATTCCTATTTCCCCCTCCACCCATCTCCTGGCAACAGTTTGTCTTTCTCTATATATAGACTTGCCTATTCTGGATATTGCATATAAATAGAAACACATAATTTGTGGTCTTTTGTGACTGACTCTTTTTACTTAGCATATTTTCAGGATTCATCTGTGTTATGTTACATAATCAATATTTCATTTCTTTTTATAGCTGAATAATATTCCATTGTATGGATATACCACTTTTTGTTTTTCTGTTCATCAGTTGACTGAGATTTGAAGTGCTTCTGCTCTTTGGCTGTTATGAATAATATTGCTGTGAATTTGCTGTACAAGTTTTTGTATGGACGTATTTTCAGTTCTCTCAGTGTATACCTAAGAGTGGAATTACCAGGTAATATAACTCTGGTGTTTAACCATTTGAGGAACTGCCAGGCTTTTTCCCAAAGTGGCTTGGCACCATTTTATAGTCCCATCAGCAACTTATGAAGGTTCCAGTTTCTTCACATCTTTGCCAACATGTGTCTGTTCCTTTTATTTTAGCCACCCTAATGGTATGAAAACTTCATTGAGGTTTTGCATTTCTCCAATGACTAATAATGAACATATGCTGGATGCTTTGGCTTAGGCCTGTAATCCCAGCACCTTGGGAGGCTGAGGCAGGCAGATCGCTTCAGCCCAGGAGATCGAGACCAGCCTGGGCAACATTGCAAAACTCCATCTCTACAAAAATTATCCAGGTGTAGTGGCACGCACCTGTAGTCCCACCTGCTTGGAAGACTGAGGTGGAAGGACCACCTGAGCCTGGGGAGGTCAAGGCTGCAATGATCTGTGATCGCGCCACTGCACTCCAATCCTAGGCAACAGAGTAAAACCCTGTCTCAAATATATATTGAGCATAATTTCATGGGTTTATTGACTACTCGTATGTCTTCTTTGGAGGAAACTCTATCTGAGATTTAGTGATTTAATTTCTGAAATGGAGATAGTGGTTCTGGCCTTGCACTATTTTTGAGAATGATGTAATAAAAAGACATATCTAATCCCCCAGCACAGAGCCTAACACTTAGAAGACATTTATTAAATGTTAATTTCTTCTTTCCCATTCCTTCTCCAGTTTCACAGATGAAGAAACTGAGGCTTAGAGAGAAGACACATAAGTAATTCACCAGGGTTCATCTGACAGTTAGCTTGTGAACGCTAGATTCAAATGCAGATTTTTTATATTCCTACTAGATTCAACACTGTACTCCCCCAACAACCCCTCCTTTTTGCCTATGCTCCTCTACTGTGAAATGGCTCCCTGGAGTAGGTAAACTTAGCTGCTGTATATGATACTTTTATATCTTTGCTGTAAAAGCAAAAATAGCTGATTTATTAAAAAAAAAAAAAACTTTTCAAGGAATTTAATTTAATAGACTCTGTCTTTAGATTCGTTTGAAATGTAATGTCCCTAAGGAACTGTGTTTTCCTTACACTTTGACCTCTCTAGGATAAAATGTCTGTAACAGATGAAAGGCTCAATTTTGGATGAATGTCTTGATGCATGACCACCAAAGACTGTTTCAGCTAGAATGGTTGAAGAACTATGGTTTCCAGATGATGTTATTACCTTAAAGCTAACCTGTTTTTAAATGTAGTTTATAGTGAGCAGGACCACTGACATATATTATTGACCATTTTGATTTTTTTGTGGATTCTGGAGAGGCAGCATCTGTAAATTATGTGCATATTGACTTTTGTTTTTGTTTTTGTTTTTTTAACTTCACACAACTCCAGAGAAAGAAAAAAATAGAAATCTTTTTAGACAAAAGAGAAACCCCTACTCTTTTGGCAGGATTTGCAAACTCAGGTTTTCTAGAGTGTATTATCGGGACCAGCTGAGGAATACATTGGCCAGTGTCTGCAGTTATTGTTGGTTACCAGAAGAGAGCCATCCATTTTCTTGTGAAGTACTGTTATTTTAAACAGCAGAGTTGGGATCAGAACTGTTTCTGAACTGAAAGTAGAGCATTAAAGAGATTCTTTTTTTTTCTGGTTTTGATATTTTCAAATTAGTCTATTTTTAATTATTAATATTAAATGATAGTGAAAAATGTGCTTGTTGTGTGATGCACGTTACTAAGTACTACATATATTAGCTCATAAAATCTTCACAACTTATGAGTTGTATGTATTGCCTGAATTACTATGTATTTTTCATATCAGGAAATTGAAGTTTAGAAAATTTAGAGAATTGGTCGAAAAGTCAAAATTAGTGAGTCATGGAATCGGGATTTAAACTAAATTTTATATGACTCCAGAGCTCCCCTCCTCTCCTTTCTGTATTATTTTTGATTTAATTCTGTATTCATAGTAGTTAAAAAGTGAGGGTTCATTTCTGTTTTGCTTTTCAGAGCATTATTGTCAGACATATTTTTTATAAGATATTTCCTATGTCTTTGGAGGCAGAAGGTTCAGACGTAGGTGCTTTCACTTAGGATTGAATTTGGAATCAAAAAAAGAGAGAAAATGTCTTTTGGTGGTCACACAAGATAAACCTGGTGGTTAAGAGCTTTGAATGCTGTTTAATTATTCCTGCTGCTTTGATGAGACCAGTCACTACTCTTTATGTTTTTCCATTTCTCGTGAATGGGGATAATCTGCATTATTTTGAGATTTAACCGAGTTATTGCATGGAAAGCTCAACCTATCTGTTAGGTACTTCAGAAAATTGTTTGGAGAGATTTTATGATCTTTTTATTATGTTGTTTGGGGAATGGGTGGGTAACATGATACCATTTTTTAAATGGTGTTGTTATTCTGTTTAGAAAGCAAGCAAACTTTAAGTCCAGTATTACTGTTTTTACTTACTAATGCTTCTATAAACCAAAGGAGTGGTGGTCTTTGTATCCTCATAAAAGCAGTCACTCATGATCAATTTTAAATGACCACTTATAACAATAAGTATATCTCATAATGCTTTTCCTGTTGTACTTTTGGAACTGGCACATTTGATCTCTGTTCATCCCTACATGATACTCTGAAGATGACTAGACAGAGCCTTTAAAGTTACGTCAGACCACAAAGGGAGATTATAAAATGAAGAGAAACTTCAAGGTTCTCTCTAAACGTTCTACAGATTAATAAATTGAAGTCATTGTTATAATTTCATCTGATAAAGGCTAAACAAGAAATAGTAAGAACCTGAAGTAGAATCTGAGTCTTCTGATTTGAGTCTTGTATCTTCTAGTCTGAGATTTGGAAAAGAAGTTAGGTATGCATTTTAAAGTGAATGGTTTATAATAAACCACCAGTGAGTTTATCTTGTCAGCTTTCTCTTTGTGGAATAATAACATCATCCAGCCTGGCATGGTGGCATGTACCTGTAGTCCCAGCTACTTGGGAGGCTGAGGTAGGATAATCACCTGAACCCAGGAATTCCAGGTAGTAGTGAGCTAAAATTGTGCCACTGCACTCTGGTTTGGGTGACAGAGCAAGCCCCCTCACTAAAACAAACAAAACGACCAATAATAATAATAATAATATCTTATTTTGACTAATCCCTAGATTTCTTTCCCAAAGGGAATCTCTGTTGTAGTGGGCGTATTTTCATCAAATGTGTACATTTTTTTCTTTTAGACTGTAGAATATATAATCACTATTAGCCTTTTATGCTAAGTGTAGTATTTATATCTACGAGTAAAAATGCAGCATCCATATCTGAAATGTGAAATAATTAGATTTTCTACATGTTGTTTTTGAGCGAGATCAAATCGACATATTGGCAGCAAAAATTAATCACCCAAGTCAACTTTCAGGGTTGTCAAAGGGTCAATTCAGATTCGGCTACATGTGTTACACTGGTTTCCACATGATTTCTGGCTCTCATGATTGATGTTCCTAATGGAATCTAAGGACCTTTAAGGTGCCAAATTGCCCTCTGAATTATCAAAGAAATCTACTGGTTAAACACGTGTATGCCCATTCTTGCCCCGTCAAGGATTTGAGTTTGCTGGTTTGCTTTTTTTAAGGATGAAACCTATTTTTCCTGGTTTTTCTTTTTAAATTGGGTCATCTGTACATGGCATATAGTGAATCAGTTATTCATAATACTAAGTTATCCAAAATATCCCTGCCTACATGCTCTCTAAGTTAAAGGAACTGAGAGGAGCTCTGTGGATGCTACCTAACAGATCATGGAGCTCTGCCTTTGTATAATTATAGCAATGTTTGCTGAAAATTGTTCTATTTATCTTCTCTTGTAATTATACACTATACAGAGTCACCCCTCACACACCGGGAGAATGTAAGGAAAAAGCCAATGACTATACATTTAAATTTTTTTCATGGTCACCTAATTTTTATTTGCAATTCAGTTTTAGTTAGGTTATTTCAGAAGAATGCAAAACCTTCTTATCCTTCATACAAGATTACCAACTACCATTTTTACTTTCATCCTCCTTTGTCCTTTATCTTTTCAAGCATACTATTGTTTAACAGTTGTTTGTGTAGGATACGAGCCTTGCATGCCAACTTTGATGTGGCAGAATGAATCATGTTACCATTGATCTCAGCCTGAACAGAATAGCCATCTTCAAATAGGAAGAAGTTTGTAGCTTCAGGTTGTTTTAGCACTGCGTGCCTCGCCTCGCCTGCCGTGTAAAGTCAGTTGCCTCACTCCAAACAACCCTGTATTAATATGCACAACATGACCATTTTCAGTGGAAGGTTATTAGAATGCTAGTTTGTATCCTCTAGTGAATGAAATGATGTGTGATTATGAAGTCATCAGGCATGGACCAGTAAGACTCCAGAGAGCCTGCCCCCTCCGAGGTCCTCAGGGTGCCATTGATTGGTGGCCATGTGTTTGTGCCCGATAGACTGTGAAATGGTGTGTTGCTACACGGCTGTGTTGCACCTGCGCCCCACCGAGGTGATTGATTGGTTTGGTCATGTGGAATGTTCCCATCTGGTCTGCAGTAATGTGTTTTTTTTGTTGTTGTTGTTGTTGTTGTTTTTTTCCATCTGTGAATAGCAAGTGCTGGCTGAATAGTTACAGCAAACAGTTTCAGAAGCCAAATAATCCTTTTCCTCTAAGAACAAATTGGGATATGAAGGAGTTTGTTTTTGCGTACCTTGCCTTTAGGTAGTCGTTCTCCATCAGGTTCCTACTCCTTCTGTCTAGGATGTTATGTGCTTTTCTCTTTTTACCTATTTTTACCTCCTCTTCATACTAGATTACACTTTCTGTATTTCTAATTTGTGCAAGTTTAAAGCAAAATCTGTTCTTTTTTGCTGTTTGCTGTTTTGATATGCCACTTGGAGTGATTTGCAATTTTTTAAAAGATAGTTTCTGTGGTCATAATTGGATTATCAGAGTACTGATGTATTTTTAAGCTTTCATTTAACCTCGCAAGAGTGGTGGTTTATTTATTGAAAACTACTGATGTTGCAGTTTAAATGTCAAGAAATTATTTATTAGGTTCTTTTTTTAAAAGATTCTATAGTTATATTGGGCGGTCTTGTTTGATATTTCTTAATCTTAGTCCTTTTTCATAATTGATCTATTCATTCCACCTAATGACTAATTACATATCAGAGCACATCATCAGCCACATTCATCATAGTAGAATGTAATAATCAATGACATTTCAACAAAGGAAAAAATAAATATGCAAATAAGGCCTCATTAACATTTGCTTGAGTTGTTTGAATAATCACGTTGCTGACAAGGCTGTAATTAACAGAAATTGATGCTGAGTTCAGTATTTGATAGTGTGTTTTCTCAGCGTTTTATTGTTGTCACTGCAGGGGCTGAAATGAAGTTCTGCTCTACTTGTACCTTGACTGGAATTTGATGTGCAGGGCTGTGCCAGGTACCAAAGGCTTCTGGGAGCCCTTGATTCATCTGTGACCTACACTTAATGCATATAAAGATACTTTATTTAAATTACCTTATTTTTTTAATGAAGCACCGTTAGATTTTAGCAATTATGAGAAAACTGTAGAAAGAAAACAAACATGAAAATTCAAATCATTCATTATTTTGCCAGAAATGGCTTATATGAATCAGATACAATTAAGACTTCAAGATTTAGATTTGCTCATACCATGGAAAATTGATGCCATTAATTTTTTTCTCTCTCTCTCTTAAATCTGGCCCAGTGGATCACTGTCAAGAGGTTGGAGCTTACTGTAATTGAAAATCACTTGCTTAGGGAAAAAAAATCTAATTATGAAATGTACAGTTTGAGGATTTTTGTGTGTTTTTTTTTTTTAATAGCTGTGCACTGCCACATTCCTCCTCCTTTTCCTGTACTGTTTCCTGTTTTTGTCATGGATATTAACTGAAATGCACTAAACACAATAAAGCTGTTTATGTCAGTTTTTTGGATGACTGCAAGTGCTGATTATAACAAGTTTAAGGAATTTCCTTTGTTGAATGTGTACCCGTGCCATATGGCTCCACATGGAACATTAACTTGACAGGGATAATGGATTGTGGTATATGGAGACAATTTTGCCTGCAGCTTTACTATAACTCATTCTGGTTGGGGATCACAGGTTTATAGTATGGGATGCAGCAAACATCCAGATGGATTTACTTTACATAAAAGAGTTGCATTTATTTTTATTTCCTTCCTGTAATTGGTAAAATAACTTTTTTTAACAAATCAAAATATTAAAAAGTAAACGAAGGGAAAATTGTTAAAATGAAAACATGGATTCTGAGCACTTTTTTTGGTAAAATGCTACGAAAGAGACTATTTCTGTATATTTAGCACATTAAAAGCATGGTGTATATAAGCTGATACTGCTTTTGTCTTTACAGTAGTATCCAAAATGAATTTTCCTCTCAAGATTAGAAAATTGTCTGTATCAATCTTACAGATGTTTCCGGTTTGTAAACATAAATGATCAAGCAGTGTCAATTATGAAATTATTTTAGTAATGCTTATTAAATAGTAGCCCTCTCTGAGATGAATTTGATTTGTAAGATTTGAGATAGAAAACCTTTCTTAAAAAGCATCCAGTTTTTCTTTAACTGCAGTATATCACATGTAATAGAAGAAAAGGTTTGTTATTTTGCCAAGCAGTAATAAAGTTGCTGACTGTTGGCTTCTTTGTTTTATATGTATCCCTGTGAAAGTTACTCTTAATTTATCTGGTGGAAATAAGAAAACTAAAAGCCACTTTGGCAAAATGATCAGTGTAACGAAAGGCTGGTTACCTAGAATGGTTAAATACATTGTTGTTAAGAACTGAGATCTATTCTAGCTCTGTTAGAGGGGAAAAAAATCTGGAATTTTTTTTCATGAAATGAGCTTGTAATGCCAAAAAAAAAAACTAGCTGACTTGGTTATTTTCACTTTCTTTTTAAATAATTTAGATCTTCATTTATCTTCTACTCTGTATTTAGGTGGAATATAGAGCTGATGTCATCAGTTAAATAATGTGGAAATCTATAATGTATCTAAATAAAATCATTGATCTATAATATTGATCTACAGTGTCCTTGACACATTAGGTAATGTGCTGTCTCTGAGCACAGTAGATAAAGACAGCTATTCCTTGCAGCTTCTAAACACTAAAAATTGCTGACATCTTTGCAAGTTTATTTTGAGTACCTGGGACATACACAGAAGTCAAAGGCCAAGCTTTTTAACCATCTTTGCTGTGTCAAAAAACACTGGAAGTGGGAAGGAAACTAGGCTGGGAAGCCATGTGGAACACCATGCTTTCTTTTTTTTTCTTTGCTCTTGGGAGACATTTGCTCTTTATTCCTCTTATGAAGTCACAGTGTCCTATCATAACTATGAATTAAATGTTTGAACATAAAAACAATAATTCCCATGTCTTAAGTCACAGCTTTTAACAGATCAACGTATATTTCTTATTTCTACATTCCAAGGTATGAGAAATAGCTGTCAGTTTCTAGTGTGTTATCTCACACTAATACGTATAAAGGAAATATGTGAACTTTCCCTCAAAGAAACAATAAAACAATAAAACAATGCAAAATAAATTGAGGGACATTCTAAGCTACAGTATCAAGGATGCGAAAGTCAAGAAAGTTAAAGGGAAAGAATAAGACTAGCATTTGATAACACAATGTGACTGCACTTAATAAAGTAATTGTAAGTTTTAAAATAACTAAAAGTATATTTGGACTGATAGTATGTAACACAAAGTATAAATGCTTGAGGTAATGGATACCCAGTTTACCCTGACATTATTATGCATTGTCTACCTGTACCAAAATATCTTATGTACCTCATAAATATATACACCTATTATGTACACCTATTATGTACCCCCCATCCCCCACCAAAAAGAAGTAAAGCTAATGCACGATTCTGAACTTGGTCCTTTTGTTAAAGGACATTATTGAGACATTTGGAAAAATTCAAATAGGGTCTGAAAATAGTAATGTACAAATGTTAATTAGATGATTCTGATGGTTCTATCATGCTTATTTGTACAATACACATCAGCACATACACACCGAAGTGTTTGTGGGTGGTAGAGCATCATGTCTGCTGTTTATTCTCAAAAATAACTAAGGGGAGAAAGTTTCATTTACTAACAACTTTTTTGTAAGCTTGGGACATTTTAAAAATTAAACCAAACCAGCAACACAAAGGGTTGTTTTGTAGCTGAATGTGGAAATCTCAGTGTCAGGATATTTAAAAAATGGATTTTGTATTCCATGTATAGAGAAGGAAAAAAAATTTTAGGTTTTAAGCTGAGTTTTAGGTTTTCTCACTGGGGCCCTGAAAATTTGTGTGGCAATAGGTTAACAAGAGAAAGACAAGCAGAGAGTTATTCGTATGTGCATTGCATATACACATGAGTGTACCCAGAGATGAGTTACTCAAAAGGCTGTTTAAAATTTGGAGTTTGTATACCTAACTTGGTGGAGGAAAGAGAGGGGAAAGTAAGGGCACTTATGGTAAGCAAATGACTTTTTATAAAAATAATTGGGTCTTCAGGATAATAGATTGAAGATAGGCTACTTTGTGTCAGTGTCTCTCTGGGTGTGGTGCTGACTTCTGTCTTCAGGAAGAGAGATTAGAGTTCCTCCTGGGGAGGGTTTTTATGACAATTGAGTTCTTTTAGGAGGCTCTGCTTTTAGGCAGATAAGGATTTCAGAAATTGAAATGCCTTCAGCACAAAATAATTCTTATGCCAAAGTGGAATATTTTAGGATAGCATATCCTGATCCACCTTCACATGCACTGGGAAACTTTTATTAGTTTTTGAACAGTGGAATGTAATGATGAAGGTGTTCTGGTATGGATAGATGGGAGCAAAGAGAAACTAGAGGCAGGGGTATCAGTTGGGAGGCAAATGCTTATGTGTTCATCCACAGGTATCTAAACCAAGATTGTGATTGTTATGGGCAGAAAGAAAGGGATAGATACGAGGCACATACTAAGGATTATCTTTTGGAATTTGTTAACTCTTAAAATGAAAGTGACAGAAAGAGAAATAGATGATGCGTAGTACAAATAAGTTTACATTCTGGACCAGAATAGGGCATATTCCTGAACTTACTTGAAAATAATTTGATGACATCTTACTGTTTAATGTAAATGCTTTTAATGTAAATAAGTAGCATTTAATTATATAAATTACTTAGAGTTCTTACACTTTATAGGCTTTGTTTTCTTATACTTGTGTTCCTATACTTCTGACTGTTTTGTACTGATGATTGGATAAGTCAAATCATCAAATGACCTAACTTCATTTTTTTTCCCCCTCTCTTTTTGAGACGGGTTCTCACTCTGTAGCCCAGGCTGGAGTGTGGTGGCATACTCTCAGCTCACTGCAACCTCCGCCTCCTGAGCCTAAGCGATCCTCCCACCTCAGCCTCCCAAGTAGCTGGGACTACAGTCACACACCATGTTGCCTAGGGTGGTCTTGAAGTCCTGAGCACTAGAGATCCACCTGCCGCAACCTCCCAAAGTGGTGGGATTACAAACATGAGCCACTATGCCTGGCAGACCTGACTTCTTTGTGCACATGTTATATGGGATACTTCACATGCATGAATTCTTTTAAAGATTTTAGCTTATCTGTAAGGAATATACTATATACTACATCCTTTTAAAAATATTTTTTCTATATTAAATACAATGTTTGTTGTAGAAAATCAAAATATGGATGAGCCAGAAAATAAGAACATCCTTTATTTAAGAACATTTAAACATCTTAATAAGAACATTTCTATATGCCCAGGGCTACTGTGCTGCTTTAGTCTTCTGCTCTCAAGTTATTCTGCAGGATACTCTATCCATAGCTAATGTTGGGAGAAAGGCAATCTAATTAAGCTTATTTACATTAATGAGTATTGATAATGTGTTATAGTACAGAGAACATAGGATTTGGAATCAGAACCTGAATCCTAGCAATGTGCTCAGCCTTCACTACATTTATGAGCTTGGGTATAATCACTGAGGTTGACCTCAGTGATTCTCATTTATAAATGATTTCTCATTTATAAAATAGGAATAATAAAACTTGATTATCAAGGGATTGGTGAATGTGAAATAAGATAGAAAATGCATAGTAAATGTAGTTTGAAATATGTAAAAAAATACATACTAGGAATCATTGACAATGAGTGATGGACTTCTAATTCTTACATTATTTGCATTTTGAAGTTTTTTGGTCACTCATATTGACCACAGATTGATAGAATCTTAGATGGTCATTTAAAAAATATATATTTCAGAGAATGGAAAAGGGAAAAAGAGTTGGTGTAGAAATCACTTTGGTAAGCAGGCTGACATAGCTTCAGCTTATATACTCAGGGATGCCTTCCTAGAGCTGTTCCTGATTCTTTCTTTCTTTGAATCCACCTAATCTCTAAAAGCTAACTATGCCCAAATGGTCAGTCAGCCTGTCCTTATGCTACTCTGCTCCTACTGCATGATAGTTGAGGGTAGGAAGGCATTTGGGTTTAGAGCAGCGTTTCTGAAGCTTTAATGCTTATAAGAATCATCCAAGGATCTTGCTGTAAAATGCAAGTTCTAGTTCAGATCATCTGGTGTGGTACCTGAGATTCATAATTTTTACAAACTTCATGGCCTTGCCTCTGGTCTGAATATTACACTTTGAGTGGAGTTAAAACATGAATGATGTTTGTATGTGACTTTTTTATTTTTGAAGCTATTTGTAACAGTATTACTCATATAGTTATTACATATACTCTTTAACATTTCATGTTAATTTCTTCTATTTAATACAGTCTTGTTCTCTGTGTAAGTAAAGCCTCAAACTCATTAGTTGCCCCAGGGTAATAATGAGGGTAACCAATACTAGCATAAAGTGGTTACACAGGAGAACCAATACCAAGTTTTGCCCCAGGGTAATAATGAGGGTAACCAATACTAGCATAAAGTGGTTACACAGGAGAACCAGTACCAAGTTTTTCTTTCATTCTTAAAACTTTGTCAACATCTCTCACTAATGGTAAATTAAATGTGAAATTTAAAATAAAATTACTAAATATACAAATTCATTACATTTTCGCCATGTTACAGAGTATCCATGTAAAAATCACTGATATGTAATAGCCAGTGTATTCATATTGTTTTAAATTAGGATTTTGTCTTAGGAGAGTTATCAAGTTCTATTTATTTCTGTGATACAAAAAAATATTCAAATTTATATTATAGAACTCTAAGGAAATGAATACTGGATTTAGTCAAGGCAGAAATACCAAGACACAAGGGGGCACTGTCTTACCATAATATGACTGAATTTAATTTAGCTTTTTGTTTACTGTGTCTTTCGTTTCCAAAATTCTGTCTTCTCTGTAGTTAATCATGAAAGCTTAAATATTATACCTTTCTCTAAAGCTGTAATACTTAAATCAACTAAGCTTTCAGATTTCACAAATCAAATGTGCTCTTAGTAACATTCAGGAACCTTTAATTGTATTTGGCATGAAATTGGAAAGAGTGGATGATAATTAGAGATGGTGTAACACACTGTTAGTGTTTAGGTCTGCGGTGGGGAAAATCACTGTAAAAATAATTCAGTTGATTTGGAGAAATATAGTGCCTCTGTTAGGCAGAAATGAGTTGGGATAAAGATTGAACTGTTATAAGCTGCAGCTGCATTTGCCATAAAATACCAAGTTGGTGCTGATGAATGTTTTGTTTTTATTGTCATGGAAACTTGGAGCTGGAGAGTGGATATTCTATTCATCTGGGAAAATAGCAGTGCCTTGCATAAAACATAAGGGCCTTCCAAAGCAGTTCCTTAAATAGATATTGGCTGAATATAATCCAAAAAGTTGAGGAAGTGAAAGTGAAATAAATGCAATCATTTCTGGATCCCCTCTTTTATTCTCAGTACTAACAGTATAACTGTATATTCAGTTATTAAACTTATTGCTTCTAGAAAGTTGAATTCCAGTAAGCATGGTATTTGTTTAACTTCAGTATTAATAGTTATCTAACCCTTTAGAGCTATCTTTATATTTATTTCCTTAATCATAAGATATCTTTTGGGAACTCTAAATCTATATCCTATTAAACAACTACTTCTGATACCCAAATAGTTTGTTTTTTAAATTAATCCTGCTTATCTGCTATGATCTTTCATTGAAATATTTTAAGGCATTTTATACTTTTTTTAAAGCTTTACCCAAAATAAACTTTTAACCATAAAAGCACTAACTGAGATCATTGCATGTTCTGGGGCAAAAAACAGAAAGTATTAAATAAAAAACCTATAAAGATGCAATTAAATCCTTGTGCATATTTTATAAAGTTGTGAATGGAAAGAGACAGTCACGGGAACAGAAAATGCAAAGGAGTTTTGGGTTCAGTTATCATATATGTGATAATAGCAAAATACAAATAATGGAAAATGGTAGTAAAATGTAGATAAAGTGGCAATACAAATTAAAACAGAGTTCCTAAACTTTATAATAGGAAAAGGGGAAATTGCGAGTTATAATGATTTTACCAAAGGTTACTGACCAAGATTCATTATCTCTGCAAGGGAAACTAGACAATTTTTTTTTTTTTTTTTTTTTTTTGGAACAAAGTCTTGCTCTGCTGCCCAGGCTGGATTGCAGTGGTGTGATCATAGCTCATTCCAGCCTCCAAATCCTGGGCTCAGCAATCCTCTCACCTCAGCCTTCAAATAGCTGGGACTACAGGTGCACGTCACCATGCCCAGCTAATTTTTTTTATTATTATTTGTAGAGACAAGATCTCGCTGTGTTGTGCAGGCTGGTCTCAAACTCCTGGGCCCAAGCAGTCCTCCCACCTTGACCTTCCAAAGTGCTGGGATTACAGGTGTGAGCCACTGTACCAGGTCAATTTTTTTTAACATTATAATAAAAAAAAAAAAGGCTAGAGTGGGATTATTTTAGATAGTATAGTCAGAGAACCCTTCTCTGAGGAAATAATATTTGAATAAATGCAAATGCACCTGTAGTCCCAGCTATTTGAAGACTGAGGTGAGAGGACTGTTGAGCCCAGGGTTTGGAGGCTGGAATGAGCTATGATCACACCACTGCACTCCAGCCTGGGCAGTAGGGCAAGACTGTTTAAAAAAAAAAAAAAAGGAAAAATGTCTAGTTTCCCTCGCAGACTTAAATACTGTGACAAAAGAATAGTTCACGCAGAGGGGCTAACAAGCCAAACCAGCAGCCTTCAGTGGGAGAGAACTTGGAAGGTTCGAATGTTCCAGGAAAATGATAAAATGCAAGTTTAAAAAAATTGTTTTTTCAAAAAATGCTCAAATGGCCAGGCACAGTGGCTCATGCCTGTAATCCCAGCACTTTGGGAGGCCGAGGTGGGTGGATCGTTTGAGTCTAGGAGTTCGAGACCAGCCTGGGTGATGTGGCCAAAAAAAAAAAAAAAAAAAATACAAAAATTAGCTGGGCATGGTGGCGTGCACCTGTGGTCCCAGCTACTCAGGAGGTTGAAGTGAGAGGATAGCTTGAGCCCGGAGGTGGAGGTTGCAGTGAGCCAGGACTGTGTCACTGCACTGCAGCCTGGTTAACAGAATGAGACCTCATCTTAACAACAACAACAAAAAGCTCAAATGTACTTACAAGCATTATAACTAACAACATGACCAGTTTTCTCACGTGAGACAGGTCTAGGTGTGGTCTTAAATCTATGTTTACAATGCCAGGAATATATACATCCCTCAAAGAAAGCACAGGAGTGCTTTAAAATTTTTAAGTATAAATTTTACTGTTATTTAGCATACAGTTTTGTGAAAACATTTTAATGAAATCGGTGAGTTTTTAAATTATTGAATATAAAAGTGTCAAAATAAATGTAAATATGACTTAACTTGTATAGTGAGAGACAGACCTCTAATTTAAGAAGCAGCATAATTTAATAATAGCAATTTTCACCAGTATTTTTCATGCCCTGTGGTTATCTGTAGCATAAATTTAGAATATATGCATGTGGGCAGGGGTTGGGGCCAGGAATTAAAGACCTACACAACAAAATACATGATAGTGAATTTAGAGAACTGGTCAACAACATGCCAAAGAAAATAGAAGAGAACGAGGAACTGGACATTGTATTTCATAACTGAAATGATGAGAAAGAACTGGAAAATTGCCAGCTTTTCAACCTTTTAGAAATAGCTATGTGTGTAGTTAGTGCAGGAGATCATATTCTTAGAGCAGTTTGTTCTAAATTCAAATATGTCAGCAGACTTAGTGGAATTCAAAGTATTTTAGAAATAAAACATCTAATGTTGGAAATGAGCACAATATCATAAAAACAGAAGTAGTTTAACAAAGTTTTTAGATTGTCCAAGAGTTTATCAAACCCATTATCTGTTACGGTAAAGTCTCCCTGAGTAGGATGTTTTTAATTTAGGCTACTCCAAAAAGTAAAGATAGTAGCAAATGTAGATCCATCTTTTCAGGTTATCTTCTACTTTATGTACTACTCTAAGCAGTTTTTGTTTGTTGAAAGTCTGATTATTTACAGAAGTCAAGTTTTGTTATGTTCTAGCTTTTTCTGATCTGTAAAAATGGGTTTGAGAGAGAAAGACTAGGAAAAAGCTTTTTTGTTCTTTTCCTTTAAAGGGGTGTGTGGAATGGTTTCTAAGAGGTATAAAAATCTTAGGAAGTTTCATCATGGTCCTAAATCATTACTTTTCAGACATTTGACAATAGGCACTCCTGAGAGCAGGAAAACAAGGTGAGTCCTGCAGTTACCCGACTCTGTCACTGAAGATTCTGGGCCACAACAAAAAGAGAACAAGGTAATCAAACACAGCCTGACAGTCTTTGTGAGTTGAGAAGACAAAAATCAGAATTCAGAGAAGCCAAGGGACTGGGATTTATAGGGTAAAAAGGAAGCAGCAGAGAGAGAGCAAGGGAGCTCAAGATCTTCAGAGTTTGCTTCCAAGTCTTTGGCCAAGTACTGATATGTACATGCATGTATATGCATGAGAGGAAACAACTTGAGACCAGGGAAAGCTCACACAAAGCTGGGAATAATTCTTCCTCCAACGAACCAAAGTGGAAAGATCTTATAATTAACAGGGTGTGTGTAGTCTTCGAAAGGATATTGTGTTGGTGGTGCTAAATTAGACCTGGACTGAACGGTGTTCTTGACCCACTGTTAGAAATATTAAAGACAAACCTGGAAAAGAAGCAAACTGATTCCAAGTCACTTCACTGCTTGCCAGGACAAAGTCTGACATTTTTTGAAGGAATACAGCAAAATCTAGCACCCAGAAATACAGACCTTTTAAGGTCTGGCATTGACTTAAAGCTTACTAGACATGAAAAGAACAAGAAAAAAATACACCCTGTAACCCAGAGAAAAAGTAATCAGTAGAAACAAGAGTCCAGGAAATTAGAGAGATGATGTAACCAAGCAAGGGTGTTAAAATGGCTTTTATAAATATGCTTGATAGCTCAAGAATGTAGAGTAAAATAATGAATATGATGTAGGGATAATGGATGCTATGAAAAAAACAGAATTTATTTATTTACCTCTTTTCCCTCCCTCCCTCCATCTCCCCCTCCCTTCCCCCCACCCTCCTTCTCCCCCTCCCTTCCCCACTCCGTCCCTTCCTTCCTTCTTCCCTCCCATCCTTTCCCCTCCCCTTTTCTTTTTCCTTTCCCTTTTCCCCTTTCCCCTTTTTTCTTCCTTTTTGGAGGCAAGGTCTCTCTGTGTTACACAGGCTGAGGTGCAGTGGAGCTGTCATAGCTCACTGTAACCTTGAACTATTGGATCAAGTGATCCTCCTGCTTCAGCCTCCCAAGTAGCTAGGACTACAAGGATGCACCATTCCTGGCCAATTTTTTTTTTTTTTTTTTTTTTAAGAGACAGGGTCTTACTGTGTTGCCCAGGCTGGTCTTAAACTCCCAGTCTCAAACCATCCTCCTGCCTTCGTCTTCTGAGTTGCTGAGATTATATGTGTGAGCCACCACACCCAGCCCCCTAAATGTCATTTCTAGAGAGATGAAAAATACAGTATCTGAAATGGAAAATATACTGGTTGATATTAACTGCAGCTAATTCACTTCAGAAGAAAAAAATCAGTGAATTTGTAGGCATAGAAACAGAAACTATTCAAAATGAAGATCAGAGGACCTCCAGCTTCTATCTAGGATGTGGAAAACTATAAAGAATGCTGCTTTTGGCCAGGCATGGTGGCTCACCCCTGTAATCCCAGCACGCTGAGAGGCCAAGGACGACAGATCATGAGGTCAAGAGATCGAGACCATTCTGACCAACAATGTGAAACCGTGTCTCTACTAAAAATACAAAAATTAGCTGGGTGTGGTGGCACACACCTGTAGTGCCGGCTCCTTGGGAGGCTGAGGCAGGAGAATCATTTGAACCCAGGAGGTGGAGGTTGCAGTGAGCTGAGATCTCACCACTGCACCACTGCACTCCACCCTGGCGACAGTGAGACTCTGTTTAAAAAAAAAAAAAAAAAAAAGAATGCTGCTTTCATTCTAGTGGTAAGAGAGGAAAGCCTGATAAACTACAAACTTTTAACTTTTTTGAACCCTTCAAAGAGGCCCAAGCACATGGTTTCTGTAAGTACTGGGGCTGAACCAAAACAACAGAGAACTACCTCCATCACAAGCCTAAGGCGTACTAAGCAATAGCAGTCTGCCACTGGGGCAGGGGCAAACACTTGAAGAGAGACCCACTCTCAAGCACAGGTTTATACCATCTGTTAAAAGCTGAGGATGAAAGGCTAACAGAAAAGTTTTACAGCACCCCAGCCACATGCTAAACACTAGGCAAAACAGGTGATCTCTAGAGGGAATTGAAGCCTCTCGTAAACTCAGAGACATCACAACAACAGTCATACCAAGCTAAACTCCTAAGTAATTGTCTGAATTTCTCACTCTAAAGTCCTTATATGGAAAGAGGCATACCCATTTCCAGGCCTAAATGTACTGCTGTTCTACCCACAATCTCCTGCATCCATCAAAAGTAAAAGTCACGCACCTAAGCAAAAGAAAAACAAAACAAATATTGTCAAGAGGCAAAAGAGTTAACAAAACAAGACTCAAAGGTGGCCCTGTTGTTGGAACTATCAGACAAAGATATGAAAGGATCTAGTGGAAAAAGTAGACAGCATGCATGAATTAATGGGGAATTTAACTGATAGATGGAAATAATGAGTCAAGTTGAAATGGTAGTAATAAAATAAAACGGAGGTAAATAATTCCTTTGTGGTCATCAGTAGACAACCCAGTTGCTGAAGAAATCAGTGAACTTGAATATAGGCCAGTATAAATTATCCAAACTAAAACACAAAGAGAAAAAAAGTGAAAAAAGATCAGAGCTGCAGGACAGTATCAGTCTAATAGGTGTATGATTAAAGTTTCAGAAGGAGAGGGATAGATAATAATGCAGAAGAAATATTTGAAGAAACAATGGCCAAGAATTTCCCAAAAGCAATGAAAGACATCAAACCATAGATTCAAGATTTAAGAAACAACAAGAACTCCCCAACACACACACATACACACACACACATTCCCTTAGACATATTTAAAGTGCTGAAAACCAAAGATAAAGAGAAAATCTTGAAGGCAACCAGAGGCAGAAAAAAAGCCACATCATGTATAGAGCAACAAAGATAAACTGCAGCAGAATTTTCTTAACAAACTTTGCAAGCAAGATGATAGTGACATCTCTAATGTATTAAAAAATTTTAAACTGTGTCAACCCAGAATTACTTATCTGTTGAAAATATTTTCCTAAAAAAGAGGATAAAGACTTTTAGATATATGAAAAGCTGAGAAAATCCATTCCCAGCAGACCACAATAACTGTTAGAGTAAGTTCTTCAAGCAGGGGGAATGTCACTCCAGACAGAAACTTGGATCTGCACCAGGACTCAGCAAACTTTTTTCATAGAGAGCCAGATATTACATATTTTAGGCTTTGTGGGTCAGACTGTTTCTGTCACAGCTACTCAACTCTGCCATTGTAGCACAAAAGCAACTATAAACAATACTTAAACAAGTGAGCATGGCTGTTTTCCAGTAAAACTTTATTTACAAAAACAGGAAGCAGGCCATGAGTCATAGTGTGCCAACCCATAATCTATACAAAGAAATGAGAGCTCCAGAAATGGTAATAATGAAAGTAAATATAAAAGACATACATTTCATCCTTTTAAATCACACTATAAAATAACTGTCTAAAGCAAAATTAGCACATTATATTGTGCGTTTTATAAAATATATAACAACAGTAACCTAAAAGATGGGAGGAAGGATTTTGGAAAGTAGACGCTGTTAAAGATGTATATTGTAAACTGAGGGCAATCGCTAAAAAATTAAAAAGAAATGTAACTCATCTACCAATAGTGGCCATTAAATGGAATGCTCATTCTAAAAGCAGGCTGAGAGCTGGGCATAGTGGCTCACACCTGTAATCCCAACACTGGGAGGTGGGAGGATTGCTTGAGGCTGGGAGTTCCAGACCAGCTGGGGCAACAGAGCAAGACTCTGTCTCTACCAAAAAAAGAAAAAAAAAAGCTAATTGTAGTCTTAGCTGTTTGGGCAGCTAACGTGGGAGGATCTCAGCCTAAGAGTTCAAGGTTACAGTGAACTGTGATCACGCCATTGCATTCCAGCCTGGGTGACAGAACCAGACCCTGTGTCTTAAAAAAAAAAAAAAAAGGAAAAAAAAGTTTGAGAAAGATAAAAGAACAAATGAGATAAACAGTAGACATCTAAGAAAATGGCAGACTTAAATTCAGCCATATCAGTAATATAATGCAAATTTTTAAAATGAGACAGAGAGATACCAAGAGATAGAGCAAATAAGCATTTGGCTTTTTTGATTCTCTGTTTTCCAGTGGTTTTTGCACATAATTTTAAGAATAGGGCCTTCCCTAGATGAAAACATTTAAACAGTGAACTACTTAACATCTGTTTACACACTGCTAACACTGGCCCTCCTTTTTACTGAATAAAATTGGTTTGCCCCTCTTTCCCCCGTGAGCTTCAAACAACAACCAAGCTATCTTGAACTAGTAACTTGGAACCATCAGACCGAAGGTGCTCCCCTAAAACCACTTTGCCCAGACCTTAGGGAAAAAGGAATAGGCAGGCTGAAGATTATATTCAGATATGTCTACCCTTTTTCCTCTATGTTACAAAATCTAAAACTCTGTTGAAATTCATTTTAGACTGTTCTTTTATGTTTTGACTTCTCAGGTGTTTCTACCACCTTCTCTGGATCTTGCATACTTTCTTTGGTGAATCTTTGTATGTTTCAGTTGTGAACAGATTATGACTATGTATACAGAGATCCAGATATCCATTCATTAATGCTAAGAAGACCGACACTGTTAAATTTTCATGAAATGAAAGGCATAAAGAATTTTAAAACCTGAAAGTATCCAGAAGTTTCCTTTAAATTCTTTGCCTAGAATCTACTTTTTTTCTGTTCTAATTAAGACTTTTTCCTTGAGCACAAACATTTAATATATATAGACAATATAGTATTGTATAATATAGTCAAATGTATTTTCTAGTCAGTACATTTCAGTTCAAAAATAATAACTACAATTTTATTACCAGTTGTTTGTCACTGTTCCACGCACTTAAGATGTTAATGCATTTTATCCTCACAAAAACCCAGTGAGGTAGAACTATTTTTATCCTTGTTTCACAGATTAGGCAACTAAGGGATAGAGCTGTTAGGTAATACTGATAATAAGCAACAAAGTGGGAATTTAAACCTGGTTAGTGTACATCTAGAGTCTTCGTTCATTACCATTACCCCATGCCTCCTCTCTAATTTATTGTTACGCTGTGTTAGGATTTTTTTCTTTTCTTCCTTTCTTCATTTTGTCCTTCCATTCTTCATTCCTCATTCCTCCACTCACCAAATATCTACTCAGACACACTGTGATCTGAATTTACTTGTGTATCCAGTTATAATGAGTTAATGTATAAGATTTTTATTTTGAGTTATGCCTTACTCACAAATGAACTTTGGATTATGACCCATCAAGAAATTGAGACTGGCCTTTACCTATTTTCAAACTCAAACATAGGATGGCAGTAAATTGCAGTACTGGAGACAGCTCAGTGAAAATTGAACGTGTCATATTCTGTCTTCATGTAGCAAGAACTGTATTTAAATCTTAGCAGGCCAGGCATGGTGGCTCACCCCTGTAATACTACCATCACTTTGAGAGACTGAGGTGGGAGGCTGACTTGAGGCCAGGAGTTCAAGACCAGCCTGGGCAACACACTGTGTGTGTGCCTGTAGTCCTAGCTACTTGGAAGGCTGAAGCAGGAGGATTGAACCCGAGTTCAAGGCTGTGATGCGCCACTGCATTCCAGCCTGGACAACAGATCAAGACCCTGTCATTCATAAATAAATGAGAACATAAAACACATACATACAGTCTTAGTAGAACCTAGGCAGGATTTAAGACTCTCTTCTGGGCTTTCTCCATGTGTTTCAACAAAATGAAATAGTTACCATTTGGTGGCTATCTATGTATTTTCTTTACACACAAAGTGTACAAAATGTGCTTCGTTTCTGTATTACATAGGTAGAGGCTGTTGAGTCTCAGTAAAAAATTTTATTGACATTTTGTTTTTCTTAATCTGAATAGAATTAAGTCTTGGTAATTTTAAATATACTGACTTCAGTTTGCTATATTCAGCAAATATATTCACAGCTAAATTCTCAATGTATTAAACAAGTGTTTACACTTTGGTTTTATAACTGCACATCATCATTATTATAAAAATCCCTCCATTTTTAGCGGCTTATCCTTTTTACTATGTGCAGTGCCCAAATTGACATTCCATCAGAGGGGTATGTCTTATTAATAGCAAAGAGTTGATGAGTATATCAATTTCACGGGGCATTAAAAGAAATCATCTAGTCCACACTTGCCCCACCCCACTCTATTTTTCAGGTAAAAAAACAGGTCTAGAGAGGTTTAATGACTTATGTATCTCACATAGCTAGTTCACATCAGAGACAGAAATAGATCCTCTTGACTCTTATTTCCATGTTTGTTTCATTCCGTTGGCCTGTTTATGACCAGATAGTTGATGAATGGTAGCAGTTCCATTGACTAGTTTTTTCTTTCCTTCTCTTCCAATTCTTGCTGTCAGGGGAACTGGCTAATTAACAATCATTTATTATCTACTATTTTAGAGCACAGTTCTCTTAAGCTGTCTCTCTGCCTTCACATGGCTTTATGCCATAGATGGAGCCTTGGAGTAGAATCTGTCCCTGGCACGCAAACAAAACAAGGCTAGAATTCCAGACCAGTGTTGTCTGAACAAGTGGCATCTGCCTTCTGGTCCCTGGGTGCCATAAAAAACAGAGTTAGACCCTTACCTTGCCTGGTAAGGTCATGGTCTAAATTAAACAGTCAAAATACAAAAAAGATGTGAGAAAATAATGGGATTTAGCAACAATGATCCTAATGTGCTGCTTATCATTGTATAATGCAAGAAATTTCTTAGACGAGCATTGACACAAGGATTTGGTGGAAACAGAGTCAGTGTGTCAGGAGGAGTAAATTATTTAAGTGTGTGAATACCAAGATACATTAATGTCAGGAAGGAAATGAGATGCCAAAAGTAGATGTATATGATAATTTGCTCCCTCTGTCTTCCCCCAAATTATCTCGTGATGTGATTGTTACTTGACTTTTTCTTTGTTTTGGAGTAAGTGGGCCGGGCGCGGTGGCTCAAGCCTGTAATCCCAGCACTTTGGGAGGCCGAGGCAGCGGATCACAAGGTCAGGAGATCGAGACCATCCTGGCTAACACCATGAAACCCCGTCTCTACTAAAAAAATACAAAAAACTAGCCGGGCGTGGTGGTGGGCGCCTGTAGTCCCAGCTACTTGGGAGGCTGAGGCAGGAGAATGGCATGAACCCGGGAGGCGGAGCTTGCAGTGAGCCGAGATTGCGCCACTGCACTCCAGCCTGGGGCACAGAGCAAGACTCCGTTTCAAAAAAAAAAAAAAAAAAGAATGTTTTGGAGTAAGTGGAGTAAATAAGGTTAAGGCATTGAATGATTAGCTCAGTTTATGTAGTCCTTAGAAAGCTGTAAACCATTAAATTATTTTAAATCCTTTTTTAAGAATGAGATAAACATTAAGACACCAAGGTGACTTGATGATTTTTAAAGAATACACATTCATGATGGGTTTTTGTTTTTTGTGTTTTTTTTTTCATGAAAAACAGCCCCCTAGTTCTATAATCTTTTGAATTGCTATAAAAAATGAAAATGTCTTTATTTCTAAATCTAAACAACATGTGGTTAGGGAAATGTGGCGACATTAAGAAAAATACTCAAATTCTGAACTTTAGGCAAAGCAGCGGTACAATACAGATGTAAATTATGTTATCAAGGACAATTTAGAAAATCCAGCTGTTAAGAAAAGTGACTCAAAAATGGAAGTTGATTTTGAGCTACCTATAATTATAGTTTACTACTTCTTTTTTTTTTTTTTTTTTTTTTTGAGACGGAGTCTTACTTTGTCACCCAGGCTGGAGTACAATGGCACGATCTTGGCTCGCTGCAGCCTCCACCTCCCAGGTTCAAGAGATTCTCCTGCCTCAGCCTCCCAAGTAGCTGGGACCACAGGTGTGTGCCACCATGCCCAGCTGATTTTTGTATTTTTAGTAGAGACAGGGTTTTACCACGTTGGCTAGGCTGGTCTTGAATTCCTGACCTCAGGTGATCCGCCTGCCTCAGACTCCCAAAAGGCTGGAATTACAGGCGTTAGCCACCATGCCAGGCCCAGAAAGTTCTGATCAGTGACTGAAATTAATCAAAATGTATTTATGTAATTCTGCCCCGTTCATTCATTTAGAATTTTTTACTACCCACCCACCTCACCCTCTCAAATCGAATTGTGCTCTTCTGGCCATTCTAATGATGGAAATGTAAACTGTTTTCTGTAGTCCTTCTCATCCTCACCTATTTATATTTAATTTGCAAATCTGATGTTAAGGGGAGAGAGGTGGAGAGCATGAGGAAGGATAGTTGAGTTGGTGAATGCTTCCATCCTAGAGTACTTCATCACAGATTTTAAAGTCTCAGAAAGTTGTTTCTTTTTTTTTTTTCTTTTCTTTTCTTTCCTTTTTTTTTTTTAACAGTATATCATTCTGTTGCCTAGGCTGGAGTGCAGTGGTGCAATCACGACTCACTGCAACCTAGACTTCCTGGGCTCAGGTGATTCTCCCATTTCAGCCCCCCTGGTAGCTGGGACTACAAGTGTGTACCACCATGCCCAGCTGATTTTTTGTATTTTTTGTAGAGTTGGGTTTTTGCCATGTTGCCCAGGCTTGTCTCTTAACTCATGGGCTCAAATGATCCACAGCCTCGGCCTCTCAAACTGCTGGGATTACAGACATGAGCCAGTGCACTCAGCCTAGGAAGTCATTTATAAAGCCTATTCAAATTGCCCAGGTCTGACTGTGTGCTTTTATCAGGATAATAGGATACTCCATTGGCACCTTAGCAATTCTGCCAGAATTATTGATTGGGAAGCTGCTTACAGTTCTGATGCACATCACAGGAAGCTGGTGCAAAATTAAGATGGCATATGTGATGAGATAAAGGCCGGGTTAGAAAAGTGATTACAACTGGGAACTTGCTAATCACTGACCTCTATAGGGATCCTATGGTTTATCACTAATCTCACTCACACTTAGCATTTTCCTATGCTGCTGCCTCATCATTCATAGCTGTGTGAGTAATTTGGCATGGAGTGAACAAGAGGAGGGCATAGAAGTCCAGCAGCTGTGCTTGTTGGCACTAGATATTTAAGTATCTTCAATGTAGCCAGCAGTGTGGTTGGCACAAATGTTAGCCAATAATGCTTAAACAAATTGTTGTGAAGAAAATAGGCAAGCGTTTATTTTAAAATCCCCTTTCTCTTTTCTTTAAAAACAAAAAATCTGGTCAATTAAGATCCTTTTTAGATTCTTTTTCTGTACGTTTGAGCAGATTACTACCAAAATAAAGTCTGTAATTCTAACAGTATCTTCTAGACAAGAATTTCTGAATACGTTATAAGTATTAATTAAACTGTGCAGGGTCTGTGGGAGATATATGTTATTCAGTTGATTTTACTAAAAGAGTGAGTGGGGTCATTGATGTTAAGTGACATGTAACTTTCCCAGTTCACTCAATGAGAGCAAAGCAAGAGCCAAGAGATGAATCCAGTACTCAGAATTCCCAGGTCTTTGCTCTCATACTCTACGGCATTGCAGATTTGCCCACTTTGTAAGTTAGCATTTTGTGTTTCTCCATATGGTTAGTATGATTCAAATTGTATGGTATTTTTGATAGAGTTTGCCTACAAAAGAGGATTAGGTTCTCCACGAACAAAAAGGTAAGGTAAATAATGAGTTTTCAAAGACACTCAAGGGGGAGGAGGATAGTCTGCTCATAAAACTGTCCTCAAATTTAGATTTGTGCACAAATATTTAGATTTGTCTATATAAGGGTTTCACATTGTTTCTATGAAAAGTAAATATGGAAAAGCTCATATGAGTTACACATTGAAATACTTCATTTTGAACATAGTAATGTTGATCTCATTAACTTTTTTGAAACATCCAGGAATTGTTTCTAGGTTAAGCTTTTAGCTTTTAAGAAAAACCAGTCTCATGCTAAATACTTAAATTATAACACACGGAGTTTTTCTGTGTAAAATATGCTGAATTCAAATTTATGAATGCAGATCAGAATATCTGACAAAAATGAACAGAAATAATATTGGCTTTCATACAGATAGGGAAGCTATTCTATTTTGTACTGCTACTTGTGAAGGCAACAGTTATTTCTTGAATAGTATCTATTCATTGAAATTAATAAACTTGTCTGGAAATTTTTAGGTATTTACTGTACTGCTGCAGAAAGAAATGCTGAGCAGGCTTTATATTCCATAATATCATTATTTCTGGCTGTTTCCTCATCAATATATTATTTTCTGTTGATAAGAACAGAGCACATACCATGAGAGTATTGTAGAATTGCTTTGGTCTAAATTTGCATGTTGAAGGAAGAGTGAAACTGAACACCATTCTCCAAGTGTGGATTGTGGCTTATCTGTTCTCAGGTTGCTCATAAAGACATACCTGGGACTGGGTAATTTTTAAAGGAAAGAGGTTTAATTGACTCACAGTTCAGCATGGCTGGAGAGGCCTCAGGAAACTTACAATCATGGTGGAAGGGGAAGCAAACACATCCTTCTTCACATGGTGGCAGCATGGAAAAGTGCAGAGCAAAGTGGGGCAAAGTCCCTTATAAAACCATCAGATCTCATGAGAACTCACCATCATAAGGACAGCATGGAGGTAACCACCTCCATAGTTCGATTACCTCCCACCGGGTCCCTCCCACAACATGTGAGGGTTTTGGAAACTACAATTCTAAATGAGATTTGGGTGGGCACACAAACCATATCAGGCACCTTCAAACCTTTGTGGTATTTTTAATAAATATATATTATCAAATACTAGATTTCTGTCACTAAAAAGAGCTAAATATCTAACAAATGTAGCAGTACTTCTAAAACTTGGTCATCCAGTAGGCTGTAAGCTTTTTCATTGTTTGGCACCTATTGAGGGTAGAGCTTGCAGGGGTTGTTTTGTTTGTGTTTTGTTTTTTGTTTTTTGAGGCAGGGTCTCACTCTGTCTCCTAGGCTGGAATGCAGTAGCATTATCATAGCTCACTGCAGCCTCAAACTCCCAGGTTCAAGCAATCCTCCCACCTCTGTCTCCTGTGACTACAGGTATGCAGCACCATGCCCAGCTAAGTTTTTTGTTTGTTTGTTTTTAATAAAGGTCAGGTCTCACTGTGTTGCCTAGGATGGTCTTGAACTCCTAAGCTCTAGCAGTCCTCCCACCTCAGCCTCCCCAAGTGCTGGAATTACAGGCATGAGCCACAGCACCCGGCCAGAAGCTTGTGTCTTCCTCATCTCCTAACCTCTTCATCTGTCAGTGACTAGCCCATAAATGTTTGATGGAATGTATGGATCTTAGATTCTTCTGTCTAGTCAATGCTTGGATATTTGTAATTGAGATGGAGAGAAATGGGAATGTAGAACTGTGCCTGTCCACTCCCACCTTCAATTTGACTGCCCATTGTATCTTATGTCAAAAGAATAGCAATAGTTTGTATTTCTGTAAGCATTGAAAGGTTGCAACTAAGTAGAGCAAGATAACTTTTTTTTTTTAAGTCTGAGAATATTTGTTAGGGTAACTAATGCCTCTAAGAGTTTATATGTCTGGAGAAAATAATGTTATGAACTTCAGTCATTTGCTGTTTCTTGAGTAAATGTTTTAAATACTGTATAAATTGAATAAATGTTTTAAATACTGTATAAGTTAGTCAAAATTATCTGTCGTTTCTTGAGCAATTTTTAGTTTAGGTCAGAAAATGCTGGATCTGGTTAATGTAAACCATGTAAGTTTAGCTACTTAAAATACCTTTGCACACATGTTATGTATCTAATGGTTTAATATACATATATATGTATTATTCTTGTATATTTTCCAGTAATATGTTGCTATTCTACTAGAGTTGGGTTTCTTAACCTGGGGTCCAGAGAATCCCAGGACAGAAGGAGAATCAATGAACTTGAATGGGAAAAAATTGTCATCTTTATTTTTACCAATCTCTAAGTGAAAGTTTGCATGGCCTTCCATTTTGAATAAGGATAGCAAAATAGTCCAGACAGTACCTACAGTCTTTGTCACCAGTAGAACAATAGATATTTTCATATCATAATTGTTGCAGGTATCTTAAACTGTTATTTATGCTTTCAAATTATTATTAGTCCTGCTGCTAAATCTTATTAATGTGTTAATAAATTATAGGAAATACGAGGTTTTTAAAAGAACATTTTGACAATTACATGGCATTGTACATTAAAATACTTATATTTTGTTTTGTACATTTATAATCATGATTCTGAGAAGTCCGCTCAAGAGGCTCATGCACATGTGCACACATCCATACCTATACACACCCACACCCCCACAACACAAGGGTCTAGTAAAAACCCTGTATTAGACTATCCCAGAAAGTTCTTTGTAATAATTTTTTCACAGGTGCTTCAAGGAAAATTAGATATGTGTTACATTACTAGTAGTTCTTAAACAGTTTTCAGCTGAAGTTGACCAGTTAAAATTGTCTGTATACTTCGTTCATGTATTTTTATGTTTAAAAATTGCCAAAGATTTTTGACGTCAGATGCCTGAGATAAAACAAAGACAATGTATATGATTAATTTTAACTCATGAAAATAGTTCTTGTGAAAAATAATTTTGAAAGAATTAAAAATGAATGCCTCCTAAGTCTTAGACTGAGTATGCATTATTATATTTCAAGGATACTCAAATGTATAAGCCCTTAAGAAAATAACTAGTTTCTAATAAATGAAAGGTGAAATAAAAATGTATTTGCATTTCAAATTCTTATTTGAATAGATTAAGTATCATTTTGAAAACAAGCTATCAACTTTCATTTCAGAAGAAACTTTTACTTTGCAACATCTTCAGCTTATGTTAAATTAGTTTTCGTTCTCTCTGAATTCAATGTCCTTTATGAAAGGATAAGAAATTTTAGGAATGTTAATAAGCACAGGAAAGTAAGTTTAAAACTTTAGGTTTTTTAAAGTGACCTATTATGTGGGTAGCTTCCACACAGATAATTAAGATTGTATTTAAAAGCTGTACATTATTAAAAACAGAGCTAATATTCACCTCTAACCTTGTTCCTTTTTCCACCTCAACATTTTTTTTTAAGAGTTCTTACTAGGACATTTGAGTCAAAATACAATACATTATTAACTCATGATTGAGTGTGGTGGCTCATGCCTGAAATCCCAGCACTTTGGGAGGCTGAGGTGGGCAGATCACAAGGTCAGGAGTTCGAGACCAGCCTGGCCAACATAGTGAAACCCTATCGACTAAAAATACAAAAATTAGTCGAGTGTGGTGGCACACGCCTGTAGTCCCAGCTACTTGGGAGGCCAAGGCAAGAGAATCGCTGGAACCCAGGAGGTGGAGGATGCAGTGAGCTGAGACCATGCCATTGCACTCCAGCCTGGGTGACAGAGTGAGACTCCATCTCAAAAAAAATCAATCAATAAAAAATGTAGTTCACTAATTAAGAAAACTCTACACGTGAATAGGATGTTGAAAATTGTTTATTGATATGATACATAATTATTTTTTAAAAGCCTCAGAAATGGACTAGTATCATTTTCATTAAAGTATACATGTCATGCTGACTAATTGATGTAGAAGTTTTACAATTCTAAATCTGACATCTATTAACCCTTTAGATAGGGAAAATAATCCTTGTAATAATAATGCCAGGCCTCCGTGGTAACACATACCTGTAACGTCAGCACTTTGGAAGGCTGAGGTAGGAGGATTTTTTGAGCCCAGGAATTTGAGACCAGCCTAGGCCATACTGTGAGATCCTGTCTCTACTAAAAATGAAATTTTAAAAAATTAGGCGTGGTGGCAAACGCCTATAGTCCCAGCTATTTGGGAGGCTGATTTGGGAGGATTGCTTGAGCCCAGGAGTTGGAGGCTGCAGTGAGCTGTAATTATGTAATTATGCTCTAGCCTGTGCAACAGAGCAAGACCTTGTCTCAAAATAAATAAATGAATTAAGTAAAACTAGTTATTACAAAATAAAACCATTACAGGATTGTACACTTGGAATTCTGACATACACAGCCTTCCCTGCATCTAATCAAAATGGATCAGAAATCCTCTTGGAACAAGAAGATGGCAGAGACTGAAGGGAAATGCCAACTTAGAATGACTGGCATAGAAGGAATAATTGAAACTCAGGGAAGACAGTTGTGTTCTTCTTTGGCAGGTCCGCTTTCTAAATAGATAGGGAATTTCAGAGAACAACTTCATTCTGTGCTTTGCAAAAAAACAGAAGATTGTGGGGAGGGGTCTGGTGGAGAGGGCATGACTTAGACAGACCTTGAGGCTGCTGCTTCAATCCAGCATGTCAAAGCACCATGTTTGGGGGCGTTAGTTACTGAACCTCAAAAATGCTACATTGCAAATTCGCTTAGTATATTGAATACCTATGAATGAGTACCCTACTGTTAACGCTGTGAGACTTAACATCCATTCTCCCTCAAGAACTGGCCCATTCTATTCCTGATACTTGGCCATGAAAGTTTTGAACTGTGGGTATATTAGCTCGTTCTCACGCTGCTAATAAAGACATAACCCAAGACTGTAATTTATAAAGGAAAGAGGTTTAATTGACTCACAGTTCAGCATGACTAGGGAGACCTCAGGAAACTCAAAATCATGACAGAAGAGGAAGCACAAACATCCTTCTTCACATGGCAGTAGCAAGAATTGCCAAGTAAAAGGGGAAAGGCCCCTTATAAAACCATCAGATCTTGTGAGAACTCACTATCACAAGAACAGCAGCATGGGGGTAACCACCTCCATGATTCAGTTACCTCCCACTAGGTCCCTCCCACTACATGTTGGGATTATGGGACCTACAATTCAAGGTGAGATTTGGGTGAGGACACAGCCAAACCGTATCAGTGGGTATAGTCACAATAAGAATTCTTTTTTTTTTTTTTTTTTTTTTGAGATGAGTCTCACTTTGTCGCCCAGGCTGGAGTGCAATGGCACAATCTTGACTGCCCACAACCTCCATCACCTGGGTTCAAATGATTCTCTTGCCTCAGCCTCTCGAGTAGCTGGGATTACAGGTGTGTGCCACCACACCTGGCTAGTTTTTGTAGTTTTGGTAGAGATGGGGTTTCACCATTTTGGCCAGGCTGGTCTTGAACTCCTGACCTCAGGTTATCTGCCTGCCTCTGGCATGTTATCTCCCAAAGTGCTGGGATTGCAGGCGTGAGCCACTGCCCCCCACCACAGCAAGAATTCTTACATGTCTCTGGGAAGAATATAAATGGGCATGGTGACTTCTGAGAATAGTAAGGTAATCAATGCCTGTAAAGCTGAAAGTTAGCATCCTTTAATCTACCAGTTTCCCTTATTTGTGTCTATCCTGAAGGGACGTGTGTGTGTGTGTGTGTGTGTGTGTGTGTGTGTGTGTTTACAAGACGTGCAAGGATATTTGTTTCAATACTGCTCATGACAAACAAATATAAAAACTATCTTTCGGTAGGGGAATATATAAACTGGTTTTATTTGTATAATGGAACATTGTATAGCAGTAAAGATACTCAAACTAGGGATCTGTTATGAACACATAGCTCAAAACATAATATATGGAAATGCAGGTTTCAAGATAAATAGCATGTAATTCCATCTGTTAAATGTATTAAATGCAAACAGTAATGTATATTGTTCGAGAATATGAATATATATTTAAGAGTACAAAACATACATGGTAAATATGCACATCAATATTATGATAATAGTTATCCAGAGGTGTGGTTTGAGCTATGTCTATACTGTATTAATTTTTTTTTTTTTTTTTTTTTTTTTTGAGGCAAAGTCTTGTTCTATCGCCCAGGCTAGAGTGCAGTGGTGTGATCTCGGCTCACTGCAACCTCCGCCTCCTGGGTTCAAGCAATTCTGCCTCAGCCTCCTGAGTTGCTGGGACTACAGGCGGGTGCCACCATGCCTGGCTAATTTTTTGTATTTTTAGTAGAGACGGGGTTTCACCGTGTTAGCCAGGATGGTTTTATCTTCTGACCTCATGATCCGCCCGCCTTCGCCTCCCAAACTGCTGAGATTACAGGTGTGAGCCACTGTGCCCGGCCCAATACTGTATTAATTTTTGAGAGAGAAAGAAGAGAAGAAGGTTCAATCTGACGCAAACATGGGAAAACATTCTAACTAGTGGGTACATGGACCATATTGTTGGCTGTATAAATGTCTTTTTCATTCTTTTAACTGTGTTTTAAAATACTATACATTGAAAATAAAGTATTTACATGTTACTTTATATAGCTCAAGTGATCCTCCCACCTCATCCTCCTGAGTAGCTGGGAATACAGGCATGTATCACCATGCTAATTTTTTATTTTTTGTAGAGACAGGCTTCACTATTGCCCACGCTAGTCTTGAGCTAGCGGACTAAAGCAGTCCTCCCACCTCAGCCTCCCAAAGTGCTGAGATTACAGACGTGAGTCACTATATCCTGCCCAGAATTTGACTCAGACTGACTGAAACGATAGCAAGTTTTTACAAATTATTGGATTGTATCCTCTTATTTCTAATTTGTTCTATTTTTAAACTGCAATATAATTACCATGAATAGTCTAGAATTTTGATTGTCAATAAATGAGGAGTTTTATATAAAGTTAATTTTTTTGTTTTATAGGAAAAACATCAGAGAGAGGCTCATTTTCCCTGTACAGCAGAGATACTGGATTACCAGGCTGTCAAGTAAGTTTAATAATTAAAAAAAGCAATGAGATGGTTTTTAAACACATAAAGACTCTATTAATAGATGAGATAGAAATTATGAATTTATTTCACTACTGTTTGTTTAATTTGTAACTAAATGTTGTTTTTTTGCTCTCTCTGCTTAAAATTGTTTCAGTTCCCCAGTTTACCAGGCTGTCTTTATCATCAAAGATTTTCATAACCCACCTCCATTTTAACTAGAAACAAAGTAGCAGTTATCTTTCTACCCCTTTCCAAAATGCCTGTCATTTCTGAGAATTTTTCTTGCATATTTTCTCACAGAAAACATAATTGCTGGTACATAAAAATTACATGATTGATCTGCATAGCTTGAATATCCTGTAATGTCAAACTGATCATTAATATTGGAAGCATTTTGTTTTCAATCCTGCGTCTACCAATTTTTAGGCTTCACACCCTCCCCGACTTGGAATTTTTGTTTCAACTGTCCACCTTCTCTAGCATTTTGTGCTTCTGCTAATGGGCATCTTCTCTGCCTTTTTCCTCATATCTTTAGACTGAGAATCCTGAACACACAATTCACCTGCAGATTCCCATCAGAATCAAGCCAAAAAGAATAGAAAGGAAAGGCAGAACATATTAAATTTGTTTTCTGCCATCTGCATGCTTTACATGAGGGCCTACCCTAATTTCAGGCATGGGCATGTGAGCCAGTTTTAACTGCTGTGCTAATAATACTCCATTTAATACGTATTTCATAATTGTGCCTCTAAGAGAGTTTTACATAACATCCTGTTTTGTGATATGCCTTCCCATTATAAAATAATGTATTGTAGTAGGTTGGCCACGGTGGCTCACGCCTGTAATCCCAGTACTTTTGGGAGACTAGAGTGGGAGAATCCCTAGAGCTCAAGAGTTGGAGACCAACCTGGGCAACATAGTGAGACCTTGTCTCTACTTAAAATGTAAAAATCAGCCAGGTGTAGTGGTGCATGCCTGTAGTCACAGCTGCTTGGGAAGCTGAGGCAGGAGGATCACTTGAGCCCAGGAGTTGAAGGCTGCAGTGACCCATGATTGTGCCACTGTACTCCATCCAGAGTGACAGTGAGACTCTGTCTGAAAGAGAGAGAGAGAGAAAAAAAGGGAGGGAGGGAGGGAAGGAAGGAAGAGAAAGAAGGGAGAAGGAAAGGAAGGAAGAGAGAGAGAAAATCAATATATTGTAAAAATTAAGGATCATCTATTCCCATGTCCTTAATGGCAAATAGGCATGGTCTGAGTAAGTGATTTGTTAAGTATCGTAGAGTTGGGGGTAGTAACTGGACCAACACTCAGATTTCTTGGCTTCAGACCAAGCAGTCTTATTCTATTTTCATCCAAGTGATTTTTTAAAGTTTTAGTGTTACTAATGATTGCTTTATTTTCCATTTATGGTTAGCTTTATTTTATCCTAGTCATTTAAAATATATATAGATTAGCATTGTGTCATAGCCAGTGTTTTGCTTTACCAGCTCTTACTAGCTCACAAGAGCCAAATCTGTTAAACTTTTAGGAATTTAGCAAGCATGGTTGACATCACACTGGTATCTTAAAATTGACTATTATGAGCTGGGCACTGTGGTGCATACCTGTAGTCCCAGCTACTTGGAAAGCCAAAGCAGAAGGATCACTTAAGCCCAGTAGTACAATTCCAGCCTGGGCAATGTAGCAAGACTGCATCTCTAAAAATAAAAATAAAAACAAAAAAATTGCCATCAAGGAAGTGTTTACACTGTGGAAATCCAAAAATGTTACAATTCAGGGCTTCCATTTTCTTAAACAGTTGTTAAACATTTACCAGCATACTGATCATGCCTAGTTAAAAATTGCAGAGAACCAAAGAATGTAAGTGCTTATTCAGATCACAGTAAAAAATGGAAAAGCAGCAGTTGAACATCTAGCCTCCATTAAGGTACCTTTCTGACCTCTTTCAAAGGTAACAGTACTTTAAGGCCAACCAAGATATACGATTTATTCTGTATAGTTTTAGCAATATCCATTGATGAAAACCAAAATACCCTCTTTTTTGGTCTATATCAGATGTGGATTGGTGATTGTAATATTTCTGCAATTCATAGTTGATATCAGAGCTCATTCTTTTTTAAGAAGTTACTGTTTGAATTTCATAGTCTGAATTTTAGTTCATAAATGACCTAAACTGGAGGCTGTGGATCTAATTTCTGATCTTGGCTATAGTACTCATTGTGCGAGTTTTGTAGGCCACCTAACCACCACTCTTCTGAATCTCTTCAGAGTACACCAAATTTTAAAAATTAAGTTGCAGCCGGGCGCAGTGGCTCACACCTGTAATCCCAGCACTTTGCGAGGCCAAGGCGGGAGGATCACCTAAGGTTGGGAGTTGGAGACCAGCTTGGCCAGCATGGCGAAACCCCGTCTCTACTAAGCATACAAAAATTAGCGGGGCATGGTGGCAGGCTTCTGTAATCCCAGCTACTTGGGAAGCTGAGGCAGGAGAATTGCTGGAACCCAGGAGGCGGAGGTTGCAGTGAGCTGTGATTGCACCATTACACTCCAGCATGGGCAACAGAGGAAGATTCCGTCTCAAAAATAAATAAATAAATAAATAACCAAACTAAGTTATATCATTTGGACAATGAATGATTGATAAAAGTAACTACAAAGAATCATGTAGGTTTAAGCTTGTAAGCTCTGCAGACTGCGTCTGTGACATATCATTAAGTTAACTTGTCTGCCACCCTGCTTCAGGGCCTTAAAAGTCTTTTCATCTTCATCTTAAATATAAGACAGCAGCTTAGTTAGGCAGTGTTGAATCTTATATGTATTATCATAGTATAAGAATACCTTATAACCATAACAAATTTGTTTACTTATCAGATATATGAAAGTGCTCTTCTCAGTTCCTGATCATACACTAGAAGGTCAGTAAATGTCAGTTGAGGGGGGTAAGACAAAACGTTTATAGAGTCAAGAGACCTAAGTTCAAGTCCCATCTCTGCACTGATTTCTATCTGAAAGATAGGATTAGCTGTTTCTGCTTCCACCTACTTAGTAGATCTCTGAAGGCTAAACTGTATAGGCTTATGAAAACATTTCAAAAAATAAACACATAATTCTAAAGTTCTCAATTCATGTAACCCACATAACAAAAGATATTTTGGATCTTTAATATTATTTTTAAGATACCTAAGTGTTTGAGAGCCACTGGTCTAATGTTAACATTACTGCTAAACTTGAGGGGGGAGGAAAACACTATTGTAAGCTTTTTGAGACCACAGCTACATCTAAAATCATAGTCCATGCTTATATTAATGTTTTTATTATGTTCAAATGTTTTCACTCAACATTTTTATACCCTCTTGGCAAAGGTATTGCTGTTTAGTTAGAGTCAGCAATAAGTTCTATTAATGTAATTGTCCATTTTTGCAAAGGGGAATCTTAACAGTTTTTACCAAGGATTAATGTGCATTTGTACCAGATTTAATTCTTATATCAAAAGACATTTATTTTAAATCTAAATGTGTGGCACTGTAATAACATTTGCTACCATTTGCTGAGCACTAACTGAACTAGCCATTGAACTAAACATAATCACATTTAATTCTTTTAACAACAACTCATTTTGCAGAGTAGTAAACAGAGGTTCTTGTAAGGTATTATGCTTAAGGTTACATATCTAGCAAGTGGGAAACCTAAACTCATGCTTGAGTGTTTTGGCTATATGACTATACTTTAGCATAGGAATCCCTCAGATTTCAACTCTGTGCCCTTATTACCTTCCTTCATTTTAATTTGTTTGAGAAGGAGATAGGGAATTTTTTCTTTTTTTTTTTTTTTTTTTTTTTTTTTTTGAGACAGGGTTTCACTCTGTCACCCAGGCTGGAGTACAGTGGCGCTCACAAGACCTCCTGGGCTCAAGGGATATAAGGTTTAGTCAAGAGACCTAGGTTCAAGTCTCATCTCTGCATTGATTTCTTCATCTGAAAGATAAGATAAGCAGTTTCTGCTTCCACCTACGTAGTAGGTCTCTGAAAGTTAAAGTGTATGGGCTTGTGAAAACATTTCAAAAAATAAATACATAATATTAAATTTCTAAATTCATGTGGCCCACATAACAAAAGGTAATTTGGGTCTTCATATACCTCCCTGAGTAGCTGAGACTACAGGCATGCACCCGCCATGCCCTGCTAATTTTTCTGTATTTTCTTTCTTAGAGATGGGGTCTCACTGTGTTGCCCACGCTGGTCTCAAATTCCTAGGCTCAAGTAATTTTCCTGCCTCATCCTGACAAAGAGCTGCGATTACGGACAAGAGCCACCACTCCCAGAGGGAATTTAAATTTTTAACGAATGTCCAGGTGATTTTGATTCACATGGACTCGAGTTCGTGCTTTGAGAAACCCAACTCCTCTGTACATGCCAACTCCTCTGTATAAGCCAATAGGAGTTATCCTTAGAGGAAACTATATGATTGCTGTTTGACAAACAGTTTATAAATATTCTGGAGAGATCAGGAAGGCCTATGGAAAAGAGAAGAACAAGGCTACTAGAATGTTTGATACAAAATAACAATATTGCTATATACAAGATTTAAAGATACTCAAATGACAGAAAGATACCTTTTTTTTTTAAGAATTCGTAGAAGCAATTTGTGAGCCCCAGAGAGGAAGCCTAAAATTCAGCAGAGTGGAAACATTATTCTGCAGCAAGGACAAACTATTCAAAGAAAAACACGTATTCCAAACAGTATTTATTATAATGAGTCAGAGGAGGGACAAAAAATACACTTTAACGCTGCCATTTTGTCTTACCTATTCACAAGCGACAAAAGCAAATCCAAGGAAATATAAATAGTGACTCTAAAATGATACCCAAATACCACGTTGAAACCATTTTTCTTCAACAGAATCCCCCAAGGGGCATTAACTCTGCTATTAATGTACATAAAATGCTGCTGACATACTGCAAAATTCAGACTAATTTAATAATGCCTGATGGGCCTTACTTCATGTTAAGATGATGTAATAATATGTTGCTAAATGAGTGTCCTCATATTACATTCACAGCAATCACATTAACTGATGAGCCATTGAAAAGAAACTCATGTCACAGTATTACTGGAAACACTGATAGATCATTCTGCAATTAAATTTTTTTATTGATCAAACACAGAGCATAGAAGCCAGCATCTTTATTAACAATAGATATATTACTTTAAAAACTACCAGTTAAGTGAAAAATCCTTTATCAGTATAACAAAGTTTTTCCTTTATACCTCTTAAGCAAATATTTATTCAAGTAGTTTAAGTTTTTCTCTAAGTATTTAAATGTAGAAGATGGCAGGGTCTTGGTTTTTTTCAGAAAGTGTGAAGTTTCATCTGAGTTCAGATATTACACCCTTGAGAAAATGACAACTTTAAAAACTGTGCCTTACTTAACTCTTAGTTGTTTGGAAATAAGCTTATACCATTTGGTTTTTCCTTGTTCTTTTTTCCTGTTATACCCAGTATCATATACAGACATTTATAATAGTAAAATAATAAAAGAGTTGATACATCAGAAAGACATAACAATGATAAATGTGTATACACCTAATAAGAAAGCTTCAGAACAAATGAAGCAAAACAAAAATTGATAAAATTAAAGAGAGGGATAAACAAATTGACAATCATACTTGAAAAATTGAATACTTGTGTCTTAGCAGTTTGCAGAATAACTAGACAAAAAATTTAGTATAAGATGTAGAACAAAATTAACTAGTTATCGACAACCTTGACCTAAATGATATGTATAGAACTCTGCATACAGCAACTGAAGAACATAAATTCCTTTCAGGGGCACACATTACACTAACAGGCTGGAATCATATGCTGGTCCATAAAACTAGTGTCAGTAAATTGGAAAGGTTTGAAACCATACAAAGTATGTTCTTTGGACACAAAAGACTTAAGTAAGAAGTCTGATCAGAACTCAGGGACACAGAGGGGAACTATAGACACTGGGGCCTCCTTAAAGGTGGAGGGTAGGAGGAGGGAGAGGATCAGAAAAAAATAACTATTGGGTGCTAGGCTTACTTCTTGGGTGATGAAATAACCTGTACAACAACCCCCCCACCCCAACACGAGTCTATCTATATGATAAGCCTGAACATGTACCCCTGAATATAAAATAAAAGTTTAATAAAAAGCAAAGTTATATTAGAAGTCAATAAGACTGGGTGTGGTGACTCATGCCTGTAACCCCAGCCCTTTGGAAGGCCGATTCAGGAGGATCACTTGATCTCAGGAGTTCAAGACCAGACTGAGCAACATAGTTAGACTGTGTCTCTACTAAAATTAAAAAGAAAAAAAAAAAAAGGAAACTAGTCAAGTGTGGTGTCAGGAGGCTGAGGCACGAGGATTGCTTGAGCCCAGGAGTTCAAGGCTGCAGTGAGCAGTTATTGCACTCCTGCACTCCAGCCTGGGCAACAGAGCAAGACTCTGTCTCAAAAAGCAATGTCAGTAAGATATCTAGAAAAACACCAAATGTTCAGAAGTTAAGCAACATGTTTAAATGACGCATCATTTTAAAAAGAAACCACAGGAAATTCAGAAGGTATTTCTAACTGAATAATAATGAAAATATGATAACAAAACGTGTTGGTGCAGTTAAACGAGTGCCTGGAAGGAAAATGTACCTTTGAATGCTTATATTAGAAAAGATGTACAGTGAATGATCTAGGTTCTACCCTAAGAACTTAGCTAGAAAAAGAAGCACAAAGTAAACCTAAAATAAATAGAAAGAAGGAAATACTACAAATAAGAGCAGAAATCAATGTAATAGAAAAAACTAACAAAATCAAAATTTGGCTATTCGAACTAAATCATAAGGTTAACCCCTAACTAGATCAGTTAACAAGGAGAAGGGAACAAGAACACAAATTACCAGTACCAGGAATGAAAGAGAGGTTACTGCTGTGAATCATATATACATTAAGAATATAATAAACATTATAACTTAATTCAGTAAATTTGACAACTTGGATTAAATAAATGAATTTCTTGAAAAATACTTACCAAAAGGAGACAAATTGAAACAAAATCTGAGTAGATGTTTATCTTTTTTTTTTTTTTTTTTTTTTGAGATGGAGTCTCATTCTGTTGCCCAGGCTGGAGGGAAGTGGCGCTATCTCGGCTCACTACATCCTCTGCCTCCCGGGTTCAGGCAATTCTCCTGCCTCAGCCTCCCGAGTAGCTGCGACTACGGGTGCCTGCCACCACGCCCAGCTAATTTTTGTATTTTCACCATATTGGCCAGGCGGATCTCAAACTCCTGATCTTGTGATCCCCCCGCCTCGGCCTCCCTAAGTTCTAGGATTACAGGCATGAGCCACTGCACCAGGCCTGAATATCTGTTAATGAAAGTAAATTCATGTCAAAAACCTTCCCACAAAGAAAGCATAAGGGTCATATGGCTTCTTTCAAATGATTAATTCTTTCAAATGCTTAGGGAAAAAAAAAATACCAATCTTATACAAGTTAGTTTAGAAAACAGGAGGAGTGAACATTTCTCAGCTCTTTTTATCAGGTGAGCAATATCCTGGCAATACTCAAATAACACGTGTAAGTTTGTATCAGAAGTGAAAGTTTGGATTAAGATTTGAAAATCCATGTATTTAGTTCACCACATTATAACAGCATCAAGAAGAAAAACAATATGATCATTTCTATAGATACAGAAAAGGTGTTTGACAAAATTGAATACTCATGATAAAATCTCTCAGCAAGCTAATAGAAGGTAGCTTCCTCAATTTGATAAAAGACAAACATGGAAAAATATATGGCTAACAGCATACTTAATGATGAAAGACTAAATGCTTTCCACCTAATGTCAGCATCAAGGTAAGAATTTTTGTTCTCACCATTTTATGTTTTGGCCAGTGTATGAAGACAAGAAAGAAGGTCATAGAAATTGGAAAGGAATAAGTTGAATTGCTGATGACATGTTTGTGTACATAGGAAATCCTAAGGAATCATCAAGAAGACTTCTAAAAATAAGTAGTACTTTTAGCTGTATCATAGGATACAAAGTGAATCTAAAAAGTTAATTGTATTTCTGTACACTAGCAGTGAAAATTAGAAAATAAAATTAACAGAATAGTACTGCTTATAGTAGTATCCAAAAGCATGAAATACTGAGGGAAAAATGTAACAGAAGATGGCAAAGCGTCAACAGTGAAAACTCAAACATCTGTTGGAAGGCTTACTGTCACTTAGATGTTAGTTCTTCCTAAATTGGGTTACAGATTTCAAGGCCAGCCTGGGCGACATAGCAAGACCCTGTCTCTTTAGGGGAAGAAAACAAAACAAAAACTAAAGACTTCTGCTTATCAAAAGACATAGGTTAAAAAAAAATAAATCGGCAAGCCACAGTCTAGAAGTCCAGTATTTGCAAAGCGTATGTTTAACAAAGGACTGATATCCAGGATATATAAAGCATTCCAGGCTGAGGCAGGAGGATTGTTTGAGGCCAGGAGTTCAAATTGCCTGGGTAACTTAGCAAGATTCCTATCTCTACAAAAAAAGATTAAAAATTAACTGCAGGTGGTGGTGTGCACCTGTAGTCCTAGTTACTCAGGAAGCTGATCGCTCAAGTGATTGAGGGGGATCACTTGAGCCCAGGAGTTTGAGGTTACAGTGAGCTATGATCATGCTGCTTCACTCCAGCCTGGGTGGCAGAGCGAGATCTTGTCTCTTAAAAAAAAAGAATTTCTACAACTCTGTAAGGTTACCTAAGGCTTCTACAGTTTTTCTCTTCATGGCAGGAGGTTTAGGTACAGTGAATTAACAAGTTTCCAGTCCCTTCTAGACTTTTGTTCTATGGTAATGTCAAGAACAAGATCATTTCTGCTTTGTAACATGATTACACTGGCCTGCTGTTTCCCCAAGAGGATTAATTAAAACTAGTTGTTTTAAACAGCAATTTTGATCTTTATGTAACAACAAACCTAATAGTAGCCTCAGTCTTGGGCAGAATTATTAGAAACATAATATTTAGAACAGGAAAGTTGGCACTGTATTCTATTCTGAGCAAACGTGTTTCAGAACAGGCATAAGTAAACCAACTCATTCAGAGAACTAATAAGTTAGTTACTCAAGTAACATGAAGAGCATCTTTTAAGTTTTTGAAGCATAATTCAACTTTTCTGTAACTTTGAAGGTTAAAAAGTTGGACAATGGGTAGAAATTAAGCATTCCAGATTTCAGCTTAATTTTAAAAAGAAATATTGTCATGTGTTGAGCTGTTAATGGGGTAGAATATTAAACCTTGGTAGATAAATGACTTTCCTCTCACTGGATGTTTCCAAGCAGAGGGTACACATCCACTTTACTGGCATTTTATAATAGAGAGATTACAGTACCTGTTGTTTGATTGAAATAAAAGACCTTAAAAGGGGCATGGTGTTGCATGCCTGTATTCCCACTCCTCTGGAGGTGGATGCAGGAGGATTGTTTGAGCCCAGGAGTTTAAGAGCTATAATCACACCATTGCACTCCAGCCTAGGTGACAGAATGAAATCCTGTCTCTAAAGAAAAAGAAGTAGAAGACCTTAAAATGTTTCTCAATTCCATGAACTCTCTAGTGACAAGTAAAAGGCTTTCCAAATGGTGTTGATCCATCTGAGGTTGGTGACCAGAAATTACTGTTGATACTAACCTATATGGATGTGTATGTGCTTCAACTTTTATGCTAATACTACCCAGCAAACTACATGTGTAAGCACAGACAGCAAATGGTTGAATCAATATAGTGATCAGGATTGCAGGCCAGTTAGATAGGTTAGCAATGATGATGCTACATAATAACTAGCATGTATCAGTCACTTGACCCTATAAGCATAATTTCATTTAGTCCCCACATACTCAGATGGTGGTATTGTTGCTGCTGTTGCATCTGTTACTATTATTCTTCCCATTTGATTGCTGAGGAACCTGAAGCCTCAAGAAGTTATATAATTTTCCCAAGATTTCATAACTGGTCAATATTAGAAGGATAGGAGAATTGATGTAGTGATAAGAGAATGGTTAAAGTAATAGACCAGGTTTCAAAGGAAGGAAATGAAGCCATGATTAAACTTTGTGACTGGAAAAAAGGTCAAGATATTGGTTGTTATGCAGTGAAAGAACACTTGCAGTAAGTAATAAGAGAATAATGGCTCTATAAGAACAAGAGGTTATGTCAAAGAGTTAAATATTGGACTTGCAGATTTCACAAGTCAAGTGGTTTCCAGGGCTAACAATCTAGTCCTCCTTTGGGGAGTAGATTGGTGATTTAGGGAATTGTTGGAGTCACGAAGATTAAGAAAACATAAGACTAGCTCTTGGATTGATGTGGAAGCTATCCAGAGATGATTGACTCATAAGGTAGCATGTGAAAGGGACATACATGCACACTAGTTGGCACACAGTAGGCACTGAGAAAATGTTGTTTGAATCTGAACCATGTAATCTAGAAAAGAGCGTATAAGTAAGACTAACAAGCCATCAGCTGCCTGCGGAGTGATCTACGTTTCGTGGGTTGTTTGGAACATAGTTGTTTTGTGGAAAGAAAGTCTAATCTTGGAGTATCAGGCAATAGACACTTTTTTTTTTTTTTTTTTTTTTTTTTTGAGATGGAGTCTTGCTCTTGTCTCCCAGGCTGAAGTGCAATGACATGATCTCGGCTCCCTGCAACCTCTGCCTCCCAGGTTTAAGCACTTCTGCCACAGCCTCCTGAGTAGCTGGGATTACAGGCTCCCCCCACCACACCCGGGTAACTTTTTGTGTTTTCAGTAGAGACGGGGTTTCACCATGTTGGCCAGGCTGCTCTCGAACTCCTGACCTCAGGTGATCCACCTGCCTCAGCCTCCCAAAGTGTTGGGATAACAGGTGTGAGCCACCGTGCCCAGTCAATAGACACTTGTAGTGTCCTATTTTTGTTAAAATGCGAGAGAGAGAGAGAGTGTTGGATTATGCAGGGCTTACTTGGCAGGGAAAAAGCTTCATTCATTCTTTTATTTTTATTTTATTTTATTTAGTTACTTATTTATTTTGTGAAACAGGGTCTCACTCTGTCACCCAGGGTGGAGTGCAGTGGTGTGATCACAGCTCACTGCAGCCTCGACCTGCCAGGTTTGGGTAATTCACTTCAGCCTCCTGGGACTACAGGCATGTGCCACCACAATCGGCTAATTTTTATATTTTTTAGGTAGAGACGGAGTTTTGCCATGTTGCCCAGGCTGCATTCATTGTTTCTTTGTTTCTGTTCTCTCCATGAAAATTGATGGTTATACTTTTGATGATACTTAGTGCTCTTTGGAAGCAGTTTCAGAAAGTCCATTTATTCTTTTGTAAACTTATTTCAGGAGAAAAGAGCCTATTAAATAATGGGTAGAGATTTGATGCCATCTCAAAACAGAAAAAAGAGGTGACCACATACTGGCTATTACATGATAAGGGATTATTGTCAGTTTTGGAGCATGTAACAAGGGGTAGGAGATGGCAGAACAAATGAAGCAGGAACAACAGAATGTTGACAGCTAGCTGTCAAAGCTGGTTGACAGCTGTCAAAGCTGGGTGATACAATTAACATGAAGGTTAATTGTACTTTTTTTTTTTCCTACTTTCGTGTATATGAAATTTTCTAAACTAAAAAGTTTAATGTTTTGAAGATGTCTAGTGTGTAATTTTCAGTTTTTGAAGTATTGCATGCCTAACTATATGCCTAATGCTATATTGGGGTTTATTTACTCTTAATTATACTTACGAAAATGCAAGGAATTGAGAAGAGAGGATACTTAGTTGTTCCATGTTAAAGCTGGTATTAAAGAGAAAAACAGTGACTTCAAAGTATTAGAACTCTTCTGAAAACAGTAGGACTACATAACACCATTTCCACAAATACCAAAGAGAAGTAAGATTTCATCTCCTGTTCTTCTAATGTTAGTACCTCACACAGCTGGCTTCTTTGTATTCATTAAAGAAAAGTCGCAAAGGCATACTGGTAACACATAGGAAAACATTCAGTTAGGCCTTTTTAATAAGAGAGTAATAAATTCAGACATTCAGAAAAACTCACTTTGAAGTAGACATGCTTAGAATATGCTCACTACTAACCTCATAAGACTGCTTTCAAAAAATCCCCTATAGCATTTTTGGAAGTTGAACTTTTTATGGAAGCCTATACATTCCTAAAGGAAAGTCATTCTTATTGCATATATGTAATTATTTAAATATTGGATATATTAAAATGACATTTAGCTTGTTCTCTTCATATTTCTTTTATTTCTAAGAAGTCTATCTTTAGTGATCTACATCCCAGATCTCTCTACTGTGATATCTTCTCATTGGCTGATAAAAGATTTGGGAGGGAAGTTGAGAAAAAAAAAATTAGTGAAAAAGAAAAATTAAGATGGTAAAATTTCCTATTGCGACTCGTAATTGAAGATTAGGAAACTGAAACTGCTAGATTATCACGTTTTAGCACTGTAATATTACATGCGTAGTTTATTTTCTTTTTTTAAGCTAGAAAGATTGGGCTGATTGACTGGGCACGGGACTCATGCCTATAATCCCAGCGCTTTGGGAGGCTGAGACAGGCAGATCACTAGGTCAGGAGTTCAAGACCAGCCTGGCCAGCATGGTGAAACTCCATCTCTACTAGAAATACAAAAAAAATTTAGCCAAGCGTGATGGTGCACACCTGCAGTCCCTGCTACTCAGGAGGCTGAGACAGGAGAATTGCTTGAACCCAGGAGGCAGAGGCTGCAGTGAGCTGAGATCGTGCCATTGCACTCCATCCTGGGCAACAGAGCAAGACTCTGTCTCGAAAAAAGAAACAATTTTTTTTAAAGATTGGGCTGATTTCGTTGGCAGGATACATTTGATGGATGACTGTCATTATCTTCTCAAACTTGCATGATACTTTAAGTATAGACAATATTAAGTTTTCAAGAGGCTATGTTGAGATTATAAGATTTGGGATTTCTAAAAGAACCAATGTAACAATTGGCTAGTGGTGGCTGGTGGTTTTTTATTGACCTTAGGAAAGGATTAGAAGCATCTCAGGTTTTCTTTCACTTTTGTTTTTCTGTTTCCCCCCCTCCTTCCTCCTGCAAATTAATATATTGTCCAAAGTGTTAGTAATGACTTAGAACTATTCAGGTTGCACAAAGCATTTAATGAAATCTTGTCTTAGACAAAACACTAGAGAGGATCATAATTAATGTCTCATTTTCTGCCAGTTGCTATTGATTACTCATTCAAGATCCCTTTGTTCTCAGAATGATAACTGTAGTTTGCATCACTATCTAATGAGATTCTCAGGATAGAATTCTTTAACAACATGCTGATAATTGCAAACATATCCCTGAAATTTCAATGTAAATGAATTTGCATCATAATACAATTATTTCACAAATGGCCATATTTTCCAAATTTGAAATGTGTTAGTTTTTTTAATCGTTTGTAGAAAATTAACAAAGACTGAAATATTATTGAAGCCCAACATTTATACTTTGCCCTGAGTTGCCCTCACCCTTTGATTTTGATCTGATTATGACTTGGGGTAAGAGGCTTCTTTATCATTCTTGGGTTACTCTGTCATAATCTCTGAAACTTCAAATGGATTTACAGCTAAAACACAGTGATTTTTCAAAATTAGAACAACTGCAAATATGGTAATACTGTAATAATTCTGCTCTTAGAACAATTTTGTTTCTTGATCCCTCAGTGACAAAAGAAACACGTGGTACTATAGCATAAAGAATCTGTGAAATCTTAACAGTTTATGTATTCTGTTATAATTGTGCTTTATACCTTTCTCTTCCTTTAATTTCCACATACTCCCTCCCCAAAAAGATAAATCTTTTGAACAGCTGCTTGCCTTTACATATTTAAAACTGCATACAATTTCAGGGGTATAAGATAGGCTTGAAATTAAGGAAGTCTATAGAATTCTTTTATAACACAGCAGAGGTTCCATGAATTCATACCAATATTTTAAATTTTTTGAGATATGTGAGTATAACATATTAGGTACTCTCCATCTAATTTTCTTAAATAAATTAATAGGTTAGTACTTCTAAATCTTGTTTTTTTGTTTTTTGTTTTTTTTGAGACGGAGTCTCGCTCTGTTGCCCAGGCTGGAGTGCAGTGGCCGGATCTCAGCTCACTTCAAGCTCCGCCTCCTGGGTTCACGCCATTCTCCTGCCTCAGCCTCCCGAGTAGCTGGGACTACAGGCGCCCGCCACCTTGCCCGGCTAGTTTTTTGTATTTTTTTTTTTAGTAGAGACAGGGTTTCACCGTGTTAGCCAGGATGGTCTCGATCTCCTGACCTCGTGATCCGCCCGTCTCGGCCTCCCAAAGTGCTGGGATTACAGGCTTGAGCCACCGCGCCCGGCCAGTACTTCTAAATCTTAATCATAAAATGATGCTAATAATTTTTGACCTAGGGTTAATTAGGCCCTTATTTGATGTGAAGTTATGAGTGGCTTGGCGTTTAAGCCAAGCCATTTAACAAAACTCAGTTCTGAGAAAGCAAGCCTGTTTTTCAACACTTAATTTTCCCTTTCTGTTTTTTTTGTTTGTTTGTTTGTTTTTTATTTTTTGGTCTCACTGTGTTGCCCCGACTGGCCTCAAACTTTGAGGCTTAAGCAATCCTCCTGCCTCACCCTCCCAAGTAGCTGTAACTACAGGTGCATACCACTGTGCCTAGTTTATTTTCCCTTTTGAGAAGAAAGACTCTCCAAATTATTGCAGTATAATTCTGAATCCTCCTAGCTTACTGAACAGCACCATTTTACACAGGATATTCTTCCATCTTCCTACAAAATCATATTTAGAGTACCTTCTAATATAATTAACAAGAGTTCTCATTAATAAAGGATGTTGGCCAAGTCTACCTACTACTTTATTCCTTTTGTTTACTTTTCGTTCATTATCACCACCAAGTCTTATACTCATCAAGTTCACATCTGGAAATTAGGCTATTTCTTACAGATGAAGAGGGAGAAAAAACTTAAAATATATGTATCACATAGGCTGTTACAGTTCCTTAGTTTTAAAAATTGGAAATTTTGTTCACAGGCTAGAGGTGTGTCATATGTAATTCAAAGTATAACTTACTTATTGTAGATTTTATCATATAATCTAGGCCAGTCATCTAGGCTGCGTTAGTGTTTTGGGAGATAACCTTTTATTAATTATTCTCTAGTATTGATATATTTTTCACAGAGAATATATATATCTTTCTATAAAAGATAGTCTAGATGACTGTAAAAAAGATTATTTTCCAAAAATATGTTAAGAAATTCGTACTATGCAATTTCAGAATACTAATTCTCTCTTGAATAAGATAGCTTGGCACAATAAAACTGCTTTGCCTAGTTCTGTATCCTCTGGGATATTTCTGTATTCTTTTTGCCAGAGATACCTCCAGGACAAGATCAGAAGTAATCAATAATGCTTCTCATTTATTTCAGGAAGACAGAAAAATCAATAATATGAGCTGATATCTAATTTTATTTTAGGAAAAGAAAAAATAGTTTATGTGCATTTCAGTGTTGCCTAAATGTTTGAAGAATCAAATAAAGAAAAATATATTATTTTCTTAGTGCTAGAATATCAAAATCTTAGGCTTTTATAGTTTAGCACTTGATTTTTTAATTGTATTTTTTCCTTGGTTTGTTAAATATTATTTTGTAGATTGTCAAGTCCTTGTGGAGAAATTTTTTTCTTAAACTTTTTGTATTTCTTAGAGTACTGAACGATTCATTTTAATAAGATAAAATATGGTTTTGTATTCTTAAAAAGAAACAATTTTTTCTATATTTATTTTGCCTAATCATATGGATCACGATACAGATTAAACAGAAGAAAATGGTTATTTCTGTTGATTAGGACAGCTGAGTGAAGTGTAACCTTTGCATCTTTTTTGGCATTAGTATTCACTATGGAACAAGAAGACAGGGCATTTCCTAACCACATATCCAGATTTATCTATAGTGAGGAAGAAGGTTTATCAACACTAGAACTGGTAGCAAGTAAGCTTGTTTTTTCCTTAAAAAATATTTGTTCTCGTTTTTTTCTTTCTTTACTATTGCATAGATAAAAAATCTGCCAATATGTGTTCTCGCCTTAGGATTTTAATCCACAAGTTCATTTATAAATCACTTACTTGTTTTCAAGTTAACAATCTTAAAAATGATACATGTTCCCGAGTTACTGTAGAAGTCTTGTTATATTGAGGAAAGGACTTTCTGAGCAGACCTAGATTCAAATTAGGGTTTCACTACTTGTTATCACTGTGATATATGAAATCTATATAATGCTTAAGATTGCTGTAAATCCTAAATGAGATGGTACATTTGAAAGTGTGCTTTCTTCTTTAGTCCAACTTTTTATTTTGAAAAGTTACCAACCCACAGAAAAGGTTGAAGAATAATACAGTGAACATCCATGTGCTCTTCATCAAGAGACATCAGTTAACATTTCACCACATTTGTGTATACACACTCCTTTTCTTTCTACTCACTCTGCGTGTATGAATATATGTTTGTGTGCTGCATGTGATTTTATATACACAAATACACTTCTGCTAAATCATTTGAGAATGAGTTGATATTTTCCTATTTATTCTTGATCTTAATTGATATTGCTTGAATCTGTCACATCCTCTTTGGATTTAGCATCTGTCAGTCCTCTCTAGGGATCTGTCATTTCTGCCCCTATTCTCTTGCCTGTTTCCAACATCCTTTCTTACCATAGCCATTGGGAGTTGTAACCCAGTCAGCTTGGATTCAGGGCAGAGAAGATCTCCTGAAATCTCAGATCTCTTACTTAAGACAAAATGTTTATGCCCAGGAAACAGAATAAAAATATTCATCTTATTTCTTTTGTAGTATTTAGAATGTAGTGAATTAATGGGGAAAGAAAAAAATGAAACTGAGTTTTTTGTATTAACCAGGGCCAATAAGTGTGCTGTATACTTTTACTTTTAGGCCTTGTTTACTTCCCCCAACAACCTCGTGAGCTATTTGTAGAAGAGGGAAATAGACTCATTAGTGTTAGATAATTTGCCCAAGATTACCAGTCAGGATTTGGACTCAGGATACCTAACTCCAAAACCAGTGCTGTTTCCAGAACATCAGTATTTGTGTAGACTTGCAGTCTACTTTTAGAAATATAGGAAATACACTTCCTTTTCATCATTTAGATTATTTTGTTCCTCTCTTAGCCCTTATTGTGACTACTGTTTGATTTCTTTGAAGAAATAGCTCACTGGCTAACTTTTACTCATCTGAAAGTTTGTCTTTACCTTATTAAGCAAACAGACTTATCTTCACCACCCTGCAGACTTAGTCCTTTGTCCCTCCTCCGACGTATTAGATTAGCAGCCAAAAAAAAAGTTCCAAAAAGGACCAGATAACAAATATTTTAGGTTTTAACAGACCATACTTTTTCTGTGGCAACACTGAACTCTTACACCATTGCATGAAAACAGCCATAGCCAATACATAAATGAATTGTGTTTCATTTGAGACTATATTTCAAGAAAAGTATTTTCAAAAACAGACCCACTTTCTCCTCTAAGCTCTGGTTTTTTTTTTTTTACCCCTAATATAAATCATTATCTTATATTCCCATAAGAATTTGTATGCCAGGGAATGTTAGTGTAAGGGACACTGTTGAGAGATATATACATGTCCCTCCTTCCGATATATTTATGTGTATGTTATAACCAGCTTCATATGTGTCTTTCACGTGAGAAAATGCAAATGAAGTAATAAATGCAGCAGGTACCTCAAAACATATCAATGGAAGTCAGTTTGGCACTTAGCAGGAAAAATCCTGTTGAAATACCAATGATTTTTAAAGGAAAACTTCAAGGTACTTGACCTTGCCCTTAAGCATGTGGTAATAATAATGTTCCATCTAGTGTACTACGAGCCGTATTCTGATCTTGCCATTGAAGCAGCGTTGAATGTGCCCTGCCTGGGCAAAATGAAAGGAAGAAATTCAAAACAGATGTGACAATGGAAATTTCAGTATAGTATCTATGGGAGATTTAATGATTTCTAGGTCATACTACTCTCAGGCAGATAACACCATCAGAAAATTCATAGCTGATGGTCTATCATATAAATAGAATACATATATGCCTATTGTTTATATTTATATTGATAATTTTCTTCTTTTGATCAATTCTTCTGGAGGTTATTATTTTAATGGAGACTATTTCTCCTTTAGGTCTGATAATCACATCTTTCTCTCCCAGTGTATCAAATGTTGTATCTATTGGAATTTGTACAATTAATGCTAAATAATTATTATTATGTAGTCTTCATATACACATTATATTGCCTGGTAATTGAAATTGTCTTCTCTCTACTTTCCTCTAATACGGGAATGTATCAGCTTTATCTAAAGAAAATTGTACATTTTGAGGAGTCTGAAAAATTACATTCTTAATTATGAGTATTTCTGAAAGATGTGATGAATGACCTTTGGCTGGTTTAGTACATTGTTTGCTTCATGCTCCAACATTGTAGAATAAGCTTTGAAGAAACTGAAGCATTAAATGGAAATGAAAAGACACCATAGCAGAACTTAGGAGATGCAACAGAAGCCATAGTCAGAGGGAAATTTATTATTGTAAATACTTACATTTAAGAAGAAGCAAACACCCAAATCAATAACCTAACTTCATACCTTAAGAAACAAGTAAAAGAAGAACAAACTAAATTGAAAACCAGCAGAAGAAAGGAAATAACAAAAGATTAGAACAGAAATAAACAAAATAGAGACAAGAAAGACAATAGAATCAACAAAATCAAAATTGGTTCTTTAAAAATATCAACATTGTGACTCACACCTGTAATTCCAGCACTTTGAGAGACCAAGGCAGGAGGATCGCTTGAGGCCAGTTCAAGACCAACCAGAGCAACATAGTGAGACCCCATGTCTACAAAACAATTTAAAAATTAGCCAGGTGTGGTGGTGCACATCTAGTCCCGGCTACTCAGGAGACTGAGGTAGGAAGATCACTTGAGCCTGAAAGGTTGAGGCTCCCATGAGCCATGTTTGTGTCACTGCACTCCAGCCTGAGCAACAGAGCAAACTCCTGTCTCAAAAATTAAACAAAAATAAAAGTAAGTAAAAAGACCAACAAAATTGGCAAACGTTTAGCTAGATTGACTAAGAAACAAAAGAGCAGTGTTAAATTACTAAAATCACAAATGGAAATAGAGGACATTACTACTGACTTTACAGAAATAAAAAGGATTGTAAGAGATTACTATGAATAATAGTGTGCTAAAAAAAATTAAATAATCTGGATGAAATAGACAAATTCCTAGATGCAAACACACTACCAAAACTGTCTTAAGAAGAAATAGAAAATCTGAAGAGAGCTAAAACCAGTAAAGAGATAGAATTAGTAATAAGACTCCTCCCATTAAAGAAAAGTCCAAGGCAGGACCCAGTGGCTCATGCCTGTAATCCTAGCACTTTGGCAGGCTGAGATCAGAGGATCACTTGAGCCCTGGAGTTCAAGACCACCCTGGGCAACGTGGTGAGATCTGATCTCTACAAAACATTTTAAAATTAACTGAGTGTGATGGCATCCACTTGTAGGCCTAGCTACTCAGGAGACTGAGATGAGAGGATCACGTGAGCCCAGGAGATCAAGGCTACAGTGAGCCATGATTGAGCCACGGCACTTCAGCCTGGGCAACAGAGCGAGACCATCTCAAAGAAAAAAAGAAAAGTCCAGGACCAAACAGCTTCACTAGTGAATTCTACCAGTCATTTAAAGAAGAAATAATGCCAGTTCTTCTCAAACACTGCCTAATTCTGTAAAGCCAGCATAATTCTGATATCAAAGTAAGACAGAAATATTACAAGACAAAGGAAATTAGAGCTCAATATCCTTTTTGAATATAGATGTAAAAATCCTCTACAAAATTACTAGCAGAGTGACTCCAGCAACATATCGAAAAGATTATACATCACAACTAAGGGAGTTTTATTCCAGGAATGCAAGGATAGTTCAGCCTATGAAAATTAATCTGTGTAATTCACCACACTAATAGAAAGAAGGGAAAAAAACCCATGTGATTGTCTCAATTGATGCCAAAAAGGAATCTCGGCTGGACATGGTGGCTCACACCAGTAATTCCAACACTTTGAGAGACCAAGGCGGGCAGATCACTTGAGGCCAGGAATTCAAGACCAGCATGGCCAAGATGGCGAAACTCTGTCTGTACTAAAAATGCAAAAATTAGCCAGGCGTGGTGGCACACATCTGTAATCCCACTCCTTAGGAGGCCAAGGCACAAGAATTGCTTGAACCTGGAGGTGGAGGTGCAGTGACCTGAGATCATACCACTGCACTCCAGCCTGAGTGACAGTAAGACTCTGTCTCAAAAAAAAAAAAAAAAGAATCTGACAAAATCCAACACTCTTTCATGATAACATTTAACAAGCCGGAAATAGGAGGGAGGGAGCTTACTCCATTTGGTAAAGGTCATTTACAAAAAACCCAGCGCTAATATGCTTGATGGTAACAGTGTGAAAACCATCTCCCTAAGATTGGGAACAAAACAGTATTTTCTACTTTTACTGCTTACATTCATCACTGTACTGGAAATTCTAAACCAGGGGTATCCATTCTTTTGGCTTCCCTGAGCCACATTAGAAGAATTATTTTCTTGGACCGCACATCAAATACACTAACACTATGATAGCTGATGAGCAAAAAAGAATAATAATAATTGCAAAAAAAATCTCTTAATGTTTTAAGAAAGTTTACGAATTTGTGTTGAGCCACATTCAAAGCCATCCTGGACCATGTAACCCACAGGCTGTGGGTTGGACAAGATTGTTCTAAACAGACTAGTGGCTGGGCACGGTGGCTCACGCCTGTAATCCTAGCACTTTGGGAGGCTGAGGTGGGCAGATCACGAGGTCAGGAGTTCAAGACAACCTTGGTCAACATGGTGAAACCCGGTCTCTACGAAAAATACAAAAATTAGCCAGATGTGGTGCACACCTATAATCTTAGGTACTCAGGAGGCTGAGGTGGGAGAATCGCTTGAACCTGCGAGGTGGAGGTTGCAATGAGCCAAGATCGTGCCATTGCACTCCAGCCTGGGAGCCTGGACGATAGAATGAGACTCCATCTCAAAAAAATAAACAGATTAGTTAACCAAGAAAAAGAAATAAAAGGTATCCAAACTATAAAAGAAGTAAAACTATCCTTATTTGCAGATGATGTGATCTTATATATACAAAATTTTAAGGAATTCACAGTAAAACTATTAGAGCTAATAAATATATTTAGTAAAGTTGCAGGATATATAGTTTATTTAGTAATAAACGAAAAATTAAACAACTCAATTTACAATAGTATTTAAAGGAATCAAATACATAAGAATTAATTTCTTTAATTTTTTTTCATTTCCCTTGAAAGTCACGAAGATTTAATTTAAACATGAAATATAAATCTTGTACCCTGGAAACTACAAAACACTGCCAGAAAAAATTAAACAAGACTTAAATAAATGTAAACACATTTGGTATTCAGTCCATTGGGACACTTAATATTAAGATGTCAGTATTCCCCAAAGCAATCTGTGGATTCAATGCAATTCCCATCAAACTTCCAATGGCCTTTTTTTGCAGAAATGAAAAAGTTGATCCTTAAATTTATATGGAATTTCAAGATCCCAAGTAGCCACAACAATATTGAAAAAGAACAGTGTTGGAGTACTTACCCTTTCCAATTTCAAAACTTAATACAAAGCTACAGTTATTAAAACATAGACCAATGGGATAGAATTGAGAGTCCAGAAGTAAACCTAAACATCTATGGCCAATTGATTTTCAACAAGATGCCAAAACTACTGAATAGGGAAATAGTATTATCTTCAATATATGGTTCTGGGATAACTGGATATCCACATGCAAAAGAATGAAGTAGTACTCTTCATCACAACATATACAGAAATTATAATAATTATCATTATTTTGAGACAGGGTCTCACTCTGTCACCTAGGTTAGAATGCAGTGGCGCTATCAAAGCTCAAGCAGCCTTAACCTGCCAGGCGCCAGTGATCTTCCCACCTCAAGCCTCCTGAGTAGCTGGGACTACAGGTGCACACCATCACACCTGGCTAATTCTTTTAATTTCTTGTAGAGATGGGACCTCCCTATGTAGCCCAGGCTCCCAAAATGGTAGGATCACAGGCATGAGCTACCACGCCTAGCCCACAGTAATGAACTCAAAATGGATCAAGGACCTGAATATAAGAGCAAAAAACTGTAAAATTCTTAGGAGAAAGTCTAGGAGTATATCTTCATGACCTTCAATTTGGCAGTAGATTCTTAGATATGACATCAAAAGAATCAGCAACAATATAAAAAAAAACTTCATTAAAATTGGAAACTTCTGTACATCAAAGGACATTATCACGACAGTGAAAAGGCAGTCTACAGAATGAGAGAAAATTTTGTAATTCATATATCTGATAAGCCTAGTATCCAGAGTTTATAAAGAGCTCTTACAATTCAACAACAAAAAGATAACCCAGTTGGAAAATGGGCAAAGGACTTGACTAGACATTTTTCCAAAGGAGATATTCTGATGTACCTCAAGCCCATGAAGACATGTCCAATATCATTAGTCATTACGGTTATGCAAATCAAAACCACTGCAAATGAGATACCACTTTGTCGCTCAAGGATAGCTGTAATTTAAAAAGCAAACAGAAACTAGGTGAGGATATGGAGAAATTGGAACCCTTGTACATTGCTAGTAGGAATGTAAAATAGTGCAGCCACTGTGGAAAACAGTTTGGCAGTTCCTCAAAAAGTTAAACATAGAATTACACATACGACCCAGCAATTCCACTGCTAGTTATATACCCAAAAGAATTGAAAACAAGTACTCAAATACTTGTACACGAGTATACATAGCAGTACTATTCACAGTAGTTAAAAGCTGGAAACAACTAAAATGTCCATCAGTGGATGAATGGATAAACAATTTGTGGTATAGCCATATTTAATGGAATATTATCCTAAAAAGGAATGAAGTACTTTGATACATGCTATAATATAGATGAACTTCAAAAACATTCTAAATATGAGAAGTCAGACACAAAAGGCCACATATTGTATGAGTCCAATTGTGTGAAATATCCTGAATAGGCAAATCCATAGAGACAGAAATAGATTAGTGGTTGCCATGGGCTGGGGGAGGCTGGAATGGAGAGTAAGTGCTTAATGGATATGGAGTTTCCTTTTGGGGTGGTGAGACTGTTCTGGAACATAGAGAGGTGACGATTGAACAACATTATGAATGTACTAAATGCCACTGATTGAAAACGTTCAGTGTTTAACTTTATGTTATATAAATTCCACCTCAACTTTTTAAAAAGCTTAAACACCAAAGAAAAGTCATTTAAATGAGAGTTTTTCTTTACTGTTAGACTGGAGGCAGAGATTGGGCTATTAGGGCTACTGTTCCAAAGTTCTGCTGCCGCTTTTTGACCAGAACTGAGGTTTATTTCTCAGTTCCTTTGTGATACTCGGTGGCTGAAACAACTATTTTTAAGAGTATGGTGGCCGGGCGCGGTGGCTCAAGCCTGTAATCCCAGCACTTTGGGAGGCCGAGACGGGCGGATCACGAGGTCAGGAGATCGAGACCATCCTGGCTAACACAGTGAAACCCCGTCTCTACTAAAAATACAAAAAAAACTAGCCGGGCAAGGTGGCGGGTGCCTGTAGTCCCAGCTACTCGGGAGGCTGAGGCCGGAGAATGGCGTAAACCCGGGAGGCGGAGCTTGCGGTGAGCTGAGATCCGGCCACTGCACTCCAGCCTGGGCGACAGAGCGAGACTCCGTCTCAAAAAAAAAAAAAAAAAAAGAGTATGATGATGGCAGTAAGGGGTATTAAATATATGATGGGGGATTCGTAAATGTACCAGAAGAATCACAGTTCTTTTCCCTGGAGAGTATTTTCTCAAGTGTATTTCAACCCCCTTTCCTTTTGAGGTCTTCTTTCCCTCTCCTATCTTTCAAATCTTTGTGATCCTATTTCATTCCAGCTACCAGAAATCTTGGAGTAAAATTCTGCCAAACTAACCTCATTTGTTTTGTGATAGGGTTACTGTGTTAGTAGGTTAGGGCTGCTGAATCTCTGAATTATAAATGAAGCACTTGACAAAGTCTCATAATGTCACTGTAGCATACCTCAGGGCTCTCTCCTCACCCTTGTCATCCTGATGGGTTTTCTCTTAATCACATTTTCGATGCCTAAGATATTAAAAAGGCTAGCAAATACATTAGTTGACAGACTAAGAATCTGCAAAAGATAGGAATGGATGATGATGATGGACCACGTATAACAAGATGAATTTTGTCAGAGATAAATGTTAAATCTTATATTTGGGACCAAAAAGCACAAACCGAACAGGTACAACATTGGAGGGACATGACTTAATAGCAGCAGATGCAACAAAATGAAGAACCACATAAGCATGTGATCGTTCTTAACCTCTTAATATGAGCTAACATAGATTGCTTAAATATAGTGTTAAAAAGAGATGGTGAGGAGGACTCTCAAACTCATGTCATGAGACACAAATAAAGAAAGCAGGAATGGGCCAGCTGCAGTGGCTCACACCGGTAATCCCAGCTCTTTGTGAGGCCAAGGTGGGAAGATCGCCTGAGCCCAGGAGTTCAAGACCAGCCTGGGCAATATAGGGAGACCCCCATCTCTACAAAAGTTTTAAAAATTAGCTGGGTGTGGTGGCACATGCCTGTAGTCCTAGGTGTTTCAGCAGGCTAAGGCAGGAGGATTACTTGAGCCCAGGTTCCAGACTATAGTAAGCTGTGATTGTGCCACTGCATTCCAGCCTGGGTGACAGATCATGATCCATCTCTAAAAAGAAAAAAGGAAAGGAAGAAGAACAGAATTTCTGCTGCCACATGTGCTCATGAAAGTATTAAAGACTAGTGACCATTTTTCAAAAGTATTGATGATTAAAAATGTGATACTACACAGCTACTAAAGTGTCTTTTAACTCTTAGATTGTATGGATCTACATAATTATTAAAAAGCAGATAATGTGGCTGGGCACAGTGGCTCACACCTGTAATTCCAGCACTTTGAGAGGCCGAGGCGGGTGGATCACCTGAGGTCAGGAGTTCGAGACCAGCCTGGCCCACATGGTGAAACCCCGTCTCTACTAAACATACAAAAATTAGTCAGGCGTGGTGGTGCGCGCCTGTAATCCCAGCTACTCAGGAGGCTGAGGCATGAGAATCGCTTGAATGTTCGAGGCAGAGGTTGCAGTGAGCCGAGATCTCACCGCTGCACTCCAGCCTGGGCAAATAAGTGAGACTCCATCTCAGAAAAAAAAAAGAAAAAAGGCAGACAACGTGAGGGTGGAGAAAAAAAGAGAAAGTAGGTATGGGCTGAAAGCAGTGGTCTAATTGAATTCAAAACATACTTATTCGGTGCGTTCTAAGTTAAGACATTGCTGAAGTTACTTTAAATTCAGAAGTGATGAAATTTTTAGGTTTGGATCGGTATCAGCAGGAAAATAACTTGTTTCCTTGGCCTTATTTTATAGTCTAGTCTCCTGAGACAAGATCTGGGGCTTGGGAGCCCAGCACAGCTATCTTCTTCAGGAAAACCTGGGACAGCATACTATTCATTCTCTGCTACAAGTTCCAGGAGGAGACCACTCCATGACTCTGCAGCACTTGGTGAGTGTATCACACAACAAATCCCATCCCACAAATAATGTTGTTTTTCCCCCCATAGTGTGTACTTCTGGCTGTGCTTTTTTTTTTCTCCTGTTTGTTTATTTTGGACAGCATCCCACTCTGTTACCCATGCAGGAATGCAACAGCACAATCTTGGCTTACTGCATTCTCAACCACCTGTGCTCAAGCCATCCTCCCGCCTCAGCCTCCCAAGTAACTGAGACTATAGGCACGTGCCACTCTGCTTGGCTAGTTTTTTCTTTTTTGTAGAGACAGGGTTTTGCCATGTTGCCCAGGCTGCTCTCGAACTCCTGAGCTCAAGTGATCTGCCCACCTCAGCCTCCCGTAGTGCTGGGATTACAGGTGTGAACCACCACGCCCAGCCCTGTCTGTGCTTTTAATTAGAAGAGAGTTGGATTCTTGGGTGTCATGTTGATGTCAGGGCTTAATTGCACAAAAATAATACATCCATTAGATATTTAATAAAAGAAATTATCAATTATCAAAATTCTTACTTTTACAAATACATTATAAGTTTTTAATGAAAGGTTTGACCATGAATAATTTTGGATGACTGTTCAATTTGTAAGCCATAATTTTAACAAGTTTCAAACGGCCAGTTTAATGCTCTTGCTTGGTCCTCATATGAGCAACTAAGTAGTGAAAAATGAGACTTAACTAGTTTTCCTCCTTGTAATTAGAAATTCATGTTCTAATGTTAATAACTTATTCTTTACCAAAAATCATATAACAAAATTTCCGAGGTGGTTTTATGTACATTCTCATCTTATCAATTCACCAATCCTGCTAGTCAGTTGCTATAAATAGATTTAACATAAAAACTGAGGGTCAAAAGGGAGGGCAGGCACATTCATATAATTAGTACTTAGGATAAAATTTTAAGATTTTCTAACTCCAGGTTCATTGTCTTTTGCATATTACTTGCTTCTACACTCCACTTCCTTTTTAATTGAGGTAAAATTTACCATATTAAATTGTACAGTTATGTAGCATATACTACATTCACTACATTGTGTTGCTATCCCCCCTATCTAGTTCTGAAACGTTATTGCAAAAGGAAACTGCAATATGAAGCATTCAAACCCAATTATTTTTTCATTAGCTTCCTTCTTTTATGTCTTATACGTAGCCTAACCAGGCCAGTCTATTTTGTGTTGCTGCTTACAGCAAGCCTTAGGTGTTCCTTGATGCTTTATCCAAACTGTGTTTAAATGTCAGAATTTTTGGTGATTTCTACCAAAATCTTTTAAACAAGAAAATTAAAGCTGCAAAGCATTCTTAAATTAAAAGTGGGCCAGCTTCTAATATATAGTCCACCAAAAGATTATGTCATAGTTTTTTATTGCACAGGCATTTGTTGACTGCTTCATATTTATGTATCTATTTTATATTAATCTATGTTTTGGTGAAATATTCCTGGTCTCTGGGTCTAGGGTCTGCTTGTGAGTATAAACTGGCACTATGATAGATCATCATATTCAGCATAGAGAACTCTGATTAGATCTATCCACTTCTCAGTATTATGGATGATTTAGTATGTGTACTATTAAGTCAGCCCAGGTGATTTAGACCAGTATGCTTTTTGTTATTAAAGAAAGGATAAATTGTAAATGCATTTTTCCATCACCAATCTTGTTTCCTACCTAATGAGTTATTCAGAATAGGAACATTCATTGGAGTCTAGATGTGTCAGTGTTACTCTAGAAAAATAACTTGTTAGTATGCTGTATGAGTATATACTGTGACAAGAAGCACTTAATACAAGCTAACACACTATTAAGTTCAGGGGGAAAATTAATTATTGAAATAACTAGGAAAGAGGGGAGTAAATTTCAGAAAAATCCAGACTTAAAATTCAGGTTTTCTATAAATTAAAACTTGTATCTTCTTCATTTTAATTTTGATTATGATGATAGACACTATTGATTGTCTCCTCCATGCCAGGAGTGTTGCTGTACACATTACATTTTTACAAAACCTCTATGAGGTTGTAATGTTAACTTCATGTTACAAATGAGGAACCAAGACCCAGAGAAGCTAAATAACTTGGCCAAGGCTGAGTTGGGGTATGGTAGTTCTTGATGCCCAGAGAGGCCCACCCATTTCCTGTGTAAATGTCATTTAGTGGGTTCTTATTACGTTCTTTATGGCTATTTCTCAGTGTTAGCCAATCTTTCTTAGCATTGCAGTTATTGATAAAAATCTCAGAGTTTAAAAGGACTCTTGAGATGATCTGCATCAACCTCAGCATCTTCACAAACTATTTAGATGCTTTAGGAAATCAACATGCTGCGCAACAGTTTCTAATTACCCAATTTATAATCATTTTCCCCCACATTTTAATGGAAACCTAATAATAATGGCTAAAATGTGTTAAGTCTCTCGCTCTTGTTAGGCACTCCCCTAAGCGTCTTTCATGTATTATCACAATACATGAAATACACAAAAGGATGTGTTACCCCCTTTTTACATGGAGGTGACTGAAGCTCAAAGACGGTTAAGTAACTAGTTGCTATATGATGGAGCTGAAATTAGAATCCAGCCAGCTTCCTCTCTTTTATTTTATTTTATTCTATTTTATTCTATTTATGTATTTTTCTTTTTTGAGACAGAGTTTCGCTCTTGTTCCCCAGGCTGGAGTACAATGACATGATCTCAGCTCACTGCAACCTCTGCCTCCCGGGCTCAAGCGATTCTTCTGCCTCAGCCTCCTGAGTAGCTGAGATTACAGGCACACGACACAGTGCCTGGCTAATTTTTGTATTTTTAGTAGAGAAGGGGTTTCACCATGTTGGCCAGGCTGGTCTCAAACTCCTGACCTCAAGTGATCTGCCTGCCTTGGCCTCCCAAAGTGCTAGGATTACAGGCATGAGCCACCGCGCCCAGCCATCTCTTAGCTGTTATATTTTGCAACCTCCCAGAAGTGATTGGTGAATCCCAGGCTCTCATGATTTTAAATCAGACATTTTGTATTTGATTGTGTAGTGGTAGGTAACCAAATACAAAAGAAAAATTTCTTTTCACATGGCAGCGGAAAAACTGGCCTAAACAAATCTTTTGCTAATAGTGACCTCTAAGTAGAATGATAGGCTCTAAACTGGTAGGGACAGTTCAGTTGACTGTTTTCGTACAAAGAATGTGACTTTTGTTCAAGGGAATGCTATATTAGTTGTGAGTAGTTGGGGTTTTACAAATATAGAGTGTGCCAGATGTTGTTCATCTTTGGCACTTCTGTTTTAAGGAAATATAGGCTTGCCTCTTGGGGTAGGAAATGAATGCTTCCCCCTTCGCTATTGTGTACAGTTTTCTTAATATGCTACATATAAAGTTGCCTTTTTAACTTTGCAGCCTCCTGGGATATTCACTGTAGAGAATTCCCGGCCCAAAGTTAAATGGGTTAAGCTGGGGCCAGGCATGGTGGCTCATGCCTATAATCCCAGCATTTTTGGAGGCCAAGGCCCGAGGATCACTTGAGGCCAGGAGTTCAAAACCAGCCTGGGAAACATAGTGAAACACTTCTCTACAAAAAAAAAAAAAAAATTAATTAGCTGGGTGCAGTGCACACACCTGTAGTCTAGCTACTCAGGAGACCAGGGCAGGGGAATTGCTTGAGCCCAGGAAATCAAGGCTGCGGTGAGCTGTGCTCATACCACTGTACTCCAGCCTAGCCAACAGAGCAAGACCCTGTCTCTGAAAAACAAATGGGTTAAACTGCATGTTTTATTGTATGGTGTCATTTATGGACCAGGAAAATATAATCCCAGCACTTCGGGAGGCCAAGGCCAGAGAATCACTGGAGGCCACCTCTGCATCCATAGGTTTCTCATCTGTGGATTCAGCCAACCACAGATAGAAAAAAAACTTTATAATGGGTGATTCAGTCTGTACTGAACGTGTATAGACTGAAGTTTTTTTTGTTATTATTCCCTGAACAATACAGTATAACTATTTACATAGCATTTTCATAGTATTAGGTATTATGCATAATAATGTAGAGATGATTTAAAGTAAATAAGAGGATGTATGTAGGTTATATGCAAATACTACACCATTTTATTTAAAGAACTTGAGCATCTGTGGATTTTTGTATCCTCAGGGATTGTGGAACCAATCCCACTGATACTGAGGAATGATTGTGCTGTGATTGTTTAATTCCCATTTTTACAGCTTTCAAAAGTATACATCAGCTTCTTCATGTGTTCCTAATAATGAGCTCCTCAGAAAATCCTGAATCTGATGCATTTTTTGTGTAAACCTGGAATGCTGCGTTTATCACTTTGTTTTACAGTAAATAAGATGAACAAGTTTTATATTTTACATATAAGTAAAATTAACACATCAAGTGAGACTGGTTACATATGAAATACTCATGTTTTCGTTTATATTGATAAATTCTAAGAAAGAAATATACTTTCTCTGTCAGGTTGTTTCCTGGAAATATAAACATTCAAGGACAAATTTTACAATAATTAATGCTGTAGTTGTGGTTATAGCAATATAATGTTAAAAGTAAATGTGTCTAATACTGAATGACATTGCATTTGTCAGTGCCCATATTTAATATTTTTAAAATCTATAGGATAGCAAGCATGGCATTAGCTCTCAGTTTTTAAAATATGCTTTTAAGCCTAATTCTCAATGTGATGCAGACACTAAATGTGACTCTGCTAAGGAGTCATATTATCAACATGACCTATTACACTAAGTGCCCCTCTACAAATGAAACTCTGAAGTACCTAGTATAGTACCTGGCACAGAACAGCTTCTTTTTTTTTTTTTTTATTTTGAGACAGGGTTTCTCTCTTGTTGCCCAGGCTGGAGTGCAATAGTGCCATCTTGGCTCACTGCAACCTCCGTCTCCTGGGTTCAAGTGATTCTCCTGCCTCAGCCTCCCGAGTAGCTGGGATTACAGGCACCTGCCACCAGGCCCAGTTAATTTTTTTGTATTTTTAGTAGAGGAGAGGTTTCGCCATGTTGGCCAGGCTCCTCTCAAACTCCTGACCTCAGGTGATCCGCCCACCTTGGCTTCCCAAAGTGCTGGGATTACAGGCCTGAGCCACCACGTCCGGCAGAACAGTTTCTTAAGAAATTTTCATTCCTAGGCCTGGTGCGGTGGCTCATGCCTGTAATCCTAGCACTTTGGGAGGCCGAGGCGAGCAGATCACGAGGTCAGGAGATCGAGACCATCTTGGCTAACATGGTGAAACCCCGTCTTTACTAAAAATGCAAAAAATTAGCCAGGTGTGGTGGCAGGTGCCTGTAGTCCCAGCTACTTGGGAGGCTGAGGCAGGAGAATGGCGTGAACCCGGGAGGCGAAACTTGCAGTGAGCTGAGATCGCGCCACTGCACTCCAGCCTGGGCGACTAAGCAAGACTCCATCTCAAAAAAAAAAAAAAAGTAATTTTCATTCCTTTCCCTCGTACTAGTTCGTTGTTTTCTTTCTTGTATTAGTTCATTTGCTGTCATCTTCCCAAATTTATGGGGTATGTATTTTCAGAATGTATCACTTTTTTAGGAGAACCTATTTTTTGCTGGGACTAGTTAAAAGGAATGAGGCCCTCATTACTGTATTTTGCTGCTTACTCCCAAATATTGGAAAACAAGAAAGACACTAGGGGAAAAGTTATTCTGTTCATTTGAAGTCTTAATTTCTTTCCAGTATAATATGCTGATGAAATGTATCGTTTTCCATTTGCAGATCCCTTGCAAGCAAAAAAAGTCAGAAAGGTGCCTCCTGGTTTGCCTTCTTCTGTAAGTACCTATCTTTTTTTAACTTGTTGGTAAACTGATTTCAAGTGTTCAGTATTTCCTTGCTACATGGGTACATTCGGTTGATGCCAGTGGGCATACTTTACATAGTAATTGTTCAGTGCTTAACAAAATCATTGATTGAGGTAAATCCACATTTAATGTTTGGTTTTTAGATTTCTCTGGAATGATTTGTAGCTTACTCATATGCTCTTACTCCTTGTCCCTGTCATTTGAATTCCCCTCTTGGGAAGAGGACTAGGCCAGTAGCTGTCAAAGATGATCTCCTATACAGGTCTTTTGATGTTTAATTAGTCATTATGTTGCTGAACAGGAGGACAGACAGAGATTAATAGCTGAAAATCTTAGAAATTTACATTTGTAATAATCCCAATGGAGCTAAAGACATTAAGATTCGGAGTACATGTTTGGCTCAGCTTGCCTCGGTAGGACTGAGGTTATTAATATGCATAAATCACAAAGTCAGATGTTCATTGTGAAGCCCTTGTGGGTTTTAAAGCCTTCATTAAGCCTTTCCTAACTTCAGCCTAGCATCAGGAAAGCTTTCAAGCAACTAGTTTGTTGATCCCTCTTTGCTCAAAAATGTATCCTTTGAGAATAAAGGGCTTTGATGAAGAAGGTTGGAAAGGTTTGGTGGAACAATCATTAATGGCCATGATAATCTAATACTGTAGGGGCAATTGTGCTATTAAATATACTTTATTCTTTAAAGAAGTAAAAGTACTTGTAAATGAACCTGCACCATAAATCTACCTACAATTTTTAAATCTCTGGTGCAAGAAAGGAAGTGTTTTTTTCTTCTCCCTTTGCTTAGAACAAATGGGGCATGAGGCTGTTGGATTGAGGCCCCAGTGCCTTGTAGGGTACATCTTTTTGTTGTGTAAATGGATGTTGGGCTTTTATTTGGCAGTACTTAACACATGGGCGCAGGTGCTGCCGGATGAGTCAGCTCATCGAAGTATAGACTGAATGGAATATCCGGCTTGGCAAGTAGTAATCTAGAAGGAGCAGCATGGGTCTGAGCTTTTTATTTTTTATTAAGGCTAAAGTAGAGATACCATCTTTTCGGTTGTTTGCCTGCCTTCTTTTCTGTGTTCTTCCCCCGCCTTCTCTACCGTGTGATACATGAAAAGTCGAGTTTGAAATCCTCTTTGTAACTCAGTTCCAGATGGATCTGAGTTTTATGCAGCCTAGGGCAGCTGTGCTCTGAACCTGCAGCCTACCTGGAAGGTTGGCTTGCAGCTGCAGGCATTCTTAAAAAGCTTTTGCTTGCATAAGCACTTGGACCCACTAGAGGCTGAATAGCTGCTTGATAAACAAAATGAACACAATGCCTCAAATCATTATTCCCGAAGACAGGAATTTTTTTCAGCAGCGGCTAAAAATAGTTGGGCAATTTACATTTTAACAGTTGTGTGCTATGCAGGGGTAGGTGATTCAACAGTATAACAGATGATTTCTGTTAAATTAACAGAAAATCATATTAAAACTGACAGTACTGCTAAAACATGTAACAGTGCAATTTTCTTGTAATTTATTACTATAATTCAATGAAAGTAATAAAAGTTAAATTGCACATTAATATTTAGTAGAACTATACAGGTTAAAAAAACAGATTAGTGAATGAAAAATTCATCTCATTTCTTAACCTGACATTAAGAAACAATGTATTTTCAGTGTTCCATAGTCCTTTGATTTTTAAAGCAAAATGGACAGAACAGCCTGGCAAGAGAGTAGACACTGGAGGTCACCAGCATTTCTTACATTTGTAACCATAATAACATTCATTACTTGGAGGTAATGAATAGTTACCTCTGTAACTATGCATTCTTTATAGATAGTTCTCTGTATTGTCTCAGGTATCTGTAACAAGTCACTGAATTCTGATGAAACCTTGATTTCTTTGAGAACCATTAGGAAATTTTGCAAGCCAAGCCTACTTATATATTGTATTTTACTAGCTATATTAGTGTACATTAAATGTTATTAAGGACGTATAAATAATTCATTTTAATTAATTGAAAATATGTTTTAGATAAAATGCTGTGTTGAAACCTCAGGGCCTTTTTTTTTATTTTGTTTTTTTGAGGCAGGATCTCACTCTGTCACACAGGCTGGAGAGCAGTGACACAATCACTGCAAACTGCAGCCTTGACCTCCGTGGCTCAAGCAACCCTCCCACCTCATCCTCCCACGTAGCTGGGACTGCAGGGACTGGCCACCATGGCTGGCTTTTTTTTTTTTTTTTTTTTTGGTAGAGATGAGGAGGTCTCTCTCCAGTCCAAGGTGGTCTCAAACTCCTGGGCTCTGTGCTCCTCTTGCCACAGCCTCTCAAGTGCTGGGATTGTAGGTGTGAGCCACCACACCCGGCTGAAATCTCAAGTATTTAAAAAAGAAAACAACAAAACCTTAAAGACAGATACTTTTCCCACTTCTAGGATTAACTGTGAAAGATTTTAAAAGAAAGTATTTTAATAAATAATGACAAAATAAGTCCTAAGAACACTTAAGATTATACTGTTTACCTTCTCCGGATCTAAAATGGAATTTTAAGTTGTGATTTCCTGTTTCAGAGCATTTATTGAAAAATACGCAAACTATAAACTTTTGACATGTAAACTGTAAGAAAAATTGAGTATAAAAATGAAAATTGACTATGTATATTTTATTTTATGATGATTTTACTATTATACTTTCCAAACCATATTGGAAATTTGGCAGTAACATTCAGGATTTCATCAGTTTGCTGCTTGTTCATTCTATCTTTAATCTGTAAAATATGTGTTACTTTTTCTAAAACAGTGAAAGGACTAGGTTGGTATTGCTGATACTGATACAAAAAATAATAGGCAGAGTTACTTAGCATGCAGAGCATTGATAATCTGTATAATCTGATCATGAAGCATTGATGAGAGACTTTTTTTTTTTTTTGTAAACTGATTTATATTTAGGTATCATAAGTACATACCTCAGCTTCTCTTTTCCTCTCTCCAGAACAACTGAATAGTAACTTTTGCTTGTGGATGAAGGTCTAACTAGGGCGTATTAAATATCATTAGAGCAGTATAGGCAGTAACATTAAGTGAATGGTTCACCCAAATCTGCCCAGCTCAGTCACTGATTGGCTGTATAGCCTTAGACTAGTCAGCCCTTAGGATGTCTGGAGTGGGAAATTTGAAGTTCCTTTCAGGTCTAAAATGCTACATACTTACAGTTTTAAAACTGATATGCTCAATAAATAACCAAAAAAAAATAGTGAGCATAGTTTTCTTCCTCCTGATGAAGAAGTGATGTTTTTTAAGCACATGAGATTCTCCACTTTCTTCTCTAGACAGATTTAAAGATTGGGAAAAGTGGAATTTTGTAGCAGCTACAGTAGAATAATGCTTGGACATTGAGAATTCAAACGTATACAAACACCATAATTGTCTTCAGGGACTTCACTATCTTATACGAAAAACAGGCATTCAGGAAATTAATTATATTGCAGTGAAGCAAGTAAGGGTGTGTACCAAGTGCTCTGGTGACACAGGGTAGGTAGCACTAACCCTACTATAGTGGCTTCAGGAAGAGTTGACCTTTAAGTTGTGTCTGGAAAGATGTGTAGCAGCTCATCTGTTAGAGAAGGAGAGAATGAACCAGACAGGTAAAATGCATAGAGGTGTGAAAAAATAAACACATGTTGAGGTCACATCTAAAAGTACAATGTTACTAGATTCTATACAAGTTGCAACCTTTGTAATTTTCCTGTAGCAAACCCACTCTTCTACTCCAGAGATAGACTGAGTTGGGGAACACATGAAATCAGTACAGATATGAGAAGAGATAAGTTGTCATAGCAGTCTACCCTGGATAAACACCTCAACTATTCTGGCCAAGAGATAATGGAAGGCATTTATAATTGTTAAAGTTTTATCTGGGAGTTTCCAAAGGCATGGGTGGTACTTTGGCTTTGCAGGGTGTTTTCCTTCCCTTTTAGGGTTCTTAAACCTCCCCTCCCATTCTCTAACTGCCAACTCTTGTCTTTGTTCTTTGCATGTACATCAGCTGTTTTTCATCTGTATCAGATCTTTACTAAGATACAAAGTTCAAGGGAATTTTGAATCTCTGGGTGGGGATTTGGGGCAGGATTTTTTCCTGGTAAAAAAAAAGGAAACATTTGTAATGTATTTGTTAGCATCCTTTACAGCCTCAGTGTCACTGTGTTAGTGGTGCAACACTTCATGTGTGAGGAACTTTGTTAACCATTACCCATATCCTAATCTTCAACCTTTTGCCAAACAACTCTGTAACTAATATTCCCTACTTACAAGTAAGAAAATTAAGACTCAAAAACATAAATTAACTTGCCAAAAATCACACATAGGGCCAAGATTACAACCTAACTTAATATCAAACACCATTTTATTTTTGAGTGTTAAAATCTGATTATTTAATACCTTGGTTTATTCAGAAAATATCTTGCTTAGTATATTAAATTAAAACAAATTTATTCTGTCAAGTATGTTTTTACTGATCAAATTTATTTTCATTTGGCTTTGTTGTTTAAGGACCTACAGTAGTAGAAAACCACAGACTTCCCAATGAAGCATATAATGGATTTTATTTATCTGCCCTCAGCTTTTTTTTTTTTTTTTTTTTTTTTTTTTTTGAGATGGAGTCTTGCTCTGTCACCCAGGCTGTAGTGCAGTGGCATGATCTCAGCTCACTGCAAGCTGCGCCTCCCGGGTTCACGCCATTCTCCTGCCTCAGCCTCCCGAGTAGCTGGGACTACAGGCGCCCGCCACCGCGCCCGGCTAATTTTTTGTATTTTTAGTAGAGATGTGAGATAGCCAGGATGATCTCGATCTCCTGACCTCATGATCCACCCGTCTCAGCCTCCCGAAGTGCTGGGATTACAGGCGTGAGCCACTGTGCGCAGCCTGCCCTTAGCTTTTTATTTTATAACCTTGGAGAAGTTGCTTTTGTGAACCTCCGATTTCTATTTGTAAAAGGGGATGATAATTCCTATCATAGATGTTATTGTGAGAGTATTATGTACCTACTATATGTGTGGTGTATCCTAGATATTCAGTACATGTTTCTTCATTATTATAGCTAGTTCGTACCACTACAGCCTGAAATTTAAAGAAGTTTAGCATTTCATTTTTACCAAATTTGGATGAAAAGCAAACAAAAAAATTTGAAGATATAAAAAAGGATAAGTCTTATAGTGAAATAAAAAGTTTTCACATTACCTCCACCTGTGTATATAGTGTATGTGCCTGGCACTTAATGACCTCATGGTAAATTGTAGCAGCTCCTATTGTTGTTTAGAAAGCATTCACTTGCAGAAAAACAATCTACGAAAGGAAGGAAAACTTGTTGAATCAAATCCGGCTGCCCCTAGAATTCATTCCAATTATTTTTGTTTTCTGAACTCTCAGGAGTCAGCGCTTTTTTTTTTTTTTTCCTTTTTTAAATCACTGATTGAACATCTTTATGGCCCTCTGAAGCATTTCTTAGGTGGAGAAAAGTTTCTTTGCTCTTTATTCTTTATTTCTTAAGTTGGTGTTAGTATTTCCAAACATAGCTCATTTTTTTTTATATGCTACAGTAGATAATAGAATTCTGAAGAAGCAAGATATATCAGAACAAGTCTTTCCAAAATGTAAGTAAATACCTAGAGAGATTTGAAATGCCTTCCTAGACCCAAATACCTAAAGTTATGTTCTTGTTCTATAGCATTTGAAAATACCCTTTTCGTATCAAATATTAACTCTGCATAAAAACGACATGTCTTACAAGTTTTGAATATAACTTGTTTGCAGTCCCACAAATAGCCTGATGAATGATTATTTGTTTCTTAATCAAGTGTCATGCTATCTTTTGTACATTGTTTTAAAGTGTGTATGTATATATTCCCACAAAAGCTGTTACCATCATTTCTTGGTTAAACTCTCAAAGTGTAATTTACTCCATCAAGAAAAATATTTTGTCAGGGCACAGTGGCTGTAATCCCAAGACAGGAGGATCACTTGAGCCCAAAAGTTCAACCTAGTAAGACCCTGTTACTGCAAAAAAATTAGCCAGATGTGATTGGCACCCCCTGTGGTTCTATCTACTTCGGAGGCTAAAGTGGGAGGATCACTTGAGCCCACCATGTTCACTCCACTGCACTCCAGCCTGGGTGACAGAGGAAGGCTCTGCCTGCAAATAAAAATTTGCTAACTCTTCTCCATCAGTATCAGGAACTTTATTGTTTCTGACATGAATCAAAGCAGCTTAGACTCTACTTTTTCTTGGTTTGATGCAGACAGGTACAAAGCTCAGTGGCCCTTGAATTAGTCATTGACTGTAATTTAGAAAGTGATGGGGCCAGCCATAGTGGCTCACATAATCCCAGCACTTTGGGAGGCCAAGGTGGGAGTATCCCTTGAATCTAGGAGTTTGAGACCAGCCTAGGCCACATAGTGAGACCTTGTCTACACACACACACACACACACACACACACACAAAATATATTTTAAAAATTGTCCAGGTATGGTGGCATGTGCCTGTAGTCTCAGCTACTTGGGAGGCTAAGGCAGGAGCGTCTCTTGACCCTGAAAGAGTTCAAGGCTGCAGTGAGCTGTGATTTCACCACTGTACTCCAGCCTGGGTGACGGAGCCGAGACTCTGTCTCAAAAAAAGAAAAAAAGTAAGAAAGTGATGCCTTTCTTTCTCCTAAAGTTTTTATCGAATTTCATTTTGTTGGGAATGGCTCTTTTAAAAAAAATGTGAATTTTTAGTCATTTGTTGTAGTAAACTTGAAAATGTAGGGATACCTTTTGAGACAATTGGAAATATCCTGAGGTATTCCCAAACCATAAAGACTACTAGACCATGTCTAATAATCTAGCATGTTCCCGTACATACTAAGTAGAATAAGAATATTCAAAAGAAAAAAAATACTAAATCCTGAGGGTGTCTAAATTGAAGATTTTTTTTTTAATTGGAAAGAGATGACAAACAGAACGGATGAGTGGAAATGAATACTTAGAAAACTATGGTTTAAGAGCTTGCTAGCCATCTGAACCAGTAAGAAAAAGGTCAAGAGTCAGAACTATAGAGAAACTGATAGCTCCAATTTATCCATGAAAATAGTAAGATGAGCAGCAAGAAAAATACTCTGTGAGTAGAGTCCTATGGAAGTCACTAGGAAGTCAAGATAACAGAGTGTGTTTATAGGCAATTATCTGGCCCGGTCAGGTGCAGTGGCTCACACCTATAATCCCAAAACTTTAGGAGGCGGAGGCGGGCAGATCACTTGAGCCCAGGAGTTCGAGATCTGCCTAGCCAACATAATAGAACCCCACCTCTATAAAGAAATACAAAGATTAGCTGGCATAGTGGTGTGTGCCTATAGTCCCAGCTACTCTGAGAGAGAATTGCTTGAACCCTAGAGGTTGAGATTGCAGTGAGCCGGGATCACACTACTGTACTCCAGCCTGGTTGACAGAGTGAGACCCTGTCTTAAAAAAAATAAAAATAAACAATGATCTAAGGCCCTTAAGACTAGGAAGAAATCTACTGATTCTGGAATAAATAGTATTTACATGAAGTACCAGCTTTTGCTGAACTTCATGAGTAAACCCTCCAGAACTTGAACATGAATTAGAATAGATATTTGCTTAGTTCTTTGGGCAAACAGCGTAGAGAACACACAACAACTGTACGTACTTAAGAGTTCTTATTTCGGATTGCTAGATAAGGTATCTCTATTTGAAGGCTACTGTGATACAAAATTTCCAAAGTGGCTTATTCATTCTCTGACCTTGTGGGTCAGACTTGCAGAAAAACCTTTGTATGTTAAGTATGTAAATGGATTATCCAATAATCCATTCCAAACTTATATTCAGTTTAGTCATAAGTGATTTTTTTCATACATTAATAAGAAGTAGCCACTGTTTATGCTGACAGTAACCACTGTTTAGAACAGTGTCAGAATAGCCTTTAATGTGTAGTTCTCAGATGCTGATTTTTGTGAGAAGTCAGTAATGTCTTTGATGTAATTTCAAACCAAAAAGCAGAAGGAAAAGTAACCAGTGAGTGAGTCCTATGGATCCAATTGTTTGTACTGATATGGCTGTATACAGTGATACTTGTTATTTGTTATTTTCTGACTTCTCTATTCCTTTTAAAAGAAGAACATGACTACATTTCATTTACAGGTAGCTTTTAAGGTTTATTGAACTCTTTGGCTGCTGATAAGATCTTTGAGACTTCACAAACCAGATCTAGGATAAAGCCCTGTGTGTGTGTGTGCGTGTGTGTGTGTGTGTGTGTGTGTGTGTGTGTGTGTATAAAACTCATATGGTTTTTAAAGGATACATGGTTGAATTATGTAAATGCTTTTAGAGTTTAAGGCCACTCACAGGGTGTTCAGCATTAGTAGAACCGTGACTGTTTTTTAAATTTTTACCTAATATGATTAAGGATTTTTTTTCAAGTATTAAAAAGAAGGATTAGATTAAGAAATTCACATTTTTATCACCAGGGATGCTTGGGGCTCTAGATTTCTAAGTTAGGAAAGGCATTTACATTCTAAGTAATTTGCTTACATGAAATTTACTTTCACTAATACTCCCTTTGTAATGATTTTGCTTTGAAAAGTTATTTGTTTTACTTATATCTTATTTCAAGGACTGTAATGTATGCTGTATAGCTACATTGTTGTTAAACTTCTAAGCATTTTAAAAACATTGCTAGTCTCAGGATGGTTTCTAATTGTTATGTTTATATTCATTGAATCGACTTCAAAGACATTTTAAAGTACTGACCATTCAAAGGTTTTCTCTTTTTATTATCTATAATTTTTTAATACCTAATCCAGTATCTGTAATGTGCCAATATTTTATCAGTTTTCAAAAATAGTTGGTTCTAGGAATTATGTTTTATGCCAAATTTGTTAGAACCAACTTATATCTTAGCCTGAATTTCTACTTTTCCTCAATGCACTAGACCAGGGGTCAGCAAACTTTCTATAAAGGGGGTATGTTATAGATATATTTGGTTTTGTGGGCCAGTTGTCTCTGATGTGCTACTAAGCTTTGCTGTTGTAGCACAAGAGCAGCCACAAATGATACATAATACATGGGCATAGCTGTATTACAGTAAAACTTTATTTATGAAAATAGATGGTGGCCACTTTTGGCCCACAAACCAAAGTTTGCCAACCTGCACTAGATTTAAAGAAAAGGTAAATGTAGTTCCAGTGAAAAACAGACCTAACGAGTTAAAAATAAAATTAAATACTTCTTAGGCCTGTTCCTTGGTTTTATTAAGATTCACTACCTTATATTCTTTTTTTTCTTTTTTCTTTTTTCTTTTTTTTTTCTGAGACAGAGTCTCGCTCTGTTACCCAGGCTGGAGTGCAGTGGCACGATCTTGGCTCACTGCATCCTCCACCTCCTGGGTTCAAGTAATTTTCCGGCCTCAGCCTCCCAAGTAGCCAGGACTACAGGTGTGCACCACCATGCCTGGCTAATTTTTGTATTTATAGTAGAGAAGGGGTTTCACTATGTTGGCCAGGCTGGTCTCGAACTCCTGACCTAGTGATCTGCCTGCCTCGGCCTCCCAAAGTATTGGGATTACAGGCATAAGCCATCACAACCGGCCTCATTATCTTGCATTCTTTAGTCCCTTAAGACCCTGGGCCAGAGTTTATTGTATTGACAGATACTTTCCAGCACTATTATTTGCCTTACTCTAAAATATTCCTAGGTAGAATAATGGTAGAGCCTCAGTTTATACAGTGGGTGCTACAGTGTCATAACTTTTCTCGGATTTAAGTGTCATGTTAGGTAATAATATGCAGGACATCAAAAGCAGCCCATGTATAGAAGTATTAATAAATGCTTATTCGAAACAATTAGATTTAAATTCAAATGGTTTGTATTTAAATAATTTGACTAATATAAACAGTCCTACTAAAATTTTTAACTTAAACTTAGATATACTTGTGCCAATCTCTATATTTTTTCCTGTTCCAACTTTCTGATAGAACCTAAAGCTGGGCCATGTGCCCAGGATTTTGAGAGGCCAAGATGGGAGGAGTGCTTGAGCATAGAAGTTCAAGACCAGCCTAGGCAACATAGCAAGACCCTGTCTCTACAGAAAAAAAAAGAAAAAAAAAATTGATCGTGGTGGTGTGTGCCTTTGGTACTAGGTACTCAGGAGGCTAAGGTTGGAAGCATGACTTCAGCCAGTTCAGGCTATAGTGAGCTGTGATCATGCCACTACACTCCAACCTGGGTGACAGAACAAGACCCTGACCCAAAAAACTAAAATCAGAAGAACCTAAAGTTAAAGATAGTTGCTGGCACCTTGGGAATCGGTTCCAACCCAAGTATGACTGTGAAACCAGTTCTTTTGAATCATGCGACGTGTTTCTGATCTAAACATAAAAGCTTAATAGAAAAATTAAGAATATCTTCTATTCCTAGAAAATTCATTTTTTCAATGTTAATCCCTATGAAATCTAAGTAAATTTTATATGGTTCTTAAATAGTTCCCGTTTTTGCTTTTATGAGGCTAGTACTAATAAGAAACAATAAATAGGCCAGGTGTAGTGGCTCACGCCAGTAATCCCAGTACTTTGGGAGGCCAAGGCAGGTGGATCACTTAAGGTCAGGAGTTCGAGACCAGCCTGACCAACATGGTGAAACCCCGTCTCTACTAAAAACACAAAAATTGGCCGGGCATGGTGGGGCATGCCTGTAATCCCAGCTACTTGGGAGGCTGAGGCGGGAGAATCACTTGAACCCAGGAGGTGGAGGTTGCAGTGAGCCGAGATAAAGATCACACCATTGCACTCTAGCCTAGGCAACAAGAGTGAAACTCCGTCTCAAAAAACAACAAAAATAGTAAGTAAGAATGTCTACTTCAAGTTTTCTGACTTGAGCTTGTTAGTTTTTTAAACTGTCAAACTCATCATTATTTGAAATCATGGTTTTCAGTATCTTTTCCAGTAACACAAAAGATATTTTAAAATTTCAGAAATCAGTAACTTAAATGAGAATTAGAAAACTTCTTTGCTACTAGTATGGGCTCCATCTGGTAGACTCCCAGTGAGGAGAATATGAATCCCTTCTGTCAAAATCAGCAAATATATACTAAGTCTTTATTGTGAATGAAGAACTACTTTAGACTTTAGGGATTTAAATATGAATAAAATATGGACTCTGTCTTCAAGATTCTTTTTTTTTTTTTTTTTAAGACAGAGTCTTGCTCAGTTGCCCAGGCTGAAGTACAGTGGTGCGATCTTGGCTCACTGCAACCTCCACCTCGCGGGTTCAAGCAGATCTCTGCCTCAGCCTCCCAAGTAGCTGGGATTGCAGGCATCCGCCACCACACCTGGCTAATTTTTTTGTATTTTTAGTAGAGACGGGGTTTTACCATCTTGGCCAGGCTGGTCTTGAACTCCTGACCTCGTGATCCACCCACCTCAGCCTCCCAAAACGGTAGGATTACAGTCGTGAGCCACCGCACATGGCCAGAATTCTTATAGTCAAAAGATAACCTTGATCTTTGGAAAAACATCCTGTTTTTTTTTTTTGTTTTTTGTTTTGTTTTGTTTTGTTTTGAGACAGAGTCTCACTCTGTCACCCAGGCTGGAGTGTGATGGCATAATCTTGGCTCACTGCAACCTCCACCTCCTGGGCTCAAGTGATCCTCCCACCTCAGCCTCCCAAGTAGCTGGAACTACAGGCGAGTGCCACCACAACTGGCTAATTTTTGTATTTTTTGTAGAAACAGGGTTTTTCACCTTGTTGCCCATGGAGGTCTCAAACTCCTGGACTCAAGCGATCCACTCACCTTGGCCTCCCAAACTGCTGGGATTACATGTGTGAGCCGCTGTGCCCAGCCTGGAAAGAAAGAACTTAAAAAAAATTTTTTTTTGTTTTGAAACAGGGATTCAGTCTGTGGCCCAGGCTGGAGTACAGTGGTGCCATCATAGCTCACTGTGGCCTCAAACTACTGGGCTCAAGCAGAGAGGCAATCCTCCTACCTCAACCTCCTGAGTAACTGAAACTACAGGCACATGCCACTACACTCGGCTACATTTTCTATTTTTTGTAGAGAAGAGGTTTTGCTGTGTTGCCAGGGTTGGTCTCAAACTCCTGGCCTCAAGTGATCCTCCATCTTGGCCTCCCAAAGTGCTGGGATTACAGGCGTGAGTCACTGTGTCCAGCCCAAAATGTTTTTTGTTGCATAATTGTTGTTCTCCAGACACATGATGTAGTATTTAGGAAATACTTTTTGAATTAAAGGGATAAAAATAAGGACTACAAGGCCATTATTTTATGTATCTATAATAGGAAAACATCACCTGTTAATGACTTCCTGCTCTAAGCTGTACTTTTTAACTTCTCCTCTGATTGTTCAAACCTTCAATAAGTTAACTGGCTTTCTTTGTAAAAGCAACTGAATTATTTGTCCCATTTCTCCCCTCAATTATGCAGTTAATTCCTAGTTGTCAAAATAGGAGTATTTTACCAAAACCAAAACAAAAAGCAGGAAAATTACAGGTAATTCAGCCATCAGCATTAATTCTACATTGTTTTAGGAGGACCTAATTAAAAATATAGGGCCATGGTCCTCACGTGAAAGAAAAGTATGGAAAACAACAATACAGGAATTCTTTTTCTAAAGGAAGTAAGTTATGGTGTCATTGACATAAATTTAAAACAGAGACAGTCTTATATAATATTTATCTTACTACAATTCTCTTCAAGAATTTAACCGTTTGTGGTCACCTATGTTGCTATCATCTTTGTCTAAACCACCTTTACCTCTTTCTTAAATTATGGCAACAGCTTTACAACTGGTCTCCCGGTTTTATTTTGTTTTTGTTTTTATTTTTTAAACACAGGAGCATCCTTTTAAAATCTAGGTCAGGTCATATACTCCTCTGCTTAAAATCCTCCAGACGCTTCCCTTATTGTAAAACCAACATCTTTAAAATGGCTTACAAGACACCTGCCACCTCTCAGACTTCGTCTTCTACAACTCTGCCCTTCCCTCACTTCACTCTAGCCATTCTCTCCTTTTTACTGCTTCTTAAAGATGTCAAGCACACTCCTACCTCAGGGCCTTTGCATTTGCAGTTCTCTCTCATGGAACACACTTTCCCTAGTGTCCAAATGACTAGTTTTCTCTTTGATCTCATATCACTCTGTCAATGAAGATCTTTTGTGACCATCCCATATAAAAACGCAACATACCCGTAGTACCTCCTCATTCTTTTCCTGATGTATTTTTCTCTACAGTATTTTATGCCATCTGATTTGCCCTAATTTGTTTATTCTTTATCTGTATTACCCAGGACCAACATAATGTTTTATTTTATTTTATCTATGTTGTTTATTGCACCTGCAGCACAGAGGTGCATAACAGATATTTAATAACTATTTGTTGAATAAATGAACAAAGGCAAGTGATTAGCAATACAGCCATAGCTCTTCTTTCTGGACCATGCTCAGCTGACTCAGAGAAGGTATAAGCTACATGCTAGGTAATCTGAATTATCTTCAGGAGAAAGATAACTACGTAACGGTATATTTTAACTCACTATATTACAAAACATATAACATGCTTAAACTTTGTAAACACTTTTCGGGGAGGAAAAGAGAGAGCTCCAGTTTTTCATCAGAAAAATAAATGTCTTTTCAGCAGCAAAGAACACTGTAGTTATTTCTATTTACATGGACAGTGTGCCCCTTGGTTAGATTGGAATTATTAGATAAGAATTAGATTATTAGCTAGGAATTAGATTAGCGCTAGGAAGTCATGCATTTGTTTTCCGATGTGAGGTCTTAGCATTAGAAGATCGTGTTCTTATATTCATATAATCTTTATTCCCATTTTAACAACAGTAACACAGTTTGAACCTTTTTTATATAACAATCATTTCAGTCTGAAATCGCCAGTGTTACAGGAAGGAAGTGTCCTCAAGATCGCACACCTATAAAGTTACTGTAGTGTTGCCACCCGTTTTTCACCTTTTACTCCCTTACTTTATCCTGTAAACTTTCCATCCTGCATATTCATTACAGCCATATTTGTGTGTCATAGTCCTGTTTACTGCTCTACTAAATTCTCCAGCCAAAAGGAGCAAAGAAACAAGTCATAGATGGGCACTGCATCCTTATTATAGAATAGTACAGGAGCTGCAGCCCACTTACTTAAGATGAGCTCCCATATTGACTCCTTAACTCTGTGTTGCTTGCTAAAATTATAACAAGGCCATCTCTGGAGAGGATTATGTATTATTTGAAGGGCATAGCCACAAATGTTTTGTTCTCCAGGTGATGCTATATTAAACATAAAATATATGACTTGTAGATAAATTGCACATTACTGAGAAATCAAAATAGTTACTGAGTAAATTAAACAATGACAAGGTTAGGTAAGAGTTGTTACCAATCATAGGATGTCACTGCTTTTCTTTATTTTGTTTTACTATTTTGTTCAAGATAAAGTTGATAGGGCAGGGAGCAGTGGCTCACACTTCTAATGCCAGCACTTTGGGAGGCTGAGGTGGGAGGATTGCTTGAGCCCAAGAGTTCAAGAACAGGCTGGGCAACAAAGTGAGACCTTGTGTCAATTATACTTTAAAAATAAAAATAAAAAAGAAAGACGATGGTTTTAAATGAACATATTACTAGGCAATGGAGTTATATATAACTAGTCTTTTAGATACTTCATTTGCTGGCATAAATATTATTAGAATACAAAGCTTTTGGACTCTTGTCTTAGAACTGAGAAGTTGTAATTATGTTTTCAGATTCCTTTTTTGGTTCATCCTTTCATTTCATGTGAGGCTTTAGACTTTTAATTACGCCTCTTGCAGATATGATTAAAAAATGCAATTTAAGGCTGGGCATCGTGGCCCATGCCTGTAATCTCAGCACTTTGGGAGGGTGAGGCTGGCAGATCGCTTGAAGCCAGGAGTTCAAGACCAGCCTGGCCAACGTGGCGAAACTCTGTCTCTGTTAAAAATACAAAACTTAGCAGGGTGTGGTAGCGCACACCTGTAATCCTAGCTAGTCTAGAGGCTTAGGCATGAGAATGGCTGGAGCCTGGGAGGTGGAGGTTGCAGTGAGCCAAGATTGCACCAGTGCACTCCAGACTGGGCAACAAAGCAAGACTTTGAGACACACGCACACACAGAGACGCGCACACACACACACACACAATTTAAGATCGGTGTGGACACCTGGTATCATCTATGCCAGTGGATCACAGCTTGAATCTTGAATACAAGAAGATTCAATACACATCAGAAAAACCTAACAAATTCTGTGGATTCTGTAGTTTACTGAAATAAAGTGGTAACTAAACATTAGGTTTCTTTCACTGGAATTATTTCAGCTCAGCATGGCAATGCTTCATTTACCTTTTAATCTGAAGTTCTGAACTGCAGTTACATGGCTTTGCATTTTCTTTTTTGTTTTTGTTCATTTGTTGTTGTTGTTGTTGTTGTTTTTCTAGAGACAGGGTGTCTCTCTGTCACCCTCGCTAGAGTACAGTGGCACAATCATAGCTCACTGCAGGCATGAACTCCTGGGCTGAAGCAATCCTCCCACCTCAGTCTCCCAGGTAGCTGGGATTACAGGTGCACACCACCCAGCGAATTTTTTGACTTTTGTAGAGACAAGGTTCTTGCCATGTTGCCCGAGCTAGTCTCAAACTCCTGGGCTCAAGGGATCTTCCCACTTTGGCCTCCCAAAGTGGTAGGATTACAGGCATGAGCCACCATACCCCGCCTTGATTTTTCTTTTTAAGAGAGAAAAATGTTTATCATAATGGAATTAAAAAAAAAAATTCTGAGAGACAAAAATCTTTCATAATAGGAATTCAGAGTTTTGGGGTGGAGTGCATAATAAAATGTTTTATTAGTGGTGAAATGGCTAGGAAGTCTTTGGCCTAGTTTAATGCCTGCATTTTACAGAAATGGAAAATTAGGCTCAGGGAGAGTCGACGACCTACTCTAAGCTCTCATGCCTCCTGAGAGGCAGAGCTGAAACCTGGATCCCTATCTCCTGACTCCCAGTTTAGTGCTCTTTCGCATTACGTGATATAACTCCACAGTGTTCTGGGACCTGAGTAGCCCATCTTATATTACATAGAATGATAGGGAGAATACTTCTGCCCTACTGCATACACATGTGCTACAGCTACATAGAGCAAGTAGCTTAACAAATTTCTTCCAAGTTTTGTATCTGTTTCCCAGCGTCTGTTTAGGGACACTTGTCATTGTTAGGAATGGTGAAGCATACCAAATACTTGTCAGACAATGCTTGTTTTGCATTGTTCTTTGTTGAAAATGTATGACTGACACCATTTCCCATCTTTTCCCCTGTTGATTTCACTCTTCTTAGATGTGTGTTCAAACTGAAGTATTTTTTGGCTTTTGTTGAGAATGGTCACCAGAATTTAGTAATAAGAAACCATTCTTAAAAGATACATCTTTTCATAAGTTCAAGATCTGTATGATTTCTTCCAGTGAATATAGCAAAAATTAGCTTTGCTTTTTTACTTTATTATCACAGATGTGAGGCAGGATGTTTTGGTAGACTCAGTATTTATTTAGAGGTAAGAAGTATTAAAAAATTACTACCACTAGCAAGAATTTTTACTGAAACAAAAATATAGATTGGGGACCAAAAATAACTTAATGTATAAGTTACTTACAGCTTTGGATTGCAGATTCTTGAAATGGTTCTGGGCTAAGATGCAGATGTTACTTCTAGTCTTTTTAAAAATAAATTTTAAATAGAATAGAATATCTTGGTGCTGTTCCATTTCTCATAAATTGAAAGGATCTGGTGTTTTCCAGTTCAGAAGAATAGAAAATCACACAGGCCAAAAGAAGAAACAAAAAAAGGGTGGCACTTTCTTTAAGAGACAGCTAATTTGACCCAAGACATCATGTTCACAAAAATTATTTAGCTTTACAGATGATTTTAAACGATAGCTTTGTTTGCCTACAGTTTTGTTTTGTTGTTAGATTGCCTAACGAGTCAATAGTGCAAAGCCTTATGTCAGTCTTGAAACATCTTCAGAAGTGCTGGTTTCTTGAGGAATTTAAAAACCTGGGGCTCATCCTGATCGTTTTTTTTTTTTTTAATGTGTGCATACACACACCATTAGGCAGTCCTGTGATTATAGAGCCATCTGCAGGAAAATTGTCAAGTTGCAACATAGTTAATGATTCTCTTACTGTGTTATTTCAAGTGGTAAATGAGAAGTGACAAACTGCAATTCATGAAGGGAAGGAAAGGGAAAGGACAGCCAAGAGATGCAGGGGCAGCGGGATCCCCCCCTCTTTAATTTTTCAAAGAAAACTGCTTTGTCATTGTGAGTTTGTGATCAAAAGAAACATGCAATTTGCTTCAGATTTTACATATTCTCAGTAATTATATAGTTCTGTCTCATTTGAAGGGTTATCTAATGATTGCCTTTTAGAAGCTTTGTATGATCTGTCAGTTCTATTCATGTTGATATCGGAGGGATACTATTTATTCACCTCAGAAAGAGATTTATTTGCTTTCTTCTCCAGGAGATATGGCTGTTTTTACATATCCTCATTATAGTCATATGGTTGTCAAAAGGAAATTAATTGTTCTTTTACCTTAAAAATGCAGTTTACGGAGGTGATTGTTTCCATTGACTCTATAGGTAGGGGTTTTCTATTTTGTTAATCATTAAGCATTTCTAAAACTCATTTTAGACTTGAGATATTTGTAAAGAAACAGTCATCTGATATCCTGTATCCGAGTCAGATGCTATTTTATGAATTTTACCATGTGTCTTTACACTGTGTTGAGAAATGTATATTTATATGTGTTTATATCCAAATAAGTCGTTTACCAGTACTCAGACTAATCTTTAATATCCACCTGTTATTGGTTTGGTTAAGATTTTGGTAATCACAATTAAGGCTTAATTGGAACAGTTTTTTTCATGGAATGTCACTTGAGTAAAGATCACAAAATCAAGTCTTCGATTTTTAAGATTTTCATACAATGGAAAGATAGTAATTAGAAGGCTTTTCACTGATAGACTGGGTATCAGCAAGATGAGAGTGATTGTTGAATTAGAAGATGCACTACTGATTTTAGATCTATAACACTATTAACTTTAAATAATATGCATTGAATTCTAGTGAATTGGTTTGAAAATGGTGTATTATTTCACTGGAGTTTTATATTCTTAATTTGTTTCTTGCAGAAGTAAATTTTCTAAAATGTGAGGATATTAGAAAATCAGAAGAACAACTTTCTGAACATTTAGGAATGACTGTATTTACAAAGTAGCATATACTACCAGAAAAGTCTGCAATATAATGTTCAGATATAAAACCTGGAATTTTGATATCTGACTTAATTAGCAAGGCTAACTAAAACACTGCACAGTTGAAAGACAGCATTCACTCACATGTCATCTCTTTACAAGATAGAGGAGGAAGAAGAGGCATTGTGGAAAGTTCTTTTGCTCTGAATTTGTTCACTTACAGATTCTCTCACTATTCTCTTAAATCTATCCTCACCCCTACCTCCCTTGCAGCCAATAATTTATTATTTGCTGAGTTCATCCTTTAGGAAAATATAGAGTTCATTCGTGGAGTTATTCATGTGTCAGGTTTTAAGATTGACTTCATTTATTACTCTGAAAGTCTATTTTCCAAGATTTGATTCACTTAGAAATAATGTTGAAACTTTTCATGAGGAATCTTATGAGTGGGTTTTAGGTTTACTTTTCCAGTCAGATCTTCTGGGTTTTGGGACAGTGGAATGTTGCCTGTTTGTTTTAGAAGAATATACAGTAAGATTAACCACTAACTGGCCTATGTTAACTAATTCAAGATACATAATTCACTTCCATTAAAAATTTTCTTTCAAAAACTATTTAGAATTTTATGTTACCTTTGGAAACATTCTTGCTTAAGGATCATTTAAAAATAGCTATAACTGTTATAGTGATCCAAATATAAGGATAAAAATGAGCTAATAAAGTAGATAAAAATACTACAGGGATAACTCTAAGAAACTTTATATAGTTCTCCAAGGAAGATCTGCTTCCCAATCAACAGAAATGTAAGATGGAAGAGGGAAATTTTGCATGGGAGCCTGGAATTTAAACTGAAGTTTCCAGAGAGCTCTTACTTGGTGGACTTTTTGAAAACATCTTTTCCTAAATCATCAGTAAAGAATTAACTTCTTTAGGCAAAGCACATTATGGTTTTTTCTTGCCTAGTTTAGTTCTGTGCTTAATGACTGCTGGAATAGCAACAAACATAACATCCTGATAACATTTGGGAGGAAAAGGCATATTTGAAAATTGGTGAAATGCAATAATCTTTAAACCAGGAATCATCAGTTTGTTAATAAAAGATGTATGGTTCCAAGTTATGTGTTTTTTCAGGGTCCTCTGGCATTTTCATTAATCATTTTGCTAGTGTGTACAATGATTCCTATCTTGTGTAAAACTTGATTTTTTATATTTTTGAACTAGGTGACATGAATATTGAGTCAGATCACATAATCTTAGAGTAACACATAAGTGATTATGTAGAGTTGTGGGTGGAAACAATTCTGGATAAAAAGTGCATGACAATTCAGAGCTCCTGTGCAGACTGCACGCCTGTCTGAAATCAGGTTTAAAAATTGGCCCTGTCTCCAGCTGACTCGTTTTGTCAGACTGAGTCACAGGATTAACCCTTGACATGTTCCTTTAAAAAAAAAAAAAGCAAAGATTAAACAACTGCATTGACTAAAACAGCACTTGATCCATCTATATGCATTTTTTTTCCTGTAATATGATTCTCCTTAGGACAAGAAATTGTGCTACAGCTGTTGCATAGATTAAATTAATTTTTTAAAAAATTGGGAGCAGAGAAAAAAAGATTTTATTGTACAAGATAATTTATAATGGCAATCAAGCAATGACCATCTACATCAAACAGTTTTAGTTTTTTGGGGGGTAAGACAGGCTTCAAGAAAAATGCTGTTTTGGAGCAACAAACTTAAAAGACTTTTCCATAGCATACAAGTAGAATATAGGGGCATTTTATGTAGATTCCACCAGTTTTGTTGATGATTTACTGTTTTTGAAGAATGAGCTTTTAGTATCATATAATTATGGATACAGGCATAGAGTTTTGATTTGGTTTTTAGTTTTTATATCTATCATCAATTTAGGCAGTAGCGTATACTAAGTGACTGTGGTGTGTATTGGCAGGGGAGGTCTTACCTACACATGTACGAGTTTTATATTTATGTTTTTTAGGGGAATAATGAAAAGTAGAAGCAAAAGCTTTTAATTAGTTACTCAACTCTCTTTAGAAACTATGTTTCACATTCAGGTTTCATGTTTAACACTAAATCTTACCTAGGTGTTTAATAAATAAGTGCATTTTTTTTCATTAAAGAAATTTGATTATACTGTTTGGCTTTTACCATGAATTTCTTTTTTATCTGAATATATGTTTATTCTCTTCAGATTATCATATAATTGCCTCTAAAATAAAGAACTGGTGTTAAAATATTAAAATTTTCATTGTGCTTTAATAACCAAGGTTGCTTAGTTGGGTTTACATTATGATGTTTGTTTTATCAGACAACATAGTAAGTACCCTCTCTGTTTTCTGCCAGGCGTCAGAGAAATGGGCTTAACTGTCATAATAGGTGGATGTTTTTTAACCAATATAAAAAAGTTTTCTCAGATTGAAGCGATGATTATAAAAATGTTGAAGTATTGTCAGTTTTTTGTGGCTCTCTTCTCCCTGTTCCTCCTCAATTTCTATTGAAAAGTAAGTGTTTTTAATTAATAAGGAAAATTTTATTGATTAGATTTTGATTTTCCTTTTTTTGTTTGTTTTTTATTTTTTGTTTTTTGTTTTTAGAGTAGCCGATCTGTCAGTATAGAAAGACTGTGTATGGAAGACTAAAATTTACTTGAATGGTTTTAAGGCATGCTATTGTTAATTGTAAATCAAAGCTTTTTACACAGTTCTGCAAGGATTGAAATGGGTCTTTGTGGTCTCTCAGGAGGGAGGAAGTTACAAACCACTCCGTAGACTGGCATTTTAATAGTCTGCTGTACAGCGATGTTCTTTTGCAGCTGCTGCTTAGCCTTTTCTATATCTGGAGAGTGTGGGGAGGTTTTATTGTTGTTCCAATACTATCAGCTTTTAAAATATTGTGAAGTTAGTTGGCCTTATTGTCTGATTTAGTTTTGTTACTATAATTTGATCAATGTGTTAATAAAAATGAGGTTGGGGAGATAGTGGGTCCCTTGTAGTGTATATTCCTAGAATATTTCATAGAGGATTTGTGCTTCATGAAAGGTACCTTTAAAAAAAGTGATGTGCCCCTTTTGCAGCTTGTGAGCTCTCCTCTGATTAATACAATCCCGTTAGAACCTACAAGGCACAGAGAGAAGGATAGTACAAAGAGGTTTTGATGAAGGGAAATGAGACAAAAAGGGAAAGTTGCTATTCTGTTTTTCCAGGTTATAATTACAGCAAAAGATTGATTGGAAAACATTTAAATAGCAAGACGTGTCTGTGTGAGAGACGTATGTTTTTGTAGACAACTTTCAAAACCTTTTGACTTCGAAGTATGAGTTAGAAATGTCTGTAAGACATTTATTCCCACACTTATTATTTTTCCTGTCTGAGAAATGTGAGTATTAACATAAAAATATGAATATACAAAGTATTAAGAACAATAACAAACAGAGGAAAGACTTATAGGAAACTGTTCAGTTTATTCTTTCATACTTTATATGAAAGATGTGTGGATTTTTTTTTTAAGAGCAATCCTATTGCAAGATCTTATGAACTTTTAATTGGTGTTTATGAAGAATTGAAGGAGGTTTATAACAAAATCTGTATTATTAAATGTTTCTGTTTTAGAAACAGGTAATTTATTTTCAAGATAATCTATCTGATTTTTGGACTACGCTTTTTAATAAAATGTGTTCTTTTCAATTTTCTTCAACATAATTTTTGTAACTTAAAGTATGGTTTGTTATAGCTAGTTAAGAGGTATTTGCATGATGGTCCGCTTTCTCCAGGAAGTGATTTTATACAAGATTAACTGTCTAGATCCTTCTTGTTACACATGATTCAGTGTTTCCAATTCCTGATTACTTGATCATGTGTTTATCAAAGTTGAAGCAACTTTAGACCATGCCAGATGGTAAGGCTGGAGGTGTAGCAAGCTAGGTTTCTCTGCCACAAGTGCTCTAATTTAATTAAAACTAAAAACAGATTAGCAGAAAATCTGTCAGTTTGCCTGCCTTTGTGTGTGTATATATGTATATATGAGACAAATCTAATAATTTCTTGGGTTATTTTTATTCAGGACATATCTGTCTATTTAGCACTTACAAGTGACTTGTATTTTTTTAATACCTCAAATTTTGTCTTCTTGGTATCCTCCACCAATGCAAGGACTTGATAGAAATTGAAAGAGGTTACTTACAGCATAAACCCTCCCTCTGTGCTCTGTGAGTTGGTTCAGTCCTATTTTGCATAAGTTCCTTTTGAGTAGATCCATGTGTGGATGCATAGTACTGAAGACTTACTCCCTTTGCCTGTTTGGATATATGTCTTGGAGAGAAGCTGTGTGCATTAGCTACAAATAGTAACGTTTTCAAAATCAACATGTATTGTGCTTATCCTGTCCCTGGAATGGGCAGCAATTCTTTGATGTATTACTACAATGGGAAAACGGTAAGCCTTTTTCTTTGTTCATATAGCTTCTAATTCACTTGTTTAATGGAAAGCAGTATATATTAATCGCTTTTTATTAAAATCTGTGAGATTTTGTTTTATCTTTTTCTGCAATATATTAGATTGTATATTTCCTTTTTTTTTTTTTTTTTTTTTTTTTTTTTTTTTTTGAGATGGAGTCTTGCACTGTCACCCAGGATGGAGTGCATTGGCATGATCTCAGCTCACTGCAACCTTCCCCTCCCGGGTTCAAGCGGTTCTCCTGCCTCAGCCTCCCGAGTAGCTGGAATTACAGGCACCAATCACCATGCCTGGCTAATTTTTGTATTTTTAGTAGAGACACGGTTTTACCATGTTGTCCAGGCTGGTTTCGAACTCCTGACCTTAGGTGATCCACCCTCCTCTGCCTCCCAAAGTGCTGGAATTACAGGCGTGAGCCACCGCGCCCAGCCTAGATCGTAGATTTCTTTAGAAGTAGTGTCAGTAAAGTCCTGTCTGCTACATAGCTACCCGATAATTGTTGGCTTTCGTTTTATTTTTAAGATAGTGTAGAAAATAAACTTGAATTTCTGAGTTATTATTAGCCTGATATTTTTACTAGCAATGAGCTTGAAAGTACATTTGTTTTTATGTTTTCGTATCTTGTAAACAAATCCTTATGTAAAATGTGTATATACACACATATGTATTGAGAATTATTTGATGCTTTGTAGATGGAAGGAAAAGATGAAAGTCATCTAGGAGATTCATAAAAATAACAAGTATGAAGCTCTGGTAATGATTAGGGAAGCAGTCAGCTAGTAAGGGCCATATTTCCTGTTTAGAGTTTCAAGTCCAGAGCCTGACTTTTCTGGGATACCATCTGTTTCCAATCAAACTAGAATTTTGACCTTGTGTGGATTCATGAAATAAATCACTATTTTTTAAAAGAATGCATTTATACATTTTCCAAAGAATGCACTGTACTTCTGGTTGATTTATAGCAAGCACGTGACTAGGTGTTTTAAAATAATACTTTTTTTTGCTAAACAAGAGTTCTATTCTTTAAATTAATTACCTAGTGTTAATAATTTACTGTGTTTCTACAAAAAAAATCTATAAGCCAGAGGATTTTATATATTCTAAAAAAAAGAGTAAACTCTGAAAGTTTCAATAGGAGCTATCTTTGTAAGATACTTGATAAATATTACTAAAAGGTACACTAATGAATAACAGTGTTAGTTTATGTCAGAAACTCAGTGTTTTCCTTCTAAATCTTTCAAAAATAATTTTACCCTCAGATGTCTTATGAAAAAATGCATATATGGGCTTAGTGAAAGGGGAGGGGGGAGCATTTTTAATGTTGGTGTTTTAAGTTATAGAGATTATTCAATTACATTTTACTAAAATAGGCTTAAAATTAGATATGGTTGTCTCTTCCCTTTTTATCACTTGGAAATGTTTTAAAGTAGCCTATGGCTACAACTAGGGTACGAAGAACTAATAAAAGCACTTTTTCATTTGCTGACTGCTTTAGTAAGGGCTCTCTGGACTGGGCCAGTGTTTGGTTGTGAACTTTTGGGTAAGCTTTCAAAAAAGATGAGAAGCAAGTCAAAACATCTTTAAACTCAGTAAAAAGTATATGTTCAAGCTGCCCATATAAGAAGAGCTTTGGATAATGTAAGAAGTAGATTTAGATGGATGAGTGAATTATTTAATCTCTATGTAATTTTCTTGCCAGCTGTCTTTCAAATGTGAAAATAATTTTCTTTTGTGTCTGATTTTAAGTAAAACAGTCTGAAGATGGTATGTGGGTATGTGTGTGGGGGGAGATGTGCGCGCGCGCGTGCACGTGTATAAGTTCAGTAAAATTAATTATATAGAACCCTGAAACTTCAAGACTAACTCAAAGTGAGTTTAGATTTTATTCTTTCGAAAGCATAGGTTATGGTATTACATTTCTCTTTGTTCTACATTGGGAGTGGGGTGGGGAGAGCTTTGATAGTGGTATTTCCAGGCTTATGGTAGGTGGCATAGCTGGTATGGTAGAGAAGTGTAGCCTGGAAAAATTGATAGTCTGTGCCTAATACAGGTCAAAGGTGACTTTCATGTTCTGGAAAAATACATAAATAAAGAGATGATATATTGACTTAGTTCTCCAAATCATAAGACCCTAGACTTGTATGTATTTTATTTTTACCCACCTCTAGTTTTTAAAATTATTCTTTAGTAATTATTAGAAATCATTAGCAACATTATTATTTTGTGATGACTTCAGTTTTCTTCAATAAGAAAATCATGGTATGTAATTACATTGTCTCAAGATTATATAAATGTATTATTTTAGTGTCTATTGGGAAATACCTACTTGTCAATGCCTTAAAGTAAAAACTAGCACTTTCATTAACATTTCTAGACTCTAAGTGAAATATACGTCTTCACTTAAGTTATAGAATTTTAATATACTTCTTGTGGTGAACAGGTTAAATTTAAACTCTTTAATCTCATTTTATAGATTTTTTAAATGATAGAACAAAATAGTATTTTGAAATGCTAATAATAAGTTCACATTGTTTCATTTTTAACATCCCATTTCAGGTTTTATGAGAGAGTGACAAACCCTAAGTGGCCTGCTCTTAAACAGAAAGCTTTCTTTCACTTTTTTCCAGTTTTTTTTCTTTTTTTGTTTTTTAGTTGAAGACCAAAGAGCTTTTTGATATCTTGCTACCTAAAATTGTATGGCCATTATTGTATTGTTAGATATGTAACAGACTTGGGTATATAGGTGTAGAAAAGAAAAGCCAAAAATGTTAATGCAATTTTTCCTACTGCTTAAAAAGAGAAGGGGTTAATGTTTTGTATTATATGTAATTTTTGTGTAGCTATATTCTGTATCATGTTATAAGGTATTAATATGGGTTTATAGTAAGTATGAAAATTAAAACTATTTTGCACCTTATACTGTTTTGAAATATAAAAAATAGGAGAGAATAGTGGGTTTCTGAGATTCCTTCTTTATAAAGAACTCTGCCTGCAATTCAGTTTTCTCGCTGATTTGAATAAATTTTGTCCTTTACACAGAAAGTTAGAAGAGTCTTAAGAGCAAAGGAAGGAAAAGTTTTGGGGGGAAAAAAGGACTCTCATGTTTTTTTTACCTTTAAGATTTTGGAGTGCCTTCCTCCATTTTTCTGACCAGCCTCCATTTTTCTTGGTTTTAGACTAAAGATTCTATAGAGTATTCCAGGTATAAAAATTGCCACACGAACAGACATGATGGCCTTTTCATTGTATGAGGAAATTATTTTAATCTTCTGAGAAACAACACAGAAATCCAAGTTTTAAAATTCATGCTAGACACACATTTTGAATATTAAGCTTCTTTGAATGGAATCTGGGAAAAAACAGAAAGAAACTAACGTGATTGTAAGGGCTCTTCTCTGCCAGGAACTGTGCTCGGAACTTTGTTTATCTGATTTAATTTTCACAACCACTGTCATTTAGCTGTAACTAGCTCATTTTATAAATAAGGAAAATGAGGTTCAGCCTCACCTAGTTTGTAAGTACTGAGATCAGAATTTGAACCCAGGTCAATCCCCCAGAAGCACATTTTCTCCTTTATCCAAGGACATGTAAATTATTCTCTATAGCAAAGGGTCAAACTGAATTTATCTTAACTACCCATTTACATTAAAATACACTACATTGGATCCAATGTGTATTTGGATATGTAAAAATACATATGTATACTACATTGCAAAGAAAATGTAACCGGTAAAAACACTAAGCCACTCTTACAAATCTTTTGCATGTGTGGTCAGAGTAACAATTTCATGAATACTAATTGATGTGGTTAGTCAAGCAGATTTTTATCAACTTTTGTTTAAGAATTTAAAATTAAAACTTTCATATATGTTTTAGCAAGTCTCCTCTTCTAGTAGAATTAATCATACTGAAAATTGGTTTAGCCATGGTTTTGGCACCTGCCTACCAATGAATTTTTTTTTTTTTTTTGTAAGAATTAGAGTAGCAAGTAAGTAAGATTACATTGTAAATACTTATAAGACTTATTTTTAAAATAAACACTTTCAGTTAATAAAAGAACAAAAACTAATGTGACTGTATACAGCTGTGTTCGTGTTCCGTTGGGATATTTATTACTCGTTAACATGAGAGAAGAATATACAATTAAATTAATTTAAATTTCCAGACTGTCCATGGGCCCAAAAGAGTTAAATCTAACATTTTTTATAATAGGGAAAACATGAAGTCATTTTTTAACTCTCTTAATATAGAATGCTGAAGACATTGAATGACAAGGACTTCAGCATAAACCTACTACGCATTTTTCCCCTTTACCAAAAATATCTGAGACTATAGTGTGTGAGCTCAAGAAAGTTTTCTTTTCTTGATTCAAGTGAATACAAATACTAGTGAGTTAAAACTAGCTCCTGCTACAGTTTTACATACTAGAGGGTATGTTGTCACTGGTCAACTTTATGAATGTTTTTGAGAGAAATTTATGTTTCTTTCTACTTGTATATCAAAGGGGATCAGGTGTAATATTGTTGAATCTCAATTTTTTTAAGTAGGTAGGTAATGTGTGTCAGTCATTAATTTGTTCAGTATATTATCCTAGCAAACAAGTTTCAAACCCTGTCCCTTAGAACCATAATTCAAGAAAAACATTGAGATTATTAGAAAAATGATAGCACTTATCATAGAAAATCAGTAATATGCCCGGTAATGTTAATTTAAGATTAATTAAAATGTGCTTGATTTACCTAGAAAACCAGTGATATGCCCAGTAATATTAATTTAAGATTAATGTAAATGTGCTTAGAAGGAATTTTTCTCACAGTTGAAAACCAGTAATATTCAACTGTGTTTGTTACACAGTAAGAGCAGCAGTTGATTTTAAAATGCTTTGTACTGAAAACTAGAATTCATTTTTCTTACTGTTGTTAGAAAAGAAATTTCATTTTATTTTCCCTGGAAAATAAACATGTCTCTGGAAATTTTTGGAAAGAGATATTGGTCCTTTTACTTAGGAAACTGTTGAAAATATAAACACATATTTATCCCTTTTGCAGAATTTCAAGTTGCATTTTTAACAGGCTAATTAGATAAAAAGAATCTTCTGTAGAGATGGCTTGTATGTGCCTGAGTCAGTCTTTGTACTTCAGACGTTTTGCTTTATAATACCTGTGGTTTCAGTTCTTGTGGTATTTTTACTGGAACTATCTAAATATTTTCCCCCTCAGGCTTGAAATTACCATTAAAAACTGTAGTAGCAGATTGGATTTTATGGCAGAATTCGCCATTTTATGTAATATGAAAATACTGAAAGCATTGAGATATTTATCAAATCTGTCATTTGTTGAAATATTCTTAGATATTAGGGAATTATTAAATTAGACTCATCTTAATATTTATCTAGATTTTTAGGTTATTTTCTTTGGGATTGCATTGTTTAAATTTTGATTACAGAAGGAACAAGGAAAGTGAGAAGGCGTAAGTTTCAGAAATTTTTAAATGTTACCATTTAGGTTACTGATATATGCTTTTCTTTTTCTTTTTTCTCTTTTTTTTTTTTTTTTTTTTTTTTTTTTTAAATAAGAGGGAGTCTCGCTTTGTCTCCCAGACTGGAGTGCAGTGGCGCGATCTCGGCTCACTGCAAGCTCCGCCTCTCAGGTTCACGCCATTCTCCTGCCTCAGCCTCCCGAGTAACTGGTACTACAGGTGTCCGCCACCACGACTGGCTAATTTTTTATTATTATTATCTTTAGTAGAGATGGGGTTTCACCGTGTTATCCAGAATGGTCTCGATCTCCTGACCTCATGATCCACCCTCCTTGGCCTCCCAAAGTGCTGGGATTACAGGCGTGAGCCACCATGCCCAGCCAAGGATATATGCTTTTTATCTGAGAATATATATAAGATTGGTATTGATACAAAATAACAGATCAGAATGATGTGAAAATGATCAGAAAAATATATAGGAAATGGTTTTTAGGAAATGTCTTTAATTTTCTGATATCTTCCTAGAACTCTTATACAAATGGGTATAGTTATTAAAGCAAAATTTTATTTATTCTTCTTAAAACAGCCTCTTTTTACTAAATTTCAATCCCACAAAATTGAGAAAGAGAAGATGGTTGTATATATTGCTACGTGTGGAACTTGTGTAGATTAATCAATTTAAATTAAATTAATAATTTAAACACTAAAAATCTTAAAATTACCTAGTTTTTTTAGTGCTGACTCTTAAATGTACATATTCTTAAAATTATAGGCCTAGAGTCTTAATTACAGTTTTTTAATATAGGGTTTGGCCTGGGTTGGGATATTCTTTTATTAATATTTCATTGACCTAGACCTTTTTTATTTTTTTTTTTCAGGTTTTAGGTACTTAGCTAGATCTAGTAAAGTTTTTATTGTTTAATACTAAATGTAATTATATAAGATACCGGATAAAGTGGATGTTCCTGAATATAATATCATATTTTCATTTTAAAATTATTATGGCAGGGCAAGTTAGCCAAATAGTTTTGTTATGTTTTGTTATTTTGGTAAATTGATGTAAATTATGCTGAGTATAATTTCTGTTATTAGCACAGACCTTTCACATATTTGAGGCCCACATTAGCATGTGTTAAAGTGTTTAATGATACTGAACATATTGGAACTTAAAGAGAACAGCTATTCAAACCATCTTGACAGAAGATCTAATAGAAGCCCAAACATAATGAAATCTTGGTAATTAGTTCTGTGTCAGACCGTGTTCAGAAAAGTAGATAGCCTTCTCCATATTTCTTTATTCCAAATTAGGTGAAGGTGTTCTCAAAATGTTTCAGAATGTAGGCTGACTTTGGTTTTCATAGGCCTTGGAGTTTTTAAGAATTCTAGAATATATTTCAAAATAATTTATACAATCTTAAACTGCTGGATAAGAAGGACCTAAATCTGTCTTGCTCAGTATAGTAACCAGTAGCCACAAATGGTATTTAAATTAAATAAAATAAAATTTAAAATTAAGTTTCTCAACTGCACTGTCCACATTTCAAGTGTTCAATAGTCATGTGACTAATAGCTACTGTATTGTACAGCATAGATACAGAACATTTCCATCATCACAGAAATCTGTTGGACAATACTCATGTAAAGCATTCTTCTCATTTTCTCTGGAAGGGTATCTCAATTAGGATATATAACTATTCTCACATACTAAAGAAAATTCCTGTCTCTTCATCACTTGGAAAATGCCACCACATAGGCTGTGGATCTATTTTTTGAAGTATGGATAATCACATCTTGCTTTAACTCTGTCTTATCACTGAATGTGACTAGATAAAAAGAACTATCTTCTTTAGCAAAACCTCTGCGTCTTTGCATTTTTTCTCAGTAACAGAAAGTCATTATGCCTCCCTGCCTCACAGGAATGTTTCCAGTATTAATTATAGGAAAGATGTATAGAAATCGGGAGCACAGTACACAGCTCCAGCCTCTAGAGTTGAACAGAGTATATGCCCTGAATTTGGGGTTATCCATATGACTAAACTGAGTCATCTGAGCAGGAAAAAAGAGATCTGTCTTTGCCAGTTTTACTCAAATTTGTTGTATGAACTAAAACATTTCCAGGATAATTGGGTTATCACTGTAAAGAGTAACCGTAAATATTCATCCCCAAAGTATGCTATAAGTTGCTTTATGGTGAGTCTGATGAGGACATGCAAGATATTATTAATGTGAATGTGTTCTTTTCAACAGACTTGATAATGAAGGGGAGGTATCCATTAGATTTTCTATTTTCTTCTTTCAAGTTAGAACTGTCTGTTCACTACACATCCAAAATTTCTCTTAACACCATTCTTACAGGGGAGAGTATAAGTGCTTGGGAAAAAAGTTGGTCCCATGGTAGCTACTGTGAGCTTGGCATTCTGAAAAGGAGAATAGAATTCTAAAGAAAATGTCTACCACATTTTAATAGAACATCTTAAATTGCTTAATTTTACCCTTTTTCTATTCTCTTTAAAATAGTTTGACTCCTAGACTCCTGGTAGATTTTAATCATCTTAAAGCATATATATTCCTTTCTCTTAATTTTAAGATTGATTGTCATGATACAAAATCATCCTTCAGATTTCAACCAATGATTAGATCATTAACTAGGGGGAAAAAACTGGCATCTGTGTTCAGGTGATCAGATGACATAAGCAGTCTGGTTTTAATTTGTGGCCAGTACTGATTGTAACTAAGAGAGACTTGCTCTTTTTGTGGAATTGGCTGACTATTTCCCTACATCTGGAGTTAATAAAGCCTTTGAGACCACATCAGTTGTGCTTTGCCGCAAGAAGTCTTTGATCTGAAAAATCAAGACTGGCACGACTGCTGCTTCATAACATTGCATCTATGTTTTTGCAAGCTATAGTTAAGATACCAAAAGTAAAGTTATTTAGCTTATTTAGCCTGTGTTAGAAATGCTGGTAAATGTACCTCTTTGAAAGCCATATATTTCAAAACATTCTTAGTATAAAAATTTTGAACTCGTGTTAGTACAAAAATGATATAGTAGGAGTTTTTTGTTTTTGTGGTTTTTTTTTTTTTTTTTTTGCCGTTTTCATTTATAAGGTCTGTCCTTTAAAAGTCCATTGTTTTCAAAATCTGTTTGAAAGATATAGCATTAAAAACAAACTTTACCTCTAAAATGTGCCGTTTTCTCCATACAACTTCAAACTTTTTGAGTAAGGGAAGGCAAGTCTCTGTGCTTTGTGTGGTTTTTCTTAGTTTTCTTGCTTTCCATGACAACCGTCAATAAACCATTATCTGATCAGCATATTCTCTTTTATTTAGCAGTGGTTTGTAAATCAGTAAAGTTTATCCTTTTACTTCCTTTTGTAATTGTAACCATCTTCAAATTTTAAAAATGTAAGTATATTAATGTGTGGAATACAGTGAATTGAATGGGAATAAGGATAAAGAAATATAAATTGATAAATTATGTAAAAATTTAAACTGACAAATTATGTCCATTTTTGTGTAAAATGACACATCAAAACTGGAGTGTTTTCGTAAATATCAAGTATGAGAGTCTTACATACTGTTTCAGTCTATAACCTAGATGGAATTAGAGAATTTTATATTTCATCCGTACATATCAAGGATGGTGTGTATAGTAAGTGCACATTTGTGATAGAAAGCATATGTTCAGGTGCTGTCTTCTAAATTTGATTCTCATTGTATTTTCTGGATAGTTCTATGGATTTATTCTATTTTGTTGTTGTTCGTGGTTTTAGCTTGGCTTGAGGAAATCTATACAGAAAGGGGACACGAGGATTTCTAGCTAGGGCTAAGTTTAAAAGATGAAACTTGATTAAAAGAAAATAGTCCAAAGTTCCTTTCCTGAAAACCTTATCTGCCTATCAGGCTGTACAATACGTTGCAGACACATTTGTATATAGTCAGTTATTTTATTTCAACACAATCATTTGTGAAATATGTTTAAACCAGAAAAGTATGTTTAATATGTGTGATGAACAAACCATTTTATCTGCCATATTCCTCAAACTAGGGGATCCTTCTAGATAATTCTTAGGAATATACTGTATCTTTTCCAAGACTTCTCAGGAACCACAGATGCATGTTTTTATCTCTGGGATGTGAAAGGTAGGAAACAAACCTGAATGCCAGTCCATTAAAAAAAAAAAATCACCTGTGCTAGCATTATCAGGACCAGCACACAGAGTAAAAATTACCTTTTATTTAGAATAAACTGTGTATATAACTAGGCTCACGTTAGACAAACACTGTAAGGAACAGCATTTGAGTATTGAACAGGTAATGTTTAGCAACATAACTGCTCCTATTAGAATGAAAGATGATACTGTTAACTAATACTTATTGCCTGCATACTTTGTACAAAGCACTGTGCTAAACATTTTATATATAATCTCATCTGATCTGCCCATCAATCTCCTCATGCAAGCAGTGTTAACACCATTTTACAAAAGAGGGAATTGAGTCTTGGGAAGATTAGGGTAATTTGCAAGAGGTCTTTACAGTTAATACCTCCAAGAAAGAATAAATTAATATAATTGACAGTTTATGTAAATAAAAAGTTGGGATCCCATTTTAATCTTGGTGCGCTTCCTTAAACTTGGGGTAAAATATCAAATTATGTAGAAGAACATAAAGTAAAAGTCCTCCTTCCCAATTCGCAGTCTAACGATGTAACTAACCACTGTCAGGTTTCTTGTGTGTAATTCTAGAAATTTTCTATGCTTATGCAAACAAATTGATATATGATTTTTATAATAGATGCTTCCATAATTTTAATGTTATTCTATTTCAATCAACATTTAAAATTTTTATTTTGTTGAATTTAATGGATGTATCACTTCAAACTAAAACAAAATTAGTTTATTTCATTCACTGCTCACAATAGCTTAGCTTTCTCTTCCTCCTGACTTCTGGTTGACTTTTGTAGACTGTGTATCACTTTAGATATTATTTGTTTTCCACCTTTGTTTCAGTAGTTAAGAGAATAGTGTGATCACATTTTGATCATTAAGGTTATTTGGCTGCCCATTTAGTTTTCCAGAGGAATGCAAATGTTGGCCATTTGCTAATTCAAAATGTTTGCAGTTTGCTTATCTAAAAGCAAGGGTTTATCAAAGGAAATTAATACTGCTCTAATAAATTAAATGAGATTTTTCTTAAAGCTTTGCCAGACTTGAAAGTGTACTAGCAATGTGTTTTTAATTTATTTGCTAACTCTACCAAGTTAAGGAAGTTCCTAACTCTACCAAGTTAAGAAGTGTTATGCCTTTGATAGTTACCTTCTAATTATAACAAAGATAGCAACGTTTAATCAAACTCATTTTGATTTTATTTGGTGAATCTTGTAACACTGAAAAGAATGAATTTTATGAACCCAGGTTTTATGTTATGCTGTATTCAAAGGACATTTGTTTGCTCCATCAGATTTTGAATCATGAGCCTACGTGAGGTTTGTGTTTGGTAAGCCAGTTCAGTGCTTATTCAGTCACTTGGTGTAACTGTCATACTAAGATGCATTACAGAGATATTTATAGTTGTATTTTTCTCTAATAACCAGTTTAAAAAAAAAAAAACATGTGGATGGTAATTAAGTTTGACATTATTTATGTGGATTTAAGGCAATATTCTTTTCATTTGTGGTAGCCCTTTGTAAAAATTAGATAGGCCTTTTTAAGCCCCTTACAGAATATAGAACTCATTTTATGTAAGTAATATGATAGTCATTTACATTTTAATTAAATGTACCATTTAATTTTAAGGTATATGCACCATCCCCAAATTCAGATGATTTCAACCGTGAATCTCCTAGTTATCCATCTCCTAAGCCACCAACCAGTATGTTCGCTAGCACTTTCTTTATGCAAGGTAAGTACTACCAAATAAGTGCCAAATACTACTGCAGTCATCTGTATATCAGCCAGTATTTTAAAGTATTAGGAAAGAGAATACCTATATTCAGGCCTTATCTGGGTATTTTTTTGGCTAAAGGAAATTAAAATTTAGCTTTATAATTTTCCAGTGCTGTTTATTACTGACTGCAATTTAATTGAATTATCTAGCAAACCGTTGGCGTGCTGTTCCAGTATTGATTGAATTTATAAAGGTCTTAAATTGAAAAAAATAGAGCTGTTCTTGCTCATTTTAGAATTTAAGTGTATGAAAGTTGTTAACTCTAGTTTCTTGCTTCATTTATGGATTCATATCATGCCTAGAATTACCGATATAAAGAAAGAGTGAATATCATAGAACAGAGTAAGACTTGTTAAGAGAGAAAAAGTGTTGCATTTCCTTTACTTCATGTCTAGCAAATCATTTTTATTTGGTCTCCTGTGGTTTTGTACTATGGGAAGCAAATATATGGGAGCAATAAATTACTACATAAATGGTTCCTTGACTTTATATTGTTGAGTGAAGTCATTGCTAACACATTTCATTTGAAAGCTAACTATAATTTGGTAATTATCAATTACTTAGTTTTACTCTTAGAGAAACTTCTTTATTCCACAGTTTCAAAATGTTTGATATTATGCACATTGCATGTTATGGATTAATAACTTTCTGTGTATTTATGAGTATACCACTTAACTAAAAATAAATCTAGCCTATTTCCAAATTTGGAATTTTTATTATCTTCCTTGATACGAATTTAGATCTTCTGAAGATTTTTATAATGGCCTGCCTATTACAGATTAGATTACTTTTTTCCCTAACTAAAATGTTAATTTCTCCTTTTTAAATGGTAATTTTACAGTTTAGAGGGAAGAAAAGTGGGTAGAAGACTAGGTTGGAAAAGGGAGGAAAAATATCTGGAGGGTACCCCTTGAATTTTTATAAGCAACATCAAAATACAAGAAAAATTTTAGCTAAGGAAAATTTTGTATTTCTCTTTTTGTCTTAGATGGGACCCACAATTCTTCTGACCTTTGGAGTTCATCAAATGGGATGAGCCAGCCTGGTTTTGGTGGAATTCTGGGGACCTCCACTTCCCACATGTCTCAATCCAGTAGTTATGGCAACCTTCATTCACATGACCGCTTGGTAGGCTATAACACATGACTAGGGTACAGCAACACTTTGTCCTCACTTGTGTTTCATTTTGGATTAGAAGTGTAAAATCTGATTCTGCCAAAACTTCTGAAGTTTGAAGTACTTCAAGGCTTACCGCATTTACCATGCCATTTTAAAAAATAAATGACTATAAGTAGCACTCTTTAGCTGCTAACTTATAAATGTTCTTTTTGACCTGTTATAGTTGTCCATTATATGTAAATATTATTCAGAAAATATATTTAATAGATCGTATCTCTTTCCATCTAGAGTTATCCTCCACATTCAGTTTCACCAACAGACATAAACACGAGTCTTCCACCAATGTCCAGCTTTCATCGCGGCAGTACCAGCAGTTCACCTTATGTTGCTGCCTCACACACTCCTCCCATCAATGGATCAGATAGCATTCTAGGTGAGCTTTATGAGTTGGCAAAACTTCCTAAAACCTAGTTTGGGGATTTTCAGTGACCCCCATATCTTTTTATATATTTTTTTATTTATATATATGTGTGTATATATATTTATATATGTATATAATTTTGTATATCTATGGGTGTATGTTTATATATGTGTATATATATTTATGTGTGTGTGTGTGTCTGTATATATATGTATGTTTGTTTGTTTGTTTGAGACAGAGTCTCTCTTTGTCACCCAGGCTGGAGTGCACTGGCACACTCATGACTCACTGCAGCCTCAATCTCCAAGGTTGAGGAGGTGATCCTCCTGCCTCAGCCTCCCCAGTAGCTGGGACTACAGGCATGTACCACCATACTCAGCTAATTTTTTTTGTACTTTTTGTTGAGACAGAGTCTCATTATGTGGCCAGGGCTGGTCTCAGACTCTTGGCCTCTAGTGATCCTTCTGCCTCGGCCTCCCAAAATGCTAGCATTATAGACATGACTCACCACACGTGGCCTTGTTGTTGTTGTTGTTGTTGTTGTTGTTGTTGAGACAGGGTCTCACTCTCTTAGCTCTCTCACTCTGTGACTATAACCTCCGCTCCCAGACTCAGGTGATCCCCCAGCTTCAGCTTCCCAAGTAGCTGGGACTACAGGCACACACCACCACGCCCAGCTAATTTTCCATTTTTAGCAGAGGTGGGGTTTCTCCACATTTCTCAGGCTGGCCTTGAACTCCCGGACTCAAGAGATTCGCCTGCCTCACCCTCCCAAAGTGCTAGGATTACAGGCATGAGCCACCGCACCTGGCCTTGGCCCCTCTTTCAGTATATTTTTTGGTGTTGAATTTAAAAGTGAAAGACAGGAAGACAAGAAGCTTTTTTATTTTCATCAATATAGAGACTGGTAAAGAACTCATCTTTATTAATAAGTACAACACATGCAGAGTATTTCCTAGTTTATTGTAATGGATGTGAGATGGCAATAGAGAACACCCTTGAAATAATGGCAGAGTACTAAAATATATTTGCTGGTAAAATTCTTGATTTGTTTCTCTATGAAATATCCAGGAACCAGAGGGAATGCTGCTGGAAGCTCACAGACAGGTGATGCACTTGGAAAGGCTTTGGCATCTGTAAGTATTGATTTTACACATTCTACTGAATGAATTTTACACTGCTGAATACAGTGATTAGATTTTGTAGGTGATAAGTATCTAAAGAGTGTAGATGTAACAAAATCAATTTCATTACACATTTAGAGTTTTTCTCGGTTTGTATTGATATGTGCCCTTAAATGCTATGCCTATGGTACAGCAAATGCTGGGAAGAGGAAAAAGAAGTCATCTAAAGCACAAACTGCCAAGAATAATCATTAAATCTATTTCTTCTAAATACATAGTTAGTAAATGGCCCATTAGTATAAGTCAAGTGGAGCCACGAAAGATAACTCAGTATTCTGATCCAGAGAATGAAGTGCCTTTATAAGGAGCTTTTCCAAGATCAAAAGCATTTTATGTACGGTATTTTTTTTTTTTTTTTCCAAAAGGTCAACTGCACCTAATTTACTCAAGGGATAGGAAATGAGAGCCTTCTCCGCAAAAAAGCCAGATTCATTGAAGAATCATGCTAAAATGAGTAAAACTGATTTGAAGGACTCTGATAGTATTTTCTTGAGCAACTAGTTCACATACATCACATCAGAACATTAATGACAAAGCAGTGATTATATTTTAATATCTGATTCTTAAAACATTAAAATCTCTTCTTTCAGAATGCCAAAACTAGAAGGGAGAGCATTTTTCAGTAAATCTACAACAGATTCAAATCTAATTATTAAAAAGGGGCACTTGTGATTTGCACTTGCTAAAATTTCACTTTAGATGATTTTTTTTCTTCTTGTTTTCTGAGCAGTATGCTTCTTATAATTCCCACAGAATTGTCTTTTATTTTCTATGAAGTACAATTAACTTGCAGATACATTCGTTGCCATTCATGGAGAAGGCAGAGCACTTTTAATACCTGAGTAGTAGGAAGCAACTGTTGAATATTTAAGGAGATAAACCTCTTTGTATATTGTTTCTGTAAATAAATTTTTCTCTACAGCTGAATACTAGCTTCTTGGAAAATGAAGCCAAGTCAGACTCATCTACTACGCAGTAGAGATGAAGCACACACAAAATGGAGTTCAGTGAATGTTTGTTGAGTTCTGTCTTGGATCATATAATAATAATAGTAATGATAATAACAAAACCCACAAAATTTATCAGCTTTAATTTGAATGCTTACTAGGTGCTAGGCCCTATACTAAGTATTTACATGCCCTGTTTCATTTAATCCTCAAGAAAGCCCTGTAAGGTTGGCATTGTTATCCCCACGTTACAGATGAGGAACTACGGTTTAAAAGGTTAAGTAACTTGAGCTCAGAAAGATTAAGCAGCTTGCCCTAGGGGACTCATAAGCTAGCATGGATAAAGCCCATATATATTAGAACCCTGATCAGACCTGCTTCAGACTCTGCTCCTAACCACTGCTCCATACATCCAGAAAGTGCAGTGCTATGGTAATTTTCTTACAGGGTATTGATGAGAATGAAAGAAAATTATCTCACCCTTTTCTCAACTTACTGTCACCTGATGAAAATGACCTATTTAGGAAGAAAATTTTATTCTATACTAAATCTGAGAGGTCCCCAGGTATTTGATTGGCTTGCCATATTCCTTCTCCTGATTCTGGAAGAATCTAGTAACTGATATTTCACATGTAGCAGGACAAATAACATTTGAACTTTCAGTGCTAAATAACTTTTTAAAATATAAGCTGCATTTTGGGGGCTTTTTTTCTCAAAGGTCGTTTGTTTATTTTATTAAAGAAAAGCTTCTATCAGGGAACCTTGGCATATAGGCAGGCAAGAATTTGTGATGTTCTCAGTGGCCCTTCAAGTTCATTTTGTTACCCTTCACATCCTTGAGTATCTTCCCGTATTATAAACAGCATACTAGCCAAACCAAAATGGCATTTGGAAAAGAAAACCCAAATTCACTGTGAATGGAATCCAGTGAAGAAATGTTTAATCTAGTTAGTGGGTGGGCTTTGGTTGTCATGGAAACTCAGCTCTGTCATCCTGTGTTGTTACTAGGCAGAAGCAGCCAGGTCATTCCATAAATCATTTCTGTCATAGCTGACGGTGATGCATTCCATCTGCTCCATCACTGCATGCCATAGTCTGCACATTTCAAATCCCTTCCTTCAGTCCATCTGCTTCCCCACTTCCTAGCCGGACACCTCCCCAAATACATTCTTTTTCCAACTTTCCTTACAGACGCACATTCACTTTAATATATGTTTAGTGCACTCAAAATGTACTGAAAAAGAAAAACATTATATTATCTGGGGATAGGAAGGATTAGAAGAGATGAGGAGAAGGAACTTAATGAGGATTACATTTGAGAGTCTGACATGCATATCATAATTTTATGTCAGGTATTATAGATCTTTTGAAATGGTGACTGACTATTTTGAAATTTTAAGTTCTTTAGAATGTGACGCTTTTAATATAGCATCTGGTTTTAGATGGAGAACACTATGCTATTGTCATTAAAAAGTAATTCTATTTCCCCAATTGTCTGATATATGTCTTAAAAGATCTTTCATATTGTGAAACATCAGAGGGTACAACCTTTGTTCTTCAGTTTAGGTATTAAAGAGCACACAGAATACTGTGTGATTAAACATGTAAGGCCAGATAATGCATTTGCAAAGGTTCCTTTATTTTAGGTTTAAGCCTGGATAATTGTGGTCTTAATCTCAGGATAGCAAGAAAGAGAATTGTACATGAAAGTATTTACACAAAGTTCCCAAAGCCCTGTGGATTATGCATTAGTTTAGATAAAAAAAAAAAAAAAAAAGAAAGAAAGAAAAGAAAGAAAGAAAAACTAGGGTAGATAGAAGGAAAGGAAAATCTGGATATTCGTGCCATTTCTAATGTGTTTCCCTGAACGTTTGCCAGACAATAACCCTTTAAGATTGTGCCCGTGGAGAGTTATATAGAGGAAGAAACATCTGGTTTATTTCAGTGCCTAATACCATATCAAAACACTTGGTCTTTAATTTAGAGGAGATCAAACAAGAAGACTGTTTAACTTTGTTGATTATATCAGACTTCTTTGTGATAATTTATGTTTTGATTTCTACCTCAGAGCAAGGGAAAAAGTGAGAGAGAGAGAGAGAGTGTGTGTGTGTATGTGTGTATGTATGTGTGTATTAATCTGGATAAATGGTCAGTAGTCTCTAACAAAAGAAAAGAAAATTCAGGGAAGTTGATGTTTAAAAGTAATTCATGAAATAACTTTCTTTGTTCCTTAGACTCAATAACATTAGCATAATAAAGATTAACTGAAATGTGCACTGTAGTGTTTAAAAAATTGGGCTCACAGTTCCGGGGTTCGGCTTGGTAGCAGTCCATTGTTTCTTTTTTGTCTAAAGCCCTTTTCATTAGCCTCTGGCTTATTGGCACCCTGCTGATTGGAATAGACCATGACTGATAGGAGGAGGAGTCTCATTTGTTGGAGTAAAATGAGGCATATTACCGTTTAAGCCTGGCAGAAGGTATTGGGAGTTACTCATTATTGGTCATTTAACAGTATGAGGACCATGGACTGCATGCAGAATGAGTGCTTACTTTGTTTAGACTCTAGAATCTAAATCACTCTTTACCCCAAATCACTCTTTACCCCTATTTTTTTAAGTAACTGATTTTTTTTCTTCTTTTTATTCTTACCTTCAAACATCAGTGTAGGAGTTCTTTTAAGGCCAGGAAGTATGAAAAGAAACGTATTCCTCATTTAGAATACTCTGCCAAATAAAGCCTGTGTTTAGAACTTAAAGTAGCACAATTTCTATAGAATAAGTATGATTTGTTTGTGATTTGGTAATAAAATAAACACTCAGATATAAAGCTTAGTGAAATGACCTGTGATCCAATAGGCTGTGTTATCATACTTTTCAAATGTATTGCTCCTCCTCTCCCACCATAGACATTCTTTTTATGAAAGTAAAAGTGATTTTTTAAAAAGGCCTGTAACTTACAGGGCTATCTGTAAATTTAGGAAAAGTATTGATAACAATTCTGTCTGTCATCACTTTAACTGGTAAAGTAGAACCAGTGACTGTGATGGATGAGTGAAAAAGTTGGCTTTTATTGTACAAATAGAGAAGCTGCTTTTGGAAAAAATATCAGAAATGACTTATTTTTATACTTGATATGTTTTTGGTGCTGCTTCTCCTGTTTAGACAGTGATTTTTTTTTTTTAAGTTTACACCAATTTTACATACAGCATTGGGGCATTTCACTAAGTCATTTAAAGATAGTGCTCTTATATGACTCTAAACTTTTACTTTCTTTCCTTGATATAAAGGAGCTTTCACCAGTTGTTGACATGGTTAGAGATTGTTTTAAGTGTAAGGACAGAGTTTTCAAGGAAAATCGGGATTGGTAGTCCATTTCTACCCTCAAAAGCCCATGCCTACCTAACAGTGTGATATGGACAGCTTAGTACATCAACACTAATTCCCAGAAATAGTGAAACCTCACCATATGATTATTCTCAAAGCTTATGCCATAAAACTGATTTGAAATTAAGTCATATTTATAACAAGCTCTTTTGCCCTTAGTATTTCTGTTGCTGACCCACATTGTATAAATACCAAGATAAATACTACCATTTATTGAGTCCTGCTTTTTATCAGTTAGTATTATAGGAAATTTCAGTTGTAGTTTAATCGCTCAAGTTAAAAATACATACATTGGGCACCTGCTTGTACAAGATACTGGCATACAATAATGGATTCAATGTTGACCAGTATAAGTTTCCTGTCTTCAAAGAGCTTGTAGTCAAGGAGAGAAGACAGGTACACAAATAATGATAATGTATAACACAGTGTGAAGTAAAAGAGCAAAGAGAAGTTCATACTATTTTCTAAGAGTATAAGGAAGGTGAAAATGTTTAAATGGGGAAGTGACATTGGAACTGAACTTTGATAAGTAGAATTCCATCTGGGAGAGGTTAAGAAACAAGCGTTCTGAAAGGATGACAGGCTGTGTTTAGCAAATGAAAAAATATTTTGTTTGCATAATAGGGTATGTAGGTTAAAAGTAGATTATAAGGGCTGGGAGGCTGAGGCAGTGGAATCACCTGAGGTTGGGAGTTCGAGACCAGCCTGACCAACATGGAGAAACCCTGTCTCTACTAAAAATACAAAATTATCCTGGCATGGTGGTGCATGCCTGTAATCCCAGCTACTCGGGAGGCTGAGGCAGGAGAATAGCTTGAACCCAGGAGGCAGAGGCTGCAGTGAGCTGAGATCGCACCATTGCATTCCAGCCTGGGCAACAAGAGTGAAACTCTGTCTCGAAAAAAAAAAAAAAAAAAACAAGAGGAAAAAAAAAAACACAAAAATTAGCCGGGGGTGGTGGCACACGCCTGTGTAATTCTAGCTACTTGGAAGACTGAGGCAGTAGAATCACTTGAACCTGGGAGACGGAGGTTGCAGTGAGCCGAGATCATGCTACTGCACTCCAGCCTGGGCAACAGAGCAAGACTCTGTCTCAAAAAAAAAAAAAAGTTTTTGAGTACATTTGAGTAGTTCAGGGCAATTATGTATAGGATGGAAAGAGAGGGAAGTAACTAGAAATATAAACACTTAAGTAGTCCAGCCACAAGTTTGAGTAAAAATTTAAAGTGGTGTCATGGCAGTGATTATGACATGTGCCTGTCCCAGAAACATTAGAGAATTGTGGATATTGGTGTCTCCAGAGGGAAGAGTAGAGTAGTAGAGGAAAAGAGGAGAGAGTACTTATGGTAACCATAAGCATGGTGCTGCTAACCTAAGTAGAAGAAAAGAGATGGGAAGGATGGGAAGCTTAGGGTAGTAACATAAAATTTAGGTTTGGACATAACTGAGCTTGAGATGAAAAAAGAGCATGTCCAGATAGAAAAGTCTAGCAACCAGTGTGACAAGAGAGGTATCAATTTAGGAGTCATTCACCTGGATGTGTTAGTTGATATTTGACAAAGATTACTATTACCAAGAGATAAAGCACAGGTAAATGAAAGAAAACTGAGACTAGAACTCTGGGGAATCATACATTAAGGGAAATGGAAGAGTGAAATAGGTGGACCCTAGGGACCTTATCAAATACAAGGACTGAAAAGAAGCACTTAAATGGAAATTCCTAGCAAGGATTATGCTTTTCATTCTTAATGACAGCTGTGTATCTATACATTGAACCCTCACCATTTATCTGCACTCTTGTGGAATCTGAGGCTACATTAATAAGACAAATTCCTTGTTCTTCTGGGGCTTATATTTTACCATGGGAAAGGAAAAAAACAGGTAACAAACAAATGTAGATGATTAGAAATACAGTGTAAGCAGGAGCATGTGACAGAAAATGCTGCTTCATGAGTTGGGCTAGTTTGTAATAATCACAGTTTTGCATGAAACTGAAAATTTCTCACTCATCCATCCACCATCAGTGTTATCAACCTTTCCTTCCCTTGCCAAAATTGTAGTCAAGACATATTTCATAAAGATGAGCATCAGTTGCTCATAAATGGTATAATTATTTGAATTTTGAACATAAGAAATGGTGGTTTACAGTGGTAAAGAGGTATGTTGAAGGCCAGGTGCGATGGCTCACACCTGTAATCCCAGCACTTTGGGAGGCCAAAGCAGGCAGATCGCTTCTTTGTTCAAGGAGTTTAAGACCAGCCTGGGCAACATAGCGGAACCCCATCTCTACAAAATATACAAAAATGTTGGGTGTGGTGGTGGGGGCTTGTAGTCCCAGCTCCTTGGGAAGTCAAGGTGGAAGGATTGCTTGAGCCCAGGAAGTTGAAGCTGCAGTGAGCCATGATTACACCACTGCACTCCAACCTGGGTGACAGAGTAAGACCTTGTCTCAAAAAAAAAGAAAGAAAAGGAAAAGGTACGTTGAAACATGTTTTGTTTTTGTTGAAGTTTGATGACCTTCCCTAATTTACTTATGTGGTTGAAATAAATCAATGTATGTGTGCAAAGCCACTAAGAACAAAAATATACCTTTCCAAGCTAATTTACCACATGTCCTATGAATGTTTTAAAAGGTAACAACTTAAAAACCAATAATACTGATTTGTTTTTTCTTTTTTCATATGGTGTCTTACTCTGTCACCCAAGCTGGAGTGCAGTGGCTCCATCTCAGCTCACTGCAACCTCCGCCTCCCGGATTCAAGCGATTGTCCTGCCTCAGACCCCACGAGTAGCTGGGATTATAGTTGCCCACCACACCCGACTAATTTTTATATGTTTAGTAGAGATAGAGTTTCACCATATTGGCCAGGCTGGTCTCAAACTCCTGATCTCAGGTGATCCGCCCACCTCAGCCTCCCAAAGTGCTGGGATTATAGGCGTGAGCCACCGTGCCCAGCCTAATATTGATCTTATACTATCTCTCTGTTACTAGATCCTCCCAAAGTGTTTTGAACTCTTTTCCATAGCTTTACTTTTCCAAAATAGCTTTTTAAAGAGAGTATTACAGTGTCTAGATCCTGACTATTTGAGATAGTTGATGTATAAAGGCATTTACAATTATAAGTTACTAACATCATACAAACTGGCATATTTTATTTGAAGTGGATATATTCATTTGTAGTCAAAGGAAGGTAGACTTTGGGCTGCTTACTATTTGAAAGCCTGTTACCTTTTTAAAAAATGAAATTTGGCCAGCTGTGGTGATTCACACCTGTAATCCCAGCACTTTGGAAGACTGAGGTGGGTGGATCCCCTGAGGTCAGGAGTTCAAGACCAGCCTGTCCAGCATGGCAAAATCTCATCTCCAGTAAAAATACAAAATGTAGTCGGGCGTGGTGGCACACACCAGTAGTCCCAGCTACTGGGAGGCTGAGTGAGGAAAATCACTTGAACCTGGTAGGTGGAGGTTGCAACACTGCACTCCAACCTGGGTAACATAGTGAGACTCCATCTCAGAAAAAAAAAAAAAAAAATGAAATTTGTCAATTGTGACTTGTAGAGTTTTGTTTTATATGAACCTGTCCCAATATCTGACTTTATCAAATATTGAAAGAACATTATTATGCTTTCTTTAAAAACAATGTTGAAATTCCTTGTATGCTGTAAATTGGGTCTCTTTAAATTCATTAGAGGTCTAAGTTTATTCAAAGCAAGGTCATTTCTACTGGATGACTTTTTGCACTCAGATGACTTTTTGCACTTGCAAGTAGTTTTCCTTTTTGAAATATTTAACCACAATTTATCCATATAAGTTGTTTTCTCTGCCCTAAGTGCCGAGATAATGAAAATGATCATTATGCCTATTAAAAGAATAGGATTGTCCAAGAAGAGATCTTAGGGATGGGCCTTTGGTGCCTGGATTAAGGGGACTTTTAAAGTGTTTACTATTGTTGCCAGGCGCCATGGCTCACGCCTATAATCCTAGCACTTTGGGAGGCCAAAGTGGGTGGATCACCTGAGGTCAGGAGTTGAAGACCAACCTGAGCAACATGACGAAAACCCATCTCTACTAAAAAAAAGTTAGCTAGGCGTTGTGCTGCGCACTCGTAGTCTGAGCTACTAGGGAAGCTGAGACAAGAGAATGGCTTAAACCTGGGGCAGGGCGGAGGTTGCATTAAGCCGAGATTGCACCACTGCCCTCCAGCCTGGGTGACGGAGTGAGACTTCATCTCAAAAAAAGTGTTCACTGTTGAATTAGATAAACTTGAATTAATGTCTGTCACCACTTATTTTTGACAATATGAAATATAAAGTATTGCAACAAAACTTTAAGCTAGAATACCTAAATTTATGCATCCCGATAATTTATCCTCTTCAAAGTTGACCTATTGGGATTTGAAGTCCACAAATCATCTTGGAAACAATTTTTGAAGCATATCAGGATTTTTTCACTTTCTTCAAGGGTGACAAAAGTATCTTCTGAGAATAAGTTTAATGTTTTACAACACTCAATCATTTGGAGCTAAAATTGGCAAAAATGTGGTTGATCAAACTGAGTAACTTTTTAAATGAGAGATAAGGGGTCCATTAAAAAGATTATTTTCTTTGTTCAACTTTTAAACTGTCCTTAAAGACCATTCTAAAAGATAGTATTAATAGTTTTCTGAGGTGACTATTTTTAAAGATACCACATTCTAGAAAGATTGTCAGATTTGTTAACTTTGTAGGTACTTCTTATTTTTCTGTTCTAACAAATACTTCGTTATTTTCACCTAGAAAAATAAATACTTATGATCTATTTTATTCCTCTCATATTAGAATATATATACTTTTTAATCTGTTTTTTAAACTGCGGCTTCTGTATGATGAAACAGTCTAAAACTTGATGAGAAATTTTTTCACTCTGAAGTCTTAAGGGTGACAACTAGATTATAAAAATAACTCCATGTGAATGGATTTGTGTATGTGCTGTTGTCACTTATTGATACATGTATATTTCTTGTTTTCTGGTTAGATTTATTCTCCTGACCATACCAGCAGTAGTTTTCCATCAAATCCATCAACACCAGTTGGATCACCTTCACCTCTCACAGGTAGGCTTGTGTTTTATCTAACAACTTCTAACGTGTGGGTCTACTTAGAAATATTTCTAGTTTATTTCTCAACAAACTTTAATAAAAATTTGTGAAAAATCATTTAGATTTGACTATAAGAAAGCATGTAAAGAGAGCCTTCCTCTTGAATTCATTTTGGAGAATATTAAAATATTTGCTAATTTTGAATTATTTATTAATATCTTCCCTGATTCTTAATGTAATTTGTGATCATTTCTAAGAACAGTAGTTACAACAGGATAAAAATAAGACAAGGCAATTGGAATTAAGATAAAATATGGAGAAAGAATGAAATCAAAAATTTTTCTAAAGTAATTTTTTTAGAGACAGGGTCTTACTCTGTTGCCCTGGCTGGAGTGTAGTGGTATGGTCTCGGCCCAATGCAGCCTCCAACTCCTGGGTTCAAATGATCCTTCCACCTCAGCCTCCTGAGTAACTGGGACTACAGGTGTATGCCACCATGCCAAGCTAATCTTTTTACTTTATGTAGAGACTGGGTCTCATTATGTTGGCCAGCCTAGTCTTGAACCCCTGAGCTCAAGCATCCTCCCACCTTGGCCCTCCAAAATGCTGGGATTACAGGTGTCAGCCACCATACCCACCCCCCCCCAAAATTTGTTTTTATAAGATAGCATGTAAAATATATAAGATTAGTTTATTTTAAAATACATGTAACTTCTTCCTTGTTCTCCACACTTACCATGTACAGCAGGTAAGATTCAAAGATGAATAACTACTTCTGCTAGATAGTCTGTTTTTATTTTTAGGTCAACTAAGTTATTTCACATAGAAAAAATTCTTGGGAATGATGTGGTTTTTCTGCTAAGGAAAGAACTCTCTGTGAAGGTGGATTAATATTGTTAGTGAAAATAAGTGGTTTACATTTGTTTTTGTTTTGTTTTGTTCTGTTTGAGACCGAATCTCACTCTGTTGCCCAGGCTGAAGTGCAGTGGCGTAATCTCGGCTTACTGCCACCTCTACCTCCTGGGGTCAAGGGATTTCCCGCCTCAGCTTCCCAAGTAGCTGGGATTGTAGGCACCCACCACCACACCCGGCTAATTTTTGTATTTTTTTGTAGAGATGAACTCCATTTGAATGGAGTTGGCCATGTTGGCCAGGCATGTCTCGAACTCCTGACCTCAAGTGATCCACCTGCTTCATCCTTCTCCCAAAGTGCTAGGATTACAGGCGTGACCTACTGCGCCTGGCCCACATTTTTTTTTTCCTTAATATTTTTCACATTAGTTTAGACAAGTTCTAAATACTATCCTATAGTATAAATTTGTTGAGACATGATTGATGTTATTGTAAACAGGATTTTTATTTCTTAGGAATAAATATATAAAAATGTTTAATATCTTTTAAGCTATAATTTTAAAACTTGAACTATTTTTTTCTGAGCAGTGTTTGGAGAAAAGCCTTGCTGAAGAAAAAATATATTAGATTGTTTTGAGGAAAAGGCATTAGGCAACTGGATAAAGTTATCATATTCCTCCAACAACAGTTGAGGGAACAATTCTGTTTTCCTAATCAAGCCATTAGTTAAGTCCATGCAGTTTTGTTGTTGTTGTTAAGCCTTTTTGCATGGGCCATCACCTATGCTTTGTGTATTAGCTTTGTGGCTCTACTAAGAAGCATTCCGGTTTGGGGATGATGAACTGCTGGCAGCTGCTTTCAGCTATGAGCAGGTTCTGCCACTCTCCCAGACACCAGGGCTTCAGCTGTCTAGTAAAAGTTAAACAGCTGTTCCCCACATAGACAAGACTATGAAAGACCCATTGACTTAAAGTTGTTGTTTAGCAGAGCTGAAATTACAGGAAGAAGGATGTAACTCTAACCCTACTCACCCTCTTTGCACAGTTTTACTAAAATTATCAATGTCATTTTTGTCACAGCTTGTTTCACTTTCTCATCTGAGGTATCCGTATCAGCATTCCCACTACCTCTCCTTGTCTGTCTAGTAAGATAGCTGCCAAAGTATCCTTTGGTTTTAATAAACACTGAGTAGGAAGGCAGGCCATGGCAGAGCTCAGCATCTATGAAGGGTCATCAGTCAAGTGCAGAATCCAAGATTTAGACATTTTCCAAAAACCTAGTGGTCACAAGTAAAATCTCACATTTCCTCCTTCATCTTTATTTGATATTTAATAGGTGATGCTCTCTTTTTCTCTTTAATTCAGGTTGTTAATGAAAATCTGGACTGTTGAATTATGTAATGAAGGCTTCTTTTTCAATTCAGCAGTCATAATCAAAGAAAAGTACTTTCACATACTTGTGTTGAAACAGCAAATCAAAGACTGATTTTAAGCAGGTCCATCTCTCCTGTCTCCTGTATCTATGGTTCTTACCTAAACGCACATACACCCCTGCCCACCCATAGCAGGGCAGAGATGAGATGGAAAGAAGAAAGGAAAGCACTGTGTGATAAAATATTCACTGTCAAAGGGAGAAGGAAAAGAATAAGAGCAAACCAGAGCTCCTATATAAATATGTGGACATTATTTTGCATCTTGTGTGGCAATGGCCTGTTATCTAGAATAAAAAATTCTACCCACTGTGTGGGTGGAATTCTCCACACTTGCCCTATTCCTTATGCTTTTGAGCATCAGTTAGACTTAGCACAAGTCTTTTAAAGATAGATACACATGTGCAGAGCCACATAAGCAGCTTCTAAGGCTATCATTCTTTAAATCCCCAGTGTTTTCCTTGGAAACTTTTCAGGTCAAGAGCATACATTTCTACACAGAGAATGCTTAGGAGGAAAGTTCTGAGATATTGTATCAGTTAGGATGCTTTAGGCTAAAATGAAAAGAAACTCTTGTCTCAGCTAGACTGAACAGTAAGAGGATTTATAATCTTGTGTGGTGAGGTCCTGGCCCCCTATGTCAGGGCTCATGCTCTACTTTGCAGTTCTTCCTCAGACTGGTAGAAAGACAGTGTGGTTCAAGGTACTACATGCAGACGTAACAATCTCCAATAGATGAAAAAAGGACCATCTCTCTTTTTTTTTTTTTCAGTTAAAAATTCCCTAATTTTTTATTCCCGGTGCCACTACCACAACTTACAGGGCAATATGACTGATGTAGTGAAAAGAAAAAGGCAAAACTACAACAGATAAAAGACCTCAGGAATATACATCTTATTGTCACTACATTGCATTAGTCAGTAGCTACACTTTTTGCAAACTGGCTATGACAGTCCCGAACAAGAAGGGTTTCCTGTTTAAGCTGCAGTAACTTTTCTGACTATGGATCATCGTTCCTTCTGTGGCAGATTTTTACAGTTCCTCTAATGCATTTGGGACAACTGTCTCAACGTAACCTACAGCTTTCCTGACAACTCCTTGTTCTCTCTCCTGCTAAGAACTGTAGCCCTTTTCTGCTGTTTTTAGAACCTTCTGCTACCATATCCACCACTTTCACCACCATGGGGAATGCCTGAGCTTCTTCCACCAAAACTGCCCCCTTTCATGGGTTCATAGTTTGATTGCTGTTGTTCACTGTAATTCCCAAAATCATTATAGTTTCCACCACCACCATAGTTACCACCGTCAAAGTTTCCTCCATCACTCCACCACCACCACCATATCCTTGGTCCATCACCATCATAGCCCCCTCTACTACTATAACCAGGAATACCAATATAGTTGCCACCATCACCTCCAAATCCATTATATCCACCATCACCTCCTCCATAACTACCTCTGCTGCCACCACCTTCACCACCATAGCCTTCTCTTCCACCAAAGTTTCCACCACAGCCAAAATTACCTCCACCACCTCCAAAGTTTCCTCCATAATAAAATTGCCAGATCTACCTCTATGACCTCTTTGTTATCCAGCAGACTTCATCTCTTGTTTAGAAAGGACCTTTTTTACTTCACAGTTATGCCCATTAATACTATGGTGGTATTTCTTTTTTTTGTTTGGTTTTTTGGTTTTTTTTGAGACGGAGTCTCACTCTGTCATCCAGGCTGGAGTACAGTGGCCAGATCTCAGCTCACTGCAAGCTCTGCCTCCTGGGTTTACGCCATTCTCCTGCCTCAGCCTCCCGAGTAGCTGGGACTACAGGCGCCCGCCACCTCGCCTGGCTAGTTTTTTTGTATTTTGTAGTAGAGACGGGGTTTCACCATGTTAGCCAGGATGGTCTCGATCTCCTGACCTCGTGATCCGCCCGCCTGGGCCTCCCAAAGTGCTGGGATTACAGGCTTGAGCCACCGCGCCCGGCCCGTGTGGTGGTATTTCTGAACAACAGTTTTATCAACTGTATCATGATCCTCAAAAGTTAATGAAGCAAATCCTCTCTTTTTTCCACTCTGCCTGTCTTCCCTAACGTCTGCGGTTTCAGTCTTGCCATACTTCTCAAAGTAGTCTCTCAAATTATATTCTTCTGTTTCTTCTTTAATACGACCAACAAAAGTTTTCTTCACTGTTAGATGGGCACCAGACTTTACAGAATCCTCTGTAGAAGCAGCTCTCTTTGGTTCCACTACACACCTATCAGCCTTGTGTGGTGTAGCACACCTTGCTGCCTCCACCTCTTCAACACAAGAATAAGTCACAAAACCAAAGCCCCTGGAACGTTTTGTTTGGGGTCTCATTACCACACAATCTGTGAGTGTGCCCCATTTCTCAAAATGTCTCTTAAACTATCATCTGTAGTTTCAAAGCTCAGACCACCATAAAAAGTTTTCTCAAAAGCTCTGGTTCCTTTGAATCATGGCCGTCTTCCCCCACCACCCACCCCTACAGTGGTGGCAACGGCTGGAGGGCTGGGGGCCACCAGGCAGCAGTTTTACCTTCATTTTGAGACCAGATGACCGGACTCACCTCTTCCAACTCAAGTTCAGTATCCCATCCATTTCTTTTAAGAGTCTTTTAAAAATTATTTTGAGGATCCTTTTCCAGAAGCCTCTTAAACAGATTTCCCCTTATGTCTTATTGGCCAGCACTGGGCCTAATGCAGTTACTTGCAACAGAAATGGTGCCACCATGTTTATCTTAGCATCCGGATTTATCCCTAGGGCTAAGAACAGAATTGTTCTCTCCTGGTTCCTATTAGGAAACGACAGACCCATCTCCCACACCCCTTGTGAACAAAATCAGTGCTCTCGCCACAAGATAGAAGAGAGGAATGGCTTTGTTTACTACAGTTATTTAGGAAAAGATGAGCATTTGCAGTAAGAGAATAAGTTTACTAAGGGAGCTTGGAAGGCAAACAAGCAAAGTCTTCCTTTGCCTTTCATTACCTACTTCTGGAATATAAGTGAATAAAAGTTCAATAATTGTAGTACTCAATAGTAATCTTCAGAGCATTCACAGAAAAAAATAAAAATGAGAGAAAGAGAAATTCTAATCAATTCTACTAATTGATGAGCTACTTATTTTTATTACCTGTCAGACTGCCTGATGTTAAGTCAGTTACCTGACTTCAGCATGCTTTAACAAAGTGCGTTACACTAGAACAGGCCAGCCTGTAATAAAAACAAAGTAAGTTTAAGTATATCTAAATTTTTTCCCAGTTTAATGAGTTACACATTGAAGATAGACCTTTGTACAGTTTTTTAATAGCACCAAAAATTATCTAGATGATTTATTACCCGAGTAATTTAGTGTGCACATCTGATTCCTCAATATTAAGCTAGTGAAGAATCACAAAAACTGCATGTTTTGCAAAAGCAGATGCATGCTGACAATTCTGAGGCATTTGAACATAAAACTTGTGTTAATGTTGCACACAAAGTAAGTAATTTGATGATCAGGCTCCTATTACAGGGGACTTACGGAAGGAGTAGAACAAAATGATTGAAAAGTAAAGTATTACCAACATTAAGATAAATTCTTTTTTAATAATTAAAGGTATTTTTCAAAATCGATTATGATTAAACTGGTCACCTAAAATTCATAATTCTACATCAGTGCTTAGAAAGAAGTAATGCACTGAAATTAGCATTAAGGTGTTGGCTGGTTGTTTTTATATATTTTGCATATAGTCAGTTACTGAGATTTTCTGGTTGATCAGTTCAGCCTTTTAATTATAAAATTAGCCCACAAGTTTTTGAAGCAATGAGCAATTTTAGATTGTCCATAATTTGTTTGTAGTTGATTTATGATTACATTTGTATGTCTAGCAAGAAGCCTTTAATGGTCCTCAAAATAATTTGTTTATAATTTGCTTGTAAGTAAAAAAAAAAAATTAACTGAAGTGCATATTTTTTCTCACAATTTTAGTATTTAAAGTGTGTTTATGTAATCATAACAGTATGCATATAATTGTGAAATATAATCAGGTTATGAAGAATCTGTATCCAACTTTTCATCTTGCAAAATGTATATAATTGATGAATACAGTTACTACATTGTTTCATAAATAGTCTTGTTCAGCTAAAATGAACTATAATAGTTCTAATTTACCTCAAGTTTTTCTAAGACAAATAAATTGTAGTGTCACATTAACTTCCTAAATATGGCAAATTGACCTGCAATAAAAGGTTCTAGAGTGAGACAAATTAAACCTTCAACTTCCAACTTTGATTTCTAATATAATTCAAATTGTCACTGAAGCTTTTATTAAGAACAAAAATATATATTTAATTAAATAGTCTTTATTCTGTAAATGACTTATTTTCAGATGCACAATCATGAAATAATGAAGATTTTGATCAGTTGTTTTTGTCTTTTTGCTTTTAAAGGTGTTTTCACAAGACCATTAAAACATCGCCTTCTGTCTAACATATGGATGAATTTTTTTTTATGCTTTTCTTTTTATACTCTGAACTTGTATCTTTTCTTTTTCTATCTTTATTTTTTAAATTAGATTTCTACTTTTCTAACATCACAGGATAAACAACATCTTACAGAAGTTTTTATAATATTTTCCTAGTTAATGTATTTAGTATAAACTATTTTGGGAAATTTTTAAACAGATGACCCCAAGATCATTTAGAATCATGGGAAATTTATTCATCCGTGTATTGCTAAAGGCACAATCAGTTAATATTACCCCTTGGTAAGGCAGTTTGTCCTTACGTTAATTTATGTATACCCTTTGATTCGGAAATGATAACTATCCTCAAAACATCCTTTCCCCTGGGGGAAAAAAACTCAGAGTAATGTTTACTTATATCACTGTTCATAATAGCCGAGTGATAACAACCAAAATGTCTAGCAGTGAAACAATAGTGGCTAAGCAAATTAGGTGTAGAAGCCAGGCACAATGGCTCGCGCCAGTAATTCTACCACTTTGTGAGGCTGAGGCTGGCAGATCACTTAAGGTCAGGAGTTCGAGACCAGCCTGGCCAACGTGTTGAAACCTCGTCTCTACTGAAATACAAAAATTAGCTTGGTGTAGTGGTGTGTGCCTGTAATCCCAGCTACTTGGGAGGCTGAGGCAGGAGAATCGCTTGAACCTGGATGGTAGAGGTTGCAGTGAGTCAAGATGGCACTAGTGCACTACAGCCCAGGCAACAGAGCGAGATGCCATCTCAAAAGAAAAAGGCCAGGCGCGGTGGCTCAAGCCTATAATCCCAGCACTTTGGGAGGCCGAGACGGGCGGATAACGAGGTCAGGAGATCGAGACCATCCTGGCTAACACGGTGAAACCCCATCTCTACTAAAAAATACAAAAAAAAAACCTAGCTGGGTGAGGTGGTGGGCACCTGTAGTCCCAGCTACTTGGGAGGCTGAGGCAGGAGAATGGCGTAAACCCGGGAGGTGGAGCTTGTAGTGAGCCGAGATCTGGCCCACTGCACTCTGGCCTGGACGACAGAGCGAGACTCCGTCTCAAAAAAAAAAAAAATTAGCCAGCATGGTGGCACACGCTTGTAGTCCCAGCTACTCAGGAGGCAGAGGCAGGAGAATCACTTGAACTCAGGAGGTAGAGGTTGCAGTGAGCCAAGATCATGCCACTGCACGCCAGCCTGAGCGACAGTGAGACTCCATCTCAAAAAAACTAAAAACAAAAACAAACAAAAAAAAAACTAAGTGTAGAGAATAAGGGGAATATTAATGTAATCATTAATAGTATTACCAAAATTTCTGTACAATGCTAGAGGAAGGGGGACAGAATTTTAAAAGTGTGTACATTGTAAGTGCATTTTCTCAAGATACATAGGCGTGTGGAATAAGTCTAAAGAATGTGCAAACATAAAGGTAGCTGTATGTTAAATTACAGGGTTTTTTTTTTTTTCTGTTTTCTCAGCTCCCTACATTTTTTTTTTATTAATAATGAAAGATTTTTAAAAATGTATTGGGCTTATAAGTAGCCAATACTGTGCTGAAGGCCGAACAAAAATATTCATGTAAATTTATTTATTCAGTATCTTTACCCTTTCCTTCACAACATTATCAAGATCACTGAGTTAACCCAGGTGTGTGGGTACTTTTGGGTTTTAACAGGTACCAGTCAGTGGCCCAGACCTGGAGGGCAAGCACCTTCATCCCCAAGCTATGAAAACTCACTCCACTCCCTGGTAAGAGCCTCTTATACACCAATTTTATCTGATAGCTTAGAGTTTGTTTGTTTTTAGTAAATCTGGCATAACAGTAAAGAAACAGTAGGCTAGCATTGCACACGAATTCTTTGCTAACAAATGGCTGATTCAGTTGAACAAAATAAGACACATTGGGTATGCCTTTTGCCATCTGTTCTTTGGGACATCAGGCTTCTGGTGTCAGGACAGCTGATGTTAAAATTTTGTTAGGAGGATTTTTGTTTCTTTGACAAATCTAGGGCTTAATCATTCTATACTTCTATGTCTACATATAAAGGGAAACTTTTTTTAAAAAGACAAGTAAAAGCAAGAGAATTTAATCCAGCAATGCAAAATTTTTACCCTTTTGTATTTTACCCTTTCTCATAATACTGTATGTGGTTTATTACATTTCCATTAAAAATTTTAAGTGAATACCAGTGTTTTTTGTCATGAAAGTGTTATTTGCCATGTTTTCTTGTGGGAAAAAAAAAAAAGTGTATTGTGGAAATCATACAAGCAAAACATTATTTAACAAGGCAGTAAAGGAACCTTCTAGATACTTGAGCATGAAGAATTTGTGGGAGAATGTTGACTACTGTTGCTTTTGTATACTTGTATTTGTAACCCAGAATTACACGGTATAATAAAAACAAAATAAGGATGATTTGATGGAATGCTAAGTCATGCTCTCATTCGTAATTCCAGGTTGCAAAGAGAAACATTCTTTTTCTGTGACTAACAGAACATTTTAAATTGAAGGAACATTTGCTTTTCATGTATTTTGCAAGCAATTATAAGCAATGTGTGCTGTTTAGATGCTAACCTCGTAACTTCCCTGTTGAACCCCAGCCTTTTCATATCTTAATAAAATAGATCTCGCACGTCTTGGCGTTAACTTTACTAACATGTTATGCTGACATGCATATCAGCTATTTCCTCATCTCTTTTGGAGTTAATCTTAACCTGTGCTTTGCCTCCTGTTCTGTCTTGACTTTGCCAGAAAAATCGAGTTGAGCAGCAACTTCACGAGCATTTGCAAGATGCAATGTCCTTCTTAAAGGATGTCTGTGAGGTACTATTTCTTTTAGATGGTGCCTTTTTTGTGTTTCAATTAATTATACTTCCCATTATTCATTTAAAATCTTTAAGTTGTACAGACTCCAGTCTTATAAAAATCAAACAATTGACTATTTCAGTTTTTATCATAGTATATAGGAATACTTTTGTCTCTTATGTTGTTGAAAGTGATCCTTTTTAAAACAGCTCTACTGGCATGTGCTTTTGATTTTTTTAATTCTAATATGTTTGTGTATGGGGCATGTGTGTATCCACACACCGGCAATACCATTTATTTAGTTTTGTCAAAGAACATATCTGGATGTGTTCACCATATAAGATACATGTGCTTTATATACTTAAGACAAAATTAAAACTTAAACTTACTGGATTTGAGGTCCCTTCCCCAAATTGCCATCATTCAAAGATCAGTATTAAAATATAGGTTGTACTTTTTTTTTTTTTTTTTTTTTTTTTTTTTTAGCAACTCTTATTGAGAAATGACATAGTGTCCTTCATCTTTTGTAGAGGCTAAAAGAAATAACCTCATGGTAGTTTGGTAAATTCATTTTATAAAGCAGTGATTTGTTTCTGAAGCTTTGAAAATTTAGCATAATCTACAGACAGATAGGCTTTTTTTGCTGTTGATTTATAGTTCAGGTGGTTGCTTTTGAAGCTACTTGATACTGCATTTCACTTGCTATCTTCCACATATCACATAGTAGGAAACATAGCAGTTAATGAATCTAACAGATGCCAGCAATAACCTCCATGTTTTTTTTAATCCATACAGCAGTCTCGAATGGAGGATCGTTTAGACAGACTGGATGATGCAATCCATGTGCTGCGGAACCATGCTGTGGGACCTTCCACCAGTTTGCCTACTGGTCACAGTGATATACACAGTTTATTGGGACCATCCCATAATGCACCAATTGGAAGCCTCAATTCAAACTATGGAGGATCAAGCCTTGTTGCAAGCAGTCGATCAACTTCAATGGTAAAATCGTGCTCATCTTTTTTGTAGTAAACCCTAAAGATTGTTGTCCTAAATGTCTTTAATGAAATCTTTGGGAAGAGGATCTTTCCGAAAGGAAGGTAAAGACTGACTTTTCAGAATTTTCTTTGCTGTCTTTGGCAGTAAAGTATTGGCTAAGTATTAGTCCATAAAATCTTCTTGTGACCTTGTGCAAAAAGCAGAAGCTTTCTACAAAGATCATTTTTAGCTTAAACTTGGATTTTTTTCCAGATGTGTAATAATTGGCACCACAGTTTTTGCCTTGAAATAGTGCATAGGAAATCTGAATAGCAAGAGTTCTGGTCTAGAAAAGTTGTTTATTGTAATTTAGAACCAGCCTTCAATGGTAGAAAGAATGTGAAACTGTAATTTATACAGGTCCAAATGTAAACTTTATTCCCAAACTTGGTGGGGATGTAGTTTTAAGAATGGCTGTAATTTCAGTAATAAATAAAGGAAACAATTTTAGATTAACCCACAAAGAGAATTTTTAAGAACTCAGTCCATCTTTTAAAAAAAAATGGTAATTTTTTAGAGGGGATGTTCATTCTACAGCCATACACATCAAAAATTTTGTGTTTACCATCTTACATTATTTTTTATTCAAATTATCTTTTAAAGAAATGAAATTCTTTTTGAACCTGATATTTTTTTTTTTTTTTTTTTTTTTTTTTTTTTTTGAGACGGAGTCTTGCTCTGTCGCCCAGGCTGGAGTGCAGTGGCGCAATCTCGGCTCACTGCAAGCTCCGCCTCCTGGGTTCACGCCATTCTCCTGCCTCAGCCTCCCGAGTAGCTGGGACTACAGGCGCCTGCCCCTGCGCCCGGCTAATTTTTTCTATTTTTAGTAGAGACGGGGTTTCACCATGGTCTCGATCTCCTGACCTTGTGATCCACCCACCTCGGCCTCCCAAAGTGCTGGGATTACAGGCGTGAGCCACCACGCCCGGCCTGAACCTGATATTTTAAACTTATACCATGTGTTTGCATGTTTATGGCATGATTTTTAAGGTTCATTGCATGCTGTGAAATGTTCTTCTACGAAGCAGATTTTTAGGTGTAAACCATTACCTATCATCAAAATAATTATGCGCCCCAAATGCTGAAGGCTTGTATTCTGTAAGATAGGATTGGTTCCAGATTCTCACACTCACATATCATACACATACATATATACTCATTTTTGAGCCTCTGAAGTTAAACATCACACAAGGCTGCCTATTTTCTGAGAACTGTATTTTCAGCAGCATGGGTAACATTAGATGCCTGTTCTGTGTTCCTTTGTTTTTTTTAATGTCAGGAAATCTTGAAAATCAGTCTCCTTTTAAAGTACTTTTTATTGCTATTGATAAGCTAATATGTGTCAAAACATATGTAAGTTATTAAACTAGTAGAATGGGGAAATGTCACATGGCTCGCACCTGTAATCCCAGCACTTTGGGAGGCCAAGGCGGGAGGATTGCTTGGAGTTCCAAGACTAGCCTGGGCAACAAAGTAAGACCCCCATCTCTACAAAAAAATAAAAAAAAGTTAGCCTGGCACAGAGGCGTGTGCCTGTGGTCCCAGCTACATGGAAGGCTTAGGTGGGAGAATCTCTTGATCCCAGGAGGTCAAGGCTGCAGTGAGCCATGTTCGTGCTACTGCACTCCAGCCTTGGCAATAGAGCGAGACCCTGTCTCACCAAAAAAAAAGAAAGAAAGAAAAAAATATGATTTTATGGTATAATTAAAGGAATTTGTTACAAATATGAATGCAGAATATTAATAATTTGTTGAAATACTGTTTATCCTTATTTAGAAGCATGACTTCAAAATCAATATGCTTGAATTTTAAGTTAGTCTCAGCAGCAGTATTTGCAGTTCTTATTCCTTACCTCTTAATGATTTTTTAATTATTCACTTTTACTAGCTTACTGCTCCTATTCCAACTTATCAGCTACAGTATTTAATATGTATCTGGCTCCTCCCAGTTGGAGTTTGCATAAAATGGGACTTCTGTCTTGAGAAAGTTGTTTTTTTACCAATTTCAGATATTCCATAATAGGAAGGGAGACTTATCAAAATCTAGTCCTCCAAAGCCACCTAAAAACCTAATGCATTTTAGTAGGACTGTTAGAGGGAAAAATTCTTTCATTGGATGGCACCCTAAAACTTATAACTAAGAAAGTAGCTCCCACTATATGCTGAAGGAATGTACTGCCCACTTCAGAACAACAACAGAAGGTCTGGCAGGGATAGTTTTTTTGTTTGTTTTTTGAGATGGAGTCTCGCTCTGTCACCCAGGCTGGAGTGCAATGGCGTGACCTCGGCTCACTACAACCTCTGCCTCCCAGATTCAAGTGATTCTCCTGCCTCAGCCTCCTGAATAGCTGGGATTATAGGCACCCGCCACCACATCCAGCTAATTTTTCTATTTTGAGTAGAGATGGGATTTCACCATATTGACCAGGCTGGTCTCGAACTCCTGACCTTGTGATCCACCCAGCTTGGCCTCCCAAAGTGCTGGGATTACAGGCGTGAGCCACTGCACCCAGCCAGAGATATTCTTAAAAAGAAAAAAATCTCAAAGTAGTCTAGAAAAAATGATCTCCTGAGACGTGAGGTGAGTCTGGCTTAGTCTGAGCTGCAACATTAGTGCCACAGCAGCTAGCCCAAGCTGTTGTTCAGTGTGTCTATCACGGCCTTCTCTTCAGTCCTTACCACCTTAGTGGGTACAGAGCTGTGGAAAATCTGCCAGAAATCATCTGCTATTTTCATCTCATCCAGACACAATCAGTAATACTTTTAGCAGTGGAGATAAGATGTACCTGCCAGGCTTAGCCTCAAAATATAAAGTTATTAGCTGACAAAATCTGACACTGTTAGGTGAGTCAGTATTCATCTCCTGTCCTTCTGAAGTAAGCCTTTTAGCTGCTGAGTCCTCAGTTCTCAGCTTCAGCAAAAAGACCAAAGGATGGAATGAAAGGAAGATTAGTCTGCCACTGACTATCCCCTCAGAGTCATAGGCATCTTACTGAGGAAGACTGTCTTATCGTGGTGGTTCTTTTCCATGTCTGAGGACTTCCATTAGTACTACTGGGATCCCTTTGTTTACATGCTCAGCGCCCACCTGTATGGCATCAACTCTTCATATTCTTGCAGAGTGTGTGATTTTGGGAGCACGTTTTTGTAACTCTTGCCAACTGTCTCCAAGAGTTAATCTCCAGCTTTTATTTTCCCCTGGTCACAACCATACATCCTCCTAACTGATCATGACTAAGAAATAATGTGGTTTTACATTCTGGAATCAATTCCCCACCCTCCCTCCCCGCCTTGTTTTTGGTCTCTTACAACTTTCCAGAAGTTTGTCTATCTTCTTCTGCATTCGCATAAGTTAAAAAGAAAAAAATCTCAAAGTAGTCTAGAAAAAATGGTCTCCTGAGACATGAGGTGAGTCTGGCTTAGTCTGAGCTGCAACATTAGTGCCACAGCAACTAGCCCAAGCTGTTGTTCAGTGTGTTTTAGGCTCCTGATAATGGAGGCTACGTGGCCAAACTTACAAAGTGATCACAGACACACTTGTTGATCAGCAATTTTGTACCACCGTATAGAATTCATGAGGTCAGCTGCTTTCAAAAACATTTGCTTTTCATTATTCCATTTGTTTATTGCAGAGAATAGAATTATTCTGATAAATGTAGGTATTTTCACGACCTCCACAGAACTTTCAGATGACATTTTTGTTATAATGGAACTTTATCCTAATGGGCAGAATCCTAATTGTAGGGTTTAAATATATCACTTTTCCTCCAAGTATTTAGAAAAGGGTTCAATATGCTTTTTCTATAAAGGGCCAGAGAGTAAATATTTTCAGCTTTGTAGGCTATATAGTCTCTGTCACAACTACTTAACTCTGACAATATGATATGAAAGCAGCTATAGACAATATGAAAACAGATGGGCATGGATGTATTCCAATAAAATTTTATTTACAAAAACAAGCTCCTTTATTTACAAAAGCAAAGGTCAAGATTTGGCTACAGGCCAGACCTTGGGAATTCCTGATTTATAACATAAATTGGCACCCCAGCAGATATAATGGGGCTAGCATGTTTTTCTTTTTCTTGGAGCCTGTAACATTTGGCTTATGTTCATGAGTAGTTTGAGAGTTTTGTTGAAGTAATTGTAATACTTGAGGCGAGCCAAGACACACTGATAGTGGAAGAGTAAGAGTTGATGGCAGGATAAAAGTGGTACAGGCCAGGCATGGTAGTTCACACCTGTAATCTCAGCACTTTGGGAGGCCAAGCTGGGTGGATTGCTAGAAGCAGGAGTTTGAAACCAACCTAGACAACAAAGTGAGAACCTGTATCTACAAAAAAAAAAATTTTAATTAAGTGAGCATGGTGCCATACACCAGTGGTCCCAGCTACTCAGAAGGAGGCTGAGGCAAGAGGATTGCTTGAGCTCAGAAGTTTGAGGCTGTAGTGAGCTATGATCATACCACTGCACTTGAGCCTGGACAACAGAGTGAGACCCTGTCTCTTAAAAAAAAAAATATATATATATATATATATAAATTTATTTATATGTATAATATATATTTAGATAGATTAGATAGATAGATAGATAGATAGATAGATAGATAGATAGATAGATAGATAGATAGATAGATGATAGATAGATTAGATAGAGGTACAGACAGGTCAGCTCCCAATCTGCAGTACAGACAAGTCAGTGATCAAGGCTGCTAGCAGTGTAAAGTTTACACAGACACAGTAACCATGTGGCCAAGCATTTCCTTGTCCTCACTAGTATTTGATATTGATATGTCATTTAAATTTTAAAACACGAAATCAAGAGTTTTTAGAACTTTTGAAATGTCAGCATTTGGCTTTAGTTTTGTTCCCATTTATTTAGCTAAGGCTAAACTTTTAGAATAAACTACTGAGAAGAAAAATTTTTTAGTAGAAAACTGAAAATAAAAGGAATCACGAATTTTAGCAATGTATGGTGGCTTACACCTGTAATCCCAGCACTTCGGGAGGCTAAGGTGGAACTATTGCTTCAGCCTAGGAGTTCAAGACCAGCCTGGGCAACATGGGGAGACCTCATCTTAGCCATATGTGGTGGCTCATGCCTATAATCCCAGGTACTTGCGAGGAAGAGGTGAGAGGATCACTTGTTCCAGGAGTTCAAGGCTGCAGTGAGCCATGATCACACTACCACACTTCATCCTGAGTGACAGAGTGAGATTCTGTATCAATTTTAAAAAAAGAGAGAATCATGAATTTCATTTGAGCATTTCAAAGAGCTCTCTGCAGTATAAAGTTTGTGTACATCCCATCGATTTATGGCTGTAATACCTAAGTACCTCGGCCCAACAAGATAACTCCATCGAAGTACCTTTCTCTTTAATGAAAAGTACTGTTATTTCTCAATCACAGTAACTTCAAACCAAAACTAAATGAAATTCGAAGCATTTTGTACTAATGGAAACTTGATGCAGATCTAAAACAGTTTATTATTCATGACATAGGATAAAATTTTATCTGTGAGATCTTTTGATTTCATTGTTACAAGTCCTGATAAAATTTAATCCAGGCATTTCTCTTAGTTTCTGGTATTGCTTGGGTTTTTTGTTGTTAAGTGGTGGTTGAAGAAGTGACATATTCTTGTATGAGAGCATAGTAAATAATGTTAAATTATAAAATGTAAGTCTGCCTTATACAATCATTTAAAAATATAAATCATATCTGTTTTCTAAATTTTAAAGCAGTTAGAGAAACTATATGTTTCTTAGTTACAGGAGACTTAAGACTAAGTAAAGACTGATAGGCAAATAGGGTAATATTTTATTCAAAATTATCTTGGCATTTTTGTCATTTATCAAAATAAATTTGAAATCATTTTAATCTTCCATTTGGACAGTATTTAATTTTAGTAAAGGGGTTTGTAATACAGTAGAAGTTGTGTGTCTATGTTTCAACTGAGTAGAAGGATTTTACTTTTAACCACTCTTTTACTCTTTCCAAGTAATTTTTCCTAAATGGGCAATTTTTAAAATTTTTATTTTTATTAAGACTACATTATAGTGCTTTTTAAGGCTTTTGGTAACATTTTAAAATTCACAATTGTTCAAAATGGCAACTTTTTTTAAATTTGAAAAACGTAGAGGTGATACATTTATGGAAATATTTAAAAGGAACCATAACAAATGTAATACTACCAAGTTTCTAGTAAAACCTCTCTTCAGATAAATCAAAATCTTGGAGTAGGCAGTATATAAAGATCCTTTAACCAATCTGTAAATTAATAGTGATTAATTTAAATCATTAGTGTTCAGTGAATAGTACAAATTGAACAAATTATGAGAATAGAATTCAAAATCAAGAGGAATTCATACTGTTTTTCCGTTTGTCCCTTAATTCACAAGACCTCTTATTAATCAACTAATTCGATTTAACATTTTTCCATTGTGAGTGCTAAAGCCATTGGCCAAATTAAATGGAAACAAGTCCATTGTTGGGTGCTCCCAGAAAAGTAAGGCCATACATAGATGGCGAAGATTGAGTATGCAGGATGGTGTCATTTAATGGCATGGGCCTTTTATTCTGAACTGGAGCTCTTCATAATCATTGAAACATAGAGGGTAACAGGCCTTGGGGTTTGCCTTGCCCTGCTACTCCCCCAACAGCCGCAGCCTGTCAGCTGTATGCTAACGAGGTGAACAATTAAACTGAGTCCTATCTGGCTGGCCCCACAGGCTCTAGGCTCAGACAAAGAACTGTTTATACACCTGTTGTATGTGCAGACAGAGCCATTTGAATGTGGAGCTGCAGATTAAAGGGAAGACTTGGGAGCCCAGGAGAGCAAGGGTTAAAGAGAACTATAAGAACTGTGAAAGTCAAATTCTCCAGAAAATATATGAGGGCCATTTGCAAGGGGAATCAAGTTACAAAGAAAAAGTTCCTGCTAACTTCATTAACATGAAAAACTCCAGACTTCAAGCCTTCTTCTAGTCTGAGGCCTTTTTTTTAAAGGCTTATATTTTTGCTGTGTGTGCCAGTTAAATTTTTTCTTTTGTAAACTATGTTTAAGTTCATGTGAGAAAATACTTAGTTTGTATTATTCTATAGTGTAAAAATATTTGCTGGTGTTTCTGTTGCAAAACAAATCTAGCACCCTTTCTGATTTTCCTTAAGGGAAAAGTAAAATTTCTAAGATTTATTATTTAGATAATGATCAGACATTTTTTTAACAGTTGAGTTTTTAAAAAATCAAAGAATTATTTATACTGAAGTAAAAGGAAATCAGAATTCAGCAGATGTATCATCACTTAGATAAGTGAAAATTCAATTTGTTACTGTCAGTAGTATTGCCTTACATAGCTATAAAATGTTTCACATGTGTAACATACACTAAGTATACATATGTTTAAAATTTAAATTTTAGAAGGCTATTTCCTTTTAAATTACTTGGTGTGATAGTTCAAAATGTTATGTAAAAACAGAATTAGCACATATTGCCAGGGATCATCGAAGTTTCAAGTCCACATTATTATAAATACAAATACACCTCAGCTTTTACTTTAACTTACAATTATTTCCCCAGCCCATCAAAATTCTCCTAGATGTATTTAATCTTTAGAGTAGGCCTTATCTTCCAAGGTTCCAAAGAATTTGCAGCCATATATTGTGTTTGCCCATATCTATTTTTATAAAATGGGATTTTGAACTTCCTTTCCTCTTAGATCACTGAGTACTTCATAGTAAGAAAGCACCCTCGTTCGTTAAGAATAAACAAGACCATGATACCCTTGAAACAGAATTTCTTGAAACATTTTAAAAATAATTTGCTCTCTTAAATACAATTTTCACAGTCCATTTCTTTACTGATTGTTAGGTTGAGTACTTCAGATTCTTCTCAAGTTTTTTAGGGGAACAACTAAATACTGAAACTTTCTGAAAGTGGGAAGTGGGATGGAAGTCTGCCATAGTTTCTGTGGTCCCTTCCCAGCTTTAAGATTTTGTGATTCCAATACATGGTGAAATTGTGTGGTTTAGGAAAAGGGTGTAATGGATGCATGATTATTACCTAAGGGAGTAGTGATACAAATAGTGCTCAGCAGTGACCAATCCTAAAATCGTTTTAAAAGTAACTATTGAATTAAATTTTAAAATCCACTAAATGGGCTTCTTAAAAATAAAGATGAGAATAAGTGTAAAACACAAACATTTCTAAGAAAGTGTGGTGGAAGAACGAATCTATTCTAATTAGATCTACTACCAAATGACCTGTATTACCTAAAATTTTGCTTTGGTTCCTTTTGTTTAGCTCACAGAAAAACCAAAGGATAAACTCGCATAGGGGTATTTGTTCCTCTTAGGGTAAAATCATACAAAGTCATGGAAGATAAAAGCTATATTAATTACTCAAGAGGGATTCAAAGCTTGGCAGTTTACTAGGATTGAAGGATTTATTGAAAAACAGTGGTTCTCATGTATAACTCCAGGCAATAAACCTATTTAATTAAAAACTTAATCTTCTAGTTGACACGTCTGCTACTATTCTAATAAAAACTTCATCTGTAACAAGTTTTTCTATGTATATTAATATTGCAATAGCTGACTGTTTGATGGTGTTTGCATGCTTTAGCTTTTCTATTTCAGGTTAACTGTGACTCATATAAGTTTGATTAAAGCTGAAAATAAAAATACATGCCAATTTTGCTGCCTAGCAATGCACAACTTTTGTTTAGTTCTTTTGTTGTTGTTGTTGTTTGTTTTTTTGTTTGTTTGTTCGTTTTGTTTTGTTTTTGAGACAGAGTCTTGCTCTGTTGCCCAGGCTGGAGTTCAGTGGCGCGATCTTGCTCACTGCAAGCTCCGCCTCCCGGGTTCACACCATCCTCCTGCCTCAGCCTCCCAAGTAGCTGAGACTACAGGCACCTGCTACCATGCGCAGCTAATTTTTTGTATTTTTAGTAGAGATAAGGTTTCACCATGTTAGCTAGGATGGTCTTGATTTCCTAACCTTGTGATCCGCCTGCCTCTGCCTCTCAAAGTGCTGGGATTACAGGTGTGAGCCACCGTGCCCGGCCTAAATTCTTTTAATTTTGTATTGCTTTTGTTGCTCTTTCAAAAATTTTGAAGGGAGACAGAGAAAAAATAAGATACTATATATGATAGAGGGGCAAACTTAGATAAATACTACTATTGCTTGGAATGTAGAAGTATTTTGTTCAATGCCAGTTCATGCATACTTTAATGTATTTAGGTATTATATGAAATAGATTTTCCGACTGATTATATAGGATTATTAATAGACCCTATGATGTGTAGTGCATTGTGACTTATAGAATGCTTTATCAGCTCATTTGTTTCTCACAAACACCTCTGTGGGATTTAAAATTTACAAATTAGAAGTTTCATTTTTAAAAAACGGTATGTGTTCTTTTGATTTAAAAGCAGTACTACTGTGAAGTATTAATATTTTGAAATTCTCCCCAAAAACCAGAGTAATGACATCCAGAAAAAGTTGCTGAAATCAGATGAGTGATACTGTTTTCTCTATTAAACCAAGTAGAATAATTTGGACAGTTATTGCCCCTGAACTATCTTGATCATTTTTTTATTTTTGGGTTTTTGTGGATTTTCTTTAACTTTAGGTTGGAACTCATCGGGAAGACTCTGTCAGTCTCAATGGCAATCATTCAGTCCTGTCTAGTACAGTCACTACTTCAAGCACAGACCTGAACCATAAAACACAAGAAAATTATAGAGGTAACTGTATTGTTGGTTTTCAGATTTAATGCAGACAGAGATATCGTTTGAAACACTCTCACCTTTCTCACAGCTGGATTGACATCTGTGAATCAAAAGTCATTTAGGTGAGGGAATTCCAGATAGTACTGTGGAGAGCAGATATTTAGGGTTCCAACTGGCCCACCTAGGTTGACAATTACAGATACTTATTGGTGAATAGATCCACGTATAGACTATTGTTCAGTATTTACCAGTTATCTTTTACCTCTTCCTGTTCTGTCATGTCCCTCTTCCTCAGACATTTTCCCTCATGAATGTGTCTTCATGGTCCCTAGAGGCAGTGACAGATATTTCTGACTATACTGAGAGCTCTGAATGATGGAAGCTGTTGTTTTAGAGATTATCGTTTGATTGAAGAGACATACAGTTTCGATAAAAAACAAACTTGATCACTGCTCCAATAGAGCTTACAAATAAGTGTGAAGATAGAGCACTTAAAAGTGCAAATAAGATCACCAAAATAAAGTTCTCCCAGTTACATTTAACCGTGATGCCTATTTTATTGTGTATCCAGGAAGATGTTAAGCTTATGTCCTTTACCTCTGCAGCATCTTAGAAGTTAGTTTCTAAAATCCATTGTTTCTCATCCTTGTTCTTTTGTTAAATAGTGCCTGAAAGTGAGCATTAGACTGGTCATAGGGGTCAGACTTGTTCTTTTAAATATAAATGCTGTTAAAAAGCACAAGGATGTGGACATATTCTTTTCAGCTCTAAATAGTATACTTTCCTACATCTTCAAACCTCCATCCTAACCCTGTAACTGCTAAGGATGTTCACCAGCTAGAAAGCTTTTTATTGTCTTAGCTCTAATTCATAAATGCGTCTCGTCTTTTATCTTTCCTTTGCCTCTTTGTTAGGTGGCTTGCAGAGTCAGTCTGGAACTGTTGTTACAACAGAAATCAAGACTGAAAACAAAGAAAAGGATGAAAACCTTCATGAACCTCCTTCATCAGATGACATGAAGTCTGATGATGAATCCTCCCAAAAAGACATCAAGGTTTCATCTAGAGGCAGAACAAGGTATTTGTTAGCATCCAGGTTTTAAATTTTACTCATTTTCCATAGGTAAAAATACTTGAGAAGTTGGGTGTCATGCATTTATTAACTGCCAGCTATGTTCTAGATATCGTGTTAGGATTTTTGTGTATGTTGTCTCAATCACCATATCATCCCTATAAAAGAGAAGTATATGAAGGTTTGATTTCAAAATTATGTTTTCCTTCATACTGCACCATTTGAGGGACTATATATAAAATATAATTATATCTCTTCGCTCAAGTTGCTTAGTCTGTTAGACAAGTAGAAGGTAAAATAGCTAAAAGAAGTTAAATTGTGTGTTACGGACATTTAGATTTTATCAATTAGTATTTGAATATGGTCAGGTGTCACTTAACAACGGGATATATTCTAAGAAATGCATTGCTAGGCAATTTCATCATTGTGCAAACATACAGTATACTTTCACAAACCTAACCTGTTCCTAGGCTGTGTACCTGTATACCATGTTACTGAACTGAGTGCTATAGGCAATTGTAACACAATGGTAAGAATTTATGTATCTAAACACCTAAAAGGCACAGTAAAAATAAAAGATAAAAAATGGTACACCTGTATAGGGCACTTATCTTGAATAGAGCTTGCAAGACTCGAAATTGCTCTGGGTGATTCAATGAGCAGGTGGTGAGTGAATGTGAAGGCCTAGGACATTTCTGTACACTATTGTAGACTTTACAGACACTGCACATTTAGGCTATATTTCATTTATTAAAACATATTTCTCTTCGATAGTAAATTAACCTTAGCTTACTGTTTGTCTTTTACTTTAAAAACTTTTACATTATTTTTAACTTTTTGACTCTTGTAGTGATAGCTTAAAACACAAACACATTATATAGCTATACAAAAATATTTTCTTTAAGTTCTTTTGTAAGCTTTTTTTGGTTTTTTGGTTTTTTTTTTGTTTTGAGATGGAGTCTTGCTCTGTCACCCAGGCTGGAATGCAGTGGCATCATCTCAGATCACTGCAACCCCCGCCTCCTGGGTTCAAATGATTCTCCTGCCTCAGCCTCCCAAGTAGCTGGGATTACAGGTACCCCTCACCACTCCAGGCTAATTTTTGTAGTTTTAGTAGAGATGGGGTTTCACCATGTTGGCCGGGCAAGTCTGGAACTCCTGACCACAAGTGATCTGCCTACCTCAGCCTCCCAAAATGCTGGGATTACAGGCATGAGCGACCGTACCCGGCCTTTGTAAGCTTTTTTCTATTTAAATTTTTTTTTTTACTTTTCAAACTTTTTTGTTAAAAACTAAGACACAAACACACATGTTAGCCTAGGCCTCCACAAGGTCAAGATCATTAATATCACTGTCTTCCACCTCCACATCTTGTCCCACTGAACATCTTCACAGGCAGTAACATGCAGGAAGCTGTCATCTCCTATGGTAACAAAGCCCTCTTCTGGAATACCTCCTAAAGGACCTGCCTTCAGGTCTTACAGTTAACCTTTTCTTTTTTTGTTGTTTTTTTGAGATGCAGTCTCGCTCTTGTCACCCAGGCTGGAGTGCAGTGGCACAATCTCAGCTCACTGCAGCCTCCGCCTCGCGGGTTCAAGCAGTTCTCTTGCCTCAGCCTCCAGAGTAGCTGGGACTACAGGTGCCTGCCACCACGCCCGGTGAATTTTTGTATTTTTAGTAGAGATGGAATTTCGCCACGTTGGCCAGGCTGGTCTCGAACTCCTGACCTCCAGTGATCTGCTTGCCTTGGCCTCCCAAAGTGCTGGGATTACAGACGTGGGCCACCGCACCCAGCCAACTTTTTTTTTAAGTTAGAAGTATACCCTAATTATAAAAAGTATAGTATAGTATAGTATAGTATAGTATAGTATAGTATAGTATAAATAAACCAATAACATAACTAGTTATTATTATCAAGTACAGCAGGTCCTCAAAAAACATCATTTTGTGAAATGATGAGAAAAAAAATTAATTCCTAGCTGGAGCCTCTTTCATTGTAGAGTTTGCACATTCTTCCCACGTCTCCTCATGTGGGTTTTCTCTGAGTACTCCAGTTTCTTCCTTCACCCCGAAAATGTGCATTAGGTTGATTAATGTGTCTAAATTGTCCCAGTATGAGAGAGTGTGGGTGTGTGTGAGAGTGTGCCCTGCAATGAAATGGCATCCTGTCCAGGGTAGTTTCTGCCTTGCTCCCTGAGCTGCTGGGCTAGGCTCCAGCCTCCCACTGACCCTGAACTGGAATAATTGGGTAAATAATAATCTTACTTATTTTTATGAGTCTTTCTTAAATGTATGAATAGTTCACATTTATTTCATTGTTTAATATTAGAAGTGTATTTTGGTCTTTATTTAGAAGTTTGGTGGTATTTCATCACCAGAAATGTACTCTAGGAACTTACCTCTTATTTATATCAATTAACCTATGATAAGACTGGTTTTATTGTATGTCATTTTGCATGAAGTTGCAGTTTCCAAGAACTGATCAATGACATTGAGGACTTGCTATAGTGTGTACTGTACTTCATTGCATGCTTTTATACAACTGGCAGCACAGTATGTTTGTTTATATCAGCACCTGTACAAACAATGTATTACATGACTAATGTGCTGCAGCCTTACCACAGCTACATTACCAGATAGTAGACATTTTTTAGCTCCAATATAATAAGAGCACTGTCATATATGTAGTCCTTCATTGACCAGAATGTTATTATGGGCTCATAACTGTATATTAATATAAGGGCTAAATATATGGTAAGACTGATTTAGTTAAACAAGGGGTCTACAAATTATGGCCCATGGGCCTACCCAGCTCACTGCCTATTTTTGTTTTTATTATTTTATTTGTGTGTGTGTGTGTGTGTGTGTGTGTGTGCGTGCACATGTGTATTTTAAGACAGGGTCTCGCTGTCACCCAGGCTGGAATGCCATGGTGTGATCTTGGCTCACTGCAGTCTCAGCCTCCCAAGTGGCTGGGATAACAGGCAGGCGCCATGCCTGGCTAATTTTTGTATTTTTAGTAGAGACAGGGTTTCACCATATTTTCCAGGCTGGTTTCAAACTCCTGGCCTCCAGTGATCTGCTCACCTCGTTCTCCCAAAGTGCTGGGATTACAGGTGTGAGCCACTGCGCCCAGGTGCTGCCTGTTTTTATAAAGTTTTATTAGAACACCACCATGCCCCATTCATTTACCCATTGTCTGTGACTGTTTTCATACTGCATTGCCAGACTAGAATAGTTGCCACAGAGACTATATGGCCCACCAAAGCTGAGAATATTTACCATCGGTCCTTCTCAAAAAATGTTTGTTTTTAACAAACATTTAAATAGTAATTTGAGAAAAGTATGAAAAAGGAAGTATTCTAGACAGAATGATGTCATGGAGTTTTCTAGAAAATGGACTTGACCTTGCTTTGAAGTGTGAATACAGACACATAGTACATTAGTTTCAAGTGATTTCCAGATTTTTCCTTCAAATTTTTCTTCCAGTTCTACATTAAAATTAGATGAGTTAGGCCAGGCACAGTGGCTCATGCCTATAATCCCAGCACTTTGGGTGGCTAAGGCAGGAGGATCACTTGAGACCAGAAGTTCAAGACCAGCCTGGGCTACATAGCTAGATTCTATCTCTACAAAAAGTTATAAAAACCAGCGGGGCATGGTGGCAAACGCCCGTAGTCCCAGCTACTTGGGAGGGTAAGGCAGGAAGATTGCTTGAGTTCAGAAGTTTGAGGCTGTAGTGAGCCGTGATCATGCCACTGCGCTCTAGCCTGGCTCACACAGAAATGCTGTCTCTAAAAAAAAAATACTTTTTTTGATGAAAATTTAAAAGTTAGATCATTTAGTATATTTGTGGTACACCCTATTTCTTGGCATACATACTCATTTATCAATGATATGTATATATGTTATACAGATTTAAAACATCGTTCTTTGTGGTGAATTATGGTGCAATGAGGATAGTAGATAAAACTAAAAGAAGCAGAATGGTCCTTTCTGTCATTCACGTACTTAAAACGGGTCCTTTTGCTCTTTTGACATTCTCACTGTTTTCAACACCTAAACATTTATCTTGGGAAAAAGGAAATCTTATGATGTTAATGTTGTTACTTTAATATGCATTGTACTCAACTATCAGGGGCATAAGGAAGGAAAAACTGTGTCAAGGAATTCAGAGACCACTCTATGGAGGCATCTTAACTCTTACATAGTTTTCATTCAAATAGAATTTTAAGGGAAACAATTTACATCTTTCCTCTGTATTCATCATCTTATAGATCAGGAATCAGCAAACTTTCTTTATAAAGGCCCAAATAGTGACTATTTTAGGCTTTATTGGACATACAGTCTCTGTCACAGCTACTCACCTCTGCTATCATAGCACAAAAGTAGCCAAAGTCAAATGGGTATCGCTGTTCCAATAAAATTTTACTTACAAATACGGATGACCAGCTCATAGATCAGTTTGCTGACCCATATTATAGGTCATCAGAAATTAGGAGGCAGCGTAATAGGTTAGTAATAGTCCATAATAATGAATAGGTTAATAACATGACCCTTGGACAAAATAAGGGTTTGAATTCTGGTTCCATTACATACTTGCCAAGTGACTTTGGGCAAGACTTTGAGCTCAGTTTCTTCTTCTCTAAAAACAGACTTTCTGTTACAGGATTCTTGTAGGAATAACCTGAAAATGATGCATGTAAAACCCTTTGCACACTGTATAGCACGCAGTAAGCACTCAATAACGATGCTGTATCTACTGTTACAGTGGTAATGTTATGGTGGTAATTTTAAGTGTATGGTGTAGGCTTGCTTCCATGGAGCACTGACCTGACATCTCATCATTATACTGCCACCAATTAGCTATGTGATCCTAGGTCTTGAAGTGGTTCTCAGCCCTGCTGCACAGACCCTGGAACATTTTAGAAATGCAGGTGCCTAGGCCCCAACCCAAACTCACTAAATTAGTGAGTCTAGCATCCCTGGTAGTGAGATCTGGAAAGCTGTGTTTTTTAAGTGCTTCTGGAGATTCTAGTGAGTGGCTATCTGTGGACACCATTGGACTCATTGATCTTTAAAAGCCCTTTTGAAGTCAAAGAACCAGTGATTTTCTTTTGTCAAAAGAATGCATTTATATAATTCTTAGTGATTAGTAGGTAAGATATTACATACTTTTTAGAGACAGGGTCTCTGTTTGTCACCCAGGCTAGAGTACAGTGGACAATAACCTCAAACTGCTGGACTCAGGTAGTTCCCCCATGCCCGCCTCAGCTTCCCAAACCACTTAGGTTACAAGCATGAGCCACCATGCCTGGCCTGTGTACTTGTTCTTTTATTAGAATACTCAGGGTATTAAAGAAGAGGTAAAAATGTCTGGTATTTTTGCACATTATTTCAAGGTTCTGAGAAGCCATGGTCAGTAATTTATATCTGAATCATAAATAGAACTTTCTATAAGCTGTTACAGAGCATCTCCCTCATATTTTTTTTCTGATTATGTAGTCTATTTTCATTACAGAAATTTAGAAAATACAGAAAAGTATACACAGAAATCACAAGAAACCCCACTATTCAGAATTAACCACTGTTTACTTTTTTTTCCCCCCGATAAGTTCTAATTTGATTTCACTGTGGTCTGAGAGACAGTTTGTTGTGATTTCTATTCTTTTACATTTGCTGAGGAGTGTTTTACTTCCAATTATGTGGTCAATTTTAGAATAAGTGCGATGTAGTGCTGAGAAGAATGTATATTCTGTTGATTTGGGGTGGAGAGTTCTGTAGATGACTGTTAAGTCCACTTGGTCCAGAGCTGAGTTCAAGTCCTGGATATCCTTGTTAATTTTCTGTGTCGTTGATCTAATATTGACAGTGGGGTGTTAAAGTCTCACGTTATTATTGTGTGGGAGTGTAAGTCTCTTTGTAGGTCTGTAAGAACTTTCTTTATGAATCTGGGTGCTCCTGTATTGGGTGTGTATATATTTAGGATAGTTAGCTCTTCTTGTTGCATTGATCCCTTTACCATTATGTAATGGCTTTCTTTGTCTCTTTTTATCTTTGTTGGTTGAAAGTCTGTTTTATCAGAGACCAGGATTGCAACCCCTGCTTGCTTTTTTTTTTTTTTTTTTTGTTCTGTTTGCTTGGTAGATCTTCCTCCATCCCTTTATTTTGAGCCTGTGTGTGTCTTTGCACGTGACGTGGGTCTCCTGAGTACAGCACATTGATGGGTCTTGACTCTGTCCAATTTGTCAGTCTCTGTCTTTTAATTGGGGCATTTAGCCCATTTACATTTAAGGTTAATATTGCTATGTGTTAATTTGATCCTGTCATTATGATACTACTGGTTATTTTGCCCATTAATTGATGCAGTTTCTTCATAGCGTCAATGGTCGTTACAATTTGGCACATTTTTGCAGTGGCTGGTACCAGTCGTTTCTTTCCATGTTTAGTGCTTCCTTCAGGAGCTCTTGTAAGGCAGGCCTGGTGGTAACAAAATCTCTCAGCATTTGCTTGTCTGTAAAGGATTTTATTTCTCCTTCACTTATGAAGCTTAGTTTGGCTGGATATGAAATTCTGGGTTGAAAATTCTTTTCTTTAAGAATGTTGAATATTGGTCCCCACTCTCTTCTGGCCTGTAGGGTTTCTGCTGAGAGATCCGCTGTTAGTCTGATGGGCTTCCCTTTGTGGGTAATCTGACCTTGTTCTCTGGCTGCCCTTAACATTTTTTCCTTCATTTCAACCTTGGTGAATCTGACAATTATGTGTCTTGGAGTTGCTCTTCTTGAGGAGTATCTTTGTGGTGGTCTCCGTATTTCCTGAATTTGAATGTTGGCCTGCCTTGCTAGGTTGGGGAAGTTCTCCTGGATAATATCCTGAAGAGTGTTTTCTAACTTGGTTCCATTCTCCCCATCACTTTCAGGTACATCAATCAAACGTAGATTTGGTCTGTTAACGTAGTCCTATATTTCTTGGAGGCTTTGTTCATTTGTTTTCACTCTTTTTTCTCTAATCTTGTCTTCTCGCTTTATTTCATTAATGTGATCTTCAGTCACTGATACCCTTTCATCTGCTTGATCGAATCAGCTATTGAAGCTTGTGTATGCTTCACGAAGTTCTCGTACTGTGGTTTTCAGCTCCATCAGGTCATTTAAGGTCCTCTCTACACTGGTTATTCTATTTAGCCATTCGTCTAGCCTTTTTTCAAAGTTTTTTGCTTCCTTACAGTGGGTTAGAACATGCTGCTTTAGCCTGGAGAAGTTTGTTGTCACTGACCTTCTGAAGTCTGCTTCTGTCACCTTGTCAGACTCATTCTCCATCCAGTTTTGCTCCCTTGTTGATGAAGAGTTGTGTCCCTTTGGAGGAGAAACAGCGTTCTGGCTTTTGGAATTTTCAACCTTTCTGCTCTGGCTGGGTAGATAAAACCCCACAAAGATAAGGTTTTATCTGCCTTTGGTTTTTGATGTTGGTGACCTACAAATGGGGTTTTGGTGTGGATGTCCTTTTCGTTGATGTTGATGCTATTCCTTTCTGTTTGTTAGTTTTCCTTCTGACAGACCAGCCCCTTAGCTGCAGGTCTGTAGGGAGTTTGCTGGAGGTCCACTGCAGACCCTGTTTGCCTGGGTATCACCAGCAGAGGCTGCAGAACAGCAAATATTACTGCCTGATCCTTTCTCTGAAAGTTTCGTCCCACAGGGGCACCCGCCTGTGTGAGGTGTCTTTCGGTCCCTCCTGGGAGGTGTCTCCCAGTCAGGCTACATGGGGGTCAGGGACCCACTTGAGGAGGCAATCTGTCCGTTATCGGAGCTCGAATGCCATGCTGGGAGAACCACTGTTCTCTTCAAAGCTGTCAGGCAGGGCTGTTTAAGTCTGGAGAAGCTGTCTGCTGCTTTTTGTTCAGATACGCCCTGCCCCACAGGTGGAATCTAGAGAGGCAGTAGGCCTTGCTGGGCTGCAGTGAGCTCCACCCAGTTCGAGCTTCCCTGCCACTTTGTTTACACTGTGAGCATAGAACTGCCTACTCAAGCCTCAGCATGGCAGATGCCCTTTCTCCGGCCAAACTTAAGCATCCCAGGTCAATCTCAGACTGCTGTGCTAGCAACAAGCAAGGATCCATGGGCCTGGGACCCACTGTGCCAGGCACGGGAGGGAATCTCCTGGTCTGCTCGTTGCAAAGACCATGGGAAAAGCGCAGTATTTGGGCAGGAGTGTACTGCTGCTCCAGGTACAGTCACTCATGGCTTCCCTTGGCTAGGAAAGGGTAATCCCCCAACTCCTTGCGCTTCCTGGGTGAGGCGATGCCCCGCCCTGCTTCAGCTCACCCTCCATGGGCTGCACCCACTGTCCAGCCATTCGCAATGAGATGAACCAGGCACCTCAGTTGGAAATGCAGAAATCACCCATCTTCTGCATCAATCTTGCTGGGAGCTGCAGACCAGAGCTCTTCTTATTCGGCCATCTTGGAAGTGACCCACCTCAACAATGTATTTTTTTTTAAGTGTTGTGTTTTTGTTTTGGATCAGCTTTATTGAGGCTTAATACACATGTAATAATAAAATTCACTAATTTTAAATATACAGTCTGTATGTATGTTAAAATGTGTATATTTTGTCATTTTGACAAGTGTAAAAGTTATATAACAGCCACCATATTCATAATGTTGAATATTTTCACCACCTCAAAAAATGTCCTTATTCCCCTTGGTAGTGAGTCCCTTTCCTCAATCCCATGGTCCTTGGCAGCCATTGATCTGCTTTCTGTTACCATAGTTTTGTCTTTTCTAGAAGTTCACGTAAATGGAATTGTAGAGTATGTATGTGATCTTTCATGACTGGCTTTTTTTACTTAGCATAATCTGCAGCTTGATTTTAGAAACTACATAATGGTGCATTGTCTGAATGTACTATGATTTATTTAACCTATTTCCTATTATTAGATCCCAATATGTTTCTAATGTAAATAATTCTGTGATCATCTCCTTTTACATAAATTTCTATGTGCATCTCTAATTATATCCTTAGGATGAATTTCCAAAGTTGGAATTGCTGATCAAGAGGTAATAAACATTAAGGCTCTGGATTCATTTTGCCAATTTGCCCTTCAAAAAATTGTGTCTTTTCTCCCGTGTTTTATAATCATCACCACTGATGATAATCTCTCTCTAGAACAAAAAATAGCCATTTTCTGAGATACTTCTCTCAATCTGTATCTTAAGCTTTCCTTCTTTCTTCTTACCAGGTAACCGCCAGAGTATATTTAAGAGCATAAGCTAAGTAAATTATACATTCATGTACTAGGAGGGCTTTCAAACTGTAATGTGTGTATCAGTCATCTGGGGAACATGTTAAAATGCAGCTTCTAATTCAGTAAGATGGGAGTAGAACCTGAGAGATTCTACTCCAGTATTTTTAATAAGCTCCCAGTAATACTGATGCTGCTGATTTGTGGATCACATTTTGTGTAGCAAGGTGCTGGTATATTATGTAGTTGTTGATCTTATATTTATGAAGAGTTTCTGGAGAAATCTTTATGCTATAATGTGCAATGAAAAATGCACTTCAGAGTGTGTGTATGTGGTATATTTCAACTATATGACTGCATATGTGCATTGAAGAAAAATTGGAGAGGAATATACAGTCATGTTAACTGCACCTATTACAACTGTTTACAAAATTTATAGGTAGTTTTCATATCCATCTTTACACTTTATAGTTGTGCACAATCAGCATATCTTACTTTATAGGGAACCTAATAGACTTTGTCGTTACTTTATTTTCTAGCAGTACTAATGAAGATGAGGATTTGAATCCTGAACAGAAGATAGAAAGGGAGAAGGAGAGGCGGATGGCTAACAATGCCAGAGAACGCTTACGCGTGCGGGATATTAATGAAGCATTCAAAGAGCTTGGCCGAATGTGTCAACTTCACTTGAAGAGTGAAAAACCCCAAACAAAACTCCTTATTCTTCATCAAGCTGTGGCAGTCATCCTTAGTCTAGAACAGCAAGTCAGAGGTAAGTAGGTTTAGCCGAGATGTATAACTGTTCTGCTTCAGATGGACAGACATTTCTGTTTATAGTTGCTCTTCTGCTTGGGGAAGTTGTTTGTTATTTCTCCCAGTACTTCTGCTACTGTATCATCAGGGTCGTTTTTCTTGTATTCTCACCTCTGTCTCACTGTATTACCCAGTATCTGTGGGCTCAGTGTTCTCGACCATTAGAGAGTAATTCTGTGAAACAAAGCAGAGAACAAACAGCCTCTACCTGCTGCTCAGCAGTAGTGCTTTGTGTCCCTTTGCTCTGGTTGCTTCTGATCTCTCAACCATCAAATTTACCTGCCTGGACCTGCCCTCCTCCCTGCTCTTTATGTGTTTCCTACTTCTCTGTATTCATTTTCTTGCCTGCTCTACTTTAGAGTATCTGCCATGCCCTGCTGGTTAATAGGATGCCTTGTCATGGTCCCTTCTGCCTTTGCCAGATACCTTTACACCCATATAAATAAGGTCTCAGGGCTTCTTTGTTGACCCCAGACCAGGAACACCAAAAACTTTTTGGGCTAACATACATTGGCATGCCTGTGTGTCCTTAAGGGCAAAACAGCTCACCCACTGCTGACTCACTTTCATTTTTCAGGAAGTTTGTTGCAGCCTTGAAGAACCTTTGAAACTTCATTTGTTCAATGTGTATTTATTGCATACCTCCTGCGTTCCAGCCAGCCATGTCCTAGACCCTGGGTTATCAAATAATAGAAACTTCTTGTCTTTAAGAGGTTTTACCATCAAGCTTGAGTTTCTCCATATACTTACATATTGTCTTAAAATATCCTAAGCCTTTTTGCAAGGAATTCATAGATGTGGCCCTAGGTTCCAGATCTGACCACTAGTCTCTCTGAGAGGAATTCTTTTGATTTTGTGTGAAGAAGGTTCAAAAAAGAATAGGGTGGGCAGATGCTTGAAAACTACAGCCATGGAGCCTCAGCATAGATTGCAGAACGGGTACTCTTTCTTAGGAAAACCAGAGTTAGAGAACTTAAACAAACTTGCAGAAATATATACAGTAGTAGTTAATTCATCCACTTCCCTCCAATATATTTAATGAATAAGAATGAGGGATAGATCATTTTGTGTATAATCAACCTAACGTTAAAAATGGATACTTGCTCCTCTTCTCCCAAGGTCCTTGAAATATCTGTGGAGTATAAATGTTAATGAAACCTAATCTTCAAAGAGTTATAGACTCCCTTGGGATATCCATAAGGAGGCAGATTGTTACCCACTCACCTGTGGCAGAAGCAGTGGTTCCTTGAACTACTGATACCTCCTGTCACTTTACCAATGTTTTTTTTTTTTTTTCTTGAATTGTGTCTGACACCCTTTGTCTCGCTCTGAAGGCAGCAAGGCACCTATGTTCAGTAGTTCAAGTACACTCCTCCTCCTCCTCTTCAGCCCAGGATATCTTCTACCCTGACCTCACCCAGCCATTTATTGTTAAAGCCACTGCCTCCATCTCAGCTGTGAAAATCTTACTGTCTGGTCAACAGGAGTACCAGAATTTATTTTAGTACACAGCATCTTTTCCTCCTGTAGTGCATTAGAATCAGAATGCAGTCATTTGTGTTTTAAAAAACTTTTTTTTTTTAAACACAGAGATACCTACTTCAGATCTAAGCCATTAAAACGAGAAATACTTCTGTGTTTGAAAAACACAAACATAAATAAATAAAACATAAATTCTACCATGCCTAGATGGACCTTATTCATTTGTAACATTGGAATTTGCGGTGGTTCCATGTGGGTACCTAGAACAGAAAAGCTGAGTCTGAGAGAAAATCTATCATCTAGGCTTTCTTACTACTGACTTTCTGGTCTGTTATGGGTACTGACTATTTCATACAGTTCTGCAAAGCTCTGTCTAAGGAGTCTTTGATGAGAGTTTGAACAGATTTCAAATACACTGAACTGTAACTTCGTTAGGGATTGCTTTGATATTCAGAAAAGCCTACTTCTCCCCTGCCTTCAGGCTGGGCTTGAAGCCTTGTCTTAGGACTTTACATAAAAGCCCAGGGATCTTTGTAAGACATGTATGTGTGTATGTATGTATGTAGGTATGTATGTATGTATGTATGTATAGATGGTCTCATTGTTGTCCAGGCTGGTCTTGAAATCCTGGCCTCAAGCATCTATAGGCTTGAGCCACCATGCCTGGGCTCAGGCTCCTTGAAGGACACTATGGTGGCTGTCATATAGGGTTTAGAACCCTTCATACAGGCCACAGTACCTGTGCCTTGTCTTTGGCAACACCTTCAGAGTTTTGTATAGCCACTGTCTTTTCCTTGATTTACCTATAGTTTTGAGTTATTTTGGTGACTTGATCACTTTTGAGAGCCTCTTCATCCCTACAGGGACCCTCCTTCGCAGTCCCTGATCCAGCACTTTCTATAAAATCAGCTTTTGTTTACATAACCTATTTGGGCATCCTCTGCACTCGGGCTTCCCTTCTGGTTTGGGATGATGCTTCAAGACTGTATCTGATTGTGACCCAACCTGTCACAATCCCTGGATAAGTAGTTTTACCAGGAGGCAAGCTGACCCAGGTCTAGCAGTTCATCCCAGAGAAGAGTGAGAAGAGTGGCTTCTCTTCTAAGCCTTAGATTGTGCCAGAGCATTTTTTGTGCCTTGTTGCCCCACCTGTCAAACCCTAAGTCCCCACTGCCAATTTAAGCTTTTCCATTTTCCTGACTACGTTATTTGTACCTTTGCCATTTTTATTAAACAAATGACCTTCAAGTTTGTACTGTCAGCATTACTCAGGACTCAGTGGTTAAACATTTCCTCCTCTCAAGCTCTTTCACAGGTCAGCTCAGTCAGCTCACTGTTCTTTTGATAATTTAGTGATAAGAGAACTATTAGATATTCAGTTTCCTGTTCTCCAAGTGAGTTTGAAGATAAATGGTCTAGGACAGTGGTTTTGAAATCTGGCTAGTCCCAGAAGCACCTGAAGCTTTTCTTTTCTCAAACAGTTCCAAACCTTGCCCCCAGGGGATTCTGGTGCAATGAGATGGTTAAATGTGGTAGACTTAGCATATGCAGTGATGATACTACAGTCTTTCCTACATCCCCACTAACATAAATAAAAATGACATTTATTTTAACCCACAGTGACAAATGAGAGAGGAGACCATAGCAGATGAAATAGCAAAAGCTGCATGTAGGATAGAAAGTCGATGGAATAGTGGTACTTACTTATTTGTTTCTAAGTACCAAATAATACATGTCTCAAGAGTGGTAAGATCTAATCTTGTGCTAAACACATTGATTTCTTAAATGCCCTGAAGTTAAAATACATAATCATGAAATTTCAGGGCGTTAGGGTAAAAACAATATTCTAAAGCTTCTGGAGATAAAATATAAATAGCTTACAGATAAAGAAACAAGAATCAAAATATCATCAGCGTTCTGGACAGTAGTACTGGATTCCAGGAGATAGTGGAGCAGTACCTTCAAATTTCTGAGGAAAATAATTTCAACCTAGAATTCTTTTTTTTTTTTTTTTTTTTGAGACAGAGTCTCGCCCTGTCACCCAGGCTAGAGTGCAGTGGTGTGACCTTGGCTCACTGCATCCTCTGCCCTCTGAGTTCAAGTGATTCTCCTGCCTCAGCCTCCTCCATAGCTGGGATTACAGGCACACACCACCATGCCCAGTTAATTTTTATATTTTTAGTAGAGACAGGGTTTTACATGTTGACCAGACTGGTCTGAAACTCCTGACCTCAGGTGATCCACCTACCTCAGCCTCTCAAAGTGCTGAGATCACATACGTGAGCCACCACACCTGGCCAGTTTCAGCCTAGAATTCTATACGTTGCCAGACAATCAAAGGTGAAAGTAGAGTGAAACTATTCCACATAAGCTGGGTGTGTGCCTGTAGTCCCAGCTACTTGGGATGTTGAGTCAAGAGAACCACTTGAGCCCAGGAATTTGAGGCTGAAGCGAGCTATGATCATGCTGCTACACTCCAGCCTGGGTGACACTGCCAAGTCCACCCTGTCTCTAAATAAAAATTAAGTTGGCAGCCGGGCGCAGTGGCCCACACCTGTAATCACAGCACTTTGGGAGGCTGAGGCGGGCAGATCACGAGGTCAAGAGATCGAGACCATCCTTGGCAACATGGTGAAACCCCGTCTCTACTAAAAATACAAAAATTAGCTGGGTGTGCTGGTGCACACAAGAAGTCCCAGCTACTAGGGAGGCTGAGGCAGGAGAATCGCTTGAACCCAGGAGGCAGAGGTTGCAATGAACCAAGATTGCACCACTGCACTCCAGCCTGGCGACAGAGTGAGACTTCGTCTCAAAAAAAAAAAAAAAAATTGAGTTGGCTAGGCACCGTGGCTTATATCTATAATCCCAGCACATGGGAGGCCAAGGCAGGAGGATCGCTTGAGCCTAGGAGATGGCTTGAGACCAGCCTGAGCAACATAATTAGGCCCCATCTCTTAAAAATTTTTAAAAATTAGCTGGGCATGGTGGCTCACATCTGTAGTACCAGCTGCTTGGGAGGCTGAGGTGGGAGGATCGCTTGAGCCCTAGAAGATTGAGGCTGCAGTGAGCTATGATTGTAGGACCACACTCCAGTCTGGGCGGCAGAGTGAGAACCTATCCCAAAGAAGAAAAAAAAAAAAAAGATATTTCAGATATGCAAATCCTTTAAAAATTTACCTTCCTTGTACATTATTTTAAAAAATAGAGACAGGGTCTCACTGTGTTGCCCAGGGTGGTCTCAAACTCCTGGCACAAACGGTCCTCCCACCTCAGCCTTCCAGGTAACTGGAACTGCAGGCATTAGCCACCACACCTGGCTCATGTATATTTCTTCAGAAAGCATCTGGAACATATGCTTTAGCCAAATAAGTGCATAATCAACAAAGACAAATGCTATAGAATCCAGGAAACAAAGGATTTAACATAGAAAAACAGCAAAAAGAAATCCCATGACAAAAGCTACTGGGCCTAGAGAGCAACTAATCCATTGAAAATTGAATATTATTAGCAGCAGAAGAAAGGTTTCCAAGGAAAGAAAATGGAATTAATTGATAATACGATGTGTTCAAGATTAGGAAAATATATTGATAGACATTTGTTAGATCTCTTGGAGCATTCAGTGGTGGGGTTGGGGAGATGGAATTTGCATTACTAACATGAAAAAACAAGTAACTATAGGAAAAATAAACAGTTATATGAGCAAGGGAGCAATTACTGTAAAAAAAAGTTTTTCTTTCTCTTTTTTTTTTCCAAGTTAAGGTCAGATGGGCAATGTGCTGAGGTCATAACAAATTTGGAGGGTGGCACATCTCACACACACTCGTAAACACCCAGTCATCATGCTCATGAACTACAAAAGGATCAAATCTTTCCTCCCTCCCTCCTTCCCTCTCTCTCCCTCCCTCCCTCTCTTTCCCTCCCTCCCTCTCTCTCCCTCCCTCCCTCTCTCTCCCTCTGTCCCTCCCCCTCCCTCCCTCCATCTCTCTCTCTCTTTCTTTCTTTCTTTTCTTTTCTTTCTTTTTCTTCTTGCTTTCCTCTTTTCTTTTTCTTTCTCTCCTTTCTTTTTGTCTTATGCTTTCTTTCTGCCTTTCTTTCTTTTCATTCTTTCCTTGTGTCTTTCCTTCCTTTTGTTTTTTCTTTCTCCTTTCCTTTCCTTTTTTTCTTTTCTTGTCTTGTATTTTCTTTTCTTTCCTTTCCTTTTCTTTCTTCCTCAGGGTTTTGCTCTCTTGCCCAGGCGGGAGTGCAGTGGTACAATCATGACTCACTGCAGTCTCAACCTCCCAGGCTCAAGTGATGCTCCTACTTCAACCCCCTAAGTAGCTGGGACTACAGGCGGGTACCAGCACGCCTGGCTAATTTTTAAATTTTTGTAGAGACAGGGTCTCACTATCTTGCCCAGGCTACTGTAAAATTCTTACTTCGGCAGCTATCTCCATATAGTCGTAATAACATAAATATTTTCCTAGTCATAATAATGTCAGAAGTGACTAGTGAGTTAGCCAAAAGTTTTGCTATAAACATGTTGCAAAGTTGATGTTATAAGAGAGTGAAGTCCTCAGCTACATAAGAAGTCAATAGATTGAATTCCCCTAATTGAAATTTTGGAAGACATATTTCTCATGCCCTGCAGGTAATGAGAAGTACCAGACATTTCTGGCTACTTAACACACGTTTGCTGTGGTCTTCTGTCTCACACCAAGAGGTATGAAAGAGTAGCCTTAGCTTTTTCTGAAGCAAAGTTGTGTATTTACTTCACATTTCCTAGAGTCTGCCATAGTATTGTTCCTCCTGCCAGAAGTGTTCTTTGTCTGACTCTAGGAATCTGGAAAATCTTGCCTAATTTACTGAGTTTTTGGTGCTGGTCCTTCCCAGCATTTCTCATCATGTCTCTTAGATCCTGGTGTGATAGAGTCACTGTTAGCTAAGAGCAATTTTCCATTATAAAGAGAAATGTGAGCCTTTTTTCAGTTGGAAAATTTTCACATCTCACGTTCTCCTCTTAAGTTTTACATACTAATTTATGCCCTCTTCTCAGTCTCTCGGGTCGTTATATGAGACTTAACCTCCACAGTCTCTCTTTTATTTTTTTTTGGAGACAGAGTTTCGCTCTTCTTGTCACCCAGGCTGGAGTGCAATGGCGCGATCTCAGCTCACTGCAGCCTCCGTCTCCCTAGTTCAAGTGATTCTCCTGCCTCAGCCTCCCGAGTAGCTGAGATTATAGCACTTGCCACCATGCCCGGCTAATTTTTTGTGTTTTTAGTAGAGACCATGCAGGCTGGTCTCAAACTCCTGACCTCAGGTGATCCACCTGTTTTGGCCTCCCAAAGTGGTGGGATTACAGGCATGAGCCACCGCACCCGGCCCACAGTCTCTTATAAAAAACCAACTGATGAAGGACAAACTCTTTATTTGTTAGAGGTGCACAACTACTTATTAAGAAAGTAGCTCTTAATATTTTTTACATAATGATGAACATGGTATTTTCTCCTACTAGTTATCCTGCTACAGTAACTAAGAGTATATCTTCCTTCATTCATTCATTCTTCTCATAGTTGTTTAGGCTCTGTGTCTTTTCGTAAATACAAGGGCTTAGAAAATTAGAACTCTAAAATGAAATTTTATTAATACGCATCACTGGTAGTCAGGAGTCAGCTAAGTTTACCGTAATGAAGTTTTGTTTACTTTTTTAAAACTTCAATGCAAGCTATAAATGTTGATTGAAATATATACATTCAAATCCACTTTTACCTTACTTTAAAGGGAAAGCCAGCACAGTGGCACTTGCTGGTAGTCCCAGCTTTTTGACAGGCTGAGGTGGGAGGATCCTTTCAGCCCAGGAGTTGAAGGCAAGCCTGGGCAACGTAGTGAGACCCCATCTCTGAAAAAATGGTTGGGGGTGGTGTGGAGACATGGAAAAAGGAGAGCTGTAATAATGATACATCAGCTATGCCCCATTTCAAGAAAATCTGACATAAAATATTACAACTTCTGAAAAATACTATTTTCATTCCATACTAATTACAAATGATCCCTTTATATTATATTCATTAGGGCATTTTAATCCATTTATAAAAATATGTGGAACAACTTTTAACCTGTATGTTATAATCAAATAACCAAATAAAAAACTATATCAGAAGCTATGGATATCTTGGGCTTAAAACTCATTTTTTAAAAAATCCAACAGGAATAGTAGTGTGTAAGTAGATTTTGATCCAGTGGGTCTTTGATTTGATGGATTTTCTTTCCCTTTATTTCTCACAATAGCACCCTATTTCTTTTTGTTGTTGTTGTTTTTGTTTTTGTTTTTGTTTTTTTTGAGACAGTGTCTCCCTCTGTTATCCAGGCTGGAGTGCAGTGGTGCAATCACTGCACCTTTGACAACTGTTGGGCTCAAGTGATCCTTGTACTTCTCAGCTTATTCTTTAACCTCTTTTGAAAATGCCCATGTCACAGATCCCATGCGATCTTCTTTGTTATCATAAAAATAAGAAGCAGCAGAGGTTTTTACCACCCTTCTAATAACACCTCCAGCAATAGAAAGACCAACTCAGTCATCTCGTTTCACATATATATCAAAGTAGAAAAGTAACATGTGCACCAGCTATCTATCCCTCTCCCTTGAACTGGCACATTTCCTATAGAAGAGGGGTCCCCGGCCGGGCGCGGTGGCTCAAGCCTGTAATCCCAGCACTTTGGGAGGCCGAGACGGGCGGATCACGAGGTCAGGAGATCGAGACCATCCTGGCGAACACCGTGAAACCCCGTCTCTACTAAAAAATACAAAAAAACTAGCCAGGCGAGGTGGCGGGCGCCTGTAGTCCCAGCTACTCGGGAGGCTGAGGCAGGAGAATGGCGTAAACCTGGGAGGCAGAGCTTGCAGTGAGCTGAGATCCGGCCACTGCACTCCAGCCCGGGCTACAGAGCGAGACTCCGTCTCAAAAAAAAAAAAAAAAAAAAAAGAAGAGGGGTCCCCAACCCCTGGGCTCTGGACCGGTACCAGTGGCCTGTTAGGAACCGGACTGGCTGCACAGCAGGAGGTGAGTAGAGAGCAATCCAGCGAAGCTTCATCTGTATTTGCAGACACTCCCCATCATTTGCATCTCCACCTCCTGTCAGATCAGCAGCAGCATTAGATTCTCATAGTGTGAACCCTATTGTGAACTGCATATGCAAGGTATCTGGGATCTAGGTTGCCTGCTCCTTATGAGAGTCTAATGCCTGATGACCTGTCCTTCTGTCCCATTACCCCCAGGTGGGGCCATCTCGTTTCAGGAAAACAGGCTCAGGGCTGCCACTGACTCTATATTATGGTGACTTGTATAATTATTTCATTTTATATTACAATGTAATAATAATAGAAATACAGTGCACAATAAATGTAATGTGCTTAAGTCATCATGAAACCATCCTGCTCCCTTCCCCCCGTACCCAGTTCATGGAAAAATTGTCTTTCACGAAGCCAGTTCCTGATACCAGAAAGGTTGGGGATCACTGCTTTAGAGGAATAGCTGAGGATATGTCTTACTTTATCCTTTTCTGAACTGGTAACTTTTAGATAAAGCACAGATGTCTCTCTCTAAGTACAAGATGTCAGCATTCATGTCAATTCAGTGTACCGTGTCTTAGCAGGACATTGAAGAGACTTGGTAGCCTAATAACAAGCGCATTTGCCAAAATGTTTGAGTGAAGAGTAGCATTTTGATTTAAATCAAATCAAACCCTAGAAGACTAAATCATGAGCAAAAAAAATGAAGAAAACACAAAATGGTCACTTAGAAGTATAAATCTGGAGGCTCAGTTCAACGCTGAGGTTTTGTGTGAGCACATTGTTTCTTCTATGTGATGGTACTTAGTATGGGAACGAAGTTACACAGAGATTGGTAATCCCCACAGAAAGAAAATAACGCAATTTGGTCAGCTTGAGACCTAATTTATAACTTAAAACCATAGTGATAAAAATTCTTTCCTCCTGTTTTAGAGAGGAACCTTAACCCCAAAGCAGCCTGCCTTAAGAGAAGGGAAGAAGAAAAAGTTTCTGCCGTATCGGCAGAGCCGCCAACCACACTGCCAGGAACCCATCCTGGGCTTAGTGAAACTACCAACCCTATGGGTCATATGTAAACATCAGCCAGGTAAGTACGGGTTTGAAAAGAAACAAGGAAATAACCTTAAGACTCATCTTAAACTGGGTTAGAATCTTTTAACAGAATTCTCTAGTGAGCAGTGGCCATTGTAAAGGTCACAGGTAATTTGAAATAACAACAGTTTGTCTTTCTGTTACATTATCAGACTTAGACTAGAGCCAGTGTCATTTTATACAAATTTACCATTTTCTTCAAAGTGTGACAGTACCTTGTGACTTTGGTTCTTCTGTTCTGAATCGTCATGTTTACCCATTTACATGAGTGTCTTCCTGATCTAAGAAGAAATAATAAAGTGACTCAACCATCAGAAAACGCTCTTGCTACCACTCATGTTCTTCATTTCTTTATTCAGAAATGCTTGACTATATCATCAACCAGTTTTCTGCTAATTATCTAGCTCTTTGTCATGAAGCCTTTATATATGAAAAAGTTATTACTTCTATTTGGATCAATAATGCAAGTTTATGATATGATGCTTCCTCCCCACTTGCAAGCACATCAGTTAACACCTTCTAGAATCTATTAATGTATGTGAAGTTATTATATATGGTAGAGCTAGAATGCCCTTCTCTCTGGTGGAATTTTACTTGTTCAAGGAATATTCTTTATATCTTTCTCTTCATGGACTAAACACAATTCAGTTCCTTGTGGTTTTTTTTTTTTTTTTCCTCAAGACGGAGTCTCGCTTTCTTTTCCCTCAAGACGGAGTCGCCCAGGCTGGAGTGCAGTGGCACAATCTCGGCTCACTGCAGCCTCTGCCTCCCAGATTCCAGCGATTCTCCTGCCTCAGCGTCCCGAGTAGACTAGCTGGGATTACAGGTGTGCACCACCATGCCTGGCTAATTTTTGTATTTTTAGTAGAGATGAGGTTTCACCATGTAGGCCAGGCTGGTCTCGAACTCCTGACCTCAGGTGATCCACCTGCCTCAGCCTCCCAAAGAGCTAGGATTACAGGCGTGAGCCACCTCACCCGGCTGGTAACTTCACTTTTATAACCTGCCTTCAGCAGTATGTAGTTGTTTTCCCAATTTTATCAACAGATTAAAAGTAGTAAGTAAAGGCAGATGAGTGTGGGGTGTGGAACAGAAAAAATACCAAGTGCAGTTTCATTTGGTCAGTTTTGTGGCTATCTCATTTTGAACTGAAGGTCTGGGATTTGATAGAATATTTGATAGATAAACTACAAATATTACTAACTCACCTTTTCCTAAGGGATTTAGTTCCTACAACCACTATATATAGAGGGTCAAATGAGACCACATATAGGGTCAAACCAGAACACACAGAAGATTTCATTTAGGGTAAAAGAAGGAAAGAGTTAAGGCAGTTATTTCATAAGTCAATTATAACTGTAACATTAGCACACTGGAGAAAACCTCAAACTACCTCCCCCACAGAAAGTATCCAGCAGTCTAAGAGATTGTACATGTCAGAGACTTTAGGCAAGAGCTAGTTTACAGATCCTCTAAAACCTAAATCATTGTTTCATACTCTACAGAAAATATAGACTACTATGAAACAATAAGTATTTTTGTTTCAAAAATAAACCTTGAAGTTTTTTTGTTTGTTCGAGATTTTTTGTTGTTGTTGGTTTTGTTGTTCGTTTGTTTTGAGATGGAGTTTCACTCTGTCACCTGAGCTGGAGTGCAGTGGCGCGATCATCTCGGCTCACTACAACTCTCGCCTCCTGGGTTTGAGCAATTCTTCCACCTCAGCCTCCTGAGTAGCTGGGATTACAGACATACACCACCACACCCAGCTAATTTTTTTGTATTTTTAGTAGAGACGGGGTTTCACCAGGTTGCCCAGCCTGGTCTCAAACTCCTGACCTCAAGCGATCCACCCGCCTCGGCTTCCCAAAGTGCTGGGATTACAGGTGTGAGCCGCTGAGCCCAGCTAAAAAATTAACTTTGAAGTTTTAAAATAAAACCATGCCACTATTTATCAGTGCAAAAGAGACTTTCTAAATTGATAGATTATTTCAAAGAAGAGTGATGGGAGAGGTAACTTCTTAAGCCCAGGTCCCAGATAACCACCAAGCTGTGAAAAAGAGCACTAGTCATTCTGCCCTAACACTTCTCTTGGAGCCTATGTCTTAGTTTTCTTGTCTCGCTCTAGTTAGTTCTACCCATTTCCTCTTGTTTTCTTCCCAGTCTCTCTCTTACTCCTTCAACTTTGTCTTCTCATTCTCATGTCTCATTTCCTTCTGTTTACTTCCTGTGCTTTTACTACTTCTGTATTTCATACTGCTTTCATAGCTCTACCCTTATCTCTTTATAATGTGGAAATTTTCTCACTTAGGTTAAAATTAAACTTTGGGCATTCCCACCTATCAAAAAAGGATCAAGAATTCTTTTAAGTTTAAAAAGGCATCAAGATATGAGACATGTAGTGAATGCACTTTGTTCCGTAGGTTGTATAGGCTGGTGTTTGTCATCTTAGAATATGTGCTAAAGTTGCTAATTTCATAAAGATATAGTTATCTGGTTTCATGAATTGGATAGCAGATTAAAAGCAGCAAGAGACAGGGCAGCAGGAAAAATGCTACTAGAATCAAAATGGCTAAGACGTGACCACAGAATGACTGGTTATAAACATACAAAAATTAGCTATCATGTAATGTAGGCCAAGTAGCTTTGAATATCTTAGTTTTCCATCCCTAAGAGCATCGCTGTGTACCTAAACAATACTGTGGTTATTGTTTAATAAGGAAGTAAAAGTTATGATTCTATCATATCTAAAACTATTTTATTAATTTAGTTAATTTTTAACTAAATAGATACATATTATATATTTACATATATATATTTACATATATATATGTTTCATTTGGTCAGTTTTGTGGCTATCTCATTTTGAACTGAAAGTCTGGAATTTGATAGAAAAACTACAAATATTAGTAACTCACCATTTCCTGAGGGATTTAGTTCCTACCACCACTACATATATGGGGTCAAACCAGACCACACAGAAGATTTCATTTAGGCTAAAAGAAAGGAAGAGTTAAGGTTGCTAATTTCATAAAGATAGTTACCTGGTTTCATGAATTGGATAGCAGATTAAAAGCAACAAGAGACAGGGCAGATGTATGTTATATACATCTGTATAATTACATATATATATATATATATAAAATATATTTACAGAGTTACCACTATATATATTATATTGGGAACATAAGTATGTATAGAATTTGTACTAATAGAGTAAAATGTTGTTAATAAATATTGAGTAAACATTTATTGAGGACCTACTGTGTGCCAGGAACTGGGACCAATATGAAAATGAATGCAAAATGGCCTCTGACCTCAAGTGTTCTCAGTTCAGATGAAATAAATGTAAACTGTTAACACAGTGTGGTTGAGTGGAGGCAGCAGCAAATTGAGGGCTTTACTGTTGTCTCACTACTGAGGAATGAATGAGTAGCACCTCAGAGCTCAGTTATTGCCAACTTGAGTGTTGTTAAAATGAAAGTTTGCATCATTGCTGCAGCTGTTTTATACTCCTATAGTTTGTGATTCTGTAATCACATGATCTCCTTTAAAAATCTTACCATATAGCCGGGTGTGGTGGTGCACACCTGTAGTCCCAGCTACTCAGAGACAGAGGTGGGAGGATCACTTGAGCCCAGGAGTTTAAGGCTGTATTGAACCATGATCATGGCACTGTACTCCAGCCTGGGTGATAGAGCAAGACACTGTCTGAAAACAAACAAACAAAAAACCTTACCATACACATCAAGTAAAACCATTTCATTATACCTTAAAAGGAAGAAGTTCATTAAGTCACTTAGCAGACTACAAATTTAGTGCAGACATGGATATAGATGAGGAATACCAGCTTGTTTTGTTGGTGGGAGGGGGAAGGTGTTTTATTTTTAATAATTATGTACTAACTGGTATTGTCCTCTCCCTTGGCTGTCCCTGCCACAGTTCCAGAGTTATCAGTAGGCTAGATAGAAGGTGACCTCTCCTCATAAGGACTTGGACAACTCAGATTATCTGAAGACACAGACCTGACAGGAGGGAGAAGAAAAAACAAAACACTTGAAGCAAGAAACTCAAATGTAATCCTACGATCAAAGCAACTGGTCAACACTTCCATCAGAAGTGAAGATAGGAAGCTCATCAGATAGAACATCAGCCCATGAGATGTTTGCAGCAAATCATTTTGTTGCAAGCAGTGTGTCGCTTCTGCACAATCAGAGACTGTCTCGATCTCTCCACTCACCGTGGAAGTTGCCTTGTGCCTAAACTGAATTGACAAATGCATTGTAACTACAAATTTTATTTATTGTTATGAAACTGTAAGGTCTACATATAAAGGGAAAAAGTTAATGTGGAAAGCTGATCTACACTCAGCTGATGCCAGCATACATTAAAGCGGTTCACGTGCAGAGAACAAAGCAGTGACAACCATTGGCCCTTAGCATTCCCGGCATACCTATTAGTGTCTTAAAAAGGAAGGGAAAAGTCTTTTGTTGCCCTCTCCTATCCTTTTGCCATATGAATAGTGTTTTCCATGAAATAGGAAAATATCACTTGGAATAGCATTTCTCTTGCTCTCATTTTTTGATTTATTTTTATTTTCTCTTTGTGGGTGTTATATTTGATTTCTAAATCTGAATAGTTTATGGTCACAGTCCAGCCTCCTCCATGCAGCCCTGTGTGCTTTGCACATTTACCTTACAGTGGTAAGCAGAGACCATCTGTGACCATAGCCTAGCTAGGATTTTAAAAGGGGAAATTTTGTTCTCTAGGTTTTCCCCCAAATAAACATTGCTTTATTTCTAATAATAACCAAGACTTTTCAAGCTTCTAGATCTCATAGGAAAGCTTGTAACAGCAAAATTGTAAATTACAAGGGAAGAATCTACTTTTTAGAAATTGCTTTGTTTTCCAAGCAGTAAGTACTACATACAGTACTTGTAAAGTGTTAGCTGTAAGTAAGCACAAAATACATTTAATATACAAAGACGATTTTTTCAGGCTGTGATTATGGTGAACATAACAAAACCCAGTAGTCACCAAGGCAGGTAGTGTGATAAATGAACACACCACTCTGAGGCTAATTACCTAATGGAATACAAGAGCAATGGTCACCCGTGTTTCCTTATCCTAGCCTTTATTTCTCTGTCATTTGGATGGCTGGTCAATGGGGAAGAATTCAGTGGGTGATTTAATCAACTGCAAACCATCTGCCCCTGTCCCAAAATGATGAGCCAGATTAGCATTAAACCAGTATTTGTCAGTCCATCTTAATACTGTTCATTAAGGCACTCTCTGTCTCTAATCCTTAGGAGTTGTTTTCAAAGACATAATCACTTTGAACTTCCATGAAACCTGTCTTCCACCACAACAACCCTGGGAGAGAAAAACATGCTAAACGAGGTATCTTGGCTTAATAATTCCTTATAGCCAACATCAACAGTGGCAATCAGCACACAGAGGAAAGGACCCAAATCACTATGTAGCTTAAAGATTTCTGTTAATTTGAAAGAACAAAAACAGGACAGAACTTCTGGTACTCCAATCAGGATGATTCCTAACAAGTCAGTCATTTGTGAACTTAGTGGACTTTTTGGTTACTTTAATTTGCATATATTCTCCAGTTACATCAGACTCTATCTGTGGCCTTGTTCTTCATTTCAGTGTTAATCAGCTAAACAGAAGTTGTTGCTTATGATGTGTGAGTGAACATATGCCACTGCCTGGCCTTTTTTTCTTCAGAGCTTGTTGTCTTTTTCGCTATATTAGACTTTGCAGTATGCCCAGAAGCTTTCCTTCATAAAATAGAAAGAAAAAAACATTTGGCTTATTTTTCACTGTAGCTAGTCTTTTATACAATAATCTTGTAAGAAAATTTCTTGAATTCTAAATATTACTCTTTCTAGATTTTTGAAATCAAAAAGTTTTCAGTAAAAAGTTTCTTACTTTATTTTATTATATTAGGTAGTAAAAATGTAGGGTTATTTACCATAACCTGTTCATTAATATCAGAAATTTACAATAGCATTTTAAGACCATAGTAGGATTCTAGCATACCGTGTAGTACCTATGGAGTATTGTAAGAGCTAATTGTTGGAGATGAATTGCTTCTCATCTTGTTCTCCAGTTTCCATTGTTGGTTTATTGCAGATTTGTATCCTGTGTCAAATTCAAGGTATTATTGATAAACCTTTTCAACCAGCAGCAAGAAGTTCAAATTTTTTTCTGTCACTGTAACAGAAAACACAATATGTATATAACATTTATGTAGCAATAAATGTGCCATCTTTTTTTTAACACAGTAAACTAGTGAGTTTTTTACATTACTCTTTCTCAAATAATAATGTATTTTGTTTTCTTTTCTCCATCTCATTCATCCCAGAAACACTCACACTGCTTTTCCTAACTGCATTATCTGCATTATCTGGGAAACCCTTCAGGACAGAATCAGGGTTGTGGAGCTAAGTTGGCAATCTGGTCTAGAGCTTCTCCAGCTTGTGCTTTTCTCCTCTTGCCCTCACTACTGATAGTGGCCTTTTACCCTTTTCCTCAAGATTGACCAAACAGCAATTACTAGTTATAGAAAATCTACTCATTTGTAGATCTAGAGAAAAGTGAAGAAGATGGAAAAAGACTCAAATGAGGCTTTTTAAGTTATTCTTCAAAGCACTTTTCACATTTCCCATACCCTTTCTCACAGAAAAAGTGTGTCATAATTAGGTAATGGTATTGTTTATTGTTTAAAAGATAAAAGTTTGCTTTTATCCCAGTTTTTAACCACAAAAAAAGCATAGTGATTATCCATGAGGACTTCATGCCAAGCAGGAACCTCAAACAAACTGGACAAACTTTTTTTGACAGTGAATGACTTTTTGTAGGACCTGTGCATGCAAAACCCATGGTGATTGTCACATCCTCTTGGTATGCTGGCAGATTGCTTCTCTTGGTGAATTATGAAATCCACTGTTCACATTGGGTGCCTAACAGAACATTTTGTTTCTTGTGGGATTTAGTGAAAACTGTTAAAGTTGTTAAGTTGATTTTATACAGAATGAAAAAAATCTCTAAGAAGAAAATGTATAATCTTAAGAGCTGAAATGAAATATAGAGACCATCTAGTAAACGACCTCATTAATAGATCTGTGAAAACTGAGACTCAGATTGTATGTCTCTAAGAACACATAATTAGTAACAGATCAAGACACTTACAACTTTCCCTACAAAACCTCCCTGCCGTTACTTTCTCTTTCTAGATTTCTAGGCCAATTCTACTCCGTGTCTTCATTTTCTTCCATATTTGTTTTATTTCATGTTTCTCTCCTACAGTTCATGTTTTCTTTCTCCTTGGAAACTCAAAATTTAAACGTGTGTGTGTGTGTGTGTGTGTGAGACTTTAAAGAATTTGGCATTAAATAGTCCTCGATTCAGATCTAAGCTCAACATCTGATTAACTTCATTTTCTTATCTGAAAAATGGAGATAACATTAGAATTGTGTAAGGATTGAATGAAACAATGTATGGAAAGCTCTTATGGTTCTTGTCACATAATAAGTACTTAATGATAAATATTTTTAAATAAATAATATTATAACCAACTCCCAGGATGATTCCTCTTCAGCCATCCTGTCAGAGGTAAATGGTGAAATAAACCCCCAGAAGATGTCAACCCATCTTTGTAGGAGTCTACATTCTTTTGCAGCCATCCAATGAAATAATTGCATTTCTTTTCAGTGCCCTCCCGTGGCTACATTTTAAGAGGTTTTTTTTTTTTTAGACCTTCACATTTCAAGAGTGAGTCTGGCGGGCATGGTGGCTCACGCCTGTAATCCCAACAATTTGGGAGGCCAAGGCAGGCCAATCACTTGAGGTCAGGAGTTCATGACCAACCTGGCCAACATGGTAAAACCCCGTCTCTACTAAAAGAACAAAACTTAGCCAGCTGTGGTGGCAGGTGCCTGTAATGCAAGCTTCTCGGGAGGCTGAGGCAGGAGAATCGCTTGAACCCAGGAGGTGGAGGTTTCAGTGAGCTGAGGTCACGCCATTGCACGACAGCCAGGAGAACAAGAGCAAAACTCTGTCTCAGAAAAAAAAAGAGTAAGCCAGTAGGCTTTACCCAGTCACACTGTGTGGGTGGACAGCTGTATCAGTTTGGGTTCTTAAGAAGCAGATGCCAAGAGGAAGTTAGAAGGGCAAAGGATTTATTAGGAGATGTACCTGTGAAAAACAAAGGGGTGAGGAATCAAAAGTAGACAGGGATGGCCTTCAGACCATGCTGCAGGTTTGACATTAAAAGAAGGGCGTGTAAGGAAGGAGGATTAGGCAGGGAGAGCCTCAGGCTGCCTGCAGTTCTGAAGAAGGCCTGAGCAGCCCAGTGGGGGTGTTCTGGCACAAAGATTGCCGACGAAGGAGGCTTGTGTTGGGCAGGAATGGCAAAGTAGTATCAGTGTCCCTGTTTTGGTCGGTCATTGACTGGGATTTACCTGAGGAGACTGAGGCCTCAGTTTGAACAGCCAGAAGCTGACAGCTAACCACTCTTTCCCGACAGGTTATCTTTGAAAGGAGACCTCAGGTGCACCTCATGGCTTCCACAGCACTTCATCATCTTCCTACAAAAGAGCAAAATAAAACCAAAGGGTCTTCTGAAGTCACTGAGACAATAGCTGATCTCATTGGGCCAATGAGTCTTCTAAAAATTGCAGTTCCTTCTCCTTTGGCATTTCACAGTCAAGTAAACCTAGACGTATTATCCGAAGAATGAATCCCATTCCTCCTCCATCTTCTTTGGCTCTGGTGTGTAATCTGGATACTAGCCCCTAAAGTTGCTGTGTTTAGCAACTTCATTTCTCCATGTCTGTTGGGGGCTGGTTTCACAATCCCCTAAGGATAACAAAATCTCTGGATGCTCATGGCCTTTATATAAAAGGGCACGATATTTGCATACAATCTACACACATCCCCCCACATACTTTAAATCATCTCTGGATTACTCATAGTACCTAATGCAATGTAAATCCTATGTAAATCATTAGTATGCTGCATGGGTTTTTTGTCTGCATTATTTTCAGTATTGCACTGTTTTGTTCTGAAAACAGGGTCTTGCTCTGTCACCCAGGCTGAAGTGCAGTGGTATGATCCTAGCTCAATGTAACCTCAAACTCCTGGGCTCAAGTGATCCTCCTGCCTTGGCCTCCCAGAGTTCTGGGATTACAGGCGTGAGCCACCATGCCCAGCCTGTAGTGGTGGTGGTGGTGGTGGTGGTGGTGGTGGTGGTGTTTGAGACAGGGTCGTACATTATTGCCAAAGCTGGAGTACAGTGGCACATACATGGCTCAACCTCCTTGGCTCAAACAATCCTCCTGCCTCAGCCTCTAGAGTAGCTGGGACCGTAAGAGTGCACCCCCGTGCCTAGATAATTTTTTTATTTTTTGTAGAGATGGAATCTCCCCATGTTGACCAGGCTGAGCTTAAAATTATGGACTCAACCTATCCTCCCGCCTTGGCCTCCTAAAGTGCTGGGATTATAGATGGCTGTGCGTGGCCCCTTGTTAATTTATAATTAGTTTTCCCCCCCCCCCAATATTTTTGATCTATGGTTTCTTGAATCTGGATATGGGACCTGCATGCAGATAAGAAAGGCCAGCTGTATTATGGTGTTCTTCACAGGACAAGTGACAGTCCCTGCTTGCTGGGTCAGTAGATTGTCCACGCGTCTTTGTGGCCACCTGGCTTAGGAAGCTCACAATTCCCTGTGAGTGCCCTCAGCCCTAGGCTTTCTTACATGTGCCTGTGCTGGAGCATGTATATGGGAGTAGAAATAGCTTTCCTATGTTTGTTATCTTTCTTTAGTTACTACCAGAAGACAGCCTGGGGGGGCTTTCTGTTCTCTTTGACATAGACCTTCAATCCCTTCCCCAAACTGTCATGTGGTGCCACTGCTGCCTTCTGCCAGGGTCTGCTTTCTCTCTCTTGAGGGTCAGTGTTCCACTACGCTGGGTCCCCAGGGTCTCTGAGCCATTTTGTCTTTGGGCTTGGTGAGCGCCATGTGCAAGATTTCCAAGTCTTTCAAAGCTTGTGAAAATGTTTGCAATCTGAAAAAATATTACGGTGCCAAAAAAAAAATGCAAAATGAAATTAATTTCAAAAACAATTACAAAAGTCATACAAAACTGTTATAGCAAAACTAAATTGCTATTTAATGTGGAACTTGAGCTCATTTTAATGTATTTGATCTTATTAAATTTGGTATAGAAGGAATGTACCTTAACACAATAAAGAAGCATCTATGATAAACCCATAGCTAACATCCTAACTCACTGGTGAAAAGTTAGAAGCTTTTCCTCTAAGATCAGGAACAAGACAAGGATGCCCACTCTAGCCACTTCTATTCAACATAGTAATCCTAGCTGGAGCAATTATGCAAAAGAAAGAAAAGACAGCCAAACTGGAAGAAGTTTAACTGTCCCTATTTGCAGACAACATAATCTTGTAATACAGAAAACCTTAATGATTCTACCGAAAAACTTAGAACTAACAAATGAATTCAGTAAAGTTGCAGAATACAAAAATCAACATACAAAAATTAGTAGCATTTCTACACACTAACAGTGAACTACCTGAAAAAAAAAATCAAGAAAACAATCCCATTCAGAAAAGCTTTAAAAAATTAAATACTTAGGAATAAATTAAACCAAAGAGGTGAAAAACTGATACACTAAAAACTATAAAACATAAATTGAAGAAGATGCCAATAAATGGAAAGATAGACCACGTTCATGAATTGGAAGAGTTAATGTTGTTCAAATGTCCATACTACCCAACGTGATCTACAAACTTAATGCAACCCGTATCAAAATTTCAATGACTTTTTTTCACAGAAATAGAAAAAGCCTGAAATTTGAATAGAACCACAAAAGACCCCAAATAGCCAAAGCAACCTTGAGCAAAAAGAACAAAACTGGAGGCATCACACTACCTGACTTCAAAATATACTAAGAAGTTACAGTAATCAAAACAGTACTGTACTGACAACAAAGAAGACACATAGACCAATGGAACAGAATAAAACACAGAAGTCAGTCTGTGTATTTACAGAAAATTGATTTTTGACAATGATATCAAGAACACACATGAGGAAAGGACAGTCTCTTCAATAAATAGTGTTGGGAAAATCGTCTGTCTACATGCAAAAGAATGAAATTAGACCTTTATCTCATACCATACACAAAAATAAATTCACAGTGGATTAAAGACTTAGACATAAGACCTGCAACTATAAAATTGCTAGAAGAAAACAAGATTAAAAAAAAGAAAACAAGACAAAAGCTCCATGACATTGGTCTGGGCAATGGTTTTTTTAATATGATCCCCAAAAGCACAGACAACAAAAGCAAAAATAGACAAATAATATTATATCAAACTAGAAAGCTTCACAGCAAAGGAAACAATAATCAACAGTGAAGAGACAACCTGGAAAAAAATATTTGCAAGCCACACATTCGGATAAGGGGTTAATATCCAAAATATACAAGTCAATAACAAGAAAACCAAGAAACCAATTAAAAACTGGCCAAGGACCTGAATAGACTTTTCTCAAAAAAAGGCATACACATGGTCAACATGTATATGAAAAAGTGCTCAACATAATTAACCATCAGGGAAAGGCAAGTTAAAACCTAAGTGAGATATTACCTCACACATAGTAGAATGGCTATTATCAAAGATGGCAGGGCACAGTGGCTCCTGCCTGTAATCCCAACACTTTGGGAGGCCTAAGCAGAAGGATCGCTTGAACCCAGGAGTTTGAAACCATCCTGGGCAACAAAGTGAGCCCGTCTCTACAAAAAATAAAAATTAACCAGGTATGGTGGCGTGCACCTGTAGACCCAGAAACTTGGAAGGCTGAGGCAGGAAGATCACTTGAGCCCAGGAGTTCGAGGCTGCAGTGAGCTGTGATTGCACCACTGCACTCCAGCCTGGGCGACAGAGTGAAACCGTGTCTCCAAAAAAAATGCACAAAAGATAAGGTGTTGGCAAGGAAGTGGAGAAGGGGGTACCCTTGTACACTGTCGGTGGGCATGTAAATTACTACAGCCATTATAGAAAACAGTATGGAGATGCTCAGAAAAATAGAAATAGAACTACCATATGCTCCAGCAACCCCACTACTGAGTATATATCCAAAGGAAATAAAATAAGTATGTTAAAGAAATATCTGCACTCCCATGTTTGTTCATTACAGCATTATTCACGATAGCCAAGATACAGAATCAACCTAAGTGCCCATCAGTGAATGAATGGATAAAGGAAGCATGGTATATTTCCACAATTAAATACTGTTCAGCCTTAAAACAGAAGGAAATGCTGTCATATATGACAACATGGATGAGCCCAGACGACATTATGTTAAGTGAAATAGTCCAGGCAAATCAAATACTACATGATCTCATTTATATCTGGAATGTAAAAATAAAAAAAAAATTGAGGCCGGGCACGGTGGCTCACGCCTGTAATCTCAGCACTTTAGGAGGTTGAGGCAGGCAGATCATGAGGTCAGGAGTTCGAGACCAGCCTGGCCAACATGGTGAAACCCCATCTCTACTAAAAATACAAAAATTATCTGGGCATGCTGGCACGCACCTGTAATCCCAGCTACTCAGGAGGCTGAGGCAGGAGAATTGCTTGAACCCAGGAGGTGGAGGTTGCAGTGAGCCACGATCACAGCCTGGGAGACAGAGCGAAACTCCATCTTGGGGAAAAAAAGAAAAATTGAATGCATAGACGCAAAGAGTAGAATGGTGGGGCTGGGGGTGGCGAGAGGTGGGGCAGTGAGGGAGCTGGGGAAATGTTGGTCAAAGAGCACAAAATTTCAGTGAGACAGGATAAATAAATTCAAGAGATCTGTTATACAACATGGGGACTATAGTTAGTGTATTATATTTTTGAAAATATAATTTTTTGTGTGTTCTCATCACAAAAAGTAATTATGTGAGATAACGCATATGTTAATTAGCTCATTTGAGCCATTCACAATGTATACATATTTCAAAACACTACGTTGTACACAATAAATACATACAATATTTTTTGTCAAAAAACTTTTAGGCCGAGCACGGTGGCTCATGCCTGTAATCCCAGCACTTTGGGAGGCTGAGGCAGAAGAATCACTTGAGGTCAGGAGTTCAAGACCAGCATGGCCAACATGGTGAAATCCTGTCTCTAATAAAAAATATAAAAATTAGCTGGGTATAGTATCATGCACCTGTAATCCCAGCTAATTGGGAGGCTGAGACATGAGAATCACTTGAACTCCGGAGGCAGAGGTTGCAGTGAGCCTGGTCCATAGAGCAAGCCTGCACTCCAGCCTAGCCCCAGGGTGAGACTCGGTCTCAAAAAAAAATAAAACAACCAACAACAACAAAAACTTTTAAATCTATTTAAAATGGCTATTATCAAAGATAGCAGGGCACAGTGGCTCCTGCCTGTAATCCCAACATTTTGGGAGGCCTAAGCAGAAGGATCGCTTGAACCCAGGAGTTTGAAACCATCCTGGGCAACAAAGTGAGCCCGTAAGTTGAGACTTCCAAAAGTCTTAAAAACCATCCTAAGTTCCTTCAGTCCTAGAGTTCTTTCTCAGTTATCACTGTTTTTGGTTCTCCGGCTTCTTGATAGTCTCCTTGGAAGAAAAACAACTGCATCTTTCCCTCCAAAGGTAAGAGCCATCTCTGTATCTCTGAAGATCTAACCTTCTGCCACAGTTCGAATATGTTGGAAACGTAATCCCCCATGCAAAAGTGTTGAGGGGGCGCCTAATAAGAGGTCATGAGGGCTCTCCTCCCGGGCTGTTTTGCCCTGCCGCTTTCCACCTTGGATGACGCAGCACAAAGGCCCTCAACAGATGCCAGCCCCTCCGTCTTGCACCTTCCAGCCTCGAGAATTGTAAGAAATACGTTTCTGTTGTTCTTTTTTAATTACTCAGTCTCAGGTATTCTGTCATAGCATCAGAAAACACACTAAGATACCTGCCTAGGCCATGAGGACCCCAAGACACAGCACAAATTTTCTAGAAGCTCTAACCAGACCACCTTTCTCCTACTCCCACGGTAAGGTCCTTCCTTCCCCTGTCCCTTGCAGCCCTATGGGATTTTTTGCTTTCTCTCATTCTCCAGGCCTTCTGCAGCTCCATTTCCTGCAAGATTGCATCTTTTCTCCTGGATATTTGGTCCTCGCTGGACTGAGGTGGCAGCCCAGGGTTGGGAGCAGGCCTCTGGCTGGCCTCTGGTCAGTAAGCCAGAGGGGTCACCTTGTCCTGAAAGACAACCCAGCCACCATTGGCCATGTTTTCTGCCATCTTCTGAGTATTCCCAGTGACCCCCCTTAGCAGTTCAAGACAAGTTGGGTTATACAACAAGGCTGCACAATAATGAAGCTCCCACCCCTGGCTTGGGCCTGGGCATTAGAAAGCCCTGCCTGCGGGGGGCAGGGGGTGGGGCCCTCACATGCAGGAGGCAATGGCTAGTAGCTTCACCAGAGGATCCTCTGCCTCCTCGGTCCAGGCCTCCCCCTGGGGCCGTCCCGCCTCTTCCTCATTAAAGCCTGTGCTCAAAGGAGCGGGGTTGTTTTTCAGATTCTTTCAGCAGTGAGTTATTGATCAACACTGATAATGCAAGCAGCTTGATCTCACCCTGCACTGGCAGAGATTAATTAGCTTGATTCCCAAGCATAATTCCTAATTAGGCACGGGAAGAAAGGAAAGAGAACACAAAGGAACTATTCTTCTCCAGGAACCACCGACCTTCTGTCCAGGGGTGGAGGAGGAAGAAACAGGTAAGCATGTCCCAGCACCAGAGTGCTTCTTGCCCGGTCCAAAGCTGGGCAGCCAGCCCATGAGCACAAACAACACCGAGGATGGTGCCGGTGCCATCCTGCACAGGTCTCAGAAGAAAATGTGCATTTTGTTTGTTTGCTTTACTCTCTGCCTAATGATGCGCAGGGAAGGCACAATTAAGCAGGAAGCTTTGAAGTACCTGCTCTAGGCTTGCTTGGCCACCAGAGGCTGAGGATGCAAGCAGGGGAGAATTCAGCTCCATTGGGCTGGGGAAGAAAGGTTGGATGGGGAGGGGGTAGTGGCCCTGAGACTTGAACAGAAATAGTGAAAGGAAGCACTTCCTGCAGCTGAGAGGCAGCAGCCATCTTGTTCTGTTGTGGGCATTTTCTAGAGTGTTCCAGCCAGGACCGGTGATCCAAATGGCTCTTCCCTGGTGGTGGGTGGGGCAACAGGAGGTAGGAAGGACCTTCAATGTGGCAACCGTGAGGTGTGGCCAGTCAACTTACCCATGCTGAGCTTCCATTTCTCTTCTGTGAAATGGGGATAATCAACGATCGCATCAGCTTACGTGACGGTTGTGAGAATTAACTGAGGAATTGAGAGATGCATTGCACATAGGAGGCACTTCCTAACCCACCTAAAGAAAGCAAACCCACAGGGCAGCAAATCAGAAGCGGATAAGGACTGACCTCCTCCTTATTCAGTAGCACATGTCTAATAGACCCGACTGTGTCCCGCACATGCTGCCCCTGAGGAAGGCTTATTATAAGGAGCTACAAACAATGTAACCTGGGAAAGACAGTGGACTCAGGTATAGAACAAGAACACCTGCCTGGGTGACTGGGGACCAGGATGCAGGGAAGGCTGCCTGGAGGGAGTGACACACCCCTGAGTCTGAAATGACATTTTTGGCCAGGAAACAATGATTTGGTGAAAATGAGTTCACTAGAGGTTAATAAAAATTGGCAGTCCTGGCCAGGCACGGTGGCTCACGCCTGTAATCCAGCACCTTGGGAGGCTGAGGCAGGCGGATCACGAGGTCAGGAGTTCGAGACCAGTCTGACCAATACGGTGAGACCCCGTCCCTACTAAAACTACAAAAATTAGCCAGGCATGGTGGCACCTGCCTGTAATCCCAGCTACTCAGGAGGCTGAGGCAGGAGAATCGCTTGAACCCAGGAGGTGGAGGTTGCAGTGAGCCAAAATCATGCCACTGCAGGTCAGCCTGGGCAACAGAGCAAGACTCTGTCTAAAAAAAAAAAAATTGGGAATCCCTGCTGTCTGCAGTAGGCCAATCGTGTGTCCAAGAATCATGAGAGTATCCTTCCCCATCACCACCACCACCCCACACTCACACCAAAATGTGTCACCCTTCAATCCCTTGAAGTCTGTCTGCTCGCCATCCTGATCCAAACAAGCCACTTTAAATAAAGTGCAATTATGAAACAATAGGGGACATTCGAACACTGGCCGGACTACTGTTGATACATTTAGATGTGATACTGTGGTTATGTTTTTCTAAAAGTCCTTGTCTGTTAGAGATACACACTGAAGTATTTACAGAGAGAATGATACAATCGCTGTCTGGAATCCACTTCAATGCCACCCAGTGTTCGAGGGTGGGGAGTGGGGTTAGGCGGTTTCAAGGAAACAAGATTGGCCCAGTCTATCAGCATCGATGCTGGGTGAGATAGGGAAGTGGGGGTTCATTATACACTTTACTTTTGAAAGTGAAGTTTTTCATAATAAAAAGTTGAAAGACAGAAGGAAGGGAGATGGGAAGGCAGGGAAAGGAGAAAGGGAAGGAGAGAAGGAAAAGATTCTGCTCAAATGTCCCTTTGGAAACCTTCCTTGACCCCCGCGTTGGTACAGGACGGGGGGAACGGGGAGGCTGTTTTCTGCTCAGCCAGAGCAACAAGGCCCATGAGGAGACAGGAGGGATGTCTGGAGAGCAGTCCCAAGCCACAGAGTCCTTCTGGGGACCATCCACACCATGGAGAGAGAGCAGAACAGGGAGCATAGCACAGACCCATGACATAGCGCTGTGCCCATGACACCAGCTGGCAAAGGGCCACGGGACCAGGAGGGAGGCATTAGAAGGGCGAACACTAGCAGCTGTTGAATAGGAAGAAACGTGAACCAACTTCTCTACCTAAGGAAGTGGTGGCAAGGCCGTGGAGGTTTGGGAGAGGGACAGGTTCCAGGATTAGAGTGGCTTTTTTTTCTTGAAGGGGGAGAGGCTACTGTAGCCGCAGGTACCGAGCATCTGGTGTCCGGAGAGACGCAGCTACTCTAGGCAGTTTCTGATCTGGAACCAGGAAGTGTCTGTCTCCCCACAGGCAAGCAGATGTTCTGGCCTTGGTGCTGGGCCTGCCACGACCAGAGGCAGAGATGCCCCCACGTGCCTGCGTCAGGCATGACAGGTCACCCCTGAGTCCTTGGGTCTCCCCAGGCCTTCTCCAGGCCTTCCCAACAGGGCTGAGGTTGAAGAAAACGCTCAAGGTTCACCCCACTGCTCCGACCCTCTCACCAGAAGAGAAGGGCTGTGTCCCAAGAGCAGCCTGCTTGGGAAAAGAATATGTGGGGTGACTTGTCCAGATCTGCCCAGGGAGGCTGGGAATGGAGAGAGAGAGGAATCTGCCAACCAGTTGGGGGAAAGTGGATTTTGCAACAACCTTGATGATATTAAATGCTTGGGGGGCCTGGGAAGACCAAATGTTTAATATTTGGAGAAGAGGCTGTCTAAACAAAGTAATTAGGAGGCTCCTTTGTAGTGATATGAAAGAGATGAACTGGGTATACCCGACATCAAAGACAGGAGATTCAGTGGGGAATGAGGCCCACGGCCGGGCGTGGGCAGCGCTGGAGGACAGGATCTCGCAGTGTGCTGTGGGGGAGGGCAGCCCCTGCAGTGTGCATGTTGAGTGCTGGGAAACCCCAAGTAACACTTCCCCACTCATTTAACACACTTCCTAAAACCTCTCTCTCAGACGAAGGTTAAACCTCCCCAAAAGCTACTTTTCAAAAGCAACGTTTACCACCAACCACGAGAAACACAGGAGCCTGCCTTCCACTGTTTACCATTGGGCAGGAGGTCGTTTATGGACCATTCTCTCGCCCAGGATAAACTCAGAAGTGGACACTGAGGGCAGGTTGTGGGTGCCACCAGGCAAGCTAGGGCATCGGAGTTCAGCAGAGCTGGGTGGGAATTCTGCTTCTCCCTCCACTACCTGAGTAACCCTGGGCAAGTCGCTTAGCCTCTCCAAGCATAAACTGCTTTGCTTGTAATATGCAAATAATAAGGGGTGGAGGAATTTTTTTTTTTTTTTTTTTTTTTTTTTGAGACAGAGTCTCGCTCTGTCACCCAGGCTGGAGTGCAGTGGCGCGATCTCGGTTCACTGCAATCTCTGCCTCCTGGGTTCAAGCAATTCTCCTGCGTCAGCCTCCTGAGTAGCTGGGATTACAGGCGCCCACCACTACGCCCAACTACTTTTTGTATTTTTAGTAGGGACAGGCTTTCACCATGTTGGTCAGGCGTTTTCCCAGGACCCAGGCAGACAGCTGATTCCAGCATCCATGTTGCATCCCCCTCCTGCTGTAGCTGGCGTCTCCCAGAGCCGGGCACCCACCACAGAGCTTCTAAGCCCAGGCCCATTTGAACACAGGAGGACTTCTGAAGTTCATTTAACCCCAAAATCAGTGATTCTACATCATATTTTGAAGTGTTTACAGGTAAATCATGTGATACTGGTATTTATTTTTAAAATATTCTAGCCCAAAGTACATGGTAGACAAAATAAGAATGTCAGGATGCTGATAATTAGTGAAACTAGACGAAGATACACGAAAGTTTAATTTTGATTCTCACCTACTTTCATGTGCATTAGGAAACTTTCATAATAAGTTAAAGGAACAAAATAGGCCAAGATCAGTTGCTCATGCCTGTAATCCCAGCACTTTGGGTGGCTGAGGCAGGCGGATTACTTGAGGTCAGGAGTTTGAGACCAGCCTAGCCAACATGGTGAAACCCCATCTCCACTAGAAAATACAAAGAAAAAAAAAATTGTCGCCAGGCGTGGTGGCAAGCGCCTGTAATCCCAGCTACTCAGGAGGCTGAGGCAGGAAAATCGCTTGAGCCTCCAAGGCGGAGGTTGCAGTGACCCAAGATTGCGCCATTGCACTCCAGCCTGGGTGACAGAGTGAGACTCCATCTCTAAATAAATAAAGGAACAAAATACATTTCGGTCTTGAGCTCCAGTTCCCTGCTGGGAGGAGCTGAAGCTGAGCTATGGCACCCGCTGCTTTTTCTCCCTCATCCCTAAAAATGTGGGGTGCTGGGTGCCAAGGGAGATCTGAAGACGGCCACCACTCAGACCAGCAGGAGAGGCCAAGAAGGTGGTAAGAAATTACAAGGTATTGTAGCACATGCTCCCCAGGGTGAGGACACAGGACTCTGGGACCTAAGGAGGGAGCAGTTAACTCAAGAGGGCCCAAGTCAGGAAGGACCTGACCGTGGTGACAAAGCCGGTTAATAGGAGCAATGGTTTTGCAACCACAAACATTGGTCTGGGGGACTGCGGGCCCAATGTGGTGGGAGTTTTAGAGCAGGGACCCCTCCACTGCACGTGGATTCTCATAATTGCTAAGTTGCACTGAATTCTCTCTCAACCCATTTGGAGGCTCTCACCAAGAAAGGAGTCCCTTTGAATTGGCAGGATGTTAAAAGCTTCCTCCAGCCATTGACCCTGGGTCCCCTTGGTAGAAATAAATCAGATTTTCCAGGCAGTCCTCAGTTTCACGTCCATTCCTCATTCAATCAATTATTCAATTACAAATCATTTTTAGTATGAGTTTATGGTTCAGGAATTCAGGCAGGGCTCAGCTGGGCAGTTCTTGTGTCCCACATGGCATTGGCTAGGAATAGGCTACCCCGAAGATATCACAGTGTAATGGGAGATGGGAAATAGGTTAACACAAAGTTACTATACTACAAGAAAAATCTGGCCGGGCGCGGTGGCTCAAGCCTGTAATCCCAGCACTTTGGGAGGCCGAGACGGGCGGATCACGAGGTCGGGAGATCAAGACCATCCTGGCTAACACGGTGAAACCCCGTCTCTACTAAAAAAAATAAAAAATAAAAGTAGCCGGGCGAGGTGGCTGGCGCCTGTAGTCCCAGCTACTCGGGAGGCTGAGGCAGGAAAATGGCCTGAACCCGGCAGGCGGAGCTTGCAGTGAGCTGAGATCCGGCCACTGCACTCCAGCCTGGGCAGAGCAAGACTCCGTCTCAAAAAAAAAAAAAAAAAAAAGAAAATCTTCAAATCTTCAATCTTCAGTCTTCATGGGTGTGAGTCTTCCCTGGTAGAGAGTTCTTTACTAAATTGTATTCCTGTGTTAGCCAGCCAAGCACTCACGGAGTACAGTTGTCCCTTGCTATCTGTGGCAGATTGATCCCAGACACTGCCACCTCCAGCCCTGTGAATACCAAAACCCATGGATGCTCAAGTCGTTGATATAAAATGGTATGGTATTTGCACATAACCTACACACATCCTCCCATATACTTTAAATCATCACTAGATTACTTATAATACCTAATGCAATGTAAATGCTATGTAAGTAGTTGCTACACTGTATTGCTTAGGGAATAATGACAAAAAAAAAGACTGTACAACTTCAGTACAAATGCTATAATTCATTTTTTTATCTGAATTTTTTGATCCATGAATACAGAGGGCTGGCTGTATAAAGAATGTACAATTTGGTACTTTACTCCTAGTTTAAGTCATCTCTTTCAGCCCATACGGGTTGCCTGGGGCAGGGCAGGGGTGTGCATGTTGAGTCGGCGCTATACCCTGTTCCACAATGCGTGGTATCCTTTGCACACAGCTTGCAGGGCTGCCTCCAAGGATGGCTGCCTTATCCCCCACCCTTTCTTCATGGCACCCTCTTATCTCCACCCCCTTTCCTCTTCTGAGTCCTACCTTTTCTTGCCAGACCAGGGATTTGCCAATTATTCTGGATGGGCAGAGGGAAGGGGCCCTCAGATCCTGCAGATGGAGCATCTGAAAGACAATGAGACGCTGTACACAACCAAGCTCAGCCTCCTGTAAACACATCCTCTGGGTGTCACTATGCGAAAAGACTGTGTCTCTTTACATTGCACAGCGAAGTGTCCCTCTGATTGTCTTGTTGTTGGTGCGTGCATGGATTCAGGAAGAGGAGGTATTTGGACCCAACGACAAAGGTTCATCTCGGTGGTTTGTCTCCTGTGTTTGTTTTGTGCCTGCCCCATATGTATCCACCCGACTACTGGCAGCAATCCCTCCAGGACCCACCTCTGTCTTCGTGGTTTGTGTGTCCTGGTCCTGCTCCTTGGCCCCAGAATACACGCTACACATCTAACCTACCCAGTGCCTCATCCCTACGGCTACAGCGATTGGTTTAGGAATGGGCAAATGATCCAATCAGAGTAAGACTGTCTAACATCTGATCCCACTTATCCTGGAGCTAGAAGTCCCACCTTTCCAGGCTCCTCCATGTTCCTTTCTGCAGCAATGAGGAGGAAGGCTCATTCCCTTCTCAGGGAGCTTGCTGTGGTGTCCCAATCCTGACTGTCCCCTCTCCACCCCCGCCTATGGCTCCCCTGTCTCCTGGCATTCTCATCTGCCACTGAATTCTTCCCACGCCAAACGCAAGTTAGGAACCTAAGCTCGGATGAAATGCTGGCTTAGACCTCATTGCTACTGAGAAGCAGAAACCACACTTCTTAGTTGGTAGAGGTGGATATGGACTGGGGCCATAAAGATTCCTCAATCATTGAATAAGGATTTCATTATTTGGACTACTAAATACATTAGATTATTTATACTAACTAAATAAATTAGATTCATTTTTCGAAGTTTAAAATCGTTTTCAATAGAGACTAAAAAGGCTGTAGATGAGATGGGAGAATCTTTCAACGCCAGACTCTTCCCGTCTCCTCCCTAGTATGTATCACTACGCCTTGCCCAGAGAGACTGTAGGGGTGCTCAGAAAGAAACCATGGCTGGTTGATTCCCTGGAAAAAGGGGCGCTGTCGCAGAGAACTCTGTGCCCTTCCTGCCGACACTGGGGTATAGAGGAGGCAAGTTCCCCTCTGAAGGTGAGCACGATTCACCGATTAAAACTAAGAAATTTACTTTGGTATGTTACTGTTAACTAACCTACAGACTTTTTTCCAGATTTCACCATGCTTTCCAATCTTGTCCTTTCCCAGTTCCAGGATCTAGTGCAGAATACCAGGTTGCATGTTAGGATGTGTCCAGTCTGTGACCATTTCTCAATCTTTCCTCGTTTTCTCATGACTTCCGACATTTATTTATTTTTTGAGACTGAGTCTTACTCTGTTGCCTAGGCTGGAGTGCAGTGGCCTCATCTTGGCTCACTACAACCTCCACCTCCTGGGTTCAAACGATTCTCCTGCCTCAGGAGATTTGCTCTGCCTCAGCCTCCCAAGTAGCTGGGATTCTCCTGCCTCAGCCTCCCAAGTAGCTGGGATTACGCGCGCACCACCATGCCTGGCTAAATTGTATTTTTAGTAGAGATGGGATTTCACCATGTTGGCCAGGCTGATCTCGAACTCCTGACCTCAGGTGACCCGCCCGCCTCAGCGTCCCAAAGTGCTGGGATTACAGGCGCGAGCCACCTCGCCCAGCCTGAGTTCTGACATTTAGAAGAGTACGTGGGGCAGGGGGGAGATTTTGTAGAATGTCCCTCAATTTGGGTGTGTTTGGTGTTTTGCCATGAGACTGGGGTTATGCTTTTGGGGGAAGAGTGCCACACAGAGGTGAAATGTCCTCCTCATCACATTATTCGAGAGGTACATGGTACCTATGGGACTTATCACTACTGATGTTAACCTTGATCTCTTTTTTCAGGTGGTGCCTGCCAGCTTCCTCCACTGTGGAGTTACCACTTTTCCCTTTCCACATTGTATTCATCAGAAGCCAGTCACTAAGCGAGGTCAAACTCCAGGACAAAGGAATGAAGTGCCTCCTCCTGGAGGGGGAGCATTCACATTTATTACCTGGGATCCTTCTGTAAGGAAGAGCTCTCTCTCCTCTAAAAAACTCTTTAATCCTTTTAAGTCTCAGTTTCTTAATTGTGAAATGGGGCTAATACCTGTATCCAACCAAGGAGGTAGTTAGAAGGTTACGTGATAGGTGGAAAGCATTTAACAAAGGTGAAATGTTATGGTCAGGAACAATCCAGAGACCCAACCAGCCATGTGCAGGAGCCACTTAACTCTACTGTTCTGCAGCGCTGTGATGTCTGCGTCTTTCACTGGGGGTGAAGTTCCCGCTCCCTGAGACAGGCCAGTCTGGAGACAGGCTGGTTTTCTCTCTGTTCTCCTGAGAGCCCTTCAGATGAGAGGGGAGGTCTGGAGACAGAATGCCAAAAGCCCATTAAAGGCACTGCCTTGCAGTTAAGAGAGGGAGCAGGTCTGGAGAAGAACCAGAGGAGCTCAGCCAAGGTACGGTGTATGGATTGGACTTTGGTAGAAGATGGTAAGAACCAAACACCTGAGAAACCACTTTGAAGATCAGGGTCAGAGTAAGGCCTAACACATAGTTGGCTCTCAGTAATTATTGGTTGATTGAATGGCTCAAAGAGCAACTCGACCGAGAACGCTGGACTGGGAGTCCAGTTACTTGGGGCTTGCATCCCTGATTTATTTTTATTTTATATTTATATGTGTTTTATTTTTTGAGACGGAGTCTCACTCACTCTGTCACCCAGGCTGGAGTACAGTGGCATGATCTTAGCTCACTGCAACCTCCGCCTCCCAGGTTCAAGCAATTCTCCTGCCTCAGCCTCCCAAGTAGCTGGGATTACAGGCATGCACCACCACACCAGCTAATTTTTGTATTTTTAGTAGAGACAGGGTTTCACCATGTTGGCCATGCTGGTCTCGACCTCCTGACCTCAGGTGATCTTCCTGCCTTGGCCTCCCAAAGTGTTGGGATTACAGGCGTGAGCCACCGTGCCTGGCCGTGATTTATTTTTTCGTGTATGTTTGTTTTTGTCAACTTGCTGTGTGACCCTAAGCAAGTTACTTAACTTCTCTGGGCTTCACTTTCCATGGATGAAAATTGTAAAGAGGTTGGAGAGAGAAGAGGACTAGGTCCAGGCCTTAGAGGAGAGCCACTGTCCCGGACTTCTCCCTCTGTCACCCCGCTTTCCATGACCCTCTCTGCCTGGCTTCGTGACTCCTTGCCTCGCTTTCAAAACAAATGCTGCAATCTCACTGCTCATCCAAGAGCCCGGCATTGTTAGAAACTTCCCAGCCTGCAGCAAAGGCTGCTGCAATACTGGCTCTGCCTGCCTTTGCCCTGCGCTTCCTACACACCCTCCCTTTGTTTCTCCTCAACATCTGTCCCTGACTATACTCGTCTCATGTTTGTCCTCAGCTGCTGAAAGGGCCACGTTTGTTTTCATTACAAATAAGACCACCGAGTGGGCTCCTGGCGTGAGGGCGGGAGCAGCCGCGCGCAGTCTTCAGAGGCAGCCCCCCAGGCTCTCTCTGGAGGGTGTGTCTCTGCTTCCCTTTCCCGTGTTTATTTTTAGACCAAGACAAGTGGCCCGGGGAGACCCTCCGGACTCCCAGCCTTCAGAGGGCAGGGCAGCTTGGGCTTTCGCCCCAGCGCTTCCTGCCAGTCACGTGTGTGTTCCTGGCCGGGGTGCGGGGAGCTGGTATCTTGGCCCTTGTGGGAGGACGCGCACAGCCCGAGGAGGGAGAGCCCCGCACGGGAAAGGGCTTTTTAGAGGTGGGGTGCCGGCGTAGGAACGATGCATTACTTTAACATTTGATTTATTTTTCCAACTGGACTTCTTCCCGGACTTCTTCCCGGGGCTCTTTCTGGGCCTAGCTGCCTTTGTGATCCCGCGCCCCGGCCCTTGGCCTCTCACCTCCAGCGCGGGGGCGCCCCCTGCCGTGGGAAGCGGCTGTGACCTGGCAGAGGTGCCATCTGGGACTCTGGGTTCTCAGCCCCGGGACAGCGAACCGAGGGGCAGATGATCCATCAGAAAAGAGCCGGCACTGCCCAGCCCCGCGCCCCTGCCCCTGCCTTTTTCTGGGAGCGCCCAGCGCCGCGCCGCCTACGGCCGCTTGACCGCATCTTTGCGCCCGGCCCCAGGCTCTGGGACTGCCGTGCCCCTCATCAAGGGAGAGCCAAGGACCACAAGGGGAAGGTCAGCAGCGGTGGTGTGGAGGACCTTTGGCTGCAGGCCCCGCCGCGCTCTCCCTCCAGTCCTTGCCTTCTCTGGGGACCAGGTAGCACCGGTGCCTGGATCTCGGCCTTGTCTCCGTGTGCCCTGCTCCCTGCCTCACCTACTAAGAACCAAGTCTGGTTCACCGTCTCCCAAGAGCTGCAACCCATTCTCAGCTAGCTGGGGGCCCAGGCCACCCCTTCCCTCCTGACCTGTGTGCCTTCTGGACTGGCTCCAGGGCCCCCCACACCGTGACCAGGGCGGGTTCCCTATGGGGCTGGCCAGTCGGCACCGTGCCAGGCCCACAGTGCCCTGGGCGCCCGTGGAAGTCGTTTTGTGTCTTTAAAATAAGAAGGAAGACATTAACCTTTAGGCTGAAGAAAATGTTTTAGTAGACAATATTAACATATTTATCTTTATCCAACAGCCATAAAATATAACTTTAAATATTCTATTGATGGATAAAGGAGTTCATGAAGGCAGAAGTGCCTGGGCCCACGAACATCCCAGTGTGGCCCTGGACGGGACATCATGGTCCCCTGGCCAACAGAGCTAAAATGTGGGTGAAGGCCAGATTTCTTGCACATGGCAGTGACGGGATGCTCCCCAGAGAGCTTCATGTGGATTCTTTGCTTTTTGTTTTCTCTCTTAATAAAAATGTATGATGTTTACATTTGTCAGAGAACAAACAGAACTGTGGCTTGTGTTTCATGTCTTACGAAATGGGTCTTGTGTACTTTTGGCTGTTCCTTCATGTTCTTAGCAGTTATAGATTTGACCCCTCTGGAATGGAGGGGCCATATATCAGGGGGTTTGGGGCAGGGGATATGGCCCTGTTTGCCCTGCCCTCCCTGATAGGTTGATTTATCTCCCTGCAATCCCTTCTTCACCTTCTGGGCTTGGTCTTCCTCTCGGTCCCAGATCTGCCCCCAGGGCTTTGTTTGGCACCGCCCCACTCCCGCCTTCCCCAGTAGTCTTTCTACAGACCACCCCTTCCCATGTCTCCTCAGCGCTGGCCTTCTCAGCAGTTCTAGCAACCGTCTCCACTGCTTTAGCCGGCTAGGACTGCCAAACAAAGCACCACAGCTTGGGGGCTTCAACCACAGAAATCTGTATTCTCATAATTCTGGAGACCAGAAGTCTGAGATCAAGGTGTCCACAGGGCTGATTTCTTCTGAGGCCCCTCTCCTTGGTTTGTCAACAGCCTCTTCTCCCTATGTCTTCACAGGGTCTTCCCTCTATGCCTGTCAGTGTCCTGATCTCCTCTCAGTCATATTGGGTTAGGGATCACCACATGACCTCGTTTTACCTTGATCACCTCTTTAAAGTCTCTTTTTTTTTTTTGAGACAGAGTCTCACTCTGTCGCTCAGGCTGTAGTGCAATGACACCATCTCGGCTCACTGCAAGCCTCAGCCTCTGAGGCTCAAGCAATTGTCCTGCCTCAGCCTCCTGAGTAGCTGGGATTACAGGCATGCACCACCACGCCTGGCTAATTTTTTTGTATTTTTAGTAGAGATGGGGTTTCATCGTGTTGGCCAGGCTGGTCTTGAACTCTTGACCTCAAGTGATCTACCCGCCTTGGCCTCCGAAAGTGCTGGGATTACAGGTGTGAGCTACTACTCCCGGCCTTCTCCAAATACCGTCACACTGTGCATTGCTACAGTTAGGATTTCAACATGTGAATTTGAGGGGGACTCAAATCAGTCCATACACCCACCACCACCTCCACTTCCGTGCACAGAAATAATTGCCAGAACTACAGACCGTGAGCTTGTGTGGGGTGACAATCCGACCAGCAACGGTGAGACAGAGCTGAGAGGGCTGCAGACCAGGGCGGTGGGGCCCAGGATGCTAACAAAGCGCCGCTGAGACCCGCACAGCGTGCAGGTGCTGCTGGGGGAGAGGGGTCCCCTGAGTGGATCTGCTTGGTCTGCCCTTGCAAATAGTTATTGTCAACAGGAAGGACTTAGAGCCCCTTGATCTACATTCACGGATACTTTTTTGAACTCAAGGTTTACACTAGAAACCAGCAGCACCCCATCCCCGAGGGCTCTCTAACCCACTGTGTGTGTACCCTGACCTTACCTACCTTTTTTAAAAATTTATTTATGTATTTATTTTTTTGAGATGGAGACTCGATCTGTCGCCCAGGCTGGAGTGCAATGGCGCGATCTCAGCTCACTGCAAGGTCCGCCTCCCGGGTTCACGCCATTCTCCTGCCTCAGCCTCCCGAGTAGCTGGGACTACAGGCGCCCGCCACCACGCCTGGCTAATTTTTTGTATTTTTAGTAGAGACGGGGTTTCACCGTGTTAGCCAGGATGGTCTCGATCTCCTGACCTCGTGATCTGCCCGCCTTGGCCTCCCAAAGTGCTGGGATTACAGGCGTGAGCCACCACACCTGCCCCTAACATGCCTTTTTTAAACCAAAAATTCTGATCTTTGTTCCAATAATTACTCAATGGCTACAGCTCTAGCTTCATAAATAGAGTTTATGGGGAACCTCGTGGAGGAAGCCGTCCAATAGGGAAATCTTGTACAAACCCTGCTAGGCTTATCCAGTCCTTGGGTCAAACGTTCTTGGAAAGAGACTAACCTCCCACCGGCCCTGCTACCGCGCCCCCCACCTCTGCCCCCAACTTTCTTGCCCTGCTCATCTGGCTGGTACCTGCTCAAAGGAGTCAGGTTCATTTCAAAAAGCCTAAGAGGACAAAGTGGGGAAGATGAATCTTTTCGAAAAAGAATTACCGCCTGTATTTCAAAGTCAACAGCAAATTTAAAAAAACATATTTTTTTAACAATAAAATGCTGCTTGGCATCATTCAAGCTGGTGCCACCCTCCCTCACTCCAGTGCCAGGTCTTTGTGCCGAGCCCATCGATTCTCCTGCTAGTAAAATAGGAAGGAGCTGGAGGATCACTTTTTAATCTTATTCATTTTGGCGGTGATCCTTTTGGCTCTGTCTTAACACCCGAAGACCACGAGTCCTGGCCCACATTTTTCCTGGGGGTAGAAGACGAGGGAGACAAGGGAGACAGTGCAGCTGTGTCATCTCCTTCAAAGCAAACCTCTCTGCTTAGGCCTCCAGATGCAGAGCGGACTTTAGAGGAACACTAAATCCCACCCTGATTGCCATTTAGTCCAGAGTTTCTTGCGCAGAATAACAATATCCCCAAAACTACCCTGAGCGAAGAGTTTAAACTTGGAGTGGGACGTGCTCATGGCTGCCTTGCCTTTGCCAGCAATGTGAACCACAAACTCTTCTCTTGCCCGGCCCTCTTCCCGGAAAGTTCCTGGAACAAGCAGGAAGTCTTTCTGGGGATTTTAGTGATAGAATCTCAAGCCTGCTTTTCAGAATTCGCATCCGCGTTGTTTTTCCCAGTCTCACTCTCCCACCAAAGCCAGGACAGTGCTAGTCAAGTTCATAGCCAGAGTTCCGTGGGCATTCATTCCCTCATCCACCTCCTTTACTCGCATAACCCAGAACCACGGAGGGTCCCCATAAACTCATCCAGGCCCTTCTGGGAACCTCCAGATGCAGTCTCGCGGGGCCCGCTCCCGGTCCTTTCATCGTCTCCCACTGGAGCCTCGGGGTGACGTGTGTGTGTGTATGTGTGTGTGTGTGTCCGCGCGCGCACGTGTGTGTGTTGATGGTGAAGCACACACGAGTGCTGTCCCCTCACTGCCATGGCATCTTTGAGGCACTGCGTCCAGGTCTGTGTCCCTTCAGAGCAAACCTCCCAAGTAGCTAAACGGTGCCCTAACTGCTTCAGCGCTCCTGTGGCCACATTGTGCTTTGCGTGCGTCTATGAGAGCCACTCTCCAGTCTGTGTCCCGCCCTCTCACTGAGGCCTGGAACCTCAGCTTGTGCTGTGTGCTCCACCAAGACCCTTGTGAAAATGGCCACCAGGCTGTTCTCTACTGGGGACAGAGAGCTCCTCTGTTAGCTCCTGGGGCCAGGCTGGGGAACAGGCTCCACAGGGTTCTTTCTGCTCCTCACCTCTCTCACCTCTGCTCCCAGGCACCTTCACCCTAAACAGACTTTTTTATTTTTATTTTTTTGAGGTAGTCTCACTCTGTCGCCCAGGCTGGAGCACAGTGGCGTGATCTCAGCTCACTGCACTCTCCACCTCCCAGGTTCAAGTGATTCTCTTGCCTCACCCTCCTGAGTAGCTGGGATTACAGGTGCTTGCCACCATGCCTGACTAATTTTTAGTAGAGACAGGGTTTCACCATGTCGGCTAGGCTGGTCTCGAACTCCTGACCTCCAGTGATCCACCTGCCTCGGCCTCCCAAAGTGGGGGATTACGGTGTGAGCCACTGCACCCAGCCCCAAAACACACTTCTTATTGCTTCCTTTCTTTCCCACACAAAACAGCAAATGTTTTGTTGGAGGCTGATGGCGCAGAAATTTATCAGACACAGCTATACTCAAAATCCAGGTTAGGCTTAGTAGGATCTGCTTCCTATCCCGGCAGTTCTCTGGGGACACTTCCCCACCTCTGGTGGCCTAGCCGTTCAGTGCGGTCACTGTGGCACCTGTTGAGAAGCTGACACCAGCTGGTGTTGGCATTGCACTCCATCAACAAAACTGAGTCAACCTTCCTTCAATATAATATCATTTATATTGTTTCCACATCATCAATGTCTTAATATTTTACATAATTGATGTGGCGTTTCATCAACTACAATCTCTCTTATGTGGAGGAAGCCTCACCAAATTAGTAAAATGCAATCTGAATTATATCTTTTAAATGAAACAGTTTTATTATTTCCAGCGCATGTGGAAATTTAGGCAAGATAAGTTTCAGGTGGAAAACTCCTTCGGGATCTTTAATGAAGACATGAAAACGGTTTATCATTAGCTTATCAATTACTAGACGGAAATGAAAGCTTTTTGTAGCTTTGGAAAAGCCTGTTCCTTCTCCTCTACGTCGACATCTTGTTTACATCATCACGTGCTCAGCCGACTCTGCTCTCATAATTTCCACCAAAGTAAACGTCAAGCCTGATTCTGCAAAATATCACACATTTCAATTTGCTGCATTTAAGAACATTCTTGATATGTTATCCTTCTTTATCCCGGGCTCTTAAAATGCTTTTTCAAAACACTTGCTTGGACCTGTGGAAATAGGCGGTTCTGATGTTTGCTTTTTGAAGATAAGACGGCAGAAATGTTGAGGCCCTGATTGCATGGCTTGCCTGGGCTCTGCCACTCCCATCTTTAGCCCGGTTCATTGCGCTCAAAAGTGGAAGGAGAGGCTGCTTCGGAAACCTGCGCCACCGGGTGTAATTACAGTACCAACAGCCGACCTCTTTGCTACACCAATGGTCCAGTGACCGCTGCTCGGCACATGACTCTTGGCCTGGGAACAAGATAATATTCACCGAGCGTGACTGCTGCATCCAAGTCAGAGGCGAGGAGGAAAAACAAGCACTTGTTTTCCACATGCATCTCCAAGGCTGCATTTCCAACTTGGCCATGGCCATAGAAGCCAGAACCTTACAGCGTCTTGGCAATTAAATGATTTTCACGCTTCTATTTTTAAAAGCCTTGGACCGAGTAACCTGGGGGATCAGAGTGGTTGGGTGAATGTCTTTGCAGAGCTCCCCCGAGTCGGAGGCCCTGTCCTGGCAGCATTCCAAAGCAACTGCGAAACCAAAATGCTACAACAGGGCCCACTCTGCAAACCTGCTCCTCAGATGATAAAAACAGAAACACCAGAGGCACCGGGGCCCTTGCAGTCTGTCCTACGTGAGGACAAAGAGTACATTCTGGCCTCCGGTCCCCAGGCAGTAAGATGATGATCCCACGGTTTGCATGTGTACATAAAGCTTTCACATACGGGATAGCAGTGCCAGGGTCCCCAGGAAGCCATCTCAGAGAGGGAGGTTGGCACGAAAGAGGTTGACTTAGGGCGAATTCTTGGGGTCCACACCTGGGAAGAGGAGGGAAGGCGAGGGGAGGGGAAGGGAGGGAAGGGAAGGAGCTGACAGCTGAGGCCTGTCTGTGGGCAGTGTCCCGGCAGCTGGGAGAGTAAGTCCTGCCTTCCTGAGGAGCTGGACCGTAGTCGAAGAACCCCTCAGAGCATTTCATCTTGGTTTTTAAACGTGCAAACTTTGAAAAAAATTGAGGCGAAATGTACATAATATAAAGTCATACAATTAACATTTTTTATTTTATTTCATTTATTTAATTATTTATTTGAGACAGAGTTTCACTCTTGTTGCCCAGGCTGGAGTGCAATGGCTTGATCTCGGCTCACTGCAACCTCCGCCTCTCGGGTTCAAGTGATTCTCCTGCCTCAGCCTCCCGAGTAGCTGGGATTAGGGGGCCTGCCACCACACCTGGCTAATGTTTGTATTTTTAGTAGAGACAGAGTTTCATCAGATTGGTCAGGCTGGTCTCGAACTCCTGACCTCAAGTGATCCTCCCACCTTAGCCTCCCAAAGTCCTGGGATTACAGGGGTGAGCCACCATGCCCAGCCTATTTCTTTTATTTTTTTAAAGACAAGGTCTTTCTCTGTCGCCCAGACTGGAGTGCAGTGGAGCGATCATAGCTCACTGTAACCTCAACCTCCCGGACTCAAGCGATCCTACTGCCTTTGACTACAAGTGGCTAGGACTACAGATGTACCCAGCTAATTTTTTAAACTTTTCATAGAGATGTGATCTCGCTTTGTTGCCCAGGTTGGTCTTGAGCTCTTTTCCTCAACTGATCCTCTTTCCTTGGCCTAACATTAACCATTTTATTTTATTTGAGACAGGGTCTCACTCTGTCACCCAGGGTGGAGCACAGTGGCATGATCATGGCTCACCGTAGCCTCCCCCTCCCAGGTTCAAGTGATCCTTCTGCCTCAGCCTCCTGAGTAGCTGGGACTGTAGGTGTGCACCACCACCCCCGGCTAATTTTTTAAGTTGTTCTAGAGATGGGGTCCCACATTGCCCAGGCTGGTTTTGAACTCCTAGGCTCAAGCAGTCCTCCCACTTCGGCTTCTCAAAGTGTTAGGATTAGATGTGTGAGCCACTGCACCTGGCCAAAATTAACCATTTTAAAGTGTACAATTCCGTGGGATTTAATGACATTCATGATGTTGAATGTCAACATCATGAATGTAGGACACTCCACTTGTATCGCATTTCAAAATATTTTCATCACCTCAAATGAAAACGCTGCACCCATTAAGCAGTTACTTTCCCATCCCCTCCTTCCCTGGGGTCCTGGCCAACACGAATCTGCTTTTTGTTTGTATAGATTTGCCTCTTCTGGATATTTCATATACATGGAATCATACAATATGTGACCTTTTCCGGTCAGGCTTATTGCAAAAACTGAAGCAAAAACTACTGTGAACCCAACACTGCTCTAAAAAATTTAAGTAAATTTAAAAAGAAAAGGTTGCTTAGGATCAACGTGGAAGTTCCTGATCCTCTGTGCTAAGTGCTGGGGCACTGAAGCCTGAGAACAAGGGCACAGTGACTGAGGAGCAGTCCTCATTGAGCCCAGTGTTTTTGAGGCTTATTCGTGCTGTAGCATATGTCAGTACTTCATTCTTTTTTGCGACTGAATAATAGTATGGAGATGTCCCTTTTGGTTTATCCATGAATCCACTGATGGGCATTTGGGCTGTAGCATTTCATCTTTTGAAAAAGGAGCTCACGGTCAGGCGCGGTGGCTCACGCCTGTAATCCCAGCACTTTGGGAGGCCGAGGCAGGCAGATCGCCTGAGGTCAAGAACTCGAGACTAGCCTCGCCCACATGGCGAAACCCCTGTCTCTACTAAAAATAGAAAAATTAGCCAGGCGTGGTGGCAGGCGCCTGTAATCCCAGCTACTCGAGAGGCTGAGGCAGAAGAATCGCTTGAACCCGGGAGGCGGAGGTTGCAATGAGCCAGGATCATGTCGTTGCGCTCCAGCCTAGGCAACAAGAGAGAAACTCTGTCTCAAAAACAAATAAAATAAAATAAAAAAGGAACTCGATATTCTAAAAATCTTCTGTGTTGCAGACCTACTCATCCCTCCCTCCTGCTAAGCCCTGGCGACCGCTGATCTTTTTACTTTCTCCATAGTTTTGCCTTTTCCAGAATGTCATCTAGTTGGAATCATACAGTCCGTAGTGTTTTCAGATGGGCTTATTTCACTTGACAGTAAGTTTCCTCCATGTCTTGTCACACTTGGTAGCTCCTCTTTAGTGCTGAGCAATATTTCATTGTGTGGATGTACCACAGTTATGTATCCAGTCACCTACATCTTGGTTGCACAAGGATATCTCAGTTGCTTCCAAGTTTCAGCGATCATGGATAAAGTTGCTCTAAACATTCATGGGTGGATTTTTGCATGGATATAAGTTTTTAACCCCTTTGAGTAAATACCAATGAGTGTGATTGCTGGATGGGATGGTAGGAGCATGCCTAGTTTTGTGAGATACTGCCCAACTGTCTTCCAAAGGGGCTGCGTTCTCACCAGCGATGAATGAGAGCTCCTGTTGCCCCACGTCCTCGCCAGCACTGGGTGTTGTTGGAGTTCTGGATTTTGGCTGTTCTCATAGGTGTGCGGTGGTATTGTTGTTTTCATTTGCATTTCCCTGATAACATATGACATGGAGCATCTTTTCATGTTTAGTTTGCATCTGTATATCTTCTTTGATGAGGTGTCTATAAAGGTCTCTGGTCCGCTGTAAAACCAGATTGTCTGTTTTCTCATTGTCGAGTTTTTGTTTTTGTTTTGAGATGGGGTCTTGCTCTGTCACCCAGGCTGGAGTGCAGCGGCACAATCTGACCTCCTGAGCTCAAGCTATCCTCCCACCTCAGCCTCTCAAGTAACTGGGACTCCAGGCATGCACCACCATGCCTTGCTCATTTTTTATTTTTTGTAGAGATGAGGTCTCCTTCTGTTGCCCAGGCTGGATTCTTGACTTGTAAGAGTTCTCTGTATATTTTGGAACTACTGCGTATATTACTATACTGGTAGACACATACTAGAGATGTGTGCAAACCCATAGACTATGCAGCACCAAAAGTGAACCCTAATGTAAACTGAGTGACAGTGGACTCTGAGTGGTTATAACTTGTCAGTGTAGGTTCACCAATTGCAACAAATGTACCACTCTGGCGGGGGTGTTGATAGTGAGGGTGGCGATGCATGCACGGGCTCAGGGAGTATGTGGGGAATCTCTATATTTACTGCTCAATTTTGCTGTGATTTTAAAACTGCTCTAAAAACTAAAGTGTATTAAAACAGAAAAAAGGAATTTAGGATGAATCAGCATGGAAGTTCCTGATCATTGAAGTCAGAACCTCACCTCATTTGGAAGCAGGAAAAGCCTTCCATACTCACCGTGTGCGTGGGCCACACTGACTGAAAGCCCCTGTCCGCTGGCCTTCCTGGGCCTAAAGTGGCACTTTATGCTTGCCCTCCACTTGCCTGTCGCCACATGCATGCCAGGGTGGCCTCACCCCTGCCTTACCTTTCTCAGACCCAAGTCAGCGGAGCCATCCCCAGAAATACTTGGTGCCATTTCTGGGCGTGCCCCTGCTGTCACTTACCTCTGCTCAAGGGAACCCTCTCGTGGGCCCCGCCTGGGTGTGCTACTTCTTGTGGACCCCAGCCCTTGGCTCATCTCCCTCTTTCTTCTCCCGGGGTCGCTGAAGAGGAAGCCTATTCCTTCCAAGCCTTAAAGCCACCCTCCTTGGCTTTAAGTCAAAGCCACCATTCTGGCAGCCGTAGGATCCACCAGCAGAAGCTATATTCTCCTGCTTGGTCTATGGGTGAATCTCCGCAGGGCCCTCTGCTCCCCACTCGGTCCACACTGTGAGGCCCCACCTGGCCTCTCTAGGTTCTCTGCCCCCATCTGGTCCTGGCCATCTCTGCTCTCTCCTTCACTACTTTTCAGTCATCGCGCTCTTGTTCTCAGGCATCAGAGCCCCAGCACTTAGCACGGAGGATCAGGAACCTCCACGTTGATCCTAAGCTCCCTTTTCTTTTTAAATTTACTCAAATTTTTTAGAGCAGTGTTGGGTTCACAGTAGTTTTTGCTTCAGTCAAAAAACGCTTGTTGACTGGGAACCTCTTCCTTGGAAATTTCAACTCCAAATGTGAGAGCTGCTTTAGAGAACCCTCTGTGGGAGAGTGCCTGACACCTGTTGCTCCAGTTTTCTGTACATAATCTAGATCCTCCTGGCAATCCCATGACATGGACATTGTTATTCCTGTGTTACAGTCAAGGATGTTCAGGACAGAGCCTATCCAGGTGGGAAGTGGCAAGGCCAGGATATGCCCCTTGGGTGCCCTAGGACCAGCTCTATTCCCATTTCTAAGCTCCCTCTGCCCATCAGGTAAGGTCATAAGATCTGGTAACTTCCATACTGTTTTGAATCTACTCTGTGCCAGGCAAGGGGTCAATCACTGAGATTTCTAAGGTACCTGGGTGGGGCTGGAGGTTAGGAGAGAGCTTTCAAATCACTTTCAGCCTAGTGGGGAAGGCAGGCCAATCACCAAGGCAGTTCACCAACAAGGCTAGAGACAGCTGTGCTTAGCCTGAGGGAACAGCCCCATTTCTGTGGCATTGTGGGTGATACATGAACAACTAATGACTAATTTCTTTTTTTTTTTTTTTTTTTTTTTTTGAGACGGAGTCTCGCTCTGTCGCCCAGGCTGGAGTGCAATGGCCGGATCTCAGCTCACTGCAAGCTCCGCCTCCCGGGTTAACGCCATTCTCCTGCCTCAGCCTCCCGAGTAGCTGGGACTACAGGCGCCCGCCACCTCGCCCGGCTAGTTTTTTGTATTTTTTTAGTAGAGACAGGGTTTCACTGTGTTAGCCAGGATGGTCTCGATCTCCTGACCTCGTGATCCGCCCATCTCGGCCTCCCAAAGTGCTGGGATTACAGGCTTGAGCCACCCCGCCTGGCCAACTAAGGACTAATTTCATAACTCAGGGTCAAACTTCAGCCCAGGGATATTCATTAGTAAGAAGAAGAAACTTACTGTTTGCTGTGGTCCTAATGTCTGTGTCCCCCAAAATTCATATGTTGAAATCTTAACCCCCAAGTCGATGATATTAGGAGATAGGCTTTTGGGGAGAAAGTTGGGCCATAAGGAGTGAAGCTCCATGAATGGGATTAATGCCCTTATGAAAGAGGTCCCAGAGAGAACCATCATTTCTTTTGCCATGTGAGGTTACGGTGAGAAGTGACTGGCTAGGCATGATGGCTCTTGCCTGTCATCCCAGTACTTTGGGAGGCTGAGGTGGGAGGATCGCTTGAGGCCAGGAGTTCAAGACCGTCCTGGACGACATAGGGAAACCTTGTCTCTACAAAAAATACAAAAATTAGGCCGGGTACAGTGGCTCACGCCTGTGATCCTAGCATTTTCGGAGGCTGAGGCAGGCGGATCACTTGAGGTCAGGAGTTCAAGACCAGCCTGGCCAGCATGGTAAAAACCCAACTCCACTAAAAATACAAAAACTAGCTGGGTGTGGTGGTGTGCATCTGTAGTCCCAGCTACTTGGGAGGTTGAGACAGGAGAATTGCTTGAATCTGGAAAGTGGAAGTTGCTGGGAGCTGAAATCGTGCCACTGCACTCCAGCCTGGGCAACAGCGTGAAACTCCATCTTTAAAAAAAAATTAGCCTGGCGTGGTGGTGTATGCCTGTAGGCCCAGCCGCTCAGGAAGCTGGGAGGGTCGCTTGAACCTAGGAGTTTGAGGTTGCAGTGAACTATGACTGCACCCACTGCACTCCAGCCTGGGCAACAAAGAAAGACGCTGTCTCTAAAATAAAAATAATAATAATAACAAAAGAAAGGCCATTTTAGGCCCTTAAAAGTAAAGCAGGCCCCAGTGAAGGAGAGAAGAGGATGGAAGGAGGAGGAAAGAGGGAGGAGGTAGGAGGGCGGTGGCTGCACACCCCCACATCTCATAGATGATTTCTTCCTCAGCAACAGTTGCTCAGAGTTGAGCACAAGAACTTGTCTTTTTCCCAGTAACGAACACAGGCCCAGGCACAGAGTGGTGCTGAGGAAATGTGCGGTGAATGGATGCTGAACAGGAAGAGACACTGAAGAAGAAGGTGGTACTGACAGCAGCCATCGTGGAGGTTGGAAACGGAGATGCATGTGAAGCCCTTTGCATGGTATTTTCCCTTAAAATATGGATGGGGAACAAGGGGCTCTCATTTCTCTTTTTCTCTGGGATGGTGAGCAGTGAGCAGGGCACGCCAGGAGGAGCAAACTCTGTAGCCCAAGCACACGCGGAGCACAGTGCAGGAGAAGCGGCTGACGGTGGCCTGGCCCCGCGTACCTGGGTGTGGACGCCCCGCCGCCCCGCAGAGGAAGCGCCTGGAGTCTGGAGTCTGCTGCCCTGAGCTCTGGGTGTCCATGTAGGAAACGGGTAGGGAGTATCCGGGTTTCCTACCCCTCCCCCTGGGTGGCTGTGCCTTCCCTTCCTCCTGCTCCCCTCCCTCCCTCCCCAGGGTCCCCAGGGGTGGGCAAACCCAACCCCCAGGTGAGGGTCTGTCCTGGGGGAGAGGGAAACAGCTGGCAGGAGCTCAGGCGGCAGGCGGTGGCACTGCTCCTGCCGTGAGAGACGGAAGCCAAAAGGCGGTGGGTGGGCGGTGCTGAGGAGACCCATGCTTCGCCCAGCCTGAGACCCTATCGTTCCCTTCCACCGGGCTCCTCATGAGAAGCCCCAGAGCAAAGTAGGTGTGGCTGGTCAGGGTGAGCAGGGCAGGCCGGAACGGGACCCGGACCCGGAACGGAGGAGGGTGGCCGCGGAAGACACCTAGCCTAACCGGAGAGGGACAAGTGCACCCCCAGACAGTGGGAAAGCGCCCTCTGCCTCCAGCTGGGCTGGGCCCAGACCCTCCACTTCCCAGCCCCTTGCTTCTCTGTGCCTTGGAGGTTCAGGGTGGGCTGGTGGGTGGGAGGAGATGTGAGAGTTCCTGTGTCAGGAGTTGAAGACCATCTTGGCCACTTGCCTGCCAGGGCCCTGTAGAAATAAATCCCTGAAGCTATAAAGAGGTGCTCCTCTAAGTTGATTCCAGGGGAGGGCGGGAGGAGCAGTGGCAGGTGGTGTGGGAAGAGAGAGACTGCTCTCTAGAGACCTGATGGCACCAGGCCGTCACCACCGCGGTGACAGCGCACACACATCCACACACATGCACGCACACACAAATGCATGACACACATGCGCACACACATGTACACACACATGCACACGCACACACACGCACACGTGCACACACATGCACACACACATACACTCACATACAAATGCATGACACACATGCGCAAACACATGCACACACATGCACACACACATACCCCACTCCTCTACCAGGACCAACACAGCCCCTCCGTTCCTGCTCGCGTGGAAGGAGGGCGCCCAGCCATGTTTCCTCCCTGTGAATTGAGCGCCAGAGACCAACAGTGACCTGTGGTGGTTTTTCCAATTCTCTTCCCATTCTGTCAAGGACAGAGGAGATGCTTTGTGATACAAGGGGGAAAAAGGAAGGAGAAAAGGGAAGAAAGCGAAGGGAGGGAAGTCCTCCGCAGAGCAGCCTGGGGAGGGGTCTAGGGCCCAGCCTAGGCCCAGCCACTTCCTGAGGAGACCAGGTGGCGGTCTCCCAGGCCTGCAGACCTCAAGGCAGCCCAGTCCTCCTCTGTAGTCCCTACGCGTTGCCCTGGTGCGGACATCCCTGGCTATGCTCTCCATGTAGATGTTCCTTTTAGCCTCTGCCTCAGCAGAAATCTGAAGATCAGGCCAATTTCGTGGTCTCTCAGACGTCTGTAAACAGGAGGCCATGGCTCCTCCGGAGACAGGGAGCCTCTCACTGTACTTCCTTCTCTTGGCTCCAAAGACATAGAATGGTTGCTATGGGGATTCCTTCATTTGTAGAGTAAGTTTTCAGAAAAAAATAGTGACTCACAAGTCCTTTAAGGAGGAACAGAGTCAATCCTTGGGGACGATATGATCTAATAGGGTTTAAAAGAGGAACCGTGGCAGGCTGCAGTTGGCGGGCTTTTCTTCTTTTCCTCTTTGATCCTCATGGGTGGACGAGGCCCACCAGTGGCTCAGGTACTCTGGCACCACCATTTGCTTCTTTGTGACATCTGAGGACAGGTGTTAAAAATAACTTGGAAATGGCCAACTAGGACCCGGCACACTGGCTCACTTTGAGAGGCTGCAGTGGGAGAATTACTTGAACCCAGGAGTTCGAGACCAGCCTGAGTAACATAATGAGACCTTGTTTCCACAAATAATTAAAACAAAAAAACTAGTCAAGTGTGGTGGTGTATGCCTGTAGTCCCAGCTACTCAGGAGGTTGAGGCTGTAGGATGACTTGAGCCCAGGCGGTGGAGGCTGCAGTAAGCCATGGTTGTGCCACCATGAAAAGAAAAGAAAAGAAGGAAGGAAAAAGAAAGAGGAAGGAAGGAAGGAAGGAAGGAAGGAAGGAAGGAAGGAAGGAAGGAAGGAAGGAAGGAAGGAAGGAAGGAAGGAAGGAAAAGGAATTCCTAGCTAGGCTAACGGGGAGAGTTACTGTCAGTTTCCACAAGGGTCTTCATGGTCACCTCTGAGCCTCGCTGGCTGGGTGAAGTTATTAGCCCAAGGGTGCCACAGGGCTTTTGCACAGTCATCTGCATTATGTCTGGCCAGGCAGAGGGCTTTCCCTGCACTGATTCTCCTGGAAGCCTGGGGTTCGCAGCACAGACTGGAAAGTAAGGTACACAGAGGGGAGGGACTGAACCAGGTCCCACTGCATGTGAGTACATACAAAATACTGCTTTTCCTGCACCAATTTTCCTGGAAGCCTGGGGTTAGCAGCATAGACTGGAAACTAAGGTACACAAAGGGGAGGGACTGAACCAGGTCCCCTTATATGTGAGTACATACAGTTACTTAGGCTAGGAAGCCAGGCCTTCTAAGCAGCTAGGGCCAACAGAGCAGGAGCCAGAAGGAATGATTTTATGAACAAACTTATTTTCCAACATCAGGAAAAAAGAAAGTTGGCTGTTGGGAGTGATAAGGAGAAAGAATGACGAGGAGCTCAAATCAGGTGGACACCTGATTGAGATGATCCTTCTTTTCTTTAGAAAAGAGTACCACACTGGCTGTCACCTGTGTGACCTTGAGGAAGTCACTCTCCTTCTCAGCTTTCTCATCTGCCAGGTGAAAGGGCTGGGCTTCCATGAGCTTGGTTCCCTTCCAGCAATGATGCTTGTGTACTGCACCTGTGCTAGGAATACTAGTAAGGGGGTCTCCATGCTAAAATCAGTGTTCCAGGATCCCGCATGGCCCACAGCACCAAGCCCAGCCTTCTCAGCTTTGAGCTGAAGGCTCTGGGTAACCTGATCCCAGCCCATCGGTCCTGTCTTAATCTCCCACTCACCATTTCCTGTGGATTACTTATTGTTCTATCCTCCCAGCGTCCATGGCCTTGTTCGCACCTGCTACCAGCAAAGCACACCCCTCCTGCCCCAGTGCCCTGGCCTGAAGATGTCCTGTTAGTCTTTCAGCTGTCAATGAAGATGGCCCCCTTTTCAACAATCCTTCCTGGAATCCTGAGTTTGGGGGTCCTGATCTTCCCAATCCCGTATCCATAGTCACTGCCTTCACCTGAATGCGATTGCAATTCTCTAGCCCTTCAATTCAACAAATATTCCGGAATGATTATTAGCATGTGCTGTGACAATGACAAATTCCGATACAGGAAGACATGAATCAAATGATCATGTTCATCCATGCATGATTAGAAACAGGGAAGGGTAAAGAAGGAAGAGAAAATGGCTTCCTGAGAGCTTGCCTGGGGTCTGGAAGGATGAACACGGAGCTGGGGGCATGGAAGGGAGCCAGGAGAGGTGAATGGGCTGGGTTGGCCTCTTGAGGCTGGGAGAGGTAGATGGTGTGTCTTGATCAGAGGAGCCATCTGGGAATCCTTTGATGGTTTTAAAAAGGGGAGTAACAGATCCAATTTTTATTTCAGAACAATCATGCTGGCTGTTCGTGGAGAATGGCCTGGAGCACTGGGTCTCCGCCCCAGCTGCCTGGGAGAAACTGTGTGGAAGGAGCCATATCCCCTGGCCTCCCCTCCAGACTCCAGACATCCCCAGTCACCTGGCTGGGAGGGAGGCAGAAGAGAATCAGGGGTGCACCTGGGGTCCCTGCGGGGGTCCAGCCGGGAGATGGGGGCAACTTGGACAGGGATGGTGGCAGAGGGATTGGGCCCGGGGGCATTTGGGAGATGAAAAGGGCAAGGCTTGGCCATGAATTCCCATGAGATAAAAGAGAAGGAATTGTCAGGATTGAGCCCCAAGTTTCTAGCTCGTGCAAATAAATAGAAAGGGGGCATCCACTGAGCTTGAGAGCATGGGGAAGGGGTGTTGGAGACTCTTCTGGGGACCCCTACAGACTCCTGTAACCCCTTTGAGTTCTCGCAGGCAGAGGCCGCGGTGGGGGGGGGAGCAGGCCTTGGCAGGGTACCCACCCGCCACCTGGCACCCTCCATCCTAGTAGCCCTTGGGGAGACACACTGTGGTCCAGGGGAAGGGTACGGAGAGGCAGAGGAAGCCAACCAGTGTTCTTGGACAGCCCACCATGTGGTCAAAGGACCAGACAGCTTGTTTGGAAGCGTCTCTGAGGCACAAAGCGTCAGGACTCTGCTCCCTGAGCCCTCCCAGCAGGAAAATGAAAACTCTGCAATGGGCTCCCAGGGAGGTGGGGCTGGAGGTAATTCCTGCCGCAGGGGTTTCTGAGCAGTCAGAACATCTGCCCACGTTGATGTCTTCCAGCCACCTGATTCGGTGACTTGGGGCCTTTGGGTTGGGGGAGTGGGATCTTAGGCCTGTTTTGGGGGGTAATAAATTTTGTGACCTTGGAGGAGTCACTTATCTCACAGATCCTGGGATGGGCAGGAGGAGGAGCGAGACCCGGCCTGCCCTCTCCCTAGAGGCTCACCAGCTCTCTGGAGACAGACATGTCCTGGGTGAAGAACAAATCCCACTCAGGCAGGCAGTTTCCTGGAGGAGGAGGAGGGAGAGGAAGAAGGCAGGAAGAGGAGGGCAGGGTGCAGAGGGGGAGAAAGGAAGGAGGGGAGGAGGAGGTGAAGAGAAAAGGGAGGAAGAGGAAGGAAGAGGAGAAAACCTGTTTTCTGTCTTTAACTGTCCTGGGGGCTCTGTGCTCTTCCTCAGTCAGAACTCCCCCCTCAGGTCCCCCCCACCACCCACCTCAGGTCCCTCCCCACTCCCTGTCCCTCCCCCACTCATATCCCTCTCCCCTTGTGTCCCTCCTCCCATTGTGTCCCTCCTCCCCTTGTGTCCCTCCCCCCATTGTGTCCCTCCTCCCCTTGTGTCCCTCCCCCCATTGTGTCCCTCCTCCCCTTGTGTCCCTCCCCCTCTCAGGTCCCTCCAGTCCTCATGTCTCTCCGCATCTCAGGTCCCTCCCCGCCTGGTGTCTTCCTCCCCCTCAGGTCCCTCCCAACCTCCTATCCCTCCCCACCTTGTGTTCCCCCACCACTGTGTCTCTTGCCCCCTCATGTCCCTTCCCCCTCAGGTCCCTTCCCCTCTCAGGTCCCTCCTGCCCTCGTGTCCCTCCCCTTCTCAGGTCACTCCCCCTTCAGGTCCCTCCCCTGCTCTTGTCCTTCCCCTCCTCAGGTCCCTCCTCCCCTCACATCCCTCTGTCTTCATTTACGGGCAGGAGAAATTTCAAAGTGTGTTTGTACCACAATTACTTTAAAACTCTGAAGTTGACCTTTAAGGGTTTGTGTATGTTTTAATTTTACTTTTACATGATAACCTGCAATAACTACACAAATGCATGCATTTTCCTGCTTATTTGTAAGTGCTTTCTTTAAAACTGTTTTTTTCTTACATCCTTTCAGTCCCTTTCCCTATGCCTGGAGCCTGGGTACCAGCTATTGAAAACTACTTTTCTCCTTATTCATTCTAACATATTCACACATAAAGGTTGTCATTCCTTTTTGTCACTATTTTACAAAAATTGGATCATACCATATACAATTATCTGCTATTTGTTTTGCTCATCTAACAGTAAATACACTGTGAAAATCCCTTCAGATGAGTAGATATCAATCTTATTCATTCATTTTTTTTTTTTTTTTTTGAGACAGGGTCTCACTCCCTTGCCCATGTTGGAGTGCAGTGGTACAGTCACAGCTCACTGCCGCCTGGCCTCCAAGACTCAATCGATCCTATCACCTCAGCCTCTCGAGTAGATGGGACTACAGGCATGCACCACTGAACCTGGCTAATTTTCGTATTTTTTGTAGAGATGGGGTTTCGACATGTTGCCTAGGCTGGTCTTAAACTCCGAAGCTCAAGAGATCCACCTGCCTCGGCCTCCGAAAGTGCTGGGATTACAGGCCTGGGCACCGTGCCCCGCCTCTTAACTCATTTTTTTTTTCTTTCTTTCTTTTTTCTTTTTTGTTTTTCAGGTTGCAGGGTTTTATTTCAGCAACATAGCGACAGTCAAGCAGAGCCACACAGCCGGGGCAGCTACAGCTGCCTCAGGAGGCGGCAGCAGCGGCCGCTTTTGCAGCTGCTCTCTCTCCCAGCATCCTCTGCTTCTGCTTGGCCCGGCACTTTCCGGCAGAACAGTGGGCCCCCAGGGCCTGTTAGCGGTCCTGGTAGGCCGGGGCCACCTGGGTGAACTGCTGCACTTCCTTGGCCCGGTTCTGCCTGTTGTTGTCTCCTTCGCTCTACTGACAGGCCTTGAGCCGCTCCTGGATAATACTGACGATTTCTTGATCGACTTTGTAGTCCCTCCTCCGCTGCATTCGGCTTCATATATGCACAAGATGTCCTCCTTGCGCTCGGTGATGTCCGGCACGCGGCGGTACTGCCGGTGGTAGTAGTAATACCTGTTCTTTGCGTGCTGCCACTCTGGGACCTCTCACGAGGGTCACGGGTCGGTCCACGAGGAGGTTGAAGGCCTTCGTCAGGTACACGACAGTGCTGGCGTGTGGCGCGGGGGCGCGGGGTCCACATCCTTGTCTCCGCATGGCTGTAGTGAGCGCGGACTCCGCTCCGGGACGCGCTGCCCTGGCCTCCGCCTCGGTCCGGGTCCCTACTCATTCTTTTTAATGGTTGTGTAATATTACATGGTGTGAACTTAATAAAGGACCCCTACGCAGCCAAGAGATTTTTTTCCCCCAATGAGAAAACAGATTTTTTTTTTTTTAATGTTTGAGATTTTAGTGAATTCTTTTCATACGGCAAGGAGCTGAACTACCTGTATTGTTCAGAAGCCAAGTTCAGCAGTCTTGTATGTGGGATGTCTGTAAAGAATAAGAAATGGGACGGGCGCAGTGGCTCACGCCTGTAATCCCAGCACTTTGGGAGGCCGAGGTGGGCGAATCACGAGGTCAGGAGTTCGAGACCAGCCTGGCCAACATGGCGAAACCCCGTCTCTACTAAACATACAAAAACTATCCGTGGGTGCCTGTAATCCCAGCTACTTGGGAGGCTGAGGCAGGAGAATCGCTTGAACCCGGGAGGTGGAGGCTACAGTGAGCCAAGATCGCGCCACTGCACTCCAGCCTGGCGACAGAGGAAGACTCCCTCCCCCCCCCCCAAAAAAAAGGAATAAGAAAGGGACTGTGCCCCAAGGAGTCTGCGCTCTTACCAGGAGGCAGAGCCACACGTGGTCATGAGACAACAGCCTCTGGCAGCTGCACGGAGGAGAGCTCCACGGAGCCTGCGGGAGGCAGGGCTTGAGACTGGCCCGCTGGGAGGGTACAGCTCTGGCAGGAAGCCTGGAAGGGCAGGTGTGGAGTCAGACGTGATCTGATGTTTTGTGTGGCCAAGACAGAAAGCCAGGCAGGAAAAACCCAGTTACTCAGAAGATTGGTTGAGCAGCCACCTCCCTCCCACTGACCGCCCCCTAGGAATCTCTATAGTCTTAGCTTATTTTCAGCTTTTAGTTTCCTCTAGTCGGAGGTTGGGCCCCTGGTCTCTTGATTTTCTAACTGCAGAAAGAAGGGATGAAAGTCTGAGATTTCAATCAAAAGCTTAAGAAAATAATAATCCTTGGTTGCCCTAATTCTTTCCTGAAAATACCTCACACTAACAGAAATTGCCTTTAAGCCCCTTTTCTTTTCTTTCATGCTTTAAATTTCTTTCTTAATTAAAAAGAGTTGTTTACTTGATGTGGGCTCCAACATGCTTATTTATTTTAACTTATCTTGTTTCTTTTTTCCTTATCTTCATGACTTGATAACTCTGTAACTCTCTCTTCTTGTGTCTTAAAATGTTGGTTGTCTCTGTCACTGACATGACCTAATAAGGAACTTCATAATCAGCCCTTTTCTATTCTGACAGAATAGAAGTTGTGCCAATAACAAATGGAAATCACTGAGCTCCAGAATTCAACTGCCCTAAACTGGCTGCTTGTCCCTATCAGAGATTTTAGAATGTTTTCCCTTTAAGATGAATTTCAGTTTTACTCAATCCTACCAATGTTTGATGACAATACTCATAGAAAACTAATGATAAATTAATGTCTGCTTTTCAAAGTACCTGGTTGAGTTCACTGTGTAAAAATAATAATAATAATAAAGGCAGCCAAACTGATGATTGGCAGAATTTTTTCCCGTCACTTAAGGCGATTGAGTTGCAGTACCTAGTCTGAGAATGCCTCAGAGACACACCACCCAGGGACTTGGATCCTTGATCTCAGAAAGATTGTGATCGAATTAAGTCTGACTCAACAAATAAGGTCACTGGAAAGAAGTGCTGGCATTAAATTTACCGTTAACGCCAGGGTCAATTTACTAAACAGTCATCTGCATGTGGTTCCACAAGACCTCTGGGTAAATTCCAGAAACTGCCTGGGAGGAAGATAGCTTGCGCATGAAGTCACTGAATCCTGGTCAGTGTGACTCTTGGTGATCATCTCTCAGTACACCAAAAAGCGTTTCCAAAGACAGGACGCCACTGTGGGGTGGAAAGCCTTTGGAAGCTATGGAAGGTGACTTCTTATGTTAAGTCTAGAAATGGGATGGCAGGAGGACAAGAAACTGAGACTCTGGTTCCGGGATCCTGGAGTCCTAGTTCCACCACAGATGTTAACTGGGCTCAGCTATTCAGGTCACTGACTGGTTCATCTTAGAGTTGTTTCTAGACTAGATATTTATTGCCCTGGATTACAAAGATGGGAAAGTAAGAGTTCTGTCCATCAGCCAGTTGTCAGGCATAAATGATGTCTTTCCCTTGCTTCCTGCACCACAGTTTGCTTATCTGTCAGATGGAAACGCTAATTACTTACTTACCTACTCCTCACCTCCAGGGCTGTTCACATGAGTAAGAAGAGAGTATGGATATGAATTTGCCTTACAAAGGGAAAAGTTCCACCCAAATAGAAAACACTAGCGGAAATAATTTCTAGATTCTTCCTGCTGAAGCTTTTCAACTATTTCCAAAACACATCATTGCTGAGCCTGTGCAAGTTCAAATGGCAAAACCCGAAGAGTCAGTGGCATTGCCTCTTCTCTAGCCAGAGCCTTGGGGGCCGTCAGCCTGCACCTGCCTGTTTGTTCTGCCATTGCCTCATTCGCTCTGACTTGGACACCGGGGAAGCCAGGACCACAGAGGCACTTCTCAGCTTCCTCCTGAAACAGCCCTCCTCAGCTTCTCAGCTGTGTCTCCCGGGTCTTCTCACAGAATTCTTGGCCAGGAATCCACCTTCCTTAAAGCAAATCAGGTCTCCCGATTTCCTAGAGCCAGAATAGCATAGGGGGCAGCTGTGGGCCTTGGAGCCAGACAGACCCTTACTAATTATCCATGGATCTTGCTGAACCTTGGTTTCTCATCTGTAAAATGCGGGTAATGAAGCTACCTTCCTGGCCATCTATGAGTTTGAAATAAAAGAATATGGGGGCCGGGTGCAGTGGCTCACGCCTGTAATCCCAGCACTTTGGGAGACTGAGGCAGATGGATCACCTGAGGTCAGGAGTTCGAGACCAGCCTGGCCAACATAGTGAAACCCTGTCTCTACTAAAAATACAAAAATTAGCCAAGTGTGTTAGAGGGTGCCTGTAAACCCAGCTACCCGGAAGGCTGGGTCAGGAGAATCACTTGAATACAGGAGGTGGAGGTTGCAGTGAGCTGAGATCACACCACTGCACTTCAGCCTCGTTGACACAGCAAGACTCCATCTCAAAAAAAACAAAGAAGAGGATGGGTGAAAGGGCCGGGTGTGTCACGGAAGTTGAATGTGTGTCCTTTTCCTTTTTCCCTTGTTCCTTTCCTGTACAGCTGCCCACCAGGCACTGTCTCCTTTCTCCTGGGAAGGCGCTGCATTGTTTCCCTGCAAAGGAGGTCCAGAAAGCAGACCCGGCCCCATGTCTGTGCATCTGCTCGGAGAAGGCCTCCTGAGGAGCACACCGACACCCTCCCCTTCCATATTGGCCTTCCCTGCACCATTTCAGGTTCTTGCCTCTTTGGAATTGTGTGTATGTGGAGGGAACATCTGGAGGTGTCCCTTAATTTTTCATGTTACATCTGGACGTGTCACATAGCCACAACCGTAACTGTACATGGAGAATCATGTCGTGTGTGCTGTGGGCAAGCCAAGAGGTGGCTTTGTGTGCTCTGCTCTTCTGCCAGCCTGGCCCAGTGCAGGTGCTGTGTGATCCCGGAGGAAAGAGTCATTCAGAGGGCCTGAAGAAAGGAGGAGTCAGTGGCTTGCAAGGTGCACTCCCACTTCCTGCGGTTTTCACAGGCAATTACATGATAAGGACTGGAGATGAAATGAAGCAAAATCTTCTGGGGTCACTTGAGCTATTTCTTTTGAGTACAGGTCTCTGGGATAGCATGGCCTGTCAGTCACACCTGTTTCACAGCTGTTGGCAGCTCCATTCTGTAGGGGAGCAAGTGTCCAGTCCTGGGAGCTCTGGCTGCAGGGATGCTAGGAATGTCCACCCTGTCCTGGGGCCTGCCTTCGCCTCTGCCCCTCCACTGCCTCTCCATCCCTCTTCCTCCTCTTTATTTTTGTCTGTCCCTATGGCTGTCAGTGGGGTCTTGAGTCACCTATGTCATCATATCAGGAACATTGTGTGTTCCAAAGTGTGCTTGGTGGAACACTTGTTACTTGAAACAGTGCTTTGTAAAATGGATCCTGAGGCTAGCAGCTGGGAATGCCGCATCCTCTATCTCCTTCTTGTGGATTTGTGATTCAGATTCTCGATTAACCCTGAAGAATCCCATAATAAATGGTTTGCTTTTGCTTCATAGTTTTGCCCAAACATTTTTGATCATGGATCCTTTTGTATGAATTCCCAAGAAACACTTATTAGCAGGATTTGGTGAATCACATTCTGGGAAAAGCAGGCATGAACAACGTATTATTTGTAGGAATGCTATGAAGTCAAACTCACCAGTGAGAAATCTGGCATCAGAGGGCTGTGGAAAATGTGTGTGCTTTTTTTTTTTTTTTTTTTTAATAAAAATATCACATTGGTGCAGATCAGACGTTCCCACCCCCTCACCACAAAAAGACCCTTTTTAGTTCTTTCCTCAAGGGATTCCATGTTTTAAAGGCTTTTAACTACCTAACAAACTACATTTATTGAATAATAATTTATTTCTTTGAGTTTTATTTATCAAAGACATCCAACTGCCAATTAGTGCTTCTGATCAGTCAAGATAACCACAGTTGCCACACTGGGTTGATATGACTCCAGCCCAAAGCAAATAAACTTAATGTTTTATTTAGTCTGGGAACGTCATTGAGGTAAACGTATGGTTTCCTCTGGGCTTTTTGATATCTCGAAAATAGGTTGCAGACCCCCCCTTGCTGCCTTCATGGAGTGCAGGATGGGTGGAAAGCAGGACCACGGACGGAAATGCAGAGGACGCACAGCTGTTAGGAGGGCGGGAGGGATGGGGGATGGGGATGGTGACTGGGGCTACACCAGGACCCTGGAGAGTAGAGACTAAGTGGCTAGAGCCACTGTGAAGACTGGGGGTCCCAGGGTTGGGGGGTCCAGATCCTGGTGAACAAGTGAGAAGCTACTAGCCAAAGGCACATTCATGGCGTACCCTTAATGTGGGCAAAAACCTGGACACAACACCTTCCCTGTGTACCCTGGCTGCATTGTACCCACCCTTCCCCCAGCACCCAGAACAGGCCCAGGGAGGACAGGGCAAAGGGGAGTGAGGCGGGCTCCTTCGCTGGGATGCTTTCCCCAGACCTCTCTGATGCATTTTTCTTTTTTTTTTTTTTTTTTTTTTTTTTTTTTTTTTGAGACGGAGTCTCGCTCTGTCGCCCAGGCTGGAGTGCAGTGGCCAGATCTCAGCTCACTGCAAGCTCCGCCTCCCGGGTTTACGCCATTCTCCTGCCTCAGCCTCCCGAGTAGCTGGGACTACAGGCGCCCGCCACCTCGCCCGGCTAGTTTTTTGTATTTTTAGTAGAGACGGGGTTTCACCATTTTAGCCAGGATGGTCTCGATCTCCTGACCTTGTGATCCGCCCGTCTCGGCCTCCCAAAGTGCTGGGATTACAGGCTTGAGCCACCGCGCCCGGCCTCTGATGCATTTTTCAATCACGAGCTACTATGAGGTGGATGCGTTGCCATGGCCACCTTCAGTGCCAGTAGAGCCCTTGGGGGATTAAGGCCCCTGAGGATTCTGCGGTCAGCTTGCTCCTCACCTCGAAGGAGAGACCTCTGCCCAGGGAGCTCATCCTTGCTTAGCAGAACCTGGGCCACTGTTCATATGGCAAGGATGAGGCACTAGAGCCAGATTCAGGCTCATCAAGCGGTTCCGTCTCAGATGATGGAGAGCCATGCGCTCCCTAAATAGAGGGTTTCCTGGCGCATTGGAGATGGGACTCAACGTCCTGTTATCCGCTTTCCACCTGACTTTACAGAAGAGATGTTACTCGAAGTAAGAGAGGGGGCTCCTCCACAGGAGAAAAGTGCTCAGGTCATGCCCTTTGCAGCCCCAGTCAGCCTCCATGGGCTGGGTCCTGAGTCCCTCCTGGACCCCCAGGTACCCTCAGAGCCCCAGATCCCTGCTTGGCGATGGCCTAGAAGTAAAACACACGATCCTGCTTCGTGCCTCTCCTCCCTCATTAGCCTGGACAACATTTTCCCAAAAGATACAATCTGTGTCTGGCAGAAGCCCACTTGCAAAAATAAATTCTTCCCTGAGCATTTTTTCCAGGCGCATTTTAGAAATAAATCTGGGTGATGCCTTTTACCCATTTCCAATGCCAAACATGCTGAACCCCGAGGCCTTGTTCTGTGGTGTAAACATTACGATAAGAAAGGAATCAGGATCTTCTCAGAAGAACCCACCTCTGCCTCTAGCAGGGAGGCTGAGCAGTCCCCGCAGCTGTACCCAATGCAAACCGCTGCTGCTCAGATGTGGGGACACAGGTGGATGGAGCTCACAGCCTGGGTCCCAGGACAGCACAGCCGTGCCCATCCCTCTCACCCTGCCAGGCTCTTCCGCAGCAGGGAGCCTTCCTCTGGTTTCTGGGTGCACTGACAGCTGCAGCAGCTACAATCTCCTTGATACCCATTCATTCATTCATTCATTCATTCATTCCTTCCTTCATTTATTCATTCCCTCACTAAATATTTATGCTGAGTGCCTGTTATGTGTCAGGCACCGTGCTAAGAGCTGGAAATACAGCAGTGAGCAAGTGCCCATGGGGCCTGGTATGTATGGGGCACTCTACTCACAGCACAATGACCAAGTGCATGAGCTGGAAGGCAGGAGGAAGGGAGGAAAGGAGGCGTCTATGCAGTCGGCACCCTCTGCTTTTGTGTGCACCATCTCACTGAATCTTCCCAACCGCACTCCGTGATTAGAAGGTGTCCCCATCCCCCTTTTCACAGAAAAAACAGCCAAGTTCCAAAAGAAAGGGCAGAGATGGATTGATACAGCTTGTCTAATTTCAGAGCTCTGAACTCTCTCATCCATGCACACTACAACGGCACTCACAAGCTCACAAATGCACAGGGACACATACTCACCCCCTCACACACCTGGACTGTGCATCCCTGCTCCGGGGGTACCCAGTGACTGAGTCATGCGCTAACATTCTACTTTTCTTTTTCCTTTTTCTTTTAGAAAGAGTCTTGCTCTGTCACCCAGTCTGGAGTGCAGTGGCACGATCTTGGCTCACTGCAACCTCTGCCTCCTGGGGTCAAGAGATTCTCCTGTCTCAGCCTCCTGAGTAGCTGGGATTACAGGCATGCGCCACCTTGCCTGGCTAATTTTTGTATTTTTTTAAATAGAGATAGGGTTTCCTCATGTTAGTCAGGCTGGTCTCAAACTCCTGACCTCAGGTGATCCGCCTGCCTTGGCCTCCCAAAGTGTTGGAATTACAGGCGTGAGCCACCACGCCTGGCCAACATTCTACTTTTTTTCATCATAACCATGTTCTGAGCACCCACTCTGGCTCCTGTATGCTCCTGTCTGGGCCCAGGAACCCAGAGCAACAGGGGAGACTGAGTCCCTGCCCTTCAGGCATGTGCTGTCTAGTAAGGAAGCCACTGGCTGTGGCTGCTGAGTGTGTGAAATGTGATTAAATCTACATTGAGATGTGCTGTGAGTGTGAAATACATACTGAGTTTCTAAGACTTAGTAAGAAGAAAAGAATGCAGAAAATTCCATACTTTAACCAGGTTGAGCACCCCTTATCTGAAATGCTTCAGACCAGAAGTGTTTTGGATTTCGCATTTTTTTCTGTTTTTTGGAATACTTTTTGCATATACATAAGTGAGATATCTTGGGGATGGGACCCAAGTCTAAACGTGAAATTCATATATGTTTTGTATACACCATATATACATAGCCTGAAGCTAACTTCATATAAGATTTTAAATAATTTTGTGCATGAAACAGAAGTTTTGGCTGGATGTTGACTGCGACCCGGCACAGGAGGTCGGGGCGGAACCCTCCTCTGGTGGAGTCATGTCAGCACTCAAACACTTTTGGAGTTGGGAGAATTTCAAAGCTCAGATTTTTTTTTTCTTTTTTTTTTTTAAGACGGAGTCTTGCTCTGTTGCCCAGGCTGGAGTGCAGTGGCCAGATCTCAGCTCACTGCAAGCTCCGCCTCCCGGGTTCACGCCATTCACCTGCCTCAGCCTCCTGAGTAGCTAGGACTACAGGCGCCCGCCACCTCGCCTGGCTAGTTTTTTTGTATTTTTTTAGTAGAGACAGGGTTTCACCGTGTCAGCCAGGATGGTCTTGATCTCCTGACCTCGTGATCCACCCGTCTCGGCCTCCCAAAGTGCTGGGATTACAGGCTTGAGCCACCATGCCCGGCCCAAAACTCAGATTTTTAAATTAGGGATATGCAACCTGTGTGAATCACACGTTGAAACTATATATCTTTTGGATATATGGGGTTAAAGAAAAAGTATATAAAAGATCATTTTCCATGCTTCTTTTAAAAAAATGTGGTGGCGGCTGGACACGATGGCTCACGCCTGTAATCCCAGCACTTTGGGAGGCTGAGGCGGGTGGATCACGAGGTCAGGAGATCAAGACCATCCTGGCTAACACGTGACACCCTGTCTCTACTAAAAATACAAAAAATTAGCTGGGCAAGGTGGTGGGCGCTGTAGTCCCAGCTACTGGGGAGGCCGAGGTAGGAGAATGGCGTGAACCCGGGAGGCGGAGCTTGCAGTGAGCAGAGATCGTGCCACTGCATTCCAGCCTGGGAGATAGAGCAAGACTCCATCTCAAAAAAAAAAAAAAAAATGTGGTGGCTACTTACCTGTTTGAGCTTGCAGGAGCATATTTTAAAAACGTGGCTACTAAAACATGTAAAGCCACATATGTGGCTCACATGTGTGCTCACATGATATTGCTGAGGGACAGTGTGGCTGGAGATGGAAAGACAAACCATAAGCTAGCGCACTCATGCGGAACAAGGGTGCCTGCAAGCAGGGGAACAGGCCAGGGAGGAAGCAGTGCAGGGTGGGTGGATGCCGGCAGTCAGGATGGGTGGCCTCAGGGGTGGAGGGGGAGCCAGGAGAGGGAGGAGCCGGGAGTGAGCGCAGGATGAGTCATTTCTTACCCTGCGAGGGGCTGGGACCTGGGTCCTGGAGGAAGGAAGGAGATCCAGGGAGCTGTACAGGTGCCTGCCTTTTTTCCTTCCCCGACTGAGCGAGGGGTCCCGGCACTGCGGGGGCCCTCTGGAGGTCACCACCTCCATCCAGCCTCTCGGTTTCAGAGGGTCAGTGTCTGCCATGGTCCTGATCTAGGGTTGGCAAATGGTCCTCTGGCCCTGCCCTCACAGGTGCTCACTCCACAGGTGCATTAATCCAGTGCCTGGGATGGTCCAAGCCTGCTGTCAGCACTGCAGAGGTGGTGGTGACCAATCAAAGTGCCTGCTCCAGGGCAGCTCATAGCAAGCGTGGGGTGGCTGGAGACAGACAATAGGCAAAGGAACAACTACATGTGTCAGGTGTGGTCAGTGAAAAGAAAAATCAAGAGGGAGGATGGATGGGTGGGCGCTGTGTTAGAGAGAATGTGACATTTCAGGAGGGACCTGAATGAATTCAGGGATGGAGCCATGAGCACACCAAAAGGAAGAGCATCTGGAACAGCAGGTGTGAGGTAAGAGCATGCCAAGGACAGCATCAGGTCCACCAGTGGGACAGACGGGAGGAGCGAGTAGCCAAAGGTGAGGTCAGGGAGCCTCCGTGTCAGGGTGAGGCCCAGGCAGATGAGACTCATGAGTATCCTCCATAAGCGGCAGTTACGGCTGTCACTATTATTAGGCTCTAGAAGGCCACACCTTCCCTAGAAGGATGACAACTGCCACCACCCTTAGAATCTTCCAAGTGGAGGGGTGGTGCCTCTGGCCTCAGGGCTTGGTGCATAAAAAATGGGACAGCCACACACTTTCTTTTGCTCAGCATATGCTAGCAGTTCATGAGACACTTGGACTGGGTGGCCTCTGGGGGTGGCAGGTGGGAGCTATCAGAGAGGCAGAAGGCCCAAGTGACCTCAAAACTCAGCAGTTTCCTGCACTTAGGGAGTCAGGGCCCCAGAACCTTGTGACATTCCGCTCTACCGTCCTCCTCCCTCTGCTCTCCAGCCCCGCTTTGTCATGCCCCTCCTCCACTCAAGAACCCACAATGGCTCGCTATTACCTGTAATTCTTCAGCCAACCTTTACCACAGGGACCATCCGTGCCCCTCAGGTGTCTCTGTTTAATGGTTATTTGCCCCCAAATCTCAGCTCAGACTGCTGGAGAAAATGACATGTTTCTGTTCTTTGCCAAGAGGGAAAGACCTGCTTTGACAAATACTTTTTTCCCCAAGGAAATGAGTGTCTACTTTTCTCTGAACCACAAAGCCAGTGCTACCTGCACTTGGTCTTCACCATGAGAGCACCTCACAGTCCCATGGGGTGTGGCTTGCCTGCCAGTCTCTCAAGACAGCTGCACTCATGCAACTGGCCTGGAGGCAAGAGCCTGCCCCAGAAGGACAACTGTCTAGTCCTGCACAGGCTTCTTCCAATGCGGCAGAGTGTATTGAAAGGATGCCGGCCTCCCACTTCAACTGCACTCGCGCAGCCGTTTATGGAGGGGCTACCACGTGCCTGCCACTGTGCGGTGGGCTGACCTTCTGAGAGAGGTCCCCGTGGGAGGGGACTGATTCCAAATATGCTTTTTTTTTTTTTTTTTTTTTTGAGACAGGGTTGCACTCCTGTCGCCGAGGCTGGAGTGCAGTGGCACAATCTCAGTTTACTGCAACCCCCATCTCCTGGATTTAAGCAATTCTCCTGCCTCAGCCTCCCAAGTAGCTGGGACTACAGGCGTGCTCTACCACACCCAGCTAATTTTTGTATTTTTAGTAGTGACGAGGTTTCACCATTAGGTTTCACCATGATGGACAGGCTGGTCTCGAACTCCTGACCTCAAGTGATCTGCCCACCTTGGCCTCCCAAAGTATTGATGTTACAGGCGAGAGCCACTGCACCTGGCCCCAAATACACTTCTGTTAAAGAATGGGTATTACTACTTTTCAAATGGTTATGTGACAAGACAGAAAACTATTCTTTTGAATCCAGTAACCATAGCCCTCCAAGCTTATGAAAAATTTCCCTTATTCAATTGCATCTTATAATGCCTGCTCTGTTTTCCTAAGGAGGTCCAGGGTCTGGACCCTTCTGTGGATTCCTTATCAGGAAGATGGGTGTTATTATACAGCAGTTTGCCAGCGAGGCTCAGGAGGGCTGTGACTTTCTTGAGACCACATGGCCACGTGATCTGGAACCAGGTGGAACCTCCATGCCTGAATCTAAAGGTTCTCCACTCTGGCTGCATGAGAACCACGAGCAGCCTTCCAAGCACCACTTGCAGAGAGTCAGGCCACTGGTGGGGATCCCAGGTGATTGTAATGTCCCAGGAGCTGGGAACTATTGCTCGGAAGCCAGATCGCAAGCCCTCTCTGGCCTGGGGGCAGAGGAGCCTCCTGGCTCTGCTGGTTTACTTGCTGTGTGACTTGAGGCAAATTCCAGTGCATCACTGGTCTTCAGTTTCTTCATTTGCAAGAAGAGAGATCCCGTTCAAGGTCTGTTTCTATGAGGAATTCGTGAGTCACTCGGCATCGAGAAGATGCTTGGGAAGGCCTCCTGGAGAAGCAGCATGAACATGGGCTCGGATCGTGGCCCTTCCCATATCGGGCTGCAGGGAGGGAGGGGAAGACCTTGCACCGGAAACCTCGTCACCGGTCGCTGTCGTCTGCACTCCACAGTCCTAGGGGTACTCTTGCTGGGACGGAAGTCCCAACCTCCTCTGAGGGTGAGTGGGCAGGGCCCATGTCCACACCTCTCTTAACAGCCCTCATAGGCAAAGGGGGCTGCAAACGCCTGACGCTGCTAGGTCTTCAGGGCCAGCCTTGGGCTTCTGTGGCTCAGGAGCAGGGAGAGGCCCCCCAGCCCTGCGGGCTCAGCTCTGGAGGGGCTGAAAGGCGGGAGCCCTGAGCTGGCAGGGCCTGGAAGATGGTGTCCTCTCCATAATGCAATTCCCAGAGCCTTTCTTTGTCTTCATTTCCTGATCATGAAAAATACGTTACAGAACAAATAAAACTAGGTTTATAGTTCCCAAATTATGAAGGTGATTTCACGTTTTTTGGTGTGTGATGGAGTTCGTTTTTCTTCTGGGACATTTTGGGTCTCGCTGTAACATGAAGGTGGGATGTTGGGGGCACGGGAGGACTTGGCCCTCTCTAGGCTGTGCTGATTACTATAGTGGAGGGACTCACAGAGTTCCAGGCTGGGGCAGGAGGGGGGTGATTGTGGCTCTGAGAATAAAAGAGCAGGTTGGCCAAGCCATGGAGAAAAACTGAAGTCCTCGCCTGCCAGGAGAGAAGCCATGGTAGGCACCTGCTGAGTGTGGTCTGCGGGGCAGCCCTCCACAGTTCCCGTGAGCCTTGTGTGGGCAGGCGTCCCCTGACATTTCTAACTGAAACCAGGGGGAAGCTGCTTCCCCGCGGAGCAGCAGGCATCCCTGTCAGAGCCACCGGCTTTCTCCCTGTGACTCACGGCTGCTTCCTCCTGGTCATCTGGTCCAGGGCAGGCCCAGAGGATGTGTGTTGACTGACCACGTTCCTGCTAAAAATATGGGTCCTGGAGTCAGAATTTCTTGCTGTGAAAAGCACTTCCTGCAGGCAGGGTGCCTCAGGAAGCAGATTATAACATTGTTTTTCTGAGTCTTTCTCTTCTTGTGTGGGGTCTCTATATTCAGAGTCTATAAACATGAACAAATATATGTACAGTGGCCAGGAAAGCGGGAAACAGGTGGCGGCGGTCACAGGGCAGCACTGGGCTGGGAACCCCTTTCAGCAGCTCCCGCCGTGGGCATGTCAGTGTGGACTCCCTCTAAGACACTCTGGCGCAAGGGCCATTGCTTTTCTTTTTCTTTGTTTCTTTGTTTCTTTTTTTTTTTTTGGAGGAGGGGAAAGACAGTTTCACTCTGTCGCCCAGGCTGGAGTGCAGTGGTGCAATCTCGGCTCATGCAGTCTCCACCTCCCGGGTTCAAGCGATTCTTGTGCCTCAGCCACCCAAGTAACTGGGATTACAGGTGTGTGCCACCATGCCCAACTAATTTTTGTATTTTTAATACAGACAGGGTTTCACCATGTCAGCCAGGCTGGTCTCAAACGCCTGATTTCAAGTGATCCACCCGCCTCGGCCTCCCAAAGTGCTGGGATTACAGGTGTGAGGCACTGCACCTGGCCTTCTTTGGTTTTCTAGCTTCCATCTACTCAGCATGGGAGGAAATCCAATTTGTTGTGCTTCCTGGCTCCTGGGGTCCTGTGGACCTGAGAGGGTCTTGCACCATTCAGGGAACTGGCCCTCCGGGCCTCAGAATGCCCTGGGCACTGCGGAGAGATTCACTCTTCAGCCACGGTGGTCCTGGGGGCAGTGCTGATGAGTCAAAGCTCAGCCTCTGGCTATTCAGGCTCTACCCCCTGAGCAGCCTTGGGCACCCTTCCCCGTCACTCCTCACCATTTGCTGAGACCACTACCCCTGCCCCCCATCTATCCCAGCCTCTTCAACTAAAGCTGCCGATCTCACGCCCTGCTTCTCTGGGACCACCTCTCCCCACATGCCATGGGCCTGAAACCTAAGAGTTCTTGGGGGTTTGGGGGTGGGTGAGAACACTCAGCCCTTCAGAAACACAAAGCGGCCTCTTCTCCCCAGAATGAGGAGGGGAAGGGAGAAAGGGGAAGGAAGACGCTTGATACAGTTGGGGTATTTGTCCTCGCCCAAATCTCAGGTTGAATTGTGATCTGCAGTGATGGAGGTGGGACCTGGTGGGAGGTGTTGGGATCATGGGAGTGGATCTCTCATGGCTTGGTGCTGTCCTCACCATAGTGAGTGAGTTCTCGTGAGACCTGGTCATTGAAGAGTGTGTGGCACCCCGCACCCCACGCTGTCTCTCTTGTTCCTGCTTTCGCCATGTGGCGTGCCTGCTCCCCCTTCACCTTCCACCACGATCGTAAACTTCCTGAGGCCTCCTCAGAAGATGAGCAGGTGCGGAGGTCAGGCTTCCTTACAGCCTGCGGAACCATGAGCCAATCAAACCTCTTTTCTGGCCAGGCGCGGTGGCTCATGCCTGTAATCCCAGCAGTTTGGGAGGCCAAGGCAGGCAGATCCCCTGAGGTTAGGAGTTCGAGACCAGCCTGACCAACATAGAGAAACTCTGTCTCTACTAAAAATACAAAATTAGCCAGGCGTAGTGACACATGCCTGTAATCCCAGCTACTCAGGAGGCTGAGGCAGGAGAATTGCTTGAACCTGGGAGGCAGAGGTTGCAGTGAGCCAAGATCGCACCATTGCACTCCAGCCTGGCTAATAAGAGCAAAACTCTGTCTCAAAAAGAACCAAAACCTAAAAGAAAAAAACCCCTTTTTTCTTATAAATTACACCGTCTCAGGTATTTCTTTATAGCAATGCAAGAACAGCCTCTTACGTTTTATTTGTCTCTGGGAATATAGAGTAAAATAACAATAATAAGTAACAAATAACACTCTAATACAAAACAAAAGAAAACACTCCAGAAGACGAACTGTATTTTAGTTTTGTTTTGTTTTACTAAGTAGATCCCCTTGTTACGTTAGCCTCATTTTACAGATGAAGAACCCAGGGCTCAGAGGGTTCCTTGGGCTGCCACGTGGCACTGGGTGGGGGTTTATGGAGGTCATGGCCCCATGTCTATGCTCTCAATCTGACCAGTGTAGGCATCAGGGTGGGCACTGCCCTGCACAGAGCCCCAAGGGTGGTCCTGACCATGTTGGCCAGGATGGTCTCGACTCACCTACTAAGGGATGGCCTCCATCACAACCTTAGGCACTGCTGGCGAACAGGTGGAAAGGAACCAAAAGACAAGTACATCCCAGCCATTAAAGGTAGAGCTGGCTGAGCCTCCTTCAGAGACTGCATAATGGTGACTCTTTACTTGGGGGTTGATTTACACCCAGGCTTGATTTATGGGCGCAGATGTGCATATATCACCTCCCGTAATCCCCACAAGAATCCTATTCTTTCCATTCTCCAGATCATAAAATGGGCATGCAGATGTTGAGTAACTTCCCCAAATCCTGTAACTAGTAAGTTGCCAAAAATGGGATCTGAACCCAAATCTCTTAAGTCCAGTGTTCTTTCCATAATATGTCAGTGAATATAGCTGAGATTTCATTTTTTAGAGAGACGAAAATTAAGAGAGGTGAGTACTGACGTTTGCACTTCTCATTTGACAACAATAGACAACAGGGAAACCAATGTGAAATTTCAGTCTCTAGGAGCTTACAGACGGAAGAGAAACTATGAGAATGGTTATTCTACAAAGTACCATCAGGTGGCACCATTGCACAGCGGCTGCATATCCCCAGGGTTCAACTCAACAGAAGGGTCAGCTCCCTCTGGCCAGCTGCATCTCCACCCTGGCCGTGGCATGTGCCCCCTGCCCCCACCTTTACTAATATGGTGTCAAGAGCTGATGTGTGAATAAGAAACGTAGCATCCCATGCCTGAGCTGCTGTCCATGTACTAGTCCATCTATTTGTGTCTGGTAACTATTTTAAGATATCTTGACCTTATTAAATGTTTTAACAGAATCTGATCTGTCTCTGAAAACATTGCCCTTTCTTGTCTGGAGGTGCAGGGACAGGAAGGAGGCCTTTAATCAAGGTTCTTCTTGACCTGAGATGATGGTGGGAAAGGTGTGGGGTCTAGATTGAAGGTGGAGGGGTCAGAGGTCATGCAAGGGCAGTGGTGGGTTTGACTTGGCATTTGGGGCCAGGCAGGCAGCTTTGCAGAGTGCATCGTTTGCCTTTGTATGGGGTCAGGAGCTTGGACAGCTTTGGGGGTGGGGTGGGTGGGTAATGAACCCTTCTCACACTGTTTTCTGTTTTGTTTTTGTTTTGTTTTGTTTTTTTGAGACAGGGTCTTGCTCTGTCGCCCAGGCTGGAGTGCAGTGGTACAATCCCGGCTGACTGCAACCTCTGCCTCCCGGGTTCAAGCGATCCTCCTATGTCAGCCTCCAGAGTAGCTGGGACCAGAGGCATGCACTACCATGTCTGACTAATTTTTTGTTTTGTTTCGTATTTTTTGTGGAGATGAGGTTTCACCATGTTGCCCAAGATGGTCTCAAACTCCTGGACTTAAGCAGTCTGCCCGCCTTGGCGTCCCAAAGAGTTGAGATTACAGGCGTGAACCGGTGCCCCCGGCCCCAATTAGTTTTATAATGCTGCATGAAATCTAGATTATTTTAAAATGCCACATAAAAATAATTACTATGACATTTAAATATAGTGACAATGAAGTTCGTAACAGAATTGGTATTAAAGTATTATTATTGTATAACTCACAAAAATTTGCCTTCTGTATAATCTCTCACATGGAAACATAAAATGTCAAGAATTTTCTGTGAGGAAACATAAAAGGTCAAGAATTTTCTGTGAGGAAACATAAAAGTAGGTTAGCAACAAGTAAGACTAATATACATAGCATACATTTTATACATTGTAGAAATACTTATTTTTTATTCAATAATTTGAATGTAAAGGGCTTCGAATTTTTTTTGTTTTGTATGTTACCAATATATTGAAGCTATTTAAAGCTGTTAAATCTAAATTCTAGTCTCTGTAGAGATTATACCGGTTCCCACATGTGTCATGGGATGCCTTGTGCCCCTCCAAAATTCATATGTTGAAGTCCCAACCCCCAGCACTTCAGAATGTGACTGTATTTGGTGCTACATTCTTTTTTTTTTTTTTTTTTTTGAGACGGAGTCTCGCTCTGTCACCCAGGCTGGAGTGCAGTGGCCGGATCTCAGCTCACTGCAAGCTCCGCCTCCCGGGTTTACGCCATTCTCCTGCCTCAGCCTCCCGAGTAGCTGGGACTACAGGCGCCTGCCACCTCGCCCGGCTAAGTTTTTGTATTTTTAGTAGAGACGGGGTTTCACTGTGTTAGCCAGGATGGTCTTGATCTCCTGACCTCGTGATCCGCCCGTCTCGGCCTCCCAAAGTGCTGGGATTACAGGCTTGAGCCACCGCGCCCGGCCAGGTGCTACATTCTTTAAAGAAATAATTAATCCTTTTCCTGTTTAGAAAAAATGTGCAGCCCACTGCCAGCACTCATTTCATTTTTTTTTTTTTTTGAGACAGAGTCTTGCTCTGTTGCCCAGGCTGGGGTTCCATGGCACGATCTCGGCTCACTGCAACCTCTGCCTCCCGGGTTCAAATGATTCTCCTGCCTCACCTTCCCGAGAAGCTGGGACCACAGGCACACACCACCACATCTGGGTAATATTTTTGTTGTTGTTGTTGTTGTTGTTTTTGTAGAGATGGGATTTCGCCACATTGCCCAGGCTGGTCTCAAACTCCTGACCTCAAGTGATCTGTCCGCCTCAGCCTCCCAAAATATAGGCATGAGCTACCGTGCCTGGCCAGAGCTCATTTAATTTTACATAAACAAACCTGACTGATTTTCGATGTCAAAGTAAAATTTAAAAACTGTTCTTGGAGTTATTTCTAAACAGAACTAACATCAAAATCATCTCAATTATTAGAATCATCTATTTCATAAAAACAAGATTCATCAAATGAATCTATGGCCAACAACTGTTTGAGAACGATCACATAGGAATGCCACGTTTTCTCGGATTTGACATTTTCAGCCATCGAGAATTACTATATTTTCTAAATGGAAATGCCACTACTAAAGACAGAATGCTATATGCAGAATGATGTCTTTTGTTTCCAAAGTTGATACACTAGAGCAAAGCGAAAATAATAAAAGCGAAATGTTTTGTGACCAAATTACTTTGGGGTAAATGCTGCAGCTGCAAGAGCTGCTGGTGAGTGTTCTTGGGCTAAACAGGAAAAGAGTTAAGGGAACAATTACATCCTGGGAATGGGCTCTAATCCAATATGATTGGTGTCCTTATAAGAAGAGGAGATCAGGGCACAACGCACAGACAGCGGGGACCACGTGAAGACACAGGGAGAAGGCCGCATCTACAAGCCAAGGAGAGACCAACCCCGTCGGCCCCTGATCTCAGACTTGTGGCCTCCAGCACTGCTGCTCAGCCACCCCAACTGTTCCCTCATGACGGCAGCCCCAGCAGATGAATAGCCTGCGTTGTGCAGGCTGACAGGGAAGAGGCAATGAGGAGAGAGGGAGGTAAGACAGCTTCTTTCAATGATAAATCCCTTTTCCCAGAATAATCTGTACCTGTCTTCTTAAAGTAGCTCTTTGCACCAAAAGGGAGGATAATGAATTTTCAAATTGCAAACAGGTTCATTTGTTTCTACAAAACTGTATGTGGCCTAAAAGTGACAGTCATCCTCCTGAGAGAGTCCCCCGTCTTCTAGATGGGACTGGCCCGTGCTAACCAAAGCCGGGCTCTGGCAGGGATTCCAATTTGGGAAGATAAATGAGCAGGCGTGGCTGGCCCCTGAGCCACAGCTGAGCTCTCATGGAAGCGTCAGAAACAAGTACAGTCAACCCCAGGGACTTGGGCAAGGCCAGCCAGATGGTGAGGTGACCCCCAGGGCCCTGCAGCCACAGTGAAATTGACAAGGACCCGGAGCAGGGGCTGAAGACCCCTGTGGGCAGGAACAAATGCTGCATCTGGGCGGGGGATGGGGCAGGCCTGTAGGAAGCCAGGTCCCACCTGTGCTTCCCACTCAGCGCTGGATCAGAGGCCAGGCTGACCCATGACCTCACATGAGAGGCCACACTTGGCCAGTGCTCTAATTTTTATTTATTTTTTATTGTTGTGATGATGGAGTTTGCTGTGTTTACAAGGCTAGTCTCAAACTGCTGGACTCAAACAATCCACCCACCTTGGCCTCCCAAAAGTGTTGGGATTACAGGCGTGAGCCGCTGAGCCTGGTCCAGTGCTCTATTTTGAAAACAATAGTTAACTACTAACTGTTTTTAAAATAAATAGTTGATGGACTGAATAGTACTTTTTCAAAAATTGGCTTTATGTAGACTGACTAGATTCTCCTAACATGCAAAGGAAATATTTTGGGCGGGTGGAGGCGGGGGACCTCTAGAAGTTATAGCTCTAAATGTATTAGGTTCCCAGGCCAGGGAGAAAAATTAACTCCTTTAGAGCAATATTACTTGGCAGGCAATGTTCTGCTGGCATCACTGCATATGGGTACCTCAACTTCTCCTACAATAAAACCTTATTAATTTGATATCCAAAGAACAAAAAGAAAAATTCTCCAACCCCTGCTGGTCTTTGCATTTACCAGGTCCGGCTTATCTCAGCACTTTCATTAAACAGTAATAAGGTGTCTCGTTGGTTGGGGACTAGCAGTGACTTTGAAATAGTTGCTATTTTTGGCCAGGCACAGTGGCTTATGCCTGTAATCCCAGCACTCTGGGAGGCCAAGGCGCGCAGATCACCTGAGGTCAGGAGTTTGAGACCAGCTTGGCCGACATGGAGAAACCCTGTCTCTACTGAAAATGCAAAAATTAGCCAGGCATGGTGGGGGGCACCTGTAATCCCAGCTGCTCTGGAGACTGAGGCAGGAGAATGGCTTGAACCCAGGAGGCGGAGATTGCAGTGAGCTGAGATTGCACCATTGCACTCCGGCCTGGGCGACAAGAGTGAAACTCCGTCTCAAAAAAAAAAAAAAAAAAAGATAAAAAGAAAAAAAGAAATAGTTGTTACTTTAAATGAACCAACATTGGAACAATGAGGTTCTACTGTAATTTGGTGTGATTTAATTAACTCCAACTTTGTGTTGGGCCTTAAACCTCTTCATCCCAATCAGGAAAAGCCTAGGCTGCCTGCCTTCTTCCTGAGACAGTGGGGCCTCTCTGAAAGCCCACCTTGTTTTGCTTCTTTGGGCAGCTGCTGTGACCTCACTTTTGTTCAGAGCTCAGCAGTGTATGGGGTAACCTTTTTTAGAAAACGTTATTTTTATTTTTATTTATTTTTTGAGACAGGGTCTCACTCTGTTGCCCAGGCTGGAGTACAATGGCACGATCACAGCTAATTACAGCCTTGAACTCCTGGGTACAAGTGATCCTCCCACATCAGCCTCTCAACTAGCTGGGACTACCGGCTTGTGCCACCATGCCCAGCTAATTAGAAAAAACAATTTAGTAGAGACAAGGTCTCACTATGTTGCCCAGACCAGTCTTGAACTCCTAAACTCAAGCAGTCCTCCTGCCTCGGTCTTCAAAAGTGCTGGGATTACAAGCATGAGCCACTGAGACCAGCTTATTTTTATTTTTTGAGAAAAGGTCTTGCTCTGTCACCCAGACTAGAGTGCGGCGGCAGGATCCCGGCTCACTGTAGCCTCAACTTCCTGGGTTCAAGTGATCCTGCCTCCTCGGCCTCCCAAAATGCTGAGACTACAGGTGTGAGCCACTGTGGCCAGCTGGTAACCTTTTTGTTTTTTGTTTTTTTTCTTGCCGTTACCATCAACTCAGCATGTCTAAAAAGCAGCTGTCACTCTCCTCACCTACTACATCCCCTGCCTGACATCCAGACTCCAGACCACCAGGCTCAGAATCACTCTGTTATTTTGGCTTCTCCTTTTATCCTCAAACTGCCCAAATGCTGCTTCCTCTTCCTTCTCAAGGTGGCTCCATGTCTGTGGCCCAGGCTCTCACACTTGTGTCTGCCTCTCTGCCCCGTCACTCTCCTGCAGAAAACCCTTCCCTAGCTCCCCATCGCCCACCAGCGGTTGTCACTGTTCCACAGGACCTAGGAGCTGGGGAGAGTCATTGCGGAAGCTGTGGGGTGACGATGAAGGGATGAGGGGTCCTGGGCCAGTGACTTTGTCCTCACCTCTGCTGTCACCAGAGCCATCCTGCTTTTCTCGGATTCATCCAGGAAGCTTCTGGGTAATATTTGATGTGGAAACAAAAGGTCTTTGTAGCTAAAAATACCTTAGAAAACGACAAAAATTCTATTGGGCCGGTGCTCTCCAGTTTAACAATCAAGACCTGGATCAACAAGACAAAGGCCACCTCTTTGCTTTCCTCCGCTTCTGATTCACTCCAAACCTCTCACCTGTGGGGTCCTGAAACCCCTTGTCATGTCCCACCCTTGTGCTTGGAGTAGAAAGCGCTCTTCTCTTTCTGATTCCCTGTGGTTGAAGGCCTGGCTCAGACCCCACCACCTCTGATGTGGCTGTGTTCGCCCTGACTGCTTATGCTGGAAGGTTCTCTCTCTTTTTTTTTTTTTTCCTTTTCTTTTCTTTTTTTTTGGAGACGGAGTCTTGCTCTGTCACCCAGGCTGGAGTGCAGTAGCGCGATCTTGGCTCACTGCAACCTCCGTCTCCCAGATTCAAGCAATTCTCCTGCCTCAGCCTCCTGAGTAGCTGGGACTACAGGCACCCACCACCATACCCGGCTAATTTTTTTGTATTTTTTAGTAGAGACAGGGTTTCACCATGTTGCCCAGGCCAGTTTTGAGCTCCTGAGCTCAAGCAATCCACCTGCCTCAGCCTTCCAAAGTGCTAGGACTACAGGCGTGAGCCACTAAGCCCGGCCAGTTCTCTCTCCTTCTGCAGGCTCCTGCTCTTCTCCCTGGCCACGGATGACTGAATCAAGGGATCCCGATCAAGCAGAACCCCTCAAAGGTCTTTTGGGGCCTGGTGCGGAAACCTGTGCTTACTGCAGAATGTGGAATTGAGACATGGAGGCTGCACCATTGGGTGAGGGCAGCTGGTGCTGAGGGCAAGGGCCAGGCCAAGTCACAGTCACTTGTAAGTCAGAATCCGGGGTTGGGGGGCAGGGGCTGGGGGTAAACTGAGGAAGCTAGGCGGCAGAGGAAAGACAGTGAGGGGGACAAACAGGGTAGAGAGAGATCCTGCTCCTGAGGACGGGCTGGTTTCCATCAGGTCCTCACTTGTGAGACCCCCTGGGCGACTTCACAGCAAACCTTCCCTTGTACCCGAGCTGCTGGAGGGGCCTCTGTTCCTACCAGCGGAAACTCCAGGCCATGTCTCCTGGACTGACCTTGAGCTCCTCAAGGGCAGGGATTGTGCCTTACTCAACTTTCATTCCCTGCAGCACACCAACAGGGTAGGGACCGTGCTTGTATGAGTGTGTGTGTGTGGAGAGAGTATGTGTGAGTGTGAGAGTGTGTGTGACAGGTGACAGCGTGTGTGTAATTTTTATCTCTCTAGTAGCAGGTGGAGGCCAGAGCTACCTGCCTTGGAAATACTGTGTATTTGAGCTGTACTCCTATGTGTGCACAGCTTGAGCTTGGCTAGGCAATGATTCAAAAACCATGGGTACCACTAGGAGGACTGTAATCAAAATGACAACAATAACAAGTGTTGGCCCAGATGTGGAGACATTGGAACCCACTCACAGTGCTGGTAGGAATAGAAAATGGGGCAGCCACTGTGGAAGGCAGCCTGGCACTTCCTCAAAAGATTAAGCGTAGAGCTGCCACATGAACCAGAAGTCCCACTCCAGGGGCTGTGCCCAAGAGAAATGAAGACACACATCCACGCAAGCACTTGTACACAAACGTTCATAGCAGTGTTATTCACAGTCGCCAGAAGCAGAAACAACCCAAACGTCCATTGCTGGTGGATGGATAAACCAACTGTGGTCGATTCACACAATTGAATATTATTTGGCAATACAAACAGATAAGGTACTGATTCATGCTACCACATGAGTGAACCTTGAAGACACTATACTAAATGAAAGGAGCCAGCCATGAAATACCACAAATGGTTCCTTTTATATGAAAATTTCATAATAGGAAAATCCATAGAGACAGAAAGTAGATTAGTGGTTGCCAGGGCCTGGGAAAAAGGGAGGTTCAGGCATGATGCCAACAGAGTTTCTTTTTAGGGTGATGAAAATGTTCTGGAGTTAGATGGTGATGATGGTTGTACAACCTTGTGAATATACTTTAAAAACCACTGAGTTGTATACTTTACAATGGTGAATTTTATAGTGTATGCATTATATTTTACTTTTAAAAGCAAAAACCAGGCTGGGCGTGGTAGCTCACGCCTGTAATCCCAGCACTTTGGGAGGCCAAGGCGGGCAGATCACAAGGCCAGGAGATCGAGACCATCCCTGCTAACATGGTGAAACCCCATCTCTACTAAAAATACAAAAAATTAGCCAGGCGTGGTGGCTGGTGCCTGTAGTCCCAGCTACTCGGGAGGCTGAGGCAGGAGAATGGCGGGAACCCAGGAGGCGGAGCTTTCAGTGAGCGGAGATCACGCCACTGCACTCCAGCCTGGGCGACAGAGCAAGACTCTGTCTCAAAAAAAAAAAAAAAAAAAAAAAGCAAAAACCAAGGGCAGCTCCTGTGAGTTAAGGATCTAGGCAGTAAGCAGCAACCACCACTAACGTGGTAAACGGAGACATGGGGACATGCTGTGCCTCTTGTGGAGGAACACACCTACCCAAGGAGTCTTGGGTGAACCTGACTGTGGTCAAGCCCCTAGCTCCAGTACAAATGTACAGGAAGGACAGAGGCAGAGCAATGGGCTAAATGACACCAAGGGGATGCAGTCCAGACTGCAGGGAATTCCATTTGATAAACCACCCAGTTACTTTAATAGATTCTAAAGTAAAAAAATAAAGAAACCAAGGGGGAACCTATGGATTCAAAGAGACTTCAGAGATACACATCAACCAATTGCTATATGTGGACCTTCTTTGATCTGGAGTCAAATAATCCATTAAAAAAATAATTGTGGGGCCGGGCACGGTAGCTCACGCCTGTAATCCCAGCACTTTGGGAGGCCGAGGTGGGCAGATCATGAGGTCAGGAGATCAAGACCACAGTGAAACCCCGTCTCTACTAAAAATACAAAAAAAAATTAGCCAGGCGTGGTGGTGGGCGCCTGTAGTCCCAGCTACCTGGGAGGCTGAGGCAGGAGAATGGTGTGAACCCGGGAGGCAGAGCTTGCAGTGAGCCAAGATCGCGCCACTGTACTCCAGCCTGGGCGACAGAGCTAGACTCCATCTCAAAAAAAAAAAAAAAAAAAAAAAAAGAAAAGAAAAATTGTGGCTTTTGACAGATTTGGAGATTTGAATACTAGCTGGATATTTGCTAGTACTGAAGCATTTTTGTTAATTTATTTTTATTGTGATTTCTTTAAAAAAAAAACACACAGCCCTTATTTTTTAGAGTTACTGAAATAGAGAAAAAAAAAATCTGATGCCTGGAATTGATTTCCAAATAATCATGATGAAGGGAACTGGGTGGAGGAATAGATAAAATGACATTTGCTGTAAGTAGACCAGTGAAGCTGGGTCATAGGTGTATGGGGGCTTTTGTATGTTCTAGCTACTTTTGTATATGTTTGAAATTTTCCATAGCTCCATATTTAGTTCTTATTGGAAAATAAACAAGAAGAGAAGAATTGGAAAAGAGAAATTCTGGGCAAAGTAGTAGTTTGAGGTGGGGTGTCAGGCCTAAGGCCCCCAGGCCTGCTCTGCTAATCTGCCATCTGCCTCTGGGCATCCTCCACAGCCATCCTCCACAGCCCCTCTCAGGAGGGAGTGCTTTCCATGGCTGTGCACTCTTGGACCTGGTCTCACAACTGTTTCTGGAGGCAGAAAGTTGTCTTCTGTGGATCAAGACACGAAGAATGGATGATTACATATGGCCACCAAACTTTGTGGAATAATGACTCCAAACTATGGCCCTTCCGCCAGCACAGCAACCCAGGAAGCAAACAGCTGAGGTGTTTGAGAAGGGTCAGGGGAAAAAGCCTTCTTGACTGAGAGCGTGCTGAGGGTTAGGGAAGGGAGAGGTTACCTCTGGATCAGAGGTTGGAGAAGAATCTAATTAAAGGAGTTTGAACTGAACTGGAGTGACACATAAATCGTGCAAAATATATGTGAATGTGTTTCTTAAGTAAAATTTAAAAGTCCTCCAGGAGGATGTGCTTCTCCCATGCTCAAAGCTGACCAGTCTTGGAAATGCCTGGTACCCCAACCAAAGGTCATTTCCCAGCCTTTCTCTGAGAACAGAGAACACGTTTCTCATGGAAGCAACATTATAAGTGGTGGTTGGGTTCCCAAGATCCCCCTCAAAATGTATTTGCCCAGTTTAAAGGCTGAGCATTTGCACCTGAAGTAGGTAGGACCCTTGTAAAGGCTAGCAGTTGGATAACATTAAGTTACATGTCAAGCCAGTCAAGATATGTGCCCTGCAACCCTCAGCAGTTGCTTGTGGGAGGGAGCATCTTCCAGTTAGGTGGCTAGGGAAGCAGTGGGATTTGAGCTGGGCTTGGAGTGGTGGATACATATCAGTGATGGTAAGAACCCCTCTGTCCTTCTTACTCACCTTTGCTAAGAAAAATTCTGAACTTTACTTTGAGGCAATTCCCAAATTATCCTTGAATCAGGCCCGGTGAGTTATGAGGGAATGTTAGAGCAAGCCCTAAACCATCTGGGACAGACACAAATGTGCTCCGGATATGCTGAGTTGATCATAAGGTCCTCAGGTCTTCAGGATGCCTGTAAAATGACCGTCACCACCTCACACTTCAGATTCCAGGGCCTTGACTCCCTGGCCTGACATCTCACCTCCACCTCTGTTAAAATTTCAGAATCAGGTTGGCTTTTATCTTTGTTCTTATTTTTGATGTCCCCAATAAACCCTTCTTCAACTGATCTTTTCCACCAGGCCCAAAACTTATTTCTTTTTTTTTTTTAGACGGAGTCTCGCTCTATCCCCAGGCTGGAGTGCAGTGGCATGATCTTGGCTCACTGCATCCTCCCCCTCCCAGGTTCAAGCAATTCTCCTGCCTCAGCCTCCTGAGTAGGTGGGACTACAGGCATGCGCCACCATGCCCAGCTAATTTTTTGTATTTTAGTAGATACGGGGTTTCACCGTGTTGGCCAGGATGGTCTCAATCTTTTGACCTCGTGATCCGCCCGCCTTGGCCTCCCAAAGTGCTGGGATTACAGGCGTAAGCCACTGCACCCAGCCTCTTTCTAAGCCAGCATCCAGAACACAGATCCCAGGCTCATTAGGTAGGTTCAAAAAACAGGTCTCCGATGGCTTCCTTATTTCAGGAAGCACTGAATTAATTATTTCCACTCAGGAAAAGATTATGTTGGAGTCCATTGCTGCTTCTTGATCCCAAGTGAACTCCAGGAAGAAGCAAATGAAAAGCAATCATAGGCCAGGAGCGGTGGCTCATGCCTGTAATCCTAGCACTTTGGGAGGCCAAGGTAGATGGATCACCTGATATCAGGAGTTCGAGACCAGCCTGGCCAACATGGTGAAATCCCATCTCTACTAAAAATACAAAAATTAGCCGGGCATGGTGGCAAGTGCCTGTAATCCCAGCTACTTGAGAGGGTGAGGCAGGAGAATCACTTGAACCCAGGAGGCAGAAGTTATAGTGAGTGGAGATCGTGCCTCTGCACTCCAGCCTGGGTGACAAGAGTGAAACTCTGTCTCAATAAAAAGAAAAGAAAAGCAATCACAGTGTATGTAGATCAAAGGAGGAAGGAACATTTTCCTTAGAATGAAACTTTAATAACGAAAACAATAAACTCCCTCCTTTCCGCTCCTAGAATAACCAAGCACTCAATTCTCATTTGCGTCTCAGCCATCAGCTGTCCTAATCTGTTGTCTATTTTGCTGTGTAACAAAACTCGCCCAAATCTAGTAGCTGAAAGCAACAACCATTTATTATGGCACATGTCTACATGGTGGTGGGTGGTTTTGGTGATTTGGGCCCGGGCTGGCTGAATCCAGGTGGGCTTGTTCAGTGGTCACTGGCAGCTGGGCTGGGGGCTGGCCTGTCTAGCATGGCCTCAGGTAGGAAGAGTTGGTTCTACTCCACAGACTGACCCGTGCTTGTTCTCTTCCTCCAGCAGGCTAGTCCAGGCTCGTTCTCTCAGCGGAGTCAGGGGTCCTAAGAGAAGAGCAAAAGCAGTAAAGGCGTCATGAGGCCTGGACTTAAAGGACACATTGCCAGTTCTCCTATATTCTGTTGACCAAAGCAGGTCACAAGACCGGCCAAGGTACAAGGGGTGAGAAAATACGCTCTACCTTTTAATGAGGCATTGTAAACTCACATTGCCAAGGGCGTGAATACAGGAGGTCATTAATTGTGACCACGAATGCCATCTATCTATCAGATCTGCCAATGTGATTTTTCTTTTAGGTGTGAACTTAGTCCGATTTCAGACATTAGTAAAACTCATTCGGATTCCATTTCCAAATTCCTAATTCCAAGAGAACTGGAAAAGCAAAGCGTGCCAACCTCTTATAATCCTTCTTCATGTGACAAACATTTCTGGAGCGCCCACTGAGCCAGGCTCAGAAGGTCCCCGGGACATGTATGAAACCACAGTTCTCCTGCCCTCCAGGTGCTCAGCACAACAGAATCCCGGCTGGGAACAGAGAGCAGCAATGGCCACACAGCTCTAGTGGGAATCCTGGGGAAGTGGTACGTGGTGTTGAATAGTGACTCAGAGTTTTCCAGAAAGAAAAGGAAGCGGAATTCATTCCAGAGGCCTGGAAGATGTAAAGATGGTTGCGTTTTCATGAAACCGAGCTGCTGACACAAAGCGCAAGGCTGAGATTGTGTGGGGCCTTGCCTGACTCTCTGTGGAGCAAGGATTTTACTGTGAAGGATCCACGAAGTTACCGCAGGGCTTCTGCTGGATGCGTGTGCTCTGCTTGGCCCTCTAGAAAGACTGCTGGGGCAGCAGAGAGGTGAAGAGGGAGCTAAAGACAGGGCGACCAGTTGGGAGACTATTTCCGGTCCAAATCCATCCTCTCGGGTTGGAGTTTCCGTGACCGTCCACCTGCTGGCTGGAACTGGGAAGTCGTCTGGGGTCTCTTTGCTTGCTCAGAGTTATGCAAGAGGGTGGGGTCGGGGCAGGACCAGGACGATTTGCCCTTTCTGCTCTTGGCTGATTTCGTAACAGGTTAGTTTTTAAACTTCTGGCTCATTCCAGACACTATGCCTCTGGCCCTGGGAGAGAACTTGGCCTCCCTGACCGCGCATAACATTTCCACTTTCCGGCAAACACTGTCTGGGTGATCAGGTGAGGTTGGCACACACAAATCCTTGAAGTTCAGACCGCCCTTCTCTGGCCGCTTTGTGTACCGCACAAACGTTCCATCCTGGGATGATCACCTGGGGGGAGTTTTCTTCTTCCGACACCTAGTTCAGCTCTGCTGAGCTTTCGGATTCCCAGCCTTTCTCCCACCACAACCAGGTGGTCACGATGTCTCACAGGAAGTGTGGTAGGCACAATAGTGGTCCCCGGGGATGTCTAGGTCCCCATCCTTGCAACCTTTAAGTGTGTTGTTACACAGCCAAGGGGAGTGAAGTTAACAGATGGAATGAAGATTGCTAATCAGCTGACTTTAAGACTGGGAAACGAGCCTGGATTATCCAGGTGGGGCCAATATCATCATCAAAGTCCTTAATAGCGGAAGAGGAGGCAGCAGAGCAGCGCTGAGTGTTGCTGTGCGAGAAGGATCCGCCTGGCGTTGCTGGCCTTTAAGATGGAGGAAGGGGGCCGTGTGGTAGGAATGTGGGGGCCTAGGGAGGGAAGGAAATGGGCTCTCCCAGGAGCTTCCAGAAAGGAATGCACCCATGCTGACACCTTGACTTTGGCCCCAGTGAGCCTCATGCTGGACTCCTGGACTAGGGAGCTGTGAGATAATAAATGTGTGCTATTTTTTTTTTTTTTTTTTTTGTTTGAGACGGAGTCTCGCTCTGTCACCCAGGCTCGAGTGCAGTGGCCGGATCTCAGCTCACTGCAAGCTCCGCTTCCCGGGTTCACGCCATTCTCCTGCCTCAGCCTCCCGAGTAGCTGGGACTACAGGCGCCCGCCACCTCGCCCGGCTAGTTTTTTGTATTTTTTTTTTAGTAGAGACGGGGTTTCACCGGGTTAGCCAGGATGGTCTCGATCTCCTGACCTCGTGATCCGCCCGTCTCGGCCTCCCAAAGTGCTAGGATTACAGGGTTGAGCCCCCGCGCCCGGCCATGTCACAGCAGGCCTGGGAAAGTAGTGCAGGGTGTGTGAGCTGAGGCTGACCTCCTTGAAGACAGGGTTCTCCACTACGTCCCCAGCGTGGAGTTCAAACTTGCTCTATGCCTGGTGCTCGGAAGCATTTTCAGAATGGACAGGACTGATTGAGATGAAGGAGCAGGCATCTACTCTGTCCAGGCCCCTGTCTGGCTGTGTGACCATAGGTGGGTCTCTCCACTCTCAGTGACTATATTCCCATGTCTCTTAAGGCAGTTGATGACCTCAAGGGTGGGTGACTTTTGAAGTGACTCTCAGATGTGTTACCACTGGAACCACTGCCAGATCTCCTGACTCACCTCTCTCTGACTGGTCTCATTCTTTTTTTTTTTTTGAGACGGAGTCTTGCTCTGTGGCCCAGACTGGAGTGCAGTGGCGTGATCTCGGCTCACTGCAAGATCAGCCTCCCGGGTTCACGCCATTCTCCTGCCTCAGCCTCCCAAGTAGCTGGGACTACAGGCGCCTGCCACCACACACAGCTAATTTTTTTTGTATTTTTAGTAGAGACGGGGTTTCACCATGTTAGCCTCAATCTCCTGACCTCGTGACCCGCCTGCCTTGGCCTCCCAAAGTGCTGGGATTACAGACGTGAGCCACCGTGCCTGGCCTGGTCTCATTCTTAAAGTCTAATACCATCCTTCTCCAATGCCAAGGTCATTAATTAGCACCCCAGGCCCTCACCGACTCTGTTCTCACCCCCTCTCTGGGGCCTCTGCCTACAGGTTCACTTTGGAGGTCGTGGTAGACGTTGCTGCCCAAAACCTCCAACCATAGGAAACCTCTCCTCCTTATTCTCAGCCAGGAAGTGTGGGCGCAAAGCCTGCTGCACAGTTTTGCTCAGGGTCAGACACTGGGACGTCCCCGGGGCCTGTGATGCTGGTCTCACCAGAGCTTTGACTGTGAATGCTGCTTTTCCTCATAGCAGTGTGTGACCCCTAAGCTCCCCTATTCAGTGACCAGGGACAATCACCAAATCAACGCGAAGAGAAAATGAAGCCTTGTGTTTCTATCTAACGGGCGAGCTACATTGCAAGTATAAGAAGTGCTTGTGGGGAAATCTGCTTTCCTGACTCTTACCTCTGTTTCCAGAGGGTGATATAATGTGTGCAAATGCAGATTCAGCTTCGAGGAAACTTTCCTCTAATAAGGAACTGAACCACGTTATGGCATGCTACCTCCAAGGTATGACAGTATCGGTTGTACTCATGGGGTCCAACTTTTCTTTAGCTTAGAGGTGATTCTTCCTCAGAGCAGGAGTTCTCTATTTTGGCCACCCATTAGAATCACTTGAGGCGGGAGTGTTTAAAAATCCAAGCCAGGCTGCACTCTAGCCACAGAATCACTGGGTTGAAACAGTTCCCCAGGTGACACTTATGTGCAGACTGGGTTGAGAACCACTCCACTGCCTTAGATCACTGGCTACTCCTGCCTTTCCCTTTGTTATTTACAAAAACGATTATTTTTTAGTATCTAAAGACCAACATCCATGGACCCTTACTTGTTTTTGTTTTTTTTTTTTGTTTTTTTTTTTTTGAGACGGAGTCTCGCTCTGTCGCCCAGGCTGGAGTGCAGTGGCCGGATCTCAGCTCACTGCAAGCTCCGCCTCCCGGGTTCATGCCATTCTCCTGCCTCAGCCTCCCGAGTAGCTGGGACTACAGGCGCCCGCCACCTCGCCCGGCTAGTTTTTTGTATATTTTAGTAGAGACGGGGTTTCACCATGTTAGCCAGGATGGTCTCGATCTCCTGACCTCGTGATCCGCCCGTCTCGGCCTCCCAAAGTGCTGGGATTACAGGCTTGAGCCACCGCGCCCGGCGACCCTTACTTGTTATACTAGAAGATGCTCTGTCCTCCTTGACCTGAGTCCCATCTTAGTGGGGCTATTATAATGGTCCACGCACCTGAGTCTCATCCAAACCAGTGCCTGCCCCAGGGGGGGCAGGCTTTTGGGAGCAATGGCTTCTGAGTCATGCCTGGAATGCAGGAATATGTGGGCATCCGTCCAACTGACAAATGCAACTTACCCAAAGTTTCATTGAATGACCACAAGGGCATCTGCGTACAGCAGTGGGACCGCAGTCCAGGTCAGGGATCTGGTCTTTAGTGTTGGCCCTGGGCAGGGAGGGAGCCCTAACAGGCACCGAAGCACCCAGTGTGGTTCCTGCTACCTGCAGTTTCTCTGACCCCCACTGCAATCCTTCACCCCTAGGCTCCCCTTGGCTTCCCTGCCTCACCCACAGTCATTGAACTCAGCTGGTAAATGGTAGCTGGAGCCGGTGCGTCCTCGGAGCATGAGTCCCAGCCAGTTTTCACTGACTCCTCTCCTTTCCCAGCTGCCATGGCAAGTGGGTGCCCAGTCCCATAGCAGCCTCTCTTTCCTAAGTAAAATCCCACCCCCTGTGGCTAACTGTTCACAACCTGAAGGAAGAAATGTTCTCCTTTCAAAGGAAAAACAACCCTCCTTCCGTGTAGCTTGCCAGCTGCCCACTGCTAGCTAGGTGTCGCTTACAATCCATGGACACCAGTCCCATAGCAACCCCCAGGGGACTGTCACAGCAGCCCCTGACACAAACTGCTTTAGCAAAGGGGTGTTGAAAAGTATTTTAAAAACCAGTTTTATACACAATTTTTAGGGAGCAGTCAAGGGGGTTCTCAACTGAGGTAACTGACCGACTTGGTGGGGTTTTAGTCAATGAGTGTAGCTTCGCTGCTGAGGCTATTAATGGCAGGGAGGTGGGGGGATAGTGGGTATAAAGGCAATGAGATTACATATCAAGATGGAAGGGGGCATCCTAGGCTTAGCATGGTATTTGGAAACCTTGACTAGCCCTTTATGCCCAATGCTGTTTGGTAATCTTGCTGGGAATCGCAGAAGCTGTAGATCCTTAATGGTGTCAGCATTGGTATGTGCCACCACCAGCCTGAATTACATATTAACCACCCGTCTGCACTTAGCCCCTCTACCTGGCCGCCACCTGATGAGAAGAGCTCTTTCCTCTCTCTCCTCTCTTGTACGCTGCAGTGGATAAGTGAGTTTCTCTCCATGCCTTCTCTGGAATGGGCTGTTTTGCCCACTGGACGGGGATTCTCGAGGTCTCCACCAGTCCTTGGAAAAATGGGGTGAGGACTCCAGGGCTGGGAAAGGGAAAGTGTAAGATGATCCTGAACCAGCTTGTGGTGCCTGGAAGTAAGGAAATGCTAGAGAAATGATGAAGATGTGTCAAGAGATCACAGGAACCAGCTTGAAAGGGCTCTAAACAGCCAAACCTAGGAAATCGGACCAATAAGAATAAATAACAGTGGATTGTGACCTGTAGAGTACGATGGATGTATTCTGCTAAGTGAGAGAAGCCAGACCCCAAAGTCTACACATTCAAATCCACTTACATGACATTCTGGAAAAGGCAAAACTATAAGGACAAAAACCAGATCAGTGGTTGCCAAAAATAGGGGGTGTTGGGGGGGGAGTTGATTATAAAGGAGCTGCATGAGGGATTTGGGGGACTGAGGCAGCTGTTGTGTTGCATGACTGTGGTGTAGGTACATGACTCTACATTGTCAAAACCCATAGAACTGCAAACTACAGAGAGTGAATTTTACTGAATGCAAATTTTAAAAAATTAATCAAGATGTTTGGGAGCCCCAAATGGAACACAAACTATCACAAATAAACCCAATCAGGCTGGGCATGGTGGCTCACACATGTAATCCTAGCAATTTGGGAGGCCATGGTGGGCAGATCACTTGAGCCCAGGAGTTTGAGACCAGCCTGGGGAACATAGCGAAACCCCGTCTGTACAAAAAATACAAAAGTAGCCAGGCATGGTGGCGCACGCCTGTAGTCCCAGCTACTCGGGGATTAAGGCGGGAGGATCACTTAAGCCCAGGTGATTGAGGCTGCAGTGAGCTGAGATCGTGCCACTACATTCCATACATTCCAGCCTCGATGACAGAGTGAGTCGCCGTCTCTTAAAAATAAAAAAACCCAAAAGAACCCAACCATAATACAGATGAATAACATAACCACACTGAAGGGGGTGGGGAAGAAAAGAACCAACCTGAGCACCTAGGGAAAATAGGGTTTTGACCTCATATACAAATACTATATGGTTAATACATTTCTCATGGGGTGTTAGGGATTCTGCAACTACTTTCTGTGTATCCTAAGGCTGAACAAATAGGTCAGTTCACCCTTGAACAACACAAGTTTAAACTTCAAGGGTGCACTTACCCAGGGATTTTCTTCCACTTCTGCCACGCTCGAGGTAGCAAGGCCAACCCCTCTTCTTCCTTCGCCTCAGCCTGCTCAGTGTAAACATGCTGAGGATGACCATCCTTTAGAATGACCCCCTTCTACTTAATGAACAGTAAATATATTTTCTCTTTTTTATGATTTTCTTAAGAACATTTCATTTTCTCTCGGGAGGCTGAGGCAGGAGAATGGCGTGAACCTGGGAGGCGGAGCTTGCAGTGAGCCAAGATTGCGCCACTGTACTCCAGCCTGGGCAACGGAGCAAGACTTCCTCTCAACAAAAAAAAAAAAAAAAAAAAAGAACATTTCATTTTTCTCTAACTATATTTTAAGGATATGCAATATACAAATACATGCAAATCAACCTATCAGTAAGGCTTCTAGTCAACAGTATGCTATTAGTATTAATAGTTAAGTTTATGGGGAGTCAAAAGTTATATGTAGATTTTTAGCCGGGTATGGTGGTGCGTGCCTATAGTCCTAGCTACTGGGGAGGCTGAGGCAGGAGGATTGCTTAAGCCCAGGAGTTTGAGGCTGCCATGAGCTATGATCGTGCTACTGCACTCCAGCCTGGACAACAGTGCAAGACTCTATTAAAAAAATTTTTTTAAATTATCTGTGGGTTTTTGACTCTACATAGGAGTGGCATCCCAACTCTCACAATGTTCAAGGGTCAAATGTAAATGTATTAGAGATGTTGAGAGCCAGGTTTCTCACTGCCAAAGAAGTTACAAATAAGAGGAAGTGGGGCTAGAATGAACCCTGTCATGTTAGATTGGAATCTGAGATATCACAGTATGAATTTGTTTTTTAACATTTTATGTATATACAGTTACAGAAATATAGATGTGCATGGGTTAGTATACATATGTATTATTTCAAGCTCTGTTCTCTGTGAGACCCTAGAAGCAATGACATCCAGTGACAATAAACACACTCAGTGGCCAGATTTTTGTTTCTAAATAAAAGGAACCAGGCCTCCCTGGAGAGGGGATTGATTCCAGGCCCTAGGCAGGGAAAATACAAGAAGAGCCTGGAACATCTTGAAATGCAAGAAAGTAAGGAAGTGCTCATGAAAGGATGGGGCATGCCACAAGTGTGCAGGAGCCAATCTGAAAGAGGTCCCCATGGCCAAGCTGGGACAATTTGAGCAATAAAATAACGATGGTAGTATAATCCATAAAATAAATATCCATGAGTCCATACTCATAAATAAGCAAGCAAATGGATGAGAAAGGACAGCAATTCTCTAGATAGAATTTCAATTACTTATAATCATAAATGAGGAAATCATGATAATTAATGAGGGAAATGAAAAATCATCATTAGGCAAACACTATAGTAATAATTATTACAGGCACAATGTACTAATAGATGTTAAGATGACTGGGCAAAAATTTGAGGTGAATCAGGATATTTGCATAGCCTTAAACTGTCTCTCCCAAGATATTTATTACTTACAAAGGTAAAAATAGTAACTTTACAGTGAAGAAACCCAGCAGACACAACGTGAACCAGGCGACCAAGGTTAACATCACCAGTGGTAGGACATAACAGCATCCTATCCCACTAATAGGATGCACTGAGGGTTTATTACCTTGGTGATATTCTTTGAAGGATGGATAACCTAAACTCCAAATGAGGGAGATTCTACAAAGTAACTGACCAGTACTCCTCAAAAATTTCAAGATCATGAAAGACAAGGAAAGATGGAGGAACTATCACAGATGGGAGAAGGCCGCAGACTTGACCACTGACTGCAGTGTGGGATCCTGAGTGGCTCCTGAAGAAGAAAGGGGAAGTTAGATAATTAGATAGACAATCAGTGACAATTTAATAAGCTCTGTCAATTATATAGTAGTATTGTCTTTATGTTAATTTCCTGATTTTTTTTTTTTTTTTTTGAGACAGAGTCTGGCTGTTACCCAAGCTGGATGCAGTGGCACCATCTTGGCTCACTGCAACGTCTGCCTCCTGAATTCAAGCAATTCTCTTGCCTTAACCTCCTGAGTAGCTGGGATTACAGGTGCGCGCCGCCACACCCAGCTGATTTTTGTATTTTTAGTACAGACAGTATTTCACCATGTTGGCCAGGCTGGTCTCGAACTCCTGATCTCAAGTGATCTGGCTGCCTTGGCCTCCCAAAGTGTTGAGATTACAGGTGTGAGCCACTGCGCCTGACCAGTTTCCTGATTTTGATCTTTGTACCGTGGGTGATGTAAGATGTCAACGCTTGGGAGATTTGGGTGAAGGATTATGGGAATTCTTTGTACTACTTTTTCAATTTTTTTTCAAGTCTGAAATCATTTCAAAATGAAAAGTTGAAAAAACTCGGGGGTCAGAAAGCGTACATACTATGCTTCTTTTCCATAAGAAAATTAGAGAAATAAGCATTTATATTTTAATTTACTTGTATTTGCTTATAAAAGTACTGGAAAGATAAACAAGAAATGAATAAAAACTGTTACCTACAGGCGACCAGATGAGGACTGCGTGGAGGGGGCAGAGTGAGAGTGAGGCTTCTCTATGTACACCTTTTTAAATTATGTAAATGTACTATCTATCCTCTGTCTCAAAAACCAAAATCCCAAGAAACTAAATCACCTTATAGTTCACAAAGGCAAAGATATTTTATTTCATATTTTCTTGCAATGAAATAAATAGTAATTATCCTATGAGGTAGTTACTATTATTATATCATTACCATTTTAGACATGAGTAAGTGAGGGCACATATGTATAAATAACTTTTTCAAAGTCACTAGCTAATGAGGCCGGGCACGGTGGCTCAGGCCTGTAATCTCAGCACTTTGGGAGATCAAAGTGGGCGGATCACTTAAGTGGCCAGGAGTTTGAGACCAGCCTGGGCAACATGGTGGAAACTTATCTCTACTAAAAATACAAAATTAGCTGGGCGTGGTGTTGGGCATCTGTAATCCCAGCTACTTGGAGGCTGAGGCAGGAGAATCGCTTGAACCCGGGAGATGGAGGCTGCATTAAGTCAAGATTGCGCCATTGTACTCCAACCTGGGCAGCAGAGCAAAACTTCCTCTCACAAAACAAAAATTAAAAAAAAAAAACACCAGTCATTAGCTAATGAGACCCCAGAACCTGCACAGGGAGATTACCAACAGGGAGAGCAGATTTCAGAAAATGCAGCCTGGTCAACACGGTGAAACCCTGTCTCTACTAAAAATACAAAAATTAGCTGGGTGTGGTGGTGTGCACCTGTAGTCCCAGCTACTTGGGAGGCTAAGGCAGAAGAATCGCTTGAACCTGGGAGGCAGAGGGTGCAGTGGGCTGAGATCGCGCCGCTGCATTCTAGCCTGGGCGACAGAACTTTGGGAGGCCAAAGTGGGCAGGTCACTTGAGGTCAGGAGTTCGAGACCAGCCTGGGCAACATGGTGAAACCCCATCTTTACTATAATACAAAAATTAGCCGGGTGTGGTGGCACAGGCATGTAATCCCAGCTACTCAGGAGGCCGAAGCAGGAGAACGACTTGAACTTGGGAGGTGGAGGTTGCAGTGAGCCAAGACTGTACCATTGCACTCCAGTCCGGGAGGTAGAGCAAGACTCTATCTGGAAAAAAAAAAAAAAATCAGAAAATGGTATGGAAAAGACAGGCATGGTCCTATGGCCAGGGACTTGAAAGGGAGTTCCAGAAGAAAGAAAACTTCCCGCTGTCTCAGTCAACTTAAGACTTCGTGGCTTAAGCAACAGACACTTCTTTCTCACACTTCTGGAAACTGGGAAGTCCAAGACTAGGCTGCTGGAAGACTCAGTCCTTGATAAGGTCTCACTTCTTGGCTTGTAGTCAGCTGTCTTCTTGCTGTATCCTCACATGACTCAGACACTAGTTTCCTCTTCTTATAAGGACACTAATCCCATCATGACCTCATCCAAACCTAAGGACCTCCCAAAGGCCCTGCCTCTTAATCCTATCTCATTGAAGGTTAGGGCTTCGACAGATGAATTTTTGGAGGACACATTCAGTCCACACTTCCCACCCCCCAACACACAAACTTTTAAAAATCTGTGTAAGGTGTACACTTGGTACTATAAAGTGCTATGGGTTTTTTGTTTTTGTTTTGTTTCTATTATCCGGGCTGGAGGCAGCGGCACTATCTCAGCTTACTGCAACCTCTGCCTCCCAGGTTCAAGCAATTCTCCTGCCTCAGCCTTCTGAGTAGCTGTGATTATAGGCGTGCACCACTGCGCCTGGCTAAGTTTTGTATTTTTAGTAGAGATGGGGTTTCAACATGTTGGCCAGGCTGGTCTTGAACTCCTGCCCTTGTGATCCACCCGCCTCAGCCTCCCAAAGTGCTGGGATTACAGGCGGGATCCACCATGCCTGGCCAAACCACGAATCTTTTATCTGCCTCTATAGTTTTGTCTTTTCTAGAATGACACATTATTGAAACCACATGATATGTAGCCTTTTCAGGCTGGCTTCTTTCACTTAGCAATATGCATCTAAGGTTGCTTCATGTCTTTTCCATAACTTGATGGCTCATTTATTTTTAATGCTGAATAATATTACATTGTATGGACATGCCATACCATAGTTCATTTGTGTTTTATTTTATTTATATATATATATATTTTTTGAGACAGAGTCTCATTCTGTCACCCAGGCTGGAGTGCAGCCATGTGATTTTTTTTTTTTTTTTTTTTTTTTTGAGACAGAGGGCTCGATCTTGACTCACTGCAACCTCTGACTCCCGGGGTCAAGTGATTTTCCTGTCTCAATCCCCCGAGTAGCTGGGATTACAGGAGCATGCCACCATGCCTGGCTAATTTTTATATTTTTAGTAGAGACAGGGTTTCGCCATGTTGCCCAGGCTGGTCTCGAACTCCTGGTCTCAAGTCATCCACCTGCCTCAGTCTCCCAAAGTGTTGGGATAACAGGCGTGAGCCACTGCGCCCGGCCTTGGATTACTTTTGTAATAAAAAAAAAAAATGCATTATATGCACAAGAACTGTGCTTGAACCTGGGAGGCAGAGGTTGCAGTGAGCCGAGATCGCACCACTGCACTCCAGCCTGGGTGACAGAGTAAGACTCTGTCTCAAAACCAAAAATAAACAAACAAAAAAACCAACTATGAAAAAGGGAGCTGGCCCTATAGGCGTGTGTGACATATCGCAATGCCTAAGCACACAGGCTCAGTATTGGACAGACCTAGATTTGAATAGCAGCCCTGTCATGTCTTAGTCATGCCATCCTGGGCGAATTCTATAATCTCTACGTGCCACTCTCCTCCTTGCACAGTGGGTTTCACCACATTGCCTGGGCTATTGTGCGGATTGGACGAGATGATGCATGTGAAGCCAGCAAGATGCCTGTCATTCCCCCTCCCCACCAGGTCTTCACTGATGAAAGCAGACATCAAAGTCAAGCAGGTGGAAATCAAAGTAGCAATTTTATTATTGATGGAGTTATTGGAGAACAGTAGGAGTATTAGGAATATTTCAAAAAAATGATGCCTGTGTCAACATAAAAGCATTTTCAACAAATTGTGTTGTAATATCCAGGTCTGCGTAAGAAGTTTTTTTTTTTTTTTTTAAACCACATGTATCTTAATACTCCTTTGTTGATGCCTCTCCATTAGTTCATTTGAATAAAAGAAAAATGTCAAAATATTTTGGTAATTTTTATAGATTTCATAAGGTGAGTTTGTCATTTATTTCTGTGGATTTTTTTTTTTTTTTTCTGAATATGGATGCTTGAATGGTAGAAGACTGAAGGGAAGGGAAGTGTGGTGAGGTGGAACTTGAACAAGATGCCACATGTTATAAGTGATTTTCTGAATTTCGTTTTTTAAAATAAGTTAATTTGTAGTATTTTATATCTAGATGGTTTTATTAGATGCTCATAAGCTCTCAAACATGCACTAATGCTCACATTTTACATTCCATCAGCCGGAAACCTGTTAGTTAGCTTGTTTGTTTTTTGAGACAAAGTCTTGCTCTATGGCCCAGGCTGGAATGTGGTGGCACGATCTTGGCTTACTGCAACCTCCACCTCCCGGGTTCAAGCGATTCTCCTGCCTCAGCCTCGTGAGTAGCTGTGACTATAGGAGCGCGCCACCGCACCTGGCTAATTTTTGTATTTTTAGTAGAGATGGGGTTTCAACATGTTGGCCAGGCTGGTCTTGAACTCCTGCCCTTGTGATCTGCCCGCCTCGGCGTCCCAAAGTGCTGGGATTACAGGCGTGAACCACCGCGCCCAGCCCTTTTTTTTTAGACAGAGCCTTGCTTTGTCACCCAGGCTGGAGTGCAGTGGCATGATCTTGGCTTACTGCAACCTCTACCTCCCGGATTCAAGCGATTCTCCTGCCTCAGCTTCCCAAATAGCTGGGATTACAGGCACCCGCCACCATGCCCAGCTAATTTTTGCATTTTTAGTAGAGACAAGATTTGACCATCTTGGCCAGGCTGGTCTTGAACTCCTGACCTCGTGATCTGCTCGCCTCAGCCTCCCAAAGTATTGGGATTACAGCCATGAGCCACTGCACCGGCCTAGATAATCTCCTTTCTTCATTTTGTCATATGTATGTGTACACACATACAATCAAAATTATAACCACGATGTTTTTCTTTGCGTTTTTTGTTTTTCTCTGTAACCTGGGCTGAGGAGCTCCTCGCTCCTTTTTTTTTTTTTTTTTTTTAAATTGTGGTAAAATCTGCGTAATGTAAAATTTACCAGCTAATCTATTATTAAGCATACAGTTCAGTGCATTGAGTACATTTACAGCGCTTTGCAGCCACCATCACCATCCATCTCCAGAAAGATTTCATCAACACACCACGTTTCCAAACTTCTCGATTTTATTAAGTGCCTCTCATTCAAATAGGAACAGCTGAAGAAAAAAATGGAGGTACCATGCAACATCTGACTTCTCAGCTGCCACATTCAGAAGTAACAAAGAACCCCCTTTTGAAAATCTCTTCCCATTTTATCTTTACAACTCCATAGCAATGTTGGTTTATGCAATCAAAACTGAAAACAGAGAACAAATAGTTTGTTCCCTGCTGGTATATAAAAACCAAAGTTTGTAACAAGGTAACTATTTTATAGCCCTCCAAGCTCATTAAAAGTACATTCTTCCTGTTGTGTTCTATCTTTTGGACAGGTATGTAATTAAGATAGATGGTATGTGATCCTAAGAGCTCCCTTACCAGAGAACCTTCTGGCCAAATTCAGTGTGTTACATTATACTGTTCCTTTATATGTCCTTTAGGATCATACTTCTTGGCTGTCCACATCATATCAAATATAGGTCACTTTCCTTCCTAAAATGTTTTCTACCATTTTTATATCTATTGAGGGCATTATAATTCTCAGATATCTGAATATTATTGCTGAATGGTTAAATCTTTTTCTGGTATGAATTCATTAAGGTGCTGAAACATAAATTGTACTGTGTTTGTGGGAGTTATCTTCCAATTTTTCTTTGTTTTCTAAAACATTTTTAATCCTATGAAAATAGGCCAGGCCACCTTATCAGAGCAAGGTATCCAGAGCTCCACTCTCTTCTAGGCTTAAGAATGTTCTAGAATATTGTAAGGGGGGAATGGAGTACTCAGGAGCAGTAGAGGGGGAATGTGCAAAATCTCTGGGCACAAGTGGGTGTTCCCCTCCCAGGTGGTCACCAGGTGATGGGCTGACTGCAGGGAAGGGAAGGCGTCGCCCAGGGAGGCACAGGTGCTGCCTGCGGCAGGCTGGTGGAGGCCACTGGCTCCTACGTGCGCCTTTGTGCTGGGAAACCAGATTTTTTTTTTTTCTTCTTTCTGTTCTAACGGCTTCTTCAGCACTGCTGTGCCCCACCACCTCCATAGTCTTCTCTCCCCCTAGTCTGGAATAAGATTTTCTAGTCCCTCAAGTCAAATCTCACATTTAAGCCTCACATTTCCCCAACTTTTACCTAGCACTGCAGACCTTCAAGTCCAGAGGCTTTGGAAACAATCTGCAACTGCTTTCTCTCTGCCTTCCACCCTATCTCCCGCTCCAGGCAGCTTGCAAAGAGCAGAGGCTTGGAAAGGAGAGGTGGGGCAGGAAGCGCAGAAAGTCCAGGATTTTGTGGTTAACAAACATTTCAAAAACATTGGCCCGCTGTAATATAAAGAAGTGGATTTTCTCTGATGGAAACAAAACACAGTCAAGTCCTATGCTTGGAATATTGATCTGCAGAAGAGTAGCCCATCTCAGCCTCAAAGGATAGTCTTAAAAAGCAAAAAAAAAAAAAAAAAAAAAAAAAAAAAAAAAAAAAAAAAAATAGTAGGAGAGTTTGCTGCTGCAAAGCTTAAGGTCCTATGAGGAAAATACTATTAGAACCAGGAGCACAATTATGGCCTCACATTAGAGTCACCTGGGAGAACTTTTAAAAATGCCAAAAATAGAATGCCTGGGCCTCACCCCTAGAGACTTTGATTTAATTGGTCTTGAGTGAGCCCCCAAGCAAAGCTTTTTTTCTTTTTTTCTTTTTTTTTTGTGAGAGGGAGTCTCGCTCTGTCCCCCAGGCTGGAGTGCAGTGGCGCCATCTGGGCTCACTGCAAGCCCCGCCTCCCGAGTTCACGCCATTCTCCGGCCTCAGCCTCCCCAGTAGCTGGGACTACAGGTGCCCACCACCACGCCCAGCTATTTTTTTGTATTTTTAGTAAAGACGAGGTTTCACCGTGTTAGCCAGGATCTGCTGATCTGACCTCGTGATCCACCCGCCTCGGCCTCCCAAAGTGCTGGGATTACAGGCCTGAGCCACCACGCCCCGCCCAGCAAAGCTATTTTTAAACATTCCCCAGGTAGTAAGTGTAGAACAGAAACCCACGTTATGTTAGCAGGGCCCACTCATCCTATAGGCATAGCAGGCACAGCACTTGGGCCCACCATACTTGCAGGGCACACAGAAAAGTTTAATTTCTTTTAGAATCAGAAGAAAAGGAATAAACTTTTAGGTGGAAGAAAATGACTTCACATATAATATTAACATATATTTCTTTATATCAATGAATTCATAAAATACAATTTTGGGGGCTAGGTTTGGTGGCTCAGGCCTGTAATCCAAGGATTTTGGGAGGCCAAGGCAGGAGGATTGCTTGAGGCCAGAAGTTTGAGACCCACCTGGGTAACATAGTGACACCTTGTCTCTAAAAAATAAACTTAAAAATAAAATAAAATTACAATTTTTTTTGAGACAGAGTCTTACTACAATTTTTTTTTTTTAAATGGGGAAAGAGATTCACAAGTCAGAAGTGCATAGGGCCTACAAAAACCATAATGCAGCCCTATATAAAACAGACACGTGGACGCCAGGTGCAGTGGTTCACCCTTGTAATCCCAGCACTTTTGGAGGCCAAGGTGAGCAGACACTTGAGGTCAGGAGTTGGAGATCAGCCTGGCCAACATGGTGAAACCCCGTCTCTACTAAAAATACAAAAATTAGCTGGGCATGGTGGCATGTGCCTGTAATCCTAGCTATGTAGGAGGCTGAGGCAGGAGAATTGCTTGAAAGCGGGAGGCAGAGTTTGCAGTGAGCCGAGACAGTGCCACTGCACTCCAGCTTGGGCAACAAAGTGAGACTCTATCTCAAAAAAAAGAAAAAAGGCTGGTCGCGGTGGCTCATGCCTGTAATCCCAGCACTTTGGGACGCCGACGCAGGCGAATCACCTGAGGTCAGGAGTTCGAGACCCGCCTGACCAATTGGTGAAACCCTGTCTCTACTAAAAATGCAAAAATTAGTTGGGCGTGGTGGCAGGCACCTGTAGTCCCAGCTACTTGGGAGGCTGAGGCAGGAGAATCGCTCGAACCCAGGAGGTAGAGGTTGCAGTAAGCCCAAGATCATGGCATTGCACTCCAGCCTGGGCAACAGAGCAAGACTTGGTCTAAAAAAAAAAAAACAAAAAACAAAAAAAAGAGACACATGTAAGGGTACATCTTTGAATATTACTAAAAATAATTACTCGGTTCACATTAAGACAGCACTGAAATACGCCAATGATGTGTACATCTTGCACATCATTTAGGCAATGATTCCTAAATTTCCCCTTATTTCCCCGTCCACTGCAAATGGTTCAAGATAGGCTCTATCCTGCTTCAACAAGCTACCTATAAATTTTGCTGTGTTGCCACCTCAGACATTTTTGAGCATCTAGTCTTTCATCCAAACACACAGTGCCTTTCTTTTTTGTTTTGTTCTTGTTTTTTAGAGACGGGAGGGTCTTGCTTTGTCACCCAGGCAGGAATGTGGTAGTGCTATTTTGGCTCACTGCAGCCTTGAATTCCTGGCTCAAGGGATCCTCCCACTTCAGCCTCCTGAGTAGCTGGGATGAAAGGCAGTCACCACCATGCTCAGTTAATTTTAAAAGTTTGTTTGTTTGTTTTTGTAGAGACATGGTCTCACTTTGTTACCCAGGCTGATCTTGAACTCCTGGGCTCAAGTTAACCTCCTGCCTCAGCCTCCCAAAGTGCTGGGATTACAGGTGTGAGCCGCCACACCCAGCCTTTGGTACCTTTCTAATGTTTGATTCAGAGACACTCACCTCAATTCCTGAGATTTCAGAGACACAGTGGATTGGAGGCCTCAGAGAAAAAGAACCGTTAGCCCTAAGAGATCTGGAGCGAATCTGGAGCCTCCTCAATGTGAGGCTTTTCCCGTGGACTTTGCTGGCCCCTGTTGCCCCAGCTCAGTTCCCTCCTGGCTGCTGTGGCAGGCAGAGCTTCCTAAGGTTGAGTTACAAAAACCACCACGGTCACTCTCACTTTCCCCCTTTTCCAAACAGATACTCACGTTTGAAAAGTCATCTTCTTCATATTGGCAGAAACTCCAGAGTTCTCCTGGCAAGGGAAAGGCATGTGGACGCCAATCTCCACGTCCTTGAATTTCATGGAAGGGAACTCGTGTTGAGGGAGACTGAGGTATCAGGCAGGAAAGGACAGGTCAGTGCTCATTCCACTGGCACTGGGTGGGGCTTGGAAAAGGCAGTCACCTACACTTGCTGGTTGCAAGACTAAAGCACACAGATGGAGACTCACAGGAAAATCACTCATCTGAAAACTCCCTGTGGCTGCCAGAGGCTTTGATGTCCCTTGGCTTCCAGCAGCACCTGTCAAGGAGAAAGCCAACTGTGGTCTGAAATGAGGGAAGCAAGTCTTGGGATAATGATCCCTTAGATGCCTTCTGGTTTGAAGTCCTGTGACTCTTGAGCAAAGCTCTAGTTCTGACAGACCCAGGTCTCAATCTCTGCTTTTCTATTTATTTATCAAGAATAAATAAATGTATCCATTTTATTTATCCATAAATTGGGGATAAGAACATGTACCTCATGGGTTGTTCTGAAATTTATTTATTTATTTATTTATTTATTTATTTATTTATTTATTTATTTTTTGAGACGGAGTCTCGCTCTGTTGCCCAGGCTGGAGTGCAGTGGCCAGATCTCGGCTCACTGCAAGCTCCACCTCCCAGGTTCACACCATTCTCCTGCCTCAGCCTCCCGAGTAGCTGGGACTACAGGCGCCCGCAACCTCGCCCGGCTAGTTTTTTTTTTGTATTTTTTAGTAGAGACGGGGTTTCACCGTGTTAGCCAGGATGGTCTCGATCTCCTGACCTCGTGATCCGCCCGTCTCGGCCTCCCATAGTGCTGGGATTACAGGCTTGAGCCACCGTACCCGGCCTAATTTATTTTTAATTTAAAAATTAATTTATTTTTGAGATGGGGTCTCAGTTCTGTCGCCCAGGCTGGAATGCAGTAGTGTGATCACAGCACACTGCAACCTCCACCTCCTGGGCTCTATCAAACAAGCCTCCCACTTCAGCCTCCTAGGTAGCTGGGACCACAGGTGTGCACCACAAGCCTGGCTAATTTTTGTATTTTCTGTAGAGACGGGGTTTCACCGTGTTGTTCAGGCTTGTTCTGAAATTTAAATGTTGAGTGTGGAATTCTTCAAATTGCCCAAGAAATTCAAGTTCCCTCCTGTAATCACTATCACCTTGACTATAGGGCTATAAGCAGAAGGAATCGCCAGTTTTTCGACTTCAGTCTGCTCTTGGGCAGACCAACTCAAAAACCCTTACATGAAAGTTCTGTGGAAATAAATTGTACTACTGCAAGACTAAATTTGAGTTTTCATTATTTCAGCCCTAGCCACCAAATAGTCCTGGCTTGCTACTTTTGCTTTAGACATAGCCAAGAAAAATGTGTTTTGAAAGGAGAAATCCCTTGCTAGAAGGCTTTGGCAGTCAGAAATGAACAAAAATGCAGAATTTTAAAACATTTGTACTGGTGTCTTTTGGTCTCATTTGTTGCCCAGTTGGTCTGAAAATAATCTGAGAATGTGTCACTCAAGATCATCTATAACCAAATAATTCAAACCAAAGAATGGTTGATTAATTTGCTACAAATAAAATGTGGTCCACAGAGTCAAAACTTTTTAAATGTTTCAAGGATTTTTGTTTCTTTATTTGTTTTTAATTTCTTTTCTTCTGAGACAGGGTCTTGCTCTGTCATCCAGGCTGGAATGCAGTGACGCAATCATAGTTTATTGTAGCCTAGACCTCATGGGCTCAGGTCATCTTCCCACCTCAGCCTCCTGAGTAGCTGGGACTACGGGCGCGAGCCATCACACCTGACGAATTTTTTTTGTATTTTCTGTAGAGATGGGGTTTCACTATGTTACCCAGGCTGGTTCTAAATTCCTGAGCTCAAGTGATCTGCCCTCCTCGGCCTCCCAAAGTGCTGAGATTATAGGCCTGAACCACTGTGCCCGGCTAAGGTTTTCTTTTGAAACTTGGAGTTGGAGCTATCCCAACTTTGCCGAAATCATGGTTCGAAAGGGAATTTTCAATTTTGGAGTTGTTTCAACATAACCAGGGACACATTCCCAAAAACATTTAATACATGCATGTTTATTGAATTAGTATTAGTTGGTGTTTTGGGGATGGCTGAGGGGATGGTGAGTGTAAACTTGCCTTGTTTCTGGAAAATTCCTCCTTCCACTGGTCAGCAGAGCTTTGACATTCCTACACTAAGTTCTTCAGTCTGTAAGACTGGCAGTCCAAGCTTCTAGAAACTCAAGCCATGCTTGGCTCCAACCGGGGTCCAACCGACCACAAAATGTATCTAAAATACTTTTGACTATTCTGAATCCCTCTAATGTTGCTATTGGTTCTCTCTTGATTTTTCATTCACCTTGCACGTTGAAATATCTGTGGGAAGAAATCTGTGTTCCCCTTAGGGGAAATACTGGAGGAGTAGCATGGAGTCAAACTCAAGCTATTTGATGTTTTTCTCTTACTGAGAAACTTCACTCCTTTTTCAACATTTCCACCATATAATGGGGTATGCTACCTTTAGAGCGAATAAAAAAAGTAATAGTTTATCTTCTTGTCTCTCCCATAGAATAAGGATGTGCAATGTCATACTGGGTTTCATTCCCTTCCTCCATACTATACACATACACAGCGACTTTTCCAAAGGCTTCTTAGGACGGTTTATTGTTTTTTTTTGTTTGTTTGTTTTTCTGTTTTTGTTGTGTTTTGTTTTGTTTTTTAGATGGAGTTTCACTCTGTCGCCCAGGCTGGAGTGCAATGGTGCGATCTCAGCTCACTGTAACCTCTGCCTCCCGGGTTCAAGTGATTCTCCTGTCTCAGCCTCCTGAGTACCTGGGATTCAGGCGCATGCCACCACGCCCGGCTAATTTTGTATTTTTGGTAGAGACGGGGTTTCAACATGTTGGCCAGGCTGGTCTCAAACTCCCGATCTCAGGTGATCTTCCTGCCTCGGTCTCCCAAAATGCTGGGATTACAGGCAGAAGCCCCTGTGCCCGGCTGGACCATTTACTGTTAATTAGGTCTCACTTCTTCCGCTATGAGGTAAATAAATATCACCTCTTTTTGCAGGCCTAGGGATCCAGGCTACAGAGATTAGGTTACTAGTCCAAGGCCATGGGGCAAGTCTTTATTGGCATTCAGATGGGCTGGGCCAGTCTCTGGCCTGGCCACAAGAGGTGAGCTTCACCTCAAAACCTGTTCTACAATGGCATTTCCTGACTGGCTACGTGTGTGCGTGCTGACTAGCATGCTTATTCATTCATTCATCAAACATTTAGTGAACACCTGCTATGTGCTAGTGGCTAGAGACTCAGGGAGGAGTCTGACCCATTCCCTTCAGTTAAGAAACTCACAGTGTGTGGAAGGGTTGAATTACAAGTAAATAGGTGCTACAATAAAACACCCCACAAGGCAGAAAGGGAGGAGGGAGGAGGATTTCTTAGAGGAGGAGGGACTTAAGCTAAACCTTGAAAGAGCAAGAAGGAAGGGTGTTTTAGATGAAGGAATCTTGACAGCAGGCCCACGGTGTGGATGGCTGGCTAGGGGCATAGCCCTCTCCTTGACTTATCTGCCAGCTGGGGCCAGATTTTGAGAGGCTTGCCACACCTTGCCAAGGGGTTTGATTCTTTTTCCGTAGGCCTAGCAAGTTTGCCTGCCCGAGGGGCTCTAGAAGTTCAAACAGAAACTTAATACGAGTGTTTGATGTATTAAGTCTCTTCCCTCAACACTTGTAGAAGTGAACACTTTGAAAAGTGAGCAGTTTAAGACTGAGATTCCTCACTTCATGTGGGAAGTGTGCAAAGTCCAAAAATGAGATTGAGCACCCAAGGAATTAGTCTCCCCTCTGATCCTGCTCAGAGCCAGACCTTGTTGGAGAGGACACAGCTGGGTCTCACTGGAGGGGAAAGAAGTTTCTATGGCGCCATGCCCATGGAACCTGCTGGAAATCTGACCTCTGGGGTTCTGGGGAAACCTGTTTATGGGGAATCGGTGTTTTGGTGGAGTTGCTCCACCACGCAACAGCTTGGAGTAGAGGGCTAGTGCCAGGAGAGACTGCTGGCTGTGGAATGATGTAGGCACCAGGTCCTGAAGGAGTCCTGGCACAGCAGTGGCGGCGCTTGAAGCCATGTGCACTGCAGCAGCCTGGCGGCGCAGAAGCTATCCGTGCTGGGACAGCTCCCTGCACGCTCAGACCAACTTCGCGCTGACAGCTTTCCATCACAAGGGAGCACTTTTGTTCCAAGGAGCCCTCTCAGCATGGGAGGTGGGTAGCCTAGAAGTAGGGGTAAGGCACATAGGAGCAGTCTTTGTTGAAGACTTGGAAAAATACTCCAGCTCCCTGAGCTTCAGGTTGTCAATTCTGGGGGGCATTCAGCATATTCCCAGGAGGTCCTAGGGGAATCAGGCCCCCTGCATATAGCACCACTCTCACTAACACACCCTAATAGTGTCTTTCCTCCTTCCCTGTCCCACTCTTCCTGCTCCCTGTCTCCTGCTTCTAGGGATCACCCTAAATACACCGCCGGCAGGCAAGTCTTGTCACAGGCTCCCCCTTCAGGGCAACCCATATTAAGGCAGCCTGTTTCCCAAAGACTAAGCAAAAGCCCTCTTCCTGGGTGTCCGTCCCAGTCCCATCTTTCTTTACAAGCAGAATAGCTTGTCCACTTCAATCAAATAAACCATGTACTATCTTTTGCTTCGTTCACTTCCTCCTGTTTCCCTGTCTTGGGTGTATGATCACACCTTCCAGAAATGCCCTCCACACTCTTTCTGTTATCCATGTGCATTACATCTTCTTCTTTTGTTTTTGAGATGAAGTCTCACTCTGTCACCCCAGCTGGAGCGCAATGGTGTGATCTTGGCTCACTGCAACTTCCACGTCCTGGGTTCAAGTGATTCTCCTGTCTCAGCCTCCTGAGTAGCTGGGATTACAGGCGTGTACCACCACGCCCGGCTAATTTTTTGTATTTTTAGTAGAGATGGGGTTTCACTATGTTGGCTAGGCTGACCTCAAACTCCCAACCTCAAGTGATCCACCCGTCTTGGCCTTCCAAAGTGCTGGGATTACAGGCATGAGCCACTGCGCCCGGCCTTGCATTGTATCTTCCAAGTGCATGCCATAAGACCTGTTCCACGCTGCAGCCTCCCTTCTGCCACCCTTCCTGTATTCTGTGTCACTACTCAGATGTCATTTATACTGTAGCACTTATGTGAATATTTTTGTATCATGTATTTCATGTACAGAAAATTTGGAGGAGGAAAGAGGTGATTTTTCTCTACTCATCCTCCTGGAAACTTCTCTTTGGCAAGTTGCTGCCACTGACCCCCCCTGTTCCCCCCCAATCTTTCTGCAGGCTCAAAAACCATAATTAAGGGAGCCAGACTTTACATTAAATAAAAACAAAAACAAAGATGTTTTTCAGAAGCATTCCCTGGAAGTGTCTGCTTTAAGTTGAGGCTGGAGGGGCTTGAGCATTCATCTCGACAATGGGAGCATCGAAAGCAGTGTCTCTGGTAGCTAATCTCTTTCACCTCTGTCTTTGCCTCCAACAGCTCCCCTTATTTTTGTCATCAGCGAAATAGCTATATGGGAGGGGAAGTTGCTGATGAAATGTTTTTTTTTTTGATAGTTAACAAATATTTCCTGAGTGCACACTCTCTACGGATCCTTGGAAGGGCCCATGTGAGAAGTGGATTAGTGACATTCGGCACTGCCCTCTCCTTCAGGAGTCTCTCACCCTTGGGCTTCCATCAAAGACTCCTAGGTTCTTCCTGACAGCTCTCAGTTACCCTCCTCTTTCTCCCTTGGGTGATGCCCTCCTCTTCCTCCACCCTCCGTGAAGGCACTGCACTCTCCTTTCCTGGATCCTGGTCCTCATTCTCCCCTCACCCTCCACATGGATGCTGCCCAGAGACACTCCTCCACTTCCCAGCTGCCTGCTGGGGCATTTCACCAAAAAGTTCCACCATTACTTCATGCTCCATAGAACCTTCAGCAGCTCTCCTGAAAAGCAGCCTCTTTCCGTATTGTTCCTATTTCTGATGCTCCAAGGCACCCAGCCTGGAAACCTCAGCTTTGTCTTTGCCAATTCCACTCCCTCACTGCATACATCTGGTCACCAAGACATCTGGTCTTCCAAAGAAAAGCCCTTCTCTTCCCTTTTCCCTTCCCTTTTCCCCTCCCTTCCCTTTTTCCTTCCCTTCCCCTTCCTTCCTTCCTTCCTTCCTTCCTTCCTTCCTTCCTTCCTTCCTTCCTTCCTTCCTTCCTTCCTTCCTTCCTTCCCTCCCTCCCTCCCTCCCTCCCTCCCTCCCTCCCTCCCTCCCTCCTCTCTCTTTTTCTTTTCTTTCTTTTTTTGAGACAGAGTCTCATTCTGTTGCCCAGGCTGGAGTCCACCGGGGCAGTCACAACTCACTGCAGCCTCAACCTCCCAGGATCAATTGATCCTCCCACGTCAGCCTCCTGAGTAGCTGGGACTACAGGCACATGCTACCAGGCCTGGCTAATTTGTGTGTGTGTGTGTGTGTGTGTGTATGCACTTTTTTTTTTTTTTTGTAGAGACAGTGTTTTGCCATGTTGCCCAGGCTGGTCTTGAATTCCTGTGCTCAAGTGATCCACTGCCTTGACCTCCCAAAGTGTTGGGATTACAGGCGTAAGCCCAGTTGGAAAATTATTTCTTTCCTGTCCCTCCCTGTTGCAACTCCCCCTCTACCCCATGACTCTGCTGGTTCCTAGGTTATGGGTTTCCCCCATCTGGTTTCCAGGGCCATTTAGGTGCCCTCTATTGCATGCAGGTTCCATTCCAGTCATTTTGAGGTGTCCAAGTACTGTTTGGTTGCCTTGAGCCCCCTCACTTTGGCATTTCATGCCTTTTCCACCGTCTGATCCCATCTACCTTTCTAATATGCCTCATCCCACTTTCTAGCATGTGTGCCCCGCCCCAGGCAGCCTCTGCTCAGGAAAGCTGGTCCATCCTCTGGGTGCTGTTCACACACCCCACCACCTTGGCTGTCTTCCCCAACCTAGACCCCCTAGCTTGAGAATAGTGCAATCCAGCTTCCTCCAAAAAGACTCCCTTGATCATGCTGCCCGCTTGGGATAAGTAGCATTTTTTTTTTTTTCTTTCCTGGCAATGAATCACTATTATTAGGTTGGAGCAAAAGTAACTGCGGCTTTTCCTATTGAAAGTAATAGCAAAACTGCAATTACTTTTGCACCAACCAATTACTTTTTCAAGTCCTTTTATATTGTTTTGAATTGTTAAGTTTTCAAGGGTCTATTTCATTTAATATGTCAGCAAACGTGTATTAAGTACTGGTTGGGCCGGGTACAGTGGCTCACACCTGTAATCCCAGCACGTTGGGAGGCCAAGGCGGGTGGATCACTTGAGGTCAGGAGTTCGAGACCAGCCTGACCAACGTGGTGAAACCCCGTCTCTACAAAAACACAAAAATTAGCCGGGTGTAGTGGTGAGCACCTGTAGTCCTAGCAACTGAGGCACGAGAATATCTTGAACCCGGGAGGCGGAGGCAGTGAGACGAGATCATGCTACTGTACTCAAGTCTGGGCAAAACAGCGAGACTCCGTCTCAAAAAAAAAAAAAAAAAAAAAAGTTGTTTTCTCAGGGAATCCTTATAGCTGATGGAGTATCCAGCTCTTCATTTTACAGATGAGTAAACTGGGGTTTAGAACTGATAACATTTTGTCCAAGTTCTCACAGCTAGCGAGAGGCATGCCGCAGTTTACTGTGGAGTGGGTCTAAACAAGGACCTAAAAACTGTATTGGAGTCCCAGCCCTACTACCGCCAGCTGTGTCACCTTACGAGGCGCCCCACCTTCCTGTCTCTTCAACAGAAACAGACATTTGTTGTTACCGCCCAAGTGGGATTCCCTCCCCACCAGTGTCTAGACATAGTAGGTGCTCAATAAATAGGTGTGGGTTTGCTGTGGCAAAGAGCGCTATCCCTTAAGTTTCTGACAGCGAGGGGGAAAAAGACTGAGCAGGGAAAGGAAAGGAAAGGGGTAAACTGAGCTCGGAGCAGTTGGGAGCGCGAAATAGGGAGGGCTTCCTGGAGGCCAGGAATTTGGAGAGGCCGAGGCTGGGACAAGAAATATACACGGTGAAGGCGGAGGGGAGGTGGAAGGACGAGCCGCTCCGGGGAAGGGTGAGGTCTAAGCGCAGCCTGGGGCCGAGCGGAGCAGAGGGCGGGTCGTGCGATGGTGCCTGGGGAGGTTCGTCCCGACCGGCCGCGGGCGGATCGAAGGGAGGGTTGGGCCCGCGGCAGCCCCGGCGGGTCTAGGCCCCCGGCCGGCCCCTGCCCCTCCTCCCGGGAGGGCGGGCGGCGGCTGCGGGGCGGGGCGCGGGCTCGCTCGGCCTCCTGGCGGCGCAGCGGCCCCTCCACTCCGGCCGGGCTCTGCTGGCTGCGGCGGGAGCTGGACGCGGGAGGCGGCGGCGGCGGCGGCGGCGGCGGTGAGTGAGCTCCGGCCGGGAGCGGGGCGGGTGTGCGCCGGGAGCCGGGCTCCAGGGTGCTAGGTGCCGCCCAGGGCGGCGGGACCCCCAGGCGTTCGGGCTCAGCCAGGTGCGCTGTGCTCAGTCCGGGCGTCCGCTCTCGGTGCCGCGCTTCGCGCGGGTCCTGGGGTTGGTAAGTGCGACCCGGACTCCCGCGCCGCGCCCAGCCGAGGACAGGCGCAGAACAGATGCGGGCGATCCCCGGGGAACCCGCCTCGCGGCGGGGTGGGAGGGAGGAGGCCCTGCAGGACCTCCCTTTAGTGAAGAGGGGCCCTGTGCCTTCGCACCCCTGCCTGGACCTCCGGCTCTAGTGACAGCTGGGAGAGACCCACGCGAAGCAGTCCCTGACCTATCCTGTCGTACCTAAGTCCTTGGCGTGCTCGGCCAGACCATGCCCTGGAACAAAAAGGGGCGTGTGGCCTCTCTCTTCCCGGATCCTCCCGACCACTGCACCGCCCAGGCAGGTCATCCCCGAGAGCCCCCGCCTCACTTGGAGCACACATTCTGATTCTGGCTCTCCCCGGGACTTTTCCAAGTTGCATCACTGTTTGGCCTCTAGACAGGTACTTGGCTGTCATGTTGGAGTTAGTTACACAGGATTTTTGAAACTTTGTATATTTGCTTTGTGTGTTCCCCTTCACCCTAAGGCCGCTGCCCTCCCAACTCTGCTTATGCCGCTCAAAACGTTGCTCAAGGCTCACTGCGAATGCTTTTGCAGGCATTGGTTCTCAAACTTGCCTGCACATCTGGAGAGTCTTAAAAAATACTGGTGCCTGTGTCCCACTCCCAGAGATCTGGATTCAGCTTCCCTGGGTCGCAGCCTGGACAATGGAGTTTTTAAGACGCCCCAGGTGATTCTAATGCGCAGACAAGTTTGAAAACCTCTGCTTTGCGGGTTGCTCCCACCAGCCACTCTTCCGACGGCTAAAGATCAGTCCTGATCTAGAACTCATCTCAGGCCCTCTGAACTCTTCCTTAATCCACCTCTCCACCTGAAGAACCTGTTGGTTGGTGCATTCCAACTTTAGACAGTAGATGGTGCCTTTACTGAAGTTCCCTTTGTTTCTACCTCTCTGTTAACAGTCAATACTGCCGGGGCCCTTTCTGCCAAGGAGGTGGGAGTGTAGGCATTAGAACCAAGGAGTCCTTGTCAGGGTCAAGGTTATAATACAGGGTTGTCCTATTCAGGGAAAACCAAGTGATAATTTGACGTGTCATATTCGGAAATAATTTCAGATTAAAAGGAGAAAAAATACTTTAGGGTTTGGTCAGCTCTTGGAGACCTTCCCGAGACTCCCCCACATAGATAATGGAGTTGCATAAATGTGGGGAATTTTCCTTCAAGAAGCCAACGCTAACAACATCCTTTTTTTTTTTTTTTTTTTTTTTTTTTTTTGAGACGGAGTCTCGCTCTGTCGCCCAGCCCAGGCTGGAGTGCAGTGGCGCGATCTCGGCTCACTGCAAGCTCCGCCTCCCGAGTTCACGCCATTCTCCTGCCTCAGCCTCCCGAGTAGCTGGGACTACAGGCGCCCACAACCGCGCCCGGCTAATTTTTTATATTTTTAGTAGAGACGGGGTTTCACCGTGGTCTCGATCTCCTGACCTTGTGATCCGCCCGCCTCGGCCTCCCAAAGTGCTGGGATTACAGGCGTGAGCCACCGCGCCCGGCGCTAACAACATCCTTAACGTTTTGTGGTTGATATTTGTGTTAACCTAAGTGCATTTTTGTAGATTAAACTTATTCTGGAAGTATGATGAAGCCCTGCAGACAGAACACAGTGTATAGCATGGCACATCTGAGATGACACCTGAGACACCTGTCACATGATCTTAAAAATGATAGAGAAGTAGGACTAAGGAAAATGTAACCATGCTTATATTGGCTGAATTAGGTCATATATTTTAATGAGAAAATGTGTTTTCACTGTCCTTGTTAGTCATGTCATAGTCTCTGGGATCTTGGTTAATTTCCTTTTGTACCCCAAGTATGATGTTTGTATTAGATTTCCACCCTGATGTTGCTACCTGACCACAAATCAGTGGTTTTAAGTTTTTCTTAGGGGGTGGCCCTCTATTTTTTTTTTTTTTTTTTTGAGACGGAGTTTTACTCTTGTCACCCAGGCTGGAGTGCAATGGTGCAATCTCGGCTCATAGCAACCTCCGCCTCCCTGGTTCAAGTGATTCTCCTGCCTCAGCCTCCCAAGTAGCTGGGATTACAGGCACCCACTACCATGCCCGGCTACTTTTTTGTATTTTTGGTAGAGACAGGGTTTCACCATGTTGGCCAGGCTGTTCTCAAACTCCTGACCTCAGGTGATCCGCCCACCTCGGCCTCTCAAAGTGCTGGGATTACAGGCATGAGCCACCGTGCCCAGCCTATATTATATTTTTATTAGCAGTGGGATGACATCCTTTCAAGAATGCCTTGCCAAAGTGAAAGAACATTTATGTTCATTTCTAGCTCCTCATATACGTCCAAAGAACACTCCTTTTGAAAAATACAAAAATGACATAATTTTGCCCACTTGGTTTTCTCTCTTTTCTCCAACTTCCACGACCATGCTCTGCTGCTATTACTGTATTCACTTGCTGGAGGTGTGCACCCTGTGGGAGCCGTCTTCATTGTCTTGGCTCTGGCTTGAAATGGAGGTTACGTGGAGCGCATGGTCTTACAGGGTGTCCCTGACCTGAATCATCAGCCTTTGGGGAGCAAGACCATATGGAAAGTGTTTTCCTACTGTTTTGTGTGTATGTGTGTGTGTGTGTGTGTGTGTGTGTGTGTGTGAGACCATGACAACAAAATGAAGCCATATTATTAAATGCTTTGTTAACCTGCAAATCTTGTCTCAATTGGGAAAAGAAAAATGCTTATTCGAGGATGCTGTTGAATTCATGGTGTCTGAAAAGTCACACCTGAACAGCAGTAGTTACACCGTGAGTATAATAATACACTCGACCTCCCCCCACCCCCCCGCCGAAAAAAAAGTTTATGTCAATGTGGGCCTAAGCACATTTATTGCAATTTCTCACTTTGGAGTAGCAGCTCTAATATCCTAAAGTGATTAGAATAAAGTAAGTGAAGAAAAATATGAAGAAAGAGTTAGTGAGAGACTTTTGCATTTAGGGAACGGAGATACCGCAGCTAGAAAAGGCCTTTGGTTTGTCTTAAGAATTGACTGCCCTTTTGGCTTCCTTTTTTTCCCCTTGTTTAATTTGCTTGTGCTGGTGGGTGAAGGAGAGTTAAAGAAATTTAATGGCCTCCTAACTCTCTTTCCCCATGGAACCCATTTATCTAAGAGATGCCATTGACCTTTTAAAAATATCTAACTGATTGTATGCTTTTCCTTTCTTTTCGTCTTCTGATCTCGGCACTAAAGGGCGGTGGCATGACTGGGAGGTTGGCATCAGAGCAGGAAAACAAAGTTTAAGGGAAACTGAAAATTGGGTAATTTTCTCTGGATGACCAAGTGCTTACTTTTTTCAGGCATGTGACATTGCTGTTATCAAGAACCAGTTATGACATGAAAACCCTGAAAATGGAAAAGGAAAAAATAAAATAATAAAAAAGGGAACGGGGTGGGGGATGGAAATAGCACCAGGGTTGACTGACCTTTACCGAGGAGGGAAGGCTTACTGTTTTCAGCCCGGTGTGTCCGAGTTGCAACCCCCTTTACCTTTACTTCTCTCTTCATGTACCCTCCTCCATCCCTCAAGCCAATATCCTTGGGGGAGAGAGTGCTTCATCTTAAATTCACACTAAGGTATCTTTTGTTTGTTTGTTTGTTTGTTTTTGGTTTTTGAGATGATTGCTCTGTCACCCAGACTGGAGTGCAGTGATGTGATCTCGGGCTCACTGCAACCTCCGCTTCTTGGGTTCAAGCAATCCTTCCTGCCTCAGCCTCCTGAGTAGCTGGGGTTGCAGACATGCGCCACCACACCCGGCTTATTTTTGTATTTGTAGTAGAGATGGGATTTCGCCATGTTGGCCAAGCTGTTCTTGAACTCCTGGCCTCAGGTGATCCGCTTGCCTCAGCCTCCCAAAGTGCTGGGATTACAGGCATGAGCCACTGCGCTCACCCGGCCGAACACATTTTTATGACGCCCCTATTACTAGCAAAAGCTATGTATTACCCAGAGTTGTTGGTAAACAGGATAAGGTTCCTGCCTTAAGGAGCCTGAGTCAGGTGGGGATGTAAACCGTGGGTTGCAATAAGTTAGGAACTTTTCTAATCAAGAGGAACACAGTAGCCTGTGGCGTACTATGGGGCACCTGGCTAGCCTCGCCTGGGTAGATGCCTCGTCAGTTCATTGGCACAGGAGGTATAAGACATGCTTTACTTGGGTTTACATTAAGGCTTATTCTATTAGGCCCATATACCAAATGACTGATTTTGGATGTGTCTGACTCCAGGAGCAGGAAGGGCGCAGGTACCCATCATGCAAAGGGGAGGTGGGAGGTGGAGGAGGAGACCAGATTCCAGCAGGTGTCTTTTGCTTCTGGAGTGTGCTGAACAGGGGTACTTGCTGTGGGTGGGAAGCTCATGGAGAATGTGGCTGGATCCGTGTTTGGCACATTAGTAACTGGTAAAGTAAGCTTAGTAGTGGCTACCTCTGCAACAGAGCTGGAAGGAGAATACAAAGTGCAGTGTGAAAGCCGCAGCTGCACACTTTTTGGAGCGAGTGGTTTGGTTTGTGGTTATTTCTCCTGCCAATGGGCAGACATTGGTTTCTCATCATCCCATGGTCGCTTTAGCTCAGGCTTCCTTGGGCAGGCTGAAAACTGGACTTCACACTGTTTTTCCCTTGGGTAGGTGGTTTCCAAATAGCTGACCCATTGGGCTAATAACCTCATGGTTATAGTAGTTACTATTTGTTTATTCACTGTCTTTCAAGTGCCAGGTATCACGCTCAGCACATTTCTTTCATTACTGTAAACCCTTTACATTCCTGAGAGGCAGGTGGCAGTGACCTCATTTTACAGATGAGGAAACTGAGGTCCAAGGAGGTGCTGAATCCTGCAAAGGTACATAGTACTTGACAGCGGCAAAGTTCTCATGCCTGTAATCGCAGCACTTTGGGAGGCCGAGGCAGGTGGATCCCTTGAGCCCAGGAGGTCAATACCAGCCTGGACAACATGGTGAAATGCTGCCTCTACAAAAAATACAGAAATTAGCCTGGTGTGGTGGCGCGTGCCTGTGGTCCCAGCTACTCTGTATGTTGAGATGGGAGGATGGCTTGAGCCTAGGAGGTTGAGGCTGTAGTGAACCATGATCATGCCACTGCACTCCAGCCTGTGTCACAGAGTGAGACTCTGTCTTAGAAACAAACAACAAAAAGAAAATGGCAGAGTTGAAGTTCGAGAGTGCTCTGGTCTGTCTGAATACAAAGCTAAGTTCTCTCTACTGTTTCTTGCTCCTCTAAGCCGAGCTGATTAAGAAATTGTGTTCTCCGCCGGGCGTGGTGGCTCATGCCTGTAATCTCAGCACTTTGGGAGGCCGAGGTGGGCGGATCACGAGGTCAGGAGATCAAGACCACCCTGGCTAACTCGGTGAAACCCCGTCTCTACTAAAAATACAAAAAATTAGCCCGGTGAGGTGGCGGGCGCCTGTAGTCCCAGCTACTCGGGAGGCTGAGGCAGGAGAATGGCGTGAACCCGGGAGGCGGAGCTTGCAGTGAGCCGAGATCGCACCACTGCACTCCAGCCTGGGCGACAGAGCGAGACTCCGTCTCAAAAAAAAAAAAAAAAAAAAAAAAAAAAAAGAAATTGTGTTCTCACAACTTCTTTTTACCATCACAGTCTCTACTAGATGAGGTAGAGGAAAATAGTAAATCAGTTCAGACCTAAAGAGAAGGTATTCCACTAAAGACCATTGCAACCTTGTAATCAAAGGGAAATTTTATGGACTACTGCTTTTCTAGGTGTTTTAAAGAAGAGGGTAGATTAGGCTGTCCAGAAAGGCTCTGAACGGGTCCCACATCCTAGGTTAGAGAGACGTGATTTCCACCTTTCTTCAAATTCTGCAAACCTCTGAGTTTCTGTAGATAATTGGTTGTTGGGTAAGAGATTAAAAACAAAATTCAGTGTTGGGTATTCTATAGTAAAACGAAGCTGTGCACATCCAATTCCTGTTTATGTGGTACTTGCGACAAAAACAAAACTTGGCTGCATAGTAATTACCTCCAGCTCTTAAAATTACAGGTAGTAAGGGCTTAGAGGCCATATGGAGTTATAATTAGAGATGAGTTTAAAACAGGGCTAGTCAATGAATGTTCATTACTACAATGGGCACTAGCTAAATATTTCAACCCAAGAAGGATCAGCTCCAGGGAACATTTCCAGGGAGTTAGTGGAGGGTCGTCATGGAGTTGGAGTGTTTGGGATTAGTGCAGAGAGCATTTGTTATGAACATGCAATATTTCTGCCAGCCTGGCCAGAAGCCTCTTTGTTTACAGGGCAGAGTTTCTTCCCTGCTGCCCAATCACAGGGATTTCTGCTTTGCTTTGGTAGAGTACGTAATCGTTCAGGTCATTGCTTTGTAGTGTGTTAGGTCTGTACAGCTCCTTGATTGTTAATCATCTTTTCCTGTTACTTATCTCTTTGCTGGAGGATTGAGGTAAGATGACCTCTACTTTTGGCCTCAAGAATTTTCTTGTTTTTGACCTCTTCCCTTAGTTTTATATCTTTGTGTTTCATTGTATTCAATACAGGCCCTCTGTTTTCCCTTGCAAATTTATAGTCCACACAGGGAAGAGGAACGACTGCGACCAGGACTATCCAGGAGTCCTGTGATGGGAGTGTTTAGTCCCGCTTTCCAAGTGAGGGCCCCTTCCTCTGTAAGGCTGGGAGTTTGGGGATTCCAACTAGGACTGTCAGATTCTCAACAATGGGGCTCTTTTGACTTGATTACAAAAGAAAAAGAAATGGCCCAGTTTTCAAAGTCGTGAAGAGGTTCTAGTATATCCTATGAACCAATATATATCCTTGAACTTTTTTGTAGCTGATAGTATTAAAAAAGGTTTGATTCCCCACCTTTTTTGCCTGTGTGGTTTTTATCTTCCTTTCTATAAACAATGGCTTACTCAGAATTACACAGCAGCAGCTGAAAAGTTGATTAGCCTCTCTTTGCCCTAATCAAGTATCAAAAACCTGGACCGTTCACTTAGAGTGGTGATTACTGTGAAAGCTTTAGGTGCTGGAGAGGACCTGATAAAGAATGGAGAGATAAGAGAGAGAAAATAGCTAGCAAAGGGATTGCAGGGCGGAGTTTAACAAACTTAAGATTTCTTTCTTTCTTTCTTTTTTTTTGTTTTTGAGACAGAGTTTTGCTCTTGTTGCCCAGGCTGGAGTGTAATGGCACGATCTCAGCTCCCCAGACCTCCGCCTCCTGGGTTCAAACCGTTCTCCTGCCTTAGCCTCTTGAGTAGCTGTGACTACAGGTGCCCCCCACCACGCCCGGCTAATTTTTTGTATTTTTAGTTGAGATAGGGTTTCACTGTGTAGCCAGGATGGCCTGCCTCAGCCTCCCAAAGTGCTGGGATTACAGGCGTGAGCCACCACACCTGACCTTTTTTTTTTTTTTTTTTTTTGAGATGGTCTCACTCTGTTGGCTAGGCTGGACTGCAGTGGTGTGATCACAGCTTACTGCAGCCTCAACCTCCCAGGCTCAGGCTTAAGTGATCCTCCCACCTCAGCCTCCCGAGGAGCTGGGACCACAGAGGCAGGCCACTATGCCTGGCTAATTTTTGTGTGTGTGTGTGTGTGTTGTAGAAATGGGGTTTTGCCATGTTGCCCAGGCAGGTCTCTAATTCCTGAACTCAAGCCGTCCACCCACCTAGGCCTCCCGAAGTGCTGAGATTACAGGCATGAGCCACCGTGCCCAGCCCAAACTTCAGATTTCTTTTACTTGTGAGTTTCAGGTTCGGGGCTTAAATGCCTTTGCTCTGGATGTGGCCAGACTGGCTCAGCCCTAACAGTCTGTGTTGCCTGGGGCCACCTATAAGCTTTGGGGAGTGGGGTGGGGTGGGAGGAGAAGGTAGGGTGAAGGGAGAGGGGAAATAGGGGGTGGGAGATAAGACCCGCCAGTTAGCTGATTCTCCAGGCCTGGCTTGCTCATGGCCTGACTGCTTCTCCCTGCAGGCCTGAGTCCAACTTTCTGGGTGTGAGGCAGCTGGATGGGGTACAAAAGAGGGAGACAGTTGCCAGACACTTTCCAGGAGACCTGCCCAAGATGAGAAATTCTCATAATAGCAAATGCTCCCAGAGTATTTGCCTCCAGCCCCGTCCTAGAGCTTTTACTATAGCAATTCTATGGGATAGGTACGATCATAAAACCATTTTACAGGCGAGAGAAACAAGGCCATGGGAAATTGGGTAACTTGTCAAAGTGCTGAAATCTGGGGTTCAAACCCTTGCTGTCCAGCTCTGAGCTCTGCTCACAACTACCATCTCTCTAAACACAGAGGCCTGAATGCGCACCTGCTCTTCATTCATTCCTTGAACTCACCCACTCATGCATTTCTCCAACAAATTATTGATGGCCTGTATATGCCTTTATCTTAGCAATGAGAACATCAGTGCTCTTTGTTTGTGTGTCTGAATTCCCATAAACTTTCTTTTTTTTCTTTCTTTCTTTCTTTTTTTTTTTTTTAACTCCTATAAATTTTCAAACAAACCTTTAAAGACATGAGACCTCTTTACTGACCTTGTATACCTAGTGTCTGGTAGAAAATAGGTACTCAATAAAGCTTTGTGGAAGGAAGGAAGAAAGACAGTGTTGTGAAACTTGACATCCTTGTATTTCCTCTATCTCTAGCAGCCACAGTGATGTCTAAACAGAAAAACAGACAAACCTTAAGAGTGAGAGTGTGTGGGGAGTGTTTTGCAAAAATAACGGGAGAGAATTTTTGATAAAAGCATGCTGTCTTGTATGCATTTCAAGTTCTCATGGTGAATCATTTTTTGCTTGTTTGCTTAAAGCATTTCTTATTTGAAGGACATCCCTACACCCAGCTTGCAGACTATTGAGTGAGTAAAGGAGGCCCTTCAGACTTCCATGCATTGTTTGGAGCTGCTCTTGTCATCAGGGTCTGCAGAATATATTTTCTTTGCAGTTGAGGACCAAATACCTGGTAAGGTTCAAGTCCACCATCCATTTTCCTGTATAACATTTAAATACATGAGCCAGTAGAAAGTAGTTTCACCTTGGGCTGAGTGAAGTGACTCACGCCTGTAATCCTAGCAGTGTGGGAGTCCGAGGCAGGTGGATCAATTGGGATCAGGGGTTCAAGACCGGCCTAGCCAACATGGTGAAACCCTGTCCCTGCTACAAATACAAAAAATTAGCTGGGCGTGGGGGTGCATGCCTGTAGTAGGCGGAGATTGCAGTGAACTGAGATCGTGCCACTGCACTCCAGCCTGGGCGACAGAGAAAAAGAAAGTCGTTTTATCTCCTGTATTTTCATTCCTTCTTCACACTGTGGGACCAATAAAGGTCTCACTTACTTGGATTGCAAGCTCTATTTGATGATCACTAGGAGTGATGGCTCTTTGGTTCCTCTTCCATTTCAGGTTCGTTTCCTCATCTGTAAAATAGATGTAATGCCTACTACATACAGTCAAGCCACATCTCTTTGACATAGTACAGTGGTTCTCAAACAGGGGCCTCCCCCCATCTCCCAGCCCGGGGGTACATTTGACAATATCTGGAGACATTCTTGGTAGTTATGACTGGGGTGGTGATGGCTCCTGGCATCTAATGGGCCAAGGCCAGGGATGCTGCTAAATATCCTTCGATTCAAAGGACAGTCCCCCACAAGAATTATCTGGCTTCAAATGTCAGTAGAGCCAAGGCTAAGAAACCCTGGCAAAGTGGAACCTCAAACAATGGTAGCTGTTTTTAACATCTCTGATCTAAGGGAGCTATTGGCCAGGGACAAAGATCCCTCCTTTCTTAAGTAGGGTGGAAAGAATGGAATTTAACGTTTTATTGATGCCTCTGGGTTATCCCACAGGTGCCCCTGAGGTGGGAACACCTCCTTTTCTCTCTATTAAGCATGCCTTAACTTCATTGGAAACTTGCTTGCATCGTTTACATATAAATAGCCATGCTAAAACCAGTGAAACCGCTTAGCCTCTGGGGTGGTTAAACCCATTCCCTGCGGAGGACCTTGGTGGAGTGGGGCCTGCACTGCTACAGACTGTGAGCCTTGCTTTTCTCCCCTGTTAAAGGACAGGTAGGTAATCGTGTCAGCCTCCCATCTCATCATGTTGCTCTGACTCTGCACGTGTGAAACTAGCTCTTCACATGTGAATGTGCTAGTGTGATTCCTAAGGTACGCCTTTTGAAGGCATTTTTCAGGGGATGCAATTCATAGGTGATCACTCAGTCAAGGACACTAAAAATGATAGGGGTTCAACAGTCAAGGAATATCAGTGTTACCAGCATGGTATGAGGCCCCCCAAGCAGTTCCTGCAGCAGGGGGTGTGATTCGGGAAGCAGTGTGGCCCAGTGGTTGACAGCATGAGGTCAGCCAGTCACAGGCTGCTCTGTGTATAACCTTTGGCTTTTCCCGTGCTTGTTGTGTGACCCTGGGTTAGCTACTTGACCCCGTTGCACCTCAGTTTCCTCACCTGTAAAATGAGGATAATGACAGTGACGACAATAACACCCAGCTGAAGATGGGTGTGAGGCTTCAGCGACTTGTCCTGTGAGGTGTGCCGTGAAGATGCGAGCTTAGCTCAATAAATGAGTTGCTGTTAGTAAAATAATATTTGATGTTGGCTTGTAGCTTGTGTATTTTTACTCAGATGAAGAGATTGCTCCTGATTTAGGAGCTGAGAAAGGATCTTTCTGGTTCTTGGTATTTTTTTTGGTGGTAAAATACAGCATAAAGTCTCCATTTTAACCAATTTAAACTGTACAGTGCAGTGGCATTAAGTACATTCACAATGTTGTGCAACCATCACCACTATCTAATTCCAAAACTTTTTCATCCCCCTAAATGGAAAAGCTGGACCCGTTGAGCAGCCACTCCACGTTCCTCCCTTCCCCCAGCCACTCCCTCTCCACGAGCCCACTCGTCTAGTTTCTGTTTCTATGGAACTGCCTAGTCTGGATATTTCGTATAAATGTATTTCATGCAATAGACGGCCTTTTTCATCTGGCTTCTTTCACTTAGCATAATGTTTTCAAGGTGTCATCTGTGTATTGTAACGTGCACCAGCACTTCACCACTTTTTACCTGGTGTCTTTTTTGCAGAGCAACCCAAGCCTCAGTTTCATCAGGCCTGTGGTTCTCTTAAGTCATGCTCTGTTTTCAAGTTTTAAAGTATCTTTCTTCATTGATTTTGATCCTTCTTGGCCAGCCTTATTTTTTCCACTTTTCCCATCCATCCAGGACTTCTAATGACCCTTGAAATGAATATGGAATGAAGCCCTCATGCCGGGTTCTTGGTGCTGGGGAGTAGGTCTTTTTAGGTATCTTAGTTCTGCGGAAGAATTAGCGGCAGGAGCACACATGGGGGCCCTGAGTGGTGCTTCAGTTCCCCGTGACTGTGTGACAGGTTTTAAAAACAAGTGTCTGGAAAACACCACCAGGCCCCTTTTATTCATCAGTTTAAAAGCTTCCCACAATGAGAAGTCGCCCTCAATTAAGTCGTTTAATAAAAACCTCCCCCTGTTTTAAAGCTTTCTTGGGAAGTGTTTACATTTGACGCCACTGCAGGCTTCTAAATGAGGAGCTGTGGAGTGAGTGATCCTTAACCTGTGACTTTAATAATATCCTTTGCTTTAGATTTCCAGGTGGAGGCCTGGGCCAGATTTGTAGGTTGTCATTGACCCAGACTGGGATCAGAGATGGGGGCTGGGCAGGGGGTGGAGGACATTCTTGGCTATCCTGCCCCCCTCAGCTGCCAGTAGTAGAAGATTCAGCAAGGCTGAAAGCCACATAGATACGTAAAACCAGCTCCTGGGAGAGAGACTGGACTGGAAGGAGGTGAAGCATTTCCCTACCTGGGAAGGGCAGTTATCCTGCCCCACTTCTGACCTCATCTGCAGTGTTGGGGAAGCTTCAGTGGGCAGAGATTAAAGCAATTAGGAGAGCAGCGCCAGGCTCCTGAGAGCTGGCGGAGGCTCTACTTTTTTCTCTGATTCTGGAGAGGTCAATAGGCCCCGAGAAGAGGAAGCAGGCTGCTTTAGCTTCAGAGAAAACTCCAGAGTTGTCGTTAGAGGAGTCCTGGGAAAAGCTAAAATAAAGAAAATTCTGGGGTGGTCTTTGCTTTGTACTGCTTTTCTGAGGACTCTCGTTGTGCTGGACGAGGACAGGAGGGTGAGGGTGAGGGGAGCCCCGAGCCACTGGCATGCGCTGGGGATTTGTAGAGGCTGCAGAGGTGGGTAGGTAGCAGTCTGGATTCTGGGTCTGAACTGCCCGGGTCTGAATCCTGGCTCCGGGGTGCTGTTCTATGAATTCTTGTGTGTCCAGTGCTCGGAGCAATGTCTGCAGAGGGAGCTGTCGATGTGTGTGCTCTCATGACTGTACTGACACTTCACTTTGGTGAGTTCCTGGTTAGAATCATAGAAATACTTCTTGTTATCAGAGCTAATTTTCTTCCATACCTGGCAGCCTTGTGTAATCCATGGGACAGGGTGATGCCACTGGACTGTAAAGAAAACATGACTCGCAGATGGAGAAATGATGCTTTTGGCAAATCTATTAAAGTTCTCCGAGGGAGAGAATAAATGTGGGAAGGACAAACCAGTGGATATAGATTTTATTTAGACTTCCAAAAGATTGTTGGAAAGACTTCATGGCAAAGGCTATTAGATGTGGGAGTCTTCCATGACTTTCTGAGAGGAGGTGAATGGAAGAAGGAGTGTGGCTGAAACTTGTCTTTTCCATTGTCCTTTAGAGGAGGAATCTTCACATTTGCAGATGAAATAAAATTCTAAAGGTAAAAATGAAGACTTTGGAATCAAACTATAGAGAGGTTTTTTTTTTTTTTTTCTTTTTAAATTTAAATTTTGGGCACTAGGGGATGTCAACTCTCCTTTAAAATAATTCGTGATCAGTGGCTGCACCTGGGCAGCTGGGGTTTGGAACTAGGAATGATGTGTGTGCTGCTTTCTAGCAAAGTTACAGATCACGTGCCTGGGGCATCAGCGTGCTCAGGAAATAAATGAAGATTAGTGGAACCAAAGAGTTCATTAAAAATGATTCAGGTTCCCCTCCAGCCTGGGCAACAAGAACAAAACTCCATCTCAAAAAACAAAAAACAAACAAAAAACTTGTAGTTTCCAACTGTCTTTTAAGTGAATAGTATATTTGTAGAAAAAGTAGATTCTGCTATCAACAAATGTAAGAATTCACTTAAATGCACAGATGCTGAATTTCATGCCTTTTGTGTTTTAACCCAGGATAGTAAATGAATGAATGAAATGAGCAGACACTTTTTCAACACAAGACCCTTCCCTCTCCCCCATTAGGGTTTAGGAAGCTTGGAGTTACGCTTGACCAAAAAGACACCTGCAGGAGTTGGTTACCTTTGTGTTTTTCTTTTTACTCAGGGCCCTGTGGGCCTTGCCTGGTGCCTCATGTATAGGAGTGCTCTGTATGTGTTTGAATGATAAATGGATTCAGATTTCCTTAACATAAGTGTAAATATTTTATCATTGTGTGTCATTATGTGCCAGGCAAACTTAGTTATATTTGCTCTTACAATGGTTGTATTGGATTTTGCTGTTTAATATTTCTGTGTAACAAGCAATCCCAGATCTCAGTTTTTTGTATTTGTTTTTTTGAGATGGAATCTCACTCTGTTGCCCAGGTTGGAGTGCAGTGGTGCCATCTCGGCTCACTGCAACCTCCACCTCCTGGGTCCAAGCGATTCTCCTGCCTCAGCCTCCCGAGGAGCTGGGATTACAGGCACGTGCCACCACATCCAGCTAATTTTTGTATTTTTAGTAGAGATGGGTTTTCGCCACGTTGGCCAGGCTGGTCTCAAACTCCTGACCTCAGGTAATCCACCTTCCTTGAACTCCCAAAGTGCTGGGATTATAGGTGTGAGCCACTGCACCTGGCCCCAGATCTCAGTTCTTTACAACCACAAAGGTTCATTTTCCCCTCACTCAGCTGTCGGTTGGGTGTGGTTTGGTTGAGCCAGGCTGGGCTTGACTTGGCCAAGCCAGACTCCAGGCTTCCATCTGGGTTGAGGTCTATTCTACATGTGTTTTATTCAGCAGCCCAGGCTGCAGGGGCAACAAATATGCAGGGCCAGCTCGCCTTGGGCAGATTACAGAGGCGTAAGAAGGCAAGAAGAAATGCTGGAAGCCTCTTAGAGCTTTGGTGTATAACCGGCCCATTGTCAGTTCTGCCAGGATTCCCTCAGCCAACACAAATTGCATTGTCAAGCCCCACACCAGCGGGGTGAGGAAGTATACCTGGCCCGTTCTAGTAGGAGGTAACTCGAAGTCATATGGCAAAGAAGGTAGATGTATGTGGAGGAGAAAGGCACTGAGAACAATAATTCCATTCACAATGGTAGAGAATGAATAAGACGGAAGAGGGTAGTTTGGGCCAAACTAGCCTTTTGGGAGCTTGCAAGACCTAGGCTGGCTGGGTGAAAAATCGTGTGCATTTGGTGCAGGTACCAGCCCAGGCCTTGGCATTTCCTGTACATTAGCTGGCATGCCCTGCCTCTCAGCTGGCTGGATATTGATCATATCCATTCACTGTGATGGGGCTTTTGGGAGTGCTGCCTATCTGTGGCAGGAGCAGAAGGATGGGCCTGATTTTCTTTGGGTCAGCCATCATGACCTGACAGGCTGCCAACTGTGGTGGCAGGAGTGTGACAAGCTGAGAGGGCAAAGAGGACAAAGAAGGACCACAGTGTTGAAGGAGGCCAGGGGCTTGCCTCAGCCTAAGTCCCACCTTTAATAGTCAGTGACAGGTTAGCATCAGTGCCTTTGTGCACCATGTCCCAATCTTCATAAGGACCCTGGGCTGTAGCTTCCAGATCCTGCCTTTTACATCCAAAGAAACAGGCTTCAGGAGGTGAGGTGACTTGTCTTCAGCCAAGCAGCTCAAAAGTGGCAGATGGGAGCCAGGCCACCCTGTTCCCAGTCTATTGCCTATCTTTCCACATGATTGTCATAGTCTAGCAGAGTCCGGACTGGTGTCATGTGTTACAGTATATTCTGGCCCTGTGATGACACAGTCTGCTTTGGAAGAAGCCATGTGAGCCTTGTGCCCATATGGGATGACACAGGCGAATTAGAATGAATGAAATACTGGCCAAAGATAAGCAGCCTTGCGGTTACTGCTTTGCAATGGACCATTTCTTTCTTTTTTTTTTTGATGGAGTCTTGCTCTGTCGCCCGGGCTGGAGTGCAGTGGTGCGATCTCCGCTCACTGCAAGCTCCGCCTCCCGGGTTCACGCCATTCTCTTGCCTCAGCCTCCTGAGTAGCTGGGACTATAGGCGCCCGCCACCACGCCCAGCTAATTTTCTATATTTTTAGTAGACACGGGGTTTCACCATGTCAGCCAGGATAGTCTGGATCTCCTGACCTCGTGATCCACCCGCCTCGGCCTCCCAAAGTGCTGGGATTACAGGCGTGAGCCACCGCGCCCGGCCGCAATGGGCCATTTCTTTAGTGAAGAGCTGCTAGACTTTGAGGAAGAAAAGGCTCTAGCCACTAGTGAAAATGCACCAGGAATAGATGGGAACCAAAACCTGGTAAAGCCAAGGGTGTGAGGAGACAGACACTCTCACACATGGTGTGTGCGGGATTATAAATTCACTGGGCTTCTATCTAGGGACCAAAACCTTGTAAAGCCAAGGGTGTGAGGAGACAGACAATCTCACACGTGCTGTGTGCGGGATTATAAATTCACTGGCTTCTGTCTAGAGAGCGGTTTGGCAGGGGGGCTGCTTTTACTTGCAAGCAAACAAAATTCATTTGAAGGTGGTTCACATAGGACTAAAAAAAGCAAAAAGTGGTTAACAAGTAGTTTAAATAAGACATTTCAAAATGACATTTGTTACCTCATGTAAACAAGTCCAAAGTCTGGGCTGTTGGGGGAGTTAGTTTAAAGACCCAGGCTTATTTCCTCTTTCCTCGCCTCAGTGTTTGATGTTTGCCTTCAAGCTTGTTTCCTCATGATCTCAGTGTGGCTGTTGCTGCTCCACCCATCATTTCCTTATTCAGAGTGATGTCCAGAGGCAGGAAAGGAGGAAAGCACAGAAAAGATGCAAATCAACATGTATTCTGAGATCCCATTTTTTTGTTTGCAAAAATAAAGACCTTCAAAATTTTCTTTTTTTCCCCCCACTTGATACCATTACAATAAAAGTCTTAATTTTTTTCAGCACCGTAAGATGATGAAAAAAAAGTCTTAATTTTTTATTGCAAATATAAATATCTGGAACCAAGAGATATGGTTATTTCTGGGCCGTGGGATGGTGGTGTGGTTTTGGTTTTCATTTCATGAAATTTTGTTTTTCATTTCATGCGCTTCTTGGCTGCTTGAATTTTGTAAATATCACAATGTGTATTACCTTTATAATACAAAAGAAAGTGAGAGGCGTTTTCTTAGTAGGGGTGGGAGAAATTAGAGAGGAAACCGAAGCCCTAACAGGGGCATTATCTGAGACATGGTGTGAGAGGATAGGAGTGCATTTAGCTGTGTGTGGTTGGCCTAGAGGGAGGTTGGGGAGGGGGAGAAGTCCAGGAGTGAAAGAAGGTCATTTTAAATTTCTTGGGGTAACTGGCACAGTATCTTCTACCTAGTAGAGACAAATACACATTTGAAGAATGAATGAATGTTTAGGTCAAGACCTAACACAAGTTTATGAGGTGCTGAAACCCAACCAAGCAGCTCGAGTCAGCAAGAAAGTCCGTTCTGCTGGAAATCTATCTTGCAGAGAAATATGGCTGTCATTTCCTACTTTTTCCTTGAGCTCCCAGAATCTAATTCATTGCTAAGGAATCAGTGTCAGTATGAGCCTTTCTATTCGTCATCTGTCTCCTACTGAAGCCTACTGTCCCAGGTTCTGGATAATAAAGCCGTGTAAGGTTTTTACAACTGAAGGTAGAGCAAAGGCAAGAAACCACCATCTCATGCTAACTGTGTTAATAGTGAGTAGCTTCAATGGAGTCTAGATGTTTAAAATCTACTAAGTATAGAATGAACAGTTATTTTTTTAAAGGAGATATAAAGTTCTTTGATACCTTGGACTAATACATAAAAATGATGTGACTTTGATAACAGCAATAAGCCACAGATGACAGTTGTGAGAGAGGGATTTTCAACCTGATTGCCCAGTATTGGTGAATCAGGAATATAGAATATATAGAAGAGTGCGAATATGCCTGTTGGTGAGATGAAAGAATTATATGTGGTGGTATTTCCAAGTATAATTCTCTTCCATATAGAAAAATAAAATGGGTATTGAAGGCCTTTTTAATGGCAAGGGTGGAAGGAGGGGATGTAGACTGCTACCCTTACATTGTGCCATATTCTTCTTAATTCCCTTGCTCCAGGGTTCTGAGTTTGATTGTCATAAATCAAAAGAAAGAATGTTGTAACTGACATTTCTATTGAGTTACTTTTAACTTCTATACCCTTGGGTTTTAGCATTTAGACCTTCTGCAATGGCCACCGGATACCCACTTTATTCAGACAATGATAGTATCGTTGAGCTGTGGTAAGATCATTTCCTTTGGAACAAAATGAAAAGCTTTCAGTGTTCACAATTGGAGGAAAATGTAAAAGCTTAGTAGGCCTTCTCTGCTACAGGGTGAAGAGTCTGTATTTGAACACCATCCACTTTGCTCCTCTAATGTGCAGTGGAATGATTCCAGTGTGCTTTTGAAATGCAAAAAACAAGTGTACCTTTTCAGTGTGGGGGTGTGTGTGTACATATATGCGTGTGTGTGTTTAATGGGTTCTTCGATATACTTGGAAGAAAAGTAATATTTAACTAATCTTTTTAAAAAAGTAATAGAAAAGTAATATTTAAAGAAAAGTAATATTTAAATTATCTTTTTTTGGGGATCATTTTGGGATTCAAAGAACCTGAGATCATTGGTACGTTATGTTCCAGAGCAGACCTTGAGAGAAATCTTGAGAGACAGAGAAAAAAGAGAGAGAAAGCGCATGTGTTTCTGTGTGTGCGTAAATATTACTACAAAGACCAAATGTCATGCTCACTTGACATGATCTTAGTATATAACCTCCTCTGGTTTTCAGATAGTCTATATTACATCTGCAGTTTTTGTGGCTAAGTTGTATAATTTTACATGAATTCTGCATCTGCATCAGAAAGTATAATAAAAATTAATGATACTAATACTTCTGTGTCACTCAACAGTGCCTGATACTGTTCTAAGTACTTAACATGTATTAACTTTTTTGTTTGTTTGTTTTAAAAAAGCCAAAGCGTCTTGTCACTCTATCACCCAGGCTGGAGTGCAGTGGCACGATCATGGTTCACTGCAGCCTCAACCTCCTAGGCTCAAGCCATCCTCCCATCTCAACATACAGAGTAGCTGGGACCACAGGCCTGTGCCACCACATGAGGCTAATTTTTTTTTTTTTTTAGACAGAGTTTCGCTCTCGTTGCCCAGGCTGGAGTGCAATGGCGCGATCTCGGTTCACCACAACCTCCGCCTCCTGGGTTAAAGTGATTCTCTTGCCTCAGCCTCCTGAGTAGCTGGGATTACAGGCACATGCCACCGCACCCAGCTAATTTTTTGTATTTTTAGTAGAGATGAGGTTTCTCCATGTTGGCCAGGCTGGTCTCGAACTCCTGACCTCAGGTGATCCACCGCCTTGGCCTCCCAGAGTGCTGGGGTTACAGGTGTGAGCCACCGCGCCTGGCTCATTTGGTTCTTAAAATAACGCTGTCGATTCCATTTTTACCAAGGAACTGAGATACAGAGAGATTAAGTAACTTGCCTAAGGTGACTTAACTAGTAAATGGTGGGGGTGGGTTCAAAATCAGGCAGTTTGCTTTTTCTTATTTGAAGCCACAATTCATGAGAATTGAGCCCATTCTCAAATGTACAGGTTAGTCTTGTAAATTGGAGGCTATTGTATCAGTGTTACAAATGACCTATTGTAATCTCCCATCCAAGTACTAACCAGATCTGACCCTGCTTAGTGTCCACAGTCAGGAGCATTCCGAGTGGTGTGACTGGAGAAGATGTTACATGATCTGAGCCCCTTGCTTCATGAGCAACATTTTCAGTCACTACACAGTAAGCATGTACTTAAACAATTATCTGGCCGGGCACAGTGGCTCATGCCTGTAATCCCAGTACTTTGGGAGGCTGAGGTGGGCAGATCACTCGAGACCAGCCTGGCCAATATGGTGAAACCCTGTCTCTACTAAAAAATACAAAAATTAGCTGGGTGTAGTGGTGTGTGCCTGTAATCCCAGCTACTTGGGAAGTTGAAGTAGGAGAATTGCTTGAACCCAGGAGGTGGAGGTTGTGGTGAGCTGAGATCATACCACTGCACTCCAGCCTGGGTAACAGAGTGAGACTCTGTCTCAAAAAACAAAAAACAAAAAACAAAAAAACCCCAAAAAAACCCAATTATTTTAATTTTAAATCTGAACTGCTTTAAAAGGTAGTAAATTTAGCTAGTCAACATGAATAACTTTTAACAGAGTGTTAGTTGTCTCTTCTGTTTCCTTAGGGAAGAAAGATAAGTTCCTTCAGTTCCCAAATGAGTCCTCAATTCAACATGAGTGATTTCACCAGAATAAAATCTTCCTGCTTCTGCAAAAAGCAGCTTATGCTTTCTGAAGCTAAATAATCCCAATGTGTGACTTCTGCCAGTTTCTTTTCTTTGAAACCTCAGCAGCAGCATAACTAGTGATTCATCCTTCTTGAAATGAATGTTGTGATTCGTGTTATGCACAGATGGCTACTGAATGCCCAGGTCACAGCCTTTGCGTCTGGCCTTGACTTGTTAATAAGAACAGGAGATGGGCGAGGTGTATTGCACAGTGATTAAGGGCTTAAAGCTAAGAGCAGTGCCTGGTACCAAGTGAGACATCAGTAGAACTTTGCTGCTGCTATTTTTGCTGTTGTATATTGGGCTCTGCCCTGTGCTGGGCATCATGTTAAGCACTCTATGTGCATTGCCTAATTTAATTCTCATCACATTCCCATCAAGTAGGGGATGGTTTTGTTTTTATCCTCATTTTCAAATGTAGAAACTGAAGCTTAAGGTTAAGATGTTTGCCCAAGACCATGCAGCTGCTAAGTGGTTAGCACTATGGTACAAACTGAGTTAAATGTTTTTTTTTTTTTAAAGTAAAAAGTTCATAAATTATAATGCAAAGAATCTTCTAGAAGTTTTCTTGTGCTTCCCCTAGTTGTTATTTTTCAACAAAGTTGCCTACTATTCTGTTTCTATCACCACAGATAAGCTTTGGCTGTTCTTGAACTTCATAAAAACAGAATCATATTCATACAGTATGTATTCTTTGTATTTGACTTTTTTTACTTAGTATTATGTTTGTGAAATTCATCCATTGATGTGAAATACATGGATTTGCATGTAGCAATAATTTGTTTTTTCTCATTGCTAAATATATTGCTACATTTCTTATTGTATAGTTTAATGTACAAATATGCCTCAGTAATTGGTCTCAAAAAAAAAGCTGCATACATATACAAAGCATGTACAAGAATGAACAGAGAGTAATTCTACTGTTGATGGACTTTGGTTGTTTTTGGTTCTTGGCTGTTATTAATTGTTCTCTCTCTCTCTCTCTCTCTTTTTTTTTTTTTTTTTTGAAACAAAGTCTCCTCTATTGCCCAGGTTTGAGTGCAGTAGTGCAATCTCAGCTCACTAAAACCTCCGCCTCCCGGGTTCAGGCGATTCTTCTGCCTCAGCCTCCCAAGTAGCTGGGGCTACAGGTGCACACCACCATGCCTGGCTAATTTTTTATTTTTAATAGAGACAGGGTTTCGCCATGTTGGCCAGGCTGGTCTTGAACTCCTACCTCTAGTGATCCACCTGCCTTGCCCTCCCAAAGTGCTGGGATTATAGGTGTGAGCCGCCATATGCCTAATTGTGTTCATTCTTGTACATGCTTTGTATATGTATGTGGCTCCTTGAGTATATTTCTAGGTCAGCACTGCTGGGTCTTAGTAGGGGTGGAGCTGTGTTCTATACTGTGAAACTGTTTTCTTTTTTTTTTTTTTTTTTGAGATGGAGTCTCGCTCTGTCGCCCAGGCTGGAGTGCAGTGGCCGGATCTCAGCTCACTGCAAGCTCCGCCTCCCGGGTTTACGCCATTCTCCTGCCTCAGCCTCCCGAGTAGCTGGGACTACAGGTGCCCGCCACCTCGCCCAGCTAGTTTTTTGTATTTTTTAGTAGAGACGGGGTTTCACTGTGTTAGCCAGGAAGGTCTCGATCTCCTGACCTCGTGATCCGCCCGTCTCGGCCTCCCAAAGTGCTGGGATTACAGGCTTGAGCCACCATGTGAAACTGTTTTCTACACTCCCACCTAGCAGAGGGTTCCAGTGGCTCTGGTGTCAACACTGTATTGCCTATCATCTTCATTTCCATCATTCTGGTGGGTGTGTGGTAGAATTGCATTGTATCAAACTTGATATGGATTCTGATTCCATAGCCTGTAGACTTACCCTGGTAATAACAATTTTAACAATTACAGTGCTCTAGCTATCTGGAAGGTGTTGTGCTGATACGTAATGATGAATATAACTTGATTTCTGCCCTCTAGGAGTTTATAGTCCAGGAGAAGAGAAAGACTCAGAAATCATATAATCATAGTCCAATGTAGAATCCATGCATAGGGCACTGTTGGAGCACTGGGAGAGATTACATCAATCTGTGGGTTCAGGGCATGGTTCCCTAAAGTCTTGCAGAAAGAAGTCAGTCTTCTGGGACGTGGCTTCTTCGGGAAGGTGACGTTTAACCTGAGGCTAGGAGGGATGAAAATATAGGCATGTGAAGAGGAATGGATCAGAAGCCCACGTAGCCACAGGGAGGAAGTAAACAGGTGATGGTAGACTGAGGTCAAAGAGCCCTGTAGTCCGTGGTCTCTAAACCATTGCTGGCCTTGAAGCAGAGAGCCAATGTTGCTATAAAGCCATCAAAAGTGTTCTCTGCCTGGCTACACTAACCATTAGTCCACCTGGTGGAGACAGCCATATTCTTATGAATTCTAGGAACACAAGGAAGGAGCTATCACCATGCCTTTGAGTGTGGCCTACTTGGGGAGAGAGAGAAAACATGGCTGGAGCTCCTTCCTGTAACAGGGCCAAGGAACCCATGGTTCTTCACCTGGAGAAGAGGGAGGGAAGCAGAGACTGCCCAGCTAGCAGTAGGAGAGGAAGTCTGTATCCTTCTCCCTATTATATGGTTTCTTCGGTATTTACATTTCTGCCATTCAAATGTGTCGTTTGAACACATCTTCACTGGATTAGCAAGAAAATGAGAGAATGCATTGCTGGCTGTGACCTACTTGTTAAACTTTTCTCAAAAGGTTGCACGTTACTGCTATGCTATAAAGTAATAAAGTATTCTCGCTATGATTTAAAAGTGTGTATGTTTACATGCACATTATTTTGAGAGAATATTTTATCATGATATTTCTGAATCATGAAATGTGGAAATGTTAGAGCTGGGATGGGCTGTCAGGATGAGTGAGCCCAATCCCCTCTTTTTATAGGTAAGGAAACAGGCACCAGGCATGTTGAAAGACTTGCTCAGGTCAAGTGGTGAGTGCGTGGCAGAGCTGAGTGTAGGAACGGGCTGTGCACCAACTCATAGCTTTTAAGACACAATGATTAGGCCTTGGTATAAGCAAAGCCCAGAGCGATGAGAAGTGGGGTTTCCGAAGACGATCTGGGGACTGATTTACATTGATCTTCACAAGAAGATCAAAGGTCAGTGTTGTGGATCATGTCTCCTTGGAGAGCTGTGAGAAGCGCTCAGAGGGTTAGAGGAGGTAGGAAGATAGAAGGTGGGCTTTTTAGGGAAGGCCTTTTTGGGAAGGTGATATTGAACCTGAGACTAGGGGGGAAGAAAACATAGGCATGTGAGGAGGAGCAGACCAGAAGCCCGTGTAGCTGCAGGGGGAAGTGAACAGGGGATGGTAGACTGAGGTCACAAAGCCCTGGAGTCTGTGGCATTTGTAAACCATTGCTGGCTTTGAAGCAGGGAGCCAATGTTGCTATGAAGCAGTCAACACGGTTCTCCTCCACCATCAGCCTGTGACCCACAGGGGACCCGCAGGCCTTTGTGGAGGCTGCCTCCATTTGGCGGAGTGGCAGTGTTGGAGAAAATGGTATTACTGACTCCTGAATTAGGATGCTCCCGATCCTAACTCTCTCAGTATCTCGTCTTGCGAATTACTAAGACCGGGTCCTTAAGATGTCTTACTTATTTTTTGATGTACATTTTATACATTAATTTTTATAGTACTTCATAAGCTAATTTTTAAATTATAAAAGTAATAGAATCACTTTACAGAAACCAGAAAAAGGAGAAAAACCCCCCACGATAATTTTATTATTTTTTCCCATAGTTTTAATTGTGGGGTATAGATTATTTTATGTTATTCCTGTGTCCTTTGACATGTCACGAGCCTTTTTTTCTTGATTATGTAGTCTTTATCACCATTTTATTATTTGTAGAATATGAAGTGGAACACCTTGTACTACTTAAATTTCTTCCTTTCTTTTCTTTTTTTTGAGATGGAGTCTTGCTCTGTCGCCCAGGCTGGAGTACAATGGTGTTGTCTCGGCTCACTGCAATCTCTGCCTCCTGAGTTCAAGCCATTTTCCTGTCACAGCCTCCCGAGTAGCTGGGATTACAGGTGCGTGCCACCACGCCTGGCTAATTTTTGTGTTTTTAGTAGAGACGGGGTTTCACCATGTTGGTCAGGCTAGTCTTGAACTCCTGACCTCAAGATCTGCCTGCCTTGGACTCCCAAAATGCTGGAATTACAGGCGTGAGCCACCGCACCCAGCACCATTTAAATTTCAATCTTTTTTTCACTTTTAATTGTAATGATTAAAAAAAAAAAGATGCTTATTGTAAAGCATTTGGAAAATACAGAAAAGTATAAGATGAAAATTAAAAACTTTTCAGTTCTATCATGAAGATAAACACATGTTAATATTTGGGTATATTTCCTCTTTCCCCTCTGCTTTTCTTTACATATATATATATATATATATATATGTAAAGCATATATATATATATATATATATGCTTTTCTTTCCTTTTTTGTTCTTTGAATGCAAATTGGGGTTGTTTCCTGCAAGCAAGTTACTGTTAATGGGGATTTTGGATGGCCGTATAATGAAATAGGAAAACGAAGAATGGAAGCCCAGGAAGAAAGACTAAGTGGTATTATAGGTTTGTATTATATCGCCGTTTTCCTGTTCTATTTGGAGGAAGAGGGAAAGGGGAAAGGAAGCCAGCTCTTATTGTGTGCCTGCCATGCACCTGGTCCTGCAGTGCTGGGAAGTACTGTGTGCTCCGGCTCCCAGAGAAGCAAACGCTGGCACCGTGGGAAAGTGGGACCCTCGCGGCAGTGTGTTGTTTGAAAAACCAGTCTTTCAAACGTAATAACTGAGCATATTGGAAAACCAGGCTGGAGTCATGGTGTAAACTGAGTTGACTCAAACCGGCAGGTTGTTGGGAAGGTACATATACCTCTATTGTTTTAACCCACTTGAAGATTAACACGTGGGAACAGCATTTTGAATAGAGAACACAGTACTTTATCATTTGGTGCAGAGGCCTTGTATTTTTAACAAAAATTGCCCCAAAGTTTCCTCCAAATGCATTAAGTCCATGTTTTTGTTGTTTAACCATGAATATTTTTTAAAAATTTATTATTTTGAAAATCCACGCCCTTTAAATTTTATTTTTGCTCTCATAAATTCTTCTTTCCTTTTATTTTTAGTTGGCACATAATTGTACATACTTATGGGATAACAAAGTGATATTTTGATACATGTATACAGTGTGTGATGATCATTAATAGAGGATTGGCTAAATTAGGATTTATATAAAGTGCTCAGAGGGGTGGAGGAAGCAGTAAGATAGAAGGTGGGCTTTTTAGGGAAGTCCTTTAGGGTGATTAATATATTCATCACCTCAAACATTTGTCAGTCCTTTGCATTGTGAACATTTGAAATCTATCTTCTAGCTATTTGAAAATGTGCAATAAATTATTAACTTATTTCTCCTATCTAGCTGTAACTTTGTTCACCAACTTCTTCCTATCCTCCCCTCTTCCCTACCTTTTCTAGCCTCTAATAACTATGATTCCATGCTCTACTTCTTTAATATTTAATTGAATCCCCAAATTCTAATTGTAGTCCATATTTGAATACTCTGTATTATTGGTCACAATTTTGGTTGATTAGTTTTTGAAAAGTAGAATCTTGTTTTTTGAAGCCATGCTTAATCACCTGAAGACCCAGGTCATCTATAGTTTTTTTTTTTTTTTTGCTAACAAAATTCTGTATGGGGAAAATAGGAAAAATAAATACACAAGAAAGACACAAGAAATGGACAGTGCTACAATTCTGATTTTACATCTTCATGACAATGAGTAAAGATCTCTGAGTTTTGTCTTCAGAGCAGAGTATGGAATCTGTCCATTGAGGATTGCAGGCCGAGTGCAGGGGCTCATGCCTGTAATCCTAGCACTTTGGGAGGGGAGCCTCCAGCATTGAGGCTGGAGGATTGCTTGAGCTCAGGAGTTTGAGACCAGCCTGGGCAACATGGTGAGACCCCATCTCTATGAAAACTTAGACCCTAAGTAAAACTCACTATTTTCATTCTTATTAATCTTGTTTGTTATTGGAGATATCCTTAGAGGCTCTAGGTATGTAAGTCTCCTTGTTCCTACACTATATAGCTGTAGAAATTGCTGTATTTCTAATACCTTTTTTTTTTTTTTAAAATGGGGTCTCACTCTGTCACCAAAGTGGGAGTGCAGTGGCATAATCATAGCTAACTGCAGCTTCAAACTCCTGGGCCCAAGCCATCTTCCTACCTCAGCCTCTCCAGTAGTTGGGAGTACAGGTGTGCACCATCATGCCTAGTCAAGTTTTAAATTTTTTGTTTGTAGAGATGGGGGTCTTGCTATATTGGCCAGGCTGGTCTTGAACTCCTGACCTCAGGCCTGTCTCGGCCTCTCAAAGTGCTGGGATTATAGGCGTGAGCCGTTGCACCCAGCCTCTTCTCATTCTTATGACTGCTTATTGTGGTTCTTTTGTCACTTTCTGTAACTGATACTGTTAGTAGCTCATGCTTTTGTTGCTTCTGCTTGGCTTTGGGCTAAGGATTATAACTTCCATCTGTGTTAAGTTGTGTGTGAAGGAAGCTGAGTTTGAATTGTGTTTTTTGCTGGGTGCTGTGCTTGAGACAGCTTGTTGCCGAAAAAGAAAATGGTAGGCTTCGCAGCACACACAGTTTTGGATGCTCAAAGCCCATTTGAGCTTCCAGTCACTTTTTTTCTGTCTTATTATAAAAATAATACATGTTTGTGTGGGCATGGTGGCTCACACCTCTAATCTCAGCATTTTGGGAGGCCAAGGCGGGCGGATCATCTAGGTCGGGAGTTGGAGACCAGCCTTGCTAACCTGGTGAAACCCTGTCTCTACTAAAAATACAAAAATTAGCCAGATGTGGTGGTGCCTGCCTGTATTCCCAACTACTTGGGAGGCTGAGGCAGGAGAATCGCTTGAACTTAGGAGCTAGAGGTTGCAGTGAGCCAGGATTGCACAACTGTACTCCAGCCTAGGCGACAGAGTGAGACTCTGTCTCAAATTAAAAAAAAAAAAAAAAAAAAAAAATGCCTGTTTGCAATGAAAATTGAAGCATTACAGAAATATGTTATTTAAATGAAAGGTACTCTGTTTTATCATCTCTAGTCATAACTGCTCTTTAAGGATTTGATAAACTTTTTTAGATTTTTCTGTAACTTTATATTATTTTAGAGAGATGGGGTTACTCTATGTTACTTTGGTACTAATTTTTGTATTTTAAACAATATATTTGGATACTTTCTATGGCTGTGTATATAAATTTTTGTTGGTTGTTTTTAATAACTTCCTGGTGTTCCATATATCTATGGCATAGATCTATCATAATTTAGCCAATCTTCTATTAATGGATATTTGGACTATTATAAATACCTCATATATAAGTATTTGTACTCTATGATGTGTGTGTATAATTCTTCTGGTCAGAGTTAATTACTGGAAGTAGAATTGGATGATGTATACATTGAGCCACCAGGCCCAGCTGCCTTTTTCTTTTCTAAATGCAGTATTTTAGGCCTCAACTCCAAACCATGCATCAGAATTTCCAAGAATGGGTCTCAGGGATGTGAATTTTTAAAAAGTTCCCAAGTGATTCTGCTGGCGCCCCAGTTCTAGCATGCCTAAGACATTTCCTTGCCACCTCGAATGTTCAGTTCAAAGGTGGATGGTTCTGGAAAATTGTTCAAAACAGCTTCAACCTGATGAAGTGTTTAGTTGTCCTTGAAGAATAATTTCATTTGAGCCTTCATCCTTTAATAAGTATCCTTTTTTCTACTACCAATTCTTCTGAACTTAGTAGCGCTCCAAATTGGCTCATTCTCAAATTCCCTTATTACGCATTTTGTGGTAAAGACTGCTAATTTTATATCCGGTGCCTGTTTCTCCTCTTCTTCTTCAGAACCCAAAAGCTTGATTTTTTTTGGAGGATGTACAGTGTGCCACGCCAAAAGACAGTATTTCCAAGCCTCCTCTTCTCCTGTTCATGGGCTAGTGAGTTAAGCTCTAGTAAGTGAAATGCGAAGGCTTGTGGAAAGGTTCCAGGGACTGACTTCTATGGGTAATGTACCCTATTTCTTTTTCTCTGTCCTTCTACGTACTGCTGGGAATATGGACACAATGGCTGAAGTCCAGCAGCCATCTTGGATCGTGAGGTCACCATGAAGATGGAAGCCACGTGATATGGCTTGGGCGTTTTGTCCCCTGTAAATCTCATGTTGAATTGTAATCCCCCATGTTGAGGTGGGGCCTGGTGGGAGGTGTTTGGGTCATGGGAGTAGATCCCTCATGAATGGCTTGGTGCCTTCCCCATGGTGAGTGAGTGAGTTCTTGTTCTATTTCATGTGAGAGCTGGTTGCTTAAAAGAGTGTGGCACCTCTGTTGCTCCTGCTCTTGCCATGTGGCATGCCTGTTCCCTCTTTACCTTCTGCCATGAGTGAAAGCTTCCTGAGGCCTCACTAGAAGCTGAGCAGATGCTGGTACCATGCTTGTACAGCCTGCAGAACCGTGAGCCAAATAAACCTCTTTTCTTTATAAATTACCCAGCCTCGGGTATTCCTTTACAGCAATGCCAAATGGACTAGCACACCATGCTCTAAGTAAGTAGGGCATAAAGAAAGGAGCCTGGATCCCTAATGACCGCAGAGCCATGATCCCAACCCTGGACTGCTTGCCTCCACACTTCTATCTTATTGGTTAAGCCAAAATTATTTTGGATTTTCCATTACATGCAGCAGAACCTAACCCAAGGAATACCCCTGCTCTCTGTTGGTTTCACAGTGTGTCTCCAACACCATCTTGAAGGTGCAGTGACTTGCACATAGTAGGTGCTTGGTAAGTGTTTGACAAGTTAAGTACCCAATGGCATTGAGGTAAAGAGTTCAAAGGCTTCAACTGTTCTGACCTCTGCCCTTTTCTGCCTTAGATTAAGTTACTCATGGGGACCTTTTGTTTTTTGCCATCTCACCCCCAGGAAGGTATTTCCCAGCCCTCAGTGCAGGGGTTTAGGGCTACAGGCTTGAATCATTTTGACAAGACAGCAGGCAGAAGACATCGGAGATTCTAACTGCATACATGCATTATTTCAAATGAAAATATAAGGGGTGGGCACTTTTCTGAATCTTCTAGAGAAATTGGAGGTGGTGGTTCAAATGATGTCAGAAAAGGCCACCATCGAATCCTTTGCTATCGTTTGGAGGCTGTACTTTCCACAGTGCTTGCCAGGACTTGATGTCAGGGAAGTCTTTCAAGGAGCCTTGATTGCCAGCTATTGACGAAGGGGTCTGTCTGCTCAGTGGCAACCTCCATGGTGGTCTTGGCCAGACCAGCCTGCCCCTGACTCATGCTAAGCTTTGTCAGCCAGGTTGAAACGCCCCTCTTTGGGGCCCAGGACAACGTGCTGGTTTCCTGGAAGCATTTGGGCCAAGACTCTGCCGCTAAGAAAATGATACTGTTTTTGCAAGCATGGAGGTGTGTTTAAAATGCTTTCCCCGCCCCCAACAACAGTAAAGTTCCATGCAAAGAAATAGGAGGTTAAAAACCACCTCCCAAACCCAGAAAACAGAATGCAAAACCTGGGAGGCGAATTAACTCTTTACTGATGCCAAGGAGTTTATTTCAAAACAGGATTCATTGACTGCAGGGATTTGGAGTCTGCCCTCCTGTGTGCCCACTGAGAGCAATGGGCAGAGGCTGACCCGCAGCCCTTTGTGGGGAAAAGTAAATTCCATGGCAGACCTCAGTGGCTGAAGGCTCTTTGCTTCTCCTGGAAATAATTAGAAAAATACGTACTCTTTGAAAGGCAACATCTGGCTGGCTGGAGGCAGGCTGGAAAATACTCAATCTAAATAGATGGAGGTGACATTGTGCAGAAGGAAAGAAACGTTCCGGGGGAGTGTCCGATGGGTTTTAATGGCCGTGTCTAGAGAGGCACCCCTGCTCTGTCCCAGGGCTGGCTGCTTCCCTGGATCTGGGGGTTGCCCCTGCCTTTTAGAGGACAGATGCACAGCCCCAGAGCCCGGTTACCTCCTCTGACCCCCTCCAAGCCTTCCACAGAGGGAAGGGGCCTCCCATAGCACCAGCTGATGCCCAGAGCTAAGAGTTTGCTGCCCAGGGAGTACCCTGGTCTAGTGCTGGGTGTCAGACTTGACTTTCCATCTACTTCCAGTGCAATTCAAGGTGTTGATTGTGACTGCTGGAACTGTCTTTTCCTTCTCAGCCCTTTCTCAAGGCTGCCTGTGTGCTTGTTCTTATTAACCAAGCCCAGAAGCCAGGGACCTGGAAGCCTGGCAGTATTTCCAGGAGAGTAGCTTATTTCTCTCACTTGCTTCTCCCTCCTGAGCTTGGAAGGGCCCAGCTTTGGACCTCTTGAAACACCAGGGCAAATTTTCCCCCCTCTTTCAGTTTACATCTACCTGCTGGTGAAAAAAGCAGAACAACATCGTCAGGGATTTATGAATGTTCGGGGTTTTTAAAATGTTTTATAGCATGTAAGATATTTTCAAGTGAAGAATGCAGTTCTAATAAATTCAATGAACCTGTCACGGGTTTTCTGAAACCAAGTTTCTATGAAAAACTATGGTGATGACATGTTGAAGGTGCTTATTGAAAAATATGGGTCCTTGTAGTGAACATTTTTGCAAAGGGTGCATCTTCACACAGAAATACTTTTCACTAGCAGCTTTGTTTAGTTATTCTGCAGCTACTTGACTGTGGGTTCCCAGAGAGCCCTGAGGCAACCTTTATAAAAGGCTTAGGTTTGACTTCTCTTTGGTCAGTTCAGCTTTTGCGCACCCTAAGAAGGCTCAGAGAACACCAAATTTCTTCCAAGTAAAGAGGTCGTGGAGTAAATCTTTGGAGGATCTCAAGAGGGGCAGCCTGCTTTTGAACAGTCATTAGCCTAATATGGGTAAATTCCTATTAATCATGTTGAGAGGAGACTTGGTAATCAAGTTCGTGTGGAATTGGGAGATTAAAAGGGCTGGGAGTCCTTGGAGCTGTAAGACCCCTGAAGCTCCAACTCTGCTACTTGCTTGCTGTGTAATCTTGGGTAAGAAATCACTTGACCTGCCGGGCGCGGTGGCTCAAGCCTGTAATCCCAGCACTTTGGGAGGCCGAGACGGGCGGATCACGAGGTCAGGAGATCGAGACCATCCTGGCTAACACGGTGAAACCCCGTCTCTACTAAAAAATACAAAAAACTAGCCGGCCGAGGTGGCGGACGCCTGTAGTCCCAGCTACTCGGGAGGCTGAGGCAGGAGAATGGCGTGAACCCGGGAGGCGGAGCTTGCAGTGAGCTGAGATCCAGCCACTGCACTCCAGCCTGGGTGACAGCGCAAGACTCCGTCTCAAAAAAAAAAAAGAAATCACTTGACCTTTCTGAGCCTTGATTTCCTTGCCTGTAAAATGGGAATACTAATCATTGCACACCATACTGTCTTTCTATGTGAATTAACAAAGCCACATTTGTATTGGTGCTTTTTTTTCATTTCTTTTCTTGAAATAGGAGATGCTTCATGAATTTGCATGTCATCTTTGTGCAAGGGACATGCTAATCTCTGCTGTTTTAATTTTAGTGTATGTGCTGCTGAAGTGAGCCTGTATTGGTGCTTTCTAAACTGTAGAGTGCTGTGTACACATTAGGCGTTAAGATGATGGCTGCCTTTTTCACTTCACCCACCCCATTGCCTCCATTGTCGATGATGACATCAGCATCATTGTTTCCCTACTCTGGATGGGGGCTGCTGTCTGTCTCACACTCTGAATCGGGTGTCTCATTCCTCCCATCACTCTGCCATTGACTTTGGGCTACCCTTAGGTGCTGCTTCCAGTTTGGGAGCTGTGTGTGACCTTTGCGTTTTCCGGCCTTCAGGTAAGATTTTTTTTTCTTTCTTTGAGACAGAGTCTCAAAGAAAAAAAAAATGGGTTTTAATGGCCGTGTATAGAGAGGTAGAGAGGCACCCCTCTGTTGCCCAGGCTGGAGTGCAGTGGCGCGATCTTGGCTCACTGCAAGCTCTGTCTCCCAGTTCATGCCATTCTCCTGACTCAACCTCCCAAGTAGCTGGGACTACAGGCGCCCACCACCACGCCCGGCTAATTTTTTGTATTTTTAGTACAGATGGGGTTTCACCATGTTAGCCAGGATGGTTTTGGTCTCCTGACCTCGTGATTCACCCGCCTCAGCCTCCCAAAGAGCTGGGATTACAGGCATGAGCCAACGTGCCCGGTCAGATTTTCTCTTTTCAAATCTTTCTGCTATGATACTGTCTAGATTCCTGAATTTCTGTGACATTCTTTGATCCGTCATTTGCAATCTCCAGCTCTTTCCTACCTTTCAGTGCTGTGTGGTGAGCTTGGTGAGTGGGGAGCAGAGAGGGGCTGTGGACCCTGAGAAGGCAGTTCATTCATAGGGCTCTTTCTGTGCCTTCTAATGTCCTCCTCCCTCAGCCCAGATGCTGAGCCTTTCCCCAGGGCTCTAAGAAGACAGGAACACTCGTATAAGCTATGGACCTTTTATTTCTTTTTTTTTTTTTAACTTAGTGGTCCTACAACTTACGTTTAATACAAATGAATGCTTTTTATTCACTTAATACCAAGTGCCCCCTGTGGGCCAGGCCCTACTTTCACCCTAAGGATACAGCACGAAGCAAAGCAGAGGCAGAGAAAATCCCACTAAACACACAGGCGAGGTGCATCAGTGGGAGATGAGTGCTAAGAGGAAGAGTGTGGCCAGATGAGCTGGAAGGTGCGGATGGGGCGGAGAGAATCCTACCTGTTGGCAAGGCCTTTTCTACGAGATGGTCCAGGAGGATTTCTCTGATAAGCAACACGAGGCTGAGACCTGAAGGAGCCTCCAGAGCACGGCTGCCTGGGGGAAGGACGCGGGGAAGATGGGACAGGGATGCTGAAGGCCCTAAGGCATGAGGCCTAAGGGCAGGAAGCTGCTCTGTGTGTTTTGGCAACAGCAAGGAAGCCAGAATAGCTAGAGGAGGGAATGAGGATGGGGGTTCTAAGAGAAGGAGGGCAAAGCATGCTGGACTTTGCAGGCCGGCCTAAGAGTTTTCTTCTGATGGGAGGTAGAAGCCAATTAAGGGTTCTGAGAAGGGTGGAGGTGGGTGGCTCAGCTAGGAGCCTAGTGAAGTGGCCTAGAACTTTCTGTGGAATTTATTCTGCAATCCTGCGAAGTGGCAGTGGCATGGTAACATGGAAGAAAGAGTAGGGTAAGTGGTAGTGACTGGGTTCTGAGATGGGAATGAAAGCCTGGAGTGAGTGTCTCAGGAAACCAGACGCCGGCATGGCCTAGAGGGCCCTTATCTCAAAACTGTGTTTAAAAATGGCAAACACATGAGAGCATGGTAATCAAACTTACGTAAGTACTGTACAAATCCAAAAAATTTTTAGCGAGTGTACTGAATTAATTGCCAGTGATCACTAGTGCTGGGCTCTGAATGCAATCTGAAATACAAATTTTTTTTCCTGAATGTATTTATCAAAATACTGAGTGCTTACCAAATACTAGTGTTTACTGTACTAGTTGACCTGTACAATCAGTTTAAGTAAACTAACTTAAATTTATGACTATTATCTTATTCCTGATCTATTCACAGGTCACTTGGAAGGTTGGGCCATCTGTTCTTCTGGCATGAGTTTTCCCTCTGATGGGGGTAGAATTGGTAACTGTTGAATCATCTGATTATTGCAGACAGACGTCCTGTCACTAGCCCCTGCTGTTAGGAGGTGGGCTTCCTGAATGGCTTTCTGTATACACGAAGAATTTCAAGACCTTCCGTTAAGGCGGTCAGAGCTAAGTTTTAGCATTTACAAGAGGTCTTGGCTGACTTGCTATAACTTACAGCAACCTGATGTTTGGACATCTTTTCCTTTCTTTTTTTTTTTTTTTTGAGACAGAGTCTCGCTCTGTTGCCCAGGCTGGAGTGCAATGGCGCGATCTCGGCTCACTGCAAGCTCCACCTCCCGGGTTCACGCCATTCTCCTGCCTCAGCCTTCCCAGTAGCTGGGACTACAGGGGCCCGCCACCATGCCTGGCTAATTTTTTTTGTATTTTTAGTAGAGATGGGGTTTCACCGTGTTAGCCAGGATGGTCTCGATCTCTTGACCTCGTGATCTGCCCGCCTCAGCCTCCCAAAGTGCTGGGATTACAGGCGTGAGCGACCGCGCTCGGCCTCCTTTCTTTGTTTTTAGTAAATATGATGAGAAAAAAGACTCCTCATCTGTCTTGTTTTGTGAATTACTTCTATTATTACTCAAAAAAATGTTTAAAGAAATAATTGTGAAAAAATAGATTTTGCCAGGCACAGTGGCTCATGCTTGTAATTCCTGCAGTTTGGGAGGATGAGAGGGGAGGACTGCTTGAGACCAGGAGTTTGAGACCAGCCTGGGCAACAGAGTGACACCCTGTCTCAACGACAACAAAAAAATAAAAATAGCCACGTGTGGGATGCATGCTTGTAGTCTCAGCTACTTGGGAGGCCGAGTCAGGAGGGTCACTTGACCTTGGGAAATTGAGGCTGCAGTGAACTGTGATTGTGCCACCATACTACTTCAGCCTGGGCGACACAGTGAGACCCTGTCTCAGAAAAAAGGCAGGGTGGTGGGGCTTGACAATTTGTTCCATATCTGAAAGTATTAGAAAAAATTACTCTAAAAATTTTTTTTTTTTTTTGAGATAGAGTTTCACTCGTGTTGCCCAGACTGGAGTGTAGTGGCATGATCTTGGCTCGCTGCAACCTCCACCTTTTGGGTTCAAGTGATTTTCCTGCCTCCACCTCCTCAGTAGCTGGGATTACAGGCGCCCACACCACGTCCAGCTAATCTTTGTATTTTTAGTAGAGACGAGGTTTCACCATGTTGGCCAGGCTGGTCTCAAACTCCTGACCTCAGGTGAACCACCCACCTCAGCCATGCCCAGCAGAAAAAATTACTCTCTTTGGTAATTGCAAAATATGTGGAGGTGAGAGGGTGCCGTGGAAGTTAGGAGTTAAGTGACCTGACTAAATATCTGTGTCCTGCTGAAATCTTGCGTAAAGTAGGATGCTTAGGAAGAAAATCGTCTATCCCACGAAGCCATTTCCCATAAACAGCTGAAAGCAGAGCACACCGTTGTGTTTATTTGGGTAACAGGAAAACATAGTTAGGTTTCTCAGGGGCTCCAGACCTCAAGGATGATGAACACACACATTCGTACACAGAAGTCACTTCCTTTGATAGACATCCTTATCTTGAATGCCTCACTCAGAGATGAATCTTTAAACAAATGTGCACTGCCCAGGTAAGCCTTTTGGAATCAAAGAATCAATTATTCAAGAATGTGACTTTTAAGCCCCAAAGCAAAGTTTGGACAGTTTTCCCAGAGTCAAACCTCTGGATATTAGTGCACTTTTCTGGGATAACATAATTTAATTTAATTTTAGTTTAGTTTTTTTTAGAGATGAGGTCTCCCTGTGTTGCCCAGGCTGGTCTTAAACTCCTGGCCTCAAGCAGTCTTCCCACCTTGGCCTCCTGAGTAGCTGGGACTACAGGCTTGCACATGCACCAAGTTCATTAGTGTTTTTTTTTTTTCCCATCAATCAGTGCAGGGGTTCATAGACACCCTCTTTATAAAGAGGTATGCTCTTGAAATTGCCTTTAGGCCAGACCCAGTGGCTCACGCCTGTAATCCCACCACTTCAGGAGGCTGAGGCAGGTGGATGGATCACTTGAGGTCAGGAGTTAATGACCAGCCTGGCCAACGTGGTGAAACCTTGTCTCTACTAAAAATACAAAAAAATTAGCTGGGTGTGGTGGTGCGTGCCTGTAATCCCAGCTACTTGGGACGCTGAGGCAGGAGAATTGCTTGAACTTGGGAGGTGGAGGTTGCAGTGAGCCAAGATGGTGCCACTGCACTCCAGCCTGGGCGAAACAGTGAGACACTCTCTCTCTCTCTCTCTCTCTCTCACACACACACACATACACAAAACCTTTTGATTTCCTACCCTCAGGCATGTGTGCATTCATTGAGGACATTAGGAACTAACCATCGCGGAGATTAAGGGTGCACTCAGCCTTCCAGGAGCTCGCCATCTGCCGTGTGCAAGTTGATAAGTTAAGGGACAATCTTGGTGTTTGGTTGGGCTGAGGCCAGCACTAGGGGGGTGTGTGTGTGTGTGTGTGCACGCGCGTGTGTGCTGAGGGAACAAAAGGTCTGAAATCTAGTCCAGGGGAGAGTCAGCAAGGTAAGGCCTGAGGAAAGTGGGCTGGCAAGCTCAGGAAGCAGAGGGGCTCCGTGCATTTGGAGACGTGTGAGTAGGTGCAGAGCATGCACAGGGGAGGCACATGGGCTGGAGACGTCCGGGGCCTGGTCTTGAATTCCATGCTGAGGAGCTTGTGTTTTTATCCTGAAAGCAAAAAAAGAAAGAAACCACTGAGTACTTTTTAGGCTGAAGTACAAATTTGAAAAGATCACAGTGGCCATGGGGAGAATGGGTCAGAGGAAAACAAGCCTGAAGGCTGAGGGTTAACTTAGAAAGCCAAGGCTGTAATCCAGTTGAGATATGCATATCGCTGTAATTAGGGCCGTGGTATGGGGTGGAGAAGTATGGCTGAGAGGTTTCAGGAGGCAGGATCAACAGGAAGCATTCACTAACTGATGTGGTGTGAAAGGCAGAGGGAGAAGGTAGGATGCTTGCAGGTCCTCAGAGGGCATGGAGTTGACTGTGATTCCATGTACCATGTAAGTCAGGAGCTCTTAGGAAGAGTCAAGTGGGCCTGGGACTGTTAGGACTTTTAGACATTTGGAAGCTGCTAAAACAAGAGTAGAAGTTCTAAGTTGAGTCTAACCAGAGAGGAGTTCTTAGAAGCAAAAAATAGAGAATTAAGTCCAATGAAACTGCTGCTTGGTTTGAAAAGTCAAGCGGGAAGGGAATGATGAACAGGAATTTCTCTGCAGAGCGTCTTCATCTGATGCCTAGTGTGAGGACCTCGCCCTTTGCGAGCCTGACAGATGGCAACGATCCTTCCATTCTGGAAGATTAAAGGCACAAGCCGTTAGCCCAGAAGGTACTTCAACCGAGATGGTCTGGGGTCCTGACCAGTGAGAACTCACCACTTCGAGGAAGTGGAATCCTGTCTTAGTTGAGGGGATCATTTGCAGCGTGAGGACCAGGCTGGAGGTAGCCTGGTCTAGGAAAGGAGGCAAGAGAGGACTGTGGAGTGAGACAGACTTCGTCAGGATCCCAGGTCTGTCAGCTGTCAGCTTCACAATCAAATTACTTAAAGTCCTTGTCCTTCAGTTTTCTTATTTTACATGTCATTAAGAAGATTAAATGTGAACCTAGGCAAAGTGCACAAAACAGTACCTGACTCATGATAGCTCCTCAGTAAACCCTAGTTCCTTAGTTGATATGGAGGATGGTTTATACCACTGTTGGGCTTTATTTCCTACCCTTGGCCTTCTGACCTAAATGAGGCTTGATCCCTAGGGCTGACTGCCATCTTCTCTCCCCTCTTCTACTCCATGTCGCTGGCTATGTCAGCAGATGGTAGAGTGTTCTGGAAGCCTTCCCATCACCACCTCTCTCTAGGCAGGCATTTTGACTGTCTGTGTGGTCCCAACATGTGTACGCGTGTGGAGTGGGGAGGAAGGAGTGAGTATGAAGAGGTCCAGTAACAACAATTGAGAGAAAGAACAAATAAATTCGGTCTACAATATCTGAGGCTATATTATCGGCTACACTGGTTTTTCAAAATGCTGAACTTCTACCTCTTCATTCTCTCATGGCTTATAGGGAGTGCCCTTCAAATCTTCTATTAATCAAGATGGATTTGTGTTGCTTTAGCTTCTTTTCTCTCTTGCTGAAAAATAAAATGCAATCCTTAATAAGAGACTGAAGTCCATCACGTTTGTATCTTGTCAGATTCAGTGACAAATCGGAGAAAAGTCCGATTTGCTTGAAAACAAGATGATAAATATGTGGTGTTGGTGTTTTCATACAAGAATCTGAAGATAATCTGTAACAGCTTAGAGAACATAATTGTTCCTGTACCACAAAGACCACATTTTTTAAGAAAGAACTTTTGAAGGATCTTACTAAAATTTATTACATTTATACCATGTTGGATGGTGATATTGGCCATGTTTTCTTAATATCCGAATATGACTGAAGAGTGTCATATGTTGGACTCCATCCATAGACACAGAGACTTCCCTGACATGAGCCAGTCTCAGAGTTTTCCTTTTTAGAATATGAGCTGATTTTCTCCGGAATCATCACAGCTGTCTAGAACCTTCCTGTTCCACCTTTCTTGGATTCACTGCTGGCTTGATATTTGTTCACTTGGACGTTCTCTCGTATACCAGCCGTGCTCTCTCTGGGGAGTCAAAACCAGATCTGGTTGTCCTTGTCCTAAGGGAACTTGCAGTTTAGCTCTTCTGATATTTGTGCCATGCACTGTCCAGATCCCACTAGTTTTCTTCTCCTTCTTCTTCCTCCTCCTCCTCTTCTTCTTCTTCTCCTCCTCCCCCTCCTCCTCCTCCTCTTCTCCTCCTCCTCCTCCTTCTTCTCCTCCTCCTCCTCCTCTTCTCCTCCTCCTCCTCCCCCTCCTCCTCCTCCCCCTCCTACACCTCCTCCTCCTTCTCCTACACCTCCTCCTCCTCCCCCTCCTCCCCCTCCCCCTCCCCCTCCTCCCCCTCCCCCTCCTCCCCCTCCCCCTCCTCCTCCTCCCCCTCCCCCTCCTCCCCCTCCCCCTCCCCTTCCTCCTCCCCCTCCCCTTCCTCCTCCCCCTCCTCTTCCTCCTCCTCCTCCTCCTCTTCCTCCTCCTCCTTCTTCTTCCTCCTTCTTCTCCTTCTTCTCCTTCTCCTTCTCCTCCTCCTCCTCCTTCTTCCTTCTTCCTTCTTCTTTCTTCTTCTTCTTCGCCTTGCTGTGTCACCCAGGCTGGAGTGCAATGGCACAGTCTCAGCTCACTGCAACCTCCACCTACTGGGTTCAAGCAATTCTCATGCTTCAGCCTCCCAAGTATCTGGGATTACAGGCACCTGCCCGCACACCAGGCTAGTTTTTTGTATTTTTAGTAGAGATGGGGTTTCACCATTTTGGCCAGGCTGGTCTCGAACTCTTGACTTCAGGTGATCCACCCACCTCGGCCTCCCAAAGTGCTGGGATTACAGGCGTGAGCCACCATACCTGGACCAGATCTCACTAGTTTTTTTTTTTCGTTCTCTTTTGACGTGGAGAATTCCATTGGCCTTTGGCTCAGCTGCTGTATAGAGCTTCTTAATATTTTACAAAACTTCGCTGAGAGCCTTGGTGCTGTCTTCCACCCCTTTCCTGGTCCTGGAAGGTTACTTATTTTAAACAAGAGCATCAAATACTTCTTGGAAAATTCCATCAGCGCTCATATTTTCTGTGTTGGCTGTCGATTATCTAGCATTCAAAGCCCTGCTAACGTTCAGAGCCTCCTGTTGTGTGACATTCCCAGGTTTCCTTTTGGGACAGGTTTGGGTTGACTTCCTTCCTCTGCCAAGAGGGCAACCAGCTGATGACAGTTTGGAGAGTTTGTATTGGCATCAGATGGGTGTTGGTGATGTGCCTGAAAGTCACTCCTGAGATTCTCATTTATTTCTGGTCCAGGCCGGAGTTTCATAGGCTGTGGATGTTAGTGGGTGGCCCGAACCACCCTCATCCTAGCTGCAGGCGGAGGCAGCTTCACTCCACAGGGAACCTTTTATCCTCAAGACCTTTTCTGTACAGATAAAACATGGATAAGATCTGGAGAAAATCCTTTGTTCTGTGGTGGCTCTGCGTCCTCTTTTCTCTTACATGCTGTTCCTCACTGTGCTCCCTTCTGGCCTCTTTGGTGTGATTATCTTCATGTTGTCTGTATCTGTTAAGGGATGATTGTTGACTGAGTAAATAGGAGATGGCATCTTTGATTCTCACATTTCCCAGGAACCTGGCTGATGCGGGACTCCTTTCTCAAACCTGCCTGTGAATGGATAGCCAGGCCCTGTTTGCCTTCCTCCAACTCATGGGGAACTCATTGTCTCCTGAAACAGCCTGGTTTATCTTGACGCATCTCTGTGAGAAAGCTAATTTCCCCCTTTCGATTGAAGTGGAGTTTGTGTCCCTGGCACCTCTACTCTGTGTTCGTTGTTCTAACCTTTGAAGTCATACAGAGCAAGTTTAATCTCCTTTTCACGTGACAACCATTCTGGTATTCATGTGTGATGAGAGTTGATTGTGCTTCCAGCTCTGCTCCCCTCCTTCTGTACCCAGTGCCATCTCTTAGTATCCCAGTTTCTTTTTCTTTTTTTCTTTTTGAGATGGAATCTCACTCTGTCGCCCAGGCTGGAGTGCAGTGGTGAGATCTTGGCTCACTGCAACCTCCGCCTCCCCAGGTTCAAGCGGTTCTCCTGCTGCAGCCTCCTGAGTAGCTGGGATTACAGGTGTGTGCCACCACGCCCAGCTAATTTTTGTAGTTTTCGTAGAGATGGGGTTTCACCATGTTGACCAGGCTGGTCTTGAACTCCTGGCCCTGTGATCTGCCTACCTTGGCCTCCCAAAGTGCTCGGATTAGGGCGTGAGCCACTACACCTGGCCGCCTTCTTTTTCTCTTTCTTTTCTTTTCTTTTCTTTTCTTTTCTTTTCTTTCTTTTTTTTTTTTTGAGACAGTGTCTTGCTCTGTGGCCTGGGCTGGAGTGCAGTGGCATGGTCAATCATGGCTCACTGCAGCCATGACCTCCTGAGCTCAAGCCAACCTCCCAGCTCAGCCTCCTGAGTAGATGAGACTACAAGGTGTGCAACACCATCCCTGGCTAATGTTTGTATTTTTTGTAGAGATGGGGTTTTGCCCCAGGGGTTGCCCCCAGGGGTTGCCCAGGCTAGTCTGAAACTCTTGGGCTCGGGCGATCCATCTGCCTCGGCCTCCCAAAGTGTTGGGATTACAGGCACGAGCCACTCTACGTACACCGGCCAGCACCTCAGTGTGGAAACCACTCTTTCCTGGCCACTCTTTCTTTTCTCTCTTTTCTTTTAAAAAATTAACAGAAATTTTACTTAGAGGATACGCATAGCTAACTAGGTTTCTTCCCATACCCTCATTCAGTGATAAAAAGTAGATCAAACACTTTCTGATCCCTCGTGACCTTTTTGACCACCGTATTACTGGGTAGATTTTTGTGGGGGTTCTCTACCATCGGGCCTGCTTGGCCGCCACAGGGCACCTGCTTGGCCTTTTCACCCCCGAGTGTTGGCATCAGTTTTACAGGGAACTTTCTGTGGCTCTTTCAAGGAGATGCCTCCAGTGTCCCATTTGCAGTCACATGAGGTGTGTTGTAGTACCCGGGGCTGTGGATCTCATGAAGTCATTTGTAATATTCTAACAGAAACGGAAAGTCTTAAAAAAGCCTCAAGTGACTTGAAGGCACTATGTGAAGAGAAGGTTTACTAAAGTGATCTGGATGTAATATAATCTGGCTGCTGTTTTTTGTAAACCAGACTCTTGCTGATCAGCCTCAAGCAGAGGGGGCTGCCTATGTCAGCTGGGCAGGGAGCTGACAGCAGCACCAGCTGGTTCCCTTTGCTAAGGGGGCTGCTGTGCCGGTGGCCCCTTCATCCTTCGGGCTCCCTGCATGTTCCTCGGAGGCTCTGAGGAAGGCAAACGGGACTGGCCGTCCATCACAGGCAGATTTGAAAAGGGAATCTAATGTCAGCCCGGCAATAAGGGCAGGTTTCTTGCAAATCCGAGAGTCGAGGATCCCGTCTCATATTTACTCAGTAACAGTCATCCCTTTATGTATACAGAGAAAATCAAGATAATCGCACCAAAGATAAGCTTAGGGGTGAGTGCGGTGAGGAACAGTACTTAGGTGAAGAGACAGGCTTCTGAGACAGCTGCGTGGAGTTGTTCTGGGCTCAAGGGGAGTCTGCAGTGTGGTTAACTGCCCTGCCCTGTTGAAACTAGATGTGTTGTTTCCAGAGGTCACCGTGGTGTTTGCCAATCATCTCACACCTTTTTAAAACCAAAACAACAACAACAACAACAACAAACAACAAACCAACAAAAACAACCCACCAAAACCAAGATTTGCTTTCACATCTCATCCACCCTACAATCAAATGATTGGTTTCTTAGGCCCAGGTTAGGGTTAGGGGCTTTAGATTCTCCTTATTAAACCTCATTTTTGTTAGACTTGATCCATGATTCCAGCCTGCTCATCTGTTTGATTCCTAAACTCTCATCTATTGCATTGTCTATGTTTCCGAAGTTCTAGTGGTTAAGGACACAGGCTTTGGGGGTGAGAGAGAATGGGCATAAATCCCATTCCACCATTAAGTGGTTGTGTGGTTTTGGGTAAAGGCACAGTGAAGAATCTTCTGGGGCGTTTGACAGAGCAGATGAATGGTGTCTTATGGAACCCATGGCAGGAGGCAGCAGCCTTGGGAAGTTAGAACTGGGAAAGCTGAAAACAAATACATCTCCTTATCTCATCCCAGCTTCCATCTGAACGTTTAAGTCCTTTTTCTTTCTTTCCTGGAGGCTGACTCTTCCATCTACATGATAGGCAGAACAGTGTATCTCCAAAGATGCCCACATCCTAATCCTGGAATCCGTGACGATGCCATCTTGCACAGCAAAAAGGATATGCTTAATTTAAGGACCTTGAGCTGGGGAGATAATCTGGGAGAGAGGGAGGCAGGAGAGTTGGAACCCAAGAAGGAGATGTGATAACAGAAGCAAAGCCAGAGAAGATGCTACGCTGCTGGCGTTGAAGATGGAGGAAGGGACCAAGAGCTGAGAAATGCAGGTGGCCTCTAGAAGCAGGAAGAAGCAAGGAGACAGAGTCTCCCTAAAATCAGGAATGCAGCCCTGTTGCCTCTTGATTATTTGTATCATTTTAAGCCACTAAATTGCTAAAAGATTCCTTCCCTTAAAGCCTTCCAGATTCTACCCACCCTCTTGCAGTAATGAGTTCTCCAGCTATCTCTGAGCCCCATTTGGAGGTGGGGTTGTTCCTGCCTTCATGCATTCTCCATCACTCTTGTCTCCCTCAGTGCCTGGCACGGGCCCAGTGTAGAGCGTGCTCTTGGTAAATGTCCGTGGAACCAAAGCCCCCAAGGGAAAGCTGATGATGCCTTTCAGAAATCCAGCTGCATGATCACGGTTCTTTGGGCTCCTTCTGTAGTAGCCCTGCCAGAAAACGGAACAAAGTTAGTCTCTCCTGATTTTCTCCCAGGGAACATCCAGTGGGATTAGTGATGGTGGCTGCTTCCCTGAGTGTCCCTTCGCCGGCTGTGGGATCCTGCTCTGGAGCCTCTGTGTTGTGAGTGCACCTGCTGTCTGAGACTGAGCTACTGTTGTCTCTGTAGTCCTCACATATCGGAGATTAGATTGAAAAAACCCACAGAAATATGGATTTGATGCCTTCTAGTTCTTGAGTGTACTGCAACTGAAAAGGTACTTCCACATTCCTGATCTCTTTTAGTCCCTGTGTTAGCCCCTTGAAGCAGCCACCCCCTCTTCGATTTGCTCAGCTTTTTTTCTTTTTTAATTGTAAGGATGAGAGTAACAACTTCTAAGCTGTTTACATGTGGGGTTGGAAACCGACTATTCTCTTTTTTTGGTTCAGAGTTACGGGATGGTAACTTGCTCTCACTGCTTGTTTAGGCAGAAGATGTTTCTGTTCCCAGTGCTGTTGGAACCCCAACTCACCACCTCTTCAAAGTCATCAGGAACACTCTCATTTTCCTCTACGAGCGCTGGCTAGACCTTTGCATCCTGCTCTTCCTTCTACTTAAGCCAGCATCCTCTCATGACCCCTCTATCCCTGCTGTTAAGATAGCCTTCTTGGTGTCTGGGCCTCCAGCTGCCTGCAGCCATCTTGCTTCTATACTCCAGGAAAGCCTACAGACTGGCACGCTGCTCTCAGAAGGCACTTGGTATCACAGTGTCCTGGGAGCTTGTCTCTACTGCTGGGGTTCACACACAGATGCTCAGTCAATGCTGGAGGGTTGGTTACCTGGAAACCACATCCTCAGCCTCCTTTCTCTTCATAATCCTCTGCAAGTGGTCCCCAACCTACAAACCAGATGAGTTCTAAAAGCTTATTTTGCAATTAATTGATTGTTTGGAGTTAGGATGCATCTTCCTGAGGATTCAGTGTCATAAATGGTGGTTAGGTTCCAGGCCCCCAACCAACATCTATTCCCGAGTTCAGCTACAATAGTAGCTGTGGTATAGCTGAACTCTGGTGTCATGAAGAGAGTGGTCTTTGGACTCAGACAGGCCCTGATGACTTCTGGTTCTGCTCTATCTGGTGACCTTGGGCAAGTGATTTAACCACTGAGCCTCAGTTGCTTCACCTGCAAAATGGTGATAATTAATACTTACCTGGCAGGGTTGCTGAATAGTGCATATAAGGTGCTTAACATAGTACTTAGCACTTGGTAAATGCACAATGAATGCTCAGTATTATTTATTACTGCACCATTACATACCTAGTTTGTTTAATAGCACCAAATACCTAATCATTGTTTATACTGCCCTTTCTCCCTCCCCTCCCCTCCCTTCCCCTCCTCTCCTCTCCTCTTTTTTCTTTCTTCTTTTTTGTTCTTACCTAGGCTGGAGTGCAGTGGTGGGATCTCAGCTCACTGCAGCCTCCATCTCCTGGGTTCAAGCAATTCTCATGCCTCAGCCTCCTGAGTAGCTGGGATTACAGGTGTGCGCCACCACACCAGCTCACTTTTGTATTTTTAGTAGAGATGAGGTTTCCTATCTTGGCCAGGCTGGTCTTGAACTCTTGGCCTCAGGTGATCCACCTGTCTTGGCCTCCTAAAATGCTGGGATTATAGGCATTAGTCACTGCACCCAGCCTATACTGCCATTTCTATGGGTAAACTGACTCCAATGTCAAACTCTACATTAGTCACTCAGAATTGAAATAGTGCTGCTTTTTTTTTTTTTTTTTTTTTTTCCTTCTGGGGATTCCAGATTGCTGGGGAAAAGGAGTCTCTCTCATTCATTTATTCATTTAATTCATAAACAATTGCATTATGCCAGATATACGGGGGGATAAAGGTGAGCAAAAGCCAATATAGCCCCTGTTCTCGTGGATCTTACAGATGGATAATGGAGACAAATATTAATTAAAACAAAAATCATCTAAATGTGAAAATACAGCTGCTGTGAAGGAGAGGTGATGGGAAAGGGTCTAGGGAGGTGTTTCCTGGGTATTGGGTGGGTCTCTGGATTGGTTCTTTGTCACTGGGTGGCAGACACTGTCTTCAGCTAAGTGGTACAGAGCTTTGACAGCACTGGCTTTACATACGAACGGGGCGGAGGTGGCTTGAGCCTTTGGCGGTTGGTAGTAGAAGCAGCAGTCCAAGTTGTCTGAGATGTTGGGGACACCATCAGAGACACCTAGGTGGCTGGTTAAGGAGGAAGCATTTACAAGAGAGGAGAAGCTGGGAAGAGGCATTGCTGGGGAGGAGAGGAGCCTTCTTGCCTGTGGGTCAGGGCTGCTGGGTTCTCAGGTGGTGCTTATTAAGAGTGTTTTAACTTGGCTACCACTTATTTTCAGCCACAATAACACCCCAGTCCGTGTTTCCTGCCACTGTGGCTTCCTATGGCTAAACGAGTGTAATGAATATCTTGTTCTATATAATTGCCTCCGTCTCATATCTCATTTTTTGGTACTCATTTCTTGCTCTCAATCCCTTTCTCTTTTTTTCCCTCCTATTTGGTTTCTCCCGTTCTGCTCTGTGACTAACATCAGTTCTTCCGTTTTTCCTCCAATTATCATGTCTGTCTTGGAGAAGCATGTTTTCTGGGGAGGGTCAGTCTACCATGGTTGCCCAGCTCCCGGCTTGCTCCTTCTTCCTTCCATAAGATGGCAGTTTGCGGTTTTTTAGTCCTCTAGTTCTACTCTTTGGCTTGTGGGAAACTGTCCACAGCTCATAAATTATCACCACATAGCTCATATTCACACCCTACCTTGTCTAGTCCCTTGAGCTTGGAGACTTGCTGGGCTTCTCTTTATGTACCTGTGAGGTGATGCTCTGTGTTCACTGGCCCAGGGAGATGTTTGCCCTGTTCTTCCTGGCAGAGGCATAATCTGAGAGCAGTGTTCTGAGACCTGACCAGCATGTGTGCCCAATGACCTACTGAATGATGTGAGTTTCTCTGCGCTGGCCGCCCGACATGCCAGAGGTGGCGGGTGAGTCAGGAGTTGGGTGTGCAGCACTGGAGTGACCACACTGAGTACATCAGTGGGTTTCACTGTCTGGTGCCTCCCTTTTCTTGGCATTGCTTTAAAAAAAACCCCTTTAATTTTAGAATAGCTTTAGATTGATAAGGAAATTGCAAAGATCGTACAGAAACTACACCCAATTTCCCCTATTATCAATATCAAACATTTGGTTTGCCATAATTAATGAAAGATTTTTGATAAGTTATTAGCTAGAGTCCACATTTTATCCCGATTTTCTTAGTTTTATTTAATGTCCTTTTTCTGTTCCCTGATCCCATCCAGGATACTACATTTAGTTGTCATGTCTTGACTGTGATGGTTTGAGACGTTCCTTGTTTTTGATGACCTTGATGGTTTTGAAGGGTATTGGTTGGGTATTTGCTAGGATTGGAATTTGATATTTTTCTCACGATTAGACTGGGATTAGGGGCATTGGGAAGAAGACCACAGAGATAAAGTGCCCTTCTCATCAAAGGACATATCAACGTGACTTATCACTACGGATATTGATCTTCATAAAGCTTATGCCTGGCACAGTTAGTGTCTGCCAGGTTTCTCCACTGTGAAATTATTCTTTTCCCCCTCTTTCTATGCTGTAGCTTCTGGGAGGAAGTCACTATGTGCAGCCCACACATAAGAAGTAAGGAGTTATGTTCCCTGTCCTCTGGGACAGGTTATCTAAATAAATTATTTGGAATTCTGCATGGGCGAGTTGTCTGCTCTTCCCCGTTTATGTATTTATTTAGTCATAAATGTGGATTCATGGATATTTATTTTATACTTTGAGTTATCCAATACTACTTTATTTTTTGGGCCATTGGGAGATCTTTTAGTTGACTCCTGTGTACCTTAATCATTGTGGGTAATTTTGGTTCCTTTTTTAAGTACTTGTTTAATTTCTGGCACTGTAGGATACTCCAGGCTCATCTTGTATATTTCCTGCCCTAGTCTTAGAATAATAAGCCATTTATTCAAAGAACCCTGCTTCCTTTTATTGCAGAACTTACTGGTATTAGAGACTAAGATTTGGGTGCTAAGTACTCATTGATACTGGAGTACTGTTGCTTCTAGGTGCTCTCAGCTGAGAGAGCAAGAAAACATAGATGTGTACACTAGCCTGTGTACATAGACATATTTATACATATTCCTGTATGTAACCATCTACATATCAGATGAAACATGAGTTCATACTGATGTCTCCACTTGAATCAATTACCACATGGGTCATTCTAACCTCCTCCCCCTGCATGTCTATAACTTCTCCAGCAGTAAGCAGGTTCCCACCACCTGGCATCTATTTACTTAATTGTTCAATTACAGTATACACATATAGTGGTTTTGGAATCGTTAATGCATTCCTCTATGGGAAACAACTTTATCAACTATAGTGAAATACTTATGTATAGTACCTTTGCCTTTGGTCTTACAGATTCCACTCATTTCTGGAGTTATTTCGGTCAGCACATTTTTCTATCACCCCCTTGAGTGAAGTTGTTTCATATAATTTTTAATGCAGTTACATTCTTTTTAGTCTGACAGCTCTTGAAAAGAGATAAATGAGCAGGAAGATAAAGACTCAGCCATTAGGGAACTAAGTTAGAAAAAGCTTGTGAACAATTCATTTTCTATGTACTGAATGTATGGTGGCTTCATGCCGCTGGATGATGCTATTGTACTATTTTCCCATCCCCTTGCTTTTATTCCCATCCATTTGCTATGGGCTGAATGTGTCCTCACAAAATTCATATTGGAGGTTAAAATCCTAACTCCCAGTGCTTTGGTATTTGAAGATGGGATCTTTGGGAGGTAATTCGGGTTAGATTAGGTCATGAAGATGAGGCCCTTATAATGAGATTATTGGCTTTATAAGAAGAGAAAGAGTGAGAGAGAGAATCTGTGTGCTCTCACCAAGGAAAGGCCATGTGAGAACATAGCAAGAAGACAGCTGTCTGCAAGCCAAGAAGAGAGCCCTCACCAGGAACTGAATTGGCTGGTACCTTGGTCTTGGAGTTCTTACCTCAAGAACTGTGAGAAATATCTTTCTGTTGTTTAAGCTACTTGATCTGTGATATTTTGTCATAGCAGCCCAAGCTGACTAATACACCATTATATATAGAAAGAGTATAGGCATCCCTGTGCTGTCAAGAGGCTCTTAAACCAAATTTCCTAATTCCCTTTCTACCCTTAAACACCAAAAGGACCCCTCTTTCCTGCAACACACCTGGGCTTAGGACATCCGTCCAGGTAATGTTCTTGGTGGTGCATTGAGATTTAAGAGCTCCCGGTTAAGGGTCTGGCAAGACACTTTTGGCTAAAACAAGCATTAGGATCGGGAGAATGTTTCTCAGTGGAAAGAATGTAATCACCTACCTGAAGGAAAAAATGGCCCCTTTCCCCAAATATTCTGAGCCTGCTTTAGAGCAGGAGAGCCCACTTTTATAGCAGGAAGCACCCTGAGAAGGAAGTAGAGAGTGGTGACTTGAGTGGCCTCAGATCTGGGTCCCGTCCCTGCTCTTCAGTATGTGGAGCTGTCAGGCATCGTGTGCTCCTGTGTAGACGAGGATGGCGGCAGGGTCCTGCCTGAGATCATGGATATGGATGTGAGTGATTGTTCCGAGGCCTAAGTGAAAGGCTTTCTGGAGGCAGGTTTTTCTCTGGGATGCTGATTGTGGGGTTTTAATGTCTCCCCTTTCATTATTCAATATTCTTGGCTTCTTTAGATTGATTCATCATGTCTTCTGCCTACACCTGTCTGCTCACATTTTACAAGCAGAGAAGTCACTGGGGCTGTAACCAGCCTAGGTGACCAAATGAAGTCCATGTGGGCCCCTATCATCTATAGATGAGTGATTAAAAAACAAAAACCAAAAAACCCTTAAACCCTGCCAGAGGGTAATTTTTCATTGTCTCCCTTTTATGTTTCTTCCTTTTTCCTCTTCAGTTTTTTTCTCCCTTCCTTGCAGTGATTTTTTTTCTTTTATTGCCTGTTTCATTTCACAATCTGGCACTGTTCTGGTAGGAATGTCTGCTTCCTGCCACCCTCAGGAAGTCAGAGAACAGGGTAGATGTGTCCAGGGCTTCACCCCATGACTTCCAATGGTGTGACTCAAAGAAGGTTCCCATGGGAGAGATCTACCCAGGAAAATAAATTGCACTTTGGTTTTTAATACAAGAACCTTCATAAACTGAGCCCCTAGGAGTAAACGAAGACATTTAAATACTATTCTCTTTTTGCAGTTTGCTCTGTGGTCATCAGTTAACCACCCAAATGGAAGTGCATTTGTTAATGTTCAACACTGAGTTAATGTCTGGAGGATGGCTTTGGACAGCATAGTGCAGAGTAGGTTAATGTTTAATGTAAAAGTACTTAGATGAGTACTTGGTACATAGTAGGAGTGTTCAAGAGTTAATTACATTATTATTATTATTGCAAACTAAAAATTGCTCCCTGGTTGTATGTTGTGAGATTGTAAGGCAAAGGTGAGGGACCTAGTGTCAGTATTGGCTTTAGGTGGAAGAAAATAAACTGGAGTTGCTATTGTTGCATTACTGGTATAAGAAAAGCAGGAAGATAAAGACTCAGCCATTAGGGAACTAAGTTAGAAAAAGCTTGTGAACAATTCATTTTCTATGTACTGAATGTGTGGTGGCTTCATGCTGCTGGAGGATGCTATTGTACTATTTTCCCATCCCCTTGCTTTTGTTCCCATTTGCTATGGGCTGAATGTGTCCTCACAAAATTCATATTGGAGTTTAAAATCCTAACTCCCAGTGTTAGGGACCCAGTGGTGATGGACTTGGAAATAGATCCCAGAGCAGACGTTTGGGCCTACAAATTTGGAACTAGGAAGTTTGAAAGTGACTCATTTAAGGGAAGGCAGGGGTGTGTTAGATGGCCCCCAAAAGCCTTTTTGCCTTGAGAATGTGATTCTATGTACGTTCCCTCCACCTGTAGTAGTTTGGGGGTAAAAGGTAGGCATGAATGGCTATAGAGGAGAGGGAAAAGAAGTGACTCTTTTTATCTGGTTTGGATTCTCTTATCAATGTTTTTGTTGGCATTCCCAGGATAAGGAGGTATTTCCACATGCTTCTGCAACTGGTTTTTGTTAAACACAGACCATACCTCTTCCGCTGATCTTGTCACACCCTCAGGGGCTCAGCTGCAACTCAGGACAACAGGCAACAGCCAGAGGAAGGAAAGAAGTAATAGTCCGTAAAATTAGGTAACGGTCCTGCTCAGAAATATTTGAGCATAAATACCAAGTTATATCTTTTCATTTGCACCCCCAACCCCCATGACTGTAAACACATCCCTGGAGAGAGGAAGCAAATATAGCAGAATTCATACTGGGGCAAAGGGGAAGAGTGTGGGGTGGGCATCTGTTTTCTAAGACAGCCTTTTTTAAAATGTTAATTTCTGCATGATTAACATCCTTTGAAAGAGTTGAGTTGTTTTTCCTCCATTCTTTTGTTAGCCCATTCTGGTCGAGCTTCCATGCCTTCCACTCTGGCCTCAAAGTTCTTGCTAAGGTCACCTTCCATCTGCATCCCGCCTTGTGCAGTGATGCTCCAGTCTTTGCCTGCTTAATGGTAGCCTTTGGCTTGCTTGACCCCTCCTTCCTTCTTGCAGCCCCAGCTTCTCTGGGCTTCTGGGATGCCAGGCTGTCCAGATTTCCTCCCATCCCCGGGTCGCTCCTTCTCAGTTGTCTGTGTCTGCTTCTCCTCTTTTCCCCGTCTTCTTACTGTTGGCGTGCTAGAGCGTAGATCCTTATTCTGAATGTGGGAAAAGCAGGTGATGATTTAGTGGGTCTGCGGTGGAGTCCGCGATTCTGCGTTTCTCACGTGCTCCCAGGCGATGCTGTTGCGGTGGGGCCACAGAGCCACCGCAGCTCGGCGCTGGAGCTCCATCCTCGCTTCTCCATCTACCTGACTTCCTAGCTGAGCTCCTCCAGTCCCCCGGCTTTAAATAACACCTCGAATCTTATTGGTGACTTCTTGCCCCACTTGGGTCAAAACCCAGAGTTGTATGCAGGCCCACAACACCCTGTGGATTTGGCTCCTGCGCACTCCCCTGCCCTTAGCTGCTATGCCCTCCACATCTCCCACCGGGCTCTGGCCAAGTCTGCCTTCCCACTGATTCTCCGATTTGCCTAGCACGTTTCTCCCTCCTGAGCTCTAAACTTGCTTTTCTCTCTACCTGGCACTCACACGGCTTAGATCTCATCTTCTCTTTCAGAGCAAGTGTTCCCTTCCCGGCGAAGGCTTCCTTAACTATTATCTAGAATGGACCTTCACTCCACCACCATCGCCTCGCTGTCACCCATCCCGGTTCATTTTCTTACCATGCTAATTCTTATTCATCCTCACTCTGCCTACCAGAGTGTGGGTTCTGTGGGAAAAAGGACCTTGTCTCCCCATTTAACTACTGTAGAAGGATGCCTAGCATAGTAATAAGCTCTTGGTAAGAACTTGTTAGTAATTACATAAAGCATTAGTATCAGCATGTCCCAGATGAGCTGATTGACCACTGATACTACCACGCCATTCCAGTGTCTGTGTTTTTAATGGTTTGGGTATCAGGTTACATTATTGTAAGTATCATGAACTAGTGGAAAGAACCAAGATGGACAGAACACATAAACGATGCCTTTACACCCCATGAAGACCCAACAGTTTTATGGCAGACTAGGGAAATGAAGGTTTCATAGTTGTTCGAATTAAAAAAAGGTGGTAGAAAATTGAGGCATCTCATTGTACAAGGTAGGTAACATCTGTGCAATGAAATCATGACTTTCTCTATTGAAGTCCCTGTTCACACCATATAAGGTGATGCAGTTTCAGCAAAATTATCACCCTGCATATTAATGTTGTGAATTCGAATTATATTGGCTTTGTAATTGCATTTGTATTTAATATGCAGATGTTTTGGTATTGATGGTAATACGAGAACTATAATAGTTTTATATTTGTACATTTTATGAGAAACATTAAGTAAACACTAAGAATCATTGAGAATTGTTTTTTCTTTAAAGGCATCTGTACATTATACAAGCTTGTGAAAGACTAAAATAGGAACTAAGCAAGACTGAAGGTGTGGCTGAGGACGGGGAAAGGAAAAAGTTTTAAATTCCAAAACTGCTTGTAAAAAGCTATTTTTAACAAAATAAGAATAATAGGCTGGGCGTGGTGGCTCGTGCCTATAGTTCCAGCTACTTGGGAGGCTGAGGCAGGAGGATCCCTTGAGCCCAGGAGTTCGAGGTTGCAGTGAGCTATGATCTCACCACTGCATTCCCACCTGGGTGATGGAGCAGTACCCTGTCTCAAAAATAAAAATATAAAAAATAAAAAGACCCTGAGTGGGCTATTAAGTTTTAGCATGCTTTCAAAAGAGTGACATTTTAAAACATCTACATTCAGGCCAGGTGCAGTGGCTCATGCCTTGTAATCTCAGCACTTTGGGAGGCCGAGGTGGGCAGATCATTTGAGGTCAGGAGTTCGAGATCAGTCTGGCCAACATGGTGAAACCATCTCTACTAAAAATACAAAAATTAGCCAGGCCTGGTGGCATGTGCCTGTAGTCCCAGCTGCTTGGGAGGCTGAGGTGGGAGAAGTGCTTGAACCTGGGAGATGGAGATTGCAATGAGCTGAGGCTGTGCCGCTGCACTCCAGCCTGGGTGACAGAGCAAGAGTCTGTCTCAAAAAAATAAAAAATAAAAAAATTCCACATTCATATGAATACAAAAGTTGTACTGACAAACCCTAAAAGGCTAAAATATACTTTTTTTTGTTTATATAATTAAAACTTCAATTTTGGATTACCGATCTAATTTCTGGTAATTGAAAAATGTAAATTGTGAAACTTCCTTGCTGGAGACATCTATATATCATAAAATATTTAAATATAAAAATAATGGAGTAGATGCTTTTACTCACCAATTCTAGGGCCTGGCTTAGGAAGGTATGTAGGCAGGGACCCCCCCAATTCTAGCTTGTGCCCCAGGCCCTCCTCCTTTCCTCTGGCTCCTACAGGTCAGAGAGGAAGGTATTCTGCACTTAAGAAATGGGGCCACGAAGAAGAAGACACATTCTTTTTTTTTTTTTTTTTTGGAAAGAGGGTCTCTGTTGCTCAAGCTGGAGTGCAGTGGTGCAATCTCGGCTCACTGCAACCTCTGCCTCCCAGGTTCAAGGGATTCTCCTGCCTCAACCTCCTGAGTAGCTGGGATTACAGGTACACACCATCATGGCTGGCTAATTTTTCTATTTTTAGTAGAGACAGGGTTTCACCATGTTGAACAGGCTGGTCTCCAACTCCTGACCTCAAGTGACCTGCCTGCCTAGGCATTCCAAAATGTTGGGATTACAGGCATGAGCCACCACACCAGGCCACATTCTTTTTTTTTTTTTTTTTTTTTTTAAGACAGGTTCTCTCTCTGTTGCCCAGGCTGAAGTATAGTAGTGCAGTCATGGCTCACTGCAGCCTCAACCTTTGAGGCTCAAGTGATCCTCCCACCTCAGCCTCCTGAATAGCTGGGACTGCAGGCACGTGTCTCCATGCTTGGCTATTTTTTTTGTATTTTTTGTAGAGTCAAGGTTTTGCCACGTTGCCCAGGCTGATCTGGAACTCCTGGGTTAAAGTGATCTGCCTGCCTCGGCCTCCCAAAGTGTTGGGATTACAGGGATGAGACACAGCTGTTGGCCAGGAGACACATTCATGCTTTGAAAGGACACATGAATGGCCCTTCTCCTTCACACATTTCCCCTTCCCCTGCAGCCCATCTGAGAGAATTCTGGAGAGGACGATCTTACTGGGGCATGAGGACCCTGGTGTCATCACCTTTGCGGGTAATAGCTGTCTTGAACAACAGCAGAGAACCTGAATTTATACAAGTAGCAAGCTGCTAGGTTTCTAAAAATATTTCAGAAGGTTTATTTTGATTTTATTTTTAAATATTTTGGGTGCCTACGCAGTGTTATCTTCTATGTTTTTAATAGCCACACTATACAATATGGAGTAGGTTTCTGTGGACAAATACAGGTGCCTGTCATTTATAGCATAGTCTCTTTGGGACCCGTGCAACAACTGGCTCATGCATTTATGAAACAGGGTTGGTTTGTGAATTGATGACCCTCAGGGAGCTGGGAAGGCTACATGGCATGGACGCTTCCCCGGTGGCTCTGGATTTGCAATCATTTCGCTAAATTTGCTCATGATGCACATTCGCTCACCCCTTTCACTGATGAGGACCCCTTTTGCTAATTTTCCCTGATTGGATCTGTTGTTTTGAGTGACGGAGAAGAGAGAGATACTTTGCTGAAAGTACAACATATTCCAAGGGAGAACACTGAGCTTTGGAATTCACTTTGCACACGTCTATGAGGATGTTCCGGGAACCAGGCTTGTTAGAGCTGGCATTGTTGGAATTCCACACGCCCCATGCCTCCCTTAAGAGATGCTTGATAACCCCAGGGCCTAATTTCTACTTTTGGAACATACCTACCTTGTGACGTGGAGGCTGGAGGTGGGAAGGAAAGCCCCCGTGAGGCTGAGGATCTGGTTCTCATGTTTTAGACAGTTCTAAATATTCGGGCTGGAGATGCCTGAAGGATGGGTATGTGTTATGGAAAACCTTGACTTTTTTTTTTCTTTTACATTGTTCACATTTTAAAACAAAGTTCAGAGAGCTGTGTGCATTGAGCATGATTTATTAGATCATTCATTCATTCATTTATATGTGAAACACTGTTCTGGATGCCAGAAATGTGGCAAGGAGGAAGGTCTGGCCGAGGAGTGACACTTCCACTGAGCTCTGACAGATAAGAGCTTGTCTTGCTGGCACACCGGTGCCGCGGGACGTAGTGACACGCTGTGGTCCACAGTCCTCCAGTGACCATGTCAACATAACTGAATACAAACTGTGGGAGGCAGAAAAGTAAAAATGTGGTCTCTGCTCAAGAAAGAGTGCGGGTCTTAGAGACAAAGTCTGGGTCTAAATCTTGGTGCTGCCCCTGGCCCAGGTGTAAGGCCTCAGAGGAAATTACCTGCCAGAGTTTCACCTCTCTACAGTGAAGAAAACAGGTGCTGTGAGGATCTCATCAGACAAGAGCCTACAAAGAAAGCACCGCGGCTGGCCTTGTGGAGGGATGATGTGTGTGTCTGACTCAGAATCAGTAGAAAAAGCTTAAAATGTGGTTGCTGGGACAAAACTAATCTACCAGAGAAGCCACGGCTGGAGTGCCTGTGCTGAGCTGTGTGGTGCTGGTCTGTGCTGGAATGCCAAGGAAGAGGCAGAAGCTGCCTCCAGTAGGTGAGCAACAACAACAACAACAACAACAACAACAACAACAACAAACAGTGTGGCTACACAGTGTAAGAACAGAAGCCTCTTTTGTTGAGTACTTGCAAAAATATTCCCTTCCTCTTGGTAGCCTGGTCTAATGGTATTAATGCCAACCGTGTGAACCTGAGCATAAGGTAGGCCCTGAGTTTGAGTAGCTTTTCAGTGTTGAGTTGACTACGCAATTACCAGTGACAACAATGAGAAATCTAAGAAGACTCCATTTGACTGGGCGGTGGGGGGGTAAATTTATTTCTTGGACATTTTGGTTTCAGTGTAGATTTAGTAGGTACCATATGTCAGGGATGGCAAGTGCATTTGGATGGCACCAACCAATTGGTAGTGACTGCAGGGTGCAGCGTTGAGGAGGATTCTGAAGCCAGATTTGCGCTTAGAGAGAAAATGATAATAACCCTTTATTGATATAATTTGGACCTAGGCTTCGTAGAGGAAACTATAGCACAAACAGCGTGGATCTATTATCTCTGATAGGTTTTCTATGTATATGGCAGTATGAAGATGTTCATTTATTCACCCAACATTTATTTATTATATCTCCACTATGGACATAGCATTGTACTTTAGATTCTCAGCCCTCTGGCTTCTTAATTAGTTAATAAATTATTTCAGGATATTGGTGGTTAATGCTGGTTGGTGAATTAGTGGGGTTTTCAGTCTTTTCCTCATAAGTGTTTAAAAACATTTTATGAACAAAGCCAGCTTTCTTGTGTCCATAAATGCTACACTGAATTCTGTCTCAGATTCCTGTTATTATTATTTTTTGAGACAGGGTCTCTCAGTCTGTCACCCAGGCTGGAGTGCAGTGGCGTGATCATGGCTCCCCGCAGCCTTGACCTCTCTGGGCTCAGCTGATCTTCGTATCTCAGCCTCTGGAGTAGCTGGGACTACGGGCGTGTACCACCACACTCAGCTAATTTTTATATTTTTCGTAGAGATGGGGTCTCCCTGTGTTGCCCAGGCTGGTCTCAAATTCCTGGGCTCAAGTGTTCCACCTGCCTCAGCCTCCCAAAGTGCTGGGGTGACCAGCATAAGCCACTGCCTGGCTGACCCCCGTCATTTCATTTAGCATACAATATGTGATTTTCCTAATTACTTTATGAAGTCATCACTGACAGTCTGACTTTAGAGACAGGAAAACAGAGAAATTAAAGAACTTGTCCAGAGCCAATACTGGACTTGAGCCACATGTCAGAAATATTTCCTGCTTCTGCATCTTGGAGTCAGGTGCCATTACTTGTCTTCAGAACCATAAACTTCCGTAGCTTAGCTCTGCACTGGTGGGAGAAACTTTCAGAAATCATTTTAAGGCTCAAGAGGTGTAAAGGATGAATGACTTATCTAACACTTTTTTTGGGACATGAATTCTGTATTTTTTTCAGTAACCATGAAGAATATAAAATACAAACTGTTGGATTTATTAAACTAATAAAAATTAAAAAACAGTAAAAGTTGGTAACATATGAACACCATAAATTAAGTGGTGATATATGTGCTAATCAGTTAAGAGAAGTGGGCAAGAGAAGTGGGACCCATCCATAGGGAAACGAGGGGGGTAGACTTTCAGGGGGAAGTGGGGGCTTCTTGGGGGACAGCCACTTGGTGCCCATGCTCCCAGGGCCAGGCTGTGTGGATCAGATGAGTTGAGTCCCAGTGACTCCAGATTTTTTTTTTTTTTGAGATATATGTCTCACTCTGTTGCCCAGGCTGGAGTGCAATGGTATGATCTCGGCTCACTGCAAGCTTCACCCTCAGGGTTCAAGTGATTCTTCCTGCCTTAGCCTCCCAAGTAGCTGGGACTATAGGTGCCCACCACCATGGCCGGCTAGTTTTTTATATTTTTAGTAGAGATGGGATTTTGCTATGTTGGCCAGGCTGGTCTCAAACTCCTGACCTCAGGTGATCTGCCTGCCTCAGCCTCCCAAAGTGCTGGGATTACAGGCGTGAGCCAGTGCGCCTGGCCAACTCCAGATTTTCAAACTCCTGTTTGATTCTCCTAGGTCTCCAACCCTAGGAAAAGGAGCCTTTTTACAGGCTTTTCTTTTTTGTCATCTTCCTTTTTGTACAAGGTGGGTTTAGGGGGTAGTTGTAGCACTCAATATTAAAAGTTTATTTTTTCCTCCCAAATAGAAAAGTTGTAGTTGTCAGGTTCATTTAAAAAGATTCAAACCATCCTGAACTGTGTAAAACAGACAGCAACTCTGCTTTCATTTCCAAACTTCAAGTTTATTTTTGAAATTGTTTTCCCAGGGAGTTCTGAAGGTTTGACTGTATACAAGGATACTTCCTTTGAAATCTGAAGAGTTTGGTCAGTTTCCTACATTTGCACTACAAAACACGTAGAGAGAAAATGTAAAAGCTCAGTTTAGGTGAGACTGCCTCTTTCTGTCGTGTTAGGGAATACATTGAAATTCATATGTGTTTAGCCAGTCTTGGCTTTCTATACCCTGATCTTTCAATTTCATCTAGTTGAGGTTCTAATATGAATATCCCCATACAAAATTCTGTCTTCCCACTAGTTCCACAGACAAATCCTTTAGGAGTAAATGTGTTATCCACTGTTTAGCAAGCTTGTCCAAGCCCCGGCCCGTGGGCTGCCTGTGGCCCAGGATGGCTTTGAATGCACCCAAAGCAAATTCGTAAACATTCTTAAAACATCTTAAAAAAATCTTAAAGATTTTTTTTTGTGATTTTATTTTATTTTTAAACCTCATCAGCTGTCATTAGTGTTAGTGCATTTTATGTGTGGCCCAAACAATTGTTCTTCCACCGTGGCCCAGGGAAGCCAAAAGATTGGACAACCCAGGTTTAGAGGTTTTAACTCGTGTTTATCATCAGACTGGCAGTATCTTCTCTCTAAATGAGGCAGTCACAGGATCCCACTCAGGGGAAATTACTTTTTGGTTGGTGGATCAATTCTTATTTCCTAGAATTAAGCTCAAGACTGCACTGAGACTCATCAGCTCCCTACCCACTGTGTTAGATGCTCTTTTATGTGATTTGTGTGGTAAAATAGAATTACTTGTTCAAAGCAAACATACCTAGTGTCTGTGCCCCATGCTAGATACTATGCCGATTGCTTGGGCCAGCCTGGCTTGGCTGATGGGGACTCTTGTCCTTGGAGGCAAGGGCCAGCCACAGTATAAAGGTGAAGATTTCAGATTGCCTGGCTGCATTTCCTCAGTAGCCACAGGGCCCCTGGAATGGCTGGTGAATATGCATGCAGGTCCTGGAGGTGCCACTGAGAATTAGAGTGGTGGGGTGGGGATGTGTGGACCAGCATTACGTGACTAATCTCCATGCTCAGCTGATAACATGTGATGGCCCAGAGAGAGGAAATGTTTCTATCTGGCATATGTTCATAGTTCTTCCAGGAGCTAAGTAAACCCTTTGTTCTTACAAACACACTCATTGATCTCGCTAACTAAAGCAATTATCATCATTTAGCAGTCTTTTCATAAAGTATTATTTCCACTCCAAAACACCACTTTTACTTGCCAAGTGCCACAATGTTGCATCCTGGCAATTGATCAGCATTTACTGCCAAATTATGTAAGCCTTTGGTTAGGCTTAGTCCCCGACGGCGCAAGCGTGTCTGTGGTGTGCATTAGGATTGTAAACGTGGCCCAGTGCCTGCAAGTGGAGAACAGCTGTCCCTAAATTCATTAATTAATTCAGTGTTTACACTTTGATTGGGAAGGAAATCCACATTTGCTTAAGACACCAGTGCCCAGCTGAGAAATGTTGTTCCATGAAAATATTGGATTGAGGTTTGTTGTCAAGGAAATGTAAATTGTAGATGTTTCATGAAATTTAAATATGTGGATTAATTTACCATTAGGGAGCTAAGATTGTAATAAGCCAAGGTGGCTTTATTCAAAGATTGAAATGTAATTAGTGTTGACTGTAGTAGGAGTAGCTAAAGGACCATAAATCCTACACAAGAATTTTGCTAATAAAAGAGGAAATATTTCATTGAAAAGTCAGTGTGAGCTTAAGAACTGACTTTTTCTATGACACTTATTGGTAAGTAACATAACCCCATTTAGTAAATACCACACACACAAAATTTCTTCTGTTTAAAGAAGATTGTTAGAAACTAACAAATATGAAGACTTCTAGAGATGCAGAATAAAATATGCCAGTGCTGCTCAGAAAAAAGGGGTTAAGACATACCTGGTTATTTTGGTGTCAGCCCTCATGCATCACTTCATTAGTCTAAGGCAGGCTTGCTGTACTTGTCCTTAGTATTGAGTTGTTTTGTGATACTAGTAGCCTTGTCAAACCAGATAAGTTTAGAAGTTCTTATCCTTTTCAAAATTCCACTCAAATGATAGTAAGTGAAGAAAAAAATCTGCAAAAGGCAAAAAATGGCAGTGGAGGCTTTGGTGGCAACTCCTGCAACGATTCAGGGGTGGTCCCCGGGCTGGCGGAGGGATAGACCCCTCCACCTGAAGTGCCCACTGAAATGCTGAAATGAGGTGCTTTGTCTGCAGAACCGCAGAGAGGCTTAGAAGTGGGAAGGCATTGTTACCATAGTAGGCCACAGAGACAGGCCAAATATAGGGAGTTATTAAAACCAGCATAAATAGACCCTGCACCCTGTCCCTGCCTCCCTTCCCGACCCCAGTAGCAGCCTGGAGGTCTGTTCTCTGGAGAAATGGAACTGGAATGGTGTTGCGGTGTTGGTGGAGGTGACTAAAAGAGAGACTGATGACAGCTGGGAGCTTGGTCACTCTTCTGCTCTGTCCATAATGGCAGCAACCAGGCGTGTGCAGCCCCAGCAATGAATTGGAAGACTCTTTCCTTGAGAAATTGAACAAGTCCAGAAAAAAATGCCCCCAGATAACTGAAATGTGTGGGTTCTTCAGTGGAATACTTTTTTCTTTCACGTTAAAATTGACACTCATCAACTAATAAGTCCTCTCCACATGTGCAGAGCCACCAATCTGCTTTGGTCCTTCGTTCTTAAATAGGATCAGGCAGTCGCGGTGTATCAGGTGTATCACCAAAGTCTTCAATATGAAAGGTAGGGGTCAAAACAGGAAAAGAGCAACCTTGCAGAAGATGGTGCTGTTGCAGAAAGCAGAGAAAACATGTTTTTTGAAAAAAGTTATCCTTGCAGAGAGAAGCTGTTTCATATCCAAAATAATAATAACATGCATGAAAGAGGAACAATTAGAGAACAAGAAAGAGCTATTGAGTATTACAAATTAAATACCGGAATTTAAAACCTGTTGAAGATGTATCTCTCAAAAGTAGAACAAAAAAGATGGAGTTAAAAAGCAGGAGAGAAAAGAAATATGAAAAATTAAAATGTGATTAAAAAAATTCAACATTGCTATTATAGTAGATGCAGAAACCAAGAAGAAAATAAAATAGTAATCTGAACATTATCACAGAAAGATTGCAAAAATATTTTAGAGAACTAAAGACATGAATTTCCAAATTGGAAGCATATATATATTATGTGCTTATGTTTTATGAAAGTGTCCACTTTGCCTAATTTTATAAAACCCCCACCTGGGTATGCCATTATGAAATTTCAGAACACCAGTGATAAAGAAAAGGTCCTAAAAGCTTTAAGAGGAACAGAAACAGGTCACACACAAAGGAAAGGGTACAATGATAGCTTCAGAATTCTTCAAAACATCCTTGGAACCTAAAAGATAATGAAGTTTGCAAAGCTTTAAAAAATAGCATGGAAATTATTTCTAACCTGGCTTCTATGTCCAGCTAGACCACCAATGAAAAGTAAGCATAGAATAGACATTTTTCAAAATACAAGGAGTCAAATATTTTTCTCCATTGAACTTTTTCTTAGAAAACTACTGGAAGTGTATTGTATCAGACCAATTGGGGAAACTAACAAAGAGGAAGACATGAAACCCGGAAAATAATATAGCACAAAAGGAAGAGAGCACTGAGACCCTAATATCGGGCAGGAGGAGGGAAGACTGTAAAAAAAAAAAGTCACCAAATGACCAAATTACCTGATATTTTGATCATCCGGAAATTAATACTGATAAGCATCTAACAGATGTAATGTAGTTGAGGGAAAGATTTAAGGATAGGTATATGGAAAAGACAAGTAAAACAGTATTCAATCATTAACTCTAGAAAAGTAAAAATTTTATAAGAAAAGTTCGGTAAGACCATAGTATATAACTTTTTAGTGAATATTTATATTGTCATAGTAATGTAAATAGTTGACTCTTGATTTTTTTATTGGTAGGTTAGCCAAGTGAGAGACTTGTATGTATGGTGTAGCATCCATCCTACGTAGAACCAATAAGTTAAGGAATCACAGGCAGGAATATTATTTAGCAAAAGGGAGGTAAGTATTAGAAGAAATAGCTAAAATTTGCAGGTTTTTTTTGTTTTTTTTTTTTTCTTTTTTTTTCCTGGGTGATGTGTTCAGGATCAGGGAAGGGAAGCTGAAGAATGTAGGTTTTTCACTTATATTGTTTTACTTTGATTAAAACATAAATTATTTAAAAATACTAGTATAACTGAAAATGAAAGTTGACAATGAAATATTTGAAATTGGTGAGATAAGATAAATATTACAGATGAATGTACCTCTCTGAGTTGTTCCTATCTTTAAAATGGTAAATGATGGTATCTAAAATGTTTTAGATTTAAAAGAATTATCACCAAGCAAAACTGACAACACTATGCTAGTTGTAGGAAACTGAATATATTCAGGAAGCCCCAAGACAGAACAGAGAGGCAAAACAAGTAAAGATGTGCTAGAGACAAACAACGTAATTATTAAGGTTGTACAGATGGATAGATTTTGAATGTTATCCCTTAAAATGGAGACTACACCTAGCACCCATGAAGCATTGACAAACGTTATCCATATATTTGCTCACAAAGGGAAGCTCAATATATTTAAAAAGGAAGAAATGGTAGAGACTTCATTTTCTGACCACAATACAGGTAGAAATTAGCAACATTTACAAATAAAGACCCTCCAAACAAAAACAGCACAGAAACAAAATACTACATATGCAAAAACTTTCTCAAAATCAATTCTTGGGTCAAAGCAGAAATCAAAATCCCAAACAGAAACTACCTAGAAAATAGCAATAGAAACATTACTGAGGTAGAAACTGTTTGCTGCCTTTATAAAGTCCATTCTCCTCTCTCTTTTTACTAACTGAACATTGATTTTGTTGCATGTTGATGACCAGCTAAAGCACCCTATTTTCCAATCTCCCTTGCAGCTGGGGGTGGCCATATGATTAAGTTCTCACTAATAAGATATAAAGGATTATCGGTAGGTGGGGATTCCAGGAAAGCTATTTAAAAAGAAAGTTGAGTCACTTGGCCTAAGCCTTTGGCCTATGTGATGCCGGATCAACTATCTTGTAATCATAAGGGGTCTAATATATGTTGAAGAAGATGAGTGGAAAGATAGAAGGGGTGCTCCTTATCCCCGGTCTCTTTCAGCCCTGGACTTCCTATCTCTGGGGAAAAATTCCTGTCTTAAGCTGCTATGTGGGAGTCTGTTAGTAGGAGCTGACATAATTTTTAAGTGACTTAGTTACAAATCACCATTTATGTGATTGAAGAATGAAAATAAACAAGTAAAGCAAGTCAAGGACTTAGAAATGGAACAACAAAATAAAACAAAGGAAAGTGGAAGGAAATAATAAAAATCAAACTAGAACTCAGTCAAGTTGAAAATTAAAGAAAAGCTTGATAAATCCAGGAGCTAGTTCTTTAGGGAAACAATTTTAAAAATACATACACAGATATATTCTACCAGTGTAATCAAGAAATAGAAGAAGAAAATACAACATTAGATAATAAAGAAATGAAATGATTTCTCCTACCCAAATTCTGCAAATAAATTTGAAAATTGGATGGAATAGATGATTTTCTTGGAAAATGTGCTAGTAGATTGACTCTAGAATAGAAAGAAAACTCAAAAAGTCTCTCAAAAGTGGAGGGGAAAAAAAAGAGACAGCTGCTGTTTGTGACCAGTTGCTACTGCTCTTCCCGGAGTCCCTTTGCCGTTGCGGTTTTGCAGTGTTACAAGTGAATTTCTGGTGGGGAACCTCGGAGTGTGAGGCAGGGTGGCCATCCTGCTTGGTGAGCTGTCTGTAGTCATCTGACAAGGTTGGCCACACACCAGAAAGGCGATGGCGACTATTCTTGGCATCAGGACCCATCACAAAATACAGAGCCCTGAGTGTTCTTCATTTTTTAAATAACATTTTCCAGATCAATGTGCTATTGAACTTTTTCGGTAAGAAGAAAAGATTGAAAATGATTTATAATCATTTCATTTCACTGTCAGTCTCACAAACAACTGATTCCTCATGGTAAAACTGTTGGAAACATTATATTCAAATAGTAGTGTTAAAGATTTTGAAGCAAGATTGTGCATAAAAAAGGCCGAAAGTAGTTTGAGAGGAAAATGAACCACAGAGTAACAAAGAAAAATGGTGAGCATCAGAATTCCTTAGCTCTTAATTATTTTCATGGAAAAGTACCTAACTCTCAAATGCTGGTAACTGGAGCATCCTATTGGTTAAAAATAAACAGCATAGAGCTTCAGGAAACCAACTAAACTTAAAAAAAAAGAAAAAAAGAAAAGGCAACCAGAACAGCCCAAAACAGAATAACAAAGTCAGAATAACGAAGTGATGCCAAAGGTGTCAGGTCATTACACCGGCTGTCTGCCTTCAGGCCAGAGTTCAAGCCCAGTGTTGTCAAACTCAGTGGCCACGTGGGCTGAAGGGCATCCAGAAAGTCCTGCTTGGTCACCGGAGGGCTGCCCTTCAGCACTTGGTTCTGAGGTGTCTTTGCTGTTTAAAATGTCTTGTTTTCTTTGAACTTTGAAGTTTCCCCTTCCTAATTATTTCAATCTTCGTTTAAACAGATGTAATTCTAACCTAATGTCCTCTTTTTACCCCATCTCTCGTTGGTAGCTGGAACAGTGAACCATGGAGCTGTATTTCGGTGAATATCAACATGTGCAGCAGGAATATGGGGTCCATCTGAGACTCGCAAGTGATGATACCCAAAAATCGAGGAGTTCCCAGAACTCCAAGGCAGGCTCTTACGGTGTCAGTATTCGGGTCCAGGGAATTGATGGTCACCCCTACATTGTCCTGAATAACACAGAACGGTGCCTAGCAGGCACATCGTTTTCTGAAAATGGACCGCCCTTTCCCCCTGCAGTGATAAATAACCTGCCTCTACATTCCAGCAATGGTTCTGCGCTAAAGGAGAACAGTGAAGAACTGCAGCTTCCAGAAAACCCATACGCCCAGCCTAGCCCAGTAAGAAACCTGAAACAGTCCCCTCTCCATGAAGGCAAGAATGGAGTTCTAGATCGCAAAGATGGGTCCATGAAGCCATCTCACGTGCTGAACTTTCAGAGGCATCCAGAGCTTTTGCAGCCCTATGACCCTGAAAAGAATGAATTGAACTTACAAAATCACCAGCCTCCTGAGAGTAATTGGCTAAAAACGTTGACAGAAGAAGGCATCAATAATAAGAAGCCTTGGACTTGCTTTCCCAAACCTAGCAATTCCCAGCCTACCAGTCCCTCCTTGGATGACCTGGCCAAATCTGGTGTGACAGCTATTCGTTTATGCAGCTCTGTGGTCATAGAGGACCCTAAAAAGCAGACCTCAGTGTGTGTCAACGTTCAGAGCTGCACCAAGGAGAGGGTGGGAGAGGAGGCCCCTTCCACTAGCGGGAGACCCCTGACTGCCCACAGCCCACATGCCCACCCCGAAACCAAGAAAACCAGGCCAGATGTTCTTCCTTTCCGGCGACAGGATTCAGCGGGACCCGTCCTGGATGGAGCTCGGTCCCGGAGGTCCTCCTCGTCATCGACAACTCCCACGTCTGCCAACTCTTTGTACAGGTTTTTACTGGATGATCAGGATTGTGCCATCCATGCCGACAACGTCAATCGTCATGAAAACAGAAGGTATATCCCCTTCCTGCCAGGAACTGGACGGGATATTGATACGGGATCAATTCCTGGTGTGGATCAGTTAATTGAAAAATTTGATCAAAAACCTGGGCTTCAGAGAAGAGGAAGGACTGGGAAGCGAAACAGAATTAATCCAGATGACAGGAAAAGATCCAGAAGCGTGGATAGCGCCTTTCCTTTTGGCCTCCAAGGGAACTCCGAGTACCTGACTGAATTCAGTAGGAACTTGGGCAAGTCAAACGAACACCTCCTCCGGCCTTCCCAGGTGTGCCCGCAGCGGCCACTGTCTCAGGAGCGCCGTGGGAAACAGAGCGTGGGCCGTACCTTTGCAAAGCTGCAGGGAGCAGCTCACGGGGCTCCATGTGCCCACTCCAGGCCTCCCCAGCAGAATATAGATGGGAAAGTTCTGGAAACCAAAGGTACTCAGGAAGGTACAGTGATCCGTGCGCCCTCCCTTGGTGCACAGAGTAAAAAGGAGGAGGAGGTGAAAACAGCCACTGCCACGCTGATGTTACAGAACCGGGCAGCAGCAACTTCGCCTGATTCTGGTGCCAAGAAAATTTCTGTGAAGACATTTCCTTCGGCCTCGAATACTCAGGTAACACTAGTGCAATTCCTGTTTTTATTTATTTATTTATTTATTTATTTATTTATTTATTTCCTCTTCCTTCTAAATAATCTAATGATGTACTCGTGGTGCATGAGGCCATAGGAATTACACATCCTCAATCTTGTATCAGGAATCACACAGCTGATCTGTTTCGTTATCCATTTGTGTCCTACTCACGATGTCCTACTGCCAATTGTATAGTTTTCTGGGTTCTTTGAAGTTCAGCTGGATTCCCATTGCGATCTCTCTGTAAAGTAACTTGGCAGACGCTATAGAGAGGCTCAGTTGTTCTGTTTGTGGATGCATGAAATCTGAAAGTATGCAGAATTTGTTTCTACACAGAGGCTGAATGGCTAGGTTTGTGTAGATATATTAATTTTCCTCATAAAATTGAGTGACTGGGTTAATTTCTAGCCTGAAAAATTAGGTTAATCTTCATTTAGGTTAATTATCAAGTGATCGAATCTAAGTGGTACGTTTAGTGTTTTGATAGTGACAATAAAAAATAATGATATTGATAAAATGGTAAAAAAAAATGTAGCTAAGTGCTAAGCACTATTTGTTATATATTACAGGATTGCACCAACCCTGTGCAGGTAGTATGTATTAACCTCAATTTACAGGTGAGAACACTGAGGCGAGGAGAAGTTAAGTAACTTCCCCAAGATTATGAAGCTGGTAAATGTTGTAACTGCCTCTAAGGAGGATGCTCACTGGAGGAATTGTTTTGTGTTTGGAAGCCTCTGGGAACTTCATCCTCAAGGTCTAACAACAGGCTTTATGTTCCAGGCCACACCGGATCTCTTAAAGGGCCAGCAAGAGCTCACTCAGCAAACCAATGAGGAGACAGCTAAGCAGATTCTCTACAATTACCTCAAAGAAGGGTTAGTGATTTTCCCTCTGAAAGAGCAAAGTATTGTTTCTGGTGGGATTCTTAATTTCCTTTTCTGAGGGCTTAATGTTTACCTTCCTTTTTTGCCCTGTGCCAGCCGTTGGAGGGTTAAAACTCAATGGCTGGGGTTTTCATGACGGCATTTGTCTTGTGTGGTATGGGGTGGGGGTTTTGGGAGGGGTGTGTAGGAAAGTACACCACACTTTAAAAATTAAAATGAATACATTTTAAAAATGACTCTTTACTATTTCAAAAGCAAATTCAAAGATAGGAAGAGTGTCTACTCTTCAGGTTTGAATGGAGTCTGCCGTCACCTTGAGTTCTTCCACGAAATGTTAGTCCTTTAGAAGTTACAAGTACAAACACCTCCCCTCCCCAGAGTTAACATTGGCCAAGAGCCCCTGCTTCCATTATTTTTAAAGCATGTGTGAGTCATTTAAAAGCAGTGCTTTCCATGCTTATCTTGGTGGTTGAGTTGGAATAATCAGGGTTTCAGCCCTTACTTAGATACCAACTGTGCTGGAAGTCGAGCAAGGGATTTGAAGTTTCTGTTTCAGTTCTCTCATCAGATATGATTAAGAAGAAGGAAAAAAAAAAAACAAAAAAACAAAGCTTTACAGCCTACATGACTGAAAACCAGCCACTTGGCAAATCCTCATTGGTATCAAAATACTGTATATTTTTGTATTGTGCCTTACAATTATTTGTCAGTTTTAGAGCTAACAAAATAGTAAGGCTCAAAATATAAGATAGGGGATCTTTTGAAAAGGAAAAAAAAAAAAAGTAACCCAAAAGATTCATCTAGCTAAGAACTGGTTATTAGTATCTCCCTGTGGAAGACTTTACCATGTTAAGATTAAGGTAGAAGAAATTTTGACTTGTAAAATTCATTATTTTTTTTTATTTTTTGAGACAGAGTCTCACTCTGTCATTCAGGCTGGAATGCAGTGGCATGATCTTGGCTCACTGCAATCTCCACCTCCCAGGTTCAAGAGATTCTCCTGCCTCAGCCACCCGAGTAGCTAGGATTATAGGTGTGCGCCATCATGTCTGGCTAATTTTTGTATTTTTAGTGAGACAGGGTTTTGCCATGTTGGCAAGGCTGATCTCTAACGCCTAACCTCGAGTGATCCACCCGCATCTGCCTCCCAAAGTGCTGAGATTACAGACGTGAGCCACTGCACCTGGCCAAAATTCATTAAATTCTTTTATGTATGTATTTTTTGGCACGTGATTTATTGAGACATCAGTAAGACAGACTTTAGTGGGAGGTGCCTGTTGAAGGAAGTTTATTTTAAATCTTTTTCTTCTAATTGCTGGGAGTGTGGTAGAAGTTAATAAAACTTAGTATCTCAGTGTTAGCTGTGAAAGCCCAGACAAAGGGCTGCCATGTTGACAATCTTGGCTTAGGGGTTTTATTTTTTTAAACATAGGTTAAACAAATTAAGATCATTGTAGGTCATTCTTAGTGTAAGATTTAAGTGTACAGTGTGTTTGTGTGTGTGAGAGAGATACACACAAACCCACTTCAAAGAAAAGGAGAATTCCTTTTGGAATGGACATGAGCCATTTGAATCAAAGAACAGATTGCTAGATGTTCACTGGATGTCTTCTCCAAGCTTACTGAGGATGTCCCTGTCCCAAATTGAGTGGTAACACGTAATTTATTTGGGAAAAAAAAGACACCATCCATCCTGCTCTCACACTGATTTTGTCTGAGGCTTTAATGAATTCACAGCTCCTGCAGTTTATCTTCTTAAAGTGCCTGGTGTGTGTGTGTGTGTCATGACATGTAAATTGTTCTGAGACCAATGGGTGTGTCCCTCATTGTTTTCTCTGCTGTCCCTTTTTCAGAAGTGCTGATAATGACGATGCTACTAAAAGGAAAGTCAACTTGGTCTTTGAGAAAATCCAGACCTTAAAGTCTCGAGCAGCTGGGAGTGCACAAGGAAATAACCAAGTAAATAGAAATTTTGTATTTTGTGGAGTGCAGTTAGCATGGAATGTGGTAAACAACTTGCTGTTTCTTCAGTCTGTATGTTTGCTTATAGCAATAAGTGGGACATTTCCTGAGTAGTGAGGAGTACTCCCCATGTTTTAAATGTTCATTTGCACCCAACCTTTTTTATTGAGACGGAGTCTCTGTCTGTCACCCAGGCTGGAGTGCAGTGGTATGATCTTGGCTCACTGCAACCTCTACCTCCTGAGCTCAAGCTATCCTCCCACCTCAGCCTCCCAAGCAGCTGGAGCTACAGGCGTGTGCCACCACACCCGGATAAGTTTTGTGTTTTTAGTAGGGTATGGGTTTCACCATGTTGCTCAGGCTGGTCTTGAACTCCTGGGCTCAAGCAATCCAATCAACTTGGCATCCCAAAGTGCTGGGATTACAGGCATAAGCCACCATGCTTGGCCTTACCGTACAGCCTTTTTTCCAGAAACGTTTAAAGATATTTTATTTAAAAAAACATAGACTATAATAGGATGATAAAAACAGATGGCGAGATTTAGAAGGGGAAAATAAGTATAAGAGGACTAGCATTGTCGGCAAACGCGGAAGGTAAGTGTGAACAGGCGTGGACCCAGGCTCTGGAGCTTCAGGTGTGAAAGAGAATGGGACTAGAGACTGGTGACGCTGACCAGCTGTGGCGCAGGGGCCAGGAAAGAGCTCAGTGAGTGCCAAGTTAGTTTTTAAATAACTGCCTGTCTGATTGATTGTGCTGAATTTGAGTGGGGACATAGAGGTTTTTTTTTAGGGAGAGAGCCCTCTCACGTTTGATAAAACAACTACTGTATGTCAGACACACCTGGTGCCCTGGAAGTAAGCCGCTCTTAAGAGAGTACGGCTGTACACTTGTTCCTCAATCCTACACCACCTTGTGTAGAACTCATTTCCTGCTTGTCCAGCTTCCTTTCCCCTCCCAGGGGAATTCTGCATGGGAAGGAAAGAGGAAGATACCTGGAGGCAGGTAATAGGAAACTTGTCTAGAGCTTCTGTCTAACTTGGGAAATGTACATATAGGGGATAATTTTAGGCATCACCCTACCATCTTTACTACTTGTTATTCCCCCGGCACTCAGCTAACCCATGACGGCTGCGCTGACCTCAAATAGAGCAATGCCATACACACACAGACGCAATTCCTACTGGGGAATCTTTACACCATACTCCTTGCGTATACATCGCCTTGAGGAGCTCTACATAGTTCTTAAAAGTCAGTCCAGTATTTCTTTGCTAAAACTCTGAAGTCCAAATTATCAACACGATTCTTGTTTTTTTGTATACCTGCATACAGGCTATGCACAGAGTGTGGGTTGGAATCTCACTGGCTGTTATAAAGGAATATAAAGGGTCTTGAACACAGGGGCTTAGGGTATAACTTAGCAAACAGATGAGTCTTCAACAAATATCCTTTTTATATTATTTTATTGGGGTATAACTTATATAAAGTAAATTACCCAAATTGTATTGGTACAGTACATTGAATTGTTTTTTTTTTTTTTTTTTTTTTTTTTTTGAGACAGAGTCTCGCTCTGTGGCCCAGGCTGGAGTGCTGTGGCGCCATCTTGGCTCACTGTAAGCTCCGCCTCCTGGGTTCACGTCGTTTTTCTGCTTCAGCGTCCCGAGTAGCTGGGACTACAGGCGCCCGCCACCACGCCCAGCTAGTTTTTTGTATTTTTTTTTTTAGTAGAGACGGGGTTTCACCGTGTTAGCCAGGATGGTCTCGATCTCCTGACCTCGTGATCCGCCCGTCTCGGCCTCCCAAAGTGCCGGGATTACATGCTTGAGCCACTGCGCTCGGCCGAAGATTCATTAATGTTGCATATACTGGTAGCTTTTTTGGTATCGAAATGTAGTTTTCCTTTGTATCTGTATAACACAGTGTGTATTCTTGGTGTACATTTCTGGTTTGGGGCTATTAGGAATAAAGCTACTATGAATGTTATTGTACTTTTTTGTGGAGGGGAGTAAACACTTTCACTCATTTCTCTTGAGAATATACCTAGAGGTAAAATTACTGAGTGGTAGATTAGGCGTGTGCTTAACTCGTAAAGTATACCTGTTTGTTCTTAGAGCGAGTGCGGCCTTTGGCCTTGATGTTGAGATTGTCCTTGTGGGCCATAGACTAGGGGTGACCAGCCTGAACTGGGGAAGTCAGGGTAGCCCTTCTAGAGACAATGACACTAATGCTGCCTCAAGAAATCATAGAATTATTTGTGAGAAGAAGGGAAGCTGGGGTGTTCTAGGTTAAGTGAATAGCACAGACAAATATAAAGAGGCATGGGTTTGCCATGTTAAAGAGGGAATGTAGTGTAGTGGGAGCACAGAGCCAGGATGGGCGGAGGAACAGCCTGGTAGCAAGGACCTTGGAACTTAGGTAAGAAGTTTCCGTTTCAGGCTGTGAAGGGGGTGGGTTGCCATTGTTGGATTTTAAACAGACGTGAATACCATTGTGTTTGTGAAAGTTTATTCCTTTTGCAGCTTTTGGAGAGAGGTAAGATTAGAGGAAGAGAGACCACATAAAAAGCTAATGCCTGTCTAGGTGTGGTCCCTCATGCCTGTAACCCCAGGACTTTGGGAGACTGTAGAGGGAGGGTTTCTTGAGGCCAAGAGTTGGAGACCAGCCTGGGCAATGTAGTGAGACCCTGTCTCTAGAAAAATTAAAAAATTAGCCAGGCATGGTGGCACATGCCTGTAGCCCCAGCTACTCAGGAAGCTGAGGTAGAAGTCACTTGAGACCTGGAGGTGGAGGCTGCCGTGAGCTATGATTGTGCCACTGTACTCCAGCCTGGGTGACAGAATGAGACATTGTCTCTTAAAAACAACAACAAAAGAAGCTGCCAAATCAAGAGATGATGAGAAAATGAACCAAGGCTCTTAGACTTCAGGTTCCTATTACAGCTCCATGACTGTTTAATTGCCACATTTTCCTACTCCTCTTCCCTCCCTCTTAAGTTCGGAATCTGATTATTTGCTGGCAAAGGTTTTGGAGTTTTATCTTTGTGGTGTCAGTTAAGTGATTAGGAGAGAATGTAAAAACCCTCTCCCTTAGGGACAGAGACCATATTGGAAAACAGCAAAGCAGGTAGAGATTTTGTATGGGAAAGAACAATGTATAATTTCCCTCATTGGGTTGGATTTAACGTTCTAAATGGATTGTTCTCATTTTGCCTATGAAAATTGGAAGTTGTGTGTTTGTGTTTCTAATTCTCTTCACAGGGGTAGGTGGGGAAGTACCTCATTCCAAATTTATCACACACAACTTGCACCTGGATTCAGGGACGTGTCAGCCAAGATGCTGCCATTTCTAGCTTTGATTCCTGCTTTTGTTTCTTCCCCTCAGCTATTTGTAGTTTTCTAACCACTGTACTGTAGGATTTTAGCCAAATCCTTTTGAGAGAATCATTGTGTTACTTTCATGGAAGAAGAAAAAAAAAGAAGATCCATTAATATTCATACTCAGATCAGAGAGATAATATTTCCTAATAGACTCTCTTCAGTCAGGTCCCTCTTCATTATGGAAATGTAACATCTAAAAGGAGAAAGTCAATTTAGCTAACATACGCTTATTTAGTACTTGCATACAGTCTATGCAGAGAGGGACGGAATCTCACTGGCGGTGATTGAGCAATAATCTCTAGTGTAATGCAGATTTCTGTAACAAATATATGTATAAAGGGTCTTGGGAACACAGAGGCAGGGGCTTTGGGTATAACTTAGCAAACAGATGAGTCTTCAACAAATATCTGTTTTTATATTGTTTTATTGGGGTATAACTTATATAAAGTAAATTACACAAATTGTATCTATACAGTTCATTGAATTTCTAACATAGGTTTGCTTCCATGCAAATACCATCTAGATCAAGATACGGAACACTCCCATCACCCAGGTTTCCTGGGTTTCCGGTGTTCCCCATAAATTGTACCCCCTCCTTCTAGGGGTAATCATATCTTGACTTGTATCACCTTGAGTAGTTTTGGTTTCCTGGATTTCCTGTGTTCCTTCTGCAAAAATTGTACTCCTTCCTTCTGGGGGTAGTCGTATCCTGACTTCTATCATCTAGAGTAGTTTTGCCTTTCTTGAATTTTACATAAAGAAAATTTTACAATATGTATTATAATAAGTATGCTTGTGTGTCCCCCTTCATTTCTTCGACATTATATCAGCAAGATCCGTTAATGTTGCATGTACTGGTAGCTATTTTGTATTGAAATGTAGTTTTCCGTTGTTATCACTCAACGTAGTGTGTCCTCTTAGTGGTCATTTCTGGTATTTGGCTGTTAGGTATAATGCCATACTGAACATTAGTGTCTTTTTTTTTTTTTTTTGTAAACACACTCATTTCTCTTGAGAATATATCTAAGAGTATAATTTCTGGGTTGCAAATTGGGCGTTGGTTTAACTCTTAAATGTTGCCAAATGATTTTACAAAGTGATTGAAACAATTTACACTCCTGGTAGTGCTGCATGCCAGTTCCAGTGGGTATATCCTCTGTAACACCTAGACTCTCTTCCATTGCTTTGGTCTGCTTGTCTCTCCTTGCACTACTACTGTACAGTTTAATTATTGCAACTTTAATAAGCCTTGAGATCTGGTAGCTTTATTCTTCTCCAAGATTATCTTAGCTACTCTGGGTCTTTTGCCTTGCCATATAAACTTTTATCAGCTTGTCAATTTCCACCAATAAAAGCCTCTAGGAATTTTGATTGGGATTATACCAAATGCATAGATAAATTTGGTGGAACTGACGTCTTCATGTTATTGGTATTCTTATTTGTGAACATGAACTTTCTCCCCCCTTATTTATGTGTGCAGCATCTCTCAGCAGTGTTCGGTCATTTTTGTTGGAGAGGTCCAGCACATCTTTCATTTAGATGTAGTCCCTTTCCAGTGCTGTTCACTCCTTTCTGTACTTCCCTGTTTCCATCTAGGAGTGATTTCCTTCAGCCTGGAGAACTTTTTTTTTTAATATCCTGTAGTACTTTTTGGGAGCATTGTTTGAGAATAGCTGTCATTCACTCTCAGTTTTGAGGAACTCTAGTGTGGCAAGTATTGTTTTGTTTCATGAATTTAAAGACATTATTTGTCTTTTGACCCCAGTTGGCTCCATTGGAAAGCCGGCCATCATTCTTAGTGTTATTCTCTTGAAAGTGATGTGTCTTTTCCAGCTGGGTGCTTTTAATATTTTATCTTTTTTGTCAATTGTTAGATTTTCACTATGACATGCCTAAGAGTGATTTTTCTTTTATTTATTTTTCTTGGGATTCACTGAGCTCTCGACTTGACAGGTGCATCAGATTTGAAAATTTCTTGGCTATTATTTAGTCGAATATTGCTTCTTTCACATTCTGTCTCTCCCAGCTCTTCTCAGACTCCAATTAAATGTATTTTAGAAATTTTGATGGTGTTCCTCTTACCCCTTGTGCTCTATTCTCTCTCTTTTCGTGTGTGTGTGTGTGTGTGTGTGTGTGTGTGTGTGTATGTTTGGGGCATCAGATATTCTGGATGTTTTCTATTGACCTTTCAAATTCATTAGTCTTGTTTTCTGGCTATGTCAATCTTACTTTAAGACTTTTTCTTTAAAAGTGTCTTTAAAAGAATCTTCTTCTTCATCCTTCTTTTAAAGGATGGTTCTTTTAAGAACTTTTCTTTTCTTTTTTTTTTTTTTTTTTTTTTGAGACGGAGTCTTGCTGTGCCCCAGGCTGGAGTGCAGTGGCGCGATCTCGGCTCACTGCAAGCTCCGCCCCGCCGGTTTCACGCCATTCTCCTGCCTCAGCCTCCCAAGTAGCTGGGACTACAGGTGCCCGCCACCTCACCCGGCTAATTTTCTTGTATTTTTAGTAGAGACGGGGTTTCACCAGGTTAGCCAGGATGGTCTCGATCTCCTGACCTCGTGATCCGCCCATCTCGGCCTCCCAAAGTGCTGGGATTACAGGCTTGAGCCACCGCGCCCGGCCTTTTAAGAACTTTTCTTTGGCCAGATGCAGTGGTTAATGCCTGTAATCCTGACACTTTGGGAGACTGAGGTGGGAGGATTGTTTGAGGCCAGGAGTTTGAGACTAGCCTGGGCAACATCGTGAGATCCCATCTCTACAAAAACTATAAAAATTGCCAGGCATGGTGGCTCGTGCTTGTAGTCATAACTGCTCAGAGGGCTGAGGTAGGAGGATCACTTGAGCCTAGAAGTTTGAGGTTACAGTGAACTGAGATCCAATGAGTTCTTAAATTTCAGATATTGTGTATTGCTGTTTTAGAATGTCTACTTGGTTATATTTTTATAGAATCTATCTCTGGAACTTCATTTAGAAAAATCCCTTTGTTGGGCCAGGTGCAGTGGTTCATGCCTGTAATCCCAGCACTTTGGGAGGGCAAGGTAGATGGATCACCTGAGATCAGGAGGTAGAGACCAGCCTGGCCAACATGGTGAAACCCTGTCTCTACTAAAAATATAAAATTAGCCACGTGTGATGGTGCACACCTGTAACACCAGCTATTTGGGAGGCTGAGGCAGGAGAATTGTTTGAACCCAGGAGATAGAGGTTGCAGTGAACCAAGACTGGGACAATGCACTCCAGCCTGGATGACAGAGCAAGACTCTGTCTGAAAAGAAAAAAACAAAAACAAAAAAACACCCTTTGTCCATAATTGTTTCTATTTTAAAAATGTTACAGTTAATTTGAAGTCCTTATCTGTTAACTTTAATATCTGGGCCATCTCTGTGTCTGTTGTCTATTTTATGTAGTTATTGGTTGGTTCTTCCTACTTCTCTGCATGTCCAATGATTTTTTTTTTTTTTAATTGTATGCTAGACCGAGTGGGTGACGATTAGTTATAGACGTTCTGGAATGTGTTATCTCCCCCTGAAGAATGTTAAGTTTTGTTTTGACAGACAGTTAAATTACTTGCAGGTTATCTTGATTCTATATGGTTGGTTGTTCTCGGCATTATTGGGGAGTGTCTATTTAAGTTTTGGCCCTTACTACTAAGACGTGACCCATGTTCCTTTCTTGAATTTCAAATGAATGCCAGAATGTCCACCAAGGTTTCTCTATTTTGGTCGATTTGGAACCCTAGTGTCTCCCTAGCATTGGGCTACCTGTGAAGTTTCTTTTGGGTTCTTTGCCTCCTAACAGCTCTTCTCTGCAGTCGTCTTGAACTCTTGCTCTGCTCATATACAGCTTAGGAATCATTCAAGAATATAGGTAGTATTTATTGTAGGTTCTTGGAACTTCTTCTGTGGAGCTGTCTCCTCTCTCATACCCTGATCTTGAAATCTCTGTTGCTTACCATCTCTAAACTCTAATCTCTGTTTCCTTCATCAGTGAGTTGCCACTCTGGACACTTTTCTCACTTAAATTAACAAACTTTATTTTTCAGGAGAGTTTTAGGTTCACATTCCCATTTACTGTCCTGTCCCCACATATGCCCTCCGCCACTGTTAGCATCCTGCAGCATGGGGTGCACCTCTCACAATCATGGGACCCACACTGGCACATCATTATCACCCAAAGACCGCCCATAGTTTACATTAGTGTTCACTCTTAGTGTTGCACATTCTACAGGCTTCTGACAAATGAACAATGACATGTATCTATCATTTAGTATCACACAGAAGAGTTTCACTCCCCTAAAAATCCTGTGTGTTCTGCCTGTTTGTTCCTTTCTCTCCCCTAACCTCTGGCAACCCGTAATCTTTTTATTGTTTCCGTGGTTTTATTTTTTCTGGAGTGTTCTATCGTTGGAATCACACAGTATATCACCCTTTCAGTTTGGCTCCCTTAGTAATGTGCATTTTTTGAACTGATAGTTCATCATGCCTTTTGATGAACTGATAGTTCATTTCATTTTAGGATTGAGTATTAATATTCTATTGTCTGATATACCACAATTTATTCGTTCACCTTTTAAGGGCATCTTGATTGCTTCCAAGTTTTGTCAGTTATGAGTAAAGCTGCTATAAACATTCATGTACAGGTTTTTGTGTGGACATGAGATTTCAACTAATTTGGGTGAACACCCAGAGGGCAGCTGCTGGGTTGTATGGTAAGAGCATGTTTAGTTTTGTAGGAAACAACCAAACCATTTTCTAAATTATCTGTATTATATTGCATTCCCACAAGCAAAGAATAAGAGTTTCTGTTATTCCACATCCTCGCCACCATTTGGTGTTGCCAGTGTTTTGAATTTTGGCCGTTCTAATTCGTATATAGTGGTATCGTTGGTTTGTCTGATTGTTTTTTGAGACGGAGTCTCACTCTGTCACCCAGTCAGGAGTGCAGTGGCATGATCTTGGCTCACTGCAACCTCCATTTCCTGGGTTCAGGTGATTCTTCTGCCTCAGCCTCCTGAGTAGCTGGGTTTACAGCTGTGTGGGCCACCACGCCCGGCTAATTTTTTGTATTTTTAGTAGAGACGGGGTTTCACCACGTTGGCCAGGCTGGTGTTGAACTCCTGACCTCAGGTGATCCGTCTGCCTAAGCCTCCCAGGGTGCTGGGATTACTGCATGAGCCACCCCACCCGGCCTTATTGTTGTTTTAATTTGCAATTTCCTAATGACATTGTCTGTGCTTATAAAATTTTACTGTGTGATTTGGAAATGGAGTCATGGAGAACCCAGGGTGAATGTGGGGCTACCTCCTGTCTTTTCCTTTGTAAGGATCATAACTCTGTGTTGCTTGCTTTTCAGTGCCTGCCAACAATTGTTTTTATATATTTTTGTCTAGCTTTTGGAGTTTTTGCTGGGAGGGTAAATCTGATATTTGCCACTCTATCATGGCAAAACAAGAATTCTAACGATCATTTACTAAGATTTGATTAAATTTATGAGATGCATTGGGTTCTATAGATTCAGAGGTGCATAAAACCTAGTCCCTGCCCCACAAAAGTTCATAATCTCCTGATGTAGTCGTTCTCAAACCACTCTTAAGAAACACTAAAACTAAATTGTGTTCTGCCATTAAAATAGAAAAAATGAATGTCTTTCCCCAATTTACTTACAAAAAGATTTTGTTGCTGATTTTTTGCTAACCTTTGATTTCCATGCTCTGGAATATAGAATGTATTATGGAGAGGCTTTTTAAGTTTTATTATCCTGAATTTAATGTATTACTGTTTTATAATATTCTACAGAATACATTACGGACTTCTAACAAATATGCCACCTGTGCAAGTTTTAGTCATATTGGACTAGTGTTGAGGTATCTGATGAAATGATGCCTGTGATTGGTAAATGCTGTAGAGTAAAGTTCACTGGAGTCCCAAGGGGACCAGCAACGTTAACTCTGCCCATCAAGTCAGGGAAGGTTCCCCGTGGGGGTTGATGTTTGAATTGGGTCTTAAAATATTTAGTGTTATGCCTCATCTGTTACTGCACTAATTATATTTGGAAGGGGAAGATAATTAAAATAAAGCACGCTGAACGTTTAAATTAGTATATCTTTGCAATTAATTATAGGCTTCTAATTCCACATCTGAAGTCAAAGATCTATTGGAACAGAAAAGCAAGTTGACCACAGAAGTGGCTGAACTTCAGAGGCAGCTTCAACTGGAAGTCAAGGTATCTGATTTTTCCTTTATGTTACTTTTTCCATTTCCGTCTAGGTTGATGAAGAATATTTTACATGCATTGGGATGCCCAGAGTGAAAGCCAATTTTTTTCCCCCCAAAAGTAACATTCCTCTAATCACTGAGTAAATTCCTGTGTATTTGGCTGCTGTTGTCCAAATAATTTCTTTTCTTTTTTTAATGTAACCAAAGCCTGTACAGACTGTTTGCTTAGACAGAGTAAAAGAAACCCTGTTGGATTTAGGCAGGCCAATGGGAAACTAAATGTATATAAAACATCTGAACTAAATCATAGAAATAGCAGAATGAGGTTTGGCTGTGTTTGTGTTTTCTTTTACAAGTATTACAGTTCATTAAATATAAATATTTGATGTTCTTTCTAGTTAAGAACTCCCATGCCTTAATTATATAGTTTGATTAAGTTGTTTAATAATGTAAGTGCAAAGATACGGAGTCTGCTTGTTGAGAAGTAGGCTTCTGTGGGGTTACGTTAATGTACAGTGGAGGTACTTTAAAATCGCACTGATTCCTGTTAGAATCAACAGAATATCAAAGAAGAGAGAGAGAGGATGAGAGCAAACCTAGAAGAGCTCCGAAGCCAACACAACAAAAAGGTGGAGGAGAACTCCACGTTGCAGCAACGACTGGAAGAAAGTGAAGGGGAGCTCCGGAAGAATCTGGAGGAGTAAGTTCTGGGCTGAGAGCCTGTTGCCCTTCCCAGGTTCTCTATGACATGTGGCTAGAACCTTTCTGTCCATTTAATACTACCCAGCCTTCCAAATATTTATAAAGGCAGCTGACTTTTCTTTTTCTTCCTCTTACCCTGGTAAAATTGTGAAGCTGGCGACGCATGTAGACTGATAAACAAAAACGTTAGTAATTCTTAACATTCTTTTTGCACCTTGAATTATGCCTTACAGAGTTTCAGCCCTTAAAGTGGACCTCCTAGCAGGTAAGTGGGAAGCAGGGCGCACTGAGTGCTGATATTGAAAGACAGAGTTCAAGGAGCCTGGGCCCAGCTTCTAAAAAGCATGCGTCATGTGGCCTCCGTGAGCTCTCAGCCTGTGCATTTTATCCTGGATGGTGCTGGTGTTTGCGATGGCTGCTTATACCTCCTCTGAGTCTACAGAGAAGGAAAGTTAGGTCCAAGATGCCCCTGCCATTGTGTTGTATTAAAATCTGTGGCAAAGGGATCGAAAACCAAGGTCTGAGAATCCACAGTGCTATGATGTCTTGTGGACACGACAGAAGCCTTAAGTGGAAAGTCAAGTGGGAATGAAATCTAGGGGGAAGTTCAAGAAAAAGAAGACATTATATAATAAAAGCATTTGATTGTCCTTGCAGTTTTGATGGTGCTGTTTTGCGTTTAAAGCAATCATAGAGGCTAACTGCAGAAAAGAGTTCAGTAAGAAAAATATCAGAAAATATAGGGTATAGTAAAAGCTTTACAACATAAAGAGGTATAGTAGTTGTGAGTTTGGTTCAGAGCAGAGTTTTGTAAACTTTTTTTCATCAGATGGTGATTATTTTAGGATTTGTGGGTCATAGAGTCTGTTGTACACACTCAGCTCTGCCATTGTATGGTGAAATGAAATGGCTACTCATAAATGAATGAACATGACCATATTCCAGTAAAACTTTACAATAACAGGCAGTGGGCTGAACTGGCCCACAGACCGTAATTTTTCCAACTCTCCTGGTCTAGAACACTGGGATAGTAGACAGTGGAAGGGTGGGGTGGCTTTAGTGGGAAATTTTTTTTTTTTCATTTCTTTATCTTCTACATTTAAATTCTAGTATCCTCCCATCTCCTTTTGGGGAGAAAATGTCTCCGTATAACCATACCCACTTCACTGGTTTGAGTTCTCATTTATCCTCTTGTTGGGCAATTAGACCATAGCCTAAGTTCTTCTCAGGCACCTTTTCAGGTTGGTGATTCCTTGCTCAGTGCAGACAGAGAATGGGGAGGCGTCTTGGGTCTTTAGAGACTTGTGTAAAGCTCTGGAGATCAGAAATCAGACTGGATGGAAATAAGCAGAGCCCAGGAGATCCTGTCTAATGGACTTCCTTCCTTGCCAGGCTATTCCAGGTGAAGATGGAACGGGAGCAGCATCAGACTGAAATCAGGGATCTCCAGGACCAGCTCTCAGAAATGCACGATGAACTGGACAGTGCAAAGCGATCAGAGGATAGGGAGAAGGGAGCTCTGATTGAGGTAAGTGGGGCTGTGGGGTCCCGTGATAAGACAGACCCCACCTGCCTGGAAAGATGGAGTGGCTGGGGTTTGTGCACTGCCAGCCACTGTCTGATGTGCACCCCTGCTCCACCTGTGCTCTTATGATCTGTGAGTCAGTGGATGCGCTTGACTCTCTCCTCTGCACTTGGCATTTGCTAATTATTATGGGTTTTTATTGTGTATTCTCTCTTCTCTAAATTAGATTATTATCTTGTTGAGGTATTAGATACACATGTATGAAATTATTAGAAAGCAAGAATGTTGGTTTTGAATATCTACATTTTTGGAGGAGGGAATAAGTATAATTGAGGGTCAGAAAAAGATAGGACTTTTCTGTCTGCACACATTTAGGTGATTAATGTTTGCGGTTACATTATCATCACCTGTATTCTAGCATAGTTTTGGAAACTACTTCTTTATAAGCGTGGTTTGTAGGAATAGCCCAACAAAGAGATGATATACAATTTAGAGCAAAGCCAACAACAACAACAACAAAAAGTCAAAACATAAAGGTTCTTTGTTAATATTTAATTTTCTACTTCCTCCCTCTTTGGGCTTAGGTGTTTCTCTGTCCCTTCCTTGGGGCTAGAAGTTTCTGACTCTGAAGTCCCTGGAACACTCTTTAAGTCTCAGTTGTCTATTGTTCTCTCACTCCTTTCCTCCTCCAGTGTTGAAATAATTCCCCAGGAGAAATTTTAGGTCCTACTTTTTAGAACTTAGCCTTTCTTCACCTGATGACTTGGCAGGAGCTCAGAGATGAGTGACTGTGACCACCCAGCCCAGGAGTTCTCATGAATCCATTTTTCACACGGGCAGAGGAGGGTGATTGTCTCTTCTGCGCACATGACCATCTCTGTGTCCCTATTCAGACCTTTTCCCCTGAGAAGCCCTCAGCATTGTTCCTTACCAACTGGGATTCCTCTTTTTATCAAATGATTCCTTAAAAACCACCACATTCTTGGTATTATACTGCTTCTCATGGCGCTGTTTACTCTCAGTGCTCAGAGTTACAAAGACGAGAAGATAGGTGTATTTGTCACTGAAATAATATTAAAACAACATAAAAGGAAAGTTTAAAAATGGGACGTACACATACTTTCCTAATACCTAAGCAGCTATTTTTGTTTCTAGAATTTCTGTTTGCCTCCCTGTCTATTGATAAGTTTCATCTACCCATCTGTATATAATATAGGGACAATCATGTCCCTACAGTTTTGATACCTGCTTTTAAAACTTAAGATGTCAAAAATGTTCTTTCTTGTTATTCTTTATATTCTTTGTATTTCATTTTTAGGAAGATAAACTGCAATATATTTAACCATTCTCCTACATTTGTTTTCCCTTTTTCGTCATTATGAAACAAAGGTCATGGGGAACAGTTTTTACATTTATCCTTTTACTACTTTAAAAATTGTTTCTAAGGATAAGTTTCCAGAAATGATGTCACTGAACAATTTATGGCTTTCAGTAAAAGTATAGCTTCATGAACAAATTTAAATAGAAGATTAAAACGTTGTCATATTCTGTGATTCCTTGTGTGGACATTTGATTGGTTCTAAAGGGGAAAGATGTTATGTTAGCTCGTGGGAAGTCTCTGAAGCTGCTGATTTTCCCCAATAACTGACAGTTGTCACTGTGAGTTGCCCCCTGATATCCCCTGTCCTTTCAGTTTCTCTATTTTAGCTCATTGACCTCGCACATTTTTTGTATCTTTCTTCTACTAGCCAGCTAATTCAAGAGCATTCACCTTTGCTTCTTTCCCCATTTCATGTCTAGCACAGTGCTGAGCAACAGAGCAAATGAATAAATAATTTTTCATATTTAAATTACTTTAAAAATGTCACCGTGTTTTAAAAAAGAGAATAATTCTGAAATGAACTGCATACTTCTTTTCCTCTTTAAACATACCATACTGCATATCTATTAACTGAACATCATTAGTTTATTGATTTATTTATATTGATAATAGGATAACGATATGAGACTATTTTGGTGATGTGTTCAGGCAGAGGCTGATAATGCGAGATACAGCAGCGGGCAATAGCACATGTTTTCTTAAACCTGTTCCTGATGTTGCTGGCTTACAGGTTGTTTGTCTCTTTCCCATAACAGGAGCTGTATCATTTACTGCTGCCTTTCTGCAAGATGAGTTAGGGTGTAATTAGCTTCCCTATGTCAAAGTGGGTTTCTCTTGCTCCAGAAAATCACCCTCTGTTTTTATCAATTTCCTTTGACTTGTCAGCAACACTTAAACTATGATCTATGGTTTCTGTATCACTAGTAAAATAGACCCTGTCTCCTTGTCACTTTTAATTTATTCTTCATATCTGAATAAAAAGTGACCTGGGGGAATTTGATAACGGAGTGTAGTTGTGGCCAAGTTCCCCATGGCATTTAGCTTGGAACAAACTCTTAACACAGTGAGCATTAAACACTTCTGCTTTTGAATGTTTGAAAAAGGTTGAAGGCCCAAGTTTTGCAAGTCCTGCATAATGGACCAGATTTTGCATGAAATGTCTTTTAATATGTCACATTTTGTTAAATAACACCGACCCCTGTATGCAATCAGTAAAGTAACATTAAGAAAGAATAGGCTGCTCTGTCTATGGAGTAGCCATTCTTTTGTTTCTTTACTTCTCTAATAAACTGGCTTTCACTTAAAAAAAAGAAAAAGAATAAAACAGTTTAAAAAAAAAAAAGAAGGAAAGGAGAAATAGAAAATACTTTGTTTTCTTAGAATAAGCCATAAAATTGACCAATTTTATTGACTTTGTTATTCTTAGTTAAATAGATGATTCTGAATTTTTTTTTGCCAGCTCAAGTTACAAGAATGATTATAGAACAGGTTTCCACCACTTCTTTGTCATGAATGCATTACCTTCCATTCTGAAGGTGACAGGTCAACGTGAGACAGCTTGCTAAGTGCCACGATGGTGGGGTTTTCTAATTATCAAATGTCTGCTTTGATGGGAGCCTGCAGTGCTGAGAGATGGGCCTCACTCCAGCAGAGTCTTGTGGTGTTTTATTCCGGGCATTTGCCAAGATGCAGGTACTTCAGTCTCATTAAAATAGTCTGGTTATAAAATTGTGTTGGTCTGAGGAGAGATTGTACTCAGAAAGTATGTCTCTAAAACTTCTTTTGTAACGATATTTTTGAACATTCTACGCATTTTTATAAAAAAGGCAGCCAAAAATATCGTGATTCTCACCAGCCGTGTGATGCTTCCTTGGCCATCCTTCTGGAACAAAAAAAATGACAGAATTCTCTGTCAGCTACCGTTGCTGTAAAACCTTTTATTTACGCTATCAGTGAGCATGGGCCAGAGATAGGGACCCTGTGGAACTTCTGAAAAGCACTTAATGCAAAAGAGGGTCTAGACTGGTGTCTTCCTCGTTTTGATGTGTCGTGCTCGTGCCCAGGTGGTGTGTGAAGTAAAGCTTTTTGAGAGCAAATACCTTGCCATTCTGGACATCCTGGTGCCTGCTTCTCAGTGCACATGGTCTTGGGGTGGTCATTTGCTGCTGCTGCTGCTGCAGAACAGCTGGTCCCATAGTGTGTTCCTTTTTCTCTTAGATCTCCATCTACCCGTTTCTTCAGGCTCTGATTGTGTTTCTTTGCTTTAGTTTAAGAAGGTGGACTTCCTTAAAGGGCCTTCCAGCCAAACACAGTGCTCTGTTTTGGTGGCATCTGTATGAGGCTGTTTTCATGCTGCTGATGAAGACATACATACCTGAGACTGGGCACCTTACAAAAAAAAGAGGTTTAATGGACTCTCAGTTCCCTGTGGCCGGGGAGGCCTCATAATCATGGTAGAAGGTGAAAGGTACATCTCACATGGTGGCAAACAAGAGAAGCAAGAGCCAAATGAAAGGGGTTTCCTGGCTGGGCGCGGTGGCTCAAGCCTGTAATCCCAGCACTTTGGGAGGCCGAGACGGGTGGATCACGAGGTCAGGAGATGGAGACCATCCTCGCTAACATGGTGAAACCCCATCTCTATTAAAAAATACAAAAAAACTAGCCGGGCGAGGTGGCGGGCGCCTGTAGTCCCAGCTACTTGGGAGGCTGAGGCAGGAGAATGGCATGAACCCAGGAGGCGGAGCTTTCAGTGAGCTGAGATCCGGCCACTGCACTCCAGCCTGGGCGAGTGGGACTCCATCTCAAAAAAAAAAAAAAAAAAAAAAAAAAAAAAAAGAAAGGGGTTTCCCCTGATAAAACCATCAGATCTCGTGAGACTTACTCACTGCCATGAGAACAGTATGGGGGAAACCACCCCTTGATTCCATTATCTCCCAGTGGGCCCCTCCCTCAACATGAGGGAATTATAGGAGCTACAGTTCAGGATGAGATTTGGGTGGGGACACAGCCAAACCATAACAGCATCTAATGGATGAACTCCAGTGTGACTGTTTGCTTTTTAGCCTTCTTGAGTGTGTGGTTTTGTGGTCAGGTCTGTAGTGCCCATAGTGAAGGGAAAGGGCATTAGGACCCATCTGGGTCCCATTCTTGACTCTGCTGCTTGTAAGGCCGTGTGATCTTAGGCATGTTAGAGTCTCAGAACTTCGTCCGTTTATGGAGAATAGTAATCTTCATCTCCTTGAATATCCATCTCTCTGGATTGTTAGAAATGCTCAGCACAGTTCTTATGATGCATGAGGACCAAATACAGTCAACTTTCCTAGCTCTCGCCACTCCCAGACAGCCAGTTTTCCCTTGTTTTCTTTAGTTGGAGTCCACAGAGAGGCAAGTTGACCTCTAATGGACGAATACTTACATTTTGAAGTTTATGTATTTTTCTCTTCCTTCTTTGATTGATATAATTAAGCCCCGAGGTGATGGAGTGAAGTTTTTGAAACCTCATGTACCTTTTGGTTTCTACTCTGGAAAACTTCAAGTGCTACTACGTGATATGGCGAGGTGTAATCTGATTGGATTTGTCCTGCACAGTCCACTTAAGCGACAGCCCCAGCCATAGATAACAGCATGTCAGTGCAGAATGGACCATAAAAACTTCAGTCTTGACATGCATTGGCGGCAGCACACAAAAGGCAACACAAAACACAGAGATATGCTGGAAAAGATAAGTGTGGGGAGAGGAACTGTCTTATCGTCCAAACAATTGAGAAACGTGTGAGAGTAAAAGCAGGAAACAGGGGTCAGAATCACAGGGCCTGCACTGAAGATGCTGGCAGGAGGTTCCAGGAAACCCTGGGGGGTAGCCGGAAGCAACAGTCATTCAAGAGAGACTCTGATCTTCCTTAAGAAGGGGCTGGGCAGCGGCAGCAGGGCGTCCTCTTTGATAAATATCAGGACGGGGTATATTTTCATAAGATCTCTGTGTTTGCTGCTTTGAAAGAGCCAGAGCTGGCCTTGTTACTTGCATGGGTCTCTTGACATTTCGTCTGAGCTTGTCAATGCCTGCTAGTTAGATTCTCGATGGGCAAAATTTTAGTCTGTGCAATGCAGCCCTATCCTGGGATTGTAGAGGTTCCTCTGGTTCAATGGAGGTGCATGTCCTAGAGAAAAAGAAAGAGCTCTCGTTGTCAGTTATCCTTAAATCAATAAAATGTTTCTTCCCTCATCAGGGACACACTTTTTGAATGGAAAGTAGCTTATCATTTCTGAAGCCTTGGGTCTCCAGGTGGCAGCCATGCCTCTGATTCCCCAGGGGCTCCAAGAGAACAGGTCCTGCCTGTTCTTATGCAGAAGCCACAGGTGAAATAACTGACGAGTTTAGAATTCTGACATCTCCAGACACCCGTACTGCACTTGTTTATTTATATCTGAACAGATAAGTGCTCCCAATATTAATCTATGCATCAAAAATACAATAAATCAGATCTGTACCTGTCTTTCAAGAAGGATAAATAGGGAAGCCAAATGCAGATTAGAAAAATGATTAAAATATATAGAATGTAAAATAAGAAGTATTAAGTACTGTGAGAAGAACAGCTAAAGTGAGATGGGTATTCAAGAGGGATATTCAAGGAAGACCTCTTGGAGGAGGTCATACTGTATCTGGGTCTTCAAAGATTTTCTGAAAGGCAGGGAGAGGTGGGCCTGAGAAGGGAAAAGAGCACTCCAGACAGAAGATGCTGCATGGATTGCCTTAGAGGCTGTAGGTGAGAGCCTGGATGCGGGGAGCAGCTGAGTGGCTATCGTAAACCACCTGCACAGGAGATGAGGAGGGCTTTACCCAGGGAGGTGATGGAAAGGATTGAAGATGTTGCAGAACTAACTTTTTGGTTATGAGAAACCAGGACGAGAGAAAAGTCAAAGTTGCTGCCAAGTTTCTGAGCTTGAGTGCTGAGGGGGCAGGTGGTGCTTTTCACAAGAGCAAAGAACAAAGGAAGAAGGAAGGAAGGAGCATGATGAATTCTCTTGAAACTGTAATCCTACTGAATCTGAGGTGTCACAGGTCACCCAGATGGGTGCATCTAGCAGGTCTTTGAATGTGTTAGTGCAGGTTTGAACTCTGAGAAAGGTAAGAGATAAAAGTTTAGGAGTCATTTACATGGAATTAATAGTTGGAAAAAAAAAAATGAGCTTGCTAAAAGAGAGTAAAGAATGCAAAGTTGCATTTTTGGAGATCATCATAGATTTTGGGAAGAGGGAGAGAAAAGCCAGAAAAGACTATCACAGAAGAAGCAGCCTGAGGGAAGAAAACAGGAGTCTGTGTTATCTTGGCATTCCAAGAAAGAAGGGCATCTTAGAGAGACAGGAAGGGAGGATGAAAGAGGGGTAAAGAAAATTGACGACTGGGAAAAGGCCATCGGATATGATTAAAGGTCACAGTTACCTCAGAGGGGACTGTCTTGGTAGAGTAGGGACAAAAATCATACAGCAAGAGATTAAGGAGTGAACGGGCAGTCATGAAGTAGAGGCAGTGAACAGAAATTATGCTTTCAAACATTTTGATGGTGAAGTTTGGCAGGTAACCAAGATTCAAGAATGTGGATAGGAACAAAATGGCAGAAAGAAAAGACAACTGTATTAGTCCGTTCTCACTCTGCTATAAAGACACTACCTGAGACTGGGTAATTTATAAACAAAGGAGGTTTAATTGACTCACAGTTCCACATGGCTGGGGAGGCCTCAGGAAACTTACAATCATGGCAGAAGGAGAAGTAGGCACCTTCTTCACAAGGCGGCAGGAGAGAGAGTGAGCGAAGGGGGAAAAGCCCCTTATAAAACCATCATATCTCGTGAGAACTCACTATCACAAGAACAACGTGGGGAAAACTACCCCATGATCCGATCATCTCCCACAGTGTCCCTCCCTCGACACATGGGGATTGTGGGAATTATAACTGGAGATGAGATTTGGGTGAGGACACAGAGCCAAACCATGTCAATAACTGATGGAGTGAAGACTGGGAGCAGGCTGGCAGGGGACAGTGCATTCTCTGTGGAGGGACTCTGGGTGGAAGAAGGCCTGGAGTGTAGAGGGGTTGAGGTGGAGAGGGAGCCAAGGTGCCCACGTCTTTCTGGCTGAGGGAAGGGCAGAAGTGTCTGTGAGGGTGAGTCCTGAGCTGGAAAACTGAGAAGGTCTGGAACAAAGATGCTGGAGGAAAAGGAACGCCGAGCCTTTGGCAGGACACACTGGGCTCAGGTAATGTGATTTGTAGTGGAGCCTGTTGCCCCAGCTTTGTGACCTTCCTCAGTAATACTTGGCAGTTAAGAAGGGGAAAATGTGAATATTGTGCTCTGCTCAGATGGGCAAATGAGATAGAAGAAAAACAGGCAAAGTCGTCCTGAGTACGAGGAATGTGGATGAAGGGTTTGACCACACTGTGTCCCAGGGGATGTGAAGCACCCAAATCCTGAGTACGAGGAATGTGGATGAAGGGTTTGACCACACTCAGGGTCCTAGGGGATATGAAGCAAGGTAGGCAAGTTGGCGTGTCCCCCATGAAGCAACAGCACACACAGGGCAAGAGCAAGGGCAACAGATCACTGTGCAGAAGTGAAACGAGATGGAAAATACAGACGTATTTACCAAAGCAGTGAAATTTACATTAGTTTCCCCTTTCTCCCTCAAATTCAATCAAATCTCCAAGAAGCAAAGACAGAGGAATCCAAGGGAATGATGTCTTCTGAGAAATGCAGGGGAAGAGGAAGAAATGGTTTAAATAGGTTTGTGGGATGAGAAGGAGAGAGTGGCAGGGCAAGGTGAGATGGCCGTGCCTATGGGGACTGAACTGAAGGGGAGATACGGGGCCTCTCAACAAGATGTTTCATCGTCACCTCCTCCCTTCATGTTTCTTCTCTCTAGGAGCTCTTACAGGCAAAACAGGATCTTCAGGATCTGCTGATTGCCAAAGAGGAGCAAGAAGACCTCTTGAGAAAGCGAGAGCGTGAACTCACTGCACTGAAGGGAGCCCTGAAAGAAGAGGTTTCCAGCCATGATCAGGAGATGGACAAGCTGAAGGAGCAATATGATGCTGAGCTGCAGGCCCTGAGGGAGAGTGTGGAAGAAGCAACCAAGGTGAGGGATGGGGCAGGAGAATCTGGCTTGGGAACAGATGAAAGGGTAAGACCCTCTCTCCCACACCACTGCAAATTCCCTTCCTTCCTTTTAATTAGAGAGTGAATCTCAGTTCATCAGATCATGGACACAGAGCTTATTAACAAAGAATAAACTCAATGGTCCTGCTATTGACCTTTTAAAGTCTGTAAACTGAAATGTTGGTAGGGACATTGGTTAAATCCTATTGCAGGTGGGGAGATGAAGAGGCTGCAGATGAACATTTGAGGTTCTGCAGCCCATTGCAGAGTGAGGGCTGTACTCTCCCAGACGTTCCTAACGGTCAGAGGCCGAGGGCATTGTGTGACCATGTTAATGGGCAGAAGTGTAGACAGGACCCAAATTCCTGGAATCCTTCACCCCCTGCCCTAGTCTGTTCCTTTTGATTTTGTGTAGCCTTTTGTTAGACAGTTCAGGTTCTTTTCTCAGCACAGTTACAAGAGGGTTAATTGGCTGAATTGCCCAAACCCTTCCAAGATAATTTTTCTCTTAATTGAATTCTTGGCTCCTACAAATAGATTTAAAATTATGCTGAAGTCTTTTGGGGCAGACGTCATACTGGCTGTTGAAGAAGAGAAAAACAGTATTTTGAAGGGGAAAATGGTTTGAAATATCATGCCATCTTTAGTGAAAGAGGGGAATTACAGAGTATACAATTTTCAGAGACTCTGCAATATATAGGTTAAAAATGATGAAGAAAGAGCTCTTGATATTGTTTATTCTGTGGTGATTACAGTGACAGCTCAGAGCTAGTAGGCCCTCTCTCCCCTAAGCCCTATGGTGATTCACTGATTTTCAATTATGGCACAGTAATTGCAAATGACAAGAAGTGAAAGATGGGTTTGTTTGTTATAACAATAAAAAGTCTGGGAAATAGTCTGTTTGGGGTTATTACAACTTTGAGACCGTTTTTAAAAGCCTCTTGATGATTTCCCTATCTGATTTTTTTTTTTTTTAGATTTGACTGAATTTGAGGGAGAAAAGCAAAACTGATTTAATTTTTATTGCTTTGAGGGGACGTGTCTGTTATTTGCATCTCATTTCATTTCTGTGCAACAGCCTGATATCCTTGCGATTGATCTTTATGTGCTGTTGCTTTATCAGGTACATGCCAATAGGCTACTGAGTAAATTGATTCTCCTTTGGACCCATATCTTTATCACCCTTAAATCTTGCCTCAAAGCTCGACTTAATGTGGTGTATTCTGGGTGGCTCCTTTAAGGGTAGTTGAGAATAGTGTTGGGGGATATGTTTGTAGTGATTTAAGTATAAGAAAAATCAAACTTGTGCCTCACGTGGGGTAGGGGCTATTTCATTGGAAGCTTCCGGGTTCGCGACTGTCAGAGATAGTAAGTGAGGAAAGGACACGTGGTTGGTGAAAGGATATCTTTGTTGTATGGAATTGAGATCATCAGTAGAGACTTACGTTACTGCGTTTTGACCCTTAAAAATGTCTGCATTATATAGTAACTCAGAGTATTTTCATTATGCCAGTTCAAGAGCAATAACTACATTGACCCATATCAGTCTGTAAAAGCAAAACAGGCCAAGTAGTCAAGACGTGTATCATTGGCAGAGAATGGACAGTTTCCGAGCACTGGGAACCTAACACGAAGGGGTTCGCCTTAGTGCCCAGTGAAGGGAAGAAGTCCCTTCTCTGCCTAACCCATCCCCAGAAAACTCTGTATCTTTCAGACCTCTCACCTCTTCATATGTGTAGAGTGACTTGCTCCTACTTTGCCATCTGACCAGGCTCTTCTTCCCCTGCATGACCTTCCCCAGATGTCTTCTCTTTCGTGAACACACCCTAGATACCTAAACTACCTTTGGTGCAGTTAGTTGCACCTTCCTTCACCTTCCTTAGGGTTTCTGTGGAACCCTGGCCATTCTTCTACTATGGTCTGTATCACACCCTATTATAATTTCTCATCTTTTCTGCCTCCTCCATTAGACTCTGCACTTCTTCGGCACAGGGGGCACTTTTGTTCCCCCCTGCCCTTTTTTTTTTCCTGAGAGGGAGTGACAAACTCTAGTACCTCTGGGGCCAGACAGGGAGAATAAATGAGTAAAGTGCTGCATCTGTTGTTGGGATGATAGGAGGGTATGGTGGGGACTGTGACAAGCTGGCTGGAGGGCATGTCCTTTGCTGGAGGCTTCAGTGGCTTCTCTGCTCCAGCTTAGAGTTGCCACTGAGGGAATGCTGGGCCCATGTTGCTAGATCTTTCATTTTTTTCAAGAAGCCAGATATCTGTGAGATCTCCCAACTTTTAAGCATATCTTCAAATTACAAAATAAATAAATAAAATGACATAGACCAATACACCCCATATGCAAGTCAAGAGGCTGTGTTCTTACTCCCTTGAGCTCAGCATGGTGCCTGGGACAGTGTCTGGCAAGTGAAAGTTAGTTTAGGACAAATTTCCTTTCTGACTGGGTTTTCAGTCCCTGCCGTGTAGTTCCTGTTGAATTTTTTCAGTGGTGATGTGGGAAGCCTTTTAGGGAACTCTGGTATTATTCTGTGAATTTCTGTGCCTTGCTTTTGAATTTCTCTGCAGTTTCTTTTTTTCTCTTTCCTTCTTCTTTTTCTTCTTTTTTTTTTTTTCTTTTTGAGATGGAGTCTTGCTCTGTCACCCTGGTTGGAGTGCAGTGGCGCAGTCTTGGGTCACTGCAACCTCCGCCTCCCAGGTTCAAGCAATTCTCATGCCTCAGCCTCCCAAGTAGCGGGGATTACAGGCATGTGCCACCATGCCTGGCTAATTTTTTTGTATTTTTAGTAGAGATGAGCTTTCGCCATGTTGACTAGGCTGGTTTCGAACTCTTGGCTTCAAGTGATCTGCCCACCTTGGCCTCCCAAAGTGTTGAGATTACAGATGTGAGCCACGGTGCCTGGCTTCCTTGCAGTTTCTTAAAGAGGATCCTGATTGTGTTTTTTTTTACCATATTAGCTTTTGCTTCTGAAGGTGGCTCCTTAACAAATATGATAGAGTCATATTTTATGGGGGACAAATGTATCAATTTAGTAGATGGATGCTGTTTTTGGTTATTTATGTCTTGGTATTATCGAATGGAATCTTAAGATTATTGAATATTTGGAGGAGAGTGAATTAAATATAATTTTTAAATCTGGTAAATAATGTTTCTTAAATATGTGCTCTTACACTTAGATTTTTCCTGTCCCAGGGGGAGAACCCAGCCACCACTGTGGCTAAAAACTGACTTTTTTTTTTTGAAATGGAGTCTCACTCTGTCGCCCAGGCTGGAGTGAAGTGGAATGATCTCCCTTCTAGGAGATTGAAGGGGAGATACGTAACTCTCAAGCTGATTATAGACAACAGTAAATGAGCCAAGTGACATGCAGATAAAGTCATATAGGAAACCCTATAGGAGACCCCATGGCTGTGCTTAGGAAGAGGACTGGTGGCAATCATGAAATATTTCATGGAGGGGACGGTATTTGAGTTGGATTTTGAGTGATGTTTGGGCATGGGGGCTCAGGACATTTTGGGTGCTGAGTACAGCATGAGCAATACCTTGTAGGTGGGAAAGTGAGATGTCTGAGCTGGGCTTTGTACAGAAAGAGAAGTTAAGGTGACTACAGAATCAGACACTTAGGGGGCGGGTGCCCAGATCCAATGTGTGGACGGTGCTTAGATCCCAACTGAAACAAACTGACTGTAAAAAACAAAATACCTGAAATCATTGGGAGCATTTTAACACTGTATATTAATGATATTAAGAAACTAAACAATTTTTAAGGGCTGATAATACTGCTGTTGTTGTTAAGAGTCTGTGACTTCTTTTGGTTTTTTTTCCTTTTTTTTGAGATGGAATCTTGCTCTTGTTGTCCAGACTGGAGTGCAGTGGTGTGATGTTGGCTCACTGCAACCTCTGCCTCCTGGGTTCAAGTGATTCTTGTGCCTCAGCCTCCAGAGTAGCTGGGATTACAGGCGCCTGCCACCACAACCAGCTGATTTTTGCAGTTTTACTAGAGATGAGGTTTCACCATGTTGGCCGGGCTAGTCTAGAACTCCTGACCTCAGGTAATTTATCTGCCTTGGCCTCTCAAAGTGCTGGGATTACAGGTGTGAGCCACCATGCCCGGCCAAGTCTGACTTTTAAAGAAACATACTGAGGTTTTTATAGGATGTCTGAAATTTGCTTTAAAATAATCCACTTTGTTGGGGGAAGTCAGTAGGGCATGGATGGAACAAGATCAGCCGTGCACTGATGTGTGTTAAAGCTGGGTAATGGGTAGGTGAGAGTTAATTACATATCCTCTCTATTTTTGCAAATGTTTGAAGTTTTCTTCCTTTTTTTTCTTTTTCTTTTTTTTTTTTTCGAGACAGAGTCTGGCTCTGTCACCCAGGCTGGAGTGCAGTGGCACGATCTCAGCTCACTTCAACCTCCGCCTCCTGGGTTCAAGCCATCCTCCCACCTCAGCCTCCCAAGGAGCTAGGACTATAGGTGCATTCCACCACACCTGGCTAGTTTTTGTAAAGACATGGTTTTACCACGTTGCTCAGGCTGGTCTTGAACTCCTGAGCTCAAGCCATCTGCTCATGTCACCCTCCCAAAATATTGGGGTTATAGGTGTGACCCGTTGCACCCAGCCTTGAAGTTTTCTTTGGTAAAAAGTTTGTGTGCGTGTGTGTGTGTGTGTGTGTGTTAAAGAACAAACAAAAAGAGTTAAAAATGGGAAAGGTGAAGTGGGGTGAGATTATGGAGACTATTTTTAGTTGGTAGTCATTGAGGGAGCAATGATGTTTCTTTTATTAGGGACTGATATGGTTTGGCTGTGTCCCCACCCAAATCTCATCTTGAATTGTACTCCAATAATTCCCACATGTTGTGGGAGAGACTGGTGGGAGATAATTGAATCATGGGGGTGGTTTCCCCCACACTGTTCTCATGGTAGTGAATAATTCCCACGAAATCTGATGGTTTTATTGGGGATTTCTGCTTTTGCATCTTCCTCATTCTCTCTTTGCCTGCTGCCATCCGTGTAAGACGGGACTTGCTCCTCCTTGCCTTCCACCATGATTGTGAGGCTTCCCTAGCCACATGGAACTGTAAGTTCAATTAAACCTCTTTCTTTTGTAAATTGCCCAGTCTTGGGTATGTCTTTATCAGCAGTGTGAAAACGGACTAATACAGGGACCTAATAGGGACATTACTTGGTGGTGGTGTGACCTGAGGCTGCAGGTGGAATGGTTAGAAGTAGAGAGTGAGGAGAGATGAGCAGGAAGTAGGGGCTGACTGAGGAGACCCCGCAGGGAGCATGGATTGGGGTGAGGAGGAAGAAGAGATACAGCTAACCTGAGCAGGCATCGTCTCTGGGTGCCTGGAAGGGGGCTATACTGGGAATGGAAAGGCTCATGAGTTCATCTTGAGACCCTGTGTGAACAGTGAGTGAGGAACAGGGCTGCCCTATCCAACTGGGAGTCGTTGGAGGGAATGTGAGCGAGTGACAGAGAGAGAAAGAAGGGAAGGGGACCGAGGGCCTGAGGAGGAAGAGAAGACACAGACACAGAGACCTGAAGAGAAGCAGCCACATCCAGTGACAGGAAAGCAAGGGGAAGGGCAGTTCATTTGACTTAGTTAACAACCTCTTGGGGGAGTTTCTTCAAGCAGCCTATTTTTGCATTATACATTTCCATACTGAGTTTCTGTACTTTTGTCTTGTCTGTTCCTCATACTGTAAATTCTTTCTGCCCATATTTTATATTCTCTAACCCTTGTAAGAATTTTATTCAAATTCACTAATGTTGAAACTTTTCTCCCCCTTTACCACCACCCTCCAATTTTGGATGTATGTGTGTATTTTACTCAGCAATTTGGAAATGTCACTCAGTCTTACAGAAATGAATATATGCTTTGGTGCCGTGTTCCCACATCATTTCTAGTTTTGTCCCTTCCCTCTTTCCTGCCAATCTCCGAACAGGTTCTTCCAAAGCATAAGGTCAGCAGAAGGTCAAATGGTAAAACCAGCGCTAATCTCAGGATCAGTGGAATTGCTTCCCTGAAGACATGGCTAATTCAGTGTAAAATCTCATTTCTATCTTCTCCAAGGGAGCCAGGTTGGCCAGGGAAACAGCAAAAGCTCCTCATTTCCTCTGCATTTTAACTTCAAATAATCAACTTACTCTGAATGACAGCTACTGAGAGCTGGAGAAGTGGTGGGATTTGCAATCAAGTGCCCAGGAAAAGGAAAATATCTCTTTTCCACAAACTCAAGCATGCCTAGAGTGACATGGAACTTTCCATAGGCAAAAGTGAAATGGGTAAGATTTAAGGCTAAAAAAAGATCTCTTTTATTTTTCTCTCTCTCTCTTTTGCCCGCCCCAGAAATGGCTCTTTTAATAGTTGTGTAACTCTTCTGTATCTTGTATTGATTAAAAAGCATATAAATAAGAGGTCTAGAGCGGTGTTCTGAGATGTTCCTTTTGAACCCATCACAGGCCCAGTGCCCCATTCTGTGGCTCTGATCCCCGGTGCCTCCCATGTCCTGAGAGTCAGTGGCTGTCATGACAAGACTGCGGGGGGCTGGGCAATGGACAAATCTCTTAGGGGGCCTCCATGAGGGGTAAACAGAGCATCTCTGCAAGTCACTCCTGGTATTTTACCTGAGCTGCCTAGAGTCACTTGCCATAGGTTAGCTCATAGACGACAAAGATATGCTGGTTTATCTTTAGATATGCGGATTCATTTGCCATCAAATGCCTGAGTGTGCTTTCTGTGCCAGCACAGTGCTAGTCACCAAGAATATAAAGGCAAGCAAGCTGTGGTCTCTAACTTTGAGGATCTTATGTGGTCTTGTGGGCAGAAAGATATGCAAGTTAAATGACGAAGTTATGGGTGCTGTGGTTGAGGGAGGTAGAGAGTAGGAGATCAGGACAGGTTTATTGCTTTAGGTGGCAAAATTCAGGTGAGAAATAGCATGTCCGTTCTGTGGGTGGACACTCTAAGTGCCTCTTATGTACCAAATACTTAAGAATCAGAAATGAAAAAGAGTCTTCCTCTTCGAAGAACCTCTCTGGGAGCTTTGGGATGTTGGTATACCTTGAACTTGCTGATTTTGTACCCAGCTCGTTTTAGTGAAACTCAGAGTTAGAATTGCTAGGAAGACAAAGAAAAAATATTGATTTGGCTGATGAGTTAAAATATATTTCACGTATTCAGTAAATCAGGTTCCAGTTCCAGTTCAGATTTCCAGAGGGTAGGAGCTCATAAACAATTTATGAGGAGAGCCTCTACCTTTCCTGGCTAGGATGATAGAATAAAGGGCTTCTATTTCCAGGACTACTGTTAGGGCTTTTGGCGAGTAGATTTAGCAGCTGCTATTCTGTAGAGAGGATTTTGGCTTTAGCCTCACAGTGCGGGAAGAACTGATGGAAAATTCCATTAGGAGGATCCCTCAGGCGGAGAGGTAGGACCTTGGGTAATTTTTAATGACCCTACCTTGATGCCTCATGGACATGTTTAAGCAGGCTGGCATTTTCCAGCAGTGCCAATAAGGAGCAGAAGATAGGGCTGATACCCAGGGCTTCTCGATGTCTCAAAATCACAGCAAATTCACAGCAGCGTGCGGAGAAAGTGTCAAGACTTAGTTGGGTAGAGAAGGAGGTAATGCGCTGGAAGCACAGCCAAGGAGCTTGGTCACGTGATCAGGCTGCCTATGCCTAGCCTTCCGCGGGCCTCCTGATCACCGATGGAGCGAGGAGGGCCCTTGCCTGTTTCCCACCTGTGGTGAACAGTGACGAGGAGAATAGGCTCACACCGCTCAGATTTCATGTTCAATAGTCAGTGTCAATGTCTAACGGCTGGGAATGGATTGTTGATACAGTTTTTGAAATATCCATTCAATAAATAGTTCACCTATAGTCATTAATTAAGCAAATATCTAAGGAGCATTTTATTTATGTCAGGCACTGTGCTGGGTTGTAGGAATAACATGGACAAAAGGGGTGAGAAAGACGTTATTCGGATAATCACATGGATAAATGTGTGATTTGCCCGGTGGGGTTGTGCACCCTGTAGTCCTAGCTACTAGGGTGCGTGAGGCAGGAAGATCACTTGAGCCCAGGAGTTTGAGTCCAGCGGGGTAAGATAGCAAGACCCCCATCTCAGAAAAAAGAAAAAAATACATACATGTGTAATTCAGATGTGATAAATGCTTTGAAGTTCAGGGAGGGAGAAAAAGTTTCCTTGAGGAAAATGATGGAAATCTGAAGGGTGAATGGGAATTAACTAGATTTTTATAAATCCAGAGAATGGTCCAAGCAGAGGAAAGAGCATGTGCGAGGGGCTTACGACAGAAGGGAGTGTGGTTTGTTCAAGCTGTTAAACCATGGCAAGTGAGGCTGGGCCGTGAAGGGTGGTTGAAAGTCTGGTATGAGAGGAAGTAGAAGCAGATGGGGACCAGCTCATGCAGCCTGTGTGGAGCATCTGAAGGACAGAGTTTTAGAGACAGACAGACAGACAAGCAGGTGTGCGTGTATGTGTTTTTGTGGGGGAGTGTGAATGTTTGACACAGGCAGATTCCTCCCACAGAAAAGTGCCTGCCCTGGGCTTGACCAGTGAGATGGGAGGCCCTGGGATGGTTCGTTCATGCTGACACCGGGATCTCTGAGGTCTCTTCCACAATTTCATTCTGTTTTTAAAAAGATTATTACCTGTCTCTGTCTCTCCTGACTCCTGTGGAGAAAGGGATGGAAATAGGATTATGTAGGGCCCCATTTTCCTTATGAGTTTTTGCTCCTTGCTAAGTGCCAGTCTCCTGAATTTATAACATGTGTCTTTGGGCAGGTGGATGAGAGTTGATAGGGCTTATAGCTGAAGGGAGAAGCTTAGTATGCTGATGGAGAAGGTTTGTAGGAGGAAAGTTTTTATTTGTTTCTTGCCTGATAAGACTTTTATAATGGGTCACTGCTGGAAATACCTTTAAATGCTTATAGAAGCAGAGAAAGTAACTGGTGGGGTACTTGCCTATCTCCCCATGTGGAGTGGATGTTCTGAAATCTCTGAGCCATCCACGGACACTGCTCAGAGTCCGGAAGTGTGAATAACAAAGGAGCTATGGCTACTCACTGAGGGCCTTACACCAGATGCATTTCCAGATGTGGATATGGTCAAGCCACAAGAATTGGGTGGTGCAGTGAGGGGGGCTGTTGTAAATAGCCTGGGACAGTCATAGCCACCATAATATTGCAAACATTTGAATCCTGAACATCGAAAGGAAAAAAGCTTTAATTTTATTATTGGGAATCCTATTCAATCTATGTTATACTCTCTCTGACCCTCTAAATTCTGCCTGATGGATATTTTTCTAAAGACTTGCCAAGATCATTAAGTAGATTTTTACTTGGTGGAAAATTTTGGCGTTATTATTTGATCACTTTAAGCAGAAAATGGAATATGTCATAAACTCTAAATTCATTAGACAAGAACCAGTATGGAAACAGGAGTACCTACAGTGGCAAAGTTAATCAGAGTGCATAAAGCATTTACAGTAGCCAGTTGGCCCACAGTGACCTGTGCCTTCTGGTCCTTTTGCTCCATTGTTGTCCCTTCCCATGTTGAAAAGGTCTGATCTGTGTAACTAATAGGATATTATGGAAGTGATGGAGTGTGACTTCCATTGCTTGATTATAAAAGACATGTGGCTTCTTCCTTGCTTTCTCTTGGATCTCTTGCTGTGGAGGAAGCCAGCTGCCATGTTGTAAGGGCACTAAAGCAGCCCACGAAAAACCCCCTGTAGCAAGGGACTGAGGCCACTTGTCAACAGCCATGTGAGTGTGCCATCTTGGAAGCAGATCCCCTGGCCCCAGTCAAGCCTTCAGATGACTGCAACCTTGACTAACATCTTGACTGCAACCGCATCAGAAACTCTGAGCCAAAACCGCCTGATTGAGTCTCTTCTTTCTCCTCCTCCTCCTCCTCCTCCTCCTTCTTCTCCTTCTTCCTTTTTTTTTTTTTTTTTTTTGAGACAGAGTCTCACTCTGCCACCCAGGCTGGAGTGTAGTGGCACAATCTTGGTTCACTGCAACATCCACCTCCTGGGTTCAAGCAGTTCTCCTACCTCAGCCTCCTGAGTAGCTGGAGCTACAGGTGTGTGCCACTATGCCTGGCTGATTTTTGTATTTTTAGTAGAGACAGGGTTTCACCATGTTGGCCAGACTGGTCTCGAACTCTTGACCTTAGGTGATTCACCTGCCTTGGCCTCCCAAAATTCTGGGATTATAGGCGTGAGCCACCGTGCCCAGCCTTTGAGTCACTTCTTGATGCCTTATCCTCAGAAACTTTGTGAGGTAATGGTTTTTATTTTAGGCTGTTAAGTTTTGGGGCAATTTGTTATGTGGCAGTAGACAACTGATAAAACATTTTGACAAAACCATCTCTTTCAAGCTGCATTTTCTGATAGCCACTGGCTCTAGCAGAACCCGCAGCATCCTGCCATGCCCTTGATTATGACGCTGGACTGTATCTCTGAGGTGATATGTCATGGCTCACATCTTGAAGAAGGGGTGTCTTATCCTTTGTATCGTCAGTACGTTGCAGAATGCCCTGTATTTGCTGTATGTGTGAATCAGAATGTGTAGAGGTAAATAAAGGACACCCGCATAGTGTAAGGACAGGTCAGGGTTTTAAACCCAGCTTTGTCATTGACTTCATAGAATTCTCCTTGTCTTTCTCTGTTTTTATTCCCTCTCTTGTAAAGGGATACTATTTGTGTTATAAAAAACATGTATAATATATTGCTATACAGGCATATGTGCTTGTGCACATATGGACTATTTCAAGAGGGAGATAACTAGTCAATAGTGGTTACTTTTGGGGATATGTAGGGGGATAGGGTAAGAGGAAAACTTCCAAAAAGCAGTGTATAAACCTTTTATATCTTTTGAATTTATTACATGTACAGTGAAATAAGAGTATTGATCTGTGTCTCTCCTAAGGCAGGTCAAGAAGAAGCCCTAAGTTTAGTGAAGTATTTTTAATTTTTTGTCACTGGGCGGGGGGGGTCTCTGCCTCTGCCTTGACCTTGACCTTCACCTTCTATCTGCTACCCAGGTCTGTGGCTCCTGCATCCACAGTAGCTCAGTTCCGTCCTCTGACCTCCTTTCTCACAGCTGCTGCCCTGGTTCAGGCCTCATCAGCAGCCATCTCCCTATTTCCCCAACTTGGTTGTCCCCTTCTTACCGCACCCCGTGCCGCAGGTTGGCCACCCCATAGCTTAGGCCCTTCCTCACAAGTCCCTGGTGGCTTCCCTCCAGTCACAGGATCCTGCCTGGTCTCCAAGGCCTGCACTCCATGACCTGGCTCCCACCTGCCTTTGCAACCCTGGCCCTCACTGTTGTCCCTGGTGCCAGCCACACTAAAGGATTCCCTGTCACCTCCACAGAAGAGTGTGCTCTGTCACTCCGTATTAGCCACCTCTGGGCCTTTGCTTTGCAGTCCTGACCTGCAAGAAAGGACAGTCCTCACAACAGAGACTTATCTGACCCAAAATGTCAATCATGACTCAGAAACTGGGATCTATGTATATACAAGTGTGTGTGTGTGTGTGTGGGGGGGGGGCTTCTCTTTTTACATAAATGACTGCTGTGCAACCCCAAGCCTAGTTGATTAGCAATAGATGGAGTAACTGAATACTTTTGACATACCACATGTCTGATCCCCAAGAATCCTCTCCTTGCAGTGGGGAAAATAATCCTCCCAGGGCTGCACGTATTTCAGTCTCAGACTGTCTTTTCTGACCTGCTGTCCTGTGCTCTCCCACTGGATTCTCTGTGTGTGCCCTAGTGGTCTCCCTGCTTGCTTTCGTCTGTCCCCCTGCTCGTATTAGCCTGTCTGTCCCTAACGTCCTTCACCAGCCCCCGAACTTTGGTCTCTGCCATTTAAAATCCTGCCATCCTTCACAGCTGAGCTCAGATGACATCTCCTTCTTGGGTCCTCCCAGCAGCTGCTGTTCTTTCTCTTTGAAATCCCCAGGATCTTTTGTCCCTCGGGTGGCATTTATTGTGTTTTGCTTTGCCTATAGTTGTTTGTTTACTCAACACATCAAGCATGTGTGAAGTCTGGGGTGCAGAGATGGACAACAAGGTGGCCTCTGCTCTCAACTCTTCCCCCAGCCTAGTGCCAGAGACAGACAAGAAAGCTGACGGGCAGTTCGGCGTGGGGCACGAGAAGCTGGCATACGACACGGAAAGCAGAAGTTCGGAAAAGGGTGACTTTGCTCAGTGTAGGCAGGCTAGGGCCGGTTCCTAAGAGGGAGTGAGGCTTGGGTGAGTCTTGGGGGCAGGGGGAATTGGCAAGGTGACTTATGGGTGGGCAAGGACATTCTGGAACTTCTTGAACCAAAGCATGTCTTGTCCTCTGAGACTTGAACACCTCTTGAGGGGTAACCATTTTCCTTATTCATTTGTGTGCCTTTTATAGTTTTACCTTAGACAACTAATAGTTTTGTTTGCGTTCATGTATTTATTCATTCAACAAATATTCTTGAGTGCTTATTTACTGGAGGTACTGGACTGATGTGAATGGATTTAGGCAAATAGTTGGTGGCAGATGGATTCAGTAGAAACCACCAGAGTAGTAGGTGGCCTCTGAAGTGATTAGATGTGGTTTAGTGAGTTTTAGCTACAGAGTAAATCATGTGTTCACGGTGACCACACGTTAGAATTCCGGAAATGTGGGCCCGAACAAGTCCAAGTTGGATGCAATGGAAAAATCCCTCTGTCCGAGTCATCACTAGGGAACAGAACTTGTTTGAGCCAGCCTTAGTAGTTTGGTTTCATGAAAGACAAAATAAAGGGCAAGGTGTTTGTTCCCCAGGGTGACTGCAGCAGTTTTCACAGTAATGAATAAAGTAATGCTGTTTTGTCAGCAGTGAGTAGGAGTTGGGGACTGGGAGAGGCTTGTTCCATTCCTCAGGAAATTCCAAAGTCGTGGATGGGCCTTATCCTTGGGGAACATACAGATGAAGGAGAGAATATGACCAAGCACACATATTTCTCCTTTTAACACGTCCCTTCTTTTTCTTTCTTTTTGTTGTATTTGTTAAATTTCTGCACATGTTTCTCAAGTGTGTGGTCCAGTGGGAAGAAATACTGGCAGTCTTTGGGTTCAGGGAAACACTGAGTCCACTTACAGTTAGAAATAAAAGGCTGGATGTGCTTCAAAGACTTTTTGGAATAAGACTAGGGACAAAGAAGTCAAGCAAATAAATGACAGAGTCCAGAGAAGGTGGCATTAGAGATAGATCTGAAAGCATTCAGGGAGATGTGGTGCAGGAGGATGTTAAAATCTTGTTTTTTCCATCCCTGAATTGTCCAAGAGCCCAAAGACGTCTACTCTGCAAAGTGTTTGCTATATGATAGTGCAATGAAGACTTAGATGCTGGCAAACTTCGTTGGAAAACACTGGGTTCTTCATGTATTTGGAGCGAGAACAAAGGCATTAGTAAACTTTGGAAAATAGGCAGCGGGATTGTCCGATAGAGTCCATCTGGGGAAGTATTTTGAGCCAGTTGGGTTTATAACTATGACCCTGAACTTGAGTCCAGCATATGCCAAATCCAAAGGAAAGGTATGTTGTTTGGCCCCTCGTGCTCTTCGATTTACAGGACCTCTTTCTGCCTGGTCAAGGCATTTCATGTCTCTAAGCCTATGACTTTTTATGAGAAGAAGCCTTCTATGGCTCCTTTGCTGCTTGGTTTCAGAGACACCAGGATGCCAGGCTCCTACCCTGTGTGCAGTGCTTCCTTCTCCCTGTCCCATTGTGAACTGTTTACCTTGCAGGCTCGACTCAGTGGCATTTCCTGTAGCTGTCTTAGTGACCCTTCGGGCCAGAAGCAGATGCCTGTGCTGTGTACCATGCCCCTCCTGCTGCTGAACTGGAGAGAAAACGTGGCTGGCAGGTGGTGAACTCTGGCTGATTCAGGCCTAGTGGAGAAGGAGGGTTAATAATTTACTTTGCTCCTATGTAGCCACTGGTGTTGACCTTGACAAAACACTAGTAGAAATTAGTTAGAACCTGGCCTGTCATTTAACTAACAGGAGAGTATGGCCTCAAAAGAACTTCTTGTTTTGAGGTTAATCCTGTCTCCGAGTTTATGGCTGACATTCCAGTACATCCGGCCCTGTTTGCATCCAGCAGCCAGGACTGTGGGCTCATGGCGTTCATGGGGTTCACAAAGAGGGCACATCAGGTCAGGGGCCTGGCTCTCCACGGAGCCACTCATTGTGGTAGGAGGCCAAAGGCCACAGTGATCACGACTCTCTGTAGGAGAGGCGGCAGAACATCGTGTGGGCCTGCTAGATATTGCAGGTGAAGAGGCTCCCTGTCCCCTGTGCTTCTTTGGTTTTAAATTCACAGCTTTTGTTTCTTGAGAAGTTCCGAATCTTTTGCCTCTGGTGCTGCGAGAAGGTTCAACTGATTAAACATCCTAAAGTCAATAGCACAGCTCCTTCTGGAAGGCACTTTAACTGGAGGGAGTCCTCTCACCGTAGACATTGCTACCTCCCTTCCCTGAAATAAAGCCTGCTCCAGAGCAATGATTGTTTGGTGGTGTGTTGTGGAAAGCTGTTAATAGTTTAAAAGTTCTCACTAGCTGCTAAATAGGCCTGGACTGTGAAAGGATACATGGTGACCCAAAGGTAGGTTCTTTTTTTGAGAGTCTTGCACTGTCACCCAGGCTGTAGTGCAGTGGCATAGTCATGGCTCACTGTTGCCTCGACCTCCCAGGCTCAAGACATTCTTCCAGCTCAGCCTCCCGAGTAGCTGGGACTACAAGTGAGTGCCACCACCTCTGGCTATTTTTTGTATTTTTTTTGTAGACATGGGGTTTTGCCATATTGCTCATGTTGGTATCAAACTCCTGGGCTCAAGTGGTTCTCCCACCTCTGCATCCCAAAGTGCTGGGATAGCAGGTGTGAGCCACAGCTCCTGGCCCAGATTCTTAACTTATTAGGGAGTATCCAAATTGATCTGTTGTTTGATCTCTTAAGTAGAATCTGATTAATTCTTCATCAGTAGCTAGCTGCAAAGCCCTGCAGAAGCCCACTGGCCACTCTCCTTCCCCCAGCCCTCCAGGAAGGTGCAAGGAGTTCTTTGAGGTGGTTCTGACATCCAGCTTTTGGGTCCCTGGTTTATTGCTTTTGCCAGTACATTGGCTGGCACCTTTATCCACCCAACAAATACACGCTCTGTAAATATGCATGTACTTTTGGAGAAGGCCGTTGGACTAAGGTGAGGGTGTGGAGGATGGGAGTGAAAAACAGAGTAAGCCAGAAAAAGAGGACATGGAAAAGGAAGGGCAGGAATTAGAGGGAAGAAGGCTAGGGACTGACTAGTGCCCAGCAATAGAAACAATTAGCATTAGAAACAGGCAAAGGGGCTGGGCGTGGTGGCTCACGCCTATAATCTTAGCACTTTGAGAGGCCAAGGCAGGCAGATCACCTGAGGTCAGCAGTTCGAGACCAGCCTGGCCAACATGGTGAAATCCCGTCTCTACTAAAACTACAAAAACTAGCTGGGCATGGTGGCGCATGCTTGTAATCCTAGCTAGTTGGGAGGCTGAGGCAGGAGAATCACTTAAACCCAGTAGGTGGAGGTTGCAGTGAGCCGAGATTATGCCACTGCACTTCAGCCTGGGTGATGGAATGAGACTCCTCACAAAACAAAAAACAAAGCAAAATGAAACAGGCAGAGGGACAAGAGCAGTTTGAAGTATGATGGGAATGAGGTACGGGGGAGATAGGAAGGAGAAATGTGCAAAGGGAGGGTCAGAAGATTGGAGGTGGCGTGGAGAGGAAGTGGGGAAGCTGGTAGCACCAAGAAGTCAAAGAGGAGTTTGAGCTAAAGATCTAGAGGATAAAGGGGGAAAAGATGAGTCTGAAAGAAAGGTATGAGACGGTGACAGCAAAGGATAGAGGAGAAGCTGTGAGCTACATATTATGCCAGGTGGGATTTCTGCTCAAGGAATTTTGGCTCACGGTTATCCCAAAGAGCTATGGCAGCCAGTGTTGTTTTTATTGCAATATTAGCAGTATGTGGTTACTAAATAAGTGACTTTTGAAATAAAGTGTGAACTGTGAGACTCTAGAAGAGGATAAATGAAACTTTTGTCACCTGAGATGGGTGTTTTTTATACCTCCTATTTCTAGAGTCTCTCTGTCTGCAGCATTGAACATGGGTATGAAAAGCCAGGAACTCAAACCTGTAATCTTAGCACTTTGGGAGGTCAAGGTGGGTGGATCACCTGAGGTCAGGAGTTTGAGACCAGCCTGACCAACATGGTGAAACCCCGTCTCTACTTAAAATACAGAGAAATTCTCTGGGTGTGGTGGTGCACGTTTATAATCCCAGCTACTTGGGGGGCTGAGGTAGGAGAATCGCTTGAACCCAGGAGGCGGAGGTTGCAATGAGCTGAGATCCTGCTGTTGCACTCCAGCCTGGACAACAGAGTGAGACTCGGTCTCAAAAACAGAGAAAAAGAAAGAAAATATGCATTGAATGTAATGCTTTAAAAAGTTACAACTGTCATTTGTCTGTGGGGGAAAATACCATAGTCCAGTTAGTTGTAGCTGTCTCTGGTGGTCTTTTGGCAGGAATTTGAAGAGATCATTGGAAAGACACCAGAAGAATTTAAATGACCCATATCCCATCTTTCAGAATGAAACTAATATTCGTTAAAAAAAATTGTATGCTCTGGCTGAGAATTTATACAGCCTTCTAAAGAGGAGACAGGTATGCTTTTGGTCTCCAGTGATCAGTCTGTGAACTTGGGGGATTATTCAGTGGATCTGGGACCTTCTTACTCTTACCAACTGGTTTAGGCCATCCCCTTTCCTCTTGAAACCAACTTTGTTTGATATGTCATTGTAGATTTTCTATTATTTCCCCCAAATCATTCCTTAATGAACAGTATGCCTTAAATGCCTTCTCTTTGTATCCAGAAATTATCAGCTCAACCAATAAATAGTATGTTTGTTAGTCAAGCCAGTGATGCAGGAAAGACCTGAGTTTTTTTTGTTTTTTTTTAAGATGGTCAAAGTTTAAGAAAGAATTTTTAAAAAATCAAATGTTTTATTTTGAGATAATTATAAATTTATATGCAATTGTAAAAAAAATAGAGCTAGATCCCATATACCCTTTATCCTGTTTCCCCCAAATGTAATATATTGTGAACATAGTACAATAGTTCAATAGTACAATAGCATGACCAGGATACTGACATTGTTCTGAGATACAGAACATTTACATCACTCCCCGCATTCTTCATGTTGTCCTTTTATAGCCATGCTGTCTTCCTTCTTTTCCGTCCTATCCCTCCTTAACCCAACTACTATGCTTTTCTTTGTTTTTTAAATTTTATTTTAAATTTTTTATTTAAATTAAATTTAAATTTTTAATTAAAATTAATTTAAATTTTAAAATTTAAATTTTATCATTTCCAGGATGAGATATATATAGATGGAATCATACAGAATGTAACCTTTTGGAATTGGCTTTTTTCACTCAGCATTGTTCTCTGGAGATTCCTCCAAGCTGCTGCATGTATCAACAGGTTCTTTCCTTTTTATTGCTGAGTAGTATTCTATAGTATAGATATACCACAGTTTGTTCAACCATTCACTCATTGAAGGACTTACGGGATGTTTCTCATTTTGTACTACTACAATAAAGCTTCTATGAACACAGCTTTTTGTGTGAATATGTTTTTATTTTTTGGGGGGATAAATATCTAGGTGTGTGAATATGTTTTAATTTTTTTCTGGGATAAATATCTAGGAGTGTGAATGTGTTTTAATTTTTTTCTGGGATAAATATCTAGGAGTGCAATTGCTAGGTTGAATGGTAGTTACATGTTTAGCTTTTAAAGAACCTGCCAAACTACTCTCCAGAATGGCTATACCATTTTGCATTCCCACCAGCAATGTATGAGTGACCCAGTTTCTAGGAATTGTTCCCAGCATTTGGCGTTGTCAATATGTTGTATTTTAGCCAATCTGATAGGTATATGTGATATAATATTGTGGTTTTATGCAGTTTTCTAATGGCCAGTCGTGTTGAATGTCTTTTCATGTGTCCATTTGCCATGTATATCCTCTTTGGTGAAATATCTATTCATGTGTTTTGCCCATTTCCTAATTGGATTGTTTGGGGTTTTTTTGTTTGTTTTAAACTGTTGAGTTTTGGAAATTTTTTGTGTATTCTATATATGAGCACTTTATCAAATATGTGGTTTGTGAAGACATACTTCCAATCTCTAGTAAAAAAAAAAAAAAAAACCTTTTTAACAAGGTCTTTGAAAGGTAAAAGTCTTTAGTTTTGACGAAGTCCACTTTAGTTTTTTCTTCTATGAGTTGTGCTTTTGGTGTCAAGTCTAAGAATTATTTTCCTACCTTGGAGCCCAGATATTTTCTCCTGCGTTTTTGTTTTCTAAAGGTTTTGTAGTTTTACATTTTACGTTTAAGTTCACAGTCCATTTTGAGTTAAATTTTGTGTAAGGTGGAAGTTTAGTTTGAGGTTTATTTATTTTGCCTCTGAACATCCAATTGCTCCAGTGCCATTTGTTGAGAGGGTTATTCTTCCTGCAATAATTGCTTTTCAACCTCTGTAAAAGTGGGTTGGGCATTTTTGTGTTAATTTCTGGGCTCTCTATTCTGTTTCACTGACCTGTGTGTCTGTCCCTCTACCAATATCACATAGTCTTGATGACTGTGGCTGTATTATGTCTTAAAATCTGGTAGACTGAACTTTCCACTTTATTGTTTTTCAAAATTGTTTTAGCTATTCTAGTTACTTTACCTTTTCTTTTTTTGTTTTTGTTTTTCTTTTCTTCTTTTTTGAGATGAAGTTTCACTCTTGTTGCCAAGGCTGGAGTGCAATGGCACGATCTCTGCTCACTGCAACCTCTGTCTTCTGGGTTCAAGCAATTCTCCTGCCTCAACCTCCCAAGCAGCTGGGATTACAGTCACCTGCCACCTCGCCTGGCTAATTTTTTTGTATTTTTAATAGAGACGGGGCTTCACCATATTGGCCAGGCTGATCTTGAACTCCTGACCTCAAATGGTCTGCCCACCTTGGCCTCCCACACTGCTGGGATTACAGGAGTGAGCCACCACGCCTGGCTTACCTTTTCATATAAATGTTAGAATAACCTTGTCTCTATCTATAGAAATTTTGCTGAGATTTTGATAGGTTGAGTATGACTATGTTGAGTATTCCGGTCCATGAACATGGTCTAAGTAAATCTCCATTTATTTAGATGTTCACTGCTTTCATCATATGATTTTGTATTTTCTTTTCTTTTTTTTTATTTTTTTTTTGAGACAGAGTCTCACTCTGTCGCCCAGGCTGGAGTGCAGTGGCGGTATCTCAGCTCACTGCTAGCTCCGCCTCTCGGGTTTACGCCATTCTCCTGCCTCAGCCTCCCGAGTAGCTGGGACTACAGGCACCCGCCACCTCGCCCGGCTAATTTTTTGTATTTTTTAGTAGAGACGGGGTTTCACCGTGTTAGCCAGGATGGTCTCGATCTCCTGACCTCATGATCCGCCCGTCTCGGCCTCCCAAAGTGCTGGGATTACAGGCTTGAGCCACCGTGCCTGGCCGATTTTGTATTTTCAAGCATATAAGTCCTGTATGTGTTGTGCTAGACTTATATCTAAATGTTTAATGTTTTTGAGTGATTATAAATGGTATATTTTTACATTTTAGTATCCTGTCCATTGCTAGTATACATAAATGCAGTTGTATGTTTTTATTTATGTTTATTTTATATCAGGACCTTTATTTCTTTACCTTGCTGAAATCACATATTCTACGAAGTTTTTTTTTTTTTTGTGGGTGTGTGTGTGGGGTAGATTCCTTGGGATTTTTTTATGTAGACAGTCATGTCATCTGCAAACAGGGACAGTTTTATTTCTCGCTTTCTGATCCTTTCTAATTTATATGCCTTTTGCTTCTTATTTCCTGCCTTATCATGCAGGCTAGAAGCTCCAATACTATGTTGAATCAGAGTGGTGAAAGCAGGTAACCTAGCCTTAGTCTCAGTCTTAGGGGGAGGTTTTCAGTTTCTTACTATTAAATGTAATGTTAATTATAAATCTTTTGTGAATTGGATGCTCTTTAGTTGAGAATGTTCCTCTCTATTCATAATTTGTTTGGAGTTTAAAGAAAATTTAAATCATGGATGAGTTTTGTCAAATGCTTTCTCTGCATTTATTGATATGATAATGTGATTTTTCCCTCCTGATTTTAAAATATCAAACCAGCCTAGCATTCCTGGAATAAACGTCACTTGATCCTACTGTATCGTTCTTTCATAAATTGCTGACTTTTATTTGCTTGTCGTTTGTTAAGGATTCTTGTGTCTATATTAATGAGATACATTGACTTATAGTCCTTTTTTCATTTTTTCCTTTCTTTTAGGGTGCTGTTTGGATTTTGGTATTGAATAATACTGACATCATTAAATGAGTTGAGAAGGATTCCTTCCTCTTCTATTTTCTGGAAGAGATTGTGTAGAATTGATGTTTATTCTTTTTTAAATGCTAGGTAGAATTCTCCAGTGAAACCAGTTAGACCTGGACATTTCTTTTGGGGGAGTTTTAAAATATGAATTCAATTTCCTTAATAGTTATGAGGCTATTCTGATTACTATATTTAATATTACATAAGTTGTGGTAGTTTGTACTTTTTAAGGAATTGGTCCATTTCATCTAAGTTGTTAGATGTGTGTCGAGTTGTTTATAGATGTCTGCAGGATCTGTGGTAATATATTTTGTTTTATTTCTGATATTGGTAATTTGTATTTTATCTTTTTTTTGTTTGTCTTACCAGAAGTTTGTCAATCTTACTGATTTTTTTTTTTTTTTTTTTTTTTTTTTTTTTTTTTTTTAGCATTTGAGTAGTGCTTTTTAGATTTTTTATTTTTTGTTTTACTTTAAGTTCGGGGATACATGTGCTGAATGTGCAGGTTTGTTACATAGGTATATACGTGCCATGGTGGTTTGCTGCACCTATCAACCCATCATCTAGGTTTTAAGCCTTGCATGCATTAGGTATTTGTCCTAATGCACTTTCTCCCCTTACCTCCGAATCCACTGACAGGCCCCGGTGTATGATGTTCCCCTCCCTGTGTCCATATGTTCTCATTGTTCAACTCCCACTTATGAGCAAGAACATGCAGTGTTTGGTTTTCTGTTCCTGTGTTAGTTTGCTGAGGATGATGGTTTCCAGCTTCATCCATGTCCCTGCAAAGGACATGAATTCATTCTTTTAAAAGAATCAGTTTTTGATTGCATTGATTTTTTTTTTTTAAATGTTTTCTGTTTCATTGGTTTCTGCTCTGTATTATTTCCTTCCTTCTGCTTGCTTTGGGTTTATATTGCTCCTCCTTTTCCAGGTTCTTGAGGTAGGAGCTTTGATTATTGAATTCAGACTTTTCCTTTTTTCTAATATCAACATTTAATGCCATATATTTTATTTTAATTTCCATTCAGGTCAGTGTATGTTTTAAAAAAAAATTTTCTTGAGGCTTGCTCTTTGACCCGTGGATTATTTGGAAGTGTGTTGTTTAATTTCTAAGTGCTTGGGTATTTTCCTGTTGTCTATTTCGAGTCCATTTTGGTTAGAAAACTAGTCTGTATGATTTCAGTCCTTTTATATTTGTTGAGGTTTGTTTTATGGCTCAGGATATAGTTTATCTTGGTATATATTCTTGTAAAGATTGTATATTTTGCTAGAAAGAGATTTCAAAAATGGTAAATATGAATCAACCTGAAGGATAAAAATAAGTGATTTTTTTTTCCTTTGGCAATAGAAATATTGTTACTGGTTGGACAAGTTATCTTTACTCACAGCCTGAGTTATACAAAAAATAGGAATACATCCTTTTTGGTGGTTTACAAATCTAATTATATTTTCATGTTAAAAGTAAGTAGTGGAGGATATGTGAAGTGTCATATTATTTGCCACAAGGTTTTTTTCCCATTCAAATTGTAATTTTGTGGAATTTTTTATTTTGTAGCTGCTTTAGTAAAAAGAAATGGTAGAAAAAGATTGTTTTAAATTAAATTGAACAATGCATAGGCGTATAGGGTAGAAAAAATGTATTTTGGATCGTACTTTTGACAATACCTTTTCCCTCTCTCACAATACATTTGGAGGATCTTTTCAGATAGACGTGCCTAGAATGTCCTGTGTGCCATTCTTTGGTGGCAGCAGCACAGCCCTCTGGATGCTGATTTAAGAGGAGTTTAGCCACCTGCCATTTCTTTCTTCTGGTGCCCCATCTCACTAACCTCTCCTAATAGTCTAGCATTAGCCTTCTAGAGAAATTCAAAGGTCTGCCAAGGTCAGTCAGCAAACCAGTCAAGGGCCAGGAAGTCAGGAATGTGTGAGTAGCTGAGTCAGGGGTCTGGAATCAGAAGTGAGGGTGAGTCAGGAACAGGGCCGGGCTGACTCAGGCGAGCTGAGGTGGTGACCTGTGCAATCAGCTGCCTTCCTGGTGCTCCAGGGCAGGGGCAGGCTCACTATGCTGAGGCCTGAAACTTCACCTCTTTCAGGGATCAGCTAATAGATGTGGCCAAGGAATTGGGTCCCAGCCAACCTTCCCTGCCTCTCCTGTGTTAGGTCACCTGTCAGAAAAATGTTAACCAAATTTTAGGGCCACATGACTTTGTTTCTCTTTGTGGAAATGGGAATGATATCACTGCAAAGAGTCAGGGAAGAGGTCGTGGAGGGAAAGGAAGACGGGGGCAAATAAATCAGCAAGAAAGAGAGAAACAGGGGTGGAAAGCCAGACGGATACTGGGCGCTTCTGCAAGAATTGTAAACTGTTCTTATCACCAAGTCTTGTCCATTCTGTCACTCAGATGAGTCTGTCCAGTCTTCCTCTCTTATTCCCAGTATTTTAGCCTTTTAGCTGGAGTCCTACCACACAGCTATGGATTGATTGGAGAGAATGAGTGAGAACAGCTTGTCAAGGGTGACCTTCAGCTTTTACGTTAGGTGACTGGGTGAATATTGGAGGCATTGAGGAGGACCAGAGGAGGTCCATGTCTTGGAGTGGTAAGTGGGATGAGGACTTCCATTCTGTGCATGTTGAATCTGACTGTGTTGAGGTTGAGGCATCTGTGGGATACCTGAAGAGGGGTGTCTGGCACAAAAGAAAGGCTAGGCTGGAGCTACTGATTTTGGTTGGGCCCAACAGGTGCTTGCAATAGTTGCATGCTCCTAAGGCAGAGGCTGTTCGCATTCTGTCTTTGTTTTATATTTCCACTGGGAGTGCTGTTTTAGAACTTCTCACAGATGTCACAATAATTGTAGACCTGTCCCTACCAGCCATGCTTGAGGTATTATGTAGATAATCTACTTCTTTGCTGCTAGTTTTCCCAGCCCGGTTCAACTATTTCCTGATGCAAGTGGAGCTTTTAAGTGGACAAACTTAAAATACCTTTATTACCAGTGCAACCACACTAAATTGTAATTGCCCAGCAACTAGAAATACTAGGATTAGACACTTTATTGTATGTGCGCATTTTGATGCAGGGAAGAGATGAGTATTTGCAAATTCATATTATTATGAAGAACAAGAGTACTTCTCCTTGGGAGATGTGTTTTTCCAAGATGACAAATGAGTTCCAAAGAACAACTTTTTCTTTCTTTTCTTGAGCTTATTCAACTTTTTAAAAAAGCTTATTTTGACTTGAGCCAACATTACTTATTTTCAGGTATACAGAGCCAAAAAAAAGTTAAAGAGGAGGATTGGCTTATTGTTGTTATTCTAGGCAGAAGCGATACTTAGTGGGAACATTTGGCCAGGACTAATATACTGGGTTAGGATACGTATTTTTCTCAAAAGCATTGTGAGGAATTCTTAAGGGTTAGTGTTCTCTGATATTGGTAATAATATAAGTGTCATTGGTTGCTACCAAATGAATCTATATACTCAGATTTTCCTTTTGTTCAGATTATTTTATATTTTAAAAAGGTCCATGTTGAGGCAGATATTTATACAGAATCAAGTGATTAGAATTGTGATTAGTTGCTAGCTTTGCAGATTATGCTGTTACTGAGGACATTGCCTTTACTGGTTTTTTACTTCTCTTAACGTGCAGATCTACGAAACAGAGTTGCTGTAAAAGTTCTAATGCTGCCAGATAGGCTAAGTGAGGAGAAGAAAACCTTTAGATTACCTCTCTCAAAGAGAGTCACCAATATTCTACAGTCTCTGGATATAGTTTTTGAGTATATAGAGGGTACGAGGTTTTGCACGGATGGACGTTTTCATTTCTTGGGCCTGTATACCTGGGAGTAGAGTTGCTGCGTCATAAAATAACTGAGGAACTCCCAAAATGTTTTCCAAAGTGACAGAACCATTTCCCATTCCCCTATTAATGCCTGAGGGTCCTCCTTTCTCCACATCCTCTCCCACACTTGTTATTATCTGCCTTTTTTATGATAGCCATCTTTGTGGGTGTGAAATGGTATTTCATTGTGGTTTTGATTTGCATGTCTCTGATAACGAATGATATCAAGTATCTTTTCATGTGCTGATTGGCCATTTGTATGTCTTCTTTGGAGAGCTATCTGTTCAGATTCTCTGCCTCTTTTAAAATTGGGTTGTCTTTTTATTATTGAATTGTAACGGTTCTTCATATATTCTGGATACCAGTCTCTTAGTACATATTTAATTTGCGAAATTTTTCTCCCCTCTTTGGATTGTCTTTTCACTTTTTAAATGCTATCCTTTGAAGTGCAAAGATTTTTAATTTTCTTTTTTTTTTTTTTTTTTTTTTTTTGAGACGGAGTCTCGCTCTGTCGCCCAGGCTGGAGTGCAGTGGCCGGATCTCAGCTCACTGCAAGCTCCGCCTCCCGGGTTCACGCCATTCTCCTGCCTCAGCCTCCCGAGTAGCTGGGACTACAGGCGCCCGCCACCTCGCCCGGCTAGTTTTTTGTATTTTTTTAGTAGAGATGGGGTTTCACCGTGTTAGCCAGGATGGTCTTGATCTCCCGACCTCGTGATCCGCCCGTCTCGGCCTCCCAAAGTGCTGGGATTACAGGCTTGAGCCACCGCGCCCGGCCTTAAGATTTTTAATTTTCATGATGTCCAGTTTATCTGCTTTTTTTCTTTTGGTACTTGTGTCATATCTAAGAAACCATTTCCTCATCCAAGGTCATGAAGACCTTCTCCTCTGCAGTGGAGTGAGAAGTGAGTGAGAAGTGAGTGAGAGGTGAGTGAGAGGTGAGTGAGAAGTGAGCAGAACTGGTGTAGGGACTGCTTCTCCCAGAGGGGGTGCAAGAGAGAAGGCTTAGCCATGTCATCCTTGATTAGAAAGGTGATCAGCACTGAGAAAGCCAAAGGGTACACTGCTCCCTACAGTGAAGCTGCGTTAGTTGACAGGATCATTTATGTTTCAGGAGAGCTAGGCATGAACCTTTCGAGTGCACAGCTTGTGCCAAGAGTAGGTAACAGAAGAAGCTAAACAGGCCCTTAAGAATGTGGGTGATATTTTGAAAGCTGCAGGCTGTGACTTTACTAATGTGGTAAAAACAACTGTTTGGCTAGCTGACACAAATGACTTCAGGGCTGTCAGTGTAATCTACAAACAGTATTTTAAGAGTGGTTTTTCTACTAGAGCTGCTTACCATGTTGCTGCTTTGCCCAAAAGAGGCCGGGTTGAAATTGAAGCAGTTCAAGGACCTCTCATGACAGCCTGACTAAAAGTGGGCCCAGTGCTGTCTAGTTCGGAATTTTTAACATCTTAATTGTCACAGTTGATATAACGTCTTAATTAACATCTTGATTTTTATAATTGATGAGAAGTTTGACTAAAGTATCCAAAGTTATGGAAATACTGTACAATAGAACTAAACATGAATTGAAGATTAGATGGTGAATCCAGTTACTGATGTTACAAATTACACTTATGCACACCCATGTCACTGAATGTACGAAAGAGATACTCATTACATAGTTACTCAAATAACAGGGAAATAACATGTAGGAAAGACGAGTTATTGTTCCTGAGAAATAATCAAGAGCCTACCTAATTCCAATAAATTTAGTGTTGTCAAATATTTAGTTGTGTCAGGTATGTGATTCTGGTAATTCTGCTTTTACTAGTTTAAAATCAAAATATTTAAATTTGAATGGTAGGGGTAAAGAAATAGAAAATGGACCAAAACTTTATGTAGATAATATTTTTCTAATGGATAGAAAATAGACATGCAGATTTAAGATTTACTCTTTTTCTAAGAATTTGATAGCTTTAGCTCTTACATTTAAGTCTATGACTAATTTTGAATTAAATTTTGAACATAGTGTGACGTAGGAGTCTATTTTACTGTTTTGCATGTAATATTAGCTGTCTCATCACCGTTTGTTGAAGAGATGATTCTTGCCTCATTGATTGTCTTAGCACTATTCTGTTCCTCTTAAGTTTTATTTTCCAGGCTCCCTACCATTTAAATTGTTTCTCAGACATTAGTTTTGGTGCCGAAGCGTGGATATTAAAGCATCTACTCAAGAGAGACTGTTTAGGCTGGAAGCGACTGAGATACTACTAACTAGTAAGTTCGAGTTAGGGTTACTGCCATTGTAGGTAGGTGAGAGGTTGTAAGAGAAATTAGAGAGATTGTGAGGAAAATTAAGCTGTTATTAGAAAAATAAAAAGAGTAGCGTTTTCTCTGGATATCTGTAGGTCGGGGAAGCATATTTTCAATGTTGCTTTGTGTGCAGCCTTGCTGATGGTAACTTGGTTACCTGGAGAGATTTCGTGACAGACACAATTTCTCTACTGTAGACTGGACTTTTACACATGGACAACAGTAGTTACTTGAAATAGTGAAAAAAATGAAAATAAGCAATAAAAATCAGGAGTTCTGCTAGTGGCTGTGTGACCTCAGGCAACTGCTCCCACCTTGTTTTATCTTATGTTAAATGGGGATACTGAATTTATGACCTGTGGCCCTCTCTGGCATTAAAGTTCTGTGATGTTGATGCATTTGAAGATGATGTTAACATGGCCAGGCTTTGATGTTTAGAAACCGCATTATAAAAACCTACCTAGCAGTGCCAGAAAGTAAGGAAGTGTTCCAAACACACACACACACACACACACACACACACACACACACACACACCCACATGCTCACATCGATGAGGTATGGCAGAGGGACACAGGAGCCAAATATAGTAGCTGCCAGTGGCCAAAGTCACAAAATAAGGTAGTATTGGATTATAACCCCCAAATAAAATAAATGCATGTGGGTTCTTACTGATACAACAAGTAATTGAATACATAAATGGGGAATAATAGAGAAATCTACCTTCTGAAAGAGTTCCAAGTAATTTATTTAGATATGTTGCCTTCAGATAGGTAGGGGCTCACTCCCCACTCTGGAAGTTGGGCTGCACATAGTGAATTCCTTGCAGAGTGTACAGGATAAAGTGGGGGAGAAAAGAATCACTTTTTCTGGCGGGTTGGGGCGTCACTGGAGAAACCTGACAAACATTATGTCAGCCAGGTGATCAATTTCAGCATCAGTCACATTGATAGTATATATACCCTTGATAGGATATGCTGATAATGACACTTTACCTTTGTGGTCTTTCTACCCCAAACATGAGACAAATTCCAATTGAGGAACATCTTGCGAATATGCCTTGCCCAGTACTCCTCAAACTGTTAACAGTCATCAAAACCAGGGACAGTCTGAGGAGCCGTCACAGCCAAGAGGAGCCTGAGGAGCTATGATGACTGAATGTGATGTGGTGTCCTGAATGGGATCAAGTCAGAAAAGGACGTCAGGTAAAAACTAAGGAAAGCTGAATACAGTATGGACTTTGGTTAATAATAAGAGATCAGGATTAGTTCATTCATTATGACACACGTACCGTGTTCGTGTAAGATGCAGTAACAGGGGGCAAGCCGAGTATGGGATGAAAGGGAATTTTGTATTATTTTAGCAGTTTTTCTATAATCTAAAGCTTTTATAAAGATAGTTTTTCATTTAAAAAAACCTACCTGGGGGAATATTGTAACACCCAGTTTGGTGCCTCTTCTGTGAAGTCATCCTCAAGCAGCCTCCTTCCCACAGTGCCACTGCTTTCTCCGTGGCACCACTTGCATCTCTGTTCTGCCACTGGCACTGCAGTTAACTTCCGCTCTTGTCTGCCCTGCAAGGCTGTAAGCTCCTCATTCATCTTTATGCACAGCTTCTGGCACACAGGAGGCACTCACATGTTTGTTAGCTGATACAATGAAGGAATGAGCCCTAGAACATATATTTCCTGAATCCACCACATGTACCACTTTTTGCTCTGAGTTCCTGAACTCAAAGATGCTCACATTGTAGCTAAGAGGCAGGATAGTAATGGGATGATGATGCCCATGATGTAGGAAGAACAGATGAATCTGCATTATAGAAGAGTTCCAAATAATTTAGGAAGATAAAGGAATGCCTATTCTGTCTACTTTAGAGAACAGCGTAAGGTTTGCAATGAGAATGTGTCAGAAAAGTGCTTTAAAAATACGTTTATCCCAAGAAAGATGCAAATAGTACTAGGACCAACTCCCCTCCTCCTCTACCTCTGCTCCCCACCAACTCACTTCCGGATATTTCCAGTCAGAGACTTTATTTCTTCATTTAAGGCTTTTACTTTTTGAAATCCTCAGGTATGATGACTATCTGGAGGCATACATTTAATTTATCAACTAAGGCCTTAGGTTTCTCACACTGGTGAAGGCAGAACCTGGAGACCTGCCTATAGGAGGCACCTCTTAAGGGAGGTGAGAGGGATCTGATCGATTCAGTGATCCCGGAAATTGAGGTTGAAAAGATGAGGTGGGCCTAACTTGATCCGTCTCCTCCGAGGCAGCACACACATTTCAGGATTACACTCCAATCCTCCCTAATAGCACAAGGCACAGATTAAGGAGGGCTAGGTTTTCGTTTGCAAGGAAACTTTGTAAGCAATAGATTTGCAACTTTGTTTATACATTGACATTTTCCGTAGGTTGAATCTGAGAATACTCACAAAAGCACATAGAGTAAAATAAAAAAGATGTTTCTAAAAGATCATAGAAAATATAAATTTAAATAGATTCAATTCTGGGGATAGTGAGGACAAATAGAACCCAGCCATGTAGTCCAATAATCTTGAAGGTGAATTAGAGGTGTAGTCCTGAGACTTCTGGCAAAGTGAAAAAGGAAACACAATTAGCTTCATGATTTTTGTTGTCCATAAGAAAAAAAAAACCCCCAAAACATTTCCTCCGGGGAATTAAAGCTTCCCTTAACATATAATTCTGGAATGAACGCTTCTCTTGACATATGATTCTGGAAGTTATACCCAAGTTTCCTTGCTAGCCTGGAGACCTGGGGACCCCATTAGCAGAGAGAGGAAGTAGATGCTGAGATCCAGGCATGTCCACTGTCACCTGTACATGCCTCAGGCCCACACATCACCGAGGGAGAAACAAATAATTGTCCCAGAGTCTTGAACAGGCCCTCAGGTATGGGCATTTTATTTCCAGATTTTACTTCCTTACTGTGAAGTATGAGATAACATCTGTCCTTCTGCACGTGGAATAAGGGGACAAGTCTAAATGTGAGTATATGAGTATTATTCTGAAGTCTGGTTTGATACCAGGAGTTAACAAGATAAAGAACACAATAAATACATTAGACCAGAATTAATACTTTAAATAGTGAGTTTATGATTTCACATTTGCAGTGAAGTTAATGCTGGCAAAGTTGCATCATATTGATGCTCTTGCCTTTCTTTTGAAAATATTTAAGTAAGAGCTGAAGAAGATGATCCATAGAAGCCTGCAGTCATTCAGAATCACTCCAATTGTTGTGCTCTCTTCTTTTGACAGGGTTACTAGGCAAGGAGATTGGGGCCACAGACAGATTTTGGAAGGAGCTTTCTAGTGATGGATGACAGAATTCGTGGTCCTGTCCTGTTAACTTGTTTTTCATGACATAAAGACACAGAAATCATGCTTATCAAGGTTGTACGTGACCCAAAGCAGGCAGAGAGAGCCCAAGTACAAAATGCAGACCCAAGATTCCCAATGAACTCAATGGTCAGAAACAGATTAAAAATCAACTTGATTACACTGAAAAGAGATATATGATATCTCCTCTTTCTTTTGCTTTCCTTTTTGGGGATTAACTAGAGAAGGAAGACCCTTGAGTTACTGGACTTGTGGGTGATCATAAGCTCCACTCCCTGGCAGCATAGACACACTCATGCGTATAAGTAAACATGCTATCGGCTGGGCGCGGTGGCTCAAGCCTGTAATCCCAGCACTTTGGGAGGCCGAGACGGGCGGATCATGAGGTCAGGAGATCGAAACCATCCTGGCTAACATGGTGAAACCCCGTCTCTACTAAAAAATACAAAAAACTAGCCGGGCGTGGTGGTGGGCGCCTGTAGTCCCAGCTACTTGGGAGGCTGAGGCAGGAGAATGGCGTAAACCCGGGAGGCGGAGCTTGCAGTGAGCTGAGATCCGGCCACTGCACTCCAGCCTGGGTGACAGAGCAAGACTCCGTCTCAAAAAAAAAAAAAAAAAAAGTAAACATGCTATCAAGTTCTAGAAACCTCCAAAATACCATTTAGTGGATTCGGTGAGATTGCATATTCTCAAATTCGATGCTCTTCTTTCCATATGCTATGGTTATTATAGGTGCTCAGTTACTCGCCACAATCAGAGGTTTTCAACAAATAACGAGTAGTTATGGAGCTCCAATTGTGTATATGACATTGGTCCAGGCACTGGAGCCAAGGAGATAAGCAAGACATAGTCCAGATCCCCAAGAGACCCAGGCATCTCTCCTAAATACGTGTAGATGAGGGAGGGATTCACGTACCACATTTGTAACCCACAGTACGTAGAAGAATGAGATGGACAATAAGTGCTCAGAGAGAGATGTGAAAACACTAATGGGGGGTATAAACCTGAAAATCAGTTAAAAAAATAAATCTGCAAAGCAAGGGATGTAGGCTCCAAAGATCATCATTTTTATATGCCTGTGCTCTTGCCATTGAAAAAGTTTTTTACATTTATAGGTTCATCTAGTGACTTACTGTTCTCAAGGCATAGCCATCAAATGAATATTTGTAACTGGATAGTGTGTAAGTGGGGAGAGGTTGAGAAGGATCTGTATTCTGAAATGGAGGCCAGAAAGCTTTGTTTATGATGGAAGTACAGAGGTGGAGTTCTCGTTCTCTTCTGTGTGTCTCTAGGACCCTGCCGTGGTTCTGTTGAAATCCAGGCTGTGAAAGAGTCTGCCTCCGCCACCACCCTTTTTCTTTGTTCCTTTTTTTTCTCCTCTGCACCTGGATTCAGCATTTACCGCCCTTAATTTATGAGCAACTTATAATAAACTACTCATATGTGATTAGGCCATTAAAAATAGAAGTAGAAAACGTAAAAGCAGGAGGAGGGCTGGATTTTATTTTGGGAATCGGCCCAATCCCATGAACTGTCTGTTCTTTCTGTTTGGGGCTAAATGGTCCTGATTCTTCATTTTAGACTAATTGCAAACTGGTGTGCATTACATTTTCCATCCCAGAACAACTGGATTATGGCTTTCTGTTCATTCCTGAACTCCAGCCACTTGTGATGGTGCACAGTGTTCAGCTGGCATCTTATCCAGCAGATTTTGGCCAAGGGTGTTCCCTGGAAACTCGAGTGTCTAGGCGTGAGCTCAGACACTGGCGCGTTTGCCATCCCTCTAAATGTCTCCATGTGCTTCATGTATAATTCTAACTGGAAAGCCAAAAGGTAGCTCCTCTTCTCTGCATGCAATAGCTTTCTCGTCGCTCCTGTCTTAGGGATTTATCACTCATTCCTTGTATGACAGGAACCGTGAAGGTTGTTGTCATCACCTCTACTGGAAATGGCTTGAAGGAAGGTCTTTTAAAAATCTTTCTTTACAGCCTTCTGGGGGCTTTATAGGGTAGAGGATCAGTTCATATAACTTGGCTATACCCTGTGGGTCCTTAAACCTGATGCTTCCTGTAGTTTCTACAGGAAGCATTTCCTGTGAAATCTCTGAAATAGCTTTCACGTGTAACTTAGAAACCAGCTGTCAGCAACTCATTTGCGTGGTATCATCAGTATCCTTCTTGCTTTCTCAGTCAGCTCATTTACCACCATGCCTTCCAGTTGGTGTTGGTATCATTACCAGCATCCTCGTGGATTGTAAGATGCAGTGACTCTGGAAGCTTTGCCAGCTGTCAGACCTTGAGGTGGCTTTGAGTTGTCTTGTGGGAAGGCCTCCCTTCTGTGTCAAGTATTCCTCATGGTTACTACCAGTTTGTTTCTTTAAAATCAAACTTCTTGTAAAATGTGAATTTCTGGTTTTATACCTGCGATGATTCAAAAATAGCCTTCGTTTGCCCTTTTGACCTAGGAACATCATTAAGGAGAGAAAGAAAGGATCACAGTAAATAATCAGCCCTAGGGACTCTCCATCTGGGAAAATCCGAAGGTATAGCCACTCTACTGTTTTCAAGCTCTACATATGAGAGCATTGATGAACGATTTTGGGGGGGTACTTATAAGCACCAAGGAAAGATATTAAATGAATCCACATTGTCTTGGGAGGTGTTTCACATAATTTGGAGTGTGACCAGCCCCATTTTCCCTGATGTAGATAGACTTTAATAAAGCATTAGGTCCCAGTTCCAGTGTAAATTTTGTTAATACCACGTGAAGGCCAAGAGAATTGGGAAGACATCTATTTTCATATGAAAGCATAACTTTGGAAGCACATAAAGCAACTAATTGACAAGAAAAATGAAAGCATATTTCCAGAAGGCCAAGAATGTCTTGGCAATCCAGATAAATGCTGTTTGTAAAAGCAAAACTGATAACCAGGAATGACTGTGGAATGGAGCCTCATGAAGTCCGAGATAAGATAAATGAGTGAAAGGCAGGAGGAGGGAGGTATGTGTTTCCAGGGAAAATGTTCACAGGGTTATTCTAAAGCTCAGTTAGAAAGGCTTACCAAGGCGACAAATACGTTAAAAAAAAAACAACCCAAACAGCCTTAGTTCCTTCCTTGTAGGGCCTTAAAACCAAAACGTGACTATTTCTAAGAAAATCATGATAATTTTTAACAGAATTACCTACTGAGAAGATCAGGAGTTGTGCTTGACCCGATATTTGGGTCGAGCCCTGCCTTCTACACTAGGGGTCCCCAACCCCCAGGCCATGGACCGGTATAGGTCTGTGACCTGTTAGGGACCAGGAGCATGAACCCTATTATGAACTGTGCATGCAGGGCTCTAGGTGGCATTCTTGTTATGAGAATCTATAGTAACTAATGCCTGATGATCTCAGATGGAATGGTTTAATCCTGAAACCATCCCTCCCCTCAACGCCTCCGTCCATGGAAAAATTGTCTTCTACGAAACTGGTCCCTGGTGCCAAAAAGGTTGGGGACTGCTGCTCTACTCCATTCCAAGTCTGTCTTGGAATGATCAAGAAAGAGGTTGGTGGCCTTTAGCTAGTGGTTGGGGTGGTAGGCGGTTTATTGTAGTGGATGAGAGCGTGAGCCCCGGAGTCAGACTCACATCGAACCCTGGCTATGTGCCTTGAGTCAGGCCACTTCACTGGTTGGAGCCCCTGTTTCCTAATCAATACAATGAGGATAATTACAGAGCCCAGCACACAGAGCACAGAGAGGGTGAAATGAGCCCGTACATTCAAGACTTGGTAGCACAGTGTCTGGCCACCAACAGGTGCTGATAGACTCAGAGAGGGGAGAAGGGCCAGGGGCCAGGCATGGCAACTAGTCTGTGGTTGCTGAGTCCGGCCGTGCTGAGAAGGGTGGCAGTTGCATCCCTGTTCTGTGGAAGCAGCGCTTCAGCAATCCAAACAGAGCAGCAGACCCCAGAATGGGAGTCTGACACCCCCGAGGCCCCACATCCTACTGTGTTTGGTGGTGTGGGGATGGCTGGGGAGTGATATCCCAGTTGGTGCAGGTCCAAGGATCTTCTGGCAGGTCCCTGTAAGTGCCTGGTGCATCTGGTGACTTCGAACAAAGGGCACCAGTAACAGCGTTGGTCCAACAGGAAAGAAGGCCTTTGGCAAGAGGGCCTCTTTGTTTGCTTCTGTGTGTGTGCACCTTGTCTGCCCTGACAGGCGGAACTCACTTGTTTGTTTTGTGGAACAAAGAACAGGCCTGGTTAGATTGGAGTGGGAACTGGGGGCAGGTGGGGGGAGCAGGGTGGGGCAGGTGGTGGCAGGGTTCCTGTTGTGACAGCACACTCCAGGAGAAGCATCTGGCATGCGTCTCTTGGCCTCAGCAGGGGGAAAAGAATAAAGACACATTCTCATGCTTCCACTTTGATCCCGCGAAGTAAAAGTCCGCAGACAAGGGTCTTGAGTGGCCTGAACCTCTTCACTCTCGGCTTCTTATTTAGCATAAATAGGAAAATTATTGGAGCTAGCTGCTTACCACAGAATGAGGTGAAAGAGAGGGCTACGGCTTCCAGAAATGTAACAATTCCACAGGAATGGAGGGTGTGGGTGGGCCAGGCAGAGGGGCAGGTCCTGCAGAATCGGGAAACGGTGGCTTCACCTCAGGCCACAGGAGCCGAGCATGTGTGCCGTGCAGTGGAGATGCGGGCTTGCACCCTTGCACACACAGGCAGCGGCCCGTAGGAGTCCTGCAGGGAAGAAGCCCAGCCATTGTAAAGGGAGGCATTTCCTTCTCACATGAGTGGATACTTCCATTTTCCTGGTGCCCACCATGGTGTGCTAAGAAGAGTGTAAAAGACATTCTCTGTACCCTTGAGGATCAGAGGCGGGGATGGTCTAGATAGAAAACAGAACCGAGCAGAAAGCAGCCGGCCTTAGTGGGGTTCCACACTGTGACATGTGCTGTTTTCTTCCACCTGCACTGCCTTTCCCTTCCCTCTGTGTGTGGCACCAGGACTCTGCAGCTTCACCCGTCTCACCCAAGTAGAGTTAAGGCTCTCTCACCTCCTCTTCGTAGCACTGGGTTCCTGTCTCCACTATAAATACATAGTCTTGTGTTGTGCTTTCTTTTTTCACATCAGTTGCTCATACTTATGTTGATTGTTGAAACTTTTTTTTTTTTTTTTTTGGAGACAGGGTCTCACCCTGTTGCTCAGGCTAGAGTGCAGTAGCTTGATCATGGCTCACTGCAGCCTCAATCTCCTGGGCTCAAGTGATTCTCCCACCTCAGCCTCCCAAGGAGCTGGGACTACAGACGTGTACCACCATGCCCAGCGAATTCTTTGTACGTTTTGTAATGACAGGGTTTTGCCATGTTGCTCAGGCTGGTCTCAAACCCTTGGGCTTAAGTGATCCATCCACCTTGGCCTCTCAAAGTGCTGGGATTACAGGTATGAGTCCCACACTATTAAGCCTATGAGCAAAAATGGATGCATGCTGTCTATCCTAAAAAGTTTACAGTCTAGTAGAAGAGAACATAAGAAAAAAATCATGCAAGTAAATAAAAATTGTACCCATGATAAGGCCTATGGAAGAGAGGGCCTAGGATTTGACCTCATTTGGGTGGTCAGGGACCATTTCCTTGAGGAGGTGAGGATTGGTAGAGAGGAGGCAGAGTCTTCAGGCAGACGTGCAGAGGCCCCTGGGGTGGGAGGAAGTATGGTACAGGAGGAATTTTTTTTTTTTAAAGCCAGTAGAAGGATGGGGGGTGGGTGAGGAGGAGGAGTGTGGCATGAGATGGGGCTGGAAGGGTAGGTAGACGATATAGACATTGGGGACTGAATTAAGGAGGTTCATTGTTTATTTTTGCTTTTATCCTTAAGAGCACAAGAAGGCCACTGAAGCATTTGGTAGAGGGTGACATGACCTGATTTGGGCCTCAAAATAATTTCTCCTGCCCCAGTGTGTGGGGATGGATTGGAAAGGGCAGAAGAGGGGATGTGGGCAGACCAGCTTGGAGGGTCTTGCTGTTGCCCGGGAAGGAAACATTGGCAGCTTGGAGTTGCATGGCAGTGGTAGAGGTGGAGAAAGGAAGGAAGAGCTGAGATAAACTCGGGAGCTCATGAAATAAAGGTAATGGCTTTTTGGTGTTTTTTTGTTTGTTTGTTTGTTTGTTTTTGAGACAGGGTCTCTCTGTGTCCCGCAGGCTGGTGATGTGATCTCAGCTCACTGCAACCTCTGGCTTCCAGGTTCAAGTGATTCTCCTGCCTCAGCCTCCCGAGTAGCTGGGATTACATGCCTGTGCCACCACACCTGGCTAATTTTTGTATTTTTAGTACAGATAGGGTTTCACCATATTGGCCAGGCTGGTCTCAAACTCCTGACCTCAAGTGTTCTGCCTGCCTTGGCCTCCCAAAGTGCTGGGATTACAGGCATGAGCCACCATACCTGGCCTAAATGGCTTTTCTTATTATGTAACTTCTCAGAGCCTTTAATATGTGGGTTAATGTAAATTGTGATTCACTGAGAAAGGCCTTGACCATCAGAATTTTCCACAATATGACCAGGCTACAAATCTTTCTTCAAAGAATCTTCCACAATACTTTTATTCCATAGCATACTGCTGGGGAAATACTGCATTATATAATTGCTTCTTTTTGGGGTACTTTCCACAGAGAGTTGTAGATACTATACCAAGGTCTGTAATAAGAAATGGGTCTGACCCAGCACGAAGAGGAATGTGTCTGACACAGGGTTTGAGTTGAAGCCTTGGGCAGATGAGACGGAATAGGTAGATTGAATTCAGTTTAGGAAGGTTTTGGAGGCCAGGCTGAGGGGAGTTTGGATGCATTTTGCCGTGTGTCGGGAGTCGTTCCGGGCTCTGAGCTGTGTCATGGCGGAAGTGCCATCTTGGCTAGGTCATTCTGGAAGATACCTGGTAAACGGGGTGGGTGGTGAGGTGTGTATTGGAGTTGGGCAGCCTGGCTTTCTAGCAGTGAGTGGATGAGGACCCGGGCGTGGGGAGTGGGAATGGAGAGTGCAGCTTTGGGGTTGAGAAGGAAGTGTGAGATGTTTTCCTTCACACCCTTTTTTTTGGTGGGTGGCCACTGGCAGCAGCTGAAAACGTGAGAGGCTCTTCTATGTTTTTCTGAGGCCAGATAAGCATAAGGATGCCTTGGAGCCCGTGGGTTCCCACGCAGCACTGGCAGAGAAGCCGCGTGTTGGCAAGGGCGCTGCCATTGTCAGGGAGTGGGAGAGGAATTAGGTTAATAGATGAAGCCTGAGGAAAGGGTTAAGTTGGCATCAAGGCCGTCAACTTCCCGCCGTGGCTGAGATTTCACTGTGTGACTTTGAACAGGCCACTTAACCTCTCCAGGCCCCAGTTTGCTCATCTGGAAAATGAGAGGCTAGAACAAACGTCAGGCCCCTCCTGAGCTGGAATTCCAGCCGTCTTGGGGAACTGAACATTGTTAATTAGGGCAATCATTTATCAGGGTCAGCAAGAGCCTGTGCTCCCAGAGAACTATCAATTTTGTGAAAAATTTAGATTGAGAATGGAGACTTTGGGGAAAAAAAAAAAAGTGTAGAGTGTTCAGTTCACACATTCCTCTGAAATTCAGGCATGTTTTCTGAGGCAAAGATGTAACAGAGTGAGGCCGACTTTAGCCAGGACAGATTTTTTAGTAACGCAAAGGTAGACAGCATCCTAATGAATGAATCTGCTAACTGAATGCTTATTTTAGGAACAGAGGGTGCTAACATTTTATTTTTATGTGGGGTGTTTGCAAGCTGAAGGAATTTTCTCATAGAGACATTGTTATGAATTGAGGCTAGGTTCTCAGGTCAGCTAACAATAGTTGATTTAGCCCATGACACCACTAAAATAGTGTGTATTAACTATAAAATACAGAATGCATGTGTGGTGGGGGAATGTGTGTGTATGCTTGGGGAGTATCACTGGGTATTAAAAAAATACCTAGGCACATAAAAACCTCTGTCAAACTGATTAATTCAGTAAGCTTGGATTGTGAGTGTGCTGTGTGCCAGGTGCTGGGCTGGGCACAGAGTGAGATGAGGGCCCTGTCTGGAAGGGCTCCTGGTCTGGTTTTCAGCCTGTGGGCTCTCAAGTCCAGCTGCGTGCGTTGGCTTCTGGCTCTGCTGCTTATACCTGTGAGCACCTAAGCAAGTGACTTACCTCTCAGTACCTCAGTTTCCTCACTTAGAAGCAAAGGATTATAATAGTAGTGCCTCCCTCAGGGGGAAACCGACGAGAATTCAATGAGATGACTCATGGAAAGCACATAGCCGGTGTCTGGCATAGACTGAGCACTCAGTAAATCTAGTGATGCCTGCCTAGCCAGAGCCCTGTCCTCAGGGGATGCAACCAACAACTCACCTGAGGCCTACGTGGGGAGTTAGGCTTCTCGTCCAGTTCACCAGGCATAGCCTGGCACGGGATGGGGTGAGAGGTGGAGACAGGGTATTGGCCATAGTGGGAGAGAAGAAGTGGGGAGTGGGAGGAGGCTAAAGGAAAAGGGTGTTGTCTGATTTTTTCCCCAGAAGTCAAGGTACAACTTACCAGCAAAGGGGATGGGGTTGGGGCAAGGGGTGACCTCTAGGAGCCATCTGAGAACTGCACGGGAGCCAGAGGGTTATTGGAGGCACCTAGATGGGGAGGAAAGAGGAAAGGGACTGGCAGCTAAGGAAGAGATGGGAGCAGGAGTGGGACCCCAGCAGCAGTGCCCTGACTGCCCCCATGGATCCTGCAGTGGCACTCACAGAGGGGAGGTTCTGGGAAGGGTCCCGTGGGTGTCTGCATGTCTAGAGGTGGCGGGGACTATCTTTGGTTGGTAGTCTTTAGTTCAAGCCCCAGGTTTTATCTCCAGCCTCTGTGTGGGGTCTGACTCTTCTGTTCTCTGGGAGACTGTTCAGGAGCCTAGAGCAGTTGGTAATCAGGATGCTGATAGGCCCAATTTGCAGGGAGCGTTGTTTTGATTTTGGCCCCCATGCTTTGAGAGAAGACTTGGTACAACCTGCCAGTAAGTGAGGAAGGACCTTGGACAGTTTAGCCTAAGAGGAAAAGAAAGATGGATGGTATGAGGGTGGGCTTAAGTGTTTGAAAGGCTCTCATTTGGAAGAAGGTCTCACTAAACCATCCTTGGTTGGTCTCAGTGATATTGTAGGAATGCAAACGTCAGCTCAGTGTGAAGGAGAAGTTTCCATGCCTGAGAGCTGTGGGAAAATGGAAAGGCTTGTTTTGAGAGGCAGTGTGTTTCCAGCCCCCAGAGCAGAGACTGAATGGCTGCTTATCTTCCAGAGATAGCAGGGAAAGTGGAAGGAAGTGTTGGAAATTCAAATGAGGGTTTCAACCTGAGAAAGTTGGTGTCTCAAATAATGCTGATGCTCTGTGACATTATGAATGGGTAAGATGAATGAAATACAGGCCTGTTTTAATTTATCTGGAGAAATGGAAACTTTGGTAGGTCAGAGAGAGGAAATAACCTTCATCTGCCGTGCAGTTAATTGCAGAGATGGCTATGACCTTAGAGACCTTAGACCAGTGTGCTCATGAGCCTGTCTTCAGCCAGTGATTACTTAGATTTCACTTATGAACATGTTGAACTCTCTCTGGGACTTTAAAGTCTTTAAAAATGGCACTGTACCTTGTTCAACTTGTACATTCAGTGACTGTAGACGATCAGTGGAGGGTACTTCAATCCTTAATTGGATTCTCTTCTGTGACATTTTATAGTCATGGAAATGAGGCTTGGGGAAGTTGTGGCTGCCTCAGGTCACACAGACCGACCCAGGGGCTGCCCTGGGACCAAGACACCCACTCCTGCTCAGCCTCCAGTGTTCCTTCTATTTAGGCCACTTTCAGAGGTCCCAGTGCAGTTGGGATACATCAGTACCAGGCATAGCATTTCATTAAGCTACCGCCTAAGGATGCCCAGTGTGGGATGCTTTTAGTGTGTGACCAGGGATTTTGTGGCATATGGCAGATTTTCCTAGATGTGAAGTCTGTTACTCTGCAGAACCTCACTGTAACACCGTTAATTGTCAAAGCCAGGGCCAGGCGGGGACTGCCAGGCCCTCCAGATCCTCAACAGTAGGTCAGTCGGAGCCTTGGCAGGGGACCTCCCCCTACTTCTGATGAGCTGGCCCCGGGGATGGGCCACATCTCTTGGGTATGTAACTCATACCCAAGAGGGCTTCTCAAAATCACAAGTCACCTGGGTAGATGTGGGTATCTTAGGGGTTAGGCTGGGGTCCCCGAGGTGAGAGTACCCTGGCAGATGCAGTGCTTATGGTCCTGTAAATGACAGCAGGTGACTTGGCTAGGGGTGGAGGGAGTGGGACTCTCATCGGATAGGTCCTGGAGGGCAACCTGAAGCTCAGAGTGGACCAGTTGAGGACTGGGCCCCCGATGTGTGTGGGGCAGGTGTTGCAGCTTCATCAGCCTGCAGTGTTCCAGGGCTCGCTCAGGGCAGGCTGGGTAAAGGCTTGGAGTGGAAGGGGTGTGTATTAGTCTGTTTTCATGCTGCTGATTAACACATACCCAAGACTGGGAAGAAAAAGAGGTTTAGTTGGACTTACAGTTCCACATGGCTGGAGAGGCCTCACAATTGTGGTGGGAGGCAAAAGGCACATCTTACATGGCGGCAGCAAGAGAAAATGAGGAAGACACAAAAGCAGAAACCCCTAATAAACCCATCAGATCTCGTGAGACTAGTTCACTATCACGAGACTAGTACGGGATAGACCGGCCCCCATGATTCAATTACCTTCCCCTGGGTCCCTCCCACAACATGCGGGAATTCTGGGAGATACAATTCAAGATGAGTTTGGTAGGGACACAGCCAAATCATATCAGGGTGGTATGGGGTATTCACGGTTATTGAGCAGTTGCCCCTGTGCCCTGCCTGGCGTTGCGCTGAGTACTTCCTTAGATACTCTCACACTGGGAGTGGCATAGCATTGCTCTTCCAGTTTACAGAGCAGGAAACAGAGCCTCCGGGTTCACTGCTGGTCATTGACAAAAGCAGGACGATGATGATGATAATGATGACGAGGGTTAGCAGAATCACTCCTGTCTACTCAGTGCACAGTGCACGCCTGGCCACATGCTATGTATTTTACACACGTTATATTTCATCCTCACCCCCATCCTGTATGTTAGGTGCTATCATTGCCCTTTCAAAGTGGAGGCGATTACAGCTCAATATAAGGTAATTGACAGGCTCAGAGTTGCATGGTTGGTGGGCAGCTGAGCCAGGATTTAAACTCAAGTCTGTCTGACTCTGGGAGCCTGGGCTCTTTCCTTGCTACAGCCCCACTTGTCCTTGGGGCTGAAGCTTGTGATGAACGCCAGGTTTTGTTTTTAATGGATGTGACCTGGGTGGGTTGAATCTGCAAGTATAATAGTAGGTCTTTACGTGATGTGATAGGCTAGATGATGCTGCAATCATAAACAGCGTCCAAAGCTCTATAGCTTCACGAAGAAAACCTTATTTCTTGCTCATGCTACACATCCAATCATGGCAGGGTTGGAGTTAGTTGCTTTATTCCTGAGTCCCTGGGGGACCCAGGTGTTGGCGATCTCTGCAGTGGGGTAGGAGGAGGATATGGTAAATCACTAATGGGCTCTTGGAACTTGTACCTGGACATGACACATGCCACTTCTCGCATTTTCTTGGCCAAAGCTAGTCACATGGCCACTCCTGACTTCAAGGGGGCAGGAAAGCAGATTGATGTGCCTGGAGGAGAGAAGAACTGGAAATATTAGGTGAACAGCGCTAATGATCCCCACAGTGATTCATGGGGCCTGTTTGGTCAGCACCCCAAGATGGCTCCTTTTTAAAACAGGTGAGGGCTGGCCCTAGAGCATTCCTGGGGAAGGTCTTAGATTAGACTTGGTTACTCCATCCCTCCCCCTCTGTCTGTCCCAGCTTTTTTGAGGGAGGGAGTGACATTTTATTCTCCATTCAGAAAAGGAGGGACTGAGTGAGTCTTGCCAACAGCATGGCTGGGAAACAATTGCTCTAGGAGGATGAGGGCCAAAAAGTCACCACACCTCCTTCAAGGCCTCTGTATAGACGGAAATCTGTGATTTATGCTCTGTAACTTCTGGGTGGTACACAGTAATTCCTTCCTGGACACTGTTTGCTGTCTATACAGCCACTCTTCCTTTGACATTTGGCCCCATTATCTTTCATTTTCCTTGATCCGTGCCCTGAATGGATCCATTAACGCCACCCTGTTTTTAAGAAAGCTGAGCTGCGATTTGGAGAAGTTGTTACTTGCACAAAAACCTCAGTGTGATCAGGTGACTCTACCAGGATCAGGACGTTTCTATTCTGGCCCTGTTCCCCTTGCCAGTCAGTTAGAGCCGGCTGTTGACCCGGGTAGCCTGGCCTGCAAGGAGGAACCAGGGGAACGTGGGCTTTGTAGGAGCCTGGTCTGCTCAGCTCTGTCTCAGGGAACAGCCTACTACTTTAAAGGAGGAAGTAATAAAGGTCACTCTTGTCAGGTGTCTTAACCCTGTGGGTACCAGAGTCAGCCTAAACACTTGTAGCAGTCTTGGCCCAGGCTCTTGCCTACTGAGGCCGTGTCCTTTTCTTTCTCCAGTCCCTGCTTAGTATCGCTCCGGTGGCCACGGAAGTGTGGGGCAAAGAGAAAAGTTGACAGCTTTCTACACGGAAATTTGGTCTTGTTTGGGGCTGCAAGGAGGCACTAATGAGAAGCGTCATTGGATTGAAAGTTCTTGGCCTCAGCATTTGTATTTAAGTTCTGAAAATGGCCTGATTTCTGTAATTCAGGATTGACTCAGCATTTATGGATATATGGTAGCAGCAAAATGGGGAAGCTGAAGGACCCGTTTTCACAAATAACAAGACTTCTGGGCAGGGGTGCAGGGCAGAACTGTGGACCAGAGTAGGGCCTGTGAGCTTCCAGATTGAGCCTTTGGCAGCTTGTTTATCTTCTTTCTTCAAAAATCCTGTTGAACCTGTTGGACATGTGTGTGCTGACAGCAAGCTGATTTGTAATCATTTGTAAAGCCATGTGGTCTGTCTGTGACAGCGCTCTAACTGGGAGTCTAACCCTTGCGTTTACCCGGCTCTCATCCCCCAATATTTTCCAAGTGACGCAGAGCGCTGGAAACAGGGCATTGTCTGGGTGGAGTCCCTTCCTCCAGCCAGCAGCTCCTTGAAGGCGAACGGCACTGCAGGGGCATGTTGGGTTCTGTAAACAGAACTTTTACATGCTGGTCACAAGGTTAGCTTAGACTGTGGCTCTCATGGTGAGGGAAATGGTGTCTTAGAAATATGATGTAAGGCTCTTTGTATCTCCTGGAAACTGGGGAACATTTTGTAAGAATTTTTCTAAGGAGTGGTGTTAAAAAAATAAAGCAAAGGCACAATGGAAGGTCTAAGGCTGTGTTTCAGAGAAACACATTTTTCCTCAAGCTGCTGCCCCCATTTGGAAGAGCCTGGTAGCAACTAGCAGAGGTCACAAGCAAGGAGTCAGAGCCGGGTTCAAGTCCTGGGTGTGTGACTTTTGTCTACCTAACCTTAAGGTATTGCGGTCATTGACTGAGGTCTTAACTGTGTGTCTGAAACATTGCTAGGTGCTTTGCATAATGTCTCAATTCATTTTTGGAATAACGAGAAAACTGAAGTTTCAACAAGACCAAGCAGGACCAGTTCAGGTCTGCTGACTCCAAGGCCTGCACTCTTTTTGTTTTCTTTTGTTTTTATGAAGATAACATTCATATAACACAAAATTCATTTTAAACATTTTACAGTGTGCACTGCAGTGGTTTTTATATATTCACAATTTGGGTAACCACCACCACTATCTAATTCTAGAACATTTTCATCACCCCAAATAAAGCCCCTTTCATCTGAATTCCTCCTTTCTCTCATCCTTTGGCAACCACTCGTCTACTTTCTGTCTGTATGGATTTGCCTATTCTGGACATTTTGTATAAACAGAACAAGACCTGAACTATGGAACATGTTGTGTTTCGGGAAAATCAAATCACTTAACTGCTCCACGTCTATTTAGTTGCAGTGTATTGTGGTCACAGGTATTTTAATTTCCATCTCGGGTATCTCTGTAGGTTTACTGTGTGTCAAATGCATTCTGTGAGCAAATGTGAAGATTTTATTGTCGAAACTTTGTCTTGGACCTATATCTTCATTACAGGCCACTCTGAGAGGGAATCTTAACTAGTTTTTTAAAGGGAAGCATGTTGACTTATTTCCTAAGGACATTATGAAGAAAACCAGAGACATTTTTAACCTATGTAGTCACTGAGTTGCTATAGGAAAAACTGGGTAATTGAATATGATTAAAAGGGAATATCTTTTAGGTTGTTCTGTAAGCAAGAAAATTGCCACCAGGGCAACAAAAACACAGGATGTAAATAAAATCTTCGTTAAGCAAGGTATATGTAAACTCCCCGAGTATGGCAGGTTCGTGACCATAAGGAGAGAATGGCCCTCACCTCTAGATGCTGTGGCAGGGACATTGTTACAGATGATCTGGTTTAAATGGCAGCATTTGAAAATAAAATGTAAACATGAGGCAGTAGGAGTAAAACCTCCAGTATTCTTAGCTCATTGAATTCCAGGACTGCCTAATGCTGCGTGAATTCTTCAAGTTCATTCTAGAATCCCAGACTGTTAGAGCTGGCCAGGACATTGAAACGAGAGTGACTGACCCTTTTGTGTTGCAGAGGGGGAAAGGGAAGGCAGATGGAAGTTAATCTATTGTCATCATACGTGAATTGTTAGCGGGGTCTGGTCTAGAATTCACATCTTTTAACAAAAAGAAATTGAATATTGATCTGTACAATTTTTCGCATTGGAATCAACTCTTCCTTGGAAATATTTGGGACCTGGGTGATGAACACCCTCTACTTCTTTGCCACTTCCTTTGCCACATTTATTTCCATCTCTCCCATGCACTATTTATGTGCATCCCCCCGCCACACACAAACAAAAAGAGCTTATCACTGTATAACCAACTGAGTTCTGAACTGTAGATATGTTGGCAGAGATTGGTGTTGGCAATTTTGATAAATACAGTGAGAGAAAATTTGGAAACTCTGATGTTCTTCTTGGAGCATGGGATTTAAAAATATTTTGCAATGGCTCAACCCCATCTTGCCCAAAAAATGGTAAGTAGGCAAATCAAAAAGGAGGAAGGAAGGAACCCATCACTTTACATTACTAAAAGAATTTCAACTTTTTAAAGATTTGTATCTCTTTCTTTTTTGATTTTCTGATCTGTTTAAGTATTACCGATTATACCTTCTTTAAGGATGTGAACTGAATTCAGAGGGGGCAAGAGCTTGCAGAAGGAAGGTTGCAATGTGAGCTGGCTGCAAAGCCTGCAGTAGTGCACAAGCCACCTGACGTCGAATCCCAGGCACTGAGAGTCCTACCAGGAAGCATAAAGGATTTGACCAGTTAGGAGCTCAGCTCAAATCTCTGCAGGAAGGTCCTGAGAACTGAGAAGGGTCCCATACAGCCTAGACCTCACTGCTCAAAGGGGTATCCACAGACCAGCATCATTGGCATCACCTGGGAGCTTGTTAGAAATGCAGAGTCCTGGGTCCCACTCCAGAATTCCTGAGTCAGAATGAGCGTTTTAATGAGATCTCTAGGTAATTCATTAAAATTTGAGAAGCCCAAGATTAGAGACCTTATGCCAAGGAAATTAACAAATGATTGGGAGAAGGGATGAAGTATGCTAGTTAAGACTAAAATATATGCTGTTTCGGTACCTGAATAGTTGACCTTTGTTCATTTGAGGGGGAAGCTGAAGACACAATACAGGGAACTTGGTTCCTAACACTCTCAGAGTGAGGAAGGGATGCATCATTGTGACCCAGGCCCTTACTGTGCAAATGAAAGCAGACGTCCACAGCCATGGTGGTGAGAAGACAGTAATTTCCCAGCAGATGAGCTGACCTAGGGGACGCTTCTAGTACCTCTCAGCTGGGAGCCTGCAGCCCCAACACACTGGGGCGTGGGGGTGGCCAGCGAGATGGAACTGACACCAACATTCCATTCTCTGGATGCCCCGGCCTCCACGCCTCAGCTGTTTTCACTCATTCAGCAAAAAAGAGAGACAGAAAGGAAACAAAAGCCGGCTGTGGCAGAGGCCGTGTTAATTAGTAAAACCTGATATGTCTGTGTATTGGGTCGGCACTAGGACAAGCAGGAGGCCCTCGCCCTGTGTGGTGACTTGTTGTCCATCAGAAGTGAGCCTATCCAAGGTGTCGGGTCCGTGTTCCTACAGTGAGCACTCCTCAGCTTCCTGAGTCAGGCAGAACATGCAGATGGGGCCATTTATGGTGCCATGGGGGGTTTTGTGCTCATCTTCTGTGGCTCCAGGGGCCAGTGTGAACACTTCTAAATGTGGGTGTTAACCCATGAAAATGTGGAAAATGTGCCAGCCTGCAGGCAGGTGATTATTTGCAATGAATGGCGGTATGGCAAAGACTGGGATTTCACTGTCTTGCGTATGTGTGATACAATTGTTATATTTCTTTTTTCCTTCTTTTAAAATTGGTAATTGGAGCATATGGCTAAAAGTCAAGTATTTTTAAAGTAATGGAAATTTAGCAATTCAGCATGTTGAAGCATGCTGTTTGGCTGTTTTAGAAGAATGTTTTTCTTAGATGCCATCAGTTTACCACACCATCCTCGACTGGGAAATGGGGCTAAGATTTTAATAAATTAGCCAACCAAGAAACCCGACTTACCTTTGAAATAAGATGGGTGTCATCTTCTTTGTGCAGTGCAGTCCCCCTGGAAGGACTAGTAGAAGACCTCAGTTCTCTGTTTTGAGAAGTGTAGGCTTGATTTTTTTAGCTGGTAAAAAACGTGCAGGTAGTGGCCTGAAGCCAAGTGTGACGATTTGGAACCACAGCTGGTAAGCTGTGTGAAGTCTTCCCTTTTGGGAAGCAGATGTGAGTTTAGTTGGCCTAGCAGTAATAACAAGGGCTACCACAAGAGCTGTCATCCCATTTAACTAGATATTTACAATAATGTACGAGGTGGGCAATTCATCCCCCTTCTTCAGATGGAAAACAAAGGCTCTGTGAGGCCAGGCCCGGTGGAAGGTCCAGCAAGAGGCACAGCCTGGGTGTGGATCTGATCTGGCTGACTCCAGAGCCTTTGCTGTTTCCTCTAAACAGATAGATAAGCATTTTTAGAAGTATAAATGAGAATTCCATTCTTGAGGCGATTTATGTCTGTGTTCCTCAGGATGGGACATGCGTCTGTGTGCTGGGTGGGCAAGGAGGAGAGTGCTTGGCAAAGTCACAGGATAAAAGTGACGCCGCTTCCTGGAATACCAAGAACACAGTATCCTTAATGTAAAAAGAGACATAGTAGAATGAAAAATGCTATGGTGTTGGATGCAAAATTTAGATTCATTTGTAATGGAAAAACCCAAGCCTTGAAAGCGGTTCTTTGCAGTCCCTCGGATGTCTCTCATCACCCCACACGGGACTCCTTTGCCTTAGGGTTGCTGGAGTGGAAAAGTTGGGGAGGCACTTGTGTAGTTGCAAGTCCTGGGCCATCTGGGCCTTTTCCACTCTCCCAGCTATATGTGGTGAAAAGGAATTGCTTAACTATGTAAACCGGCGTGGGAGAGTTGGCGCTGTGCTCTGTTTGTACAGCTGCTCCTGGGCCTCTGGCTCCGCTATCTTTCATGGCCCAGAAGTACCCATGAAAAGACAAAGGAAGGGTTTCTAGAGGCTGGAGGAGGTGAGAACTTGGCCGAGGAGGTGGGTTGTTCTCTGAGTTCCTGAGACCATTGATGGTCAGTCTTTTAAAAGAAAATGTATATTTATATTAAAAAATTGTAATACATGTTGAATTTCCATAGTTCAAAATTTAAAAATTACCAGAGGGTTTGCAATTGAAAACTTCCTTCTGCTGTTTTCCACACGGCCCCAGTTTCCTTCCTCATAGCCAGTCACTGTTACCAGTTTCTTGTGTAGCCAAGTAAATACATCTTTATCCCTCCTTACCTTCTTTTTATACACACAGAAGCTTGCCACGTCTACTAATCTGTCTCTTGCTTTTTCCTCACTTTCTTGTTCTTTTTTTCTCCCAGCTGCACAAGATACCATTGACCTGATGTAACTTATTTAACTAGTACCTAATTGGCCTTTAGTAGTATGCAATCTTTTGCTATTAAAGTGCTGCAATGAATAATCTCATTTATATGTCATTTTGCACACACGTGGGATAAAATGAGAGACAATAAGTTTCTGGGTCAAAGGAAATGTACATTGTCATTTTGATAGATACTACCAAATTGCCGTCCAGGAGCCTCATACCAGTTTATAGCCCCACCAACAGTCGATGAGAATATGTTTCCTCACATTACACACACTGTGTTATTAAACCTTTTGATGTGGCTGCCTCATAGCTGAAAAAATAATCTTGGTGTAATTTTTAGTGATGATCCAACCTTGAAAAATGGTAGAAAATGGCACAGTTTTGTTACTTTTGCCTTTGTGGTGATGAATCTGATGTGGTGTTTCCAACTTTTTGGAGTGGCAGAGGAATCGACTACCTGTACAAGTGAATAATAGTTAAAATATTAAGATGCAAATCCATATAATTCTTTTAAAACCAGACATCACATAGGTGGTGTGATATAGCCAAATGAATTATTAAAAACTGTGTGCTTTTTGGTTTTATTTATGATGGTGCTTCCTCTCTAATATTGTTATGACATATAGGACGTGGGATCAGAGAATCGTAGAAACATAACGCCAGCACCTTTAATGACTTCAGCAGTACTTGCCCCCAGGGACCTTCCACCTGAGTTGCTCTTTACCAGCTCTGTCTTGGTGCAGTTCTGCTGCCTTTGCCACATCCATGAGACACAGAGTCTCATCTGGAAAAGATGATACATGGATGCAAGCATCAGAGCACTTCAGAGTTGGGAGAACTTTGAAGGTCCTCTCCGCCGTGTTTCTTTTCTTCACTGGGAAGTCATGGAGAGGAACTTACGTGTAGTACTTGCCTTGAACAAAAGGATAGGATTTTTATTTTAGATTCCATGACTACTGCAGGTGAATTAGGTATGGTTTCAGGAAGGGAAAGTTTCTTCTATGGGCTTTATATAGTGAGCTGGGTGTGTGGGGGTGCAGGAGCATGAAAATGGGAGAGGACTTTTGGGAAGATTTGCTAACACAGGCTCATGTTACATTATTTGTAAACATAATGTGAAGACATAGAGAAAAACATAGTATCACTTTACAAATAATGAAAAAAAAGGACTAAGTGTCTCAATACACACAAGGTCTGCTAGAGTCATACTCAGGCCATGCCACTGAAAGTTAGGATTGGAATAAATCCCTGCCAGCCATAAGCTGAGTGAAGAACTTGCATGCCAAGTTCTAAACATCACAATTCAGCCCAGGTTCCCTTATCTAACATGCTAAGGTGCTAGTTAGGCCCCAATCCAGGTTAAACCAGGTCTGTTATTCAGTATCCTCATTCTTCCTGAGATTTCTGGGTGAATCAAAGGGTGCTGACCACACATGTAAGTGTTCTTTGCTTTACTGAAAGCTTTGGGCAGATGGTCTTGAGCCTCTTCTTCCCCTCTCTGACATCTCAGCAAACCTCCAGACCACTGGGGTAAATGCATCATTTCTCTCCACCATCCCTACTCCAGCCCCAGGTTTCCCTTAACTTTTGTTTACCTTTTTTTTTTTTTAATAGCTATATTAAGATATAATTCATATAGCATATAATTCATATAATTCAACTATTGAAAGTGTACAATTCAGTGGTATTAGTATGTTCACACAGTTGTACAACCATCACCACAGTCAATGTTAGAACATTTTCATCACCCCTAAAAAGAAATTCTATCCCCATTAGCAGTCACTCCTGGCCCCTTCCCCATATCCCTCCCTGTAGCAGCCCTGGGCTATCACTAACTATTTTCTGTCTCTGTAGATTTGCTATTCCAGACTTTCATATAAATGTCAATATGGGTTTGTGTGTGTGTGTGTGTGTGTGTGATTGGCTTCTTTAGGATAATATTTTCAAAGTTCATCCATGTTGTGGCGTGTATCAGTATTTCATTCCTTTGAATGGCCAAATAATATTCCATTGTATGGATATACCACATTTTGTTTACCCATTCACTGTTTGATGGACATTTAGATTGCTTCCACTTATTGGATACTGTGAATAATGCTGCTATAAACATTCATGTACAAGTTTTTATGTGGATATATGTTTTTTCTGTTTTTCTTTTCTCTTTTTCTTTTTTTTTTTTTGAAATGGAGTCTCACTCTTGTCACCCAGGCTGGAGTGCAATGGCGTGATCTTGGCTCACTGCAACCTCTGCCTCCTGGGTTCAAGTGATTCTCCTGCCTCAGCCTCCCAAGTAGCTGGGATTACAGGCACCCACTGCCACACCCGGCTATTTTTTTGTATTTTTGTTAGAGACAGGGTTTCACTATGTTGGCCAGGCTGGTCTCAAACTCCTGACCTCAGGTAATCTGTCCACCTCCCAAAGTGCTGGGATTATAGGTGTGAGCCACTGTGCCTGGCCCCTTATTTTTATTTCTCTTAGCTATATACCAAGGAGTAAAATTGCCAGGTCGTACCATAACTCTGTGTAACATTTTGAGGAGCTGGCAAACTGTTTTCTAAAGTAGCTGCACCATTTTACATTCCTACTAGCAATGTATAAGGGGTCTAATTCCTCTAAATTCTCCCCAATACTTGTTATTATCTGTCTTTTTTGTTATAGCTAGCCTAGTAGATGTGAAGTGATATTGCATTATGGGTTTAATTTGCATTTCCCTAATGACTAATGACGTTGAATATGTTTTCATATGCTTATTGGATTTTGTATATTGTTCAGATCCTTTCCCCATTATTATTATTATTATTATTATTATTTTGAGATGGAGTCTTGCTCTGTCATCCAAGCTGGAGTGCAATGGTCCCATCTCGGCTCACTGCAACCTCTGCCTCCGGAGTTCAAGCAATTCTCTTGCCTCAGCATCCCAAATAGCTGGGATTACAGTTGTGCGCCACCACACCTGGCTGATTTTTGTGTTTTTAGTAGAAATGGGGTTTTATCATGTTGGCCAGGCTGGCCTTGAACTTCTGACCACAAATGATCCGCCCACCTGGGCCTCTTGAAGTGCAGAGATTATAGGCATGACCCACCGCGCCTGGCCCCCATTTTTAAAATGGGGTTTTAAGTCTTTTTATTACTGGGTTAAAGAATCATTTATATATTCTGGATATGAGTCCTTTATTAGATATATGACTTGTACTTCCTCTAATTCTGACGGTTGTCTTTTGACTTTCTTGGTGGCATCGTTTGCAGCACAAAAGTTTTAAATTTTGAAGAAGCTTAATTTATCTGTTCGTTCTTTTGTCACTTGTACTTTTGGTGTTGTAGCTAAGTAGCCTTTGCCTAACCCACGGTCACAAATATTTGTTCCTGTGTTTAAAGAGTTTTATAGTTTTAGATCCTACATTTGGGCCTATGATCCATTTGAGCTAATTTTTGCGTATGGTATGAGGAAGAGGTCTAACTTCATTCTTTTTCATGTGGATATCCAACTGTCGTGGCACCATTTGTCAAAGGCTGTTCTTTCCCCCACTGAATTGTCTTGGCACCCTTGTTGAAAAGCAGTTGGCTATAAATGTAGGGGTTTATTTCTGAACTCCCAATTCTGTTTCATTGATTTCTATGCCTACCCTCATGCCAGTACTGCCCTGTCTTGATAACTGTAACTTTGTCTCACATGTTAATGGGAGAGTTTGGGCAGAAATGGGCAATCTAGACTTTTGCTTTCCCTGGTCTGACCAGTTACTGGATTCTTTAGATCCTTCCTCAAGTTTTCAACCACACTTCGTTTCTTCTCTGTGTATCTTTGTGACATGTCCCCTTGCTGGTTTCGTTAGGAGATGATATCCTGATAGACCTGAGAAATTCCAGCTGTCTGACACCTTAGTTTTCTCCTAGCAATGCCAGTTAACTTCATTCTAACTCAGTTGCTTGGCTCTGATGGGCTTTCTCTGTTGTATAGAATTAAACATTTGGGCCATGAAATGATGCTCTGGTTCCTGAAACTCTCTAACTGGTTAGGTTCAGCAGAATAAGCTTACTATACTACTAAGAGATGTAAAGATCTTTCCATAAAGTCTATACAAGTGAGCAATTATAGCAGATACTTCTCCCACGTGGGCTGTGATACAGACTTTCAAAGCCTAACCTTGTCCTCCCTGGGCCTTTCTTTTACTGCAGGCGTCTGCAGCATTGTGTTGTAGGCACAAGATTTGCTGATATTGGCATCTTTGTAGTAGTGGAGAAATGGAGGACAGGCAAGAGATCTGCCTGGAGAGGTGGAACGCTGGGCAGGACAAGTGTTAACTCACTTCTTTAACATCACTTCAAATTGCTAAACCGAAGAATACAAAGCCCCTGTGACCTCTGGAATCAACAATAACCACCCTGAGACTGTCATTCCTTTCTGTTGTGAATTGTGTGCAGCATACCTAGAGCTTACACTATGAACTGTATCCTAATTTAAGCTAATTTAAATTTCTCTTTTCTGTTGGACATGAAAAAACCTGTACTCCGAAGCTGCCCTTCCTCAAGAGCTTCTATGAAAGAGCCTGGGCCGGGCACGGTGGCTCACGCCTGTAATCCCAGCACTTTGGGAGGCTGAGGCGGGCGGATCAGGAGGTCAGGAGATCGCGACCATCCTGGTTAACATGGTGAAACCCCGTCTGTACTAAAAATACAAAAAAATTAGCCAGGCGTGGTGGCGGGCACCTGTAGTCCCAGCTACTTGGGAGGCTGAGGCAGGAGAATGGCGTGATCAAGGCGGAGCTTGCAGTGAGCCAAGATAGCGCCACTGCACTCCAGCCTGGGCCAAAGAGCGAGACTCCGTCTAAAAAAAAAAGACCCTGCCCATGCAAATGGGACAGGGAAGTGGGTATGTCAGAAAGCGAGGGTTATGAAGACAGGTTCTGGATTCAGTCTGCCTGAATGTAACTCCTCCTAAGTGATCTTGGACAAGTTACTTAAACTATCCAAGTGTCAGTTTCCTCATATTTAAGATGGTGATAAGAATAGCACCCACCTTCTGGAATTGTTAAAAGGTTGAAATCCCATGTAAGGATCTTAACACAGGCAAGGGTTGGCAAACTTTTTCTTTCTAAAAAGAGCCAGAGAGTCAACATTTTATTCTTTGTGACACCGTAGGCTTTGGGGTTTCCGTTGCAGCCACTTGGGTCCTGCTGTTGTAGCTTGAAAGCAGCCACAGACAATGTGCAAATGGACGGGCGTGGCTATGTTCCAATAACACTGCACTTTTCAAAACAGGTGGAGGGCTGGGTTGGACCTGTAGGCTGCTGTTTGCTGACCCCTGGCTCAGCACAGGGCCTGGCTGAGTGGGCACAATGGGTTTTTCATAAATGCCAGCCGTTCTCCCAGCTTGGGGACAGCTCTTTGACACCGGTCTCCTTGTTCATTTGCTCTGTGTTTTTAACAGAATGTCGAGGTCTTGGCCAGCAGGAGCAACACTTCAGAGCAAGACCAGGCAGGGACCGAAATGCGCGTGAAGCTTCTGCAGGAGGAGAATGAGAAGCTGCAGGGAAGAAGTGAAGAGCTGGAGCAGAGAGTTGCTCAGCTTCAAAGGCAGATCGAGGACCTCAAAGGCGATGAAGCCAAGGCGAAGGAAACGCTGAAGAAGTACGAGGTGAGGCTCGCTGGGCCCAGACCCAGCTTTGGCAGCTGCTGCTCCTTCTTTCCTGCGTAATTGATTTCAAAAGTGGGGAAGGGATTTATTGTCATAATTTAGTTGGAAAGGTCAAGGCAATAGTGAATACATCCTCTCTGTAAGCCATTTCTCTGTTACCCCGGGAGTGGCATGACAGGGAGGCCTGGGAACAGGGAGGGTGAGGTCAGGTGGGAACACGGGTCTAGGCACAGGAATCCCCATGCACCCAGATACCAGACACACCCAGCCTTCCATGGCTTCGCATAGGCCTCTACCTGAAAAGGCTGTCTTAACACCACCATTAGACTGATTCTCACTCAAGACTATGTATTCTTTTTTAACTCATAGTTGATGTTTTTGAAGTGACACTGATTTTAACAAGCCAGTGACCTGGTTGGCCAGACCTCTAGAGTGGGAAGCTGGGAGTGAGAGTTGACACACTCTCAGCAGTAGGAAAGGCAGCTGACAGTGAAGGAGGAGATACACGTGGTCACTGCCTTTGTCTGTCCTGTGCTGCTGTCGTGGAATACCACATTGGGATAATTAAGGAAAAATAGAAATGTATTTCTCACAATTCTGGAGATAGGGAGGCTAATGTTAAGATACCAGCCTCTAGCGAGGGCTGTCCTTCTGTGTCGCGGTGTGAATGGCATCACATGGCAGAAGGGCAGAGGTGGAGTGGGGAACTGACTGGCCAAAGGGGGCCACACTTGTCCATTGACCAGGAACCTACTCCTGTCATGACAGCTTGAGCCCATTCAGAAGGGCAGAGCCCTCATGGCCTCATCACCTCGTAAAGGTTCTACCTTTTCATACCATTACAATGGTAATTAAACCTCCAACATATACATATGCTTTTTGGGGGACGCATTCAAACCATAGCAGTCATCCATCAGGACCACCTGGGTACCTTTTATAAAACTCTGTGTGTGGGGTCCATTCAATACCTGCTGTTTTCAGATCTCCAAGAATAAGACCGGATATTTGTATTTAAAAAAAAAAAAAAAATTACCCCAGCTGGGCATGGTGGCTCATGCCTGTAATTCCAGCTACTTGGGAGGCTGAGAGGTGGGAGGGAGGATCACTTGAGCCCAGGAGTTCATGACCAGCCTGAGCAATATAGTGAGACCCTGTCTCTAAAAAATAAAAAATAAAAAATCACTCGAGATAATGTGGATGTTCACACCTGGCTAAGAACTGGAACTGCAGACAGGCACACACATCCAAGAACACAGCTGTCGTGTGCCACCTTGGGTCCGTGACAGGCGCGTTGTGACTGTAGCCACTGCCACGTCATGGGTGTCTTCGACGTTCATTTAATTCCACTGAGTCAGTTTCATAGGTACAGCATACATCTAAGTGCACACTGACCCAGTGTTTCGTTGTAGGGAGAAATACGACAATTAGAGGAGGCCCTTGTGCAGGCCAGAAGGGAAGAAAAAGAAGCTGTGTCAGCCAGGAGGACCCTAGAGAATGAACTGGAGGCTGCTCAGGTAAACACCAAGGGCTGTTGTCGTTACTCCCTCAAGAAGAACGCACAGAGACGCAATACCACAGGGGCGTGCGGAGATTGTCCTTGGCCCTTTCTTTCCAGGTAGCTCCCTTTCACCCATAATAACCACTCAGTCATTTGAAGTATCTGTCTAGACCAGCAGTTCCCAACTGGGGGAGTTTGGTCATACCTGAAGACAGTTTTGGTTGTCACAACTGGGGAGATGCTACCGGTGTCTCGTGGGTAGAAAACAGGGATAGGGATGCTATTAAATATCCTATGAAGCACAGGACAGCACCCAGTACAAAGAATGATCGGGTCCCAAATGTCAGTAATGCCAAGGCGGAGAGACCTCGGTTTAGACGTTAAAGAGCTTGACAGCTTTCCAAAGATAAAATACAAGTTGTGTGAGAAGGCTGGCAGGACTGGCCCCCGAGGCGGTGTGGAGTCTGCTTTCTGGCAGAAGGCAATTTCCCTTCTCCTCTGGGCAAATGCACGCTATAGAGCACAGTCCTTCGGGATGGGTATTCTGAGAGGCAGGCGGAGGTCATTTCCTTGAAACTGGATAGCTATCGCCATTCCACATCAGTAAGTTCTTAGAACATTAGATTTTCCCATTTGAAGTACATTCTCAAGACAGGCCTGTCCTGCCATTCTGATTGACTTTGCACAGTGACCTCAGGGTGATGGAGGTGTGTCCTCCTCCTGTTGGCTCTCGGGATGCTGCTTAAGTATCTCAGGTGGGTTTCTGAGGAGGTGGAAGCCAGTGTTTTTGAGAGTTGTCTAAGAGGAAGGTTGTTAAAGTTTTCCATTCAGGACCCACTTGTAGTCAGGGATAGGTGAAGTGGGGGCATTAAAAGTGTTAAGAGCCGAGTCAGGTTCAGATTTGTAAATGCCTAGTTGCAGCTTTCCTGAAGAGTACTCAGCCTCATCTCCTAGAGTATAGAGGAGAGGAAGGATCCCCACAGGTCAGCCTAGCTTAGGGACTCTCCCCCAGAATCAGAAGTCTGTGCCTTCTCCTCCTCTTGGGACAAAACTCGTGTTTGCATATAGTAAAGTCCCAATTCAATGTCTGACTGCCTTCACTTTGGATTTTTTTTATTTCTTTAAATCTAGATCTTCATTACAAAATCTTGTGGGGTTGATTTTGTGTGGATGGCACTTGTGCTGTGCTGCTGTTTAAAGCTTAGGTTGGTTCCTGTTACCCAAGCCAGCTGCCAGAGTGTGGGGCTTAAATTTGTGGGCTGGTTGAGGGGCAGGAAGAAAGGAAACACATTTGTGCTCTATAGGAATAAACATCTGGACCTTCTGGGTATGTCCACACCAAGTCCCAGGTGCAGCTGTGGGTCTCTCAGAACTTTTCCTTTGGTCAAATAGGAACTTTTCGCACATATGGAAGTCGTTCCCCAGTTGGGAATCTGCGCTCAGAGTGAATTCAGTGCACAGAACAGATGATGGCCTTGGGGCCTGAAGATGTTAATGTAATCCCCACCCACCCCCACCTCCGGATCTCTAGCCTCGCCTTGGAAATTACCCCTGACATGTTACTTTTGTTGAGGCCCGTTTTCCCAGTGGTGTGGGGATGGTGAGAGTGCTTCGTGCAGTGTGTAGTCGTGTTAGCCACTGGCAGTGCAGCTGGTGAGAATTAAAAATGGGCCTGACAGTTGCACTGTCTTTAGCTGAATTATCTGGTCTTAAAAGCAATGCCATGAAAAAAGCACCATCACTCTAAAATACTTTGTTTCCTTTAAAATTGGAAACCAGATAGTCAGCTCCTTTTGTTTGGTTGCTCTTTCCGTGTACACTCTCGTCCTTGAAGCTGGCAGCCCAAAGGGACCTTGGCCCTTGAGGAAAGAAAAAAGTAACTGGGATTTTTCTCAGTCTTTGTGCTATTAGTCTATTGCATCTTCATGTATGATACATAGATTTGTTTACATAGTAGCCGAAGACCCCGGTAAATTTATGTCTGATTTCCCATGACTCAGTTAAAAAGTAGCAGAGGGTCATAAAGATGCCGTTCTTGGGTTGCTCAGTGCCCTACCGCTTGCTTCAGGACTGTGTTGCTATCTAGGGCTACTGGAACTGCACTTAAGGCAAGGCATCTGTGATTCTATTTAAAAGTGCCTTCTGCAGATGGGGAAATAAAGAAACCTTTGCTGGAGAAACCACAGTTCTTTCCTTCAGGAAGGGCTAACAGTGCATACGTTATTCCTAGGGCTTTCCCTGCCACCCCATTGGACTTTTGAGTATTGAGACAACCAAGGGAAAAGGGCCCAAGGCTTCTGCTGTTGCAGCCCACAGACACTGAGTGGCAGGGACTCTACGAAGACCAGCTTCCTTCTTGTTAAGCTGCCCATTCCTTGACACCTGTAGGCTTCCCTGCTACTTGGTTGTTGTTAATATGAGCTAATTGAGACCTCAGTCATAGGGTAAAAGTCTGCATCGGTTTACGGATAATGGTCCCCAAGCTCAAGGACGCTCACCCTATGTCTACCAGTGTTGTGTCTCGGATTCCCCAATCTGATATATTTTCCCTAAATTTTCATCTCATGATTCATTGATGAGCTTGTATTGCTGGCCTTGGAAATAGAATCGCTGTGGCTACAGAGCATTTCACTCCTGACACTGTGCACATGAAGGGTCAGAAGAATGCAAAGTTGCTAAGTTTGCTTCTTTTCGTGTGAATTTGGGACGTTTTCTCAGCAGTGACTTATTGGAACATATTTCTTGAATTACGGAGGAAGCAGACTGTTGTTCTAAACAGTGTTTCTCAACCTCAGTACATATTAGAATTATCTGGGGAGTTTTCAAATGCAAATGATTGTGAACGCCATGCTGAGAAAAATTGTGATTCCATCAGAAAAAGCTAGAATCTACATTTTAAGTACGGGCATCCCATCCTCGCTTGGTGATTCTAACATAAGAAGCCTTGGGATCGCTTTTGGGGATAGGCATTCATTTTTAACAGTTAAGTGTTTATCATATGCCTAATAGTGAACATACCCAGATAGACAGAAAATCTCTCCCTTGCCTTTACAGAGCTTACTACCTTGCAAGAGGCAAGCCTACAAGAAATAATTTAAAAATAATGTAGCAAATCTGTTCTTCTAGGCAATGTGTGTGTGTTGGGGTGGGGGGTGCTGGCAGGCCCTGGGCCCAGAGTGGTGTCTGTGGTGTCTCTCATGGTTCAGGAGAAGGAGCCAGGCAGCCCTGCCTGAGCCAAGAGTGGAGCAGAAATGCATGCATGAACCACATGGAGGCTGAGTAGAGCTGGGTTGGCTTGTCTGCTGCCTGGAGCCCTTGGGATTGGGGTCTAAATGGAGGAGAAAGAGAGGCTGGGGGATTCCTAGGGGGAGGGGGATGAGTTGGATCCTGAAGGTTCTATAGGAAGCCATTGGGGGCCCTCTGTATTTGTTGTTTTCATGAATTGACATTTTTTGGGACACGTGTTTTGAGGGTTTTGTCCCATACCATACTTCACTGGTTCTATAACTCCTCCTCACCCTTTACCCCAACACTGCTAAATCATCGATCAACAGAAACCCCAGGTTTGACTCTGCTTCTGCTGGGTGCCCAGCGGCAGCTGTGCTGGAGCCCACTCCTGCTAATTCCCCCAACACTGAACTTCTGATTACCTTTCTTTTTGCCACCATCTTTTCCCTAACAGCTTTTGTTAATCTTGGTTCTCTTGGCTGCTTCTCAGAGTGCAGCCAGCCCAGCAGAGACCAGGGACCGGAAGGCCGCCACGGGTAGTGTTTTAGCCCCATGTCACGTGGCTGGCAGAGCAGATCTGTTCCTATGCTCTGCAAACCAGGAGAGTCCGAAGTGATTTGGAATGTTTTCAAGATCCTGAGTTACTGCCTGTGGCAGCAGCTTGTAAACTGTTAAGCACTGTACAAATATAAACCATTGTTCTTGTGCAGTCACTGCAGGGACACAAGACCGGGTAGGCCCTGAGTTGTTCCTGTAGTGGCCCACAGTCAGCCCCTCAGTGCCTGACAACGTTTTCGAGATGATTCAGTCTGTGTTTGAGTCAGGTTGCTCTGTTTCGAGCTGTGCCTCTTCTTCTTATCCTGATACCTATGACCCTAATGCTTAGCCATTTAAAGAAACCACCATAACCTTCCTATAATATTTTAGGATTTTATTTTGGAATTGCATGTTGTTTACATAAAGAACATAAGTCTGTGTGACTTTGTGAGATGAGAGCCTCAGGGGAGCTGAGGGGAGTATTGCACTCAGATGGTTGTATTTTATGGTAGGCACTAGTATTTGGTGCTGATTCAATAAATAACCACCTACCTGACTAGTATTTTATCTGACTAGTGTCTCTTCCATTTAACACTTTCTGTTCATCAAGTTCATCAACCTGTGCATTTCCAAATTCCTTTTTGCCTGTGTCTGAGTCCCATTCATGGATTCTGTTGATGACAACTGCCTTCACCCAAGTGGACCTTTGTTCTGTGGGGTAGTGTTCTCTTCGTGATTCATTTTTAGTTATTCTAACTGTAAGAACCATCTGCATAGCACAGTAAATACTGGAATATTAGGTGTGATGCTGCGTGTCACAGGACATAAATTGCCAAGTAGGTTTAGGTTGTTGTAATATACAACTTGACCTCGATTTTCTTTTTTTTTTTTTTTTTGAGACGGAGTCTCGCTCTGTCACCCAGGCTGGAGTGCTGTGGCCGGATCTCAGCTCACTGCAAGCTCCGCCTCCCGGGTTCCCGCCATTCTCCTGGCTCAGCCTCCCGAGTAGCTGGGACTACAGGCGCCCGCCACCTCGCCCGGCTAGTTTTTTGTATTTTTTAGTAGAGATGGGGTTTCACCGTGTTAGCCAGGATGGTCTCGATCTCCTGACCTCGTGATCCGCCCATCTCGGCCTCCCAAAGTGCTGGGATTACAGGCTTGAGCCACCGCGCCCGGCTTGACCTCGATTTTCAAGCATGAACATTCAGGTTTTCAGACACTATCCTGAATGCCCACCACCAGCAGCCTTGGCCATGTATTTCTGTAGCACATTGTTTGTCTGCCCCTTCATTCCTGTGGATGTTTTTGGGTAAGTCAACTTTCCTTTTTGGTCCCTGAATTTCAGAACCAACAATGTCCTTCTGTCTCTGTGGCGGCTTTATTTTGATCTTCTTCCTCATCACGGATTTAACAGATCTGATTGCTTTGCAGTGTGACTGTGAAGTTCCCTGTGATACCCGTTCCTGTGGCTACCTGGTTGGTAGGTGACAGCACTGTCCTTTCCCTGCCATTTGCAGAGAAATCTGAGTCGGACCACCCAGGAGCAGAAGCAGTTGTCTGAGAAGCTCAAAGAGGAGAGTGAGCAGAAGGAGCAGCTAAGAAGGTTGAAGAACGAGATGGAGAATGAGCGGTGGCACCTGGGCAAGACCATTGAGAAACTGCAGAAGGAGGTGAGGGGCTGGAGGAGGAAAGAGGATGTAGGGCCAGATGCCTTTGCTGGACCCAGTCCCCTCTGAGGGTCTGGTGAAAGCCTGGGAAACCTGCAGTAGGTCTAAGCCCTAAAGTGTCAGGGATTTGCAGATCCCCAGAGGCAGCTCTTTCGATTTGTTGAAGAGATACAGAGAAACTGGTCTAGAAAACATGAATGCCAGTCTCCTCTGGATTCTGGGCACCAGAATCACCTCTTAACAGTTAGTAGAAGCAGCCTGTGTGTCAGTGCATATGGAACCGATGTTAACTGGATCAGAATGGATGTCTCTGTGCAGATTCTCTGCATTTGCATCTCTATTACTTGTCCAGGAGTGTGAAAGCAGCTTCAAAGCTCGGTAGTTGGCCGGGCGCGGTGGCTCAAGCCTGTAATCCCAGCACTTTGGGAGGCCGAGACGGGCGGATCACAAGGTCAGGAGATCGAGACCATCCTGGCTAACCCGGTGAAACCCCGTCTCTACTAAAAAATACAAAAAACTAGCCGGGCGAGGTGGCGGGCGCCTGTAGTCCCAGCTACTCGGAGGCTGAGGCAGGAGAATGGCATAAACCCGGGAGGCGGAGCTTGCAGTGAGCTGAGATCCGGCCACAGCACTCCAGCCTGGGCAACAGAGCAAGACTCCGTCTCAAAAAAAAAAAAAAAAAAAAAAAAAAAAAAAAAAGCTCGGTAGCTGCTGCTCTTTCTCCTCCTCTCTGCCCCACCATGCCCAGAAGGGGAAAGGCACCAAGCTGGCAGGCTTTCTGTATTCCGGGAGCTGACATGAGTGTCTGCTGTTTTCTGACGCGTACTGTGTACCAGACACTTTACTATTTTGTTTCTAACTAGAATTTTACCTGTATCTGCTGATAAAGTTCTATCTGTATCTGCGGATACTAATTCTGACAACAACCCTGTAAGGTAGATATGATTTCAGTGTTTCCAGTGTGGACACGGCCAGGGCCCAGAGAGGTTAATGAGATGCCCCGGTCACGTACTGGTAAGTGGCACAGCAGGCATAGGACCCTGAGGCTGTGTGCCTGGCTCCAAAGGACGTACCTGCTCACTCCTCCATGCTGCTGCCAAGTTACAGGTGCCCACACCTGGCTGGCTCAGGATCAGGCACTGGGCTGTCTCTGAAGGGGCCGTAGAAGAAAGGGAGAAGAGGAGATGTGCTGTGTGTTGAAATGGGACCCGGACCCTGGTCTCAGATAGAGCATCCCAGGGTGGGCTTACTCCCGTGTCACTTCTTCTAGATGGCAGACATTGTTGAGGCCTCCCGTACATCGACCCTGGAGCTCCAGAACCAGCTGGATGAGTACAAGGAGAAAAATCGCAGGGAGCTCGCAGAAATGCAAAGACAGTTGAAGGAGAAAACCCTGGAGGCAGAAAAGTCCCAACTGACAGCCATGAAAATGCAGGATGAGGTAATGCCTGGCCAGATAAGTTCTTCCTTTATCGCTTATCAAAGTATCCTTTGCCCTGAAACTCTTCTGTGAGGGACCTGGCGGTAGATTCGTGAGACAGCTTTTGTGCTTGACTCTTCATTCTTCACCTTCTGGATGGTTCTGTGAGCAAATGGCATTCTGGAGCACAAAGGACCCACTGACGGACTGTGAGGCTAAATGGACACAGCTTTAACCTGACCATTTTCTTGATGAATCTACAATTTTTTGCCTAACATGTTTAGCTGCCATTTATGGAGCAGCCGTGATGTGCCCAGCTGCAACCAGATGATTTATTTATGTGCTTTCATGTTTTAATATAATCCTAGAATAGGGATTACAGTAACTGACTGTTTTTTTGGCCATCCATTTATGAAAATACAGACTTTTATTGGGATGAGGGTAGCAGACAAGAGTTTCACAACAATAATGGTGAATAAAAGAAATCCTCAGGAATTTATGAGTACTGAAATGATTAAAACATTGGTTTTATATTTAAGAAGGATGGAGCAAAGAAACCCAAATGTTAGCTCCCTTCAGGCTTGGCCTCTCAAGAACTGAGAAAAAGAAAGGGGATGTTTTTGATTGTTTTAATGGAGAGCTGGAGGCTTCAAAATGTAAGCACAGCCTATGCTGATTTCCAGCTATATCTCTTGCCAGCTGGGTCACCTTGAGCAACTTACCCCAGCTTTCTGAGCATATGTTTCTACCTCTTTAAAAATACACCACATTTTAGTGACTTAATAATTAAATGAGATAATATGTGAGACTGTGTAGCAGCGAGTCTGTACATCTCAGACACTTCATAAATATTAATTTCCTTTTCTTTAATTTTAAGGCTTATTGTTTTTCATGGACAGTGCCAAGAGCACCAAGATTCCACAGGAAAACATTTTTTTTTCTTTAAAAAACAAACTTTAATTTCTTTGATGATCAAAGAAATGTCACCCATGAGTCAGTGCTGAAACGGTGTAAAAGAACAATAGATATTTATTGCAGACTTCTAGAACACTCTTGAAAGGACCTTGATAACAGATCCCTTTTGGCTCAGGGTTATATGATACAGGACTCCAAGTAAGAACTGAAATTAGCCCACTGACATCACAGTTCTCTTTGGCATTAAAAAAAAAAAAAAATCACGTTCATTACTACAGCACAGAGGCAGAAGGATTCAGATATCTGCCAGAACACCAACAAGCACCTGGTCTGATTTGACTTCAAAAGATCACAGTGTCACAATGACCCCTGAAAAGTACTTCCCATTGCGTTTTATATAATGATTTTTATGATAGAATCCTTGGGTTGGAAGGAAATGTAGAGATCCTCTAGTTAGATAAGGAAACTGAGGTCCAGAGAGAATAGTTAAGGCCAGATGGAGACTGTTGTTGTTTATAAAAGAGCAGTCATTCCAAAATAAAAGGATTCCTTGCAAGGAAAATAAAGATGGTCCTTCCTGGATTTTTCTCACTGATGCAGCCCTGTGAGACGCTGTTTCCATGTGAGCAACAGACATGGACACCTCATCATTCTGCAGGGAAACTACAGTGAGATACCACCCTTGACTAAGATGCTAGAGTGATGGAGTTGTTGAAAACAAAAGTGAATTGACAAGCCAAGGTCACTCTGGATCCTTGAAAAACTCAAGCTCAACTCTGTTCGCTGCCCCTCTTCTTGTGTTTTGATTGAGCTGAGTTGAAGATCTTGGTTTTAAAAAAAAACACAAAAACCCAAAAGCGACGGGGTCCATTCTAAGTGCTGTAATAGTTGCTGCCTTTGCTTTGAGACAAATAGACATTTTTCACCCATTCTACCTTCCGATAAGCTTGATCTTTGGAGAATCGAGACTTAGTGATTACCACTGTTCAGTTTATTTTCTAAATCCTTTTTAGCAAGGGTGATTTCAACTACTTAAAGCACTAGGAAGTTCAAAAGTTGTTTGCTTACTTATGATTCAGGATACATTGTTCACAGACACCACGCTAGTTATTCTCTTCTGCCGGCTCCCGTCAAGGACTCTGAGTATGACGGGGCCCTTACCAGGTGTTAGGAGGGACCTGCTGGGTGTGGAAGGTGGAGCTGCGCTGAGCGGTGGAGGAGGGCACGCCGGGCATTGGGAAGGGGGACAGGAAGGAAACGCAGGCTGCACATTTGCCTGTCATTCTTTCTGACCCTCATACCCATGTTCTGTTTTGGTATCATCTCATTTGATTCTCATAATAGCTGTAGAAGGCTGGTTTTATAATTATCCCAATTTTGCGAACGAGGAAACTGAGTCATAGAGCTTTTTTTTGTTGTTTTGTTTTTGTTTTTTTAAATGCTCTGGAATATAGCACACCCTCTGTATCCAGAGAATGTCCCATCACTCTTTTTCCATGGGGTGATTTTCATTCTGTGCTTTCATGTACTTTCTGTCATGGTGACCACCAAAACTAGATGCGGGTCTTCATCTGGAGATGTCGTCTTCAAGGCTAGGCTGTTCTCAGAAATGCCCGGTGCTGCTGTCAGCCTCCCAGAGAAGAACACATTTCCTCAAGTTTTCTCACGGGTTTTCCGAAGCTGTCCTCAACTACTGGGGCTTTCCAACTCTCCTGTGACAGGCACCGCAGAAGGGTGGCATTCTGTAGTGGAGTTTGCCATTCGCTTTCATATACTCTGAAGGGAACAGACCCCCTGGTGTATTCTATTCCTGAGACCGTAACTCTACTCAATACTGGTACCAACTCCAAGAGGGTAGGACACTTAGAACAAAGCAGACAGCCTGGGGCTTCACCACGTCAGCCCACACAGATGTTTAAGGGAGACCTACTGTGTGCTGAGCTGGCTGATCTCCCCAGGGAGCTTCCAGAGTTCAAGACACAGACTGGCCCTTGTGAATCACGCTGTTTTGTCTGTTGCACTTTATTCAAAGCTATTAGTTGAGTGCCATCTTGTGGATGGAAAAAAGTCAACATTGTAAATTAAGAGCTAATCATTTTCTTCTACAAAGCAGTGGCTTTCCCTAATGTGCCTGTGTATATTGTTAGGTTTTGTGCCAGTAGGTTGCTTTGCGGTCATTAATTCAGTTGTGTGTTCTTTTTTACTGACTTGAAACCTCTTTTGAGGTGACAGTGATACCGGTAGACAATAAATTACCCCCTGGGAAACATGTATTTAGTTAAGGGGCTCTCGAGAATTTTTAACACGACCTAGTAAAACCTGCATTTAGCATTCAGCCAGGCATGGTGGCTCACGCCTGCAATTCCAGTACTTTGGGAGACCGAGGTGGGCATCACCTGAGGTCAGGAGTTCGAGACCAGCCAGGTCACCACAGTGAAACTCCATCTCTACTAAAAATACAAACATTAGCTCAGTGTGGTGGCAGGCACCTGTAATCCCAGCTACTTGGGAGGCTGAGGCAGGAGAATTGTTTGAATCCAGGAGATGGAGGCTGCAGTTAGCCAAGATCGCACCACTGCACTCTAGCCTGTGCAACAAAGCAAGACTCCGTCTCACAAAACAAAAACAAAAACAAAACCTATGTCTTGCAACCCAGGAATACACGCATCTGCACAAATATATGAATGTCTAGTACAAAAGATTTGCAAATCAGTATTTGCTAATACTCTGCTATTTTTTCTGTTCTATTTAATTAAAAAATACTGGTCAACATCTACCAAATGGAATTTGTAACCTAATAGGTTGCTGCCTAGAGCTGGAAGACCCCCTCTTTTTACAAAAAGGAAACTGAGGCCCAGAGGGAGGTAGGACTTGCTCAGGGTCTTCTGATCTCCCATATTATGGGGGGTCCAGCGGATCTTCCTTGTGGTGGAGTCAGCCTGTGCACTGTCTGTGGAGGTCTCTGTGCTCTTGAGGCACCCCAGGAAACCATCCCAGCTGTCTCTCCTCCTAGATGCGCCTGATGGAGGAAGAGTTACGGGACTACCAGAGAGCTCAGGATGAAGCGCTCACAAAAAGGCAGCTTCTGGAGCAGACGCTGAAGGACCTGGAGTATGAGCTGGAAGCCAAGAGTCACCTCAAAGATGACCGCAGCAGACTGGTCAAGCAGATGGAGGTCTGTGGGCCGCACAGCGTGAGCTGGGGGACCTGTGGAGAGCGAGTCTGGGCCACGAGAGAAGCCTCCTCTTTGCTCTCAGCTCCGCCTGTGGGAAGTCTGGGGTTTTTATTCTCTCCCACAGCCGGGTGTAGTGAGGTCATTTCTCGATTGAAGGAAGGGGCCAGTCATTGATAGACTCAGGACATTAGAGTTAGAAGGAATGATGGACACAATTTAGTCTAACGTTCTCATTGTCTTGAGAGGAAATGGAACAGATTCCCAGGGACGTAGGTGATTTTGCCTAAGGGCACTGATAGTTCCTTCCTTTTCTGTTTGTTCTTTGGAGCAATGCTTTCAGCTAACTAGAAGGAACCAAACTGCTGCATGTCCAGAGAGCAGCCTCCTAGGAATCGTCATCCTTCATTTGCCACACCGCATATTCCATTCTTGCTTCCTGTTTCTGGCGCATTTTCCCTTACGGGTTATTTGGCTTTGCCAGAGCTCGCAGCACACTGTGACTCAACTTACTGTGGTATACATAGTATGTACATAGTCCAAGACAGCATATCAGAAAGTGCTGAATGCAGTCACCACATGGGGGTGATCTAGTCACAAGGTGAAAACACAACATATTAGAAAAATGTAAATGAAGTAACACAATCTAAGTATGGACAGTTCACTGAGGTTGACAAGAAGAACCTTAGAATCACTCCATCTGAACTTTTAAAAAAGAATAATTCTTAGGAACAAAACTAACCCCCAGAAACACACACATACACACACAAACCCCAGTAGAATTTAGAGAGCGGGAGAGACACTGAAAAAGTGGAATTAAGAGAGACACTAAAAAATAGTCTCAGACTTTTCAGAGAAGTTAAAATTGTCAAGATTTTGATAAAAGACAGTGCTCAAGGCCATGGAGAGATGGCTTAAATTCAGAATCAATGGAATTCCTGATTCAACTTTGCAAATAAACAGAAATAACTTTTAAAACCTCCAGGGGACTGAGTAGCCGTTTATATCTAGGTAGTGTTGTTTCAGTCATTGAAGATTTTATTAGATAGGCCTCTTTTAGAGACTGGAATAACCTGATTACAGTTTTATTGCTCTTTTGTAGGACTGCTGTACGTTTTGCTAATGTCCTGGTTCTGATCTCTTTAGGGGTGGTAATTTTAAGTCAAGCTAAGGTCAACCCACTTAACTAGAAACTGATTATTCTAGGGCCTAAACAACCTGGCTCAAAACAAGCTAAAGCCTCTTCAGGCAGTGGAGGAAGAACCTTTGGAGTAATGGCCCTGGCCTGGACCCCTAACATTCCTGCTTGGTTCTGTGCAGTATGGATTTTAGGCAAGAAGAGAGTCCTACAAAGAGGTGCTAAAATCCATAGTATATCCTGACTAAAGAGAACATTTCCTTTGGCCGACTTAGGTCTAGAAGGAGTGGCATAGCTAAGCTTCGTTTGCCCGTTTGCAATATTTAGCTATTTTCCCATTAATTGCAAAATGAATGGCTCTCAAGACCCTGCTACCATGAGATGCACTTGAGGGGTATTTTGTCCCCTAAGAGGCGGCTAGCAGGACCATCTTGCTGTGACTACGTCTTGCCTGCTCCTTCACTAGCACTTAAAATTAATTTTCAAGACTCAAGAGCTCTCCCAACGATGGGCATTTTCTGTAAACTCAGGTGGCTGTTGGATGTAAATGCAGCTCTTGTGATGTCTGTCTGACTATAGTGAGACTGGTCTTGGAGGCATCAGGAACCACTGAATAAACAGGAGGCTTCGGTGCCTGGCCCAGCTCCGATCCAAGTTGGACTTTGAGATGCTTGGCTCCCGGGAGAGGGCTTTCTGGCTTCCCCATAGGTTTTGATCACTACCTGGGGGCCATTCACAGGCAGTTAGTCATTCACATGAATCCTGGGTGTCTTACTGTGATAAATAGAATAATATTTAGGGATAGAGGTGTCCATTGCTTATCAATCCACTTTGGCAATTTCAGAGACAATATTTATATACAAATGCTGCAGGTTCACATTTAGAACTTGGAATGCCAATTGCTTTTTAGCATTTGTGGCTCTGAGTTTACTTAGACTTATGACAGATTGACTGGTGACAGGAGAAACACATGCTCAAGACCAACAACCCGCAGTTCTAAGTGGGGTGGTTGGTGTTAGAAGCCTCTTTTCTTCATATACAAAGCTGCTTTGAAATGTTTTTCTCTTAACACTCAATTAGGTTAGATTAGGAGCCAACAAAGAAGCCACAAATTATTATTCTTAAGTGATGATGAGTTTATCAGAATTAGTTAGCACTGCCTTTTGGTTAATCCAATGCAGGTTTGGGAGTGCACAGTGCAAATGCATGCTGTTCCTTAGACGTCTGCTATAGATTTACTCCTGCAAGGCTCTTGGAAACCCTGAGCAGGATGCAGACAGAAGATTGTCCTGAACATGAAGTGTTTTTTTCCACATTGTCTTTTAACAGACACTGGCTTGGGTAGATCTGTTTAAAGTTGTTGATTCACAGGGAGAAACAAAGACTTGACAGAAACATGCTCAAATGTCCTTAGTGTTTGTATTAGGGTTTGGGATAATGTTTTTTCTTCTTTTATGTGTTTTCTACATACACAGTTACATTTTACATTACAAGTCATGAAACACGTAGTTTAAGAAATATCTGCCTTGGGCAATGTAAGAAATAGATATATTGTTTTTCAAACCCTAATGCTAGTCAGATCTCATTTGACCTTAGGGTTCTTTCTCTATGGGGCAGTCTTTGCTCTTAATCCTGATCAGTACAAGTTAAGTCGACTGTGTTTGTGATTTCTTTCTTAGGACAAGGTGTCTCAATTGGAGATGGAACTGGAAGAAGAGAGAAACAACTCAGATTTGCTGTCTGAGAGGATCAGTAGGAGCCGGGAACAGGTACTGTTCTATAGGTGAATGATGCGTGGATTGTCCCGTGTGAAAATGGAACATGAGGGGTTAAACCTGAGAATTCAGTTAAGGCCAGGAGAGAAGAATTCATGCCGTCTAGAAATTGATGGAAGATTGAATAGTCATCACCATAATAAGCTTCTAGGAGAGACTTTGACCAGATTACTTGTATTTTAGATTTTAAATTTTAATCCTTGGTCAGCTAATTTCCTAATCTATACCTAGCATCATTTCAAGGTTTTTAAGTTTTGTTTTCATCTTTTTTAATTAAGAAACTGCCAGTGCTAGTCCAGAAAAAGTGAAGGGCTTTCTCAATGTTGATGTACAGTTCGTCCAGCACCATTTCAAGGCCTAGGCATACAACTGGGTAAGCTGTCATTAAAAGCACATTCTGTCATTAGAAGTTTCTACATGTATCCACAGGTATCTTGTAAATGAAGGGCTGAGACTAGTGAATACATATTAATTATCTTTGAAACTGCCGCTGAGTGTTCTGAATCCTCTTCCCAAAATGTTTCCACATTTTATCTGTCAAGTGGTTTGAGCATGCACTGGCGACACAGAAACTAGTTAACAGTACTGCTGTTTCCTTGTGATCTCACTGCTCTCCCCAGATCTCATCTGCCACTCCCAGTCTCTCTCAAAGCCCCTCTGAACCTTCACTTAATTAAAAAATGGAAACACAGGTCAAAAGCCTTTGGATAATACTGCGTGTATTATCTGCATGTCGCTTGAGAAATGAGTTCCATCATCTATAACATGAGAGTAACTCTCCCCGATTGCCTCACCGTGTTGTCATAAGGATCAAATGTAAGTGAAACTCCTTCCAAAACTGCAAAAAGCATTCACTTGGAAAGTACTGTTACTGACTGTGAATGCTTCATAGGTATGTGTACTGCTGAGTAACTTGTCAAAGAAAAGGCTGCATCATAGAGCCTACTTTGTGTTGCACCTAACATGGTGCTGGCTACCAAATTCCACACATTTGCTTGTTGAACGAATGACCCTTAGAGCCTCAGCTCTAAAAAGCACTTTTCCTACTATGGCCAATAGATTGTTATTCATAAGCACTTGGGAAACGTCCACTTTCTGCTTTATGTTTTTATCCTCTCTTTCCAATCTTCCCTATTCCAAAGGGCACTTTCCTCTGGTCTCTTCTGCTTATTCATATGGATTTCCCTTTCCTCAGTTCAGGGTGACCAAGAATTGAAAGTTGCAGAGCTTGGGGATAGCACCTTCTGAGCAGGCAGCCCTGCTCAAAGTAGAATGCGAATCACTGGCTGCTTTTCCATATTCCGTTAGGTCCCTGTTGACAGATTTCTTTACAAACAAGTGGGATACTCGTGCTGCTTTTCTCCTGAGAGTGAAGGAAATTGCAACCCCAGGTTCATTCCCTGCACCCTCCTCGTGGAGTCTGGGTTCTGTCTGCATGTTCCCAGGCTGTGACTCCTCTGGAGCTGTGAAAGTCCATCAGGCCAGAGCTGCACAGGTTTAGAGAGGGACCTTCCTGAAAACCAAAAGCCCGGATGGAGAGCTGAACCTTGATATCTCTCCTGCCGCCCCCCAGGGTTCTTACTGAAGACTGTGTTTTCCAAGTTCTCTCACTGGAATAAAAGCTGTTTTGCGATGAGCCCCTGCCAGCCTGGCTAAGTAGCCACGTCCCGCCCCGCCACATGTCAGAATCCGCTAAACATTCACAGTGACAAAGGATGTGACCATGGATTTGTTTTGCCAGCACTTCTTGTGGCTTATGCTAAGAAGAATAGTGGGAAAGTGTGTCATCCTGTCAGTAACGAGGCAGTGAAAACAGACCTTCAGTTCCATGTTTACATCAGAAACAAAACACAGACACTGAACCAGAACATGTCTGCCTCCCTTAGCTCAGCTGACAGCCCAACACTGAGAGAACTGGTCATGCAGAGATCTGGTCCCAGAATTGCTCTGGACGCTTCTTTTTCCTTTCAGCTGAGCACTTGGATCATGGAGAATAGAACTGCTGTCCATGATGTGGTCAAGGCTAAAAATATTTCCACTAAGCCGAGAACTTGATGTCAGTTTAGGGGGGAAGTTAAGGGAACCGAGAACCTGAACTAAGTCCCGGGAGGAAGTTAAGGGAACTCACTTGGTCTGCTGGGGAAAGCAGTGGGCTGGGAGTCCCAGTCCTGGCTCCTGCACTAGCCTCATTTACCTCTGGGAGAGTCCCAGCCTCTCTGAGCTCAGTCTCTAAAATCTATCAAAAGGAAGTGATTGATCCAGGTGCTCTCTGAAGGCTTTTCTGAATTCTAACACTGCAATACTGCAAGAAGGTTTTATACATCCAGAAGTGTCTGACTCACCCTTTACTTTCCCCCATTCTCTCCCTGTATCTGAGTTATATGCCTAAAAAGATGAGTTCCACAAATGTCTACAGCCTCTTTCCCTATCAGCTCTCTTTCCCTCTTCTGTTTTCTTTCTTCTCACTGCATCATCTGAGATAGGGAGGGTAAAGCCTGGTGTTTGTTGTAAGTGGAGAAATTGAGGATCACATTCACGTGGATGTAGGAATTGGTAAGCCAATGAAAGAAACGCTGAGATAAAGTGATGTCTCCCGATTGTGTTCTGAGAGCTCTTCTGGCCTTTGCTGCCTCCTGACTTGTGAGGGAGGGCGGAGAATTGGATGGGCCAAATACCCGCCTCCCTGGAAAGCATCTCATTTCATTCAAAGTTGAGGTTGAGTCAAGGCTTATTTCCTGCCTCTTGAAATGAAGGCCTTGGGTATAGACAGATGGGCCCTGATTCTGAGCTCTTCTGGTCCACTTAGATTAACTTCTAGGGCCGTGTGCCTGTGCTGTCCTGCTGGAATCAAAGCAAGAAAAGGGAAACTTCAAAACTTAAGACCCTTTTTCCTCTCCCCTATCAAATGCTGACCTTATGACATCCTCTTAACAAGGACAGCTCCTAAAAAAACAGGAAAGGGTGCATGTTATCTTGAACCCAAGTAATAGCATCAGCCCTGCCTTCCTAGCAAATTGCTACTAGGCACTGAAAAGAGAAGGCATGGGACATTTTAGTTTGGCGATCTTGTTCTCTTTAAATTAAAAAGTTCAAACTTAACAACTCTCCTTAAACTCTGAATTCTCACAGGCTCCTTTGCTGAATCTTTGCTTCCCCCAAACATCTCCCACTAGCTTTAGTGATGGGACTTAAGTGAATAAGCCAGAAAAAAGATTTTCCAGCAATATTAGTGAATGGTCAACCCCTCTCATAGACTGTTAGATCTGGCAAGGACCTCAGTCCAACTCTCCTCACTTCTCTGTAATGGATGCGGGATTTGAGGCCCAGAGTCACCTGGTGGTTTGGCCACAGTCATGCTGGCAATTGACTGCAGAACTGGGCTTAGGTTTCAATTTCCAAGGCAGTGCTCTATCTACCCATGCTTGCAAAATATGATGAATGCCTGCTGTGTGCATGGCATTGCAGTAAAGCTCCAAGAGGACCAGAAATGGTCCCTGACCTTGAGTTGCTACAGTTTGTTTGAGGAGCTGGGTCAGACCTAAAAAATTGGTAACTAACAATAAAAAACGGTGGATACTAAATGCCAAGTAAAAGATTGAAGCAACTAATGAGGGAAAGACCAATGTAGCAAGAGTGAGTGTGGAAGAATTACTAGAAAGAGGGTGGGGACCTGGGGTCAGCTCTAAAGAAAGGCTAAGATTTGAATAAACCAAGGGGATTGGGAATGGGATTCTAGATAGAAGGAATGATGTGAACAAAGACTGGGAGGTAGGAATCTATACAGCATTTTGAGGAACAATGAATGGATGAATGGATGAGTGTGACTCAATCAGATTTCTAGTTTCCATAGGAAATGAAAGGAGATAAGTTTGAAGATGCAGACTGAAGGTTTGAATGGCTCTATTGTGAAGGCAGTGGGCAGCCGTCAAAGGCTGTTGAGCAGAAGAGTGAAGCATACACTGTATTCTAGAAGACTTATGCCAGGGGTGAGGACTGGAGAAGGGTGATGGAGAGGAGGCCTCAACTGTGCTGTTACCAGGGCAGAGGACAGGAAAGGCTGCATGAGATGGTGTATTTGATCCTTTCTATGCCTCTGTTCTTTCTTTCTCTTTCTTATGCATACATTTGGCACTCACTAAAAGCTGGCCATGTTATTTATACGTTCCTGGCCTGTATTAGTTCGTTCTCACACTGCTATAAGGACATACCTGAGACTGGGTAATTTATAGAGGAAAGAGGTTTAAGGGACTCACAGTTCAGCATGGCTGGGGAGGCCTCACAATCACGGTGGAAGGCAAAGGAGGAGCAAAGGCACCTCTTACATGGCAGCAGGCAAGACAGTATGTGCAGGAGAACTGCCTTTATAAAACCATTTGATCTCATGAGACTTACTCACTGTTACAAGAACCGCACGGGGGAAAAAACCCACCCCCATAATTCAGTTACCTCCCACTGGGTCCCTCCCACAACACGTGGGGATAATAGGAGCTATAATTCAAGATGAGATTTGGGTGAGGACACAGCCAAACCATATCACAGCCTTTCTAAGGGCTTCCTTTACATGCTCAGGACAGTCTTATTCAGAATGATGGATTCAGGAAATCCTAATTGAGAGAGAAAAGTTTTTCAAACCTCTCGGATGTTTGGACTTTGTTTTCAGGTCTGACTGCTATGAAGGAGAAGGGATGGATTTGGAGTTGATAAAAAGGGATGGATTTGGAGTTGATAAAATGATACCTTCTTTATGAAATAGAAGTATCGAGTATCTGTTTTCTCACCCAAGTATAGTCCCACCGTATACAGAAAGGTTTCTGATTGGCTTATAAGTTGAAAGAAGTTCAAGTCACTGGTGTTTGGTCTGTTTAAATCCAGAGTAATCCTTTTTCCTTTCCATCTTCCAAAAACCATGTTTCCATTTATGACAATTGCCATCCTTACCAATGATTCCCTAAGTGCTAGGCACTGTGCTGGGTGCCTCATTTTCTTGTTGTTTTCAGGTTTTGCAAGGTGAAGTGACTACATAGGGTCACACAGTTTGTAGGAGGAGTCACAGTTTGACTCCAAAGCCTCCTGCCTGTTCCCATCATCCCTGCATGAGACTATGTCACGGTCTTAAAGACTACTCCTTCAAATGCATTTGGGTCTCCATTCCCAAGTTAAAAGTCATGTTTCTTAAAATGGGTGAGGATTTAAGTTCAGCTGATCCTCTCCTGATTCTTTATGAGTGCAGGATTCAAATAGCCAAAGAGAGGTCCGGCTTCATGTGTTTTAAATTGAAGGCCAATAGGCTGTTGTGCTGGCTCGATGGGTACTGCTGCAAACACTTCACAGCAGAGCTGGGCCTACGTGGGAAGGCGTTCTCTTGGCCATGGAGACCATGATGACCCAGCCCAGTGGAAAGATGATTCATCAAGCCCAGGCAGCTGGCAGGCAGGAAAAATACCGACTTGAGCTTTGGGTGGCTTCATGGTCTCTCCAGGGACTGAGCAAGGCTGCCTTGTTGCTTCGGCAACTGCAGGATTAAATCCCAGGGATAGAGTTGTGGGCTCCTACAGTCACTTTCTGGAACTGCTCCTTACTGGCTCACACCTGCTCCTCAGTCAGCGTCAGGGGTGCCACGCGTGCTAAATGGGACTGTCTTCTTTGCAGTTGTGAGTGAAAGATCAGAGGGGGGTTTCTTCTTCTTCTTCTTTTTTTTTTTTAATTGCTCCTAATCTCAGAACTGCGTCTTATTGTATCAGCTGCTCAAAAACCCAGTGTGCACAGTTGATTAATAATAATTTTCCTCTTTTTTTGGATTTTTTTTTCTTTTTTTTTGAGACGGAGTCTCGCTCTGTCGCCCAGGCTGGAGTGCAGTGGCGTGATCTCGGCTCACTGCAAGCTCCGCCTCCCGGGTTCACGCCATTCTCCTGCCTCAGCCTCCCGAGTAGCTGGGACTACAGGCGCCCGACACCACGCCCGGATAATTTTTTATATTTTTAGTAGAGACGGGGTTTCACCGTGTTAGCCAGGATGGTCTTGATCTCCTGACCTCGTGATCCACCTGCCTTGGCCTCCCAAAGTGCTGGGATTACAGGCGTGAGCCACTGCACCCAGCCTTTTTGATTATTTTTTATGCCAGCCAGGAGTGTGGGCTTGCCAACCTCTTTACAGCCCAATGATAAACACAGGTGATGGGGTTCAGTATTGTTATTGGCCATCACAGATAGCTCTGGCTTTCCATTAACCTGAAAGGCAGCTACTTAGAATTCTGAGAGCTGGGTCAGGACATGGGTGTCTCTGACATAAAACCCACTGGAATCTGATACTGTGATTTCCCATCAAAATACTCAGGATACTTAGCATTCTTTCAATCCAGCTGCGATCCACTTTTGCCTTCAGCTCCTATTCTGTTTTAAATTTGACTGGCAAGTTTTTGTTCATGCTATTTAATGTAATTGAAGGGTAAACAGCATATAAAGCACTAAGCTTATATAAAGAAATACTTTCCCAGCCTCGAGTTTACTCTCCTCTGGTCCAGGAGGCTGGCTCAGCCAAGCCATAGTTCCCCCCGCCTCTCACCACCACCCCAGGGCAGGTGCCAGTGTGGGCTCAGGGTAACAATTTGGTTTACAATATTCCCAAGTCAAGGGGCGTAGTCCTGGGATCACTGCATTGAGGACAGCTAACAGCAGGGACACACAGGATACTTGTGGGTTTATGGTGAAACCGATCCTTCTTGGGGCATTGTCCATAACACCACGCAGTATTCCTTGTATAAGGCTCCACATGGTGGATTTACTTTAGAATTTCATGTCAGGCTGTCCTTTGAAGAACTGAAGGAAGCCTATCATGTTTGCCAAAAGCCCAGGTTTGCAAAGACTCAAGAAAAGGGACTGCCTGCTCAGGTCACAGTAACTGTTAAGTTTTATGGCTACACATTTATTCCTTCCTGTTCTTCACTCTGATTTATTTTACATTTCCATTTTAATAGCCATGGTGGGGGATAAATAATTCCTTTTTTTTTTTTTTTCCTTTGGAGAGTCACCATTATCCTCAGTCTCTCCAGGGGTCCTCCAGGGAGGTCTTGAACCTGTGGGGACCCTCCAGGATGCCGCCATGCTAAGTGCTGCTCTGCACAGGGAAGTCTGTTTCCTGGTGGGATCCAGATTTTTCAGACACTGCCACTGAGGGTGCTAGACTGTGGCCAGTGGCTGCTGCTTTACGTGGCAAGATTTGTCCTGAACCCCCAGGCTGGGCCCAGGGCTGCATGACTACTTGGCCATCCTGGAATCCCTCCACACGCTCTCTGCACTCTGCCTCACTCCACCATAGGCACGTTCTCCTTCTGGGCTCCAAAGCCCCTGCCTGAACTCTCCTCCTTGTGGGTCTTTTTCCTTTATCGAGAGTCGTAGGTCCTACAGGTTTGCGAAGACACAATGGGGAGGGGAGAAAAGAGTGTATGAGTTTTTCTGAGAAAACCTAGGTTGGACTCCCAAAGCTGCTTCCACCTAACTCTGACTCAGCGGCTGTTTCTGGACCTCCCACCTGGAAACTCAGGGTGATAACATCTGCCTTGGAGAGTTCCTCTACCCTGAACGGTAGAGGAGGCACCAGGTTGTGCTTTTATTGTATCGTTGGCCAGCTCGGGGACACTTACAGGCTGTCTCATTCAATCAAGTTCCTTGCTTAGGAGTCTGTATCCCAGCAGTTAGATCAACAAGGTCACAGATGAGGGACTGGGAGAGCTAGCAGGACAAGCTGGGCCACTGCTGTTTGTAATCATTTCCCATTACAGTGGAAATTTAATCACGTCCTCAGTGAAGTGTCGGGCACTGCCCTGGGCACATGAACAGAACGGCTGCCGCTGGGAGGCACGTCCGTCCTCAGTCCCGTGGCCCAGCTGTTGTTCTGATGACCTCCACGTGTGAGGTGTTGGTGGCTGGTTCAGAAACCACCTTGGGAGCAGGGCCGTGAGTCCGCATTCATTCCCCTTTCACTTTGTGCTGGGGTCACAGTGACAGCAGTTGTTCTGGTGCCCTCTGTGCAGTGTGTGATTCGTGAGCAGGAGCGGGCCCGAGTTGGGTGGCCGTGCCCTGCCTGCTGGTCCTGGCCATTGCTAGCATTTTTCCCTTCTCCATGCAAGATGCCGTAAGGAGGCTGGACTGCCCGTCTGTGCCTGGATGTTTCTGCTACAGCTGCATTTGAACTCTACGTCTATTGGAATCCTTTCCACTTAGTTGGTCCAGAGGCAGAGCCATGAAGTAACGGGCAGTGCAGGGGCTTGGCCTGGCTCTAGCCCTGATCCTCAGGTTACTTGCCTAACCGCCGCCCTAGGCCTCAATTTCCTCTGCTGAACATTCTGAATCTCCATGAATTAGATGCCTGCCAGTTAGGAATTCTAAAATGTGAGCATTTTCTTTGGACCACCTGGTACCCCCCTCTCACCTAGGGGCAGAGGCCCAGCTTCCCCCTGTGGCGTTGGAGGCCTTTGTGTCCCAACCCTGCCTGTCCCACCAGCATCATTTCGCCCCGTTCCCTGTTGCCCACTCTGGGCCAGTGACATCATGCTGTGTGACACACCTAGGTCAGGACAAGGGGAGCCAGGGAGCAAATGCAAATCTGGCCCAATGTGGGGTGTCTCCTCTGGCTATTCCTGGGATTCCAGTTCTTGCTCTCCTTGGGAGACAGTGAGGAAGGGGCGAGCTTATCTTTTACTCACTGGGGTTCATGTACAGGTGGCGAAATTCAACTTGAGGCCAGGCCAAGTAAGCCTGTGTCAAACGCTCTCCAGACCCTGGTGTCCGGGGGCTGTGTGTGCACCTCTTAGCCATGTTGGACCCTGGAATTTGTTTTTCATCCTTAAGAAGGAAAACGTGGTTTTATTTTACTGGCTTAGCTTGATTCTTCTGGCTTCTTCATGCTGCCCTCTGCTGGACAGTTCTGGCAACAGGGGTCTGGAGCCTCCGCCTCTGATAATTCATTTTACTCCTGCGCAAACCACTGGCAATCAGGAAAAGAGATGCTGATGGTCAGGTGATGGGATTTCTTCTCTGGTGCTACGCAGCGAGTTTCCTTTCCTGAGCATAGAGGAAACCCTCAGGAGTGTTCAGCCTTTGTCAGGTCACCTGAAGTCGCCCAGCATTCTTACTGACTTTCGTTTCTGGCATAAAAAAGGAGAAATCTAGCAGTGTCTGAGATACGCTCACGGTTCTGGGAAGCCCTTTCTGCAATTTGAGCTTATAATGCAGCAGTCAGGAGTGCCGTTGAATGCTGGCTCCCCCATTCCTGGTTAGGTACCTCTTGGGGAAGTTGAGTGACTGACTCATCCTGGTTCACCTGGGACTGTCTCCGTTTAGCATAGAAACAGCCTGAGAACATCCTCAGTCCAGGCAAATTTAGACAGTAGGTCACTGCAAGTTGATTGACTTTTGGAGGCTTTAGTATCCTCAGCAGAGGTACTGTTACCTCCTTCTGAGGGTTGTTCAGGGGGTGTCATAGGATCCTACCTGTGGAGTCTAAGCAGGTGTGCCAGTTTTCTAGGGCTGCTGTAACAAAGTAACACAACCTGCGTGCCTTAGACAACAGAAATCTATTGTCTCATGGTCCTGGAGGCCAGAAATCTGAAATCAGAGTGTTACCAGGGCCATGCTGCCTCTGAGACCAGTAGGGAAATGCTTCCTTGCCTCCTCCTAGCTCCTGGTGGTTTCTGGCAATCTTTGGGCAATCCTTGGCTTGTAGACCCATCACCCCATTCCTCCATCTCCCCAGAGCGCCCTCCCTGTGTCCATCTTCCCTCTGTACATGTTTGTCTCTGCATCCAAATTTCCCCCTTTTAAAGGACACCAGCCATACTCGATTAGGGCCCACCTTCATAACCTAATTTTTAACTTGATTACCTCTCTGAAGTCCCCATCTCCTAATTAAGGTCACATTAGAGGTACTGGGTATTAGGGCATCAACATATCTTTTTCAGGGGACACAGTTCAACCCCTAGCAGCAGGGCTAGCTTTGACTCTTACTGTTATTTGTATCACCAGTATTGCAGTCATCAAGAAACCAAGAAAGAACTAAGAAACAGATCCTGTGCCCCAGAGCAGATGGCACAAGGGGCTGGGTAGGGCAGCCCCCTTCATAAAGTGGGGGTTGACATTCAGTTCCTCGCCACCATTTCAGTACAAAAGATCCAGGCACAGTCCTTCTGACCTCCGGGCTTTTGTTCTGTCTGCTGTAGATGGAGCAGGTGAGGAATGAGCTACTTCAGGAGAGAGCTGCGAGGCAAGACTTGGAGTGTGACAAGATTTCCCTGGAGAGGCAGGTGAGGGCAGCCGGCCTGTGAGCTGCCTCCCCCTCCATCGGCTAACCCTCCCCCACTGCACGGCTCTGAACTAGAAGCCCTTGGAGGTCCCTCCTTTACTTGGCATCCCAAGACCTCTGGGGGCTAACAGTCCTTTTCCAGAGTTGTTTCTCCCGGTGATAGGAAATCTGCATGGAAGTTCGGCAGCTAGGGGAGGAGGAATTGCATGTGTTATTTTCTAGATCCTGAAGAGGGCTAAATTCTAATGTAAAGAGAATGAAAAAGAATCCATGTCATCAAACACATGAGTGGCTAAGAAAGCTTCATTGGGTCATTATTTCTTTTACATGATTTCTGTTCATGTTCTTCACTGCACATGACTGGCAAAGGAGCCTGTTTCTCCTGTCCCCCTGTACGTTTATAGGGCAAGGCAAAGCCTGTTTGACATCCGGGAGTCTTAGGACATGGCAAAAATTTCATTCAGGCTTATGAGGGAGTGTGATAGAACCTCTTCTTCTGACCTGCAGCTGAGTTCAAGGGCTTTCCTTGGAAACATCTCTGGGTTCCCCCGGTTTCCAGGCCACAGGCCCTGGTGCAGAAAGCAGCCTCATCGCAGGCAGCGACCAAACACCAGGTTCTGCCCCGTGTTCTTCGCTGCCCTGCACAGAGCGTGGCAGACACATAGCCCCTCACGGTCTCCCTATGTTCTTCTAGAACAAGGACTTAAAGAGCCGGATTATCCACCTGGAAGGTTCCTACAGGTCCAGCAAAGAGGGGCTGGTGGTGCAGATGGAGGCCAGGATTGCAGAGCTGGAGGACCGCCTGGAGAGTGAGGAGAGGTGAGCCGGGCCCACTGCAGTGCAGAGGCCCCAGTGGGCAGTGACAGTTCCATCGCAATGTGCTCTCACATTTGGGATCTCTCCCGATCCTTGTAGCCTGTGAGGAAGGCAGAGCAACTACAACCTTACTTTTATAGATGAGAAAACAGAGACCCATCAGAATAAGTGACTTCAGTAAGGTAGCCTGGCTGGATACTGGTGTAGCTGGGTAAAAGCTTAGGACCCCCACTTCTCAGTCCATGGCGGTGCCACTGTACTTGCTGTCCCTTTTCCCATAGTACAGACTGCCTCAGAAACTACCGAGTTTGAGCCACATTACAAGCCACTGACTCTGCCCTGGAGGCCAGGTGTATTTAAGCAGAGGCCGACTAGCCTCCAGTCAGAGATGGGGCAGGTCCTTCCCCCGTGGGTGGGAGGGACATGGGATCAAGTGAGCACACTCCTTTCCAACAACTCCATTCTCTGCAGCTAACTCTTGAATGGCAGCCCGAGGGCCAGCACCAGGTTGAACTTGAGCAGCCTTCCAGCTGTAGTTCTGACTCCCGGCCCCTCACCTTCCTAAAAGGGGCGTGGTGTGCCGGCATTGGACGTTTTACATTATCTATTGTGTTAGCTGGACTTTTGGGGAGTCAGGCCAGAACAGCCTGGAGTAGACCCAAGACATCTGCAGTTTGTGACTTCTTGCCTTACAAAGTAAAGCTCAGGAACTCCAGGCAGGTCTGGCCCCGGCTCAGCCCCTCGCTGATTCTGCAGCCTTGGGCCAGTCACTCCCCTTCTCCGAACCCCGTTAACTCACCTCTCTCACAAGCAGCTTCTTCTCCTGTGCACTTGTGTTTCCCTGACCCTAAGCCTTGAGCTGACCAGGTACCCCTGTTTGGAGTTTCCCCTTCTCCACAGCCTGGGCTGGGCTCCCTGCAGGGATGGGAGTGAAAGCGTTCTTGGTTCTGCTTCCTCCCTTCCAGGGATCGGGCCAGCCTTCAGCTCAGCAACCGGCGGCTGGAGCGGAAAGTGAAGGAGCTGGTGATGCAGGTGGACGATGAGCACCTGTCACTGACCGATCAGAAGGACCAGGTAGGGAGCCTCTGTGTGCATTCGCTCGTAGATGAGATTGCACGTCTCAGGCTGGGGGAGCAAGGGAGGCCTCCCCGAGCAGCAGTGGAGTGTGAGTGGGCTGGTTCCTCCCTTTCCACGCACCTAGTCACATCATAGAATGGGGGCTTCTCGCCTACGTAATTAGGAGATAGCAAATTCTACACCCTGAGTTTGGCTTTTAAAGAGTCACCTTGTCTTACCGCCTGCTCTCCATGTTTCCCAAGAGACTGGCTGCCCCATTGCCCATGTCTTGGTTGCCTGGGGGAGATGGTGGCTGGACCTGGGGTGAGCTGAGTGCTGGGGCTGGGCCATCAGCCGGCACTCAACCCACACTCTGTCCCGGTGCAGCTGAGCTTGCGTTTGAAAGCCATGAAGCGGCAGGTGGAGGAGGCTGAGGAGGAAATCGACAGACTGGAAAGTTCTAAAAAGAAGCTGCAGAGGGAGCTGGAGGAGCAGATGGACATGAATGAGCATCTGCAGGGCCAACTCAACTCCATGAAGAAGGACTTAAGGTGGGCAGGTGTGGAGGCCAAAAAGGGCCCGATAATCTCCCCACGGTTGAAGCAGGCTCTGCCTTCAGAGCATTCGCACTCCTGTTGTCTCAAGCCAGCTCCTCATTGTTGCTTTTGGGGTTATCTTATCCTAGAAGTGGAGGCGGTTCTGTCCACTTCAGTCACCCTACATGGGCAGTAGGGCCTCATGCATGTCATTCTTATACCAATGCCCTGATGCCAGCTGGGCAGATACCATCCCTGTTGATCAGAAGGGGAAACAGAGACTTAAGGCAGGTAAGACTAGCTCACACCATCATGGAGGGGCAGTTCCTGGGTCAGCCTGGGCTTTTGTCTGACTTAGGGAGAAATAAGGTAAAGTTCTGATTTGTGTCCTCATGAGGACTAGATTCCCTAAGCCTGGTTTCCAGGAGAGAGCAGCTCTCCGAAGCTTGTCTGCTGTGGTCCTAAGGATGGGCGCGTGGAGCGGAGGGCTGGGGACTGTGTGGGTTGCTTTTTCTGCTCCAGAGTCTCTCCCCAGAGTATGAGTTAAGATTCATGAGATTAGGTTCTTGTTAACCATAGAGCTGAGCTTTTCTTGGAGGCTGGCTGTGACATGGGGCTCTGTGCTGGCTGCCCAGGTAGTTCTCATCAATGGACAGAAGGCTCCAGCCCGTTGAGAATCCCGTAAAACAGGGCCTATCAGGTCACTGGCCCCAAGGTTGGTGTTAGGGTGCAGCATTTAAGAGGGCACCAAAAATCTCAATAATTAAGATAGATAACATTTTAATGCAATATTTAAAAGATAATGCATGCGATCCATGGTGAACAAGATACCAAAATTTTAAATTAAGACAAGATCAATAATGACAGCCTGGGGAAATCAACATTACTGATCCTGTCCCAACCTGGCCCACCCCATCAAGATGGGCTTTCCATACTGAAACGGGGGCAGTGGATTCCCTGTGGCTGAAGGGAACATCACCTGTTAAGTTCATGTGTTTCTTTTCTGTGCCACTCAGTGGGATGCAGGGGCAGCAACCCAAAACCCTTCCTTTATCTTCAAATTAGTGACGGGCCCAGGGCCAGGAAACATGCCCCTTGTTGTTTCAGCAGACTGAAGAAGCTGCCAAATAAAGTGCTGGATGACATGGATGACGACGATGACCTCAGCACGGACGGGGGAAGCCTCTACGAGGCGCCCCTGAGCTACACCTTCTCCAAGGACAGCACCACCGCCAGCCAGATCTGAGTGCTATGGAAGTGCCGGTCATCACTGCGGGAGCTGCAGCCGCCCAAAGCGGGAGGCAGGGAGGGGAGCGTCCGTCTGCCACCGAGACCATCGCCGCCCCTTTGCACAGCGTGCCAGCTCCTCAGTGTTACATTCCTCGCCAGGGTCTCTCAGTGGGTCTTTGACAGGAAGCTTTTGCAGTTTAAAATGTTGGGATGCCTGAGGAACAGGAGCCACCACCCCCTGGGGTGTTGTGAGAGATACACTTTGGTAGGCTGAGGCCCCTGTTCCACAGTCACTATTTGCATTGCTGTCCCTCCTCCCGTCCTAACTGCCCCTGCCAAGACAAAGGCTCCAGAAGGCTAGGACTTATTTAAAAGCACCGTGCAGGGAGGAAACTATATATAGCTTGTACATATTTTAAAGCAGACCTTCTCACAGACTGCTGCTGTTGCATTTGGAATGTGATGGAGGCTTGGTAGGATGGCTGGTTTGTAAAGTTCACACACCTATATTGAGTATTTTTTTTTTTTTTTTTTTTTTTTTGAGATGGAGTTTCACTCTTGTTGCCCAGGCTAGAGTGCAATGGTGCAACCTCAGCTCACTGCAACTTCTGCCTCCCTGGTTCAAGTGATTTTCCTGCCTCAGCCTCCCAAGTAGCTGGGATTACAGGCGCCCGTCACTGCTCCTGACTAATTTTTTGTGTTAGTAGAGAAGGGGTTTCACCCTGTTGGTCAGGCTGGTCTCAAACTGCTGACTTCAGTGATCCACCTGCCTCAGTCTCCCAAAGTGCTGGAATTACAGGCATGAGCCACCGTGCCCGGCCATTGAGTATTCTTTTTTAAAATATGAAGCTATTAGATTTTAAGTATTGAGGAGCAGAGGTGAGAGAGAGAGAGAGAGAGAGAGAGAGAGAGAGAAAGTCAAATAAAGACCACTTTGGAAACGAAGGTTGTAAAAAAAGAACTGTAGTGGTCACGGATAGCTAAGACTGAGAAGAGCAGTTCACACGGTCTGGGTAAACACGTCACTGGCACAGGGGAAAGCCAGAAGGTTGCTTGTGTCTGTGACTGCAGCTATGGCCTTGTTTGCTTATTTTATCTGGAATTCTGTTATAATTTCTGAACGTTCTGAGACCTGTTCCCAGTCACTGATTGCAATTTCTTTTACACAGATTGGATAGGGAGACTTATAGGTAAGGCCTTAAACAAATGAGGCCGTTTTTGGAAGGATGGGGCCATGTGGTCATGTCTTAATGGTCCTTTCCCTGCTCCTCCCACAGGAAGCTTTTGGGATCGGGGGAATAGGAGGGTGTGGGGGAAAGGTTCATAGACTTAGGTATGAGAATGAGGTGGGAGGTGTCTGGTGAGGTCATGGGGGAGGGGAGAGGAGAGAGGAGATAGGCAGGTGTGTGTGGGGGGCCTAGTGTGAGAAGGAAGACAGAGAAGTTCTTGAAAGCTGGGGGATGTGTGGGCAAGGAGTGGATTGAGCAGGATCTCAGGTTTATGTTGAGGAAGGGAGGAAAGAAACAGAAGTCAGGCAGAGGTGTGTCTGTGCAAACTAGAGAACTCCTTCCAGTTTCCTGGGACAAAGAGACATTGCCAGCAGCAGGTCGCAGGGAGTTGTTGAGGTCTGTGGGCAAGGCCACATGGCTGGAGAGGAACTTTAGGGAGCATGGCATCGGGAGGATGCTAGATATCTGGGGACTCCCTTCTGGCCTTCCTGTGTCACCTCACAATGTGGCAGTCTCCAGGCATACCCACAGGCCAGGCCCAATCACAGCTGGGCTTCCACAGGTCAGAGTATGGGACAGGATGTGGCCAGGGAGAGGACCCTGTGAGTTGGTGACATATATGGGACAGAGGTGGTAGTGTTCAGCTACTTCAGCAGTGTCCCCAACCATCCCAATAGGCGGGAGGCCTGTGGGCCAGAGAACTCCATGACAGTTGCCATGGGGTCCCACCTGCGCCAGGTCAGAGCCCACCCGACAGGATTCAGAATGGTCAGCCCAGTTTAAGAGTGGGAGTCTGGAGCCAGAGAGCCAAGCCCCTTGCACATCTACAGGGTCACTGTCATCCTCACCACAGCCGGGGGTGATTCTCATCTCTGCTTGCTTGTGTGGGGTGTGGACAATTCCTCCCTTTAGTCATTCACTCATTTAGCAAATATTTATTGGGCATCGATGATGTGTCAGGCACAGTCCTTGGCACAGAGAATACAGCAGTGAATTAAACAGGTACAAATTCCTTCCCTCCTGGAGCTCAGTGTCGGGAAAGGGGGTGGTAGATGACAATCAAACAAATCGACATGGAGGTCGAGCACCTCTGTACTCAAGCCCTCTGTCTCTCTGTCCTCCTGAGGACACGACAAGCCTGGTTCCCTAGAGCTCACTTTGACCCTTGATATGTTCATAATTTCCCTGCTGCTTCCGCCATCGTTAGACATCAGCCAATAAGCCTGCCTGGAGAAGCCTCAGGCCACTCATACCTAGAGACGGAGCTGGGGAAGGTCAGCACTCCCAAGAACTTGGGGAGCGTGTGTCTGTTTCGGTTTGTGAGAAAGTGGCTGCCCCTCATTCTGGTCAGTTCTTTCCAGTAGCCATGGGGCTGGCTACAAGAAGCAAAACGGCCCATGCAAAGAGAACAGAGGTCACTTTTCAAAACACTTGCATCATTACCCTAAAAATAGGCTGTTACGCATTTTGACAATTGTGCTATCCTACACTCTGAGGGAGTTGGCAACGCATGCGGTATGGTGGAGTGGGAAGAGTTAAGAGACTGGAAGTTAAGACAAGGGTTTTCAAGTCCCAGCTCATCTCACCCCAGTGACCTTGACAGTGTGCTCACTCTCAGAGCCATGGATTGCCTGGAACAAAGCGAAGATGAGGGCCCACGGTCCTTTCCAGGTATAACATGCTATCGTTCTTTAATTTTATTTTATGTATACATACTTTTTTTCTGTGTTCTTTTTTTCTTTAAGAACTAACCCCAATCAAGAATATTTTCTTTAGCTAGCTTAAAAAGAAAAATATATCTTATGTAAAAACACATACATGGCCAAATGCAATAACTGAAGAGACAATCATCCTGTATCTTTTGTGGTTTTTCCTGCTTCTGAGTGGTGGCTACAACGCCAGGTGGCTTATCCCATTGGGTTTCTGCTTTGGGGTATGGTTTGGTTGCTTTGGGTTGTCATGGGAAAGAGACATTCTCCTTGCAGCTACCTCCATGTAAGTGAATTCCTGGATAAAGCAAGATTTCCTTTCAATAAACACTGTCACCCAATGGGAATTTTGACTCGCCTGTGATTGTGACTTCTTTGTTTTCTCCAGAGCTTGGCTCTGTGTCCTCTAAGAAACTGCCAAGGTGAGTGGCTGGGAGCTACTGAGGGAAGTGGAACTTGGAGGCCTTCCAGCCCTGGGACTGGTTTCTGAAACAGAAGGGTGGGGACTGGTCAGTGGTGAATGCGGAGGGAATTAATGGCCCTGGATTCTTGTGTTATTCTGAGAAATCCAAACTGCCCGTTCCAGAAAATGGCAAAAGAGGGAGCATGTTCAATGTTAATTACAGAATAAACAGGAGCCCCCTGTGTACCCCTTTTTCTAAATTCGAGGTCTTCTGCAATCATAGTTGACACATAATCTCTCTCGATCTCACACCAGGCCCATAGCAGGCACCACAGTCTCTATTTTACAGAAAGCAAAACAGCTTCCCCATGGAAGGGGACTGACGATGATCATTGTCATCAGATCTGTCTATTCTTTGCCCTGTCCCCCGGAGAGTGACCCGTATAGGCCCTGGATTCCTTGATGGCCGCTCTGGTTGGGTTCAGCCGGTGGGAGCAGGTGGAATTTTGGGTATGTCTGCATCACTCCCTGCTCTGTGTGGCATTTTCAGGTGGGCTGCCCTGGGACTTGGGTGATCTTCTCTCCTTCAGCCTCTAGTTCTAAGTGTGGGGGGGTGGGTAGTCATGGCTTTCTCTTGCTGTTCCTCTCGGTCCCTGCCCTGGTGGGTTCCTGCCACACTGCCCACTCACCAGACCAGCCCTTCATTGAGCCACCAGATGGCTCACTGCTGTGTCCTGTCCAGAGCTCTGTACACAACCGCCTCTGCCTCCAGGTCAATGTAGACGACCTATTCCTCCAGCTCTCTGGCAGCACTGATTCTCCTCATTCTAATTGGAAGGGGTAACCTAATGTAAATGAGATTTTCTAATTTTAGTAAGTATAAAGGCTTTGTATAGATTGTTTCCTTTTTTTTGGTAAAAAGTCAGGTATATAGGTATATTGAGGTACATAATTTTCTAATTTGTAGTAAAAGTCACCCTTTTTAGCATTTTTTGCTTTTGTATTTGGGCCTCTGTATTTGGCCCTTCTACCGATGTCCTCTTGGTGGGAATGAGATTCTGAGTGGATACCTTTCCCTCAGGTCCTCGGGAAGAATGTGAGTCTGAAGGCCCAGAGCCAAAGCAAAAACGTTCCCCCAGGCCGGCAGTTCATTTCCTTCACATTCTCAGCATTCCTCCTCTGAGCTGGTAGATAGTTACGGGCAGCCTGTCTTTGTTGGAAGACTGTCATTAGCCAGAAATGTTTCTGTTGTAAATCTTCAAATGATTGGGGAGAAATGACTTGACAGCAGGTGCCTCTCAGGGGCGTGACAGCCCCAAATTCAGACATTCTAGGCTTTGCAGAGGGATCCACATGCCTTGGTCCTGCCCTCAGACCTGCCGAATACATAGGACTAAAGATTGTCACTGACTTTCACGGGCATGACTGAGTCCCAGCCCGTCTCCATCAACAAAGAAAGGCTGTAGTGTGTGCCCCTCCCGGGTTATGAAAGCTAGAGAAGTGCAGGTCACAGAGACGTTCAGCAGTAAGTTGAATGTGGTGTGGGGGGAAGCTTGCAAGGCTCCCACTGCGCTGGATCTCACTTGTCTCACCACAGTTGTCAACAGCTCCTAGGGGACGGGAAGTGTGATTCCAGAGGTTTGCTGGGTAAATGCAATTAAACGATTTTTGAGGAAAGGCGGAAACTGGTTTTTTGGGAGGTAAGGAAGCCGAGTCTCAGGGAAGTTGGGCATTTTGCCATCAGCCACACATGGAGTGAGTAGACAGCCCACAATTAACACCTGCCAGCGTGGAGCAGGCACCGCCGGCAAACAAGATCTAGGACCTTACGTGCTTACAGTGGGGCTACAAAACTGTTATTAAACTAAATGGAAATGACTTGTCAATATTAAGTCCTTCTATATTTATGTGATGCCCAATGTGTCTGTCTTTCCTTGTGCTTTGCTAATCAGACCTCTCGCCCGAGTACCGGCTGTTGGGCTGGAGGCTGGAGGCCCGGGCTTAGCAGCAGGGAACTGCCTTCCTGGAGGTGGCAGCATAGTCTCTGCCAAGCCAGGGGAGTGGTCCCAGTGGGAATGGGCTCTGCCTTCCCGTGAGTGGGCAGGAGGCTGACCTGTGTCCAGACAGGGAGAAACCTTGTGGGTCACAGCAAGCTTTGGGACTGACGGGCATGTGCAGAGCTCATCTGGAAGGCGGGGGATGCCTCAGCCCCCACCCCCCTTTCCCATGAGTAGCAGGGCTACAGCTGTGGAAGTAGGACCCAGCCTTTTGACGCAGTGTGTGGTGGACTGGAGATGGGAAGGGTTGTGTGTGCAGGTCGTGGGTAGTGCCCCTGCCACATACAGAGATCCCGGGCATCTCTTCTGGACCCCACCCAGGGACGGTACAACTTTACTATGGGAACAGACCCAGTAGTATATTGGGGCAGTGGGAATGGTTCTTTACTAATGCCTAAGATCCTTTAACAGGGCAGAAGCCATAACTGGGCAAACCTTACAGGCCAAGAATCTTTTGCACTTTATCTGATTTAATCTGCACCCTGTGAGGTAGGTGGCGTTACCCGCTTGGCGAGTTAGGAAATGTGTATAAAGATCAGTAACTTGCCCAGGGTCACCCAACTAGTAGCTAAAGTGGCTAAGTCCCAGGTCTGCCACTCTAACCACCCACAGTGGCCTGTACCTTACCGTGGCCATTCTCACACTGCTGCCCCTCTGAAATAGTCACTGCTGCCTTCCCTAACTGAGGACACTGGACACAAAGGCTGGGCCGCCGGATTGCAAGTCTGTGCTTGCAGCCTGAGGCCTGCTCTAAGGGAAGGCAGATGGCCTGCCTCTCCTTTCTGCAAAACCCCTGCCACCTGCTGCGTGCTGCCAGCCTGACTCACTGACTCCAGCTACCTCTGGGCCTCTGGCCCTTCTAGGACGGGCTTGTTTTCCAGGAAAGGGTTTGGAGATTAAGATAAGCCAGCTGCCTCCAGTTAAAGGCCCTGCTGCCTTTGAAAGGGCCGGGAAGCCTGCCAGTCCAGCTCCTTGGTTTGCTCGCTTCTCTCCGTGGCTGGGGCTGCTTCGCCTTTCATCTGTCCCTGCCTATCGTCGGGCATGAATACTGAGGCTGTTTGGAGACAGGCATAGGACTCCCTGCAGAGCGAGGCAAGGGATTTGTAAAACGGGTACCCAAGCTTCCTCTGAGGGTCTGGCTCCCCCATGGCCCTGTCTGTTCTTCCTGGGGAAGCTGCTTCTGGCATTTAGGGAACGAAGAACTAGAAAACAGAACTGGCCTCCTTTCAACCTGCCGCCTCCTCCAGCCTGGGTAGAATCCAAAGCTCTGGCCTTCCTGAGCGGTGCTTGTTCCTGACTTACGTAGATGGTTTTCTAAACCAAGTTCATTTTCTGAAACAGAATGAATAATTCACTCTACTACCTCCTCCCCTTCATGGCAGAATTTTTTCTTTTTTCCGTGTTTTCATGGCTGCTGGATTCTAAAATCAAGGTGCAAGATGCTTTGGGGCTTACTAAAGTCATGTAGCCTTCCTAGGCCCTGTGGAAAGGTTAGGTGCACCCAAGATAACCAGGGTTGGTTATTTCCCGTGAGAGTCAGGGGGTGCAGGCTGGAAGCATAGCGCTCCCTCCGCCCCCGTGCTGGTCATCATGTGGAGTGTGTGCTTTCTAAGAAGTGCCAGCCTGTGTCCAGAGCCTGCTGGGCAGATGTTAAGCTAGCTGTGGGCTTAGTCACGGTGACTCTGCTACCAACAGCAGCAACGTGGACATTTAGGGAGGAGCAAATAAGAGGAAGGAAGAAGCAGGCGAAGTAACAAGGCATGATATCTGATCTCTAGGCATTTCCAACGGAGGGATTTGGTTTGTTTAGGTTTCCACCACCAAGAATTAACAGTGGTTAACAGCTGTTCATATCTGTCTGCTTTACCTTTTTAAATAAACATTACAGATAAAATTGAAGTTCTCTTTTTGTCCCTCACTCCCTGCCAAAGGCAACCACTATTCTCAAATCTACTGGGTATTCTATTCAATTTTAAATACTTTTACATGTATGCATCCATGAACACCATGTAGTATGTTTTGTGTATTTTAAAATGTCATATACGTCTTAGCGTCTTGTACATAGTACTCTGTGACTTTTACATTCAAAATTATGTTTTTTTGAGGGCTATGTTGATGTCGATTATTTAGGCATTTGTTTTCCTTTTTAATCACTTTATTGCTTGAGTACCTAGACAAATTTATACAACCAGGGCACAAACTGTAGATGATTCATATTTCCAACTGGGAGGGAGGATTCGCTTGGTTTTATAGTATCGACGAGCCAGACGGTGAATCCGGCTCTCTCAGAATCAGACGGAATTTAGCAGCCTTATCCTTTCTGCTCCTCTCAAGATGCTTTTGAACAGCGACTGCTTTCTTAATTAAATGGTAGAGATCTTCAGGGAGATCAGGAGCAAGTCCCTTAGACTTAAGAATTCTTAAGATGTTATTGCCTGTCACAAAACGCACTTGTGCCGCACCGTGTGAATCTCTCAGGATCACACCGATTTGTGAAGGAGTCAGGCCCTTCTTGGCCAGTCTGTAAATCTGCTCCTTCACGTCATCAGATGTCAGCTTCAGCCAAGTAGGTATGCTGTGGTGATAGGGCAAAGCCGACTGGGACAGGCCCTTCCTGGGCGCATGCATGCGACCCCTGATGGCGGCAGTCAGGCAGTGAAAGCTTGTTTTTATTTTTTACGGTAATTTTTTGGGTAAAGTAAGTGTTGAATGTTGAGTTTTTAAAATGCTGGTTGCTTTACATGCCATCCGTTTCAAAAGGAGTTGAATTCTGCTTCAGGCATAACATGGTAGCTGGTATCAAATTGAACTCTTCCGCTGAGAACAACTAGAAAAGGTGGACAGAAGTTTCTTAAAAACAGCTGTTTGAAGACCTGGGAGAACAACCAAGACATTCTGACGTGGAATTGACTATTGTTCTTCCCTGGCTGCTGTTGCTCCTTGGATGGTCGGATGGGTGAGAGAGGTGCTCACAAATGCCCTGCAGTCTTTTTTTTTAAGACAAAAGATCGCCTCCTTCAGTTTGAAACTGTAGTGGAATCCAGACAGCGGGGTCTTCGGGCACTGGGAAGGCTGGCATGGGGACACTGTGGAGCAGAGCGAGGACAGGCCAGGCTGGGAGCTATATTGTAGGGTGCTCAAATTCTACCAAGATTCTAAAATATCACAAGTGTAATTAGGGGTGCATTATTTAAAAAAATAGTCTAAAGGAAGTCAGTACCTTAAGAGCCTCACTGGGGAGCAGTAAGACCCCAAGGGCTGACTTGACCGATGGCACAGTGACTAAACTGCACTGTAAGGAGAGTGGATCCAGGCAGGTAGTGTCAGGGTGAGGTTTGGCTCAGCTGGGATGTCCAAGTTTGGGACCAGAGCTGACCAGGCCTAAACAGTAAAAGAGGAACACCAAAAACTGCCCCAGAGAACTTCTGTCTCCATTTTCACCCTAGAGCACTGTTTCTCCTTGTCCTTCCAGTATGGAGAAGAAATACTAAAGAATATTGATTGGAAAGAACACTGAATTCTCAGCCTGTTTTGGGGTGGCATTTTCTGCTTTCCTTGGGTGGCCACATGTCTAGTTTCAGGATCACAAAGACCAAGGTCTCACCAGCTCTCTCCCCTGTGGAACAGTGGTGGCATCTTCTGTGTGATGGTGAATTTTAGGTGTCAACTTGACTGGGCTAAGGGATGCCCAGATAGCTGTTAAAGCATGAACTCTGGGTGTGTCTGTGAGGGTGTTTCCAGAAGAGATTAGTCTCTGAATTGGCAGACTGAGGAAAGCAGGTGACCCTCCCCACGGTGAGCAGACTCCGTCCAATCTGCTGAGGGCCCTAACTGAACCAAACGGTGGGGGAATAGAGAATTCATTCTCTACTTAAGCTGAGACATCCATCTTCTCCCATTCTCAGACATCAGTACTCCCTGCTCTCCAGCCTTCAAACTCTGAATGGGACTTACACAATCACTGCTACCCGTCCCCCTGACACCCCCATTTTCAGGCCTTTGGGCTTGGACTGAATTACAGCTTGCAGATGGAAAATCATGAGACTTCTCTGCCTCTAACTGCATGAGCCAATTCCTATAATAAATCTCTCTCTCTCTCTCTCTCTCTCTCTCTCTCTCTCTCTCTCTCTCCCCACACACGCACACACACACCCACCCATTGGTTCTATTCTCTGAGGATCCTTGATTAATACACTCATTCATCCCTTGAAACACCCACCTCTGGTGTGGAACTGACCATTGTTCTTCCCTGGCTGCTGTTGCTATGGGCACGGTGCTCGCAATCCTCCTTGGATGGTTGGATGGGTGAGAGGGGTGCTCATACATCCCTGGGCTAGCTGGGGCTAGTTGCCTTGTTCATTTTGCTATATTCTATTTGGACCCTTTATGACTGGAGTATGTACTACACTTAGCAAACTTTTAAGTTCAACACAGTAGGTGGAATCCTTACATCCTGGGAGTAGCTCTTCCAACACTTCAGAACTAGAGGCGTGCATGGTGGTGTGTGTTCTTAGGTACGCATTTCCTAGATACACGGTCCTGAAATGGAGTAACACCTCAATTTGCCAAGAGGCCTCCCGTGTGCTCCTGCTTGGCAGGTGGGGAGACTGAAAAGATTCATTACTTCCTTTATGTATTTATTTTTCTATATAGAATAAGGTAACTGTATTACCAAAAATTTGGAAAATAACCCCACCAGACTGATGCAACCATTATTTGCATTTTGGTCATTTCTTTCCAGTCTTTTTTTCCTACACAGTTTTTAAGGCATAGGTACAACTGCAGTGTTTATATGATTTGTATATGTTTTTGTTGTCACTTAACATTATAAATATTAGATGATCATTTTTTAAAACTGCTTTTTAAAAATACACTTAAAAATCACATCCCATTGAGTGTATCCTATCATCAGTTAATTATAATACTATTCCTATATTAACAGATGTTCAGGATTTGAAATTCTGCCTTCCTACGTCAAATACTGTTATATCTGTAGCTTTTTCATCTTTCAAATAATTTGCTTTGGCTAGATGACCAGAAAGAGAAGAGGAAAGAAAAAAGTCTTTAAGTCTCTATAAGAGTTCCTAATATGGTTTGGCTATGTGATCCAAATTTTATGTTGAATTGTAATTCAAAGTGTTGGGGGAGGCACCTGGTGGGAGGCGACTGGATTATGAGGGCAGATTCCCTTCATGCTGTTCTCGTGATAGTTCATTCTCACGAGATCTGATGGTTTAAAAGTGCGTGGCACTTCTCCCCTCACTCTCTTTCTCTCTCCTGTTGCCATGTGAAGATGTGCTTGCTTCACCTTTGCCTTCCACCATGATTGTAAGTTTTCCGAGGCTTCCCAGTCATGCTTCCTGTACAGCCTGCAGAACTGTGAGTCAATTAAACCTTCTTCATAAGTTACACAGTCTCAGGTAGTTCTTTATAGCAGTGTGAGAACATACTAATACAGTTCCCAAATTGATTTTCAGAAGGGTTTACTAGTTTGTATAGACCCAAGCAATTACAAATGTGTCAGTTTCTCCCTTTCTCTCTCCCATCAGCTTTGATTATTAACCTCTCTCCCTGAGTAATAGATTAATCTTTCTTTCATCGGGGCAATTATTTTTATATTGTTAGTGAAGTTTCTTTTATAAATTGTCCTTTTGTGAGTCCTCTTAATTTTTTATCTGTTGTCTAGTGTGGTTTTTGAGTAGCACATAAAAGAAATGCAGATAGTACAGGAGGGTAAAACAATGAAGAGTGAGTCTTCCATTCTTGGCCCTCATTTCTCCAGGCTTTACCCAGAGGCAATCACTGTTTCTAGTTTATTTTGTTTCTTCTGCTTCTTATACCTTTTTCTTGGGGACTCCTGGATCCCTTGCCCTCTGGCTTCCCACTGCCTTTCAGCTTCTCTTTCTAGGGCACCCTACCCGCAGCTGCAGTGTCAGGCCTGGTGCATCTTTCTTCCCTAACAGGCCCACAGTGGTCAAATCTCTAAACATATGAACACTTACTGGGGGAGGTAGTGAGGATGGGAGCCAGTGGGGGAAGTGGCCTGGGAGGGAGATACTTCCAGGTAGATCTCATCTTCCTGAGATGGCAACAGGAGATTTGGACCAAAGGCTTAGGCCCTGTGGGGGACAGCATTTTGAACCAGGGACTGCGGAAGTGCAGTTTTCTTGGTTCTCAGGTGGGCTCTTTAAGGAGGAGACTGACAGGTGACGGAAGGCTTCACAGTCCTGATGTAATAGCTGAGGTAGACAGCAGGGGGAGCTGTTGGCCACTTGTGGCCCAAATGTGGCACAGGAAAAGATTAGTGGCTCCTGTGATACAGGGCCCCACTTCACCAGTGGTGAAGTGCCAAAGAGGACTTTGGACAAACGAAGCTTTACCTTCCCGGTGTTGCCCAGGTAATCTGGTGCTCCTATGTTACCCTTATGTGAACTGTCGCGATATTTGCATTGCAACAAATTGAATTCCAACATTTATTGTGAGCTGCTATTTTGTGAGAGACCTATGTTATTCATGCATACCTTTCAAAGGGCAGTCACTGTGCACCTAGTTTGCACTGGCTTATGTTGAGATGAGTAAGGCTCAGTTCTGGACCCAACGGGATCAGAAATGTCCACTGAGAACGGAAAAAACAAGGAATGGAATTTCCAGCACTAGAAAAGAGGTACAGATGAAGTATGGCGGAGGTTCATGATGGGAAGGAGTGTCACTGACTGGAGCAATCAGGGCAGGATTCATAGAGGAAATGGCATTCAAAAGGGCTTTAAAATGGGTGCAATATTTTAGAACGGTTTATTACGAAATTTTAATCTTCTAGAAAGGTGCATCTTTGTTGGAAAAAACAGAGGGAACACGGGGATGAAAGCTGGGCTCAGAGGATCAGTCAGTTGCATTAAAATCTTAAATAAATGAAGTGGAGAATTATTGGAAGTGAGACTGGAAAACACGTTTGGATCCGTATTTTTGGAGAACCTTGAATACCACTCTTAGTAACAGGGAAGCAGTAGCTGCTTATAAGCAGGAGATTCCGGATAAAAAGTAGAGAAGTTGGGTTTTATGCCTTCTTGTCATTTCTGAGAAGATGAGTAATTTTAAAAAAATAGCCAGTGAAATTTAGTTCCTATAAAAGGTGTGATCCTTGATCATCAATAAGGACAATCAGCTTCTCCCAATGGAGAAATCTCTCATGATCCATTTCACACATCCCTGGGTGCAAATTACTACCTAGTCCACACCAGTGCTTCTCAAACCTGAGTGTGCATCAGAATAACCTTGAGGGTTTGTGAAAACAGACTGCTGGGCCCACTCCCAGAGTTTCTAGGACAGCCGAGAATTTTTTTTTTTTTTTTTTTTTTTTTTTTTTTGAGACGGAGTCTCGCTCTGTTGCCCGGGCTGGAGTGCAGTGGCCAGATCTCAGCTCACCGCAAGCTCCGCCTCCCGGGTTTACGCTGCCTCAGCCTCCGGAGTAGCTGGGACTACAGGCGCCCGCCTAGTTTTTTGTATTTTTTTAGTACAGACGGGGTTTCACCGTGTTAGCCAGGATGGTCTCGATCTCCTGACCTCGTGATCCGCCCGTCTTGGCCTCCCAAAGTGCTGGGATTACAGGCTTGAGCCAACGCGCCCAGCCGCGACAACCAAGAATTTGATGCTGATGCTGCTGGTCTGGGGACCACACTGAGAACCTCTGGGTTTAAACATCCTACCTGACCTTTCTCAGTATATCCACTGGGTGGCAGCAGAGAGCACCACAGGCACTGCACGGAGGTCAGACCTGGAAAGCCCAGGCAGAGGCTATGGAGGGCTATTTCTGTGTGTTCAATGTAGGTCATTTTTGCTGCCAATGACAATACAAACCATCCACAATATCAAACTCTTCAAAATTCCAGGATGCGTTGTATAAGAGGATGATTGATGACTTGGATCTTGTTCCTTTTCCAGGATGTCCTCAGCCAGACCCAGTTGAGACACCCTCTACCACACCCCCCCAACAAGTCCCTCTTTTAAAAAGAGAATAGTTTTTAATAACTTTCAAGGTTACCTACAGAAGGGTTTCTGTTTGAGTAATGTCATGACTGTAAAGCTGGCAAGAAACTATTACCAGCTGATAGCTTGAGTCAAACTGGAAAATTACGAGCAAGTTTTTCCATGAACCAAGAGGAAGTGTCCAGTCATTGTTGAGAGCAGGTTCACAGCTGTGTACAAGCTCTAGGAGATGGGGAGGCCCATGCAGACCTACTTCCTTCCAGAAGGAAAGACAGAAGAAACACGTTTTGAGTTTTGAGTTTGGGTTTTTAGGTGGTTGGGAAGGTTATATTATAGGATTTAAAAAAAATTTTTTTTGAGGGGGGATTTGTTTGTTGATTTTTGTTTTTAAGTTCTGAGAGTTATTTTCTTTTCTCTTTTTTTTTCTTTTTTCTTTTTTGTTTTTTTTGAGACGGAGTTTCACTCTTGTTGCCCAGACTGAAGTGCAATGGCGCAATCTTGGCTCACGGCAACCTCCATCTCCCAGGTTCAAGTGATTCTCCTGCCTCAGCCTCCTGAGTAGCTGGATTAGAGGCATGCGCCACCATGCCCAGCTAATTGTATATTTTTTAGTAGAGATGGGGTTTCTCCATGTTGGTCAGGCTGGTCTCGAACTCCTGACCGCAAGTGATCCGCCCGCCTTGGCCTCCCGAAGTGCTAGGATTACAGACGTGAGCCAGCACGCCCGGCTCTGAGAGTTGTTTTCTACTAACCAACTATGTACTGATAGATTTTGGAATAAAAGGTTCTACGTGTTTGGGGAGGGGAGGAAGGAGCAGAGTCAAAAAGCCCCGAGCAATGATAGGATGGATTAGAGTTTGGAAAGGCAAACGTGGGGTCCAGAACACACTGGTTAGGCTGTGGCAAGGGGGTCCTCTTGACATCCTCTAACCAGATCTCACAGCACACTTCCTGCTGTGTCTCCGCAAAGACCAGCCCTGACCAGACCCAGTGCTGACGTTAACCGGGTGCTACCCTGAGCGAGATGGCATCCTGCCACGCCTGCTCCGTCATCTGGGAGATGCCTTGTCAGCAGCTCCAAGGCCTTCTGTGGGAAGGCATGAGAGTCTGTCCTCACGTCTCTGTTTCCCTTATGACCCAGCAGTGGAAGTTCAGCCCCCGCTCTCCTATCTTCCTGAATTCATCCCATCCTTTGTTGGCCCTGTTTATGGTTTCTTCCTGTACTCTCTTTTGTAGATTTTTGTAGAATTTCGGAATTGACTGTGATATTAGACGTGATCATTTCTGCTCTGCCTGCTGCTGGGGATTTGTGGCACTGACCCAGTCTCCTCACTTTCCTCATTGTGGCTGTATAGTCAAAAAGGCTCTTAGGCCCCTTCTACATTCTTTCTTCTCCAGGCTAACATCCTTTTCTTCTTTGAGTCCATTTTTAACATTGGTTGTGAGTTAACTCCTTACCCCTCCCTCTCTGTCTAGTCCATCCTGGTGACTTCCTGCCTTGCTCTGATAGTGAATGGTGCTGGTGGGAGCAGGACCTTCTGGCTGCCCCCAGGCAGGCCCGTGCCTCCCTCGAGGCTTTGAGATTGTGATGTGTGTGTCTCTCACACCAGGGTGGGAGCCCCTTGAGGGAAAGAACTATCCCTTTCTTCCTCGGGATCCCCTGCACTCAGCATAGCCCCTCTCAGACAGCAGGCATTTCGAATTAAGCAGAACGTTATAATTCTGCGTCCTAGCCTTTATAAATGCAAGGCAAGACTAGATTATGTTAGCGGGTTTGTCAATATTCGTTTGCATCAGTCTTATTGCACAGATGGGCAATTAAAACATTTTAAATGGGCTGTGCTTAAGCGTGGTCCCCCTCTCATATATAGCAGGCTTTAAAACACTGCATCACCCTTAAAGATCTGCTTCTCGGATTTGGGCTGTTGAGGTCTTTTCCTTCTTCCACGTCATTCCCGCAACTTCTCAAGAAGTTGTCTACTTGCGCTGCTGACACATTGTGAAAGTGCACAGGGACACGGCCCTGAAAGTGATCAGCTACCCCCACTGCCCATCAATGGTTCAGTGAAGGACGGCATCCCTGCTTGGAATTTGACCATTCAGTCTGCCGGTTACCGAAACCATGTTCATGCTTCAATGTAAAGGTTTAGCATAAAGGTTACCTCCTAGATGATGCTTCAAATCCAAACTGCTCCCTTCCCTGGGCTCCTGTGGTCTTTTGTTCTCTTGCAGTGCTTCCGGACTGTGGGTAGCTGATTATAGTTATTTTTTCCTACGTCATTAGGTGGTGAGCTTCTCCGGGACAAAGTCTGTCTCATTATTCATCTTTGTTTGTAGCAGGTGCCTGACAAATATTGATAGAATTAAAATAACTTTTGTTTGTCTCACATTTTGATAAACGAACAGGGCTATATTTACCTAAACGTTTGATTTCATACATGGACAGCGTATTTCCTCTGGGGCTTTTCTCTTCCTAGACTGGATAGATTTAATGATTTTAGTTTTATGTCATAGGACACCCCTCCACCTGGAAGAATTGAAGTTCTGTTAAGTTTAGGGGTTTCTGGTTAATTTGTAAACTGTTGAGAAAGAATCCACCTTGTTGTGGTCAAAAGGTGACAAATACAGTTAACTTCAACAAAGGGCAGAGAGTCAACTATTCTTTCTGCCAATGATTGCTTTTGTTGTATGCTTGAGATCAGATACTAGTCATTTGTATCCCAGTTAACTTAATATAGATAGCATTTTCTAATATTTTCAAGCATTGCTGTAATGCTTTTTAATGCCTGTTTTGAACATCAAGCTTTTAAACTCATTATATATTATTCTATAATTTATAGAAAAATCACACTTTATCTAATTCTTATAGGCAATATTTTTTTTGGTATTTGGAACTTTTTTAAAAAGAATAGTATCCTCAGATTGGAATTATTGTGTCAAATAATATGAATGCTTTTTTGATTCAATTGGATTTTAAATTAATTTTTATACTTACTCAATTTATACTCACTGTTGAAAAATAGATAAGCAATTAATAATAAAGTCCCCCTTGGTTTCACTATTTAGAAATAACTACTAGAAATATTTTTATGTATATTTGTGTACACTTTTGTCTCTACATGGATATTTATTTCACAAAATGTGGAATCTTATTGTTTATGCTATTACATATCCTATTTTTAAAATTATTGTGAATTTTTTCAGGTGTAAAAAGATATTTTCTCAAAAAAATGTATTTTTTCAATACAGTTTTAACAATTACACTGTATTCCATGGAATAATAATACTAATAGCTAACATTTATTTTGTGATTTTTATATGCTATGCAATATTCTATTTGTTTTATGTACCCAAGCTCATTTAAACATCACAACCCTGTGAGATAGGCACTATTACTCTATTTTAGCAAAAAAAAAAAAAAAATCACGCATAGAAATAGTAAATGACTTGACTAGATATGCGTGACCCAATAGACCACTGTAGAACATTTTAGTTATTTATTTTTTGTTTGCCATCATAAGAAATGTTGCTATTAATTCATGAAACAAATATTCATTGAGCTCCCACCCTATGCTGGGTTTCTGCTAGAAGCTTTGTGTATAAGGGAGAAACTGTTGCAGAAAGTGGACTTGGCGGGGAAAGAGACCTATTTGAAAGGATCCTAGTGTGAGACGGGGTTCTCTGTCTTCTGTTTGCTCACATCACGGAGGGGAACTCCATACTGCTACAGCAGCACCTGGCTGGACGTGGTTTTGTCTCTTCCGTCAGCAGTGGTATCTCTCGCCCCACTTCCTTGCTCTCTCAGGAAGGCCCCCTCCTGCTCCGCACACCTGCCAGGGTGTGGCCTGTGGAGTTGACCTTCTTCCTTCCTGAATCAGACAACCAAAGCCGGAAGCATAACTTCAGAGGCTAGTCCTGTACCTCTGGTTTTGTTCTGTGTTCTAAGCAGAGTTTTCACGAATAATGAAAATGCCTAGGAATGTTCATTGCCAGTTATTAAAGAAAAATGGAATCGGCTACTGTATGGTGTAATAGTCCCCAGGTTATCCCACCCTTTCTGGCAGGCTATTTACTCATGTACTTTTAGTATACTGAGGGAAGGCTAAGAGATCTCTGGGCAGTAGGTAGGAAAGAATAAAAAGTCTTTGAGTTTTCAGGTATTTTCTTTTAATGGTAGCTTCCAACCAGGCACGGTGGCTCACGCCTGTAATCCCAGCACTTTGGGAGGCCTAGGCAGGCGGATCACTTGAGGTCAGGAGTTTGAGACCAGCCTGACCAACATGGCAAAACCCTGTTTCTTCTAAAAATACAAAAATTAGCCGGGCGTGGTGGCACACGTCTGTAATCCCAGCTACTCGGGAGGCTGAGGCAGGAATATTGCTTGAACCCGGGAGGGAGAGGTTGTAGTGAGCTGAGATCGCGCCATTGCACTCCAGGCTGGTGAAAGCAAGACTCCATGCATCTCAACAACAACAAAAAACTTTTATTAAGATATAATTTACATACCATATTATTCACTCTTTTTAAGTGTAGAATACATGGGCTTTGAATACATTCACGGAGTTGTGTAACCATCACCACTGCTTAATTTCAGAACATTTCATTACCCCAAAGAGAAACCCCATCCCCATTGTCACCTCTCATTCCCCCCACCCCAACCCCCCAGCTCCTGGCCACCACTAATCTGCTTTCTATCTCTATGAATTTGCCTATTATGGACATTTCATGTGAATGGAATCATATGTGGCCTTTTATGTCTGACTTCTTTCACTTAGGATGATGTTTTCAAGGTTCATCTATATGGTAGCATGAATCAGTGCTTAATTATTTTTTAAGGCTGAATAGTATTCCATTGTATAAATAGAACGCAAACAAAATATAAATTTTCTTTCTTCATCTGTCAATTGATGGATATTTGTGTTGTTTCCACATCTTAACTATTATGAAGAATGCCGCTGTGATCATTTGTATAAAGGTTTTTGTTTGAACATACGTTTTCAATACTCCTAGGTGTATTGCAGGCATAGAATTGCTGGGCGATAAGGTAACTTGACGTTTAACCTTTTGAGGAACTGTCAAATTGTTTTCCAAAGTGACTGTGTAACTTTGCAATCCCACCTGTCATGTATGAGAGTTTCTTGAGTTTTTAATTGCAGTTACCGTGAAGTCTGTAAAAGCCAGGCACTCACAGCCACAGTGCACAATTCCAGAATGCAGAGGAAGTTTTCAGCACACCTCTGGCCCTCTTGGCAGGGATACCAGGCCTGCGTGTCTTGTGACTGCACATGTTGTTTAGACAATGGTCTCTGTTTGGTGAGCCACAGTTTTCCTAATGATAGCCGAGTTTTATTGGCATTGCTGACCTATGAATCTGATGTCTTTGGTGCGGAGCCTCTATCACACTTTTACCCAGAATTCCATTGCTTTGGACCAATAATAACAACATTCCCTTTGTACAGGTCTTTGCAGTTTGCAAAGCACTGTGTTACTTCCCTTTTCTCCAGAGCCTTATGCTCTGCTTTCCAAGGTGTTGGCCTTAGTATAGCAATGTAACCACTGCTAAGGTGGTAATGGCCAATAAGATGTTGGCTTTTCCTCAAGAGACTCACTGAGTCCTAATATTTCCCTAGTATACATGTATCAGTGATGATGAAGATGTCAGATGCTGCCATAGAGCAAAATGACTTTTGAGGCTCCCTCAAATCTAGACTTAAAAGACTCCCCCTCTGTGTGCAGGCCGTAAGCCTGGCATTGTTGTAGGAACTTAGTACTGTTTCAAAGCCAAAATATTTTTCTTTTTGAGATGCAGTCTCGCACTGTCGCCCAGGCTGGAGTGCAGTGGTGCGATCTCGGCTCACTGCAAGCTCTGCCTCCCAGGTTCACACCATTCTCCTGCCTCAGCCTCCTGAGTAGCTGGGACCACAGGCGTCTGTCACCACACCTGGCTAATTTTTTTTGTATTTTTAGTAGAGACGACGTTTCACGGTGTTAGCCAGGATGGTCTCCATCTTCTGACCTCGCGATCCACCCACCTCGGCCTCCCAAAGTGCTGGGATTACAGGCGTGAGCCACCGTGCCCGGCCCAAGCTGGAAGATTTTTCTACATCTTTCTTCTTATACAAAGATCATTTGTGAAAAAGCTAAGATTGATGGCAGGTTTTCGAGAAATTTTTCTTTTGGTTTATGCTGGTTTGTTTTCCTAAATAGTGAACATGGAATTGCTAAGTTTTTAAAAGAAGCAAAAAATTGATGGTAGACCCAGGAGTTAGAAGGCTCTGGGGTTACAGTTCTTCCACAAGGCAGTTGCTGTTTGTGAGTGTTCTTTCTTGTCTGTAAACCCATTCTCTACGCCTGAGAGAACATTCCTTACAGCCATAACTCCTTAAAAAGGATAGCCTTTGCAAAAGACCTTTGTCAAATGTTTTTCATCATCTATAAATCACACACAACTGTTTCCCCTAACATTAGCATCAATGTGTATGCCAGTTTCCTCTGAAAATATCAAGCATGACTGCTCCTTAGAGAAACCATGTTTCTACCTCTCCTTCTCACCAAAGTTGATCAATTCCCTAGCATTCTCTGTGTCAACATTTTACTGTGTGTCAGCTCATCCTGAAAAAAAAAAAAAAAAAAAAAAAGATGCTAGATTATAGGCATGAACTGCCTTCAAAATAACTCCCAGGAGAGCTGTGTGCTTTCTAAGCCTGAGCAGCTCAGAATCCTGGTTCATGAAGGATTGTGGTCTAAGGGCTGGCTATTTCTTGTTTAAATTCAAATTTATTTCCCAGCTCCAGTGCAAATACACCCTGGCAATACTACCCTACACCACTTTCTGTTACAGTCCATCTGCCTGTTGCCAGTCCTGTGTTATATTACTCATAGAAAATTCTAATATTCCAATGAGCAACCAGCCTGGAAAATAAAGCAATTCAAGTACCTGGGAATGATGGGCTTCCTTATTACCATTGCTCCATTTCCCTGTGATATTTATTCATCAGAGATGAATTGCTTCTTTGTGATTTCAGAGGTCATCTCATCTAGTCCCAGGGAGGACTAGACCTAAACTAACCCAAACTGTGACTGTTCATTAGAGTCTTAAAATTTTATGGCTATAGAAAGATGACATCTTTGACTAATAATTACTTCCCGTATCTAATTTTTATGAATTTGGAAATTCTACTTCATTATAATCTGAATATTTTTGCTGCGTTATCTGTCATTTTGCATGCAATGCAGAAAAGAAAATTCCGCTCTGCATGTCAGAGTGGATCTGGTAACTGAGAATAATAGCCATTGTGTATTGAGTGCATATTATGTGACAGAAACCACACATAGTGCTTTACAAGCATTGCTTTATTTTATTCGCAAAACAGCCCTATAAGGTATGTATTTTTGTCAGCCTTTTCCAGATGAGGAAGAAAAGGCCTTGAGACATGAATTAGCTCAGCGAGATGGCACAGTTAGACTTTGGGTGAAACAGGACAGGTTGCCATGCTTGGTTAGTACTGTTCCTTCCTGAAACCCCATGAAAATGACACTGAAGGGATTTTTTAAATTGATAAAGCACCAATGATAAAAGAGAAGAGGAGAGTAAGCAAGAGCAATGGCATCTGGGAAGCTGGAAGGAGAGGGCAAAGTGTCAATTTAACAGACCGGAAAATGGCACAACCTATGTAGTTGGGGGTGAAGCTTGAAGTAGGCAGAGTCCTCTGAAAATGGGCACAGGTGGAGCTAAAACTAGGATTTGTTGAAAGTTTGTATATGAAACATTTCAATGTCCCTAGATCCTCTCCCTCCTCCTAGGAGAAGGCTAGATATTTCTTCTCTGGAGCTGCCAGCTTTGGGCAGCAGCATAGCTGAGGACAGGGTACCATGCCACATGGGGGACTGAGTGAGTATATGTGCTGAGTGGTGACACCACTGGCCTCCTCCCCTAGCCCAGCTCCAAGAGCACTGGCAGCCAGGTTGATCTCTTCCAAGCAGGAACGTCAAGGATTCCTTTCCAGGGAAGATGTCCGGCAGCTCAGGCATAGGATTGAAAAGATGTTGAGGGTTGGGAGTACCCTGGTGAAACTACCCAGTGGTTTACCCTCTGGTGAATTCCATAGTTGACAAATGTCACCCCCACACAAAAGGCAGCCCATCAGCTATTGAATGCCTCTCTCTGAAATATGAGTGAATAGTCAAGGGTCATCAGGCATTTGAGAGAAGTCTCTGATATCAAAGACATAGACAAAAACAAAGAAACAAAACAAGGAACTTGGGAAGAAACAAGCAATCTAGGCAGCAGAAAGAAACCTCTCCCATTGCAACAACAGCAAAGTCCTATGATTGACTAATCTTCAGAGATTACATACACAAGAGGTTAGCATAGCAGAGAACCAAAGTGATCCTCAGAACTTCAAAGTTGAGAGTAGAAAGAAAAATTAAATTTAATAGTTAGAAAATGAGGTTAATTAAAGTAATTATCCAGAAAGTTGAGTAATAACATAAATGAGGTGAAAAACAGGAGAGAAAACATAATAAAATTAGAGGGTCTGTCCAAGGAGTTCCATAGACAGGGAACAGAGAATATGGAGGGGAGAAGGATGCAATTCAAGCGATTTCTCCATTTCTGAAAGATGTGAATGTATAGATGTGAAAGATCCACAGAGTGCCAAGCTCAATGCATGAAAAACATCCACAACAATGGTTGTGTGCAGCCCCCACTTGTCCCTGGGAAATGTGTCCCAAGACCCCCAGTGGTGGCCTGAAACCTCGGATAGTACCTGCTGTAGTTTGGTGGTTTGACCCCGCCAAACCTGTTGAAATTTGATCCCCAATGCTGGAGGTGGGGTCTATGGGAGATGTTTGGGTCATGGGGACAGATTACCCATGTATAGATTAATGTCCTTCCTTGGGGGTGAGTGAGTTCTTACTCTATTACTTCCTAATAGATCTGGTTGTGAAAAAGAGCCTGGCACCCCCACTCCTCTCTCTTGCTTCCTCTTTTGCTGTGTGGTCTCTGCATATGCTGGCTCCTCTTCACCTTCTGTCATGAGTGGAAGCAGCCTGAGGCCCTCACCAGAAGCAGATGCTGGTGTCATTCTTGTACAGCCTACAGAACCGTGAGCCAAACAAGTCTATTTTATTTATAAATGAACCAACCTCAGGTATTACATTATGACTACACAAAATGGACCAAGAGAGTACCAAACCCTATATATACAACATTTTTGTCCTATACATACAAACCTATGATGAAGTTTAATTTATAAATCAGACACAGTAAGAGATCAACAACAATGATAAAGTGGGACAATTACAACAGTACGCCAGGATCACTACTCTTGTGCTTTGGGACTGTGGCTAAGTAAAATAAGGGTTCCTTGAACACTAGCACTGAGATATTGCAATAGTCAAATTGATAATGGAGATGGCTACTAGGTGACTAATGAGCAGGTAGCATATACAGCTGGACAAAGGCATGATTCATGTCCTGGGCTGGATGACGTAGGACAGCGTGAGATTTCATCACGCTACTGACAATGGCATGCAACTTAAAAATTATGAGTTGTTTATTTCTGGAATTTTTCACTTAATATTTTTTGAGCTGTGGTTGACCACAGGTAACGGAAACTGTGGATAAGGAGGGACTGCTGTAATTGTGAAACTTCGGACCATTAGAAACAAAGAAAAGGCCCTAAAAGCCCTAGGGGGAGGCAAGGCGAGATCAGGAATCAGGATGGCATCAGATGTCTCAAGAAAAGCAACATTAGATGCTAAAAATCAATGCAGCAATGCCTTCCAAATTCTGAGAGAGAATTACTTCTCTATTCTAGGATTTCCTAGAATCCTATACATCAATCAAGACAGTGTCAGAAATGCAATGTCTTGAAATCCTTAATATCTGTTTGCCCTTGGGTATATTCCTCCAAAATGAGGGAATTATCCAAAAAAAAGGACAGCATGAGATAGAGGAAGCAGGTGACCCATCCCAGCAGATAATGCCCAGAAGACCCCCAGGATGACACCATGGGGCTGGCTAGAGCCCCACCAGTCCAGGCTGGAGCAGGAGTTTAGAGAGCTCTTCCAGAAAGTGGAGACGGAGGCTGTCTCTAGAAAAAGAATGCTGCTGACACATGACCAGATGAGTTTGGTCATGTGACAGACTGTCACTTTTGAAGGAAAGCTAGTGATGAGTTAGTAATAAGTATTAATACATAAAAAACTAAATAAATGGAGAAAAGGTGATAATTGTTAGCTTCAGGAAAAACAAAAAGTTGTATAAGAAAGAAAATATTGGCCGGGCGCGGTGGCTCAAGCCTGTAATCCCAGCACTTTGGGAGGCCGAGACGGGCGGATCACGAGGTCAGGAGATCGCGACCATCCTGGCTAACACGGTGAAACTCCGTCTCTACTAAAAAAATACAAAAAAACTAGCCAGGCGAGGTGGTGGGCGCCTGTAGTCCCAGCTACTCGGGAGGCTGAGGCAGGAGAATGGCGTAAACCCGGGAGGTGGAGCTTGCAGTGAGCTGAGATCCGGCCACTGCACTCCAGCCTGGGTGACAGAGTGAGACTCCGTCTCAAAAAAAAAAAAAAAAAGAAAGGAAATATTACTATAAAATCCACTTCATGGCCTAAATGTGACTGATAATCATGTGGTCATAGAGCATAAGCTGTGAATATTGATTTAAACAAAATTATGATATAGCTGTATTTGAAGAATGAGGGGGCATGTGGGAGGGAGATTTAAGAGACCAAAACCTCAGTTTCCACATGCAGAGTCACCAGATAGGATGTAAAATTTACACAAAATCTAGATGTGGCCATATAAGTGTGTAATTGAAATATATAATGATAAATACCAGAAGAAATAGCTAAAAGAGTTAAAAGTGGCTGTGATTACGCAGTGGGGATCAAGGGGCAAGAGGGTGCTAATTTTCATTATAAACTTATAGAACCACTGGACTTTTAAAACCATGTGTATGTATGATTTTGTCTTCATTAAATGTTGCAGAATCAGCATTTGAAGCCAATTCTGGTCTGAATTCAATCTTTATTCTGTTATCTCACTTTTGCCTCTTAAAATAATTGCTTAATATTTTTTTGCCTTTAGATTTTAATTTTTTTGAGTCAATTTCTGATGTGTGCAGTTGACTCAACAATGTACAAACTCCACATGTGTATGGTCTGCGCTTATTTTGCTAACCATTGTATTCCCAGTGCCCAGTGGAGCATCTGGAAACAGGCTCTCAAAAAATATTTATTTGTCATTAAGTCCATTTTCTGTGTCTCTAAATTTCAATTCTTGAATATCCATATCCCTCTTAAAGACTGTTTCTGGGCCAAGTGCGGTGGCTCACACCTGTAACCCCAGCACTTGGTAGGCCAAAGGAGGCATATCGCTTGAACTCAGGAGTTTGAGACCAGCCTGGGCAACATGGTGAAACGCTGTCTCTTCAAAGCATACAAAAATTAGTCAGGTGTGGTGATGTGTGCCTGTAGTCCCAGCTACTTGGGACGGTGAGGCAGGAGAATCACCTGAGCCTGGGGAGGTCGAAGCTTCAGTGAGCCATGATTGAGCCACTGCACTCTGGCCTGGGCTGAACAGAGTGAGACCCCATCTCAAAACAAACAAACAAAAACACAACAAAAAAAGACTGTTTATGTGCTGCATTCAGATGTGAACACTGTAATAGATGCATATGCAGAAGTGAAGTGTGTGATCCCCTTAGAGCATTCAGGATCTGAAGGATGGGAGCTCGCTGCTTAAGCCCTTTTGATTTCCCGGAAAAAGGTGCCATTCCGGGGCTGTTTTGACTGCACCATGCAGGCTGCAATTCCCTTGCTGGCTGGCTCCTCTTGGTGAGGTTCTGCTGCAGGCAGTCTGATTTAGAATTGAATTAGACTAGATGTTATCTTATACTTTAACTAACTGGCTGAAGCATATTTCCTTTCCTTCCTCTAAGGAGAGCCCTGGCTCTCTTCCTGTGAGTCCCAAGCTGCCCATCATGTCTTCTCTGATTCCTAGTTGGAACACATGCTCCTTCTGCATTCCCACCCCCCTTAACACGTCCCAGGCTTCACTGTTAACCTCCTACTTCCTTCTGTCCTCGCTCTCATTGGAAAGCTGATTGGATAGCCAGCTTCCTCACTTAGTTGTGGGTAAGGACAATATTAATCACCTTTTATTTTCTCAGGTTTCTTCCCACACATCTCCTTCCCTGTGCCTACGAAGTAGGTGCTCAAATGTGTTGATTGAAGGGAGGAAGGACAAGATGAAGGAGAGCCAGGGCTCTGAATGTGGAGTAGACAGGACAGAGGCCCACAGGCCTTAGGTCCTCGATGGTAGGGCCCCAATAAACTTGTAATGCGACTGAACAAAATCCTCAGAAATGCTGATGGGATGTGGGGACAAACTGGGGTGGCCCTACTGCCATCTAGAAGAGGAAGCGGAGATATTTGCTCAACTGGAGCCCACTCCTGGGCCTCTGAGTGAGGCCCAGCTGTTAGGGCCAATTGACCGCAATCATCCAAAACTCACTGAGATGACCTTAAGTGGTAGAAAGAACTTGTTCTATGGTTGGAGGGATGTCTCACAGAGTCCACGAACAGCGAATTTGAATCAGGGATGGGAACATTTCGGGAACCCTCCAAGTTCTTTCTCCCCATTGCTTCCTCTACTTCCCCTGCCTGTGTCAGGTTCTTCCTCTGAATCCCAGTCTGCATGGTAGAAAATAGCCGCTGAGTTTGCAGCTGAATAGAGCAGCTAGACAGGGACTTGGGGAAGGGATAAGATACACCTAGTTTGAGTGCCAAGTTCTGGAAGGTCAGAGGGGAGGCCCTAGTGGGAAACACATGCTCCTTATGGAGCCAGAATTCATCTAATTGAGTTGGAGTTTGCGAAACCCCTTCTCTGCAAAAAATACAAAAGTTAGCCAGGTGTGATGGTTTATGCCTGTAGTCCCAGCTACTTGGGAGGCTGAGGCAAGATGATCGCCTGAGCCCAGGGAGGTCGAGGCTGCAGTGAGCCGTGATTAAGCCACTGCACTCCAGCCTGGGCGACAGAGTGAGTAGCCCTGATGCCTGTCATCTTGGCCCTGATGTCTTCCTTGAGTGAGTTTGTCTTGTGCTATGATGTTCCTGTGAACTCCAGGCCACATCAATAGGCCCTTCCACCTTGGGTGGGTGGCCGGGCTGGGTGACCTTTAAGGGAATCTTCAGAGAAGTCATTTACTTGTGTAGGAACAAAAATAAGTCTTGTATAGCAGCAGGGACAGAACTGACTTGGATGTTGGAACAGGGTCCCAGTTCCCCCTGGGGGTCTCAATTCCAGTTCCTCTTCTTACTGGCTTTGTAAACACTCCCACCTGGCAGCTAGTGAGCATCACATTGCAGCCAGTCCAAATCGAAATGACCCATGAGTGTAAAATACACGATGAATTTTGAAGATTTAGTGCAAGAAAATGTAAAACATCTCATTACTATTTTAATAGTAACGTAATTAATATTAATGTTCAATGATAATATTTCAATATATTGGGTTAAATAAAATACATGAATAAAATTAATTTTACCTGTTTCCTTGTGTTGTCAATAAATATGGCTATTAGAAAGATTAAAATTACAAAAATGGCTCACATCCTTTTTCTGCTGGTTTTCACCTCTAGACTCTAAACCTAACGGATTGCCTTTATTGAAAAGAACAAAATCACACACGCTTGGCACCACTTTAGAAATGTGGGGAAAGATGTGCATGAAATCTCAATACCTTAGCCTCTGTTTAATATGAATTCTCATATTGTCCTTCAGGGACCCAAATCCTGGCCCAACCCACAGCTGCCCCTCCCTCTGCTCTGCCTGCTGGCAAGATGGCCCTGGCCATGGGGGACAAGAGGAGGACAATGATTCCTGACACAAGACTCTATGCACCCTTTGGGCCTGGTGATGTTCTCATGGGGACCTGCAGGCCATTCCACTACTCTGAAAAGCTTGATGGAAAGAAAATATACAACTTCCCAGGCACTGCTGCCTTAGCTGATGGGATCATTGCTTCTTGGCTTGGGGCCAATAGCAACCTAGCCAGGCAAGGTTGGTGGTCTCAGCTCCTTAGAAGCTCTAATTGGCATTTGTTAATCTCCTTGATTAATAGAAATGTTGAAAACAAATTAATTACTCATTAAAATGTAACTGGATAGACAAAAACTTTCCAAATGTGCTATTCTTAGCGAGTGTGACTGAAAGATGCCCTTGGCAATGGAGAGTTTGGGAACCACTGACAGAAGCAATTGTATTCGGCAGGTTCCTGGTTCTTGCATGTTCCATCTCCACATTTGGTTGGTAGATGATGGAGTTCCCCTTAACTTTCCTTCAGGGATGTGTTCTTGGCATGTCCATCTCCCTGAAATTCATAGAATTTTGAGATTTGGAAGACTTCCATCATGTCGCCTTTGGGGATGATGAGCAACCTGTCATGGCTGTCACAGCCCTGTGACCAAACGCCACACTCTTTGTTCGGCCCCACTTCCTCCTCACCTTGGAGGCACCATGCTTCAAACTATCCCATCTCTGAGAACCCACAGTCAGAGTGGCAACCACTAATTCCTCAGCTTATGTGCAGCTCTGCAAGCCACTGCCCCACCCACAGAACCAGTTCTTTACCCTTCCTGAGACTACAGGTGCCTGGGTCCCTCCCAGTGCGCTAACATATCACTCTCCTTGACCTCCACTCAAGCCTCTGGCTCCAGCTCCCCCGCCTGGGGAGGCAATGTTGACTTTATGAGAGCACCTACCTCATTGGAAGGATGTGATAGAATATATATGTATATATGCACATAGACATATGTAACATAAAATGAGAGAATGTGGGCAAAGCTTTCTATAGTGCCTGGTCTGTAGATGCTCTCAGCAACTGTTAACTCTTCTTGGTTTTTAGTCATTTGTTCTTTTCACGTGCTTTTTCCCCTCAACCATTGAGACTGCTCAGAGAAAGTATGAAAATCGGACTGATTGGCTGCACTACAGAGTCATGATACTTACTCCCCTGCCGGACTCCCCAAGGCCTGGCAATCACTGTGTGTGTGTGTGTGTGTGTGTGTGTGTGTGTAAAAGTTTTATCCACAAATATGTGTATCACTGTGTCTTTTTTTTTTTTTGGTAACAGCTTTATTGAGCTATAATTCACGTACCATACACTTCACCCATTTAAAGTGTACAAACCAACGATTTTTAGAATATTTACAGAATTGTGCAACCATTACCACAATCAATTTTAGAACATATTCATGATTCTAAAAAATAAATTCCATACTCTTTAGGAGTCCTTCCAGACCTGGGTAACCACTAATATACTTTTTTCCCCCCTCTTTGGATCTGCCTTTTACAGACATTTCATACAAATGAAACCATGGAATAGATAATCTTTTGTGACTAGCTTTTCTTCATTTAGCATAATGTTTTCAAGGTTCACCCATGTTGTGGAATATATCAGTACTCAATTCCCTTTCATGACTAAATAACGTGCTGTTTGTGAACATACTACATGTTGGTTATTCAATGATTAGTTGATGGGCATTTGGTTTCTACTTTTTGACCATTATGAATAATGCCGCTGTGACGATTTGTGTACAAATTTCTGAGTGGACCTATGTTTTTATTTCTTTAGGATATATACCCGAGAGTAAAATTGCTGGACCTATGTTAAGTCTATATGTAACCATTTGAGGAACTGCCAGACTGTTTTCCAAAGTGGTCAGACAGTTTTACATTCCCACCAGCACAAAGGAGGGTTCTGATTTCTCCATATCTCACCAACACTTGTTATTATCTTTCTGATTATAGCCACTCATGTATGTGAAGTAGTGTCTTCTTGTAGTTTTGATTTGCATATCCCTGATGGCTAACAATGTTGATCAGCTTGGCAATCATTTTATCCATCATTTTATTATCTCTTGGATTCCCATTGTGATTATTACAAACTTTTTCCAGACTTCAGAAGGTCCCAATCCCTCCTATCCTCTTATCTCCAGAAATTACATCTCCCCTGCTATTCTGAAACATCTTCATGAATTCATTGATGCTTCAACAAATATTTATGGAGTCTTTGTGGCACATGTTGATGCCTGGGTTATAAAATGGATAGGTCATGTTCTTTACCTTCACCCCTCATTCGTTCATAGTTTGGTGGTGCCACTTACAGTCTTGTCTCATGGGACTTTTCTGCTTAAAATGTTTCAGTGGCTTCCCAGTGCTTTCAGGATAAAATGTAATGGCAAAATACATGGCAACCATGAGAACTATGAGTGTGGGGCTAGCCCAATCCTGTCCATGCCATTCTGTCTGTCTCACATTCTCTACTAGCCTCTTAGGTCTACAAACACATAATTCTTTCATGCAGCCCTGCCCCTCTTCCCCACTGCCCCGCTCCCAGCTGCAAGCTTCTCCAGGGCAAGGGGTGATTCTTATGTATCCTTGTATTTCCTACAGCCCTGGGACAATACTGGACACATTGAAAGTACTCAATAACTGGATGTCCATTGAGTTAGTAAATGAAGAGATGGCAAAGTAAAGGAAGGAAGAAAAGGAAGGAAGGAAGGAAGGAAGGAAGGAAGGAAGGAAGGAAGGAAGGAAGGAAGGAAGCTATGCAATTCTGCAAAGTAGTGCAATTTATTTCCCTGACTCCTTCTCCTGTTCCCCTTGCTGAAACAGAATAATCAGATCTTCCCTAATAGGCCAGTGAGAAAGGCTACAACTTTTTAGTTGGCTGAAGTTAGGGTCTATTCTGACCCTCATTTCAAACTGTTCAAACAGAATGATATGCCGAACCAGCTGACCAAGGAGGTTTCTTCTTAGTCAAGTATTTATGACAAATGCTACTACTCTAAGTGAAGTTTTAACTCAAGGCATGTGTGTATCTATTTGTACTCTGCAGGATCTTAAGCAAAATATCATAACATTTAATATAAAATGCCCACAATCTGAATATAATCATGTTAAACAGTCAGATTGAGGAGGTTTCATTGAAATTTGCGAGGAAGCCTGGAGAGTCAGAAGTGCCCAGTCACAGGGTGCCTTCCCCTTTCACCCTCATGTAGGCAGGACAAAGGTCTCTCTCCACTCCGGACAGGAAAATGTTTCTCTTCTGGATAGTTTTGTTGAGGAAGGGAATGGAGGAAGCTTGCAGTGGGGTATCCGGCCCCATAGGAGACAGGATACAGGCGGCCGGGCTCTCTAGCCCCCTCGAATTCTGCTTTCTGTTTTCAGAAGTATACGTGGTGGCCCATATGATAAAACAGTGATAAATGCATTGTCCTGAAGTCTAAACGGGAGAGGGAGGAAACGCCTGGCATTTATGATATGTCTGTCTGCTTATTCACTGAGAACGTTGTTTGGGGAAGATAGTAAACACCATGGAGTGAGTGTTTTCAGAGACCTTTGTGAAGATAATGTCTGATGAAGGGCTAAGACACGATGTTCTGAAACAGGACACAGGCTCACCGCCTGGGTTGAGCCTGCCCTCAGGTCTTTCCCTCAACTTCCCTCCCTCCCACTTTAGGATCTTCCCAGCTGTCCATAGTTAGGTGATCACACCCCCAGCCCACACTCCCCAGGGGATTGGCCTCCTTTCTCCCCCTGCCCCTACATTGCTAAGGGCCCACGGCTCCCCCAGGATGCCCACTCATTGTCACAGTTGCCCACAGCTTCTTCCTCCCTGACTCCTCCTCCCCTTACAGATCTTCCCTAATAGGCCAGTGAGAAAAGGCTACAGGAGACAGCCTCTCTGTCATCTTCTTAACTAAGTACTTGCCATGTGCCAGATGTCTAACTTATATCATTCATTTAATTCTAACCACCTTAAAAGACAGTGAAAATTTCCTCCATCTTACAGATGGAGAAACTGGGGCTCAGGGAAGGAAATTGATTACTCTTGTAATGAGTAGCTGTGTGATTTGAACCCATAGTCTGATGCAGAGACCTCATCTATTCAGTATATTCTATTTCCTTCTTCCTACTTTCCAGATGTAGAAGTCTGGTGCAACAGAGATGCATAAGGCAGTCTTATCCTTGAGGACTTCCTGGTTCCACAAAAAGTAGTGAAATGCTGGGAGAGGCACAGCAGCAGTGACGGGAGGGGAAGGCGTATGGGCATGGTGGAGGGAGGAGATGAGCAAAGACACTGAAGTGGATGCTGCTGCATGCCGCCCACAACCCCCTCTCCCAGCTGCAGGGAGTGATGGAGGATGCCAATGGCCTACAGGAATTGCCCTTGACTGGAGTGAGCTGCCTCCCCAGTCTTAGGTCCCTTCCCTAGGGCAAGCCTGAATCCAGGGACTGGTTAATAGGTGGGTGCAAAGGCTCAGCTCCTTTTCCCACATTGAGGACAACTCTGACGAGCCATCCCGCTCCAGAGCTCCCTATGGGACTGGCCAAGGCCTCTGGTGTGACTGCTTCACGGTTCAGCTCCTCCCTCTACCAGTCCTGCCATCCTCCCTCCAGGATAGGAAGCGTCCTAAGAGTACTCCCCAAAATCCCTTCTGCACACAAGTCCCCACCTCAGAGTCTGTGTTCCAGGGAACACAAACTAAGAGAGGCATGGAGACCCATAGCACATTCTGGAAAGTCGGAATCGTCCCAGTTACTAGGGTGTAGGATGTAGGCTGGGTGCAGGTGGCTCCTCCTGTCTTTGGATCTGAACATCCAATAGAGGACCTGTATCTAGTTTTCTTGGGAACCTAACCTGCAATCCTGCCCAGTGGCAGAGACTTGACCTATAATAAGAGTAAACTGCTTAAGATTTGGAGGAAATAACAGTCAATAACTTGAATAAAGAACAACAAAGAAATGTTTGGGAATCACATTGTTTAACAATGCTTTGGGAATGTCAAAGCTAAAAGGTAGCTTTGGAGAGCATCTGCTTCAAAGGCTCTCAGTTATCATGGGGGAGTGTAAAGCCCCAGAGGGGTGATGTCTTTACGTCAACACAGATATGCCAGAGCCCAGGCTCCCTGGCCTGCATTTGATGCTCTTTCCACCACTCCTTGGATAGGTCTGTATGCCATACATGCTGAGAACTGTAAACCTAAGCCCTCGATGGTCTTATCCACCTTTGTTCTCCTGCAGTGGCTTGTCCCTAGGAGCACAAATCTGCTCTTGAAGGAGGCTGCCACGCAGCTTCCTAGAAATGCTCCAGCAACTCTCCTCAAGGCCATGTACCCAGTGAGCTTGCATTGCCAGCGGCAGGCATGTCAAGGTTCAGGGTTGTTCCAGAACCCTCTGCGCATCCTCTGTCTTCCCACCAGATCAGATCCAGCTGCTTTCCTCCAGTCGAGATGAAGATAAATGTGGAAGCCACAGAAGTCACTATCAGGACAGCATGCCCTCTTCCTGCACCCATTCAGAGTCAATGCGGGCATAGGCTGGGGAAAATTGCTTCTCCTAATCCCACTCCTGGGCTAGTTGGGCCCCTCCTTTCTCTGAATAGAGGATCACCAGGTAAGCCAATGTCCAGTTGAGGCATTTGGTATGACAAATGACAGTCCTTAGCCTCAGTACTTTAATCTATGATAAATGGGTGACTCCAGACCTATCCCTCCATTGGAGGCTGCACCGCCCCGCTTTGGCCATGAGATCTAAAATGGAGACTTTGTCCTTCCATCTGACTCTCTAGCTTGACAATGATTAACCCAGCTAATCAGTCTCTGTGTGGACGAACTTTTCTTTCCAGATAAGGCACATTCCTGAAAGGCTGCTTTAAGCAGTATCTCTCCCCATCTAGGCTTGCGTTTTGCTGGCCTCCTATGAGCTCTATTCTAGCAGATATTCCATGGGATTGGGAGGGCCCTGTGGTCAGTTAAGTTGGAAAAACCCTGAAGAGTTATTCTTCTTTTGAAGATGCTGCATGCACATTAGGGCAGTATGTACTGTCTTAAACCTGCCTACTTTTGTTTAACCTAGATTTTACCAATTTTTTTTGACTACAGTTTTTTTTTTTTAAATAAATGGAATGCCTTTTAACCTCCTTGAAAAGACTTAACCTCACTTCTTTTCAAGTCCAGTTTCTCTCCTCTGTCCTGGTCCTCACACCTGGGCTTTCTGTCTGGGCCACTATTCTGGAGTCACAGTTCTGCATGTGTCCCCAGCGTCCCTTGTTCATATCAGGGTCTGGTCTTCCTCCTGTATGTTTGCTGGCTGCTCTGATCTGGGATGACCAACCATTCTGGGTTGCCTGGGACTGATGGGGCTTCCTGAGACAGAGGACTCGGTGCTAAAACAGAAAATCTAGGCAAACCGGACCATGTTGGTCATCCTATCCTGAACCTTTTGCTCTGTGCCTGAAGTCCCATACCTCCCTGGCAGCCCACCCTGGACTTCCCTAGTGTCTCTTCTGGCTCTGTTGCAGGTCTCAGCCCACCTATCAGAATTTGCAGCTGTTTAATCTTAAACTCCCTGTTCCTGACTGATGGTTGGGACTGTGACTGGGAGTTGCTTAAATAGCTCCCTCCCATTTCTCAGCTAAACTGAATTTCCCCATCAGCCCCCACAGCTGGGGTAGATCTTGAAGTTCCCTTCCTGCCCCTCTGAGCAGACCTTGATCCTGTCGCATCTGCTCTAATGGGAGTAATCACAACACTAGGGTATCTTCCCTGCCTGACAGGGACAATGGGAGCTGAGTGGCTATCAGAAGAGGTCGCGGTGAAGTGATGCTGACTGAGAGGGTGCTGATGGGGTGTTTTTGTGGGAAGGCAGAGACAGAGCATGTATCCAGGAGACAGAAGCACACAGCCTCCCAGTCCCTCCTTCCACTCCTGCTCTGAGGTTGCAGTGAAGCAGGGTTTGGGGATTGGCACCCAGCACGATGACTGTGTGTCTCTGGATGTATATGTGTCGGCTCCGATTAATGAGTAGCCTCTGACATCAAGCACTCACTCCCATTAGAAGAGAGTGCTGAGGACATGGGAATGAATGACTGCAACAAAGTGTTAAGGTGTGTCACTACACAACTGATGGAGTGATTAAGTCGTCCCTTGTTTTTACTGCTGTAGGTATTTTTCCTTATGCCTCCCTCTTTCCCCAAGCCTTTCTGTTCCCTTGTTACAGGGCCTTTTACACAGGTCCAAATCGGCAGTTTCTTTTGTTTTTTGAAACCCCAACTTACTGAGAGATTAGTGACATTTGTTCTTGAAGAGGAAAGGCTGAGATGACATGCTGTTGAGTAAGGGAGGCAGAAATAGTCAGATTAGAGGGAGGTTTGGACCAGAAGTAGATGTACTTTTCAGGTCCAGTGAGTAATGGAGCCCATACCATCCCCTATGAAGAGGTGTTAGGATCTTGGATGGACTGATCTGAACATGCTGCAGTACTGGGGATGTGGCAAAAGAACACTCACTCATTCATCCAAGAATGATTTACTGCATGTCCTGTGCCAGGCACTGACTGTTGCAGTTGTTGGTATTGGAGTAATGAACAAAACACACTAAACCCCTGCCTCATCAAACTTGGGTCTCACTTAGGGGATGTAAACACAAACAAATGCCCAAGACTTGGGCTTTTATCTGAAGAGGTGTGAAGTCATTGGAGGCTTTGGGCAGAGCAGTGTGAGTTAACCTCTGTGTTGTGAATGGACTTTGGGGGCAAGGGCAGAAGCAGTTGGACCAGTTAGCACTGCAAGGATCTAGGGGAGAGGTGATGGTGGCTTAAGCCCCGGTGATTGAAAGGGTTTAGATTCTGGATATATTTTGAAGGTAAAACCAATCGATAGCATGTAGGGTATGAGAATAAGAGGAGGAAGCAAGAGTGATTCCAGGGATTTGGGGCTGAGCTACTAGAAGAAAGTAGTCCCCATTAACTGAGCTGGGGAAGGCTATGGGCAGGAATGGGTATTTTGTGTGTGTGGGGGTGCGGATCTTGCACAAAAATAACAGAGCCGCACACATCCAGGGCAGGAAAACCACGAGCCCCTATGACTTTGTGTGAATTAGAAATGGCATCCTTTCCTCTAGTGAGCATAGCCCCAAGCTGGGGGTATTACAGGATCAGCAGGTTCATATACCCACTGCGGAGTAACAGACCAATATGCTGAGACCGCAGGGTTTGCAACAGAGAAAAAGTTGAATGATCACAATGCTGAGTGAGGAGATAGGAAGAGACCCTCAAATCCATTTCCCTGAGGAGTTCTGGGCTGGGGCTTTTAAGGGTATAATGGAGGATGAGGGGCTGGCAAATGGGGGTCATCGATTGGTTGGGGTAAGGGGGATGAAATCATCAGGACGTGGAAACTACATTCTTTGGTGAGTCCACTTTCATGGGGTCCTTCAGACCAACTGACGTCCATAATTTCACTGGCATGCAGGACCTGAAGAATATCTCAAATGGAAAACTTAAGGTTTGACAATATTCAAGTTGTTATCTAGAGAGCAATGAGGTGGAACTATAATCTTGGAACAGGATCTACATGATTTTGAGGCCATAGGCACCAAACAACCATGAAGAAGCAGGTCAGACAGTGAGCTGGTCTTATGATGGATGCTGAGTGTGCTGCAAGCTTGGCTCATTTGCATTTCTTCCCCTCCCTTCTTCCCAGATTAGTTTTATGGAATTTATAGGGATGGTGTCAGTGGCATAGTTGGTCAGGGGGAACATTAGCTCTTTTAGCCCGAAGCCTTTGTGCTGTGAACAATCTTCACAGCCACAAACAGAGACCCTGCCTGAAGCCACTACTGGCGTATCAGAAAGACCCCTGTCAGCTGGGGTGGGGCCGATAGTGACTTAGGACAGAGTAAATTGAATTTAGAGAAAAATGGTTCATATTCTATGTTTTATGGTAAAGTTTATACTTGTCAGAGAAGCTATAATGGAAACCTGTTTACATGAGTTCATTAGAGGCCTAAAGGCAGAAAAATAATGTTAGGGAGTATTATTGATCTTCTTACGATTAAAATTTAAATACTATTTTGTTTAAAAGTTATGCAATTCTTTTCTTACATGCTAAGAATAGGTTGGTTCTCTATATTAATCTGTCTTAATAGAGCAAATCAAATAGAGGAAAAGAAGGGCTTTTATTCTTTTCCAAATGTCTTATATTAACACTGGCATGGAACACTCAATATTTTTGCTTTGAAGAAATTGTTCCAAACTTAAAAAAGTATTCTGTCATCTTTCATACTCAGCATTACCAAAAAAATGAGCAGGCAATTCCTGGTTTTCTTTAGAAGGGACTTTAGTTTTGTTGAGGGCTATGACTTACTAGAGTCATATAGTTTATACTTTATGATCTCATTCAAGCCTCACAACAACCCTAAGAGGTGCTGCTATTATCCCCCATTTCACAAGTGAGAAGATTCAGACTTGGAGAATGAAAATAACTTGCCCAAGACTTCTCAATCTGAATGTAAACGCGTGTTAGTTTAGCTCCAAAGCCCATGCTCTCTATTAAACAGTGTTCATCAGACGGACTCCTCTGATTTGTCAGCTAGAATCCCACAATCCCAAGGCCCCAGGCCTCTGGAATTTGAAGAGAAAAAATATATCTACTCTAGGCCCCTTTCCCCACCTAAGCTTGAGTCCTTTCTAGTCGTCCTTGATGAGTTGTCTTCACCAGCAGTCTCAGACCTGGGCCCAATACAAATGCTGGATGATGGCATAAAAAAAAAAAAACTGGGGAGCTTATTAGAATATAGTTTTCTGGGTGTCATCCCAGATCCATGAAATCAGAATGACTGTGGGTTGGGACCCAGGGTGCAGTGTTAGCGAGTCCCCAGGTGGCTTTGGTGTGCAGTCTGACTTGGTGACCACTGGCAGAGCCACATTCCAGGGAAGGGGAATTCCCTGCCTATGTGTGAGGTATCCCTGCCCATCATTTCCACCCTTCCCAATTTCTTTCCTTTATACCTTCCCTTGGCTAGCTCTGGCTATTAAAGTTGTTCCTTACATTGCGGTTGAGCTCCATCTCTCTGCAGCTTTTGCCTACTAGCCCCCGTCCTACACTCTGGGTTACACAGAAGGTCTAATCTCTCTGCCACAGTGAGGGACATTCAAGAAGGGAAGTCACTTAACATGTCTCCCAGTCTTTTCTTCTCTAGGGACAATATTCCCAGGTCTATCACTTGAATCTCCCATCATTTAGTGACAAGTTCTTATACCCTCTGGGTCATGTTCTTCTGAAATCATTTGGGTGTTCCCTTTTCCTTTAAACCACAGCACCCAGACCCGAAGGCCACATTCTGGCATGCTTGGGGCAGCACCACAGAGTAGCTGCCTTCCTCTGAATCCCACGCGAAATCAGATGAGATGTTCTAGGGCACAGAAGGGTGGGCTTCTGTGGAGCTACTGGCCATGCTGAGTTCCATAGGCATCTGTAGCACATACTGCTGCTGAGCCGGGTCTGCTAAGTCTTGTCCTGTGCTCTTCTTGATCTTGGACCCAAGGTTAGGATCATAAATTTATTCCTGCCAGATTTCATCTTGTCAGATTCTGCTCCTGGCTCCAGCCTGTTTGTTTTTTGGATCCTACCTCTTCAATCAGTAGATGAGTGTTCTCTCTTCTGATTCTCTGTCTATATCCATATTGTTTTGTACCAGACTCTGTGGGTCATACAGTGCTTTATGGTTACCATTGTCCCAGAGATTTTACTCTAAGTGGTGACATATTACATACCCACTGGTATCTACATTTATTTATTTATTGAGACAGGGTCTCCCTCTGTTGCCCAGGCTGGAGTGCCATGTCATAATAATGGCTCACTGCAGCCTCAACCTCCTGGGCTCAAGCAATCCTCCCACCTTAGCCTCCTGAGTAGCTGGGACCATGGGTGCCTGTCACCATGCAAGACTAATTTTTTTATTTTTTGTAGAAACGTGGGTCTCTCTTTGTTGCCCAGGCTGGTCTTGAACTTCTGGGCTCAAGTGATTCACCAGCCTCAACCCCTCAACGTGCTGGGATTACACGTGAACCACTGCACCTGGCCAGTATCTACCTTTATATTTTGATTTGTATATAGAAATAATATATAGCTATAGTGGACACAGTTGATACCCATGCATATTTCCTTGGCCAACTTTCATCTGCTCTTTGTGTCCATTCTCTAGCTTTTGCATCCTTGGATGCTAATTGTCTGTACCTGTGACCTTCAGAGGATTTTCCAAGGATATTCAGGTTCCTTGCCCGTGTGGAGTGCTGCAAGTGCCAGAAAGTTCATGTACCTCCCCCACCCTCCATCCCCATACCCAGGGAACAGTTAGCTAATGACTGACTAGTATAGAGTACAAATGCCCTATTTATTTTTTCTTGAGGCAGAAGTAGCTATGAGGTGCAATTTACACTTCAGAGCTTCCCGTGGATCAGGCTGAATCAAACTTTACCTAAGTTTGCATCCTTGCTTGTTTCTTCCCCTCCCTGGGTCTCCCACTCCCTTCCTGGTTTCTCCTGGGAGCACCTCCCTAATGATCAACTACATAGGAGTCCTTGGCTCAGAATCTGCTTCTGGGAGAGGGTGACCTAAAATGACAGTCATTGCATAAATAGACATATCAGATGCTCTGCTTGAATATGCACACAAAATATTTCAGGACTCTTAATTTTAAAGAAAAGAGCAGAAAAGAATTTCCCTTTTATAGATTATCTATTTCATTTTTGGTATAGATTTCAATACAGTTACTACTCATATTTTAATTTGTCCAAATGACAACTACTGACCGGTCACTAACTTTTGGGGAAATTACTCAAGGAAATACATGGGCTCCAAAAAGAGATGCTTCTTGCCCCGTGCTGCTCAGGAAGGCCCCTAATTCTTTTCACATGTCTCACCTGACTGACTACTTCCTTTTTGTTTTTACTATTTTTTTTGACATTGGGTGGAGTCTACTTCCTCTCAAAGACAGTCATCAGTGTATCTTCCTGAGAAAGTAAATATGTAAGGTTTCTGCCTTTGTATCGAAGGGTTTTCTCCAAGCTCATAGTTGTAGCTACTTGGAAAAGAAAGAATGCCACCTTCTTCTAGGTTTTGAGATTTGTCCCACTGTGTTTAATTCATGGTGAAGTCCCAAGGCTGAGAAAGAAATCACTCGTCCTTTATTTCATTCATTTTCATAGCTGATTCCCCATCCCTCAGGATCTGTAGAGGTATTTGTCGACTATTCACTTGGATGACCTACAATTCATGAAAATCCTCCAGCTTTTGATTGGTCATGAAGTTCTGTGGATTTTCTGCCTTTTGAATCCATCCTCTCCTTTCTATTCCACTGCCACTGACTGCCACAGTGCAGAGCCTCTTTATGTCACGGCCACACTTCCAGTGCACTCCAAAGTATTTGCCTTGTAGCCTCTGTCTTTCATTCCTACTCTTCTCTTTGCTACCTACCATCTTTCTTCATAGAAATCTGATTGTATCACTGCACTAATTGCAAAACTTTAATAGCTCATCATCTGCTATTAAGTCTCAACTTTATTCAAGTCCATTTGCAATCGAACCCCACCCTACTTGTCTCTGGCCATTCCCTCCTGCCCTGAAGTTCAAGCTGAACTGGCTAGCATGCATTTCCCACTTCCCCCGACCCACTATTTCTTCCTGCTCCTCTGTCTGGAATGCGCTTACCTTTTCCTCCTCTTTCTTCATGGCCAACAACTCCTATGCCACCTTCCCAGGGAAGCCTTTATTGTTCTCTGCCCTGGCAGCTTCCCTCCTGCCCATCGTAAGTGCTTTGGACACACCTCAAATCTGGCCCCTATCCCCTATCCCAGTAGAGGAGGCGAATTATCAAGTATGCAGATATTGGAGCCATCTTGCCTGGGGTTGAAGCTTAGCTTAACCACTTACTAGTGCTGGAACTGTGGTCAAGTTACTTAACCTCCCTGCCGCCCCATTTTCTCATCTGCAAAGTAAGGGACATAACAATTCTTTCCTCATTGAGTTGCTGTGACAGTTAAATGTGTTGATGCATTTTAAGTCTTGTGAACACTGTAAGTGCCATATAAAAGTGTTAACTATCATTTTATTTGCTAAGTGCACATCTCTCTTCCTGGTTGGATTGTGAACTCCTAGAAGACAGGGGCTGTCTTACTCATCTCAGTCCCCAGTGCTCAGTACATACTAGGAGATTGGTACATATTTGTTCCATGAATTGGCTTATTATTACTCTGTGGGTTGCCTGTTTGTTCATTGGGTTAACTGGCAAGCCAACAGAATGATTTCCAGTGAGCTTGTATTCCCCAGGGTGGATCAGCAACTGGTTCCAGCCCTTGTGTCTAGACAGGCTTATAACTGCTGTGTATGTGGGTGACTTGGCTGGGGTTTTGGGTTCCTCTCAGCCTGCCTTCCTTATCTCTAGGCCCCGTTCCCTGTTTCTCGGACAACCTGTGAATATGGGGTGTTTCTTGTTCTACTTTATCCAAAGGGGCTTTGTAATTTATTGCCCTTGTCCTTGGCTGGAAATGTGTCCTTCTTCTATTGTGAAAGTTTGGTCTGTCTGGCATGCAAAATGGGAGAATATGCCAGGATTTTGGGATGCTGTCACAGCTGAATGGGAGAGAAAGAAAGGGAAGCTTCAGAGACATAAGAGTGAAGAGGGCACAAAATATCAGGAAGGCTGTCATTGCTTGGGTTCATCTACTGTGTGCTCTTGTCCAGTGATTTAACTCTTGATCATTTGTGCAAGAAATAATGAGTCATTGCTGCTCAGGACTTTGCTGGAGAAAAGGGTTCTATCTTAAATCTCTCAACTAAAGATGCCAATGGAATTTGGAAAGGGTTTAGCAGAAAGCAATAAAGACAATTCAGAAGCAGAGGCCTAGAGGATATGAAAGATAATTCTAGGAACTGGGATGGGAGAAGGAGATAAAATTCAGTAACTGATTACAAGAAAATGAAGGCTGCTTACACAGACATCTGGAATTTCTACACACCTGTGCTTTAGCGGAGAAATTTAGGGCTGCTTTTAGGCATATGTGGCTATTTCTGTGGATAGAAAAGGATGGCAGCGAAGACAGTTTTGTCATAGCTCCTGTTCTCTCTAGCCCAAACACTAGCAACCCCTTCATCACCAATGCTCAGAGGGTCTGGAGTAGATGAGTCATGTTGCAAGGGCATGTGGAGACCTTCCACACCAGACCCTTATCTCTGTTTCCCTCCCACTGGCCCTTTTCCCTGCTCTCTGTTCTGTAGACTCCAGAGGACTTCTGACTGGGCAGAAGTTCTCAGCTTTTGATTCCTCTTTTGAAAAGAGTTGATCTTTTTAAAAAATCATCTTCTTTCAGAGCTATTAATAGAAACCAGTGACTGTGACTTCATTTTTCACTTTTTCCTCTCCACTCTAGATCCACTTTTCCATTGATTTCAGTCCTACTTGTCTTCCCATTTTCCTTCTTTCCCACTTTTTGGGCTCCCCACTCTTCTCTCTCTTGCAGTTCCTTATGACCCCAGATTCCCAGTGCTGGCCTGTTAGGGAGGAGCTGTGGCATAAGCCAGGGCCTGGCATCTGCCTGGACACACCACCCACAGCCCTTGGTGACTGTCAGCCAGCTTTGGGGAAATGACCTGGCTGGGACAACCCTGGGGCTCTGGTTGCTTCAGCTGCCAAATTGCTTGGAGTCCCTGGCCCACCCTAGGAGCTGGGTTGGCAAGGATCTTAGTTTCTGTTTTGTGTGACTATGAGTGAGTTGAAATCTTACTCTGTAATATCATTTCTTCATTCTTTCCACATTTACTCTGCACTGCCACACGTCAATTACCTGCTCTAGATATTGGACAGGCAGAGATGTAAACAAGATCCAGCTCCTACACAGAGCTTACAAGCTAGTGAGCCATCTGCTGCTTTTGTAAAGAACTATAACACAGTGTGAATAGGATGTTAACAATATGGAGAAGACTTGGGTGGATTAGAGGGTTTCGTGGAAGTGGAATGGGAAGGAACCTCTCATGAACAATTTTCTTTTTGGAAGGGGTAGGTGGATGGGAGGATGCAGACAGAAGTGCAGCAGAAAAGCAGAAAGACTTGGGTTAGTAGACTAGATGTGTAGTCTCAGCTGTTCACCAATTAACCTAATGTCTCAGGCCTCAGTTTCCTCATTTGCAAAACAGGGGCAATAACGGTAGCCCACCTTGTGGGGCATTGTGAGAATTCATTGAGAAAATGCATACAAAGCACTTAGGACACAGGCACAGCTGCTGTGAGGATGATGATGGGGATGGTGAAGGACAGGCTGTGCAACTTTGGGAAAGTCACTTGTATACGCTTGCCTCAGTTTCCTCATCTGCAAATGGAGTGAGTTCCACAGGATCATCTGTAATTCTGTTTAGTAACTTTTTTTTTCAGCATCTTGCCTGTTGGTGCCATTGGGCATTCAGAGAGGGTCAAGGCCTGGCCTCTGCCCTCCAGAAGGAGAGGGGACAGGCACGCACATGGATAACTCTAACAGAAGACACGGTCCCACGGAGCTGCTGAGTTCCTGAGCATGAGAGTTTGGGGAAGGGGTTTCTGGAGAGTTCAGTGGGGAGGCAGTGCTTGGCCTGGGCTTTGAAGGACCAGTAAACAGAGATTGTGTCTGTCCTTGCTGAAAACCACTTTGTCCTCAAGACAAAGACCAAATTTCCAACTAAGCACACAGGTTCCTCATGATCTCCTCAGCTCCCTTCTGCTGCTTCTCCACTGTTCTTTCTGTGCACTGTGATACTTGCAATTCTTGAAACATATTTTATACCTTCCCATGCTTTCCTTCCATCTTTGTGCATGCTAGTTCTTTTGACCGGGGACTCCCTCCTCCCTCTGTTAGGAGACAGCAGAGGGGACAAGCAAGGCACTGGGGACGGACTGGGGGATTCATATCCTATCTTTGCCACTGAGAGGCCAGTGGGGCACCTGCTGTGTTCCTCAATCCCTAGGTGAGTCAATGTCTTCATCTCCAAAACGGGGATACTGGGTAACAACAGTGACTCCCTCAAAGGGCACTGGTGAGGATTAAATGAGGTAACATACGCAAAGTGCTCGCCAGGCAGGCCCACAGTACTCACTGAATAAATATGGACAGTGTGGCCCACTCCTACTTGCATTTCAGGTCCTAGCTTAGTCATCACCTCCTCTGAGGTTGGCTGTGTGCTCCGGTAATACACGGATCTCCTCTTCTACCATAGCCCGGCACCTGTCATCCCCACCAGACTGCAAACTCTCCGAGGCCAAGAGCCTGTCGACTGGGTTGGCTGCTGGTGCGGACGCATAATAGGCATTCAGGAAATACTGAATAACACGGGGTGAGGGTCCCAGTGATCCGAGGGCGTGCAGAGGCTGTAGGGGGCAGTTCGGGGTGGGGGAAGGTCATGAGACCGAATGGGCAGGCGGACCTCAACTCTGCGGGGGACAGAGAGAGTGTAGGGGTCCAGGCTGTCCAGGGCTCCTTATTGCCCTGGGACTGACCCTGGGAGGGCTCAGCACCCTGGGAGAGGATGGTGCTCAACTTTAACCGGGTCGGCCCCCTCGGGAGAAAATGCAGCCTGACTGGTCGGGTGAGCAGGCTCGGCCCCGCCCCGCCCCGGCCCGGCCCCGCCCCCGGCCCCACCCCCAGGTCTTCCCGGTGCAGCTGGAGCTGCAAGTATCCGGCGCCGTCCCGCGTCGCCCCCGCGCAGGGCGGGCCCCGCACGCTTATTCGGCCCGGGAGGAACGCCGGCGTCCAGCCCGCTACAGACCGCCGCTGCGGGATGCTGCGCTCCACGTCCACGGTCACCCTGCTCTCGGGCGGCGCCGCCAGGACGCCCGGGGCGCCCAGCAGGAGGGTGAGTAGCTGGGGGCGGGACCCGCCGCCGTCCAGTTCCCCCATCCCGGCCGCCCTCTCTAGAGGGGACTAGGGATGGGAAAACTCGGGAACCAGCACCTGGCCCCGACGCCCCACCCTGGGCTCAACTCCCCGGTCCTGTGCCGGCTCTGGCAGTGACCCTCCCTCTTGAGGTTTCAGGGGGCCCACCAGCTGGCAGGAGACGGCTTAGGGGACTTTATGGAATTCCCAGAGATTTCCTCTCCTTCCTGCCTCTCTGTCAAGCCGAGTTTATTGGTGGCACCAGTTTAAAAATCAAGGAAGGCATTTGTGCAGTGTCCCTACCTTGAGACCGAAAATAAAGAATGTATTTAAAACTCAAACTTTCCTTCTTCCATTAATTAAAAGAAAGACGGCGTCACTTGTGTCCACTAGTGATAGGGTAATTCTGGAGTGGGATTAGCCAAGCCGGGCACCACTGTGCAAACCAGAACAGCAGCCGGCCGCCCAGGAGCCCAACTGTGTGGGACTCTGGTTTATGTAAACCACTTCTTTCTGATTTAAATATTAGCACAGTGACAACAGTGGCAGCACTGAAAGCCCGGGACAGCATCTCCAGGGAAGGTTTCCCTTTGGAAGTGCTGTTTCTTTTTTATCTTTGTGCCATCTTTTCCCATCTCTCCAGATGCTCTATAAAAGAAATACTCCATCTTTCTAACAGGGTCAACGCCTTCGAGCAACTGCCAGGGGCTTGGCTGGTGGCTTTTTAGTTCTTCCATTTATCATGATCTTCAGTACTTATCATTTGGTACCTCTTTACTCTGAGACTTCTGTAATCGTGTTTCCTCAAGATTTAAACAGGTAGTTAAGTCCAAAGCAAAACCCCCACTGGTCCTCCTGTCTGCGTGCAGGTCTTGGACCTGCTTATTTGCTTTTACATGTCTTAAGCGAGTGATGGTGGTCACCTTATAAGCTGTCTTTCTTTAGCTCTAGAAGAAAGATGTGTTACTCTTGGGCATAGGCCAACTGATGGATTCTGAGGTGTGCGTGTGTGTGCACTCGCCATACACTTAGGTTGTGTACACACATGCACGTGCACACACACACCTCAAAATCCATCAGTTGGCTCACGCCCAAGACTGACAGAACTCCAGTTGTCCAATCATTAGCATCATAGAATAAGATCCACACTGGGTACAAGGGGGTTTCCAACCACAGTCCTGGCCTTGCTCTAAGTTGGGTGTTTGTATTTTTCTATGGAAATCTTTCTCAATTTGAACACAATTGCAATTGAGAAAGAATGAAGTCACTGAAAAGCTAATCCTGAGCCCTGAGAGGATCATATGTGTAACCAGACTGCATGAATTGCGTGAAATTCTCTGTAACTTCCCTTCCAGAGCTGGGGATTAGTTGGGGTACCTAACCTAATATGGTGGATTGATGCAAAAGTGACTAGTATACCAGATCACATTTCGGAAGATTTTTGCTCAAACATTTCCTTCGGAGTATTTCTTTAATTGTAGGTGCTTTGGTGTCAGGCACATTGTGACACTCTTGAAAAGACTTTGCCTTTTGAATAGATGGCAGACATATTTTGGACTGGAGAACTCAGGGCTCAGGTTCAGGCCATGCAGGGCTGTCCTGAGTACACTGGTACTTGTTTCTGGAAAGAAGCTATCTAAAGGGTGTTGGGTTCCCCCCAACTTTATGGTTTCTAGTTCTGCTCATGATTTGCAGATGTTACAGGTACTATCTCTGTGTGTGCTGGGGATTGTGTGTGTGATGGGAAGCTGTGAGATGTTGATTAATTGATTTATTGAACATTCATAAACCTTTTTCTGTGTGGTAAAGGGCTGGCATTGGGGTCCACTCTACCTGTAGAGGCAGACATTGTCCCAAACTAACATCAAACAAAGTGGTGATGGTTATAGTGAGGTGAAGAGTTTACAAAGTTCTGTAGAAGCTAAAGTAAACGTTCTTCCTGAGACATCAGGGGAAGGCTCTCACTACAGGTATGTTTTTTTGAGATGGAGTGTCACTGTGTCACCCAGGCTGGAGTGCAGTGGTGTGATCTCGGCTCACTGCAGCCTCTACCTCCCAGGTTCAAGCAGTCCTCTTGCCTCAGCTTCCTGAGTAGCTGGGACTACAGGTGCACACCACCATGCTCGGCTAATTTTTGTATTTTTAGTGGAGACGGGGTTTCGTCATGTTGGCCAGCCTGGTCTTGAACTCCTGACCTCAAGTGATCCAGCTGCCTCAGCCTCCCAAAGTGCTGGGATTACAGGCATGAGCCACCCCACCCCACCTACAGGTGATGTTTGAGTTTAATCTTGCAGGATGAGTAGAATTTGTAGGGGAATTGACGTTATTGGGATACTGAAAGGAGGAATACTGGAATACTTGGCATATATAGTAATGTACTGTATAACCACATTTCGGTCAACAACAGTCAGCATATATGATGGTGTTGGAATGGTAGGCTATATCATATCTCCTAGGTGTGTAGTAGGCTATACCATCTAGGTTTGTATAAGTGCACTCTATGATGTTTATGCAATGACAAAAATCACACATGATGCATTTCTCAGAATGCATCTCCACAGTTAAATGACACATGACTACTTTATGATGATGGCAAATTGGACCTGCTTTGGCACAAAATGCCTGTTGTTTAGAAAAGCAGGAACAGGATGTCCTGAAAAAAAATTGTAGACCAAATAATCATTGGAAGTGTACCTGAAGTTGAAAGTTGTTCAGTAAATACTGTATTGTTCTGTTATTCCTCTCTGATGGTGGACAAGTGATGGTCTTGAACATGTTAGCCATTAAAATTGTGTTTCTGGTTCATCCAAAGAGCTCACCAAGTTTGGGACTGCAGGGGAAACCAGCCTATGTGCGTCCAGATATTCAAGCCAACCAGAAGTGGTGGTGACAGCTGACACTGAGCAGGGACTCCTGCGAGCCAGCTGCCAAGGGTTATGTGGCTGACTGGACTGTCACCAGCTAGCCTTTGTTCAATGGCTGCCACCTGCAATTTGTATTTCCTTCTTATCTGAAATCATCTCTCAAGGAAAAAAAAACAAACAGGTGGAGAGAGTAATTTCTGTCAGCTGATAAACAAAGCTCTGAAAGGCATTTATGGATGCCAACCAGCAGAAGTTGTGAAATTAAAAAAACTCCCTTCAAACCAGTTGTGCACTAAAAATAGTTTTATCTATGGCAACAGCAGGAAGACAAATTGACTGGAGAATAACCACAGCCAGAAGATGACCTTGGGGAATGGGGGGAAACAATTTTAAAAATATTGACTTTGCTTCATGCTTTTGAAAGGAATTTTATAAATGCCAGTTAGTCTTGCTAAATGGGCCTTTGAAATGGAAGGTTCGTTGTGTGGCTAGGTTGTGTGCTTTGTGGGGAAGGCATGTGTTGCTTTGTGGCTTCCCCGCAAAGCACACAACCCAGCCACACAACCGACCTTTCGGCATGATACTTAGTGCCGAGTATTTTTGGCTAAGCTGTTCTGCTCCCGGGCTGTGGAATGATAGACCTGTCAAGGATCTTCTCCAGCACCTTGCTCTCTTGATAATAAGAGACTGTTGACTGGTGTTGCTGGTATCATGACCCCTCACTGGCACAGAAAAAAAAACAAAACCCAACAAGGTCACAGGATAGGACTATCTCCTAGCCTGCCCTTGCTGATACTTCTTTCTATTTGGCAAAGGCTTCCTCTGTTAAACACTGGAATGGGCCTGCTAGTCATTGTTCCTTGGCTAATGTGCCCCTCTCCTATGTCCCATTGCTGCCTGACTGGCTGAAAGTAAAGAATTCTCTTTAGCTGACTTCTGAATGATCAGACAGGTGTTTACCGCACTCCCCTTTCTCAGGAGACAGGAACGTCTGTGCACATAAGCTCTCTATCATCCCACAGGTTCTGAGGAAGGGACCCAGATGTTGTGGGACCCTTGGCATCTGGTGGAAGGAAGCTGGCTGCAGCATTCATTGGGGAAGGGGAGGTGGATCCTGCTGCACCCAGAAAACAGACTGGCTGCACACAGGGCCCTCCTGAGCCAGCCCCGATGGGCTAAGTTGTGAGGGTTTGGAACCGTGGCGTCCTCTGGGCTAAGGGCAGGGCTTAAACCACTGCTGGTCAAAAATGACAGTTGTAGGCTCAGAAAAAAAGGTGCTCAGCTCTATGCTTTTTTTCTTTCACCTTGCCTTGTTTGATATAGGATGAACAGACGTGAATTCTGGAGACTCGTAAGGAAACTTGATTTCTCCTAGACATTTATGGAGATCCCATGGCTTTTCCACAAAAGATGTGGGATGTAATTTTGACCCATTTGTCTCTGGGGCACTGATGGAGTGCTGTGGATGAGGTCCCTGTTGTAGTTCACCTATGCCGTGCATCCGTATGTGAACAAGAGACCTGGAGGCTGGTGTCACCAAGCCCTGGTCACTGGGGAAGCTTTCAAGTCAATTAGCCTCAAATGTTCTTGTCTAATTGAGTTCAAGGAGCTGTGGGTGCAGGGCTGACTAACTAGAGACCATGTTAAATCTTTCAACCCAAGATACTTCTCAGCACTCATCATGCCTTATGGTCTTATGGAGTTCCAGTACTTCTCCAGCACACAAAAGAGCAATACAGTGGTGTTTACCTCTTTCCCTCTTTGGTGAGTGATAGTTTCTAAGTGTCAGCCACACTCCTGGCTCTTTTTCACTCTTAAGGGCCGGGGTGACCTTTCTAAAATGCTAAATCTAGTCTCCTGACTCCTCTGCTTCAAGAGCCTCCTCGGTACTGCAAGGAAAAAGTTCACACTCCTTAGGGTAGCATCCAGGCCCTCTGGTTTGGCCCATGCCTGTCCTGTTTCCCCTCCCTATATGTACTCTTCTCAGATATTCCGAATCGTTTGCCATTCCCCTGAGCTTTCGATGCTGTTCCTTGCCTCTTTGCTTTTCTTCATGTTTCTCCTCTGATAAGGGTTGTCTCCTCCAGGAAGCCTGCCCTGAACCCTGAACCCTCCTTCTCGTGTTCCTCTAGAGGCCTGTGCATGCCACCATTACTTGTGTCACCTATGATTGCCTACTGGAAGACAGGGCTTAGGAACCACCCCTCCCCAGACCTGGTGGAATAGGCACTTAAAAACAGAAATCTCACCAGGTCCTGCAGGAGCCACGGTTAACATTGAATGGGCAAATGGAAAAACAGGAAGAGAAGCTTTGGGTTAAAGCCATCCCATCACCTCTGACCCACCTGGGCAGGAAACGGGTGACAAATACGTGGGAATGCTGGCCCAGGTGAGGAGTTTGACAGTTCTGGGAAGTCCTCCAAATATTCGAGTTGCCTCATCCTGCTGCACAGTTGGAGCTTCATCCCTTTGATTCAGTCAGTGGTTCTCAACCGGTTATACACAGAATCACTGGCAGGCTTAAAATAACCATGTCAAGGCCTCATCCCAAACCAATTAACTGGAAACCTCTGGAAGTACGGAAAAGCTAGGAAGCTTCCCAGGCGATTCTAATATGCAGCAAGCTAAGAATATTTCTTTAAGCATTACTCTCTTCTATAGCTTTCTTGGAAATGCAGACACTCCTGGGACAGTGTTGCAGAAAGGACCCTTGGGCCTTGTGGGATGAAGGGCAGGGTGGTGGTGGGGCAGGGCGGGGGAGTCCTCACACTCCCAAGTCACACTGGTATCTTTGTGTGCCTTCATCCACCTGTGTTTTCTCTCTAGATCTTGGCGTTTGGGGCACATTGTGTGCCTGATACAGAACGCAGCCACAGAGAGCAGGAATGTTTTGTATGCCTCTGAGCTAAGACTGGTTTTTACAGGGGCCTGCAAAACCTAAATATTTACTGTCTGGCTCTCTACAGAAAAAGTTCGCCCCACCCTGATGTAGATAACTGGGCTGCAAGTTCAGGGCCACAGCAGAGCCAAGAGGTCTAATCTAGATGGAGCATGTTCCGTTCTGCATGCAGCCTGCTGCAGGCTCCTGGGATTTGCTACTTGTGCTGAGCAGAGAGTCTGGGGTCTGTTCCCCGCAGCCACACTTACAAGGGCCCCACCTTTTGTCATTAAGGGGAGCTGGGCAGGGACCCACAGTCACAAAGTGGAACAGGCCTGAGAGAAATGTAAATACACTCGGCTAATTTCCTCAGGGAAATCCATCTCTGTAAACTGTTTAGCAAACCCCTGTCACCTCCCTGAGTCATCTTCTCCACCCCCTTTTTATTTGAGATGGATATTTTTCCCCTCGGTGAACCCAGGTGCCCGAAGTTGAGAGCATGATGATACTGGATCTGCAGAGTACCCCCTAAATAAGACCCAGGCCATCCGTTCTCCACAAAAGGGTCAGAAACAAGGCCCAAGGGGACCCATGTCTCTGGGGCACTGATGGAGCGCCCCCAGAGGCCCTGAGTTGCCAAAAAGGGTTTTGTTGTGCTTTTTCTTGTGGAGGAAACCTGAATGCTACCTGTCCCTCCCTTGCTATCCCTCCCAGGGGGGTTGGTTTCAAGAAAGTGCAAGGCACTCCAGGGAGTTTCAGCTATATTCTTACTTTGTTTTCGTTCAACCTAAAAAAATTACAAAACCCAATGCTGAGTGAGTGCCCATCATGTGTTGATACTATGCTAAGCACGGTAGGGGCTATAAAAGTAGTGATGGTACAAAGCTTGCTTGATCACTCCCCCTGTGTTTTCCCTTCCATCCATGTTGTAGTGCATGGAACACAGGAGGCACTGAAAATGACCAGTTGGATTATTGAATGAACTCAGATTTGAATGTTAATCTCTTCCTCCAAAGATTTGAATGGCTCCTTATTGTCTTCTGACTAGAGCCAGTGCTTCTCTATCATGCATTTGTAGATTGATAGCTCAGCCCCTACCTATTTGTTCATTTTCCTGTCCTACCCAGGCTTAGGTTCTTATTCTTGGAACTTGCCAGCTTCTGTGCCCTTGGCACAGACTGGAACGCTTTGCCTGATAGCTGTTGTTGTTATGATGGTGGGTTCTCCAAACCTCACTGACCTGAGAAGTTCTTCCTGTCCTTCTATACCCAGCTCAAATGGTATCCCGAGGGACTTTCCCATGTACTCCCACCTCCCGTTAAGATTAGTGTTCTTCTTCCTATATTCCTGTGATAATAAACAATGCTGACAGAGTGCTTAATGCGTGCCAGAAATTGTCCTAAGCTCTTTACACACATTAGCTAATTTAATCCTCACAGCTTTCCTAAGAAGGTGCAGTATTGTTAGCTCTGTTTTACAACTAGGGTAATGGAAGTACTGAAGACTAAGTGGCTTTCCAAAGGTCTCAAAGCTAGTAGGTGTCAGAACCAATATTGGAAGCCAGGAAGTGCATTTTCACTGTGCTTTAACCACAAAGCTATCCTGTCTCCATACACCTTGTATTGGTTATTCCAAGTGTTCTTGATTGCCTTGTTGGGGTATATTTCTAGATTATGTACTCCTTGGGGGCACAGCTATTTTTTTTGCCATCGTGGTACCCTCATAGTCCCTAAAAAGTATTTTGCAAGTAGTGGGTGCTCATTTACTGAGTAATAAAGTACGCTGAGTACAGCTTCCTGCTTTGATTCCCTGGAAGAGACCCTTGCCCCCAGGGACAGCTGGTCAGGTAGCAGTGGTGTTCAGGGTAGGATGCAGTTCTTTACATTGTTCATAACACAAGCCCTGAACCAGCTGCTTTGGGAACCCCTGGGAATAAAGTGCCCTACCTGCCCTTCAGGCACTGCCAAGCCTGGGGCAGCTCTGGAGATTGTGTATATGAGTTTCAGGAGACCATGGAGATCAGCCTCGTAAAATGCTCGGAGGTAAGAAATGTTGCCTTGATGTTACTCAGGGGAAGATTTTCCCATGGGGAGATTGCTGAAAGTGAATGAATGGAGGGAGGTAGATTGTACTCAGTCAACTTTATGGGTGGTTCAGGGGTTACTGTCCTTAGTGCTTCTGTTAGGGATTCAGCCTACCTTTTAGACCTTTAGAATGTGCCTCTTGCCGCTCCTGAAGCAGTCCTGTGGAAGGATTAGTCTCTTTCTGGATCTGTCTCTTTCTGACATATTTTCTCCTAGTCTTTATTATTACTATTACTATTAATATTTTAATTAAAAACTTACATATACTTAACATTGTTGCCACCAACACAGAAATGTGTTTCCTTAAGAATATTTTCACCCTACATCTACACAAGTTATCAGGGAATATTTAAAAAATAAAAATAGGATTATTCTTAATGTTTTGTTCTGCAACTTTCTTTTTTCCCCATGACCATACATTTGGCTGTCTTGTAAGGAATATGTGTGATCCTGTTCTAAGCTGGGTTTAAATTGCTCCTGAACAGCCAGTCCGTCAGTAGGTCAGTATTTATTAAAGAAAAACCCGCTGTGCTCCTTAATATTTTGATAAAGCACCTCTGTTGACAAGAGTAAACTTTAAACAGGGTGCTGCAGTATCCTCAAGCACCTGCTGCAACTGCCAAGTGTCTTTGAAGTCGTGTGTTTTGTTTTACAAGTTCATTTTATTTTATGCATTCTGTTTACCTTGTGGCTTTGTATACCTCGGGGTATTGCTCAGTGTGAGAGCTTCATATAAGGGTTGCCCAGCCCATCATAGGAAGCATGTTGAGGAATATAGATGGGCAGATGAAGAATGGGCTCAAGCCAGGGGAGGGACCATCTCACTTTGGAGTGATTGGACCCGTGGGGTCCCCTTTCTGAAAATTATGACCATTAAGGACTACCCCTCTAAAATAATCAACCAACCGAAAGTCATCACTTACAGTGTTAATGTCTCTGATTCATTGACCAAATTGTTATTTTCATGGAAACAGGGCTGTGAGGCTAAGCAGGTCTGTTTCATTTTGAAGCATATAGTGTGATGATAACATCTAGATAATAGTGAAAATATCTGGCTGTGTGCAGTGGCTCATGCCTGTAATCCCAACACATTTGGAGGCCGAGACAGGAGGATTGCTTGAGCCCAGGAGTCTGAGACCCACGTGGGCAACATAGTAAGACTCTTTGTCTACCAAAATAAAAAATTAGCCAGGCATGGTGATGCTTGCCTGTGGTCCCAGCTATTTGTGGGGCTGAGGTTGGAGAATCACTTGAGCCCAGGAAACTGAGGCTGCAGTGCTATGACTGCACCACTGCACTCCAGCCTGGGCAACAGAGCAAGGCCCAGTCTCAGAATAAATAAATAACCAAATCAAAATAAAAATATCTAATATTCATAGAGGCTTACTATGTGACACTCTCCTTTTATCCCATTTTACTCTTGAGATTCAGAGAGATTAAGTAACTTTCCCATAGACACACAGATAGTAGATGTTGGTGCCTGTGTGTGTGTGTGCGTGCATAGGATATATGTACATGTGTGCACACTCGTGTGTGTGTGTGTGTGTGTATGGGATGTGGTGCAGGAGAAAAGGACTTCCTTTTCCTTGCAGAATTATGCATGGACTAGACCCAGCCTAACAGGAGATTGTTGAGCACCACAGGTTTGGACTGTCTATATGGTCTGAGTTACACTTTGATGCTTGTGCAAATGGTTGAAACCAGTCTGAGGGGCCTGGAGCCAGAGGGTTGCCTTTCTCTGGAGAGATTAAAGATTCCCATCAGTGTTGTTGCCCATCAGGAAAGAGAGCTACCTGGTAGTATGGCTTGGTTTCTTTTTGGCCAACATGACTGACGGTGAGCTTTGAAGGTTGCTTGCAAAGTTGGCCGCACAAGAGGCAATGATAACCGTGGGGGTCAGGCCACATCTGATTCCGGGGTCCCCTGGGGGATGATGCTTGCCAAGAGGAGGATGAGGATGGAGAGGGATCTTGAAACCAAGTCATGTGATTTAAAGAACTGGGGTTGTTTCGTCCAGAAGAAAGGAGGTTCAAGGGACAGGAGGACTATCTAGAGAAAGGGGAATTATTTTGCAGTCCAAGGACAACCCTGGGTCCATTAGGTAGAAATTCTGGTGTAAGGTCAGATCAGGAAGTTAGAGGTGCCTGGTAGCAAAGTGCAATGCCTTGGAGGGCGGCAGTAGTATATGTGGAAGTGCTAACATGGGTCCCAAACCTGGGATCCCTAACCTGTTCATGGAATATGAACAGGCTGGTGCCACCTGTCAGGTACATTTTTGGGTGCTGGGTTTCTTCACAGGTGGGCAGGTTGAACTCAAGAGGTGTTTGACGTTCCCTGTAGCTCTGGGCTTCTAGGCTGCAGGTTAGTTTTGCTCAGAGGCCACCCTGTGGACCAGTGCAGATCTGTCACCCTGCCAACCAGACTGGGGCGGGGGTGGAAAGGGTTTGTTTGCTAGGGCTGCCGTGAAAACTACCACAACGCCAGTGGCTTAAACAACAGAAATTTCTTGTCTCACGGTTCTGGAGGTTAGTGGCCCAAAATTAAGGTATTGGCAAGGTTGGTTTCTTCTGAGGTCTACGAAGGAACTATCTATTCCAGGCCCTTCTCCTTGGCTGTTGACAGGTCGTCTTAATGTTTATATGACGTTCACCCTGTATGTGTATCTGTCCCCAGATTTTGCACTCTTATAAGGACACCAGTCATTTTGATTTAGGGCCATGCTTATGATCTCATTTTTACTTGATTACCTCTATAAAGACCCTGTCTCCAAATAAGGTCACATTCTGAGATGCCAGGAAAGTGGTTAGAACTTTAATGGATGAATTTTAGGGGGATGCAATTCAATCCATACTAGGGCGCAAACAGCACTCCCATGAATCGAGCCCATATGGCATTTCAGGCATGTGATGGGGGCCATGAGTATAAGAGCTAAGAATGAACTAATTTGAACCCAGAGACTGCCTGGGTTCAAATCTCAGTTCTGCCATTTCCCAGCCATGTAACCCTTCAGAGGCTTAGCTTACTTATCTGCAAAATGGGGCAGGTAATAGAATCTATTACCATAGGTTTGTGGTGAGGGTTAAATGAATAAATACCTGTAAAGCACTTAGAAGGTTCCTATACATGGTTAGCTATTACTATTATTACTGTTATTGTCCCCTTGTACTACAGATTATAGTAGTCCATTTTTCGCGCTGTTGAGTAGGAATATGACTTTGCTCCTAGTCACCCTTTGTCAACAGAATGTGATAAATCACACAAGTTGTAGCTTCTCTCACTGAATGGTGTAATGCTTTTTTATTTTTAACAGAAATGGTACAACTTAGACTTTAAAAAATCATTTAGGAACCTTTATGCAATATTTCTGTGAACTTTGTTGGCAACCTTTAATAAACTGACATGAGGATCTCAGTGACTAGTGACAAATGTTCATGCTGGTATAGCTAATTAAGGAGTCAGATGTCTTACCAACTCGTAAGCATTACATTTTCTTCTCCTATGCCTTTCCAGCTAACTGTCTTATTTTTAGTCTGTATTAAGTAAACAGGGACAGCTTTTTTTAAATTTTTAATTGTAGCAACGTACTTGTGAGATTTACCATTTTGACCCTTTTTAAGTGTATGGTTCAGTAGCATTAAGTGCATCCACACTGTTGTGCAAATGGCACCACCATCTATCTCTAGGATTTTTTTCATCTTCCCAAACTGGGATTCCATGCCCTTTAAATACTAACTTTCCCTGTATTTTTACCTGCTGGCCACCACGGTTCCACTTTCTGTCTGTATGATTTTGATTACTCCTGGTATCTCATCTAAGTAGAATCATACAGTATTTGTCTTTTTGCCACTGGCTTATCTCACTTAGCAAAGTGTCTTCAAGGTTTATCCATGTTGTAGCATGTGTCAGAATTTCCTTCCTTTTTAATATTGGGTAATATTCCATTGTATGTATAAACCATATTTTGTTTATCCATTCATCTGTCAACAGACATTTGGGTTGCTCCCACCTTTTGGCTATTGTGAATAATGTTGCTATGAACATGGGTATGTGGACTTTTTTGAAAAAAAGTTGTGATTAAACATGTACATGTATATTATAGAAAAATTAAGTATATAGGCAAGTAGAAAGCACCCTCCCATCTCAATAGAGATATCCACTGTACATATTTTGGCTTCTGTCCCTCTAGCTATATTTTTGCCTATACTTGTGAAATGAGATCATTCTATACATATTGTTATGGAACCTGAGCCATTGGTAAAGAAATGTTTGAAATGGATCAAGTGATGTGGTAGTTTCCTTCTTTGAGCCCCAGGGTGGTGGTTCCCTGTGCTGTACCAAGCTGGCCTGGTACTGTGAAGATAAGGCTGGCCTTATCTCCTGTATGGCTCCTGTATGATCAGGGCAGTGATCCCCATTGGAAGTAGGGGAAACAGGCTGTGAGAAGCCCAAGGTCATCTGGCTCTTTCTGCCCCAAATGCTGACTCCTAACTGGCCTCTCCTTTCCCTCTCTTCTAGGCAAATGTTTGTAGACTACGGCTGACCGTACCTCCTGAGAGTCCAGTTCCTGAGCAAAGTGAAAAGAAGATTGAGAGAAAGGAGCAGGTAAGGTATCTCTGAGGCAAAGCCCCAAAAAGTTCCAGTCTCTACCCTTAACCCACTCTCCCATCTCCTAACCAGGCCATTTCCAGAGGCTGAGTGTTTGCGCCCCTGTTGAGGAGAAGACCCCCTCAACCTTCCCACCTCATCTCCCGTCTTCCCAGAAGACAGAGAGCTCTCCCCAGCTGGCTCTGCCAGCGACGTGCCCTGCTCTTGTTTCTTGGTGAACACTGTGGCTTTGTGTTGCCTTGAAGCTGCAGGGACACTGGCCTTAGTGACAGGTGCTATGGCAGGGAATGTGGGTTTTTCTGAAACAGCCCAATCCAGTTGCATCAAAGGGCCTATTGTGAGCAGCTGGCGGGGCTGGAGCCTTTCTCAGCAGCTTGGAGCAGCAGCCGGGGGCCCTGCTCCCGCAGAAGAGAGGAAGGCCTGGCAGGCAGCATGGTGCGGGGAAAGGGCACTTTCTTGGCTGGGGGTAGGAGGCATTCCGCAAACATTTTTGTGCCAGCTCCTGTGCTAAGTCCTGAGGCCAAGAAGATAAGTATGTCCTTGCCTTGGAGGAATTTGCCGTTTTCTGGGTGAGACAATGATGATGCGATATTTCAGGTGTTAGGATCCATCCCTGTAAGACGGAATCTGGGAACACAGAGAAGGAAATAACTGACTGCTTAGGAGGTGACCGTGAAGTAGGAGGCTTGAAGGATAAAGAGGAGGTCCTGCTGACCTCTAGGCCTGTGGTCCTGGCCAACCCATTTTACTTATTCGTAATTATGGGGCACCTACTGCATTCCAGGCACTGTTCTAGACAGTAGGAGTATAGTAGTGAACAAAGCAGTCAATCAAATCTGTCATCCATGGAACTTACATTCTAGTGGGACAAGAATGAAAGTAAACAAAATAATGAAGTACATTTTATAGAGGTTAGGAACTGGTAAGTGCTGATGGAGACAAAGTAAAAGAAGAGGATGGGGTGCTAGGAAGTAGGCAGTACTTTTTCTTGTGCGTGTATTTTATATGATTATAAAATAAAATAAAATGATATGATATAAATGTCATAAATGGAGTCACGACATAGTGACCTCTTGAAATACAAGCCTTGCTTTGGGGTTAATCATGAATGTGGTCAACTATAAAAAAGAAAGCTTCTCATTGACGGCGAAATGTTTGATACTGTCCCTAAGTTTACCGTAGGCCTCTGTCTGTCCTTGTCGTCTCCTTCCCACTTTCTACCAAGGACAGAGAGCTGCCTGTGCTGATGCAACTGATGAATGCCAGGGAAAGGAAGTAGGGAGAAAGGAAAATGAAGTTCTGACTAGAGAAAGTGAGAAGAAGTAAAATTGCTGATCTGCCTACAAAGAGTGGATGAGTTCCACTAAAAAGATCCAGAAAAACAGCTAGTTCTGGGTTGCAGCAGGGAAAAGATGAGGGGGATATGGGACCTCTGGAAAATAAAGTGCCACTCAGAGACAAATGGGGTCCTAGTATCCTAGTAAAGGACGAGCAGCCAGTTTGAACGGGCTTTTACTGGCCAAAAATGGGAACAACTGGAGCATCAAACAGAATAATGACAGTCGTGGGTTATAACACAATGGATATTTTAAAAAATCCTTATGTTTATAGTAATAATTGGAGAAGAGGAGTAGAGGCGCAAGATGAGAGGATAAAAAAGGGAAGCCTCCTTTTTTAAATAGAACACTAGCTAATCAGTTTAGAAAATCTCTGTTTTGTAACCTCCAGGTATACTCATCAATAGATGCAAAAATAAGTTGGTGAAAGATTATTGTAGGTTACTCTCAAAGTATCACCCCAATGGATTACTGATTCTAAAGGGACAGTACCTTCACAGTGGAGTAGGCAGGCAACCAGCATTTCAACTGAGTGATTCAACCTAACTTCACCAATAGTGGGATGAGCTGATGTTACATGACTTCTGAGGTGATTCAGCTAAGAGGTGCACAACATCACATACGTAATATTCATGCCAAACTTGTTTAACTAATAATAAGGAAACAGAAAACCAGAATGTGGGACATTCTACTAAACAATTGGCCTGAATCCCTCAATAAATTCAATGTTATTTTTAAAAAAGATGAGAATTTGTTGCAGATAGCAGACTAAAGAGACTTAACATTAAATGTAATGAGTGAATCTGGATTAGATCTTGGCAAAAAAAAAAAAATCCTATAGAAGATATGCTGGGATGGCTATACAATTTTGTATATGCACTATATATTACGTATTATTAAATAAATGTTAATTTTCTTGTGATAATGGTACTATGGTTATGTAGCTGAGTGGCTCTTTCAGCTTCTGTGTAGCTTCAAACATTCTCCAAAGACAAAGTTTGGGAGTAAAAGTCCTAAGCAGAGAGTGGAAGTGGTCAGGCTTCAGCCGCTGCACACCTGCTGATGAACAGGACTGAGTGGGGCCATCTGTCACTAGGCAGTGTCCTCTTCTGTCCTCACTGCTCCTCTCCCTGCCTGTCCCTTTTAGAGCTGATGATATGGTCCAAGACATGGGCCTGGGCTGTGTCCAGGTGCTCAGAGCTGCTTAGAACACTTTTTGAAGAAGTGGCCTAAGTTGGAGTGAGGGACAGGACAAGGGCCTGGTGGCTGTTCCTGTTGGTACAGATGGTAGAGGAACTGGGGAATATAGTTTTTTGGAGTTAGACCCAAGCTTCGTGCCTTGGGAGATGTTTGAGAAAGTTTTCTAGGTGCCAAAACTGGGGTATTAGGTGCTGGAGGACCCTGGAGGGTCTGTAACCACTGAAGAAGAATCAAGTAATGCCACGGAAGGAGCCTTGTGTGTTTAGCGGTGTTGAGTGGAGTCAACAAATTGTGTGCCAGTTTGCCTGTTTGTCTTGAATAGTGCTTTTCAAACTTGTCAATAGGACCCTCTTTGAAAAAAAATCAAAATGTTTTACTGAACCCTTATATGCAAACCAAGCAAAAGTGGTGCTAATGGGGGCCCAAGTCCTCCCAGTCTCCCTTTACCCCTCAGCCCCCAGAAACCCTCCTGTGGATGCTTGAGAACTCCAAGGCCCTGAGGAGCACAGGACAGGCACTGCTGGGATAGCGTATGCACCAGGATACTTCTTACACCAGGTGGACCAGGCGTGCAGTCTAAGTGCCTGTGTGTGACACATTGGTGACTCATTGCAGAAGAACTGGGGTAGAGGGGAGGAGGGTGGGGCTGTTGTTTCCCTAGGGATGAAGTCCTTGGGTGGTGTCTGCCCTTGAAGTTTCTAGGGGTAACTGGGAGGTTGCTCTGAGTGATTTCATTACCATGTCCTGGCCAGGTTCCTGGCATGAGTCACTGAGGGCCAGGGCCATGCACCGGCGAGGAGACTCTGTAGGGGCCACTTCCTTGGATGTGGTTTCAACATGGCTTCCCCTCCTTGGAACCCATGGAATTGCAAGATGCCACGACTCTAGATGACCCTACGTGGTCACATGACTTTGGTTCCTTTGAAGAGGGATCATCTGTGTGCAAAGGCCAGGGGATTGGAGCTGGCTCAGATATGTGAATAGAAAGTTGTAAGTGGCCCGATTGACTTCTGTTGAAGTGAGACTTCTCAAGGATTTCCAGGGTCCTGTTAGAGCTGCAAATGACGAGGGCAGCCTGGGCCTTCCTCAGACTTTCACACTGTTGTGGGAGGTGTTTAATATTGCAGGGATGCTACAGTGTCATGGGACAGCTGGCCATGCATAGAGGCTGCTGCCATTTGGGCCATTCTTCCATCTGCTGTTCTCCAGTCATTGGAGAGAGGAATTACTCCCCATGTAGATGTGTTGTGGATGGCGTATTTTGCCCATTTCCACAAAGGTGTGTTTGGAGGCTGTCGGAGGCAATTACAACAGGGTCAGCACCTTCTGATGGAGTCAAGGGTTTGTGGGGGTGTATTTGGAGGTTTCCTACCCCTAAGGCAGATCCCCTGGCTGCCTGTTCCTTTTAGTCCTTCAGGAGACATCACCTGCCCCGAGACTGCTTTCTGCTGACCACAGATGAGCTCCCAAATGCACAGCTTCCTCATCCTTAAAGTAGACACAACGATGCCTGGTTTCAAAGAGTAAATGAGCTAATACATGCAAAATACCCACCACAGTGTCTGGTTTGTCATATGGATTAAAGAGATAATGACTAAACGCTGAATCTCTTCCCTTTGAATGCCAAACCCAGTGGCCCTGGGTCTTTGTTTTTACCCCCTTAGACCTTCTGGAGTTATTCTCCTGCCTGAAGCTGCCTGTCCTGCCTCTCCTCCTTCCTGACTTTATTTTCTATACACATAGCATCTCTTCCCTCCTCTTAACCCTTGCTGAGGCCCTAGCCATGCTTGGAGTCCCTTCCCTGCCATGTCTCAGTTTATCCAAGTCTTCCCTGTCCTTCAAGGCTCACCTAAAGGCCCACTTCCCTTCTGGTAACTTCCCTGACTTCCATGTGCTGTGGTCACTCTTCCCTTAACCTACAGGACACCCAGGCTGCCCCTTTCATTTGGCACCTAGCCATGTACTGCTAAGAACTCCATGTAGGCATACATATATATTTTTTGCAAAATTTGTGTATAACGTATATGTAGGCACATACACACAGAGAAATTAGGTTGAGTCTTTTTATTCTCTCTTCCCAAAACCTAGGTCTCTGCCTTGCACATAGTCGGTGCTTAATGAATGCTTGTTGGTTATGATGGTTGAGTTTTATATTAGCTTCCTAGGGCTGCCACAACAAAGCATGAAAAACGAGATGGCTTCAGTAACCGAATGTATTCTGTCACAGTTCTGGAGTTCAGACGTCTGGGATCAGGGTGCTGGTGGTGCCCCCTCTGAAGGCTCTAGGGGGAGAGTTCTTCTTTGCCTCTTCCAGTTGCTGGTAGCTCTTGGTGATCCTTGCCTTGTGGCATTATCACTCCAATCTTCACATGACATTTTCATGTTTCTGTGTCCAGATTTTCCCCTTTTTATAGGGACATCAATAGGGCCCAGTCTAATGGCTTTATCTTAACTTGCCCTGCTCTCCATATAAGGTCAAATTCCTGGGTACTGGGGGTTAGGACTCCAGCATATCTTTTTGGGGGACGCTATTCAACCCATAACTAGGTTCTTTGAGGAAATCACCTTGAATGATATTAACAACTCACATGAATTAGCCATGGGCTTTTATTCAAATATTGAACATTAAAAATCATTAATAATATGGGAGGGTGCTGATTAGTTTATGGGCACAAATTACATGTTGAGAAATTGATAAATGTAGAACATAATGTTTATAAACATGCCAAACATTGAAATTAAAATTGGTAATAAATAGTTTTGAAATTAAGTACCTATTGTTTTCAAAAAACTCTGAATTTATGTATCCATATTCTTCTCCATAGTCATGCGCAACAGATTCCTATGTGTATATGCAGGGACACACACACATACACACAGAGACAGAACCCACACCAGCTATTGCAGACTTAGCATATTGAATCAGGGCCTCACTGCAGAGTTGAATTTTAGGGAATCTGATTTGAGTTGCTTCTGAGTCTTTATGATGGTAAAGTCCTGTGCGAATAGATAAAATAGCTTGAGGCAGATACTGTTTTAAATAGCTATTGACATCCCCACTTTGGAGGTGTCCTTCAGTGACCTGTTGTTTTTAAAGAAGCTGTTTTCTCTCTAGACCTTTGAGAATGCTGAGTGAGAGAGAGCAGATGCAAGGGTATGGATGTAGAGTTGGGAATTTTCATAACCCAATAAAATGTTGAAAAGGAGGAAGTCTTTGCCAGTAGGTTTTATAGTCTTCTTTCCTTTAAAAGCCTTGGATGAATAAGCCTGCTGAGTTTTCGTCCTTGGTGTGACTGTTTACACAACCTCGCGGGTTGTTGCCAAGTGAGCGAGTGTGCTGCCATGATTCAGAGCTTCAGGTGGGGGCCGGGCTGCCCTTTGTGACAGCACACCAGGGACTCTGCGTGCCCCTCAGAGATAACAGCCCCTGGAGGATGGGGAGAGACCTAGGGTTTGAGTCCCGGCTTCCTCATGAACCCCTGTGGTGGTTGGGCCAGTCAGGTTATCTCTAGGGGTCTTCATTGCTTCTTCTAGCAAATAGAAGTGTTAGTCTAGAGCCAGTGTTTTTCCACACATTCCGTTATTCACGTTGGTAAATGTGGAAGTGCTCTTGGTAAAGTGGTCAGGGTGCAGCAGGTGGAGCTGAAATAAGATCAGGGCTATGTTGGCTGCCTCCAGCAGGCCCCCAACTCTTCACCTGACAACCTTGACAGACACGGAGGAGGAGCTGGGAATAGGGTCTGAAAACCCACTGGACTACACAACTCTTTTCCATTTTTTCTAACCTTCTGAGACTTTGTGATTCACTCCCCATGAAGAGAAACCAAGGACAGTTTGGGGGTGACTATTGCGCTGTCAAAGCCAATTTGACAACTGTGATGAGAATAGCAAAAAGACTAAGAAGAGGGTGGACAGACAGACAGACTCATTCAGATAGACATGTAGAGTTGAGTAGGAACCCAGATACTAAAAACTCACACCACTGATACTAGAAACTCCCGGTATCTACTAGTATGCTATCAGCGCACTAGGTGTTTTGTGTATTTTATTCCGTATATTCCTTAGACTGCCCACTGAAATTGGTGGTATGATCCCCATTTTACTGTTAAGGACCCTGAAGCTCTTTAAAGTACAGAAAATAACTTTCTTGGGGCACACAGCTAGTAGACAGTGGATTGGCAATTCCAGCTCAGGTCTGTGACGGGCCATGTTGCCATGGGAATATTGACTTGCATGCTTTCTCCTATCAGAGAAACTCTGTTTAGGATATTTACATTGTATCAGTCAAGGTTACCTAAGGTGTGTACTATACCCATGGGTTCCAGAAAAGCAGTTCCTGATTTTTTTTTTCTCCCATGTATTCTTCCCTTTTCCGCTGGGGTTATTAGGCCTAAGCAACTACTGTCTGCATCGAAGCTGGACACTAGCTGTACACTAGTCTGCATCGAAGCTGTACACTAGCTGTACACTAGCACTCCTGTCAGGGTGCTGTCATTACAAATGCCACTCTCTTTGGGACTTCTGCTTGGCTAGAAGCTTTCCTTTTCCTTCTCATCTTAAGCTTGGAAAGTGATCTTTTCTCCTGAGTTTACTTAGGAAGTGAGCACTATTCAGTCTTTGAGACTGTCAGAATTAACTAAATTAGTTTTATTTTTTAGAAACAGGGTCTCACTATGTCATCCAGGCTGGAGCGCAGTGGCTGTTCCCAGGTGCAATCATAGCACACGGTTGCCTTGAACACCTGGGCTCGAGTATTCCTCCTGTCTCAGCCTCTCAAGTAGCTGGGACTACGAGCATACACCACTGTGCCTGGCCAAGTATTTGATAAGCCGAAGGTTTCAGTTTTTCTGAGAATACGGGCCTGCCCATTTCTCCCTGTTTCTTTCCCAGGCTCTGGAAAGGCCCTTCAGGCTCAGAGGTGATGTTTATTTTTGTCCAAGAAAGCAGAACAGTGTCAAGTATGAGTAATGACCAGGGCCAAATAATTTGCTGAGATAGATACACAGGTTGGACAAGCCAGAGCACATTCCTGAAGTGCCAGCCTCTGCCTGCAAGATGGGCAGGGAACCCAGTGGCTCTGTGCTCAGTAGTCCTGGGTTAGCTGCTGCCCTCTGGCTGGAGAAAAGAGGTCTGAAGTCAGAAGTTTTGGAAATAACTTGGCTTCCAGTCTGGAAGTCACGCGAGTCACGTTATGGCCCTTCTCAATCATACTGGCAGCCAGGATGTGTGACCAGCTGCCCATCCTGGCCGGTGGGGCGGGGCGGGGGACTGGCTGTGTTAGTCTGCTATTGTCAGTTTGATGTACGTTCAGTGGCGTTTCCGCTCTTATTTCCCCTAAGAACCCTGATTGACCATGGGATTTTCTTGTTTTGCACAGATTAATCCTCAGTGTCAAGGATGAGTATACTCCAAATATTCCATCTTTCTTTTTCCCTTCAAAATGTACTTATGAAGCATCTGTTTATGCTGGGTACCAGAGATAGAGCAGTGAAAAAGGCAGATGTAGTCCCTGACTTTGTGGAGCTTGTTGCATTGTAGGATCCTATATTCTCATTTATGATTTGGACAATATCGTTGGCCTTGTTAACCCAGACTCTTTGATGGCCAGTAAATCCCTTACGAGAGGAATTTAGGCTGAGTTAGTTTTCTGTGGCTACTCTTTCTTTCTTTTTTTTTTTTTTTTTTTTTTTTTTTTTTGAGACGGAGTCTCGCTCTGCCGCCCAGGCTGGAGTGCAGTGGCCGGATCTCAGCTCACTGCAAGCTCCGCCTCCCGGGTTCACACTGCAAGCTCCGCCTCCCGGGTTCACGCCATTCTCCTGCCTCAGCCTCCCGAGTAGCTGGGACTACAGGCGCCCGCCACCTCGCCCGACTAGTTTTTTGTATTTTTTAGTAGAGACGGGGTTTCACCGTGTTAGCCAGGATGGTCTCGATCTCCTGACCTCGTGATCCTCCCGTCTCGGCCTCCCAAAGTGCTGGGATTACAGGCTTGAGCCACCGCGCCCGGCCGCTACTCTTTCTTTCTAAGGCACTGGCTGCCAGATGTATCTTTAGGGAGGTCAGCCATAGTGTGGGTAGATTTTAAGCTGTGAACACTCACGGGGAACAGCTTAATCCAGAGATTTTGTGTATGTGTTGAGAGTATGGAATGCCCTTTTAGTCAATTTTCCTTCTTTGTAATAACTTTCTTTTTATTCTACACATTTATTTGGCCTTTTATTTTCTTTTGTTTTTTGAGACAGAGTCTCGCTCTGTTGCCCAGGCTGGAGTGCAGTGGTGTGATCTCAGCTCACTGCAAGCTCTGCCTCCCGGGTTCACGCCATTCTCCTGCCTCAGCCTCCAGAGTAGCTGGGACTACAGATGCCCGCCACCACGCCTGGCTAATTTTTTGTATTTTTAGTAGAGATGGGGTTTCACTGTGTTAGCCAGGATGGTCTTGATCTCCTAATTTCGTGATCCACCCACCTCGGCCTCCCAAAGTGCTGGGATTATAGGTATGAGCCACCGTGCCCGTCCAGGCCTTTTATTTTCAAGCAGATTTTATCTAGTATTGTTCCATGCCCAGGAGGCTTTTAATAGGTCTAGAGTACATTTTTAAAAATTTGATTTTTTAATACCAAGTAGAATTATAAGGAGGCTTTTGATTTTTAAATTAAATTAAATTAAATTAAATTTTCTTGAGATAGGGTCTTGCTCTGTCGCCCAGGCTGGAGTGTAGTGGTGTGATCATGGCTTACTGTAGCCTCAACCTCCTGGGCTCAAGCAATCTTCCCACCTTAGCCTCCCAAGTAGCTGGGACTACAGGCACACACCACCACATCCAGCTAATTTTTGCATTTTTTGCAGAGATGGATTTTTACCATGTTGCCCAGGCTGGTCTCAAAATGCTTGGGCTCAGGCAATCTGCCTGCCTTGGCTTCCCAAAGTGCTGGGATTATAAGTATGAGCCACCGTGCCCGGCTATAAGGAGGTTTTAAAAAACTTAATTTTGGAGAGTTTCAAACATACAAAATGAGACTGGATCGTGTAATGAGTCACTGGCCCTTTCCCCAGCACCACCTACCTCAATACATGGCCAATCCTGCCTCATCTACATCCATGCTATATAAGGAAATAAATATACATCATCTGTATCTCAGCATGTTTCTCTAAAAGAGACTGTTTCTTAATATCATCATAATGCTCTTCTGCCTAAAACGTAATACTTTTCTTATTGGGAGGTATTTTAAAGGATACAAGAGGAGAGAAATTTAGCCCCAAACATCTTGCGCAGCATATCAGCTTTTTTCTTTTTTTCCTATGTTCAGTTTTTGACCAAAAGCATGCTGACATTTTATAAAAATGATAGACATCTCTGCTCCTAGCAGCTTTTCTGGGTATACATGTTGTGACTGGGGTAAACATCAACTGTCTATTCCTCCATCTAAGAAGAATAACAGGTATTCGCTTCATTTGGACCATATTTATGTACCCTGAGTAATTCTTAGACCTCTCTCAACTTCTAAAGTTCCCTATTCATTCAGCAAATAGTTATTGAGAGACCATTGCATGTCAGTCACTGTTAGATCTGGGAATTACGGTGGAAAAGAAGACAAACTGGGCCCTGGACTTGCTGGAATTTCAGTTGATAGGGAAGCAGGCCTTCCCCACACAAGGATACTGACATATCCCAACAGTCGCTGGGCTGCAGCTGTGGCGAGTGTCGTGGGGAAGTGCTGTGAGAGTGGACCGAGAAGACCTCAGGGGTCCGAAGGGTCAGGGAAGGCATTCTTGATTCTTGAGGAAGCGACATTTCAGCCCGGCAGTGCAGATCGAGGGAAGAGCACGTGTGATTACCTTGAAACAAGAAGGAGGTTGGCTCCTAAAGGAACGGAAGGGAGACAGTGAGGCAGGTGTGGGGTTGGGGATGGGTGGGGGAAGTGGAAAGAGCCCCCCACCCTGGGCCTGCCTCTTCCAAATGGCCCTGAGACCTGAAGGCAGGCTCTTGGCTTCCCTGTGACTGGAGACCCTGGGATACCACATGGAGACGTGAGTTCCAGTTGCTCTCCTGACTGTAGCACTGTGGTGAAAAAAGAGCTCCAATTTGGAAAGACATAGGCAGGCACTCGCAGGCTGTTACCCTGGAAGAAGAGAAGTAATACTAGTTACACAGTAGGGTCACTGTGAGGATTAAAGGAAATATTATATATTGTATATAATGTAATATATGTTATATTATATACAATATGTTATATAACATATATGTTACAATGTATGTTATATGTTATATATATAATAAAATCACCTGACAACAAATGTCTTCCCCCTCCTCTTTCTTCAGTAACGTTCTTCTTCACTTTTCCTGTCAGGGCCCATCAGCTACTTGGGCTGCCTCAGGAGTCCCCTCCCCTGGCGTGGAGAGGACTCCATCTCCACTGCGGGTAGAGTCCTGGGGCCGTGCCCTTCCCGGGGCCCTTTTATTTAGACCCTGACTTTTACACAAATGATCAATTCAAACATAATGCTTTTTTCTTTTTGCCAAAAAACATTCAAAGTCCACAAAAGAACATGAAGGAAAAAGTGAAATCTCATTTTCCTGAGGAAACTGTCGTTAGAGATCTGGATTCCATCTTTCTAGAAGTTTTACATACACAAACACACAGTCTTAAAAAACAAAAATTTGAAATTTATGATTTTTCACTCAGTGTATCTTGATCTCTTTCTGTGTGTACAACTTTGAGACCTGGGCCGCTCAGGAGTGTTCTACAGACCTCAGTGTTCCTGGCATTGCTTGTGTTTTCCCCGCTCCGTGGCGGCCTCATCTCCCTGCCCAGGCCAGGGGCAGGATCCTCTGTGTCCAGCCACCTGAGTTTTCCTGCAAGCCAGTTCACCTCTGAAAGCCTTTGCTTTGCAGAAATGCGTTTCACCAAAGCTCTGTGTCGTAATTGGCTTGTTTTTGAGGAACTGCGTGGAGTCTGTGACTGAAAGATCTTGCTTTTGTTTCCTGGTATTTGGGGAGTTTCATTAGAGCTTTTCCTCTTCCTGGTTATATGTCCGGTAAACTGGGGATAACTCAATGCCAGTTTGTGACTCTGCTGCAAACTATTTAACAGCTCAGTTACCCAAACTTAAGCACAAATGTCAGGGTAGCATCAGTGCTTTTGGGACCCAGCTGTAAGGGACTCAGGAGGAAGCGTTTACCAGAAGCAAGTACAAAGAATCACAGCCCCTTGCATCCATCTCTTTCCAAGTGTGGGAAGAAGGGCGAGAAGCAATGGTTGTTGTATTGTCTTACTTTTAAAAAAGCTTACATTGAAACGAAGCAAAACAAAACAAAGAACAAGCAAGATAGAAAGGTATAAATAAAATGACAAAAGTCCATCCTGATCTCTAGCGCCCCCACCCTACCCGAGGTTCCCTCCTTAGAGACCTGTAAGATTCATCATCATCACGTAGCTTTCTAGACCTTTCTTTGATTTTGTAAACTTTGAATGAATGGGATCATAAAGTACTTACTGTTCTGCCACAGTGAATGATTTCCAAATGCAGACTAAAGTTTTGTGTATTAAAAAATATTTTGTGGGCCAGGTGTGGTGGCTCATGCTTGTAATCCCAGCACTTTGGGAGGCCAAAGCAGGCAGATCACTTGAGATCAGGAATTTGAGACCAATCTGGTCAAGATGGTGAAACCTTGTCTCTACTAAAAATATAAAAATTGGACGGGTGCAGTGGCTTACGCCTGTAATCCCAGCACTTTGTGGGGCTGAGGTGGGCGGATCACAAGGTCAAGAGATCAAGACCATCCTGGGCAACACGGTGAAACCCCGTCTCTACTGAAAATACAAAAATTAGTTGGGCATGGTGGCACACGCCTGTAGTCCCAGCTGCGCAGGAGGCTGAGGCAGGAGAATTGGTTGAACCCAGGAGGCGGAAGCTGCAGTGAGCCGAGATTGCGCCACTGCACTCCAGCGTGGCAACAGAGTAAAACTCTGTTTCAAAAGCAAACAAACAAAATACAAAAATTAGCTAGTGTGGTGGTACACACTTGTAATTCCAGCTACTTGAAAGACTGCGGCAGGAGAATCACTTGAACCTGGGAGGTGGAGGTTGCAGTGAGCCAAGATCACGCCACTACACTCCAGCCTGGGTGACAGAGTGAGACTCCGTCTCAAAAAAAAAAAAAGCGTTTTTTTTTGTTTGTTTTTGTTTTTTTTTCAAGTACATGGCAAGAATCTCTGTGTAAAGGCAGTTGAAAAGTTAGCAGGAGAGCAGAATTACCCTTATGGAATTTGGGTTTCTGTGCTGTGGGATTGTCGAGGTACCTGGGTCCGCCCCAGGGAAAATTGAGAGAAGACCAGTTTGTCTGGAGTCTCAGTCCTTGATCTTGGATTTTTTCTTACTTCTGTCCCTTCTGTGTTGTGAAGGCCCCTACTCTGTCCCCTGCATCTAAACATAACCTGTGGTATGGGGAGGTGCTTAATGTCAGACAGAATCACAGAGCCAGGCTTGAATGTAGATGTCTGTCTATAAGCAAGTTGTCTAACCTCTTTGAATTTCAGTTTTCCCAGCTATGAAGTGGAAAGTACAGAAAGGACAATTACTGTGTCACAGAGTGGTTGCGAACATTAAATGTGCTTAGGAATATTTCTAGCTTATAGTAGGCGCTCAACAAATCTTAATATACCCCTTTCCTGCTTGCTAAGCCTTCATTCTATAAAAGCGTGTTAAGGCTTGGACATGTTACTGTTTCTCAAGGGTATTTGCATTTCAACAATGACCAAAACTTTAACTGAAGGAATTAAGAACCAGCCAACAGGACTGGGGGGATCCTTTTGGGCTGCAGTCGCACCACCTCTTCCTGGCTTTTCAGAAATATTTCATGAATGATCACAACAGGTTACGTACTAACACTACCCCCTTTTCTCAGAACTTGGCCCCAGGACCAGCCCTACCCTCAGAGGACAGTTTGGCTGCTAGATGACCGCCAGCCTCAACCTTGTGCATTGTAGGCCATGTATTTAGTGATGAGGTTGGAGTCATATGGAGAAGCTGGGATAAGGGGAAAGATAGCATTATTAAGAGCATGAGGTTTCAAATGCTTGCTCTTGTTACTAGGACAACACAAGTCCATCTGGTATCTTTGTGGGAGTTACTCCTAGGTGAGTGGACGGGCCCTTATAGACATTAGCAAAGGGTGCTCTTCCTCCGGGATACATGCAGCCCAAGCTTATGCCAAATCAACTTGGTGAACAGAGACCAGGTGGGATTTTTGCTCCCTCCATCTCCACTGCCAGGCAATGAGTGCTGGGCACAATTTGCATAATCATACACAGTGGGCCCATTATTACAACTGTTTGCATGAGGCTTAAAGAGTCATTATTCTTTTTCTCTTTTCCTACTTTCTTTTAGCATCTTGACCTGAGCAATGGAGAACCTACCAGGAAACTTCCTCAGGGTGTTGTTTATGGTGTGGTGCGAAGATCAGATCAAAATCAGCAGAAAGAAATGGTGGTGTATGGGTGGTCCACGAGTCAACTGAAGGAAGAGATGAACTACATCAAAGATGTGAGCCATTTAAGAGTTTTTGCCCCCATCTGTTTTCTTTTTGTAGCATGCAAGAGGATGGAGTTGGAAGCATTGAAGTGAATGTAATAAGGTATTTTGAAAGAATTCTTAATGTTATCATTTTGGCTGGAAATGTTTCTGTGTTTGGTTTCTGGAAATGGTAATGTTAAAGTACAGATGTAAATCTGCAAGGAAGGAAAGGTTGAACTTCTGCTGGATGGATGTTACTAGGTAAGTATACTTAGGAGAGCAGATGGCTTCCTCCTTCCGTGTAGGGTTTGGAGGCTCTTGAGTGGTTTTTCTTTATCACACTTACCAGTCCCAAATCCATCCCTGGCAAAAGGAATAGGAAGAAATGTGGCTGATTCGGACCAATCAGTTGGGTTGAAACAAATGCTAGGAAGTCAACCACAATAGACTTTGTCCAACCAAGCCAATCAATGCCATTCACTTCCTTGTATTTAATAGTTTATTTCCTATCTTTTAAATTACATGTTCTTTTGAGAAAATTTGGGAAATACAAATATGTATGAAGAAGAAAATAAAATCACTCATAATCTCACCATTCAACCAAAGCAACTGTTAACATTTTGGAGTATTTTCTTCTCTCTCTCTCTCTCTCTCTTTTTCTCTCTCCATTTCTTTTCATTCCATCCTGTGTTCCCCTAGATTGACTGATTCCCCTCTTGACCAAACCACCCAGCTGGTATGGAAGAGGAGATGGGCTGCTCTGACACTGATGGGCTCACATTATAGACCAGTGGCTTAGAAAGTGCTTGTAAGAGGCAGTGTGGGGCCAGGGAGTCACCCAGGCCTGTGAGCTCACAGTCCTTGCTTTGAGCTCCAGCTCTGTGTCTGGCCCAGCAAGTCACTTTTACTCGGTGCATACTTCAGTCCTCAGGCTGAGATTGTGGGGGTTGGCTGGGCTTTAATACCTAAGGTTAAAAACACAGCTCTGTGAGCCCCATTTTATTTTGTGGGTTTTCAGATAAGATGCAGACTCACGATGTCTTAGCTTTTGTGTGAGTTTTTAAAAGGAACATTTGTTGAATTTAAAAAATAATAAATGCTTAGCAGAAAGTATGAGGAAAAGCCAGAAAAATTAACATGCATATACATAATGTGTATGACAGCCACCAACCTCAAACTCCTAGTTATCCCAGCTTTCAAACATAATTTTAAAACTTTATTTTATTATATATTTTTGAGACAAGGTCTCACTCTGTCATCCAGGCTGGAGTGCAGTGGCACAATCACAGCTTACTGCAGCTTCTACCTCCCCAGCCTCAAGTGATCCTCTTGCCTCAGCTTCCCAAGCAGCTGGGACTGCAGGTGCGTGCCACTACCCGTAGATAATTTTTTGTAGAGTCGGGATTTTGCCATGATGCCCAGGCTGGTCTCAAACTCCTGGACTCCAGTGAACCTCCCACCTCAGCTTCCCAAAATGCTGGGATTACAGGTGTAAGCCACTGTGCCTGGCCTCCAGACATAATGTTTAACCTTTCAGAATATTCAATTCTTGAATTTCCTGTTAAGAATAGCTCAGACATTTTAACTTTCTTGTATTTTTTTCTCAAGGAAATATATAGACCTTCCTCATTTAAATGCTCCAGAGGCATGGCTCCTCTCTTAATAACCTTCTAAACAGAGTCCTGAGTCCCAGATTGCCCAAGACAAAGACAGGAGGAGATGTTGGCTAATCCTAAGTCGTGGATGACTTGTGCCAAAGTCACATGACCTGGAATTACTACCCTCCACTGTGATCTGCAACTTAAAACTAACTTTCAGGTCCCTCCTGCCACAGGTGGCTTCGGTATCATCCCTGGCCTGGTCGTTGCAGTATTTGCCTTTAGCTCAAGATTCCACCCACTCAGCACTGGGAGCAGCGCAAGAGCCAGCTCAGGGCCACACGTGAAAGCCGTTCTGCCTGCCTAGAATGAAAAGTTGTACTTTTAACCTCATTTTCCCAAAATGTTTGTAGTTAATGGCAAGAAAGTAGACTCTATTTTTAGAATTCATATCAGGAAGTCTTGGAGTCTTGATTCTCCTTTCCCCCAAATCTCCACCAATATCCAGTAACCCCTAATAAACATGCTGTCTAATTTAAAACAATGTGCTTCAAAATTAAACCTTCCAATACTATGTCCTAAACACTTCCATTCTAACCAAACTGCTGCCTTTAGGCCCTTCCTAAAAGAGAAATTCTGGAGTGTGCTGGAGAAAACTCCCTTGAGACTTCCTGCCCTTTTTGAGGATTCCTGAGTATTTCCCCCATCCTAGGGACACCAGAAGAAGAGAGGAGACAGGGACTGTTTGTAAGGTCTTTTGTTGTGTTTTTAAAGTTTTTGAGGTCCTGCTAGGCCTCTGAAAGTAGTACTGTAGAGAAACTTGAACAGTGTTTGTGTAAACAAGTGTTTTGGGGATCACTTGAACTTTTGTTGTGTTTACTGCCTTGTGTGTTATTGGTGATTATTGAGGAACTGACTTTCCAATTTATGGGCTCTCCAGGGTTCATATTTCACTTCCTTCCATTCCAGATATTTAATTGCTCTTTGGCAGTCAGAGCAGAGAGAGGGAAAATTAGAGTTTGCTTTTTGGTTTCTTTGCTCCTCTTAGCCATGAGTCTGTTAAAACACATTCTATTTGTAAAAATACGTGATGGGAAAAGGGCAAAACCTTGCCCAAATGTAATTTGAGGGTGATAGGTGAATTTCAACAAACTATTTTTTCTTCAGAGTTCATTTGGCTAATTAATATTTATTATTATATTTATGTGTAATTATCTAGAATTATATGTAATTAATATATCATATTAACATATATTTTAATATATTCTATATTAATACATGCCTATATATTTTATTATGTATATAAATATACATATAAAATTATACATATAAATTACTTGGATAATTCCTATCTAGTTTCTAACTAATTGTTGGGGGTGACCTCCCTTAATTTCCTGACTGTCTTGTTCTTAAGAGTATTTTTATGTGGGTTCCTTCTTTCTTTAGAGTTTCTTAAAAGTTTTGGAAAGCTTGTATGAAAATGTTATAGCTTGATCTCTAACTAGTATCTCTGTGGGCTACAGGTGAGAGCCACTTTGGAAAAAGTGAGAAAGCGAATGTATGGAGACTATGGTGAGATGAGGCAGAAGATTCGACAGCTCACCCAGGAACTTTCAGTAAGTCATTCTCTCAGTTGCTTGGAGATAGGGAGGCATGGCAGAGCTCAGAGTGGTCTCTCAGTTGCTAGTGTCTAAAGATATTAGAGTATCTAGTCTTGTTTATCAATAGAATTATATTTTAAATAAACTGAGGAAGTTTTTATCACAGAATGAAATGTGTTACCTAAAGGGACATTTTTTGTGGCAAGAATAATCTTCTTCATGTTCAAAGCATTCCCACCAAAGTCAGGAGCAAAACAAGGAAGCCAGCTATCACTATTATTATTTAACATTGTTCTTGACATACTAGCCAAACAAGAGAAATAAACATATAGGTTTAAAAATGGCACAGATAGATGGAAAACTATCACTGTTTACAAACCATATGATTGTATACCTGGAAAGCCCAAGTGAGCATGAGCTGATGAAAGAAAAACTACTATGAACAAATAAGGAATTCGTTATTTGTAGCAGGGTATAAAATTTTATACACACACACACACACACACACACAGAGGATATAGAATTAATATATACAAACAGGTTTCAATGTACAAAAAATTTCCAAAATGTCATCAACAGAAAAATACTACATACCTAGGAGTCAACTATAATAAGTGGAAAGAAACACCATGTGCTTTGAAAGGAAGACTCAGCATCATAAGATCCACGTTACTGTACCAATTTGATGTGACCCAATAAAAAGACCACAGCACTTTGGGAGGCCGAGACAGGCGGATCACGAGGTCAGGAGATTGAGACCATCCTGGCTAACATGGTGAAACCGTGTCTCTACTAAAAAATACAAAAAAACTAGCTGGATGAGGTGGTGGGCGCCTGTAGTCCCAGCTACTTGGGAGGCTGAGGCAGGAGAATGGTGTGAACCCGGGAGGCGGAGCTTGCAGTGAGCTGAGATCCGGCCACTGCACTCCAGCCTAAGACCAACAGGTTTTGTTTTTTTATAAGTGGAGTAGGTGATTCTAAGGTTTATATAGAAAATAAATAAAAAGAGTTGCAAAAATAAGAAAAAAGAGCAATGAGAGGGAGTAGCCTTATTAAATGTTAAAAGAAAGTGAAAAAGCCTCAGAGAGTGAAACAGTATCGTAGTGGCACATAAATAGACAAACATCAGTTAAAAATACTCCAGAAATGTACCCCAATATGTGATAAATGTAGCATCTCAAAAAAGGAAGGAAAATGGACTAGTCAATGTGCGCTATTAGGAAAACTTACGTGCTGTTGGAAGTCTTATACCTGGATAAATTCCAAATGTACCGAAGATTTAAATGTGAAAAATAAAACCCAAAAGTGCTAGAAGAAAAATATGTGTGAATTCATTTATACCCTTGGGGTAAGGGAATGCCTTTTCTTATTATGACATAAAATCCCAAAACTGTGAAAGGAAAGGCTGATAACTTTGACAACTTTAAAATGAGAAACTCCTGATGGTAAAAATGTCAAAGTCAAATGATCGGGAAAAATTATTTGTCCTTCATGTCATAGATAATAGGCTCATTTTCTGAATATTTAAAGTTCCCCCACGAATCAAGAAGAAAAAGGCTACAACTCATAAAAATAGACAAAAGATTTGTAACAGGTACTTATACTAAAGGAAAGATGGAGAGCTCTTACGTGTATGACAGGATGCTCTGCCTCCCCTGTCATTTAATGCAGGTTAAAACCATCCCATGATATAATTTTTATCTATTAGACCCGCCAAAGTGCAAGAGGCGGGCAGGACATTGTTCACAGGCCTATGGGCAAACAAGCGGGTTGCTGATGAAAATGCAATTCGCTATTACTCTTATAGAGAACAATTCAGCATTATCGATCAAAATTACAGATGCTTAGATCCTTTGACCTAGCAATTCTATTCCTCTCACATATGAAGAAAGACATAAGGATAGACTTATTTATTACAGCATTGTTTGTAATAGTAAAATCATTGGAAACCTAAATGTCTATCAAGAAGGGGAAAGTGGCCAGGCACTGTGGCTCATGCTTATGATCCCAGCACTTTGGGAGGCCGAGGCAGGTGGATCATTTGAGGTCAGGAGTTTGAGACCAGCCTGGCCAACATGGTGAAACCCTGTCTCTACCAAAAATGCAAAAATTAGCCGGGCATGGTGGTGCAGGTAGTAATCCTAACTCCTCGGTAGGCTGAGGCAGGAGAATCACTTGAGCCTGGGAGGTGGAGTTTGCAGTGAGCCAAGATTGTGCCACTGCACTCCAGTCTGGGTGACAGAGTAAGACCCTGTTTCAAAAAAAAAAAAAAAAAAAAAAAAAAAAAAGGGAAAGTAAGATAAATTAGGTATCTCTACAATAGAATATATGCAGTTGTAAAAGAAAAAAGAAAAAATGCAAGTAAGCCCTTGAAGGGGAGACACAGAGAGAGATGTAGACGGTGAATAAAAGCAAGATGCAAGAAAATATGTAGGAAAATTTTGCTACCATTTGTATAAAACAGGAAGAGAAGAGAAACATATCAGGATTGTTCTGTGTGTGCACAAAAAGTTACTAAAAGGATAATCCAGAAAGTAATGAACTACTGTTTCTAATTGGGAGGCAGGAATGGGCAGGTGGTAACTGAGCAGGGTGGTAATTTTTTATAAAAATATAAAAGTAACTTTATACTTTTTAAATGTTTGCACCGTGTGAGTGTATTACCTACTCAAAAATTTAAGAAAAATAACCTTCCTCTAGTTTAGCCAAGCTAATGCTTGTGGACATTTAAAAAAATTGGTTATTAATAATCTCAGAGATAAAAGTCCCTGTCTATACGACATACCTTCCATAAGAGTTAGTATCTGTGGGGAAGAAGGGCAGTTACAACAGTCATGCATTAGAGTTCAATTTATGGCTGGGCTGTGAGATTAAGTGCTTAAGTAACACCTACTACCTTGATGATAGGAGTGGGGCTATGTAAATTTATCCACCCAGCTCATTCCCACTGGCATGTGGGAGGACATTTGTGAAATTCTCACCTGCTTATGGAAAGTCATTCTGCCATGACTGTCATCAAAGCCAAAGAATTGGATTTGCAATATATGCGTAAACAAGACTCTGCTCCTCGCTTTCCATCACCGTCTCCTACACACCCTCATTTTCTCATGCTAGAATTGTCCCCGAAACCCTGTCTCTCTGCCTGCAGGTCTCCTCCTTCTCCAAGCCATCCTACATATTGCAGCCAGATTAAGGTTGCTAAATGATTGCTGTTGAAACACACTGCTGAACACAAAGCTGCCACGTGCTCCTGGGCCTGGTCTGCTGCTTCAATTCTGTCTCCACTCTCCAGGGTGCACCTCCTGCTCTGCTGGGCCAGGGCTGCTTCCTGCTGCTCCCAGAGGACACATGGGGGGCCTTCCTGGAGACTTCTACCCTCAGTCCTAACTATATCTAGCCTCTTGCCAATATCTAGGTCAAGACTGGCCTCTGACTCAGACATGTTAAACACGCACACCCAACAAAGACAGCAGCAACAACAGCAGCAACAAAACAACTCTTTTGTTTTGTTTTGTTTTTTAAATGAGATGGAGTTTTGCTGTTGTCACCCAGGCTGGAGTGCAATGGTGCCATCTTGGCTCACTGCAACCTTGGCTCACTGCAACCTCAGCCTCCAGGGTTCAAGCGATTCTCCTGCCTCAGCCTTCCACATAGCTGGGATTACAAGTGTGCGCCACCACGCCTTTCTAATTTTTGTATTTTTAATAGAGATGGAGTTTCACCACATTGGCCAGGCTGGTCTCGAACTCTTGACCTTAGGTGATCCGACTGCCTCGGCCTCCCAAAGTGCTGGGATTACAAAAACAACTCTTGAGAATTGAGTGAGACCAAAGCATATTCTCTCCATGGTGACTACAAACAGCAAGGTGGCTGCAGAAGTTATTTCAACTGGGTTCTAGTTCTAGGAGTGCCGCTTCTGAGCTTTTTGACAATGAGCAAATCACATAACCTCTCTGATTATTTTCTTCCTTGCAAAAGACAACGTTCTGACTCCTGCACAGTGTTGTTGAGAGGGCTCAGCGAGGGTCTGTGAGTAAACACTCACCAAAGGAAGAGGATTCTTACCCTTCTACTCTCTGGGTCGTGCAGACGTTGACTTTTAATTTAAAGCTTTACTTTAGATATTGTTGAAGTAGATGTGGCTTCTAACTGAAGAAAGTTCCAGCCTAACTGAAGATTGTCATGAACGTGTAGGGATTGATTTTGTGTGACTGTCTCCTTGATCTGTCCAGGTTTCCCACGCCCAGCAGGAGTATCTGGAGAATCACATCCAAACCCAGTCGTCTGCCCTGGATAGTTTTAATGCCATGAACTCAGCCTTGGCGTCGGATTCCATTGGCCTGCAGGTACTCGTCTGGTTACTGCTATGACAGGGCAACCCAGCTGAATCAAGAGGGGGGCCTGTGCCTTTGTAGAAAAACAAGTCACAGAACATCCTCAGCTCATCGTTCAGAATTCTTTAAGCAGAACCACTGTGAAGACTTATGTCCAGAAGACAGTGAAGGAAATTGAACGAAGCATTTCCAATCTGAGACTTTAAGGCTTTGGTTTTGCTCTCACTGAAAAGGGAATTTAGACCCTGAGTTTAGTGTGAGAGATGTCGCTTGCTCCACCAGATACCCGAGTGGTCCTTAGCATCAGTACCTAACCCCGCACATCAGCGCTCATCCTCCAGCCCCAGTGCCACAAGAAGCACCACCTAATCACAGAATAACACAGACTTCACCAAAGACAATCTGTACTCTTTCATGGCAAGCAATAGAGAAAAGGCTTGTAAACACTTTTTTATAATTAGAAATTATTTTGTATCAGAAAGAATCATGGGTATTCCATGTCTTGTTGTAGCAGACAGGGAACCAGAAAGACCCAGTATCTTATATTTGTGAAAATGCATGTTGTTATCTCACTTTGAGGGATTGTTTTCTTGGTTGATTTGGTTTACTAGGAGCCATTCAAGTGCTTCCCATTCTTACTCTGACAAGTCCCCTAACATGCAAATTAACTTGAAAATGTTCAAAACAAAGCATTATATGTGTTTGAAATAGCTTCCCTTGGTCTTCATTTCCAAATATGTGAACAATAGTTTTTACCTCTCCTCCAATTTTATTTGGCTTTTTTCTTTTTACCCTCCTCTCAGAAGTTCCAAAAGCTATTTCAAATCCTTTCTGGTTCTACATAAGTAATTTATCAGATAAACAAATTTTCATGTTGGGATTCTCCACTTCCCCTAATTCTCTGGTAACAGTTGGTATGGGCAGCAGTGACAACAGCAAGGCTCGGCCACTGTCCTGGAGTGGGTCTGGGTGGCCTCGTGTTTGGGTTCGTCTGGGATGCCCATTTCTGGTGGGGCCTCTGAGTCCCACCCTTTTCCTGGCTCTCTTGAGTGTATGCCAGCTTTCCCCTGGCCTCAGGCCAAGCCCCACTGGTTCTGGTTTGCTCAGTAGCCTTTGTTTTCCCTTCCTCCTGTGGTCAGGGGGCTTGCCAAGGCTCCCTTTCCTTCCCTGTCGGATGCCATCTTATTCCCAGCCCACCAGCAAGGGCTTTATCTCACCTGAGTTCAGACTTAGTTGGTATTTTTACTACATCTCTGGTTTTTCTTCCCAGAAAAAAAAAAAATATATATATATATATATTTGCTAGTCTTTTCTGGCAATTCTTCTGCTTTGCCATCTGGCCAACACTCTGGCATTTACTCCAGAGGCCAGCTGTTTGACTCTGACCCAGGCACGTTGACTGATTCCTAGTTATCGTGCAGGCTCTTAGTCCTGGAGAGCCAAAGGAGCCTTATAGCTAAAACCGCTGAGAGAAAGTGACAAAGAGACAGAGAGACAGACAGACAGAGAGAGAGAAAGAGAAGGAGAAGGAGAAGGAGAAAGAGGTGCCATCTCACAGCAGGAAACTCAACTTGCTGGAGGAAGAGGGCTGATGTACGGTGTACTCCCACTGATGCTGAGGACCACTCAGGTACCTGGTGAACCAAGTCTGAAGGTAGCTGGTTTCTTCCTTATGCAAGATCCCAGCCTCTCCCACTGGCCCACTCTACCCACTTTCATTATTATTGACAGGGAGGCCAGACCCTTGGTTTGATTCCATAGAATGTCAGCGCTAGAAAGAACTGAGAGGATCTCTAATCCCTTTGTTTTATGAGTAAACAAACTGAGGCCAACAGAGAGAAATGACACGAGCAAGATGCCTACCTAGTGACAGAGCCAGGATTAGAAGAATCCTGGTCTCTTGGGCCAGAGTGTAGGTTTTTTTATGGATACAAGAGTAGCATCTGTGAAGCCAGTGGGGCTGGGGGAGTGGGTAGCTGGCCTAGGTGGTTTCTAAAGCCCCTTGAAGCTCAAATGTTCTGTGACTCCATGCTTCCAAATGGCTTCAGTATTTCCTTTAGTATCTAATCACCTCCTTCAGAAATTCTTTTTCTCGATTCAAGTAGGTTTAGGAGCAAAAGGCTTATATTGCCCAAAGTAGAGGCTGAGGAATTGAGGAAGCTTCAGAGACTGATCATCTAGACAAGAGCACAGAGGTGTTAGAAATAGTGCCCAACACCAGGGTTTTCACATCTTCTAATGCAAAGTTGTAGATGACTGGGGACATAGTACAAGATGCCTTTCCAATGGCAGGGATTCTATGAAGGCCATTTATCTCTAAGGAGAGTTAACCAAGTAGAAACCAAAGCAGTAAATAGCAACACGATTTTTTTTCTTTTTCTTTTTTTATTATTTTTTTAGAGGTGGGGTGTTGCTCTGTTGCCCAGGCTAGAGTGCAGTGGTGTGATCATAGTTCACTGCAGCCCCTACCTCCTAGGCTCAAGTGATCCTCATGCCTCAGCCTCCTGGGTAGCTGAGGCTACAGGTACACACAACCATGTCTAGCTGGTTTAAAATTTTTTTTTGTAGTTGCCCAGTCTTGAACTCCCACCTCGGCCTCCCGAAGTGCTGGGATTACAGTCATAAGCCATCACGCATGGCCAACACTATTGATTTAAACATCCTCGCTTCAGTGTAGCCTGGAGCAAAAATCACTTGTCTGCATTACCAAATTCTGTTCCTTAGTACTTCTTTATTGCTACCCCTCTCTGCCTAAGGGAGGAAGGTGAAACGTTTGCAGGTATGCGAGTATTCTCAGTCATGTTGTCACTATCCTGGCAGGCAGTCTAGAAGCACAGAAGGGATAGCTCTTTTAAGAAAAAGAGGAGGCTGGGCGTGGTGGCTCACGCCTGTAATCCCAGCACTTTGGGAGGCCGAGTCAGGTGGATCACAAGGTCAGGAGTTCGAGACCAGCCTGGCCAATATGGTGAAACCCCATCTCTACTAAAAATACAAAAATTAGCCAGGTGTGGTGGCAGGCACCTGTAGTCCCAGCTATTCAGGAGGCTGAGGCAGGAGAATCGCTTGAACCTAGGAGGCGGAGGTTGCAGTGAGCCGAGATCATGCCACTGCAGTCCAGTCTGGGTGACAGAGTGAGACTCTGTCTCAAAAACAAACAAAAAAAAAAAAAAAAAAGAAAGAAAAAAAAAGAGGAATATCTTTATTCTATAAAGCTCATATTTTGTTTTCTGATTTCATTGTGGCAATTTGGGAAATACAGAAAAAATAAATAAGAAAATAGATATCCATAGCCCTATCACATAGTGAAAACTATCATTCAGATTTCCTCCTAGTCTTTTTCCCCCCAGTGCATAAACATGTATTTGAACCAATGCTTATACATAGTTTTCAAAATGGGATTGTACTATACTGTTTTCAAAAGCTGGTTTTTATTTTCCCATGTGAAATGATGTATTATAACACTTTTCCTTGGAAGGGCTCCATTTTAATCCGTTTCCATCCATCCTAAGCAGTGACAAGTGGTGTTGGCAGCAGCTATGGGATGGTATGGGAGAGGCTTTCAGTCCCACCAAGCTACAGGGGCAGACCTCTTGGCCACCATGGGAGACCCGCAGTCCCTCACAGCACAGGGTCCCAGACTGGCAGCTGCTGGAGCCTAGCACAGCTACCCCAGTGGTTAATGATAAGGGGATTTCCCAGTGCGTGGTGCAGCCCATGTGTTTTCACGCCACCGGATCTGGTTTTGTTTTTGTTTTCATCCTCACAGAAAACCCTCGTGGATGTGACTTTGGAAAACAGCAACATTAAGGATCAAATCAGAAATCTGCAGCAGACGTATGAAGCATCCATGGATAAGCTGAGGGAAAAGCAGAGGCAGTTGGAGGTAGCGCAAGTTGAAAACCAGCTGCTGAAAATGAAGGTGGAGTATAAAAGCCTAGATTTATTTTCTATGAACCTTTCTCCTCTTTCCTTCTCCCTTTTCTCTTCCCATCTTCAGCTTTTCCATTTCCTTTTTCCATTCTCTTCTTCACTGGATTTTTTTTTTTTTTTTTTTTTTTTTGAGACAGAGTCTTGCTCTGTCACCCAGGCTGGAGTGCAGTGGCACAATCATGGCTCACTGCAACCTCCACCTCCCGGGTTCAAGCAATTCTCGTGCCTCAGCCTCCCAAGTAGCTGGAATTACAGGTGTGTGCCACCACACCCAGCTAATTTTTGTATTTTTAGTAGAGAAGGGGTTTCACCATGTTGGCCAGGCTGGTCTCAAACTCCTGACCTCGGGTGATCCGCCTGCTTTGGCCTCCCAGAGTGCTGGGATTACAGGCGTGAGCCACCGTGCTTGGCCCAGATTGGGGGTGCTTCATAAATGCCCCCCTGGGCATGCCTTTCTTGGCCTCCAGTGGCCTCAAGGGCTATTTAGACACTCACCATGGTACTGCCGTTACGTTACTGAGAACACGCTTGGGATGCCCACAGATCTGGGACGTCAGAAGCCTTGGAGATCTCTCCCTTCACTGTTTAGATTTTCTTTGAGGTCCCAAGGCCTTTCTGTTTGGCTTGACAATAAAGAGCTGAGGGACACACAATTATCTGGTACTTGGGCTGTGACCCCTTCTCAAGAAGAAAGCTGGTGGGTGACTAGGGACACTGGGGGAGTGTCCCATTTGGCCCCCTGGGCTGGGAGCGTTCCTTAGCTGGACTTCTAGTGCCCTAGAGGCATTAGTGCCCCTCCCAAATTTAAACCGTGGATAGACTTCCTACCCAGTGACAGGAGCAGATCCGTGAATGGCTCCTGGAGGGCACTTAATAAATTATGTCTTGGATGAATTCCTTTGTATGTAAGTCTGTGGTTTTAAAATTTTGCTCAGCGCAGACTCAGGCTATAGTATGGGTAGTGTATCCACATCGTTTGTTGCTCAAAGTAGAATATGTGAGGGAGTGAAAGGTGGTACTATTGGTAATTTAGTTCACTTCACAGGGGTGGGCTGGGTGGGGAGGAGGGGCTGCCGGTGCACTGCCCGGTCTCTGTATTGCCACCCTCGGGATCTGCTGCCAGTTCCCCTGGCCTGCCACAGCCATGGGGCAGATCATCTCCTCTCTATGTTCACTTCTAACAGGGCAGCTCTTCTTTTCCATATATTGCCTTTCTCAGTAAGAGCTAGTTTGCGGGGGTGGGGGGTGGGGGGGAGCTTATATTGCTAAAAAAGCCTGAAATTACTGATTTAAGTATTTTTTTTCAGCTGAGGGGATTTATTCAATCATTCATTCTACAAATATTTATCGAGTGTCTACTCTATGTGTGTGTCCTGTTCAGTCCTGTTGGTTCCAGAGGTGGCCTGTCACCAGGCATCTGGGGACATCATTAGGCTGCTTGGCAATCTGGCTGCTTCCCTGGAGTCCAGGCCTTTCACTCCAGCCCACAGTTGCCTGTTGTAGAGACTGAAGCTTGTTTTCATCCTGACAGTGGAGTTAAAAAGGTTTTTCCCACTCCTCCTATTTTACTCCCCAAATTGAAAAAAAAAAAAAAAAAAAAAGCTTCAGGAACTCAGGGTATGTTACATGACCTGGAGGCAGAGTGAATGGGCCTCCAGGGACAGAGCCCTTCCAGCGAGCTGTGCGTGCACTGCAAATGGAGCACACAGCACACAGGGTCTCTCTCAGCTGGTGATAAGCTCTGTTCAGGATTTTCCACTTTGGGACTTTGTGGTGCCAACACTTGCCCAGTGATGAGAAGGGAGAAGTCAAGGGCATCAAGAGAGACTTGTCACATCTTGGAAATAAACATCATGTCACCTATTGAGGTTGTAGAATGCCTCCCTTTTCCAGAGTTTAGGTACGCAGCAAACTCAGCTGTCTGCAATAGGCAATAACCTGGAAGGAGGGAATGAGAGCAAACCTTCTGCAGCATAAAATCAATGGCGGGAAGTCTGTGTGTGAGGACGTGGCCTGGCAAACGGGAGGCACCAGCCACTACCAACCTAAGCCCTGCCCACCTGCAACTCCACTGACTTTTTCTTACCTCCTAAGCCAGGCCTGCTTTAGCACCAGGGGTGCCAGCTTAGTGTTCCCCACGCTAGGCTGGAATGTTTCCAAAAGCAACATTTAGGAAAGCACAAAGGTGTGGAAAGGGTGAGTCCAGATTTCTCCTTTGAGCTTAGCTGGTCTTACCTAGAAACTGGCTTGGCCAATGCAACTAATGAGATTGCTTGGAGTTTCTACCTTTTGAAAGAGTCACTCATGTGGAGGATACCTTTGTCCTGAGCCTGCCCCCAAAATTCATGTGAAATGCCACTTTTTATTTTTCTGTGGCTCTGCTCACCCCTCTTCCTCCCTTTCCCTGTTAGGTCTTGCTGCGTCTCTGCCGTCGAACTCAGTGGATGGGCTCACTGCCTCTGTGAGTCCCCACACGAAATGCACAGAGTGGAAGCCGCCAACTCCCCTGGGCCCTGCCAAAGCCGTCATTCTGAAATGAGTGTCTTTGTAGGTGGAATCGTCCCAAGAAGCCAATGCCGAGGTGATGCGAGAGATGACCAAGAAGCTGTACAGCCAGTATGAAGAGAAGCTGCAGGAAGAACAGAGGAAGCACAGTGCCGAGAAAGAGGCTCTTCTGGTGCGTGTGTTGTCGCTGCTGATGTAAACTAACCAGGAATTGTTGGTTCATTATTGGTGGTGACGTTTACTTAGTAGTGTTTATTCTTAGAGGTGGGTTAGTGGGCTTGGCCATGGGTTAGGGATCAAGGAATTATTCATTGGCTCATTCACTCCCCTCCCCTCTTCCCGTCTTCCCGTCTTCCCCTCTTCCCCTCTTCCCCTCTTCCCCTCTTCCCTTCTGCCTTTATTCATCCCCATCCCTGCTCAGAATAGCCCCTTGTCTCTGTCTCTAAATACACACCTTTTTCTAGCTCATCTGACAATTTGCCAGCATCTAAGCAGATCCTGGGCTTGCCTGCAGTTGTGCCCTCCCTCCCTCCCTCCCTCCGTCCCTCCATCCCTCCATTTGCTTCTCTCTACTTGAAATTTCCTCCTTCCCTGTCCTTGATCTTGCCTAAGCTCCCTAAAAGCCTTAAATGCCACCCTCTCCATGCATGGAGTCTCCCAGTCACAAAGCCAGAAGTGTTATCTGCCCTTAGGAAGCTCACTCTCTCTCTCTCTCTGCCTTTACTGTGGAATTCTTTTATACCTGCCATTAGAGTGGGGCTGCTTATCTCACATCTTGGCTTTTCCAGGAGATTATAAGTTCCTGAAGGCAGGGACCTCATGTCTGGCTCATCTGTGTCCTTAGAGGCTTAATACATGTTCTGATGATTGACTGGGTTTTCTTGTTAGTAATGAGCTGATGCATTGCATTGTGGGAGAAGGATCTGGGAATTCTGCATTCGATTCCAGATCTGGTTCTAATTCCCTTTACACTTCTGGCAAATACAATGACATTCCGAGTACCTACTCAATGTTATTAAACATTTATAGGCCTTTTTCACACCTGTTGGACATAAAAACTCAAGTAAAAAAAGGGGGAAAAAAGTAGTGAGGCCCATTAACCAGCCACACGATATATCTTTATTCATAGGTAAGAACCAGAACCAGGAGGTTGAGTTCATGATCTGTGAGACACTTTCAGGTTCCAAGGTCATGTTTTAAAGAGAAATCATGATCTAGAAGGCCAGAGCTGCTTGGATTCTGATGAGTAGCCTCGATACTCCATGCCTGTACTTAGGAGAGTATATTTCTTTTGCAGGAAGAAACCAATAGTTTTCTGAAAGCAATTGAAGAAGCCAATAAAAAGATGCAAGCGGCAGAGATCAGCCTAGAGGAGAAAGACCAGAGGATTGGGGAGCTGGACAGGCTGATTGAGCGCATGGAAAAGGTAGGACACAGCGTTGGGCCTATGCCCCACTTGCCAAACTTTTCCCTGCAGGTCTGTCTGAGATATGAGAAGCCCTGGATACGAATTCCTCTCACCTCCCAAATTTACAGATAAAAAAAAAAAAAAAAGACAAAGCTATAAAATAAAGTATAAGAAAGTCCAACAAAGTTCTAATTTTTCGGCCAGGCGCCGTGGCTCACACCTGTAATCACAGCACTTTGGGAGGCCGAGGTAGGTGGATCATGAGGTCAGGAGTTCAAGACCAGCCTGGCCAAGATGGTGAAACCCCGTCTCTACTAAAAAAATACAAAAAATTTAGCTGGGCGTGGCAGCAGGCACCTGTAATCCCAGATGCTCTGGAGGCTGAGGCAGAGAATTGCTTAAACCTGGAGGGGCGGAGGTTGCAGTGAGCCGAGATCGCACCATTGCACTCCAGCCTGGGTGACAGAGTGAGACTCCGTCTCAAAAAAAAAAAAAAAAAGTTCTAATTTTTCCCATGGTAACTATTTTGATGCTTTTTAAAAATTTTACTTGTGAAATTCTTTAGAAAAATTAATATTTTAGCAGCCTCATTTTGCTGTTGCCCCAGGCGTGAACTTAGTTTATCCATTGAATTATCAAGCCCTATTTAGGTGTTACATCAACACAGCAACCCTGTTGTTTCTGGGGCATGTGTCTGAAGAGTTGGCTTTTCCTTGACATGCTGGGGACTTGAGGGAGTGGGGAGGCCCCATTTCTCTAGGCATGGTCAGCAGGCTGATGAGTGGGCTGCGGGGACTTCAGGAAGGTGGGAGTTCAGCTGGGATAATGAGGCCTGCCTAGAGAAAGGGAGGAGGCCAGGAATTAAGCAGGAAGTGGAGGAAAAGGAGGAAGTGGTGGGAGAAAGGAAAGAGAAAAGGAAGGAAGAGAAGGAAGAGAAAGGATGGGTGACCTTTAGCAGGTGATGACTGACTTCTGGACGCAGGAGTTCAGGGCTGAGGTTGTGGCTGGTTTCTGGCAATGGCTTCCTGGCCATTGCAGGAAGAAACCAATAGTTTTCTGAAAGCGATTGAAGAAGCCAATAAAAAGATGCAAGCGGCAGAGATCAGCCTAGAGGAGAAAGACCAGAGGATTGGGGAGGTGGACAGGCTGATTGAGCGCATGGAAAAGCGCATGGAAAATGGCTCCCTGGCCATTCCCAGAGCTTGCAGAGAGCAGTGACCTGCCAAGACCCTGGCATTATTAGCACCCTGTGACTCATTCGGGATGCGGAGAATCTCCAGTCTGATGATGGAGGCAGAGGAGGGGCAGCAAGAGCAAGGTCACTGTCAGGCTTCATGTGATTCTGAGAAGAGGTCGCCTGACCTCATGGTGTTTGCAGCATAAGCCCCTCTACTGTTCTCTAACAAGGCGAGGTGTCGCCAGTATGGGAACTGCATTAAGTTCAGTACTTTGGAGCTTCAGAGCTCACTGGGTGCTTCTTTTTAGCTCTTTAGCTTTTTACTTGGGAGAGACGGGCAAACTAAAGAGTCAATTACAAGCTTACTTTTATCCCCTGGGAAAACAGAATCCCATCTTTTATTGAAGAGTAGATGATTGGCTTAGTGAGGACTAACATTAGTATTGACCAGAGTGGGTAGTGGTGAAGATTGGGCAACAAGGGGGCTTTCTAGAACTTGGGTGAGCTTTCTCCCACATTACTGTCCTCTTACAACAGCAGAAGATGTCAGTTAACTCAGATTCTCACTCTCTGGGTGGCAGGTTTTTCTGCAGCATAAAGAAGCAAGGTGAGCAGGCAGCATAGCGGGGTAGTCTGGGGAGAAGCTGTCATAGAGAGAGACCACAGGTAGTGGTTATGAACATAGGCTTTAGAATCAGCCTGGGGGTTTGAATCTTTCTAGTTTCTTTCTTTCTAGTTGTTTGCAGTTACTTGATTTTTCCAAACTCAGTCTCCATTTCTGTAAAATGCTGATAATGGTACTTCTTATTCTTAGGGCTTTTGTGAGCAACGCATGAGAAAAATCCACGCCAAGTGCTAAGTGTGGTTCCTTGTATATAGTAAGGGTTCAGTCATTTGTGGCTGTGATTTTTACTTTGTTACAAGGTTGCCTAAGTGTCTACCCTCAGAGTCAGGTTGTTTTTAGCTCGACCCATTTCATGCTTATCTTCATCGTACTCTTGAGGTTCTGCAAGTTTCTTGCCTTTCCCCACTGATTTTCGCATGGAGCCCTCATGTGGGGTGAATGGGTAGAGCCAGGAAGCTGGTCAGGCCAGCCCTCCTTGCCAGCATTTAGGAAACACAAAACCTTCCTCAAGTGGTGTTGGCTGCTTCTTTAGTGATTGGAAATTTATTGTCCTTTCTCTAAATCTTCCTTTCCATTTAGGCTAGAGAAATGCTGTATTTATTGAGCTGAGATTAGATAGGCCAATTTATGCTGTTTCCTTTCCAGGAATAAATCTTTGAGAGCAGGAATCTGGCCAAATCCCTGTCTCACACTACGTGAACGGCATGTCCCTAGGCAGGGCTATGGCAGTGTACATATCCTGCTCTCAGTTTTGGATTTTGCTCAAGGACAAACCATGTGCTTTTGAATGGCTTCTCTGCCATATACCTTAGTGTACTGTTTCTCTTGTTGAGCATTGTATTTCAAACACCTTTTTTTCCTGATCAGTAAAAATCCTTTAAGGAGTGTTCTCTACCAGGGACCCTTCTGGAGAACAGATAATCTGGGCAGTGGTTTCACAGATGTTTACAAATGTAAGAAATAATTGTGCAGTGTACACTTAAGATTAGTTGTGCCTCAATTAAAAAAAAAAACTGAATGTTGTAAGTGCGCTGTAAGTTAGACCTTGCTCTACTTTACGACAGCTTTTTTTTTTTTTTTTGGAGGGAGACATTCACTTGTGAAAGCTTTTATCACTGTTATTTCAGGGCTAATGTAAAACTTCCAGCCACATGGGGGCAGGAGGAACGTTCTGCTCAGGTCAGGCCATAAGAATGTGCATTTGCTGTAGAGATTTAAAAACAGTAACAAAACCCCAGTCAAAGTTGATCTACCTTTGTTATTTTAAATATTTCAGTGATATACTCTTCCTGCTTGAGGTGGACTGTTTCCCCACCCCTTTGGCCTACCTCTTTGTATACCACTGCTTAGCTTCAAAGTTGTGGCAGTTAAATTTTCAAAGATTTGCGTTTAATAATTTGGTAGAAAAGAGGTTTGGAATTTATGTAACTAGTAAGAATTTGCAGGGTAGAATTTCTGAACATCAAGATGAGGACCATTAGTTCTCAGAGAAGGACCTAAAGTAAAATAATCTCCCAGTTAGTGAGTGGGATTTGATAAACTTCCATTTTAAGGACATTTGTTACACTAACATCTGTAATGTATTGTTAGTGCAATTTCAGTTATGAAGGGCACCATGTCTTTATGAACATTTTTCAGCTTTGTCCAAAGAAGTGACTCCAGACTCCTGTTTTGGACAAACTCCTAAATATACATAGATATAGCAAAGTGTACAAAGTGCACAGCATGGTGCATGTATGTTTCCTGTTGCTACCATAGCAAATTTCCGCAAGGTTAGTGGCTTAAAACGACACAAATGTATTATGTTACATTCCTAGAGGTCAGAAGTCCTAAAATCCAGGTGTTGGCAGAGCTGGATTCCTTTTGGAAGCTCTTGAAGGGAGTGCACTTCCCTGCCTTCTCTAACTTCTGGAGGCCACCTGTACTCCTCAGCTTGTGGCCCCCTCCTGCAGCTTCAGAGGCAGTAGCAGAGCATCTTCCAGGCTCCTTCCCTCTGATTCCAACCCTGCTGTCTCCTTCTTAGAAGGGCCCAACTGGATAACCCAGGATCTCCCCATTTTAAGATCCTTAACTTAATCACATCTGCAGAGTTCCTTTCTCCATGTCAGATAACACATAGGATTCAGGAATTAGGACATGGACATCTTTGGAGGGCCATTATTCTGACCACAACACATTTTTACAAGTGAATACACCTGTGTAAACACCACAGGTTAGAATATAGGATATTGCCAGAATTCCAGAGCCTCTTTTCTTGACGATTCAGAAAATAATAAAGAATTTTACAGTACAACAAGCCACCAATTTGAAGTATTGATTATCGTTATTTGGAGCTATACATTTTCACTGAGCCTGGGCTGATGGAATACTTTTAGAAAATAAATCGTGAATGGTTTTATTTGGGATGTTTGTCTCTGACCCATAAATATATCTATACATACACAATAACTGACTTGGCAGTTTTGAGCCTTGTTTGGGCTTTGCTGAGCAGGTGTGTGAAACCCAGGGGGTGTCGTATAAACTTGGACTCCCTAGTGCTAGAATTGCTAAATAGACATTCTCTGTCGAACTTGGGATCCATTGATTAAAATATCAGTTTCTGTTTGTTTTAGGAACGTCATCAACTGCAACTTCAACTCCTAGAACATGAAACAGAAATGTCTGGGGAATTAACTGATTCTGACAAGGAAAGGTAAGACGTAATGCCTTTCATCTTGTAATGGATTTAGGTTGTGGACATGCTGTGTTTTTATGGCCTCATTTGACCCTTGCATTTTCATTTGTGTGGTTGTCCCTTGTTACAGACTTAAGCATACGTGACATTGGGCTGATAGCTTCCAATATGGAGCAAGTTTCTTTGGAAGCCTCCAGCCACATCTTGCAGACCATGGCTGGTTGTTAGTGTAGTAGAACATGTCAAATACTTTCACAAGTGCAGAAGTTCAGTCTATTAATGTTCTCCATCGCCTTGAACTCCACAGGATACACCTTGTTGATGAGAAAACTCATCAACTGTGACTAATACCATTTGCTTTGGAAACTAATTTTAAAACATCTTCCTTTGTTTCCAAACTTTGCTTAGTAAAACCTTGCATTGTCCTCTGGCTGTGAGTATATAAAGCTCTGCATGAAAAGCACGGTATAGTACACTGTGTCTTCTAGAAATCAAAAGACAGAGAGGCCATTCAGGAGTCTCTAGTGAAGGAAAACAAGGTTGAGATGATTTGAGTGTTTCGGGCAAGTGACTTAACCTCCCTGAGTCTTGCTTGTGCAGCATGGAAATTCATCTTTAAAGGGGGGAGACGGGTATGATGGTGCTAACGGTGCCCATCTCACTAGGTTACTATTGTTAAGAGAATTGTTGGACTTGCTGCCTGCCAAATGGTATGTGCTGAAAAAATACCCATTTTTCCTTCCTCAGTTGCAATTTCAGAGTTTTCAAAGTTATATGAGGCTTGCTAGTCTTTAACATAGTGCTGAGGCAGAGATGGGGCACAGGAAATAGACCACCAGACCATTCCTCCAGTGCTCAGCCCCAGCGGCCCCAGAGAATTGAAGAGTCCAAGCAATGTTGGAGAATAACTTGTGCTGTTGTAAAACAAAAGTATGAAATGTCTTGTGATGTGGCTTGCTCTGTTTTGATGTAGAGAAGGTCTTTCAACTTGTCCCCCATTTGCCAAAAATAAAGGATATGTAGAGCAACTGTGATTCCAGACTTTTCGGTACTCTGCCATTGATTTCAGATATTTTATTGTGTTACTGGACCCCTTCTTCCCTGTCCCCCCATCAAAGTAATTTACTGGATGTTCCAATATTTTATTAACCCCAAAACAGATAGCTTCTCATATCTGTAAATGGTGCAAAAAAAATTATTTCTCAGTCCCTGGAAAATAATCATCCTTTTATGGGATAACACTTGCAAATGGGAGCTTGAAAAATAATTCTGTGCCCCTCGGGTGTGGTAGTTTGTTGGTAATCACACTACTTTGTGTGGCCGTCACACGAAGTAAGAAGAATGGATCTTAGGGTTTGATTTCTTGTTCTTGGCAGTATTTTTAAATTTTTTTAAGTTTACATTTTTTTTTAACCTAACCTTCCTCAAAAGATACATGTTTTCTATTTTTATTTTTATTTTTGTGTGGAGATGAGGGTCTTGGCATGTTGCCCAGGCTGGTCTCAAACTCCTGGCCACAAGCAATCCTCCTGCCTTGGCCTCTTGAAGTGTTGGGATTACAGGCATGAGCCGCCATGCCTGGCCCTCTTGGCAATATTCTTTAAAGCTGTGACTGTTGCTACTGCTGTTGCCGCTTTGGTTTAGGACTCATTTGCTTTTTTCTCCTATTTGTGTTAGGTATCAGCAGTTGGAGGAGGCATCAGCCAGCCTCCGTGAGCGGATCAGACACCTAGATGACATGGTGCATTGCCAGCAGAAGAAAGTCAAGCAGATGGTCGAGGAGGTAAGCATCTGTAAAAGGTCACAGGCCTGGGATTGCTTCCTGTGGTGGGGAAGCATCCCCAGAACAAGTCTGCCTTGCCGTTCCGTTTCCTGTGGCTCACAAGCCGAGGTGCTCGGGCCACTGCCATCTAGGCCCGGAGTGGGATTTCCCCACATGTCCCCCATGGACTGGTGATGATGCCCCTAAAAGAGGGGTCTCCTCAGGTCAAAGGGTTACAGTTAAGAAAACTGGAAAGTGCAGTTCCTAAACTCACCCACTGTCAAAGGACAGTGATAGCCTGCGTGAGTACCCACAGCTCAGGGGACCCAAGGGGGTGATGGGAAGGGTCAGTTTAGCCCAGGTCCCTGCACTGCCTCCATAGCCATCCATCTCTCTCTCTCGGCTGCCATTCTTGTCCTTTATCCTTTTCTGGGTGTGTCTTTCATTCCCTTTCCTTGTCTGTTTCTCTCTTTTTTCTCCCTCCTTTCTCATTCTCTTCTCCCACTCCTGTTTCTTCTTCCTTTTCCTTTACCACCATCCTTTCTCTCCTGTCTCTGTAACAGGAAACCGAGCTATACATTTACTGTATGGACATAGTTCACTATTCTCTTTTTTCTAAATGGAAAAAAATGGGTAAGTTGAACATTTGTATTTCTCTAAGAGGAACAATTTTGTTTTAACTTGTGTCAATGTAATCTGCCTCTCTCGTGGTGATGTTCCAAAGAAGAAAGTCCGTGCTGCGTAAGGCTAATCACATATTATTGTAGTTTTCTTCTTGCTCAACTGAAAAATCCGATGGAAAAATCTGATAGAAAAAGAGCAGTTAGTACTAATAGGGTTATAAGAATTCCCTCGAGTCTAATTTTCTAACTTGCAAAGAAAAGGTTTCAATTTAATTAAATATTTGGCTGGCAGTAGAAAAATGAAAAAACATTTTCCTTATATTAAGCACTACTTTAAAAAGTTGTGTTTTATTAATGAATTATTAAAATTAAAAGCATATCTACTTCTAATAAATCATGTACATGACAGATAAATGGAAGATTAAAAATATATGTATTTTATTAATCTCTAATATATTGGAGATATTAATGTTGTGGGGTTAAGGTCAGAGAATCGTGAAGATGGGAAGGGACATCTTTTTTTATTGTGTGTAGGATAGACATACACATTAGATAAAAGTTTGTCCGTAAATGAGAAGTGCAGTTATACTGTGTTGAATCATGTACATCTTATATTGGTTCACACACAAGTTTTTGGGGAGCAGTGGAATAGCAGAGGAAGCCATGCACGCACCTTTGCAATCGTTTTGTGCATCCAGGCAGGAGCACTGCCCATGACAGTAAGGGGGAGGGAGATCCTGCCCTATGGTCAACATTAGGTAGATGTCAGAAGTGTGTTTTCCAAGGAAAAGCATCACTTTGCCACAATTAGCGTCTCAGTGAGCCTTGGCTGTTGGCGCATAGTTTTTCTGCTTTCGAATTTCACACCCACGAAGCCTGGGGCAAGGGCATCCCTATTTTCCCCCATGTGAGTCTCTAACTGTGGGTACTACATTTCTCCCACCTCACCACAGGGGGGTGTCTGTGTCATTCTTGTATCTAATCATTAGCGAACTATTGAATAAAACCTCATACTGGTTGGCTTCTGATTCATTTAAACCCTTACCTGTAAGAGGTTAAGGCTGTACCAAATCAGAGGCACCTGTTTTTTTTAAAAGACACTTTCAAAGAAGTTTAGAATTCTCCATTTCCTAACCTACTTCCAGAATATAACAAACATACCAATTTGAAGGGAGTGAAGGAGGACACACACACATAGAGATGTACATACACATACCAATGTGTGTGTGTATAGGGATGCATATAAAGATCACTGTCCATGCTTTGCTTTTTTCTACCTGTGATTTCGTATCTTCCAGATAAGCTTCTGTAAGCTTTGATGTGGTCTGTGGTCTGGAAGGCCCAGTCATTGGAATGAAATCACCAGCTAAAATTTAGGATGCCATCAGAGTTAGCACCCCCTAGGGGCTGTATAGCCACCACCAACAACATGAACAAAAAAAGAGAGAGACACTTTTTATTCCTAATAATTTTTACTGCCTGATTTAGAAAGTTTGTGTTTGCCCAGCATACTACATTAACTTATATAAGAAACGGATAGCTTAAAAAATCTCAATTGCTATAGCCGTTTATGTGAATACATTTTTTAAAAAGTTAGAAACATGGTCAAGGGGGATGGACAGATGAGCACATTCAGAAGAGCAAGACCAGGTTGGAAAAGAGTTGAGAACCTGAGTAATTCAGGGAACTGGGAAAGACATGCCCAAGGTGGGATGAGAGCTGAATTCACATCTTAGAAAACATAAGGGAATATGTTTTTGTTTTGTATTGTGAAAGAAGGCCAGGCCAGAACCACTGGGTGACGCTTTCAAAGAGGCAAAATGCAGCTCTTCATTCAAAGCAAAGAAAATATTTCTAGTCCTGGCTGCACTGGTAAGGCATTTAGCCCTTTATCATGAATACATTCCTTACAAAGTAAGAAGCTGATTTAGAAGTTCTCTAGTGTTCTTCCACAAATTCTGTGTTCTATATAACCTTAAATACTGTGTGGAGGAAGTCTGGTAACTTCAGTTAAGTGTTCATCATACAAAGAATTCTCTACTGTTTACTATGCTGTGCCTGTTTTTATGAGCTCAGCCTTATCATTATGTTGCATGATGAGCAAAATCAGCAAAGTCGTAACTAAATCACTTCAGCTCACTTGGAGCAAATTTTGAAAAATCCAGACTACTGAATTGGTCACTTGTGAAATTAATCTTGAAATCTGACTCTAGAAGAGAACTGTGTTTTCATCTGTGAACTCTGGCTCCCCAGGCATATAGGCAGCCTTTAAGTGTAGTGGATGTTAGCGACCCTTTTTCTTCCCTCACATGGGTCTGGAAGCTCGTCTTCATCATAGCCTCACTTTCCCCATGGATGGGAGTCTCGCTTTCATCCGTTGTTGGTATCATTTTCACCATAATGTCCATGAGGAAACTTAGTTTTTTTAGATGATGGGCTTCTATTGTTTAGCTCAAAATGTCCAGGTATTACTACTGAGATCCTTGGGAATCCTTAAATGTTAAGCAACATGTTTCTTCTCACCTCAGTGGAGCATCTTTGTATCATAGTAATAATAAATAATAAGATAACAAATAATAAAAAGTAGCTGGCCCAGGTTTTGTCATCCTTAGCTCAATAATGACTTGATTTCTATGATGGGAGACAGTAGGACTCGTACTATGTAGGAAGGGCTCATGGTGGGGGTGAGCCCTTTTGAAATGAAGGATTAGTACATATCTTACAGGGTCAAGTTCATTGAGAAAAGACAACGCAAAGCGTCTTCTGTAAAATGTGGGGCCAAGTACCTCTCACTAGGCTAGGTCTTTCTACTGAATTAAGTCTCCTTCTGTCATGGATGTCAGGGGGTTGGGGATCTCCCCGATTACTAGTTCTTCCAGCTGATTCTGACTTTGATAAAAATGAAAAAACAAAGCCAAAAAAGCCCCACGTGTGCCTCTTATAGTCAGAAAATACAGAGAAATGCCGAGGGATTGGAACGAAAAAGCCCTCAAGGGGAAATTAATTCAGTCATCCATTCAGCAGATACCCACTAGCCCCGGCTTCATGCTGGGGCTGGGTACACAGTGGGGAGTCATGCAGGCATGGGCCCTGCTGGCACGGATCTTACCCACTGGTATCACCCGAGTTCCAGGGTAGTCTTGCCTTTGGGCTTTATTATCCTGTTGAAAAGCCTTGTTGGGATTGGTCTTTGGTCTCGAATCAAGCTGCATTCTTTAGATTGCCAGGAAAGGCACCGGGAGAGCTGAGAGGAGTAAAAAGTGAGAGAGCATCCTGAGGCCCCCACAATGCCCCTCTGCTCACACAACTTTGAGTGTGACTTCTTCAGTCCACAGAGTCATTCACACCCTCTTTACTTGCTGTCACCATGGCTCACCTGCTGCCGACCAAAGCAACTCTCCTGCCAAGGGGAAAGTGATCTGGAGGAAAAAATAAATTATTTGCCTTCCAAGAGGGTGGATTTACATTTTTGCCAATGGGCAGGGATATTATTCAGCTGAATGAACAGTAATTTCTTAAGAGATTTTGTTTTTAGCTATTTCCCAGTACAACCATTAGGCATCCTTTCATTTTATCATGTCTTTCTTTTGATTTCCCATTGCCACTTGTGATATAGGAAATGTTTCTTCCAACAGGGTCTGAAGGGAGTTTCTTTTCATTTGCAGAGGAGGCATTTTCTTTAGACGTCTTTTGCTGAAAGCAATCGCACTCTACCCCACTTTGCTATAATTGAGATGTTTAATAAGTGCAAAGGTGCAAGGAATTGATTTTCTCAGTGCTTCTCCACCCAAGCTGCACACTGGAATCACCTGGGGAGCTTTAAGACATGCCTGAACCTGGCAGATGGGATGGAGGCAGACTGAGCACTGGGTTTTGTTTCGTTTTAAAAACTCTACACGTGATTCTAATATGTAGCCAGGATTGAGAATTGCTGTCCTGGATTCTCAGAGCAGTGGCCTGGCTCTCCTTGCTGGGTTTCATGTTCGTGCATTTGGCCAGCATCCCTCAGAAGCTCCTATGCCTGAGGTGGGAAGCTGCTGGTGAACTCAGCATAGGAAGGGCTCAACAGAAAGCAAGCCTGGGAGACAGTCAGCAGGGACCAGGAGCACAGAAGTGAGAAAGCTGGTCCAAGTCTGTGACTCTCTGGGCACTGTCAGGGGACCTTCACTTCTTGCCATCCCCTGGTCCTGGGAGGATTCTGTGACAGCTCACTCTTTTTTTATTTTTAATTTTGTTTTAGAGACAAAGTCTTGCCCTATTGCTCAGGCTGGAGTGCAGTGGTGCAGTCATACCTTTCTGCAGCCTCCAACACCTGGGCTCAAGTGATCCTCCCCACTCAACCACCCAAGTAGGTGGGACTATAGGCACGTGCACCCACGCCCAGCTAATTTTTGTATTATTATTATTATTTTTCATATAGAGACTCGGTTTTGCTATGTTGTTCAGCTGGTCTTCCAACTCCCGGTGTCTGGCAATCTTTCTATCTTGGCTTCTCAAAGTGTTGGGATTACAGGCGTGAGCCACTACACCTGGCCTGGTAGCCTAATCTTAATAGCTGTACTGGCCTGGTGGTATCCAGATAATACAAACTTCCCAAAGGCTATTTAGACCCATTTAGAGAGATGTTTCTAAGGTGGGATGAGGTACACTTGTTAAACAGATAATAGAAACTGAAAGGGACAGAATCCAATCCACTTAAGTCCTTGAAAGCTGGACTACCACGAACAGAGACTAAGAGTGATTCTCATGGATCCTGTTCCAACTGTGCATGTATGCACATGTCTGCCTTGCCCTGGTTTAAATTATTCACTTCTGTCTATACAGAAGACATTACACTTGGCCACATGGTATCCCTTTAGAAAGAGAAGAAAAAAAATCTTGGTAAAATAATTATATTAACAATGACCACTTCTCAAGTTTAAGGCAAAGCAGAATATTATTGTGTTCCTAAGGAATGATTTCGAAAGTATTTAATGGTCATCTCTTAGATTTTTTTAAAGAGTGATGCTATAGTCATAATGCAGCAGTTCCTTGGGGGAAACAAACTGGATCAGGGAGAATAGATGAGTAATTCAGAGAGTTGAGGCTTTGAGTATCTGGCTGTCTAGCCAGTTGGCCAAACAAGGCTTTACGTTACTAGTCCCTAAATCCACATGCACCTGCAGTTAGAGACCTTTATGTGTATATAACGAAAGATGGCCTAGAAAAATAGCAACGAGCATGGACTTTAGCATCAGACAAACCTGATTTATTTATAACTAATAAAGTTATTAGTTTCCTTGTCTATAAAATAGGGTTAATAATAGTATCTACCCAATTTTTTGTAAGAGTTCAATGAGATGACATGTATAAAATGCACAGCATGTTAATTGGATCATAAGAAATAATAAATATTAGTGGCTGTTATTATTACCACCAGTAAATGGGTTCCTGCTGTGTATACCTAAAGTTAAGTGAGTTAAAAGCAAAAGTAGCTATGTTGATTTCCTGACCAATGCACAGGGCTGCCTTTCATCTTTCCCTTTGGGAGTTTTGTTGGCCACATTCAATCTTTGGGTATATTTCTCTCTGCTCTTTTGTGCTCTGTGCTGTTTTCTAGCTTAGCCGTCAGTCTCTTGGCAAGAATTATTTATACAAAAAGCAATTTTTAAAATGTAAATTTTCTTCATCGCAAATATCTTCCATTTTTACATGGTTCAGTCATTTGCTGGCACACAATTTAATTTAAAACTGTTGTGTGGCATACTGAAATGTGCCACACATGAAAGCACACTCTTACTGAATGCCGTGTGTTTAGAGAATTTCAAGTACTTCTCATAATTTGTAATTAGCCATATGGGGGTAGGGGAAAGGAGCCATAGCACTGAGCCCACAAACCTAATCCACTCAATTGAACTGTCTCCAGATCATGTCGCACGAACTCTTCTCCAGATTTAGTCTCCGGCTCTTTGGAAGATGATAAATTGGTAGCCTGCTCTGGGTTGGAGGCGATTCCTTTATTGTTCGTGATTAGAAGAACACTTGTACACTCTCTGCTGGGAAGAGGTGGTATTTATCTATGATGAGCCAATGAACAAAACAGGAAGGACGTATTATTGAAAGGAAAATTTGACCATGTGGGGCTCTTGTTTGTGAAAACACCCACATACCGTCACCCTGACTTGTACAGCCTCAAGCTGCAGAGTCAAGAGAACTCACAGATCCACAGAATATTTTTAGGAACTTGAGTAGACATCGAAGAAGGAACTGCAATGGAAAAGACTACTGTAAAACCTTTCAGAAAGTTCCAGGTGGAGGCTTGGAAGATGAATCTTTACTTACGGAAAAGCTGCCAAAGACATCTGCTAAGGAGATGGGAAGAGAGCTTGAAGAATGTTAGTGCTCTGGGAAGGAAGTGCTCCCACCAGATCACCCCCCAGAAAGTACAGAAGCAGCCAGGTGTCCATGTGGTTTGGTTCTATTTGTATATAGGAGGTGGCCCTGAAGGTGTCCTTTCTGAATGGATATCAATACTCATCTTAGGACTCTTCTAAGAGGAGTTTAGCTTGCTTCTATCACCATCAGCATTTTGCCTGAATTGGTGCAACCAACTTCACGAAAATGAGTGTATCTGATAAAGAGAAATCTATTTGACTGAAATATGTTGAACTGAAACATCCTTCATGTATGCTTTATTTTTACAGAGGTCTTTCTTGAGATTGCTGCAGGCATTGGTGTTTTATCAGAACATGACGGTTTTGCTGAGAACTAGCAGTAGTAGCTGCAGTCATAGCAATGGGTGCCATGAGTCTACATAAGCTGGGAGACTGGGCTGGTGGAGTGAGTGCGTTCAGAGGCCCAGTGTCCCTCAGATGTTGGCTAGTTCTCCACTCTACCACTCCTTCATGGCAAAGCAGGCACAAAGATGCTTTCTTGCTAATATTTGCCTTTGCTTTCATTTAGATGCTTCTGCCCAGCGTAAGCAAGGAGGGAGGGGATGGGAAAGAAGCAGATGAACACTTCTCCACATTAGTAATTAACTGTTAATATTGTTCACCTGTGCACGGTGCTGTGTTTAGCCACAGATCCCCAGATACGATGCTGGGTATTTAGACTTCCACTAGAGAGACAGAGGCAGATTTGAGAATCTCATCTGGATGTTAGCTTAGTGTTGTTACCTACACTGCTTTTGGGGGATACCTTTATTGCTGTAATGTTTTTCTAAGTCACTGGCATTTGTTCTAGCAGCATTGATTCATTACCAAGTTTTTAAAAAGGAAATAATTAAGAAAATGCAATGACCTTTAGAGAAAATGGGTCACCCATGTGAGTCCCGCTTTCAGGGTGGTGTGCTTTCTTCTGCTTTTAGAGTTTCTTTTCGCTTTTGGGCTATGAACAGTACCTGGAGGCCAGGCAGGCCTTATTCTGGAGCAGATAGTGAGTGAGGTTCCTGGAGTACTGCATAGCCTGAAAGTGCCTCCTAAGTGGATGCCCTCCACGCCTCCTGCACTTGGCCCTGGCACTGGGTCCTAGGCTCATTGTTGATCTTCTTAGATCTGGGTTCCTTGCATCGCAGGACCTACCTCAGCCTGCTCTTGTCTGCCTTTGCTGTGTGACCCTCAATTCACCTCTTTCCTGCCTGTACTGTGATATGGGTGAGCTTGACTTACTGCTTGTCACACCTGAGTCATATGCTCAAATCCTGCCCCGCCACCGCTTTCCTCCCTTAACTGGATCCTTAGCCTTGGACTCCAAGGCTGCAGCTCTGTCTCATGGCCACTCACACCCCACCCAAAGGAGGTGCTACTCAAAAGTTTGAGGCAGGAATGATTTATCGTAAATGACAATGTTATAGTTTCTAATTCTAGTGTTGAACATGGTATTATTCACTTATTTATTTTAAAACCTTAGACACTTTATCTAAAATGTCAATTTTTAGAAGGTATCAGAGCACAATTGTGGCAGCCTTTTTTCTGTATGTATTGTATGTATTAAAAAAACAGGTTTACTTTATGACAGGTGTTGGTTACTGTATTCACAGTATAAATTGTCTTTTCAAGGGAAAAGATATTTTCTTTGGAAATGTTGTTGAACCTATGTTCTCTTTATTGAAATTGTTCTAATTGACCTTGAACTGTTTCTCAGACACCTGGTGCCCAGTTTCTGGCCGTAGACACTATGTGAGGCTAAGTAATTCATGTTTCAGGTCACTACCAGTCACGAATGCTTCTCTCATTCCAAGGCTATGCATATGGATGTCACACTCCCATGCCAGTCATCTCTGGAAGGTATTATTTGCCCAGTTTTTTAAGCATGGGAAACTGAGGCTTAGAGTCTTAAAAAATAAGTAGCTGGCAGTCTCTCAGCAAATAATGACGGTGCTGCACTTCACACCCAGATTTGTGACTCCAAAACTAGCCTTTGTTCTTTTTTTCTTGTTACTTTTTAATTGGAAAAAATTTTAAATTGCAAAAAGTTGTAGAGAATGATAAAAAACAAAAACCCATGTACCCTCTTCTAGGATTAACAAATGTTGCCATTTTGGCACATTTGTTCCTGATTTTTTTTTTTTTTTTTTTTGAGACGGAGTCTCGCTCTGTCACCCAGGCTGGAGTGCAGTGGCCAGATCTCGGCTCACTGCAAGCTCTGTCTCCCGGGTTTATGCCATTCTCCTGCCTCAACCTCCCTAGTAGCTGGGACTACAGGCGCCCACCACCTCGCCCGGCTAGGTTTTTGTATTTTTTAGTAGAGACGGGGTTTCACCGGGTTAGCCAGGATGGTCTCAATCTCCTGACCTCGTGATCCGCCCGTCTCGGCCTCCCAAAGTGTGATTTTTTTTTTTTTTTTTTTTTTTTTTTTTGAGACGGAGTCTCGCTCTGTCCCCCAGGCTGGAGTGCAGTGGCCGGATCTCAGCTCACTGCAAGCTCGGCTTCCCTGGTTCATGCCATTCTCCTGCCTCAGCCTCCGGAGTAGCTGGGACTACAGGCGCCCGCCACCACGCCCGGATAATTTCTTTTTGTATTTTTAGTAGAGACGGGGTTTCACTGTGTTAGCCAGGATGGTCTTGATCTCCTGACTTCGTGATCCGCCTGCCTCGGCCTCCCAAAGTGCTGGGATTACAGGCTTTAGCCACCACGCCCGGCCGATTTTTGTTTTTAAATAAAAGAACACATCACAGATAAAGAAGAGGTTCTCTTTTTACCCCTCCCCGATTCTATTCCTTTTCCTTCTTTCACCCTCTCTTCTATTTCAGAGGCAATTTGGTCTCTAGCTGGGCCATGCCTTGATGATCTTCCTGTGTGTATGTATATATAAAATTAGTATATGGCTTAGTTTGTGTTTTAAATTTTATATACATTTTAATTTATATATTAACAATAAATTTTATTGTACATATTTTGTGACTTATTTCTCCATTTTGTTTTTGCTGTTATTCCATATAGATCTAGATTATTCATTTCAATGGCTAATATCCTTTTGTTTGAATATATTGTAACTTATTTATGCTATTGATAGACATTTTTATTCTTTTACAAACAATACCAACATGTCTCCAGGCTTCTCTAATTAGGAAATATACTTAGAGGAGGCATTGCTAGGGCGTGGGATTGGCACAATTTCACCTTTTCTTGATATTGCCCAATCGCTGCCCACAGTGCCCATACATTTCCACCAGTCACATGTGAGAGGGCAGATTTTCCAACTGCTCACCACCACTTGGCACTGTGTGGACTATAATTTTGGCCAGCTAGGAAATGGCATCTCATTGTTTTCATCTTAATTTGCGCCAGCCTGATTGCTACTCATTGAAACTTGTGAGGTTGGGAAACTTTTCTTAAGCTTATTGGCCATTCAAGTTTCCTCTTTTATGAAATGGTTGTTCATATCATTTGCTCATTTTTATGTTAGGTTGTTTTTCTTTTTTCCGGCTGACTTGTAGGAACTCTACCTCTTATCAACATTCATCATTTATCAAAAATTATTTGGGTGCCATTATCTTCTCCTAGTCAACGTTTTTTGTTTGTGGTATCTTTTATAATACATAAGTTTTTAATGTTGGCAGAAGTAAAGTTAATCTTTTTGGCTGTGTTGTGTGTCTTGTTTGATGTAAAGATAGTTTCTGTAATAGTTTTGAAGTTTGATTGTTCATCTTTAGGTCTTCAGTTACCACCTGCACATCCATCCTCTCTATCTTCTTTCTTACTCTGTTTTTCTCCATAGCACTTATCATCCAATAATATGTCATGCAGTTTATTTATCTGTTTTGCATGTGTATTTTATCTGTTGCCTGTTTCTTTCCACTAGAATGTAAGTCCCATGAGGGCAAGGACTTGCATCTATTTTGTTTGTGGCTGTATCTCTAACACCTGGGATAGTCACTGACATATGATAGCTGCTCAATAAATACTTGTTGGACAAATAAATAATGATCCATGTAGAATTTATTTTTGTGTATCATATGAATAGGACTCCTTTTATTTTTGGCTCACAGAAAGCTTGTTTCTCTAATAGCATTGCCATACTGATTTTTTTCATGTCACTTTCATCAAGCTGGAGTTGTTTCCCCTGTGCCATTGTCTTTGAACAATCCTGTTTTCCTGCCCATCTGCTCAAGACTGAAGGAAACCCATTCCTTGGGCTTAAGAGTGGGAATAAGGATGAGGAGAAGCCAGGTACAATTTATGGGGAGCTTATGGGACAGTTGGTACACATTTAAGAAGAGCCTCTTATGAGCATGAGTGCAAAAATGGACATGAGTTCCTGCTCTCAGAGAACCTTCTGGCTGACATTTAAACTCATTAGAACTTGAGGCAGTATGTCATAGGTGCTGGGAACACAGAAGCTGGGAAACTTAGTGGTTAAGTTCATAGGCTTTGAGTAAATTCAGTCTGCTTTTGCATCCTGCCTCTGCTACTGACTAGGCTTTGTATCTTGAGCAAATTATCCTCTCCAAGGTTCAGTTTCCTTACCAATAATATGGGAATGGTCATAACATTGCCTCCTCCAGAGGTAGTTATAACAATTGACTGATATGATGTGTGCTAAATGCTTAGCACAGTTCCTGCCAGTACAAACTAATTCTGATGTGGGTGGAGTCTTTAGGGAGGAGGTAGTGTTTGACCAGGCCTTGTAGGATGGGTTGGATTTTTCTAGGCAGGGAATGAATGGGTGGACATGTCAGACAAGATATAGAATAAATAAAAGCAAAAACATGCAGACCAGAAAGTATAGGGTGAGTTCATAGAGCATTCATCTAGTTTGGATGGTATGAAGGAGTGAGAAATGAAGAGGCTAGAAATAAAGGTCGACACCAATTGTGATGGTTTATTAGCACCAAGCCAAGAAGGATGTCCTTCATCACTCTGCTCATAATTCCTCAATGGCTCCCCATTGCCTGATCAGATCTGAGCTCCAGAGTGGTGCCTCTGGCCAGTGAGTGCTGGGGGAGAGGAGCAGGGAGGACAGCGAGAAGGCTCCAAGGAGAGCCCTGGCTAGTGCCGGAGAGTGTTCACTTTCCATGCACTTGAACTTTAGGAAGAGCTTTCAAAATGCAATTTTTTAGCATCATCTTTGTGCCAGATGTGGAGCTAGGGGCTTCCGTATATATGTATTACATGATTTTAAAACAGTTCTCTCCCTGGACACTCCTGTTCAGGATTTGGTGTTTTGTCTCTGAAACTGAATTCATCAAGGAAAGCACAGAGGTAAATAAGCTTCTTCCCTATCTCCATTCCACCAGTCTCCTCTTGAATCATAGAGGGAAAAAAAGAACAGCCTAAAGAATTAGGGCCCCAGCAGATCCTTTGTGACAGACATGTCACATATCAGCCTTCTTCCCAGCCCTGCCAATTCTCCAGGACAGCTTGGCAGCCATAGGTTGTCATCACAGGGAGGATGGAAGCAAGCAAACCTCTGAACAGGGTGTGGTGTGAATAGGACAGCCTGGGCCTTGCCCTCACAGACACTTACTTGGGTCTTAATCTCAGCCCTATCAGCATCTGGATGATTGTGAAGGGAATGAATGAATGTTGAAAGTCTTGGAACCTCCGTTTCCTGGTCTGAAGGTGATAACCACATAGGGTTGTTTCTGAGAATCATGAGCTAACCCAGCAAAGTTCCTGTAGCTTGCACGCTCCTTCTTTCTTCCTTCTCAGAGAATGTGCCCAGATTGGGAAGCAGTTTAACCGTCCTTCCCTGACATTTGTATAGCCAAGTCATATTTAGGTATCCGGGGGAGCCAGAGTGCTCCTCCTCTCCTTCAGGAGAAGTTGGGTCATCTTTAATATAAGATAGAAATCAAACCAAATTACATTATTTTACCTCAGAAGCCAGTTGCAACCGATCCTTTTGAATGGTATAGTTCTATTATTATATATTACTTCAAACTTAATAGGAAAAAATTGATTAAAATATGTGCCATGTTCATATCTAGCCTGGCTGAATGCCACAAGACACATTAATTGAAAATGAATTTCCACAAACCCAATCAAGCATCATGAAGATGAAAAATGTACCTTTTCCCCTCCATTCCTTCATTGATTTTTCATTTTCCCCACTCGGTGCTTCATTTAGCAATTTTTCAGTTTCGTTTTGTTGTGGCCTTAATTCATTTCCTTTACTCCCCCCCAAATGAGATAATGTACCATTTTCTTCATCCTTATTAAACTCTTCTTTCGTGCTGCATTAGTGCAGGGCAGATTCTGATCTTGTCATATTTCTCTATGCATTTTTTTTTTGTTAAAAAGAGGCTGAGCTTTATTCTTTTTATTCTTACATTTTGTGGTGGCTTTTATCAAAGAGAATGCACTTTTAAAAATACAATAACTATGAAATTACAATGTTACAGGACTTCCAAAATAGAATTAATGAATGCTAGAGCAAAACTAAAACACTTTTTTCAGAGGAAGAATGTAAAATATCAATTATTCTCATATTCACAGCGGGTGTGTGGAGATCAAACACAATTCCTCTTTTGTTAAGGGAAATGGAAACAATGGTTTGCCAGATCATAGAGGGGTCAAGAGTTGGGTTAAAGACACGGCACTGTCAGGAAAAGAGCAGGCAGAGGGAGACAACGGCTGAAGCCTGAGTGAGCTCTAGAAGGTTCTGTCCCTGACCCAGTCAGTTCACCATTTCCCTGGATTTCTAGGGGTTTCGAAAACAATAACGGTGATCTTCAAGGTATTTCTTTGTAAAATTTTCAAATTTTCAAATAATGTATTGGCATAAATTTCCCTTGAAAAGGCTGTAAGAACTCACAATAAACTATCGTATTGCTCTATTTTGACCTAGAATTCACAGCCCTAGTAATCTCATTTTGATTAGATGCTTTGATTGGCAGTTATACATCTTCGATAAAGTTTTCAGTGTGAAAATGAATTATTCTTTTGTAAAAGCTGTTTTAAGCAGAATGTCTATGAATGAGGGCCCGTGAGAAGGAATAACAAAGCAGGGGTGTTGGGGATGGTGGTTGGGGAGCTTTGGAGTATTTATGAACCTGTGGTTGAGTTTTGCGATGTGTGCAAGTACACACAGCCCCGACACTCTGATTTTGAAAACAATGAAATGAAAATGAAATGAAAACATTATAAACAAATTTCAAATAAAATAATTTAAAATGTTTATTTCAGGGGAAATTTATGCCATTACATTATTTGAAAATTTGAAAATTTCACAAGGAAATAGCTTGAAGTTCTCCATAGAAATCCAGGGAAATGGTGAACTGACTGGGTCAGGGATGGAATTTTCTAGAGCTCACTCAGACTTCATTCATTTAAAATGAAAACAAAATAAAACAAATTTAAAATAAACAATAATGTCGAATAAATGTTCAAATATAATAAACTTAATGTGGATTTAAAATATTGAATTCCATTTTCCTTATAAGATTTAAGCAGTTTGATTAAATGTGACCGTTTCAGTTTTGTTTTTCATTTTCTGTTTTTAAAGAGTTTATTTGAGCAGGCAGCACCAGGCCACAAGCAATTGAGGGCTTCACCTAGGGCACTTGAGGGAAAAGCTTTTATAGGTGTTTATGGAAACAAGACAAGGAAAATATTTGATTGGTTAAAGCAGAAAGTCCCTACTTAGGCCACACCTGTAATCCCAGCACTTCGGGAGGCTGAGGCAAGAGGATTGATTGCTTGAGGCTGGGGGTTTCAGAACAGCCTAAGTAACATAGCGAGACTCTGTCTCTACAAGAAATTAAAAAATTAGTCAGGCACAGTTGATCACGCCTGTAATCCTAGCTACTTGGGAGGCTGAGGTGGGAGGACCTGTTGAGCCCAGGAGTTTGAGGTTGCATTGAGCTGTGATTGTACCACTATGCTACAGCCTAGGTTACAGAGGGAGATGTGGTGTTAAAAAAAAAAAAAAAAAAAAAAAATCCCTATTTAAAGGTTAGTTGGTGTTTCCTGATTGGTTAAATTTTAAATTTCATCTTCCTAAGCCATGATCATTCACTCTGAGCTGGGTTTCAGTTTGCTTAGGTTAGAACCCAAGGCACTGGAGCCACCTCAGCCTAATGGACTCCCAATTAATTATGTTAATGGTTCCCCTCTTTTGGCTAGCCTTTCATTTGTGAGAGATTGATCAAGTTTTGGTGTGACATTTTCTGTTACCATCGTGGCTGGGTTTTCTTTGTCTCAGCGGGAAACTCTTAAGTATGCCGTCAGTTTTAACCTCCTCCTATTATCAGTAAGAGCGGACAGGAGGGGAGTTGATTGTACACATGACACTCCCAGTACATAATAAAAGTGATGTGCACCTTTTATATGCTCTGGTTTGGAGTGTGTCCTGTTTTACATAAGGCATTTTTCGTGTTTGTTATCCTTTGCCAGCTGGCGAAAGAAAATACCCTGAAGCACAATTTATTAACAGCCCATGTCAAGTGCTGTCCGGTATTTAACACTCATTTGCTGCTGTGTTTTCTTCATTCATTTGTCTCCACAGTCCCCAAGTTCAATACTGAGTTATGTTTCATGAGTCTTGCACAATTGAGTGCTACTCACATAACTGCAATGCGAGAGCCATCTCATTTCTGTCCTCTGATGTGAAATGGACTGTGTCCTCCATGTTACTAATGGAAAGAAATTCCAGGAAGTTGAGAAGCCTCACAACTTCCAGCTGTGGATTCCTCACTGAATCCATACCAGAACCATACTACATTTTTGTACAATTTCACTTTGGTCTGGTTGACATATAAGCTCTTTTAAAACATATTGGGGGAACTTTTTTTTTTTTTTAAGATAGCAATCTGTTTCTAAAGCAGTTTTTCTTTAAATGTGTGGATTGGCAAGGGTGATTTCAGCTCCTGACAGAAGTTATCTTTTATATGAGATATTTGATGCACTAAACACTTGTTCCCTGTGGGTTTGGGGCCTAGTACAAGGGAAAGAAGTCAACCGAGGATGGCAGTAACCGTGATGTGTCCTAACAGGGGTAGGTTCAAAGGCTGAGCCATCACAGAGGAGGGGGACATGAAGCCAGCCTGGAGGACTTGGAAAGCACCGGCCTGGGAGGTGGCTGTGGGTGGATTGTGACAGTAGCAGTTTTTCCGGTGGAAAAGGGGATGGAGGGTGGGGAGGCATTCCTAATGGAGACACCAGCCTGTGTGTGCAAAGTCCTGGAGGCAGGACCATAGTGTGTTCATGCAGGGCTGAGACGATGGAGTGTCCTAAATATAGGGTTCATTGTAGGGACAGTACGGGCATGAAATGAAAGTGGGAAAATAGGGAGCACAGCGGAAGGGCCTCCCGTGCCATGCTAGTGAGTCTGAACATTAAAAATGTAGGGGGTTTTTAATTGAGAGAGTGAGATATTCTGCATTTCTGGTGCCAGAGCATCTGTATTTTGTAAAAGCTCCCGCCATGAGATTCCAGCATGTGACCATGGTTAAGGATGATTACTTAGCTCAAACTACCTATGCAGGTAACTCGATTGTAGCTAATGGGGCAGGGGAAAGCCATGATCTGTTTTAAGAAATTAAAAGAACTTTTGTTTCCCCTCCCTCCTTAAATATCAAACTGGCCTGTATTCTTAGAGACTAACATCCTGCATGATTGATCGGGCTGCAAGGCACATATTCACATATTCAGTCTGAGTTACAAAGAAACATACTCATCAAAACAAAAATTAGAAAAAATTATATTAATATCAGTTAAAAGGTCCCAGATTTTGTGAAAATGTGTTTTTCCCCTTGTTCTGTAAGGGGGCCTACTATTTCATGTTTAAATTTAGCTGTTGCAAGATACTGTTCTTGCATAAATCAAATAGGTGAGGTCCAGAAAATCAGTGCTTCTAATGTCTCAGTTCTTAATGCCCTGATTGGAGCCTGGTGCGTTGCGTCATTTACCACCACCTGGTGACAGCTAGAACTAAATGCAGCTTTGTGAAGGGTAAATTGAAGGTCAAACTTAAACATGTAATACATCAAGAAGTGAGAGCAAAGGTGCCTAATGGATTTCTTGCATACCAGCTATATGGTACCCTGGATTTTGGAGTAACTCCTGATTTGGGGGTTGCTCTGGGGACATGTGTTTAGCAAGATCATCTTGGTCCAACTGGGACTCCACGTGTCTGTTCCAGACAGTTTTTGTCCTGAAGTCTATGGGATGGATTGTTTAGGAGTAGCTGGATGGATTCATTGATTCATTCATTTGTTATCTGAGAATATAAAGATGATCAAGGTCTTTACTCTTGGGAAGCTCACAGTCTAGGGAAGGAGAAACATCAGTAATCACATAATAGTAGCTACCTTTTTAGTGTTTTTCATATGCTAGGTGCTACAAAAGACAATATTTCAAGGTTCTTTGAAGTTAGTAGTCAGAAATAATACCAGCCACACAAGTGTGTGACTTAAAGATTGTGAAAAAAACAACCAAAGGCTTGAGAGTCAGATGTTCCTAGGAGGCAATCAAACCCAGGAGCATGTGAGTCTACTTATTTTAGAAACTGAGTGCATCACTTGGGAAAGGCATGGGAGGTTCTTCAGGGCAGACCACTGGGGAGACTAAGTTAGGATTCAAGGTTGGCACCCCTTGGGGCCAGCAGTGCACTGACTCTGCCAGCCGTAGCATCCTTTATGCTCTTATCTGAACAAGTCAATTCAGATCACAGAATATACTAGAAAAGATGTTTCTGTAAGAAATGTTCCAGGATAAAAGCTAATCTGCACAGACAGCATTCATTTAGCACAATAGCATAATTGCTTCTTGGAGCACCATTGCCGAAAACCATGAGCCTTGTTAGAAGCTACAGCACCCTCAAATCCTACTGCTGTCCGGCTCCTTCTCCCCAGAACCAGGTGTCTCTCCAGGCTAGCATCAGCCCTCTGCTCTCTCATGAGAATTCCAGAGACCTTCTCCCTACAGCATTCTCTCTAGGTGATGTATTTGCCATTGATTTATTTTTTAAACTACAATCTAGGGGACAGTGACCAGTAGAATCCTCTCAATATCTTACTATGAGCTGCTCATTAAGATGTTTTAAAACCACCTTTCTTGCTTTCCTTGCCTCACAAGCCACTCTGATTTCTTCAGAGACAGTGAAACGAGTGTATTTAACATCACTTTTTACATCATTTGATTAAATATTACCCCTGACTTTCTTGGAACTTTTTAGTTCCTTTCATTTAAAGATTTTAAAAGTCAACATTAACAATCTTAATACTATAAAAAGGAAAGAAAAAGGCACACTATGAGAGTATTTTTTGGAAATTATTTCTACAAAAATGGAAGGAAGTTTACACAAAACAAACTTTAACCCAACCACAACCCCAGAAGTATTTCATTTATCCAACTTCTGTTCCAGCTTTTACTTTCATCATTGTAAACTTTTGCTTTTCTATCCCTTGAGGCTTTTTGTAAACTTTCCATTTTGCAGTGTATTTGTTTTTAGTGTTTGTGTAATATACTCCATCAAATTGATATTTTGTAATTTATTACCCATTCCTTTAGTGCTAGACATTAAGGTTATTTCCATTTTCTCTCTATTATAAATAATGGGAGCAAGAACATCTTTATATATAGAGCTTTTTCCTATGTTTGAATTATATCCTTAGGATAAATTCCCAGGAGTGGGATTAGTGGATCAAAGGGTATGAACAGCTTTATGGCTCTTAATATTTATTGCTAAATTGCCTGAAGGGTCATACTAATTCACAAAGCCACCTGCAACACAGGAGAGGAGCTGCCCCTCCCAGCCCTGCCAACACTCATTTCTTCAGTCAATAGTTTTGGGCAAATTTAATAGGTAGTCAAGGGTAACCCATTACTGTTTTTAATTGGTAATGTCTTTAATTATTATTAACATTGGACATTTTTTCTTATGAGTGTTTCTATTCTACTTTGTATGGTTTACTTTTCGTGTCAGAGGATTACATTTTTTTGACACCATGTGAAATTTAAAATATTTGATAATGAAAATGCCAAATGCATGCAGAACAGAGAGAATAATTGATGGAGCCCTCTACGTTACCCAGGTTCAGCAAATAGCAAGATTTGGCCATACTTGCTTTATCTACTCCTTCCTCTTTTTTCCCCTCTTGTGCAGTATTTTAAAGCAAATCCCAGACATTCTGCATGTGTTTCCTATACACTTCACCATGCATCTCTGAACATATGGACTTTTTCTTACATAATTATAACACCATCATCACACCTAACGAAATTAATAATTCCTTGCTGTTATTTAATACCAACCTGCAATAACATTTTCCGAAGTGTCTTTTTTTCTGATGCTTTGTTCCAATCAGCATACATTGTGTTTATATTTAGTTATGTTTCTAAAGTCTCTTAAGCTAGAGCATTGCTGCCCCCATCTCTCCCAACTAGTTTTATTCCTACTTAAGGACTGAGTCAGTTGTCTTGTAAAAATGTTCACATTCTGGATACAACTTTTTGTGTTCTTATTAGCTCTAGAAGCTTGATTAGATCAAGTTTCAACTTTTCGGAAAGGCAAGAACACTTCATGGGTGATGTGTGTGTTTCATCGTATATCACTTCTGGGGTGTAGAATGTCTGGTGGTTCCACCTTGGGTGATGCCAAGGCTGATAATGGAGCCAAGAGGTGACAACCCAAAACATGGTTGAATGTTTCTTCATCAGCTTTCACCATCACTGTTTAATCTACTGATGATGAATGCTTAAAGCCATTATTTCATAGAAATTGCAAAATTGTGATTTTCTAATTCTGTCGTTCCTTGGCTATTGATTAACTGGAATTATTCTGTCAAGTAAAACTTTTCCTCATAAACTAGGGCTTTTTAGAGTCTCAAAATGCATTTTAAACAAAGAAGGCAAGATAGATGCTTTATTTTTTCCTCCAAACTGCTTTCCAAGTAAGGAGTTGATGCCTTTTTTACATCCATTGGAGTTCAGTGAGCTGTTACTGTTTTTTTTTTTAAAGAAATATAATACTTATGTTCTTTGATATCTGTATATTTCATGTGTTTTACTCAATTACACTCATTATTATTTTTGATGTTCAGAATGTTCCATCCTTGGCCCAACGGTAGACACCTCATGTCCTTGTTTTCAGGCGTAACAGGGTATCTCAGGTTCATCTAGTTTATTTTTTGTCCCCTGAAATGAGCCATTCCACCAAGATGTCCTGTGTTTTTTCAGTGGCGAATGCTATTTAGAGACCACAATCTGGACATGTTATGTTCTTATTGTTTCCAAATTTTCTCAGTAGATAGAATAGGGATACGTATTTTACAAAAGAAAATAAAAAATGAATTCGTACTGATATTGTCATTTTAAGTTGAACAAAACTTTGTTTACTTCTTTGATTTCATACTTGTATTGCTTTCTCTTACAGTAAAAATCTTGGTCCCAAACATGATGATACTACAATATATATCAAATGGTTTCAAAATAACTTCAGTGTTACTACTAACAGTCTTCCAGTGAATGAGAGATTGCTTTGCAGCTCTATTTATCTTTGATAATCCACTAAGAATATTGAGTCAAATTACTGTATTCTAACAACACTTGAATTAATACTTCTTACCAATTTGTGATACACATCATTTCTTCAATTCAGTTTGTTCTCAGATTTTAGGGTTCACTTTTTTCTTTTTGGCTTCATTGTATTTTTTGAATCTATAAAATAATGCTTTCAAAGTTAAACTTATGTAACTAGGCTTATGTTTATTACATAAACCTATGTAATAACTTATTCTTTCTCCTTCACCTAAGTTCTTCCCTTTCCCTATTGGTAACTGTTTATTAATAATTAGGGTTTATTTTGTTTTTGCCGTGTTTCTTTTGCAAATAAATATGCATTCATGTGTCCCCGCCTGTTTTACATCAAAGCGAGTATACTGTCTACCTTGAAATACACTTCTTCAGTGTTTCCGAGATCTGCATTTTTTGGAAGGTTACATAGACCTCCATCATACCATGGTTTATATAACCAGTCACTTATTGATGGAGTTCTGTTTTGTGTTTCCTAAAATAACAAAAATCCTTTGTTCATATCATTTCATATTTTGGCTGGTGTATCTTTGGGATCTATTCCTAAAAATGGAATTACTGAGTCAAAGGGTTAATGCATATGTACTTTTTCTAGATACTGCTAGATTCACTTCCATAGGAATATTGTCATTTTGCACTGAGAAGGATTTTAAAATTTGTTTTGTTTTGATACAGGGTCTCACTTTGTCACCCAGGCTAGGGTACAGTGGCACCATCATAGCTGACTTCCACCTTGACCTCTTGGGCTCAAGCAATCCTCCCACCTCAGCCTCCCAAGCAGCTGGGACTACAGGGACACACCACCACACCCAGCTAATTTTTTGATATTTTGTAGAGACAGGGTCTTACTATGTTGCCCAGGCTGGTCTCAAACGCCGAGGCTCAATCAATCCTCCTCTCTTGGCCTCCCAAAGTGCTGGGATCATAGGAATGAACTACTGTGCTTGGCCTGAGAGTGCTTTTTAAAAATTATTCTGTGAGCACAAAAATTTAATATGCAAGAGTTTTGGAAAGTTAATGTGTTATTAATGACCCTACATACTGTTCCCATTATTATGCATAACATGGCCTGGTACAGAGTACTCTGGTTCCTGCCTTCAGGGAAGCTACGGTTTTTCTAGGGAGACATGATTGGAAAGCAAAGAGTGATCTAAGATACAATATATTATAAAAACAAAGATGGGTCTTCTTAGGAAGCCTTTCTTGCTTACTCCAGGCCACATGAGTCTTCGGTCCTCTGAATTTCAACACTTTTAATGAGACTTCTAATGATCCTTTTTTCAAACCAACTTTTGACACTTGGTTGAACAAATATGAATGTATTAAATAACACAGCCAAATGTTTGAAATGCAGGCTGCCCTATAAATTCAAGCTGAATAATCATTTTTTGGAGAGTTGTATCTATATTTCCCAAAGCACATTCTCTGGAAGATCGACTGGATGTTTTAAAGGGTTACACAGTAAAATCAGTGTGGAGATGTTGGATTAATCAAAGCTAATTAGCTGTGACTCCAGAATCATGTCTGCTGCCCCAACTTCGCCTGTTCACAAAACCCCCCTGTCATGGAACGTCTCGTGTTAATACTGTTCCGTGAAACACAGAGAATCAGCACGGAGGCTGTTTCAATGAAAACCATCCAGCCCCACTGGAAATGAGGAAAAATAGAAATAAAAATAAGAATAAATGAAAACTAAAGGCATCTATTCCAGTTGATAAACTTGTACTTGTACAATTATATATTTTTGGTTAACAATTTTCCATCCCTTTCTTTCTAGATTGAATCATTAAAGAAAAAGTTGCAACAGAAACAGCTCTTAATACTGCAGCTTTTAGAAAAGATATCTTTCTTAGAAGGAGAGGTAAGAATCTGTGTTTCTTGCAAGTTGATGTCTTCCCTACCATTAAATTTTATGTTGCTAAGCCTACCACCAACACTTAATTAAAAATATGGCTATTTCCCGGCCTTGTAAAATTGATTGAGGGTTAAGTGCCAGCCTCGAAAATGAGGTTCTGACAGCTGTTTTTCCTTTACCGTCAGACTCTCCTCATTCCAGTTGCTGCTCACTTCTGCTTTTTAGTTCTACTTTTTCTTATTAAAGAATCATCCTAGCGAGCCTGATAAGCTGTTGATTAGCACTGATAATTCCCTACATTTGTCCAGTGCTTTATAATTTGTGAGATATGTTCATGTACATTCCTCACATGATTCTCTCTGCAACTTTCAGAAAGGCAAGACTAAGATTATTATCTCTGTATTGATAAATGAGAAAACAGAGGTACAGAGATGACAGGTGGTTTTGCTGAAGGTTGCCCAGCTTAATAAATGTCAGAGCCAGGCTAAAAGACTCCTAAATGCAGTGCTCTCCTATCACATCGAGTGAAGATGTTTTAGAGGGGACTTAATTTTACCTGAAACTTTCAGATGCTTAGTATTCTTGACTTTCTGGCTTTTTGAAAGTCATTTGGGGATTTTGTAAAGGTTCCAGAGAAGAAAATTATGGGGTTGGAAGAACCTTACAAGGTTAGGTATTAATAGAAGGAGAAGTCAAAATCTATTTGCTCTAAAGGTTCTTTATTAAGAGCTTGGCATTGAGCCTTTGCCTTTTGAGACTTCGTGAAAAGCTGGTTTGCCAAGCACCTGTCCTTGTCTGTGTTCCTTGTTATAGTCCTTCCCCAGTGAGAGAGCCCGGCAGACAATGATGAAGTAAGAAAAAAGAGAAAGAGAGAACTTCGATTAAGCCTGGGTGTGTGTTGGACACTGTTAGTTACTTTGGATATGTTCTGTATAACACAGAAGTTAAGAGTGGAATCCAGCTTACCCAAGTGTGAACCCTGGATCTGCTTCTTATCAGCTGGGTGATTTGGGGGAAGTTTCTTATCATTATAAAGGAGGGATCATAACTGTGCTACGTGTGGGTGACGGTGAAATGAGAATGTATAGAAGGTGCCTGGCATGTACTAAGCACTCAATAATTTTAAAAGTATTATTGTCGTTCTCTCTTTATTAAAAGGGATGCCCTCTGAGTTAGATGATATTTTCCCCCTTTTATAGATAGTGAAACTGAGGTTTGGGGACATTAGGAAGTCTGCCCAAAGTTACAATAGAGATGGGTAAGCCCGGATCCAGAGCCTGAGCTCTGAACCACCATGTTTGAGTGGGTAGTGAGCTGGGCCTTCATTTACTCTGTTTTTGAAGGGTTGCCTTACAGCAGTCATAACCAGAAGTCCCTCGTGGCCCACAGGGGCCTGGTACCAGATTCAAAGCCCAAGAGTCTCTGTCTTTTGAAGCTGAGTAAATGGGTGTTTTCCCCATTTCCACTCCTGTCTTCCCCTCCACAGTCATTGGCTCAGCGCCAGCCTTGTGAATGAACATTTCTGTTTCTGAGATTCCTTCCTGAAATTGCAGCTCCCTGTGGGAGGAAGCACACCTTCCCCAGTAAGAGTCAGAAAATGAGTGCCCTAGTGGAAGCCCATGTAAGCCCATGTGTCCAAAGAGGGAGCAGTCACAGGAGAGAGGAAAGACGTGCTGACAGGAGAGGCAGAAGGTCCCCCAAGACTGTCCCCCACGCCCACCTCTGGCTGTGCTGCTAAAGCAAGCTCTCCTACTGGTAGATTCTTAAATATCCAAGGGAATATTGCACATGGGGAGTAGTCTTAGAAATCGCTATGTTTGTTCATGCTCAGTGTATTAAACTCATCTCTTACCTTAGTTTGGGTTGCTCCAGACCTTGAAATGTGGAGTCCAGATAGTTTATCTGGGAGGTGATCTCAGGAAGCCCCACTAGGGGAATGGGGAAATGAGACAGGGAAGGGAAGAGAGCCAATAGCGGTGCCATATTAAGGAGGTCTCCCTAGGGACAGCTGAGGCTCATTCCTGCTGGGGATCTCTGGGAGATGGTGTGGAAGTGACCCTGAGCTTTCCTTACTAGAAGACCAGAAAGCTGGGGCATTTATCCACTAACTCCCATCAGTCATTGGCTGAGGCCCACTCCAGAGGGTTGTGGTAGTTCCGGCCTGCCCTCGGCAGAGCCAGTTGGACTCTGGTGGTCAAAGGAAGCCCCCACATGAAGAATCACCAGTGGCCTGTTAGGAAACAGGAATGCCCAGAGGATGTTGGGGGGGTGGGTGGCAGTGTCAGCTATGTCTATCTGATAAGCAAGACTTTGAAAACCAGTTTTTTTGAGCATATCAATAATGATTATCAATTTGGTTGATTAAATTCCCTGAAACTATTTAAATTCTAATACAAATTCAGTATGGCTAATTGCTTTTGGCCACTTCAGACATCCACCTTTACAGCAGACAATATATACAAAATACGTTACATAATGACAGGATTTAATAATACATTTAGACTTAAACCTATTCTAGAATACTAAATATCATGGGTTTTAATTTATTTTGTCATTGTTTCTGTTCTTGTTTTTTTTTTTTTTTTTAAAGTTTCCTGAGGCCATTGTTTTACTTCTTTCAATATTTTCTGAGGGTAACATCATTTTGACACCTTCCAGACAGGTGCCATCATCTTTGAGATCCAAAAGAGAAAGGATGCCTTCTCCAAATTGCTAAGATTAGAGGATGTGGGTTACATAGGTTCTTGGTTGGGTCACAGGACTCTCAGTGGCTTCTTCCAACGTGACTCAAACTCAGGACTCCTTATCACTGTCTTTAGCACTATTAAAAATACATGTATTCTTTATCAATATTTCATCATACATAGCTGGGCCATGTAGAGATCTCCTCTCCTAGGAGATCAGAGGTGACATTCAAATACTTGGTTTTCCTCTTTGACTCTCAGACTAGTTGATAATTTACACACACTCTGCTGACGCTGTTCCTTGCTAATTGTGAATGATCGCTAATGCTGACACGTTGCTGCTCAACTCTCCACCTGATTGCTCTACGGTACGGATGCTGAGCAGTCCTTCTCCAGGCCCTGAAGTCCTGGGGTGACCTAACTTACATGTTCTTTTGTTATTCTTTCTAACATAACACAGAAAACTTTTAAATAGATATCTAATTAATACCTCCTAAAAGAAACCACAAAAGTTTTGGTAGATAAATCTGGTAACTCCCCTTCTTATTAATAAGTAGCTACGTTTGTTAAGGGCACAATTGCAGACTCCATACTCATACTACCTGAGTACAAATCTCAGCTCTGCCACTTAGTAGTGATGTGATATTGAGCAAGTTAATTAACTGTCCTATGCCTCAGTTGGCTTATTGATAAATAGGAACTCTCTGTGAAATGGCTTCCTCTCCATAGAGTTGTTATGACGATTAAATGTGTTAATACTTAAGTGATTAGAAAAGTACCTGGCTCATGGCAAATGCTGTATGTGTTACTGTTTCTTTAATTGCCTGGGTCCCAGGGTCTCTTTCATTATCATTGATAAATATTTTAGATTGATAGCTATGTCCCATAATGAATCACTCTTTCTCTTTTGCTCATCCTCAAAGTTGGAGACTGGCATCAAACTCAGCTGTGTGATAATTTAAAAAAGAGAATTTCACCTTTAGGTGAAGAAGAGCAGGGATTGGACAGGCCAGGTCCTACTAGCAGGCCATAGGGCCCAGAAGTCCTTTGTCTGCAGCAACCTGAAAGGTGCATCCCGGGAAGGTGAGGCTGGACGTGAGTCTTATAGGCTGGCAATATTGCAGCTTCTTTTAGCAGTTGGCCCCAGTGTTTGTTGAATTCATAGGTGTTTGGGATTCATATCAAGTCTTAGAGTTTGAGTGTCATAAGCTGATGGTCTTGTATGATGTCATTGCTCCTATTATTTGTTCTGGCTCCATGCCCCGGCAGTATTTGGGGATTTATTGATCATGCCTGTGCTTCTCTTAGCCACAATGCTGTTGGTTTTAAAGAAGCAACCCTTAGTTTCAGACTGAAGAGCCTTAGTTCTTACACATGTCCTCAGTCCAGTTCCTAGCTGTTCCCCAAGAATATTTTAGCTGTTCTCCTTCTTGAGCTACGGGTTCAGGACTGCACGGCATATCCAGCGCTGTGCTGGAGCTGCTTCATACCGGTTAATGAAAGTGGAAGGCATGCATCGCTTCTCAGGTCTCCATTCGGGGATGTCATGTTGGTCACTTGAAATTAGCTATGGAGGAGGTCTTTACATCACAGAAATTGACATATGTCACAATCAGAGCTTTTTAACCTAGGGATTTTATTTTCAAAAATTTACTAGTGCACCATTAGTATTACATAACTCTGCAGTTATATCTAAGGGCTTTGTGTTTTTACCCTGACACCTCTGCTTACAAGCAGAGTGACTCTGGGCGGGTAATTCTACCCCTCTGAGCATCAGTTTCAGCGTTTGTGAAATGGGGATAATCACTCCCACTTGAAAGAAATTTTTTATGATTAAATAATATATACAAAACACTTAGAATTGTGCTTGGCACAGTACAAATGTTAATTCTTTCTTAATTACTCAGCCTTTTGGAGACTTTGGTTCTGACTCACATTCTGCCATTATCTGTGCATGACCTTGGGCAAATCATGCCACCAACAGTCTGGGCTCAGGTACTTCATCTTTAAAAAAGGGAAAAGGCTAAGATCAACTCTGAGATTATTACCATTTTTAATGTTTGAAAACTTTGTTGAAATGTTGAAATCACATTAGGCTCCTGGACAAACAGTGAAGGGAGGACCCTCTACCTCATCTTGGTCTCAGAGAAAAGGACAGGCCCTTTTCTAGGTCATGGCTGACACTCTAGAACCTTTCTTCTTTTCTTTTAAAACAGAGAATATGGATCATTTTAGTCCCTGGATTCATCATTTGTGCTTACCTGTGTTTAAACTCATTAGATTTGGAACTCCCTCCTCCCTCTGCCCCAAACCCAAATGACACAGCAGGCTCCTAAAAGCTTGCTCTAGCCTGGCCCTGTCAGACTACATTTTCATCAACCAATTTAAAATCTTCTTGATCCCGCTGATAAGTGAGAACATGCGGTGTTTGGTAGACATAAACATGGGAACAATAAACACTGGGGATTACTAGAAGCGGGAGAGAGGGAGGGGGAAACGGTCTGAAAAACTACTTACCAGGTGCTATGCTTATTACCTGGGTGATGGGCTCGGTCATACCCCAAACCTCAGCATCCCGCAATATACCTTTGTCACCAACCTGCACATGCGCCCTCTGATTCTAAACTAAAGGTGAAAAAGAAAATCTTCCTGATAACAAAAATATGCCCATTCTTTTTTCTTTCTCTTTTTTTCCAAACAATTTTTTTATTAGCTCAACTTCTAGAGAAGAAGAAATATTCTCCATTTCCAATAGAGAAAATGTTCTTAAAATAACATTGCAAGCATTTATCTTCATAAGCTTTTTGAAACTCTGAACAGATTTCGTTACACTTTTCTCTGTTGGAAATCCTACACTTACAGCTCAATTCAAAAGTCAGAGGAAAGGAGTCAAATGTCTTGGTTTTGTCCATCCTGCATTTAATGTGTGCTGTGTAACACCTGAGCCTCTCAGTGTGTCTGTTGTGCATTCTTGGAACTATTATTAATTTTTGTGTGTAATGTTGGAGTGGCAGCACCAGGCACCAGGCTCCCCACATGCATCTTATGGAACACACATTCTGTGTATGTGCTACAGCCCCCCAGCTGCCCACACCCCTGGGCCTGAGGGAAATGGTGGGGGAGGTGACTGCCAAACATTCGTAACATAATTTCCAAAAAATGTTCAGAAGTGCTACACATTTTCTCCCTTCGCAGAGGGCACATGCGCCTCCCAAGCATCGGGCTGGTATTCGTTACACATACAAACACAAGGGGGTAGTGTTTGAAAGCAGGAAAACCATGCAATTTGCTTCTCAGTCCCAGAAGCAATCTTTTCTGTAGCACAGTCCAGGCAACAGTCTGAGGCTATTCTTTGTCGTTCCACTGTAGTCATATTCTGCAAGACTAAGAAGCAGATAGTCTTGTTTTATTGTATCAAGTCCGTTAATTTAATTTTTAAAAGTATTTCTTAAATCTGCCCCACACTCTCTAACTCTCCTCTTATTGCCCATGTTCAGGCTTTCATCATCTTTTATTTTTACCTTGTCAACTTAGTTATTTATTAACTTACATAAATAAGTTTCCGTTATTTATTAACTTACATAAATAATTGTTTCTGTTTAAGCGTATAATTCACTGAGTTTTGACAGTGTGTATACCCGTGAAATAACCACTGCCATCAAGATATAGAGCATTTCTATCACCCCACCAAAGATTCTCTCTTTCACTTTGCAACCCAGCTTTCCATTCATCCCTAGGCAATTCCTGATCTTTTTTTTTTGGAGGTGGCGAGTCACTTTTTATCACTTTTGGTCACTATAGATTCCCACTTAGTGGGAATCCACTGTATGATTTCCATTTCTAGAAATGGAATCCTATAGCATGCACTCTTCAGTGTCGAGCTTCTTTCACTCAGCATAATGATTTGAGACGCATCTAAGTTGTATGCATTCCCTTTTGTTGCAGAGTGGTATTCCGTTGTATGAATATATCACAGTTTATTCATTCACCTGACAAAATACTTTTGAGTTGTTTCTAGCTCAGGGCTATTGTGACTAAAGCAGAAGTGAGCATTACAGTACAACTCATTATGTGAACATAGTTTCAATTCCTCTTGGGTAAATTCCTGGTAGTGGAATAGCTGGGTTGTAAGAGGAGGCATAAGTTTAACTTTCTGAGAGACCGTCAGTTTTTCAAACGGGTTGTAGTAGTTTAATTTCCTACAGTTTTAGTGTACCAGTGTCTCCATATCCTAACCCAGACCTAGTATTGCCAACCTTTTAAATGTAGCCATTCAGTTTTGTAGCTTTTTTAGAATTTGTCTAGCAGGTTTTCTGGCTTTGAAAGCCCCCAAAATAAAAATAAAAACAAAAGAAAATAAACTGAGCCGTGCTAGGGGATATAGAGTGCTGTCTCATTGTGGTTTTCATGTGCAGTTCCTTGTCAACTGGTGATGCTGAGCCTCTTTTCTTCTTTTTGAGAATCTTTTCGTATGCTTTTTGCCATTTGTAAGTTTCATCTTTCGAAGTGTTTGTTCCAATCTTTAGTTCATTATTTTATTGAGCTTTTAGTTTTTTTACTATTGAGTTGGAAGAGTTCTTTATATATTCTGGATTCGAGTCCTTTGTCAGATATATGTACTATGAACATTTTTTCCCATCCCGTGACTTGCTTTTTTGTTTTCTTAATGATAGCTGAAGATACATATATACATATTTTTTTGCAATGGGGTCTTGTGCAGTCACCCAAGCTGGAGTACAGTGGTGCAGTCTTGGCTCAATGCAGCCTCGACCTCCTGGGCTTAAGCTATCCTCCTACCTCTCAGCCTCCTGAGTAGCTGAGACTACAAGTGCATGCCACCACGACGCTTGGCTAATTTTTGTACTTATAATAGAGATGGGTTTCACCATGTTGCCTGGGCTGGTCTCAAATTCCTGAGCTCAAGTGATCTGCCCACCTCGGGCTCCCAAAGTGCTGGGATTATAGGCATGAGGCACCATGCCAGGCCCTGTTGAAGAGATTTTTTATTTTTGGTTTTAAATTAACCATTTATTTCTGTTATGATTTGTGTGTTTTCTGTCCTAAGAAATATTCTCCTACTACAAGGTCACAAATATTTTCTCCTGTGGTTTCCCCTAAGAATTTTATAGTTTTTACTTTTTTATTTAGATGATCCATTTTAAGTTGATCTTTGGGTTTTGTGTGAAGTAAAGGTATTAATACTCCTTTTTTTTTCTACACAGATGCCCAGTTCTTTACTTTTAATGTCTCTTTAATTTCTGATATTGATTATTTGTACCCTCTTGATCTCCCTATCTTACGCACTCTATGTCTCTGTCTCTCTTTCTCTTTCTCTTCTTTGACCAAATAGTGGGTTATCAATTTTTGTTGATTTTTAAAAATAATTAAAATAGCTTTTGGCTTTGGTGATTTTCTCCATTGCGTGTCTGCTTTCTATTTTATTGACTTTTGCCCTGATGTTCATTACTTACTGCCTTCTAATTATTTTGGGATTACTTTGCTTTTCTTTTTCTAGCTTCTTGAGGTAGAACTTAGGTCATTGATTTTAGACCTTTCTTCTTTTTTAATATAAACCTTTAAAGCTATAAATGTTCTTCTAATCTCTGCTTCACCTGCATCCCATGAGCTTTGATATACTGTAATTTTATTATCATTCAGTTTGAAGTATTTCCTAATTTCCCTTGAGATTTTTCTTTGATTTATGGAGTATTTAGAAGCAGGTTATTTGATTTCCAAATAGTTGAAATTTTTGTTGATATCTTATTTTTATTTCTAATTGAATACTGTTATAGTCAGAGAACACAGCTTGTATGGTTTTAACTTTTAATTTATTGGGACTTATTTTATGGCCCAGCATATATTTTCAATTAAATTTTTGTGAAAAAATATATATTTTGCTGTTGTGTATGTTCTACAAATATCAATCGGGTTTAGGTGGTTGATAATATTGTTTAGATAACTGACATTTTTCTTGGATTTTGGATAATTGCCGAGAGAAAGGTGTTATAATCCCTTACCATGGTTTTTTACACTCTCTTTCTTTCTTTGTTAGTTTTTACTTTATGTATTTTGAAACTCTGTTACTAGGTAGATATACATTTTTGTTATGTCTTGATGATGAATTGATCTTTACAATATGAAATGTTGGTCCCTACCTTTGTTAATACTCTTTGTCTTGATATCTATTTTAACTGATATCAAGTTTTTACCCTGTTATATTTACTGTTTACATGATATATATTATTCCAGTCATTTATTTTCAACTGATTTGTATCTCTGTATTTAAAGTACATCTCTTATACACAATAGTTGGGACTTGCTTTTTAATACATTTTATAGTCTTTGCCGTTTAATTGGAGTATGTAGTTTACTAATATTTAATTATATTGATATGATTGGATTTAGATCTACATTTCATTATTTGTTTTCTGTTTGTTGCTTCTGGTTTGTTTTGCTTATTTTGCTTGCTTGTTTGTTTTGTTCTTCCTTTTTGCCTTTTGGATTATTTCAGTTTTTTAAAAATAACATTTTAATTTATCCATTGGCATTTTTGCTATATCCCTTTTCTCTAATATGTTGGTGGTTACTCTGGGTATTGCAGTATACATCATTAGCTGTTCACTGTCCACCTAGAGATAATATTGTACCATTTCTTGTAAAATGTAGAAATCTTGCAATGATATAGGTTCATTTACTGCTGTGCCTGTGGCTATAATTTTTATATGTATTGTATCTACATACATTATAAAACCATGATACATTATTATTTTTGCTTTAACGATCATATGCACTTTAAAGAAATTAAGAGAAACTAGATTCTTTCATATATACTCTATTTCTGAAGGTCTGATTTTTCTCTCTGACGTCATCTCTCTTCAGCCTGAAGACCTTTTATTTAGAATTTTGTGTAGTGCAGGCCAGGTGGTAAAACATTCTCTGAGTTTTTCTTCTCTGAAAGGCAGGTCTTTATTTTGCCTTCATTATTGAGAGATATAGAGCTCTAAGTTGCCAGTTTATTTCTCTTGGTACTCATTGTTTCTGGTTTCCATGGTTTTTAATGAGATATCTGTAGTAATTCAAATGATGATGCCCCTGTATGTAACAGGTTGCTTTCAAGATTTTTCTTCATTTGTGGTTTTCAGAAGTTTGACTGTGATGTGTTTCTCTTTGAATTTATCCTGTTTGGGGGTTTACTGAGCTTCTTGAATTTGTAAATTTCTGTCTTTCACTGAATGTGGGGAGTTTTCAGCTATTATGTTGTACAGTGATTTTTCTGCTTTAATTTTCCTCTCTTTTTCTTTGATTAAAAAATCCATACGTTAGGCTTTTCAAATTGCTTCACAGTTCCACAGTGCTCCATTTATTGTTTTCAGTCTTTTATTTATCTACTTTCAATTGGGTAATTTCTATTAATGTATCTTGAAGTTTACTGACTTTTTCCTTTATCATCTTCAGTCTTAAGTCAATCTGGTGACTTAAAAAAAAAATTCAGGTATTATACTTTCCTGTTCTAAAATTTTCATTTAGTTCTTTTTTTTTATATTTTCTACTGATTTTTTTTACTACTTCATTAATCGTTAGCATATTTTTCTTTGTCTCGCTGATCATTGTTATGATGACTGCATTAAAGTCTTTGTCTGAAAATTCCAACATCGGAGTTATATCAGGATTGGTGTCTGTTGATTCTCTTTTCCCTTAGGAATGGGTAATATTTTCCTGACTCTTTATATGTCACATAATTTTGGATCATAAGCTGGACATTGTGAGTGCTTTGTTGGGTTTTTGTTGTAAAAGGCAATGAATTTAGCCAGACCCAACTACATCCTGCTTGTCTGTGATGGTGATGGCAGATCTCAGTTCAGTTCTTTAAACATTAGCTGCAGACTTCTTTCATTTTTCTTCAGACATGCATGGTTCAGTCGTCTACCAGTGACTTGAGCTGAGTCTATATACAAGAGTTTAGTGTTTTCCCCCTACTCTGACTCTTCTCTTTTGCCTTCTCCCCTACTGTTAGTAGCCCTGGCATCCTTCTCCTGGTTTCTTCCACCAGAAAGATGATCTTTCTGTTAATATTTTACTATATCTGTACTGCCACCACCATGACTATGCTGCTCTCAGGGCAAAGCTGCCAGCAAAAAGAAAAATAATAAAACACAGAGAATACGGAGGACTACTTGCCACGTGCTTCAAGTTTCACCTCATCTCCAAAACTTGCCGGTCTTTGTTGACTTCTCTAGAGACCTCATTAGTTGTTTTTAATCTGTTATTCAGAATGTATAGCTGTGACTTGCAGCAGGATCAGTTTGTTGAGTGCATACTCCTTTCTACTGCAAATGCAACCCCCACTCTTTAGCTGAATAGTTGCAGTGGCCTTTCTGCTGCCTTTAGTCTTATTTTCCTCCAATCCAACTTTCGCTTGGGAGCCAGGTGATTAAAAGAAATTCTGGTGCTGACTTTGCGATTGTAAGATTGGTTTCTAACTTCTTGTAATGGCATACGTAGCCTTTCGTAACTAACTTCTGCACACCTGTGTAATGCAATAAGGTGCCTTTTGTCAACCCTGTGTGTTTCCACAGTTCTGGAATACTCATCTCCTTTGCTTTTTCTTACTCTCTTTCTCTTGCCTAACTCCAGAAACTCCACCCTTGTCCCCATTTTGAGTCAGATGTCCCCTCTGAGTTCCCTCTTAATATTCTTTGGGTCCCCCTATAATGTTACTTAGCACATTGTTCTCTTATTTGCTGCTGAGTTATCTGTATCCCCGCAAGACCAAGCTCCTCAAGGGTTGCAAATCATGCCATATTTCTTTAACTTCTAACTCTTCCCTCAGCTAATTTCACTGCCTGATATATAGTAGATATACAATAATTTTTCTACTGATTGCATTATATACTCATGGGTATACATTTTTTATTTCGATTTCTATGGGTATCTGTCATGCACACACAGAGTTCCCATGAAATAGAACAAAGGATTTGGGGTCACTTGTCCACTATTCACTGTGTATCAGTTGCGGCATATTTGCTAACCTTGTCTTTTAGGCCCCCTACCTATAGGTATTAGACCCAGCATGCTGTGAAATCCTCACGATTAAAGTCTTTACACTAAGAAGGGATAAGGCTCTGGGGTTACTGGAGCATCCAGCAAAGGCAGGCCTCTTCTGCCTTTCTCTTTCCTTGTAAATTAGAGAGTTTAGACATTGTTGGGGAAGCGCTCTCTCGCTCTCTCTCTGCGTGGGCGTGTGTGTGTGTGTGTGTGTGTGTGTGTGTGTGTGTGTATGTGTGTATGAATGCCGATGACTCTCTGGGAATAAGCCAGCACCATTCTTCCATACTGGGGATGAGGTGATAGATTCAGAGCCTATTGATCTGTCATAGCATGTCATCTGCTAAGGGATCTGGAGAGCATTCTCTTCCTTTACACCATTTCTTATTTATCAGAAGGGATTCATTGACCTTTACACTGTACAGAACATGGATTTTCACAAGAACTGATACTTTGCTCCTTGGTATCGACCTTTCAGAGCAGGAGCTACTGAATAACCCACATTCTTTCTTTCAAAACAAATGAGCTTCTGTCTCCATAGAACTTTTAAACTTCGTTGTGTTATCTAATGTCTTAGTATAGTGCCTCAGCTTCAGCTCCAACTTAAGAAAAGAGCAAACGATTTCATTTCTAGTTATGCAAATAAAATGTTCATTGTAAAATCAATTATAAATTTATTTATTCAGCAAATATTTATCTTGCATCTGCTGCATGCCATGCTTTGAGAATACAACCAGGAAGATAGATATGATCACTGCTTCCTGAACATTTGGTCTAGCGTTAATGAAAAATATATAGAAGGACTTTTTAAAAAGCATCCCCAAATCTCATACGCAGAGATAACCACTGTTCACTTCTTTCTGAACTTTTTTTTTCTTTTGGTGTTTTTGCCCTTTAGATTTCAGGCACCAGCACTTCATCTATTTTCATTTCAGTATCTTCAACTTCTTTGTCTATTTTCATTTCTGTATCTCTTGCTTCTTTGTCCTTCATTTCCCCCATGAGGCAAATTTCCAATTGCTGAGCATCTAATCTTTAACTTATGTAATGTTTGGCTCTGGCCTGAAAGAAAAAAAGTTTTCAGAATGTGCATTTTAATCCCAAGGAGCTTGTTCTACTTTATATGTGTGAGATTCTGAATTTTCCACACCTATGAAATACTAATTAAGTTATAGAGGTATTTCCTACTGTTAAATTAACAGACTTGCTCATTTTATAGTTTAATGAGGAGGTGTTAAAAGTTGGGCTGCACCTTATTTATAATGGCAAAAACGTGATAAATATCTAAATGCCCATCAATAAGGGACTAGTTAAATAAATAATGTATCCATACAATGGAATGCTATTAATGAATTAAAATAGTTTGTTGACACAAAAAGAAAACTAATAAAGATAGAAAGATAGCTGCAACAAATTGGTGGCTGAAAAAGCAGATTATAACATAGATTACAATATTTTGTTTTCATTTGTGTAAAATTGGATGCAGATGTCTGTACATGCATAGAAAGACATTTGTATGGATTCAATCAATCTATTTCTTCAACACCTATTGTGTAAGTGATGCTCTGTAAATACATTGTGATAGTTGCCCATGTTATGGGGCAAAGTCAGATAATACATATAAATTGTATTATACATATTTGGGGGGGAACATATTTGACTTACTGAAAATATCTTTTTTCTCGTCTCTAGAATAACGAACTACAAAGCAGGTTGGACTATTTACTAGAAACCCAGGCCAAGACCGAAGTGGAAACCAGAGAGATTGGAGTGGGCTGTGATCTTCTACCCAGGTATTTAGGAATTTCCTGATTTTTTTTTTTTTAATTCAGATTCCTCTTTGGCTGAAGAAAATACTTTCCTGGGCCGTTCTTAGCAGAATTGCATTCCTCCTCTCAAAAATATTTCTGCAAAGCCAAGTGGTGGCTGCTGAGGGGCTTGACTGGTTTCTGTAGGAACAGGGGCATTGTGCAGGGTGGAGGGGAAGGCAAAGGAGAGACCTGGGGAAGCCATTTAGAGAGACATGGGCCCTGTCAGTGAATGCATGCATTTCTTCCTTCCTTCATTCATTCAGCTAATGCTGTTAGTATCTTCCCTATGTCAGACAGTTTGACACAGAGAGGAACGAGATTTGGTTCCTGCCCCAGAGTACAGTCTGGAGGGAGAGACAGGTATGTAGGTAGACATATATAACAGTGTGAGAGGGGCATCGAAGGTGCTTTAGTGATATACAAGAGGGAGGATCTAAACCTTGAACAAAATTCATCTATTCCTCAGTACTGTAACAGGGTATTGTCAAGCACTGGATCCAGTTCATAAATACCTGCTCTGGTTGAGTCATCAGCAGATACGTGATAACTATAACCTGGTTTGTTCAGTTACATTCCTGAGCTAGAAGACTGACCTGTTCATTGTTAAGCTGCTTCCACGCTTGTGTCTCTTCCTGGTGACATTAGAGCCTGTAACACAGTAACCTGCCTCTGATAACTAACTCGCCATTTCTAGGTGCTCACAACTGTGCCCGGCCTAAAAAGGACATAAAACAAGTTTACAGCAAAGATGCTAATGACATGTGACTTGTGATTTAGGTAATCAAGGTCACAAAATGCCTGGTATCTTGTGTGCAGGAGGGTGGATTCTTGTGTGGACTGGGACACTTGTGTGTGCTTTACTGAACATAATACTCTAGAAAAATGTCGAATCCTGGAATCTTGAGTGGTTATAGCTGGTGGAAAATAGTGACAAGCCGATCACCAAGCTGGGGTGTGGAATACCTGGTTCTTGTCCTAGCAGCCAGCAGCAGGATGCCTTCAGACAGGTTCTTCACTGGGGCCTCAGTTTCTCGACTTGTAAAGTCAGTGATTTGACTAGGTAATTTCTCAGATCTCCAGAAGCTCTAACATTGCATAATAAGGCCTCCTTTCCTTACTTTATTAATTTGTATTTATTACTGGTATTATCATTTTTGTTAATTAAAATGAATCACTTGCCATTCTAAAAGAATTTACCAAAAGCAGAATTAGGTTCTTTCTTTGACAATGTCCTCAATTACATTGCTTGCCTTCTAGTAAAAAGGCATTTTTTATCATTCTGATATAATTAACAGAAAATGTTGAATATCTATATCTATATCTATAAACATCTATCTATCTATCTATCTATCTATCTATCTATCTATCTATCTATCTATCTATATTAGACTCTTGATCTCATCATCGTGTGGTACAAAGTACATGGTGAAAATATAACCAAAAAGAATGATCAATTGTGTTCAGAGACCTTTTTGAAATATAAATAATTTGGCCATTTCCCCACTTTTTGTATTTTTCAAAAGCCAAGTGGCCTAGTCCACTCTAATTGCCCACATAATAAATCTTGTTTGGCTAAGACGGGTACAAAACTATGTCTGAAACCAATAAATTGTTTGTTTTCTAATTCCCACATTTTGGCTTAAAACAAGCTTTTCAATTTGTATGCCCAAGTATAGCCTGAAGCAAACTTTTATGGCTAAGTTATGAAACCACAAAGCGGTTTTCATAATGGAAGTGCTGACAGACCCTTAACTTATGGCCATGGTGAACTTGGAAGCCACTTCAGTATCTAAAAGCAGCTTTTCCATAAATGTAACATTTGGTTTCCCCCAGGATCCATCTTAGCAGTTTAACTACCTAGGTCAATCAGCAGAGGAAATGAAAACTACATATCCGTGTTTCCGAAAAGGCAGAATAATATTTCATTCGTTTCCTCGCAAATATTTATTAAGTGCCTACTATGTGAAAGGCGCCAGGCAAGTCTGGGTGGGGAGGAGCCCGGGATCTTTAGGTAACTCAGGGCAGGGCAGCGGCCTTCCACCTGTACTTCTTGGAACTGCCTTACTCTGAGCTGGGGCTCCTGGAGAGGCCTCAGGATGCCTGGGGGGATGAGGAGGGTTAGTGAGGGGCTGGCCCGTGGGACCCTCCTTCCTCTCCAAAACAACCTGAGAAAGTCAGCTTTTAGTCTGTTTTGTCTGTTGGATTCCAAGTAAGATTCTGTTTGAATAAATAGCTCTATGGGCAGAAACAAATTGGAACTCCCGGTCTAGTTAATCCCCATGTTTTATGGATACCAGAATCGAGGCTCAGAGAGATCAAGTGATTCACTGGAAGCCACATAGCCGGAATTAGAACCAGGCCTTCTTGAGTCTTGGTGCAGTACATGAGTAGTTTGAAAATATGTAATAAACAGAGAGCTACTAAATGGTGGTGTGTATGTTCTAACAAAATTCCTGGTTCATACTTGGACTTCAGATTTGCATCTAACTAATAAAATACTCCATGGTATTGTCGAGAATATTTTTTAGGTTTTTTTCTCTAGAATATTTTAGACCAGTACAAGCATTGAATTAAGCCCGAGTTATGCAGAAGTGTTTTGTTCTTACTCCCTGTTCTTCTCCTACAAGGAATTCATCAGTGTGGGACAGTCAGGGAGGCTCAGGCTGTCCAGTTCCCTGCCCAGCCAGCTGCTAGCTGAGCTCAGCCTTGGGCAAGTTACTTTAGCTCTCTAAAGCCTCAACTCTTTCATCTTTAAAATAAGAATGAAGAGGATAATATCAAACCTCATTGGGTTGCTTTGAAGATTAAATAAAAACGTGTACATAAAGCATTTAGAGACGGGGCATGGTGGGTCACACCTGTGTTCCCAGCACTTGGGGAGGCCAAGGCGGGAGGATCCCTTGAAGCTAGGAGTTCAAGACCAGCCTAAGCCACATAGCAAGACCTTATCTCTATAAATAAATAAATAAATAAATAAATAAATAAATAAATAAATAGGCCGGGCATGGTGGCTCACACCTGTAATCCTAGCACTTTGGGAGGCCGAGGCAGTGGCTTGCCTGATCTCTGGAGTTCAAGATCAGCCTGGACAACTCGGTGAAACCCTGTCTCTACTACAATACAAAAAATTAGCCAGGTGTGGTGGCGTGCACCTGTAATCCAAGCTACTAGGGAGGCTGAGACAGGAAAATAGTTTGAACCCGGGAGGTGGAGGTTGCAGTGAGCCGAGATCACGCCACTGCATTCCAGCCTGGGCCTGGATGACAGAATGAGACCCTGTCTCAAATAAATAAATAAAAATAAAAATGAAAGCATTTTAGCATAGTAACTGGACCAGACTTCAGCACTTAATAGCTATTACTATTAATGTTAACTAAACCCAAACTCTGATTTTCTATGTAGAACATTGTATAAAATATAAATAAATTTGAGTATCCTAAGATGATTTCATTAACTTTTTATTGGTGGTAATTATTGATTTTATGAAACGGATCGATAGCCTGATCAAGTATATAGTGCTTCGGTATGCACTGGACTTTTCAGTTAAACTCTCTAGACACCCCCTCTAGACACTGTGTAAAACTCTGGAAGGCCCAGTGATTGATAAGGTCTCTGTCAGCTAAGACCTGAGAGTGGCCCTGCATGCTGCAGGCATGGGGTACTTGTCTCATTATAGAATAGCATGGCCTCTCCTACCCAGTCATCTGTACAACTGCAAGTGTTACATGCTGTGCTACTGCTAGTAGCATTTTTAGAGCTGCTCTACTTTTTTTTTGTCTTGTGTGAAAAAAAAAATTGCATTTAATTGCCAGGTGCGGTGGCTCACGTCTGTAATCCCAGCACTTTGGGAGGCCGAGGCGGGCAGATCACCTGAGGTCAGGAGTTTGAGACCAGCCTGACCAACATGGAGAAACCCTGTCTCTACTAAAAATAAAAAATTAGCCAGGTGTGGTGACACATGCCTGTAATCCCAGCTACTCAGGAAGCTGAGGCAGCAGAATCGCTTGAACCCAAGAAATGGGGGTTGTGGTGAGCTGAGATCGCACCATTGTATTCCATCATGGGCAACAAGAGTGAAACTCTGTCTCAAAAAAAAAAAAAAAAAAAAAAAATTGCATTTAGTTGATACTTAAAAACATTTGTTGGGTGAATAAGTGAAAGATACATACCAAGTGAGGAATGTAGGCAGGGGATCAGTATTATCACATCATTTATTTATTTAATAAAGGCCTTGGATGAAGTGATTCCTGCTTATATTTTACCTCTTTTTTTTTTTTTTTTTTCTCTCTCTCTCTCTCCTCACTAGAATATGAGCTCCATGAGGCAGGGATTTTCATCTATTTCACTAATTGCATTCTCCCTGGGACCTCCTTAGAGCAATGCTTGGCACATACTAGGCACTTAATATTTGTTGAATGGAGCCATCTCCCTGTAGCATTCGACAGTCCTTGCTAAGAAGAAAGGAAGGATTCCTCAGCCTGTTTCTTACCCTTGCGGGAGTTTTCTCTCCTGGTTCTCCAGCTATCTCGGTGGTCTGTCCTTCTCCAGCTTCTTTGATGGCTTCTTTTCCTCCTCCAATACCCTCGCTGTGGTAGTCCACATGGCTCTATCTTGGTTCCAGTACTTCCTGCAAAGATTGCATCCAGTCTCACAGCTTCACCTCTCCTCTCTGTGGCTGAGCCACAGGAAGTGTGCACCCTTCTCTTGAATACAAGTCCTTGTTCCCCGCAGCCTTCTGGGCACTCCCAGCTGGTGTCCACTTGGTCTTCATACTTGCCGTTGCATGGCTGAGTGTGCCATCTCTTTCTTCAAAGTCACTCCTTTTAGGAGTGAGTAAGAATACTGGCTTGGAAGTTAGACCTGGGTTTGAGTTCTGAGTCTGCCTCCTGCTGTATCTGCAGCTTTGGCAAATTCCTGCCCTCCTTGATTCTTATCTTGAAAAGGATGATTTCAGTGGCAATCCCTTTGGAAGCCTGTTGAGATGATTAAGTGAAGTAACAGGCATAGAATGTCAGTGGAAGTGCCCCGCATTTTTGTATTTCTGTGGCTGCAGCCACTGCTTTCCCAGACACCTAAACTCAGTATATTGCAGTCACTTCTGAGTCAGAGAATTATTTTGCTCCTTGACTCACTCACTTATACTGTGCTGTTCTTTCCTTCATGACTTGCCTCTTTCTTTCCTGTTCCTCCTGCTGCCAGTCTGCCCGAGACTGTCTAATCTACTCAGTACCATCTCTCTGCCTCACTTTCTCCTCCTCAAAAGCTTCCCCTCCTTCATCTAATCTTTGTTTTCCATAAATTTCTAGTGACAAAGGATCTCTTCATAAAGAGAGAGGGAAAGGGAAAGGGTGAGAGGAGACTCACTGTGGGTTCAGGAGTTTTCACACGTGCGCACACACACACACACATGTGTATGTGTGTATTTAAAGACTCAGAAGTTTGGTTTGAAAACTTTGATATATGTTAATGAAAGCCATTGAGAACAAGTCCCGGCCATCTAGCTTTCATTTACAAAGAAAAATGAAAAAAACGAAAACCAAAAGAAAAGTGACTTTTCTTTCTCCTGCCCTATAGTGAAACTTGGTTTCCAGCAAACTCATCAATTATGTCATAATAGGTGCAATTTGATGAAAAATATCCCCCATGGTCATAAGTGCTCAGCACGTAGTGAGTGCTTTAAAATGCTTATATTTTCGTATTTCTGTTGCAAAGACCAGAACACAAAGTAGCTTTTTGTCAAAGCTTTATTTGCTGATTCTGCTATTGTTTTCCCCAGGGGAACTGCCCCTTTATTGATTAATAAAAGGTTAACAATAGCCTAAATGTGTTAAGGCAAATGGTTGGGTTTCAGTTTTGTGCTTGAGATTATTTCTGTTCTTGAAATCCTGTTGTTTCCTAGTGATCAACAAAATAAAATACCCCACTTCTTTTTTAAAAGATCGGGATATGAGAGCCTGTTTTTGAACCCTAGAAGGTTCACTTTTATAAATATTTCTGCATTTTATGGGCTTTCAGGATATTGTCACTGGAGACTGTTTCTGTTATGTGGAATTTTCACAGGAGTTGGCACAAATAGCCATCTGGCTTCTGCTCCTGGCACTCCACTAAACTGCCTGGTCAGGTCCCTGGGGCCTCCTGGATCACCACGTCCCAGGGATTGCTCTCTGTGGCAGGTGACACTGGGACCCCTTACTTCTTGAAACTCCTCCAACCTTTGGTTTCCTTTGTAATTCATATGTGGGGTAATAGCTCTGTGGCTGGCTTCTGTGAGCTGCTGGATTCATGGAGATGATGGAGATGTGGCTTTCACCCTTACAGAAATTATACCTAGCCGTGGACACAAATGTGTAGACCAACAAGTGCAGGAAGATGCTATAGAGGCTTGGCGCGCTGGCCCATGCCTGTAATCCCAGCACTTTGGGAGGCTGAGTTGGGTGGATCATTTGAGGTCAGGAGTTCAAGACCAGCCTGGCCAACATGGTGAAACTCCGTCTCTACTAAAAATACAAAAATTATCCAGGTGGTGGTGGCACGCGCCTGTCATCCCAGCTACATGGGAGGCTGAGGCAGGATAATTGGTTGAGCCTGGGAGGCAGAGGTTGCAATGAGCTGAGATCATGCCACTGCACTCCAGCCTGGGCAAGAGAGAGAGATTTGGTCTCCAAAAAAAAAAAAAAAAAAAAAAAAAAAAAAAAAAAAAAAAAGCTATGGAGGTGTCAGAGGCCTCCATAATAGGTGTGTATGGGGATTGGGTGGAGAACACGGAGAATCTCTTTGGGGGAGACATGCAAAGTTTAAAATACACCCCCTGCCATGCTTTTAATACATCCTCTATCACCAGGTGAATGACTGGATGTGGGAAGTTAGGGGAAAGGGATTCGACTCCTAGGCTTCATGTACACATTTTGTCATTGCGTTGGTTGGGATAAAGAACGTAGCTGTGTGAAAGAACCCATAGGTCTCGGTGGCTTAGCACGGTAAAGATTAATTTCCTATGTCACAATTTAAGGCAGTTTGGTATAGGTTTCACTCCACACAGTCTTTCAGGAACGCAGGAATTCCTCCATCTAGCGACCCTGCCTGCACTTAGGAGTCCTCCTGGATTCTCCAACTGTATGCTGCATATAAAAGGGAAGAGAGAGAGCGTGGGGGATTTACGTAGAAGATTTTTATGGGTTAAACATGGAAGTAGTAGAAGTCATTTCTGCCTGTTTAGTCACAAGGCCCACCTAATGGCAAGAGAAGCTGGGAAATGTAGTTACGTGTCCAGGATTAAAAAGAAATGGGATGTCTTAGTCACCCAATCCTGTTAACTGTAACTCCCAAATATCTCCCTAAAATCTCCCTGCCACTTCCCATCCAGTGCTTCTGTCAGAATTCAAGCTCTCGTGATCTCTCTTTCACCTCCTGAACAAGAATTTTCTAACTGACCTGCCTTCAGAATAATCCTTCCCTAGTCAACCCTCAATAGTACCAGAGGAATCTCGCTAGAATAAAAATATGAGCAGACCATGGCCCTCCTTAAAAACGTGCTGTAGTTCCCTGGCCCCTTCTGAACTCTTAGCCAGGGACATGGGACCCTTCTCCAGCAGGCCTCATCTTCTGCCACTCTCCCGCATTGTGAACTCTTTGTTCCAGTCGTTCCAAAGGAGCACATGGTTTGCAGTTCCGCATCCGCAAACTGTGTGCTCACCCATCTCTGCCTTGCACATACTGCCCCTTCTTCCTGGAGTTCCCATCCCTGCTTTGCCCACTTGGTGAATGCTAGGCATCCTTCAAGATTCACCTTCTTTGTGTGAATTTCCAGATGTGAATTTCCTGGTGGTTCTAAATTGTTCTGCCCTCAATTTTCCCATCATGTCTTCATGCTTATTTTGTTCAGGTCATGGCGGGAAGGGAGGCTTGAGAGTTAAATGAAGGGACTGTTGTGGATGTTTGGGCAACATTAAGGGAAATAAACAAGGGACAGTGGCAAGCTTTGGAGCTAGCGACAGTGGAAGCTGTTACCACCTTTGCCTGGGGAGGCAGGGGAGAAAGCCAGGGGACGAGAACAAGTTGGGGAGCTATAGCTAGGGACCCTGGTAGAGGGATGCTGCCAACTACCAACCTGCAGCCTGGCTGGGAAGGGACAAATGTCCTGACCTGTTTGTCCTCTCATTCCCTGATCCCCTGCTACCACCTTGCAGTAGGCCAAAAGGAACTGAATTTGAAGGGCAAGGGAACCCCTTGATGCTCACCTTTCCAGGCCACAGAGTAGGGTGGAGAAGGGGGAGAGTAGGGCTGGATGGCAAAAGAAGAATGCCCAGCACAGCTGTTACATCTCTGTTATAGTTCCTAACACAGTACATGAAAATTTTTTATGTTATATCTTTCCCACCAGGTGACAAGTCCCTTGAATGCATGTTTCATATTTTTCTGAACCATGGATGCCTAGTACAACCTTTACAGGTTGCTAAAAATAACTTTTTTATTTTTAACCTGTCATAGTCTGTTCAGGCTGCCATAAGAAAGTACCAGAAACTAGTTAGCTTATAAGCAATAGAAATGTATTTCTCACAGTTCTGAAGGCTGGGATATCTAAGACCAAGGAGCCAGCAGATCCAGTTTCTGGCGAGGGCTTGCTTTCTGGTTCATGGATAGTGTCTTCTTGCTATGTCCTCACATAGCAGAAGGGATGATGAATATTTCTGGGGCCTCTTTTTTTTTTTTTTTTTTTTTGAGACGGAGTTTCGCTTTTGTTGCCCAGGCTGGAGTGCAATGGCATGAACTCGGCTCATCACAACCTCTGCCTCCTGGGTTCAAGCGATTCTCCTGCTCAACCTCCTGAGTAGCTGGGATTACAGGCATGCACCACCACGCCTGGCTAATTTTGTATTTTTAGTAGAGACGGGGTTTCTCCATGTTGGTCAGGCTGGTCACGAACTCCCAACTTCAGGTGATCTGCCTGCCTCAGCCTTCCAAAGTGCTGGGATTACAGGTGTGAGTCATGACGCTGGTCCTGGGGCCTCTCTTATAAGGCCACTAATCCCATTCATGAGGGCTCCACCCTCATGACCTAATCACCTTCAAAGACCCCATCTCCTAATACATCACCTTAGGGGTTAGGATTTCAACATATGAATTTGGGAAAACATAAACATTAAGTCCATTGCAGGGCCCGTTTGTAATATTTAAATGAAATATTAAGCTGCATTATCGTCTTTTTATTTTTATATGCGTAAACACCATTTTCTAGAGTTGTCTTAACATGTGAAGCATATAGGGGGGTTTGTTTCGTTTTCCTGACCTGCCTTTTCTCATTTCTCAGTCAAACAGGCAGGACTCGTGAAATTGTGATGCCTTCTAGGAACTACACCCCATACACAAGAGTCCTGGAGTTAACCATGAAGAAAACTCTGACTTAAGCACTCAGAGGCGCACACTTTTTATAGGTGGACAAAGGCTCTGGAACCCTGTGGCTTGAAATCCTTTGGGAAGGGTGACTCTTGTTTCCCCTATACACAGTGTAAGCCGAAATGGAAATCGCTGAGGCTCTGATCCACTTCTAAGACAGGAAGGAAAGTGAAGGTGGAGTGGGCAGGTAAGAGAGGGATATACAAGGTCACGTTTCAGACACCCACCCGGCATACCCTGCTGTACTGCGCCATCATTTGTTTTCTTTGTAGATACTGAAATCCTATCAGGAGGATTCCCTCACAATGTATTTTATTTGCTAGACTTCGGTTGGGAGGGAAAAGGACATTAATTTGAAGTTTCATGTTATTCATGCCAGGATCGTTTGATAGAGCATGAAGGTCTTGATTTCCCATAAAAGTATTAGAGGCAGCGTTTCTCTGGTACAGAGAGGCCTGTCCACAAGGAGCATGGGCACCCAGCCAAACTTGAACCTGGAAGGGAGGGTTCCCAGGCTGCAGGTGCTCTTTCCTCTTGGTCCCAAGCATCTGTGCAGGGTCATGGGAGCCGCAGTTAGAGACTTGTGTGGGCCAGACGAGCTTCATGCCAATGCGCTAGTCCCTTGGTTTAATTTGTGCCTTATGCTTTCATTGGACCAGCTGAAATCACTGTATTTATTCAACTTGTGATTTTTTTTTCTTTCTCACTTTAACTTAAAGAGAATTTTATATGTCATGGAAATTTAATCATTAAACGTTTTCAGTATCAATTGGTGTTTTTGTTAAACGAATGAATAATCTGTTCATGCATGCTGTACTTTGATATTATAACCTATGTCACATATGTTTAATAAATACCATATATTTTCTACTAATGTTGTCTCTGTGTTTCATCCATGACCATGTAGAAGGGGCAGAGAGCAGATCAGGCTCTGGAATGAGTGTCAAAGTCAGATCACATGATCTTCCAGACAGTACAATCCACAGAAGCATCTGTAAGCCATAAGATTGACTCTGTGTGTCAGGGGGCCTCTCTGTCTTTTTAATTCCTGAAATTTAGTTAATACACCATGTGGAAAAAGCAAGATACATTAATGATCACAAAGTACACAAATGGATTTTACTTTTAAACCTTTCCTCAAATCTCTCACCCCTTACTGTCTCCACTTCCAAAAAACCAAAGAAATAAAAAAGTAGGAAAGCAAAGCAACTCAGTTAGATAAATCACTGTGAGTCAGAACCATGCTAAGAGGAAAATGTGCATTTGGGAGCCAAATTTCTATTTAAACAATGTCTGTGGGACCTTGGGCGAGTCATCAAAGCTCTCTGAATATTCGTTTCATCCTTTAAAAACCTGGGATCATCACACCTACTTGATAGGCTGATGTGAGTGCCACGAGGTCATTCCCACATAGGGACTGGGCACTGCCAGGCACGTAGGCAGTGATTGCTGTCATTTTGGAGGTTTTAGAGCACTGCTGACTGCTGGTTGAGTCTCACCACTGGAGCTATTCTAGCAGCAAAAATCCATGCTCTATGGCAGCCACCAAAGAGGAGCACTTAGGGAAAAAGCTGTCCTTAGGACAGGAGATATGGAAGCTGGACTCAGAGAGAGGCAGAGGGTCCTGGAAGCCCATCCCCCTGGAGAAACTGGTCTGGAAGCAGTTTCTAAGTGAAATGCAGTGACTTAAAAATGTCAATTTTAATGAGACCAAGGTAGAAATGAAAACTACTCTGCCAACACTTCCACATTCACTTCTTTCTCTCTCTCTTACAACAAGCAAGGAAAAGAAAAACGTAATTTTATTTATTTTTTTATTATTATACTTTAAGTTCTAGGGTACATGTGCACAATGTGCAGGTTTGTTACATATGTATACACCTGCCATGTTGGTGTGCTGTACCCATTAACTCGTCATTTACATTAGGTATATCACCTAATGCTATCCCTCCCCACTACCCCCTCCCCACAATAGGACCCGGTGTGTGATGTTCCCCTTCCTGTGTCCAAGTGATCTCATTGTTCAATTCCCACCTATGAGTGAGAATATGTGATATTTGGCTTTCTGTTCTTGAGATAGTTTGCTGAGAATGATGGTTTCCAGCTGCATCCATGTCCCTACAAAGGACACGAACTCATCCTTTTTTATGGCTGCATAGTATTCCATGGTGTATATGTGCCACATTTTCTTAATCCAGTCTGTCAGGGATGGACATTTGGGTTGATTTCAAGTCTTTGCTATTGTGAATAGTGCTGCAATAAACATACGTGTGCATGTGTCTTTATAGAAGCATGACTTATAATCCTTTGGGTATATCCCCAGTAATGGGATGACTGGGTCAAATGGTATTTCTAGTTCTAGATCCTTGAGGAATCTCCACACTGTTTTCCACAATGGTTGAACTAGTTTACAGTCCCACCAACAGTGTAAAAGTGTTCCTATTTCTCCACATCCTCTCCAGCACCTGTTGTTTCCTGATTTTTTAATGATTGCCATTCTAATTGGTGTGAGATGGTATCTCATTGTAGTTTTGATTTGCATTTCTCTGATGGCGAGTGATGATGAGCATTTTTTCATGTGTCTGTTGGCTGTATGAATGTCTTCTTTTGAGAAGTATCTGTTCATATCCTTTGCCCACTTTTTGATGGGATTGTTTGTTTTTTTCTTGTAAATTGGATTGAGTTCTTTATAGGTTCTGGATATTAGCCCTTTGTCAGATGAGTAGATTGCAAAAATTTTCTCCCATTCTGTAGGTTGTCTATTTACTCTGATGGTAGTTTCTTTGGCTGTGGAGAAGCTCTTTAGTTTAATTAGATCCCATTTGTCAATTTTGGCTTTTGTTGCCATTGCTTTTGGTGTTTTAGACATGAAGTCCTTGCCCATGCCTATGTCCTGAATGGTATTACCTAGGTTTTCTTCTAGGGTTTTTATGGTTTTAGGTCTAACATTTAAGTCTCTAATCCATCTTGAATTAATTTTCATATAAGGAGTAAGGAAAGGATCCAGTTTCAGCTTTCTACTTACGGCTACCAATTTTCCCAGCACCATTTATTAAATAGGGAATCCTTTCCCCATTTCTTGTTTCTCTCAGGTTTGTCAAAGATCAGATGGCTGTAGATGTGTGGTATTATTTCTGAGGGCTCTGTTCTGTTCCATTGGTCTATATCTCTGTTTTGGTACCAGTACCATGCTGTTTTGGTTGCTGTAGCCTTGTAGTATAGTTTGAAGTCAGGTAGTGTGATGCCGAGAATTCCAGGGACCATTCTACAGCTTGGGCCTTTGTATTTTAAAATATATCTTCAACATATGGAAAATTCTAAACATGATTTGAACTACTCAAGAAGACTATTATAGAGATTTCCTAAATTGTACAGACTGAAACTGAAAGAAACTGAAAGAGATAATCCTTCCAGATCCTTTGTCAACATTAACTCTAGTGCCCCTCAACCTTCCGTCTAAAGGACTGACATTCATCAACCTCTTGATGAGCAGGGTATTATGTAAAATTGGGAGAATGAACTCTAACATTTCATAGTAAATTTATCTCACTGAAATGGAAAGCAGCAGTGTATGTAAAGGGTTTTAAAAAAATAAAAACAACATCCTATAATAATGCTTCCAATTAATATTTTCATTCCAGTCCTTCCAGACTTTTAAAACAGACACACACACACCCCACTTACTTTGTTTTTAAAACAAATAGGACCCTATACTGAGAAGCAGAATCGTGTGATTTTTAAGAACATGGGAACACTCAAGTCAACTACCTGAGCTGAATCACTGGTGTGCACATGGGTAAGTCAGAAACCTGTCTGAGGGATGTAAAATTGGAACTGGGAGAGTTCTTTCCTAATGGGGTTGGTGTGAAGAGTAAATGAGTTAATGCTTGCATGGTTCTTAGAATAGTGCTTGGCACATAATAAGTACTTAATAGATGCTACCTATTATCATTACATACTTTTGTAGTTACTTTTTGCTTACTTGATATATATAAATATATATATATACACACACACTTTATATAGTTTATATATATAGTAAGTTTGCTTACTTTATATATATACTTTATATATAGTAAGTTTGCTTACTTTATATATACATACAAAGTAAGCAAAAAGTATATATATGTATTATATATAGAAATATACACATATACATAAAGTAAGCAAAAAGCATACATATACTATATATATAATCTACACCATTGCTTCTTATAGGTAATTGGATTCCTTTTTTTGATGTGCCATAATTTATTTGACCTATCCCTTAGTGTTGGAATTTTGGATGTTGTCTTTACTTTTCTTCAGCAGTCCTCTGATGAACCATCTTGTGCACACGTTTTTGCACACTTGCCTGATTATTTTCTCCAGATCAATTCCTAGAGGAATTGTCTGGTCAAATGGCATGCACATTTTAAGTCTTTTGGTGCATATGGCCTGATATGGCCTATGGAAATTTGAATCCATTGAAATTCTCACTAACAGGCTGAGAATGTGACTTCCTGACCCTTTTGCCAACATGAGGAATGAGAAACAGAGTGTATAACATTGCTTTCTTTAGGGAGACCTGCCCCCAAAACAGGCGATGAACAAAGTTCCTTCAGCATATTGCCTGTGGATATCAGAACTCAGGGACATGCAGGTGTGAGCTGTGGGCCTGGAGGTTCCCTAAGGCCCAGAGAGTGCCCGGGCAGCCCATAGGAAACAGGATGAACTCGGAAGGAGCAAGTGTCCCTCAGGATCCAGGAATCAGAGAAGTCCTGCTGCTTAGTGAGCCAGCATCAAGAGTCTGTCACTCAGGCCACATGCCTAAGATGTGGTGTGACTCTGAGTGGGGCATGCCCCCTATTTCAGGGATAGCCTGGGACAGAGGATCAACATTTGCGAAGTGGTTGGAGGGTGCACCAACCAAGGCTGAACCCTGAGCTGGTCCATGTGTCCACTCTGAGCACCCACCTTCTCCCCAGTGAATGCCATCTGCCTGCTCCAGGAATTCTAGGGTGGTCACCAGGGCAAGAAGTGGGGGTGACAGGAATGGGTCCTGGCTGAGGCCCCACTGGGCCACGGTGCTCTTGTTGACAGCCAAACTGAGAGGGCCAGTTCAGTTCACCCAGCACATGCCAGGTGCTTGGAAGACAAAGACATGCGCCTCGAGACCCTTGCTCTCTCCAAAATCTTTTCCAGTGAGTCCAGGCCCTCCTGATCGTTCCCATGTCTGAATCACAGAGGAACTTATTTTCAGCCCCTTCTTTATTCTTACATCTCATGACCAGTCTTCGTGTCCATTTATTATCTCTCCAGTGACATAAACTCCTCAGGGACAGTGTCCCGTAAAGGGTACACTAGTCATTTGGAGGGAACCCATTGTGAATCTTGATAAGCATGAAGAAATCTACAAATGAGGAGTATTCCAGAAAAAAGCCTCGGCTTGGGGAAGTAAAGGATACCAGGAGTTACTGAGCTGGATGCAGCACACATACACAGAGTCTTTATAACAGTCCTGCCTGGAAGATGTTATTACCACCATTTCATGGATAAGGAAATTGAAACTCAAAAATATGTGAAAATTGTCTGAAACCACCCAGACCTGTCTGATTTCAGAACACAGGTGGGAGGCCTGGAGTCAGTCCCAGGTCTGCCATTAAATCACAATACCTCCTTGGTCAGGTCACTGCAGCACTCTGAGGCTCTGTGCCCAGGATGCAGATTTGTAATGAATTAAATGGAACTGCATTGCCCACCCAGGCTTGCTGCACAGATCATGGGATAGCGTTGACAAATTTCCTAGCAGTGCATCAGAGACATGCCAATAATTGACTCCTGCTACTATTACTAATAATTATTGGGAAACCAGTATTGGCACCAAGAATATTTGCAAACCCAAAGATTTCTTCTTATTGGACATAGAGACTTAATGAATGCTAGTGAATGGGATTGTGCAGAAGACAAATAGGAGGGGGTAAATGCCACTGGATAAACAGGCAGTTAAATAAACTGTATCTCCTTTTCTTTAGATGTGAACTTAAGAATAATTTATTTTACTTCGTCAGGGAAGGAAAGGCCTAAAAGGGAGACTAAAGATGAGTTTCTAAAAAAGAGAGAACAGAAGCAAAGAGACCAGAAGGCAAGTGCTGCTAAACCTTGGGGTAATTCATTAGGCAGGATTAGATAACTAATACATGGTGTGAAAAATATAGTTGCTTTTTCTTTTTGCATGAGGATATCTAATTGTTTTAGCACTATTTATTGAAAAGACTACCCATTTTCCACTGGTCATATATGCATAAATCTATTTCTATACTCTCTATACTGGTACATTGATCTAGTTGCTTATCTTGACACTAATACTATGCTGTCTTGTTTGCTATAGCTTTATCATTTGCCATAAAGTCAGGTAGCATAGGCTCTCTAATTATGTTTTTCTAAGTTGATTGGGCTATTCTAGGTCCTTTGCATTTCTATACGAATTTTACAGTCTGTCAAGTTCTACAAAAGGGCTATTGGGATTTTCCTTGGGACTGCATTGAATAGACAGGTCACCAAGGATAACATCAAGCCCTTGCTGTGTCAGGCCAGCTCCTAGCAACACTGCAGCCCAAGTTGGGAGCACTAGACTGGCTCCTGGATGTCAGTGACTGCTCTGCTCTTCCTTAGCTGGAAAGGTACTGGGAAAAACCTCCATAGTGTATTTTAGAAAAGGTATAGTATAAGCTTTGTGGGATTCCGAACAAAATATCATAAGAAACATTCATTTATGCCCAAGGGCCATAAACTTGATATAATCTGAATGCAATAAATTATAAATAAATGGCAAACAGTTCTTGATGGTTTTCTCTTAATTTTTCAAGTTTTAACATAGAGCGTTTACAGGATTCACCTTCCTGATTTAGGGGTAGGAGGGGGGTTGAGAAATAATTAGTAGGCAATTTTTTGGCCCTGGGACTTTTCTTGTAAATGTTTTCTTTGGCAGCCATACTCTTGAGAACAGGAAGTTACTCTCTTGTTACAGATTTAAGACTTTTCTGAGCCAAATAACAGAAAGCTGGATTAGTTCTGAAATGAAGTGGGGGGAAAAAAACAACTCTAGGCTCTTGCTGGAGATTAATGACATCTTGCAAATATTTTAATTCTCCCCTTTCCTCTTAACTTGCTACCTCCTAAACAAAACACACTCAGACTGAAAAAAAAAAAAAAAAAAAAAAAAAAACTTAACTGATCACTTTGTAGCCCAACCTTAAAATAAAATATCTTTATGGTGCCCACAAATTTATGTAAACATTTTTGGGGTGTTAAAGGGAAGGGCAAATAGGGCTGTCTTAAGTTGATCCTTTTTTTTGGTTACAAAATCCCCAATATGAAATTTAGAGCATAAAATGTAGTTGTAAAGACGCTAATTTTTCTGATAATCATGAAGATTCATAATTTTATTTGATCTTTTTAAAATGGCTTTTTAAAAATAGGTAAGAGTGTTTAATCAAGCTTCGAAAACTATGCCTATATGTTTGAGATGGTTGCAAACAATTCTTTAGGAATTGTTCCCAATGACAGGATTATATCCTTTGACTACAGTACCTATTCATCTGACTATAAAACAAAGGAATTATTTCCTCCAAAAGGACTGAGTCCTCATTGAAGGGTACTAAGGTAGAAATAAAAATAAAATTCAATTTTTACACTTGATTCTAAAAAAAGAGTTATAATCTTGATGAAGTTTATAATCTGGAGGAACATTAATTCCGTGAATTATCTGAGAACCATTTTTGAGGATTCTTTTTAAAATTGCTTTAAATGTAAAAGTTCTTATTTTTTGCGAGGATTCTTAAAACACAGAAGGCCTTATAAAAACTTTGAGATTCAGAGGTAAAGAACACTTTCCTGTAACAAGTATATATCTTCTACCAGTAATCTAGGAAGTTTCCATGGTATTAATTGTAGCCTCAGAAAATAAAAGAGTCAGGTTAAGTGTTTTATTTACACTTGCCTCCCGTGCCCAAATTCAAACGCCCTGGTACCCAAGAAGTTTGCCTGCAGGTGAGAAGGGTAGGATAACGGGGCCAGTAACTGATGGGAGCAGGGGAGGATACTTCCCTGGGCTATAAGAACATGCCTATCCTAAAGTCACTCAAATTCCTAAGTCTGAAAAACACTGTGCTGCCAAACACACCCATCTGTAGTTTGAATGTGGTCAAAGACCGACAATTTGCCACCCCTGACTTAACATTATCTAATGTTTTTCTTGCTGTATATTATGAAGAGGATATTTATTCCTTCATACTAACTTTCTTCAGTCTGCTTGAGGTGATGCCCTTCCACATCATTCATAACAGTTTGCTCGTCTTCTACTATTTTGACAACTTCACTTTTTTAACCTTATAAACAATTTTAAGTTACTCAGAGCTGTCATCCATTAGATATAAAAATTAAATGAAGTCCAAGAATTCTAGGTGATGGGAAACATTATCCAGGGCTGCAAGACATGCACAACTATGGGAGTCCAGCAAAGGCTGATAAGCCTGGAGCTCCAGCAGTGTTGGGTGAGCATTTATTTAAAGGGAGCTACTTGCTTCCTGGTTTGACTGCATACCAAATATTTCTTCTCAACATTTATGAGCTTAAATAGATGCAGATGTTGCCAGAGAATGTATTATATCATTCATCATACTAGAATCATATACTTTTAAGTGTTCAGAGGCACCTTGGACTTTGGTTCAATACTCTCGTTTTAAGCAGGAGGAAGCTGAGGTTCAGAAGAGTTAACTGACTTGCCACAAAGTTAGTGATCCACAAACCCTGACCCGTAAAAACATTGTTGAGGGTTGACAAATTTTACTACCACCACCTTCATTCTCTCATCTGGATTACCTTTATTGCCCTATACACTATGATTGACTATTCTCTCCTCCCAATTTTCAGGAAGAAAATTGCTGAGGATTTTTTTTTCCTGAATAATTCTTCTATGTATTTCATGGGCATCTCTTACTCCTCTCCAGCTCCCTGCTGCCGATGATTCTCAGAGCTGTGTTCTTTCTCAGGTAAGATGGAAATGAAAGGTGACCAGACATTGACTCTGGCCAGGTCTAGTGAGAGGAGAGGGGTTAGCTGGTTTTCTCTAACTCTAGCCTGCTGCTGATCACTGGTTTATTTATTTCATAGCCTCTGATGTACCTCAGACTTCAAAGAGTGAGAGCCATGGTATGCTCACACTGTAGCAGAAACTGGTTCTTTCCATCCATTAAAAAGACAACTACCTCCTTTCAGGTTGAAACCTGAAAGGATCTTATGAAATCTCATCCTGTAGTGACTTTGCAAATTACCTCCCTCACTCCTTTTCTGTTTTCTCATAAATATATGTGCAGACTATTTTTCCTCAATCACAAAGGAAGTATAAACATAGTTTATCTGATATTTTATGAATTAAATAATTTTTATAGCCAGACTTATATGATGCACTGGATGTTTTATGAAAAATCTTCAGTGAGGCCCATTTAAGTGTAGGACACTCTGCCCTCCAGCATAGAACATGAACCAATTCTAAGCAAAGTTTAGCTTTGATATCCTCCTACTTTCCTGCCCTACATACTCTCCAGATTCTGGAGATGAGTACTCTGGAGTCTTCCTATTATCCTAAACTCACTGATGTAATAGTCTCTCTGGTGTGTTCTTCTTCTCAGATTACTCAAAATTCTCTCCATTTTCTCCCTTTCCCTTCTAAACAAATTTCACTCTTTGAGTGTAGGTCACCACCTCAACTAGGCTATTATGAGGAAGCCTTTTAGAACTAATTAATACTCACATGTAAATTACTAATAGATCATTTGTCTTCTCAAAGGAAGATATTTGTTCACCATATAATCTTCTTATTGGTGGAGTTTCACTTGATGTGTCAAAGGGAAGGAAAATAAGTCAAAGAGAGGGGAAGGTACTTTTAATCTTATTTAAGATTTTATGTCTTAAACTGAGAGGAGAGGGCTTAGCTACAATGTCTATATAGTCTGTGTCAAAGATTATGTGCTCCTTCAAGGATTTTGTTTTCACAGTTTGTGAGTTTTTTCATACTAAAAAATCTTACAAAGTTTTATTATTCAATTACAATTCAGTTGGTCACATATCTAACCAGCAATCTTCATTACATTTGCTTATTAAAAAGTAAACTTACATGAAATTTCAGAGTACCAAACTTTTAATAATTTTAAAAATTATGTCTTCCCACACTACCAAGATCATAAAACACAGTGGTGACCTGAAATGGAAGATTTGTCACTAAACAACACTTTAGCCATGTGACAGTATTAAGAGAAAAGGGTTCTTTTCCTCCAACTTGAACCTTACTTGGCTGAGATTTTCTCACCACAGTCTTTGTATTTTTTTTTCCCCCATGGGCAACTGCCCCCTTGATTAATCCCATTTCCCTTAGTCCTAGTTTTTCCAGGCAGCTGAGCAAACAAAGATGCAGGCAGCCATTTTAACGTGCTTCCTCCCTCAAGCCCTCTGGGATGGGCCGTCTGTTCATCCTGTTCATAAACCAATGGCCTAAATGGGGTTGGAGAAAGCAGCAAGGATCTTCTGTCAGGATTAATTTTAATAGGCTGTAGTCTGTCACCCGGGAACCATAGCCCAGGCAAATGGCTTTAAATTACTATTTGCTGATAAAAAGGGAGATACGAGCTGAAAATTTGGTTCGTCATTTCAAACAACTTGGGTAACTAATGCAAGAATTTACTTTTAGTGTGGAGTGCAGGCACTTTACAGCCTAAACCCTTGGGTAGCGGAGGAAAATCTTTTGTTGCCATGGGATCACAGTGAAATATAAAGAGGGGAAATGTGGCATTTTGTAGAAGTATAGAATTTTAGAGCTGGAAGGGAAACAAAAAATGTATCTGCGAATTCCTAAGGACTTATGTTTAGAGCTTTATATTTCTGATTTCTTTGCAGAGAAACGTGATTCCTTTTATTGCCCCTTCCACTTTTTCATCTCCCTCTTTACCAGTTCCTTTCTCTTTCCTTTTTTCACTGTTTTTCTCATACCCAATTCCAATTCCTTGTTCTTTCCCTTGGTTCCTCATCCCTCACCAACTAGGCTCCCGTCATTTCTCTGTGAAGCTCTGCACTGAGGGATACATGGGGTAGTGTGGTGAATGTAGCCCCTAGGCAAACAAGTCAGGAGTCCTAGCTCTTGTCTCCTGCCCTGTAAAGTGTGAGAAAGCAGTCTGGGGGACTGGCTGGAAGGGATGGTTTTGTAAAATGACACACAGATGTCAGTCATTATTGTTCAATAAAGTCCTCTGTGTACCATTCCTAAGTAATTTTTCATGAGCTATGACCATTGTTTTGGTTTGTTTAAAAATTCAGAATGTGACTGGGCATGGAGGCTTACATCTGTAATCACAGAACTTTGGGAGGCCAAGATGGGAGGATCACATGAGCCCAGGAGTTCCAGACAAGCCCTGGGCAATATAGCCAGACCCCATCTCTCTACACACACATACACACAAATCAGCTGGGTATGGTTGTGTGCACCAGTAGTCCCAGCTACTTGGGAGGTTGAAGCAGGAGTGACCTTTGAGCCTAGGAGTTTGAGACTGCGGTGAGCTATGATTGTGCCACTGCACTTCAGCCTGGGTGAGTGACAGGGAGACCCTGTCTCAAAAAAGAGAAAAAAATCAGTGTGTTCCATTCTCAAATGCATGATTCCAAGATAAACCATGAAAGAAAATAGAATTTGCTTCATACTTATTTATGACCCTTGGTTCCTCTCTCTTCTCTTCCAGCCAACTCCCCTCAACTCGCATGGATCATATCACTTGTTCACGGAGAAAACGTTCTCCACATTCCTTTACAAACATGATTGATACCATAAAAAATGTTTGGTGCAAGTTCTGTAATCTTTCTTAAATAGCCCAGCCTGAGCACTTGAGCAAGAAGGCTGGTGGCTAAAATTAAACAAAACATAACAAAACCAAAAACAGGCTGGGCGCAGTGGCTCATGCCTGTAATCCCAGGACTTTGGGAGGCTGAGGCGGGCAGATCCCTTGAGGCCAGGAGTTCAAGACCGGCCTGACCAACATGGCAAAACCCTGTCTCTACTAAAAATACAAAAAAATTAGCCAGGGGTGGTGGTGCATGCCTGTAGTCCTAGCTACTCGGAAGGCTGAGGCAGGAGAATCGCTTAAATCTGGGAGGTGGAGGTTGCAGTGAGCCAGGATCATGCCACTGCACTCCAGACTCGGTGACAGAGCAAGGCTATACCTCAAAAAAAAAAAAAAAAAAAAAAAAAAAAAAAAAAAAAGGAAAGAACAAAAAAACGAAGTGTCAATGAAGATGTTGAGCAACTGGAACCCTGAGACATTGCTGGTGGAGTGCAAAATGGTACAGACACTTTGTAAACAATTTGGTAGATTCTTAGAAATATTCATTTACCAATGACCTAGTTATGCCACTCCCAAGTAAAATGGAAGCTTATGTTCATGCAAAAACCTATACACAAGGTTTATAGTGACTTGATTTATAATCAGCAATAACTTAAAGCAACTAAAATACCCTTCAATTGTTAAATGTATAAACAAACTTATACAATGGAATACTATACCCATAGAATACAATACTACTTAGCAATAAAAAGGATTAGGTTACAGATACCTGCAGTGGCATAGATGAATCTCAAAACCATTATGCTAAGTGAAAGAAGCCAGATTCAAAAGGCTACTGTATGGTTCTACTTACATGACATTCTGGAAAAGGCAAAACTCTAGGACAGAAGACAAACCAGTAGTTGCCAGGGGTAGGGGTTCAGTGGAGAGGCTGACTACATTTTGGGGGGATGATAGAACTGTTCTATATCATGATTATGGTGGTCGTCGCAGAACTGTATGCATTTGTCAAATGCAGAGTTGTACACTAAAAAGGGGGGCTTTACTACATGTAAACTATATCAATAAATCTGACAAAGAAAAGAAATATACAGTATTCATTTGCATGTTATTCATCTTAAAATAAATGGTATTGTTCTGCAACTTGCTTTTTTCACTTAACCTTAAGTTTTGGAGATTAAACCTTGTTGATATCTATAGATTTAGTTCCTTCATTTTAATTGATGTAGTTTTCAATTTTTGCTACCACTATAAATAATGTGGCATTGAATGTTCTGACACACCTCTTCTTTTGTACATACACAGTTGCCTTAGGAAGGCTAGTACATAAAGGCTGTGTGTTGGATTGCAGAGTAGGCATGTCTTCCAGTTTACTAGATGTGACTGCATATCTTTCCTAAGTGTTTCTGCCAGTTCAGTCTCTGTAACACATGCACTCCTACTTCTCCAATCAGAAAGAGTTTGGAATTTTAAATATTTTTTTGACTTTGCATTTCCCTGAAGTTGAGGATCCTTTTTTAAAGCATGTTTTCCAGTTTTTCCAGTTTCCTCTTCTGTGAACTATTTGTATTTTTCCTTTTTTTTTTTCTGCTGACTTGTTTTGCTTATTGATGTATAAGAATTGTTTTTTGTAAAGTATGAGTTTTTGTATTCTGGATGCCAGCTTGCTGTTTATATGTATAATAGCCTTTACCCTTTTGTACTACAAAAGTTTTTGCCTTAATATAGTTAATTTACAAATTATTTCCTGTAAAGTTTGTAAAATGTGTCTTAAGAAATCCTTCCTAAACTTGTGATCATTAAAATGCTTTTCTGTAAACATTATTTTTCAGTTTTTAATAGTAGTTTGTTAATTCCTCTGGAATTAATCCTCATGTCTATTGGAAGAAGGAAACTATTAATATTAATACTTTTTCCCATATATACAACCAATCTCTCTAGCACCATTTATGAGAATTCACTCGTTCGTCACTAATCTTAAATCTTGAATCAAGTTTCCACATATGCATGGGTCCATTTTGGTGTTCTCTATTCTGTTCTATTGGTCTATTTGTTGCAAAAATTATATAAAATTAATAAAATGTAATCAAAAGGCCAGGCACACAGTAGGGGCAAAGCAAAAGCTAGCTTCCCCCCCTCCTCAGTCAGCTCTCTAACCCTAAAGTCTGGTCATCAATGAAGTCTCCATTTTTCTAAAAGAATGATGCTCCCTTGTTGGTGATCTTTATTCCCAGTGACCTCATCTGGTCCAAATCTCTGGCTATCCTCTCCTTTAAATTCCCTTTTGGTAGTAACTCCCCACTAATCATCACTCCGCTGCCTGCATACCCGCCACTAGGCCCATTGTCACTGTGGCCAAGTCTAGGCATAGAGGCTGGACATGCTTCTGCATTGCCCCATGACACCCCTACCCCCTCATTCTCCAGCAATCCACATGTGGGGGTCGGGCCATCTCTCATGCTGAGAGGCCCAACAAGTGTGAAATTGAACACTTTCAGTCTTTGCTACATTGACACTAATGTCTCCCACATTAGTAATCCAAGTGAAGGAAGCAAAATTAAATTTCTTAAAGAAAAAAAGGCCGGGCATGGTGGCTCATTCCTGCAATCTCAGCACTTTGCGAGGCCAAGGCGGGCAGATCTCTTGAACCCAAGAGTTCAAGACTAGCATCAGCAACATGGCAAAACCCTGTCTTTACAAAAAAATTTAAAAAAAATTTAGCTGGGTGTGGTGGCACACACCTGTAGTCCCAGCTACTTGGGAGGGAGGCTGAGGTGGGAGGATTGTTTGAGCCGAGAAGGCTGAGGTTGCAGTGTGCTGACATCATACCACTGCACTCCAGCCTGTGCAACAGAGCAAGACCCGTCTCGAAAGAGAAAAAAAGTAAGTCAGAATTTAAGAGAGGAAGAGTGGGTTGAAGGAGGGAAATGCAAATTCAGTTTTGGACAGGTTGAGACTGAGAAAACTTTGAGACATTCAGGTGGTAAGGCCTCTACCTGACTCTAATTCTAGTCCCAGAGCAAAACCCCAAAAGACTTCTGTGCTTAAAAGCCTGGAGAGATTGGTACCTTGGAATTTATGGTAAGAGAGAGTTTTAAGGAGGAGAAAGTGCTCAACAGGGTCAGAGGCTGTGAGAAGGGGAAAGACTAAGACACATTCCTTGAATCTGACAGCAATGAAGGGATCCATGGTGCTTGCAAGATGGTGAAGAAATGGAGTCAGAGAATGTGGACAATTCTTTTAGGAAGCGTATCTCTGAAAAAAGAAGGCAGGTGGAAGCTGGGGGAGCTTTTAATTGCTTTATTGGAGTATAACTGACATGCTATACACTTGACATATTTAATGTATACCGTGCAGTAAGATTTTTTTTTTTTTTAAATTTTCTCTTTTTACCTCTAGAATAAGTAAGTTTTGACTTAGCAGATGAATACACCCATATAACCATCAGCACAATTAAGGTACTGAGCATCCCTGTCACTCCCAAATGTTTCCTCATGCCCCTTTGTCATCCTTCCTGCCAGCCTCTCCCTGCCACCCAGCGACATCAGATAATCACTGATCTGCTTTCTGTCACTATAGATGAGTTTGTATACTTTCCAATTTTATATAAATGGAGTCATACAGTGTGTACTTTTTTCCTGGTCTCTTTCTCAGTATATTTGAGATTCATCAGAGTTGTTGCATGTACCAGAGTATTCGATTATATGGACAAACTACAACGTGTTTATCCACTTACCTACTAATGAATCATGTCTAGTTTTGGGCTATTACAAATAAAGCTGTAATGACACTTACGTGCAAGCCTTTGTATTAATATATGGTTTCACTTACCTGTTTCTCTTAGGTAAAAACCTAGCAGAAGAATGGCTGGGTCAAATGGTATATTTTAAGAAACTGCCAAACTGGTTTCCAAAGTGGTTGTACTATTTTGCATTCCCATTAGCAGTGTATCAAAGTTCTAATTGCTCTATGTCCTTTACAGTCTTTACTACATCCTTTTCAGTCTTTCTGGTAGGCATGTACTAATATCTCATTGTGATTTTATTATTTCTTTTTTTCTTGGATATGGAGTCTTGCTATGTTGCCCAGGCTGGTCTTGAACTTCTGAACTGAAGCAATCCACCCACCTCAGCCTCCTGAGTAGCTGGGATTACAGGCATGAACCACCATGCCTAGCTTCTCCATGTATTTTAAATTTGCATTTTCCTAATGGCTAATAACACCGGTCCTCTTTCACGTGCTTATTTTTCACTTACATATCTTCTCTGGTAAATTGTCTGTTCAAATCTTTTATTCCCTAATCTGGGAAGTGGTACCCATCACTTCTACCATATTTTTAAGAAGTGAATCAGTTAAGTCCAGTCAACATTCCATGGGAGAGGATTACATTGGAGTGGGACACTGGGGGCCATCCTAGAGGCTGTCTACCACGTGTGGCTTCCCATTTCTTTTAGGGTAAAATCCAAACTCCATATCCTGGTCTACAAAGCCCTGCTGGATTTAGCCCCAGTCTTCCACATTGCCTTTTTTGTTATTTGAACATACTGAGCTCCTTCTCCTTTTACAGTCTTAGTATTTTCTCTTCCTTCTCTACTTGGGATGTTTTTCCATCAGATTTTCCCACAGTTGATCATCTGTCATTCAAGTCCCAGCTTAAAAGTGACCTCCTCAGAAAATCCAACCTCAGTCACCCAGTCAGAGTAGTCTACCAGTCACTCCTTATCACATCACTCTGTACTAGTTCTCTTTGTGGCTCGTAGTGCTGATAGAATAAAAGTTTCAGTGTAACAGGAAATTTCTTTGCCTTATTCATCGTTATAGCACCAAATCCTAGAATAGTATTTCGCTTATGATAGATGCTTAATAAATATTTACTTACTGAACAAATGAATGAGATCTCCAAGGAAGCAAGAACAGATGGGATCCATAGTATAGCTGAAGGGATTAACCTTGGATAAAATTCCTGTTGTTACTGCTGTTTAATAAACCACCCCAAATTTGGAAAAGGCATAGTGAAGATGTCTCCGCTCCACGGTGTCTAAGGCTTCAATTCGGAAGTCTTGAAGGCTGGAAGTGACTGGACAGATGGGGCTGAAATTATCCAAAGTTTTGCTCACTTACATGTCTGGTGGTTGATGCTACCTGTTGGCCGAACCTTCAGCTTAGGATGACAGCCAAAATATCTACACAAATGCAGGCTTCTTCATGGCTTGCTTACTGAGTTCCAAGAGTAAGCACTTTAAGAAAGCTAGGTAGAAGTTGCATCACCTTTTGTCATCCAGACTAGAAAAATCACTTTTGCTCTAGTTATAAGCATTCCCAGATTCAAGGATAGAGAAGACCAACCCCATTTCTTGATAGGAGTGTTAAACTCACATAGTAAGAAGAATATTTAGGATGGGAAATATCGTTGCTGCCATTCTGGTCAACTCCAACTATATCGTGGCCAGTTTTGTGGTCATTCATGCCCCAACAATGACAATCAATGCAAGAAAACAGAGGAGAACAGCCTGTAAATTCTAAAGGTTTATGTTTATCAATTTTACAATTGATTTATCAGTTTTTATCTTCAACTAGGTAAGGACAAGTGGAAATCATTCCTAGGTCTTGTTTTTGTTCAAACAATGTCCTTGTGTAGCTTCGTGGTAATGGGATGTCTATAGGTCATCTTGGCAGCACCTCGTGTGACTAATGAAAATTTCCTTTAATTCTGTTTTGAATTTTCCTTCCTTTCAAATGCAGCCAAATTCATTAGTTTACTCTGAGAGCAACTTTCAGGAGATTAATCCAAGTACCACTGGAAAAGTGATTCAGTTTTTTTTTAAATGAGCACTGAAAAACACAAACAAAACCCCAAAACACTTGCCCAGATTCATTTTTATAACAGATGGGCTCTTTGACAGGCAACTGGAATTCTTTAGCAGAGATCAGCTGTCTGTGGTTTGTGGGCTCCATTTCCTTTCAAGTGTTTGGTTCAGCTGCAAACAGGTATAACCTGTAGCATTCGTTGTTTCTCTCTTTAGTCTTCATTTCTCCATTGTTATTTATATCTTTTTCTCTAGACCCTGCTGTGAAAATTTGTGTCCTAGACACTTATTTTTTGTTTGATAAATTATAAAAGAATACTTTGCCTATTTTCATTCTGAAGTGTGAATAGCCTGCAAGTAACCTGCTTCTGTTGTAGACTGATGTTTTCCACTTGCCATGCCTCTTGGTTACTGACAAAATTAGACAGTTTGTGCTTGGATGCTGGTAGGAATTCAGATTTGTATTATGGTATCTTGAAGCCCTAAGCCATACTGTATAAAAGATTCTATCCCAAAGCACTGAAAATATCTACACAGTAATTATGATTAATTATGTAAAAAGTCTAAGATTTGTATTTAAGAAACATTTCATTAAGAGAAAGAGGAATATGAGGGAAAGGTAGAGAAAAAAATACGAGAGAAGGAGATTGTGTCAATTAGTACCTGCTATGTTCCTGAGAGGAGAAAGAAAAAGTACAATTATAGCTCCCTCACAGAAAGGACTTACTTTTGTTAGGCAAGGAAAAAGAAATCTTGATGCATAACACAATTAGAGAACTATAATATGTTTCATGCAGTGAGGTTCCAACTTTAAGCCCTATAGTTGTGCTCAAAAGAAAGAGAAATTTAGTTTGGAATAACCTAGGAAAGTTCAGGGAGGAGGTGAGACTTGAGCCAAGACTTATAATTGGCAAGGGGAGGAGAGACAGCCTTCCAAAAAAGGGTAACAGAAGGGGGCAAAATTCTGAGGCCTGAAAGAAAGGCATCCTTGCTTTGGGGACACCTGTGGCCCACAATCAGCGCCTGGGGAGTTCACTACTATGGGGGAAATAAAGGCCTCCAGCTGCGGTCCAGGGTGGGGCAAAGGAGGCTTGTGGGGCTCTCACCACTGTAAACCAAAAATAAAATTTGAAGGCCCCCCTCAACCGTCTGAATGAACTTCCTCCTCTAGTCCAGGGTCCTCCAAATTTAACCTAAAAGACTGGCTTAGGCCATGATGGGAAGGGGAGGTCAGACATGCCTCATTATGCCCTTCTTTCTTTTAGAATCCAGGAAAAGCTGCACAGCATTTAATATCAACATCTACCTTAAGTCTGATAAGAAACACTTACAACTTACTTTCTCTGAAGCCTGCTAACTGGAGGCTTCATCTACATGATAAAACTTCGGTCTCCACCACTTCTTATGGTAACCTAGATGTTCCTTTAAATCAACTGCCAATCAGAAAAAAATTTAAATCTACCTATAACTTGGAAGCCCATCTTGCCCCACACCTGCTCTGCTTTGAGTTGTCTCACCCTTCTGGATTAAGCCAATGTTTATCTTAAATGTATTTGATTGATGTCTCATGTCTCCCTAAAATGTATAAAACCAAGCTGTGCACCGACTGCCTTGGGCATGTGTTCTCAGCATCTCCTGAGGGCTGTGTGACGGGCCATGGTCACTCATATCTAGCACAGAATACATCTCTTCAGTATTTTATGGAGTTTTTTTTTTTTTTTTTTTTTTTTTTTGTTGACACCACAGACAACCACCTGACTCGAGGAGCTTACCTATTTCTCATTCAGCCAATGCTGGAGCAGGTTATTAATGTCCTTGAAAGCAAGTCTTATACAGAGAAAACTTATATTGATATACTAATGAATCTGATCTGAATGGACTAGATTGGGGGGATAAAAAAATGGTTGCAATTGTGCTCCCTGGAATAGCTTTGGAGTTTACCTAGATCTTCTGTCTCTTTGGGATGAAGCTGCTTGTGTTAATATAGCATCTTACATAGGAGTGAGACAACTTCAATTTCCTATATAAAAAAATCGGGGAGGGCAGTGGTTTTGGAGGTCATGGGGGTGTTCAAATCTCCCAAGTGATATCTGCTGTGACTGCATGTCTTCCCACTGTTTCCATTGGGATGCATCTCTGGTAGGTGAACTATAACAAGAAACTAAAAGCTGTGTCCAATACTTACTAAACTGTCTTCTTCTCAACAGCTGGGGGAAAGAAAAAAAAAAAGTCTTTTCAACAATTTTGCACATTTGGAGATAGGCCTAAAGTGAAGAAGGGAATTTTCAAATTGGTGTGTTGGAAAAGCCGCTGGGCTTTTGGGTTTGAAATCTGGTGCTGTCACTTACTGGTTTTGTGCCCTGGGAATATTTATTTCAGTTTTCATGACTCTTTTTCTACAGGCAAAGTAGAAAATTATAAAAGGTCCTCAACCAGTTTGTACAGCTGCTCCCACTCCCTCATCACCTCTTGTGGGCCTTTGGAAATGTATGTTGGGGGAGACATTTTGGATTTTTGCAATTACTTGGGAGTGCCATGGCACCTAGCAGGCAGAAGCCAGAAACACCAAATGTCTTAACAATGCCTGAGGCAGTGCCACAAATGAAGTCCTGCTCCAAATGCAATGAGCCCCGAAAAGAATTGCTGATTCTAAGGAACCTTCCAACTTTAACATTTCAGGACGTCCCTAAGCTGAGCTAGGAGGCACCACACACAGGCCGGAGTCTCCCAAATCCTGTCCCGCACTCTCCTCTACCTTATTAACGGCCAACTCATCTTTCAGGTTTCGACTTGTATTTCACTTCTCAGAGATACCTTCCCAGGTGCCCATCCCAACGTCACTATTATATTATTATTTGACTCTCCGTCCCTCCGTCCCCCGCGCCAACTCTGTAAACCCCAACTATAACAGAGGACGTGGCTCTTTGTTGACTAACACATAGTGCTTGGTGAGGTCACGCTGGCGCCAAATACTTTTTGTATAAACCTATGAACAGCTGACAACCGGATGAATGCTCACACGAGGGGAAAGGGCGCCAAGCCCAGGCGCCGGCGTCCTCCGACGTAATTTCCGCCCTTTAGCGCTCCTCCGGACGCCCCCTTCTCCCGGTCCGTGTTTGTTTCCGGCATTTCAATAAAGCTCGATTCGGCTCGAGGAAGACCCCGTTCTTCCGGGAAAATGGCGACTCCCGCTCGAGCCCCGGAGTCACCGCAGTCCGCGGATCCGGCGCTAGCAGCGGGGCCTGCCGAGGAAGCCGAGTGCCCGCCGCCGCGCCAGCCTCAGCCTGTGCAGAATGTCCTCGCTGCCCCGCGGCTTCGAGCCCCAAGCTCCCGAGGACTTGGGGCAGCGGAGTTTGGTGGAGCTGCGGGAAATGTTGAAGCGCCAGGAGAGACTTTTGCGCAACGAGTAAGCTGGGGTCCCGCGGAGTCTCCGCCAGGCTCCTTCAGCTCGAGCTCCCTGGGCGCTCCCCTCCCCTCCCCCAGTCTGTTTCGTTCCCTGGAAGGTGACCTTGCCTCAGTCACATTCGCCTCAGTCCTACGGCAAGTGGACGGAGGGCTTGCTGTCGCAGAGCCGTGCCTCTTCCTGGCCAGGCACGTAGGCCTGCGAGGATGGCTCGGAGTGAACGGCTACTTATTGTTGCAGGCAGTTAGTAGCCCCTCGTTGGTTTTATTTACCCGGGGACTGTGTTAGTTCCATGAAGCAAGAGTCTTCATTCTAAACCCTTTTGTCGCCCGCACCCCTAACCCATAACAAATTGTCAGCTTCGTCTCTGGATTCTACGCTTACAGGAACCGTAGGAAATGGGAAGAGTGGGATATGAAGAGGCGTTTATTAGGCCGGGAAAGTTCGACCCTCAGTCAGCTGGTTGATTTAACGGATTTTAGCAAGGGAGCCACGTGATAAAAGTGATTTTGTTTTTCAGGCAGCTTTGTTTAGCAGCTTGTTGCAAAAGATGGTTTGAAGGAATAAAAAGCGGGAGACAGTAGATGGCTATTTTCAGAGAGGCTCCCCACGAGACAGTTGTAAGAAAGTGAACTAGGAAGGGATTGGGAGAACTTTTAAGCGTAGAGTCATTTAAATGTAGTTGACAGAGATGGCTGAGTTTTCCAATTTGTATGGAAGACCACTAGCAAAAATAGGAATATTCAGGGAGAGGAATAGATCCGTGGTTGATTTTACGTAGGGTGTTCAGAGTTGAGGGGAGAGCGGGACAGACATTTGACTAATTGAAAACCAAACACTTAAAAGCTGGAGAAGTTGTCATTAGGCTCAAGAAAGAGAGAACTCTGGAAAAATATAGAAAACATAGGAATTTCAGCTGTAGAGTGTTGTTAATAGTTGAAATAGTGGGAATGAATGTAGTGTCAAAAAGAACAAAGGACCTAAGATTTTTCTCTCCATTTATTGTATAATTAAAGAAAAGAGAATCAAAAAAGGAACTCTGTCATCTAGCAAAAGGGACAAATAAATAATTGATTGGGATCAAGGCAGGTGTTTTTACCTTGTGAGAATAGGTTTTTAATCTGTAGTAGTGAATTAACTTTTTGGTCTCAGGACTCCTTTATACTTTAAGATTTTTTGACATCCCAAAGAACTATTTTATGTGTTCTGTCTAGTGAAGTTTATTTACTTATCAGAAATACAGCTGAAGTCTTTAAAACATAAGCATACACAAGCACACATTCTATTCTAGAACAATGATGTCATCATATGTCATGTAGCCACTGGAAAACTGCCGTACCCATGTGAGAAAATGAGAGGGAAATAACATCTTAGTATTATTATGAAAGTAGTTTTAAAATAATAGGCCCATCCCCACACTCCACCCCATCCCCAAATTGTGGGGATTGCACTTTAATGACTGCTGGTTCTTAGAATGTCTTATGTGATTATTACATGCTTAAAATACTTTTGCCGAAATTCTAATTTGCTGAGACAAATGAGGCATATATTCCCTATTCCAGCATTCCCTTGTTTTTTTGTGCTGTTTGGATAATGACCGTTTTATTTGTTTTATTCCTGTTTTGGGGCAGTTAGAAATCAGATATTTGACTTAAAAATCAGCTTTTCTTTCTTTGAAGATAATGCTTTGCCTTTTTAATGTTATATGTCAAGTTAAAAACATGGCTGTAATGTATATGTATTCTTTTCCATTTGACAGAAAATTCATTTGCAAATTGCCCGACAAAGGTAAAAAGATCTTTGACTCTGTTGCCAAACTGAAAGCTGCTGTTGCAGAACATGAAGAAGTTAGAAGAAAAAGTGAACTGTTTCACCCTGTTAGTTTAGACTGTAAGCTAAGGCAAAAAGCAATTGCAGAAGTTGATGTGGGTACAGATAAGGCCCAGAATTCTGACCCGATACTTGATACTTCATCACTAGTTCCTGGGTGTTCCTCTGTAGATAATATCAAGTCATCTAAAACAACCTCACAAAACCAGGGACTTGGACATCCTACTCATGAAGGTGATGGAGAGACTCCAGAGGTTGAGTACACAGTGATTAAGGGCCCAGCTTCCAGCAACAGAGACAGGGTACCGTCTTCATCTGAAGCTAGTGAGCATCACCCGCAGCGTCGTGTTTCAAGTCAAGCAGAAGATACTTCCAGCAGCTTTGACAACCTGTTTATTGACAGGTTACAGAGGATCACCATTGCAGACCAAGGTGAACAACAGTCAGAAGAAAACGCAAGTACTAAGAACTTGACAGACCTTTCTAGTGGGACTCAGAAGAAGCCTCATTACATGGAAGTGCTAGAAATGCGAGCCAAAAATCCAGTGCCCCAGCTGCATAAATTTAAAACCAATGTGTAAGTACCATCGGAAACAGGCCTATAACAGGAACATGATATTTGTTAAACTCAAAAAGTTAAGGGAAACTGGGTGTCGTGGTGCTTGCCTGTAGTCCTAGGCTACTCAGGAGGCTGAGGTGGGAAGACAGCTTGAGTCCAGGAGTTGTAGACCAGCTTGGGCAACTTATAATAAGACCTTTTCTCATAAATAAGGAGAATGCTCTAAGTTCCATGGGCTGTGTATGAGAACTACTTGTAGTTAGGAAAGAACATATTGTGGAAACACTGAGACCAGCCTGGCTGGAGTGGAAGGTTCATGCTGAAAAATACTTAGTTTTGAAACCAAGTAATTGACAGGGTCTTAAATAGCACTTGGGGGAATATTAAATTTCAGGACGCTTAGCCAATATTTCATAATAAACACAGAGTTGGAGAGAATTTATGATGATGTCTTTTTTTCAGAACTATTTTTTAGTGTACAGCTCTGATTAGTGTACTATCAAAGTGTACTCTCTTTGATTAGTCTGTGAACTAAGGGTAAAGCAATTGCAGGAGCTGATCGGCTTTCCAGCAAAAATTATTTGTATGCTCACTGAATGTAAGCAAGCAGCAGGTGTTGTGGGGACACAGTGAAGTCAAGATTCTTAAACTTCTTTGCCTTTTTGATGTTATACCTCAAGTTTAAAAACATGGCTGTAATGTATACATGTATAATGTAATACAACACCATGTTCTTCAAGGAGTTTCAGAGCTAGATGAGGACACAAGGTTTACACCCTTGGAAAAGAGTTCAGCTACATAATAACAGTTTCAGGGGGAAGGAAGCTGAGGAGAGTTTGAAAAACTGAAAATAGATTCAGGCAGGATAGGCAAAAACTCTCCTTATCAGTTCCTTGCCATAAATTTGTTTCTGAAATTTCAGGAAAAGTAAAGTCTTTTTGAAAATAATTGCTATTTACTTGCAGCAAATGTAACATTCAACTCAAAAGGTACCTTCCTATACTGTATTTACAAGTATGTAACATCAAATACAAAGTTAAATTACTACTACCTTTCTTTGAAAAACAGAAAATCTCTAGTGAAAAGTGCCTAACACATGCTTCTTTTTTGTTCGACTTTAACTCTACCCCAGCATTCATTTTAACCGCAAAACATTTTATTTCTGCCGTATAGAAAATCAGGATTATACTGCATTCATGTGATCAAGTCATCTCTTGTGTACAGTGAGGTGTCTGTCTTCACTTCCAGGATGACATTTTAGGAAACTAGAACCATCATCTAGTCAATAAATACAACAAAGAATACATTAATCCCAGTTCTGTATTACGGTCATTTAGCTGGGAGTGGGAGAGAGGTAAGGGAATAGTGATGAGGGCTACCACGAATTCAGGAAGTTGAAGAGACAGGGAGCCTTCTGTATAGTTAGAGAACAGGAAAGACAGGGCTTTGAGGAGTCCTTATGCCATAGACAAGGATTTAGAGGGTTCCATGTGAGAAGTGGTTTGGAGGTTGGAAGGTGGGGTCATTTAGTGTCCTTGGGTCCTTTCTGCTCTTCCTTCTGCATACTCTTCTGGTTTCATGTATCACCTGGATGCTGGAGGCTGACCCCTGTCCACCTCTATCCCAGATCTTCCCAGAACTTTAGGTTTGCATAGCCAATTAACCATGAAACTTGACCACTTGGGTGTTCCTAGGCACCTCAGCTTAATCATGTACAAAGTGGAACTTCTGTTTCTTTCCAAGGTAATTTCCATATTTCCTAATAGGACCACTACGTTCTTTGTTTTCTTCCCCTAAGGTATCTTCCATTTTTCTCATCTCCGTATCTGCTAGCCATGAAGACCTACTTATTTCTTTGATCTTCATCTCTATAATTGTTCTTCATCTTCTGTCGAAGTGAAGACTCTCATCTCTCTCGGGCTATAATTGTGGCCTCTTCTACCTCTAGTCTTAACTACCAGTCAGTCTCCACTGCTGCCAGAGTGAAATTTGTAAGATGGAAATCTGAATTTGTTACGGAGAACTCTTCATTGCAGTCTGGGCCCAGCCTACTTCCCAGCCTTCTTTCTGGCTGTTTTTTCTGTGTAGCCAGAAAAGCTGAGTCTCTCTACCTTCTGTACTTTCTCTCACTCCCCTTGCTGGGATGCACTTCTCTCCTTATTTAAATGGTAAGCAGTTATTCCAAGACTCTTCAAAGCTTTTTAGAAGCTTTTCTTACAGCCTCCCTGTCTCCCACTAGAACTGGCCATTTCCTAATGTTCCAGTGTATCTTGTTGAGATATCTGCCATAGTACCTCTGGTATTATATTGCACTGAAACTTGACATGTTTCTTTCTTTCTACTGGGCAATAAGCCCTTTTGCAAATGTTCTTTGAATGATACATGAAAAAAAAAAAAAGCTCCAGATGAAATATAAGGTTTGAATAAGGAAGGAAAAGGCAAGAGCCAGTGTGCACACAAACACACCCCTGTTTGTTAGAGCAATAAATACTGGTAAACTGCTTACTATTACCTTTGGAGGAGAGTTAATTGCTGAGGTAAAGGTCATTTGTGTGAATGTTTTAAATGTGTCTACAAATAAAATAGTCTGATTATATAGCACAAGTTTTCCTTTCATCAGGTTACCTTTTCGACAAAATGATTCATCTAGTCATTGTCAGAAGAGCGGGTCTCCTATTTCCTCAGAAGAGCGGCGGCGCAGGGATAAGCAGCATCTTGATGACATCACAGCAGCTCGGCTTCTACCGCTTCACCATATGCCTACGCAGCTGCTCTCCATAGAAGAATCTTTGGCACTTCAGAAACAACAGAAACAGAATTATGAGGTATTTAGAGTATTATTTTTTTTTCTTGTCTGTTTGTTTGGTGCCTCTTACATAAGCCAGAATTTACTCCAGGTTCAAGGAGGAAGGAATGGAATAGAGGGGATTAGGTGCTTCCATGAGCTCAGACCTATGCCACTAGTTTTCAGAGACCTATGCCATTAGTTTTCAGAGTCATAAAGTTGCTAGAACTGCAGGAAATGGCTAGAGATGATCACAGCTACCTTCAACATGAAAGTGGTGATTTGCCAGGAAATGTGGGGAGACTATTGTAGAATTTCATGTCTTGAAGCTCATGTACCTGCCTGTTCCTGTTAGGATAGTAGTAGCATCGCATCTCTCCCTTTCACCTTGTAAAACCCATGTGACAGCTTCTGAGTGGTGGACTGTAACCCAGACCCCTTGTTAGAGAATGAGGAAAATGTAGTTCCCAGGCTTCCATCTCCTGCAGTATAGGGGAGGGCATAGAAGGAGTGGGAGGATAATGTTGTATAGCCAGCAGACAGTGAGACACTGTTTCAGAGCATAATCCGCAGGCCTATGTGAAGAGAAAAAATCTGCTTTTGGCAACTTAATCAATTTTGCATAGCACTTTGTTTCCATGTGTTTTGCATTGAACTTTAAACTTGTATGTTGAGAGTTTGTATATAGAGTAATGGGATGGGAGAAAATAAGTGTGAAGCACCACAGGGGAATAGAAAAGTTTAGAAGTATTTAGTAACAATTTTAGCCTCCAGGAGAACACTATCCTGTCTCACTTCCTAGGTCTTGCTTAGCTTAGATTTTAGTCAGGTACTAGTGTACCAGCCAGTATCACACCAGGCTGTTCAGGAGTTCGAGACCAGCCTGGGAAACATAGCTAGACTCCATCTTTACCAAAAAATTAGCCGGGCATTGTGGCATGCAACTGTGGTCCCAGCTACCCGTGAGACTGAGGTGGGAGGATTGCTTGAGCCCAGGAGGTCGAGGCTGCAGTGAGCTGCAATCGCACCACTGCACTCTGTATAGTCTGGGTGACAGAGTGAGACCCTGTCTCAAAAAAAAACCCAGCAAAACAGGCTGTTAATCTGCCTTGGCTTTTCATAAAAGCCTTGGCATGGATTGGCATTTTCAAGGTGCTCTTTTTCAAAAAACCCATATTTCTTTCTCTCAGTGCATTAAAATTACTGCCTAGTTATGACCGTAGCATTGAGGAAGTGTTTATTGTCTCTGGGCTCTTAAATGCCCATCCTAAGGTATTTTTAGGTTGAATTAAACCCTTTATCTTTAAATTGGTTTTCTTGGTAGAGGTAATAGCTCCCACTTTTACTTACCCATATTCATGGCTTGAAGAGGAAGACATCAAGAAACTCAAGAAAGCATGAGAAAAGGGAAGAACAGAATTAGGAATGACATTGCCACCTACCATGAGTTGGTGGTGAAGTCCTTAGCAGTTTTTAAGTACTTTGCCAGTGTCTGAAATTTACTTGGACTTTTTATTAGATACTAGTTGCTGTAGGACTCTATTTGGAAAGGAATAGTCAGCTTTTTAGTATTAATTTCTTAATTTTCATTTTGCCATTGAAATGTAATTCCCAAGTCCAGAAGTCATGATTTTTATTAGGGAAGAAGGTTCTGTCAGTTGTAGAAATCTAGACAATATTAATCATTTTTGACATTTGATAGGTCACATTGTTATGTGAGCGTGTATACATGTACATGTGCCCACATATTTAATGCATCTGCATTTATAACTGTTGTTGTGCTAAGCTGATTACTCAGTTTCTTATATAGAGGAATGTATTTCAATGCAATGTTGTATATTAATGGAGGTCAGTAACTTCAACTGTAGCAGGCTGGTGGCTGTCAGAAGCATTACCCTGTTGTGTCTGATAGGGCACAGCCAACAGGCTTGTATTGCCCAAGGGAGCACTCGGTGAGGTGTCAGTACCCCTCATATCGCTGATTCTAGATAACTTCCCATTGAAAAATTGAAGAGATGTGAACGTGTAACTTTTTGCTTTGCTCTTTGTTTTAAAGGAGATGCAAGCAAAGCTCGCAGCGCAAAAATTAGCTGAAAGACTGAATATTAAAATGCGGAGTTATAATCCAGAAGGGGAGTCTTCAGGGAGATACCGAGAAGTAAGGGATGAAGATGACGATTGGTCCTCTGATGAATTCTGAAGATAATCTCCTAAATCACTGACGTTGAGGTGTCATCATCTTACATCAGACTTTCTAACTAGTATCAAGATCAGTGTCAGATATTGTTGAGGGAAGTAATTTTATAAAGTTACACAAAGGTAGTTATTAAAAAAAATCCCAGTTTGTCTTTCAGAAGATGACTTTCATGTGCTTGAAAAGTTTAATTTTTGAATATTGTGTTTAACCACATGGTATTAAAATTTTGCAATATATTGTGTATTGGTCTGATATTTTAGTATATAGTAGAACATACTTTTTTAAGCCAAATGAAAAGAGAGAACTTTGCTTTTTTTCCTTATTCTTAACTATCAAATAGCATTTATTACATGTCTTTCAGTGAAATACTTAGTTCCAGGCACCCAAAATCAATTAGGAAGACATAGTTCCCTTCTCTTTTGGGTAATGAAGGGAGCAGTCTAAAGAATTGTATGCATGTTTGCATGGGGTTATTGAGACATTGGATGTGAAATACTTAGGAAGACATGCATGGAGAATGCTTAACAAATGCTCTTCTCCTTTTTCTGTCTTCCCTTAGGAAGAATGTTCTCTCTCTTCTGATTAGGAAGGAATTCCCTTTTGAGTAGATGCTGGAAGGTGGAAGTTTTTTTTTTTGTTTGTTTGTTTGGTTTGGGTTTTTTTTTTTTTTTTAGAGTCTTGCTCTGTCGCCCAGGCTGGAGTGCAATGGGGCACTATCTTGGCTCACTGCAACCTAGGTGGAGGTCTTTTTAAATAACCTCATGTTACTTCAGGCAAATCTGGTACAGGAAAAGTCCAGGCTAACTGAGCTAGGTGAAGGCTTGTGCATCACCTGGCTTGAGTTCCTTGCTGTCACAGATGATAGGTTCATGTACAGAACATTAATGTTTGGTAAGGAAAGCATTTTTTTTGTTATTGTTGTTACAATTGTCAGTACTTTACTTTTTTTCCCCCAAAGAGGCAGATATAGACTGCAGAAACTTCAGTCTCATATATAAATGTTCATGTCATTTTAGAGGATTATATGGTTGTCTCCAGAGAAATTAACTTACATTATCAAAAAATTCTTTGTTTAATGTATTGGAGTCTTTAAAAGTGTTGAAGAATAAAATATTAATTAGAACAACTTCAAATGCTAATGGTGATGTTTTACTGGGACTTAATTAAATACTTTTACTTTTGAAAAAGACTGTTCACATTTGCTTCCAGGTGTAGTTATTGCTTTCAGTCCTCACCCACCTCAAGCAAATGTGAAAAGTATACTGACCTAAGAGTCTCATTAGTTTTAGTTCTTAAAACTAATAGTAAATGATTTTGCAGCATAAAATTTGATGTTATTTGTGGAAAGCTGGATGATATGGAAGAGTTCATGTGCCTGGACACACAGTTCCCTGTAATCCTGCCACCTAGGGAGATAACCTCTGTTAACATTTTGATGTTGTGGTTTTACTTATTTTTCTAATGATAGTTATACATTTATTTTCTCAAAAATGCAATCATAATGTACATTGCTTTGTGGTCTGCTCTATGTATTATCAACATTTTCCCATATTAAGTATCTTGCTTTTTAGATAGCTGTAGGATATTTTATTTCATGGATATACCATAACTTTAAGACTGATTTCCTATTCAGCAATTTGATTATTTATTATAATGTAATCTGTAAATAGTGATGTGATTAACATCTTAAAATAATCACATCTATACAAAATGACTTATTTCCAGAAGAGACCGCTCTAGAAATGAAATTGTTAGGTGAAAGTGTTTTCGAGAATCTTTATATATCACTCACTGCAGAGATCATGTTCATTTACATTCCTATTAGCAATATATCCAACGCTCAGAATTGAAAATTACTACTTAAAATCTTTGGAAATTGAATAATTACAGAAAAGGGCTACATTTAAAATTTGTATTTTTTTTTATTACTTAGTGAAGGTTGTGTTTTTTTTCCACGTTCATTGGCTATTCTGTATTCATTCTTTTGAGAATTGCTCATTCATATTTTTTCTGTTACCTGGTGAATTTGCTCTTTTCTTGGCTTGTAAGTTCTTAGAATGTGCGTCCTTTGTCATATATTGTAACTTTTTTTTAGCCTTGTCATTTAACATAGTTTGTGATATTTTAGTGTAGAAGTTGTTTTCTTTAGGAGTCTACCTTTGTATATGTGCTTGAAACTATTTTTGTAATCCAAGAATGGATAAATGTCCTTTTCTTCTTCTAGTATTTTCTTATTTCACTTCTACACCTGTCTTTAAAAGGAATTTAAATTTTGTTTATATACATTAACTAAATCAGTACAAGTTTGGGGTGAAAAGGAAATTTTTAATCCATCTCAAATGTATTTGGGTATATTATATAAGGTAGGGATTTGATTTTATTTCAAAGAGTTTATCAATTGGTTCAGTATCTGAAACCACCATTTCCCCTCTGATTCGTAATGCTATTTTTATAGAATATTAAATTCTTATGTCTTTTGTATCTTAGGCCAATTTCTGGGCCTTCTGGGTTTTTTCCACACTGTCAATAATTATCGCTTTAATTGGTGTTAATATTTGGAAGTACAGGTTCTCCCTTGTTCTTTTAAATTTTGTGAAATATAACCTACAAATAAGTACTTAAAACAGAGTTTAATGGGTAAAGCAACAGCTGTGTAATCACAAACCAGATGCAGAGGAGGTCCTGCCAGCACTCCAAAATCTCCTTTTGTCCCCTCTTGACACTCACTCTTTCCCCCAGAGGTAACTATTCTGACTTAAATTCTCCCTTTGTCCTTTTAAGAATTATTTTACCAGTTATGTGTGTAACAATATGGTTTACGTTTTGCTCACTTTTGACTTACATAAAAATAGAATATTGTATGTTGTGTTTGGTGTCTTTCAACATTGCATGTAAGATTCATGTCACATGGTGTGTTTCATTCATTTTCATTGCTGTGTAATGTGCCATTTCATTAGTACCACTATTATTCCACTTTGATGAGTACTTTGAGATTTTCAGTTTTTGTCTATTATAAGTAATGCTTCAGTGAGCATCTTTGTGCACATAAACATGTTTCCATAGAATGTGTACCTAGGAGTGGAATTGCTCAGTTATAAGGTATGCATACCTTTAAAATTTTATATTCCCTCCTCTGCTTCCATGATGTGTGAGTGCTTGTTCATCAACACTTGGTGTTGCCAGATTTTAACTTTAGCCAATATGATGTTTATATAGTAGGCGTTCATTGTGTGTGTGTGTTTCTGTCTTCTGAGATGGAGTCTCGCTCTGTCACCCAGGCTGGAGTTCAGTTGTGTGATCTTGGCTCACTGCAACCTCTGCCTCCTGGGTTCAAATGATTCTCCTGCTTCAGCCTCCCGAGTAGCTGGGACTATAGGCGCATGCCACCACGCCCAGCTAATTTTTTGTATTTTTAGTAGAGACGGGGTTTCACTGTGTTAGCCAGGATGGTCTTGATCTCCTGACCTCATGATCTGCCTGCCTCCGCCTCCCAAAGTGCTGAGATTACAGGTGTGTGCCACCACCCCCGACCTCATTGTGGTTTTATTTTACCTTTCCCTGATTAGAAATGGCATATGAGCATTTCTTATGTTTATTGGGCACTGGATTTCTTCTTTTGAAAAGTGCCCATTCAAGTCTTTTTTTTTTTTTTTTTTTTTAAGCGAGAGTTGTTCTGTTGCCCAGGCTGGGTTGGGGTGCAGTGGCATGGTCACAGCTGGCTGTAACCTCTAACTCCTGGGCTCAAGGGATACTTCTGCCTCAGCCTCCTGGGTAGCTGACGTTACAGGCAGGAGCCACCACACTGGCCTCCATTCGAGTTTTTTGTTTTTCCATTGTGTTGTGTCAGCTGTTTTTTTTTCTCATTGATTTGTAGGATATATTCTGGATACTAATCCTTGGTATTCAATCAAATTTGGTATTTGGTTGGCTTTGTTGGAAATGTCTTCTCCTTTTGGGGGATTATTTTTCATTCTCTCTCTCTTTTTTTTTTTTTTTTTTCCAGAGATGGGGTCTCACTATATTGCTCAGGCTGGTCTTAAACTCCTGAGCTCAAGTGATCCACCTCAGTCTCCTGAAGTGCTGGGATTATAGGCGTGATCCACCACATTCCAGCCCTTATTCTCTTCTTGATGACTGATAAATTCTTAATTTTAATGGCAAATCTATCTTTTATGTTTAGTGCCTTTTGTGGCTTGTTTTAAGGACTTTTCCTGTCCTGAAGTCATGAAGATAATCTTTTATCTTTAAAAATCTTTATAGTTAAAAGATGGTTTATAATGTTGCCTTTCACGTTAGGTCTTTGATTCCACCTGGAAGATATTCATGACTGTGTGAGGGAGGGGTCCTTCTGGACAGCCCTGGTGCTAGCACGGAGTGCAAACACGGTCATTCCCAGCTGCTCCTCCTTGCTCTCCTGCCATGAATCAAGCATCTGTATATGTCTGTGTTACCTTCTGGATTCGCTCTTCAGTTCCATTAACCCATTGTGCTAATATTCCATTGCCTTGTTTATGATAGCTTAATGATAAGACTGGGACAAGACCCACCATCTTACTCTTCAAAGTGCCTTGGGAATTTTTAGCCCTTTGCCTTTTCATATAAATTTTAGAATCAGCTTGTCATGTTCCATACACACAAAATCCTTGGTAGTGCAAATTCTTTCTCGTTCATTTTCAAAAATACGTTTGATATTCTGTCATTAACTTTTCTAACAATTTATATATTGAAATTTAGGAGATAGGGGATTTGGACCTTTGCCCTTGATTAAAGTACACTTACTCTCTATGCTGATGACTATTTTTAGTTTCTTTGAGTTGAATAGAAAATTCAAAATGCTGTTTTATGTGAATACCTGATGTATTGTGTAGTTTTGACTGAGGAAAAGCGGAAGAGAAAGAATTTTTTAAAAAGTCACATTTAGGTTTAAACTGGGAAAATGGAATGAATGCAGTAGTTGTGAACTCTTGCCTTCAATTTTCAAGCGACTATGTCTAGGGAAGGAAGGAAGCGCTAAAGCTTGGGGCTTAACCTGAGTCGTGGAAGACATTATGAGGATTAATCTCATTATATAATAGTCATCTATAGGAGTGATAATTCTTCATTTTCACAGGACCTGTCTGTAATCCACATCGCATTTTCTGGGGAGCCAGGCTGTGAGCTAATGCGGAAGGTAGTTTGTGGGATTTTCTCAGTTTCCTATAACTGGGAGGTTGAGGTGATTTGCTCAAGGTCACTTAGAGCCAGCTAAGAAAAGAACCCAGCACTCAAGATTTTAGGCCCTTGACTGCATGGCCTTGCAGGTGAATACCACAAATCAAGGCTGCATTCAGGCTTTAACACGTGCTAACGCCAGACAAGAGCTCAAATTACTCTGGGGTGTTTGTCAGGTCTCCATGACATTTTACAAGAGAGCTTTTTTCTTCTGATTTTTTTTATTTGCAATGTTTTGTTTTTAATCATCTTACGGCTGTGTGATCATTTCAGTCACGGCTGGAATCTTCACTCCTCCTTCCTTGATGGTCAGCTGCATACAACTTTTCAGGAGAAGAGATACAAGGAAAAGTAAAGTGTCATAGGCTTTACTCAGAGGACCAGGTCTATCTGGCAGTTTAGCCTTCCCAGGCTTAATGACACAGTTTGTAACACTAAAAGTAAAGTTGTTAGGACAAAAATAATTCTGTCTTTGCACACAAAAAGTTGGGAATGCCTGTGCCAAATAAATAAAAGGATTATATATCCAGCTTTTATGGGGAGCATATAGTCATTTAAAAAATATGGCAAATCACATTATTGGCTAGCTGCTTGCTAAAGGGGGATGGGGTGGAGGAGTTTCTTAAAGCTATTATTTTAATTTCTGGCGAAAGTGAGGAAGCTTTGATACTGGGCTGATGAAATAAACCTAGTGTTGGATAATACTGAACCAGAGCCAGACCACAAATCAGACGCGATTCTGAAAGTACAGCATAAAAGCCTGAACAATTAAATATGATCTATTACTTCCCAGATGGTTTTAGAAAACTTGGAATTTAAAAAAGGCAAAAAAATTAAAAAAAGAGGGTAAGCCACTGGAATAGCATTAGATTATTAGATTTAGGATTTAAATACCACTATTTCCTTTGAATCCAGTGGGAAGTTATGTACTCTCTTGACTATTAAGTCTGTAAGATGAGGTCAGTGACCCCTTATCTAATGTATGGGGTATGTTTTAAGAGAACAAAATTTCAAAGTGTGGTCTTTATAGAGCATTTTGAGGTTTAAAAGAGATTCTATATGAAAACCTTATTGTAACGATGGTAACAATTATGATTGAAGTAGTTTAGGGGGTACCTTTGGCCATATGAAGTAAAATGTTTTAAAATCACCACCATATGAAACTTTTAATTTAGTGTTAAAATTAACTGAGAACAATAGGGACTCCCTAAAAAAGCTATTTTGACAAGGGGAAATTAGGACATTGAGCTAAGGAGAGATCCAACTTCATATGGAAAAATTTCACATTATTAAGGCAAAAGAATGAGAGTTGTAAATCAAGTCCTTATTTAGAGCATACAGAAATACTCCTTAAAAGAGGGAGACTCAGCTCAGTGCTTATAAATTTTGTCCAAAAATATTGCTAGTAAATATATCAGTTTTCCTAATCAGTACCACATATATTTGTATTGAATTAAATAGCTTTTCTAGTGATTGTGTTATAAAAATGAAAGCATATCTTCTGTCAATTATTTAGATTTTCAATAAAGAAGATTTTTTCTCCCCTTTAGTTACTCTTAGTGGGGTAAAAATAAAGCACCATTAGAAACACCGTAACTGGCAACAGAAAACAAATCTTATATTGAATTAACATCTTCAGTTTTTAGGGAAGGAAGGAAGCTTAGTTATTTGTTCCAAACCCTATAAATGAAGAAACTGAGGCACAGAGAAGCATGGAGACTTGCTATGGTTGGGCAGCTGGTTCTGACACGGCCAATTTTTTTCTTTCCTAGGCCAATGCTCTTTGATTAATATGGATTCATCTCATAACACATTTTTATAAAATTACTGAAAAAGTGCAGTGCCAGCAATCTAGTTTCTAATTTTAAAATTATGGATGTTTTTAAAGATAGTCATAACTATTGCAGCTGGGTCCAGTACTATAATTTTCTTGAACCAGGGTAATGTGCTGCCCATTATTTATAAGCATGACCCCCTTTTTCCTTTTCACTCCTGACTTGGTCTATTTCGAATGTGCCCATTTTCACACCTCTTCCTTTCCGTCTTCAGTAGTTCCACTTCCGTCAGCCTACAGAAACTTCTCACTCGTCCTTCTGAGACTCTTAGTCTTTTATCAGCATCCAAGGGTAACAAGGGTCTTGGGGTCTGAACAGTATAGCTGACTAATTGGCATCAATCAACTCTTATCAATATCTCGGTGAATATCAGTTTATTAGATGATTTTTTTCATCAAGGAAGATAGGGCTTAAAGCAATGGTAATGGAACAGGCAAGTTTTTTGGGGGGTGGAGGATGGTGGGAGAGAAGAGAGAAAACGGAAAATGAAAGAGGAGAAGGACAAGGAATAGGAAGCAGCCTGGAGGTGCCCTGAACAGCCAAAGGGTAGCAAGAAAGCATAATTTGTAAGAGTTGTCTATCACACTGTCAACTCCTCCCTTCCCATTTTCTCTCAAATCCACTTAAATTTTAAGTATTTACTCCAAACATTCTCCTGAAAAAGCTTTTGTCAAGGTCACCAGTGACCTTCATGCTGCTAAGTTCAATAATCAATTTCCAGTCCTTTTTCTTGACCCCTCAGCAGTTTTTGACATAGGTGATCTCTCCCTCTTTCATGAAACATTTTATTTTATTTTATTTTTTTCTGGTTTCTGGAAAACCACTTCTGGGAGGTACAGGCATACTTCATTTTATTTATATTTCCCTTGATTATGCTTCTCAGATAAGGCATTTTTTTTTTTTTTTTTTTTTTTTTTTTTTTAACCAGTTGAAGGTTTGTGGCAACCCTGGGTCAATCAAGTATATTGGCACCAGTTCTTCCAACAATATGTGCTCACTTCATGTATTGTGTCACACTGTCACATTTTGGTAATTCTTGCAATATTTCAAATGTTTTCATTATTATTATGTCTCTCCATGATCTTGGATGTTACCTTTGTAATTGTTTTGAGGTGCCATGAACCATTCCCCTATCAGATGGTGAATTTAATTGAGAAATAAATACTTGTGTATGTTCTGACTGCCCCGCTCAGTGGCCATTCCCCCAACTCTCTCCCTCTCCATTGGTCTTCCTATTCCCTGAGACACAACAATACTGAATTTAGGTCAATTAATAACCCTACAATGGCCTCTTAAGTGTTCAGGTGAGGGGAAGAGTTGCACATCTCTCACTTTAAATCAAAAGCTAGAAGTGATTAAGCTGGCCGGGCACGGTGGCTCATACCTATAATCCCAGCACTTTGGGAGGCTGAGGTGGGCAGATCACCTGAGGTCAGGAGTTTGAGACCGGCTTGGCCAACATGGTGAAACCCCGTCTGTACTAAAAATACAAAAATTAGCCAGGCATGGTTGGGTGCCTGTAATCCCAGGTACTTGAGAGGCTGAGGCAGGAGAATCACTTGAACCTGGGAGGCAAAGGTTGCCGTGAGCCGAGATCCCATCACTGCATTCCAGCCTGGATGACAGAGTGAGACTCCATCTCAGAAAAAAGGAAAAAAAAAGAAATGATTAAGTTTAGTGAGGAAGACATGTTGAAAGCTAGATAGGCCCAAACTAGGCCGCTTGCAAAAAACTGTTAGCCAAAGTGTGAATGCAAAGGAAAAATTCTTGATGGGAAATTAAAAGTGCTACTCTAGTGTACACATAAATGGTAAGAAAGTGAAACAGTCTTACCGCTAATATGGAGAAAGTTTTAGTGGTCTGGATAGAAGATCAAACTAGCCACAATATTTCCTTAAACCAAAGCCTAATCCAGAGCAAGGCCCTAATTCTTTTCAACTCTGTGAAAGCTGAGAGAGGTGAGGAAGCTGCAGAAGAAAAGTTTGAAGCTAGGAGAGGTTGCTTCATGAGGTTTACGGAAAGAAGCCATCTCCATTAATATAAAAGTGCAAGGTGAAGCAGCAAGTGCCAGTGTAGAAGATGTAGCTAGTTATCCACAAGATCTAGCTAAGGTCTTTGATGAAGGTGGCTACACTAAACAGATTTTCAGTGTAGACAAAACAGCCTTCTATTGGAAGAAGATGCCATCTAGGACTTCCACAGCAAGAGAGGTGAAGTCAATGCTTGGCTTCCAAGCTTTAAAGGACAGGCTGACTTTGTTCCCCCTAGGAGTTAATGCAGGGTGACTTTAAGTTGAAACCATTGCTCATTTACCATTCTGAAAATCCTAGGGTTCTGAAGGATTATGCTAATTGTACTTTGCCTGTGTTCTATAAATGGAAAAAGCCTAGATGATAGCACACCTGTTTACAACATAGTTTACTGAATATTTTAATCATACTGTTAAGACCCACTACTCAGAATAAAAGATTGTTTTCAAACTATTACTGCTCAGTGACAATGCACCTAGTCACTCAAGAGCTCTGATGGAGATGTATAAAGAGATTAATGTTTTCATGCCTGCTAACACAACATTCATTCAGCAGCTCATGGATCAAGGTGTAATTTCTGCTTTCAAGTCTTACAATTTAAGAAATACATGTCATAAGGCTATATAGATAGTGCCACATGTAGTAATTCCTCTGATGAATTTAGGCAAAGTAAATAGAAAATCTTCTGGAAAGGACTCACCATTGTAGATGCCATTAAAAATATTCGTGATTCATGGGAAGAGGTCAAAAATCAACATTAATGGGAGTTTGGAAGAAGTTGATTCCAACTCTCATGCATGACTTTGAGGGGTTCAAGACTTTAGTGGAGGAATAAACTGCAGATGTGATGGAAATTGCAAGAACGAATTCTATTAGAAGTAATTCTAGTTCTAGAATTAGAAGTGGAGCCTGAAGATGGTACTGAATTACCATGAAGCAATTGTTTTCATTTGCTATTATTTCAGAACTTGAAATGATGAAGAGTTGCTTCCTGTGGCAGAACAAAGAAAGTGATTTTTTGAGATAGAATCTACTCCTGGTGCATATGCTGTGAATATTGTTGAAATGACAGCAAAGGATTTAGAAATTTTTTTTAGGGGGGGTCTCGCTCTGTCACACAGGCTGGAGTGCAGTGACAGGATCATAGCTCACTGAAGCCTTGACCTCCCAGGCTCAAGCAATCCTCCCACCTCAGCACCCCCTGAGTAGCTTGGATTACAGGTGCACATCACCATGCCTGGCTAATTTTCTTGTATTTAGTAGAGATGGGGTTTTGCCATGTTGCCCAGTCTGGTCTTGAACTCCTGGACTCAAGTGATCCAAAGGCCTTGGCCTCTCATAGTATTGGCTTTACAGGTATGAGCCACCATGCCCAGCAGGATTTAGAATATTTCATAAACTTAGTTGATTAAGAGGTGGCAGGGTTTTAGAAGATTGATCCCAATTTGGAAAGAAGTTCTGTGGGTAAAATACTGTCAAACAATGTAACATGCTACAGGGAAATCTTTGGTGAAAGGAAGAGTCAATTGATGTAGTGATCTTCATTGTTGTGTTGTTTTAAGAAGTTGTCACCGTCACCCCACCCTTCAGTGATCATAACCCTGATGAGTCAGCAGCCATCAACATTGAGGCAAGACCCTCCACCAGCAAAAAGATTGTAATTCACTGAAGGCTAAATTATACTTGCTAGTTCTTTTTAGCAATAAAGTATTTAAAAATTAAGGTATATACATTTTTAGACATAATGCTATTACAGAGTTAATAGACTACAGTGTAGTGTAAAGATAACTTTTATATGCACTGGGAAACAAATTGTGTGACTTGCCTTACTGTGATATTTGCTTTATATCGGGAATTGAATCCATGTTATCTCCAAGACATGCCTGTACTCAATGGCCACTTCCTCTTAGTCTCCTTTGCAGATTCCTTCTCATCTTCACAATCACTAAACATTGAAATCCTCAGGATTCTCGCCCTTCTCTACCATGCTCACTCCTTGGGTGACCTCATCTGGCCTCTTGGTTTTAAATACCATTTATATTTAATGACTCCCAAACTTTTATCTCTAGTTCAGACCTAGTCTCTCAACTCAACTGCAACAAAAGTGATCTGAGGAGAGTTGGAAGCTCTTGGATTAGGAACCAGGGGATAGAATGGGGTGGTGGTGGCAGTCGTGGTGGTGGTGAAGATGGTGGCAGAGTTCTTGCTTTAGTATTAGCCAAGTCACTTCACTTCTTGGGATTTGAGTGTTTCACTTTCTAAAACAAATGATTGGACCTAGTCAGTATCTCCCAAAATATGTATCTTAAAACAGAAATCCTGAGAAAAATGGAATTTGATGTTCAAATGAACTACCATGCTCTGTTGCCTGGACCAATTGCAGGGGCTTCTGATCTGGTCTCCCTGTTCCAGCCCTTGTCCACATGACAGTGAGGTCTCATCACAGCAGCCAGCATGTGTTGTAAAGCCAGAAGTCAGATCAGGTCATTTTTCTGCCCTGAGCCCTTCACTGACTCCCATCTGACTCAGAATCAAAGCTAAAGTCATTATGGTAACTTACAAGACTCCACATGCCCCTGCTTCCAGCACCTCTGACAGTATCTCTGGGCTCCAGCCACATGGGCCTCCTTGCTACTGCCAGAACGTGGCAAGAGTGTTCCTGCCTAAGGGCTTGTGCACAGCTGGCACAGCTTCTTCCAAACTTCTGTTACCGTTGATATTTTGACCTCTTCCCATGAATCATGAATATTCTTAAAGGCATCTAGAATGGTGATTCCTTTCCAGAAGGTTTTCAATTTACCTTGCTCACGTTCAGCAGAAGAATCACTATGTATGGCATGATCTATGGTTTTATGACATGCATTTCTTAAATGCAGCTGCCTTGAACATGCCCTCCCCAAATATCAGGGGGGCTGGTTTCCTACAAATATCGATTCAAATGTCACCTGATCAGGGATGACAATGAATATAACATAGCCCCCTACTGCTTTGTCTTCATAGAATTGCATGTTTTTCTGTTTGTTTATTGTCTAAGATCCCCCTTTAGAATATGAGTGCAGGGATGTTTATGTGTTTATTTCTACATGTCCAGGTTAGAATAGTGCTAGACACATAGTGAGCGTTCAGTAACATTTTGATAACTGAATGAATGAATGAATGAATGAGTGAATGAATGAAATGAGACAATGAGCGGATGGAGTGGAAGAAGGGCAGGCTTGGAGGGCCACATTTGCATGTCCCTGAGGGCCTGTTTGCTTCCATGTGGAGTAACCCCCTCCCATGTACCTGGCAATTTGTTGTCAAGGGGATGACTTTGCATCTGTGGTTTCTCTTGGTTCTTATGCCTGCCCTGAGGTAGGTATTTTATCCCAGCATTCTCCAGAGAAGGAAATTCAGGGCCAACGAGGCAGGGGCTTTCTCGAAGTCACGCCCTCTTAAGGCCTGGGCCTAAGTCAAGCACCCTTTTTCATTTCCTGAGCAGCCTTTCCTGTTGTGCTGTTTGTTTGAATTCCAGGCAGTTAGTGCCTGGCTTTCACAGAGGGCTGGCGAGGATGGGGTGGGGAAGAACCCTGGTGCATGTCACCAAGGCCCTCACACTGGGCTCTGGGTGGACCCTTCCTTTGGTCCTGACAGCAGCACTTTCACAGATATTCTCCTTCATGATCAGGGAGAACAGGGGAAACAGAAGGCAAGCAGCACAGAAACAGCCCTCTCTAGCTCACCTTTCCAGATCTTAGACTGCCTTCTGCCACCACTGCCTCACCCGCAGCACCAGCCCTGCACTTGTGCAACTGCCTGTGCCAGCAGCTCAGACCCACCCCTTACTCCCAGGGCGATGCTGAGCAAGTTCCTTAACTGCTCTAAACCTCCTGTCTGAAAGGTGGGAATAATCATCATAGTATCGCCTTCATAGGCTTGTTGCAAGGATGAGACAGTCTTGACATAAACAACTGTTACTCCTCCGGCTTCCAGCCCGTGAGGCTGGTTTCATCTTAACATCTTCCCGCCTGCCCCCTGACTTGGATTCACTGCTTTGTGGGAGAGAACAGAAGAGTCAGGTTGCCCACCTAGAACCCCTCGATGAGGCACGGCTTTGCCCTTTGGTCTTCAAGACTGATCCCAATTCATATGTCACAGAAGCCACAGCATTCAGAGACGAAGACCTGGACATTCCTTTAGTAATAAGTGTCGTCCTGTCACACTGCGGTTCCTAAGTCTGGAAGCTAGAGTTCCTAAGTTTGGAAGAAATGGAGTTCATAGGACAACAATATGCCTGAGGGGATGACATGGGCACTCAGCTTTGGTGTACCTGTGGGGGTCCTCCAGGAGATCTTGCAGGCAGGTCTAGGGGGCCACTAGCAAGGCAAGCCTGACTTGTGGGAGAAAGGTGGTGACTGGTGACCAAGGATGAGGCTCCTTCATAAAAGAAGGTGGTGAAGCCCATCGATGAGATGCACAGGGAGGCCGGGCACAGTGGCTCACACCTATAATCCCAGCACTTTGGGAGGCTGAGGCGGGTGGATCACCTGAGGTCAGGAGTTTGAGACCAGCCTGGCCAACATGGTGAAACCCCATCTCTACTAAAAATACACAAAATTAGCTGGGTGTGGTGGCACACACCTATAGTCATAGTTACTTGCGATGCTGAGACAGGAGAATCACTTGAACCCAGGAGGCAGAGGTTGCAGTCAGCTGAGACTCCTCGTTAAAAAAGGTGCCCAGGGAGAGCACAGAGCAGGAAGCGAAAAGGACAAGCAACACAGCCCTGGGAGGCACCATGGCAGGTGAACAGGACGGGCCTCACGTGCAGCAGACTCATGCTGGACTCAAATCCTGCCCTCACAGACTTCCTAGAGCTGCCACACGCACACAGCATCCTTATCCAAAGTAGACAGGACCACAGGACAAAGAGCACCAACGGCGTCACTTGCAAGCATGGGGCCAGGAAGACGCCATGAAAGAGGGGGTCAGAACCATGTCTTGAACCAGAGGTAGGATATGGATGGATGATGGAGAGATGGGTAGACACAGCATTTGCAAAGGAAGGAAGCAGGGAAATTCAGGACATCTGGGAAATGGAGAAATTGGTAATATCTGGCCAGAGGTACCTACAGCATAATGCAGACTTGAATTAGAATGCAGAAGAATTTAAAAAGTATGTGGGTTCAAAAAGTATACAGATTGAAGTTTAGGGGGATTTTGAAATGTATGCGATGATGGCAGACAAGGAGATGGATATTAGTATGCAAGACACTTATCAGGCAGAGGTCCTGAAAAGAAGCACCTGTGAAAGGGAAGAAAAAGCAGCAGAACTGGGCATGGGAGAAGCTGGGGTGCCTCCCTGGGCTGTGATGATGTCTCGACAAAGGACTCAGGCGACTTCACAGGGAGGTCTGGAGCTTGGGAAGCCCTTCAGCTCTGTTTCCCTCTCAGGGGTGTAGTGGGCTGAACATAGGCCCCAAAAAGGTACGTCCTAGTCCCAACCCTCAGTACCTGTGGATGTGACCTTAGCTGGTGTTTGCAAATATAATTAAATGAAGGAGGTTAAGATCATTATCTTGTACTTAAGAGTGAGCTCTAAATCCAATAAATGGTGTCCTCATAAGAGAAAGGAGAGACTGGACACTCAGACACGCAAGGGAGAAGCTCAGGCAGGACAGGAGCAGAGATGGGAGCGATGTATGTAATAGACGCCAAAGAACGCAAAGAATTGCCTGCAGCCGCCAAATGCTAGGAGAAAATCATGGAACTGACCTCCCTTCAGAGCCTCAGGAAGGAACCAACCAGGTTCCTGCTGACACCTTGCTTTCAGCCTTCTAGTCACCACAACTTCAAGGGAACACATTTCTGTTTTATTTATGTGAGACAGAGTCTTGCTCTGCTCAGACTGGAGTGGAGCAGCGTGATCTCGGCTCACAGCAAGCCATGCCTCCCAGATTCACACCATTCTCCTGCCTCAGCCTCCCGCGTAGCTGGTGTGTCCGGAATTGGTGCGTTCGTGGTCTCACTGACTTCAAGAATGAAGCTGCGGACCCAGGTGAGTGTTACAGTTCTTAAAGATGGTGTGTCCAGAGTTTATTCTTTCTGATATTCACACGTGTTCAGAGTTTCCTCCTTCTGGTGGGTTTGTGGTCTCACTGGCTTCAGGAGTGAAGCTGCAGACTTTCAAGTGAGTGTTACAGCTCTTAAAGGCAGCCTGAGGGTACATCTGGAGTTGTTCATTCCTCCCGGTGGGTTCCTGATCTCGCTGGCTTCAGGAGTGAAGCTGCAAAGCTTTGCAATGAGTGTTACAGTTCATGAAGGTAGTGTAAACCCAAGGAGTCAGCAACAACAAGATTTATTGCAAAGAGCAAAAGAACACACCAGCCACAGCACCGAAGAAGACCCGAGCGGAATGACACTGCTGGGGCTGGCAGCCTGCTTTTATTGCCTTATCTGACCCCACCCACATCCTGTTGATTGGTCCATTTCACAGAGAGCTGATTGGTCCATTTTGACAGGGTGCTGATTGGTGCATTTACAAACCTTGAGCTAGACACAGAGCACTGATTGGTGCATTTACAATCCTTCAGCTAGACAAAAAAGTTCTCCAAGTCCCCACCAGGTTAGCTGGGTACAGAGTGCTGATTGGTGCATATACAATCCTCCAGCTAGACAAAAAGTTCTCCAAGTCCCCACCCAGCTGGCTTCCCCCAGTGGATCTCGGGCAGGGCCTGTGGGCAGAGGTACCCGTCAGTTCCACCCCACGCCCCCACACTCCTCAGCCCTTGGGTGGTTGATGGGACCAGGTGCCGGCAGAGCAGTGGGCTGTGCCCCTCCAGGAGGCTCAGGCCGTGTGGGACCTGATGGTGGGCGGGAGGGGGGCTCAGGCATGACGGACTGTAGGTCCCCAGCCCTGCCCCACGGGAAGGTGGCAGAGGCCCCGAGGTCCTGCGAGAATTTGAGCACATCGCGGGCGGGCCTGCAGTGCTGGGAAACCCAGCGCACCCTCTGCAGCCTGGGTGCTAAGCCCCTCATTGCCCGGAGCCAGCGGCATCAGCCGGCTGCTCAGAGTGCGGGGCCCACCAATCCTGCACTCACCCGGAACTTGCGCTGGCCTCCTGGCCATCGAGCAGCTAGCTGCAGCCCCGGTTTCTGCCCACGCCTCTCCCTCCACTCCTCCCTGAGCCAGAGGGAGTCGGCTCTGGCCTTGGCCAGCCCAGAGAGGGGCTCCCACAGTGCAGTGGTGGGCTGAAGGGCTCCTCAAGCATGGGCAGAGCAGACGCCTAGGCCGAGAAGGTGCCCAGAGCAAGCGAGGGCTGCCGGCACATTGTCACCTATCACTGGGACTACAGGTGCCTGCCACAATGCCCAGCCCTTTTTTTTTTTTTTTTTTTTTTTTTTTGGTATTTTTAGTAGAGAGGGCATTTCCCCGTGTTAGCCAGGATGGTTTTGATCTCCTGACCTTGTGATCCACCCACCTCGGCCTCCCAAAGTGCTGGGATTACAGTCGTGAGCCACCACACTCAGCCTATTGTTTTAAATCAACCAGTTTGTGGTAATTTGTTGTGGCAGCCCAACGAAATGAATACAGGAAGCCAGGCTTTTCTACCATGCATGATCTGTCACTGGCTGTGGACTGCGCAGTGACAGCCGACAGGATGGGTGTCCTCCGGTGAGCCAGCTTTCTTCAGCCGAAGCAATCCTCAAAGAGGACTGACAGCTCAGGGCCATTCTCTGGCAGCACTCCCAGCAGCTGGGGGATTAGATTTTTTAGTCCTGAAGGGGATCTGGGTGGCACATAAGAGCAGCCACTTTCCTTACCCTCAGTTTTCCCATCTACATAGTGGGAATAACAATAAGACCTGTCTCATAAGGTTATTAGGAGATTAAATTAGATGATCATACTAATAGTGAACATTTACTGAGCACTCACTGTATACATGCCAGACACATCAAATATGTGAGTTCATATTCATCTGTTGCCCAACATATTGTAAGCCCCCAGCAAACAGTACTTATTATTAGTGGATGTGTCCAAGGTCACCCAGCTGCCACAACCAGGACAGAACCCAGGTTTCCTGACTCTTGGGCAAATGCTTCTTCTGTAATAGGTCCCCTCTCTGCATGTACCTAATTATGTCTTCTTTTCATGATGGCGATAGTAATTTTATGCAATTAAACAAAATTTGTGCTGCACAAAAGAAATGCTATTTTGCCTCATCATCTGAAGGGAAGAGCTGTGAGTTGTCTGAAATTCATTCACACTCTCTCAGGCAGACCCTGTGTGACCAAAGACATTAATTTGCGGGACAGGCTGGGGCAGGAGGGGCTGGGCACAGCTCCCTGCAGCCTACAGCTAATTGGCCTCTGCGGCCCCACGTTCCAGTCCCAGCATCTGCTGACTTGGCATTCCTAAGAAGAGGGGAGAGGCCAGATACTATCATTTTAAAGAGGACAAAGTGAAGGACAGAGAGATTAGCTGATCTGCCCCCTTAATTATGCGGTGAGCTCGCGATGGAGCCAAGAATTGAATCCAGATTTCTCAAGTCCCAGATGGGTTTTTTCATCAGGAGGTCCTGCCACATTCCTTCTCTTGGAACCGCCCCCTCTCTGGATCCCAGAAACACATACCTGGGTTGAGTTCATGAGTGTGTGTGTCTCTCTTCCCTTCATGTTATCTTAATTCTTTAAAAGAAAGGAAAAAAATGTGCTCACCCTTAGAAAATGATCACTTAATTGAGATTAGTAGGGATGAGGCACAAATTTCTTAAATGCTTTTTTTTTTTTTTTTGAGACAGGGTCTTCTGCTCTGTGGCCCGGCCCAGACTGGAGTGCAATGGTGTGATCGTAGCTCACTGCATCCCAAAAGTCCTGGGCTCAAGCAATCTTTCTGCCTCAGCATTTTTTTTTTTTTTTTTTTTTTTTTTGGTAGAGACAGGTTGTTGCTCTGTTGTGCAGGCTGGTGTTGAACTCCTGGGCTCAAGTGATCTTTCTACCACAGCCTCCCAAAGTGCTGGGATGATGGTCCTGAGCCACTGCATCTGGCCTGACTGCTTTTAACCACCTTTATTTTTCAAGAATTTTGGCTTGACACATCCAGAGCCCAGATAGAAGAGGTCTTCAGATTTGACCCACGCCATTTCTTGCCAGAATAATTTATATATGGAGGCACTGTGCAAGTTATTAATGTTAAAAGAACTTTCCTCTTCTAGTCAAAAATCTGAAATAAAATTAATATTGGCACAATCTGGGACTAAGAAGGGACAGTGGCTATCCAGGAATTTCCACAGGCCACGCGCCACTGCGGGCTTTCACCACTGGAGGGCGCGATCTGAATCGTGCACTCAACTTTTCTTCCAAGAGTAGTTGTTCCAAACAAGGTAATTTACCAAAGAATTACTTACTGTCAACTTCAGATACATATCCCAGTTATGTCTCCCCTCCCAACTAAATTCTAGATGTAAAAAGTATGGACAATATAAGAAACGAAGCAATTTGCAAACTTTTATCTAACTGACCACATTGTTTCTATTTTCGTTACTCTTTTTGGGAAACCGCCAAAGTAAATACCCTCCTGTGGGTTGGCCTGGGGGTTAGCCGGCTGGGGCTCCTATGCCCAGCCCCTTTATCTCGGCCTGGATCTTCTTTGGAAACAGAAATCATTTTGTCTTCTATCTTCTGGTGTTGATGTTTAGTCATTCTTTCCTTCAAAGAGCTGAGAAATCCTTTAAAAGCAAGACACAGCTTGTTGGTTAGTTCATTTGGTCATTCATTCATTCCATGGATGTTCACCAACATGAACATGCCATGTGACAAACTGTAAAGCTAATTCCTTGACCTCTTAAAATGAACAGTGTAGGGGGGGAACCCTAATAGTTAAAAATGGGGAAGTGTAATGGAAGGGTGCTATGGAAACATGAATTCTACTTGCCCCTGCTCACCTCCACAAAGGTAACTGATCTTCCATACTCAATAGAGACCACACAGTGCTAGAATTACCATGGCACATCACCAGGTAATGCTGCATTACCTTCAATGTTGCCTTTAAAAGTGTATTCCCTTTAGGTTAGACTTGAAGTACAAATAAATCTATTAGCAGGAGAGCAACAAAAGTTCTCTGAAGAGAAGAGTCCTGGGCTATCAGGCTAGGAATCAAGATATATTGGGTGGTGGGGATGGGGGTGGGAGGGGAGGTGACAGGTTGAGGGGGTGGGGCAGAATTCTTGCTTTGCTGTTAACAAATTGAGTGCTTGGCCAAGTCACTTGACTTCTTGAGATTTGAATTGTCCAGTATCTAAAATGAAGGAGTAGAACCTGGTCAATGTGTTCCAAAATGTGTCTCTTAAAACAGAAATCTTGAGAAAAATGGAATTTGGAGATCAGATGGGTTTGGGAAATACAGCATAATATCTGCCCCCTTTCACCCACTCTCCCATGATAATTCTGCACCACCTTAGCTTTTTAAAGGTTTGAGAGGTCCTGGAGTAAAAAGCCTGCTTAACTTTATTTAGCCCAGTATTTCCCAAATGTATTTGCCTGGAGATTCAGTTTTATGTGATAGCTATTAATGTAGAAATGCTGGACTAGATATTCATTGAAAAGCTGATAAACATTTATTCAATGACTACTCTGTGCTAGGAAGCCACCTCTCTGACTGTATTACATGAGTCTGTGAATTTTATGATTTAATCAAGTAAACAGCATAGGTGGAGATTTTCCTGTAGGTTACATCTTCCAATTAATCTGTTCACAGTTTCCAGAAGATACTGTGTAGTATCATTAGTGGTTTTTCACGTCTGTAGCAAACTTTTTCTTCACTTTATATTGGAGTTCAAAACAGATTTAATTCTTTTAAATGAACATGGCGAACAGCAGAGGATAAATAGTGTTGACCCCTTGCTGGTCTTAACTCCCCGTCTGATCATAGCTTGGACCAACCTTCAGATGCACTGGGCTCTTTTGAATATTCATGCAAATTTCATTTATTCATGTCCCCCCTTTTTGGGGGGTTTTAGGTACTTTAACAATTTGGGTAAAATTCAGTTAGTTTTAGAAAGGAGAAACTTTTAGTACATGTTTTCTTTTGTGCAGCTGATGAAAAAAATCCCCATCTGGTTAGCTAAAAAGTAGAATCATGGAATCATGTTGTCTTTTGCCACTTTCACACAAAGGAAAAGGACATCATACAATCTATCTTTAGAATGTTCTCCCAGGTGTCTTACTCTGCAGAAACTTTAGGAAGTGAGTTTTGACAGAGGGCCTGGTTTCCTTTATTTTAAAGTCATTTTACTTTAGGTTTTCAAAAGAAGACAGGGTGCATGAGAGGGAGGGAGGGGAGAGAATGCACACAGAGTATGGTGAAAAATCCCATTGCCGGTTCTAACTTTGCCTTACATAACATTAGGAGAAAAGAATAGGTAGGAAGTTGGAATCTGCAAGTAAGACATTCTAAAATCTGGATTCTGTATTCTTTTTTATTCTCTTAAATTGACTCAATGCTGCTGGTTGTAATGTCTAACTGATAGCTGCTGATAAATATTATCTTTGTGAACACACAGGGCATCATCAAATGTCAGGTCTGCAGACTCATTTTTTATGCAAGCCCAGCAGATTTTTGTGGATATGGGCCAGGAATTTTAATGAAAGAAAACATCAAAGATGCAAAAGAAATGAGAATATTAGTCAAGGAAGATACACAGCGATGCTCTCTGATAACCCCTGGTATTGACATTAGAACTCTGTGGGAGCAACTTAAATAAACATCTGGACACCGAGTTTAGACATTTTCAGTGACAAACCCCAGACAGATCTTTTCGACTTGCAATAATAAATATTTCAGAGGCTATATGAATCAACTGAAAATCCTGTTTTCAATTATTCTAGTTTTATAAATAGAGCATAATTATTCAAGTATAGAATTTCTTTTGAAGATTAGGTGAATTTTATATTTCCTTTGTCCATATTATACTTCAGTTTTATTATTCATATCAAATTTATGTCTGTGTGTTCAAAAATAATATAGTTAGCTTGCCAGATACTATTAAATCAGAATCCAGCTGAGCTTGATTTTTTGTTACTTTATTTTCAGGAAAGACCCTTTTACAGCCCTCCAGTACCGCAGTTCCGTGAACTTGCTCAGCTTGGCAGCCCCGCTAAGGACACCCGTGGTAGTAAAAAAAAAAGCCGGAAGATTGGCTCCCTGGCTCTTCTTACCAAACTCTGATTGTTTGGAGCAGTTTGACCATCATTTAGCCAGCAAGGCACCAGAAGGATGGCGTGCTGGTAATGCTTCAAGAGAGCCAAACTTGATAAAAAACCTGGAGGAAGTAAATATAGCTAGGCAGTTAGTGACCAAAGCTACTTGGATGGGCCTGTTGATTGCTATTGTAAATTTAAAAATATGAATACAGGCTTTTCTCTAGAAATTGAAAATAAGAAAGGAAAGGGAACTGTGATGAATTGCGTATATTACCTCCAGAGAGCCTAAACGCCCACATGTTAAAAGTTAGCATCTGCGGCAGATAGTCCTTAATATTTATGATCTGCTCTGGCATTGAGAATGGGACGCGAGAGGGACATACTGGTTAGAGGCTGGCTTGATAACTCTTGAAGGCTTGTTACCTGGTGCTTGCCAGGGTATGCTTTGTGAAATAGTTATGTACACTCGTGCTCTTCCTCCCAGTCCCTGAACAGAGTGATACTCATGGACCGGGACTGCCTCATTCTTGGGTCTGACACAGATGCCCTTTTAAAATGCTTTGAATGAAGAAGCCCTAGTTCTGCTTCTGACAGTTTCAGGGGAAGGAAGCTTTAGGCAAGCCACAATGTTTCTATTTGTCCAGATCAAATCTATAATTCGATAATAGTAGCTAGTGTTCATTGAGCCCCTACTAAATGCAAAACACTTAATAGGACCCACGTTAAGGAAATACATGTATATAATATAAAAAGTCTAATAGAACTAGAAGGCTTATAATGAAAAACAGAAATCCTCTTCTTAGTCTCATTCCATCCCTAAAGCAACTACTTTAGTTGTTTCTCAGTTATTTATCTCCAGATTTATAAATAAGATGCTTATAGTGCTATTGTTTCATTTCTAAGATAGGCATTATCTACTGACTGAAGAGTGTGGTTTCGCTCTTATACTTCATCCACTCACATTCCCGTACACTTCTGCTCCCTTCATCCTTTCTATTTTAAATTAAATATCCAGTGTTTATATTATAATGACTATAAATAATATTTCTATTAATATTCTCAAAGTGTAGTGAGTGTCCTTCTTTACATGACTTGAGTTTGCTTTGGAATCTATAGTCCCTTTGTTTAATTTTCTATGTGTCTAAAAATGAAGTCTCAAACTTTCCAACAGAATCATAGAGCTCCTTTCTGTATTGTCAAATGAGTCAAACAAACTATTATTCCATTTTCTTTGACTTGGAGGCATCCCTGCTGGAGTTCTCTGTCCTGAACTCTGGCCCGATGGGTCTAGTGATCTACCACACTCTGTCATTCTGAGACTTCGCTTCACTCTCACCCAGGGAATTCTCTTTACCTCATTCCTGTATATGATCTGCTTTCTGGATCTCATGTCTTTGTCTTTCTCATTTTGCTCTCATATGTTGACAAAACACATCTTTCAGCAAAAATGAAAGTTGCAAAAAGGCAGGATAGGAGACAAATTTTTCCATACCTTGTATGTTTGATGATTTGCTTTGTAGTTGGGCTGGGTATAGAATTCTAAGTAGGAAATCATCCCCCACTTAGGATCTGGAATGCATTAATGACTCTACTGTCTTTTTGCTTCTAGTTATGGAGGAATTCAATGGCTTTCTGATTCCAAATCCTATATATGTGACTTTCCCCGCCCCTTTCTCACTCTTCCTCTCTCTTCTGCTCTCAACATTTAGGTCTTTTTTTTTTTTATTCTCTAGGATATTAAAATTCCATGATAAACTCACTCAATCACTTTGGTGTGAGCACCCTCTACCCATTCTTTTTTGTGGAGATGTAGGGAGAGCTGGTGATTGTTGGGCTCATTGAATCTAGGAAAGCCTGTCTTAATTTCTGAAAAATTTTTCTTATATTAGTTAGTTGATAATTTACTCCTTGCTAGTTTCTGTCTTCTTATGTTGGAACTTCTGTTAGTCAGATATTGGATCTCCTGGATAATAACTATAATATTTTAATTCATTATAGTTTTAAAAAATTCTCTTTGAATTATCTCTATTTCTTTCAAGTGCTTCCCACCTGCCCCACCCCCTGCACCCCATTTGCTTTTGGTTTCTATCATTTTAGAGGCTCTCTTCTAATCTCTTCTATCCTTGCTGTCAGGTGAATTACTAAAAGGTTGTGGGGAAGTTCTGCGGGTGGGCCTGGAGTGAGAGGGCACATAGCCTTTCTTTAGGAGATCCTCGGGTGTCAGCATCTGTCCCTCTATCAGGTTCTTTGGAAAGTCCCCTGCCTTTAGGGTGTGTCCCTGGCTGCCAGCATTTGGGGGATGGTGCTAGGACACTCCCATTCAGCCTGCAGTCTTTCATTCTGTCCCCCTAATTTTTGATAAATTGCCCCATCCTTTCTTCAGCATGTACCCTGTGTATGCTTGAGTGTCTACTGAGTGTCCTCGAGTTCACCCCTCTCTGGCCTCTCTCACCAGCTGCAGGGGTTGGACAAAAGGGTGTGGGGGTCTCTCCACACTTTATGTAATTCATGATCAAATCCTGTGGATTTTTGGCCTGCCTCTCAGTCTGACTTGCAGAGAATCTCACTGCCTCCCTCTCTGAACCTTTCTAGGGTTCAGTGGTGTAAATTGGCCTGCTTTGCACTGGTTTCTCCCCTCTGCAGTTTCATATTAGCTTTCTTTACACTAGTGAATGGGTAGATGAGTTGGTATTTTTAATACTATTTTTATCAATCTGTGCTCATTTCAGCAGGGCTGCAAGGTAGAATGAATTTAAATGCATGTTTCAATCTGCATTGTCTAAGTGGAAGTCTTAAACCATCAACACAACAACCTTATAACGTGAATATTATCCCCATTTTGCAGATGGTGAACCAAGCATAGTGTAGGCCAAACAGCTAGGAATTGAGAGTGTTGGATCCTAAGGCCAGATCTGTCTGACCTTGTGCCTTGGAGGACTGAACTTAGTCATCTCCAAAGCAGTGGTTCTCAACTCTATTTGACATTAGAGCCACCCAGGGAGCTATAAGACATGCTAATACCTAGGCCACACTGAAAACGATTAAATCAGAATATCTAAGGATGAACTCCAGGCACTGATAGTTTTTACAGCTCCCCTGGGAGATTCTAATGTGCATCCTGGATTGAGAACTGATGCTCTGAATGTTCTTCCAGCTCTAGGATTCTATTACTTTCCTTTTAGAGCAGAGGCTTAGTGTGCAGTGTGACAGTCTGAATCTGTCTGGGAGGCTCCTCAGGCCATTTCCTCAATTGCTCTCCATCCTTTCCTCCTCCCTTGAGCCCTTTTTTACTGGCTCTTTAGGGTGTGTGGCTCTATTCAGATAGAGATGTCAGATTTAGTAAATAAAAATATGGGACACCTAGTTAAATTTGAATTTCACAATGAGAACACATGGACACAGGGAGGGGAGCATCACACACCAGGGCCTGTCCAGGGTTTGGTGGCAAGGGGAAGGGAGAGCATTAGGACAAATACCTAATGCACGCGGGGCTTAAAACCTAGATGACAGGTTGATGGGTGCAGCAAACCACCACGGCACATGTATACCTATGTGACAAACCTGCATGTTCTGCACATGTATCTCAGAACTTAAAGTTAAAAAACAAAAAACAAAAAACAAATTCGAATTTCAGATAGCAACGAATACTTTTTAAAGTATTACGTCACATGTAATATCTGTGACATTATTGTATTTTACTGAAAAATTATTGGTTGATTCTTTGAAATGCAAATTGAACAGAGTGTTCTTTATTTCATCTGGCCACCCTATATTCAGAGCCCCAGTGCGCAGAGTGATGGAGGTTGGCAGGAGCTTTCCTCTGGAAGTAGCCCCCCTTTGGGCCCTCTGTGCTCCCCAGGCTCCCCTGCACATGGCCGCCCCTCCCAGAGGAGAATCCAGTGCCTGGGCAAAAATGATGCTCCCATTTTTCTTCCTTTCCCTCTTATAAGTAGTATAAGTATTCTCAATGTCAGCTTAAATGCTACCTTTTCCAATATATCTTCCCCACGTTTTCTGGTGTCCCCATAGCACTTCGTTTGGTAGTCATTAACAGTTGCAGCTATGAAGTTTCACGCCGCCTGTTGTGAGATGGCACCTGCCCGCCTCCACCATGCGACTGAAAGCATCTCCAGGGAAGAGATCCTGTTGTTCACCTTCCCATGCCCTCACCACTTGTGTCTCCAGGTTTCCAGGGTGTGGTAGTAGCACATGGGGGCCCTTAGGTACGTGGTTGAGAAGTTACATCTTTATTGCCCCAGGGGTTGGCTTCTCCCCCAACCCCTTCCTTTGGCAAATCTCCTTTTCCTGTCAAGTTAGATACTAGAGCATACACCTGAAGGAGGCACTCACTCAGGGAAGTGCACGTTCAGGGTCTGTACTTGCATGGCCCTAAGACCGAGGGCCACCTTAAATTGTACACCCTTTGCCTGGCTTGCCTCACCCTGGGCTGGCCCTGCCTCTTTGGGAAGCCAGCACCCACCCCTTGGCCCAAAATAAAACAGGCCTTGGATCACTCAAGTAGAAAGGTGTGTTTCACAAGCTCCATGTGCTTGGTTTTTGTCCCCCTTGCCCATCCGCCGCATGTGGATGCTGAGATCTGTTCCTTTGGTCCGTAGGCCACCATTGCATTGCCAGCACATGAGAGTGGGTGTGTGTGAAATGCACACTCTAGGTACACAGAATTGCCTGCAGACAAATATTTATTGACAGTTAAGAAAATGTAGTAACAATGAGCATCAGTTCCTGTCCTCAATGTATACAAGAGTCTTATAACTTATGGTATATAAGAGTCTTAATTATAAGCCTTTTATATTCTATGCCTCTCTGTTAACAAAAACATATTCCCTCCAAAAAGAAAAAAATCACAGAGCTTTCTATTCTGCAATACCTTGAACAGAAATAGGGTCATTGATGCCCTTAACAGACTGTGTTGCTGTAGACAGCCCTTAACCTTACAGACCTTGGTTTCTTCATTTGTACAATGATGGGGGATCAGATGAAACAATCTCTGGGACCCCTCTGTATTTTAAAACTTCCATAATTTCTCTATCCTAGTATTTTATTGTCTACTAAACTGGTACTTAAGTCTTATGAAGCAACAAAAATATTTCAATTTTGGATATCTTTCTTGGTTCATCACTTAATCTAGTTCCATATCCTGGCATACTGCTTTGTCTAAAACCTATATTTTAATTTTTTTAAATGCAATTTATCCCTTATAACTCTTTTTCATGTCCCATAAAAATGATGGATAAGGGAAGGTAGATAAAGCTGCAGATCAAACTGAAATTCTGATAATCTAATAAATGCTTTGAGCACCAATCTTGCAGTTTACGACCTCTTGCCAATTGATTTATGGCCCCGTAGTAAATTTTCTCTCTCACTTATCAAATATTTATTGGAACATCTTGTTCTTAACAGACAAAGTACTGTATAAAACATCTGTCAAAACAAAAGCCAATTCAATTAAATATCTTTTACTTCCAAATCTACTTCTCTGGTTCTCTCCAGCATCCAGATTGCAAAACAAGTTGTGTTACGCACAATCTTTGAGCAAGTTTTCAGAAGCAAAAAAGGCATACCATTAAAACTAAAGTTAATCTGAAAGGAGTGAAAAATCCCCATTTACTTCCCAGTAGAGGGCTGGCCCACCCAGTGATTCCTGATCTTTTCATCGGTGATGGCTCTGTTACTCGTTTTCCCCTCACAGACCCTAAAATTTGCAAGATTTTCTTGAGAAACAAACTTCATTTACTTGGTAGTCACTCGTTTATGATTAATCCAAAGATGTATTCACCACTAGCTCCCCTTGTTAGTCAATGATAATCCGCGTCCAGTCACAGAGTTGATATAATTCCAGCTAAAACAAAGGAAAATAAATGTAGGTACAATTTCTTTTGGCATCTTGAAATACTAAAATAATCTAAGGGTCTCTCCATCACTGTCTTTGAAGAAACAACTAAGCAAGTGTAAACTGAGACATTTTTCACTCAGATTCTCTTTTTTTCTACTGTCAACTCCCACCAGAAAAAAAGAAAACGGCATTTAATTTTCCAAGAGCGGTAGCGGTGAGAGAGAACTTTGGGCTTTTTGTAGCAGAGATTCGTGTCTGTACTTCCTCGAACATTTTGTTTGTGTACGAGGGAGAAATGCTCAAATTTGTGTTCTCCACCCCTCTTTTTGACCTACCAACCTCTGAGCTACGTTCTGAAGGTCAGTTTATGGAAGATTTGAATGTGTGGCTTAGTGAACCTGACTCGCAAGATTTCCACAGTTTAAATTTCTCCAGAATTCAAGGTTCCAAAATTATTGTTGTTGCTAAATGCTCCCCAAATGTAGCACGGATCAATGACATATTGAAAGCATATGTATGTTTACCTCCATATTGATGTCATTTCCTGTAACATCGGGAATTATATGCGAAGTGCAGGGCGGCGGGGTGCAAGTGAGGAGATCTGACAAGCAGAAGCAAATGCAAAATGTATTCCAAGAGATGGCTCCATAGGATTTTCAACGCTAAAGTTGAAACCTGAAATACACACTCGTCTTAAAGAAAACAAAAAGCATTCTGTGGATGGACATTAGTAGTACCGGAGCCATTCTCTCTTCCATGTAGGAACATTTCTTTGCCATAGGAAATTTTGGAAATAGTCTTAGCTGGAAAGTCATATTAATTGCCACAGTCGTAGCTACTTTCCCCCTGGACTTAACCTTTCAATCGTGATGTTGCCGTCGCCCCAGGGAGTAGGGATAGAATAGATAACTTCAGTCAACAGATTTTCAAACTTGTTCCCTTCCACCTCTGTTACACAAGTCCCCTTCCTGACAACTGAAGGGAAAAGAAGGAAAAAATGCAGGTTAGAATAATATAGAAGTGGAGTTCTACAAATGGTGAATTTTTGTCATCTGTGGTCTGGTTGCTCTGAGTTCCTCTGTGGACAGCATGTATTTTAATTTCCATCTTTAAAACTCAGCTACTGAAGGTCAAAAGTAGTTTTTTAAACACTGCAAATTGTCCTTGGGCATTTAGCATTTTAAATGTTAGCCCTGAGTTTCTCTAACACCGAAAAAAGACTCCACTGAAAGCAGGTGGACTTGCAAGTCCCTCCATTCGACTCCTACGGTCCTGGGGCCCCTCCTAGCAGTGCAACCTCCAGAGCAAGTCTAGAGCAAAACTGGGAGGAAGCAGTTTGTGCAGAAAGGCCGTGAAGTCATTACTTGCCATGCCCGTTTCCCCTGCCTTCTTCCTGGGTGAAGCACAGCTGCACCAAAGCTGCCCACTCAGAGACCCCTCAGGGCTCTGTCTGCCTGTTCCAGCTGTGGCCCTTACTGACCTGCTTTCCATGGGCCCAAGATGCCTGACCCTGGGAGAGAATAGGCTCCCAGATCAATTAGCCCCCATTTGGTATTTACTAGCTAAATGATATTGGGCAAGTTGCTCAGCTTTCTGGACTTCAATTCCTTACCTGTACAATGGATTTTGTGCAGATCAAATAATATGCTGCATGTAAAGCACTTAGTAGAGTGCTCAGTCCCTATTAAGGGTACAGGAAAAGTTAGTTCTTATTATTAATGTGATTAACAACGTTGGAGGGGAAGTGTCCGTGTGTGATAAGGTCTCAATATATTCCTTTATATTTCCACATCCAGATGCGTTAGGCAAGAGTGTGGAACTCCCCGGACCTTAATGGCCTTGTGGGAGGCTGCCTGAGGCTGGAGTGTGTGAAAGGGAAGGAGGCCTTGGCTGCCTTTAGCAGCCAGAGCTTGAAAGGCCACAAGGTGGCGGTGAAACACACCAGAGAGGGCTCAGGAAGGCTCCTGGAGCTCGCTCTTGCTGGGTGCAGAGCCTTGGGGATACAACCCTAGCAAGACAGAGCCTGTTCCTGTCCTCACGAAGCTTCTGGTTTGGCAGGGGAGAGAGTAGCAAACAAATCATTGCCCTCCAATTCTCCAGCAGGGGTTTTCTTGTTTTTTGTTTTTGTTTTTTCTATTTTACTGGCTACATGCACCCAACCCAAAGTTTGGTCCCCTTCTCCGTGCTCTCCCCTGAGCCCTCTCTGTCATAAGCCCCCAGTACACTCTTAGGCTCTGGTTCTTGAGCTCACCTACCCGCTTAACCAAGTCTGGTCCCTGTAACTGTGCACAACCAGCAGAGAGTGAATTTGTTTTGTCCTGTAGATTCTTCATGTTTCTCGGTCTGGAGGTTTCAGATTAGGGTCTGACTCAGTGGGTTCAGTTCCTAGGGAAGCTCCATCTCCCTAATATTCCTACTGAAAAGTAGTTTCAGGAATTCAGATAACACTGATTGAACTTGCAGTATGTGAGAGGCACCGTACTAAGCACTCAATATGCACGATCTCACTTAATTCTCTTAATCAACCTTTGAAATTGGTACTATATTTACCCTAATCTTATAGATGAGGAAATTGACACTAAACAACATGCCCAGATGTCAGAGTTTGTCAGCTGCAGAGCTGGGATCTGAATTCTGTTTTATGTTCTTTCTGGTTCCATGCAGCTTCTATGGGAACACAGGCACTTCTTTCCTGGCTTGAGGCTTGCCATTTCTGATGTTCACCTTTAGGCCATCCAAAGCTCTGTCTCTTTGATATTCTAGGCCTTTCTCAGCCAGGAAGCAGCCAGCCTTCTGTCCCCAGGACCTGTGTCCTGCCTGCTTCCCCTCAGTCATCCCAGTCTGCTCTCCATGCTGCCCCACTGGCTGGGAGCTCTGGTCCCACCTCTGCCAAACATCTCTACACCCTCCCAGGGGTAGCTCAAATGGCACGGATGGCTCCTCTCTTCCACCTGGTTCTCCAGGACTGCCTCCCTCGCGTCTCCTGTAACACTGCACACTGGCCTGTGCAGGTTTTGTCTGTGTGTCTGAATGGTCAGCTGTGCAACCTCTTGTCTAGCTGTCTATTGTCCTATGACTCCTAGCACTGAGCACAACACACTGAAGGCACAATTTTGCCTCGGGCCCAACGTCTGCCTTCCGCATTCAGTAGATGTGGTGAAGAAGCTGAACTCCAGGTATCCTGTTGATCCAGCCACAGTGGATGATTACTGCTGGTTTGCTTGAGTTTTGCTGTGGCCATGTTGACCAGTCAGTCAATAAATAAACCCCAGGAAACCGCTGACAACCCATGACATGATGCCTCCTTTGGCATCATCAATTACAAAATGTGCCATATTTGTTGCTTGTCCTACCTCTTCCCTTGGGAACCCAGTGATCTGTCCCTTGTCCTTGAACACCGTCCCAAACCTGCTTGCAGAACTGTCATTCACACTCAGGTGTGACCGAGTGATAGCGCTCCTTTTGCTTTTCTTGGTGGGGGCGTGCAGCCTGTTTTAACCGGAACCAAAGCTGAAGAAGGATCGATGGAAGAATGGCAGACAACCTCAGGCAAGGGACCATGCCTACCTCCAGGAATTACACCTAGGCCACATGAGTTCATCTTTATCTTGACTTTTGATATTCTCTAAGGGATAATTTTCTGCAGAAAGATCTCAGGGTGGGGAGGCTGGGGCCCTGCTGACTGTGAGAGTTCCTTCACCAGCTGATAAGTGTGTCTGTCAGCTCCCAAAGAAAGGGGCGCCCCATAACCTGACCTTGCTCTTCTCCTCTTACCTTCTGGGCAGCTCCTTCATGGGCTCCTCGCCTTCCTCTCACTCTCCAACAATGGGCTTCTTTCAGCCCCGGCCCCTTCCCTTTGCCATTTCCCTCTCCCTGAGCTCGTCTATTCTCATGGTTTCATTAGCACCTCTTTGCAGATGACGGGCAAGTTGACCTCTTCAGCCATGACCCTTTCCTGTGCCCCAGACTGCATTTCCAACCGCTGACAGGACATCTCCACTCTCAGGTCCGAAGGCCCCTCAGTGTGCCCAAGGCAGCGTCCTCCATCCTCTCACTGCCTTCAAAATGACTTCCTCAGTGGGCATCTATTCAAGCAGGCCTCCTGCCAGGCTTCCTAGAGTCCCTGGCTAGCAACTTTGGAGTCAGTTATCAACTCTATTAAATGCTGGTCATGCATCAGGCATCAGGCTTGGGCTAAGGGTAGAGAAATGAATAAAAGTCACTGAGAGACCTTAAGGGACTCAGCCTAAAGAAGAGAAATGCACAAAGAATTTAAGACAATCATAAGATTGAGAGAGGTGTGCAGGGTGCTATGCAGGGCAGCATTCCATAAATGCTTCTTGGTGAGGAGATCTCAGTCTTGGCTGGGCTTGCCTTCCCTTCCTGTTCCCACTGCCGCCATGTTGGTTCAGTCTCCTGTCACTCACAACAAGATTAACAGCAACGGTCTCTTCTCTGTCTCCTTGATGGTAAATTTCTCTTCAATGCCAACTAATTTTCCCAGAATACTGCTCTTACCAACTCTCAAGAAAACAATTCACTTTGTGCTCTAGCCTTTCTCTGTGGCCTTATTTTATCACAGTGGTTAGCAGGTGAGCTCTAGTGTCAGGCTCACCATTCTAGAATCTCAGCCCTGCTACTTAGTTGCTCTGTGATCTTTGACAAGATACTTAACCTCTCTGTGCTCCGCTTTCCTAATCGGTAAAATGGGGATAATAATAATACCTACTTTGTTGAGTTGTAAGGACAGAATGAGTTAATACAGGCAAAAATTATAAGCCCTGAATAAGTGGTAGCTATTATTATTGTTCTTTTCTATTGCTTTTAAGTAGAAGGGGCTCTTGGTTCCTTTAAGGCCTCCTCGAAAGCCTTGTGTAGTGTTCCCTCTTTTCTCCATGATGTTGCCTTTGTCTAAGACACTGGCTTTTCTGGTTATGTTGCTCCTGCCCATTTCTCAGAGCCAGCTCAGTCCCCTTAACTTGTGTGGAATGTTCCCCAGTACCTGAAATAAATAAAACTTTCTTTACAAAAACACATGGTAGGCCAGATTTGGCCCGCGGATTGTAGTTTGATGAGCCCAGCTCCAGATGAGAGCCAGTTTGCTGGACAAATTCACTGCTCAGCAAGCCTCTCCGAATTTTCCTCCCAGGAACAGATGCGTTCCTTGTTGTTTGGACTCGAGTCAGCCCCGGCAAATGTTTCAGTGGCCTGGACAGCTAAGGTGAGCAAGTGCTCCTTGCCTGACAGCTTTGTTCCTGAGATCAGCCAGAGCAAGAGAGGATGGGACCCAGGGGGCTGAAGACATTTAAGGAAAAGAAAACCAGAAGTTCTTCTCATCCCTTTCTTCCTCCCTAACCCACGGTCCATTCCCACTGCCCTCAGCCCTGGTCCCAGAGGTAAATAAATAGACGTTTTATAACCACTTTGGACAGATTTTTGTTATTAAGAAAGGAAATTAAAAGTCTCAAGTGTAGATAATATGGAGCTTGCTAGACAAATTGACAATAGCCAGGAAATTTGAAACGCAGGGCTCCAAGCTCCTCCACCAGAGTGCCTTAGGTTTGTGATCTCTCTGGGCTTGCCTGGCTTCCGGGTGTGACGGTGCAGCCTCAAATGTTCTGTCAGTGGACGCCGTGGTTCTCTGTGAGAAGCACATTCTGTGGGCTGTGCTGCTTTGCCCAGTATTGATGAGGCATTTGTGAGGACCCTTCCTCCTCCTCAGGCCCCAATTCCCCTTTTTCCTCCTTGAAGCTTGGGGGAAGGCAATCAGCTCCCCAAAAAGAGTCCAAACCCCTAAGCTCTGGGGTACCCTCTTTTAATGGAATCCTTTTTTAAGGGAGACAGAAATATTTCTCTTGAGAACTGTCCTGCTTGCGTTCTCCATAACCCCTTTGGTTGTCACCAGGGGAGTAATTATAATTTAAATCGATGGGTACTTGAGAGAAGGCGAACTATTTGCCCTCCCTTAGCACTTGACATTTTGAACATTGGACAATGAGAGGTGACTTTGTTTATTTATTGAGCTATTATGGCTTAGTGCTTAGAGGAGTTCCTGCCAAGAATGGAAAGAAACCTCCTTTTTGGATTATGTCTTTAAGCACGAATTGCTTTGTTACTGGTCAATATTTGGGGGCAAAATCCAGTGAAAGCTATGTTCATTTGATGTAGCATACATTTCCCTCTATCTCACTGAGTATGCCGAAAGTAAATGCTGTCTTTAGTATTTCTGACATCTGGTCTTAATATTTGAAAGTCTGTGTTTTATGTGCTTTTTTGATAGACAACATTTTTTCTGTGGAGCATTTTGTTATTAGAGTATGTGAAATGTTGATATTAATCTGAGCTGCCCTGGTCTTCATGGAACACAAGGCCAGTCTGAAACGATCCTTGGGAGCATCTTTGGGAGAGTATTTTTGGGATCAAGCAACATATTTTGACATCCTTCCAAGGGCATGTGATTGTGTTTTGTGGAATCACTGTGTACATTTAACCCGGAGGACTGCTAGGCAGGTTTGCTGCTCACATCCAATCTCTCCAATCAGTATATCTGGTGCTACTATGGCAGGAACATTGACAGGTTCAAAGAACAGATGTCAGGATTGACCTTCTCTACTCCGTGTTCCTGGACCCAAAGGGACTGAAGGGCTCTGTGAGTAGAGGGCTGAGCTATGTTTCGAAGGGGCCTTCAACTCTTTCTGGATTTGAATGGACATAAAAGCTGAGGCCTCTTCTCAAATAGGCTGGCTCGTGCAGATTTTTTTTTTTTTTTTTTTGAGACAGGGTCGCACTCTGTGACCCAAGCTGGTGTGCAGTGACACAGCCTCAACTCACTACAACCTCTACTTCTTGGGCTCAAATGATCCTCCCACCTCAGCCTCCTGAGTTGCTGGGACTATAGGGGCACACCACCATGCCCGGCTAATTTGTGTATTTTTGTATTTTTGCAGTTTCTTCATGTTGCCCAGGCTGGTCTCGAACTCCTGGAGTCAAGTGATCTGCCTGCCTTGGCCTCTCAAAGTCCTGAGATTATAGGCATGAGCCACTGTGCCTGGCTCCATGCAAGCAGCTCCACAGACTTGGCCAGGTCTGATGGGTACCAGCACTCTGGTCATATGCAGAATGATGTCCACTATCATTGTTAGCTGCTCCAGGAAAAGAACCTACTGATGAAAGTAAAATGTAAGAAGTTCATGAGAATTAGGGTGGTGCGGAAGAATTTGGGATGAGAAGGTATGGTGAAGTTAAGGCAAGGGGATGTGACAGTCACCAGCATTTTAGACTTGGAAATTCTTAGACCTGGCTAAGGTCACAGAACTAGTTATTATTAACTAGACTAGAATGGGACCAGAGCTGGGTGTGCCCACTAACAAATCAGCTGGGACCAGAATAGAGAATCTTATCATCCCTGGTCAGAAATGCTGATTGCATTTATGCATATTTTTTTCTTTTTTATATAAATTAATAAAGTGTCAGTAAAACTTTCTAATGCAGATTCCCTAGATGAGTGAAGAAGAGCTAAGACCAGGACATTGAGAACCCTTGGGACATAGTCAAGCATTGACTCCTGCAGAACAGCTCCCTGAAGCCACCTCTTCTCAATCTTCTTTCCATTACATCTGCTTCATTGCAAGAGAATACTATGGTCTTGTGTGGTTTCTTTTTTCTTTTTTTTTTAAAGTACAAGTCTACTTTGAATTAAACTTCATTATTGAGTTCTTGATTCCCAGATGCTCTCTTCTTAAGTTCACTGAAGAAGAAAATTAAATAGAAATGCACACAGTATAAGAGACATTTGTCATCCAATGGAATATATTAAGGTAGAAACCCTGGATGAAAAAAATCCCAGAGCATTCTTGGTCATAGTTTGGTGGTGCCTCAAAAGAGAAAAGATCTTGTAATCCCCAGGATTGGCAGTCACTCATAAACTCTTCTCATAAAGTTACAGGGTTGTCTTGGAACCATGGTGGCTTTGCCCAAGTTGTTTAAATTCTACTTGTTGACGAAGAATCTCCAAGACATGTGGTTAAGAGAAATGACCATGGTGTAGAGCAGGGTGCATAGCATATGGCTATGTGGTTAAAATTAAAAAGAGCATCTGTAACTGTGCATATATGGAATATATAGGGAAAGATATACAAAAGCTGGCAAGTTTGCATCAGGGAAGATGAGCCCAATGGCCAGGGACCAGGGAAGGAGAGGGACTTCCTTTTCACTGTAGTCTTTTGTATCTTTTGAAATTTATACCATGTACCTGCATTATCAGTTCCAAAAAATTAGTTGAAGCCAATAACTGAAAAAATAACTACTTAATGAGCCCTCTGTCTACCCTTTTGGAACCCAGCTTTCTAAAAGAAGACAAAATTTACCAAACCAACTTATAGAGAAAAGTACTCTCACCCCTAGCTCCTTTCCATTCCCTTGCTGACCTACCAGCAGAACCACCCCCAATACCATGATTTTTAATGAAGTTAATTTTTTTTTTACTTTTTATTTTTTCTTTTCTATTTTGATAACCACTTTCTGTGAAACAATAATTTTTTCAAAACTTGGCTCGTATCTCCTTTTATGTTAGCAGTCATGGCGTAGAAAAGCTGTCCACAGAATGATAGACATCAAAAACAGTTTTCTGTTTAGACGGATAGCTCTAAATGCGTGCAAACAGGTGCCTCTATGTGTGGAAGGAAGACATGCTAGATTATTTGGGGTCCACCTACAGAGGAATAAGCTAATTTACAGAAGAGTGAGACAGGCTCTGCACTGAAGGCTAGGGTTAAGGCATACAGCTAATGATAAAATAAATGAACGTGACTTTCTAAAAATGTCATGGGGGAGAAGGAAATGAGGAGGAAGGGAAAACTGGCCTCTATAATCCTGTAATGTTACAAATATAATTGCCATGTGACTCAGATCTTCTCAAAGGTTAGAGGGCATAGGTCACTTTTTTAGCGGTGTATCTTTGTCATTAGAAGAAGAATAACTTGGAGGAAATGATTTCACCCCAGAGTTTAAATTCCTTGGTCACTGCCTCATTTTCTTCCGTAGATCCATAGGAATCTCCTGGGAGTGCAGTGGAGCCTGTGCATTTCCTGGAGTTGGGCTTCTGGGGGTTTTGGTTTGGCTCTATGGTGTTGCTCTCTTGGGGACAGAAAGTATGGACGGGCCACAGGCGCAGAGACAGGTTCCTCTGTGTTGCATTCCCGTCCTGCCACTTTCTAGCTGTGTAGCTTTAAATAAGTCACGGGACATGTGTGGCTTTGAGTTTTTGCATCTGTACAGTGAGTTACTAATACTAAGCTGGAAGGGTGCTAAGGGGACTCTGTGAAAATTGGTATCCAGCTCTAAGACGTGTTTCCTTTCCCTTTGCAGAGAGTGCTAGGAGGGAGACTGCTGTCCCCACGACGGCTGCAGCCCCATTCCTTTTTCCAAGCCGCCTGGGTGAACATTCCAGGATCCTGCCTTTCTGTGGAAATTGATGAGTGCTTGCTCAAAGGTCGGTGATGTACTGCAGATGGCATCACCTGCTAGAGACAGAGCTTTCTCAGGAGGAGCTTTGATTTCCTTTACTTCCCGAACTGCTGTTTCACAGTCTCTCAGTAGATGTCAGCAGCACAGCAAACATCTCCGTGCCCATCATGGAAGCAGGTTGGTTCAAACACTTTTCCAATTTAAAAAAAAATTAATTCCTTCCTTTGCAATTTTCTTCAGAAGCCCCAGAACCAAAATGGTAAGATCTAGTGGCTTCAAAGTAGATTATTGAGAGGATTACTCAGGGTGTGTTTGCATTTTAAAGACAACCTTTTATTCCCTGTAATGAAAACATCACCCCTGAGATGGCTAGGGATTACAGCAACCTTTTTGGAATTTTCTGCAAGTTTATCTCGCATTTACACTCTAGGCAAGAGTGAAATAATAGAAGATGTCCAATATTTTGCTTCTTCCTGTGAGGTAAATCAAAACCCTGGGAATGGTTTCCCCTACGTTAATTAACTTCTGTCTCCTCATCTCTATCTTCATTATATTCAATTAACCCACTGATTGCTACTATAGACAACTGCCATGAGCTCAAAGAATAAGACAGAGTTTTCTCATCAGAATGAAAGAGATGATTTGAGCCGCTCTGGAGGCTGAGGCTTGAGAATCACTTGGGCCTGGGAGGCGGAGGTTGCAGTGAGCCCAGATCGTGCCACTGCACTCCAGCCTGGGCGACACAGCAAGACTCCATCTCAAAACCAAAAACAAACAAACAAACAAAAAAAGAATGAAAGGGATTATTTGAATTTGTGCCCTAGCAATATTTTGAGATGATGGCCACCCAGGCTTTGCTTATGACATTTCCTAACTAAGCCGACGCTCCTTCTTCCATTCTTGCCTGCCCAGCCCCAGGTATGATAGAAGCACGGTCAGCACTGCTAAAGGTAGGAATGTCTCTGTTTATTTACTTACCCTTTTGTCCCCAGTAATATAAAATTTTGCTCTGAAACTTTACTTGAGATTAAATTGGCTCTTGGGTTTTATATTTACCTTGCTTCTGTTCCTCGTGGCTTTTTACTGTGAGGAAGTTTGCTCCTTGATTCGTCATGTTATTTTTTGGCATTAACGTTCATTTCTTGCTGTTGCATTTAAATGGTATGTCTCTTGATCTCTGCATTTTTCGGTGCCCTCTTCAATTTTACACCAAGGAGGGTGCCTCACTTGCTCCCCCTAGTCCTGGCCCTGGGAAGAATGTGCCACGAGGTTCATCCACAGCAGAGAGAGGCCCCATGGGCTTCTCAGAGACCCCATGGGTTCCCAGATGGGTAGTGTTGTCTCACCCGCTGTCTTCAGGAGGAGCTAGCCTTCCTCGGGAGAAGACTCCTGCGCCGCAGGACTGAGTGCGGGACTCGCAGGGCCTGTCGGGGGAGCTGGAGCCTGTGTCTCTGCACACAGCGGGCGGCCGCTCTGATTGCCCATCTAAGGAAATGCTGGGGTCCTGAAAGAGTCAGCCGATGTAAACTCCTACGGCCTTTTGGTGAGAAACCAAAAGCAAAAGCAAAGTGTGTTTCTCCATTTCCAGGATTAAAATTAAGCAAAAACAGACTTTTCCTTTTTTCTTTTTGTTTTTTTTTTAGGTACGTGGCGGCAGTGGGATTGCCTGTCATAGGCAGCCGGGGAAGGATGGGTCCTGCCCAGCGCTGGGTAGTTGCCAGCTGGCGGCTGCAGCAGTGTTGTTCCTCAGACCCAGGGCCAGAGCTGGCAACGTCAATGGCAGGGAATAAAGCTCAGTGGGTACGTGGTGCCAGAAGCCTGGCTGAGCAGAGACCCCACAGTGAGGGCTGCCTTCTGCCTGTGCGCCAGGCTCGTTTGGATCTGGGACTGCAAGTGCATACACACTCCTTGTAGATTTCTTATTGCAAAGGCAAGAGTGGACCAGAGTGTTGTTATCAACGTGGTGTCACAAAACAAGGTCAGATTTGGATGTAGAAGGCCTGATTGCAGGCCCAGCCCTACCTGTGGCTGGTTGTGTTGCCTTAAGTAAGTCACTGGGCCTCCCAGAGACTTAACCCCAACCTGCAAATTGGGGAGAATAGAATTTATGCTGCCCACCCTAGAGATATTCATGAGACTTGACTGGTTAATATTTGCAAAGGTGAAGGCGTGTATACAGTATAAAGACTCCACAACTAGAGGCATGATTGCTGTTGTGGTGGTTATTGTTATTATCATTTGCTCCAGCTCACAGTCCATGCTCTTACTATGTTGCTTACTGTCCTAATTAATTAGGGAATTTACTATATATATCTTTGAGCCTGCCATGATGCAAGGTTCTGTACTGTGAAGCAGATAGTGTGTCTTCCCACCAAGGGCCTGGTAATAGGACAAATATATAGAAAACTCGAAGGCATGCTAGAAAGGGACACTATTTCAGGAGAGACAAGCAAGGGAGGAGCTGTTGCTTCCAGCTGGAGGAATCCCGGAAGATCTCATGTGGAAGTAGTACTGGAGCTGAGGCGGTAAGAAAGCGGGCACATTTGCAGAGTGAGCTGGGGGGATGGGAAGGCATTGCACAGGCAGGCAGAAGCTGGGCCCTGCTGGGGAGTCTGTAGGGAAGCTGAGCCCTTCTTTGGTCGGACTGTGGGCAAATGAAGAGAATAGTGGGGCAAAATGTTGGAAAGTTATGTAGGGGCCAGTCTGGTGGGGGTTGGGGATCTGATAGAGGTTGCTGTGGCTTGACTATGTTGCCTCTAAAATTCAGGTGTTGCCAATGTGATGTTATGAGGAGGTGGGGCCTTTAGGAGATAATTAGGCCACGAGTGCTTCTCCCTCATGAATAAAAGAGGCTTTGCTAGCGTTAAGCCTACTTGCTTTTCCACTGTTGAGGATGTAGCTCTTGTCAGACTCCAAATGCTCGTGCCTGGATCTTGGACTTCCGGCCCTCAGAACTGTGAGCAATAACTTTCTGTTCTTTATAAGTGACCCAGTCTGGTATCCGTGATAGCAGCATAAGTGGACTAAGACATGGGGGAAGGAGCGTGGTGGGCTTGGTTACTTGGGTGGCTTTGTCCCTGAGAGTGAGCAGGAAGCAGCAGAATGTGATGTCCGTATTAAATCTATGTGAGTAGGACGCAGGTCCTCTGCTGGTTTTTCCAGGCCCTGGATACCACTGTTTTGCATCATTTTCCTTATGGGCCTCACCAGTGTATGCTGATGGGTGAACCCTCAGTGAGGGTGTCCAACCGGCCTTGGATCAGAAGATCCTTTATCTGCTTTCTCAGGGCCTTGGGGGCTCAGAATTTGAACAATCCAGCAAGTCTATGTCATGCATCTTCTGTGATTCAGGCTCTGGGCCAGGGCCTGGGGTTCCAACTCTGAATGAGATTCAGTTCCTACTCGGAACTAAGAGTCGGGATTCGGGGGCTGTCATGCAGGGTGGTAACTGCTAACCACGGTGTAGGGGAGCACAGGGCTGGTCCCTAACGGGGTCCTCGGAGCAAGTGGAGAACAAAGGGTCAGGAGGGATTTGGAAGGGAGGGAAACTGAGCAGCAACCTAGAGGCTAGGTAGAATTACTTAAGTAAGGTAGTGGAGATGGACCAGGCAGGCTAAGCATCCTCCAAGGGGTGAGAGGGCAGGATGTGGGGGAACTTGCAAGAATCTGAGTGGAGCTGGAGCCCAGCAGTCAGGGACTGACGCTGTAGGCAGGTCAAAGTGCTCAATTTTCTTCTGAGGTCCCTGGGGCTTGTTGGTTTGATTGTTGGAGAGACTTGGTCCGATTTACCCTATAGAAAGGGGGCTTTGGGCAGAGTGAGGATGACCTGAGAATTGGCACAGGAATGCCGGACATACAATAGATTCCAAGTAGGATCAACAGGAGTTGGTTTGAGGTTGGGAGTAAGGCAGAGGGAAAGTCAGAGACGGACACCTACTAAATTTCATCTTAGACCTCTATGCTAAAATGTTGTCTGCAAGGATTTTAGATCAATTTAAATGTAATCCTCTATTCATTTCAAATCTCTTGGGTCTTAAATGCACCCAAGTGTTCAAACTTCACAACTGTGATCTTGATGGTTTGCGAGTGCTGGTGTTGGACGTTCCCGTACTTTGCGATGTTACCACTACAGAAGGGACCCTAGAGAGCGATACCCAACCTCCTCCTTGTACAGATGAGGAAGCCAAGGCCCCTCAAGTAGAAGAGGCTCATTTAAAGTCTCTGACCTTAAAGTAGGTGAAATGAGCAGCTAGGGCTGGGAGGTGTTTGCTCACCAGGGTGTCGGGGAGGGTCTCGCCTTCCTCTTGGCCTTCTGTGTTGGCTGTCAATACGAGGCCCAATGTCATCTCTGCTTCACTCTATGTATATCCCCAAGTTGTGTTTGCTGGAAACAGAAGCTGATTTCAGGGCATCCCCACGGCAGTTCAGTGGGGCTGCCAGTGTCTCCCACGTGCAATGCTATGGAGCAGCCATCACTCACCTCAGCATTGCTCTGCTCTGAAAAGCCTTCAGATGTCAGGTGTGCCTGGGAAGTGCTGCACCCTAATCATCTCCCTCTTGGCAACTCACAATACGTGTAGCACACTAAGGCATCTAAAGAGATGCTTACTTAGCTTAATTTAGCCCAGTGTCTCCCAATCTTATTTATCCATAGAATCCTTATTTTTTCTATTAGCATCACAGGGAAGCGGAGTCTGAAGAACGCCTGGGGAAATGGTTTCCAGGTGGTTCTAATACAAAGCAGATTGAGGCTTTGCTACATTTTACGAATTCCCCCAGGTGATTCATATGCACACTTAAGTTTGAGAAGCCCTGTTCGAAGTCACCTGTTCTCAAACGTGGCCGGCCATGCATTGGAATCAAGTGTGGTGCTTTCATAAATACAGATACCTGGGTGCCATTGCCAGTGGTTCTGGGGATAAGGGTGTGGAGGTAGTGAATTTTTAACACTGTGGTATGGTAAAATAAGTGTAACATAAACTTAATCACTTTAATAATTTTTAAGTGTACAACTCAGTGGCACTAAGAACAATCACAATGTTGTGCAACCATTATCATGTCCATAACTTTTTCATAATCCTAAACAAAATTCTGTACTCAAACAGTATGGGCAATGGAATTTTAAAAAGCTGTCCAGCTGATTCTAAATGCACGAGAGTCTGAGACCCAATCGTCTAGACAAGCTGACAGTACATTTAGAATGTTCACCAAAGGCTGTGAACCCTTTTAGAGTGAAGCCTGGGCTTTGCACCCCAAAAGACTTTCATTCAAACACAGACTTTCTGATGTTGGCAGGTCAACGTCTCAGAAGGTCTGTTGCATGTACATAAATGCGCAATAATACCTTGGAGTATTGTGGCAACAATTATCTGACAGCCTAAGGAAAGCATCTTGTCCTGCGTCTGGCCTTGAAATGTCTATTAAGAATCGCACTTATTATGCTGTGTCATTTGGAAAGGCAGTTTAGCATTGCAAAAAGAACGCAGGTTTTGGAGGTTATCTGAGACACCTGAAAAATCCTGGCTTCACTTATTTAACAAGAACAGGTTATTGTATCACTCTGAACCTGATCTCTTATCTGTAAAATGGGGATAACATTACCCACCTCACCTCATAGTATTGTGGGAATTAAATGAGACAAACATGTATGGTGCCTGTCACATAGTAGGTGCTCAACAAAAATGGTGGTAGTTATTTACCTATGGGAGATGTATCATTATTATGAATGGAGTGCTTCAATTTTTGCTATCATTTGTTATCCAAAGATAATAGAATCATAAACTTTTAACACTGAAATAGTTTTGAGATGAAAAATTAGTATTGAGGCTTTGAAATGTCCCCCTTTTATGTAGTACCATATGGGAAGCAACTGTTACATAGTTATTAGAGTTCAAATATCTGGGCTCTTATTAGTGGTTTGTTCTTAGGAAAGTTAAACTCTCCGGGAATTGGCTTCTTCATCTGAAAAAAATGGAACACCTAAAAAATGTTGTGTATATATCAACACATGTGTGAATTTGATTAGGGGAAGTTTTTCCAGTCTCATGGCTTTCAGGGACCTATCAAAATTTCATTCTTTCCATTCCCCATGATTTTGCTAAGTTTCCAGGGGCCAGGATAGACCACCTCCACTTCCCTGCTGTCCCCAAATCAGGGCCTCCTCCATTTCCTGAAGGAGTCTGACATACGCATAACACTGTTAGGAGTCATCATCTTGTTCCCACAGATATCCATTAAATCAAAAATTCTTTTCAGCATCCTCTCCATTTACTCTGAACTCTCAACCACGTAAAGATCTTTCCTAAACCAGGATCAATTTTGTTTGGGCTAAGATGATTCTGGTAATACATACACCGTCTGAACCTCCTGGAGGAAATGTCAGCATGTTATTAATACTATTCAAAATATATACTGTCACATACGTTTTCCAATTCCTAATCGTATGTGTCAGTTTATTCGGTCACTGTGTGGCATGTGGGATTATATTTGTACTTCTCGTGCATGCTTTTTACAGTATTGTAGTCAGGATGAATTATGCTTGAAGGTTTGTAGACTTTTTTTGTTCTTGATGGCCTAGCTTTGATTTATCATCAAAATGACCTTGGTTACATGATTAAACCAAATGTTATCTTCTTTTCATGGATATTTTGGAATGTATCATGCTGATAAATACTAGTGATTTAAGATTGAGCACCAGGCTAAAAAATGTCTCTTTTGTTGCTAGATGTTCTATTTAAAAGACATCAATGAAAATTAAGCATGGAGTCATATTACCAAAAATACTTCAAAATTGCTAAAGTGTGTGTGTGTGTGTGTGTGTGTGTGTGTGTGTGGAGAGGTAGTGGGAAGTAAATCTGAGGGGCCCACAGGGATGAGGTCACAAAGGGCCTGAAATCCTAGACCAAAGATAGGCACTATATTCTGTGGACCCGGAGTCACAAATGTGAATGTGACCAGGCAGCAAAGAATGAAGCAACAGTGAACGAAGAGGCCTAGTGGAGGAAATGGTGTCTTTGACTATACTTTTTCTAATCTGACACCATTTACTTATACAATGTGTAGGAAAAAAATTCATGTCTACGAAAAACGATGCATTCTCGTGTTTCCATAAAAGTGGCCCTTGTGAACTATTTTCCACTCTTGACAGAGGCAAAGAGAAATTCGTCTACTATAAGAAAAATCACAATGCGTGTGGGTTCATATGTGGCAACACATTCTCACTTCAGTGTTGGGGAGGCAGTCCAGGGAACTGTGGTTGATTATACCCTTCAGTCTCTGCCGCTGGGGCTGGCCGGGGAGGGGTCTGCTTTTGTTCAGTTCCAGCTGAGATGGTGTTTCTGAGGGAACACAAGCCCCATGTGGATAGGTCTGAGAGTTTCTGAGAAATGGACTTGGTGTGAAATCTCTCATTATAAGTGTTTTCCCAACAACACGTGCATGCAAACCAGAGGCACATAACCCACATCTGTAAACTGCATTCCATCCAGGGATGGCCAGCTTTAGACTAGTGCAATCAAAGGGCTTTAAGGATCTAAGTAATGTGATCAATTGACATTTTAAGAAGATTTACATCCAGTAGCTGTTCATTCAAAGGGTGCTCATTGGTTAAAGTAATATCATTGGCATATTTTTAAAAAATGTATTTGATGAATACTCATATGATGTTAACTATGCCCAGGAACTGTTTCAAATGTTTTGCCAAGCCGGGTACAGTGACTTGTGGCTGTAATCTTGGCTACTTGGGAGGCTGAGATGAGAGGATCTCTCAATCCCAGGAATTCGAGGCTGCAGTCAGCTATATGATTTTGCCACTGCACTCCAGTCTGGGAAACAGAGTGAGACTCTGTTTCTGAAATTAAGTAAATAATAAATGGTTTGCCAACATTTACTACTGTCGACAGACATGTATGATCAGTCCTATTCTCCCCATTTTATAGATGAGAACTGAGGTACAAGGTCAGCTAGTAAGAGACAGAGCTGGGATTTGAATTCATGCAGTCTGGCTCCAGAATATGGCATTTAACCACTATGCCATGTTGCCTATTAACAATAACTAAAATGGTTTATAATGCATCCAGAAGATTGTGTATGTGTGTTGTGGAAAGCATAGCTTTGACATATGATTATCTTCTGATTGTGGTGGAGGAAAAAGCAGTCTGTTGGTTAAACAGCATTGCTAAAGGAAGAGAATATTGGTTCATTTAGAACAGTAGGAATTAAAGTATCTGTTGAAAGAGTAGAAAACTACGTGAGAGTCGCATGTTAGCCTTTCTCCCCCTGCAGCTGCATATACAATTCATTTTCGCCTCTTTGAGAGACTCCTGATAATGTGAATTTCCAGTTTGCCTGGAACATTAATTACCTATGTATTCATTTTATATTGTTGCTGTCACAAATTACCATAGTCTTAGTGGCTTAAAATAACACAAATTTACTATCTTTCAGTTCTAGAGCTCAGAAGTCTAAATCAGGTGTTATAAGGCTAACATCAAAGTGTTGGCTAAAATCAAGGGCTGCATGCCTACTGGAGGCTCTCAGGGGGAATCTGTTCCATGCCTTTTACAGTGTATAGAAGCCACCAGCATTCCTTATCTTATGGCCCTTTTCTTCATCTTGAAAGCCAGGTGGCATCTACAGATCTCTCTGCTACTCTGATCCTCATGGCTTTCTCTTATATGGACCCTTGGGATTCCATTAGGCCCATTTGAATAATTCGGGATAATCTATTTCAGTCTGCTAGGGTTGCCATAATAAAATATCATGGACTAGATGTTTTGAACAACAGAAATTTCTTCTCTCACACTTCTGGAGGCTGGAAGTTGAAGACCAAGATGCTGGCAGAGTTGGTTTCTCCTGAGGCCTCTCTCCTAGGCCTGTGCATGACTGTGCTGTCTCACTGTGTCCTCACGTGCAGACACCCCTGCAGTCTCCTCCTTATAAGGACACCAGTCATATTGGATTAGGGCCCCAACCTTAAGACCTCATTTAACCTTAATTATCTCCTGAAGGGTTCTATCTCCAAACATAGTCACCTTAAGGGTTTGGGCTTGAACAGTTAAATTTTGTATGACGTGTATCCATCTCAAGATCCTTAGTTTAATCACATCTGTGAAGTTCGTTTTGCTGTGTAAGAGAACATACTTGCCAGGGACTGCTGATTAGGACATGGGCATTTTTGGGAGTGCCATTACTTTTATCTGTCACATCTTTTGAGCTTCAAATTCGTAATCTGAAGAGTGAGTTATCCTTTAAAATATCAAACTCAAAAATGCTACAACTCTAAATGCAAGTTCAGAGAACGTATCTAGATGGAGAACCCCCAAGCCTTTTTTTCTCTGTGAAAAATCCAATTTTTTTTTTGACATAAAGAATTAGCCATGTAGCCTGTGAGAACTCTGAACAGCACAGGAGGATGAGTACTCTAACGTTTCTCCTTAGTTCTGGCATACTCTAGGGCCCCTTGATGTGTGTCTTACTGCCCATATGGTCAGGGCTGGGGAGTGGGGAGGTAGAAACCAACCTTCTTGTTTCTGTAAGAAAGAGTGTCCTAAATACCAATTACCTACTCAGGTCTCTTCTCCCGTCCAGCACTGAGAATGGGCTGCTTCTGGCTGCTGATTCCCCCCGAGGGACAAAATACTCACTTTTCTTGGGGCCACAGAGCAAGTAACTGAGGAAGCAAATATAGGCTCTAATGGACTTAAGGAAACATGACAACTAAATGCAAAATGGGACCTGGGATTGGATCCTGGGCCAGAAAGAGACAATTAGTAGGAGAATGGATGACGTTTGTGTAAGGTCTATAGTTCAGATAAGTATTGCAGCCATGTTAATTTTCTAATTTTGATGATTGTACTATGGGTATATAAGATGTTTGCATGTGGGTAACTGGAGTTGAAGTGTGTTTGGGAATTTTTGGTACTATCTTCGCAAACTTTTTGGAAGTCTACTTCAAATTAAAAAGTTAAAAAATAAAAAATAAATGTAAAGTAACAGACTCTTGAAGGGTGATTGTAATCGTGTGTGCTTCCAAGCATGATGGTGAGCCCAGGCAAGTGCACAGAGATGGGCCTCTGGGAGAGTCTGCAGCAGCTGGGCTGAGAACCCCATGTGCTGTGGCTGTTGCCCTGATTTTCCTGAGGGCGCTGGCTTATATCAAAATGACCCACCAGAGTGCTTTTGCTGTGATACAATTTCCATACTGAGGAATGCTGTTGGGAGGACCTACCCTTGGATCTTGTGGTAGGGGCAGGCACAGGGAGAACTCTGGAGCTGGACATGAAAGCTCAGGTAGTCTGGGTCAAAATCAAAGTGTGTGTGGCTGAGTGGGCTAAAGGAGTGGATGTTCCGCTAATAACCAAATCCCCACGGGCAGATCACAAATTTACAAATAATTCAAATACAAGGGAATACACTTAGTGCTAAACAAGTAGCCTAGGCACATTCTCAGGTTGCTTTGGTGATTCAGAGGCCGTTCAAGATCTTGTAGGAACAACATAATAGGCACCAGTGGGTACTGATGATACACAGAAGTGTTGGCTTTCATCCTTCTCTAGAAAGAACAGAATGTCCCAATTCCTTCTGATCTTGGTATTCTCTTTCATGCAGAACTAACTCATGAAGTAAAAATTTCATTTGGGACTTTCGGTATACTTAAAGACTATAATAATGATCATGAAGAGGATGATGAATAAAAACAGTAGTAGTCACCAAACTTTATTGCTTTTCATAATTCAGAAGAATTTGAATATCCTAATCTTTGTAAGTTATTAGGAGTACAGAGTGGAGGTCAAAAGGGTAAGAATGCTTCAAGCAAAATAGAGAAAGATCAAACAGACTTCTCCACACTCTGGGAAGAGGCGTTGGTTAACTTTAACTGGGTGCAACAGAAGATGAGCTGTGTCAAATACAAACCCTTGGACCCATAGATGAGGTCCTGGGAAACAGAGTCGAATCAGGGTCCTGGAGTCTGGTTCGAGCAGATTGGTCTCTCCTTGTCTTGGATGGGAGTGAGGAGAATATGGGGAGAGGAACAGTTTTTTCTTGCACAATCTTGGGACTCACAATATGTATCTCCCCTGCCAAATGGCTTGTTCTTTATTTGCGCTATTTGTGATATGGTTGCTCTTGAAAATGTTTCAAGTTGGGCCACAGCTCATGAGTCTGATTGGCCCATGGATGAGCTACCCTAGTGCTAGATGGGCTGAACATCTTTGGCCCTAGTGGCTATGGCAGGGATGCAGGGTCGCATGCAACTACTTTAGAAAATGTAGAGTTCCCAGCTGGGCACGGTGGCTCATGCCTGTAATCCCAGCACTCTGGGAGGCTGAGGTGGGCAGATCACCTGAGGTCAGGAGTTTGAGACCAGCCTGGCCAACATGGTGAAATGCTATGGCTAGTAAAAATACAAAAAATACCTGGGCATGGTGTTGCATGCCTGTAGTCTCAGCTACCTCGGAGGCTGAGGTGGGAAGATTGTTTAACCCAGGAGGCAGAGGTTGTGGTGAGCTGAGGTCGCACCATTGAACTCCGACCTGGGAGACAGTGAGATCCTGTCTCCAAAAAAAAAAATAAATAAATAAAAAGTACAGTTCCCCACTGTTTCTCCCAATGGTTCTCTTCCCACGAAACACACTCCTAGCTTCGTGCTTTGGAGCCATTTCTCAGGAGAATCTCTCTGGAGAATGATTTTCTCCCTGTTATTCATCATGGTCCTTTCAAACTGAATTAAATCATCCTGCCTTTGGATTTTCGTTTGCTCAAGGAACTTAATTTTACCAAACTATTCTCTCACATTTATGGGATACTTTTCCCTGAAGAGCAACACTGGGGCACCTTCAGAGCACACATGTGATATAATACCTCTCCGGGGCACCACCAGTCTGAGGACAGAGTAAGTGACATGAATGTCAATAATGAAGTTCCTTTTCTCATTCCCTCACATACTCAAGTCTTCCAGTCCCCTACAAAGTCTCTCCACATATTTCTGACTTTACTGAGAGAAATCTCTCATATGGCCACGAACCAGCCTGTCGTCTGTGGTCCCCAGGTGGCTCCTGCCATGTTCTTCCCTCCCCTGCCCCGACTTGGTCTGTGCAGGTGGCAACACCAGCCTCTGTGCCCAGAGTGGATTCTGCTCCCACAGCCACTCCTCTCAGGGGCTTGGGTGCCTAAGTGGAGGGACAAGAGACCTCTCCTGCTGTGTGCTGTTTGTCACCTGGATCCCAAAGCAGCCCTAGTGTTACTGTTTCACCCAGTTCCTCTCGACAACATCCAAGGAATACAATTTCTTGCAACGTGTTGCAGATCCCCTAACCTTGCAGCTTCCTTCTCAGTAGGGCACTTCGTCTTACCTGCCCTCCTGAATCAGTAAAGGCTGCCACTCACTGCTGGCTTTTGTCACTCTTGGTTCTACTCTGCAGCCTGGTTTCTGCTGCCTGAGACAGGCCAGCGTGGCTGCCCTCCCCCCCTACATGGGCCTCTGGGGCCCCAAGCCTTGCTTGTTGAGCCGCAGAGCAGTGCTGACTTGGCCTGGCTCAACGTTTTCAGTTCTCTTGGTGCTGCTTTATGAGGCCAGCCTTCCCTGTTAGCACCAGGACATATGTGTGTTGCCAGGGGAGCTGGCAGCGCTGGGTTCAAGGTCCCCCCACACCCCATCACTGCACCGTCTCTAGACCCTCCGGTTCACTTATGGAATCTGGATTGTCGGACTTTGCCTTTTGCCTCAGTTCTTCTGCCACAGCCTTAAAAAACTGAGGCAGAAAGATGGGGAAGAGAGGTTTGATTCCGTGTTGAAAAATGTAACTTTTATATCCTGAGACAAGTTACGATATTCTATGAAAGTTCTGCTGTCCCCAGCCCCTTCTGTTGTAGACATGGATCTGGGACATTTCTAACATGCAGTTCTGAATCTCTACCTGAGAGGTGGTTGCTGTAAAAATAGAACACGGTCCTTGGGCACTGAGGCCCTTTTGAAGCATCTCCTCATGGTAATAAAAATATAAATGCCTGCATGGGAACTGTGTATCTGTTAACTTCTTCAGTTCTCCAAAGGCATTATCTACCCCACTTCCTAGGGAAGGAGCCCAACTGCACAGCAGGGGAGAGTTCTGCAGTTAGGCCAAGGCTTGGTGAAGGGAGCACAGGCCACCACTTGCTCCTCCAGCTGGGCACAAACCTGTACAATCACTTGCAAGGGGGCATAGTCTGTTTTAGGGAGTCTGTGAGCCACTACAGCAATTTCTTTCTAGTTCATGAGTAAAATTATAGGAGGCAGATGTGCCAAATCCCTATCAACTCCAGTGGGGGAAGGCACCAGGCTCAAGAGGCCCAGAGCTAGCAAATGAGACATGGGGTTTTATCGGAGGCTAAACACAGGGGGCAGAGTTCAGTGGCTGTGGGCTGGGCGGGAAAACCACAACTTCTTGTAAAAGCCATGCAGTTTATGTAGCATTTTCACTTAACACCCTCCACCCTAACAACCTCCACCTGGCAACTTTCATGTACCCTAAAAGGGCATTGATCCCCTGTGTGGCCTTTGCTCTGTGGGATGGGACAGGCTCAAGTGTTAACATAGATGAGGTATGGTTCTCTCCTGGATTCCTTAGCTCAGAACTCTGAACATACATGCAGGTGTGTCTGCTGTACAGGATCATTCTCAGGGTATGCACCAGTCAAGTTATCTTTGTCAGGTGCAGCTACTATACAGGAGGGACATGGGGTAGAGCCATTGTTCTGCCTGTTGAGGGCTGGCCTTCCATGGAGGCAGTCCAAGTTGCTGGTTCTTTCATGTGCTTTCGAAGGATACAGGCACCTTCTTTACCTGCCGCTTGAAATTTCCCCGTGAAGCCTGGGATTTTATTAGGGACACATTTGACTTTGGGCTTTGCTCCTTTCAGGTGCGCACATCTTAACTAGGTCTCTTCATCTTTCTCATCTTTCTGAGACCTGTTTTCTCAGCCTAAAGGGGAAGGAGTGGATTAGGTCACTGATTTTTTTTTTTTTAATTGAGATGAATTCACATACTATAAAATTCACCCTTTTAAAGTATACAATTTAAAGTTTTTTAGTATGTTTTCAAGGTTCTGCAACTATCACTACTATCCAATCCTAATACATTTCTATCAACTCTAAAAGAAACCCTGTATCCATTACCAGTCACTCGGAATTCCACGTTCCCCCTGACCCGTGCCAACCACCAATCTACTTTCTGTGTCTATGTATTTGCCTATTCCAGACATTTCATATACATGGAATAATGGCGTGTGGTCTATTGGGTGTGGCTTCTTCCAGGTTCATTCATATTATAGCATCGATCACTGGTTTTTAATCTTTTATTTGAAAAGTAAAAATGCCCTGAAAAGAAATCATAGTTGGAACCTTGATACATAACTCCCCGACCACCTGAGAGCCCTCTCAGCCTGGTGGCAGCCTTGGGAGCACATCTGAAGGACTCGCGGGCTTTGAAGAACAGAGTCTGCCTGGCTCTAAGCTGGATCATTTCTCAAGTGCCTTTAAGTTCAAAGGCCTTGTTTCTCTGAGGTTTTCTTCAAAAATACCAATCACCCTGCCAGTCACTTACTCACACCTGAATTCGTTCCCAACACCCCTCTCTAAAACAATTTTGAGAGAGCAGAAAATTGAGCCAATGGGAGTCAGATGGGAGAAAAGCGAAAGATCATTTAGTAGCTTTGTCACTCTCCTTGGAGAGGCCCTGGCGGAAGACAAACTCTGGATATCTTGGGCAGTGGCAGGCATTTGCAAAGAGAGGCCAGATAGAAAAAAGGCATGAAAGACAGTGGAGGAGCCTGCTTTGTGATATTGCTGTGGCCAGGCCCCCAGTGATATTTCTGAGAAATGTTCTGTTCTTTGAGGCCAATAAGGATTGTATGGTCTGCAGCTGACTGGAGCTCTTCTTTCCTTGGGACCTGATTGCCTTTCTGGGCAAGAGAAAAAAAAAAAATCCACATAAATCTCTGTCCAAAGTCAATTATCTGAGATTTGGAGTAGTGCAGCCTGCCAACAGAAACTGCAGGCCATGTGTATATGGCCTGGTATGTGGGACGCCTCAGAAGCTTTTCTGGCGCAGCCCTTGGTCCTCATGGGAGCCCTCAGGCAGCTGCAGCAGCCTCATCGGCTGTTATCCACCCGGCTTGGCCCCGAAGGGAGTGAGTTTCTTCTGAGTCCCCATCCGCCATGTTGGTCCTGCTGTGAAGCCGTGGCAGGGACTCATATTTTCTCCCTGCATGGTGCCTGAATCCACCACGGTGCCTGAGGAGAGCTCTCGATGGGAGTCGGGAGATGGAGCTAAGGAGATGAAAAGGTTTTAATACAGGCTCTGCCTTCTTTTAGGGAAGTGCTAATATGCAGGTTGTGTTGTCTCCAGGAATCTGTTTTCTCATCTGTAAAATCATTGACTTCCCATCTTGTTCCAAAGGCTGCTCTTTTGTAAATTCAAGGCGTTAGACCAGATGATCTCTATGTTCTTTTTGTTCTACACGTTCTAAAACTCTTCTGCAAGGTGGATGCTGACTTAGGATTTAGAGCCTTTCAGATACCCCAGCAGGTTCTCCAATATATCTGAATAGCCGCCTTGTCACTTGACATCTCTTAACCGTATTCATCCAATAGGCCCAGACTTCTACCAGTTAAACTTAAGTTCTCTTAGAAATGCCTGCCAGATGAGGAGGCTGATCTAGATTAATGGAGAGTTAAGAGATGTGAGAACCCAATACAATATGTGCATCTTAACTGGATCTTGGATCAAAAAAAAAAAAAAAAAAAAACCCAACTACCTACAGTGGACATTTTTGGAGCAACTGAAGTTTTGAAACAAAGCTCCCCCAGCCTTCCCCAGAATGCCTCCTTTACTCTGCTCATCCCTTCCAACTCTCACTGGTCCTCCAGAGCCCAGCTCATACCTTCACCCCAGCAGTTCCCCCAACCCCAGATGCTCTGGCTTGCGCCGACTTCTCCCTCCTTTTGCCAATGCACCTCACTTCTCCTGAACTCTCTTCATATTTGCCATTGCCTACAGCCTTCCTGTCAATGGGAATTGTTTCATCTGTGGATGAATGTGAAAACAGAAGAAGTTAGAGGCCAAGGGACCCAGCTTCTCTGCTGTTCCCAGGCAACACAATAAATAGTTTTGCTATTGAATTTGGGAAAGGTCTTCAAATGGAAATTTACTGTGTTTTTCTGCTAAAGGCAAAGTTTCATATTCTAGGCCTTCTGCTAATTTTTCAGAGCTGAGGGCAACATGGGTAAGATCAGCCTGGGTCCTGACAAAGCCCAGCCACCCCCAAGTTCAGAGTCCTGTGTTTATTTTACAACAATTAGAAGCACACAGACTCCTTTGCAGACAGGTTAATATATCAGGCTAACTTGTGCAATGCCCCTGCTCAAACTTGCCTGGTGTAAGGACCTTGAACATACTTTAAAAACTACCTTGCTAACAGGATATTGAGATGTACTTTCCTTGTTTCTTTAGAAATAGTCACCAAGGCCCCAAACTGAAGGCAAAGAGGCATTACTATCTCCCAAATGAAAGCCCTCAAACTATGGCCAAACCACCCCCTAGGTCTTACTGAGAAGGGCCTGGGCCAGCCTATCACAATCAACCAGTCCCTTCTCACTAGCTTAGGGGACACTAATTGTGACTCACTAGCTTAGGGAGGATACTGTGGTTTTTATCCCCTCCCCCTGCTCTCCTGGCCTCTGAGTGTGAGGGGCTGCAAGAAAAATAACACATCTGAAGATGAGCTCAGCCTGCAAGGGGAGATGGTACCATAATCCAATTGGATGCCTGCTTGGGCAACAGATCTGTCGGTGTCTGGAGACATTTTGGGTTGTCACAGCTGGGAAGGTACTATAGGTGTCCAGTGGGTGAGGGCCCAGGGATTCTTCTAAACATCTGACCATGCATAGGATTGCCCCCACAATAAAAAATTATGTGGCCCAAAAAGTCAGTAGTGCCACTGCTGGGAAATCCTCTTGTTAAATAGCTATTGATCAAAAGGGGGATGTTGTTACTCCTGGGGACACCTTAATAACTGCATTGTGTCCTCATGTCCTGGGCTGGCACACCTACTGCTATTCTGTTCTGTGTTTTCGTGCTTGCTTATGCAATCTATTCAGGTTGTATCCCACACTTTTAGGGACTCACCTCAGGCATTATGACCTACTAACTATGTAACCCTACATAGGTGCTTTTGAAAGGTGCTGTCTTAAAAATAATAAGGAAATTTGTGGCACATTAGAATCATCTGAGGGGGCTTTTAAAACTCCCAATATAACATCCCATATCAATTAAATTTGCATCCCATATCAATTAAATTTGAATCTCTGGGGTAGAACCTAGGAGGCTGAATTTTTTAAAACTACCCCAAATGATTCCAATGGGCTACCAAGTTTGAGAATCTCTGCTCTCACTACACATGCCTTATTCTCCTACTGTGTGTCATTACGTGACTCTTTCACCCTGTGTCATCTAATTATTCCCAAATGTAGGGCCATCCTTTTGAGCCTCACACTGACTTTTGCTCTATTGGTGGACCCTGGCCTTGTGTCGATGGCCTAGGCTCTCAGCCCTTTCACAGCAGTTCTGTGTCTCTAACAATGTGTCTCTGCCTTCACTGTTATTACCACTAGTTTACTCTTTGTTTCATCTCTTCCTCTTCCCCTTTGTGTTAGACTCAAAGCGCTTAATGCCCAAATCAATAATTTTGGCTGCTGTGAATGCTGGAACATTGGGAGTTTTTTTATTTTTTAATGATTTTTAAATTAAGTAATATTATACCATGAGAATAGAAATAATATTAATATATACATTGACAAGCACAATAATCAAACACCTGTGAGCTTGCCTCTGCTACCCAAGAGCTTGACTGCCCACAGCCGTTGCACGTAGCACCTCTTCACCCCTGCACTTTGCCGCCAGAGTCAGCAATGTCTGGTGTTTTATTGATAACTGTCTTCCCATTTGAGAAAAAAACTTTGTGGATGGATTCTTGAACAATGTTATTTTGTTTTCCCTGTGTTTGCACTATATTACAATGGTAGCATGCTGCATGTGATCCTTCATGGCTTTTTACTTTCCGTGGTATTTTGTTGCTGTGGTTCATCCTTATAACACCCAAGAGGAATTGACTCATTTTCAGGGCTGGATGATACTCCATTGTGTAACTATATACAATTTATTTACACATTTACAGTCAGTGGGCATTTGTGCTATTCTTGCTTTTTAGTCATTGTGCACAGGGCCATGAACATGCTCTTACACATCTCCTGCTGTATGTGAGCAAGCATTTCTCTAGACCAGGGCTTCTCAAACTTTAGTGTCTCTATGGATCAGCTGGGGATCTCATTAATATGCAGATTCTGGTTCAGTTTGGCAGGAGTCCTGGAAGGGACAGCAATGCTGTGAACTCACAAACCTCACTTTCAGGACAACGGTCTGGCACAGGATTGGCCAACTTTACCTGCTGATACCACATCCTTCTAAAGGGGTGGTATCAATTTACACTCTCCCCAGCTATGTATTTTGATGTACATCTTCTCAATGACTTGCTGTTGTTATCTCCAGGTCTTAGTTTGCACTTTCCTGACATTTATTAGGTTAATCAATCTTATGTTTATTGGCTATTCACATAGATCCCTCTTTCTGTGAAATGCCTATTTGTATCTTCTGCATGTTTTTTTTTGGGTTGTTGGCTTTCTTATTAATTTGTAGGAGTTCTTCTTCCCCTTCTTTTGTTCTCATTCAAACCTTCATTTCTTATATGTGTTGCAAATATTCACATTCAATTTGTTTTTTCTCTTTTACCTTAAATTATTTTTGAGACAGGATCTCATTCTGTTGCTCAGGCTGGAGTACAGTGGTGCGATCACAGTTAACTGCAGCCTCGAACTCCTGGGTTCATTTGATCCTGGTGCTTTAGCCTCCAGAGTAGATAGGACTACAGGAAGAAGACACCATGCCTGGCTAATTTTTTTTAAATAACTTTTTGTAGAGTCAAAGTCCTGCTGTGTTGCCTAGGCTGGTCTCAAACTCAGGGGCTTAAATGGTCTTCCTGCCTTTCTTTTACCTTTCTTTATGGTATCCTTCACATGGAAATTCTTAGTTTTAATATGGTTGAATTTATCATTTTTATGTTTAGAGGATTTTTTGTATGTCTTCAAATTCTTAATCTAATAAAGTCTATAGATAATAGTATTGTACCAATGTTCTTAGTTTTGATAATTATACAACGGCACCACATAAGATGTTACCTTAAAAGGAAGCAGGTGAAGAATACAAAGAAACTCTTTGTACCATTTTTGCAACCCCTCTATAAGTCTAAAATTATTTAAATTGTTAAAGTCTATCCCTGTCCTAAGGTTATAAAGATACTCTATATTTGATCCTAAAAGTCTTGCTTTTCACAGTCAGGTCCTTGGTCCATCTGAAATTGGTTTTGTATCTGGTGTAAGGTGTGGAGTTAATTTTGCGTTTTCCCCCGTGGATAGTCAATTGTTCCACCGTCCTTTACCAAATAGGGTCTTGTTTCCCCAGTTCTCTGCATCACCATCTTAGGCATACATGAGATCTACAGAGGAGGGTGGTTCCTTACAAACCTTCAAGCTATAAGGAACGGAAATATGAAATTCTATGATGCGTGCTCCTAGGAAGACACAGCACACTGTCCCAAAACCCAGGTGCCCTTTACTCTGGGGTATTGCCTCTGGGTGCAGCAAGATAAATGGGACCGTTTGCCCATGAGTTTGCAGCTCATTTCAGGGCTTTCAGTCACACCCTGCTTAACTTTGTGCTTTTGATTCTTAGACTTTGTCAGACCTGTCTTGTTCATACTGTCTTCTGATCCACGGACTGTTCAAGTTACAAAGGAACATAGGGATGAAGTTTCCTAGTCTTTTCAATTGAGAGTTAAGAAAACTTGAGTTAACCAATGCATCCAAGGCCAGGTACTTGGTTGATGGAAGATCTTAGATCAGACCCAATTTCCTGACTCCTAATTTTACACCCAGATTTGTTTTCTTTCCCATATTACTCTTTCCAATTATCAGCATCACTACCCACTCAGCCACTCAAGCTAGAAATTCGGAGACTCTCCTCACTGTTCTCTACTTGCCACTCTGCCCTTTCTATTATGGCCACGTTCTGGTGATTCTGCCTCTGAAATCTTTTTCAAATGCATTATTTCTCATTCATTGCCATGTCCACAGCCCTATTTCATGCCCTTCTCAATGTTTGATTGGATTACAACAAGAATCTCTTCATTGGCCATCTTGTTTCTAGTCTAGTCATTTTTCTATAATCCATTCACTTGCTTGACTACTCTTAAAATGTAAATTCTAAAACAGAGACCTGTTTGTGGCTTCTTGCCAAGAGATGACTTAACTTTTTTTTTAAAGTTCTGGGATACATGTGCAGTATGTGCAGGTTTGTTGCATAAGTAAGTATGTGCCACGGTCGTTTGCTGCACCTATGAACCCATCACCTAGGTATTAAGCCCAGCATGCATTAGCTACTTTTCCTGATGCTCTCAATCATCTGCTCCCAATCTACCTTCTCTTGTTCATCTCTTATCACCTTTCTCCTCTCCTCCAGGTACCAGAGCTATATCCACATTGAAATATTGGATGCTCCGAAGAAATGCCACGTGTGTCTGGGCCTCTGATACTTAGCACATGCTCTGTACACCTGAAACATCTTACACCATTTTGTACCTATTGCGATTGTATTTACCCTAAGACTTAGCAAATTCTGTCTTACATGAAGCCCTCCAGAATGCCCTAGGTGCAGCTAATCACTCATTGCATTTTATATGATCCTATGAACTTATGCTATAATAATGGGACTAATGTTTCTGTATTTCTTACCAATCTGTGAGCCCCTTGAGTCTATAACCATATTATCTTTGTACCTCAATTGTCTGGCCCCCAGAAGACATATTGTTGTTGATTGAATCAGTAAAACAAAATACCTAGAATATCTTTTTAAATATTTACAATGTTTTACTCTGACACATCCTTATTTTGGCATTGCTTATATATTAGGATACTTGTAGCAATTACAGAAAATCTATCTGCATAAACTTAAATAAGAGACAAGTATTGGTTCACATAACTTGCTGTGAAAAGGGCAGTGTAAAGCTGACTTTCTGACTTTCTAAAGCTGATTTTTGGATCCTTGTTTCTGAAAACAAGGATTCAAATGTGCTCAGAGCTCTCTACTCCAGATTCTACCCTGCATAAAGCCTTTATTCCTTCCAGAGATTTTCTTCCAGGGAAGTTCTCAATCAATATTAACAGCAACATAGCAGAGATGAATACTCCTAAATCCAGTGTGAAACATTTTGGAGAACTCTGGCTGACTCTGGGTCAAATGCCTACTTCTAAACCATCTGGGGAAGGCAGAGTCAGCTAAGGGAATGAACAAATATGGCTAAAATAGGGAAGAAAGAGCAGACACCCCTCAAAATGATAGGGATAACACTGACAGATTATGAAATAGACAGTGTCTTACCCTTAAGTTTGTGTCCATTTGGAGGATAAGAGAGAGAAAATGACTTTTTTGTTCAGTCATAGAGTTTGGACAAGAAAAAGCATAGTATTTGCACACTCCGCTGAAATACTTGACGAAGTGAATGTGTCTCCCTCTAATGAAGTTATTCCGTCTTTTGGGCAATGTCTTTGAGCTTGACAAGTACCAGGGACTTTAATTGAAAATTACTTTGGGAATCTTGCCAGACATTACAAATTAAAAATATGAAAACCTTTCTCCTGGGTCAGGAGTGTAACAAGCCCCATGTCAAATGTCATTACCCCACGTGCATGCTAGGACTGTGCAGGTGGGAAGCTAAGTGTTGATTGCATATTTTAGCCCAAGAATAATTTCCTGAATGGCAATTTGTTCCTTTATTTGATGAAACTGAGGTTTTCAACAGCAGTAAAAGGCAATCTTTCCAGAGTGTATTTACGTGGGTTATGAAGATTGATTATGCTGCTTAACGAGAGATTCATTATTTGGTTATTTGGACCATGATTTATGAAAAAAAAAAAAAGGTAAAAAGCTAATGATTTCCAGTTAGCCTTGTCCCCTGAACAGTGGTATTTAGCTCAGCATTGCTTCTAATTGATAGTGCTGAGGGGTGGGGAGGAGGGGGAAAGGGGGAGCCTGGAGACCAAGGCCTGCTTTAAGCTGAGCTATTGGCACTTTCTTGGACGCCAAAGGGGCCCCCTAATTGCTTTGGATCTCAGGACTGCATCCCCCTCCTCACTGCCCCAAGCTTGAGGGGATTGGAATTTTGATTGTGTAGGAGAACAAGGGGTTGGGGGCAGGGAAAAGGCTTGGCCAGGGCAAAACTGAGGCCCAGAGAAGACACAGAGCCTAGAAAAGACCTAAGGAAAAGCAGAAGGCAGAGAGCTGTGAGGAGGAAAAGGAGAGGAAGAACCAAGGAGAGGAGAGTGTGCATAAGCCAGTGTGAAGGAGAGAGAGAGAGAGAGAGGTGGGGTCCTACAGAAGGGCTCAGACCTGGACAGCAAACTGCAAGATGGTGGCGAAGACCGAGGTCAAAGAATTCGAAGTGAGCCTCAGCTCATGTGTGAGTGTGGGTTTGTGTGCAGGGCCCTCAGCGGGGCTCAGGCTGCCTGTGTAGACCATGCCCAGCTGCAGAGAGGGGCAGCCTGTCTCAGGCCACACACTCCTTAACAGGCCTTTTCAGCCCCTGCAGCCCTAAAGACTCGTACTTTAGAAAAACAGACAAACCAATCAACCTGTTCACAGCTTTGCAGATAAAAACAAAAAACAAGAAAAAAGGGCGGGTTGTGGGGAGGGGGGAAATGTGGGAGGAATGTTGTTCAGATCAAGGAGGAAACTTGCTCTGCTTGTGTCTGTCGCACTCCAGACACCTGCCTCTGCGGTGGCACCCGAGCTGTCTGACCACATGGAGGGACAAAGAAAGCGCCAAGAAAGGGCCCTGTTCCTGAAGTCTCCTCTGTGGAGGAAGCTCAGTGGTGAGAATGAAGGGGCAGACAGGAAATCCTTTGTTTCTTGATAGAAACCAGTCCTAGATACTAGAAAATTGCCAGAAAAATCCCAGAGCAAGAGCTGAGACGATGATAACCATAGTTAATATTGTTGAGCTGGGAAGTGGCTGGACCCTGACAGTCATGATCTTAAACCTTCTAAGGACCATGCAGGGCAGGCTTTGTTATTTAAAAAAAAAAAAAAAAAAAGGTGCTATCTTCTCTCTTCTACCTTGGAGGAAACTGAGGCTCCAGAGAACTGGTATCTTTTCCAAGGCCTTGACTCTGGGAGGTGATGAATCAGGTTGGCTCTAAGGCCCCGGCTCTTTCCTTCACACCTTGCTGACCTCCAGCCTGTCCATGGACCAGTTAGAGCCAGTGACCAAATAGGTGAGTGTGCATTTGAACACATTTGTATTGGACTTGAGAACCATTCACATCTATCACTTGGTTTCACTTTAAGGCCACACGTGAGGCAGAACAGGCCTTCCAGAGCAAGTGAAGAGAAGGCACTTCAAGTAGTGGGAGCATGGAAACACCTTCTAAATGGGGTCTCTGGAGTTTGGAAATCCAGCTTTGCTGGCCACCCTGTCTCAGATCAAAGCACCAGGGTGCCATTGAAGGAGGGGTGACTTTCTTCCTAGGCTGCAGGGGAGCAAATAACTCCATCCTTGTGATCAGGGAGGGGGGAACAATGGTACATGCAATGGATCCCTGCCAAGGACAACCCCCGATTTGAACTTCAAAGCAATCCAAACTAGGAGAAGCACAGTCATTGGGGACAGAACATCCTTTATTGTTCCTTTGAGATGGTCCCAACCCAGTTTCCACAAGTCATGCCTTGAATTCTTTCAGCATTCTTACATTTCCTTATTGTGTCTCGGGGAAAACCCTAGCCTCTCAGCACCCAGGGATCTCATTTTTAAAGATACAGTTAGGAAGTCCAGTCAAATCGTTCGTTAAAAAATTCCATTTTCTGAAAGTATTGCTCTGTAGTGAGAAATTTTACAAGTTGCGGCTTATGCAACTGAAATTTATTTTCTTATTGTTCTGGAGGCTGGAAGTCCAAGACCACGGTGATGGCTGTTTTGCCATATGTGTCTCTTAAGATTTACGTGAAATAATTTCTTATTAAGTCCATATGGGATGAGGAGATTGTTTTTTCACACTTTCTACATGTTTTAGTTTACTGTGGAGGAAAGGAAGATTTGATGAGGGATTCTTTGGAACTGAGAAACTGAGAGCTGCCTTCTATGGTGCATTTTCAAGTAGCAAAGGCGATACTTGGCCTGGAGTACCAAGAAGAGCTGGGCAGTGGTAATGAGACTTTGCTGCACATTCACAGTCTAGTTGGGTTTCATTCATTGAACTATAAATGAGAAACTCAAATTTCAAAATATAATCAGAGGATGATATCAGCAAAATGGTAGAATACCATCAGTCTCCCACCTCCAACAAAAGTACCACTAGAAACTGTTCAAAGACCAGAATACCACCCTAAATTCACCAGAACTTGGGGGGAAGCAGAGAAAACCCCCTCAACCCACAGAATCGAGAGAAGCCTAGACTGATAGCTAGAAGAGAGGGTCTTAAAAGTTACCACTTTTAAGTGATGGACATACTACTCTGATTTGAATCATTATACGATGTCCGCATGTATTGAAATTTCACACTGCAGCCCCGAAATACATAAAATTATTATGTGTCAATTATAAAACAAAAGTTAAAAATTCAAAAATAAAGGAGACAATTAGGGCAAGAGACAGAGGAAAGACGATGTGAAGACACCAGAAGACAACTATCTAGAAGCCAAGGGGAGAGGCCCTGAGAAGAACACAACCAACCATCACCGTGGTCTTGGACTTCCAGCCTCCAGAACAGTAAGAAAATAAATTTCAGTTGTATAAGCCACAAACACGCACACATAAACAATAACTCCCCACCCGCACCCAAACACACACAATCAGAAAGAGAGACATAGGAGAGACAGCATTGGCCATGGTATCCAAAATGGGTGTGTCTCTGTTCTTTGGGATTTTTTTTTTTTTTTTTTTTGATGGGGTGATTATGAACTGCTAAGGTCTAAGACTGCCCTTTTTGGTCTATTGCTGTATTCCCAAGCTGGGCTTCTATTCCACTGGGCTTTTCTTATGTGGTTGGACAGCCTATGCTCTGCACAGAACTGCCTGGATATTGGGGGTGAGAGTGCTGAAATGTAGCCTGTTCCCCGCTTGCCACGCCAAGAGGCCTGGGCCTGCCTTCTTCCTAACTCATACAGTCTGGCTTAGTGGAAGCTCTGCCTAACACAGCACAATATCTGGCATATCAATTATTTTTTACAAAAATTAACTGGCTGGGCTGGGCGCGGTAGCTCATGCCTGTAATCCCAGCACTTTGGGAGGCCAAGGTGGGTGGATCACCTGAGGTCAGGAGTTTGAGACCAACCTGGTCAACATGATGAAATCCCATCTCTATTAAAAATACAAAAATTAGCCAGGTGTAGTGGCACATGCCTGCAGTCCCAGCTACTTGGGAGGCTGACACAGGAGAATCACTTGAATCCGAGAGGCAGAGGTTACAGTGATCTGAGGCGACGCCATTGCACTCCAGCCTGGGCAACGAGCAAAACTCTGCCTCAAAAAAAAAAAAAAAAAAAAAAAAAAAATTGTAACCGGCTGATCTTGTGCAAGCCATAAAAACTATTAGTTTCTGTATCAATGAATTTATAGTACTACAAATGCTTAATTTATAGGACAACTGGGAAGTTGAGATTAAAAACAGAATATACTTTGCAAAGCCGTATGTGACTATAAGGCATTACTCTTCTAGTGTTGCAAAACCTATAGAGCTTCTATCTTATCAGTAACTCCGAAGTCAATCATCCATCCAATCGCCAAGTTTGTAGCTCCATTTTTATATGCCCCAATTTTTAGTTCACAAGGAAAAAAAGTACCATTCCCAAGGTACCTTTCAGTCTCAACCAAACCCACAGAACATAGATTATTTTCTTTCTGAAGTGGAAATCTTAAGAATAGCCTCTCCGAAATAATTGCTGTTTTGCAATATTAGAAATATTTCAATAGTGACAGTTTGGAAATGTTTTAACTTTTAAATACTTAAACCAAATAATAAATAAACCCTTGTGATTAATGTTTCCAGAAGGGACGATTAACATTATCCTTACAGCTGTTCATGATATAATATCAAAATGAAAAACATGCATGAGAAAAACAGCAAGCCCACGCTGACTTCATGTCGCTTTTTTGCAAATAGCTCTAATGCGAAGACATCCTTGGTAAGACTCAACCAACGGTATTTCATCTGATCATCATTTAGCCAAACCACAACAATACTCCTGAGGCCTCTTCAGTTTCATTGACAGCATCTGTCATTTCAGTTACTGCATATGTGATCTCTTGCAATGATGCTAGCTGGGTCACTCTGTGGCCCGAAAGGAAAATGAATCTCTTTTTAATAAAAATTTTAATGTTTTATTTTTGAGGGGAGGACATCATAATAGCTTAGAGAGGTTTGATGGGTTTGTTTGTTTGGAGGGTTTAGAAAATAAAACCGAAACATGAATGTGCAGAAATGCATACGTTACCTATTTAACCATGTACCTGAGCTTCGAGATTGTTAGAATTCCTGTTTACATCAAAGGTAGTTTTAAAGAACAGAAGGCAGAACTATAACTTAAAAAATCCCTAATCTTAGTAGTCAATAATTTATTAGCAGAATTCCCCAGCAACTTATAATTTTATGAGAATAATAACTACCATATGTGGCAGGCTTGCTCTGTGCCAGACCCTGTATTAGGTGGCCTTAAATGCCTTATCTGCATTAACTTTGTGACAGTCCCCTGAGGTGGGTACTATTTCTCTCATTTGGAACCTGGCACAGATTGGTTGCTGAGCAGGACTCCAGCCCAGGGTTGCCTGACCCAAAATACTACGCTTGCACACCCTGGAAGTTCGATGCCACCTCACGGCTGTCAAATGAATTGGTGAGGAGGCAGTATTGGCAGAATTGGTGAGGGTCTGCAGCTGTCAAGAGTTTTAGGTTGTGAATATAAATTCCACTTCTTAGCTCCCTCTTCCCCATGGCTTTTTTTTTGAAATGGGTCCTTGTGTGTGATGGGGTGGGGTGGGGATGGGAGTGCCTTTCTGAAGACCTGGCAGTTATGTCTCATCTTTCCAGGTACATCAAAATGACGTCCCTCCTGGATGGCACATCCTCCCCAGAGAGCCTGCCCATTCCCTGGCTCTGACAGGCTAGCAAATCCCTGATAACCTCAGAATGCGTCAAGTTGTGTCAGTGAAGGGCAGTGAGGCTTTGATGTTGGACACATGTCCCACGATGGATGGGCACTGGCTGATACACTTTCCCACGGTGGCACAGAAGTGCAAAGGAGAAAGGAGGGTTGAGGTGCCAGCTCCAGGTCAGGCCAGGCACCTCAGATGTCAGCACCTGCCCGGCTGCCTCTGACATGCCCTTAGTGGTACCTTTTGGGCATGTAGAGCCCCAGGGACCTTTCTTCATGTCCAGACAGGATGACTCATCTTAAGGGGTGTGGCAGGAACTGAGCATGTGTACCACCACCTGAGCTGCAATTCTTGTTTCTGTAAGAGAAAATGCTCCCAAGTTACCCTAGTACACGCTGGACCTCAAAGGTGAGGCAGAGTGTGAGTCGAGGGATCTGAAATGAAAGCAGTTGTGAAAAGCCCATGAAATACAGCACCCAAGGGTAGCTGAGTCTTGCAGGCTATAATTTATGCTGTTTTCTGCTTCGAGAATGTATCCCAACCTTTCGGTTACTAGAAAGCCTCAGTTTGAATAGTAAAATATCTGAATTCTGGATCCTCTAACTTCTCTTCATGTGTGCTCAGTCTAACCTGCAGTTTGAAACTCAGACACCACGCCTTCCAGTAAGCCTCCCTTGATGTCTCCAATTCTACATTAATTCCTCCACTATGAGCTTCCACAGTAACCTAATCTTACCCTGAGATGTCTATATCAAACTGCTTCCTCACTTGAGGGAAAGCGCCAGGTCTTATTTACATTTTTGCTCTATATCACTACAACATAAGCAAGAATGTGATAAAGGTTATAACAGACCCAGAAAAACCACTCTAGGAGCTCTGAGAAGGGTAGTTCATGTAAATACACACACACACACATATACATATAGTTCATGTAAATATATATATATGTATACACACACAGCCTTTATCAAGGAAGATACTGCTCTTAGGATGTTTTCAGATTCAAGATGCTGTAAAATTTGTATTGATGATTGCTTTTCTTTCCATCAGTTGTAATTTCTACACTTAAAGTTCATTGATAGTTCTTCTCGTAGCTTTAAAGTCTTCAGCATCTGGCATGAGTGGCTTTTTTTGTTGTTGGCAAAAAAAAAAAAAGTACGTTAGACTATATTGAGAAGATCCATTGAATAACCACACTCAACATACCTCACAGTCATAGAATGTGACTTCATTTGAAGCACAGTGATATCATTTGCTTGGATCCTCGCCATGGTCTTGTTGGGTCGAATGGTTTTGGTTAATTGCTGTTACAAACAAGCTGGGGTTCAGGCAGCGTTAGGTCACCAGGCAGGGCTTAGCCCATAAAGCAGAACATGGATCTCCTACGTCCCAGTCAGAGTTCCTTTCCTTTTGGTAACAGCAGGTCCCCTGTGGCCCACAATCGACTCATATTTGTTTCTCCAGGGTATGGATGGCTACAAGAAAGAGGCCAAGTAGAAGCCGGGGGTGCAGGAGGTTGGGCCAAAGTCAGAGTCCTTGAAAGATAAAGGTTGAAGGACCAGGACAGGAGACCATCAAGAGTGAGAAGAAGAGTCCTGGGCTGGCTCTGTGACCCCAGCAAGCCATGCAACTGCTCCAGCCATTTGAAAACCTGAGTGCTGTTGGTTTTTGCAGGGCCTTCTAGCTTGTGTATTCCACAAGTCTGATGCTATAAACTCACAATTCTTGAACATAATGAAAAGAATGAATGAATCAAAACCTGGAGTCTCATCATCTAGCTCTTTTGCTGTCACTCTCCTTGTATGACAAAGCACACCCCCTGGTGGGCAGGAACCCTGGTGGGCAGGACCCCCTGGTGGGCAGGGTCTATTTTCTCTCTGTGTTTATATATCTATGTTGAAGGAGACCACCTGGTCTCTTTTCCCCTCAAATGGGAGGTAGCATTATACATTTTTCCTATTACAAAAGAAATTTTGAAATGTAAGTCTTACATACTTAAGAAAACACACAAATACATAAACAATCCATCTATAACATTAGGAAACTACTATTCTTACATTTTCACATTTTTCGCTATGCCCATATACACATGTGAGTAAATATTTGTATTTTATAAAAATAAACATATTCACAGGATTTTTGAAGGCTGCTGTTTTTACTTAAATGTATGGCAAATGTCTTCCATGAATGCAGGTCTAACACACATCTTAATATCTGTGTAGGGGCATGATTGATGTATCCAGTACCTAGCGTATAAATGTCCAGCAGTATTTTGCTATAATAAACAACACTGTGGTAAATACTCTTGTGAATTCATCTGAAGGCCTCAGCATCCGGACTTGTAGAAATGGCTGATGAAAGTGGGATCAGGAAACAGAAGCTGGGAGCTGTGCCATTCTAGTGCTCTCAGATGCTGTCTGTGAGCCTCGGGAAAGCAGTCAGTTCTGAGACCAAGCTAGGAGTTTGAGTCAGCCCTGGAGAAGAGCTGGTTAGTGTTGAAAATGGCCTCTTCTCCAGGGATCCTTAGAGGTGGGAATGACCTAAAGCTTCAGGACATACTTCCTGGAGCTGAGCTTCTCCAGTGGGCTAAGCCTATGGCATCTTCCAAAGAATAGACATTTCACCCAAAGAAAAAAATGACTAGTTGTATTTTGAAAATTCCTTACACATTAGACAATTGTCTGTTCATGTTTGGAGCCCACTGGAGCCTGCTGTTTGTGCTGCAGCCAATGAGTGTGAGGGGAGAAGAGAAGGAAACACCAAGATACGCGGCTTTGGAGGCTCGGTCTCCAGAGGGGAAGCTACTGTTGGTGTTTGGTATCAGGTAGACTAAGGAAAGGAAAGTAGCATTGCAGAAGGTACCAGAAGTTTTTTGTCCCTTCTTATATTGAATTCTCACAGCAGCTTTAGGAACTGTTCTCCTGTTTATGGATGAGGAAATCAAAGTGAGCAGAATCGGGTCACTATTCTAAGGCCAGCTCACAGTGGCACAGCTGAGATTTATTTGGACCTTTGTCTTTCTGGCAATTTCTATTAAATCAGCCTGAGAAGTTTGGGAATTGCCCACAACCCCACTGAAGTGAAAACTGATTAATATCAATTTTGAGAGTGATGAGTTATTAATTACACGTGTAAGAAAGCTGAAGCTAATGACCATGTCAGGCAGCAACTCACGTTCCATCTCATGTGGTTAGACCCTTATAAGTTGCCATTTTGTCTTTATACCCTGACCCTCATATGTGTTGATAGTGTGGCCAATGAATGTGGTACAGGCTGGGATCTGGCTTCCATGGGGCTCTCACCCTCTTCTCTGTGCTCAGAGACTTTACAACAACAGCTTAGAAATAAGTTCTCCTCTGGGCTGAGACTAGGGAAGGAGTTTGAGAGTACAGAATAGCTAGAACGTTCCTTTAGTTGCCACTAGTGCATTTCCTGCTGTGGTAAAGATGACACTCCAGCCAGCCCCAGTGGTCACAAAGTCTCTGATGCATCCATTCAACTTTTTCTTGTTACCCTAGTCTAGGGGTTGGCAAACCAGTTTTTGTAGAGGGTCAGACAGTAATTAGTTTAGGCTTTGTGGGCCATACATCTGTCACAATTACTCAGCTCTGCCACTGAAGGGAGAAAGCAGCCATAAACAATACATAAACAAGCATGACTCTGTTCCAATAAAACTATTTGGCCAGGTGCAGTGGCTCACACTTGTAATCCTAGCACTCAGGCGGGCAGATCGCCTGAGCTCAGGAGTTCGAGACCAGCCTAGGCAACATGGTGAAGCCCCGTTTCTACTAAAAATACAAAAAATGAGCCAGGCGTGGTGGTGTGTGCCTATAATCTCAGCTACTCGGGAGGCTGAGGCACGAGAATCGCTTAAACCCAGGAGGCAGAGGTTGCAGCAAGCCAAGATTGCACCATTGCACTCCAGCCTGGGTGACAGAATGAGATTGTTTCAAAAAAGGGGGGAAAAAAAATTGGCCAGTGGGCTGTGATTTGCCAGTCCCTGCCTTAGCCCAATAGGTTTATCAAACCCAAAACCTTCCTTTATTAACTCAAGATAATGCTTCAGAATACATTGTCTCAAGTTTATTGGTCTCTGGGCGCAAAGCGTGAAGATGTGGATGGCCACTAACATTTCCCTGCTCCTATCAGTGAATGAAAGCTTCATTCTACCAAATTGCCATGCGGCTGAACACAGAGCCAGCGTTTTTGCAGAAAAAGTTGGATGGGCACATCAGAGACTTTATGACCATTGGGGATTTTCTGTGGATGCTGTTCACACGTGGTCACAGGTGTCCTGAAGAAGAATGCTGTTACCTAAGAAAAGCCCGTTGTCTGCTCCTGGCACAGTGGTCTGTACTTTGGACTGGCTGACCTCACTGGAGGGAAACCCATCAGCTCCAATATCCCATTTTGTTTCCCCAGTTGTTTCTGATGAGACAGAACAGTAAAGCCCAGGGTCACATTCTCCTAGAGTGTCTACTTCCTAGAAGAGTAGAGAATACGTATGACTAAGGCACAGGAAGCTTGGGTTTTCCCCCTGCTGTGTCCCTATTTAGCTCCTTTACTTTGAGCAGACTGCTTCCCTGTTCTGGGCTCAGTTTTCTATCAAAAGTCATCTTCATCATGTGCAAAAGAGTAAAGTTGTATCCTTGCCTTATACATTATTCAAAAATTAACTCAAAATGGATCAAAGACCTAAACGCAAGAGCTAAAACTATAAAACTCTTAGAAGAAAACACAGGGGAAAATCTTCATGGCATTAGATGCGACTCCAAAAGCATTGGTAACAAAAGAAAAAATACACATTGAACTACATAAAAATTAAACATTTCTGTGCGTCTAATGACAAAACAGAATGAAAAGGCAACCTGTGGAATATGAAACACTGTTTGCAAGCCTTATGTTCAGTAAAAAGTTAATATCCAGAATATATAAAGAACTACAATTCCACAGGAAAAAACATCCCAAAATCTAATTTAAAATAGGCAATGGACGTGAATATACATTTCTCCAAAGAAGACATATAAATGTCCAGTAAGCACACGAAAAGATGTGAAATATAGCACTAATTATTATTAGGGAGATACAAATCAAAACCACAATAGGTGTCACTTTGTACCCATTAGGATGGCTACTGTCAAACCCAGAAAATAGCAAGTATTGGCAAGGATGTGGAGAAATTGGAACTCTTGTGTTGGTGGGAATGTAAAGTCCAGTTGCTTTGTAAACCAGTATGGTGATTCCTCCAAAAATTAAACATAGGATTACCATATGATCTAGCAATTAGATTTCTGGGCATATACCCCAAGGAATTGAAAGCAGGGTCTCAAAGAGATATCTCTACATCCATGTTCATAGCATTATTCACAATAGACAAAGGGTAGATGCAACCTGTGTGTTCATAGTCACGTGAATGGATAAATGTGGCATATATGCATACAATGGAATATTCAGCCTTAAGTTCTGACACTTATTACAATGTAAATGGACCTGAGGATGTTACGCTAAGTGAAATAAGCCAGTCATAAAAAGACAAATACTGTTACGATTCCACTTACATGAGGTACATAGAGTAGTAAAATTCATAGAGACAGAATAGTGGCTGCCAGGAAATGCAGAGAAGGAGAATGGGGAGTTGTTACTTAATGGGTCTAGAATTTCAGTTTTGTAAACTGAAAAGAGTTCTGGAGATAGATGGTGGTGATGGTTGTATAACTGATGTGAATGTGCTCAATGCCATTGAACTGTACACTTAGAAATCTAACATGGTAAATTGTACGTTATATTTATTTTACCACAATTAAAAATGGAAAACTAAAAAAAAAGTCATCTTTAGATGGCTGCCAAAGTCCCTTCTGCTCTAAAGTTTTATGTTTCTAGTGTGCATATGGGAAGGGGGTTTGGAGGATACAGATGCTCATATGAAGCAGAGGATTGGCCCTTCCTTTCCTGATCACAGTGCCATCCATCTTCTAACTCTTCACAGGGAGAAACAGTTCGTCTTCAAATTCTTGGTCTCTTGGGAGCCTTGTGTTATTGTGCCCATCTTACAGATGAAGAAACTGAGGCTTAGGGGGTTTCAATGCCTTTTCTGGGGCATTGAGTTAATACATGGACACACAGGGTTCAGTCAGGCTTCCCTCATTACACTTCTTGGAAGCCTTAAGGATGGCTTTCTAAGATGTCACTGACACCATGCTCAGCAGATCACCTGGGGGGTGCTTCTAGAGAAGCAATAATATTTCCTTTTTGAGAGAGGAGGAAAATGTGGGTCCTAGGGCAGGCAGAATCACACTGCCAGGAATGAGATTGGGCTGGAGTGGAGGACCATGAGTTAGTCTCTGTCACCTCCAGAAACAGGGGCCCCAGGGTTAAAAGGCTCCATGCACTGGTGCTAAAAAACTGAGCAGGAGAGCCAAATGAACAGAATTTCTCTCTGGATGGACAAGATGATCAACTTGACCCGACAAGCTGTCTTGATCAGGAAACATCCACTAAACCGCTAAAAAGTGCCAGGCACAGAGATGAAGCAGGAAATAGATGGGGCAGGTGGCTCTGCCGTGGTGCTCACGCCCCACCGAGGAGACACAAAGACAAATGCACACACATGACATCTTTAGGTAAAGTCCGGCGAGGGAAACAAATAGGGTGATCTGGTGGGGAGTAACTGGGGAGAAGGAATCGGTTTTTGAGGAGACGATGTTTTAGTTGTGACCTGAAGGAAGAAGAAGAGATCACAGATGACAAGCAAGGGGCAAAACATACCAGGCAGGGGACAGCAAGCACAGGTGTCCTCCCACTGGGCAGAGCTTGGGGATGGGGAGGAGGCTAGTGTGGGCAGGCAAAGTGAGGAGCAGGTATGCAGAGCGGGTAGCCTGGAGAGTCATGGTCCAGAGTCTGGGTTTTATACTGGGAGCCCTGAGAATTTTTTAAGAGTTTTAAGCCTATGTGTGGGAAAGGGGGGGTTCTACCACTGAAAAGCCCACAACTTAAACCTGACAGGAGAACGGGGAAGTCCCCCAAAGCTGCTCAGCCCATTGACGCAGCCTGGCCTAGTGCCTCCACAAAATATTCCTATTACCCATATGGAAAACATCTAGTCAACATACTTCAGGAGTTATAGGATGCATGCATTTTTCAATGTTTCTTTTAGGTACCATAAACCTTCAGTTTTATGAGGAATGAATATTGATGTTGAACCATAAACAGAGCTGGGCCAGTTTGATTAGAAAAGTAGCAATTTCATGCCAAGCAGGTAATTTCCTCTTTTCTTTCTCTTTATTTCCCTCTCTTTCTTCTCTTTCTCTTCTCTCTCTCTCGCTCTCAAATCTAATGCCTGAGACAAAGGAGCTAACTCTCCCTTGGATGACAGCAGCTTTCACATGTACTTTGGAGTGCATGTACTGAAATCTGAGGACAAACTTTGCTTTGTCAGTGGCCTTGACCTCTGGGAAGGTACCTCACAATGAAGGGAACACTGCCCATTGAGAATGCCTTGCAGAGTGCCTTGGATGGGAAAAGACTGCAAAAATCACCAAAAACTTAAATAATCACCACCCCTTCCCCCACCTCCTCAGCAAGGCCAACAACAGGAAGGCAAGAAGGCTTATGGTGCCAGAACCTGGGGAGAGAAAAGATCTTGAAAAATAACTTCCGGAAGAAATGAAAGCCAAAAATCTCAAGCATCCCATCCAACAGGAAATTATAATCAGCTTTAAGAAATTCCAGGGGAAGTACCCTGGGACAGTTGAAATTTGGCACAAGGATATCAGTTGGGCTGAGGAGGAGCTGAGGATGGATTTACAAGTTCCCCAAACATTTGGGGGTGTGCTCAGTGTCCTGACACTCCCCCAGTATCCTAGGAGGGCAGATACATCAGTGGTGTGCAAGAGGGATCCAGTGAAGGTGGTATGGACAGCTGTTATTTTTGCTACATGACTTCCTGCAGGCAGTATATATTTACTGGGCATGTTCTAGATGTCCGGCAAAGGCACTGGGGATACTTAGTGAACAAGAGAGCCTGAGTCCCTGCCCTCTCTTTACTTTGAGAATGCTTTGCTTCCCAGTTGGAGAATTTCATAAGTCTGCTTATCAGAGTGACCTGTCTTCCCCTAGGAAAGGACTAAGAAAGTGATCCAAACTAGATCATCAGATGCACTTGCCCTGCAATTTCAATCAGGAGTCTGCCTCTTCAGCCTTCGCCTAAATTCTGTGAGCTGCTGTGTAGCCATGCGATAAATGCCAGTTCTGCTTGAGATAGTCAGTGTTGCTGTCTGCTGCTTATAACCAATGATCCTTGACTATTACAAGGTGGTCAGGAGGAAGGAGTTGGAAACAAATGATTCTCTTTGCAGTTTAGATCAAAATTCAGGATTGCCAAGTCTAAAATCTAGTTTTTCTGCCTCACAGTCTTTTGGCTAAATGATTAACATAGCCCTTTTCTGCTCTCTTTGCTGTCAATTTCTTCCAGTGCCTCTGGTAACTGGAAGCTGGCATGGGAGCTTGGGCTTTAGGGAGTCACAGGTGGAGTCTGTAGAGAGGTATTTTTACCATAAATGCCTTGATTCCTGCTAGCCCTAAAAACCGAACAAAGTGATTCTCGCAAAACATTTCCCTGTTCCTCCAGAACCATCAGAATCTTGAGGCTGGTAGACAAGGCCTGCCAAAATTGGGTCCCAGCATCCCTCTGTAGCTTGTCCCGACATCCTTACATGTCCATTGTTGAGGTTGTGTGGGGTCACTTGTCATCCCCTTGCACTCAACAAAGTGGCTTGTCTCAGTGCCTTTGCACAGACCTTCTCTCAACCAGGAATGTCTTTCCATGTTCCTGTGTTCTTTGAAAACCCTACTTTATCCTGAAAAACTCAGTTGCAGTGTTATCTCTGGTATAAAGTCACTCCTAAATGCCTAGAGGGAATAATCGTGTCTCCCTCTGTGTTCTCACATACTCCTCGCTTGCACTGCTGCTGTTTCCCTGCTCTTGACCCTGCATTCATTGTATCCGTATTCATGTGTCTCTAGAATTGACACTGTCAAAGTAGAGCTTGTTGTCTTTGGTCTCCCAAGGCTTAGCACAGTGCCAGGCTAAATAGACAATATGGGATTTTTGAATTAATTTACTTTAGTTGCTAATTATAGGTCTCTAGGAATTAGTAGTTGAATTTGATCTGAACATGAGAGTCAGGCTTTGAGTGCCCACTGGAACATCACTGCTCCCTACTGCAGTCTCGTCCCTGGCACTGACCTGCCGCTAACCTGTCCCATCCCTCTGGCTTTTCTCATTCAATGGCCACTGCCTCCCCTCCTGGACAAACTGTAATCACCTAGTTCACCACAGGGTACCTAGTCCCTGGCACGATGCTTAGCACATGCCAGGGACTAAGTTCTAATTGAATCGATGAATAAATAAAATGAGCTTGATCCTTGTTTACTCCGGGATGAATCCTGCCTCAGGCCCACCCCTAACATTTGTGAGATCAGGGAACAAGATGAGGAAAAAATTCCACATACCATGTGTTTGACTATTGGAAAGTTACAAACCAAGCTACAAAGCTGTTCTAAGTTCATGCCTGTAATCTCAGCACTTTGAGAGGCTGAGGAGGGTAGATCAACTGAGGTCAGGAGTTTGAGATCAGCCTGGCCGAGATGGTGAAACCCGTCTCTACTAAAAAATACAAAGTTTAGCCAGGTGTGGTGGTGCACGCCTGTAATCCCAGCTACTCCGGAGGCTGAGACAGGAGAATCACTTGAACCCGGGAGGTGGAGGCCACAGTGAGCAGAGATCGCGCCACTGCACTCCAGCCTGGGCAACAGAGTGAGACTGTCTCAGAAACAAAAAACACACCAAAACTGTTTGAACTCTTTTTTTATCCTTCTACCCTGACAAGGATGCCTTCATAACTTGGATTTCTCCACTCTGCACTGGCATCAGGTGGCCTAGGAAAGGCTGATTCCAGACTCGGGGTCCCTGGTCAGCTCACTCCTCTTCCTACCCTGGCTGGGCCTCACACCTTGGCAGGCCTCACACACCCAAGCTGTGACCACGCAACCTCACAAAATTGCTGCTCACAGCCATCCTTTGGCTACCCCTTGGACCTAGGGGTGCCATATTGGTACTGCCTGGCCTGGAGAGGATAGACCAAGGGATGACGCCCACACAGGCCGGGAAGCAGGCTCAGGAGCATTTGAGCAGGGATTTCTGGGATCCTGCGTGTTGGAGCATAGTCTAGAAAGGGAGGTGTGGGCTCCAAGTGTGTAAGTCCCCAGCTTGCACCCTCCTCACTTCATGGGAAGAAGAATGGCTGGAGAAGGGCCAGCGTGGATCCAGGGCAGGGGCCCTTTATTCCCAGGTCTAAGGAAGGTACTGCTCTGATTTTATTCTTTTTAAAAAAATGTTATAGTATCTTTAGGAATATAAGTTGTTTTTGGTTACACGGATGAATTACATAGTGGTGAAGTCTAGGCTTTTAGTGTGCCTGTCACCCATATAATATACATTGTACCCAACAGGTGATTTTTCATCCATCAACCATGACTTTATTCTTTAACTTGGGAAATTTACCCATCAAGGGATCAAACAGAAAGTCCTTCCCTTCCCCCTCTACAGAGAGGCTGCTGCTTCTCTGGTTTATCCTCGGGGGCTGCAAATGCATCAGTGGCCCAGAAAGAACCAGAGCAATGGGGCACCAGGACACGCATGGGTGAGAGAGAAGCCTGAGCTTCTGCCATGACCACCCCTGAAAGGATGAGATGCAACAGGTGAAGCCCTCTCAAGGCTGGAGTGGGAATCCCTCTCAGACCAAATGTACTTGGCCACGAAGGTGTAGAAGCCCCTATTCCTCCATGGGATTTCTGCCATTAAGCAGAGGGGCTGCAACGTCGCCTTGGACAGACCCAGGTGGGCAGGAGGCCCGAAGGCTGACGGTGATGCTGCAATCTTCTGAGCTGAGCAAAACCAGTGGCTGGCGCTTTAAAGAAAGAAGGAGATTTTCTGCACGAAGGCTTTCAAATGGGCTCCTGCAGACAGCTGTGGCCAAGCTTTTGAAATATTTCTAGCCTCTGTTTTCCTGCTGTGAAGTCTTTCGAGAAACAGCTTAGGAGAGATGAGCTGTTTGCTATTCCGGGGCAGTGGGTGTGCAGATGAAAGGGCAGATGGGATGGGGAGGAATAATTCCCCAAGCGCCCATAAAATTTTTGATCTTTGGCCCCTGCTGTAAAGTGATTCTGGGAATGCTGGTCAGACAGGAGAAAGAGTGCGAGGTGCTGGGGTTTGCTGTGACCTCCGTCTTCATCACCCACGGTACGAAGATGGGACTCCTGTGGCTCCTAGAGGCTTCAAGACCTGATGGAACTCAGGAGAATCTCAGGCCAAATGACACTGAGAACTGGGGAGGTCTTAGGAAATGGACCCTGTCTACGTAGTTGATTCAAAGAAGTAAATATTCCACCAAGAAAGCAATATTTTGCCTGTGATGTTTCAATTCTCTCAGGCTCAGGTGAGTCAAGGCTGTTTGACTTGCTGATCAGAGAACTTAACCAAGAGAGTCATGAGACCTGGAATTAACCCTGAACTTTGTCACCATCTGACTGGGTGACTAACCACCTTACTTGCTCTCCCTGTCTTCATTTCCTAACCTGGAAAATGAGACCATTGGGCCGTTTGTTCTAGAAGTTACCTTCCAGCTCAAAGATTTGAAATTAGCTTTGCAGAAGTAGTGGGGTGCAAGGGGGCAGTCTTGGAAATGCCTTCATGTACTCCTCACATTCAACGCATTCCCTGACTTTCATTTTTCTTCAGATGATAGTTTAATTTACTTAGGGTTGGGAATTTGACTTTGGAGTCAGAGTAGATTTCAGTTCAGTGTCAACTTGGTCATGGATCACTGTGTGACCTTGGATATGTGCTGGTTCTCTCTTGGAGCCTCAACTTCCTCATCTATAAACTGAGATACTGCCTGCTTCCCCAATGGTTGGGAGAATTCAATGAGATCATGGCTGTGGGTTCTGGCTCAGGCTGTGTTCTCTACCTCTATAGAGCAGCATTACTCCTGGGGTTAGCAAGTCTGGGTGGGCTCCCTGAGGACCATATGGAGGACATTGACTATATTCTGATTGGGGCTTACTGGGATCATTGGTGGGGTGGGCACAACCTCTCTTTAGACAAGGTGTTAGATTTTTTGGCAGGTACCCCACGTTTGGCAATAGGTGAAGCTGAGGGAAATAGCCTAAAGGCAAGATTTTCTGAAGCAACTCTGCTGTGGCCCAGCTAAAGGCCGAGGGTCTAGGAGGTGTGGTCAGGGGCAGAGTGACAGCGGTTAAAAGGCTTATTTAGAATGGGAGGCAGTGGTGGTACAGTAGAAAGGGTGCTGCGTTTGGAGCCAGATAGGGCTAGACTCTGTGTCACTGGATGGTGTGTCCCTAGTACTTAGTGTCATTCAGCTGGGGCTAAATAAATGCATGCTTAATGAAAAGAGGAAGGAAAGAAGGAGACAAGGATGCAAACGAGGAAGAACTAAGCCTTACTCCTTGCTCTGCCACTTGAAATCTGGAACCTCAGTTTCTTCATTTGTAAAATGTGGTTGATAATATTTACTGCAGAAGTTTGTTACGATTCACTGTGACACAGCATTTTACTCTGTAAAGTATTACCTATCTATGGTGATGATAATCAGAGCGGACAGTTGGAGGAAATCAGAGAAAGTGAACATAGAAACTGAGGCAGATGTCAGTCAGACCGAAAATCTGATAAGCAATGCCATTTTCATGATGATTAACCAACCAGGAAGAAGACTCCCAACTGTGTCTTAATTTAGCATGGATATTGATTCTTTGGATTTATTTTCTTCCTTCTGTTTCCTTCATTTATTTTTTGGAGAAAAGAGGCAAATAATAAAGTAAACTTACATAGGATATTTTCCTTTGTTATCTGGGTTTTATCTAGAATATTGAAAGCCCACCCAGTGACTCTCATTCTGTATTATAACGATGTTGAGATTCATGCTCATTAGCAGCATCCTTGACTGTGAAGGAAATATTCAAGTTTATTTCACATCATTTATGTCCTAAGTCGTTTTGCAGCTTTTGCTCTCCTAAGTGAGACCTGTGCAAAATCTTGGGTTCTTGACAGCACTGCCTTACACTTCTTTTTGTTGCTGCCTCCATGGTTAGCACAGTAGTAATTCTAGACCTGCTGTGTGCCAGGCATTATACTAGGGAATGAGATTATATCATGAACAAGACACAGACCTTTCCCTCGAGAAGGATATAGCTTAGTGAGGGAGACAAATGAAAAGGCAATTACAATAGTAATAATTGCTCACATACTAATTGTTTGGTTGATTATCAATAATTGTGGAAAGGAAATTCTTTTGGGCTAGCTATGAAATAACCTGGATGTGAAATGAATCAGCCTATAATCAGAATAGAAGAAAAAAGTCACAGTTCAGATTTTGTGCCTGCGTGTTTTGCACATAATATTTTAAGTCCCTGCTTTTTCAGTGCTCGAGAAACAGCATCTTCCCATTTTGCAGCAGAGATGACTGAGACTCGGAGAAATTAGGTATATTTGTTAAAATGGTTAGACGCACCTAAATCTTGATCTTTCTACTATACCATATTATAATTAAATAACATGCCCAAGTAAATAAAAACAATTTTTTTTAACCTATCACTACCCCCCGACTTAAATGTGTCAGGGAGTTCCTGAGGTCTAGAGTCAGGGTGTCTTGGGTGAGGCACTTGAGACTGGGACAGGAGCCTGGCCGCCCTCTTCGGCTTTATTTGCAGTGAGGCGAGAGCGCTACCTTCCTAGCATCAGCCTGTGTGATGACGCAAATGTTCTCAGTGGGTCTTGGCAGCAGGGAGAAGTGGTTAAGGCTCCATTGGCTTCAGCAGTGCTGAATGTGAGTTCCAAAGCAGCCTTTGTATCTATGTGACTCTGAGCAAATTCCTCATCTGTAAATCGGGAATAATAATAATACATACCTCATAGAATTGCTGTATTCAATCAGATAATATCTATAAGGTGCTCATCAAGCATGAGACACAGTCATAGTTATTAGCTATTTTTCTTTATCCATCAGAGATTTCTAAAGATGGAGTCAGATGGCAGAGGATGACTTGGAAAGACTAAGTGCACAGTGAACTTAAGCATTAGATTGGTAAGCTGAGCAATTCAGTACACCAACAGGCCAACGTATGTGTCTTCTGGAAGTTCTAGGACCCTCATAGACCATCTTTAGGTTTTCTTAGTTCACATTTCATAGTGCCTAGCAAATAGTAAGATGCTCTTAGTAAATGACTTCTTAAGAGTGTGTGGTACTAATGAGAGGTAACTTACCAGTGGAGAAAGCTGCATCCCCTTCCAATTTCAGTTTCTTAGGCGTCCTATTTCTTTAGCACTTGATGACACTACCAAGACACATGTCAGGAAGGTGGTCTGCCCAGCTATCCCAGGAGCTGCTCTGATGTGAAGGGAGTTCTCCACTGTTTCTAGGGTACACAACACTCTCACCTAGCAGAAACCAAGATCCTGACTCTAAAGGGATTGTGCAGATGTTAACTTTCCTAATTCCTCTGGTAAGTTCTGGTCTCTGTGGCTCTTCCTGTCCAAGCTGTGCTTGGGCTATGCATGAACAGAGCAGGGGCCTGTATCCACCTCATCAGCCCCCAGACATCTGGGATGCCTTGAGGGAGCCAATTAATGAAAAACGTGTCTCAAATGCAAATATGTCCATTCAGTAGTTCTGCTTTATAAGAAGTAAAGTAGGTTTTGTTGGTTGTTTTTTTATTTTTTTGTAAAATTCTTTTTTTTGTCCTCTCTTCACTGACATACTATATTGTTTTTAGAGGGTAGCATGTTTAAAGAGAAGTTACATTACTTAAAGTTTTTTATTGCAAGTAACAGAAAAGTTTAATGTAATACTGGCTGTGAAACAGTTTAGAAATTTACAATGTCATATAACAAGAAGGTCAGAAATAGAATGGTCTCCAGGGCAGATTCAGCTGCTCAGTGACATCATTGAGGATCCCAGTTCTCTGGGCCTCTTAGCTCCACCATACTGTGTGTGTCAGATTTTGCCCTCACCCTGGCACTCCTCATCCAGACAAGACAATGTTCAGAGGAAGAAAAAGATGATATATTTCGTGTGTCTCTATTTTTGGACCTAAGGACCTGGCAGTCTTCCCTCACATGTTATTGGTCAGGATTCTGTCCCATGCCCATCCCTAGCAAGGGGAATGCAATGACCATAATTGGCCCAAACATTTGGGGTAGAATGGGTGTTGGGTTGAGAGGCCATGACCCCTGCGGTAATCACAGACACGATTTTAAGCTTGCGGTGTCACGTTGGTACCTACTCCAGCACCATGAATGCAATAGGCTTTTAGCAGATAGTTGCCCATGATGGCATAAAAGATGTAGATTTTACCAGTCAAACCTGTTTGATTCCGCTGTTTTGAGGCTCCCTAATGCCTCAGTCTAGTCTAGACAAACTGTAAGGCCTCCACATGGTCTCTACACTTATGATGCCTATCTGTGCTGTAGCACAAAAGCAGGAACTTGAGCGTGGCCAAAAGCCCCAGTGTGGTTTGGCAGGCCCACTGAAGACTCTTGTCCACATCCCCCCCTGCAGGCAGGAGAGACTATTAGTGCAGAGCTGGCTTCCTCGACCCAGCTCATGTAGAGAGGGAGGAATTCCCAAGGTACGTTGCTCTGAGCTGGCCTTTCTGGTTTCTGTGGCTTCACTGGCCCACTGATTAACTGTGAGTATCACATGAGGCCTAGACAATATCACCATGGTCATTTGAATAATAAAATCAAGTTATTCCATCATTTCACTTTTCCTAGGAGGGGGAAAAACATTTGGAACACAAGGCCCATCAAGACCTTTCCTGTTTCTGATGTCTCTATCACAGACTTGGCTGCAAAGGTTAAATGTTTTGAATTACAAAATGTACATTATATGGGGGTCTTCCTATAAATCAACAAGGCAGGTATGTTAAACACAGAAAAATATCTACAGCTGTTCTCTTACTCATCCTGCTTGTTATTTAACTCAGTCTGGGCCCTAAGGAACATTTTTAGTTGTACTGTCAACAGTTTCAAAACAAAGAAGAAACTGCGACTGGCAAATGAGGAACCCAGCTGGTCCTCTGTTTAGGCTCCCACTGCATATACTTTAATCCTGACACCTGCAAGCTATTTAATCAGGATTTACAATTGAACATGAAGGATGAGGGGTCCGCAGGGCTGTGTTCGTAGTGTTTGGATTGCAAATGATGGAGAAAAACTTTGTTATCGGATGTTGTAGTTATTTGAAGTTGGGTGCCCTCTAACCCACAGGGAACCCAGCACCATTTATCACTCCCCAGAAAAAAAACTCAGCTCAGGCGGACGCTGCCCCTCACAGCATAACATTCTATTTTTGCTTTTCCTGTATTCTAGAGTAAACAAACTTGAAACTTATGAACAATGAGAAAAATAACTTCCAGAGAGCATTTGGCAGGAGACAAGAGTTCGAAGTGAAATAGTGAAAGCACAATATTCATTTAGACACAAAGCAAAATGTAGACGAGGGCATTTGTCTACAATCTGGCCAAGGTGTGCCATGTTCGGAAGGTTCTCTACTTAAAAACGTATGGACTTTCACGGAAAAGAACAAAGTCTTGAGCCAGAGCAAAAGTATGGGAATTTTGCCTAACACAACAGATGGAATTTATAGTTGCTTGTAAATGAACAAATTACCCAAATGTATTTTAGAAAATGCACTAATTTTGGACTTGCGAAAATTGCCTTAGGAAAAGCCTTGAAAGTTTAGAATGGAAACTTTCTGTAAGTTGAGGAGCTTCTGTAATGATGTGACTGAAAGGAGTCTACACAAATGGCAACTGATTACTACTTAGTGAGTCCCGACTGGGCTGTTGCGGGAGAGATGAAGAAGCAGAAAAGATGAACCAGGTCAGAGTCCCTGCCCTCATGGAGCTTCTAGTCTGTCTGAGGGGAGGGGAATATCCTGGTTTAGACAATAAGATAAAAGGTTAAAACATGTACAATAAAAAGAATCTCAGAAGAGATGTTCCCTGCCAACTGGAGTAGTAAAATAAAACTTACTGAAGAACTAGGAGTATAAGTTGAAAATACAAGTGATTGAAGCAGTGATTGCAACATATTCTAGTATGAAGAGACACAAATGACACTCAATGGATGTTTACATTTAGAATCCATTAATTGAGAAATACTTAATAAAAAGCTAGCTTGAATTCATGTACATTAAAATATGTTTGCATTTCTCACCATAGCAATATTTACAAGATTTGGAAAACAGTACAAAGAGGTCCAAGATACAATACTCATCCAATGTTTAAGATAGAGTCTGCACATGGCTTCATATCCCTTCCTTGTACAAGCTCTGATCCTTAGTCCTAGGGCTATGAAGTCCACTGCTTAGTAAACACTGGCTTAGATTAGTATGTTTGGGTGCTTATGAAACTGCCCTAACGGGTATTAGAGACTAATAAATTGGGCAGATGGTCCTGTGGATACCTTCAGACACACTTTAGGGACAGTGGCCAAAGAGGACAGGGGCCTGGCTGTAGCTTTAGTGGCAACTTTTCCTTCACTATATCTACCAGCAATTTAGTACTTCCAGCAGTTCCTTTCTCTCCATCCACCTGTTCCAATATGCCCAGGTTGATGAGTGACATAAGTTCAAAGGAATCTAGAGAGGCAGGGCTAAGAATGATGGTACAATTCTGTTATCTTCTACTGGGTCTGGACTCGCTTAAACTGAGAATTCCTTGACTGTATACCTATGCCACTTTGAAAAATATTTATTGATTTATTTAAATCGACAGAATGTTCCTGCAAATCTATGTGACTTTTACAGACCACCAGAGAATTAGGTTTACCGGTTTCTCTTGAAAACATTTTATCCAAATGAATAAAGGAAATGTGCTCATTTTTTTTGAATGTGAAAGTAACAAATGCTTGCTTATTTTTGTAAACATTCAAAATACAGGATTCAGAAGCAAACTTAGCCAGTATTCTGCTGTGATCATTTGGCACATACCTCATTTTATAATCTGATATAGTCAGATTATTTTAAATCTTGATTTTTTCCATATATATATTTAACTAATCCCCTTTGTGTCATACATTTATGTTGTTACCATCTTTTTAAACCTTTAATAGACAGTGCAGTGATAAATATTTTTAAACGTAAATCTTTATGCCTAGCTCTAAGGAAATGCAGCTTTATTTGATCAAATGCCTTAAACTCTATAGTTCAGGATTTTCCCATCTCATTTTGGCTTCCTATATCAGTTTCAGATTTCCTTTTTTTCCAGCTTTACTGAGATATAATTGACAAATTGTGGATATTCAAGGTGTATCACTGTGATGACTTGAAATACATATACATTGTGTAATGATTACCCAGTCAAATTAATGAACACATTCATCACCATCCATAGTTACCATCTGTGTGTGTATATATGTGTGGTGAAGATGCTTAAAATCTGTTACCAAATTTCAAGTAAACAATGCGTATAATTAATTATAGTCACCTTGCTGTACATTTGATCCTTAGATGTATTCATCTTGCAAATGAAAGTTTGTACTCTTTGACCAGCATCTCCCCATTTTCTCTATCCTCACAACCTCTACCCCTTGACAACCATTGTTCTACTCTCTGCTTCTATGAGTTTGGCTTTTTAAGATTCCAAATATAAGCGAGATCATATAAATTTGTTTTTCTGTGTCTGGCTCATTTCACTTAGTGTAATGTCCTCCAGGTTCATCAATTTTGTCACAAATGACAGGATTTCCTTATATTTTATAGTTCAATAATGTTCCCTTTTGTATATTACATTTTGTTCATTTATCTGTTGATGGATACTTAGGTTGTTTCCATATCTTGGCTATTGTAAATAATGCTGCAATTAACATGGGGGTGCAGATATCTCTTTAAGATACTAATTTTATTTCCTTTGGATATATATCAAGAAGTGAGATTGCTGGATCATACAGTAGTTCTATTGTTAATTTCTTGATGACCCTCCATACTCTTTTCCATAATGGTTGTACCAATTTAAATTCCCATCAACAGTATGCAAGGGTTCCCATTTCCCCAAACCCTTGTTGACACTTGTTATCTCTTGTCTTTTTGATACTAGCCATTCTAACAGGTGTGGGATGATATCTCATTATTGTTTTGATTTATATTTCTCTAATGAATATTGATATTGGGCACCTTTTCGTATACCTGTTGGCCATTTATTGTCTTTAAAAAAGTCCCTTCAGGTTCTTTCCCCATTTTTTGGTTGGGCTTTTTTTTGTTTTTTTTTTGTTTTGTTTTGTTTTTTTTTTTTTTGCTCCTGAGTTTTGAGATCCCTATATATTTTGAATATTAGCACTTTATCAGGTATATGGTTTGCAAATATTTTCTCCTGTTCTGTAGGTTGCCTTTTCATTTTGCTAATTGACTCTTTTGCTGTGAGGAAGCTTTGTACTTTGACGTAGATCTGCTTGTTTGTTTTTGCTTTTGTTGCCTCTGCTCTTGGTAGCAAATCCAAAAAATCATTGACAAGACCAATGTCAAAGTCTTTTCTCTGTGTTTCATCCTCCTAGAAGTTTTATGGTTTCAGGTCTTACATTTAAGTATTTAATCCATTTCAAGTTAATTTTTGTATATGTGTAAGATAAGAGCCCAAGTTCATTCTTTTGCATATGGATATTTAGTTTCCCCAACACCACTTACTGAGGAGACTATTCTTTTCCCATTATGTATTATTGGCACTCTTGTCAAAGATTAGTATATTTGCATGGGTTTATTTCCAGACCTTCTGTTCTTTTTCATTGGTCTCTGTGTGTGTATGTGTGCGAGTATGTTTAACCAAAACTATACTATTTTGATTACTATAGCTGTATAATAAAATTTGAATATGTGATTTGCGAATGTGTGATGCCTGCAGCTTTGTTCTTCTTTCTCCAGATTGCTTTGGCTATTCAGGATCTTTGTGGTTCCATATATATTTTAGAATTTTTTTCCTATGTCTGTAAAAAATGCCATATGAAATTTGGTAGGGATTGCATTAAATCTGTCAGTCACTTTGGGCAGTATGGACATTTTAACAATATTCTTCCAATCCATGGACATGGGATATTTTTTCATTGTGTGTTTTTTTTTCCAATTTATTTTATCAATATCTTGTAGTTTTTGGTGTATAGATCTTTCCCTTTCCTAGTCAAATTTATTCCTAAGTATTTTATTCTTTTTGATACCAAGGGCATACAAAGGTTAAGATAATAGTATGAACTATTATATATCAACAGACTAGATAGCCTAGAAGAAATGGATAAATTGCTAGAAGCATACAACCTACTAAGACTGAATCATGAAGAAATAGAAAATCTGAACAGACCAATAATGGGCAAGAAATTCAGTCAGTAGTCAAAAACCTCCCAACAAAAGCCGAGAACCAGATGGCTTAATGAGTAAATTCTACCAAGAATTTAAAAAAGAATTCTTAAACCTTTTCAAAAATGCGAAGAGGAGGGAACATTTCCAAACTTAACTTTACAAGGCCAGGATTATCACCGTACCAAAGCCAGATAAGGATACAGGAAAAAAAGAAAATTATAAGACAATATCCCTGATGAACATAAACGCAAAAATCCTCAAGAAAATATTAGGAAACCAAATTCAACAGTACATTAAAAGGATCAGATACCATGCTCAAGTGGGATTTATCCCTGGGATGCAAGAATGGTTCAACATATGCACATCACTAAATGGGATATACCACATTAACAGAATAAAGGATAAAACTCACATGCATCATTCAATAGATGCAGAAAAAGCATTTGACAAAGTTTACCATCCTTGTATGACAAAAACTCTCCACAAATCAGGTACAGAAAGAATGCTCCTCAGCATAATACAGGTCATACATGACAAACCCACAGTTAACATACTCAGTAGTGAAAAACAGCTTTTCTTCTAGGATCAGAAACAAAACAAGGATGCATATTGTTGCCACTTCTGTTCAGTATAGTTCTGGAAGTCCTAGCCAGAACAATTAGCAAGAAAAAGAAGTAAAAGACATCCAAATTAGAGGGAAAGAAGTTATAATATGTGACATTATCATATGTGAAGTCATGTGTGCCATTATATGTGTAGAAAACTCAAAAGACCACCAAAACACTGTTAGAATAAACAAAATCAGCAAAGTCACAGGATACAAAACCAATATACAAAACTCAGTTGCATTCCTATACACTAAAAACAAATTATCCAAAGAAGAAATTAAGAAAACCCGTTTACAGAAGCATCAAATTTAGGAATAAATTTAACCGAGGAGATGAAAGATTAGTCTCCATTTGGGATCTACATTTAGGCATTGGCAAAAGTCCACCAATGCAAGGCAGTGGGGTTGCCTCTTGCTGGATAAGTTGGAAGAGTCAGAAGAGTAGAAAGTTCTCCTTTGTCGTCTTCTTCAGGGGTAGCTTAACTTACAGTTTAATTTTCAGTTTAATTTCTTAGTTTATAGGTTACACACAAGGCCTGTTAACTTCCAATGTGGAAGGGTTTTGGTGTTCTCACCACATTTGACCATATGAGTTATTGTCTAAAATAGAATACTTCGACAATAAAAGGAGGTACTACTATTAATTATGCTAGGACAACAGCATACATTGGGATTGTACCCAGTAGACCTGAGTACGCGGTTACATTGTCTTCATTTAACCCTTACATGTATTCCTCATACCTCTGAAAGTTTTCTGAGTAGATCCACAAATACAGTCAGGAATGGATTACATTGCTAAGAATTTGAAGGACACAATTTTAGAATTTTGATAAGTTAGAAGTTGGGCTAGGCCGGGCGCGGTGGCTCAAGCCTGTAATCCCAGCACTTTGGGAGGCCGAGACGGGCGGATCACGAGGTCAGGAGATCGAGACCATCCTGGCTAACACGGTGAAACCCCGTCTCTATTAAGAAATACAAAAAACTAGCCGGGCGAGGTGGCGGGCGCCTGTAGTCCCAGCTACTCGGGAGGCTGAGGCCGGAGAAGGGCGTAAACCCGGGAGGCGGAGCTTGCAGTGAGCTGAGATCCGGCCACTGCACTCCAGCCTGGGTGACAGAGCGAGACTCCGTCTCAAAAAAAAAAAAAAAAAAAAAAGAAGTTGGGCTAAATCAGGCTAGCATCATGCTGTCAATGAAGAAAAGTTTGATCAAGCAAATAGCATAATATGGAGACTTGTAGGAGAAAAATCCAGGTACTATTTTTACATAATGATTTAAGCAGCTGGTCAAAGAACTTTGAGTCATCAACACTTTATTACTTTAAGTAATTTGTTTATTTTTGTTAATTTATTTCCATCCTAGACTTTTCTTTTTCTTTGATTGGTCCTTTTGCCCATAAAAAGATGTGGTTTTATAATAATGCATCTTAAGTGCTATGGCTATTAAGGTCTCTTTATGAAAATGGACTCTTTTACAGCTAAGAATCATTCAGGGCCATTCTAAACAAACGGAACTGTGGTAGCCTTGATTTGAGACAAACAGAATTAAGGAAACAGAACTATTTGCAACAAGATAATAGTTTCTTATATCTTGTATTCACAAAAAGCTTTCCATACTATTTTATTTCACTCTGTCTACTTTCAGCTTGATATTTGCATACTGATAACCCTCTTTCAAAATAATCACTGAACTCTTAAGGTACCTAAATACTTCAAAAGCAATGAAAGACATGGAAAAGTATTGTCTAATAATTACTTCCTCAGAGTGTGCCAGACCCAGATAACTTCTCAAATTTCTAAGGACTAGAACAATCTGTAGGTTACAACATTCTTTCAGAAAAGGGAAATGTAAAAAGTTTTGATAATCAATTTTAAAATCAACATAATCCTAATACCAACATTTGACAACATTAAAAACTTATAGCTCAATCTCACATGTTAATAAACATGAAAAAATCCTACCTAGTAGTATTAAAAGAATAATATACTAGAATACTTACTGTGCTATGCAGGAATTCATAGATGGTTTGGGGGATACAGGAATGTATATGTTGAAAGGTCAAAGGACAAAGTCATGTTATCTCAATATATGATCAAAAGCCTTAAAATTCAAAATTCTTCCTGTTTAAAACTTTAACTTGATATAGAATGACACACAATGTAACCTTAAAATTACACAGAAACACACATCGCTTTTCAAAACCAATAGCCACACAATGTAATTCTTAATCATGAAACACTAGAGGCAGTCTAATTAAAGGAAGAACTAAGACACGATACTATCACCACTATTTTTTATATTATGAAAGTTCTAGACAACACTAAGTCTTAAAACAGAAAAGAGTAGGTATTTCTATTTGCAAATAATATGATTATTTATCTAGGCCAGGGGTTGATAAACTGTGGCCCAAGTTCAGCCAGTAGGATGCTTTTGTAATGGGATGCTTCTGTAAATAGTTTTTTTCTGAAACATAGTCATGCCTTTTTATTTATGTATAATCTGTGGCTGTTTTCACACTACAACAGCAGAGTTGAATAGTTGTGGCAGAGACCATGTGGCTAACGTAATCCAAAATATTTACTTTCTTGCTCTCTACAGAAAAATAATTGTTGGCCTCTGATCTACAGTACAAAGATAGTTTTATAATATACAAACAAAAAATAGTGTGTATATGTATATATGTATATATGTGTGTGTGTGTGTATATGTGTGTGTGTGTGTGTGTGTATATATATTTTTTTTTTGAGACACAGTTTCATTTTTGATGACCAGGCTGGAGTGCAATGGTGCAATCTCAGCTTACTGCAACCTCCGCCTCCCAGATTCCAGCGATTCTCCTGCCTCAGCCTTCCGAGTAGCTGGGATTACAGGTGCCTGCAACCACGCCTGGCTAATTTTTTTTTTTTTTTTTTTTAGTAGAGACAGGTTTTCACCATGTTGGCCAGGCTGGTCTTGAATTCCTGATCTCAGGTGATCTGCCTGCCTTGGCCTCCCAAAGTGCTGGGATTACAGGCGTGACCCACTGTGTCCGGCCCTGTATATATATATATTTTTTTTTTTTGAGACGGAGTCTTGCTGTGTCTCCCAGGCTGGAGTGCAGTGGCGTGATCTCGGCTCACTGCAAGCTCCGCCTCCCGGGTTCATGCCATTCTCCCGCCTCAGCCTCCCGAGTAGCTGAGACTACAGGCGCCCGCCACCACGCCCGGCTAGTTTTTTTGTATTTTTAGTAGAGACGGGGTTTCACCGTGTTAGCCAGGATAGTCTCGATCTCCTGACCTCGTGATCCACCCGCCTCGGCCTCCCAAAGTGCTGGGATTACAGGCTTGAGCCACCGCGCCCGGCCTGTATATTTTTTAAAACATGAAAATAACACATGTAAACATACAAGAAACAGGCAGGCCTATATGAAGAACATTACCCAATTTTAATGAAGGATATAAACAAATATGTAAGTGAATCTAGAATATAATGTATTTTTGAATGGGAAGACTGTCATATAAATGACAATTCTTCCCATATTATTTTATAAGTTTAAAGAAATTTTAATTAAAAATTGTAGTTCTGAGGGGAATCAAAATGATTCTCAATGTTCAAGGATAAAAAAATTAATAGATAAATGGACACTGAAATATATAATGCCAGACATAATAGACGTTTACTTCTTATTCACGTAAGTCCAAGATGGGTATTTCAGGTAGACAAGCAACTCACTCCCAAACAGAAGGATTCATGCACCCGGATTCCTTCTGCTTTATAAATCTTCAACCTCAACCTTGGCTTCCAAGGCCATCTTTGGGACCCAAATTCCAGACAGCTGAGAAGGGAAAAGGGTGCGGAGAGCTCCTTATGTGAGGTTTTGCTTTTCGAAGCCGTTTTGGAGGTGGCACACATCACTCCTCCTTACTCCTTCAGTCATATAACTCTTATGCAACCAGCTGCAAGGCAGTCTGGGAAATGTGGTTTACTTGCGTGCCCAGGAGCAAATAAAAATAAAAAGGGTTTAGTGAACAGCCTGCAAAGTCTGCCATAGCACCAGATAAACAGGTCCGGAAGCAGACCACAGCGTATGTCAGAATTGATAATCTGATAAATACGGCATTTCAAATCAGGAAATTATAGTCAATTAACAGATCTAGGATAAATATCCATTATATTTTTATCCTTATGCTACACAATAAAACAAATTCAAGATGTACGACATTTAAGTATATATTAAAAAGTAAACCCTAGAAATATTTATATGAACTAGAATATATTTACTGTATTATAGTAATTATACTGATATAATGGTTTATTTGGTACTTTGGTGGGAAAAGTTTTTCTAAGCATAAAAAAAGGAAGGAACCATGAAAGGAAATTGGTAATTTGAATATCTAAACATTAAGAATTTGTGTGTCAGAATTAGCAAAAAATCAAAAATATAAGTGTCAAAAGGACAAAAATATTTTCTATTTACAGCCAAAAGGTTAATATCCTTAAAATACAAAAGTTCCTCTACCAATGAGAAAAAGATGATTTATTCAATTGCAGAATAAGAAATAAGATGGAAATGGCTATTAAACCTGTAAAAAATTAAATTTCTGTAACAATCAAGGATAGCTTAGATGTAGTAGGACCTATAAGCCCTTTATGAGTCTGTTTCTCCTTCTATCAAACGGGAATAATAATAGAACCTACCTGTTAGGGTTCTGTTAGGACTAAATGAGAAAATCCATGTAAAGATTCCAATAAACGTGCCAAAAATATTAGACTTTGTCATTTTTATTATTCAAAGTATTCATGGTGTATTTTTAAGTTAAAAAAGATTTAAAATGTACATGTAGTACGATGCCATTTTATTAAAACACCACTCAGGTGTGCACACACAGATACACAAGGAAACACTTGAAGATTTTAGAAGTTGTCTTTTGATTGTGGCCTTAGGAATAATTGTTATTTTCTACATTTCTACATTTTCTAAAATTTTCACAGTGGTATGTATTGATATATCAATTTAAAAATTTTAAAGATATAAATGCTCATCTTTGATTAATTATTGAATGGCCCCAAATAGTTTCTTAAATTTGCTTGGGGCTGATTTGTTTCCGAAGCCAGAATCCATCTTCAAAACTGTCGCCGAGAGCATGGAAAAATCTCTAAATTCTTTGCTTCACTTCTAGCCCAATGGCAGAATCTCTTTTGCTTGTCCAAATTGTGTGAAATTATTACGTAGAAAAGATTTAGAATGCTAACTGAAGTACTTTGGTAGAACTGGCTTGTGATGGACTAATTCCAAATAGGTCAAAATGATGCAATAGGGGGTACATCTGTGGAGCAGAGACCGCTGGTGTGGGGGCACCTTGCTCGTTGCAGTCCTGGTCCTCCTTCCAAGTACTGTGTCCTTCTTCTGCTCCTCAACCTATTCCCCTTCTTATCTCCCATGTTCCCCTGTGGTCTTTCCCATTGCCCACTGCTCCTGTTTTGTGGGAAAATTGCTAAACCTAAGTTTCAGTCTCCTTATATGCAAAATGGGGTGAATGATGCCTTCGCCACAGGATTACTTGGCAGACACTTAGGACAATGCCTGACATACAGTAGGTGTTTATTAAATGGATGTTTTCGTTCTTGTGCTCACTCTTCAAATGTCAACATACAGAATGATATGTTGACTTTTTCTTGTTTCTGGTGTAGCAATTGGAGAGCAAGCTCTGGGGTTGAGATGAAGTTCACCTTTGCCCATATCTGGATAGGTTACTTCTAAATAACTTCAATTAAACAAGTGTTCACCAAACCTGTATTATAGCTTGTCCCTGAAATGAACAAATCAAGAGCATATCATCAGGTCACCTGGGGTAGTGTGCTTATTGCATCGCCTCCCTACTCACTGTCCCTCCCCCACAGCCCCTGCCATAGACATAGATGGTCATATATTGTCTCAGGAGAGCCCCTGCCTTCCCTGAGCACACCTGATTAGACCAGGATAGCCTCCTGACACAGGGGCCACCAAATGAGCTATGGCTGACTATGTCACGTCTGTGGCCCGTGATGATGTCAGGGGACATACTCTTCTTACTCTACTTCTGTTATTCTGGAAATACTCTCCGGGCTTTCCTCTGCCCTAGGGAGTGACTTATCTGATCATCTTGGGAGGGGCCTGTCGCCAGGGGCCATGAATTTTGCTGAGTCTCCAATGGCTGTCCCCTGAGTGATTTGCAGGACAGGGTAAAGGTTCCCATTTCAGATCCTACTGCCTGTGACAGGTGGTAGTGCGTCCACACACAGGATCTTCTTAGCGGGCCCATTGGCTCTCCACTGATTCATTCTCCAGCCTGGATTCCATCAACAAAAAGGGTGATCTATTGGCTTCCATTGGCTTCTTGTTTTATTTTTGTTTATTCAAAACTTGAATAGAGAAGACAAGTTTTCCTTATTGGAGGTGGCCTCTATGATCGCAACATATCTAACATGAAAAAAGCAGATGGGCCCATCAAATCATCTCTCAGACATACAGAGACTAAATTAGGCAGCACTTTTCATTAAATCCCCAACAGAAAACTCCCACATGTGCAGATGTGACATGGACAGGCATATTCACAGCAACATTGAGAAATTGGAAACTAGCTACATATTTATGAACAGGGATCAGTAAATGTTATTTCTTTTTATTATTTATTTGATGGAATATATATAGTGGTTAATAGGGATCAGCTAGATTGATATGTGTCAATATGGATGTAAATCCAAATCATTATGTTGAGTGAAAGAAGAAAACCATACCATGTGATATTTATGAAAGTGAAAACACACTTGAAGGAGAATAGCATGCATTGTGTGTGTGTGAAAGAGAACTAAAAAGTCTCCACATCAACACAATGACAGTGATGGTGACAAGGACAGTGATCTGTTCAGAAGAGAGAGAGAGAGGTGGGAAACAGGGTTTGGTTGGTCCAGGAGAATTTTGTCTGTAATATTTTGCTTTATTTTTTTTTTTTTAATTATACTTAAAGTTCTGGGGTACGTGTGCAGAACGTGCAAGTTTGTTACATAGGTATACACGTGCCATGGTGGCTTGCTGCAGCCATCAACCTGTCATCTACATTAGGTATTTCTCCTAATACCATCCCTCCCCTAGACCACAATCCCTGGCAGGCCCCAGTGTGTGATGCTCGCCTCCCTATGTCCATGTATTCTCCCTGTTCAACTCCCAATTATGAATGAGAACATGAGGTGTTTGGTTTTCTGTTCCTCTGTTAGTTTGAGAATGATGGTTCCAGCTTCATCCATGTCCCTGCAGAGGACATGAACTCATCCTTTTTTATGGCTGCATCGTATTCCATGTACCCTATTTTCTTTATCCAGTCTATCACTGATGGGCATTTGGTTTGGTTCCAAGTCTTTGCCATTGTGAATAGTGCCACAATAAACATATATGTGTATGTGTCTTTATAGTAGAATGATTTATAATCCTTTGGGTATATACCCAGCGAAGGGATCGCTAGGTCAAATGGTATTTCTGGTTCTAGATCCTTCAGGAACGGCCACACTGTCTTCCACAATGGTTGAACTAATTTACACTCCCACCAACAGTGTAAAAGCGTTCCTATTTCTCCACATCCTCTCCAGCATCTGTTGTTTCCTTTTTAATGATTGCCATTTAACTGGCATGAGATGATATCTCATTGTGGTTTTGATTTGCATTTCTCTCATGACCAGTGATGATGAGCTTTTTTTCATATGTTTGTTGGCCACATAAATGTCGTCTTTTGAGAAGTGTCTATTCATATCCTTTGCCCACTTTTTGATGGGGTGGTTTGTTTTTTTCTTGTAAATTTGTTAAAGTCCTTTGCAGATTCTGGATATAAGCCTTTTGTCAGATGGATAGATTGCAAACATTTTCTCCCATTCTGTAGGTTGCCTGTTCCCTCTGCTATTTTCTTTAGCTGTGCAGAAGCTCTTTAGTTTAATTAGATCCCATTTGTCTATTTTGGCTTCTGTGGCCATTGCTTTTGGTGTTTTAGTCATTAAGTGTTTGCCCATGCCTATGTCCTGAATGGTATTGCCTAGGTTTTCTTCTAGGGTTTTTATGGTTTTAGGTCTTATGTTTAAATCTTTAATCTATCTTGAGTTGATTTTTACATAAAGTTTAAGGAAGGCGTCCAGTTACTGTTTTCTGGATATGGCTAGCCAGTTTTCCCAACACCATTTATTAAATAGGGAATCCTTTCCCCATTGCTTGTTTTTGTCAGGTTTGTCAGAGATCAGATGGTTGCAAATGTGTGGTGTTATTTCTGAGGCCTCTGTTCTGTTCCTTTGGTCTATATATCTGTTTTGGTACCAGTAGTATGCTGTTTTGGTTACTGTAGCCTTGTAGTATACTTTGAAGTCAGGTAGCGTGATGCCTCCAGCTTTGTTCTTTTTGCTTAGGAATGTCTTGGCTATGTAGGCTCTTTTTTGGTTCCATATGAAATTTAAAGTAGTTTTTTCTAATTCTGTGAAGAAAGTCAATGATAGCTTGATGGGGATGGCATTGAATCTATAAACTACTTTGGGCAGTATGGTTATTTTCACAATATTCTATCTATGAGCATGGAATGCTTTTGCATTTCTTTGTGTCCTTTCTTATATCCTTGAGCAGTGGTTTGTAGTTCTCCTTGAAGAGGTCCTTTGTATTCCTTGTAAGTTGGATTCCTAGGTATTTTATTCTCTTTGTAGTAATTGCGGATGGGAGTTCACTCATGATTTGGCTCTGTTTGTCTGTTATTGGTGTACAGGAATGCTTGTGATTTTTGCACATTGATTTTGTATCCTGAGACTTTGCTGAAGTTGCTTATCAGCTTGAGATTTTGGGCTGAGACGATGGGGTTTTCTAAACATAAAATCATATCATCTGCAAACAGAGACAATTTGACTTCTTCTCTTCCTGTTTGAATACACTTTATTTCTTTCTCTTGCCTGATTGCCCTGGACAGAACTTCCAATACTATGTTGAATAGGAGTGGTGAGAGAGGGCATCCTTTCTTGTGCTGGTTTTCAAAGGGAATGCTTCCAGTTTTTGCCCATTCAGTATGATATTGGCTATGGGTTTGTCATAAATAGCTCTTATTGAGAGACTTTCCATCAATACCTAGTTTATTGAGGGTTTTTAGCTTGAAGGGGTTTTGAATTTTGTTGAAGGCCGTTTCTGCATCTATTGAGATAATCATGTGGTTTTTGTCATTGGTTCTGTTTATGTGATGGATTACATTTATTCATTTGCATATTTTGTACCAGCCTTCATCCCAGTGATGAAGCCAACTTGATCATGGTGGATAAGCTTTTTGATGTGCTGCTGGATTAGATTTGCCAGTATTTCACTGAGGATTTTCACATTGATGTTCATCAGGGATATTGGCCTGAATATTTGTGTGTGTGTGTGTGTGTGTGTGTATGTGTGTGTGTGTCTCTGCCAGGTTTTGGTGTCAAGATGATGCTGGCCTCATAAAATGAGTTAGGGAGAATTCCCTCTTTGTCTGTTGTTTGGAATAGTTTCGGAAGGAATGGTGCCAGCTCCTCTTTGTACTGCTGGTAGAATTCGGCTGTAAATCTGTCTGGTCCTGGACTTTTTTTTGGTTGGTCGGCTATTAGTTACTGACTCAATTTCAGAACTTGTTATTCAGAACTTGTTATTTCAGAACTGGTCTATTCAGGGATTCAACTTCTTCCTGGTTTAGACTTGGGAGGGTGTATGTGCCCAGGAATTTATCCATTTCTTCTAGATTTTCTAGTTTATTTGTGTAGAGGTGTTTATAGTATTCTCTGATGGTAGTTTGTATTTCTGTGGGATCAGTGGTGATATCCCCTTTATCATTTTTTATTGCATCTATTTGATTCTTCTCTCTTCATTATTAGTCTGGCTAGTGGTATATTTTGTTGATCTTCAAAAAACCAACTCCTGGATTCATTGATTTTTTTGAAGGGTTTTTCATGTCTCTATCTCCTTCAGTTCTGCTCTGATCTTAGTTATTTCTTGTCTTCTGCTAACTTTTGAATTTGTTTGCTCTTGCTTCTCAGTTCTTTTAATTGTGATGTTAGGGTGTCAATTTTAGACCTTTCCTGTTTTCTCTTGGGGGCATTTAGTGCTATGAATTTCCCTCTAAACACTGCTTTAAATGTGTCCCAGAGATTCTGGTATGTGTGTCTTTGTTGTCATTGGTTTCAAAGAACATCTTTATTTCTACCTTAATTTCATTATTTACCCAGTAGTCGTTCAGGAAGAGATTGTTCAGTTTCCATTTGGTTGTGTGGTTTTCAGTGAGCTTCTTATCCTGAGTTCTAATTTGATTGCACTGTTGTCTGAGAGACTGTTATGATTTCCATCGTTCTGAATTTGCTGAGGAGTGTTTTACTTCCAATTATGTGGTCAATTTTAGAATACGTGCAATGCAGTGTTGAGAAGAATGTATATTCTGTCGATTTGGGGTGGAGAGTTCTGTAGATGTCTATTAGGTCTGCTTGGTCCAGAGCTGAGTTCATGTCCTGAATATCCTTGTTAATTTTCTATCTCATTGATCTAATATTGACAGTGGGGTGTTAAAGTCTCCCACTGTTATTATGTGGGAATCTTTTTGGAGGTCTCTAAGAACTTGCTTTATGAATCTGAGTGCTCCTGTATTGGGTTCATATATATTTAGGGTGGTTAGCCCCTCTTGTTGCATTGATCCTTTTACCATTATGTTATGACCTTCTTTTTCTCTTTTGGTCTTTGTTGGTTTAAAGTCTGTTTCATCAGAGACCAGAATTGCAACCCCTGCTTTTTTTTTTTTTTTTCTTTCCATTTGGTTGGTAAATATTTCTCCATCCCTTTATTTTGAGCCTATGTGCATCTTTGCACGCGAGATGGGTCTCCTGAATACAGCACACTGATGGGTTTTGACTCTATCCAATTTGCCAGTCTGTGTCTTTCAATTGGGGCATTTTGACTGTTTACATTTAAGGGTAATATTGTTATATGTGAATTTGATCCTGTCACTATGATGCTAGGGTGGCTATTTTGCCCATTAGTTGATGTAGTTTCTTCACAGTGTCGATGGTCTTTACAATTTGGTATGTTTTTGCAGTCGCTGGTACCAGTTTTTCCTTTCCATGTTTAGTGCTTCCTTCAGGAGCTCTTGTAAAGCAGGCCTGGTGGTGACAAAATCTCTCAGCATTTGCTTGTCTGTAAAGGATTTTATTTCTCCTTTGCTTATGAAGCTTAGTTTGGCTGGATATGAAATTCTAGGTTGAAAATTCTTTTCTGTAAGAATGTTGAATATTGGGTCCCACTCTCTTCTGGCTTGTAGGGTTTCTGCAGAGAGTTCCACTGTTAGTCTGATGGACTTTGCTTTGTGGGTAACAGGACCTTTCTGTCTGGCTGCCCTTAACATTTTTCCTTTCATTTCAACCTTAGTGAATCTGACAATTATGTGTCTTGGGGTTGTTCTTCTCAAGGAATATCTTTGTGGTGTTCTCTGTATTTCCTGAATTTGAATGTTGGCCTGTCTTGCTGGGTTGGGGAAGTTCTCCTGGATAATATCCTGAAGAGTGTTTTACAACTTGGTTCCATTCTCCCTGTCACTTTCAGGTACACCAATCAAATGTAGATTTGGTCTTTTCACATAGTCCCATATTTCTTGGAGGCTTTGTTAATTTCTTTTTACTCTTTTTTCTCCGGTCTTCTTGCTTTATTTCATTCAGTTGATCTTCAGTCTCTGATATCCTTTCTTCTGCTTGATCAATTCAGCTATTGATACTTGGGTATGCTTTACAAAGTTCTCATGTTGTGTTTTTCAGCTTCATCAAGTCATTTATGTTCTTTTCTAAACTGGTTATTCTAGTTAGCGATTTGTCTAACCTTTTTTCAAGGTTCTTACCTTCCTTGCATTGGGTTAGAAAATGCTCCTTTAGCTTGGAATAGCTGGTTATTACCCACCTTCTGAAGTCTACTTCTGTCAGTTTGTCAAACTCATTCTATGTCCAGTTTTGTTCCCTTGCTGGCAAGGAGTTGTCATCCTTTGGAGGAGAAGAGGCATTCTGGTTTTTGGAATTTTCAGCCTTTTTGCACTGGTTTCTCCCCATCTTCGTGGATTTATCTACCTTTGGTCTTTGATGTTGGTGACCTTCGAATGGGGACTCTTTGAGTGGACATCCTTTTTGTTGATGTTGCTACTATTCCTTTCTGTTTGTTAGTTTTACTTTTAACAATCAGGCCCCTCTGCTGCAGGTCTGCTGGAGTTTGCCTGGCAGATGCCCCTCTGTTGGGATTGGTGTGATGTTTTCCTCGTGATTGGACTAGTGTTACAAATTCTTGGGAGGAAAATCACCGAACCAGAGTGCCCTTTATCTTACTGTATGAAGGGACCCCGCATCAACAGGACGTACCACTGTCAAAGTACACCTGGCAAGTTACACTTGAAAAGTTGTTTTTCTGGGCACTGTGATTCTCACAGAGATTCCCAAGGAGTGATTGTCAGCAAGGGTAAGAGTCGTCTCCAGTGGGGTGAGCTGTGACCCCCAGAGCACCCTGAGATCTTCCATTTTCAAAAAGGCCTGGCTCAGTCCGTGGCTTCATTTTTGCAGATCTCCATCAGAGCAGGAACTAGGACTCGGTGGCATCCCGAGTGGCTGATTCTGGTTTCCTTGGGCTTCCAGTAGGAAATAGGAAACTTCTAGGGACTAAGGACAGTTCCTGGGGCTGAAAGGAAACACACTAGTTAAAACCAGCTTCTCTTTCCCAGGCAGTAGAGAGGGAGGTCTTGGAAGCACTAACATTTACATTAATAAAGAGTTGAAGAAAAAAATGTCGTTTCTCGTAGCTGACAAAGGCCAAGGAAATATTTGAGCCCTTGCTATTTGCAGCAATCCTTTGGTGTGTCCTAACTGATTCTCTGTCACAGATGCTCCAGCTACTATTTCAAAACTTTGTCAGCTTTCATCCACCCTCAGCCACACTCCAGCTGACAGCCATACCCCAACTGATGCTCTTAGCCCCAGGTAACTGCCTCCTGTCTTACTGGAAGGATGAAAGCCAGGTGTCCTCAGCTTCTCTGCTATACCTCGGCATCTCCCTATGTCCTCACTTCTCCCTTCTCTCCATCGCCAAGGATGAAGGCCAATTCCTGCAATTCCCACTAACTCCACAGATATCTGCCTTTAATCTGCCCCTTTCCACTGCCTCCTCCTGCTCAGCTCATCATGCCCTAGCTGAAGTCTCTTCTCCCCAAACTTTTGCCTTCTCTGTGTGAAAGAATGACCGCCAAGACTGTTAATGATCTGACCCTTACAACCCGACCCCCACATTGCTACATTTCTTACCTCTAAGCCCCAGCCTAACCAAGCCATTGTTCCTAGATAGTGTCAGGCTCCCTCTTCCTTCTGGGCCTCTGAACCAGCTGTCTCCACCACCTGAAATAGTCTCTCCCTGCTGCCTTGCACCCTGCCTCGTTGGCTGGCCAACTCCAGGGCTTCCTGACTCCCATCCTTGCAGGCCTGTCTTTCAAAGCACTTCCTTTGAGAAACCTTCCTTGACTTCCAGAAACCAAAGCAGGGCCCCTCTGTGTTCTCTGAGTGCACCTGTGCACCCCCTCTTAGCACTTATCTCACAGCATGAAAACTGTATGTTTCCATTCTTGGTTCTATCTCCCACTGGATTACAAGCCCCGTGAGGGAGCAGAGAACATCTTGCCTGTTACTACATTCCCCAGATGCTGGACTTGACAACTAGCTGGAGCCCAATAGACATCTGTTGAGTTAAAAGAACACTCTGTCTTGAAAAGAAACTCTTGAGTTCATGTTGGTTACACTTGGTCACCCATACCCCAAATTACTATTTTTTAAGACAGGGCCTCACTCTGTCACTGGAGTGCAGTGGCAACATCTGGGCTCGCTGCAGCTTCTATCTCCTAGGCTCAGGTGATCCTATCATGGTAGCCTCCTGAGTGTCTGGGACTACAGGTGCTTGCCACCACGTCTGGCTAATTTTTGTACTTTTTGCAGAGATGGGGTTTTGCCCATGTTGCCCAGGCTGGTCTCAAACTCCTGGGCTCAAGTGATCCACCCGCCTCGTCCTCCCAAAGTGCTGGGATTATAGGTGTGAGCCACTGTGTCCAGCCCAACCTCTTTTATCTGCCTTCTGCATCAGCTATGTTGTGAAATGTTCTTCCAGATCACTTCCCCGGTGTAACGTCCATTGGTCCCTTCTCAGTCTTGACCTACTCAGTCTTTCTGAAGCCTCGGATACTCTTGATTAATTTCTTTTCCATATAATCGTCTCCTCCTTTGATTCTTGGAATATTGTTCTCTCCTCCCAGCCCCCCACCTCTGTGACTTCTCTTTCTCAGAATGCCTTAATCCCTTCTGTCCACTATTTTAACAGATCTCAAAATCACTCCTATCATTTCTTCTGTACTTCTCTTCCTTGGTTCCCTGTTTCTGTGAAGAGCATCAGCATCCTTCATGGCATGAAAGCTGGAAACTGCAGCATCCTCTTCCACTTCCCTCTCCACTAATGAAAGTATCTAACTAGGAATAGCCAAGTCTAGCACACTCTGCTACCTAAACATCACTACACATCTGTAACCTTTGCTGTAGTTCAGGTCTTCATCCCTTCTTGGTTGGGAGGCTTTTGTTTTTGTTTTTTAGAGACAGAGTCTTTCTCTATTGCCCAAGCTAGGTGCAGTGGCACCATCATGGCTCACTGGAGCTTCAAACTTCTGGGCTCAAGTGATCCTTCTGCCTTAGCCTCCTGAGTAGTTGGGACTATAGGCACGTGCCACCATATCCAGCTAATTAAATTTTATTTTCCTAAGAGATGGAGTCTTGCACCAGGCATGGTGGTTCACTCACGCTTGTACTCTCAGCACTTTTTGGGGCCAAGGTGGGTGGATCACTTGAGGTCAGGAGTTTGAGACCAGTCTGGCCAACATGGTGAAACCCTGTCTCGACTAAAAATGCAAAATTTTGCCATGTGCCATGTAGTCCCAGCTACTCAGGAAGCTGAGGTGGGAGGATCACTTGAACCTGGGAGGTGGAGGCTGCAGTGAGCTGAGATTGCAGCACTGCACTCCAAACTGGGTGACAGAGCGAGACCCTGTCTCAAAAAACAAACAAACAAAAAACAAAACAAAACACACACAAAAGAGATGGGGTCTTGCTATGTTGCCCATACTGATCTCAAACTCCTGCCTTCAATTGATGTTCTTGCCTCAGCCTCCCAAAGTGTTGGGTTTACAGGTGTGAGCCACTGTGCCTGGCCTGGCCTTTGCTTGGGTTATTGATGACTGTCATAACCTCTAAATTGGTCCTACCCCTGGCCCCACTCCAGTGTCTCCAATGTAGCCTTTCCTTTACGGTGTTCTGGCCATGTTACACCATTGCTCAAATTGTGCAATTGCTGTCTGTTGTCCTTGGAATAAAGCCCAAAGTCCTAAGGAACAACTCAGAAGAGTTAAGGAGGAAGATCCTCTTCAGTCTGGCGTGACCAATATTTCCAGGCTCGTATTCTAACGCATGACTTCTTGTACCTCAACTATTTCCTGTCCTTTCTTGCTTACCTGCCTCTTCTTCCACCTGGACTGTCCTTCCTCATCACTTCATTTCTTCAGGTAGAACTCTTACCAAGCCTCACTTAGCATAAAGTTGCTTCTCTCATGAAGTCTTCCCCTGATCTTTGGGATCCGGGCTCTATTTTACTCGGGCATTGTCATGCTTTGCTGCCTTAAAAAATAAATCCTGAAATCTCGGGGGCTCAACCTAGTACTTCTTACTAACATCAGAGTCTGTTGTGAGCCAAGAAGCTCTCCTTGGTAGGTCTTTTCAAGTGGTGACTTAGGGATCTCAGCTGCTTCCCTCAATCAACTCTTCCATCCCAGGATTATCCAGTTCCATGGGTGAGGAGGAGAGAGGGAAGGCCTAGAAGAATGCATACCTGCTTTTAATGGACTCAAGCCAGGAGCTACCTATCACTTATATTCATAATCCCATTGGTAAGAGCACAAATCATAGGGTCCCAAATGAACTACGGGGAGGCTGGAAAATGTAGGGAAGCACATGGAAATTTGGTTTGCACTGCTTTGTCAGTGGCTCCTCCAGCAAGGTCACCAACTGTCACAGTTTGCCTGGGACTGTCTGGATTTCAGTACTGACGAGTCCCATGTCCTAGAAAAACTGTCAGTTCTGGGCAGACAGAGAATGTTGGTCACCTCCAGTCCTTTGCTTGTAATTCTGTACAACCATTTCACAGTTATCTATGTTTCTACTTCATCTAGATCTAGATTACAAACTTCTAGGAAGCAGGGACTGGATCACAGGGATCTTTTTCATCCCCTACCAGGTCAAGAATATTTTGTGTACAAAGTAGATAACCATAGATGTAGGCATAGGTTTTACATATCATTTTGTTTTTTGATTACATGAGTAATATATATTTAGTGTAAAAATAGGTGAGCAAAAAGAGAAAAAACAATTTTTAAAATTATCTTAAGTGCTAGCCCTTTTTAGAAATTACCATTTTGCTTTTGGAGTACACATATACTCACATGCACACATGCCTGGGAATAGAATATATGAGAACTATAAAGAAAAACTAGATATTTCACAGGCTGTTCTGTAAGTTCTTTTTCTCATTGAATAACATGTCATAAATGTCTATAGCATTAAATAGAAAATGATATAATTAAATGATTTGCATTTGTTGAGCCCAAATTGTAATACATGTAGGAATGCTGGTATGATTAGCAGCTGTATCATGTTCTATAACTTGGCATGCTAACCATTTTGTGTAATTGAAAGGTTGTGTTTCCCTTTTTGAAGTAAATGCAAGGGACATGAATTGTTCCAGAACACAGCAAAAGATAGGCAGCTACCCAGTTTATTACATAAAGCAAACACAACCTTGGTACCCATAACTGATCAAGATATCATTAGTATATTAGTCTGTTCTTGTGGTGCTAATAAAGACGTACCCAAGACCGGGTAATTAATAAAGGAAGGAGGTTGAATTGACTCACAGTTCCACATGACTGGGGAGGCCTCACAATCATGGTGGAAGATAAAAAAGGAGCAAAGTCATGTCTTACATGGCAGCAGGCAAGAGAGCATGAGGAGGGAAACTCCCCTTTATAAGACTATCACATCTCATGAGACTTATTATCATGAGAATAGCATGGGAAGGACCACCCCCATGATTCAATTACCTCCTACCGTGTCCCTCCCACGACACATGGGAATTATGGGAGCTACAATTCGAGATGGGATTTGGGTGGGGAACACAGCCAAACCATATCAATTAGCAAAATAAAGAAAGAAAAACTACATAGCAAGATCACTTTAGGAATGTTTATCTTAAATGAAATATAAGAAAATTATGATAATAATGCAAGCTAACATTTGTAGAGATCTTTCCAAGTGCCAACCGGGGGTCTCAGTGCTTTACATACACTGTGAAGTACCATTGTAGAGATGAAGAAACTGAGGTACAGAGAAGGTAACTTGTGCAAGTTTACATTACTAGTAACTGCACACAAAGATCACATCTGGCTTTGATTCCAGCAATGCGTGGATAGATCATTTCAAGGAAATGTGATACAATGTAGTTCAACAATAGATTCAACAAGGAAACAGAGATCATATTGATAGACTTGAATGCTTGGAGACAATGCCTCTTTCCATGAAAATATTACAGAAAAACAGGAGCAGAATATTTGTTTATACCAAGGAGTACATTTTTCAAACTAATGCGTTATTCTGTTAAAAATCAGTTTCAAAGCATGGATTCCTCATTTCCACCTACCAGCAACCAAAATATAAATCACCTAGCAATATTTTATAGAATATACAAAAGTTTTCTCTATTCCAAGAAATTAATATTTGTTCTTTATATGAAAATTTGGATGGAAAGCCTAGAATATCACAATGAAAAGAAGAAAAATCTCCCATATACCTGTTCTGAGATAGTCCCTTAACATTTCTATGCATATAATTTTTTTCCATACTGAGTTAGGATTATACAATTATACTATTTTCAAATTCAGTCTCTTTTCAGTTAAACATATACTTTGAAAAATGTCTTCTTGTTAAATACTGTCAAATGTGCATTTTTTTTTTTTTTTTTTTGAGGTGGAGTCTCGCTCTGTCACCCAGGCTGGAGTGCAGTGGCCGGATCTCAGCTCACTGCAAGCTCCGCCTCCTGCATTTACGCCATTCTCCTGCCTCAGCCTCCCAAGTAGCGGGGACTACAGGTGCCCACCACCTCGCCTGGCTAGTTTTTTGTATTTTTTAGTAGAGATGGGGTTTCACCGTGTTAGCCAGGATGGTCTCAATCTCCTGACCTCATGATCCACCTGTCTCAGCCTCCCAAAGTGCTGGGATTACAGGCTTGAGCCACTGCGCCCGGCCAAATGTGAATTTTAATGGCTGTATAGTATTCCATCAAGAGGATGTATCAGATTTTAACCTCCTATGTTGAACACTTGGGAGGCTTCCATTCTTTGGCTATTATAAATAATAATGCAATTAATATTCTTGTCCCTAAACTCACTTCCACAGCTCGGACATTTAATTTAGGTTAAGTTCTTAGAAAAGAGTTCCAAAATTTTTGATGTATATTGCCAAAATAACTTCCTAAAATATTTGTACTAATTTATACTCCTCCCAATAGTATCGAGTGTCATGTTCCTCACTCTTTGACTTTCATCTACCAATATTATCTACCTCCTTATCTTTAGGTTCTGCAACAACTATTTACATAGCATTTGCATTGTATTAGTTCATATAAGCTAGAGATGATTTAAAGTATAGGAGACTTTACATGTGTGCATAAGTTATATGTTAATACCACACCATTTTATATCAGAGACTTGAGCATCCATGGATTTTGGTATCCATGGTAGTCCTGGAATCAATACCCCAGGGATACTGAGAGATGACAGTAATTCAAATGAGATATGGGTGACATATATGAGATAGATGTGTGACACATATGTGTCGTATGTGTGACAAAATGTTATTGTGAGTTGTGATTACTTTGAATAAAAGAAGGGATGCATCTTGCACTTGAATAGGATGAATATATAACATGAAGCTGTCAGTTCCTCCCAAAATGTAATACAATGCCAAAAGGAATATTCTTAGAATTTTCCTAAATGATTCTAAAAGTTATCTGGAAGAATGAGCAAGGGAGAATTCCAACAAATGTTCTAAAAAAGAAAAGTAAAGAGAGGAAGCATCCCCATTAAATTTTTAGAAAGCAATATAACAGTTAAAGAAATAGCTGAGCAAACTGTAGCACATCCCCTTCTTATGAGTGCCAAGCAACTCTTCTATCCGTGTTAGCTGATGGGGAAAGGCATCCTTCCACCAGCTCATAAAAACTCCTGGAGCTCAAGGTTGTCAAAACCACTTCATTCCTCAACTGTCAATAAATAAGAGCAGATAGAGATCCAAATAGAAGTTTGTTGTTTTCCACAAGGCCTTGCTTTCCATGGGGAGGGGCCCTCAATGGGAACTAGAAGTGCTATCATTGGGCCAACTTGTCTCTCTTATCTCATAGTTTATTTAATATGATAAAAATAGCTATGTTGGTATCATGCTTTTAACTTTTCAAAGAACATTCTGTTACATAAATTGAGTGCGCAGAGAGAACTAGGAGGCACAGCTCTATCTCCAAATAATAGCCATGGCACTCTGAGAATTCTTGTGATTGTGTGGGAGGTGGGCACGGGGCGGGAGTGGCCTCCAGTTTGGTCAGCGTTGGCTGTGTTAGAGTTTGCTGACTTAAAGACAGAAAAATAGAGCTGTTTGTGCCCCCAACTCAGAGTCTGAAAATAGCAGGGATTAGACTCTTTCCCTGGCTGCCCTTGTTTAAAACATGTTCCTCTGAGGACTCATGGTCAGTCTCTATAAAAACACATATTCATTTGCTAAAATCCATCTGTAGGAGACTTTCCCATATGACGTTGTTCCACAGATCTTTTGAAGAAAAGAATAATTTGAAAGGAGGACACCAATAACACATAATGCATTTAGAAAGGGAGAGAGATATGCACTTACCAACCCGCCTCACACAGGCTCTACAAACAGCAATGTCAAACTAGTTGGCATTGACACCCAAGCCCTCTGAGTTCAAAGCGAGAGCCTCCTCAGAGTTTCCACCATCTGAAGAGGACCTTGGCTTTTTGCTTTGAAGTGTTTCCTTTGAAGGTCAAGGTAGAGGGACCTTGCTGACTAAAGACGTTGCTAAACTATAGAAGGATGTGGCCTCCGCTCCATCACACATTTGTAATGTTCACATGAGGTTAACAAAACAAATGGTTTTGACTGTAATCCGTGAGCTGGGGCCTGCCTTTCTTTTCAACTTGTCCCTGTCACTGGGATACTTCTGAAGGATAAGGTGGGACCCGGCAGGGTCTAAACCAGTTACTGAGTTAATTTCAAGTTTCTTGAATTCCCATGATCATCTAGTCAGAGGTGGTGTCTGCAAACAACTGCTGATTGTCAAGATGATGCAGACTAGACTTGGAGTTAGAAGACCTGCCTCAAAATCCCAGCTGCCCTTCTGAAGCAGGGTCCTCCCTGGCAAGTCACCTCACGGTTATTCTTATCCATCTGCCTGTACTAATTCCCGCTGAAGAATTTCTTAAGTAGAACCATTAAAAAACCCAACATTTTCTGAGATTTTTTGAGCCTAGACCCCAAAAGTAGGTAAGACTTACAAACCAAATCCTAAGAGATAGATGTCTTGGCACATAAGAGAAACTCCATCCCTGAGACAGGCTGAACCTCGGCAGAGTTCTGCTAATAAGAGTGACTGGGTAGTTAATAAGTGTGCAGTAGGCAGCTCCCTTCTACTCAGACCACCTCTCTGCAATGCAACAAGCATCACTAGAATATTTGTACTGAATGAATCATTTATTTTGGTATCTCCAGTCCCTAGCACAGGTCTAGGCATATAGTATTAGTTGAATTCAGTTAATTAGGAAATGCAGCATGTTCTCTGTGCACTCACTCCTACCCCCATCCACACAAATATTTGGCTTCCATTGTGAGTATGCTAAAAATAATGTGTATTATAAATTGAATCTAAAAGACTTTCTCCATCTGGAGGAAATGGGCTGTCTAGAAGCATCAGAAAAACTGGACATGTCAGATAACTACAAGAAACTTTGATCAAATATTTTGTTTTGAGATTGATGCAAGTAACACATACCCCCAATCTCATCCTCTCTGATAAAGTTACTCACGGGATTTGAAATGGATGTTGCATATGCCAGCTACCAAATGGCCTGTCTCAGAGCCCCAAAGAGTCATATGTTTGGATAAAGTCCCTCCAGCCCCTCTGTTGTTGTTTATCTCAAGTCCTCATTCAATGGGCTTTTTCCATCTCAGTTTTTTTTTTCCTCCCAAGTAAATACCACCCAGAAAGCTAGGAGATCAAGCAAGTGTGCAAGATGGGTGGGGATAGGCTATATGATTTTAGAAAGGTAAAAGAACAGGCTTGCTTGGGGCCAAAATAATAATATTGGCTATTGCAAGTTAGGATTCCATATGTAAATACAAACATAGATAAATACATATTTTATATATATACATTCATATATACATTTATATTTCTCTCCCGCCCTCCTATCTATCCATTCATCCATGTCATCTGCTCTTATATCTGAGAGCATAGGGTGTTTAAATTACATTTTAAAATTTTAAACAGCTACCTTAGTGCTCGGGCAAAAGGAGTCAGTTTTCTCTATATTCACAGCTATTTGTATCTTTCTAAGGCACAAAGGTCACTGAATCTTCATTAAGACCGTATAAGGTAGGGAGAGTAGAAATCATTTTCTTGATGTGAAGGTAACTAATATGCCCAGGTCACCTTGGGAGGCTGACCCTCTCCTCACCCAGGAATCGGACTGGGCTGAACAAGATTGGATGCTCTTTCCAGCCCCTTGGTGGTCTGGATCGTAGAGGAGGGTTACGAATGCCCTTTGTCCCATTCCTCCAGATGCTCTCCTAGGTGGGTGGTGGGCTTGTCACCCTGAAGCCTTTCAGGCTCTCCTGTGAGTGAAGACCCCTGTGTGGATACTCGAGGAAATCTGTCAGGAGAAGGTTGCTGAAATCCCAGTGTGGACACTGGGTGTGCCAGTGATGTGTCCACCATTTGGTCGCCTCAAGAGATGTTGGTTCAGCTGCTTGGGAGGGATGGGAATGATATCTGGGGATGCAGGGCCAGAGGCCCAGATTGTTTCTGAGGCACGGCTTGATGGTTGTGATTAATTGGGGAGACTGAGGCGGAACAGCTTCGTAAGAGATAAAGGGGTTGATGTTAGAGACCCGGGAAGGCCCAACCATGAATTCTGTTGAATACAATCAGTATTCAAACTTTCAGTGTTTAAAAAAGAAGTGTTTGCAACAATTGCTTTGTGTTCAATTTCCCTTCAGCCTATTTTCCTCATTGCTACCAGAAGCAAACCACACATGGTGGGTGTGACTTTAATTAGAACGCTTCAATGATGTGGAATGTTAGCTGGAGTTTTCTTCAGCAGTAGAGCACTGGGTAATTCGTTCCTCTTCTTCCCTCTACTTTTCTGTTTTTTCCCCCCAATTTTTGGGTGTATTTTTCATATGTAGAAAACAAATATTCTTCTAAAACACTTTAAATGTATTTTAAAAGAAATCCTTTGACATGTTTCTTTGCCTTTAGAATAAAGTATATATTTGTCCCTGATGAGAAGACCCTCCATCCCTGGTTCCTGTCTTCACTAGTGTATATCCGCCTGCAAGCCGCATATGCACCTCCAGGCTGTGGCTGCTCCCCACCTCTCTCTCCCTCCAGCCCTCCCTTTTGTGCCCTTGCCCGTGTTATCCTGCACAGAGGCCTCTCACTCCTTTGTCCACCTGGCTAACACTTTTCCCATCCTTCAAGACTCAGCCTAGGCATCATCTCCCAAATGACACCTACTCTGACCCTACCCCCACCACATTGGCAGGCACGGCCACAGTCAACAAACACACAGTCCTGAACAGTTGTTAGAAGTTGGTTCTGATATGACAAGAGCATACCTAGAGCAAAAAGGGAAATGTGAGCATTTCAAAGACTCAGTGTGTCTTTGTGGAATACATAATGATGATCTAAGTTTGATTTCCTGCTTAACTTCAGGATTGGCTCACAATATAACTTCCTGGTCGGAAAGACAGAAAAAGTAAATTTAGAGTTATTATAACAATTATCATCCATTATACATATATAGGGTTTAGAGTTGACAAAATGCTTTCATAACAATGTTGTATTTGACTCACAACCAATGCTTTGAGCTGTGCATGGTACAAACTCAGTTTGGATGCCAAACATTTTTGGAGATAAGGATGTCAAGGTTTAGAGAGCTAAGTTAACTGGTTCATAGTCCCACATGTAATTAGCACAAGAGCCAGGGTGAAATCAACTCCAAATCCTTTGTTCTTTTGTTATATAAAGGGCCTTTATGATAAGCTACAGTGTTGGATATATGTTAACATATACTGAGTCAAGACTCCATCTAGGGTTTGAATCGCCTCTGCTCTTCTCCCGCACTGCCCCCTTCTCAATGTACACATCTTGTCACCCAGCTCCTGATCACCATGCCCAGAGACAGGTAGCTTACTACATCCTCTTCCACCTTTTAGCAACTTGGATAAATCAAAAGTTTGACTATAGAATTCTCCATGCCAAGTACTATGCTCAGTGTTTTACAAATTAAAAAATAACCCCATGTGATAGATTTGCAGAGGAAGAACCTGAGATAGAGAAAAGGTTAAGTATCTCATTTATGATCATACAGCATGTTAATCACAATATTGGTATTCAAACCCAGTTTGTTTGACTCCCACCGTATTATATTTGGCCAAAACCAGACTTCGTATGGGTTTTAATAGTTGGCTTTATTTCTTGGTGCCCCTCAAAAATAGTATAAAGTCTCTTTTAAGTGAGAGTACTATAAGTATTGACAGGCAGCAGGCAGCTGCTTTGTTTTCTCAGAACCTCCTCCTCAGGCCAGGAATCACCACAGCCCGTACACTCAAATTTCCTCTCCAACACTCCAGTCACACTCCTTTGCATCTGTCTGTCTTGTCTTTTTTTGAGACAGAGTCTTGCTAAGTTGCCTAGGCTGAAGTGCAGTGGCTATTCACAGGCACGATCATTGTACAGTATAGATTTGAACTCCTGGGCACAAGCAATCCTCCCATCAGCCTCCTGAGTAGCTGGGACTACAGGCATGGGCCATTATGCCTGGCTTTCTCCTTTGCATTTTTGCCATTCTGTCTATGTCTTTGTGAAAATATGGCACACAAAATGACATGTAATACTGGTGTGGCTTGACAGCACTATATATAACACAACTACATTTGACTTATCCTCTGTTAATAAAACCCCTGTCTATTTCACATGTGCCAATACTAAGCTATGGTTCCTGCATCCTGACCTTGGGCACCAGTTTTTTTTTTTTTTTTGAACTCAAATATAGAACTTCAGACTTAACCCTGGAAAACTTCATTTTAAATTTGCCCCGCCTGTCAAGATCTGTTCGTTAAGAACCTGTTTCTACTATCTTTCATATTTGTTTGCTGCTCCAATTTTGTGTAATCTGCAGGTTTATTTCTTGTGTATTTTCATATTGGTTTAAAACAATAACAAAAAATGTCCCCCAGTTTGACTTCTATCCATTTACTATAGACATTCAACCCTTTATGAATTATCCTAATCACCCTTGAATCCTGTTGATCTTTTCTCCAGTTTGTCCACGTAGTTATCAAGGAATCTTTTACCAATCATATTGAATTTAGATATATTGATGCAGTCATCTTGCAGTTCTATCCCCAATAAAATTTATTTACCAATTAATTGGTTGCCATTTACTTACCATCTCACAATACCAAACACAGTAGAAAATACAATTATAAACATGACACAGTTTAAACTCACAAGGTGCTTATATGGGAGATTGAGTGAAAACACACGCACACAAGATGATCATATGAGAGAAGAGTGTGATCAGGCAGTGAGAGGGGTACCTACCATCCGTGGTCCTGTGGGTCTGACCAGCATAGAGACAGAATGGGATCAGGAGAGCAAGGGAGCTCCTGTAGTCACATGACTTTTGAGCTGCAAGAGACATTAGGAATCATCTAAGTCTCATCTTCCTTCCTGAGGAGGAAACAGATCCATAACTTGGAGGGAAGGTGCCTGAGATTACAGCTAGGCAGTGACAGAACTGGCTTTTTTGGATCTAAGTTCCCACCTCTTTTTACTGCACTATCTTGTCTGGGTTCCCATTTCCATCTTATCCCTCTATATATGTGTATCTTATGATAGGATTAAAATTGTACAAATAAACTTCAGATATTGATTTGCAAAACATTTTCTGTTAGTATAGAATATAATAGACTCATGCTTGCTTTATTACATTTGGGTTCCAAAGTCTTCATTAAAAGATATGTCAACTGAGAAAGCGAATCAATTAACTGTGGATACCACTGCTGCCTGCCACTCCCTCTGTGTAGCTCTGAACTGCTTGCAGCCACTCTGTGAGCATGCATCAGCCTGCTCTCCCTCCCTTTCCCTTCTCTGGCACCCTCCCCAAAGCGTACTTGAAATGAAATTGAAGTCCCCTACTGTTCAATTTTAATTCAAGCCTTGGTTTCTAACCTGGTTAGCCACAGGTGAAACTACTATGCCATTTTATTCCTTTGAGAGAAATAGAAAAATGAAACTGATATTTAAGACATGAGAGGATGCATTCAACTTAGAAAAGAAACAAACTAAATGTGAAAATGAACTACATAAACAGAAAAACAGTAGTTTATAAGCAAATAGCAGATTTGCTTATTTGCAAACTCTATCAAAAAGAAACTTTAGGAAACCTAAAAAGAAAACATAAAATTAGAAAAGGAACAATTCGCCTAAAGAGTATAAAACAATCATATAAGTGAATAGTATATTGATAAGTATAAATACTTCACAGAAATGATTTTTCGAAAGTATTCACCAAAAGTAGAAATCGAGTGAAAAAATTAATAACTGTGGAAGTAATGGAGGATGTCAAAGGACCATCCTTAAAAGGAAACCAGACCAGGGATTCACTGCCGAATACTTCCAGACATTCCTTCGAGACATTTAAGTGATAGATAATCCCTGTGTTATATAAAACCTTCCAGAGAAAGGAAATAGGAGGAGCTTCCTAATTTCTATGACCTCATTCCAAACCTGGTAAAGCTGGTGAAGTAAATAGGCAATTGAAAACCATTAAGAACAAAGAAAATTAAACCTCTCTTGATTTAACGAAATAGCAGATAGAATTAACTAATACATTAAGAGATGGATCTATCACAATCTAGTTGAGTTATCCCAGGAATATAAGAAGGTCCCACATGAAAAATGTGTAATATAGCATGTTAATTTTAAAATATGCCCCTTAATTGATTAAACACCATTCAAAATTTAAAACAGTTTAGAAACCTGTTTCCCTAAGAAGGTGAAGAGTAGCAATTCCAAAGATTTAGTTAATGTTCTATTTCATGTAGAGCAAATATTTTTGGAAATATTAAATTAACAAATCTTATTTCCCTTTCAAGTCTTGTTTCCCCGGTAGCCCTCCATTTCCCAAACCAGAAGGCACTACTTGAGTTCTACACCTAAACGTAGGTTTCAAACTCTGTCTTGTCTTTTCTTTGACATAACGGAAACCCAGTGTGAATGACTGTTACCAGAGATCTCCCACAGATTGACATCTTGGCTGTGGAGTGGATGTTCTTCAGTGGGGGAAGGATATGACAGAGGAAAAGGTTGCTGTTTCCAGCACAAGGGTGTGGAAGGAAGGTGGGGTGGTGGGGGGGTGGGAGAGGAGAGGAGATACATCTTCAAAGCATATAAGATGAGAGACATGTGCTTCTATCTCTCCTGGATTTTTAAAGCCTGGGACAAGAGAGGCATTGTATAGCACGAGGGACACTGATGATTCTTATTTAGGCCTCTGGGGGCTGCAACTTCTAGATGGTACCTTCACCAACATGGGGAAGGTACCCTGGCCCAGCATTGCATCAGAGATGGGAGGGGTCTATCTCTCCCAGGCTCCTGGGAGAGCCTTAGCAATCTCAAAAGCTATTCTGCTCCCTCAGAGAAGGAGCTGGAAGGAAGGGAGTGGAATTGGGAGCAGCGATCCTGACAAGGACCTCTCGTGGGTCTCCCAGTGACCTGCAGCTGAGCTAGATGAAGCACATGGTGGGAACTCAGAGGGTCTGTGTACATGTCTAGAACAAGCTTGTCCAACTTGTGGTCTGCAGGCCACATGCAGCCCAGGACAGCTTTGAATGCAGCCTGACACAAATTCATCAACTTTCTGAAAACATTATGAGATTTTTATTTTTATTTTTATTTCTTTTTTGCTCATCAGCTATCATTAGTGTTAGTGTATTTTATGTGTGGCCCAAGACAGTTCTTCCAGTGTGGCCCAGGAAAGCCAAAAGATTGTTCATCACTGGTCTAGAAGCTGAGGATTATCGGGTCACCAGACACTGACCAAGCCACCAGAGAGACAAGCCGCAGTCCTTGCCATGCCCACAATATCAGCAGTGCTCAGGCAGTCAGGGTTGTGGGGAACCTCATAGAGAGATTAGTGAGGATCTGAGGGTGCCACACACATTTGAGGATTTCTTTTCTACCTGCATGTGACACAGGCAATTTTCTACAAGATCAATGATTGTGTGATCCTGCAGGCTAACGGCATAACTAATCAGTACAGCCATATAAGTCACACAGTCAGAACTAGTTTATAATCTGAATATTAATCTTATAATTTGATTAAAGAGTCATTCTAAATTTAAAAGTTGGAGACAGAAGAATATTTGATGGTTGGAAGAAAAGCAGCTTTCTAAGTTTTGATGAAATAAAATTAATTTGAAAGGAAACATTTGCAAACTCCTCCCCATAGGTAATCTAAGAACTTCTGCCTAATAATATAAACATGGAGCTTAAAAAAATAGTTTTAATGTACTACATAGAGGATTCTTCCTTGATAAAATAAAGAAAATTTACCTTTAACATACACAACATTTACCACTAGTGCTTAGTGGTAAGATATTAGTTATTCCCATTAAAATAAAGCAAAAATGTGGACATTTGCCATTATTGTTATTTACCATTGTTTGAAAAATGCTGGGTAATAATTTAAATTAAAATAGTAAAAAAGAACAAAGAAGGGCATTACTTAATGAGAAAGAGTTCAATTCAACGAGAAGACTATCTTATATATGCACCCAACATTGGAGCACCAGATTCATAAAAAAGTTCTTCTAGACCTACAACAAGACTTATACGGTCACACAATAATATTGGGGACTCAACATTCTGCTGTCAGAATTAGATCATCAAGACAAAAAACTAACACATTCTGGACCTAAACTTGACACTTGACCAATGTGACCTAATAGACATCTACCGAATACATCACCCAACAGCTACAAGATAAACATTCTTCCCATCTGTACACGGGACATACTCCAAGATTGACCACATGCTCAGCCATAAAGCAAATATCAACAAATTAAAAAAAACCTTGAAATCATACCCATTATACTCTTGGATCTCCTGGATCACAATGGGATACAAATGGAAATCAATACCAAGAAAATGTCTCAAAAACCACACAATTACATGGAAATTAAATAACTTGCTCCTGAATGACTTTTGGGTAAACAACAAAATTAAGGCAGAAATAAGAACTTATTTGAAATAAATAAAAACGGAGACACAACTACCAAAATTTCTGGGATGCAGCAAAAGCAGTGTTAAGAGGAAAGTTTATGGCATTAAATGCCTACCTTAAAAAGTTAGAAAGATCACAAATTAATGATCTAACATCACACCCAGAGGAACCAGAAAAACAAGAACAAACTAACCTGAAAGGTAGCAGAAGAAAATAAATAACTAAAATCAGAGTACAATGGAATGAAATTGAGACCCTGAAATCCATACAAAGAATGAACAAAATTAAAAGTTGGTTCTTGAAAGGATAAACAAGGTAGCCCATTAGCAGATTAAAAGAAAAAAAGATCCAAATAAGCACAATCAGAAATGACAAAGGTGACATTTGAACTCATCATAGAGAAATATGAAAGATCCCCAGAGACTATTATGAACACCTCTATGCACACAAACTAGAAGATCTAGAGGAAATGGATAAATTCCTGGAAATACACAATTTCCCAAGATTGAATCAGGAAGGAGTTGAAACCCTGAACAGACCAATATTGAGTTCCAAAACTGAACCAGTAATAAAAAAAAAAAAAAACCCTACCAACCAAAAAAAGTGCCAGATGAGGTGGATTTTCAGACAAATTCTACCAAACGTACAAAGATGATCTGGTACCAAATCTATTGAAACTACTACAGAAAATTAAGGAGGTAGGACTGCTCCTTCACTCATTCTATTAAGCCAACATCACTTTGATACCCAAACCAAGCAAAGATGCCACAAAAAAAAGAAAGCTACAAGTCAATGTCCCTGAAGAACACAGATGCAAAAATCCTCAACAAAATACTAGCATATTAGAAAGTTAATTCATCACAATCAAGTAGACTTGATACCTAGGAGGCAAGGTTGATTCAACATATGTAAATCAATAAATGGGATTTACCACACAAACAGAACTAAAAAGCATATGATAATCTCAATAGACATGGGAAAAGCTTTCAATAAAATCCAATATCCCTACATGATAAAAACCCTCGAGAAACTAGGCATCAAAAGAATGTACCTCAAAATAGCAAGACCCGTCTTTGTCAAACCACAGCCAACATAGTACTGAATGGCAAAAATTGGAAGCATTCCCCTTCAGAACTGGAACAACACAAGGATGGCCACTGTAATCACTCCTATTCAACATAGTACTGGAAGTGCTGGCCAGAACAGACAGACAAGAGAAAAAACATAAAATGCATTCAAACAGGAAAAAAAGAAGCTAACTATCTCTCTTTGTGGATGATAGGATTCTATACCTAGAAAATCTCAAAACTGTCAAAAGCGTCCTGGAACTGATAACTCCAGTAAAGTTTCAGCATACAAAATCAATGTACAAAAATCAGTAGCATTTATATACACCAATAATGTTCAAACTGAGAGCCAAATCAGGAAATCAGTCTCATTTATCATAGCCACAAAAAGAGAAAATAACTAGGAATACTTCTAACCAAGGAGATGAAAGATCTCCACAACGAGAACTATAAAATGCTGCTAAACGAAATCATAGGTGACACAAACAAATGAAAAACATTCCATGCTCATGGATTGGAAGAATCAATATCATTAAAATGGTCATACTATCCAAAGCCATCTACACTGCTATTCCTATCAAACTACCAATATCATTTTTCACAAAGGAAAAAAGTTTTCTAAAATTTATATGGAACCAAAAAAGAGCCTGAATAGTTAAAGGGATCCTAAAGGAAACAAAACAAAACAAAACAAAAACGAAAACGCTAGAGGCATCACACCACCCAACTTCAAACTGTACTATAAGACTATAGTAACCAAAACAGCATGGTACTAGTTCAAAAACAGACACATAGACCAATGGAACAGAACAGAGAATCCAAAAGTAAAACTGCACATCTATAGTCATCTGATGTTCAACAAAGTTGGCAAAAATGAGCAATAGGGAAAGGACTCCTGATTCAGTAAATGGTGCTGGGATAGATGGATAGCCACATGAAGAAGAATGAAACTGGATTCCCACTTTTCACCATATACAAAAATTAAGGAAGATGGATTAAATATTTAAATGTAAGTTTTCAAACCATAAGAAGCCTAGAAACAAACCTAGGAAACACCAATCTGGACATGGGCCTTGAGAAAGAATTTACGACTAAGTCCTCAGAAGTCATTGCAACAACAAAGATTTGCAAGTGGAACCTAATTAAACTAAAGTGCTTTTGCACAACAAAAGAAACGATCAACTGAGGAAACAGAAAACTTACAGAATGGTAGAAGATATTTGCAAACTACACATCTGACAAAAGTCTAATATCAGAATCTATAATGAATTTAAACAATTGAACAAGCGAAAAACTCCATCCAAAAATGGACAAAATACATGAAAAGACTTCTCAAAAGAAGGCATACAAGTGGCCAATAAGCACATGAAAAACAGCTTCACGTCACTAATCGTCAGAAATTCAAATCAAAATTTCAGTGAGATACTATCTCACACACATGGGGTGAGATGACATCTCATAGTGGTTTTGATTTGCATTTGCAATAGAATGGCTATTATTAAAAAGTCAAAAAATAGCAGATGCGGGTGAGGTTGTGGAGAAAAGGAATGCTTAAAAACCAGTGGTCCCCAACCTTTATGGCACTAGAGACCAGTTTCGTGGAAGATAATTTTTCCACAATTTTTCTCATGGGGTGGGTGGGTGTGGGGGATGGGGGGATGTTTGGGAATGAAACTGTTCCACCACAGATCATCAGACGTTAGATTCTCATAAGGAGCATGCAACATTGCAACCTAGATTCCTTGCATGTGCGGTTTGCACGCTAGGGTTTGTACTCCCATGACAATCTAGTGTTGCCACTGATCTGACAGGAGGCGGAGCTCAGGTGGTAATGCTTGCTCACCTGCTGCTTGCCTCCTCCTGTGTAGCCTGGTTCCTAGCAGGCCACAGATGGGTATCTGGAGTTAGGGACCTGTGTTATAAACTGTTGGTGTTCAGCCACTATGGAAAGTAGTTAGGGGATCTCTCAAAAAACCTAAAACAGAGCTACCATTCGACCCAGCAATCCCATTACTGGGTATGTATCAAAAATAAAACAAATTATTCTACCAAAAAGACACATGCACACATATGTTCATTGCAGCACTATTCACAATAGCAAAGACATGGAATCAACCCTTGTGCTCATCAATAGTGGATTGGATAAAGAAAATGTGGTAAATTAACACCATGAAATACTATGCAACCATAAAAAAGAATGAAATGTCTATGGCAGCACCATGGATGCTGCTGGAGGCCATTATCCTAAGTGAATTAACACAGAAACAGAAAACCAAATAGCACATGTTCTAACTTATAAGTGGGAGTTAAACATTGGGTAACCATGGACATAAAGACAGCAACAATAAAAATTGGAGACTACTAGAACAGGCAGGTAGGAAGGGGAGAAGGATTGAAAAACTAGCGGTTGGATACTATGTTCAGTACCTGGGTGATGACATCATTCATACCCCAAATCTTAGCATCACACAATATACCCAGATAATCTGTACACATACCCCCTGAATCTAAAATAAAAGTTAAAAATTCTGGGTAACACAACAAAACATGAAATAAAAGATATAATGATTGTAAATGAAAAGATAAACTATTATTTGAAAATCATAAGATGATGCTCCTGAACAATCCAAGAGAATTAGCTGAAAATGTTTTAGAATAATGGTTCCTAAATTTATCTACACATTGGAATCCAAATGGGGAATGTCAAAAAACTCCAGATGCTGGAACCTCTCCCGGAGGCTGTGATTTAGTTTGTCTGAGGTGTGTCCCGGGTTTTGGAATTTTTAAAGATCCCTAAGTGAGTCTAATGTATAGACAAGTTTGGTAACAATTGCTTTATAATTGGTAAGCTCAATAAATTGGCTATATCCTAGGCAAATACTGAAAAAAAAGAGGCTTTCCTATCAAAACAAGCAATTAGAAAATAGAACAGGAAAAAAAAAAAAAAACTCATTTGTGCTACTGACAAACATATACCCAAGAATGGTTTTAGCAAGAAAAGTGTGATTCTTGTGCAAAGTAAATTAAAACATTATATTAGGGAAGTTTTTAAAAAGTCTTAATTAAATGAAGAGATACAGTATGTTTATAGAGACAATGAAGAGTCACATAATATCCCAGGAGGACTGGAGAGACAGGGATAAGAAGTGAAATCCTCAGAAAGTAACTTCAAATTTGGACAAATGAGTTAACAAAAAATACAAAAAAATGAGTTAACAAATCACAAATGTTTTATAAAAATAAGAAGGAAGGGTATTTGCCTTACTAAGTGTTAAAGTGGATTTATAAATAGTATAATTCTGGTCCAAAAATAAGATTAATGGAAAAGAATAGTTTGGAAAGAGGTCTTAAAATATTTAGGAGTTCATTGATGCTGAAGAAAATATGACAAATCAGTGGAGAAAATATTCAATAAGTGGTGTTATAAAAACTGAACTACTGAAAAATGTTAAATATTTGAATTTTTCACTTTAACAATAAATGCTTACTAAATTATAGAGTTAAATATTTGAAAATAAAGTCAGAAAACAAAGGCAGAAAAAATAGATCAATATTTGTTACGTGGTTGGGAGAAGATTTTTAAGCCCAAAGTAACAGAAAAATCTCATCTAAAAATTAGAAATAATTTATTACACAAAAATTCAAAACTCTGTGGAAAAAATAAGGCAAACTGGAAGAAAACATTTGCAGCAAATGACAAAGGATTAATATCCTTAATTCATTAAAAGGTCTCAAAAGAAAAAGTCACAAAAGAAAACTGATCAAAAGAAATGAAAAACAACTCTTAAAAATATATACAGATCATGAAAATATTTTAGCCTTCCTAGTAATCCAAGAAATACAATGAGGTACCATTGTTTACCAAATTAACAAGATTAAAAATACATGTACTCACTGAAGGGGAAAGTTTTGTGATAGCCAGACAAACACTCATGGTGCCTTAGGTTGATCCTTATTTTTCTGGAATGCAAAGTGGCAACATATACCAACAATCTTAAAATGTTTCTTTTCTCTGACACGTATTCTTCATTCTAAGACTCTGTCCTACGCAAACAGGAAAAAAAGCATTTACATCCAAGAATAGCCTGAATGACGTTATTTTTAATGTAAAAAAATTAGGATCAATCCAAAATCTGGAGACAGAAGAACAAAATGAACAGACAAGGGACAGTGATATGGTAGAATAGTGTGCAGCATATATAATACTTTTGCAATCAGATAAAAATACTGTTGAAAATGTATCAACGTTATAAAAGAAAGAAGGCAAAAAGATGCTAAAACTTAAGTAGTGAAGGGTAGAGGACTTTTTTTCTATTTTAAATTATTATTTATTAATTAGTTTATTTTTTTAAAACAGAGTTCTGCTCTTCTTGCCTAGTCTGGAGTGCAATCTTGGCTCACTGCAACCTCCGCCTCCTGGGTTCAAGCGATTCTCCTGCTTCAGCCACCTGAGTAGCTGGGATTACAGGCACCCGCCACTATGCCCAGCTAGTTTTTTGTATTTTTAGTAGAGATGGGGTTTCATCATGTTGGCCAGGCTGGTCTCGAACTCTGGACCTCAAGTGATTCATCTGCCTGGGCCTTCCAAAGCGCTGGAATTACAGGCATGAACCACCACGCCTGGCCTTAAATTATTTTTAATATAAATACTTGTTTTTAAAACCAACAAGTGTTTTGTAATAAGGAATAAACAGAAGAAAAGGAAAAGAAATAAAGAAATAAGACTAATGACTAATATCGGTAAAAGCCCATATTTATAAAAGCATCAGAATCAATAGATAAATGGGAAAAGGATAAAAATAAATTGAATAATGGAATGTTAACATTGTACATATGAAAAGTCATTCATATTCAACTTTGCTGCTAATAATAAGAAATGCAAGTTAGGCCGGGCGTGGTAGTTCACGCCTGTAATCACAGCACTTTGGGAGGCTAAAGTGAGAGGACCATTTGAGGCCAGGAGTTCGAGACCAAACTGGCCAACATGGCAAAACTCCCTTTCCTGAAAAATAGAAAAATTAGCCAGGCGTCGTTGTGAACACCTGTAATCCCAGCTACTTGGGAGGCCAAAGTAGGAGAATGGCTTGAACCTGGGAGATGGGGATTGCAGTGAGCCAACATCGTGCCACTGCACTCCAGCCTGGGCAACAGAGAGAGATTCTGTCTTGAAAGAAAAAAAAAAAAGAAATGCAAGTTAGACCAAGTCAAGGCACTAGTTCATGACTAAAGTTAAATTAAAAACTTAAAATAATTTCCAATGTTGAACAGGTTAGAGTGAAATTAATTACACTCATAAAGAACTGGGGCAGTGTAAATTAATCCAACTGTTCTGTGAAAGCAGTTTGGTTCCACACATCAAGAATAGTCATCATGTTTATATCCTTTGAAAAGTCTAATTTCATATTGGGATATGAGTCGAAGGAAATTATTCAAAAGAGAAAAGAAAAAGATGTCTACTGTACTTTTAATTAAAATATAAAATGAACTGTATTGTAAAAACAAGATACATCATGTTACATCAACACTATAGACTCTTGTGAGTGCTATGAAAATAAAGAAAAATGTATGATTTCTATCTTGAGTGGGGAATAAATACAGAAGGGAAAATTACAGCAAGACTGATTAGGACATTAAAAATAGAAACTAGGAAGATGGGCAAGAATGTGTTAGGATGGTAACATCATCTTTATGTAATTTGATTGTATATATAATTATGTAACAATTACATGTAACTAAATTACACAATATATAAATTATATATTATAAATTATAATTAAATTATGTAATATATAAATTATATGTTAGATATAATTATGTGTAATTGGTTTAACAATGCTCAAAAATCAGAGGGTAAAAGTATTAGAGGGAAGGGAATAAAGGGGAAAACAATATTTATACATCAATTACATATACATTTGAACATCAATTGAAGATACAGACCTTTTATATATGTATCTGCAAAGCATTTATTATCCTCATTTTCTTAAATGAGTCAACAGTAGCTTGAAGGGGCAAGTCACTTGCTTGAGGTTACACACTTTTTAGTTCTAGAGTGAAGATTTAATCCCTCTTCTGACTCCACTATGCCACCCAACCCTAAACGTATATACACTGGTGGCTACCAGCCTTTATGCGTCATAGACCTCTCTGTGTATGATAAAAATACCATTCCCAGAAAAACTCATATGAACACACAAAAATTTGCACATTGAGCACCTTCCAAGGGTAAGGTCATCATAAACCTTGGTTTATGGCTGTTGTCTTGGAAAATTAATAGAGCCACTTTTCACTCTCAAAGTTGTTCTGGTTTGGATGATAAACTACTTGATTACCTTTAATTATAGGTCATGCATATTCCTTTCATTTTCCTCTTTCCCCCAACCCTGCTGGTCTGTTCTTGAATGTTACCACTGGTGTGTCTTAAGCAACCAAAGTGGGGCATTTTCTCCACCAATATAGTGTGGGGAGGGAAATTACCCAGTACCTGACCATCTGTCATCAACTCACACCTCATCTTATATCATGTAATCAGGTTTCACTTTGGAAAGTTGAAAGCAGAGCCCTGAGAAAACTGCACAGCAGGATGTGTGTAAGTTTTGGTTGGATAAACGGGAAGTCTTGGGCATGCATGCAGCCTCTGGTCAGGACCCGCAAGCTCCCTGCAGTTGCGGTTCTGGATGCTTGGGTGAGGGTTAGGAGAAAAGGAGTCCTGGAGTTATAGAGCAAGCAATACAGTTCGGTGAGAAGGTCAACCAGCAGAAGATGATACCTTTACAGATACCCCAGCCATGCTCCATGGCCACGTGTGGTCTGCCCTCAAAGTTGTCTCTTTAAGATAAAGGTATTTAAGCAGAGATGAAAGCCAGGGCCACGGTACATTATAGTGGGATGGGGTCTGGAGTGTCAGAAGGAGAGAGCTGGTTCCTGGAGAGCCAACACGAGCATCCTCATGCTTGCTGCACTGGAGACAGATGGTCCAATCTCTCCTCTTGGCATGGAGTCCCCCAAACATGTGGTTGCTGAGATTCCCACAGAAGAACAAGGCAGATAAGCATCTTGTTCCTCACAGCTCTCTTCTCAAATGCAGAAAATATGCTAAATATCAGCAGTAGCCACAGAGAACGAAGATTTCAAGGAGATGTGGTGGACCAGACACCATTTGTCCACATTAGGCAAAGCAGTAGAAACAAATTAGGTAGTGACTCCAGAGGAAGGAATGATGGCCATTGCCAAGGCCTCCGCTTCCTTAGGACTGTTGTGGGAAAGATGTTGCTTTTTTGGTTGTACTGAAAGTCCAAAGAAAACTCTGAAAAATCATGAAGTATATTAATGAGAAGGAGAAGACTGAGGCTGGAGAAGATTGCAATGGAGAAGCATATGGCAAAGAAATGTTCCTCCTTCCCTCTGGCCTAATTTACCCAAAGCAAGGCTTCTTGACCTGGGGATCCATGGACTCAAATAACCCCCCGCCAAAAAAAAAAAAAAAAAAAAAAAAAAAAAAGAAAGAAAAACTATCTTAACCTCTTCTAAAAGTTATCACTTTATTTCATTATCAATATAAGTAACCAACCATAGCATTAGGAACACTACCTGTGGCTTTGTTAACGATCAAAATAATAGATATTTCATAGAATATTCTAGTTGTTGCAGGTATTTGTTTTTTTAAAAAAACTTTATTTTAGGTTCAAAGGTACATGTGCAAATTTGTTTTGTAGTAAACTACGTGTCATGGGGGTTTGGTGTACAGATTATTTTGTCACCCAGGCAATAAGCATAGTACTGGATAGGTAGTTTTTGGATCCTCTCCCTCCTCTCACCCTCCACCCTCAAGGAGGCCCTTGTCTATTGTTCACCTCTTTATGTCCATGTGTTCTCATCATTTAGCTCCCACTTATAAGTGAGAACATGTGGTATTTGGTTTTCTGTGCTGCTATTAGTTTGCTTAGGATAATGGTCTCCAGCTCCATCCATGTTGCTGCAAAGGATGTGATCTTGCTTTTTTTTTTTTTTTTAAATGGCTGTGTAGTATTACATGGTGTATATGTAGTATTACATGGTGTTCACACATTTTCTTTAGTCTACAGTTGATGGGCATTTAGGTCAATTCTCTGTCTTTGCTATTGGGAATAGTGCTGCAATAAACATGGGTGCATATGTCTTCATGATAGAATAATTTATATTATTTTGGTTATATACTCAATAATAGGATTGCTGGGTTGAATGGTACTTCTGTTTCAACCTCTTTGAGGAATCATCACACTGCTTTCCACAATGGTAGAACTAATTTACATTCCCACTGGCAATGTGTAAGTGCTCCCTTTTCTCTGTAACCTTGCCAGCATCTGTTATTTTTTCACCTTTTAATAATAGCAGTTCTGACCAGTGTAAAATGGTATCTCATTGTGATTTTGACTTGCATTTCTCTATTAGTGATATTGAACATTTTTTCATATGCTTTTTGGCTCATGTATGTCTTCTTTTGAATAGTGATAGTGTTTGTTCATGTTCTTTACCCACTTTTTAATGGGGTTGCCTGTTTTTTGCTTATAAATTTAAGTTCCTTACAGATTCTTGATATTAGACCTTTGTTGGATGCATAGTTTGCAAATATTTTCTACCACTCTGTAGGTTTGTTTCATCTGTTGATAGTTCCTTTTTCTGTGCAGACACTTTTTAGTTTAATTAGGTCCCATATGCCAATCTTTGTTGTGATTGTTTTTGGCATCTTTGTCATGAGATTTTTGCCAGGTCCTAGATCCAGACTGGTATTTTCTAGGTCATCTTCCAGGGTTTTTATAGTTTTAGGTTTCACATTTAAGTCTAATCCATCTTGAGTTGATATTTGTACATGGTATAAGAAAAGGGTCCGGTTGCAGGTATTTCTAAATATCATTTATGCTCATTAATTCTTGGAGTAGTTCTTGGGGATTAGATGTGCCACTAGATTTTGTTTTTGCTTAACACCTGAAGGATGCATATATAATACTCTATCACAAATTTAGTGCTTTTGGGTTAAAAAATTTAATAATTGTATTTCAAGGTAACTGATTTTATCATACCACATCTTTTATATATTTAATAATGTTATTTTAAGATATAGTTTCATGGGGTTCACACCACCAGGAAGTTCATGGTATAAAAATTAGGAATCCCTGGAAAGTAAAAATATAAGAATATTTCATTTTCATCTTCAGTTGCTCTCGTGGCAGTTGTGCAGTACTTCAATAGTGAATTGATAAATAATTGTGCATATGTGTTTATTGTGGCACTATTCACAATAGCAAAGACTTGGAACCAACCCAAATGTCCATCAATGATAGACTAGATTAAGAAAATGTGGCACATATACACCATGGAATACTATGCAGCCATAAAAAAGGATGACTTCATGTCCTTTGTAGGCACATGGATGCACCTGGAAACCATCATTCTCAGCAAACTATTGCAAGAGCAGAAAACCAAACACTGCATGTTCTCACTCATAGATGGGAATTGAATAATGAGATCACTTGGACACAGGAAGGGGAACATCACACACCAGGGCCTGTTGTGGGATGGGGGGAGAGGGGAGGGATAGCATTAGGAGATATACCTAATGTAAACGACAAGTTAATGGGTGCAGCACACCAACATGGCACATGTATACATATGTAACAAACCTGCACGTTGTGCACATGTACCCTAGAACTTAAAGTATAATAAAAAGAAAAAAAATTGTGCATAAAAATGACTGAGCCATTTCTTGTTAGGCAGTGCTCAATAGATTCCTCCAGAGAACCTCTCTGACAATATTCTGTCTTCATTTAAATACTCGTTATTATTCTGAGAACTCTTTTCCTTGTTCCAGTTTGAAATCATTTACTTCTCTCCATAGGTTTTGTGTTTTCAGATCTGTGCAACGACTGTATATGTATGGCCCCAACAAATGGGATCTTCTCACTTCTAGTCCATGAACCTGATCAACAGCTTAGGTTTTGGGGTATTCACTTTTCCCAGTCTCTCCCCTCTACACTGCATGAGCATTATCTGTATTTTGGAAATGATTACACAAGATGATGAGGCAAGTACAGGAAAATCAGACGCTCAGAGTTGTATGGAATCTGAAAGGAGTGTGGAGACACAGTTGACAATGCTAATGGAGTGAACGGATAGCATGCTGAAGCCTTCTGTGCCAGCTTCTGTGTTTTATGTAAGTTCTGATTAATTCTACATATAGTTCAAATATTTTCTGATTTAATTTATGAAATGACTCTTTGAGGCAGATATTAATAGACGCATTTTACCAATGAGAGAACTATGCACAAAAAGGATAAGTAGGAATGTACAGCTAATAATGTCAAAGCCACAGTTTGAATCTAAGCTGTGTTCATGCCTCATGTGCTTTACCATCATTGCCTCTCTCAGATTTATAAATCTCTCCAAATCTCTGAAATATACAGTAGTCCTCCCTTATCTGCAGTGGATACATTCTAAGACTCCCCAGTGGATGCCCAAAGCCATGGATAGATCATGTATAATTTATAAGTTAAGCACAGTAAGAGATTAAAAATAATAGAATAATCATAACAATATACTGTAGTGAAACTTACATGAATGTGGCCTGTCTCTTTCTCAAAATATCTCATTGTACTATATCTCATTGTACTATACTCCTTCTTGTGATGTCGCCCGTGTGACAAGATGAAGTGAGAAGGATGACATAGACATGGTGACACAGTGTTAGGCTACTATTGGCCATTTGGGTACCTCAGGAGGAGGATTATCTGCTTCAGATCATTCTGGGTCATCGAGTTATGCTGATGTTGAAGGCTGCAGGTCAGGAGCAGAGAATATCAATAGTTGGGGATCCTTAATAGTTGAAGTTGTTTTTTTTCTGAAAACTTTTGGAAGAACATTATAATTGGAGGTTGCAGTTTCTTTCTTTTTAACTCATCATAGTGTTGTTGCAGAGGTTGTAATCCTGTTCATACAGGTGACTTTGATGCTATATTCCCTCCAAGGATCACATTCCACAATTTTGTTCCTTAATGTCTCTGTAATTGGAAACACTTTGGCAAAGTTAATGTCCACATTGTGATCCAGTTTCTTTTTCTTGATCTTTCTTTTCCTCTGAAGGTGATTCAACAGGTTCTTCCAATTCCTTGTTTGTAAGTACATCTTGATGACCCTGAGTATGTTCTTCCCCGTCCACATCAAGCAGATTGGCATATTTTTCTCCACCAACTCGTCTTGCTTTATGAACAATTTTCCTAACTTCTCCATCCATCCCTCAGAAGCATTTAAGATCATTCACAACTTCACTCTATAAGTTCCTCCAGCAGGCATTTACTGTTTCTGTTTTTAATTAATCCATTGCAGCTTTGATGAATGTTTTTGCATCAGCAATAATAAATGACTTCCATCACTGCAGATTAGGGTCTGCAATCAATTGCTGGTCAAATGTGACCAAATACAAGGCAGGTGTATGTGGCCTTGACAAACAGAATGATGCCCAGGTCAAGGGGCTGAAGCAGTGAGGTCATATTTGGAGTTAAAAATATAGCGTGTACATTTTCATTTTCATAGGCTCCTGGTGAGGACCTGCCTCCTGGCTTGCAGATGGCTGCCTTCTTATTATGTCTGGCCACGTGCAGTGTCTATTACTAATAGAATTTTAAATTCTAACCCTTTCTTTTCCAAGTACATTTTTTTTTTTTTTTTTACTTCTTAGATGAAGCATTGGTGAAGACATTCTGTAAATAAGATGGCTGTCACCCATACTTTCTGATTATGTTGCTAGAATACAGGCAGATAATTTTTGTTTTTGTGCTTGAGAGCACGTGTGTTCTTTGCTTTGTACACCATGCCTGGCTTTATCATACTCCCTGCAACATTGTCACATAGCACAAGAGTTCATCTGTCCTTCCATGTTTTATGACTGGGGCCTCCTTTGCACCTTATGAATGTGGGTTTTATTGGGCATCGTCTTCCTGAAGCATCTGGTTTCATCATAATTGGAGATTTGCTTTGGGTGGCATCCCTTCCCCTTAATTTCTTCACTTCCACCAGAAATGTGGCAGCAACTTCCTCCTTGACACATAAAACCTCTCCAGTAATTTTCATATTTTTTAGTCCAAAACTATTCCTGAATCTGTGTAACCATCCCTTACTGGCAGTAAATGGCTTGGTATCACTCACTTCAGGGGATCCCTGTTCCTTGCTGAAATTTTCACATAGGCTCAACGCTTTCTGGTGCAACACATTGCCATCAGTTGGAGTACGTTTTTGGCTCATGTTTTCCACCTGCAAATGTAAAGCATTTTCCATCTTTACGCATTTGCCATGCACTGTGGCTGTAACTTTTGCAGTCTGACGTGCCGTGGTAAAACCAGCATGGATTTTCTCTTTTTCACAGTTTCATGTATAGAAGCTCCATTCTTACTGTGGATCTTAGCAAACTCAGTCTATGACTTTTTCTGTTGTTGTTGTTCTTTCCATTAGTCGAGAACTTTTACCTTTTCACTTAAAGGAAGCATTTTTTTTTTTTTTTTTTTGCCATATTTGAATTGCCAGCATCACTATATTTGGGGCCATTGTTAAGTAAATTACTTGAACACAGGCACCACAATACTGCAAGTTGCCTCCGATCTTTCCTCCAAAATCTATTAATGTCCAAATTTGGGAAATCAAAATCATGGGCCAGTTGTTAAGTGTAGTTTAGGAGCACTTCCTGGGTAGTCTGTAATTTGGTTGGTTTTCCTCTGAGCACGGGATAGGCTGCTGAGATGAGAAACTGCCTGCCTGCCTGCCTGCTTGCCTGCCTGCCTCTCTTACTCCAGGTCCTTGCCTTGTATTTAGTTATAATAATTCTCAACACATGTGTGTTTTAATTAACAATGGCAGGTGGAAACGTATGGTCCATGCTGGGGAGATCATTGTTGTACAGATGTTCCTTGACTTATGATAGGGTTTCATCCTGATAAACTCACTGTGAGTTGAAAATACCACAAGTTGAAAAAGCACTTAGTACACCTAAACTGCTAAACAACATAGCTTAGCCTAGTCTATCTTAAACACGCTTAGGACACTTACATTAGCCTACAGTTGGGCAAAATCATCTAACACAAAGCCTGTTTATGATAAAGTATTGAATATGTCATATTATTTATTGAAGATGGTACTGAAAGTGAAAAACAGAATGGTTGTATGGACACTCAAAGGTATGGTTTCCACCGAATGTATATAGCTTTAGCAGTATCATAAAGTAAAAAATCATGCATCAGACCATCACTAAGCTGGGGATTGTCCGTCTATCCCGCAGTGGGCACTGGGTGGGAATATCCTTCTCCGTGGGTGTTGTATTTCCATTCTATTTTGTCTCTCCATGATCCAGGGCAAAGACTACATCTAATTTGCCTGTGTGTCCCCAGTGCCTAGCATGGTGCCTGGCCTAGGGTAAAAGCTACCCTATGATATATAATAAAAGGAATATGTCCATGAGGCAAGATGTGTTTGGTCTATTCATCCTAAGGTCCAGGGTCAAGATCACAGTGGAAAGCTAGGACCACCCCATGCACAGCAATTTTTTTGAATACCCCAAATGAGTATTTTATGTCTGGTCTTCATAAGTTTAAAACAAGAAGACACAAACTAAGAATGTATAGTCTTACTCTGCTTGTATTTTGTAAAATCAACTCATTAGTTACTTAGTGTCTATATAGAGCAGTGTACACAGCCCTGAAGACAGTATGATTCTGATGTAATCTTGACCCCCTCCCATTAGATTGTTAGTGAAGCCCTTATCAAAGCATGGTTGGGAGGGCAGTTCTCCCTGCTCTCTCCATTCTTCTCTTTCTTTTTTGCTGATATCTTCATGATGTGCTATTGTACATCCCTTTTGTGTGCATGTCAATTGCCTCTGGTATTAGAGTTTCTTAATTATAAGGGAGTCATGACCTCAACGTTTCTGTCCAGTGTCTTCACTGTCTGTATTTCCCTCTAAGGCTCTGACTTGGTGCTTTTCACATATTAAGGTGATGGTTCAAAGTGCATATTTGGGGGTGCTGAAAGCAGAAACTCTTAGTATGTTTGTGTAGGTGACCTGTGAATTTCACTTTGAGAAACACCACTCTAGCTATGGCTATTCCTAACTTAACAACTATCGTTATCTATGCAATGACAAAATGTCAAGTGTCCTCTCTTTCTGTGTATCCTTTGAGGAAATTTCCTGCCATAGCTAGCTACCTTTACCTGAGAAAATGCTTTTTCCATGTCAGTTGGTTTCTACTATAAAGAGTGGAAGATTGATAGGATTATTCACCTGCTTGGGCTGCCATAAAAAATCACCACAGACTGGGTGGCTTAAACAACAGAAAGTTAGTTCTCACAGTTCTGGAGGCTGGGAAGTCCAAGATCAAGGTGCAGATCAATCTGGTTCCTGGTGAGGACCTGCCTCCTGGCTTGCAGACAGCTGCCTTCTCATTGTGTCCTTGTGTGGTGGAGGGAGAGAGGGTGAACTCTCTTGCATCTTTTCTTATAAGACCACTAATCATCACAGCAAGGCTCCATTCCTTATGAACTTGTTTAACTTGAATTACCTCCTGAAGAGTCTCTCTCCAAATATGGTCACATTGGGGGTTCTGGTTTCAACATAGGATTTTGGGAGGATGCAATTCAGTCTATAAAAGTAGACCTTGAATTTTTGTGGAAATAAAACCTTTGTATCTTGGAGTTATCTGACAAAGGTTTCCCCTAGGACTGAAAAACAAAGCCACAATTCGTTATTGTGGAAGCAACCTGGGAGTAATGGGAGGGACACCCACTGATTGTGGGAACTAAAACTAAGACAAACTTCCTGGCCCACCTTGTCTCTATGCCCATATTGCTGCCTTCTCAATTCATATGCTTACAGAGCACCAATGGAGGACAAGGTGTGCAAAGAGCTGCAGGGCAGGCAGGAAGAACCTTACTATCCCTGCCCCCAGGAAAGCTTGATTGGCACCTCTTAAGGGAAATGGGAATTTATACCAAATTACCTTGCTAAGTAACCTCATAGCTACCCAAGTCTATGGAAGCAATCATTTCTGGAAGGACTCGGGAAAGCTCTAGAAGATGAGATATTTAAATGAAGATTTGAAGAATAAGAGTTGAATTTTGACAGGCAGAGATTGGGAAGTGGCAGAGAAAAGGGAAAGGAGGAGAGGCTTTCTGGAGAAGAAAAATTTTAGCAAAGGCCCAGGCTGGCTACACAATTGGGGGTCCCACTGCAAAATGAAAATGAGGGTGCCTCTTGCTGAAAAGGCAGAAAGAAAGTGCCGCTGATGGTGTTAAAATAGAAAGCTGCTTCCTTTCTTCTTCTTCAGTTTTTCTCTTGACTTGTTGTGGTTCCTTTATGTGTTCTTTCTCTATTATCAGGGTGCTTATTACATTTGCTATTTAATGTCATTCTAAAAGAAAAACTAAAAATTTAAGTTATTAGCATGAATTTAACCATTCATCTTTATATTGTGCAATGCCGGTTTTAAGTGCAAATATAAGAACATTGATGTCATATGCCGTGTCAAAATTATGCTGTTTTTATTTCTTGCTTTACACATGTGTATGCTTCGTGTTCTTACCAGAACAATGGAAACACTGCACAAAACCTACTCAGCTGTTTGGATTTCACCTCTTGATAAGTGCACATTCTACCAACACTTTTTTACTGTGGCTTACTGATGAGTAAAGAAAGACTGAAAGCAAAAGGAACTATGGGTTGCCCCATCTTTTCTTTTCCTTCTCTGTCATCATTTTCTGCATAAGTAGTTGGCTTAAAGGAGAAGTAACACGAGCAAGAAGGAATATGACATAGGGTTCCTTGGTCATTTGCGTTTCTGGGAACACCATTGTCTTCTGTATTTGAAGCAAGTTCTGGCTCAAATGAAAAACATGGGCTGTTTGGGCTGACCATTTACTCAGTTACAGAAGTAACATTTGCACTGGCTTTGGGTTTTGCTGAACACCCACTGATTGGGGGGTCACCAGGATTCAGTGCCCATCGGTATCACAAACACTCCAGGTGCATTGGGGTAGAAACCAGAGGCCACAGACTGTGTATCCTATGTGTATCTCCTATGCTTGTGCGCACACTGCACTGTCCCCCACCAGACTTCACTTACTAAACACAAGGTATATTAGGGCCATTCTTGAGTTGCTATAAAGAAACAGCCGAGGCTGGGTATTATAAAGAAAAGAGATTTAGTTAGCCATAGTTCTACAGATTTTACAGGAAGCATGGTGCTGACATCTACTGGTGAGGCCTCAGGGACCTTTTAATCATGGTAGAAGGTGTAGAGGGAGCAGGCACATCACATGGCCGGAGCAAGAACAAGGGTGGGAGAGGCGCCACACACTTCTAAACAAGCAGACCTTGTGAGAACGCACTCACTATTGTGAGGACAGCATCAAGCCACTAGGGATCTGCCTCCGTGACCCAAACACCTCCCAGCAGGCCCCACATCCAACACTGGTGATTACGTTTCAACATGAGATCTGGACAGGACAAATGTCCAAACCGTATCACAAGGCAAGGGTAAAATTATTAAGGATTTAAAGATAGCAAGAGAGGAGCATTAAAGCAAGCTCAAGGTATTCTGAGTATGGGGCCTGTGTGACTGCACAGGTTGAAGGCCTGTGAAGACAACCCTAGCGAAGGCATAGAATAGAAAAGTATATTTTCAGTTTCGAAACAGTTGATTAGTCTTGTTTGTCTTGAATATAAGCATTAAGACAGAAAAACCTAAGACACAGAATTTGGACCAGAGAGAGCGCCTTAAATGCTATAGCTGGGAGTTTGGGCTTTCTTTTGTAAGAAAAATAAAAAATGTAAGCTGTGATACAGTTGTGAGAGCGGAGATTTTGAGTAGAACGGTGACATGATCTGGAGTAGGTTTAAGGGAGAGGACACCAGTAGCAGCTTATAAAGTAGGCCACATAAGACAGCACTGATGAATGGGGAGGGATGGCCACAGGTCATGACAGCACACCAAACTAGTTAGGGCTGTGGCTGGGAGTAAGGAGAGGTGGCCCTGACACAAAGACACACTTTGAAATTCAATTTAGAGCAGTTCTTTCTGCAGTGCTTGTCTGGTTTTGTTTTCAAACTTAAAAGTTTATTTTAAAAATAAAGCTTTCTTTTCCCATTGGAATTCTGAAGTTTCACATGTCTGCAAAAAAAATTACTTGGGTTTTAGAAATTTACTTTGGAAGCTTAAGGCTGTCAATCAATTTATAAGCTATACCCAAAGTCCTTGCGACTCTCAGTGCTGCTGTCCCTGAAAGCAATGGTAATGTCCCAATGCCTGGCAATTATATTAGAAAGCCACATTTGTTGCAAGTGAGGTTGAAAAGTTTTCTACCCTAAGTAAATTCCTCTTGTCTATTTCAGGCCACACGGAAATGATGTAATGAGGGTAAAACAAAAACCTAACTGAAAACCTCCTTTAGGGGAATTAAAGGATTAAGCTCTGTCTTCAACTAGTGTTATCACACTTTTGGAGGTGGGCCTGTGAATAGACACACATGGCAGCCCACAGAGGCAAGGTTTCGTCCCCGTGAGCTGGGTGTTAGCTGGGCGGGTAAAATCTAGCCTAGGCCTGATCTAACACCTGTTTTCTAGATAAGGAAAAGTCATATCTGTATTTATTTATTGCATCTAAAAAGACATATCTAAAGGAGGAGATAGGCAGGGTTTTCTAGTTCACACCTTGTTAGGAATGTTCCTTGACAATGGGAAGGATCTAAAGGGGGTGCACAGTCATCAAATGCTTTGTTTGGATCTGCCTTAGAGTCTCCAAACACTTGCCAAGGCCCAAGGGCCAGATACGTGTTAACATGAAAATTTGTTATTTTGACAGAAGGAAATATTTTACCTTGGCTTTGAGGAGAAGTTTCAAAATCTTTCATCCATAAGTTTAAACAAGGGCAATAAGCCTGACACAGGTTTTTAAAACACTTCTTACAACAAATTCTGACTCCAATAGTGTACATGTCTCAATAACTTTGTCTCTCTGAAGCCCGTTATTACATTCCACTATTTGCTTTCTCCTGTGTTCAAGGACAATCAGGAGGCTCTGATCTCTTCATCTACAAGGGCATGGCTATAAGTTCTTGCCGGGCCACCAGCCCTTTCCACAGAGGTGGACTTTTGGTGGTAGGATTGCTAAGTGTTCCAGCAGACAGACACTCTAGGCTTGAAAAGGGCATGTCAATGCCAAGGAATGAAGAACATCTGTCACCGAGAAATTGGCTCCCTCCTGATGTGCCTAGAAGCCAATACCATGGCACCATCTTTTGAGAAAAGAAGCAGCTTTACTGCAAGGTCTACCAGCAAGGAGATATGGGGGAGGACTCAAGCCTCTCCTCAAGCTGGTGTCCAGAGGCAGGTTTTCAAGGCAAAGAGAAACAATGAGGAAAACAGGAAAATGCAAGGAGACACGATCTGATTGGGCTATGCAGAGAGATGGTGCTGGGTCTTGAATCTTAAGTTCATAGTGCAACAGAACAGGGCATCCCTTACTTCTTAATTTGGTCCACACTCCTTGGTCTGGGTACTTAGGTTCCATATGCAGTTGACTTTTTTGTTCCAGTCAGCTCTAGGGGCACTAATCAGGTACACTTTGTTCATCTGTGCATGCTCAGGTTACAAGACTCGCAATCGCTTATTATGACTGCAATCAGAGATCAATTGAGGTTATAAATCTAGAAAGATATGACATAGCAAGGTCAAGGTAGTCACTGCAGATCTTGCAGGACTTTGAAGTCCTCAGGGCTGGCAATGTTGGATGAAACATCTTATCTTTGTATAAAACAGTAAATCTCAATAGAGGGCAACTTTGTCCGTAGAAGACACTGGACGTTGTCCAGAGATATCTTTGATTGTCAATGCTGGGCTATGGATGGGAATGCTACTGGCATACAGTGGGTAGGCAGTGGCTAAGGATGCTGTTAAACGTCCTGCAAATCACAGAATAGCCTCCCACAGCAAAAAGTATCCAGCTCAAATATCAATATTGCCAAGAATAAGAAACCCTAGTGTAAAATAACTGTTGATCAAAAGGAAAGGATATCATTATATGTGGGGATACCCTAACCATGGCATTAAATTCTGAAAGATGTCCTATATGAAGGAGCTGATATTCCAGACAGTAAGAAGGAAACTGGCATCTGGAGGGATGATGAGTCTTTGAGGGATTTCTTCTTCCTCTCAGTGAGAATGCATCTTTAACTGTCAACAAATGTTCCTGTAGCAGATACCTGATATTTCTGCCTGTCCAACATCCATCCCTTTTCCACTTGCGGATAGCACCTTGATTTCTTTCGAGGGGTTACCCTACTCTTAGCCATAGAGTGAACATGTAGCCTAAGCTGGGCTCCTCCAAGTCTTTTCTAGAAGAAATGACATAAAGATGGCAATTGGCTAAGTCAATTTGTTCCTGAAGAAACAGTGCTTGTGACACAGTACCTAAATACCCAGAAAAGGTACTGCAAATACCTCTTCAATGCCTGTTAGCTCAGTTTTATTTTTTTCTGTTACCTTTCCAGTAAATTTCTGCTACAGACCAAATGATTGGGTTTCCCCCAAACTCATGTTGAAGTCCTATTTTCTAATGTGATGTATTAGGGGGGTGGTGCCTTTGGGAGGTGATTAGGTCATGAGGATGGAGCCCTCATGAATAGGATTAGTGCCCTTATGAGAAGAGACACAAGAGAGATGTTCTCCTTCTCCACCATGTGAGGACACAGAAAGAAGGTGGCCATCTGCAAATGAGGAAGAGGGCCCTCACCAGACACCAGGTCTGCTAGCACCTTGATCTTGAACTTCCCAGCCTCCAAAACTGTGAGAAATAAATGTTTGTTGTTTAAGTCACCTAATAATTTGTTAAAACAGTTGGAGGTGACTAGGATAATTTTTTGTTGTTATTTGTTTCAACTAGTGAGAATTGTCTTCAAAGAGCCAAAATGCTTCTAGCTCATTGTTCTGGGTGCTGGGTGATATTGTGGATATGAGTATCAGACTCATCAGCCACTTCATAAGTGTTTATGTTCTAGAGATTGATAAAGGAAATAACTGTAAACTCCCAGCCCAGCCTGCACCTCAGATGCTGAGTTGTTTAGTGTACAGGAAGAATGGTAATAATTTTATGCAAGTTCCCAGTAGCCTTGAAGCATCTGGTCCCATGAACAGGTAGATTTGATAAAAATGCTAACTAAAGAGGTCATTGGCTCAGAGAAACAAACCTTGCAAAGCATTGAAGGAATGTACAATCTAAAATATCTCAGATCTCTTCCTACTTGCATTCCAGGAAACCATTTTAATTACTCATGTGGAACAACATGACTATTGATTGAGGAGGATAGTACTGTGTGATACTTAGAGACACTTAATAGAGGATCCCCCAAAATTGCATGAAAATATCATGAAATTTATTTTTTTACTCCATTGTGTTTTTGTTATTTTTTAACTTCTAAAAGAATACTTCTTTGTGTTTAAAAAAAAAAAAAAGCAAAAGCAGATTCCTTCTTTCCTTCATGTCCCTTCTTATTCCCTAGAAGAATAACCCCAGTGGAATTTGGTCTATAATATACCATACAGCATTCCAGACATCTCCTCCTTCCTAACCAAACATACAGTTTCTTGTTTCTCTTGTGAATCATAAAATTAGCATTGCATTAAACATAGTTTTTGGCACTTTTCTCTTTTCATAATCTATCTTTGACATCCTTTTATATCAGTACATATCCATCTTATTTCATCACTTTTTAAATTTGTATGTATATAACAATGTTTAACCGGCACATGGCTGCTTGATTTCTGAATCATTCATTTAAAGAAACTGATTAAAACATAATGGTGACTCCGCCTCTGGCTAGTTTGCATTTTCATTCCAGGTGAAGATCCCCTGACCTGCTGTGTGTGATATGATTGGTGTTGTTACAAAAGGGCAGAAATATGCCATGAGTATTTCCTCTGACCATCAAACTTTCAGGACAAGAGGAAGACCCTGAATGAACTGCTCAGCAGAGAAAGATACAAAGTCCTAGAAATGCATTCCTAGACCAAACGAAACAGAGCAGCTAATGTCTCCCACGCAACCCTTCCCCCAAACCTGCAATCAGCAATAATTTTGGAGAAATAAAGCAAATGGATTGCCACATTCCTACACGTCTATTACACTTGACTATTCTTTGCAGGAGCTACTCAGGACCAAATGTTTGGAAAGGAAGTTGGCTGGCCACAGTATCTTTTTTTTTTTTTTTTTTTTTTTAAAGTTATTTTGCTGCAGCTGCAAAATAGAAAAGGAAGAAAAAATCCAACCTTCTCCCAACCAGAGATCATTTTAGGAAAATTCTCCAACTATTTATTTAAATAAAAGAACTTTCACATTACACATTTGTGCTTATGCATGCTGAAACCTCTTGATAATCTGTTGTGAGGGCTTTACAATTTTTTTAACTTAAAAATGTAGAGATCTATTTTTTTGCAAATGAGTGGCTCCTTTGATTCAGGATTAAGTGTTGCATTCCTTGCTTCTAAGGCTATGTATCCCTGACTGAGCCCCCAAAGACGGCTTGTTTTCCTAGGGGTTATCCCCATGTGGGCCAACAGGCAACATTAATATTGATTATGACAAATTGCTTTCCAAAGTCTGCCTCAATGTTTGTGTTTAGCATGTGCAACCTTGGCCTTCCCTTCAGTCTGTATAATTGCTGGCCTCTATTCTAGCAAATAGTAAGCAAACACCCTAGTTTGGGGTAATATTTTAATTGCTATCTTCTTAGCATGGCACTGTAGGTCTTTGGGTCCTTCTGAATCTGCCTGTCTGCCCTCCAGCCTCATCCATCACACTGGCAGAACCCTGAGCCAACATGCAGTCATTCACAGGGTCACAGCATTGAGCCTCCTCTGCCTTCAATGCTGTTACCTTCTTCACCTGGCCAAGCTCTCCTCCTCCTTCCAAACCCAGATCAAGGCCCACCTTGTTTCTAAAATTTTTTTTGGCCACTTCTTGCTCTTGCCCTGTCTAGGGAGAATTAAGCCTCCACACTGAGGTGGCATTTTGTTTATACTCTTAACACATATACGGTGTGCTATGGTCTGAATGTTTGTATCCCCAAATTCATACGTTGAAACCTAACCCCCAAGGTGATAGTATTAAGAGATGGGGCCTATGGGAGGTCACCTAATCACCCTTGTAGATTTTTTAAAGGACACTCTTAGTGCCCTTGTAAAAGTAGCTTGAGGGATTTTGTTTGCCTCTTCCACCCTGTGAGGGCATACAGCCACAAGTTGGGGCAGAAAGTGAGCCCTCACCAGACACCGAATCTGCCGGCACCTTGATCTTGAACTTACCAGCCTCCAGAACTGTTAGCAATACATTTCTATTTTTGATAAATTACCGAGTCTAAGGTATTTGGTGGTAGCAGCATGAACTGAAACACTGTGTAATTTTAGTTATCAATAACAGTATTATCATTATAATACAGCTATCTTCAGTTACTAGGTTGGTGCAAAAGTAATCATGGTTTTGGCCATTACTTTTAATGGCAAAGACTGCAATAACTTTTGCACCAACCGAAGACTAGCTTCCAGAAATGGAGCTAAGGACTTATATTAGGTCATTTAAATATAATTTGATTTTGCTCCATTTTTTTCAGAGGAGGAAATTAATGTCCAGTGGTGTTATTAAGTTGCCTGAATGCATACACCAAGCAAGTGGCAGAGCCAAGCACCATCCCAGCCAGTCCGAGTCTGGCGCCTGTGGTCTTTACCCCTGGGCTACACAGCACACTCATGCATGTCCTCGTCTTTTTGTTGGGTTGGGAATTTTGATGGAAAGTTTTCTGCTTCATCCACATTTGTGTTCACTGTCCTACATATATGGGGCCCTCAACATTGCAGCACTTTATTTATTTTTTTTTAATTTATTTATTATTATTATACTTTAAGTTGTAGTGTACATGTGCATAACGTGCAGGTTTGTTACATATGTATACTTGTGCCATGTTGGTGTGCTGCACCCATCAACTCATCATTTACATCAGGTATAACTCCCAATGCAATCCCTCCCCCCTCCCCCCTCCCCATGATAGGCCCCTGTGTGTTTTTCAAGTGAGTTTTCATGCAGACATTGAAGGCAGAAGTTTTTTGGAGAGAGTTGATGAAGAAATGGCATCAGGTTGTTTACTAATGGGATGAGCTGAGACCTCTAACGTTGCCAATGGTACTAGGGACGAAATACCACCAGTCCCACAGAGGCATGTCTGGGGGATGTGGTGGGGTGGAGGAGGTTCTACTGCATTACATGACAGCGAGATAGGGAGAGAGATTAAGCATGAGAACAAACATCCGAGGTGGGGCGATGGTGCACAAAGGGCAGTGTAAACTGAGCATCTTCCATGAGGCAGTCTCTTGAGTTTTGCTTTACACTCCTGCCCTTTTAATCTCTTATTTCCCATTTTCATGTAGAAAACAGACACTCACAGGGGGCTAAGTAACTTGTCGAAACTTATATGGCTAGTAAGTGGCCGACCTCCCCATCCAGGCATGGGGCCAAAGTTGGAACCCTTGGAGAGAGTATGCTGATTTTAGTTTCATACTTTAACGCCACTGCACTGCCCTGCCTGGGGTCATGGCTTTAAGTATAATTTTGTGCCTTGAGGAAAAAGGGGCCTGTTGGCTTCATACAGAAATGTTTAATGTACTGGTTAGTAATAGGTGGGGAAGGGAATACCTTGGTCTGGCATTGAAGGATGCTGCTGAAATCTGATGTGGCGTATTAACCAGCATGCAAAGAAAATGAGCTAAAAAATGTAGTCAGCTGCCTTAACCTGACATGGGGAATCTGTAGTTGAAGGCTGCAGCTATACTGTGCAAATAGTTCTTATTCCCTGTGTCAGCTAAGGATACCCATCCCTCCTTCCCACCCTTGGTATTATCAAAATGTTAAAGTATTTTTTAGTATTATCAAATACTAAAGACAAATGATTTTGTATTTTAAATACCTGTATTTTATGAAAGAGCAATATTTAAAATATTGAAAAAACTTTATTTAGGCAAGTTAATAGCTTTATATCACCTTTAAGCAGAGAAACTTTAAATTTGAGCACTAATGCTCTCTGTGTTCAATCTTTCCTTACCTGAAAAGCGGGATGAAGGAATCATGCCTGGGTTTCTTCAAGTCTAAACAATTGTCATCCCCCTGTTGTTTCCGTTTTCTTTTAGTGTTAGATCTTTCATTTCATTTGTGGTCATTATTTTTGTGCCTTGATTTCTGGGATTATAATTGCCCAGTTCTGCTCATGTACAAATGAAGTGGAGCCTGCATTGGTTCTACCCCATTTATGACACCATTCTTCCTTATGCAATGTGGGGAGCCTGATGTGGTCTTACTAAAGTCTCCATGACCCACTCTGTGTGATAGAATTGCATTCCCTTGGATCTTGGATAATGAATTACAAGTTTGATTGGGTTTTAACAATGCACTTGGCTGAAAATACACATAAGACTTCATTTTGGGGGATGCCATTCCAATGAAGTTAGTTGTCCACATTTTCTATTCCACTTTCAGTTTGAATATCGTTAGTGTTTTCCGTTTCCCAGCCTTTCTTTGCTAAGGTTCATTTAAAATTATTAAGATTTTGGTGAATGACAGAATAATTCGAACCACAAGCCCTATGAGATAGGGAAGAATGAGTCAAATAAGGTTAAACGATGGATGACGGGGAATCCCTTCTCTTGACACCAATTCTAAATTTGCAAGAAACTTGAACCTTGAAGTGCTCAACTCTTCTTCCACTCCATGTCTGAGGGATATTATTGTCATGAACGAAGTCTTTGAAGTGTGAGTAGGATGCTTGTGGTTTCAAAACATTTTCTCCTTCTCTGATGCAGGCTCCCCACAGCTGTTTTCACTGCCCCCTCCTTCCTCCTACCCAAGATATTCTGCCAAACATGCACCTCCTCCAAGTGACAACAGCCCTCTGACCAAATAGAAATTGCTACCCCGCTAACAAACTAGAGGTGCCTTCAGGCCCAAAGTTTCTCCAAGATTTTAGACTCCTCTACCCAAGGACCTTGGGACAACTTCCCATACCTTAGACAACTGTGGTGTCGGTGGCAATTATTAACTCCTTCTTTAGAGGCAACTAAGTAAGATCCAAGATCAGGAATATGTTTCATTTGTTTTCTGCCTGACCAAAGACTCCTCTCTTCTGGGGCAACACCCAAGATTGGAGTAGCCTTTGTATTTTTTCATTGTGTAGGGGAAAAATTCACAGGTGTATATCAATCAATCCTAGTTTTCTAGTTATTTAAGCAGCCACTCAATGTTCACAATCATTTCTACCCAGGTATCTGTGGCAACCTCTCATTTTGCTGCATATGTGACAGTCATATGTGATCTAGGGTTTGGAAGGATTTTACCTTGAAAAATACCCTAGGAGTCTATGATAGTCTTCAACAAGGAGGAAATATGTGCATTATTCAAGGTTTTGTTGTTATTTAATCACAGAGGAACTATATGTTTGGCTATAAGCTATGTCTTAGAACTGGGTTAATGACCCCAAGCAGGATGTCTGTCACATAGGTCATCAGTCAATGTTTGCAGAATGAGCCAGCTAGGGTTTTATTAAAAAAAATCAACGTGCCAAAGGGTTAGCTGGCACAGATCAGAATCTATATTCTGGGTAATATTCTATAGTAGCAAAAAAAAAAATGTAAAGACAACATTCTTTGACATAAATGCTTTTAATGGGATAAGGAGAAAAGAAAAAAAGAGGTAAAACTAGTTGAAGTGAGCAAGTATAGAACCTTGGATTTCTAGTTCAAGATGAGTTTTTTTTCCCCAAAACCCCTCTGAAGTGACAGAAAAAAATAAAGTATAAATACTGCTTGAAGACAGAAATTAGTACCATCAGATATTGAATTTTTAGGCAATAATGAAGATGGAATAATGTTAATGGCAGTAAAAAAAAACCCAACAGTTTCTTAAAACAGTTACAGGAGAAAGCTCCTCTACAGGTAAGGTTGGCTTTTCCCAGCCTAGAGAGACAAACACAGAGTCAGCGGTTACACAGATCAGCAACAGGAGTGGCATGACCTGAAGACAGAAGGCTTCCAGTGACAAACTACTCATACCCTGCCTTCACCCAACACTCTCCTTACCCTCCCATCCTTCAGAGTGGTTGGCTGAGCCTTTAGAGAAAAACAGTTTTTTTCTACAAGAATCTTTATGTGCCTGCCCAGTGAGGAGCGAAGGTGTGCTTCCTAGTGTGGGCACAGCAGCAGTAGAAGTAATGCCAGGAAGAGGAGCAGAGCCAGGGTGAGTCAAGAGGAGTGTAATAAAGAAAGAATTAGTGATTTGAAAGATAAAGTCAAGGATGTCTCCTGGAACAGAGAACAGAAGTCCTGAGATGATGATGTCAGAACTCCAAGGATTAAAGGGAAACTCCTAAACACTTTCAGAAAGAAGGTGTTTTAAAAGTGAAAGAAAAGCTGAAAGAATAATAGAAAAATTAAAAAAGTAGAACATGTAAAACATTTAAAAGGCTCAAAATCAGGCATATGAAGACACGGGTCATATTGACCACAATGCACTAAAAGCAGAAATGAATAAAATAAAAATTGTAAAATAAAATATTTTACAATTACTGTGGCCTATTTGATAAACCCAGGGGTAATAGCTGAACTGCTTAGCAACCATCATGGCAAGGGCTCAACCAGTCAGAATAGATGTCCACCCCATCAGAATGGGTACCCAGAAATCTGTGTGATGCAAACCTGCTAGCGGCAAACCTGTTGAACATCAATGGAGGGGAAAACAAGAAATATACTTGAATTTTAAAACTCTGGAAAACTATTGGGTTAAATAAGATCTAAAATGGAAGCCATACTGAATATAATAACAAATGTAAATGAAGCTGAATCTTTGACCAAGCCAGGAAATACATCCTGCGGGAAAGTGATGAATAACAGCAGCAAACAAAGACACCCTAACAAGTGTACATATTAGTGTGGGCCTTAAGGGAGTTGTTTTAAAAGATGTGATAATTATGTATAATTTTTATTCAATTTGTTGAAATCTTGATTAATCTTCTATAACCAAAAAAATCAGAATTGGTTTGACAAGATTTTGAAATAATGCTAGCGCCACTGCCCGGAATGTTCACAGGCTTAGCTTTCAGAGTGATTTACAAAGCCTTTAAAGAACAGGTGACTGCTAGGCCATTTAACTGTTTCATTGCATTAAAATACACAAGCACATGTGCACACACACACTGCTTCCAACTCAGATGGTGCCACTATTATATCAAAAAAGTAGATCGTATAAACAATTTTACATGTGAATAACTTAAAAAAATCCTAAGTAAATTTTTAGCAACTTTAACCCAATAGAATATTAAGAGAATAATATGACCAAGTAGATTTTATCCTAGAAATGCAAAAATGCTCCATCATTAGCAAATCTGTTACATTAGTAGTTCAGAGTAGCAAACTGATGCTTTCAATCAATATTGAATAGGCACGTGGCAAAATTGAACATCCACTGCATATGAAGAGATTAGGCTCCACCATTTTTTTCTTGTATAAGAGGAGGGAATTTCCATCTTTCTTGTACCTAGTTATTTGGGAATCATGAAACAGTTGGGGTTTTTCCTTTTATTGTTTTAAAGTTTGTAAGAAGCGCTTGCCTAGGAAATGTGGCTTCTGGGGAAAAAAAGACAGGTTTTCATGAGACTGATCTCAAGTCATATTCTGGTCCAATTTAAAACACATTTACAGCCATCTTGGCCTTCAGAAGTGTTAGGTTAATTGAAGAGTCATAGATTTCTAAACAATTTTCATCAAGTAGCAATTTCCAGTTACTGTATACTTCTAAAGTATGCATTTCTGGTATTCTAGTCCATCCAGTGCTTAGATGAAGCACTCAAGAGTCCAAGATTTACACATGATTTAAGAGTACATTTCAAGATCATCTCTCTAGAAGGAATTATTTCAGGTACCGAGCAATCATTCTATTTTTAATTTAGACACAGGCAATTCTGTGTAATTGATAATTCTGCTTTTCCCTCTCACTTCTGGGAATACTTGTGAGCCACATAACATCAATCAACTAATATGAGCATATTTGAAAAGATGGCATCACCATGATGTACTAGATTTAACACAGTATCTCTTTGGTATTTTACAATTACTATGGCCTATTTGATAAACCCAGGAGTAATAGCTCAACTGCTTAGCAGTCATCATGGCAAGGGCTCAACCAGCCAGAACAGATGTCTACGCCATCAGAATGGGTACCCGGAAATCTGTGCTAATGCAAACCTGCTAGGGACAAACCTGTTGAACATCAAACCTAGCTTGGTTCCAACAGGCCTCGGTTCCATGTTGGTAGAGCAGTTGAATACTACTCGGTTTGAGGCACAGTTTCTCAGAGGATAGTTTTAGTCTCAGAGCTTCAAATTTTATGAATTGCCCAACTAACATCCTTTTTCTGGTTCAATCCAGGATCTGACATTGCAGTTAGTTGTCATGCCTCCTTAATCTCCTCTAATGTGTAATAGTTCCTCAGTCTTTCGTGTTACTTTGAAAAATACTGGTCAGTTATTTTTCACAGTCTTCCTCAATTTGGATTACTCTTATGATTCTTCGGGATTTAGGCTGAGGTTATGTATATTTGAAAGTGTTGCTGGATCCTTCTCAGTGTATCATATCAGGAGGCACATAATGTTAGTGTGCCTTGCAACTGGCGATGTTAACTGATTACTTGGTTAAGGTGGCATCCATGTTTTTCCACTATGAAGCTACTGTTTTTCCTTTATAATTAATTAATAAGTGTCTTACAGGGAGATCTTTTGAAACTGTGCCAATGTCCTACTTTTAATCAAACTCTCACCCACTAATTTTAGTAACCACTGATAGTTCTTGCTAACAATAACTATTACTGTTGTGTTTGTCTAGAAGTGACTTTCCATTTCCATTATCTCTTCTGCATTTATTCATTGGAATTACACTGTCAGAGAGCTGTTTCTTCTCCCTTGTCTATTTATTCAATTATTTATTTGTATCAGTTGGATTCATGGTTATTTTGTTACTGCTACGTATTTTGTTGCTCAGATTGTTCCATCTTTGGTCATTGGCAGTTCCTTCAAGTTGTTTCCTGTATTCCTCTCACATGTAGACATAATTTTTTGAAGCATTTAGGTATTTTTCAAGCTCATCTTATGTTGTACCTGCCCCAGCTCTGGAAACAACCACTTCTCCAGTGAGTTCTGGCTTATTTTATTGGAGAATGGTATTTAGAAACCAAGATCTGGGTGCTAGGTGTGCTTGTTGCTATTGGGTTGTTATTACTTCTAGGTCTTCTTAGTGGACAGAGAAAAGGTATGTATGTATAATCACATACATACCATACATGCACATATTTATACATTTTCTTTTGAGTTAAGAAGAGATACATTTTCTGTCTTCTTATGATCCATTTTTAAAAGAGACACCGACCACGGACCATCAGCTTACTTTTATTTCTACATATTTACTTACTGCTTTAGTAGGTATCATAGTATAAGAATTCTGTCCAGTGGCTCAAGCTCTTGAGAAAAAGAAAATGAAAAGGCTTTGCGCCCTCTTGTGGTCAAACTGAGTAACTGGTATTTCATGGCCTTGGAACAAGAGTTGAAAGTATGAATGAGATAACAGAGTGGCATTGACCTACAGAGTAAAATATATAATCTGATAGAATTAGCTTGTGACTATCCTGTAGCATGAATGAACCTAAAGGGAGTAATTTATAGCTAATGTTTGTCTGAGTTACTTGAGATCATAATATAACCAACATTTTACAAAAGGTATTCACATAGATCTTTCCATTGGATTCTCACAGCCATCTTGCAAGGCAGATTTTTATTATCCCTAGTTTACAAATAAGGAACCAGTTTCAAAGAAGCTAAATAATTTTCATAAGTTAATTTTGTAACTTGTTTGGAACTACAGCTGGAACTTGAACTTGTGTGGTAAGAAAGAGTTGGTCTGTTCTGTCATCGTTAACCCTGTGCTCTTTCTGCTGAAGAACTTTAAAATACGTTACAATGGTGTAATTTCATTACAGTGGTGGAAGAAAATTATCAAACCTTAAACCCAGAAAATCGGACTCATAATTTAAAAAGGAAAGGAAAGAAGGAAAGAAAGAAAAACAAGTCTACATTTTGGCTCTTGGAAATATTTTTAGAAGTTCATAAAAGTGAGAAAAAGACAATCCTATCACTGAATTTTTTTGTTTTATCAAGTTAACACCTAGTTAAAACAGGTAATGGAAGCCATATAAATACAAAATCCAGACTTTCAATAAACTTTCTACTACCAGATGTGGACTGAGAAAGACTCCATTCTGGGAAGTTGGCCACCATAAACCTCTGACAACCGTAGATGAGTCATCTAACCATCTCGCTGCATGTGATCACAGGTCTTTGTAGTGTTACTCCTGCTTTGGCTGAATAGAAATATCACCACAAATCTCCTAACTAAAAGGATGCAGTTTCTCATTTTCATTTAGACAGATTTGAAAATAGGGATGAGATTGATCAATATACTCATCTTTCTGCAATCATCTGAGAGGCCAAAATGGCCTTGAGGATGATGTATGGCATGCACAATGTGAATCTCTAAAAGCTTTTGGTCTCTCAAGGTTATGACAAAGACAACCATGGGAAGTAATAAAGCTATGTCGTTTATTTAAAGTGAGGGCTCTGATCTTTTCTCTACTGGTACTTCCCGCTTTTCTATTTTAAAAGCACTGACTGGACAATAGGAAAGAAAAGAAAGGTGCCAATTTTAAACCCTCAGGAAGTCCATTTGGTGAATGGATTCTAGAAAGGCAAAATAAAATGTTTCACAAATAAAAGTTGGTATTGGGTTAACTCCCAAATTGATGTCAGACTTAAGCTTTGAGGCGTGTCATTTTTATCCAAATACCAATGCAGAAACTACACAAAGATTCCCCTCCCTGCCCACGGCGATGGACAGAATTCCAAGTGGAGTTGCATTACTTGGATCTGAGAGGGTTGGTGGTTTGAATGAAGTTCAGTGGAACCATTTCTATCTGATGAACTGTGAAATACAATTGCTAAATATGGTTTTGAAAATCAAAATGAGAAAAATATGTCGTGAAAGAGAATTTCCAAGACAAGTTGGGAGAATAAACAAGCAAAAATAAAACCAGTGAGAACATAAGCAGCAGATAGTCTTCGAGGTCAAGGCTGTTAAGGGAACCCACAGGTTCTATAATATTCTTCTCATTATCTTTTCCTCCTCATCCTCAGCTGGCCAATGAGGAGACCAAGAGCAGGCTTGTGTCATCATCTGGCTAGTGTCTAGCCATAAGCATGAATGCTGTCCTCCCACACACAGGTGCTGCATGTGATGTCTGGACGCCACATGGCACAACCCAAGGAACGTCATGCTGGGAAGGGACTGGGTGTGTCCTGAGTTCTGGTCCATTGCATCCAAGGACACAATCTCCAGAGTGACACAGGGAATGAAGGAATCTTCATTTCCAGGCAGTTTTATGCAGCAGGAAACACAATGACCATGCCAATCCCTTCCCATCCCATGGAAGCCTGGGGGAACATAGGAGAAGTGTCTGCAGTGCACACCCATCTGGAGCCTGCAGACCAGCCTGCATAACCAGAGAAGTTATGTTCTGTGATTAAACCATTTGCAAAGCAACATGGTAGGATGAGAAGGGCCACTCCAGGGTAAACCACCTATGACTTGTAATCATGTTAAGCCCTGTGGACCTTGCTCACCTGGCTGCCGCCTTGCTCACCATCCTGCAAGCACCCATGCTCCAGTCCTTTAGGGCTCTCTTTTCCCTTCAGTTCTGTGCATGCTATTACCACAGCCCGAAATCCATGGGCCAAGTAGCTAGTGCTTTCAAACCCTGCTCAGGTGTCCCTTTTCCAGGAAGTCTCTGAATTCCCATTTCCCTTCTCACCCACTCCTTGAGGAGGATTGTTAAGACTAGGTCTGGGCTCAGCAGGAAGAAGTGCTTGAAGTCAAAGTCTAGCACAGGTATGGGAGTGGAAGTAGAGGCAGGCAGGCAAAGTATCTGCCATTTCAGGGTAAGTTGTGAATAGAACAAACAGTTCCACAATTAAAGTTAAGAGTTTGGAAACACTAGACTTTGCCACTTTTTCTCAGCTTCATTGAGCCACCTGCTAACCCATGACTTGTTCTCCTAAGTGGACTCAAGTATCAGGAAGGAGTATTCAGAGCCAGGGGCCAGTTACGGGTAGCTTACCAGGCCTTCTTTCTGTAGAAAGCAATAAATTGGCCTGTGGGTTTATTTCTAAGTGTCCAGGTGTTTAGCCAGTGCAGGTCTTTCTACCGGAGCTGACTACCCTCAGCATGCTGAGAAAGTGGGGTTCATGTGCTGGGACCAACGGGTGGCCATTGTATGCCCTGCTTGGGGTAACGAGAGGCCTCTACGGCTGTCTTTTATCAGAATGAATGGCCAGGCCCAGTGGACTTTCTCTTAATTCAGTCTTCTCCTTGCAGAGGCTTTTTCTTAAACTCACGCTTTCCCTGGCAAACTCAGAACAGGATGAAATGATCTGGCAAAGGGAAATGAAGAGGAGGAATTAGCCAGGGGATTTGATCCTTGTGGTCATTTTTCAGACAAAACTGGTCCATCCATCCCTTTCTTCAAGAGCAGGAATTTGGTACCTGCATTATCTAGATCATTACATTACTTCTCTTGGCATTTGAAAAGAAAATTGTTTTGTGTGTCTGTGAGAAAGAGATTTAATGTATTTATGTTCCTTTGATGCCTGCTTCCCCTCTGAGTTTCTATTACCGCAACCAATGATCCCCCTGCATATAGTTTTGTAATGTGAAGCCCACACATAGAGCATTTTTAAAGTAAAATTGAGCTTCTAAAATTACCTAAGAGCTGCCAATTCTGAAAATTAACCTTTGTTTAATTAGTTTTGAATGACAACAAACCCAAACTAGTTAAAGTAGAAGCTAAGAGGTAGGAATACTATGGGAGTTTTCACATTGAATCTCCTGTGTGGCCCTCAAACCAAAGCTTCAGGAGCATATTGCCAAATGAAAGAGTGGATGATTAAGTGCAAATTAGGAAAAGTTTTGTAAAATTGACAAAGGAAAGTCAGAACATTTCAAAGTTTTCTCAGAACTGAAAAACAATATAGATCTTCCCTGTCTTTTTCTCCCTCTCCCCCAAGACCTGAATGCTGGTCATTTTTTAGAAAACGTGCTCAAATTGACACTTTGGAGATGTGCACTGCCTTCCATGTGGCATCATGTTTAAGTGCAGGGCTGTGAGGTGAGCACTGATATGATGATCCCTATTCATGTCAAAGGCTTAGCACTATTCAGGCTCATGGTGAGGGCTCAGTTGATGCTAACCACTATTACTCTATGAATTTGTGGGAGTAACCAGCCCTTCTGCTTGGGACTGGAACCATTTCTAATTGGTTGGTAATTGCTTCACTACGTTTTAATGGTAGCACTGAGTGGGAAGAGTTTTCTAGTAAAATCTCAATAGGTATAAAGTGTACAGGTGTCTTTGTAACTTGTTTATAAGCTTACTTGAGGGTAAAGATATTGTTCCATCCATCTTCGTGGCTCACATAGCACGTAGCATAGTTTTCCACAGCAGGTCCTCAAAAAAAACTTAAATAAGAAAATTAAACCTCTATGTATAAAGCTATAGATGTGCTTTGTTGGTTTTGTGAAATCGTATGTCTAAGCAAAGGCTGATTGACACGGAAGGGGTGATGATAGCTGAAGAAACGAGCAAAGGTGTCACCCAACAGAACCTTCCATGATGATGGAAATGTTCTGACCTATGTGGTCCACTAGGGGAGCCACCAGCCACCAGCGACTCCTGAGCACTTGGAATGTGGCTCCCAAGGCTGAACTACTAAATGTTACAGTTTATTCAATTTTAATTCATTTCACTTGCAAGTTACAGAGTCACATGTGGCTAGTGGCCCCTATTCTGAACAGCACAGGCCTAGACCTCCAGTTGAGAATCTGGCAAAAAGGCCCATTTCAGTTGGAACCATTGAACAAAAGCAGTGATCTCAAAGTGTACCCCTTAGCCAGCAGCATCAGCATTGCCTGAGAACTTTACTAGACTTGCAGGCTTTTGGATCTCACGCTACACCTTCTGAAACAAATTCTGGGGATGAGGTCAAGCAGTCTGTATTTTTGCAATCCCTTTGTGTTTCTGATGCACCCTGCCATTTGAGAACCTCTGATCTAATTTAACATAAAGCAACACGAGGTTCTGACCTACACTGGTCACCTTTTCTTTGGCAGTGGTTCTCAGACCTCACCGGTGTGGCCTAGCTGCATGAGAACCCCTAGGCCAATATGTTACACATACACCCCCACACACACTACCGAGTTTTACACCCTAGGGATTCTGATTTTGAATATCTGGACTAGATCAGAAATGTCTACTTTTTTTAAAGCTCTGAGATAATTTTGATTCACAGCCAAATTTGGGTATCACTCTTAGATCTGGTCAGAGGGTCTCTGGAATTTTGTCTCTGATCACTGCAGGACTTGATCCACTCCATTAACCTGTGTCCTGTCCCTCCTTTCCTCCTGAGGCCAGTGGAGAAAGGGACCCCAACCTCACTGACTTTTCACAGAATGTTTTTACATCAACCATTAGATCAAAAAGGTTGCACCAAGGCCCCTGGGCGCCAGGGGGCTCTGTGGAGACTTTGGGCTTCAGGGTTTTCTGTTGGGTTCTAGACTGTTTTTCAGACTATGTGTGTCCAAGAACTTGGTTTTTCCCCTAAGCTTTTACAGATCATTACTTTTTAAAAATACGATAAAAGTTATTAGACACAATAAAGACATAGAAAAGACAAGGCCTAATTTTGTCCAAGAATGTTACTGTGAACATTTTAAAATAAATAAAAAGTAGAAAGAATTGCTTACAGTGAACATCAACATACCCACCACCTGGAGCCTACCATTAGCATTTTGTTATATTTGCTTTATTACTTACCGATCCATATTTCTATCCATTAATCCAAGTTTTTTTTTTTTTGATGAACTCAAAGTAAGTTGCTGACATTAGTGCACTTCACCCCTGGACAGTTCACTATACATATGGACAACGTTTCAATTTTTTTTTTTTTTTTTTTTTTTTAGTAGAGACCACCGTGTTGGCCAGAATGGTCTCGAACTCCCTGGCCTCGAGTGATCCCTGCACCTTGAACTCCCAGAGTGCTGGGATTACAGGTGTGAACCACTGCACCCCGCCAGGTTTCAATAATTTTATATTTTTTGTGGCATACTTTACATACTCTGAAATGCACATATCTTAAATGTACTATTCAAAAAAGTATCTTCAGAAATGCATATACTTGTGTAACCTCAAACTGTAACAAGATGTAGAGCTTTTCCATCATCCAAAAGGTTCTCTTGTGCATCTTACCAGCCAATTTTCACAATGGTTTAACCACAAGTCCTATTTTTTTTTATTATTTGATTCAAGAATAAAGTTACTCTGTCAAATTGCCATTAAATTTTCTAAATACACATTTTAAATTCCTGAACTTACCTCCTCATGCACTGGTGATAAGCAGCTCCTCAACAGCCTCAGTGTGGGACCACTGTGTAAGTAAAGCCTATTTTGAGATGCTGGATTGGCAGCCCAGGGCCCTGTGACCCTATTCAAAGCCCACTTGCTTGGAAGTCTCCAAAGCCCATACCACTGATGGGCACATCCGGTGACGTCCTCTACATATTCCCTGTGCTCTTGTTATTTTCACCTCCAGAGGGAGTGAGGGAGAGATTAGATGGTGCGGTGGGTCTGTAGGGAAAATAATGGAAGCTTCCTTCTTCACCCTCTCCCTTCTTTACTACCCAGCAAGGTGAGCAAAAGGAAACTCAGGGTAGGACTCCCAGCGCCAGGAATAATTCCCCCAGGAAACACTGCAGGTTTCTCCCCCTTTCACACCCTCCATGTCTACAGGTGGTCTCCATGCCTCAGCAGGGGGCAAAGGGTGGTGTTGCCTCCTCAGACTGTGGAAGGCTGAACTGTGGGCAGTGATTCCCAACACAAGTTCTTCTAAAAGAAGGCAGCTTCCTTTCATCCACACCTGGAGTGGTGTCTCACCTAGCACTGGTGTATTTGGTTACTTCACCTTAAAATGAGTTTGTGGCACCTGAGCGATGCTCTCAGACTCCCCGGCAGATACCGCTTTCAAAGCTGTGGCTCTCAGGATGAAGGTTTGGGATTGCAGGCCAGTCCTCTGGAGGGCTATCGGGTTGGCTCCATGGAACACTCAGTTATCCCACAGATAACAATGGAGTGTGTGCTGTGGGAAGTGCACCCACTGCAGGCTAGAAGGCTCCTACAGCAGTAAGCTGTGGCTCCTGCCCTGCGAGCATACAGTCTGGTTGGGGAGGGAAAGTGTGAATGGCTAGTACAATAGTGAGACCTCATACCTATTAAGCTCTTACTATGTAACGTTTTATAAAGGAGAAAACCAAGGCATAGAGAGGTTAAGTGACTCTCCCAAGTTCCCACAACTCATTAGTGGTGTGTCTGGAATTGGCTCCTTCCAGTGGGTTCTTGGTCTCACTGACTTCAAGAATGAAGCCACGGACCCTCCTGGTCAGTGTTACAATTCTTAAAGATGGTGTGTCTGGAGTTTGTTCCTTCAGATGTTCAGATGTGTCCAGAGTTTCTTCCTTCTGGTGGGTTTGTGGTCTTGCTTGACTTCAGGAGTGAAGCCACAGACCTTCCCAGTGAGCGTTACAGCTCTTAAAGTTAGTGCCGGCCCAAAGAGTGAGCAGCAGCAAGATTTATTGTGAAGAGTGAAAGAACAAAGCTTCCACAGACATGAGTGGGTTGCAGCTACTGGCTCGGGTGGCCAGCTTTTATTCCTTTATTTGGCCCTGCCCATGTCCTGCTGATTGGTCCATTTTACAGAGCGCTGATTGATTGGTCTGTTTTTACAGAGTGCTAATTGGTATGTTTACAAACCTTTAGCTAGACAGAGCACTGATTGGTGTGTTTACAAACTTTTAGCTAGACAGAGCGCTGATTGGTGTGTTTATAATCCTGTAGCTAGATAGAAAAGTTCTCCAAGTCCCCACCGGACCCAGAAGCACACCTGGCTTCACCTGTCAGTGGGACAGGATTTATGTGGAACTAAAAAGCAAGAGTCAGCCCTCAGACCCAGAAAGTCTGACTCAAACTCACATTCCTACCCAGCATAGCACCCTGTCCCTCTAATAACTGCTAACTCTGTGGATGCCTACTAGATGTCAGGTCCTCTTTGAAATGCTTTGCATACATGAACTCAGGATTTAATGGGTATCCCAGGGAAGAGCCAAGAGGAACCCAGGAATTCCAAAGAGAGGATCATTTTCAGACAATGCTTCATAGACAGTTGATTTATTCAAATAACTATTTTACATATTAAGATCTAGTTTAGAATCCAAACTTTTCACAAGATGTTTCTGATTAAATATATCTGATTAAAACAAAAATTGGAATTCTAGAATGAAAGCGATTACAGAAAGTTCTAAAGGACATGAGGTACTCCCTGAGAATTTCAGAAGCAGTATAGAATCATGGAAGTCTAATTATGGCATTAAGATCTGACTGGGATCTTCAGAATTTCTGATTTGGAGCTTTCTGGGCATGTGTTGGAAAGGAGATTGAAAGATTTTTTTAAAAAGATGGTAAAAATTTCTCACCATCAGACCTACCCCGAAGAATGGCTAAATGAAGTTTTCTAAATCGAAAATAAACAATTTAAAAATAAACCTGGAACATCAGAAAGAGTAAAAATATAGGTAAATACAATATTACCTCTCTCCTTGAATTTTCTAAATTACATTTGACAGCTGAAGCAAAAATTAAAATGCCTGTTGTGATTCTAAATATCCTTTTATAATACTTCCAAGAGTGAATTAAAAATGTGGCCAAACTATAGGCCATCTGTAAGAAGCTTACTTTAAATATAGGTAGATTGAAAGTAAAAGGATAGGAAAAGGTGTGTCATGCAAACTTTAATCAAAAGGAAATGGGTGGCTATATAAATGTTGGGTAGACTTCAAAACAAAATTACCAGGGCAGAGAGAGACATTATTTAACAATAAAAACATAATTCACCAAGAAGATACAGTGGTCTTAAGTGTGTATGCACCAAACACAGAGCTGTAAAATGGTGGAGCTGAAAGAAGTTAACAAATTCACAATTACTGTTGAACACTTCATTCCTCTCTCAGCAATTAATAAAACAACTAGGCATAAAATTAGCAAGAACATAGAAAAACTCAACAGCATAATTGCTGACAGAAGCGAATCAACATTTATAGAACACTCTACTCAATTGAAGTAGAATACACATTTTTTAAGTGCCCATGGAACCTATACCATGATAGATCATATCTTAGGCAGTAAGACAAACCTCAAAAAATTAAAAGAAAAAAATCGTACAATGTATATTCTCTGACCACAATGACACCAAAGTAGAAATCAATAACAAAAAGATAATTTAAAAATCTCCAAATCCCTGGATGTTAAATAACACACTGCTAAATAATCCATGGGTCAAAGAGGAAGTCTAAAGGGACATAAAAATACATTGAACTAAATTAAAATAAAAATGCAACATATCAAATTTGTGGGATACAGCTAAAGCAATGCTTAGAGATAAATTTATAGCACTAAATAAATTTGAAAAATAGCCTCAATAATCTAAACCTGGATCTTACAAACCTGAAAAAGGGAAAAATAAACCCAAAACAAGTAGAAGAAAATAAATTATAAAGAGCAGAAATCAATAAAACTGAAAAGAGGAAAACAACAGAGAAAAATCAATGAAAGAATGAGTTCTTTGAAGAGATCAATAAAATTGACCAACCTCTAGCAAAATTAACAAAGAAAAGATAAAAGAAAACACAAATTAGTAACATCAGGAATGAAACAGGGGATATCACTATAGACCTCAAAGACATCAAAAGAGAATACTACAAAAACTCTACTCATATAAATTTGTCAAATGAGATGAAATCAGCCAATTTAAGAAAAGCGCAAACTACCACAATTCACCCAACAGTAGATCGATAATGTGAATAGCTCTATAACTATTAAGGAAATTGAGTTTGTAATTTTTAAAACTTCTCCAAAAAGGAGCCTCCAGGTCCAAATAATTCCACTAGGAAATTCTACCAAACAGTTGGAGAATAAACACCAGTTCTGCACAATTTCTTCCAAAAAAAAACAACGGGAAGTAATGCTTCCCAGTTCATTCTATACATCCAGAATTGTCCAAATATCAAAACCAGACAAAGATAGTTAAAAAAAAAAATGAAACAACAGACCATTCTCATGACTATAGACACAACCCTTAAGATTTTAGAGAATAGAATTAAACAATATATATAAAGAGAATTATATAACATGTCCAAGTGGGGTTTAGTCTAAGGATGCAAGCCTGGCTCAATATTGGAAAATCAGTCAGTGTGGTCTAGTTTAATTATAGGCTATCAAAGAAAAATTACATGATTATGTCGATTGATGCGGAGAAAGCATTTCATAAAATTCAACCCCCATTTATGATAAACTCTCAGAAAAATAGGAATAGAAGTAATGTCCTCAACTAAATAAAGAGCACCTGCAAGAACCCACAGTTAACATTACATTTAATGATGAAAGTCTCAATGATTTCCCTCTAAGATCAGGGCGAAAAGGTTAACTCTCACCATTCTTATTTAACATAGTACTAGAAGTTCTAGCCAGTGCAGTAAGGCAAGAAAAGGAATTCAAATCATTGGGAAAGAAAGAAAATTATCCCTATTTGCAGATGACATGGTTGCCTTTTTAGGTAATTCCAATGAATCTACTAAAATATTAAAGACTGCTACAACTAATAAGTGAGTTCAGCTAATTTGTGGGACACAAAATCAGTGTACAAGAATGAACTGCACTTCTGTATAGCAGCAATGAACACACTCATCAAGAACATGAGAAAATGATGTTCAAGCAGCAACTTGGAGGACAAACACTGACTCAAGAGCCGGAAGTTCTAGGACCCAGCTTAAGTTACAAAATGAACTTTGGTCAATTCACTCAGCTTGGTCTCTCTGTTTTCGCTTTTTGGATATGAGGAGATTAGACTCATGATCTCTATAATAACTTCAGCTCTAATATTCTGTTGCTTCTAATTTCACCATTTGAAAGTAACTTTATGACTATAAGAAATGAATGTTCTTTATTAGATGGAACATACCTAAAGGCATAAGGAAAAAAAAATACCCATAGTCTTATTTATAACTCAGAAAAAAGAATCTCCCTGTTAGGATTTTGGTGTTTTTTTACTTCTAGTTTTTTTTTCCCCCGAGCATATATACGTAGAGAAAAATTACATACATGATACACACGCACATGTATTTTTATACACTGGGAGTCATAGTGCCTGTACAATTCTGTATCTGACTTTTTCACTTGGTATTACATATGTTTTCCCACATCATTAAAATTCTTCAAAACTACAGTACTTATTAGTGGTATAATCGTCTGTTGAATGGAACAGCTATATTTTATTTAACTAGACTCTTACTTCCTTTAAGCCTGCCTGTCTGTGTTCAGAAGAAAATCGTTGCTGATTTGTGCCAATTGCCCCAAACATAATTTTACGCTTTTACACATGCCTCCCCAAATGCCCTTGTTCACTTAGACTAGGAACTGAGGTGTGACTGAGCCGAAGCAAGTCCTGCTTCCCAGTGGCATGGGACTGCAGCTCCAGCTGTTTGCTTAGAGCCCAAGGCCCAACCTGTTTGATTAGGGAGGAGGTTGAATGCTTTAGTAGAATGAATACACCCTTTTCAGGGCAATACAGCAGCTGGGAGAAGGCAGAGTCTCTGAGAAAGAGAGAAATTGCAAAAAGGGGAAAGGAAGGTGTATGGCAGAGGGAGGGAAGGAAGCACCTCTGCAGAGGCAGTGTCCTGTGGGAACTTCTCATCTTTCACCTCCGGGCTTCCCAGAGCACCCCTACCTACTTTCTGCTCCCCAAGACTTCCTTGGGTGTGGCTGGCACTGGGCCATCCACATGAAAAAGCATAATAAAAATACAATCTGCAGCAGGCGCAGCAGCCCAAAGAGGATCTTATGGTCAAGACCACAGACCCTGGCCCCAGTTTAGCAGATGCAGGAGCGCAGCCACAGATGTGGAGAGAGAGAATAGCTATACTCATAAACAAACACTGCAGAAATCATTATTTGCTTCAGATGGACTTCCAAGTTTTCACAGGATGCAGCCGTCAGCACAAAATGCATCTCTCAGGCTTTCTTTGGAATAAAGATGGCCAACGTTATATGATAGAGGAACTGTGGTGGTTTTTGTTTTGTTTTACGTGCTTCTGGCACTGTAAAAACTTTGCTAGTATTCATATTTCCAGTCCCCTTTTATGTTTTATCTTTCTGCGAGAGAAATCCCCACAGACTGCAACATGCCCAAATTTTGGTATAAATCGGAAATAACTACTGAGTTTTGTTGACAGTCTTTAATTTTGATTTGGTTTATTTCAGTGAAGTGGGCAGTCCATTAGACGAAGAAGAAATAATTTCCAATCCTGAGTTGGTCACTCAAAGTTAAATTTATGACTTTGAACAAATTATATGTATGATTTTGAACAAATGACCTAACTCTTCTGGATCTCAACTTTCTCAAATGTAATAGAACTAGGTTATTGATGATTTTCCAAATTTTCAACATTCTGGAGACCTTTATTCAAATGAAATCTTGCATGAAAAGACCCAAGGCTGATAAAACCAGGAGTGGTTGGTTCCCCTCTAATCAGAACACACATTGCCAGGGGCCGTGTATCAGAGACCTAAGAGTTCTCTGTTCTGCCTGACATTTTTGCCCTTTGGTTCTGTGATCATAGGAAAGGTGTGTGTGTGTGTGTGACGGCTGAGGCAGCAGGATGCACCCAGGAAGCTCAGCAATTGTTTACTTATAATTATGTTGGTAGCAGTATTATTCATAATAGCCAGAAATGGACGTAAACCAAATGCCTATCAACTGATGAGTGGATAAGCAAAATATAGTATCTCCACATCATAGGCTATTACACACCATATAAAGGAATGAAGTAACAATACATGTACAACATGAATGAATCCTGAAAACATACGGTAAATAAGACACACGAAAGGTCACATATTGCATGACTCCATTTATACGGAAAGTCTAAAATAGGCAAATCTATAAAGTAGATTAGTGGTTTTCAGGGACTGGGTTATGGGGTGGGCAGGAGACAATGGAGAGTGACTAAAAAGCATGGAATTTCTTTCTGGAACGATAAAAAGTGTTCTGAAATTAGATAATGGTGACAGTTGCATGCCTTTGTGAATAGCAACTGAAAATGTACACTTTAAAAGGGTAAGTACCATGGTGAGTGAATTACATTTCAATAAAGCTGTCATTTAAAAAGGTGTTATGAAAAGCTATGTGCTTACATATTTGAAGACTTAATAAGTAAATACTTAAGTAAATACAAAATGCCAAAATCAACCCTGGAAAAATATAGAGAACTTGAATTAGCTATTAAGTATTAAACACATTAAAATATGATTTCAGTAGCTTTCTTCCCACGGAGATACTATGACCAGATGGTTTTACAGGTGAATTCTACCAGACTCTCAGGAGACAGCTAATTCTAATCTTCAACTTTTTGGAGAGTTCCACAGTGGTGGTGTGGACACAAGCTTAGTTCACTTCCTAGCCCCCTCCTCTGCACCAAGAAAACCAAAAATAAATACTCAGTACCAAGATTATCACCAGCAATATCTCAGAACTCAAATAGGATGAGACAGTCTCCAGGGCCACACAGAAGTGAAAAAACCTCAAGCAGATGGTAAGAGAATTGAATTTTCATATCTGTGATACCCCTCCCCTTGTTCTGCCCAGTACCATACAGAAAATTTATCCCCAACTCATGCTTTTTACACTGGAGAAAGTGAGATCTGGATGGACAACTAGCTCCGCCATGATCTTGAGCTCCTTGCCAGGCGAGCAGGAGACCTGTGCTGCCCTAATCCACAGGAAGCATCACAAGTGCCAGAAGGAAGAAATATCCCTGGGGACAGGCGGAGACAAAGTGAAGGGCTGGGACTACCATCCCTCGCCCTGGAAACTCTGCTCTGTAATTCAGCCAAATAAGATGCCAAATCCATGTGGTTGTATGACACTATGTTTGTACAAGGTACATTCCATAGGTGTCCTGGGCATGAACCCCTAGCCAGCCTTCTTACACTACTAAGATATCTTATTTGGGACCTCTTCCATTCAGGATGGGCAGCACTCCAGTTGTTTACTAGAGCTGAGGCAAACCTGGGCTTAAGGTGCCTCCTAGAGCTGAAAAGGAGATAGTAACATAGCAATAAAGTAACATAGCAACCAAGCAAATATATTCAATAAAAAGCAAGCCACACAGAGAAGACTAGAATAAATAACTTTCAAGCAAATACGTAGATGTCCATCTACAAGAAACAAAACAAAACAGGGAATCACTATCTCCCCAAACAGACAAAGCAAGTAACCAGGGACTGACCCTAACAAGATGGTGATATGTAAACTCTCTGACCAAGAATTCAAGATCAGAGTTTTAAGAAAACCGAGTGTTTCCAAGATAACATAGAAAGGCAATTCAGAAATTTATCAGAGAATTTAGCAAAGTGATTGAAATAATCTTTAACAAGTCAAACAGAAATCCTAGAACTGATAAATGCATTTGCAGAACTGAAAACTTGATTAGAGGCTCTCAGCAGCAGAACAGACGAAGTAGAGGAAAGATTCAGTGAGCTCTCAAATACACAGGTGGAGGAGAAAAATGAAAAAAGAATGATAAAGAACGAAGAATGCCTACAAGGTATAGAAAATTACCTCAAAAGACCAAATTTAAGAATTTTTGGTGTTCAGGAGGCAGCTGAGCAAGGGCAAGAGGTAGAAAGGTGATTCCAAGAAAAAATAACAGAAGACTTTCCAAAATTTGAGAAAGGCATAATTGGAAGATCAGAGAACATCAAACAGATTTGACCCAAAAAAGACTACCCCAAAGAATATAATAAACTCTCAAAGGTCAAGGACAAAGAGAGGATCCTAAAAGCAACAAGAGAAAAGAAGCAAATAACATGTAAAGAAGCTCCAATTCATCTGGCTACAGATTTCTCAAAAGAAACAAGGCCGGGTGTGGTGGCTTATGCCTGTAATTCCAGCACTTTGGGATGCCAAGATGGGTGGATCACCTGAGGTCAGGAGTTCAAGATCAGCCTGGCAAACATGGTGAAACCACATCTCTACTAAAAATACAATAAATTAGCCAGGAATTGTGGTGGGTGCCTATAAACCTAGCTACTCTGGAGACTGAGGCAGGAGAATTGCTTGAACCCAGGAGGTGGAGGTTGCAGTGAGCAGAGATTGTACCATTGCACTCCAGCCTGGGCAACAAGAGTGAGACTCCTTCTCAAAACAAAAACAAACAAACAAACAAAAAAAGAAATGAAACTATATTAGCCAGGAGGGAGTAGAATGACATTTTCAGAGTGATGAAAAGGAAAAATAATTATTATCCAAGAAGACTGTGTCCAGCAAAGTTATATTTAAAATACGATGGAGAGAGAAACTTTCCCAGATGAGCAAAAACTGAGAGAATTCACCATCAGACCCATCTTGCAAGAAATGCTAAAGGGAGTTTTTCTATCTGAAAGAAAAAAGTACTAATGTGCAAAGGAAGACATTAGAAGGCATAAAACTGTCTTGTAAAATTAAGTACACAGACAGTCCCAGAATACTCAAATGCTGTAATTGTGCTGTGCAATGCATTCACAACTTGAGTATGAATCTCCAAAGACAAATCTATCAAAGACAATAATAATTACAGCAACCTGTTGAGAGATAGGTAATATAAAAATATGTAAACTGAGCCATCATAAAATCAAAGTGTAGGGAAGATAGAATTAAAATGTATTTTTTTTTTTTTTTTTTTTGAGACGGAGTCTGGCTCTGTCGTCCAGGCTGGACTGCAGTGGCGCGATCTTGGCTCACTGCAAGCTCCGCTTCCCGGGTTCACGCCATTCTCCTGCCTCAGCCTCCCGAGTAGCTGGGACTACAGGTGCCCGCCACCTCACCCGGGTAGCTTTTCGTATTTTTTAGTAGAGACGGGGTTTCACCGTGTTAGCCAGGATGGTCTCGATCTCCTGACCTCATGATCCGCCCGTCTCGGCCTCCCAAAGTGCTGGGATTACAGGCTTGAGCCACCGCGCCCCGCCTAAAACGTATTTTTAAAAATATTTTTCTTTGTGTCTATTCTCTGTGATCTAAGAAAGGCTATCATTTCTTTAAAACAACTTGTTATATATGTAAGATGTTTCTTGTAATACACCTCATGGTAACCACAATGCAGAAACCTGTAATAGACTGACTAGAAATAAAAAGCAAATAATTAAAACATACTATCAGAAAAAAATCACTTAACATAAGGAAGATGGTAAGAAAGTAACAAATGGAGAAGACTTAAAAAGCAACAAGAAAACAAGCAACAAAATGGCAGTAGTAAGTCCTTATAATAACTCTGAATGTAAATTGACTAAATTCTCCAAGTAAAAGGCACAGAGCGGCTGAATGGATAAAAAAAAAAAAAAAAAAAAAAAAAGGAGACCCAACTATGTGCTGCCTACAAGAAACCCACTTCACCTATAAAGACACACATAGACTAAAAGTCAAGGTATGGAAAATGGAAAAGGATATTTCTTGCAAGTGGAATAAAAAAAAAAAAAGCACGAGCTGTAACTATATTAGATAAAATAGACTACAAGTCAAAGCCTGTAAAAAGAGACACAGTCACTATATAATGATAAAGAGGTCAATTCAACAAGAGGATATAACAATTATAAATATCTCCATTCATCCAACACCACAGCTCCCAAGTATATGAAGAAAATATTAATAGATCTAAAGAGAGAGGGAGGCTGCAATGCAATAAGGGGACTTTAAGACCCCCTCTGAGTAATGAAGAGATTATTCAGACAGAAAATCAACAGAGAAGCATTGAAGTTAAAGTATATACTAGAACTAGTAGGCCAAACTGACATTTATAGAACATTTCCCCGAAATGCTGCAGAATATACATTCTTTTCATAAACGCATGGAATATTCTTCAGAATAGGCAACATTTTAAGTCACAAAACAAATCTCAACACATTCAAAAAAGCAGAAATCGTATCAAGTATCTTTTCTGACCACAATGAAACAAAACTAAAATCAACAACAAGAGGAATCTCAGAAACCACATGAACACATGCAAATTAAACAACACGCTCCTGTACAACCAATAGGTCAATGAAAAATTATGAAGGAAATTTAAACGTTTCTCAAAACAAATAGAAATGGACATATAATATACCAAAATCTATGAGATACAGCAAAAGCATTACTCAGTGGGAGGCTTATATAAATAAATGCCTATATCAAAAAAAAAAGTGGAAAGACTTCAAACAAAGAACTTAATGATGCACCTCAAGAAACAAGAAAAGCAAGAATAAAGCAACTCGAAATTAGAAGGAAAGAGATAACAGAGCAAAAATAAATAAAATTGAGACAAAAAATAATACAGAAGATTCGTAAAACAAGAAGTTGGTTTTTTAAAAAGATGATAAACAACATTGACAAACTTGGGCTAGACTAAGGAAAAAAGAGCAAAGACCCAAATCAGAAACAAGAACTACAGCAATACAAAGAATCATTAGACACTATTATGAACAACTAGATGCCAACAAATTAGAAAACTCAGAAGAAATGGATAAATTACTAGAAACATATAACTTATCAAGATTAAATCATGAAGACGTAAGAAAACTCAACAAACTAATAACCAATAACAACATTGAAGCCATAATAAAAATTCTCCCATCAAAAGCCTGGGACCTTGTGGCTTCACTGCTGACTTCTACTAAATATTTTAAAAAGAACTAATGCCAGTTCTACTCAAACTCTTCAAAACAAATTGGAGAGGAAGAAATATTTCCAAACTCATTATTAGTGGCCAGGATTACCCTGAAAAATACCCAAACCACACAAGGACACAACAAGAAAAGAAAACTACACGCCAGTATCACTGATCAACATAGATGCAAAAATCCTCAACAAAATGCTAGCAAATCAAATTCAACAACACAGTAAAAAGTTCACTCACCATGGTCAAGTGGAATTTACCCCAGGAACGGAAGGATGGTTCTACATAGCAAATCAGTAAACATGATTCATCACATTAACAGAACCAAGAACAAAAACCATGAATCATTTCAGTAAGTGCTATAAAAGCAGTCAGTAACATTCAGTGTCCCTTCATCAAACTGGGAATAGAAAAAAACGTAGCTGAAAGTAATAAAGGCCATATATGACAAACCCACAGCTAATATCATACTGAATGGGGAAAAGTTGAAGGCCTTTCCTCTACGACCTGGGAAGGATGACCATTTCACCACTCTTACTTAACATAGTACTGGAAGTCCTGGCCAGAGCAATTAGACAAGAGAAAGAAATAAAGGGCATCCAAATTGGAAAGGAAGAAGTCAAATTATCCTTGTTTATAAACTATATAATCTTACATATTGAAAATCTAAAGACTATACTAAAAAACTGCTAGAACTGATAAATGAATTTGAAAAGTTGTAGAATGAAAAATCACTATTAAAAATTAGTAGCATTTATATACACCAACATCAAACAGTCTGAGAAAGCAATCAGAAAGGCATTTTATTTACAGTAGCTATGAAAAATAGAAAAGAACTAGGAATCAATTTGACCGAAGAAGTGAAATGTCTGTATCAGGAAAATGGTAAAACACTAGTAAAAGAAATTGAAGAGGACACACAAAAAAGAAAATTCATTAAATAAATTGTTTAAGTTCAGATAAATTAACTAAATTGTGATAATTATACAATTGTGATAAGATACATTATATTAACTAAATTGTGATAATTATATATCAAAATAATTCTAAAGGTCTGAATAAGTTGTGCCAGAAAACAAAGAAAAATTTGCGCCATTTATTTTATGAAGTTAATATAGTATTAGATTACAAAACCAGATAAAGGAAATTATAGGCATATTTCACTTAAGAACATAAATGTGAAAATCAAAACAAAAATTTTAGCTTACTGAATCAGATGTTGAATTTTGAAAAATGCACTATGATTATGTAGCTTATCCAAAAAACTCTGAGGCTGGTTTCACGTCACAATTCTATAAACGTAAATTGCCTCATTAATAGACTCAGCAACAGAAAATACATGATATCTCCAGCTACTAGAAAAGCCTTTATTTACTTATGAATTTTTATGGATAACTGCTTAGAACCCAGAGTAGAAGGCGAGCTGCCTTAATTTAATAAAGGTTATTTACACATACGTAAAAACCTTGTGGCATTTGTTATCCTTAATGGAAAGACTTGAGATGCTTTTCACAGTGGTGAGGCAGGAGAGAGAAGACGTCTCTGAAGAAACCCCAAATTGTCCCCTTGAGAACTGCTGAGACCAAAGAGCCCCACTTCTAGTCCACCATGGTGTCAGCCGAGCAAGAAGTTTCATGCCACCTTTCCCTGCTGTCTCCCACCCTGTGATCCTAGGGGGGTCGGAAACCACAATTAACAAGATTGGGGAGGCAGAATCAGAGCTCAAGAACTCAAAGTCACCACCTGGGCCACTGCAGCAGCAGCAGCAGCAGTCACCCAATTCCAGGCCCGAGCTGTGAATGAACATGCAGAAGCTGAAACTGTGGACAAAGTATGAAATTCAGTTTTTTTACTGGACTGAGAATATGAATTATTGAGCTGAGACTGCTTTTATTACCTGAAAGGGACCATGAAGCCCCTGAGACTTGTCCTAAATATGATCTAGGAGCAGAAAATAACTAGCCCCACAGAACAAATTTAAAGAAGTAGTGGGACCCCAAAATAAAGAGGCTTTGTGATTACAAAACACATGCAGTGATTATTGTAGGTTATCATTACATCATTATTTGTCGCCATAATCCTGGTAGGTAGATATTATTGGGAGAATAATATTAAATCCATAGAGAAACTCTTAGAGCAGTTAAGGGATTTGTACAAATTTACAGAGCAGACAAGTGGCAGAGCGACGGATGAAGTCCTGGCTTTCTGACTCTACAGCCTTACTTGTTAACAGAACATTTAAAACTCCAGACTTAAATGAGCATCGTATCTCCTCTGGCTCCAAATCAGGATCCACTCTGCACAGAACTCTTTGTAAAGTACCCCTTTGTTCCAGTGAATCTTGAGCTGAATCCCTTTTAAATTACACCAAGCAAAGCACTCCTATCCAGATTTCCACCTCTATCTCCCATCATTCAGTGGCTTAGACCCACCCTTCAGAAGGGAGGGCAGTGAGCCTCCCGTTCCCTCTTGGCCTTGCATCCTCAGGCACTCAGCCCTTTGTCTAGGGATCTATCACACCAGTGCAGACCCAGTGTATGGGTATCCTACACTCCAGGGGATAAAAAGCATCCAAGGTTTACACTGAAGCCCTCTCTTGGTGGGATGCAAAGAGGTAGAACTCTCCTCTACCACTACCACTCCAACTAACAAGATGGCAGCTGCTCCAAACAGGTCCTCCTTACCCATCCATGCTCCATCTCCACCCTTTCAACTTCTTTATGTTCTTCTTGGTTCAATACTGTTATCAGCAAACTTGCTGAACTTTCATGTTAGCTCTATTAGTATTGTTCTTCTTTGGTTCTGTTGAGTTTTTCCAGCTATGTCATAATAGCTGCAAATAATGACATCTCTTCACTTTCAATCTTCTTACTTTTTTTCCCTTTTATTATACATTGGCCAGGCTCTCAATTATTATCAACACTCTTGACTTCTTCCCAATCTTAAAGGAACTTTCTCACAGGATTCCTGAATCCTGAGCCAGCTTCACGGACTGCATACAACCTGTACAGACACACAGTGCCCCAGCTTGGTTTAATGTCTTGCTGTCACTGTCTTATGATCATAATAATAATTGAAAAAATGTCACGCATTTTCAGTGTGCATTGGGCACTGCAGCTTACATAGCTTGTTCTGTCTAAACAGTCAGTGATGGTTATAAAACAAAGTCTTTAATCAAGAGTCGGCAAAGTGGAATTTCTACTGAGAGGCTTTGCCCTAGCTGGCTAGGAAAATGTCTTTTTATTGACATGCCAGAGCTGTATTTTCATTCTTCTTGCTAACTAGACTTCTATATAAATAGCCTGGTTTGTCTTATTTTCTTTTTTTTAAGAAAAGGTCCATGTTAGCATAAATAAGTTTTAAGTGACTTTGTGACTGAGCCTAACACAGAGTGGGCCATGAGAACTCAGTTTTTCTTATTACTTCAGAAATCCAATCATTCAGATTATCAGAAGAGGGCACCTGAGATGGTGAGCATGGAAACCATTACAGGAGACAAAGACCTCTCTGACACTTCCCAGGGAATTAGTTATTTTTCCCTTTTCTGGGAAGCAAATAAGTTTAACCGAGCGTGCTGCCGTTCCCAGTCCTCAGGGCAGTCTCACTAAGCTCTGTGCGCCCTTTCCTGTGCCATGTTCATAACATTCTTGTGAAAAGATGCTTCTGGTCCAGGACTTTTGCTCCCTTGAATCTATGGGAAACTGAAGAGGTACCGGCCCATTAATGGTTTCAATGAGGTAAGACATTGCGTGCTCCAGGGGAAGTAGTGAAAGTGGTCAGACCTCCTCCCCCATGAATTAGTTTCCAGGTCCTGCCTTGGAGATTGGCTGTGGGTTGTGGGCCAGCCCCTCCAGGGCTTCTCTTTGCTCAAAGGAATTGAGACAGCACTGAAGTCCACTTCTTCTTGGCTGGTCAAAGTATCCCCAGCTTTGGCAGAGGGCCGGAAGTTGAAGCAGCGTCTCAAATGAGAAATGAAGGAGAATAAAAACAAGTAAACAAAAGCTTCAATCAGCTGACAAGAGTCCATTTGAGGCCTCTCCTACAGAGGGGAGTCATATCTACATCTGGCAGTTCTAGCACAAAGACTGTGTGCCATCGAGGGGAACTGAGAATGGAGTAGGCTCAGCCCAGAAGCGAGCATGAGGGCATGTGGTACAAAAGGGATCCACATGTCTGTGGCCTGCAGAGGGTAGAACCAGGGACTGAGTTTCAGCTCAATGTAGAGAGCAACTTTCTACCTGGGGCCCAGTTGAAGCCCAGCTATTCATATGGTACAAGTGTAGAAATGTTTGGTGACATTCAGACTTTTTCAGTTGAAATATAACAAATATTCAAAAAGTGCACATATAAGAGAACAGCCCTTTGAAGTTTTACAAATTTTATGCACCTTTGTAACTAGCACGGAGATTACAAGCAGCTCCCTAGCAAGTCCCTGTGCTTTCTTCCAGTCAAGACCCCCTTGCAAGGGGGACCCTTATTCCAGCTTCAGGGATTCCCTGGCTTCACTTGTTCTGTGCTTTATAGAAATGGAGTGAGACCCTTGGTCCTTGTTTTGGTCTGGCTTCCTTGGCTCACTTGCATATGTGAGATTCAGCCACATTGCTGCTGGTATCTATAGGTGATACGTTCTTGTTATGTGAATATAGCAGTGATTATGTATCCAGTCTACTACTGATGGGCGTTTGGGTGGTTTTTGATTTGGAGCCATTATAAACACTGTGCTTTGGGTAATTGGTGAGTATGTACACACTTATTTCTTTTAGTCACATACCTAGGAGTGGAATTGCTGCATCATAGGGTGTGCGTACATTGAGTTTTAGTAAATACTGCCGACAGCTTTCCAGTGTCTATACCAATTTATATTCCCACCAGAAGTGTAGGAGTTTTGAGGCTTAATAACCTCCAAGATGCTTTTCACATTTGCCACATGATGTATGCAATGTGGTCATTAGAGATACCTCCATGTCAGGTAAGCCCATGTGCCTTCTTTGCAGTCATTTACACCAAGCAGGAGTGAATTCCCTTGGAGCTTTTCCTGGAAGATTTTGACAACAGTCAGGATTAGAGCAGAACAGTGCCCACTTGCTGGCAGGGAAAGGAGACTGGAATGGCAGGTCGGCTGGGGGGTTGCTCTTGCCCGTCAGCACCTCAGCTATGGCCTGGAGGTTAAGTTCTTTCTGTTGTCTGGTCTGTGCCTGGCCTCAGCTGTTGCCCTGTGAGAATCACAGGTTTGGCACTTGTCTCTAAAGCTTTTCTTAGCCACTGAGCAGAGACCCAGTCCCCCACATTCCCTGGGGAGGAAGAGAGAGCAGTGTTGATGTCCCCAGTCTCCAGGGGAAGAGTAGAGCCCCCAACCATGAAGCCCCTCATCAGCTTCTCTGTCCTGGTCCACAACCTCATCTCCCCACAACCTACCCCCCAACTTTCTTCTCTACTTTTCTCCAAAACAGGAATTATTTTGCACATTTTCTTTCCAAGTCCAAAAATAGGAAAGAGAAGGGAACAGCTAATCTGGTCCAGCTGCTGGTTTTGCTACTTAACAAAGATATTTTTTACAGTAATTTTCTCTCTGGTTTTCCCTTACATCTGCACAAGCTCCCGCCTCCCGCCTCCCGCCTCCCGCCTCCCACTCCCCACACATACACACCCTTTACAAAACTACTTGCTCTAGAATCCAGAGAATGCATTTTCCTCAGCTGCCTGTAATTGGTATCCACCCAAAACAAGGGGCTCCATCTCTGAAGTGCCAAGCCAGCACAGCAGCATTTTCACCTCTGCCTTGCACACATTCTGGTCAGATCACTGCCGCTTCCTGTGAGTCCGGCGCATCTCACCCCAGGCGATGTCCTGGCCTTCTGGCATCACAGTCTCTCTTTATGAGAAGTTTGGCGGGTAGGCAGAAATGACAAGAAGAACCCCTAAATATGCAAGTTCAGTGAAAGGCATGCTGTGAAGTGAATGCATTTTTTTTAATGAATTACCATATTCCAAACTAAACTCATGCATTCATTCATTTATCCAACCTGCAGCTTCTGAGTGTCTGATTTACATATGGCGGGGTTGGTGCTAGAATGCTGGGCTAGATGCAGACATATCCTTGCCACATTGCTTGCCCTGGGGAAGTTCATGCTGGAGGCTTGTGATAAAAGGGGGTTTTAGGACTTCGCGCAAAGTCTTCTATGTGGTCATGTGATATATTGTCCAAATTGGAATTCTTCTGACAGTGAAAGTTGCCTTTAACAATTATGCTGGAATGGCAGGCATGAACTGAAGCAGTCCTGAGCCAATGGGGACAAACGACCACTCTATCTACAGGGGTAAACAGCTTGCCCATATAGCCCAGGGCACTGGCTTTGACTAAAGTCATTTCCAGCTGAGTCACTGTGGGAATGGAGGCCTAACTCTCCCAGGATTCCTAGGGATCCCTTTTCTAATGCAGTTCCCTATCTACAGCCAAATTCATAAATAGAAAGGAGTGAGTTCTGGTCCCAGCAATGCCTCACCCCAACTTCTCATGCCACCATCCACTGCAGATGGGTAGGAGGTGGGACCACCCTTACTTTACAATCTCCCTGCTCGCTAAGTAACTCCACTGCTATTTTTTTGTGGCATCTCAAGTCAAATACAGAAATTCAAAGGTCTTAGGTGGAATCTTTGTCCCTAAATCCTTCATGAGTCTACAATTTAAAAGGCTGAATTTTGTCCAAGAATGTGAACCTTTTTCAGTGCAATTTCTACAACATTTTTTTAAGGAAGCAGTTGTAGAAATCACATTTGGTTAAGCAGTACTGAGGAGGAATCCTCATATCCAGATCCAGCTTACATTTCCCTGGAAAGCTTATGGGAAGGGATTTTCCTCAATAGCATAGAGGTGGATTATTTCATTTTAGGCTGAAGAGTATCTAGTAACAAGATCTTTCTCATTTTCAGGATAGAGACCCCCTATGAAACTTTCACTTTTTTTTCCTCCCAGTTTCTGTTCCAGGCCTAAAAAGAGAGAAACTCAAAAAGAAAAGAAAATTGCATCCATAGGGACATAACTAATGCAGCCAAGTTTTGAAAGAGGACAATATGCCTTACCTGTCTGGGTATCTCCAACTATCAGCATCATCAACACTCAACAAATGTTTGTTGAATGAAACATGAATAAATGAGTAAGTGGACAGATGAAAATAAATTAGGTTTTTTGCTGGGTTTGGGAGAAGCAATAAGAGGAATAAATCCCTCAAAAAGTCTATTTTGGATGATGTCTCCAAAGCAAATAACAGAAGTAGGTGCTGTGATTTCTTGGGTTGGTTACTGATCTTGGTGCCTCCACGTGTCTCTACAGACAGATGCACTGGCTGGGGTGGAGACAGGGTGGTGCTGGCAGCTGTGGGTTCAGGTTTCTTTGTATTATAGCATACTGAGTTGGCCATTCTCAGAGGCTATTGTAGGGGGCAGCTATTGTCTTTACCTGTCCAGAATCCCTTCTGCCTTCTATTGCTGAGAGCTCATCAGTTTTCCCTTTGTGAATCCACCCTTCATCTGCTCACAATTCATGTGATTCATGTGGGATTTAGCACACTTCCTGTCTAGTGGTCACATGACCTAGATATATCCAATCAAAATTACAGTGATTGTTTTAAAGATGGGGGCATAAACCAGTCTGGCTCAGGAAGGGGGCAGTCCTTGCACTTTGCTGTGACTATGGGGAAAGAGGCATGACTGTCATTCTGCTGCAGTTGCTAAGCTGAGGAAGTGTCAGCCCACCTCTGTCTGTGGCTATAGTTACCACTAAATGATAAAAGCCTGAGATGAACTAATAAATTCTCTGTTTTAGGTGAGATAGGTGAGACTTGGTTGATTTTCTTTCTCATAGCTTAGAGAGTCATGACTATGGTGTGTTCTCTGTGCTCTGAGGGCCTGAACCCACTCATGGGTTACTCTGGCCTTTGGTCAGGAAGTTTTGCCAACTTTCTATTGGCCACACTGGATGGTTAATTAAGGGGCACCAAGTTTGGGGCCAATGGGCTTCCGTCAAGGCTGTCACTTTGTGTTTGGGTTCCCTGAAAGGTCCCACTGAGCTCTTCTTGGTGTTGAGCCCATTGTCCTGTGAGCAGTGTATCAGCATTCTAGAATGGGCATGCTGTGCCCTGTGAGGGCTGAGTTACAGGTTGGCCTCAGCTGCTCCGGGAGTCAGTGGCTGGACTTGATTGCTGTGCGGACCCTTGAGGTACTATCCCCATGCCTGGGCAGCTGGTCTAGACCAATGCTGCTCAAACTGTCCAGCCACAACTATTTGTTGTCAATCCATGATGAGATAAGGAGCTTGCATTAGAATGTATATCAATGTACTGTTGACTTTATAAGGAAGTCTTGCTGCAACAACAATAAGAACAACAAACCCTTAATGAATGATTGTTTTACATGATGACACAAGGTCCTTGAGTGTCATTAAAGAAATAACTCATGGACTGGCAGTGGTCTGCAGACTGCACTTACAGTGACACTGGCCTAGACCTCCTGGTTCCCACAGTGATGCAAGGGAGTTGTCCTTGACCACTGTCGAGTTCCTAAATGTCATCCTCTTGTGACAGAGCAGTCACCTCATCTTCTGAGAATGAGGGTTCTATTGCAGAGGTTTTCAACATTGACTGTACATTGGGATCACCTGGGAAGCTTTCAAAAGATGAATTTGGTCCACAGGCATTTTGATTTGATTGGTCTGAGGCATTTGGGACTTCTAGAATTTCTTCAGGTGACTAATGTGCAGGTGACTAATAGTCTGTCCTATTTCCTATTTCACACTGACATCTCTGTCTCTGAGCTCTCAGGCTAAGTTCCTCCGCATTGGTCTGAAAGGAAATGCTAAACCCAATAAGCCAAAGCCAGCCTAGACCAGGCTTAGATGTGGCCAGGAGCAGTGAGTAAATCCCAATGACATTATGGTGGAGCAGACTTCCCCACATCAGCCTCTGTACACATTGGAGCCATGTCCCTATTTGAGTAGCATCATAATGGCAACAAGGAGAAGGCCATCTTTGATCAGGATGAGGTTGTTTATACCTCCAGAGGTTCATATTGTGATCCAGGCTTTGCCCATTTGGTCCAGGAGGTTGAAAGAGAGAATGTAATTAATCTCAGCAGTAAACACATTGAAGTCAAAGTGGTCTTGAAATAGAGGCACACACTTTTCCCTGCTTCCTTTTTATTGATAAGGAGCACTTAACTCCCAGAAGAGGACAGAGTCCTGGTAATCCATTCTTGTTAGGTGAGTACCTATGTGGGTTAGCAATGACTCTGAATTCATGCCCAGAATGAGGATGTTGTTCATGTTTAGAGGGACAGGGGCCCTGAGGACAAGTTCCGTGGGGAGATCCCACTACTGAATGGTGGGCTGCTCCTCCTGATTTAAAACACCTAATGCCTGACTACTTGTTAAGGATTCTTGGAACAATATCAAAGTGGTGGATATTAGCAAAAGGTATGTTCAATGATTTCTGAAAGGAGTTTTTAATGATCTTGAGGTCCTAAATCAACTAAGCCTTAGTTTAGTTTACTTTAACTCAATATTTAATTTCTCTCTATGGGAAGTCCCCTTTTCTCCTGAAAGTTGTATATAATTAGGAAGTTCTAAGAATCCTGACTTCCCACAGATAGGCTCTGGTTTATTCCTGACAAACCCAGTTTATGTCTATTATCCCTACATATTATTACAAATGTCCCCTTTTAATTTAAAGAGTCTGAGTTTGAGTAGCAAACTGTATGGCTACTCCATATCTGTGGAGATTTTTGAAACTTAGTAAATCAGCCGGGCATGGTGGCTCATGTCTGTAATCCCAGCACTTTGGGAGGCTGAGGTGGGCAGATCACAAGGTCAGGAGTTCGAGACCAGCCTGGCCAATGCGGTGAAACCCTGTCTCTACTAAAAATATGAAAATTAGCTGGGTGTGGTGGTAGGAACCCATAGTCCCAGCTACTCAGGAGGCTGAGGCAGGAGAATCGCTTGAACCCAGGAGTTGGAGGTTGCAGTGAGCCGAGATCGTGCCACTGCACTCCAGCCTGGGTGACAGAGCAAGACTCTGTCTCAAAAAAAAAAAAAGAAAGAAAGAAAACTTAGTAAGTAAGTGAATGTACATTTCATCTTTTAAAAAAGTTTTTCTTGGCCAGGCGCAGTGGCTCAGGCCTGTAATCCCAGCACTTTGGGGGACCGAGGTGATCAAAAGATGGATACCATCTAGGTCAACATGGTGAAACCCCATCTCTACTAAAAATACAAAAATGAGCCAGGTGTGGTGGCGCAAGCCTGTAGTCCCAGCTACTCGGGAGGGTGAGGCAGGAGAATTGCTTGAATCTGGGAGGCGGAGGTTGCAGTGAGCCGAGATTGTGCCATTGCACTCCAGCCTGGCAACAGAGCAAGACTCCATCTCAAAAAAAAAAAAAAAAAAGGTTGTCTTTAGTGAAGTTAGAAAACCAGGTGACAAAATGAATGTGGGAAATAATTTGTTTAAAAATAACTATTGCAAAATTTACAGTTTTCTAATATGAATTCAGTAGGAATCCAATAAAAATTTTAAGAATCCTTCAGGCAGTTTTACAAACTTTTGATGAAAATCGTTGATTCTTCTCTGCCTCAATGCCCTTTCACTCGAGGAATCTATACTTGCTAAAGGCCATTAGATAAAATTGTAAGCTGGATATTTTTTGTAAGCTGGAATGTTTTTGATTCTTAAAATGAGCGCCTACTACGCCAGCTAGAACAAAAGAAAAGCAAGTCAAATCCCTTGTTCCAGTGAGGATCCTCGGGAAATGAGGAGATAGAAGTAAAATGTTCTGCCATAAAACTATTGTCCCTCAAGCAGTGCCTGATCCAAAAAAGTTGCATATGTCAGCATTGAGCAGGACCTGCAGAGTTGCTGAAACCTGCCACCTAGCCTCATCTTCCTTGTTGGGTCATCAATGGGCTCAGTTTCTAGCTTATTTCTAGGTCAAACCCGTGCAGTGTGGGGAATGATGACTGTGACAGCAGCTTATTTATCAGTAGGGGAACTTGCCTTCTTTGGTGTGCTGGGTGCTTCTAAGAGGTATGGAAATGCAGTTGGGTGCATCACGTCATCAACATTTTCCTCATGAACAAACTTAACTACCACTTAGTTGAATGTCCATCATATGCCAAAAACTGTTTCACATACTACATATGGCACCTTATCCATGCTTTACCTTATGAAGAGGTACCATTGTTATCTCCATGTGGCAGATAAAGAAGCCAAGTACCAAGGCACAGAGAGGGTACAGGACTTGCCGAAATTCACACAAGTAGTAAGAGGTGAGGCCAGGGTTTAAAATGAGCGAATGCGAGAGCCTGTGCCCCGACCTATTTCTGTACTACCACTCTCGTGTATGACAACCTGGATGGCAAATCGGCATTTCTCCTCACACCATTTCCCTCTCTGCCTACTTCTCCCCTTCCCTTTACAGCCAATTCCTCATGTTTCTGAGTGTACTTGCTATCTCCAATTTCCCTCTTCCTGTCTCTCTTGAATTCCCTCCAGTCAAGCATTCACAGCACCACTCTATTAAAATTGTATTACCAAAATAATCAATGGCCTCCATGTTGATAGAGCCAATGGGGAATTCTCATTTCTTATCTTCCTTGGTGAGTCATTAGCTAACAAGTTGATCACTCCTATCTCACTGTAAAACTCTCTTCATTGGCTGCCGGTGCACCGCATTCCCTCACCTCCTGGCCATTCTGCTTCAGTCTCTGAGCCAGCACCTTCTCATCTCCCTGACATCCCAATATTGGGTGTTTTAAAGCTCAATTTCTGGAATTCCTCTCTTGTGTAGCCACACTCTCATGGATTTCATTCCATTTCATAGTTCTCAATATCTAGATGTTTTAGCATTTATATCTCCAACCTGTTTTTCTTTCTTTAGCTCTAAATACTAATAATATCAACTGGCATCCAAGTTTCACATGTCTGAAACTGAGTTCCTGTTTGCAACTCAACACCCTGCCAAATTAAAAAAAAAAAAAACCTTAATTTGACTCCAGGCTTGCCCATTTCACCTTCACCACACTCACTGCTGCTGCTCCTTCATTCAAGCTCTCATCACCTCTTGTCTGCATTATTATAATAGCTTCTTAATTTGTCTTCCTGCTTCTAACCTTGTTCCCTTTCAGTCTATTCTCAACGTAGCAATCAGAAAGGTCCTGTTTAAATGTGAGTCAGATCATGTTACTGCTCTGCTCAAAATAATGCAATCATTTTCCATTGCACAGGGAGTGGGAGATTGAATTTTCCAAAGACAATTGGAATATTTCCTAACCCATGTGCTCTTCTTATAATATGACTTTAGATAAATGGGGTTTGTATTCTTGCTCTTTAACCTGGACAGCCTTACAACTATGGCAGAAGTGATAAAAGTAACTTTCAAGGCTAGATCATGCAAGACAAGGCAATATAGCTTCTACCTGGTTCTCTGAAGACATTTGCCTTTGGCTCCCTAAACCTTCATCCAAGAAGTCGAAGTACCATGCTATGAGGAAGCTCAGGTCATAGAAAGAGGCCATATGTAGATGCTCTAGCTGAGAACTATAGCTAAGGTCCCATACAACAGCCAGAGTAAACTACAGCCATGTGAGAGAAGGTGCCTCCAAAAATTTTAATCCCTAACCATCAGCCCTCAGCCTTTGAATCTTCTCAGTTGAGGACCCAAACATTGTGCAAACATCATGGAACAGAGACAAGCCATCCTTACTATGCCTTGTTTGAATTCCTGACCCACAGAATCCATAAGCACAGTAAAATGGTTATCATAAACAATAAATTTTAGGGTGATTTTTTTATGAAGTAAAGGTAACTGAAACATTGAGTTAAAACCCAAAGTCCTTACAATAGTTACAAGGCCTCCATGATCTGGGTTTGTTGTGACTCTGATTTCATCTCCTACCAATCTCCACCTCCATTCCAGGCATCCTGGCCTGCTTACTAGTTCTTAAATACACCATGCAAACACTGACTTCAGGGTATTTACGTTTGTAATTCTCACCTCTTAAGAGTTTTCTGCCCCAGTTATCTTCAAACACTATCTCTCATCTCCTTCCCTGGTGTGATTGTCAGTCTCCAAGATGGCTCCAATGATAGCTGCCTCCTGGCATCATGCTAGGGCATAGTACCCTCCCACACTGAACAGGATTGATTTGTGTAGCCAGTGAGAAGTGGCAGATATAACAGAATGTGACTTCCAATGCTAGGTCACAAAATATGCTGTTGCTTCCTCTTTACTCTCTTGATCACTTACTGTGGGGGAAGCCAGCTGTCATGTTGTAAGGAGATACAAGCAGTTCCATGGAGAGGCCCATGTGATAAGAAACTGAAGTCTCCTCCCAATAACCATGAGAGTAAGATGTCTTAGAAGTTGAGTCTCCATCCACAGTCAGGCCTTCAGATGACTAGCCCCAGCTGACATCTTGACTGCAGCCTCAGGAAGGACTCAACCAATTAAGGAGCTAAGCTGCTCCTTAATTCATGATCCACAGAAATTGTGAAATTACAATGTTGTTTTAAACCACTAAACAGTGGGATAATTCATTACTCAGAAAAAGATAATACACTTAGCTACTTATTTAACAGTATAACCTCTCTCTTCCCAACAATCTCTATCCCCCTTTCCTGATTTACTTTTCTCCACTGCACTTGTTACCATCTAATATGCTACTAAATATTTAACTTACTTATCTCAACTACTGACCCTGCCCCCTACAGTAATACAAGTTCTAGGAGGATAGACATTTTTGCCTGTGTAAATCCCCACTACCAGGCATATAGCCAGCACTCAATAAATATCTGTTAAATGGCTAAATCTCACATGCCACTCTGTGATTGATTGTTAATGGCTACTGGAAACACTGTGTTAATAAGAATTGCCTGAGTATAGTGAGAAGAGTTCTGCAATCAATTAGTGCTGACTGCTATGGGTGTGGAAGAAGCAGTGGCATTATGCTTGCTACGTATTTGCCTTCCTTGCTGTATCTCTGTATCCTTTCTTCAGGAAACAGTTTATACCCAGTTACCCTGTAACAATGGTAACAGAATCTATGTTTTGTAGAGGGCTCCAGATAAAGCAACTCACTTTACAATTTAACATTTGAACATTTCGGGATGTATTTATCTCCTGCTGTTAATTCAAATGCCAAGATTCAATTTGTCTGTTGGCTCTTAATTATCTTCTGAGGAGGCAAAGTATAACTGGTTACCATTATCTTTGAAATGGCTCCTCATAAAACACAGAAAAACATTAAGACATGAAAGCTGCAAGGCTTACAGTGCGGAAATTTTAACCTTGAAAACTATCCAACAGTAAAATTACGAGTTTATGTAGGAGTTTGAGAAGTAATTTGCCAAGTGGGCAAAATAGTTATGCAGCCCATGAGAATAGCACCAGCCCGGCTATGAATCTCAAGATGGAATGTAACATTTGCAAACATCAAATTTGCAGTGTTCTCGTGAACCTAGCGGTCCAGTTTGAAAACATTACCCTCATTTATTCTTTCAAAAATATTTTCTCACCACCTACTATGTTCTTGACATTGCCATTGATACTGGGAATTCCACAGGGGATTAAACAGAATCCTTGCCTCATCTTACAGTCATTCCTCAAATAGCATAACTTTCTGGCTAGTCCTGCTTACACCACTTAGAGAGTCAGAATCCAAGCACCTACGAGATTTGTGTGTTCAGCGTCAACTTTGTTCCTCATCACAAGGAATAGAATATATTAGAGTAGGAGAACACATGCAGTTTTATTCAACCTGCTAGTTTTTTTTTTTATTGGCTGTCCTTAAATCCAGAACCTTTTTTCTTTGACGAAACAAGAGACAGAATTTCAGGTCCATCCTCCAAGTCCAGGTACTGTTTTCACAGGATTCTGGGGGTTTTTTGGTTGTTGTTGTAAGGAGCCTTGCTTAGAATGAGCCCCTTGTGGGCCGGGCGCGGTGGCTCACGCCTGTAATCCCAGCACTTTGGGAGGCCGAGGCGGGCGGATCACAAGGTCAGGAGATCGAAACCACGGTGAAACCCCGTCTCTACTAAAATACAAAAAATGAGCTGGGCGCGGTGGCAGGCGACTGTAGTCCCAGCTACTTGGGAGGCTGAGGCAGGAGAATGGCGTGAACCCAGCAGGCGGAGCTTTCAGTGAGCCAGGATCGCGCCACTGCACTCCAGCTTGGGCGACAGAGCGAGACTCTGTCTCAAAAAAAAAAAAAAAAAAAAAAAAAAAAAAAAAAAAAAATTGAGCCCCTTGTGGCTGGTGTATGTGGAGACGCACTGTCTACACACTTACAGGAGCTGATGGATGTTGCCCCTGCACCTTCCAAGATTCTGTATATCTTTAAGGTAACAATTGTCCATGTTCTTCCTTGAGAGCCTGGAGAAATATGGTGTGGGAAGTGCAGGACTATTGGTGTGGGGGAACTGTTCAAGACCCTTGCTCAGTCTGGATGCATCATGAGCATGAGAGGCAGGTCTGGTGGGTTCAGTTTTTAATTTACTGGCCATAAGATACTGGACCATCCATTAGGCTGTGGGAAATACAGTTGATCAGTCATTTAGCATCCCATCATTTATAACGGTGACAAGTTGATATACAGAGACTACAGATTTAAAAAGCAGGATTGAGGGTGGAGTTCTGGGGCATATCAACATTTTGCATACATTATCTCATTTGATTCTCACCACAACCATTGCGGTAGGCACAACGGAGATTACTGGAGTCTCATTTTACAGATGAGGGATGAGGAACTCTGAGAAACTGGGGTTTTCCTGAGGGCCCACAGAACAAAGTCAAGAATAGGCTTCATGGCGTCTCTTTCTGCAATACTACTACGCTGTGACGTGGTCTTCTAGAGAGAAATAAAGTACCGGTATTATTGGGCTTCTGTTCTTTCTGCATTTTTGATGATCACTCTGGCAACTCCTTCCTAACATAGGAGAGTGGAAGAAAAGTTGGCAGCAGCTTGGGTTTCTTTAGCATGCTGTGGATGGAGCACAAGAATACAAGTCTGAGCATCTTTGATGACTCCCATCATCACCCTGCCTGTAGCTGACTGCCCTCCATCTCCAGATGAACTTCTCTTTGTTCCCACTAAAATCAGAGCCAAAGAAATGTAGCTAAAACTCTGATAATTTGTGTGTTTTTGTAACACAGTGGTCCAGATAAAGATGGACAGATTTAAGCAAAACCATTTTTTTTAGTAAAACAAGCTTAAAGTAATTTCTCCTTTGCAAATGCCAAGCTTCACCTTTATATGCCTTGAAATTCTTTGGCAACACACTTAATCTTGGGGAATCTGAGTTTATTAGAGGAATGTAGGGAGGAAGCAGGCTACATGCCCTCCCAGCTTAGATTCAGATTTAGCCAGAAGAATGTCTGCGCTTCTTTGCTCGAGGTGTTACAACTATGAGACTCAGTGTTATTTTGAGTCTCTCCCTGGTCTACGTGGGGTGACGAGTTAGGTGCTTTCTTGGCTGTGTTTTAGGAAAATGACCAAGCAGGTCCTAAATTACAGTACTTTTTGAGAGGTATGAACTTACTACATACTACTTACATCTGCTAACAAACTCCAGGAACTTCAAGGGAACAAGATTAGTTCAAAACACTCCTTGGAATATCCAGTGGAAAGCACTGGGGCTGGTTTTCATTTGTCGAGCATTACCCAAGGGACTGTGCCCTAAAAAGAAGTATACCCTATGAACAGAATAGTAGAAACTATCCCTATCATGTTATCAAGCAATTTATCTTGGCACCGTGCTTGGAATGCCATTTAACATTTGCAAAGTAGGAGGTATCATTTTCTCCATTTTACAGATGAGAAAATAGGAGGCCGAGCATGGTGGCTCACGCCTGTAATCCCAGCACTTTGGGAGGCCGAGGCGGGCGAATCATGAGGTCAGGAGATCGAGACCATCCTGGCTAACACAGTGAAACCCCGTGTCTACTAAAAATACAAAAAATCAGCCGGGCGTGGTGGCGGGTGCCTGTAGTCCCAGCTGTTCGGGAGGCTGAGGCAGGAGAATGGCGTGAACCTGGGAGGCAGAGCTTGCAGTGAGCCGAGATCGCGTCACTGCACCTTAACCTGAGACTCCATCTCAAAAAAAAAAAAAAAAAAAAAAAAGAAAGAAAACTGTATCAGTGGTACCATACAACTTGCCGAGGATTGCAAATCTAGGAAGTGAGTCAAAGAGTGGCTCCAAGGTTGGAAGCATTCTTCTCCCATATAGCACTTCTTTGCCTAGATAAGGATTTTGTCCTGGGGCCTGCAGACCTCTAGTAGGAGTTCATTTCAAATACAGCTGGCTGCTTTCTGGGCCACCCTCCTCTCCTATATGGGACTGATGCAGCCCCTGCTCACACTGTGGTGCAATGAGGTTGAAGGACCAGCAAAAAAATGCGAACAAGGGTGCCAGAGTTAGCAAATAAAAATATAGGATGCCTGGTTATATTTGAATTTCAGAGAAACAGCAGATTATTTCTTAGTATATCCCGAAGAGTGCGTGGAACATACTTATACCAAAAATTGCTGTTGTTTGTCTGAAATTGAAACTTACGTGGTCATCCTCTATTTTGTCTGGAACCATGAGAGGGGAGTGGCGGTCTCCTGTGGGGGCCTCCATTCCTGTCGTCTGCCAGCTCAGGGCTGGGCTCTGCCCTCCCTCCCAGCTTGGCTCTTCACTCAGTCCTCCCCATTCCAAAATTTCTCGAATCTCCACACTCCCTTTTCACTGACGCCACTTCCCAAGCCCAGTGGAAGAGTTACCCAGAGTCCTCATAGCTTTCGGCTTCCTTTTGTTGGCTTTCAAAATAAGCATACGTGCTTGCTTCTCTTTATGGGGTTTTCAAGAACATGAACAGGGGCGGTAACAGGAGTAATAAGCAAGGAAAAATCACAGAGCTTCCAAAATGATTACAAAGTTCTCTTGGTATTTATTTCCTGCTTTCTTGGCACCCCTACCTCCGCCCCCGCACCTCCCCCCACCTCCATCCCAAGTATTTAACTGGTTCTAGAAGTCCCCCTAGGGTGGTGCCAGAAGTCCCTCAGTTTCACAGGCTGCAGGCTACCTCCTTTCCTTCCAAGAGTGAGGCTCATTCATCAGTCATCTCCCTCTTCCTCCCCTTTAACTGAAAAGCCAAATTCTGCCTTTGCCCCACACCACTGCCCTGCATAAAGCTGTTGCCAGAGGAGAGATGCCCCTTCTGCAGTAACCCACCTTCAAGTTTGAGTATCATTCATCTCAGAAAACAGAGCAAATGCCCTCTCTCACCACCATTTTGGGTCCTCCTTCTCTTCAAGCCCCAAGTCCAGGGTAACTACAAACATGTTTCTTCCTCTGATCCTCTCTCAATTCTCCATGCACCATCTATGAGCCTGACCCTCCTGTACTAGTCAGGGTTCTCGAAATGGACAGAACTAATAGGATATATGTGTATATGAAGGGGAGTTTATTGGGAGAATTGACTCACACAATCTCAAGGTGAAATCCCACAATAGGCCATCTGCAAGCTGAGGAGCCAGGAAGCCAGTCCAAGTCCTAAAACCTCAAAAGCAGGGAAGCCGACAGTGCAGCCTTCAGTCTGTGGCTGATAACCGGAGAGCCCTGGAAAACCACTGGTGTAAGTCCAAGAGTCCAAAAGCTGAAGAACTTGGAGTCTGATGTTCGAGAACAGGAAGCATCCAGCACGGGAGAAAGATGAAGGCCGGAAGATTTAGCAAGTCTCCTAATTCCATATTCTTCTGCCTGTTCTATTTGCTGCACTGGCAGCTGATCAGGCGGTGCCCACCCAGACTAAGGGTGGGTCTGCCTCTTCCAATCCAGACTCAAATGTTAATCTCCTTTGGCAACACCCTCACAGACACACCCAGGAACAATACTTTGCATCCTTCAATCAAATCAACTTGACATTTAGTATTAACCATCACATCTCCCCACACAGCTATTAAATAGTATTACGGCTTTCCATTTCTGTTGATGACCACTGGCCTGGTTTCACACTTTGCTGGGCACTTGAGGATAATGATTGTCTCCTGGAAGCCACTGGGAGATCCTGCACCACAGATTTTTGGGGTGGCTGGGTGGGGAGTAGATTGTACAGTGTATTTTAAAAATTAGTTGACATTTAAAATTTCTGCATGGTTATAACCCATGTCTCTGGCTTTTCAAAAGATCTGGTGCCCCTAGGCCCTCATTTCTGCAAGGTAAGGCTGCCCCTATTACATGGTACCTACATTCCCTGGATCTCCACCTCCCTCCTCTGGTTACCTGCAAGGCCTCTGCAGAGAATTCCAGCCCTCAAACACCCTGATGGCAGACTATCGATGAACTCCTGATAAACATTATATGACAGGCTAAGCACCAGGCAAATTTATAGCGTTTTAAAAATGAGTAGTTACAACAGTCATACAGGAAACCATTTATTTTCATTGTTGACCAGAAATATAAATTCTAGGAAGATTAAGATATATGTATATGGTTATTTTGATTGTTCTTTAGAGGTTTAAAATCAATTTAGTACTATAAAATATAGTCTTATTGTAAAAGTATATTTTATTAAATGTAAAGGAAAACTTATTGATAAATGGCTATACATTTGCTCATTGAATTTACAAGATATTTGTAATGTTATTAATGGAGGTACAACCTGCTGAACTGCATGGAATCCAGTGTCTCTTCATTTTTGCAATATATGAGTAATAGGCCAAAAACATTGACAAAAAGCACGCGGAATTTTGTTTCCTCTGTGAAGACTCAGAAGAAAGGAACATGTTCACTAGTGTTGAGATTAAAACACCATGACCAAAGACAATATAAGAGCTCTGCAATGCTCCCAGAGGCAGAAAGATACCTTGTGCTTACTTTGGAGAACAGAACTGTCTGTCTTCAGAGTTCAGGAGCTGCAATCATCTGAAACTGTTGATCATTCTACCTAAAAAATTACCTTACTGGATAACTTAAGAAATACATTTTCATTCAGGCATTCAACAGACATTTTGGGAAACAAAGCTTCCCTAGCATATTTATCACATAAATATATTTAAAATATTAACATTTCTATCATACAAGTATTCTGTTCATGAGTATAAAGTATGTCTTATTGCAGAAATATTTTCTGTCTTATTTTTCTCAGAAAAATCGCAGGATTTTACCCACTTGTCCAAATTTGACATATATTAATTAGAAGGAAATCATAGAACTATGCGGTCACAGATTTAAAACTTTAAGGTATTTTGGAGATCATCCTGACCTAATCTTGCAGATGAAGAAGCTGAGGCCAGAGAAAGATTTATCAGGCCAAAATCTGATGGCCAGTTCGTAGAAGAATGGGCATGAACTCTGGGCAACATCTCTTGGTTTACTCCCCTTTCTAACATACCAGTTTACCTCCTTAGAAAATGCAAAATGACATTGAAAGCCCTCTATATAAAAAGTCAGGAAGGCAGATAGTACATTTAAAAGGTTCTCATAAAATGATGAAAACACAATGTCTTTACTTAAAGAAAGAAAAAATATGTCCATTTATATGACTAGAACAATACATGCCCCAATGTTAATTGTGGTCATTGTTAAGACGAGAATATAAGCTCCACGAGAATAGCAATTTTTATATTTTTGCTCACTGAAGATTTCCCCACAATAATAACCATTTGGGGACATAGTATGTATTCAATGAATAGGATACACAGATGTGCCAGTTTTCCTGGGACAGTCCCACTTATGCCTGTTGTCCAGGAGGCTGATCCCTTAACGCTTCTTTCATTCTCCAATGCGTCACCCAATTATTAAATATTTTTGAAAAAATAATTTATAAAGGATGAGGTTATGGATTTATTTTTATTTTCTTTGATTTGTCTGCATCTTCTAAATCTTGTACAATGAACATACGTATTTGTGTAATGGGAAAAAAGGTTTATTTTTGTTTTTTGGTTTTTTAATACTTTAAGTACTGGGATACATGCACAGAATGTGCAGGTTTGTTACATAGGTATGCATGTGCCATGGTGGTTTGCTGCACCCATCAACCCATCATTTACATTAGGTGTTTCTCCTAATGCTATCCCTCCCCTAGCTCCTCACCCCCCGATAGGCCCCAGTGTGTGATGTTCCCTGCCCAGTGTCCATGTGTTCTCATTGTCCAATTCCCACCTGTGAGTGAGAACAGGTGGTATTTGGTTTTCTGTTCTTGTGATAGTTTGCTGAGAATGATGGTTTCCACCTTCATCCGTGTGCCTGCAAAGGACATGAACTCATGCTTTTTTATGGCTAGATGGTATTCCATGGTGTATATGTGCCACATTTTCTTTATCCAGTCTATCATTGATGGGCATTTGGGTTGGTTCCAAGTCTTTGCTATTGTGAACAGTGCTGCAATAAACGTGTGCGTGAGTCTCTATGGTAGAATGATTTATAATCCTTTGGATATATACCGAGTAATGGGATTGCTTGGTCTAATGGTATTTCTGGTTCTAGATCCTTGAGAAATCACCACACTGTCTTCCACAATGGTTGAACTAATTTACACTCCCACGAACAGTGTAAAAGCAATCCTATTTCTCCACATCCTCTCCAGCATCTGTTGTTTCCTGACTTTTTAATGATCGCCATTCTAACTGGCATGAGATGGTATCTCATTGTGGTTTTGATTTGCGTTTTTCTAATGACCAGCATTTTTTCATGTGTCTGTTGGCTGCATAAATGTCTTCTTTTGAGAAGTGTCTGTTCATATCCTTTGCCCACTTTTTGATGGGGTTGTTTATTGTTTTCTCGTAAATTTGTTTAAGTTCTTAGTAGATTCTGGATATTAGCCCTTTGTCAAATGGATAGATTGCAAAAATTTTCTCACATTCTGTAGGCTGCCTGTTCACTCTGAGGATAGTTTCTTTTGCTGCACAGAATCTCGTTAGTTTGATTAGAGTTCTTTGTCAATTTTGGCTTTTGTTGCCATTGCTTTTGGTGTTTTAGTCATGAAGTCTTTGCCCATGCCTATGTCCTGAATGGTATTGCCTAGGTTTTCTTCTAGGGTTTTTATCGTTTTAGGTCTTACATTTAAGTTTTTAATCCATCTTGAGTTAATTTTTGTATAAGGTGTAAGGTAGGGATCCAGTTTCAGTTTTCTGCATATGGCTAGCCAGTTTCCCAACACCATTTATTAAATAGGGAATCCTTTCCTCATTTCTTGTTTTTGTCAAGTTTGTCAAAGATCAGATGGTTGTAGATGTGTGGTGTTATTTCTGAGGCATCTGTTCTGTTCCATTGGTCTATATATCTGTTTTGGTACCAGTACCATGCCGTTTTTGTTACTGTAGTCTTATAGTATAGTTTGAAGTCACGTAGCATGATTCCTCCAGCTTTGTTCTTTTTGCTTAGCATTGTCTTGGCTATGTGGACTCTTTTTTGGTTCCATATAAAATTTAAAGTAGTTTTTTCTAATTCTGTGAAGAAAGTCAATTGTAACTTGATGGGGATAGCATTGAATCTATAAATTACTTTGGGCAGTATGGCCATTTTCACAATATTTATTCTTCCTATCCATGCGCATGGAATGTCTTTCCATTTGTTTGTGTCCTCCCTTATTTCCTTGAGCAGTGGTTTATAATTCTTCTCAAAGAGGTCCTTCACATTCCTTATAAGTTGGATTCCTAGGTATTTTATTCTCTTTGTAGCAATTGTGAATGGGAGTTCACTCATGACTTGGCTCTTTGTTTGTCTACTATAGGTGTACAGGAATGCTTGTGATTTTTGTGTATTGATTTTGTATTCTGAGATTTTGCTGAAGTTGCTTATCAGCTTAAGGAGATTTTGGGATGAGATGATGGGGTTTTCTAAGTATACAATCGTGTCCTCTGCAAACAGACAATTTGACTTCCTCTTTTCCTATTTGAATACCCTTTATTTCTTTCTCTTGTCTGGTTGCCCTGAACAGAACTTCCAATACTACATTGAATAGGAGTGGTAAGAGAGAGCATCCTTGTGTTGTGCCAGTTTTCAAAGGGAATGCTTCCAGTTTTTGCCCATTCAGTATGATATTGGCTGTGGGTTTGTCATAAATAGCTCTTACTCTTTTGAGATACATTCCATCAATACCTAGTTTATTGAGAGTTTTTAATCATGAAGGGCTGTTGAATTTTGTTGAAGGCCTTTTCTGCATCTATTGAGATAATAATGTGAATTTCATCATTGGTTCTGTTTATGTGATGGATTACATTTATTGATTTGTGTATGTTGAACCAGCCTTGCATCCCAGGGATGAATCCAACTTGATCGTGATGGATAAGACTTTTGATGTGCTGCTGGATTCGGTTTGCCAGTATTTTATTGAGGATTTTCGTATCAATGTTCATCAGGGATATTGGCCTAAATTTTTTTTTTCTTGTGTCTCTGCCAGGTTTTGGTATGAGGATTATGCTGGCCTCATAAAATGAGTTAGTATTCCCTCTTTTTCTGTTGTTTGGAATAGTTTCAGAAGGAATGCTACCAGCTCCTCTTTGTACCTTTGGTAGAATTTGACTGTGAATCCGTCTGGTCCTGGACTTTTTTTGGTTGGTAAGTTATTAATTGGTGCCTCAATTTCAGAGCCTGTTATTGGTCTATTCAGGGATTCAATTTCTTCCTGGTTCAGTCTTGGGAGGGTATATGTGTCCAGGCATTTATCTATTTCTTCTAGATTTTCTAGTTTATTTGCATAGAGGTGTTTATAGTATTCTCTGATGGTAGTTTCTATTTCTGTGGGATTGGTGGTGATATACCCTGTATCATTTTTTATTGCATCTATTTGATTCTTCTCTCTTGTCTTGATTAGTCTGACTAGTGGTCTATTTTGTTGATCTTTTCAAAAAACCAGCTCCTGGATTCATTTCAAAAAAAAAAAAAAAAGTTTTGTTTTGTTTTAATTTGAAAGCTTAAAAATTTTTTAAATTGGCTCTTCACCAAATCAGCTACAATTGTTCAGGAGATTCAATTACTGTATATGAATCATTTCATTTCCTGCTGGTAACCTACACATTGCAATTAACCTTCAAAACACAGAGTTTTACATTAAAACCTTGGCATGGTGGCTCATGTTTGTAATCCCAGTGCTTTGGGAGACTAAGATGGGAAGATTGCCTGAGGCCAGGAATTCAGGACCAGCCTAAGAAGCATATTGAGACCCTGTCTCTACAAAAATAAAAATAAAGTTAACCAGGTTGGTGGTGTGCACCTGTAATTCTAGCTACTCAGGAGGCTAAGGCAGGAAAATCACTTGAGTCCAGGAGCTCGAAGTTACAGTAGGCTCTGATTGCGCCACTGTAGTCCAGTCTTGGTGACAGAGCAAGTCTCTGTCTCTAAAACAAACAAAAAACCCATAGTTTTGTATTAAAAAATGAAAATCATATGCAATTTACATATACAATGTAAAAATAGGCCACTTGAGGAAAAAATGAAAATCACAAAAAATATTCAGATCCCGATAGAGTGTACTTTTCAAACTATGCCACTTTTAAATTACATAACAATTAGTCCCCTGTGATTGATAAGTAAAGACACTGTTTAAATATCTTACTTTTTTAGGTTTAAAAAAGTAATGTTTTTATTAATTACTCTCTAAGAGTGCTTGTTCCTACACTGTGTTAAGAATACTCACTTATCCATTGTCATTAAGGATGTGTGCTCAGAAAAATTTAATGAAGATCTGCCTGTCCATAAACCTCACAAAAACACAACTTTTTCTTATTCTATTCAGGTGAGGAAACAAAATTTTTTTTTAAACAATGAGCTTAGCATTGTGTAAATATACTTTGTAATTTTGGAGGGTTGGGTGGGGTAAAGAGAAACGGACAGTGAGTGGTGAGGAAAATAAAAGAGAGAAACAGAAAGCCCATCCCACCATACCCACAAACAGATGTAACGGGAGAGTAAGAGCTGCAGGACTGTGGATGCCAAGAAACACCTTTGAGCACTGTAACAAGGACACCTTTCCCTTCCTACGCTCTGACCTCCTGGCTTCCAGGACGAGGTATTCTTTGACTCTCCAAATTGGACAGGTTCATGTTCTTTTCACCGTGGAATCCTGCAGGTCAGTCCTCCTCACTCTGCAACGGTTCTTCCGAAAGACCCCTCCTTCACTGTGGTGTTGGCCTCTGCTTCCCGATAATGGCTCATTCTTACATCAATACATTTCTGTGTCACCCAGCATCACCCCAAGAGCACCACATATTCAGCTGCCTTCAGATTGCCTTCAGTGGGATGCTCTGCCCTCACTGGAATATAAATGTATGAATATAAACCAAGCACCTACTATGTGCAAGCTGCCATGGGGGATGTATTTTAACCTTTTACATCATCAGAGTTAATTGGAGGAAATGCAGAACAGGATTGTCTCACAGAGAGGGAGATGGGAGTGGACCCCACCTGGGCAGAGCATATGTGCATGGGACCCATTTACTGCTTTCATCACTTGCCTTCATGGGACAGAGCCACATCTGGATCCCATCACAATTATGAAAGGTGCAGGCTTCATGCTTGCGCCAAAGCTGGGCTCTGATTTCACAACAAGCTTGGAGAAGAGGGAGGCAAGTAAATACTTCCTGTTCCATTTGTAATCAACATGCACTTGACATCAATAAACTGGGATAATTACATTATCATTATCATTACCATCATTATTATTGGACAAATCAAGGAGACGTTAATAGAGGTCTCTGTAGAAGACTCTTGGGACAGATGGGACTAAATTGGAGCAGAGGGTCAGGGGATGCCATTTGTCTCTTTCCTTAGCCAAGTAGATGACAGAACTTTTTAAAGGCTCTCAAAAAGCTGTGGAGATTGAACCAATACAATAGCAATCAATTGCTGTCATTGTTTTTTCCACCCCAAAATAACGAGATCTCTAGGCCTTGAAGATTTTCTGGAACTGTAGAATGTTAGAAGAGGAGGAGACCTTAGAGACTGTCAGGTCCAAGCCTCCTCTGTCTTTGCTGTCAAGGAAATTAATTGAGGCCCCAGGGACTTTTCGGTGTGTTAGCTTGTAGAAGAACTCAAACTAGAACTCTGAACTTGGCCTTTCTACTTCCTCCCTCACTGGTTAAGAAGGCTTTAACTAGGCCACCCTCACCCTTAAAGGGAAGCTTCCTAACTGGGATTATACTTTTTCTTGTGTGTGTGACGGAGTCTCGCTCTATAGCCCAGGCTGGAGTGCAGTGGTGCCATCTTGGCTCACTGCAAGTTCCCCCTTCCAGGTTCACATCATTCTGCTGCCTCAGACTCCTGAGTAACTGGGACTACAGACACCCACCACCACATCCGGCTACTTTTTTGTATTTTTAGTAGAGATGGGGGTTCACCATGTTAGCCAGGATGGTCTTGATCTCCTGACCTCATGATCCACCCACCCCGGCCTCCCAAAGTGCTGGGATTACAGGCGTGAGCCACCGCGCCCGGCCAGGATTATACTTTTTAATGACTCAAAACTCTTCACTTTGGTTCTTAGGCTTGGGTCTATAGTCCATTATCTGATGTAACATAAATATTTGGGAAACAGATACTCAGCCTTTACCTTGAAAACAGAATTGGGACTAGTGAACTTTAGAGCAGATCAGTTCTACTGAAAATTCTTCAGGTAGTGTGGGTTGTTAGACTCTAGCAAGAATTGTGGAGAGGATTTTCCTTTCCAAAAAAATCTATGTATTGGTTATTTAATCTGTTTATTGGATGATTTCCCAATCATGAGATGAAGACGCTCAAGAGAGTGAAGGGATGGGGATGGAGAGAGGCATGCAGATTATTTTGTCTTCTCTAGTATTTTGTATATCTCACCTGTGATCCTGCTGTGTTTTTGGAACTTTTTCTCCGAGTAGGGGCTAAGTCACCTGTTCAGTGGAGTTACCCAGTACATCCATCCATCTCTGCACACACATACACACACACACACACACACACACACACACACACACATCCGACTTCTTTACTTTTTATTCCATCATCACAAATGTTCAAAGAGAAGCAAAACCACCTAGGATCTATATACTCAAAATAGTCTCTGGCATCCCAAGGCACAGCTGGAAACCAGTACGTGGGATCATCCCTGGATATATCCTTAACCCTTTGAGTCTTTGATTAATAAATACCGTTAATTGTAAAATTATTTAAATGATGATTTTTAAACCAAATATGAGTAATAAGCAAGTACGTCCCCAGAGACACCACCCAAGTCACTTCTTTGGTGGGCATTTTAAAAGAAATATGAGTGTTATTTTGTAGCTGCAATGATCAAGCAGGTCAAAGTGATCCATTTCAAAGGCAGCTTTTCTGTTCAGAAAAAGGGACAAAAGAAGTAGTCTAGGGTGGCTGCTCCAAAGAACTGGCTGGGCAAAAGGAGGGAAGTGTTCAGCTTCAAAATTGGAAGTTGGGTTCATTTCATTCAATTTGCTCAACTTTCTTTCTTTTTTTTTTTTTTTTTTGACACAGGGGCTTGCCCTTTACCCAGGTTGGAGTGCTATGGCTGAATCATGGCTTTCTGCATCCTCAGCCTCCTGGTGATTCTCCAGGTGGTTCTCCCACCTCAGTTTCCCAAAGAGCTAGTACTACAGGCAGGCACCACCATGCCTGGCTAATTTTTTTAGATTTTTTGTAGAGATGGAGTCTCCCATGCTACCCAGGCTGGTTTTTAACTCCTGAACTCAAACGATCCTCCCACCTTGGCCTCCCAAAGTGTTGGGATTACAGGTGTGAGCCACTGCGCCTGGCAACTCACCTTTCTTGTATGAAGTGACCTTTTGATTTTCCTCAACTTCTTGCTGATTTATTATAAATAAGGGTTATTAATAAGAACTCTCCCTGGAGGAATAGCAGAATTATGTAACGGCTTCCCAAGCGCCCAGCTTTGCATTGTAGCTCCCCTTCCTCCAATTCAGGGCAGAAACAAGAAAATAAAACCTCATCTAACTGTTTATTCAACCCAAATAAACTTGGCTTCAGGGCCTGCCAAGATTTTACAGTGCCAGAGGCAAGGGGGTAAGAAATCAGAAAGGAAAAGGATGAAAGAGATTTGTAAGATGTGGGCAAGCAAGGGAAGAAAATGGCGCACATAGCCAGTGAGCTTCCTGCCTCCCCAGACCCTGTTTGTGAAATCTGAGCTCCTGCTCCCCCATCACATGGAGCCAGGATACAAAATGGATGGAAAAGAAGAAAATTTCAAGCCATTTCCCAACTTCTGCAATGTGGTCCCACCTTTTAGCAGACTGTCCCCAAACCGGACAGGTGTGAACAAGATTTCCTTCACACCGTGTATTGTTCCCCAGCCCTCTCTCCTTGAGTTCGGAGGGGCGGCATACTGCAAAGGACCCCAAGAGGTCATCTGGTTGATCTCTCTGCCTTCAGGCAGCATGATGCGTGAAGACTGCAAACTTTGTTTTGAAATATTCTAGGCACAAATTTTACAAAAACCCTGTTAGTGGTCCATTTCCAAAATGTTTTCCATTCAGGATCAAGAAAGAAGAGATAACTTCATTTAAAAAAAATACTGGTTTCTGTTGCTTCCCTGTGCTCTTCCTTCTGTCTACTCTCTCCTGGAGAGACAGGCAGGGCAAGCAGGTTATCTTCATTACTTGGCGACTGGGGGATTAAATAGTTGGTCTAAGTCACTGAGCCTGGCTGCATAGGTCTCCCTGCTTGTTGATGACTTAGCTCAGTTTCTCCTCACTGCAGTACTGTCCCTGACCTCCTGGATTCTCACAGATGAGAGTGTGTATCTCAGTTTCACTGAGAGAGAGCAGAGCTTCAAGAGTGATAATACCTTCCAGGAGCTTCTTGCCTGGAGTAAGAAACTTCAAGAGAAGAGTAGGTAAGTCCACTGCTTTGCAGTGAAGCAGCAGGGAACTTGAACACCAGCTGAGGTGGTACTTCCTGGGATTCATTCTGGAATTGTGGAGAGCAGAAAAGGAAGTGGACAGTGGTCATCGAGGAGAGACGTGAAGAGCATGAATAGGCCGGGTGTGGTGGCTCACACCTGTAATCCCAGTACCCTGGGAGGCCAAAGCAGGAGGGTCACTTGAGCCTGTAAATTCGAGTCTGGGAAACGTAACAAAACCCAGTCTCTACAGAAACTACAAGAAATTAGCTGGGCGTGGTGGTGTGCACCTGTAGTACCAACTACTCAGGAGGCTGAGGTGGGAGGATCACTTGAACCTGGGAGGTTGAGGCTGCAGTGAGCCATGATAGCACCCCCCAATTCAGCCTGGGTGACAGAGAAAGACCATGCCCCACCACCACCCCCTGCCCCCACCACACACACAAATTGCATGGATGTTGGAGGAGCTAGGTTCATGGATTTAAAATATGTTTCTGTACTTACTAGCTGTGTGACCTTGGACAAGTTTTTCAACCTCTTTGTGCCTCAGAGTAAGATGGGAATAAAAAGGACCTTCCACATAGAATTGTTGGGAGAATTAAATTAACTGATATGTGTCAAAGCCCTTTGATCAATGCCTAGTATAAAGCAAATGCTTGATTTCATGGATGAGAAAGTGGAAGACCAGGTCTTGAGATGACTTCTCAAGGTCCCACAACTGTGGACTAGCCTTAATGACACAAGAGACCAGATCTTTGTGACTCCCCGAACAATCATCTTTCTATGTCATCAAAGTACTGAGAAGTGAAAAGAAGGTTAAAATGCAGAAACAGGCCGGGCGTGGTGGCTCACGCCTGTAATCCCAGCACTCTGGGAGGCCAAGACAGGTGGATCACGAGGTTAGGAGATCGAGACCATCCTGGCTAACATGGTGAAACCCTGTCTCTACTAAAAATACAAAAAAATTAGCCAGGCGTGGTGGCGGGCGCCTGTAGTCCCAGCTACTCGGGAGGCTGAGGCAGGAGAATGGCGTGAACTCTGGAGGTGCAGTGAGCCGAGATCGTGCCACTGCACTCCAGCCTGGGGGACAGAGCGAGACTCCATCTCAAAAAAAAAAAAAAAAAAAAAAAAAAAAAAAAAAAAAAAAAAAAAGCAGAAACAGTGAATATGGGGAACAAGAACAAAAATATTTGCTGTGAGGGGACGTGAATTTCCACACTATTTAAAAGATGCCTGGGAATGAAGAGAGGCTACTTGTTTAATTTTAAGTTAGAAAGTTGTTTATGGAGTAAGAGGATGGAGACAGTGAAGGGGGTGAGGTTGAATAAAAATAGGAGGGAAAGAAAAAAGATGGACTAATTAGTGGAGCAAGTACCTGGAGAAAATAGGAGGGTTTGTGCTATGGGACTCAGGCAGAGGGATTAGCCTTGGATGTCAGAGGGACATTGTCTCCTTTGAGATCAACAAGGAAGAGGTAAAGGTGGTGTTGGATGCAGACAGCTTGTAGTTGGGAGTCAAGGAAACCTACCTGAGAGTAGGGTCAAAGTCATCCACCAAGCAAGAGGAGTAAGGGTTGGCAGGGGGTTGGAGGAGAGCAGTGAAGATTTTCACTGGCTACTGTGGGAGTGGGAGAGAGCATTACCTAGGAGATGAGGAGGTTTGCTGAGCAGAAGGGAGGGCTGGTGTTACTTAGAGGCAGCCAGTGAAGAGTGATTTCAATCCAAGGTAATGGAATATTTTCTAGCATCACTCAGAAACCCAGGTTCAGGCTGGCTGGGGTAACCCAAAGTTGGAAGTTTTCAGGAAGGAGTAATTAAGGAGGTGGTTTAAAAAAAAAAAAAAGTTGAAGTTGCTGGTAAGAAGAATCTAGACTGAGAGAGGAAGAAATAGAGCCAGGAGGAGACTGATAGACAGGGAGAAATGGAGGAGTCAAGAAGCTGATGTCATGAAGAAGGTGAAGGATTGATGGTCCAAAGTGAGCATGTTGTGTTCAGACACTGAGACACAATTTGAGAATTTAGAGGTGGAGCAGTTCACACTGGGAGATGAGAAAGTCTCCAGTGTGGCCTCATAAGTGGGTGACGAAAGAGGAGTGTAATATGAGACCAACAATTTACCCACAGATTATTCTTTGGGAAATTGGGGGTTCTATCCAGATCCCACTTAGTGTGGGGAGTATGGTGGTCTTACCTCTTACTCTTCTCTTGTGATGATAATTAAAATTCAAATTTCTATCATTAATGTTGTCATGGGGGTCCTATGACAGATGCTAACAGTGAATACAGCCTTTGCAAATATGATTTTCTTGGATCTACTCTGCATTGTTGGGTTGACTCAGGCCTAATCCAGTCCTTCCAGAGTAGGCCCTGCCCATCCAGCCCAGATTCCCCTTTCTAGCAAAGGTACTAAGAGGTTTTTTTTGGAGGGAGCGGGGTGGGCGGTCATTTCCTTGATTCTCATCTTGAAATCGTTTAAGAGTTTGTATCAAAGAATCATAACATCTCCTAATAATTAAGTATTACATGTAAATTAATCTAAACTTATTTTTGAACCCACTTCGTTTTCAGCAAGTACTCTATACCTCTGGAGTAATATATTACATACATTTTTATCATCTACTAGTAAAGTACTAGTTTATTTTACTTGCACTAATTTGTCTCTTTCAAGCTTCAAAAGATACTCTTCTCCAACCTGGGCGACAGAGCGAGACTCCATCTCCAAAAAAAAAAAAAAAAAAAAAAAAAAAAAAAGAAAAAAATGAAAACTAAAGATACTCTTAATTTTAGAATTTTGGATTCACACATTTCATGATTTTAGAGATTTTTTCCCTAGCCTTCAACTTTGCAGAGTTGAGAATCAATATTTTTGTCTGTTTACATCCAGCCCAACTTCCTTATCACACGTCCTTCTCTGAGATTGTTGTTAGGATAGTGTTGACAATGACTATATAATTAGCTTTACAGCTTTCAAATTATTTTATTATAACTCATCTTATTTGAGCCCCACTGTAGTCCTGTTAGGAAAGGGCATCTTAAGGCCGGGCGCGGTGGCTCAAGCCTGTAATCCCAGCACTTTGGGAGGCCGAGACGGGCGGATCACGAGGTCAGGAGATCGAGACCATCCTGGCTAACACGGTGAAACCCCGTCTCTACTAAAAAATACAAAAAACTAGCCGGGCGAGGTGGTGGGCGCCTGTAGTCCCAGCTACTCAGGAGGCTGAGGCAGGAGAATGGCGTGAACCCGGGAGGCAGAGCTTGCAGTGAGCTGAGATCCGGCCACTGCACTCCAGCCTGGGCGACAGAGCGAGACTCCGTCTCAAAAAAAAAAAAAAAAAAAAAAAAAAAAAAAGGAAAGGGCATCTTTCTCATTGTACAGATCAGAGAGAGGTGAGGTGACTTTCCCAAGAACACACTTCTGATTCAAACTTCTGTACTCTCCCTGTATCCCAAGTACTATAGCACTGTAGTTAGGAGCACTAACTTGGAACTTCTGTAAACTTGAAAAAATTATTTAAGTTCTACAAGTCTGAATATCCTCATCAATAAAATGAGGAGAGAAGTTCGTATCCTTGAAAGTCTTATGTGGATTAAAGGAGATAATATCTAGGAATGCTCAGTCTATCATAGCTACAATTCCAAGTCCTTTATGCCTTTCTTAAGAAAACAAAAACAAAATTCCTGGTCATTTTCCTGAATTACAACAGAGACTTTGACATTCATAATTTATTATAGTTTGGAAAATTCTTTCATTATTTCATTACTTAATACTTTGCGAGGCTTAGGCTCATTTGTACATTTTCTGCCTCACATGCCTCACATGTCACTACAACAGCCCAACAACAGCAGAAAATACATTCTTCTTAAGTGCATGTGGAACGTTTACCAAGACAGACTGCAATCTGGGCCATTAAACAAATTTCAATAAATTTTAAAGGAGTACAGTTCTACAGAGTTTGTTCTCTGATTCCAATGAAATTAATCAGAAATAACAAATAGCTGAAAAAAATCCCTAAATATTTGGAAACTATAAATAACACGCTTCTGAATAATGCATGGGTCCATAGATGAAAGAAGAAATTAAAAGAGAAATTAGCGTTTCAACTGTATGAAAATGAAAACACAGCATATCAAAATTCACGGGATGTAGCTAAATCAGTGCTTAGAGGGATATTTGTATGCTAATATTATAAGCTATTATTCATATATTAGAAAAAAAAATACCTCAAATAAATGACCTCAGCTTCTATAGTAGAAAACCAGGGAAGAAAAGAGCAAACAATAATAAAGATAAGAGTAGAAATCAATGAAATAGAAAAGAGAAAAAAAATGGAGGAAACCAATGAAACGGAAGTTGGTTCTTTGAGAAGATCAATAAAAGTAACAAACCTTTACCCAGACTAATTAAAAGAAAATAATGTTAACACAAATTAAGATTGCCAGGAATAAATATGGCATGATAGCGTCAAGGTTCAATGACATTAAACAATAATAAAATTTTTTGAACAAAATTATACCAATATATTTGACAGCTTTGATAAAATGGACAAATTCCTTGAAGAACACTATAACCAAAGCTTACTCAAGAAGAAATAGAAAACTTGAAAATCTACATATGTAAAAGAAATGGAATTTGTAGTTCTAAACCTTCCTACCACAAAAACACCTCAAAGCCCAGATGGATTTACTGTGGAATTCCACTAAACATGAAAAAACTAGTACAAATTCTATATAAATTTTTTTTGAAAAAATTGAAGAGGAGGGAGCGTTTTCTAATTCAATCTATGAGACCAAGATTATGCTGATATGAAAACTAAAAAAAAGACGTTACAAAACTACAGACCAATACTGTCATTAACATGGATGTAAAAACCTTAATATTTTAAAACTGAGGTTTATTTCAGGAATGCAAGGTAATCCAAAAAATCAATGTAATTATTAACAGGGTGAAAAATAAAGACTATATAATCATCTCCATAGACACAGAAAATTGACAAATACATAATTTATTATAAGAACTACCAATAAACTAGGAATCGAAAGTACTTTTCTCCTCCTAATAAAAGCCATCTATGGAAAAACCAATAGCTACCATCTGACTTTAAGGGTGAAAGACTGAATGCTTGTTAAAAATTAAGTAGGTATGTCTGCTTTGAACACTCATATTCAGATTCTATTGAAGGTGCAATAATATAAGAAGTTAAACAGATAGAAAACTATTTTCAGAAAATACGATAATTTGTTTAGAAGATGCTACAGACACTTTTAAAAACCAAGAGACTAATAAGTGAGTTTGTAATATCACTAAAATATGTAAAATATATATATGTAGTTTTTTTCTTGTAAATTTGGTTGAGTTCTTTGTAGGTTCTGGATACCTAATGTAAATGACGAGTTAATGGGTGCAGCACACCAACATAGCACATGTATACATATGTAACAAACCTGCACGTTGTACACATGTACGCTAGAACTTGAAGTACAATAATAAAAAAAATGTAAATCTTACAAAATATGTGTAATATCTGTATGTGCAAGCATGCAAAAAGCTACAAAATACACAAAAAACTACAAAATGCTGACAAAAGAAATCAAAGACTGCCCAAATAAATGGAGAGAGATACCACGTTCAGGGATTAGAAAACTCGCTATTGTTAAGATGTTCATTTACTCCAGATAGACCTATAGGCTAATGTAATTTGCATCAAAATCTATATCAGTAATTTTTTGTGTGTGTGGAAATAAGTTTATTCAATAGTTTTTTATGGAAAGGCAAATGAACAAGGATTGCCAAAACAATTTTTTTTAAAGAGAAATAAAGTTGAATGTTCATTTTAAACTGATTTCAAGACATTTCATAAAGCTATAATAATCAAGATAGTATGATTTTGATGGAAGAACAGACCAGTAAAATAAAATAGACCCATATATTTACATAAATTGGTTTTATAAGGGTGCAAAGGCAATTTAAAGGGGAAAAGGCAATTTAATATTTCAAATAAATGGTACTGTACAAACTGATAACCATATGAAAAAAATGAAACTAGATCCATATATTGTGACATAAAAATTAACTCACAATTGATAATGGACAATGTAACAGCTAAAACTATAAAACTTTTATAAGAAAAATTCAGAGAAAATCTTTGCTAACTTGAATTTTCTAGATAAAACGCTGAGAAACATGATCCAGCTAAGAAAAAATGATAGATTGGACTTAATCAAAATCAAAAAACTTTTGCTCTTTGAAAGACACTGTCAGAAGATTGTGTCAAGTCATGAATTGTTAGAAAATATTTGCAAGTCATATGTCTGATTAAAGGACTTAAATCCACACAAAGAACTCACAAAAGTTAATAAGTAAAAAATAATTTAAAAGTTGGGGGAAAGATTTGACAGATATTTTACCTACCAGACATACAGGTGGCAATAAGTACATAAAAAGATGCTTAACATCATAAATCATTTGGGAAATGGAAGTTAAAACCATGATGTGATACACTTACCCACTATTAGAGAGGCTAACAGCAATGACAAAAACTACTTCTGGCAAAGATGCCAAGTAACTGAAATTCTCATACGTTTCTCATAGAAATGTAAAATGGTTCAGCCACTTTGGAAGACAGTTTGGCAATTTCTTAAAATGTTAAATGTATACTTAGGCTACCCAGAAATATTTCTCATGGATATTTACCCAAGTGAAATGATACAGACAATAGCCTGTACACAAATGTTTATAACAGCTTTATAGTTAATTGCCCACAACTGAAACCTAATTTCCTTCAAGTGATGAATGAGTAGGCAAATTGTGGTACATCCATGCAAAGGAACACCACTTCCTGAGCCAGTCAAAGGAATATACTACTAATACAACAAAACGGGTGGATCTCAGGTGTATTATGCTGAGCCAGACTTAAATGATATATATTATATGATTCCATTTATGGAAATAGATCAGTGGTTTAAGAACAGGAAACAAATCAGTGGTTGCCAGGAGCTGAGGAGTCGGGAGAAGTCCATTACCATAGGGCATGAAAAATCATTGAGGATATAGAATCTTTATATCTGAATTGTAATGGTAGTTATACAACTGTATATATTTGTCAAAACTCACAAAACTGTGCGCTAAAGAGGGTTAAGGTATGTATATTATACCTTATTTTTAAAATGGAAAAAAAAAATCAGAGAGGTTAAGTGGACCAAGGTCCACAATTATTGAGTGGTGAAATTGTTCTGACTCCAGTGTTTGTTTTCTTAAGTACCATGGCAGAGGCAGTGGCATTCACATTGCCAATCCCCCAGTCTTTCCCCGTTATGATGGCTAAAGAGACTGTGTATATTCCATATGATCCTATCACAAAAGAGTAGAGCTTCTGTCAGCCTGAGTTCCTGAATATCTATATAAAACAGTGGCCCCACCAACCCATATGGGAAAAAGAGCACGTTTGGAACATAAACTCTTGCATGTTAAGCCACTTAGACTGTGGGGCTATTTGTTACTACAGCATAATATATCCTGTTCTGATTGATACAACCACTAAACTGCACTCCCCAGTTGCTTCCTTTTGCAGAACCTGAGAATCTCCACAAGAGTTTTAGGTTAAAACTCTGGAACAGCAGAGGGAAGAAAACTGTTGAGGGTCTTAAATTCCTGATTTGAAAGTAGAGGCTTCACTGAGTAGGTGATTGGGACTGCCATATACCTGGACTTCATGGATTCATTCTTAAAGAGCTGTGAAAAAGTAGTGGCCCAGTTGCAAAGCTCTGCTGACTGTGGGACTTAGCTTTTTATGACTCTGCCCAGGAACCATTTTCCTTGGTATTGAAAAGCTAAGTTCCTCACTGGCAATCTCTCCAACAGCTGAGCCCTGTGGGCCACAAGAGCATCTGGAGCCTTCTGGTTTGAGACCCAGTGCCCTGGCTGGCTCCTGCACTTGCAGACAATGTTTTCCTGTTCAGGTTACAATGTTCTGTGGAAAATGTGAAGCAGAAATTGTTGTGATAAGCCTGGAGCTGAGGGGCCTCTGGGGAGCAGCCCTGGTGAGTTGGGTCACCTCATTTCATGAGGGCCCGCCCTGGGGGAGGCTCCACAGGCTTAATTAAAGCCAGCAGGAGCCTGTTTGAAGCAAAGGGAGTAAAAGAGTGAGGGCAGCAAAGAGCAGGCTAAGCCAAACCCACCTCCTCCCATTCTGGGAGTCCTACAAGCTTGAGCTCAGTCATAACCAATACATATGATGAGTGAGGGGCAGCACAAGGAACACAGTGGGTAAAGACCAAGAAGGCAAATGAGGGGGTCCGGGTAGGAAGGCAAGGAGGCAGACCCTAGGGAATCTCATCTCTTCTTCTGGAAACTGTTTCCAGTGCAGAGCTGCTAGTAGTCATCTGGGTAACCAACTGGGGTATACTAGTCAGGGGACACAGGAATGCCAAACAGAAGTGCTCATCAAAGGAACTTGGAAATATTTTAAAGCGAGACACAGCTACCTTACTTTTTATTTTTTTATTTTTTATCTTTTTTTTTGAGACAGAATTTCACTCTTGTCACCCAGACTGGAGTCCAGTGGTGCAATTTCAACTCACTGCAACCTCCGCCTCCTGGGTTCAAATGATTTTCCTGCCTCAGCCTCCCAAGTAGCTGGAATTACAGGTGCCCACCACCACACCCATCTAACTTTTGTGGAGATGGGGCTTGAGCTCCCGACCTCAAGTGATCCACCTGCCTCGGCCTCCCAAAGTGCTGGGATTACAGGCATGAGCCACCGCACCCGGCCAGCTACCTGACCTCTTTTTGGAAGGTTTACTCCCTTGCCCCAGCCCAGATAAGCCTTTTCCTCCTGCAGCAGGGTCTCTTTTATCTGAACTATTCATTGACCCCTGTGTGGGTAAGTGTGTGGGCAAGAGAGCCCCATTTTCTGTGTTTGTGTAGCCCTAACCATGGCTGCTCTAGGCCTCATGTACCGATCTGATGGGTGCTGCCTCTGGTTTCTGGGGCTATCTGCCTTATACCATGCTTTGGGCAGGAGCAGAATGGACAAAGAAATGATATGTATTGCTTGTATTTTTCACCTTTTTCATTTCATAGCCATGTTCTTTGGGGCTGTTCTTGAGCGGACTTGGTTTCTAGACCAGCAGAAATGATTAAGGGATTGAAAACAGGCCTGAAATGACTGTGCACATTTATACAGCACTGGAGAGTTTGAAAAACCCTTTCACATACCTTGTCTCATTTTCACTCTAGTCACCAGGCGCTCATTAGAACAGGAATTCTTATCCCCGTGTTAGATGAAGGAAGGGAGACTCAGGAAAAGTGGAACGACTCACCGAAGTCACAGGGCTAGACTCAGGTTCCGTCTGTGTTTCCAAACTGCTTGAAGGTACCTTGGCTGTTGTCTTTGGGTTGAGGCAGCACTATTGGTGGAGAGGATTCCCGAACCTTCCCCATCACTTCAACCAGGAAAGTGCTATTTTTTTCTGTCATATATGGGTAATTAGTAAAAACAAAACAAAACAAAAATTCTCTTGCTTTAAATAAGTGTGGAAAATAGCTGCAAAATGTTTGGAGCTCACTATTCTAATTTTTCAGATAAGTAAACAGAGACTCAAAGAGGGAAGTTGATTTGCCCAAGTTCAGACTGAGTACAGGGCCATGGTGGGGCTGGAACCCATTTCTCTTGCTTCCAAATCAGCTCTCTCTCTGTTACCCAAATCTGTTGTTGAGCCAGAGTTTTGCAGTGTGTCTTTCCTCCTTCCTAAGCCCAGACATTGTCCTTTCTTGCTAGGGTCTGAAAAGGATCTCAGAATTTAGAGTAGGAAGGAGCCCAGTCCAAAGAATAAAGTTTTACATTTCACCAAGGAAGATGAGGCCAGGGAGAAATGACTGTTCCTACATTATACAGCTAGTTAGAAGCAGACATAGGATGCGCCCAGAGCCCCTTGGTTTCCAGGGCAGCAGTCTTCCATTCTGTTGTGAGTATGTTCCCTTCTCAGCTCCTTGAACCATCCTCCTCAGCTTAGCCCCCAGCCTAGGCTGATCCTAACTTCGTACCTTGAGAAATTCCCGAGTCTTTGCTCACTGACATCCTCCCTTGCCCTGGGACAGCTCCTCCCTTAGAAGCAAGTGGCCTCCTTTCTAATCCACCCGCTTCTCAGCAGCAGTGTTTTTCCTTCTCTGTCCCTGCTCCAGCGCTTGGTTGAAAGTCACTGTAGTTAAGACTGTGTCCAAAAGGAAAAGGATCATAATCTGTTACAGGGTAGAAATGGGCAGGGAGCGGGTGGAGGTGAGGAAAGGAAGTGTCCTTCTGGCCAGAACTCTACAAAATGTTCACCATTTATCCACAAGAGTCCTTCACATCATCACATTGGTGGCACAGGCCTTGGAAGCAGTCTCCCTGGGACAGTTCCAGCTCAATTGTCAAAACGGGGCAGTGGTGTCTGCATGCTTTCCTCCTGCCTTTGACCCTCAGCCGATACCTGTCTTAGAGGCTCCCATTCAGCTTGGCAACTCTGTACCCCAACGCATATCTGCAGCACCGGGAACCCTGCTTTGCACATAGTGCTAGATATTTGCTTAATATTTATTATAAGGACTATTTAATCATCTCCCTTCCCAGATTTTGGCTTTTCCTGATATCATCTTCCACAGCACTCTTTCAGCTTTGTCCTCTTCCTGGGTTTTCATTTTGTGTTTTTATCTCCGTTCAGAAAATTATCAGATGAAAATACCCCACAAGAACTCAGAATTTAGCTCTGACCTACAGTAAGAGCCAGCTAAACGCATCTGGTTACTTCGCTATTTTTGAGAGGATTCTTCAGGAATAAGAGGGTTATTAATGACATTTGTATTTATTTACATATTTATTAATATATTTATAATTATATGTTATGAGATATATTATGCTTATATAAGATATTGCATTACATATAATAATGTTTTATACTATATAATGTTAAATGTTATTAATATTAGTTGAGTAATTAAATAATTAACACACCCTGTATTCTTGTACAGGACCAAACCTCAAGGGAGACAGAGAAGGAGCTAGAACAACATATTAGTTAGGAGAATGAAAACTAAATCCCAAATGTATTTCTCAAAATACTCTAGACTCCTTAGAACTCTTGGCCTCACTCAGTCTCCTGAACTCCTAGTTTTCTGAACTGAAATGTACCAGCTCCGAACAAGCTGTGAAAGTACTTAATGGTTATCAACAGGATGCTGTTTCCTGGCCAAACCAAAGAGACACCTGGGTTTGACGGTCTGGGTTGAGCTGGAAACATCCAGTGTGTGAGTTCTGCAAGCATTCTAGATTTGGAAAATGCCCGCAATGTCCAAGGTTGGAAGGAAGGACCAGCGGAGGTTTCTGCCACTCATGTCACTCCTTTTATGAGCCTTCGTTTACTCACCTGTGGCAGGATTGTGTAAGGGAGTTGTGAGAAACAATTAGAGAAACATTGCAAAGTGTTTGTATGAACAAATTCATCTGAAAAACTACTTGAATGGGTCTCTGGGGAACAACAAACAGACTTTTACAAGTTCACAGTTACTTAGCTAAGATCAGGTGATGATATTTTATTTCAGGAGAAAGAAAACACCATGTGCTAGCAGAGTTGCTCATGCTTGGGTCGGGCGAGGACTGACTGGGGGAGAGGGAGGTGAGGGCTGCCCTGGGTTGGCCCCAGCCCTGGGGAGGAGCGTTCACCCTTTCCAGTCACGTGCTGGCAGTGTCTTCACCAACACCCCGGGTCCTGCCATCTCCCTTCCCAAATGTTTGGCCTTTCCTGACATCTTCTTTCACAGCACCCTTTCAGCCCTTATGTCTTCTTCCTAGGTTTTCATTTTCTCTGTTTTTATATCTCCTTTTAGAAAATTATCAGATGAAAACAGCCCATGGGAGCTCAGAATTTAGCTTGGGCCTACGGTGGGAGCCAGCTAAATGCATCTGGTTACCTCCCCATTTTTGAGATGGTTGTTCAGGAATAAGAAGGTCACACGGCCCATTAGGCATATGTGTTTTTTTTTTTCCCCCTCTTCTCTCACTTTCTCTCCTTACTTACTTCTCCCTCCCCATCTCTCCCTCTCTCTCTCTCTCCCTCTCTCTCTCTCTCCCCCCCCTTCTCTCTCCCTTCCCTCTCTCTCCCTCCCCCTCTCTCTCCCTCCCCCTCTCTCCCTCCCCCTTCTCTCTCCCTCACCCCTCTCTCTCCCCCCCTCTCTCTCCCCTCCCTCTCTCTCCCCTCCCTCTCTCTCCCCCCCTCCCTCTCCCCCCCTCCCCCCTCCCTCTCTGTCTCCCCCCACCCCTCTCTCTCTCTCCCTCTCTCTCCCCCCCTCTCCCCCTCTCTCTCTCCCTCTCTCTCCCCCCCTCCCTCTCTCTCTCCCTCTCTCTCTCCCTCTCTCTCTCCCTTTCTCTCGCTGCCTCTCTCTCTCTCCCTCTA